>NC_091854.1:0-2950000 GCF_037783145.1 Equus przewalskii
AAATTTAACTTCTTCCTTTCCCACGTGTTCTCACTTGGACATCTTTCCATAGGCCTGCAGATGGTGCCTCTAGGGGGGCTGTCATTGATTTCTGAAGGGTAAAACTGGAACTGAAACCCACAAGCCTCGCACCTGTGGGGTCAGCTTCATTAATAGCGTTGGCCCTTGGTGGTTTCCAAGAAGTGCCCTAATAAATGTCACAGACGATTCCCACAAGGAGCACTGACTGAGAACATCACCTTCTCTTGAGTGGGTCAGTTTTAAGTCTCGCTCTGTGTTGATCCAGAGCAGGTATCCTAAGTCAGTCTTGAGCTCTCTTTAGTAAAACCTGAGACAGATTCTCCCTGGTTGATACACCTCATCCAAAGAGAAGTTTAATTACTAACTTACATCTTGGGCCTCAATTAACACCTTTTGGTTTTAAAAATGACTTAAATTTCTACAAAATCATTGTTCTACCCTTTCTTAGACGGATTCCATCATCTTGACTTTCCAATTTTTACCCCAGTTGTAATGAAAGCGTGCAGAGGAACATTGGTAACGCCAGCTGGTGGTCTTATCGTGCATAAATTGCCATTTTCTGCTGTAAGAGCTGTCCCCACGTATTGGGAGAATCTTCTGGAGAATCCTGTGAATAGCAGAAATGTTAGACTATCTCTGTGGTGGGTAGAGGAAAGCTGTGGATACAGGTAGAACTATCAGGAATTACTAAAAAGAAAAAGGTGAGGATTGTCCACAATACTTATCTCCATCTTACAGAATAAAAAACCTAGGCACAGAGAGGTTAACTTGCCCAAATTATACAACTACATTATAAGGATTCCTATAAACATTTTTTCAATATGTGAAGCACACTATACACTTATTGAAGCATTTAGCATTACTAAGTAATTATCAATCTAACAATTTAGAAGCATATGCTTTAAGAACTAAGGAACAGAACTGTTCATTTTGATGGCTTTGGGCTGGCAGTGAATCCAGAGAACAGTTTTATACTTCGAGAACAGCAGTTCTTTGCATAGTAGAAATAGTCCTTACTCACAAGGCAAACTTGGATCCAGGGTGGAAAAGTCTGTTTTATTTGGATTCCAAGTATCTTGAGTACCTGATGAGCCATCCCAGTGTTGTGCTGGTTGCCTTGCACAGAGATGTGTCCACCTCACTTTTTTCAAAATTCTGAAAATCTAAAACCCTAATAGAGAGATAATCACTTATAACATAATAAAGAATAAAGAAGTCTCCAAACAGAGCTACAAGTGAGAGGCACTTGGGACCCAAAAGAAGTAGCAAAATGACCAAGGAAAATCTCAAGAACCGTTTGTCCAACATTCACTTTTCAGCCACAACCACAGATAGGAGCACTGTTTAAAAAAATAATAATAATAAACTATAGTTACAGGATTGAGTTGGAGACAAATTTGACCCCTAGATGGTGCCGGCAAGGTAAAAATGATTAGCAGAAATCCATGAAGGCTTCCTGGAGGAAGGGTGGACATTTAAGGATCAGAGTAAGGTGTGGTAGGGCTTAGTGTCCAGCAGGACAAGTAAGAATGGTTCATGTGTATTGGATAGTCAACAGGAAGTAAAAAGAAAGGAGGAGGGAAAAGAAACAAACAAACGAAAAAAAAGTAACATGGCTAAAACCCAGTTGAAGCCATTTAATGAGTGGTTTCGATTCAATCCAGAGATAAGTGGGGATACAATAAAACCATCGGAATGAGTGGAATAGAAACTCTGGAGCAACATGATGCTCTCATCACAGGAGTTTTCTGAGAGCTTGCTATGCATGGGATGGTGTGCTTCATGCTAAGTCTGCAAGGCAGATGGAAGACAGCCTTTGCCTTCAAAGAACATACAGTGTAGTCACATAGGCAGAGGCAGGAAATGCCAAATGAGAGTTGTATAAAAAATAAGTGCTTTTGGGCAGAGAGGACAAAGTAATCAGAAACCCAGAGGCCAAGAGGAAAGTAAGAAAGGGGCTATGGTAAGCCAAGGATGGGGTAACTGGGACTCATGAGAGAGAAGAAGGGCTATGGAACACTTTGTAACGAAAATTTTACAAGAGAAATTTGAGATTATATTAAACTGCTGTAAACATACCCAAATGAACCACAATATTCTGTGGGATACAACATGCTCACTCACAAACACAGAAAACATCTGGGCCCTAGGGACTTTTGAGGATGTGAAATTGCTACCACGTCCTCAATGAGTTAGAGAACAGTTCATTGAAGGTACACGCTTGCTAAAAAAGATCTTTTTTTTTTCACTAATACTCACCATCCTTATGCTACTGTGGCCAAAAGGCAGGTACCATTTTAGAGACTAGAGAATATTGCCTTCAGTATCAGTGACACGGTTAATTAGCACCGTCTTCTGTGAAAATGTTTCTCTATAAATTGTGTATTTGTGTGTCTTTTTATCCAGATGTATTCCATTTACATATGATAACTATCAGAAAGTATCTTATATCTAGTACGGGGTGGGAGTGATCTTATTAGAAAATGTGAAATCGATCTCTTTTGTTTAGAAAATGCAGTGGAAATTATTATGTTCATTTGGAAAGTGCTTTATTTATGCAAATATGCATTGCACTTACGTAGTAAATAATCCATTTCCTTTCCAATGCAATCAAGATTCAATCATCTCCCAAATGTCTTACTGTTCTCTTTGAAGCATCAAATGTATTTCATGCTTTCCATTCAAAATGTAAATAAAATATTGATAAGAACTTTCAAATCACTGGTGAGAAATTATCTTAGCACACCCCACCGCCCCCCACCACCCCCCACCCCCACTCCCCAGCTTGGCAATCAGTAAAAATGTTATGGATATGTGGGCAGACAGAGGTGAGAGTAAGCATTTACCATTTGTGGGAGACAGAATCAGGGGCCCGCCTAACATGTCCACATTCTAGTCCCTCAACCCTGTGAGTATGTTACCTTACATGGCAAAGGTGACTTTCCAGACATGATTAGGTCAAGGATCTCAAGATGGGGAGATTATCCAGGTGGACCCAATGTGATCACAGGGGTTCTTGTAAGAGAGAGGCAGGAGGGTCAGTGTCAGAGAAGAAGATGTGATCATGGAAGCCAAGGTCAGAGTGACGGGAGGAAGGAGCCATAAATGAATAAATTTAGGCAGCCTCTAGGAGTTGGAGAAGGCAAGGAAATAGTTTCTTCCCTGAAGTCTCCTGAAGGAACACAGCCCTGCCAACCCATTTGAGACTTCTGACCTCCAGAACACGATAAATCTGTGTTGCTGTAAGGCATTAAGTTTGTGGTAGTTTGTTACAGCAGCAATAGGAAACTAATAAATGATTCATTTTGAAAGTCAAAATCCTGTCTTTACCAAGATCATCCTACTGAGCCTGGGTCAAGTCTACAGAACGTGTATGGAGAACTCTTCCCCACTAATGGAAGGGCAATAAGGACTATCATCTGACCAGCCACAACCATTTACAAGGAAGCGTTCTGGGGCGGGATGTGTAAAATGTGAATTAAAACCTAGGACTTCGCCCTCAGCATGTCCTAATCAGCTAGCAATGTTTAGCAAACCTTTTTCTACAAAAGGTCAGATAGTGAGCATTTTTGGTTTTGGGGGTCATAGGGTCTCTGTCACAACTAAATCCTTCTGTTATAGTGCAAAAGCACTACAGATAATGTAGAAATGAATGGGCTGGCTGGCTGAGTTCCAATAAAACTTTATTTTGTGAAAAAGGTGGTGGGCTGGATTTGGTCACAGGCTGAGCCTTAAACAAGGTACTGACATCAATCAGTAGCATAGTAATAGACAAGGTCAAATAATTCTCCCTTCCAAGAGAATTTATATCTGAGGAGAATTGGAGCTCATGGATGGAACTGTTTGCCTACACAAAGGGAGAACCTTGGGGACACCACATCAACATACCAGAAGAGTTTAAAAGACCAGTATGACAGACTTCGTACATGGGATTAAAGGTGCATTTGTCACCAGATCTAGCCGGGGATTAGAAGTAGTCTGAATTTGCTTTTGAGAATGCTATCTGTTAAAATGCATTTCTTCCAACCCCTACACACCCCTTTCCACTCCAGATCATCCCAGATTTTCTCTGACAAAAGTGCTTTTAGCCTAAAGAGTTCTTCATCCTTAATGTTGCTATGGCAAAGCTTAATTTCAGCTCGTAGGCTGGGCTCAAAGCCAATATAGAGAGGTTGACACGCTGCATGTCTTCCTTTGTTCTTTGCGTACGATACAGTTCCTGCATTTTCTACTCTAGAGCATATGAAATGTTTCAACTCCAATTATCTCCACAGGAATGAGGGCTTCCTCTTTCCCTTATTTTATAGTTCAGAGGGGACTGCACATCCATTCTGATGGTAAAAGAGTTTTTAAAGAGGGGAAAAAAACCTCTCTACAGTTAATGTGTTCTTGATAAAAGTCCTCTCAATATTTTCAGTTGTCACATTTTTATACTTTACTCAAAAGAAATCACATAAAGAGTTCAAGAGAACAATGCAAAGATTCTTGTCTTAATTTCAACCACTCTTCTGAAGTCCTGGAGTCATCATCCTAAAAATGGGGTCCAAATTTTGGTGAAATGACTATTCATCTTGCTCCCCATCACTCCATCTGTTTCCAAGTGTTTCTCTGTCATCTTCCATCCATTCTGCCGAGCAAATCAATCCATCAGCAAGAAGGCAGCACCATTTATGATGAATTCTCCTGGGAGGAGTATTTGCCTCACACGCAGGCAATGGTAACCTTTCCAGTGCCTTCTCCACTTCTGTCCTGATATGCTACCTTAGAGTTTCAGTTCCTTAATACGGTATTGAACGGGGAGCAGGATGAAAGGACACAGAGGAGGCACTGTGTAATAGATGCACTTAAGAGTCTGAAGATATTTGCCAACGCGTGAGAGAAAAGAAATCTCTCACGTTTCTGCACATTAGGGTGATGTCAGGGAAAACACAAACTCGCAAGACTGAATTGGAACGATTTGAGATGGTACCTACATCACAAAGAAATGTTGAAAGGTTAACAGATGCCCAAGTGGTCAATTTAGATTAAAACACAACTGTGATGACAGACATTCGATATAGAAGTCAATAGACTTGGGCTGATTGAAGTGACTAGCATATAACGACTGAATCTTAAAATCCTTTTCTACCTATACAAAATTAGATATATATGTGATATTTATATATATACACATATATTTTATATATACATATAAATGTAATTATGCATACAAATGTACATGTAAATATAATGATTACCCTATGTTTTTTAAAATTCTACACGATGTTTTAAAATGGACTAAAGGAATGATCCCAAACTATTAACAGTATCTAGGGGTGATTTTTATCACTACAAATTTCTATATTTCCAAATGTTCTTTAGTAAGTAAATAATAATCTTTATAATTAAAAAATGAACAGTAGTAAAACTTCTGCTCTTCGTTCCTTTTCTTAAAAAATAAGGCAGTCTCTCAGGAATGCATCCAGAGATACCCTGCTAAGGAAAGATCATTAACAGGAAAAGAACCTCAGACAGATGCCTCCTGGAGGAGATAGAATAGGATAAAGGTCCTAAAACCAATGAGAAATTAAAAAGCAGGCAGAGGAAGTGAAGTGCGAGTCAAGGACAGCAGGTGGGGCTGGCAGACCTGACTGGAGAAGGGCCAGCTACGGCAAAGGGCGAAGTGCCAGGCAGGGAGGCTGTGTCCTCAGGCGGCACATTCCTGCTCCCACTTCTGTTCTCCCTTCCCATCCTCCATGCCAGGCTTCCCCCCTCTCATCCAGTGTCTTAGATTCTCTCCTGACTCAGCACCTTAGAGATCTGATGGACTTTTCAGAAAGAGTTTTAACTCCTTTGAGTTAACCCTGTCCACTGGTATATGCATGTTAACAAGAAGAAAACCACTTATGTGACTAAAACCAATAGACTGAAGATCACCATGCGGAAAGTGACATACTAAAAAAGAGGAAAGGAAGAATTTGGGGAAGGAAGCATTTGGAGTGGCAGAGCGAGCCTTCCAGGACTCGCGCTCTCCCTCCTACCTATGCACCTCCACTGAAGCAGTGTAGGTGACAGGTTCTGGAGCCAGATGGCCAGAGTTGATGTGCCTGATTCTACCTCTTCCTAGCACGGTAAACTTGGATAAGTCCTTAAGTGCATTTGCCTCAGTTTAGTCATCCATAAAATGGGCACAGCAATCACGTGTTCCTCATAGATTTGACCATGAGAATTACATGAGCAAAGTACTTCATGCCTACCACATAGGATGCAGACAATAAGTGTTAGCAATAATTATTGTCACACTGTACACATTGTACACAGTTTCTATCTCCACAAGGAAATGAGAATCCTAGAGAGGGGGACCCATATCTGGTTTATCTTTGAGCCTAGTTGACATTAGGAGGTACATGAAGGTGGATTGGTTCAATGTATTGATGAAGTCAGGTTCTGTGTAGAAGAAAACTAAAATGTGCATCCAGACATATCTCCCTCGATTCCCTGCAACCTAAGGAAAGCCCGGCGCCACTCCTTCCAGGAAGTCTTCTCTGATGAGTCTTAGCCAGAGCTCTGAGCTGCCATGAGAGTCCCACCTACACACGGCACTCTTCCCTTGTCACCATTTATTGAAAACCTTGTTTGATTCTCTTTCTCATCATAAGAGAAAGTTTCTTGAAAGCATCAATCATGTTCTTTATCATTAAATTTAATCACCATTTTCTCCCTAGTTCCTTAGACAATATTGGTACATAATAGATGCTCAAGAAATATTTTTGAATGAATAAAAATATTCTTATCATGTAGTGACATCTTATATTGTTCAAAGTACTCATTTAATCTTCATGGCTAATACTTCTTTTATTCATTCCATTTTTTATACCAAAATAAATCAAGGCTCAAAAGGGAAATTATCCTGAGTTCACACAGACGTTGGATGCAAACTCAGGCTGTCTGGCTCAGAATTGTGTTAAGACAAACTCCTCTCTAAAGAGTTAGATCCAGGCTTGTACACAGAAAACTAGAGGGAGAAGAGTGTTCATATACAAATCCCTTATAAGCTCAATTATTTATATTTCCCCAACCTAACTTTGTACTTTAATTAAATAGTAGATTTGATGGATGTGTTCTGTGTATGTCTTACTGCTAAGGAACTCTGAGGAAAGAAAAGAGGTCAGCATATTTTAGCGGTTCTGTTTTGAGCAATACTAGTGAGAAAGGGAAAAAAAATCAGTAAAGAAAACTGTGCATTAAGAAAGAAACATTGGGCTAATGGTAAATCAGAATGTTTTAAGCAGAAACCAGACAAAACTGGATCTAGTTATGCCTTTCCACAGTTTAATTCTTCAAAATCCATGTGACAAAATTCAAGAGGAAGTAATACGTATTGGTTTGGGTGAGAGAGAAAACAGATTTAAAGCATTTCTTGTAAATTGGAGTCTGTACCCAAGAACTTCAGTTCTCACCTTTTTACCAGCAGCCTCTGTGCTATGAGAGTGCAAATGTGCCCAGCCAGGAGGAAATGGCTCTCAGCTTGCAGCTCCAGGAGCAAGGTACCAGAGAACTCACATGATGAAGCTGACACCCAAGAAAGGCCACAGTCATCTGGGAGCTCTCAAAGTGTCCCAGGAATGTGATGGGCCTCTGAACTGGTTGGCAGTTTGGGATAGGATTGTGTGTGTGATTTTGTGTGTGATGTGGTGTGTGTATCTATATGTGTATGTGAGAGAGAGATTGTGTGTATGTGTATGGTGTGGTGAATGCGTGATTGTGTGTGTGATTGTGTGCGTGCATAAATACAATGAGAATCCATGTCAGAGACCGGAAGCAATCACCCCACTGCTCAGCTAGCAGAATAGACTGCAATAAAAGACCAACGACGCCCAGCAATGCACTGCTGAGCAGGGTAGGGCAGAGGCTGGGAGCACAGGAGGGTTCCCAAAGCCAAATGATAGGACATTTTACTGCAGAAAACACAACTAGCTCTGGATTCAGAAAAACCAGTTCTTAAGTAAATTATAGGGAAATTAGATATTGGTCTTTGCCTATCAGTTTGGCAAAAGTTAAAAAGATTGATAATATCCGGTTTAGGCAAAGCTGTAGGAGATGGAACACTTTTGTACACATCTGGTAGGAGTGTATTTAGTACAACATTTCAGGAGGGCCGTTGGCAATAAGTATTACAACGTAAATCATGGATACTGGTTGACCCAGCAATTCCACTTTAGGGGAATTTATCATAGGAAATGAAAGGATAAATGTGGAAAGATGTAAGTGAAAAGCTATTCCTTGCAGCATCATATATAACAAGGGTCAATGCTAATACTGCGCTTTGAGGCATGAGCCATAGGTCTTTAGATAATGAGACAGAAAGAAGCTCCATATATAGCGTTAAGGTAAAAGATCACATTACAAAACAAAAATCAGTATATTTTTTTCTTTCAGAAAAATAAAATCGTGTTCACATTTATAGAAAATATTTGGAATGATTTATAACAAAATGTTAAAAGTGGGGTATGCCTGGGAGCTGATGGCATTGGGGGTAGAGGAGAGAATTTCACTTTCTACTTCATACATAATTTGTTACCCCAAAGAATATATATCATTTCTACATTTGGGGGAAAATAACAATAAAGATGCTGCTATTTAGGAAGGAAGGGAGCTTTTCTAACATGCTATGGTAACCAGAGCCAGTTTATATCTTTCCGTTTCTGATCTGAGGCCATGGCCAGGTTCCCAAGCTATGCAAAACCTAAAAGTTCGACTCCCCAGATTTCTGAACCTGTTTTCCCGCTGATCATAGCCCAGTGTTTCCTGTGCAGCCTGTGCATCTGCAGCCACTTGAGCAAAACAGAGCTGCTACCGTAGACAAGCAGGAAAAAAAGTCCTTTTTCAAGAGCCCAGCTAGTGCTTGCTGATAAACTAGAGAGAAAAGGAGAGCTTTGGCTGTTTAGGACCCTATAGATGGTTTGATTTGCTCCAATAATAAAAATGAAAGCAAGGGCTAAATATGCTCTTACAACCAAATCACCAAGAGGCATTAAGAATGCATAGTATTCAGCACACAAATGTACAGATCGCCTTTTTATATACTATAGCAATAATGTTTAGATTTCAAAGCGTTTGGTAGAATAATGAAACAGTATCCTACTTTCAGCAGTGCTGCAGTTCTATCCAACTGTTTGGGGCTTTGTTTTCTGCCTGTGACTTGCTGAAATAGAGCCCTTCATCGTTCATAGCATGCCTTGTTCTCACAAAGTACACGACCAGCCCTCTCCTCTATGCGAAAGGATAGCTTTTGTTATAAGGGAAAAGACACTTTCCATATTACGAACCATAAAAATTTTCACTTTGAATCACATTTTCCTAAATTTATTATGAATTTAAAATTTTTCTCTTGGTGTAACAATTTTCCAAGTTTTTATTGATCTTTAATCACTATGATTTCCTAAAACATTTTCTCTGTCTCTGCCCTCTCTTCTCTACCACCACCACCTCCTATTTCTTTGCGATCTATAAATAAAATCATAACTCTATTAGACTCATTCTATTTAAAAGAATTCTGGGAGAAAAGCCTTTTGGAAATCAAGAAATTTTACATGCCAACTCTATAACTTACCTGTTTTGCAAATTTCCTATTTTGAATATGGATTCTTTTTTAAGTGGATAGATCCATATTTTTCTTTTCCTCGTTGTATAACTGTAAAAACTAAGTAAGGAAAGAGAAGGAGTATCTTGAAACAATTTTTAACTTAACGGCAGTTGAATCAGGAGTGCTAATTCTCAGTTACAACCAAGATAATCACTACTAATCCAGGGAAAGAAAAAAAATCCTGAAAATAGGGCTTTCTCTGAAGGAAAACACGAATTTATTCCTGGCGCTAACTTCTCTGAGAAGACTATTGGTCACTTCTACCTGGCAAGTAGCTCTTTTTCTTGGGTAACACCAAAGACTCTTTAATCTTCCTGGCATCAACACTTTGTCAAAAACCTGAAGGAGGACATGAGGAAGCAGTAAAGTGAGAGTAAACAGCTCTGACCTCATACACAGAGCCTGGACTCCAAGGAAGACAGCCAGAAATACAGTCCATATGGTCATCTTTCTTTGTACGTGCTCAGATGACAACAGGAAACTACGTGAGGCACATACCAAAAGCAGGTCCCAGACACAATACATTACAAATGACTCTGAATTAGGTCCAGCTCTATGACTCTGACTACTGAATGACCTTGTATGCAGCATGCTGCAGCTCAGCCTCAGTCTCCCTCAGTTGCTTGGAGTCTTATTGGAAAGGATTCAAATACTACAGAGGTTTAAGGAGGACTGGAGTCTTCGTCTCTTTCACATTTCCAGCCCCATGCCAGAGGACTGTTAATCCTTTGGTGGGTATCTGTTCAGTTCTTTTTTGTTGTTACCATATAGACATAAATACAGAGAAAATATTTATCTTCTGATTGTATTAATAGACTCATACTGCTTTGGTGACTGTGGTAGATTGCATGACTGTTGCCTGCTATTGGCTCCTCTCTTGGAACAGATAGCACACATCACTATCTATTGCTATATGATTTGCAGTATCTCCCAGTAGGTACATCTGAGACTGTGGAAATTTGCATATGCAATTGGAACACCCCCTCTGGATCTCAGAGAAGTCTCAAATAATGTGATGTGAAAATTTGGGGATTGTCATATGAATGATGGTGCTATTCTCTGAATGAAGGAACCATGGAGAAAGGCCAATATTCCATTTACTATGGCTGCATAATAAATTACCCCAAAACTTAGTGCCTTAAAGCAACAACCACATTATATTGTTTTCTCACATGGTTCTGGGATTTCACTGGACCCAGCTGGGCAATTCCCCTTCAGGCTTTCTCACGTGGATGCAGGCAGAGAGTGGCTGCTTCACTCACATGTCTGGTACATAGGCTGGGAAGACTGAACACCTAGAGACCCTCTGACGTTTTTCTCTTTCCCCATTTGGTCTATCCACATGGTCTCTCCAGCATGGTGGCTTCAGAGTAGCTGCATGTCTTACATGACAGCTTAGAAATTCTAAGGTGGATATCCCAAGAGAGAGCAAGTCACACACAAGCTGCATCCTCTTTATGGGCTAGCCTAGGAAGTCACACAGCATCACTTCTGCAGCACACTGTTAGTCCAAGCAGCAGTCACAACCCCCTTGAAAAAAATATCCAAGGGGAGAGAGCACAGACCTCAGCTCTTGGTGAGAGGAGTGTCTCACTTTAAGCAGCACATGGGGCATGGGATCTATATCTAGGCATCTTTGGAATATACAAGCTGCCACAGCCAGGTTTAGGATGCTAGTAAAATGAGCCAGTAGAGATCATGCCAAAAATCCCTGTGAGTTAAAAATTATGATTGCCATCGTTAAAATAACCACTTGGTTAAATATTTTCACCCTACCTACTGGTAAAATTTGAGATGATTAGTATCAAAATTGAAAATTATGCTTTTCTTTGTCATTAAGGGGAAGCATTTTACTCATCTTTATATCACTTTAATCTGTATATTAACAAACATTTATGTGACTAAGTTATTTATTCTTCTTACTCAAAACTTGCTTTGCATGACCTTTTCAGAAGATGATTACTAAAAATATGTGAAGTAGAGTATAAATAAGATTAAGGAGAAGACTTTATTATAAATACATTGATAAATTGTTCATAATAAACCTAATTTCTTTACCTTCTAGAGATAAAGAATAAAAGGAGAAAATAGGACTCTAAACCAAGTTATTTAATCAGAAAGCTGCAAATTTCTGGGATCTATGTACTGTAAAAAAGCAGAGTCTGTGGAAAATGGAGTCATAGATAAGAAAGTGACTAGGCAGAGATTTTTATCAGCATTTCTGAATTATTTACATCAAATTATTCTCAGTTATTCTGTTAATACAGTTCAGAAAATGCAAAAAGTTATAAAAATGCCCACATTTTCAATAATGAAGATAAGAACACCTGAATAAAAATACTAATATGAGATTTACAATTACATGAAGGCAACGTGTAAACTCATGGACATAATTTCTAGTTATCATATGTTCCATCAGCTACCGGTTTGTGATACAAAATTACTGTATTTATTAAAGTTAACTGAGCTATATAATGAGGCATTAATAGACATAGTAAGCCCTTTGCCATCAAGTTTGTACTGTTCCTAATGAAACAAAATAGTTTTCCTATCAAATGTCAAATCCTAATCTTTATATTGCTATTATACAGGAAGCATATTTTTAAAGGAACTAAACATTGCATTATGTTATATTTTTTACTATCCATAGCTGAATATTATAAATTGAACATTTCGCCTGCTGGATAACAATAGCCTAAAGAGCAAGTTTATTTGGGAATTAATTTAATTTTAATACTATGATCTCAGAAAAGTTCTGAAATCATTATGGCAAAACTTCTGGTCAGCTTGAAAATTTTGCATGCGCCGAACCCAACTTAATGTCCCACGAAAATGGAAAGTATTTGTTCATGTAACGGAAAGATCTAGGATAAATCTTCCTGTGCAATTGGAGTCAGAAACTTGGCAGATGCTGTCTCTTTTTCCCTAGTCTGTCTCTCAAGGGGAGCTCATCTGGTGTCATGACTTAAAACACTGGGATTTTCTGAACGTACCTCAACATAATAAAGGCCATATATGACAGACCCACAGCCAACATCATACTCAATGGACAAAAACTGAAAGCCATCCCTCTGAGGACAGGAACAAGACAAGGGTGCCCACTTTCACCACTCCTATTCAACATAGTACTAGAGGTGTTGGCCAGAGCAATTCGGCAGGAAAAAGAAATAAAAGGAATCCAAATAGGTAATGAAGAAGTAAAACTCTCGCTGTTTGCAGACGACATGATCTTATATATAGAAAACCCCAAAGAATCCATAGAAAAACTATTAGGAATAATCAACAACTACAGCAAAGTAGCAGGGTATAAAATCAACATACATAAATCAGTAGCATTTCTATACACTAACAATGAAATAACAGAAAAAGAACTCAAGAACTCAATCCCATTCACAATCGCAACGAAAAGAATAAAATACCTTGGGATAAACTTAACCAAGGAAGTGAAGGATCTATACAATGAAAACTACAAGACTTTCTTGAAAGAAATTGACAACAACATAAAGAGATGGAAAGCCATTCCATGCACATGGATTGGAAGAATAAACATAGTTAAAATGTCCATACTACCTAAAGCAATCTACAGATTCAATGCTATCCCAGTCAGAATCCCAAGAACATTCTTCACAGAAATTGAACAAAGAATCCTAAAATTCATATGGGGCAACAAAAGACAGCGAATTGCTAAAGCAATCCTGAGCAAGAAAAACAAAGCCGGCGGAATCACAATCCCCGATTTCAAAACATACTACAAAGCTACAGTGATCAAAACAGCATGGTACTGGTACAAAAACAGGTCCACAGATCAATGGAACAGAGTTGAAAGCCCAGAGATAAAACCACACATCTATGGACAGCTAATCTTCGACAAAGGAGCAGAGGGCCTACAATGGAGAAAAGAAAGTCTCTTCAACAAATGGTGCTGGGAAAACTGGACAGCCACATGCAAAAGATTGAAAATTGACCATTCTTTTTCACCACACACCAAAATAATCTCAAAATGGATCAAAGACCTAAAGATTAGGCCGGAAACAATAAGTCTTCTAGAAGAGAATATAGGCAGTATGCTCTTTGACATCAGTTTCAAAAGAATCTTTTCGGACACTATAACTCCTCAGTTGAGGGAAACAATACAAAGAATAAACAAATGGGACTTCATCAGACTAAAGAGTTTCTTTAAGGCAAGGGAAAACAGGATTGAAACAAAAAAACAGCTCACTAATTGGGAAAAAATATTTACAAGCCACTTATCTGACAAAGGGTTAATCTCCATAATATACAAAGAACTCACACTGCTTAACAACAAAAAACAAACAACCCGATCAAAAAATGGGCAGAGGACATGAACAGACATTTCTCAAAAGAAGATATGAATATGGCCAATAGACACATGAAAAGATGTTCATCATCACTAATCATCAGGGAAATGCAAATCAAAACTACACTAAGATATCACCTTACACCCGTTAGATTGGCAAAAACATCCAAAACCAAGAGCGACAAATGTTGGAGAGGTTGTGGAGAAAAAGGAACCCTCATACACTGTTGGTGCGAATGCAAACTGGTACAGCCACTATGGAAAACAGTATGGAGATTTCTCAAAAAGTTAAAAATAGAAATACCCTATGACCCAGCCATCTCATTACTGGGTATCTATCCTAAGAACCTGAAGTCAGAAATCCCAAGAGTCCCTTGCACCCCTATGTCCATCGCAGCATTATTTACAATAGCCAAGACGTGGAACCAGCCTACATGCCCAGAAACTGATGATTGGATAAAGAAGATATGGTATATATACACAATGGAATACTACTCAGCCATAAAAAAAGACAAAATTGGCCCATTCGCAGCAACGTGGATGGACCTCGAGGGTATTATGTTAAGCGAAATAAGCCAGTCAGAGAAAGACGAACTCTATATGACTGCACTCATAGGTGGAAGTTAATATATTGACAAGGAGATCTGATCGGTGGTTACCAGGGAAAAGGGGAGGTGGGGGGAGGGCACAAAGGGGGAAGTGGTGTACCCACAGCATGACTAACAATAATGTACAACTGAAATCTCACAAGGATGTAATCTATCATAACATTAATAAAAATAAATAAATAAATAAATAATAAAAAAATATAAAAAACAAACAAACAAACAAAAACACTGGGATTTTCTTTAAAACACTTCAGCAAGGGATGGAAGAGGAGCGGGAGAGAGACAGAGAGGAGAGGACGTGGGAGAGTGGGAGGAGAGAAGGAGGACAAAAAAGAAAAAGGGGCAAATGCGATAAGAGTGGCAAACATGCGGGAAATTTATAGGAACTCTTACACTCTTCCCCCTGATTTTGTAAGTTTTTCCAATTTTTTAAAATTTAAGTTCTGGTTTATGAAGGATTACTCTGAGAAAAATGAGGGAGTAAAACAAGGAAGGAGAAAGCACACAATCAAGGAGACAGGAGATTCCACATAGAAGAGCAGTGAGGTCCAAAGGTGACTGTGCAATAGGCCTGGAGGAAAAACGACTGGAGAAGAAGGATCTATACTCCAAGGAACAGACGGAATTGGAAAGGGGGGTGGCGCAGAGAGGGGGTAACGATTGATAGAACATCAGACTTGTTAAACTATTTGGGGCAACTTTTAAAAATGTGTACAGCAGATCCAGTGGAGCATTTGAAAAAAATAAGAGCAAGTAGATAGGAGATTATGGGACTGAAAATAAGGCAGTTTTTATTTCCAAGAAAGGGTTTTAAAAACACAAGAAAGAAAATGTAATCATAGCATAATAGTAGGCTATTCCATAACATATGTTTACTTACATAATAGTAATAATGTAAAGACTGAACTTTGACTTCACTAAAATTATGGTCTTATTATTTATAGTGGGAAAAGGAAGAGAAGAAATTTGGAGGGTGGTAGACGGCCATGTCATCAACTATCATAAGAGGAAGTCACTAGAAAATGTCTAAAACTTAGGAATCAAGTAATAACTATAAATGGAAGTTAATGCCAGAAGAGAGAGCAAAAAGAGTTTAAAGTGGTCCACCCAGAGGCGAGGGCACAGGGCAGGAAACTGCCACTTTTCATTATTTTATAACTATGGGTATGCATTATATTGACAATATTTTTTTAAGTAAGAGTAAAAAAATTTTAAGTTGATGAAACCAAAAACACCAAAATTTTAAATGATTTTTTAAAATGTATCCTTGGAAGTGTCTAGCTCAGTTTTGTCTTTTAGCTCAGGAGTTTGGAAAGTACCAAACACACTGGGCAAAAATGAGTCTTAATGTCTGCCTTTGACAACGGAGGGTGGCATGTTCTCAAGCACATCACTATTGAGGCATCCCTAGGCTTAGGAAGGAAGAAATTCATTGAGGGCTTTTAATTATCCTGCCCCATGGTGCGGAATGAGGGTGGTCATTACTGAAAAGCTCATTCTGATTAGTTAATTAGCCAACTCATAAAATGATTTACAAATCTGTGGAGGTGGAATAGATTCGAATTGGATTTAAAATATATAGTGTAATAATCATAAGTGTGTCTTTCTAAATCCTTTCAGGATTTTAGTAGCTATGGGATTGTGGGTTCAGATCAAAGGGGGTAGGGTGTAACTTGGTGAAATTGAAAAAATATTGAAATAGAAACCACAAGGTCTGTTTCCTGACACCAACTAAATGAGTGACACTAGGTGCAACTTAAATGTTCTCAGCCTCCATTTCCTGGACTTTAATTCCCTTCAAGTTTTTTAACACTATGATTTTGCAATTGGTTCTGAGCAGAAATGCCAGTGTATGTGAGTAGGAAGTGGAAAGCTGTTTTTTGTTTTCATTTTGCTTTCATTTTTGAATTTTAGGTCTGTTGTTTCTCGGTCATTTGGAACTATAAGTGTTCAGAACTCTTAAAGAGAATATATTTTATATATATATAATAAACAACCTCAGCATGAGCAAGACAAGAGATAGAAAGGATTCTCTGGGGCCAAAAGTACCAGAATATCTTGTCTTTTAAATTCCAAGTACATTTTGACATGAAGACACTCACAACAAAATCTAAAGGACAAGAGAAAATAATAGCTCTGTGGGAAAGGCTACTTGATCAGTTGAACAGATGAGGCCAAAACATTCACACACTCTCTCTACCAGCGCCCATCTACTTGGCCGTGTGCTGCAAGGACTCGGAAGAGAATATGATCCCATCTCATGTGTATAACCAGACAGATGCAGGGAAATAAAATATGTCAACAAAACGGTGCCAGAATTTTGAGCCACACTGAGACTATCTCCAGGCTTTATTTGACTTCGTGGTCTGTTTTGAGCTTCAGAAGAGCTTTCCTCATTTTTCCTGAATGCCACTCTTCTAACCCCTCTATGTATCCCTCCTGTAATTATGTGCAAATATGTACATCCCTCTTCTAAGTGTGTACAGATGTCCACTGCAGATGGAGTCTTGGAGGCGGTAACAAGAGGACATGGATGGCATAATGAATGGGGACAGGAGTTGTAACCAAATAGGCAGGAGACAACCTCCAAAAGAAATCTCCCTATCTGCTCACTTGTTACCAGCACTACTCAGAGAAGAGAGCTCTTCTCTCTCTGCCCTTTGAGTCCCAAAGTCTTTTCCATCTTTTCCTCCTGGACTCCTCCTGTTGATGCCTTTCTTCCATATAAAACTGCCTCTGGGAAGGCAGCTTCCCCCACCCCAGAAGAGACGCATCTAGTCGGTTAATCAGCATATTGCATACTGGGAATGGAAGATAGGAGGATATCATAGAAGAGCTACTGTTTATTGATTGCTTACTAAGTATCACACGTTATGTTAAGTGACTACTATATAATACTTGTCTCATTATTTCATTCTAAAAATTAAGAACTTGAAGCCCAAAATGGTTAAGTCTCATTGCTTGAGGTCACCCAGATAGAAAGTGGCACACACAAGACCCTCTCTGTCAAGCTCCAAAAACCCCAGTGCTTAGCTCTATGCCATAGTGACACCAACAGAGGGTATGTACATGTCACTGCAATAGCCTACTTACCCCACAGAGCACCTCGGGGTGGGGGATGGCTTTAAAAAGCTTCACAGAGTCTAATTGAGTGGTTTACAAATCTTAGCAAGATAAGAATCACCTGGGGAGGTTGTTTAAAATAGATTTGTGGGTTCTTCTCCAAAGCTACTAATCCAAACTTCTGGGAGTGGGGCCTGGATAACCAACATCTTTTAAGAAGCCCTACTGGTGATTCTTACATAGACGGCCCTTGTACCACACATTGAAAGACTGGTTGAACAGCTCTTGATAGGCTATTCCTATAATCTAGCAGTTCTCAGAATGAGGGCCCCAGACTAGCAGCAGCAGTAGCACCTGGAAACTTGATGAAATGAAAAGTCTCAAACCCTGCCCCAGACCAACTGGATCAGAAACTCTGGAGATGGGACCCAGTAAGCTGTGTTTTAATAAGCTCTCAAGCTGATTCTGATGCACATGTAATTATGAGAACCAATGCTTTAATCCATCGTGATCTCAAAATTTTCAGGCCTGCTCTGCATTTCCAACATGTAAAAGCAAGACTCCACCATCTCCAGGATTTTATCCTGAGTATTCAACCAATCCCACTAACTCATCTCTCACCACAGACCCTAAGTCCTCCTGGAGTCTAACCTGATGGCTTAATCTTTACAGCCCTTTGCCTGACACTCAGATTCTCTGGCTTTAGACTTTTGTATCCATCCCTCTCTGACCACAAAATGACTGGTAAAAAATGATCTAGTCTCATGTGGTTTTCATGTCTCTCAGAGCAGATCCCAGTGGCATCAGCTCTGGTAAGTGCCCCTGGGCCCTAAATGGGGTCCTGAATTTCTCTGTTTCACATTGACTTCTGCTTGAGAACTCTTCAACTTGATCCCTGGGCTGCTCAGTTCTTCATCATTGGACTCTCTAGTCAACACTCTTGGTTGTCTACCCAACATGCAGTCTTTCCTTCCCCCTTCTCAACAGAACCCCATTGTTGTTCAGATATTCACCCTATTTTTACTTTCAGAGAATATTACAGATCAATCAACGTACCAGCTAGCACATGACCCAAGGACAGCTTTTGGCCAATGTATCAGCATGTGATCTGTTTGTCCAATCATATTCAAAAGGATGCATTATATTCCTTGCTCAAGGAAAAGGTTTTCCTCTTTATCTTCTGCTGGCCATAAACAAGAAAGTAACCAGCTCCTGTTGCCAACAACAACCGTTCTGCTACCACAAGGAGACTCACTCTTAGGATGGCACACTCACTGAGGACAGAAGAGCAGAGTGGTAGAAAGACCCCAGGTCCTTGAAAAGATCAACATGCTCCATATTGCACTGCTCTTGGGCCCATCCCCTCTCTCATCTCTGCATGTCTAGTTCTGGGAGAAAACACATTTTCTTATTGTTTGAACCAATTTGATATTATTGCCAAAAATAATATTTTCCCCATTAAAAAAATGGTTCTCAAAGGCACCTAACCTCCTGTTGGTTCTCCTCTGGATTCTACCCACCATCACTTGGTCCACTGCATTCAGACTCCTGCAGCTGCCTGGACAAAACCCCCCACAGTGGCCGCTTTATTACCTGACTTCCCTCTGATAGAGTATTTTCCTTTGGCCTGGCTTCCTCAATCCCCAAAACCTTCTGTAGTATTAATTTATCTCTTCTCAAGTTTCCTAAACTTCTACCTTTTTCTCAAAGTTCCTTTATACATTGTAAATTATTTCTATCTCTTGGTTAACCAATAAGTATTATAAATATAGAAATCATGGTCACATTTTCATTTCACATTTTATGATTTAGGCAGAGTAGAACATATAAGAGACTTCATGTTGGGTTGATCCAACTATGGAGATGCTCTAAGACAACACACCAGCTTCATTGGAAAATAAACCAGACTACACCCAGGAACCCAAATCTGACAATAGACTCTCATGTGTGTTTTACCGAAAAATAAATAAAAATATCTTTTTTTTTTGAGACTAATTTCTCTCAATAGAAGAATGATTCGACTGGAGGGCTTTAATTTATCTTCGGCAACAAGAAGGAGAGAATTATATTTTGTTCCAATTTGGGGCATTTTTCTATTTTTGGCATCCCGTAACGTGGAGAATTTTGTCATGTGCATTTAATGCATAAACCTCTCTGCTAAGCTAGGCTGGACACTGGAGCTGGGCATAATTTGAGATGGGAAATAAACAGGATGAATTTTAACCAAACCTATAAAGTGGCCTTAGGAAGAATTAATATCTTGTTTTGAACAATTTCAGAAACTTTGGGGAGCAACATCAAAAGGCGTTCTCTCTTCAGCTGAAATGCCCATCAGTGGTTTCAGAGTAGCACGGACACAGTTGGATAGAGCTGTGGGATGGACTTCTCTGATGCTCTAATGACTTCTTCCTCCAAAAATCCCTGCAACAAATCTGACTTGGCTTTTAAAGATTGTTTTAAGGACTAAAAGTGAAATCTGAAAATATATTGGGACATCCTACTAACTAGAAAAACTTTAGTAACTAACTTATCAACTCCCTTCAAGTAAAATAGCAAGTGATGTTCAATGACACCCCGAGTGTCCCAGGATTGTTCTGGGGACTTAATGAGATAGTTGTAAAGTACATAGTTCAGTGTCAAGTACACTGGACACACTGAATATATATTGGTTCCTTTTCCTCCTTTACCCTTCTTAAATTCAAAATGTATGCAAGGATCTTTATTAACCAAAATATTTTATTAACTAGTGTACCTATTCTCCAGCTATGATGGAAAACAGTTAAGGTTATCAAATAAAATACTAAAATTCATTTACCAAAACTCTGATATGTCTATCAGAATATCCCCAAAATATACTTTTTGCCTACATAAAAAATTGGCTCTTTACCACCTTTCCTTCATGCAGTCCATTCTTTGCAGTTGAGTGTATTTGCTGTAAATGGCTATCTGCAACACCATTGTGAAGAGAGTCCTGTACTGTGTGACAAAAGGTTCATCATTCATTTAACAAATGAATTTCTTGGGTGCTAATCTCCAGAACCTATGAATATGTACCTTATATGGCAAAGGGGACACTACCCTGGATTATCCAGGAGGGCCTAATGCAATCTCAGGGTCCTTATAAGAGGGAGGCAGGAGGCTCAGAGTCAGAGAAGGCAATGTGAGGATGGAAGCAGAGGTCACCATGATGTGGCATCACCAGGCAAGGAATGCAGCCTCTACAAGTGGGAGAAAGCAAGGGAATGGATTCTCCCCTAGAGCCTCCAAAAGGAATGCAGCTCTGCCAACCTGGTTTGGTGTTCTGACAGCCAGAACTTTTAAGTAATAAATTTGTGTTGTGGTAGCCACTGAATTTGTGGTAATTTGTTACAGCAGCAATAGGAAGGAAACTAATACATTAGACATCATCAAAATTAAAAGTCAGTGTTAAAAAAATGAGAAGCCAAGCTACAGACTGAGATCAAATAGTTACAATGCATATATCTAATACAAGACTTGCACCCAGAATATGTGAAGAAATCTTACAACTCAATAATAACGACAAACCAATTTAAAAATGGGCAAAAATTGTTGATAGATACTTCACAAAAGAAAATCCCTGAATGGTCATAAACACATGAAAAGATGCCCAAGATGATTAGTTATGGGAAATGAAAACTAAAGCCACAATGAGATCTTGTTGCACACCCATTTGAATGGTTAAATTAAAAAGATTATAATGCCAACTGCTGGCAAGCATGTGGAGTAACTGGAAGTCTCAGACAATGCTTGTAGGCGTATGAAATGACACAACAGCCTTGGAAAACAGTTCGTCAATTTCTTATAAAGCTAAATGTATATTTACCTGGGCCCAGCAATTACACTCCTTGGTATTTACTCAGAAAGAGGAGGAGGAGAAGGAGAAGAAGAAGAAGAAGAGGAAGAAAGGAACCATATGTGCACGTTTTCCTGAATACAAATATTCATAGTAGCTTTATTCACGGTAGCCAAAAACTTGAAATGATCCAAATACTCATCAACAGGTAAACAGGCACACAAAATGTGGTAAATCCATACCATAGAATACTACTCAGCAATAAAAAGGAACAAATTGTTGATATACACAACAAATGAGTGAATCTCAAAAACATGTTGAGTTTTTTTAAAAAGCAGACGCAAAAGAGTACATCCTGTATGATTTCATTTATATGAAATTTTAGAAAAGGCATACTAATCTACAGCGATGGAAAGCATATCAGTGGTTGCTTGGGGCTGAAGAGTGGTGAAGAACTGATTATAAAAGGGGTGGAGGAAACTTTCTGCAGTAATAGAAATGTTCTATATGTTAATTGTGGTGATGGTTACACAGATATACGCATTTGCATGTAAATAATAACTCAATGAAATTGAGTTCTTAAAAGATATAGTAATTAATAAACTGTTGGGAATTGGGGAGAATGAGTGTAAAATACCAACAGACTGAGATGGGGGCAACAGCCAGAGCAGCAGGAACAGGGGGCCAGTCTGTCCAGTGGCCGCATGTGGCCACAGAGGAGTCACCCTAAATGATCACTTACAGCATTTGGATAGACTGTGATTCTGTTAACAGGACAGGTGGCAGAGGAAATGTCAATGTTTGGCGGAAATTTTCTAATGAGAAGTTGTTCCTCAATATATGAGAAAGTCAATCTTACACATTTGGGAAAAACTAGATTTTACATAGGAGAATTTTGTACTTTATTCATGCCTTATACATCAGAAGACTGAACTGAATGGACTTGAGAGAGCTACCTGGAGATATTGTCAATAGGAAAGAGCTTTCTGGAATTGTTTGAATAGTCATAACTCAATAACAAAAATAAACAAGAAGAAGAACACGGTCTTCGCCAGAGCCGCGGGATCTTTCACTGAGTGTACCATCACCCCCTTTGAAAACGGACAGCCTTGGGTTGAAAGAGGCTCCCCACTGACTCTGCAGTAAGCAAACAAATAAATAAATTACTTCTTATTGGTGTTTATCTGAACTGGCTCAAGGTAATGTTGGTGCTGTGCCTTGCAATGACAGTGGAAGAAGTTATATATAGGCTAAGCACTTGTAACAAAACTCTAGCAAACATTCCTAATGCTGTTCTTGTCCAGCTCTGTGCTGGCCTCCTCCGCTTCACCAGTGAAGAGGAAGAACAGGCAGACACGGGCTCCTTCCACTCACTCCTTCCTTCATTTAACCAGTAAAAGAGAGTCAGATAACATTTAAGCTCCAATAATGGAATTGACTGCCTCAGAATGTGTTCAAAAAGAGAGGTGTACCTAACCATCAGGAAAGGGAGGTGCGGTAGAATGAAAAAGAGCCCCCCAAAGATGTTCACATCCTAAACCCCAGAACCTATGAAGACATTGCTTTACATGGCAAAATGGACTTTGCAGATGTGAACAAGTTAAGGATCTTGAGATGGAGAGATTATTCTGGATTATCTGGGTTGGCCCACGTAACAGCGTCCTTACAAGAGGTGGGCAGTGGAGTAAGAATCAGAAAAGGAGAAGATGGAGGAATATGCTTTGAAGATTGAAGAAGAGGCCACAAGCTGAGGACTGCAAGCCTCCACCAGAAGCTGGAAAGGGCGAGGAGACGAGATTCTCCCCCAGAACCTCCAGGAGAAATGCAGGTCTGCTGATGCCTTGATTTTACCTCCTAAGATCCATTTGGGACTTCTGACCTCCAGAACTGTAAGATAATAAATTTGTCTTGCTGCAAACCACAAAATTGAGGTAATTTGTTAGAGCAGCAGTAGGAAAGTAATACAGTAGGGATCCTAGATTCTTTGACAATTAGACCAGGAGATCTGTATTTATGATTCTAAAATACTAAATGTAAAGTGCTAATGTATTAAGATCACTTGCAAATTGTATGCCACCATGCTCTTTCCAAACTCAAAGAACTGTATCCCTCTTTTAGTGTGTGTGTGTGTGTGTGTGTCTTCAATAAATGTACAACCCACCTCGATTTACAAACTGATAAAAAGGAAGTCAAGATACAAAAACAGCAAGTCTAATATGATTGGCTATTAATACATGAGGAAGTAAAGAAAGGGGGAAGACATTAATTGAGCATCTACTATGAACCAGAAGCATTACATAAACACACACTTTATCCTTAAACAGCCCTGAAAAGTATTATTTTTCTCTCATTTCTCATTAGATGAAGAAATGGAAGCACAGAGTGATTAAGTAACTTGCCCAAGGCCACCCGACTAATAAAATGGCAGTACTAAGACCTGAACTCAAGTCTTTCCTGACATTCTTTTTAGCTATGTAACTGCACAAAATTATAGGGCAGAAGGAAAAACTTCCACTGTCTGTCTGGGTGACTTGTCTTAGTCGCCCACAACCGTAGGGTTGACCCCTGCTCTTTGATGCAGTCTCCAATTGCCATCTCATTCTGATCCCCAATGCTATTTCTACCTTCTATTTGAGGGTGCATTTGTTTCTTGTCAGCCAGAGAGCAGGAAATGGAAGCAATCTCATTTAGCACTTAGCAATTCAGTATTTTGCAACAAATGCAAGTTCTCGTGGGTTTTCCCCAGGCTCCTGCTCTGCCGCTACTTTGTCATTGCTCCCATCAGGCACAGGCTACAGGATGGAAAAATCGCTTCTCCATGGGACACTGAGCTGGAAGGCCCAAGAAAAACACCGGAATCATTTATTTGGCCTCATCCAGAGCTAAAGCCCCTTTGCCTGAATCAGAGATGAACTTATAAATGAGGGCCGACTATTTGCAGCTCTCCAATTTCATGATTCTGTGCTACTCTCCTCCAGGATCACAGGCCAAGCATAAGCCCTGGAGAGGTGGGACGAAAAGAGTCCAGATGCCTGGGAGAGACCCTGAGGCCAACCGGAAATTGGCCTTCTGTTTTCTCTTTATATATCCCAGAGGGACATCCAGAGAAATACACCGTACTTCCTAACCCCAGATCCTCAGTGGAAGCAAAAAGAATCACAAGCAACTATTGCCTAAAAATCAATTTCAAAGCAGTGGCTCCACGAAATAGCAAACATGCAATTTTGTATTTCTTGGTAAGTTGAGGTCAGAAAATGTTATCATAATTGCCAATATTGTATTTGTGTCCCGGGAACCTAAATGTGTGGGGATGGGGGTGGTGGGAATGAAGAACCCTTGCGTCTGGAGCCCGCTTGCAGGCAGCTCTTTT
The DNA here is from genome assembly GCF_037783145.1 of Equus przewalskii. NCBI lineage: Eukaryota > Metazoa > Chordata > Mammalia > Perissodactyla > Equidae > Equus > Equus przewalskii. The sequence continues at coordinate 24,820 of NC_091854.1, forward strand.
CTGTTTGATGACCCTCCAGAAGACACTAGAGCCGCCTGCATGCGCGTGTCGTGCTATGCTTTGCTAGCGCTTCCTGACGTGCTGTTGATTTAAGGCTAAAATCCCTCACAAAGGAGAATTTCACTGGTCTCTAAAGGCTCAAAAATAATGATGTGTGGAGGATAAAGATGCATCATTTATTTTATTCTTCTTTCTCCGACAGAGAACCAAAAAAAAAAAAAATGTTATTTAAAGGCAAAGATAAGAAAAAGTCACTTTCATACAATTACACTTTCAAAAGACTTGCCAAGAAAATATTTTCAGCTGCCAAGTCAGCAATTTTCCAAAGATATTCTAACAGAGAAAAAAAAAGATTAATGGAAAAGAAATTATCAGGGGAAATTTAACTATAGTTTAAAGAATAGCAGGTGGTACACGGCACATTATTAGTTTTTTATTCATTGCTTCCTCAGAGACCAAAAAAATCTAACTGAACTGACAGACAGCAGCCCAGTACTAGGACCTTATGAATAGCAAATCTGTGTGCAATAATATTATCAGGCTGACTTGCTGTGCCCTGCCTCAACATGTCCATTACTGCGGTCTTTAAAGCACGAAGCAAGTGGTGTCCCCTCTGATTGGCAGAGGGGGAATCTGAAGCGTCAGGACACAGAAAGACCTTCCCAGGGGCACAGGAGAGGGCTGTGGGGAGAAATATGCCTAGAGCGTGCCCATCTCCCAATCCCAGGCCCCCATCTCCCCTCTCCAGGCGCACTCTTCACCTCCGCAATCCTCCATCATCAGCCTGACTCCTTTCTGACCCCCAGCCAAATGGATTCTTCTTTCCATCCAGACAGTGGGAAACGCTGACCAGCCTTGAGCAATTGGTTTAATGTGACTTCTGAGTTTTCCTTGGAGATTTGAATTTCAGAAGTCAGAAGATTTACACCTAGGGGTGATTTGGTGAACATTTTTTATCACGAAATGCACATGAATTTTGGTAAATTGCCATGGGAAAAATAGCACTACTATTCCTGAGCTTACATCAACTTTCAATTTATTCTAGAGCTGCTTATCCAATTTGTGTATGCTTATTTTTATTTCTCTTCTCTCTTGCTGTCTACCATTTTAGCCATTTTAATGCTCTCAGAACTTTCACATAGCATGGCAAGGAATATATTTTGCCATTTTAAGTAGAATATCAAAGTATGGAGAAAAATTTAAAATACTAATTACTTCATCTTTTCAGCAGTTTAATGCAGTATAAAATGGGAAAGAATAAGCCATTACTATAATTAAAATTTGAGGATTGTCTGTGCATTTTATTGATTTTATTATTAATCTTTCAAAGAGTATTTGATAAACAGTATTTGATAAGCTCTTATTAAATACTGTTTGAATATTGCAAAATATTGAATAATGCAAAATATTACAAAAAAGAATTACATGATAGAAGGGAAAGAAGAAAAAGATACATGATTTGCACCCTGATAATTCATCTTATATTTGATTAGTGCAATTTTCAAAGTGTTCTCCCTTTGAAATAATATTTATTCCTTCAGTGACACATACTGAATATCTACTGTGTATCAGGCTCTGAGGTAGGTTCTGAATATACATTAAATTGCTCACTCACAGAAACTGAGTCCCATTATTTTCAACTAAATATCCAGCTTTCAATAGTTACCTTTACTAAGTACTTATTATATGCTAGCTACTACATTAAGTACTTTGTCAATAATAATGACAGCTAGAATTAATTGATCTTATCAGAACCAGGTACTGTGGGTTATGACATAATTCTCAATGGGTCTCCTGCTTTCCTGCACATCTTGGAAACAGAGGCCCTATCTTTGTTCTGGACTGCCTTTTCAAGAATGTTTGTATAGCCAAAAGATAGAGAAAAGGAGCAGGTTTACTTACTGTCCATTATAAAAAATCAGAGTTCTCTAAGATCAGAGTATCTCTCTGTGACAAACCCATGGCAGGCGCCGGCATCACCTGACCCTCATGGCTTTGCCTTGTGGGAAGTGGAGCTCAGAAAACCAACATAACTGCTGATCCTCTGGCTACTGCTGTTGCTGTGAGTAATAAAGTGATTTGTCCCTGACCCAGGAGTCTTGTGTCTTTTGCCAGCATCCATGAAACTGTAGCAGGCTAATTTGTTACCTTATAAGCAGGGTAAAATCTCAGACTCTTCATCGTTCTTGACATTGCTGTGTTTTACGTATGTTACTTCACTGAATCTTCTCAACAAACTATTCACAATCTCCCATTTTAGAGAGAAAGAAGCCAAGGCTTAGAGATGTTAAAAAACCTGCTCAAGGTCACATAGCTGTTCTTCTCCTTCCCGCTTCCCAATATTTTTTGTTCTTAGTGTATGCCCTGATTCCAGCCCAGGATGTACGCGTTCAGAGGTATGCGCATGAGAAATGCCTCTGAGACAACTCACTGCTTACGGTGCCTGAGCAGGCAGGCCTGGGAGGGAAGCAATGAGAACTTTCCCAGTGAAACGAGCTGCTTTTAGCTCTGCAGGTCAAGCTCCAGGCTTTGCACTTGATGGGACAGGCAGGACTAAAGTGCTGAGGCACAGGAAGTTTTGAGGAGAGCCCTATTTTGCAAAGTGCCTCTATTGGAAGAGCTGTCATAGGGAAAAGAATCAGCCTGGGCTTGGAAGCAAGAAGGGGAGCCAAAGCCAGAGAGAGAAAGAAGGAGGCACTGGCATAATCCGGGACACTGTTAGCACAGCTCAGAACATTGGCTTGGTGGGACTTGAGGCACACTCACAAGCACAATTCACACTTCAGAGCCACTGAGAATAAGGTGACCTACCAAACTCCCAGATCTGACTCATACTGAGAAGCTGCTCTGGAAATAAACAAAGTATATCAGCTATCAAATCTGTTAGCCTAGAGTTTCTTTCCCATTTGACTCAGAGAAGCAACAGCAGCCACGTGGACGAGCCTCTTAAAATCCTCGCAGATGCAGATCTACTGACCAACAGCACAGGGGCCTGAACACTTCCAAAGCTAATAGGAACTGTGTACAATGAGGGGAACCCCGTCCCCACGAGAGAAAACAGGAAGTGGGCCCCTTAGGATTTAAACTTCTGCCACTAGAAGACACTTTGCCAATGAGGTAGCATGGGTTATCAGTCAGCATTTCGGTAGGAAAACATGAGTGTGGGGAGAAATCAAATGATTTTCCTCATATCCGATGACTTAGTGTGTCCAAAACTCGAATTGCACCCAGGGGTGGGTCAGAATGCCAGATAACATATTTGAGATGATTTAACATTGATAAAAAAAAAAAAAAAAGATTATGTCAGATCGGGAGACACAGACCACCAGCCCAAGTTCTGCCTAGATCCAAACACATGCACAATCCTGATTTCCAGACACTTGGGCATTTTTGTGATCCTCTGGGGAGAATTCACAAGTGCTATTAATAGCCTTTGGCCTTGGATATGTATTATGATCAAAGAGGAGAAGTTATAATTAAGAAGTGCAGTCCAGGAGGTAAAGGTCAGACAATGCGCTAAAATACTCAATCTACAGAGCACTGTGCGAAAGTGCTGATGTAGAAGAAATAACTATTGATTAAACCTGGTGCTTCGAATCCCTGCTAATGCCATAAAATTTAATGGATTACAAAGGGAAAGCACAAACCACAGGGAAAGCTGTGGGAAGCACAGCTTCAGTGGCTCTCCTAATTAAGGCAAGCTCAGAAAACATACACTGAATTTTTTTTGTAAGCCAAACCTTTAAGGATGGGATAAAAATGGCATCTTTATTTATACTTGCCTAATGCAGCTTTCCATCCCTCTGCCTGAAGAGAATTTACTACTCACATAAGGAACAGCCCTGGAGACTGCAGGGCTGTTGTGCCTTTTCTTTATGGCCAGCATAATTTGGGCTTTGAAAAGTTCAAGCCAAACGTCCCCACGGTCCTCGATCAGACTCCCTGCTCTGTGCTGTCAGTGTGCCCAACAGCAGCAACGGAGGGCCAGCCTGGGGTCACCTCTACCCATTGTTGTTCTCTGGGGTCACTCAAGGCCTCCAAGAAGGACATTGATGAGAGGGTCTTGTTCTCTTTCTGCTTTGCTCGGTGAGGAAGATGATTGCTCAGCATATTGTGAACAGTCTTAACACCTCCTCTCAGAACCAGGCAGAAGGACCACTCCACTCGGTGATGACTGTGTTTTCAATCGCCCCCATCATCGCCATCCTCTGCACAGCTGCCAGGGCGATTCAACCAAAATAAGCCTGAGCCCGTGACTTCATTTTACTAACAAAGGTTCTCAGTTACACGAAACAGACACCAATTCTGGCTTACTTAATTAGACAAGGAATGTACTGGAAGGATGACAGAAAGGTCAGAGAATCCATATGCAGCCTGCAGAACCCAGCCCAAAAAACAGACGTGTCAAGGGAGGCAAAGAAGAGCCAAGATGGGGACACGGAAATGATCTGCTCAGAACGCTGTTCTAGGCACCACTTCCTGTGACAGTAACACTGTTCCGCTCACCACACACATGGACTCAATTCCTTTTCACCCTCACAATTATAAATCCCAGTCTGGAGCATCTGTTTGGCAGAGCCTGGGTCACACACCTACCTCAGCACCCCCGGTAGCTGTAAGAAGGACCATCTGCTTCCAGAAACAGGAAGGGTATGCAGATGCCAAGCAGCCATAAACTCAACACTCTTGACTAAATCTCCATGGCCTACAGCACGAAGTCCAAGTTCCTTATCTGCCAGAGACGTAAGGTGAGGATGTGTCCCAGTTTTTCTGAGACAGTCCTAGTTTTTAATTTTTGTCCTAGAAGAATTATTAATAAGAGCTTTTTCATTTTCAAAAGTGTCTGGGTTTAGAAAAATTGCATCGTCACCCTATTTATAAAGGTCTTTGTGACATGGCCCCTGCCTACCTTGCCAACTCCACTCTTCACTGTTCCCTGATTCATCTTTATTCTCCAGCACAATAAAAGTGATCATAATTCCTTACATACAGAATGCTATGTTTACTTCCAAGTCTTTGCTCATGTTTCCTCTCTGCCTGGAATCTCCTTTACATTATCTCCATCCTATCCTTCATACCCAAAAGTCTTCCTAGTGTTATATGGATTAGTGAGTTATGTACCCCTCCCCAGGCATAATTTTCTGTCTGTGCATGGATCTATCCTTGCACTTACCGGATTATGTTGCAATCATCTATTTAGGAGTCTAACTGCTCCATCAGACTGTAAGGTGATGTGAGAAGCTGTGACTTGCTTATTTTTGATCCATCAGGACCTAGCACAGTGTCTGACACATGTAAAGTGATGTTCCCAAAAGTAACTGATGAATAATTGAGTCACACAAATTTGAAATGAGATAGATTGGAAAATTACCATAGCAAGGCAATAAATAGGAAGAGGAAAGAGAAGCAAGAAAAGACATGAAGCAGAGTGAAATAAACTTACTGAGCTGACCACACAAGGGAAAGATGGCTAGTGGTCCAAATCACGGGCCTCAGAGTCACTCCTCACATCAAGTTCAGAACCCAAAGAGGTTCGATCCGATGAGTGGCATGCAGTAGAGTCTGAAGGGTAGAGGAATGATGTTTCCAGTTGATTTGTTAGATTTTAGAGTAAGACCCAACCAGGATTTGAGAGTACAGTAGACAAGGCCAGGTCCTTAGGAGTTCAGGTGGAGTGTCAGCCCCAGTAGGACCCCTGGGGTGCAATCCAGAGATAGGCCACACACCTGGGGGAGGATGAAAAAAACCTCAAGCCTGGGAAGTTCATATGTACCCACCTACTCCAGATACTGAGCCTACCAAAGCAAGACTAGTTCCCCATGTCCCAGCTGCCGTGGTCAGGTCTGACTCCAGGCCCTGGACCAGTAGGAACTTCAGGTTATCGAGCTGCAGCACCTGCCATTCAGTGGGGCTGCGAAGGGCAGGGGCTGTCACCTACAATTAATGACAACCGCGAACGAGCCTTTAGATAAACAAGATCTCTTTGGAGAGGGCGGGGAGCATCCATATGCTTATCGTCTGAAGAATCCAATACATACGTTTTGGTCTGTTAAACTACTTGTTTATCTTCCTTCAAGGCAAAAAGGAACATCTGTTGCACTTAATTTCCATCGTGAAGAATAAGCTTCATCAAATGCCAAGTCAAGTCACAGAACACAGGACGCTTGCAGGCCAGGGCATCAAGAGAAGCCTCACAGGACCACCCCCTCAAAGTTCAAAGTGGGCCGCCGGGTGTCCCCGGTATGTGACCTCTGTCCTGCACTTCTCTGTCTGAGCTCTGCTCCCTTGTTACCCATTTTGCTCTGTCTGGGCTTTTCTAGGAACAAATTAGCACTTTTGTCTCTCCATTCTGGCACTGGTTATTCTTGTCAAGGAGAGGCCAGAGACAGAAATGGTGAGGAGACAGACAAAGAGATACAGAAAACTTCTGTGACTGCCAGCTGAACACTGTGGCGGGTTTTGGAGTCCAACAGACGTGTGTTGCAGCCTCAGCTCTACCTTCAGCTAGCTGCGTGCTTTTGAATGAGTTATGTTCCACAGTCTTTAAGTAATTGACTTTGCATTAGCGTATTTCTTAGCACTTAGCAAACATGCAGTAAATATTAGCTATTATATAAATTTATGTTCAAGGTATATTGGGTAGTACTGGTCCCTAAACCAAGTAGGTCGAGGGAGAATGGTCCCTGGTCCACTAAGCTTTGGACTGCATGCACGTGGCTCTGTATCATCAATGCTGTTGGAAATCAAATTCCAAAGCTCAGTCTCCAGGACTTCCAGAGCCTGGAATGTCCCACGACCAGAGCGCCGAGACATCACCAATAACTTAGCGTTCTAAGCCCCTGACATCTTAATAACCTTTCTGTTTTCCAGGATGTTTCTTTATTATTGTAGGAGCCTAAACAAAGAAAAACAGCACGTCTAATGTACCTCCCTAACTTTCAAAGCCCCCTCGTGGGCAAACTTTTAAACTCCTATTCTAAAGAGATGGTACCTGGTTGGGCTGAACCAGGTTGTCTCCCTGAAAAAATTCCATCTGCCCTGAATGATTTTTTCTGCCTAGAAAATTACAGATGATTAACTCGTCCTCTAATAAATTCCAGAAAGGCTTTCCCGTGGAAAAACCTAGAAGTGATCTTTGGAGCTATGTTATAATTATTATAATAACCCTCACACAGAATACAGAAATACATGTTGTGTATGAGTCTTAGTTTCCCCAATATAATTGAAAACCAGTCAGTCCAAAGAGACGCAGCTTGCAGCAAGCACAGGCATGCTAGTCTATTTAACTTCTCTCCATGAGGCCTGTCTTCCTGCACAGGCTCCCACCTCTGATTCACCTACCTGGGAGGACAGCCCACACTCCTGGCTGTCGCACACTTCTTTGTTACACATCAGCACCTTGGCGAAATCATGATGCTCTCTGGTTTAGAACTCAGGAAGTTGCTAAGAATTCCATCTAGCTCTCTGGTTCCTACTTTCTGACCTTTTAAGGTCAAATAATTCTCCATGCTCCTGGCGACTGCATACTAACTCAGATAGGTTAAACAAACATTAGCTTTCAAAAAGAAATCTATCCCAGCTAGAGAACCCTCCCATCTGACCCACACAATCTGCTTCCTGGTAATTACTAAGCATATTTCAAGCTACATAGAAATCTGCTCCTAAAATCCCATTAGGTAATTATTCATGTGAAAATTAAAATTAACAATTCAACCTAATATCCTTACCTGCCAAGAAGTCAGGTCTCCCCATTCCTAAAGAGACAAACCATTAAACCCAACTGCCTCTATTTACTAATACTGGATACTTGATAACAGTGACATAAGCATTAGTCATAATCACTAGAGAATTAAAAATATATCCCAAGACTAAAACTGTACTTTTATATATGAATCTATCCACTTTGGGGGCCATATGCTTTGTAAGCACAATAACCCATGCAGGTTTGGCCACTTGGAAACTCAATCCAGATTAGTATGGAATCCACAAGAAGCAGTATTTCATATGCTTTAATATTCCAACTAACCTAAATGGAGAGTTGTGTACTTCAAAAACCAGCTAGCCATTTGCATTTTATTTTTTTTAAATCAGTGATGGATACCGACTTCTTGCTTTCTTTTTCCCTTTTTTTTATTCCTAGCACAGTAGGAGGAGAGCATAGTTCCAGGGAGAACGAGGTGAAGCCCAGACGCCAGCTCTGAAATTCAAGATGCCCAGCACAAAGTCACCTCCCCCAAACTGGGTTTCTGAGCCCAGACTCATAGCATCCAGTTGTTCCATTACGGCTTTAACATTCTGCCGTCTCCTCCCAGTTCCTCCATGAGCTCCCACTCAAGACTAACAGCTACTTTTTGTCTTAGTGAATTCCTATCTTCTAAAACTAACATCCTCATTACGGCTTTTATGTTCTGGCATCCCCTCCAAGCTCCCTCCTCAGGAAGTCCTCCCTTCTGTAATGTTACCATTTTGTCCTGTTTCCTGTGGAGTAGACTTCCTTTCAAGCTCGTTATATCCCCTCTGGACCCAAGCAAACAGTCTTCCCAAATGTGGGGGATTTGTAGTCCTTCCCTCTCCCCTAACTTCTATCCTTTCCTCTTCAAAGTTCCTCTTGCTGGAAGCCCTTCACTGAACTAAATCAACCTTGACATTTAAGATGCTAGTGTGCACCACAGTAGGACCAAGTAACAATACAGGGGTGAAATTAGGAGAGCTCTTGAAGGAAGGTTCAAATGGACAATCTCCTCCTTCATCCCTCCACCTTCTTGTACTTCCCAAGATCCTCTTGTCGCTATTTGGGCAGTTTCCTCTGACGATTACACCGCATTTTAGCATCAGGCGGGTCTGCTCCCTTCCTTTTAAGGAGGAACTCAAGAGATGCTGTCCTTCTACAGCCTTTGCCCAGGAAGGTCCCCAGTTCTTTGAAGCGCCAGTCTGGTGCCAGATCAAGAAGGATCTGTAGCCAGAAAACCCCTAAAATTCTAAGATTATTTATCTTTTCATTCACTATTGAAATAACTCCTCCTTCAGCATCACACGTAAGCCTTCCTGACAGCTCCAGGATTTCCACGTAGAGGGGGCTCAGTGGTAGCAACCTATTTGAAAAGGAAGCTAAGTGACCAGCCTCAAAGCTACATCTGCATAGAAAGTCCGCAGTTTGGGATTGGATTATATGTTCCAAATCAATTTTTAGAAATAGCAAGTTTTTTGAAAAATATACTCCACATAACACATAACATTGTTTCCATTGCTCTCATCAAAGAATGGGCAGTTCATGGAAATTATGGAGGTAAAAGGCCCCAGATCATCCCTTGACACCATTATGGTTCCAGTCTTTCTCTAGACACTCTCAATATGCTGAGTGAAAAATAATTTCTTAATTTCTCCCTCCATCCTATAGAATTTCCTCAGGACCGAAGGTCGTGAGCCAGCTCATGGGTGGCACCATGATGGAGCCGCTGCTGAGCCTGTGGTGCCCAGTGCAGGGCTTCCCAGCAACAGATGCTCCTCACACTCACCTGTGGATCTTTATTTGTTAGTTTTTTAAAGATTGACCCTGAGCTAACATCTGTTGCCAATCTTCCTCTTCTTCCTTTTTTTCTTCTCCCCAAAGCCCCCTAGTACATTGTTGTACATTCTAGTTGTAGGTCCTTCTGGTTGTGCCATGTGGGACACCACCTCAGCATGGCCTGATGAGTGGTCCTAGGTCCACACCCAGGATCCGAACCAGTGAAACCCTGGGCTGCTGAAGCGGAACGCACAAACTTAACCACTCGGCCACAGGGCCAGCCCCCACTTGTGGATCTTTAAAACCCACAGGTGCTCAGGCCCATCTCCCAAACTTACTGAATCAGGATGTCAAAGGTTGAAGCTCAGGCACAAGCCTCACAAGCCTGCAGGTGATTCTGATGCATATCCTGAACAAGAGGCCTGGGCCAATGAGAAAAATCCAGTTGAGATTTGAGTTGGAATACCTACACTCAAGTCACATCAAGCCAGTGATCATTTACATGGCTTAAAGTAAGTCATTAAATCCCTGAACATGAACTTTCTCATGAGTAAAATGAGGACAATAATGTTTGCTCTACTCTCCTCTAAGGGCATTATAAGGACCAATGGAATCACAGCAATGAAATGTCTATAGGACTCAGAACTCTGCAACTCGGTACACAAGTTAGTGTAATCATTTGAGGGACTTGTGCTCTCATCATACAAGGAGTTGAAGGCCTTCTTGGCCCATGATCTCAGCAACTCCTTTTCCTTTATCTCAGCTTGATCCCAGCTCTTTCTATTACAAAGAAGAGACTCATTCAGTTTACCTAAAGAAATAAGTTATGTTTATAAACATAGATGTGGCATTCCAGAACTAGATCTGGAACAAGAACCAGGAAGCCATCAGAAACTAAGGCAATCCTAGGGACCAACAACCATCTCCAGCACTTTCTCACAGGCCATATAGTCTCTCTTGCAGAAAGTCTTTGCCAGCCCCTGCTTGTCCTCTCCCTCATACCCAACATGGGCCCTCACCAACTCATGGAACCAACTCTCCCTCCTGGCCCCTTTGTACGTCCTTTCAGCTTCAGATCTAGTTACCAACTATCTAGTGTTCTCAGCACTTTTCTATATCAAATATCTGAAAGAAGAAATGAAGCTGGCATGGCCAACTCCTGTGTCAATAGTCTAATAGATTATAAGCCAATCTTGGGCCAAGCACCCACCCTTTTCCAAATAATAGTTATAAGGTAGGCAGGAATGGGGAGGAGAACAGACTCACAAAATGCAGAGAAAAGTCTTCTCAGCAGTGACTGCAAGCAGGGCCATTCCACTGAGGAAGCATTGAGGGCTGGCAGGCTCCATGATTGACATCTCCAATGCAGTGTCTCAGTTCTTTTCTCCTCAGGTGTAAGCAATGAGGGTAAAATGTCCATCTTGGCTATAATAAAATCACAAGATTACTTTCCTGGAGCATGAGGTTATAAAAGGTTACTATGCCCAGGTCAGCAATTCCAGCCATGATATTTAAAGTCCAGCTTTGAATGGCTTGGGTTTAGTTAGAGACTCTGGGCTCCAGATGCCAGTGTTCGGTTACTTCAGCTAACTAATGTGCCTCCTGGAACCCAATACTCCGGTGCTGGCTCCCTTCTTTATCTCTGTCCTCTCTACTCCCCCAAGCTTAAGGCAAATCTCTCCTAAACTTCCTGAGCCATTGGGGATTATTAGTTATGGTCCACAAGTCTCACTCAAAGAGAAACACCTAGTTCAACTTTTCCTGGTTGTCTAAAGAATTTGTTTCCACCATCTCTAACTTGTATCTTCTCCAGCTTCTACAAGTAATCTTCTCTTTGCCAGGCTTAGAAATAACTAAAGGCTCAGGTAACCACCCCAATATAATCCTTATTTTCCCAGTCTAGACTGAACCCTCATCAGTACTGTACTGGAAAAACAAGCTATTGTCCAGCCGACTTTCACCCCAGGTTGCCTCCCTTTCCTGACAGTTCCCAGCGTCTCAAGCAAGCTGCTGTCCACTCCTGTTTCCTGGTTATTTTCCCAGTTGTCGCTATTCTTTCCTCTACCACACGGTGGCACTGCTCTCTGACAGCTTCTTTCCTGTCCCGAGATTAGAAATGAGGCTCCCATTAGAGTCCTCAGAATTACAAGAGAATTTCTCCCTCAGTCTGGTCTCGGGATGAATATTGCTCTGTACTAAACTCACAAACGTAGCCTTTTCTCTCCATTTTATTGCCCCCATCTTCCCAGGACTTGGATAAGAAAATGTTTGAGAATATTTGAACTTCATGAGCCTACCTTGTACATGAAAGTGTCCCCTCTCCACTGAACGCGAACCAGGACTTAAGGACAGCATCCAGGTGCCTTGACTCCTAACTTAAAGCAAGTTTCCTGTCTCCTGGCGGAGGGAGTACAACATCCTAAGGTCCATCCTTGAGTTAAAAATCACTTGTACCATTTTCCCCAGGAGGCCCTCATATAAATAGGACACCCTGCTGAACTCCCATGATGTCCTTGCTCCAGACTTCCACCACATTCATAACTCTCACACCACCCCCTCCCCATAGAGGGAGAAGACCAGGCTTTGGGGTCAGATCTGCAGCTAAATTCTAGTTCTACCCTTACTGGTTAGGGACCAAACTCTCCTGCTAAGTCTCAGTTTCCTCAGCTACAAAATGAGGATAACAATACTTAAGTCAGGGGTTAAAGGAGGTGTCATATGCAAAGCACCTGACATAGCACTTGGTGTACAGTAGGTGTTTAATAAATGCTTGCTCCCTTTTCTTCTCCCTTTGTCCTCATGCCTGGTTCCTTTATTCTAAAACCTTTGTCCAGACTTCAGGGCCAAACACTCTAATCTACTTTCAATATATAGCTTTATTTGTTTATATATCTAAATAGCAATTACCAATATGATACACCAAAGATAAGATTTTTAACTACAGGAGGAAGATCCAAAATAGCAGTAGCTTAAATAGGATTGAAGTTTTTCCTCTTACAAACTGGGCTCACATGGTAGGAGCTCCCCACGTGGGGACCCAGGTTCCTTCCACATTGTTACTAATCCATCCCTAGAGTATTGCACTTACCTCTATAGTCCAAGAAGTTTTGCTGCCATACCTGCATTGCAGCCATCAGAGAAAGGGAAAAGCAAAGAAGGAAGGCAAGCCATATCCCCTTAAGGACTCACAGAAGTTTCCCAGACCATACTTCTCTCATATTTAGAACAGTCACACCCAACTCCAAGGAGGCAGGGAGGCCAGAGGGGCTGCTATGTCTCCAGCTGAAAATGATATTTCTATGAAGGAAAGAGAACAATATTTGAGAAAAGCAACAGTTTCTGCCACAGTGCTAATCAGGAGTTTTTCTCTCTGCCAAAACCAGTATTAAAGCTAGGGTAATCCATGGAAACTGAGAGCTATTCAAGCTGCATGTAACGACCCATTTATTTCAAACAAATCCATAAAGAAAATTTAACATCAGCTTAAAACACATATATAAATGACAAAGACTTTCAGCTAAATCAAGGGAATATAGTCATATAGGAAAACATTAGACCGTTTATCCTATAAAATCACCAGTTCTTAGAGCTGGCGAGGCTCTTAAAGGTGATTTAGTAAAACCTTCCACTTAATGCAAGAATTCTCTCTACAGTAATCTTTACTGAAACTATCCCATCTTTGCCCAAACACTTTCAGGGGATGGTGCCTGCAGCCTGAAAGGCTGCAGTCCCTGGGAGTTGTGGACAAATGCAGAAAAAGTGAGCCAGCAGGGGACAACGGTCAGAGCTGCACCCAGGGCACTCAGCCACATGCAAGGCCAAGATCTAAAAGCTCCCGGGACCAATCAAGAGTACAAAGCATGGTGGACAGCAGTGGTTGTCACTGGTTTGGGTCTACAGGTAAATTTGCAAAAAGATATATTATTCCTGCTTATTTAGTTGTGAAAGTCCCAGAATATACAATTTTTCCATAGCTATCTATGCCTGAAAGGACTAGCTCCTGATAACATCACGTTGAAGGTGCCGATGAGACATTTGGGTGGAGATTTCAAGTAAACATCTAGAAATGTGTATCTGGAGTTCAGGGAGATGATCAGAACTGGATATATTCAATTAGCTCCACAGAGCTCATATTGAGAGTATCAAGCTAAAAGAGCAAAAAGATATAGAGGTAAGAGAAGCTGGGAAAGAACCTGCTTTTAGAGAATGGAAAGCAGAAATGCTAGAAAAGGAGGAAGATGAAGCGTTTTAAATAAGTAAATAAAAAGAGGAAGTAAGGTGACTCTCTAGAGGAGCCCTCATTATGGGGCAAGGGACTCCCCAGGTGGCAGCCCAGGAAGGGCTTCTGAGGTCAGGCTTAGACCTGTATTTAGGCCATAAGAGTGTCGTTTTCAGTGTCATTCTTAATAAATTGAAGAATCTGTTCCATGTTTTGGAGGGGGTGCTGTTAAGGGAAGGGAGAGTCCCCTCCACAGCTAAGTAAACCAGCCGAGGACGTCAGTGCCCAGGAGACCAGGATCTCACCAAGGTCATTGGCAGCAGAGGCAGCAGTATGACAATGAGACAAGAAAACAGGATATAGAGAACAGCAGCAACCTGGGACAGCCCGACTTGCATTGACAAGAAGGGACAGGCTGACAAAAGACACCACAGTGTCATTTGGGTTGGCCAGCTAATGTGACTTGTGACAATAAGAGTAAAATCTATGAAACTTGAAAGAATTCTATGGAAATTTTCAAAGATGTTGGGAAAGAAAATTCAGTGAAACACGGGAATTCCTTCAGGCAAGCCATGATAATTTGAATATAAAATGTTATTTTTGTGATCATAGCTTGATAAAGCCTGGGATATACGGAGAGGAGAGAAGGAAAAAGTTCCCTAGATTTGGTATAAATGGTGTCTCATGCTCTGGACAGAGTGAGAAGGATGGAGATCAAGAAAATGTCATTAGATCACTAGATGTGCGACTGCTTTTCTTAGTTACCTTCGAGAGAGTTGTTCAGTTAAGATGATGGAGCAGAAAGTAAATTCAAGGGAGTGAAGAGGTGAGTGAATACTGAGAAAGTGTAGGTGGTGAGAATTGACTATGCTTCCAAGAAGTTTGACTGTGAAAAGAGAAAAGAGCTAGAATCACAGAAAAATCACTATAAAAGTTAACTGTCCTGAAAAAATAAGTTCTCACGGGTTCTTCTTGTAAGATCGTAGCTTGCCTGATAGCATAATTCTTACATGATTTTCCTAGTATTTGTCCCCTTCTTGACTTTCAGTTATTGCACTGATCTCTTTCATCACCTTTACACTGACAGAAGTCACTTTTCCTGTCTAACTGTGAATGGTAGCCTGGAGTTTGGGGAGTTGAACAGGAGGAGAAAAATGGGAGGACAAAACATTAATTCTATATGTATGTTTCCAAAACAAAATAGAAGGACACAGACTGAAGGGACAGATACAAGGGTTAACTGTGGAGAAGAAGTGGGATACTTTTTAGTCCAATCTGAGAGGATGTTGGAAAGAATGAATGACAATAATTAGAAATCTCGAGGTGGAAGAGAGTAAAGTGAAGGAATTCAGGTAGCATGGTCTCAATCATCCATTAAGCCATACTCTTCGGGTATCACTGTTCAGCTACCTAAGAATCCAAATGTCTCCATCCTGCCAGTAAAAAGAATCACTCATCCTTTTTGTTTTGTTTTTTCTTGCTTTTTAACATTAATTGAGCATGTGTACATAACACATTAATAACAGAGGGAAAGAGAAAAAACATATTTGGTCAAGACCAGCTCTCAAAGATCTAGTGGAATAGTTAGTGGAAGGGGAGGAGTAGAGAAATAATTTCTGTACCATCTGATAAGTTCAATAATAAAAATATGAATAAGCTGTTCTAGGAACACGAAAAAGGAAACAGCTAACTCTGCCTGAAGAATCTGAAATGACTTCATGCAGGTGATGTTGGCTCGGCTTTGAAGTTTGAGTAGGAGTTTGCCAGGCAAAAAAAGAAATCAGACATAATAAACAGAAAGAATGTTTCTTTCACTGCATTTGTAAGGGCAAGGAATTAAAAATATGGTGTGTTAAAAGAAGAATAATGAAAAGTTCAGTGTAGCAAAATCATAGGTTGTATGCAGTGCTTTGCAAGGTAATTGTTTTACAGGAAAGCCAGGAGGAGACTGTGAAGGGTTTTCTGTCAGGTGCTAGGACTTGATCCTGTGGATGTCAAAGAGCAAAGCTCTAAGCAAATCAGATCTATTTTTAGACAACTCTGACAGCAGCATAGAGTAGGATCCAGAGCGATGAGAAAAAGGTAAGACGTCATCACAAGAGTCCAGGGAAGAAAGAAGACCAGAACATCAAGGACAACCTAAGACATTCATTCTTAGAAGACTGATGGTTTAGTGGTCCCTCTAAGTAAGGCACAAAGAGGAAAAGCTTTTGTGGAGGAAGATTGTAAGTTCATGTCGAGTCATGCTGTGTTTGAGGGAATGACTTACCAGCAGGCAGTTAAAAATGGGTATCATCCGACACAAATACCTCAACAAAATCAAGATCAAATATATCTCAGATGCTCCCCAAATACACCAGTCGGTAACTTTCCAAAAAAAAGAAGCTTGATTTGACGTAAATTACTTTTAGTGACATAGATGTCACAAAAATGCATGTAACAATGGATAGTGACAACGGATGACAACTAGTGACTACTGCTTTCTTTTCTCCGTATTTACAAGCCATCTGCTTAACATTCTGTTTCGTAATAAAAATCAATGGTCAGCTCAATCATGCATAATTGTTAGAAATTACCTTTTCCCCTTTTTGGAAAATTGACACAACATTGTGCAACTCTCAATGTCTTCATTTTGTTAATCACCATTATTTCTCAGAAATGATTGATGGTGTTCTGGCATCCCACCTGTGCATCTTCTCATGGCTCAGGGATGCCATTCGTCCGGGTCTGGGATCTGACCTCATTAAAAACAATTAATTCTTCATTTACTCCCCTGACCTGGTATGAATTGCAATTCCTTTGTAATGTTGCTTGCTTGGGCTTTTCAATTTTAAAATTATTTTTGTGGGTGAATAATATGGAAATAAAATAGGACTTGAGCAGTTTTTCTTTCTCTTTATCATGAGCAGTTAGCATTACACCATCTGTTTCAGGAAGCAGGTTCAAGCAGGTCAGAAACGTTCCTTGTTTTTGCATCTTTATCATGTTAAATTAAAATCGAAATGTTGTTGTCCTGAGCATTCTGGGGAGTCTCGGTGCTTTCCTGTCTGCAGGTTTCCTAATGCCAGTATTATAGATTTATGTCACTCTTTTGTATTCATTCTTAGCCTTGTGTCCCTCCCACCAAGTTCTGTGAATATGCTGCCTGTGGATCCTTTATCGAGCTCCTCTATACATCCCCATTGAAATCTGTTGTAATTGCAATGTCAGTTATGTTTTTTAGACTCATCTCTATTTCTTCCCAGTTAGTGTTTTTGATAAGAGAACTAATACCTATCTTTTCCCTTCACAGTTTTCATCTCGAGTTCCCCAAGTCCAGTGTATATGTCTGACAATAACCAGCATCCTTGACCATCACAAACCCCAAGGTGACAGTTACTTCCTTTAACATTCGGATCACCATGATTTACCCATGCCTTCTCTTCTTTGTTGGTCATAGTTAAACCCCAAGTAGCAGTGCGTTGTATTCTCCAACTTCTAAGAGAGGAAATTAGCTCCAAGATACAAGTGTACTGAATGCTCTGTTTTTGTCAAATTGGAGCTCCCAGCGCCTATGCAGACGCTAAACCATCCTTACCTTCCCATCAAGTCAATATCTTGTTTCCATGCAAACTTTAAGTTTCTATTGAGAAATCATCATCTGTGTTTTTTTCTCAATATGTATTCAACAATATCATTACCTTTTATCCTTACAAAAATGTTCCATACCCTTTATTTATTAATTTAACAAATGCTTATTAAGCACCTGTACTGTTTTAGTTTGCTAGAACTGCTGTTAACAGAGTATCACAGACTGAGTAGCTTAAACAGCAGAAATTTATTTTCTCAGAGTTCTGGAGGCTAGAAGTCTGAGATCAAGGAGTTGGCAGGGTTAGTTTCTTCTGAGGGCTACGAACTAGAGGTCTGTTCCAGACCTCTCTCCTTGGCTTATGTATGGCTGTCTTCTCCCTGTCTCTTCAAATTATCTTCCCTCTGTATGTGTCTGTGTCTAAATTCTAAATTTCCTCTTCTTACAAGGACGTCAGTCTTATTGGATTAAGGCTCACCCTTAATGATCTCATTTTAACTTAATTACCTCTGTAAAGACCCTATCTCCAAATACGTTTACATTATGAGGTATTTGGGGGTTAAGACTTCAACACGTGAACTTTGGGAAACACAATTCAGCCTATAACTTGTACTTTGAGTCAGGCTCTGATCTAGGCCCTGGGAATATAGCAATGAATGAAACAAAGTCCCCGCCCTCATGGAGTTTATTCACGCTCTTGTGGTAACCGAGGAAGATGGTCAATAAACAATAAATAGATGTTGTGATGCCAGATAGTGGCATTTGGAGTCTAAACAGGCCAGAAGATGGAGGGTGACAGATGGGGGATGGACCTGGGAGGGCTATAATTCTAGATGACATCACATTTTAACAGAGACATAAACAGAGTGAGGGGCAAGCCGTGTAGTTGGAGAAGATACATGCATTCCAAGCAGAGGAACAGCCAGGGTAAAGACCTGAAGCTGGAGCATGGTTGACTTATTCAAGGAACATGAAGGAAGAAGTCAAGTTATAGGAAATGACATCAGCAGGGTGTGGGATCTTGTAAGGATTTGGATTTTATTCTAAACAGTATGGGAAGCAATTTGAGTTATAAACAGGGAACTGACGTGAGAAAGACAATTGTACCAAACTTGGATTTTATGAGATATAATGTACAACCCTGCTGCTAAATCTATGCCGTCCCTAATAAAAACACTTAGAAAATTTCCTGTGAGACTTTATTGAAATTAAGAATTCCTTCTGGAAGAGGAATTACCCATCACCCACCTACCTGACAGTGGGTCTTGTGAGGAGCTTAATAGTCTTATCATCTTCAACTAAACATTCGTATAAAATATCTCTATCAAGAGAGAATCTTTGATTTGTCTTTTTCAGAAGACTTTTCCCTCATGGTAAGTTTGAAATTAAACTTTGACACATGTTTGTCATTGATTTGTCTAAGAAGTTGCTTCAATGAAGGAAATCATATTTACATTCTTGAAGGATCACTCTGGGTACTGGATAATTCCCTCAGGATTTCCATTTGGGTCTATAACCTTCTATCACACCTGCTTCTTTTGCATATTCCAGGCACAGTTTCCTTAATTGTGCTGGTTCTTTTCAAATCTAAATTGACTGCTCTGGTCCTCCGTCTCTAAAGTAGTCTATTTCAGTTACAACTAGATAAATGATTACGAAATATCTGAAAGGCCAAAGCAAGACCATTTCTGATACAAGCTGACCTTTCTGGAGTAATAAAAAAGCTTCCTAAACTCTCTTTTTATTCTGACTTGCCGCTTTAAAATCATAATTAACTATATATTGAGTCAATAATAGTTTGGAAACTGCATACCCAATCAAATAAAGCTAATTATCCCTCTCCTACTAAAAAAAAAAAGGCAAAAGACTGTGTTATGCTTATGTGACTTACATTTTTTTGACCTGCACACAACATTAGTATTCACTAAGGGAGTCCCAGTAAACATCTAGGAGAAATCACACTGTCAGCAAAAGTCACTTCTTATATCATCTGGTAATATTGAGTGTTTTCACTTCCAAAGTTTAGATTGAGTCTTATTACTGAAAAAGGACAAACTAGAGGTCTTTAGATAAACTAGAGCTCTACAAGTTTCGGTTTCATGTATGTATGTAAAACTTAGGAAATTGTCTCCTAATAAATGACTTGCAGAAAACGCAAGTTTTTAAAAAGTCAAATCAAATCCAGATACATTTCCCCTCTCATAAGAATGGGCAAGGACAATATTACCTATTATTGGAGATTTCTCCTTTCCAGGGCTACCAGTGGTCCTGGGAGCCAGGTAGAAGCAGGTCCCTGGTTGCCGTTCTGTACCACATCCCCCACCAATTTTGCTTATTGAAGAGTAAGTACCTGCTGGAAATATGAATCCATGAGCTAGTTGCGATTTTATTTAGTTATGAAACCCAAAGAACAAACGAGTGAGGGACACAAGGGGTGAGATAGCAAGGAAAGGCAGCAAAGAAGAAGCACGGGAAAAAGAGAGAAAGGGACACCGAGGGAAGGGAGAATTTGTTTAAAATTTAATAAAGAATCAGTATGACCAGAGTAAATTGCACTCAAAAGATTATTTACGTAAAGATAAAATCACATGAGCCTATTTCAAGTTAGAAATTATTAGTGCCATGTTAGGCAACTGGGAAATTAGGGGCTTGTGCTGACAGGAGGCACATATACTAAAAGCTGGAACTTGGAAATAAGTAATTAATGTCACAGTGTGATGCGTTTTCTTCCAAATGAATTATATCATTTTTTGCTTAGGGACTTCAAGCTTTCTATCTGCAAAGTTACTGCTGCTCTTCGTCAACCAAAGCTAGACGTTTCTAAAATGCTATATTACACAATATACCAAGTGCCTCTCTATTACCAAAATTCTAAGTGAAGAGCATTATGGAAAATGCCTCCATTTTATTGGCTGATTTTTATTTGATAACTCCTCTTTGACAGCGAACTTTTCACAAAACCATCTTAAATCTGATACAGTCCATGATTGTGAAAATATCGTTTTCATTTTTGCGCTCTCAGTCCTCAGTCTAAAAATCTATAAATCACTAAGGGTTACATCACCTGAGTGGGAAGCATGACTTCACACGTGCCATCCTCCTCAAGCTCAAACACTCCGTAAAATGTACTTGTGCAGCTTCCGTGAACCCCAGTGTTCCCCCTCCACAAGGCCGGAATTGTGGATCTTTGGGGTCATAAATTCATGGTGTGTAAAGATTGGAGCTGAGTCAGGTTAAGAGGTCAAAGAAAAGATTGTTCTCCCATATGCATCAAATTCTCATCTACCCCAATAAATCTATCTGATTTATTGAGGTATACGTGCACTGATAGCAAAAAAGGTATCAAGCTTTTTAACATTATTACAGGTTAAAATACTTGATCCTTTTTTGAGCTAAGTCACTTGGCATACAACAGGTTAACTGAAGCATTTGGAAAGGTTCAGAATAACACTGTTGGGCTTGGGCTTGGCCTAGCTCATACGCTGAGGTTTTTGATATTGACTAAAGAATTAGGAACTAATTATCCATTTTCAAATTTTAAGGTAACTGCAAAGTAGAGATACTGAAAATAATTGCTTTGTTCATGTGCTGTCAATCACCGAGTTTGCTGAGCTTCAGCTGCACTGGTTCCATGTCAATGTGGGATGTAAGCCAATCTCTGTGTGAACACCAGTTTATTCCCGCTTTGTTATGCTGCAGAAAGTGAAGTGGTGGATTGTTGAACTAAAACAGCGTTGATAAACACTACCAAACTCACTTTAAAAGTCAATAGGAATCCAGCAGGCATTTCTACAGGACATGTAAGTGAAAATTTAAATGTGACCCAGGGGTTCTTCTTGTTTTATTCACGTCTATTATTTAAATGTTGTATTTATAGCCTAACTGTGGTTACCATAACCTGATTTCTGGTTCAAGAAATTGTCACTCAGGCAACTCAAGCCCCAGGCCCCAAAATTAGATCACTCTCTCAATTCACAATTGATGGTCTTGTCTTATAAAATAACAGCAGACTCAAATCTCCCTCCCATTCTCCTCCACACCCAGGTATCTCCAATTCTTTCCCAAGAGAGTTGACTTCAGAGAATGATGGCGACTACCAATCTCTCTATAGCAGACAGTTGAAGACACATACAAAATCTTGGCTGTGAGAGGCTAGCAATGCTGTTGACTGAATCACCATGGATGTGCCCAAGCTCTTTGGGTCCAGAAAACACACACACACACACACACACACACACAGAGTCATTGCTACGGCTTATGGCACTTTTCCTTACAGGAGAAAAATCTCAGATCTTGGGAAAGTCATTCACTTACCTAAGTCTTAGTGTCTTTTTAAAACATTTTTTAAATGTTTGAAAACTCATAGGAAATATTTAAGATATACAAAAGGTACAAAAATAGACTATAATGGACATTCATGAAATTGTCACCTAACTTTAAAAATAGCATTGCCATTTCAGTTGAAGTTCCCTGTGCACCTGTCCCAGATAGAGATAATAACCACCATCCACAGTTTGTTGCTTGTCTTTCACGTGCATCTCATTATATTCTTCTTAGGTGTCTGTACTATCCAACGTGTAGAAGTATTTTGTGTATATAAAAGTTATAATACTGTATATACTCTTTGGCCACTTGGTTTTTTTCCCTTAAGGTTGTATTTGTGAATCATATATTGATATGTGTACAATCATGCATCATTTAATGATGGGGATCATTCTGAGAAATACATCGTTAGGCAATTACATCCTTCATGAACATCATAGAGTGTACTCAAGGAGAAGAAAATTTGCCAGCCCAAAATGTGTCTCTTTAACATGAGGATTATTTTAAGCTGATTATTCTTAAGAAACAAAAGACTCAGAAAGTTTTTCCTGTTATCTCCCCTTTAACTATCTGAAATAATTCAGATAAAAAACCCTGTCTCCATAAGCAAGCTATCACCTTAGCCTAACATGAGCTAGGGGGTGGACAAAGAGGAACCTAGAAAAACCTGTTTGTTGGGCTCCCTTCTGTGTTCTTCTGTTTCTGTGTAGCCAAGCAAACACTTGTTTTCTAAATGTTTGTTGCTTTTCACCTACCTGCGAATTGCCTTCCTTCCCTTTGAAGTCTCTGACTTGCCTCAAGCTCAACATCTTTTGTCTTTAGCTGAGGACATTTAAGGTGAGGGCCTCAGCCATTTTGGTGAGTCACTCAGTTTTCGTGTGTGTCTCCCATGTATACATGTTACTAAACTTTTGTTTGTTTTCCTCCTGTTAATCTGTCTCAGGTCCACTTAATTCTTAGAACAGCCAGAAGGACCTAGAAGGGTAGAGGAAAATTTCTTCCTCCCCTACAGTACTTATACAAACCTGGATGGTATGGCCTATGACACACCTAGACTTTATGGTACTAATGTTATGGGGCCGCTGTCATATGTGATGTCCATTGTTGACGGAAACATGATTATGTGGCGCATGACTATAGTTGTAACTCATTTACTCTTCACCATTGTACAATATCCCATTTTATTTGAATATACTACAGTTTATCTATTTCTTCTCCTGTCAGTGGATGTTGATGTTATTTCTAATTGTATGTTCTTACAGACAATGTTTCTATGAAAATTTTTGTATTTATCTCTTTTGCTAAGACAGAGACACTAAGCTAGTATGTTCACCACTTGGGGCACAAATGGGTTGTGAGTTTGCCAAAGAATGTATCTCTCCTGCCTTCAGATTGGCCAGGTCAGGGTCTGGGTTGACCAGAGCTTCTAACTGCTCTGCTCTCTCCATGAGCTGCCTCACCTGTTTATGGTAGTACATGCTGTGCAATAAGAACCAAAATCATCTACTCCCACATTCAGTTGGGACACTGAGAATGGAAACCAGATGTTAATGTCTACATTAATGTAATTTTGTTATTCCACAACATTAGCCTTAGCTTACTTCCCAGGAGTCTCTTGCTCAGATGAATTATTTGATTTTTCATTGAATAAACATCCTAAAAGACTCATCAGATCTTCAATGGAAAGCATCAATAGTTTGTGCCTTGCCTCAAAATCCTCACCCTGCTATTTCCATCAATCCAGGACTGTTGTGTCATAATTCTTACCCAATCCTAATCCAGTTCCCACATTGAAGTACCTGCCTCAAATCAAAATTCCGTTTCCCAATAAATCCTGATCTTGCCTCTCGCCTTCTGAGATACTACCAAAGTTCTGTGTCAGTGGTAAACAATAAACTAAGCTTTGTCTTATCAACAGGTTGTGTTGGTGATATTTGGGAGCTGATATTTGCATTTAAGAGGAATATTAACATTTTCAACACGCGATGTGACAGCAAAAGCTTTGAGAAACATGGTTATAGAGTACAAACCTGGGTGTGCAATGACTGAGTCTCAGGATAAGCACATTATCAACTTTACTATATATTGGCAAATGATATCAATTTAAGCCTTGTTTTCTCATTTGTAAAATAAAATGATTGGGCAAAATGATTCTTGAATTCTTTTTTGAGTTTAAAAATGATTTCATCTTCTGATTTGTAACAAGAACTCATTCTAAGAACAAAATAGTTACAGATGTGTGTGTGTCTGTATGTATAGCAAAACCTCATCTACCTTACCTTGTAGAGTAAGGTATTTTTAAATGACTTTGGTTAAGAATGAAAATGAAGCATAGAGAAGAAAAATTACTTACTTAGTGTTTTTCAATGATCTGAGAAGTGGAAAAAGGAACCAAGCCTCCAAGCCTTCTCCAGAATATCCTATAGGCACACCTCTTTGCATAAGTTCTATTTATAGGATTTCTATAGCAGGAATATCAAATACCTGGCACGTGTCCCAATGCCTTCCTCTCCCTTGCCCTTGGCAGACATCACAAAGCAATCATAGCGCTCACTCCAGAGCACAGAGTCAATTTCAGAAGGCTTTTCAACACACCATTCCAGACAGGCAATACCAATCACCTCAGGTTGGTACTCCAGATAACACCTATTGACTATACCTTGTTTATCTCTGCTTACCAGTCCAAGCAACCTGGTTTACTTTCTGTCTTCCCTAGCTGCCATCTCATGCTTTCCCTGGATGCTCTGATGATCCTCTTTCCCGATCTAGGATACCCCTTTCTTTCACTATGTCTACCCTCCTCCTGGCCATTTTCAAAGTGAAATTCAAGTTGAATCTCCTCCAAGAAAATTTCTCTCTTGCAACTCCACATCATGTCCCATTCATCAACTCCAGTGGAACTTCAGCCTGAAGCCATCCCCAGTGAGTTCCACTCTCCAGATGTAAGCACTGTTTAGTGCTTCTGTGCCTTTGCTGATGTTTTCCTCCGACCTGAAATCTCTTCCTCTCCTTCTTCAGCCGGGCCAATGCTCACTTCCAGATCAAGTGTCACCTGCTCTCTAAAGTTTGAAAGAAAAGGCCTCCTTCTTCAACAGTCAGGCCTTCCCTTTCCTCAGCCCCAGAGCATCCCGTGCTTTCCTCCATTACAGCAAGTATCCTGTTGCGATGGAGCTGTTTAATTGTCTTTCTTCTCCAAGATTCAGTGGCTCCCCTGAGGGCCGGGATTTGCATTCATATCACCTACTACAGTACCAGGTGCAAGGTTAGTAATTAAGAAATGTTGGCTGAACTGAAATGAAATGAAATAAATTAGATTTGCTTCAACCTATAGAACTAATCCAACTTTTTCAGGAAAATCTCAACTTCAAAAATTATGTTATTTTTATGGGACGTAACTCATTAATATATAACTATGATTTCATTTATATAATTCTGTCAGACTTTTCTCATAAAATTAATTGACAAATCAGGGAAAAAATCTTTTTGCCAGATTCTATGTCCTCATCGTGGGTATGGGAAGTATTGTCACTGAATACCACATAATAGCATTTGCTGCAATGGGGGCCATAGCATGCAGCTGCTCGCCCCTTTCCCACCTCACCATGGAGTGTGGAGCTGATCCCAGAGCAAGCAGAAAATAGACTCACTGGTTGTTTTTTTGATATATATACAGTCACCCGAAAGGAATGGAGGAAACACAATAACCATCTAATGGGGTTTGCCATGCAATTGGGAACAATCTCCCAGGGCTGCATAACAGTAAAACTATAAGGACAGGTAGGAAAGAACCTGGCACTTTACTCAGTGCAAAATGTTGGATGCTTGAGAGAACACTAAGGGAAAAAAACTGATGAACTCTTAGGAAATATATCGCATGGCTGGTCAAGAGAAGAAAGGGGATGGAATCAGGTGTCTCCTTGAGTAACTGTTTTTTGCAGTCAGGTCATTTTTTAAAAGGAAACTGTGTGGGAGCCAGTGATGAAGACAAAGAGTAGCTGAGACAGGACATTTCTACTCCCTGAGTTCTATTTTGCAGCTATTTTTCAGATATTGAAGTTGGAGAAAAGGAATATTAGAACTAAAATGTCTTCTCCACAAAGATGATCAGCAGGAAGGATTCAGCTTGACTGTAAGGATTTAGCAATTATGTCAACTATGCCTAAAGTGGGAAGACCAAGACTAACAGGGAATCACCAAACAGCTGTCAGATCATGCTCCATCACTCTAATGTCACCATTTAGGGTAGCCAAAGCAACTGGATCGGTAATTTTAAAGTCCAACTCTTCGTTGCCTTGGAAACAAAATGGCTCACCCCTGTAAGGAGCTGATCAATTGCTCAGCAATCAAATTGCAAATAATGCTCTGGCTGGACTGTATACCTGGCAGTTTTTGGACACAAGAGTAATTACAATTCCAGGCATGTTTCCTATCACAGAAGGTTAAAGAGACTTAAGCAACATAAAGAATTGAGGTATTATATATTTGAAATTACAAAATTTTCTATTTCCTTGGTCCTTTCCCAAACTCACAATTACTTTCTATAAAATTGTATGTCTAATTGGTTTCTCTGCAACCAGCAAGACTGCTTATTTTTTAATCTAGGAACTAAAAGTAATGATTACTAATACAGAATTTTAATCACTTGTCATGTGTATACAATTTCTGAAAAAGTTATACACGTCTTTTTCTATCTTGTATCTTTTTGAAAACAGCATAAACATTTTGGTAGAGGGGCTAATTTTGAGGTGTTGAGCAATTTGCCTCAGTCCTATATAGGAGGTCATGAGTGAGAATCCGAATAAAGGAAAATGTTAAGGAAGCTATTAGGAGGGAAAATGAAGGAAATAGAAGGTTTAAGGATGTGTAAATGTTCTTTGAAGTAAAAAGCAAAGAAAAATAATGGGGAAAATCTCTTTTCTCCCTAAAGCCCAGGATTAGAAGAATTGCAAGAGTAAATAATTATGAGGAAGAAATAACCAATGAACTCCCAAACACGTATATTCATATTATGCCTCATTCTTCTTTTTATATTAGAGGAAATGACCCTCTTCCCAAGCCAGTTCCATGCCTTGGGACCTTCTCTTCCCCCCATCTCTGAAATCTTTTCTCTCCTACATAAATCAACCTCTCCCTTTCAACTGGATCAACAATTGAATTTCAATTTCTGTCAACAATTATACATGCTCAAGATTATGTCATTTAAAGAAAAAAATTCTTTCATCACTCTACAGCATTCAATTCCTCTGCTGCACTGTACTGCTAATCTCTTGAAAGAATTGTTTAAACCCACAGTTTCTATTTCTCACCTCCCACTCACTAAAACTTATGCCTATATGGTTTCTACGACCAACATGCCACTGAAAAAGCATTTGACTCACATTTCAATAAATCCAAAGAACACTTTCTAGCATTCAGCCTGCCTGACAGCCTGTGACACCCTCCAGATTAAAACACTCCTTCCCTTGGATTCCATGATAACCCCCTCCCCTGGCTTTCCTCCTTCCTCTCTGATCTCTTTGACTGCTTTGCTCTTTTTCCTTTAACAGACCCCAGGGTAGATCTCCTCAAGACTGTGCCTTCTACCACCTTCTTTTCTTATTCTTTCTTCTCTCTTTAGGCAGTTTCATCCAGACCCATGCCTTTAACCAGCATTTCTAGTCCCTGAGACTCTCAAGATCAAACTTCTCCTCTGAGCTCCCAAACGATATGTCTAACTCTCACCAAGAAAGCTCCAGTTGAAGGCATCTCAATCTCAGCATATACGACGAGACTGAACTCATGATCTGCCCCAACACCCAATTGTACCCTAGTTTTCTCGGTCTCACTCAATGGCACCAAGCCAGAATCCGTGCTAAAATATTTCTCAAATATGTCCAATGCTTACTGCATCCACTGCTACTCCCCCATCCATGCTACCACGATCTCTTGCAAAGGTTTCTGCAATGGCCTAATACTAACTGGTCTTCCTTCACTCTAACCTTCCTCCAGCACACTCTTCACATAGCAACCTGAGTGACATTTTCAAAACCAAAATCTGATGATGGCGACACCATTAAAAACATCATTATTGACTTCCCACAACTCATAAATTAAAGATAAAATCCTCCATGTGGACTACAAGGTCCTTCATTTCTGGCCCCTGCCCACCTTTCAAGCATCAGATAATACCATCTTCTGCATTGTTCTCTGTTCTCCAACCCCGCTGACACCTTTCTTCAGTTCCTTGAGCTCAGCAAGTTTTTTCTACCACAGGGCTTTAGTACACGCCCCTCCCTCTGCACAGAACGCTCTATCTTCCTTTCCTCACTCCCACCTCCAGCCAAGTTAAAAGTCCACTCATCTTTTATGTCTCAGCTAAACTATCACTTTCTCCCAGAAGATTCCTTGCCATTTCAATCTAAGTCAGTCTCCTTTGTTATGCATTTTCACAGAAACTCATCCTTCCTTCATAGAATTTAGTTCTGTCTATAACTATCCATCTATGAGCATAGTCATTTGTTTAACGTCTGTGTTACTCATCTGACTGAAAGTTCCCTAGGAGTGAGAGCTAGATCTGCTTTTGTTCACCATTCTTTAGAAGGAGCCTAGCAGAACGTCCAGTACATAAAGATCACTTAATAAATATTGTGTTTAATAAAGAAGTGTTTTTAAAGTATTTTACCTATATTTTATATTTCTGCCATTGAAAGTGTGATAAAATCTCCCAGAACGGCTGTTGGAGGACTCACGCAACTACTCTGTATGAAAGCAAGTATCATCAATGTAGCATAAATGTCCTTGAAACTGTGGGGGATAACTGTGTCCATCTACTTTAAGGAAAAGGAGAATCCACTGAACAATTCCCCGGCAGTCACTGTGGTCAAAGAGAGGATGAGCTATGACCATAAATGTATGGAAGAAACAAAAGGTTGTACTCTTTTTTTGCATCTAACCCTCTCAATTTACAAACAGGTTGAGTTCCAAAAAGGTAAAAAAAAAACTGAATCAAATCCCTGTAATGCAGGACCCAGTAGCACCACTTTATTTGTGTCCTTTTATCTACTTAACATTGGGTTCTGTTCTCAGAGGACGCATGATAAAGTGTGTTAATTAAAAGGAACATGGTAGGTACATAATAAATATAGTTCATTTAACACATAGTTGTGCAGCACATTCTATTTATTGGGCCTGGATAGCTACTGCAGAACTGAAAACAAGACAGACATGATCTCTTCTTCATGGCTCTTACATTAATTAAGACAATTATAGATTGTGAGAATTGCCATAAAATATATAAACAAAGCAAGATGACAGAGAGTACTACCAGGAGGAAAAAGTCACAGGCACTTTCAATGGACTGGCCAGAGCAGACGTCTCAGAGGAAGGACATTGGAGCTCAGACATAAAAGATAAGAAGCGGCCAATCCCCTGAGGAGAAGGTAGGGTAACTTCAGTGGAAAGAGAGTTCCAGGCTGAGGCAACAGCATGTGTTAAGGCCCTGAGGAGTACATTTCAAGGCAAATAAGAGCAACATGGTTGGGCCGTGGTGATTAGTGGAGTATCACATGGAATGAACCTGGAGAAACTAGTAGGAGTCAAAAAGCTATGGCAAGGAGCTTGTACTTTCTTCTAAGAACTATGCAGAGCCATTGAGAGGTCTTAGGTCTATAGCTGGAGGCAGAATGGTGACATGACCTGATTTTCATTTTTAAAATATTACTCTAGCTGTTGGAGAAAAAAAAAAAAAGGATTTTAGAGAAGTCATTTAGGAAGCTATTGCTGTAGTCCAGGCAAGACGTATTGATGTCTTGGGCTAAGGTGATGACAGTGAAGATGAAGAAGTAAGTGTTTATGCAGTATGTTTTGAAAGAAGAAAGACAGGAAGGAATAGAAATGGAAGCTGGAGACAGCTTCAGCAAGGGATAGTGGATGGTGTAGCTGAACATCATAAGGTCGAAGGATCTTAGGGCCTTGAATGAGAAAGGAGGAGAAATTATTTAAATGTGACAATGAGAAGCAAGGAGGACATTTACTACCTCTTGTGGACGTGAGAGGAAAAAAAGAAGACAAGAAAACAGTCTCCACTGGAGAGTGGTCTAGAGGAAATGGTGTCGGAAGAGGACAAACCAGGTTTCAACTAAGGCATGAAGATGAAAGGAACGTTCACATACAAATAGAGTCTGTTGATCACAAATCAGGACACAGTGAAGGAATTTAGAGAAAGAGGAGGGAGGGTGGGGAACTTGAGATCAACAGCATAACGTGAGAATGCACGTCCTTAGAATAATGGTTGACTATAGAGCCTGGGATTTCTGGCGGGGACTGAAGCAAACTGGGACCTGGGACATGACAGGATAAATCCTGAGAGGCTCATGGGAAGGAGGACAATAAATACAAGCTATGATCCTGAACACACGGCTTGATGGCATGAAAGTTTCCAGGTGACTTCTCCTTCCTACAAGTCATGCGATAGTGCTCTGGGTGATGTGGTCATCCAATGCCATCTCTCCATCCTGCAAGGAAAATGAGGCATGTGACCAGGGTCCAGAGAAATGCTCTCTCAGATAGCTGGAAATAGAATTTTACAGCTGCCATGTTCTTATTGGATCTCACTTCCCTAGACATAATTAATTGGCACATGGATGGGCACCTGCTCCAACGTGAGCCAATTAGAGTCTTTTCCTAGAATCTTTCCATTTACAACGGGGAGTTCCTCACTGAAGACAGAAATCATTAGGTGTAAAACGTGTATCTGAGGACAGCAATTTTTCCAATCACACAGAGAGAGCCAGTCTAAGTGAGAATAGTTCAACTCTTTCTTGGGTTTCATGAGCCAACAAATGTATATTTTTGCCTAAGATATAGTTGGGTTTCTGTCACTCAAAACCAAGAGTACTAACTTGAAACCAAAAGACTAATAGCTAATGCATAAATTCTGCAGCCTTCTGCTATTGACCATAGCAAGACATAGTGTAACAGTCCCATAAAATAAGCTAGTAAATTCCCTCCACATCAGTGTGAGAAAGCCATAAAAGTGGGAAATAATAATGCTACACATATTAGTCAGGGGCCCCAGAAAAAGAGAATGAATAGGACGTGTATTTGTGTGTGTGTGTGTGTGTGTGTGTGTGTGGAGAGAGAGAGAGTGGGGGACGGGGAGAAAGATTATAAAGAATTGGCTCACACGGCTATGGAAGCTGATAAGTTCAAAAAACTATAGTCAGCAAACTGGAGACTGAAGAGAGCCAATGGTGTAGTTCCAGTCTGAAGGCCAACAGGCTCGAGACCCAGGAAGAACGAATGTTTCAGTTTGAATGCAAATGCAGGAGAAAAACTGATGTCAGGCAAAAGCAGTCAGGCAAAAGGAATTCTCTCTTATTCAGCCTTTTTTTCTATTCTGGCCTTCAACTGATTGGATGTGGCTCACCTAGGTTACAGAGCGCAATTTGCTTTCTCCATTAACTCAAATGGTAACCTCATTCAGAAACACCCTCATAGACACACCCAAAATAATAATGTTTGACCAAATATCTGCACACCCTATGACCCAGTCAATATGACACAAAATTAACCATCACATTATGTAATCTTACAAGGCTGCCTTCTGGATGCATGACTGCTTTGCATTGTGTTGAGGGCTGCAGGATATATAAATGCTGCTGTTGAATAGGTCCAGATGCCAGGACGTTGTGTTTGGCCGTGGTGACCTTGGACAAGCTCTAAGGTTGGGCAAAGTCCTGATGAACGAATAGCAGAGGTAGAGATAACGTATGGAGGAAAGAAAGAAAACATCCTAAGCTGACTTTGCTCATTGAATTGAGTGAGTAAACTATTTCAATGCAAGAGGAGTTGTGAACATTTGGAGAACTCTATAAAGTAGTCTGTGAAAGCCTATAAAGCAGAATGAGCTCAAGAAAGGTTAATTGGAAGAGACTGTACCCCAGAAAAGGTAAGCTGGTGGAGGGAAAAATTTCATAATCTAAGCAGAATATAAAAAATCACCAGGGTAAAGTTTGAAATGTTATCAGGAAGAGCAGAAACCTGATTCCAAGTGATAAACCCCTAGACAGAAATCCCTCAGTTTACTCATCTGCAGAATGGACATCATAATAGTGTGTGACTTATAGGATTGTTATGAGGATCAAATAAACTCTACTTTTGTGGATCTCTCTCTCTCTCTTGTGTATGGAATTTGCTAACTTATTCTTGGGGGCTGTTACCCTATGTCATGCTGTGGTCAATAGAAGAAGGCTGTAGAATCTGTGCATTAGCTATCACTCTTCTAGTTGTGAGGACTGAAATGCAAGAAACCATTAGCCAATACCTAGCACATCATAAAGGTTACTTACCTCTGTAGCACTAAGCCATTCCCAAACTCTGCCTGCCACCCTTTGCACTAAGGGGGAGGGGCAACATAGAAGACGTGAAGGACAAGCGCTATGGGCTCAAAACAAGGCCTGAGGCCCCAAGAACCAAGCCTTTAGGGGAAACCTTTCCGTAATTTCTGGAATAGTGGCAGCATTAAGATCCTCATCACAGGGATGTCTTTGAATGTTGGGCTTAGGGGGCCGCCCTGGGACCAATTTGCTACTTATCTTCTTTTTAATGCTCAACGTCCATTCACAGTGATTATCTCATCCGCTCCTTAGAACTTCCCTGGGAGGATTACAGAGCAGAAACTGTGGTCTTCATTGTACTGAGTCCTAGAGCAGCTGAGGGATGACTTGGCACAGATAGGCAAAGTCAAGGCCCAAGCCCAGGGACTTGACTCCCAAGTCCCACAGTCTTTCCACAAAACCACAGCAGATTGATTTTGGCCTCTACTATTCTTTTCTTAACAGAGTAAATATCAAGTAAAGTTTCCAATGTTTAATTCAGCTCATGCATTTTTGAGCACTTACTACTTGCTAGATACTGTGATGAAAGTGAACAGTTGATGGAGCTAATCAAAGGAGCACCAACTATACCTCCAAAATGTCTCTTGAAATGGTCCTCCTCTGCTGTCACTGCCCCTGCCTCAATTCAGGCTCCTACTTCGTGTACTGCAAGAATCGCCTGGGCTCCCTGCCTCCAGTTGCTCTAATCCTCCTACTGTCGCCATCATTTATACACACTTCAAAACTTGTCCTTGTCTTCACTGAAAACCCGGATGGCAGCCCAATCACTTTGGCAGGGTTTTTCAAACCTGATTACACTGTAGAATTACCAGGGCATTAAACACCCAGGCCCTATCCCAAATATTCTGACTTTAATTGGTCTGGAGTGAGGCCGTCATTCTTGTTCTTTTTAATCTCCAGGTGATGGCCAAGTGCAGCCAAGGCTGAAAATCCCTGGTCTACCAAATAAATTTGGGTCTCCTGAGCATTTGAAGCCCTTCACGATTGGGGCAACAACCTATATCTCTCATCTCATCTCTCTCAATTAACAATTATTATTATAATCATATCTTAAGGTATCTGTCATCCTTGTTAGACTGTGCATCTCTTAAGGGAAAAACCTCTGTCATTCATCTCTGTATCCCCAGTATTTGTCACAGTGCCTGGCAAACAGTGGGTACTTAATGAATGTCAGTTGGATGGATAGATGGAAAATGGATGGACAGACAGATGGGGGGGTGGATAAATTTATAAATTCTGAACTAAACTAATCAGGGACCCGTGAGCCTGCACTCCCATAGCTAAATTATCAGGACTAAGAACTAAGGCTCTTGTATCAATATGCTTCTACTATTTGTTCCAGAAAATTCTTGCCAAAGAAGATAAGGGCGTAGAGGGTATAAACCCTTGGCTCACAATCCTAAAGTGTTTTTTTGTTTGTTTTTTCTGAGTGAAGAGCACTGACCTGGGTATTGAGGATCTAGAGCTTAAGTCCCTCACTCCAGAGTTTAGAGTGATGAGGGGTCAGTGGAAAAAAATCAGGAGTGAAATTCAGTGAAGGATTCCACTTCAAACCTGAGTTAAGCTATTCTAGAGTGTTCTGTAAATATTTGACTTTGTATTGAAGCATATAGCTCTCTCTAATACTTCCTATCTCCTTATGGTAGCTCCTTCATCCCTTCGTCCCCTGAATTGCTGTGGTCTACAGCATTATGAGTTACCAGGAAAAGTAGGAATTCTGATAAAACACCGGCATATTTCTCAAAATGAACTTTTAGGGTCAAAAAGAGAGGGGAAGTTTTTAACGTTCATGGTTAAACAGAAAAAATTGGAATGTGCTTTAATAATGTGTTTGCTGTCAGCTGAGGTAATCTCTGTATCAACAATGTACAGCAACAGTGCACATTTGCAGATGGCAACTAAGTAACTCTGAACAGGAAGGCTGAACAGAATAAAAAAATCCCTGAGTGATCAGGAAGAGGTGATGAGTAAGTGGATTTGTCCATCTGACTTTCTGGGAAGAGGATAGTGTCATGCATCCAGCAGGCCACTTTGCACAAAAGTAAATGCAAACATATCGATAATGCTGTTTTGCCGTTGTTACCTTTTTCAGAAAATTGGCAGAATTAATCCTTTGTATGATAATAGAATTCATCTCTCTCTCTCTGATTTTCATGTTCCTAAACACAGAATTAGCTTAGTTTCACTTCTTGAATGTAACAGAGTTCAGATAAGACATGTTGCAATAAAATATTGACTATTCATTTCAGTTCATATGTAGGAGGCGTTGGCAACACTCTGGCATTGAGAGAAGAAAACATTTCTTTCAGATTATCCCACTGAGAATTAGCTCCAAACCCTTGAAGGACATTTGGTCCTGTCCAAAATATCTGTAAGACATTTGG
The DNA here is from genome assembly GCF_037783145.1 of Equus przewalskii. Lineage (NCBI taxonomy): Eukaryota > Metazoa > Chordata > Mammalia > Perissodactyla > Equidae > Equus > Equus przewalskii. The sequence continues at coordinate 59,195 of NC_091854.1, forward strand.
GCCATAAGATATTTGGTCCATACCATAAAGTCCTTGACATTTAGTCCTGTCCAAAATGTCCATGAGTATTTTTGGTCCATGCAAATGGTTTTGTACAGGACTAAATATCAAGGACATTTTGGCGTGAATCAAATGTCTCCATGGATGTTTTGGACAGGACCAAATATGACCAAATACCAAGGACCTTTTGGTGTGGACTAAATGTCTTCACGGACACTTGGGTTAGGACCAAATATGACCAGATATCAAGGACCAAACATGCTCATGGCCATGTTGGACAGGACCAAATGTCAAGGACCTTATGACTATATTTTGTTTGCTTCCAGGACGAAGGCCATTCATCTTTTAAAATAGTGTAATGCTTGAGAAAAATCTGTGATTAAGAAAATGTAACAATGATTGAGAAACATTCTTCATGCGTGCATTTACCTGGCAATCACTAAAACAAAAATAATGGGAAGTAGTATGGTATATTATAATGGTCACGAGCGGGCTTTGGAGGCACACAGTCCTGGGATCAAGTTGGCCCTGCCATTTACTAACTGCGTGGTTTGGGAGAAAGCTGATTAACTAATACAGAACTCAGTTTCCCCTTTTGTAATAATAATAATAGTACACATGTCACAGGATTGTTGTGGGACTTCACTGAAACAATATCCGTAAAGTGCATGGCACATAGTAAGTAGTCAATATGTGGTGACTATAATCAATAAGTTTAATTTTGCATCCAGCAGTTGGCATAAGATTATTTGTCAGGATGCTTCATCTATACAGTTAAGAATAAATTTGCATCTGTTATACCTACATTTGTGGGACACATCCCTGTTGTACTGGAAATAGCTCTATACCATAGATGTCATTAAAGACTACACAAAAATAATGAGGTAGATACTTTAGAACTTTCAGCCATCTTACTATAAACATTCTATTATCTGAAAGTAATTTTATGTTCTTCTAATTATCCACAAGAAATCTTGAAAGTAATTCTGTTGGCAAGTAGAAATTTTTACTTAAGGATATATTATATTAATATTTCATATCACCTTATTTACTTTTTAAAGTATTAATTCATAAGAGTTACTTAAATACTCTGGACATTAATTTTTTTGTTATATGTGTTACAAATATCTTTTCCTTCTCTATGAGATTTTAATATTATGAAACTAATTTATTAATCTTTTTCTTTATAATTTATACTTTTTGTTTTGTTTAAGAAATACTTTCCTACTCCAAGATCAAGAAATCCAGTTAAAGTTTTGCTTTTGACATGTCATCTTCATTACACATGATATTTCTTTCTTTCTTTTTTTTTCTTACTAAGGTAACTTTGCCAGATCTTAAGCCGATCCCCACATTAAAATTCCATCTACTTTCAACCAGACCTCCAAACCCTATAAATTCCTGCCTCTGACCTTTCTCTTCTGCTATTCTAGACATTATCAAGAGGATGTTCTCTCTATTTCAGTAAGTAATAAACTCAGCTTAGTTTGATAAATAGGTAATTTTAGTGGTCTTTTGGGGGTGTCAAGAACCAACACCTAAGTTCTTTTCCTATCTTACAATGTGGCTTTGGGTAAGTCAGTTACATTGTCAAATACCTCTAGATGTAAAATGAGTCCGATAATATTTATCACATCTTCCTCACGAAGTCTGTGGAAGAATAGTGTGTGATCATTTTCTACAGCACTTTCTATCCAAGGATCTCAAGCATTTTATTTCTGCCAAGCACAAATATATTACATGATTAATAGCAGTGCTTCTGAAAGCGGCAGAGAAAAGGATTTCATAGCTCCAAGTACTGTGCTGTCAAACTCTGCATTCTCTAACTGCAATGACTTTATCAAACCATTACATAAGAACAATACAATGAGAAGAATTAAATGAAAATTAAGACCTTAAACTTGCTGCTAGTTTCCTAATTAAGAACTAAAGAACGCCTTCCAACTCCAGATTTCTTTGACTTCATTAGAAAATCACACATGGAGGGATTCATAATTACTGTTAAATTACAAGCACTTATTTATTAATGTTACTAAACTGAGGAGCAGTACAACTGTCTATGATGCGTCAATCTCAAAAAAGCTGTGAAGCAAACTGTTACTCTGTGTTAATTATGTTGAACCTTTCACATTTTGGATTCTAAATGGTACAAATGATTTTATAGACTTGGAACATTCTGTCTTTACTCTTTACAGGGAGAGAAAAAAATCTGCCTACTGTTCATCACTTAACAAAAAGGTAGAAAGAAAATATTTAATACTATTTTTTAACGGATCATAAATCAAGTTGCCTTAGACTCCAATGAAATCCGATTGCAGAATAGATCAGCATTAGAATTTCTGTGCAAGAAAAAAAAATGCAGTGTTGCTTTTGGAAGTGTTCCTGTCCTGATTCTTGTTCCTTGGTGTTTAAGATGCAGAGGAAAGGTTTAGAGAGTTGGTGAGCTGATTCTTTAGAAAAAGACTCTACTAAATTTCTAAGTTTATCTCTGCTTATTGAGGTGTGTATAATTCAAAAGATGTAATCTGACATTCAAATAATAATACTGAATTTACTGGACAATATAGGAAAAAATGAGAGAAATGTGAAGTCTTCTGTGAACTTGAGATAATTGCTTTATCCTTGCCAAGATTTAGTGAAACTGGATTTGTAATCACCAAAGAGGGTCCTGCAGGAAATCTGTAGTCTATAGGACCTTTCTAATTTGTACTAATTGCCTAAAACACTCATGATGAATTAGAAAATTTTGTGAATTGGGGAAAGAAATAATATGACTATTAAGACTCCAAGGCAGTGAATCAAGCCAAGTGTCTTCATTGTATGTAGAACAATGCCCTTCAACAGTGACCAGAATGTATCCTAGCAACATAATAAGCTCTTACTGATAACAGAGAACAGATAACAGTTAAAGCAAGTAACTGCTCATCCCTGGTTTGTATTCTATTCTTGGTTCTGCCCTAGTAAATCACTGATCTACCTTTGCATCTCCAGGTCTTTTTCCATGAAATTCAAGGCGATGTTGTGGGATATTTAGCAAGGAGAGCAAAGAACTGGACTAGGTTAAGTAATGTTAATTTAACTCAAATTTGAGGTCAATAAAAAAGGAAGAAAGGTAAATGTCAAAGGAAGCTCAAACCTCCGCTTACCCACCAACACTAGATTTCACAAAACCTGGCTTGTTCTTTTGACAGCCTCCAGAGACCAGCCTGTACACTCTCAGGATGGAGTATTGTCAAAGCCCAGGCACAAGGAGCAAGAGGGATTTCTTCTTGTCTCTCCACTAGCCCTTCTGAATCCCTATTCCCTTCTTCCTGCTTTCACAGTGGGATATTTCTGGAGCAAATCAGAGTCAAGGGAAAAGAATCTGCAGCCTCATATGCCTCCCTCTCAGTTCCTCTCCTAAACATCCGTTCCATTCTTGGCACCACCATGTCACAGAAAGGGAAATGGTAAGCTAGAGCCTAGAGAACTGCCACCACCAGTGCCTCCTCTGCCCCACACCCACCCATCTATGGATGCCAGTAAAATCCCTGTATTTGGAATCCACTCCTGGGAATGACATAAAAATATGCTATGAGAAAGCACCCAGTGAAATTCTCATCTCTATTAAGGAAATGTTATTAATTCTTTTTTTAAAAACCACTTGTCTTTGCTCCCCCCAGGGTATTTATTTTTCACTGCTAAAGAATCCAAGCCCAAACATTGCAAAGAGCCCATGACCACTCAGCTATTAAATGCTGCACGCAAATCTTACCAAAGATGCCTCCTTGGTGGCCATTCTCAGCATTTCTTCCAGCAAATGAAAATGCGTCTCAGAGAGAAGCAAAGCACTCATTTACAAATTAGTTCCCTTGCACTTGATATATTGTTGCTAGGATTTAATGCTCTCATTATCTTTCATTATTTACAGCAATGTATTAATATCCCATGAAATGTTTCCTCTGAAATGATTTTAATCTTCTTATTTAGCTTGTTCCGAACTCAACCACTTTGCAGTAATGAACCTGCTCCCCCTAATTAACTATTCATGGGGAGCCCACAGTACCCTGCAAGGAAGTTATTACTAATGTGAAATGTTCAATGGCCCTGGTGGGGGGCCAGGATGCAAGCAGGCTCAGTATTCACAGTTCTATCAATTCTCTCATAACCATGAGCTTAGATTTTGAGTAGCAATACCTTCTAACTGATACCTTAAAACCTGCCCAGACGACCATCCACATGTCCCAAACAGGATCCCTTCACGCCATGTTCAGGAAAACAGTCAACACTAGAAATGCGTTTCTTAACTCAAACAGCTCTTATTGACATGCTTACCAAGAAACTGTCACAGTGCAGGACACTGGAGACTAAAGGATATATAAGCCATAGTCACATAGTCTCAAAATCTCACAGGCAAACAGAGGGAATTCCACAGAAAAGTTATTTCTAACAAAAGATATAATTAAAAGTTTTGTGCACACAAAAATATCATAAAACATTGCAAGATCAATTGTTAAATAAGTAAATGAGACAGTTCAGAACAGGAAGAGACACTGTAGACTAGAATGAGCTGGGAAGGCTTCACAATTGTAAAGATGCCTCAGGAAAATCTCAATGAAAGTGCATAGGTTGAATGTTTACAGACCAAGAAGGGCATTCTGAGTAATTACAAGTCACTCATTGACTGAGTACCTATATGTGGCCCCAATCGACTCAGGGCATTCCCTCCACTAACTCGTTTATACTTCAAAACTTACTAGGTAGGTTTTATCTTTTACTTTTTTTCAAAAGAAAACGGAGGCATAGAGACATCACACATCTAATTCGTGGCAGAGCCATAATTTGGACACACAGTGTCTCCTAAATCCATCTTGCCATCTGCTGTATGTCCCAGTTTAGTGGTGGCTGGAGGAAACTGAGCAAGAAAGAACCTGAAGACCAGATCCTTTAAGTAGATGTATGGAAGGGCCCGAGAAGCGGAACCAAGAGAAATAAAGCCACAAAGGTGGACTTCGGGGGTTCTGAAAGTCATGCAGTCTCCTTCTGAGCAGACCCCCAGCACACTGCGATGGAATGAAACTCCCCAGAGAGTTCTCAAGCCACAAGTTCTCCAGCCACGTTCAGATGCCACTTGCCTGGGTAACTTAGCTATTATTCCTGCCCTCTCAGCTTACAAAATAGTCAGTTTAGACAGTTGCAAGTCACTTTGCGCTACAAGATACAGCCTCAGAAAGTCAAAGTTAGAAGGACTCAGAGAGATGGTTTAAGGCAAGCCCCGTCAAGTTCTGTGTTCTTTCTCCCCCTCCTCCAAGCGTTTACATCACATGCTGATGGTCCAGAACTAGATGCAAGACTCCTCTGGCTGTGTGACCTTGAACCCAGGACTCAACCTTTCTGTACCTAAATCTCTCTATAGAATGATCTCTGTAACTGCCCAGACAACTAATGCAACCTGTAAACACCTCTTCAGACGTCTGAGGCCCCAGCCTCCAAAATGTTCTTGGAACTTCTCTACCCAGCTGGGAAAACTAGACAGAGGAGTTCTCAAAACACTTTGCCTATGAGAACCCGCATCTAATATTAAAAATGCCAACAGCCCTCTCCCATTAAGGCAAGCGCTTGTTTTGTGTCAGCTCACTGAGAAAATAACGACAAAAGCTTCTGCTTATACAGCTGTTTTTTAGAATGAATTTGCATTTTACTACATGGAACAGCGTCTACACACACACAGTTGAAAAATAAAATTACCAATCTGTGGGAGCCATTGTATTTACTCAGACTGTGGACAATACTGGTGTTCTGATAGATTTGTCATACTTTGCATTGATGTTAAGGTCCTTCCAAAGATATTTGGCCCTCAGATTGGGAACAACACACCAGAGCTATTTAACTAATTAGGTAATTATTATCCTCAGAAAGTTAATTTTTCCTACAGTTTCCTCATTTAATGAAATGGGATGTTAAACGCCGTGGCTGTTAGAGCAGCCACACGGAGACTGGTTTGTGTGATGCAGCCATTGTAGATTACAAATATAGAGATCCCTACCTTACCTTCATAGTGCAACTGTATTCTGATAGAGAATTTAGAAAGCAATTGCTTAAAGGGTAGAACTCTTGTTTTGTTGTTTGCTAGTTTTCCCTTCTGAAAGGCCTCATTAAGCACAAGAAGGTGAACAGCAGAGTTTAAAAAAAAAAAAAAGCAGCAAAACTGCCTTCCAAAATCCAAGAGTTCAAATGAGATTGCATACAAATTGCGGGGGTCTCTCTCCGTTCAGCCTTGCAGCTATTATTCCTACTCCTATGTGACTCGCATAACAAACAAGGAACGGAACCGCAGAGACAAAGAGCCAGGACCAGGAGAGACAATGGAATCACCGTGTCCTTTTGCTTCAGCAATCCACCGGCTAGTCACTGCCTCACAAATTTCTTCCACACACTGCCGTCCATCACACAGGCAGCTTTTAGGAAATGAAAAAGAAAAAAAAAAAGCCATCAGTTGTCATAGAAACAATAGCAATTGGTGCCACCTTTGTGTGAGCAGCTAGAAGCCTTGCTGCTGCCATTTGGCCATCTCCCAAGGACCCAGATTGAGAAACACTGGCCAGCTTGAAAGGGGGCCCCTGAATTTCTGCCAAAAAAGGAAACCGATACCCTTCAAGTGGGCGGTCACATATTTGCCTGAGATTGAAGGTTAATTAAAACACAACCCTGGATGTGGGAACATGTTGTGAAAAACACGTTTCTCAACCCCTAAATTCCCTGTGTGAGGTCTAACGAGGCCATTGTAACCTTGTGCACCAGGGCTGTCCCATGGGAAGCAGCCAGAGCAGGGTGTTCCGCCCTCAGCCTGATGGAATATGTTCTCATCAGAGAAAGATGTAATCATCTCTAAGAGAGTCTAATTAAGCTGGTGATTAAGGTTAGCAGTGGGAAAGAAACATCCCAAGGGTGAGGCCAAGCTGCCAGGGATCACGCTGACAGAGTGCAAGGCCAGGTGGCCGTGGCTTTCCCTCAATTTATGGCCTCTTTCAAACTGCTGCAAAATGGCTTCCCTCATAAATCAGCGGGCCAACATGAAATAGTAACCCCCAGCCTTCCACAGTAGGCTCTAAATGGCTGGCAGTCCCTGGGGGCTCACCCAGCACACAAAGTGTCCATCTGAGAGGTGGGACATGGTGACCTCAGGTATATTGAGCTCATGTGAAAATGCAGGTCCTGTGGGCTCGTGGAGAAAAAGAGATTACTATCAGCAGAGCTTCAGAGAGTCTGTCTCCCACTCCTGCTGTTTCTACTTGTGAGAGAGTGTATCTCAGGGTTGTTAAACGATCAGTGAGGCAGGATGGGAGCCTTGGGGCTTGGTGGGGAAACAGGCTGGCCAGTGGGTCTGTCACCAGGCAGGGGGTCAAATCCGAATGAAGGCCGGAAGAAACCAGAGAGCTGAGGGAGAGGTCGGGAATCACACAGGAGCAGGAGCAGGAAGTAGGAGGGTATACACAAGCAAAGACGGGAGATTGTCAAAAGTTTCCACAGGCTGGAAATCTACAGACTCTCAGAGCAGCCTCGAAAGTCCATTGGAGGCTTGATTTTGAGACATGGTCCAAAATTACCCAGAAGTTTTCCACCTGCTCCTGCTAGGACAAGAACAAATTATACATCAGAACAGTCGGACTAGGTTTAGCTGCATGAAACAGAAAATCAAAAAGACCCCTGGCAAAAGCCAGAGATTGGCAAGCCAGGGCTGCTGTGGTGGCTTTACGGCAGTCAAGGACCCAGCTCCTTTCAGCTTTCTGTTCCACTTCTAGGCTGACGGTCTCAGCCTCATGGCCCACAATGGCTGTTATAGCTGCACCTATCGCAACCACTTTCCAAACAACTGGATGCAGGAAGAAGGGTACATTCTTCTCCTTCTACAAACACTTGCCAGAAGCATCAACCAACATTTCTCATTGGCCAGAATCTACTCATACGGCCGCACTCAGTTGCTGGTATATGGAAGGTATATGGAAAATGCGGTCTTTAGGTTGGACTCATTGCTACTCTGAATAAATTACTGCTCCTAAGTAAAGGGGGAAATAGATACTTTTTGGTAACTAGAAATCTCTGCTAGTCAGGGTATTTCTTCGTTGACTCTCTGAGGATCTCTCAAAAACGTGTCAATTATGGTCACTAAAAGGAGAACTGTTCCTCTACTCACTACTCACCAAATCTGAGGGAGTTTTCCCACACAGACCAGTTCTCCAGCTCTCCAGATGCCAAGTGGGTATCCTACAACTCAATTCGGACACTAACAACCCAGAGTTAGTGCAGGGCCCACAGGCTAAGGGCTCAGTCCCGCAAGACTGCCCTCCCCACTTCAGACACCAATTGCAAGTCAAGGCCTCCCACACTTCTGACCAAATAGCTATAAATCAGAGGTTCCCACAACCCCTTCCTGAGGTTCAGTGATTTGCTAGAACAGCTCACAGAACTCAGAGGAACACTGTACTTCCTATTACCAGTTTATTATAAAGGCTATAAACTCAGGATCAGTCAAATGGAAGACAGACACAAAGCAAGGTATGTGGGAAGGGGAGCAAAGATTCCCTGCCTTCTCCAGGCACACGGCGCTCCCAGTACCCTGATGTCTTCACCAACCTGGGAGCCCTCCAAACTCCTTCTTTCAGGGTTTTTAAGGAGGGAGCATTACATAGACAGGGTTGATTAAATCACTGGTGATTGGTGATTGAACTTAGTCTCCAGCCCCTCCTTTTTCCCTGGAGGTCGGCAGAGGAGGGCTGCAATTTCCAACCTTCTAATCACACGGCTGGTTCCTCTGGCAACCAGCCCGCTATCCTGAAGCTGCCTTCCAGCCCCTGGACCAGTCATCTCATCAACATACAAAAAGACACTCTGACCACTCTGGAGATTCCAAAGTCTTAGAAGCTCTGTCTGGTGTCAGGAACCAGGGACTAAAGACCAATTATAACAAAATATGCTCCTCTCACCCCTGTCACTCAGGAAATTACAAGGGTTTTAGGAGCTCTATGTCAGGAACTAGAGGTGGAGATCAAATATATATTTCTCATTATGTCACTGTCACACATTCTGCAGCGAGAAAGTCTTTGTTCAGCTCTTTGTCCCCAGGCTAGAGCATCTCCTCTTCGAGGTTGGTGGCAGTGCTGGAATCCCGCATCCAATGGGAGGTAAGGCATTCTAGGAGCTCCCCTCTATCAGATGAATCCCTGGAAGGGAAAGCCCCAGCAATGAGTCATCACCGGCCAGGGACTGAGTCCACGTCAGAGCACCCTTGGCTTGAACTACTCTGGGCTTACACCAAAGCAGAGTGGGGCTTGGTTCCTGTGATAGCCAAGGAGACCAGGGTCATAATCACAGCTTCACAAGCAATGGGATTCATACACTGAGCATTTGCTCTCTGCAAACGCTGTCCTAGGCGCTGGAGATGCAAACACTGAGAAGCATCCCTTCCTTTGAAGATGTTTCCAGTTTTGCAAGGGAAGCAATATGCAAATCACAGGTTAAAAAACAGCATAAGTGTGATGCTAGATGTTGCTGGTGCACTATGGTAGATTCATCTAAATCATCTGGGAGGCAAAGGAGGGCGTCTCCTGAGGTGAAATCCTCCTGGGTTTTGAAAGACAAGTAAAAGTTAGGCTAGAAGAAATGAGAAAAGTATTTCATGCAGGGGAACAGCACTTATACAGATATAAACATGAAAAAGGACATGTTCAAGGGGAATTTTGTGGTTCAGTCTGGATGCCATATCCGGTAAAAGTGGATGGAGCATGAGGAGTTTCATTAGATATTAAGGGTGATTAGATATCGAGGGTGGGGGACTCTGGTTAAATCGACTTAGAATTCTTGCTAAAATTGGACAATGCAGAGATAAACAGGGAAGTACAAAAGTCAAGCCTAATTGAAAAAGAGCTCAGAGGAGCCTGATTAGAGTTTGGTCAAGGAGAGAATCTTTGTCAGGGACTGGCAAAAACCAAAGAACAAACAAAAAAACTTAATTTTATCATAACAACAAATCAAGAACAGCTGTGGAGTGCCTGTGCAGCTTCTCTATTTTCTTTCTTGTTATTCTAAAGTCAAGATAACAACTCTGCAGTCACACACCATCATTTAAGTATATATTCACTGCAAACTGGAGACAACTTGGCCCTAAGGAGCAAAACACCATATGATTTCATGGCATTAAATCTGTCATCACAAAACCATGCTTTAAATGATTGCCCCCTTCTTTTTCCTCTCCTTCTTGCGCTCATGGGGAGGAGTGGAGGGTTTTCCATTTGAATTTGTTGTTTAGAATAGATATATGCGGACCTCCATGTAAACTGAGGAACAGTGTCTGTGTATATTCTTCATATTAGAAAATATGTCTCTCCTACATCTATAGGCATTTATTTCCTAGTACAGATCCTTACACAGTTCCCTTCCCTGCTCCCCCCAAAAGTAGGAGATGCCTAGAACTAACGATGCAAAGACATGAAGGACCCTTAAATGCGTATTACTAAGTGAAAGAAGCCAATCTGAAAAAGCTACATAGGATATGACTCCACCTATATGACATTCTGGAAAAAGCAAAACTATGGACAATAAAAAGATTCATGTTTGCCAGGGGTTGGGGGGGAGGGAGGGATGGATAAGCAGAGCACAGAGGATTTTTAGGGCACTGAAACTACTCTGTATGATACCACAGTGGGGGATAGATGTCGTTACACGTTTCCGTAAACTCATACAATGTATGGCACCAAGAGTGAACTGGAATGTAAACTATGGACTTTGGGTGATAATGATGTGTCAATGTAGGTTCATCCTTGATAAAGAAATGTACCACTCCAGAGACTGACGTTGATAATGGGGGAGGCTGTGCATGTGCGGGGATAGGGGGTATGTGAAAACTCTGTATCTTCCTCCTATTTTGTTGTAAACCTAAAATTACCGTTAAAAAGTTGTCAAAAAAATAATGACGCCTCACTATTTTGAATTATACTATTTGGAAGATGCAATCTTTTCATTTGTTTTGGGATGAAATGTACAGAACACGATTGCAGGGAAGTTTCTAAACCGCTTAATAGCGCGAACACCATAATAAGGCCCCTGACGTGTTCATTCCTTCCCGGAGTTAAATATTTCTCTTTGGGGAACAGCTAAGACAAATGCAAAACCCCAAGTCATTCTGTGCTCACCGCCATTCTCGGATTTCCTGATGTGAGTGTGACTCAGTGAAAAGGACGGATATGCAAGTGCCAGGCAGTAAGAAAAGGAAAAGTGGGGGAGGCTTTGTTGCTCTCACCGCCCCAGCGTTCAGCGCTGAGTTGAGGGCTGGCCCCTCCGCCTTTCTCTGCAAAGCCCCGCGGTGCAGGAGCTCCGGCTGTGGATGTCTCAACAGAAAGGGGCTCCCGGAAGCTGGAGCACAGGCGGGGACACAAAGGCAACCCTGGAGATCAAAAGGTGGTCGGCACACTAAAGGTGGCGGGGTCTGAATGAGGAAGTGGTGGAGGGGTGGCATTCCCTGCTCACGCTTGGCTGTGAACTCTGCAAAGCGCTGCAGAACAATGCGGAACCGACATGGCTGGTGCAGCACGCAGATCTAACGCCTTTGACGCTGGGGGCTTGTCAGAGCTAAAACCTGACGTGTAGGAAAAAAAAAAAAAAGAACAAAGGAAAGACAGAAGGCTCGTGTATGTCAAAGGAAAGGGGCTCGAGAAAATGCTGCAAAGAAAATACTTCAGCCCAAGATGCTTCCGGAATTTGGTAGGCTGATGGAGCCGCCGCCGCTGCCCTCTGCAACTGCGACTCTGAGCGTTGCCTTCTCTTTAACTGCCTTTGATACCACAGCCTTTTGAAGTCCTTTTTCGTATATATGTAATTTACTTCTGCAACAGATAGAACTTCAGTTCTGGTGTTTACCCTCGCGCTGGGCTCTGCTACAAGGCAAGGCAGGTCCGTCGGCGCCCTCTCCTGGTGCTACTGCGAAGCTGCAGCAAGTAGGACTAAGGAGAGAAGGCTTGTGTTTTCCCGTGTTTGGTGCCGCAAATTTTTAGTAAAGTTTACCCCACATCTGTGGTTATCAAACTTAAACCCTCACCAGACCGCCTGGAGGGCTTGTTAACACAACATTTCTGGGTCCCATCCCCAGAGTTTCTGATTCAGTAAGTTTGGAATGGAGCCCAATAATCTGCATTTCTAGCAAGCCCCCAGGTGAGGCTGGTAAGGGAGCGCAGTCCCACAACCGCCGCCGTATACACGAAGCACCGCACGAGGTGGGGAGGCACTTGACGAAATCAGCGGACCTGTTCTAAAGCGGGAAGGCCACTGAGTAAACTGAAAAAGGTTTCAGCTGGCTAGGGTGTCATTCAAAGTGGTAAACGGGGCCACCTGAATGAGAACCGAGGTCTCAAACCCCAGCCAGTGCGCTGCCCATTACAGTATGCTGAGCCTGAGCCACCCTGACGTGACCTTGATGTGTAATAACATCGGTAACTGCCACCTATGGGGAAAAACTCACCTCAGAAAGTCCCTCAGAGAGGCGGACTCACCACACATTCGCACGCCCACCGCCTCCTAATTGCATCTACAGCAACGCTCACCTGTCTTCTAAAGGTCTGTGGCAAGAGAGCGCGGGTCGGGCTGTGGCTGTGGTAACTTTTCTCCAGGCAGCCCAGCGTGTGAGAGCAGGTGTGAGAAAGCCAAGTCTTTGTTGTTGCTGCTTTCAGCCATTTTGTGGCTCCCCATTGCGCTCAGGACTTGTTCTTTAGCGGAGCTCGGCATCGCACCTCCTGACTTCCCCTTTCTTCTCACTTTATGCTTACACGTTCTAAATGGTGCGTTTCTCCTCTGTCGCCATTGAACCTTGGCTCCTGCGGACCGTCTACCTGGAATGCCCTCCTCACCTGCTCACTGACACCTTTTCCTACCATCACCTCGTCCCAGGAACTCCTATTCATCCATGAGGACTCGACTTTGATTTTCTCTTTGGTCAGCCTCTCTTCAGTGCCGGCCCCCTGAAGACCAAGTAGGAATCCACGCTACAGCATTCCCAAGCACCCGGGCACACCGCAGCCCTCCACACTCTTATGGCAATTGAGTGTTCACGAGGCCCCTCCCACTAGACTCCTTGAGGCCAAGGACTATGCCTTTTTCGGATCTAGCACCTTCAGATCTAGCACCGTGCCCGGCATATCATGGGTGCTCAGTACACAGACTAGAAGGAGTGCAAACATGGATGTAGGCTGGAGAATTTCCACATCATGGATCCACATAAACTGAAAAGGAGCAAGAGTGGGTGAGCCCCGAGAGCATTTGAAGGCCATGATGCATAACCATTCTTAACCCCCAGGCCATGCAAGAAAAGTCACACTTCTTAGAAGAGATCACCACCGGCATGTTATGCAGAATCCTGACAATCCCAGAACAGATCTTAACCTTTGAAGTGTCATGGTTGGGAGGGATCTTAGAGATTTCAGAAGACACAGACAGGGGCATGAATTGTCCCTGGGCCAAGTTTTTTAGCCAACAATCTGAAGTAGTACCTAGGTCTCTGGACTCATTCTTCGATGTTCTCACCACATATCATGATAAAGACATTGGATAAACCCAATGATGCAAAGGTGGGTCAGAAGATAGCAAGAAGACCTCCTGACAACAGTGCCAGCTGTGGCAGCCATAGAGGTGTCCTACTCAGGTCTGGCATCAAAAAATTAATAACTTGCCAGCAGCTTCAGGGAGTGCAGTGGGCTGACAGCTTACAGCTCTTAGCAATTCCAGGCTTCATCTAGATTTTTGAGTTTTGGCCATGCTCCTCCTTGGAGGCTCCCAGTCAATGACTCAGCATGGCAGGGGGACTGGGACGTGGTCATTTCTGTCTAAAATGGGACTGCTCTGACGGCAGCCTTTACTTGAGAACTCCCAACTGGGTTGGCTGAGATAGTCACATCCATATAGCAGTCTGAGACTTTCCCCTCTCAATTTTGCTGCTTCTCCCTTTTATTTTTCACAGGCATCACCCCCAGTAAACCTCTTGTCCTCTAACTCCATCTTACCATCTACTTCATGGAGGACCTAACTGACACACCAGCCAAAGCCAGATGGGGTCTCCAGAGGCAAGAGAAGAAAGGAGGTCCCTGCAGCAGACCAAGAAGCTGAACCCAAAGTCCAGCCAGTGATCTCTTACACGACCATAAAGCAAGCTTTCTTTGGAGATAACAGGAAGTGGTAACGTGTCTTCTATGCTATTAAGAATCAAGTATCATTTTTTTAAAAAAACTTGTGTCCAGGGCTATATATCATGTGACCTTCCTTTTCTATCAAGGAAGAATTTCTGAGACTCGTTCTTTGTATATGAGGGGAATTTGGATAAAGAAGCAGAAATGAGTGTTCTAATAGGGAGATCCTCCTTGTTTCATGTTTTAAGGCCAGCTCCCTTAGCTCCACACTTCATGCTACAAGCTGTCACACAAAATCATATCCTTGAGGCGCAGGAAACATTCCCAACGTGTTACATGAAAAGCACCAACCCCTCCATCCCACCAGCATAGCCCTTGCCCTTGTGTCCTTTTCTAGCCCATTGCCAGCACCCAAGTTCTGTTCCTTTTGATGAAATGTCCTCAAAAAGGCTAGGAGAATTAAAAGATTAACTATTCCTATAATTTCGAATCTTCTCACATCTATGTCTTCTGACATCCTACAACCCTTTGGTTAAAAGGCTCAGGTGAGGTGGGGAGAGAGACAATATTTCTCAAATATTTCTACAGCCTATCTACCAGCGGTGCACCTTTGATGCCTGTGACAGGGGAGAGATGCCGGATGTCTTTCAAACATATTTTCCCACCAACTCCAACCTCACAGGCCTGAATGCCTTCAACGTTCCGAAGAGAGAGGAAGAAATATCCCCCTCCAGTTGAGAACATTGTGGGTTAGCGTAATTCATCTCACTGAAAGGAGCTGCCCTTTGGGTGTTAGTTAAAAAAGTAACCACACAAACCAGCCACACATTGTACTTTATAGATTTCCTTAGCCCACCATTCAATACTGCAAAATAACTCTAATACAGCTTCTTCAGCCAACCCAAATCCCAATGGCATGCTGACCTTTAAATGTGTCCCTACCCATCCTTGCACTGTCCACTGCATCTCCAAAAAATCCACCCAAGTACTCCTTTAAATGCTGCCTTCCACCACAATCATCATTCGTTGTTCCACCTGACTCTAAGAGGCTCAGTTCTTGGTCAAAGTAGACCTAGGGATTGTACTGGGCCACATAGTAACTCTATTTGAGCTCTTACTGTCAAAAACAGTTCAGAATTAGGTCCATTTTCTTTGCCTTCAGGCTCTTATATAACCATGGGGAACAAAAAGGACAGCTAAGCAGCAGCTAAGAAGGCAGTGGCATCACCTACCATCTTTAATCGGGGCCACACTTGAGCTTCCCAACAGAGGAGAATCTATGCTTAAAAATAATTCTCAAGATACTGAATGAGTAGAGAGGTCATTTCATTAATTATATGGTGAGTAATGGACATTTCTGCAATAAATGACATTGCCATTGGCTGTGCTGCCTGTAGGGAGCCACCCTGCACAAAAATGCTGCACTTAGAAGTGTAGTCTCCTCTGGGACACGTTATCAGGAGATGAGTACATAATGGGGTAGAAGTTAAAGAGCATTTCCCAGTCTGATAAATGAATCAGATCGACTGTCTGAAGTCCTCTGGGAACATGCGTACAAACCTGGAAAGAAGAACATCCTTCTCTGAGCAGCTATGATCCACTCTCATGGTATTTCCTGGGAATTCATAGCTGGGGAGGCCACTCACTGACCCAACTGTGCACGTCATGTCGTTAACCCCAATTGGACACTCATTTCCAGGAAATCTGCTGCCCTTGAATCATTATCACTGTAATAAACATGAAAGAAATGAGCATAAGGATTTCTTCTGGAAGGAGCCTTTTTGCCTAGTTCTAGAGAGTGGTTTGCTGGGCATCAGCCTGGAATAATTCTTCCAGTCCTCATGACTCTTCTCAAAAGAGGTTAATGATTCGTTACTGACTGCCCCAGAAAAAAACAGAAGCTCTTGAGTGCTCCTGTGGCAACTGATAAAACCGAACTGGAGTCCCGGGTGGATCATTTACTGCGTGTACATCTATGGGAAAGTTGTTTAACCTCTCAAAGACTCCATTTTCTCACCTGTAAAATGAAGGGAAGACTATCTGCCTTATGGGTGTTTGCCTGGATGGAAGGAAATTCAGCACAGCAGTGGAATTAAGAGCTGCTCTTTGGTACCAGACTTCCTGTGTTCAGAATGGCTTCTTACCAGCTGTGTGACTTCGCACAAGTTACTTACCTTCTCTGTTCCTCAGTTTCCTCATAATAGTAACACCTACTTATGATGTTGTTATGAGAATGAAGTGAGTTAACACAGGCAAAAAGCTGAGAGTAGTGCCTGGCACATAGTAACCATTCAAAAAGTGTTTGCTATTATTATTATTGTATGTGAAGAACAAAGTCACTCAATAAACCCGAGTTCTTTCTCTCCGCTATTCTTCTGGCAAACTTCAGGGGGAACGTTAGGTACCATTACTCTATACCTAGTATTTTCCAGTTCCTCGGTATAAATCAAGGTTACAGCAAAGGATTGTCCCCTTATCTCCATGGACACAGACCTCTTTCCCTCATTTCCCAGTGGAAATATTTCAGATGTGGCTGACCCCAAGCCCAATGGAAGTAACCTTTAACGTCCTCCTGACAAAAAATACACATCCCTCCAACCCACCTGACTCCCCCGCCCCTGCCAACCCACCCACGTGCTTCAGACCTCCATGATTCCACAGTCCAGCAACTATTTGCAAAGCGTCTGCCGTATATAAAGCATTAAGAAGGACACAAAGAAGGAGCAGTCCTGGACCCTTGCCTCAAGGACCTGAGGACTAGCAGGGGAGAAGAGAGGCAAAAGGCAGAGGGTCATAGCCACCAGGAGAAGGAAACAAAGGGAGTCAGAAAAGACTTCCAGAAGGAAGAGGCATTGGACTTCATCGCAATTGGTGTGTAGCATCGCAAATCGAATCCATGTGAGTGGGGAATTCCAAATGGAAGGAAGAGTGGGAGCAAAGGTTTAGCCATTTGAAAGCATGGGACACACACCAGGAAAGGTATGTCGTCTCCTCAGGCAGAAGCGCAGGATAAATAAAAAGTAACAGTTGGAGATAACAGTTGTTAAAGATGTTGGGGCCGGCTTAGTGGTTAAATTTGCACATTCCACTTTGGCAGCCCAGGGTTCACTGGTTTGGATCCTGGGTGCGGACCTACATACCACTTGTCAAGCCATGCTGTGGTAGGCATCCCACATATAAAGTAGAGGAAGATGGGCATGGATGTTAGCTCAGGGCCAGTCTTCCTCAGCAAAAAGAGGAGGATTGGCAACAGATGTTAGCTCAGGGCTAATCTTCCTGAAAAAAAAAAAAATAAGAGTTGTTAAAGATGTTTAGGGCAGAGCTGGCAGAGCAGCAGGCTATCTGTAAAGTAGGGAGCCAATGAAGGGTTTTGAAAGGCAAGGAAGGGGCCAGCCCCGTGGTCGAGTGGTTAAGTCCGCGCACTCTGCTTCGGCAGCCCAGGGTTTTGCTGGTTCAGATCCTGGGTACAGACATGGCACTACTCCTCAGGCCACACTGAGGCGGCATCCCACATGCCACAACTAGAAGGACCCACAACTAAAATATACAACTATGTACTGGGGGATTTGGGGAGAAAAAGCAGAAAAAAAAAACGAAGATTGGCAACAGTTGTTAGCTCAGGTGCCAATAACTAAAGCTAGTTCTTGGATGACAAATCTAACAATGCTGTGGAGGATGAACTTGAGAGGGGAAAGAAAGTAGTTAGGAGATTATTACAATAATAGTACAGGTGAGCAAGTAGGCAGTTGGTGAGGGTGGGATGGGAGAATGAGAAAGAATCAGATGCAGCATCCACGGATCTTGACCAATGATTGGGTTTGGAGGAAAACAGAGAAAGAAACTTAGGATGAGCCTCAGCTCTTGCACCTAGCTGCTGATGGAACAAAGGAACAATGTCCTCCACAGAAGGAGGGAGAAAGAAGATTCAGGCTCTGACAAGAAATGATGACTTGAGTTCATTTCTCTGAGAGTTAGTCCTGCCCTTTCCATGTCCTTTTCTGAAACTTCCAATAGCAGGAATTACTTTCTCAGCTTTTTCTTCCTTTATGAGAGGGGTCTCTGTGAAAATCGTGGGGCTCTGGGACGCTTAAGCAGGGAGGAAAGGATGACAAAAGCAAAGGCAGAGATGGGAATAAATCTTTTCTTCCCTCCTCAGGTTTGTCTGACAAGCTTGTCTCTTGCTCACAAGGGAGAAAGACAGGGTGACAGGAGGAACTTCTTCCGCTAGAATATAAGTTCCATGAGGGCAGGCAACTTTTTCTCTTTTCTCTTTTGTTCAGTGATGTGTCTCTAGTGCTTAGAGCAGTCCCTGGCAATAGTGAGAGCTCAATAGTGTCTGTTGAATGAATGATTCCTGTTTCTAGACATATGAAGAAATAAAGAATAGAAGGTCCCCCACAGCTGATTCAGGATTTCCTTCCCAACCCCAGTCATCCAGTCTTTTCATTCTTTTGAATTTGTTCATCCTTGTCCAAAAAACATCTAGAAATAATTCTCCAAGAGCCCTCCTGTGTATTCTCACACTGTTGCAAAGCTCTCAGGAATTGACGACTGCAGGCTGTATAACCAAGGAAATAGCAGTTCTTTGATGAGCAGGAAGCTGCATATTTACAATGTCTAGTAAATGTGGTCCCTCGCTGGGGAGGGTAGCTGGATTTGGAAGCATGCAAGTGTTTGACTTCTTTTCTTTAGTTTATTTTCTATTTGTAGGCTCACTGCATCATTTTCATCTTTTCCCTTTTAGAATGTGATTGGGTCAAAATTTGCCATTTAGAGACTGGAACACCATCCAGAATAACGTGAGTCTCTTTTGATGTTATGAGAGGACAGCTTACAAGTTTTGGGGGATCTGAGGAGTGGATTTCTCTGTAGACTCTCAAAAAGCATCACAAGGTCCAGGAATTGGTGTGAGAGAGAAGACATCAAGGTAAAATATTTTTAAGCGGATAAAGATTGGGAAGTAAAAGGATGTTATTCAAAAGAGTGGTGTATGAGTCAGGTTGGTCTTGACATCAGAAGTCTTTAACATCAGGCCCACCCATCCGGACTCATTAAGTTATATTGTATCTTATCTTCCTTTTCTGCTTCCTGAGACTTAATCATGGTTTCCTCAGTGAGTATCATCAGCTGCCTGAAACTTTAGAAGATAAAAGGATGTTTTCTTTTTTGGAAGCTGCTATGCAAGGGCTGAAACTAACTTCGAAACCTACAACTTTAAACTATGTTGCAACTCATCCTACTCTTTTCAAATTATGCTCTGGGGTCATTTATTATGTGCCTGTTGCATGCAAGGCGCGGTGGGAATGCAAATACAGGGATGAATAAGACCTTGTCTCTGCGCTAAAGAAAACCACAATTCCTGTGTAGAGAAAGACATACAACCGACTTTTCTGTAATAGGCTGTGACAAGGGCTGACATGGAGCCACTGGAGGTTTTTGAAGAGTAAATTTCATGATCACCCAGGCTTAGCCTTTTAGATGAGTTCTGCTTTATCTCTGTCATGACTGACATCATCTCTTCCAAGGGAGTACAGGAAAGAAGATAAATTCGTTGTTTGTTTTACGTAATTCATTGTTGAGTTCATTCTGAGGAATTATATAGGTACCTACTTCTAGTTAAATCCTAAAGAATACTACTCATAGTTGAAAGCAACTAGAGAGAGCTAGAGCTGAAACAGGGAAAGTAATCAAATTCAGGGACAAAAGGAAGTTACCTGGGTGAGAAAACCAAGAAGAAAAGAGGAAAATGGTAGGAGGAAGGGAGGGGGAGACGTGGAATCTTGGAATAAGAGAGACAAGAGAATCTAATTTAGAAGCATGAAAACACCAAGACACACCAAGATGCATGTGACAAGGTCATGTCTGGCTTCTCCCCAGGACTTAGGACAGTGCCTCACATATGGTATTGGATAAATATCTGTGGATGAAGGTTCTAAGAAACAATTCATCAGATGTGTTTTTTATAATCCTTGTTCATGTGAATCGCACTTGTTTTCTTTGAAAGGCACAGCTTAAACTCTCTCTACTATCTCTGTTTAATTTCCCGGGTCATCTTAACGTATACCAGGTTGCCATATCATAATGTATCATTCAGGCACTTTCCCTTGCAAACAACCTACATCTTATGTCACTTGCAGTGTTTGATTTTAATACTGGAAATATACAAAGGAAGGCAAGAAAGTATCTCAGCACTGCAGAGCTAGACCCTGTGAGGAACCCAAAAGTAAATCAATAAGGATTCCTTGCTGGTTTGGAATTCAAGAACAATCCTGGTGACCTGCTCGGGCATCTTTCCCTCAGAAGCAGGCAGCTCTGGTTCTCCTTCCGGTTGACTGCCATTTTCAGGAACAAGCTTCTGTCTCCTCTTCTGCATCTTTTCCTCTCATGCTCCTGCCCCATCTCTTCCTCCCTTCTATCAAGCGTCAGATTTCCACATGGAAGAGAGCATGAGTGAGTTAGTAGCTACCCAATGAGGGTTGCCCTCACTGGCCAGAGTTCTTGCCCCTGGGAATCTCATAGGCGCTAATCCACAGGATCCCAGTGGCTGGGTGCCCATCCCCACTCCATTCTGTCCTTGTGGCGTTGTATGTGAGGGAAACTCCCTGAGGGTGCCAGAGGGCTCAGAATGTGGCAAGCAGTTAGAATTTCACGGATTTTCACCAAATTTACATAAATATAGGCAAACAAGTATCACAGAGCTATCCAGAATTAGAAGAACATGGAAAACATCATATGTCGAAATCTGAACTCTGAAATTCTCACCCACCACCTCCCACCCACCCTCAGCAAACCTGCTCTCCCCACAGATTTCCCCATCCTTCTCATTACTTAATCATAAAATTGGACTCATGTTGAGTCCTTTCTTTCTCTCACGTCGCACATCAGATCTGACTGGAAATCCTATTAACTCCACCTTTAAAATGTATCCAGAAACTTACAACTTCTCACAGTCTCCACCGTTATCAGCATAGTCCAAACCACCATCACTTCTAGCCCGGATTTATTGCAGCAGGCTCCTAATTGGTCTTCCTCCATCCACCTTTCCTTCTGGCCCACACTCACCCACCACTAGTCTATTCTCAACATAGCAGCCAGAATGGTCCTTTTAAACATTAGACGGATCATATCATCCATCTGTTCAAAACTCTCCAGTAGGTTCCCATGCATCTTAGAAGAAACCCTGAGTCCTTACAAGGGCCTGCAGGCCTGATATGACTTGGCCTCTCCGCCTCCTGTCCATGACCTTCACTCTTGTTCACTCTATGCCAGCCACACTGGCCTCTTTGGTGTTTCTGGAACATATCAAACATGTTCTCATCTCTAGCCTTTGCTCTGGCTTTTCCCTCATTCTGGAACACTCTTCCTCAGAAAGGCTCAGAGCTAACTCCCTCAGCTCCTCCAAGCCTGTGCTCCGATGTCATCTTCTCACACTGACAAACCTCCCCACTCACAATCCCCCAGAATTCTCAATCCTCACCCCTGCACTGCATGGTATAATATACCATATAATTTACTTACTTGTTAAGTTTTGCAGGGAGTGGTTTTGCGTTTTGTTTTGTTTTTTGGTCTTTCCCCTTCTGGTAGAATGAAAGCTGCATGAGGAAACCTAGACCAATCTGCAACTCATAGAGGCTCGATAAATACTTGCTGGTGAATCCTGATTCACAGGACAACCAAAGCAACACCCTGAGTTTATTAATTTAGAAGAGAGCAGTGTTGTGAAAATTCAAATGCGGTTTGGGGTTTGGTGTGATGGGTTGAAAAAAACTATGATTTGCAAAGTGCACTCTCCCTTTTTTCCTACTATCTATCTTCTGACCACCAATCTGCGTTGATGGTGATTTATACACAGATAGTGGAATGTTAGTGCCCATAAATAGGTGCAAGCCTGTGAGTCAGTCCATCAGCTTACGAACACATCACTATGGTCCAGATGGGACGAAAAGGTATGGTTCTCATCCTCAGGAGTTTACAGGTAGCATGCATGAATTATTCCACTATACCCAGGTGCAAGAAATGTCACATTGTTTTTAATTTTTCTCTGTCTCTAGATCAAAGTAAATCTGCTCCACTCCATCTGAACCAAGCTCAGGCTGAGATCTTCTGCTATGGGCCTCAAGGCTATCCCTCTTAGTGTTTGGCCACTGTGGGTTCCACATGTCCCCATCAGTGGCCTGTCAACTCCTGGAGTGCTGTGATGGAGTGTGACACAAGTCCATAGCATTCTCAGAATATTCCACCACCAATCACCCTTCCTAAATTTGGGGGAAGCTCACCCTCCACGGGGTCACCTCTTCTTTTAATCAGCGTCAACCTCTAGTCTCTCCCTCTCAATGATCCTGAACCCTAAAGATTTGTTGCTTCAGCATGATAGGGGTTGGGTTGAGGAGTCTGTGGGACACAGGAATCAGATCTTAATACATCTCTTTGCCTGATGTAATAAATCTGATGAGATAAAATAGCTTCGGAACGATTACAGCAAGAGGAATGGTAAAAATAAAGCTTCTAAACTGAATGGATAAATCCTCGGACAATGTAAAATAAAGAATTGATCCAAATGGACTAGAATTTATCAGAGAAGTGTTCCTGGAAGAAGTGGATTTTGAATCCTTCCTGGAAACGGTGGAGAGAGATTGAAACTTTCCAATAAAGGAAGGACAATCTTCTTTTTGGTATACAACTGGGGAAGGAGAGAGAGGACACCAAGTCAGGAAACAGTGAGTCATATATAGGGGAGAAGGGTTAGAGGGACATGATGAAGGATGCCACAGTCATCAGGGGGATTCTTCACCGTGGCAGAACAGCAAGTTTATGGTGTGGCAGATAGCTGGGTATCCGAGCACACCAAGCATGATTCAAGACCAATTTCGATTCCGGGAAGGGAAAATAGGGGAGTGAAAATGAGCTCATGAAGCATTAGTGAGAGATAAGCCACAAAAAAGGAACAGACCAAATACCAGGATGAAAAATCCCGAATGTGGCATTGGGTACTCCATTCCCACTGAAGCAGAAATTTCAACAGTATTGCATTTCCCAGAGCTACTTCAGTCACTAGGCTCATCAAATCCAGTTCCCTCTTGGTGGCCAAAAATTTAAAGCCACAGAAACTCACTAACGTAGAGAACCTTGAGGTTATCTGTCCTTATTTTCTGAGATGGTGCTAGACTGTGTAGCTCTTCTCTTGACCTCAGGAGCTCAAAACCCTTAAGAAGACACAGAGCATTAATGTCACAGAGGGCACACTTCTAGGAAAAGGAAGGTCTTTTCACAAACAAAGGGAATACTGTCCCCTTCAAAGTAGTTTCACTACTGATTCAAAGTAGTGGTGTATGCCTAGTGCCAGCTGCTAGTGCTCAGGCATACATCTTTTTATTATTCCTGAGATTTGTCAAATCTTTGTCCTTTGAGGTGGGTGATTGTGTGAAATAGCTAGAAGTCCTTCAGTTCTAGCTCTGGTGATTAAGGTACGTGATCAGACTGATCATTTTTATTGTTTTCATATAATGTCATCTTTACTATAGTAAGATAAATAAATTGATTTTTTCTTGTGGTTTCTTATAGAAGCTCTTTACAGAGAGCTATTGATTTCTTACTGTGTCAGGCACTGCAGGGGGAATGGATGGTTTCCATGGTCCCTGCCATCAGGAAGCTTACATTTTAAGGCAGTACTTACTCAAGTGAACGTGTTTAATACCAGCAAAAGTGAAATACCATGATGTGTGAGAAGACAGCAAGCCATTATTTTGATTTGAGCAACAGGGAAAGGCCTCAAAGGAAAAGGATCATTTTAGCTGTTGTTGGGGGAGAAATAGAATCAATAAACAAAGAAAAGAATGAAAAGAACATTCCAATCTGAGTAAGAATAACAAAGCCACAGAGATGCAAAAGTGCAGGGTGAGTTTAAGACAGAGCAAACAGTTCTGCGGTTGGAGCAATGGGCGCTTGGGAGATGGCGGTGGAAGATGAAACCAGATGATGGAGGAGCATAAATATCAGACTCCAGATTGCAGTCGATCCAGAAGAGCACCTCCAGTCATAATCTGAACAATGACAGCATGTTAGAATAAATGGGTAGCTTCCTGACGTGAGTCCTCTGAAGGAGAACACTCATTGGAATGCTCAAGTTCCGGAACCGCTAAAACACAAATCAGTCCCCACTACTTGACAATCACATCTGACGCTATCGTGTCTCAGTAGAAGACAATTAAGCACCAATTAGGTAAGAAATCAGGGTTTAGAGCACAAAATGAGTCATAGGCAGATCCACAACAGAGGGAGAGAGTCAGTCCGGTTGGGCAGTCTGTCGTATGAGGTTGCAGAGTATGAAGATAAACTCTTCCAGGAAGCCCTCTCGAGAAAAATCTGTTTCTGCCTCTAGGGAATTGGAGAGTCTCTCACAGGGTCAAGAGTCACACGGGATGAGGTAGACTGAGTTTGGGAAGAGCCCAGCGTAGTGGAGTGCTGAGATACAAGGCAGAGAAATTGAGAAATACACCCAGTTTATTTCCTAGCACCAAGAGAGAATGGTAGCAATGGGGGTTTCAGAGGAAGACTACAGCTTGCTCAGCCTGTGGGCACCCAAGACATGCACCAAGGGCTTAAGATGGAGCACCCATAGCAGCACAATTAATTCTGAATGCCTCAGCTGGTGGTCCAAGGCTACCAATACAATTCCCTGTCCTGGTCAGAATTGGCCCTAGAACAGTGGCTCTCTAGCTTAGGATACACCAGAATGATCTGGAGGGCTTGTCAAAATGCGGATTGTTTGGCTCTCCCCCAGAGTTTCTGGTTCAGTATGTCTGAGGTGGGAATTTGATTTTCTAAGGACTTCCTACGTAGCACTGATGCTGCTGGTCTGAGAACCACTGACCTCGATATTTGATGGGCTCGAGGGCTCAGATGAAGTCTTCAGTAGCTGAATCTAAGAGGAACTGGAAAGGGTTGGAGTTGATCATTTCCAGCCTGGACTACCTGAAGGGGTTTTATATGCTCAGGAGACTGATAAGCATCAAAGGAGACAACAACGCGGGACAATGACAATGCAATAGAAAGAGGGGAGGAAGGAAGGCTAGTTTAAAGCAAAGAGGTTGAGAAGGAATCTGGCCATTTGCCCAGAACAACCACCTGTTGGAGGAGGAAGGAACTGTATTCACTGGCCAGTCACTGATAATCTGCGGCTCTGCTGTCACCTGGCTGCCTCTAGAATCATCTAGGGAGCTTTCCAAAAATACCAGGCCCTGGGCCCCATGCCCAGGCAAATTAAATCAGCATGGCCGCAGGTGGGGCCCTGACTGTGGGAGTTTCTGAAAGCTCCTAGGTGATTCTAACATGCAATGAGAGCTGAGAGCCACTGGTCTAAGGCAAATCTGATCCTGGTTAAAGGAAGAAAAAGAATCTACTAGGGGATCTATGGAATGAGGAGCCCATCTCCAGTCAACTTAAAACTTCAGATTTCTAAACGGCACAGCCCTCACTCTTTTGCTCTGTCCTTCCTAGTCCTTCAGATTCCCTTTCCTGCTGTTGATCCCCGGTGCCTGAGCAGTCTTCCCTGTGCCACCCCCGCACTTTGCTAACTATGAATCACCATTTTGGTTTAGATTAGCCTAACAGCCTACAGCCAAACACGTTGAACCAGGCATCTCTCCCGGAGCTAGCTTTCTTCCTGTCTCTCAGAGGGCTGACACCAAGAGCAAGTTCAGATGGTTTTTCGTCTCTGTACAGCTAGACGTCTAGGAATCATTCATTGTACATCAAATCAAAAATGTAGGTTTAAAAGAGTCGTGAAATGCCCTAGTGAAAAAGAAGATTTATAGACAAGCTAGTCAAATATTTTATAGAGGTAGTCTCAGTGTAGTGAAATATAGCTGAAATTTTACGTGAAATGCTAACATATAAAACAGATAAAAAGGAGAGACCATAGAACAGTGTGTACGCTGTGTTGCTGTTTGTGTTAATAAAAGAAAGGAGGTAATATGGGGGGAGGGGTATCTCTGGAAAGATAGACACGAGATTGTGACATTGGTTTCTTCTAAAGTGGGGAACTGGGGACAAGTTAGTAAGGAGACTTTGCTCTGCACAC
Organism: Equus przewalskii; assembly: GCF_037783145.1. NCBI lineage: Eukaryota > Metazoa > Chordata > Mammalia > Perissodactyla > Equidae > Equus > Equus przewalskii. The sequence goes on from NC_091854.1 coordinate 85,421, forward strand.
TCTTTGTACCTCTTGAATTTTGAACCATGTGCATGGACCACCTATTCAAAAATATGTTTTTTAAATTAATTTTTTGTAGTGGAGCTGTTCTGATTTGAGCAGACTGGCCCTCACCTTACCACCTCTCCCTCTCACCCTAAACCCCCACCCCCAGACGAAGACCCATTAGGATTGCTAATCCCATGATGTTCCCCAAGGATGCCCCCCATGGCATCTGGTTGGAGAACTGCCAGACCTTTTCAGCTCCACATTTTTTAGCAGCCAGAACTGACGCCTAGGGAGGCCAAGTGACTTGCTCAAAGTAACACAACTAACAAATAAACTTAAATCTCCTGATTCTTTCTTCAATGTTTTTTCCCATGACCCTTAAAACATTTAATCCCTTCAACATAGTACCTCAGATACTTGTTGAACTTCTACAGCTATGCCAAAGAGATACCATTAATACCGGCACACATCAGTGGAAGAGAAAAGTTATTGGCCAGACACCAAATAAATAAGCACAAGCCTCAGTATCACAGTATTGATTATATGACAATAATAACCCTCACCATTTGTGAAAAATTATGCTATTAACAACTGCACGATATAAGGGATCATGTAGCTTATTTGGATATTTTGTAGCATGAGTCACAAGACAAACACTTGAAAGATGGAAGCACCATCCATATATAGAAAGCAAACCTGTAACCTTTTCATTGGCACTGGCACAGCCCCAGTGACCACTAGGTGGCAGTAGTGTTCTAACAACAATAAAGCTGCAGGCGTAAGAGCTCCTAGTAAGTGAGACAGTGAGTTAGTATCTGACCCACCTGGCTACATGGCTCTGAGGCCCAGAGAGAATTATTAGTACAAGTTCCAAATCATTCTTCATTCTCTTGATAAGCTATGTCCTATATTTTAACAGCCAAGAATGTTTGAGCCTATGTTTAGAAAGCTGGCTCCAACTAGCAATCTGTGGGCAGACTCTGGTCAGCAGCAATGTGTTTGCTTAGGACAGTGTTGGTTTTGTTGTTTTGTTTGAATTCGAAATGCCTTTAGGTGGAGCAGGCCTTTTTCAATTTGCCAGAACTCCCACCACTCTTTAGTGTTTTATTCTAGGCTCCTCCTATAATTTGCATGGTCCCTGAAGACATCTGACATTGAGATCCCTGCTAAAACATTTCCTACATACACAGTGACTCCATGATTGCTATCTAACTCGTCCACTCGACCGTCTTGGGCTTTCCCACGTCTATGGATCTTTTCCTAAATCATTCCTCTGTCTACAAAGCTCTCTTCCATGGCATATCTATTTTGTTGCATTCTTTCTCATTCTTGAAGGCCCAGGTTAAGTGTCACCTGCTCCTTCCTCAGTCATACCAGGGTGAGGTGGATTTCTCCCTCCTCTAACTTCCCAGGGCACACAGAGCCTACACTGCTTAGTTGGTGCTTATTTTCTGCTCCATGCCGTTAGCTACCTTTCATATGCCTCAGCTATTTGTAAGTTCTGAGGGAAGCACTTCTTTGTGTGTGTGTAGTGGGATCTTGCACAGTGCCCTACCTAGCTTTGGATTTCTTCCAACTCAAAAACCGTGCCAACACCTTCTTTTTTTTTTTTTTAAAAGATTGGCACCCGGGCTAACAACTGTTGCCAATCTTTTTTTTTTTTTTTTCTGCTTTATCTCCCCAAACCCCCCCCCGTACACAGTTGTATATCTTAGTTGCAGGTCCTTCTAGTTGTGGGATGTGGGACGCCGCCTCAACGTGGTCTGACGAGCAGTGCCATGTCCGCGCCCAGGATCCGAACCCTGGGCCACCACAGTGGAGTGCGCGAACTTAACACTCGGCCATGGAGCCGGCCCCGCAACACCTTCTTAATGAGTACTAATGGGAGGTAGGATGGTTTAGGAAAAAAGCATTCTGCAAAATATCATTAACGAAATATAATTTATTGATACAAGGATATGAAAAGTTAAAACTCCATTTGGGTTGCTCAGTAAATGACCTTTTGACATTAAGGAGCTACAAATTCCACCCTCAGATCATGATAAAGCTATCATGTTGTGAACATGCATCCTATGAAGAGCCATGAAGCTTGACTATGCTTGCGCAGACCATAGACCATCAATTACCTCACTTCTCCTTACCTCCAATCATCGACCTTCACACTTCAGACCGCTCAGCCCTTCATCCCATAAATTGTGCCCCAAGCCCTGGATCAGGGAGACGGATCTGAGAGCATATGCCTCTGTCTCCTTGGAGATCGATCTTGCAAAATAAAGCTACATTTCTTTTCCCAAAGGCTGATGCCATAATAATTAGCTTTTTTAATGTGCATTGGGCAAGAGAACCCCAATTTTGTGCGGTAACATTATCAAAACCAGGAAATTGACATTGGTACAATACTATGAACTAAATCTACAGACCTTATTTGAATGTCACTGGTTTTCTCACTGATTTCTCTTTTCTGGCCCAGGATCCAATCCAGGATCCCAAATTACATTTAGGTATCATGTCTTCTTCATCTCCTCCGATCTGTGATACATTTGGAAAGTCTAGGCATGTTATTTACAACATATCCCTCCTGTTTTCTCATGAGTAGATTAAGATTATGCATTTTCGGCAAGGACACCACAGATGCGATGTTGTGCCCTTCTCAGTGCATCATATCTGGGGTACATGATGTTGATGTGTCTTATTATTGGTGACGTTAACCTTGATCACTCGGATAAGATGGTATATGGGGGGACTTCTCCACTGTAAAATTACTATTTTTCCCTTTGTAATTGATAAATATCTTGTGGGGGGTTCTTTGAGACTATGCAAATATCCTATTTCTCATCATACTTTCACCCACTAATCGCAGTGTCCGTCAGTGGTCACTACCCTCAACAGCTCTTGCTATGGCATTTGCCCAGTGGTGACCTTCTACACCTCTCATTCCCTCTACATTTGTTAATTGGAATTCTACTGTAAAGAACTGTTCCTCCCCTCCCCCATATTTTTATAGGAGTTTTATGAGGATGAAATGAAGTAAGACATTTACAACAGTGCCTGGCACATGTGAAGGCTCAGTCAGAGTGAGCCATTTCTAACGTTATTATTAATGAGACAATATGAAAGTTTTCTGATTAATATGGACATTTTCTGTTTACGAACAAGTACTTCTAAAAGGTTTAAGGATGTTCTAAAATACTCTACTTTATGAGTTTGCTAGGACTGCCATAACAGAATAGCACAGACTGAGGGCTTACACAACAAGAATTTTTCTTCCCTCAGTTCTGGGGCTAGAGGTCCAAGATCAATGTGTCAGCAGGGTTGGTTTCTCCCAAGGCCTCTCTCCTTGGCTCGCAGATGGCCTCCTTCTCCGTGTTCTCAGCACAGTCTTCTCTCTGTTTGCAGACCCCTGGTGTCTCTTTCTGTGTCCACATTTCCTCTTCTTCTAAGGACAGCAGATTGGATAAGGACCCACCCTAAGCCTCGTTTTAACTTAGTCACCTTTTTAAAGGCCCTATCTCCCAATACAGTCATATTCTGAGGTAGTGGAGCTAGGGTTTCAACATGTAAATTTTGTGGGGAAACACAATTCAGCCCATAATATCTACCTACTGACTTCAAAGAGCCGTTGTGAGGAAATAATCGTACAGGTGAGAGTGCTTTCAGACTTGGAAAGCATGCGCAAGTGTAAAGTGAGAGTATAAAAATCGTTGCAACTCTTTGTAACCGTTCACGCACATCCCGTACGAATTGCTTAAGCATCCCCTTGCCATGTTGTTAGCACTGTGAATTTGACCCTCGTTTCATGGCTGTCACCACACTCTGGAAGGCAAAATTCAACCCAGCTGCTGTCTGGCTTATCACAGATTCTCACTGATTGGCACCCACAATTAGTGTGTTTTGTTTGGTTTTTGGTCTCCCTGAGGCCCGGGGGCTTCTAACAGCTCTCTTCAGGCTGTACCAGCTACCTTGACAGAGGCCCAAGGTCTCTCCTTCCTTCAGAGAGGAAGCCTGCCCGTGGGCCTGTCAGCAGAGGCCTGATTTCTCCATCTGCCAGCTGCCCAGCCTGTGCTAGGCCCTCAGTGCCACACTTTGTCTCAATTCCATGGCTGAAAGAAACAGAGAACAATCCTCACGAGCAGGCATGGAGGATGAAGGAGTTAATCTTCATAAAGCATTTGTAACATGGATGGGCAAACTCCTATTCATGTCTTTCTAGAACCAGGATCAGACTAAACACCTGCTAGGAAGCTAATCCTTTTCTATAATGTTCCTTGAAGGAGGCAAGTCACAGATTTTAATAAATCTTAGTTACCCAGAAGTGGGAAAAGGGCATACACTTCACTGTATCTCAGTAAGTCAAAGAGAGGAATAATCTCTTCGATGGAAGGGTTTGCTTATCAGAGGCAAACAGAGGCCAGGGAGAAACTGTGACCCTCCGGCGGCCTTGTCTGTCCCAGATAAGGGAGAAGAACCAGAGGCTCTCCCCCAGGGCAGCTGACTATTTCTTCAGCCTCTGACATCCTCACTGTCCACAGCCTCCACACTCTGAGTGTGTGGGAGGAGGGAGGGGCAAAGTTTAACTGCTTCCTCTGCCAGCTTGCCAAGCCCATCGCCATTCCCCCAGGCTAACAGTAGTCATCCCTTGCCTAAAAAATAATACTTTAAAGCCTTTTAGAGTCATGAGTGCTTTGACAACCAAAGGAGAGAAGTCGTTCTTCCAAGCCGTTTGGCCACTTCTGGAGCTCCCCAAGGGAATTTCTCTGTAGGAACTGTCTTTTTTCCCAAGTTGCATAAGCTCTTTGCAAAAATTAATCACTCTGCCTGTCATTTATCGCCAGTGGGCACCTACACTGTTTTGTTGGGAAACCCTATCTCCACACCATTTCCTTATCCTCCTTGCCCCACTCTCAGGTAATTGTCAGCTCACGTTCAGAAACAGCTTTCTAGAGTCTCTCTGATCCATCCTGCACAGTCTTTCCTGTTCCTCTCCACGTATTCCAACCCTAAAATGGAAACAAAATCTTTCCAATCCCACCTCTAATCCCATCTCCCCTTGGAAGTTCCTTGTAGCTATTGTAGCTATTAGCCAGGCAAAGAGAGAGAATGTGTGCATGTGTGTCAAGGTAAAGAGTGGAGAGGAGGAAAACAGGGGCTGACAGAGCAACACATACAAAATTGTGAAGTAAGCACATGGCCTTTTTGGGGAACTACTCGTAATGCAGTAAAACTGGAACCTAAGGAGGAAGGGAGAGAGAGAAAGCAAGCTGGAGAGGATATTGCAGCGAGGTCACGAGAGTCTCTGGTCCCAGGTGGAGTTTGGACTTTTTCAGGAGACCGGGGGAGCCATGGAAATGTTTTAAGTAGTGGAATCTCACAAAGAGATTTGCATGTTAGAAAGATTTCCCCAGCAGAGGGGTGGAGAATGAGTTGGAAGAAAAGACTAGAAAAAGGAATACCATCTGAGAGGGTGTTGCAGTAATCCGAAGCTGACAGCAGCGAGGGAGAAGTAGACGTGATGTTAGCTTAAGGAGTTACTCAATGTTGTCCTTGGACAAGTGCCAATTTCTGGACCAACGTCAGTCTTCCATTTGTTTTTGCTGATTCGCTATGAGATAAGGAACTTGTGCCAGAAAGTAAACCCAAGGCAGGTCTTCCTTCATCAAGAAAGGCTTGTTTAGGGAAAAAACATGTCCGTTGAACTACACAATGTGCTTAGTGAGGTGGTTGATCTACATTCTGGCCCAAGTGCCTCATCCTTATGGACCCGTAACATCAGTTCTTGGACCCGCACTGTGAGCGGCTCTGACTCATAGTACTTCCTGGACTGATGATAATTTGGATCAAAGTGAACAGTTGATAGTCATGGTGGGTTAAGAAAGGGAGGGAGACAATATATGCTCATAAAAAACCCAGTAACCCAGGTACAGAAGGGATAATACACTGAAAGTGTGATACAGGAACTAAATCCTTGAGGGCTCAAATTGAGAAGCTGGATCCTAGAATAGAATGACCATGGACTTTTTTTTTTTTTTTTAAAGATTTTATTTTTTTTTCCTTTTTCTCCCCTAAGCCCCCTGGTACATAGTTGTATATTCTTCGTTGTGGGTCCTTCTAGTTGTGGCATGTGGGACGCTGCCTCAGCGTGGTTTGATGAGCAGTGCCATGTTCGCACCCAAGATTCGAACCAAGGAAACACTGGGACGCCTGCAGTGGAGCACGTGAACTTAACCACTCGGCCACGGGGCCAGCCCCAGACCATGGACTTTTGAGTGAAGAGGAGCTGAGTTCAAGACCCAGCTCTGTAATGTGGTGTGTTAATTAGCTCACCTCTCTGAGCCTCGTTTCCCTGTCTGTGAAATGGAGGAAATATTACCTGCCTCACAGGGATATGATGCCTTCATATAGCACATGGCAGGCGTCTGTTAAACATTCCCAAGATCTGACACATCATGAGCACTTATGGAAATGTTTGAATATCATAAAAAATAAGCAGAAAGATGACGAGAAGACTGTAAAAAAAAAAAAAAAAAAAGTAGCATGAATAAAGACAGTGTTGTGAGCATGGAGGAATCAGCTGCTCTGAAATACCAAACTCTGTAAAAAGATAGCCAAACCATGTCCAAGCAGAGTTGTAAAGTTCACTTTTCTACCCCATATTCCTTTCCCAGACTCTTCCTCCCACCTCTAGCCTCAGTGCCGCATTCTGTGGCCCAGCCTTTGAGTCATCCTGCCTAAGGGTCCATCCCCCACCTTGGGTCTTGGCTGATAACAGAGCTCTGCTGTGGGGCCTGTTCTGGTCCTGTTCGTGTTGTAGGTACCTGCCCAATACCCCAGGTCCCTCTACTAGACCACCTGGGCTGCTCTTGCCAATCCCCTCCCACAGAGATTCCCAAACTCTCAGCCCCGTGACTGTTGCCCTGATACCTACTTGCAGATAGATGCCCTCAAGAACACACCAGAAGCCCATTGCCACTTCATTTGGACCTCTTTCCAATTGGCATGCAAGACTCTGATGTGGTATTGCCATCCTCCTTGGCCCCAAACTTTGCAGTAAAATGGAAACTTATTCCAGTACCTAATGAATCTGTGGTTTCCCCATGCCTCAGTTCCTGCCTTAACCCTGGGTGAAAATTCAGTTCTACATCCAAGCCCTTCGTTATGTGTACCTGGGGTAAAAAACAAACAGTACTTTATGTTTATGTGGCAGCTTACAACTTACACATCATCTCATTTGACCCTCAAACCAACCTCATGATATGTAAAAGAATCAATTTCTCTATTTTAAAGATAAGTGCAAGTGACTTAGCCAGCGTAAGCAACTGTCCCAGTTTGCCCAGGATTAAGGGGTGTCCCGGCATGTAGGACTTACTGTGCTAAAACTAAGATAGTCCTGGGCAAAATGGGCTGGTTACTCACCTAGGTCCCACAGACAGTAGGTGACTGAGCTAGGATTTGAACCCAGGGCACCTAGCCCACTACCATAGCAGTTGCCCTCAATAAATATTTGTTAAATGAATGACACCTAGTCCATCTTCTTTCCACTGCATCAGTGGCTCTCATAAACAGCATCCCTTTCAGACTAAGACATGAAGGTCTAGTTTGCCTTCTTTCTTCCCGAAAAGGAAATCAGAGGAAAGGGTAGGGGGAAGCACTGCTTTGCATGAGAAAAGCATCCTTGCATTAACTCCCATGTAGGAATAAACACTAATAGTAATAATTTCAACAAAGGGATTAATTAAGCAGAGTCTGTGATTATCTTAATAAGAACTTGAAATCAGAAGTGATTGTGAATGGGCCACTAACCCATCAATATACATCCTCTTCCCCAGAATAATCAAAGCTGATTGCATATATGAATATTCAGTATATGTAAATTTTAAATCCTAGAATCACATAATAATAAAGGGTTCATGAAGTGATCAGTGTCTCTCTTTAAAGTCAAACCTAGCCTCACTGAAACCATCTCGGAAAAGATGACAATCATGCTGCTTTTAAAGACCTCGGGACGGGAGCCCAAGAGTTTCTTCAGGTGATACTTTTAACGTTTAATCATCCAGGAAGGATGAGACAGAGGGGGATGTGTGGAGGGTAGCTATCTAGCTCAACATGGAACATCTTTCCCGTCCCCTTCACCCACCGAGTAGGCATCCGTCCCTCAATAACAAAGACAGAGAGAGAGAGAGAAGCATTGTTATCCCAGCGGAGTCTGTGGTCCCATTCTGTTTCTAGTGGTGACGCTTATGTGGAAGAGGGCAAAGGTTTCTTTATAACATCAGCATAAAAAGTATCAAAATGTGGCACCTCCAGGGCCAACACTAGATGGGAATGTGTTCGAATCACAAAAACTCAGCTGCTCCCAGGAACCAGTCAGGACAAGGTGTCCCATCCTCACAGCAGTCACAGCCCCTCTCTTAGGTAACAGCTTGACTTCTTGTCTGCTAGTGAGAGGACTGAATGTCAGCCCCACTAACTTACCGTCTTGTGCTGGGCACAACTTACAGTCACCCCCCGACCCGGCCCCTGCCAGCTCAAGCTCCCCTCTGTCACCCAGGATGCAACTATCCTCTAAGACTATGTCCAGCCTTTCTGTAAGTGTATTTCCTTTATTAGCTTATATAACTTTTTGGGATAATTTATTCCCAAGACCTCGTTATAAGACAGTCTTTGTATGCACCCAACATTTACATTTTTCCCCTGATTACAATCTCTATATGCATCAAGAAGCTTCTGAATATCCATCAGTCATTCAACAAGCACTTATGAAATGTCCATAAGGTGTCAGGCACTGTGCTGGGTACCAAAGTTAGTGGTGGGAGGATTACAAGGGGCAGGAGTCCTCGAGGCCATTAAGAGAACAGGGAGAAGAAATTCCTGGAAGAGAGAGCAGCATCCCACAGAATGCTCAGATGACTACAATCAGTTCAGAAGGGCTGCAGGCAGGAAGCCTTTTAGGAGTTGGCAGACATGAGCTGGGATAATTCGGTACTTTTCCAGGAAGTCTTCTCCAGCTGATCCCTAGAGAAGCAATAGCTTCTGCCCTCTCACCTTGAAAAAACATAAAGCAATCAAGGCTTCCTACCTTCCTCTCTTATTTTCCAATTTCCAATGCTTTCCCACTGATCAAAATATTTTAACCCCTATTTGCAACTTCTTTTCCATCTGTTTTCTGTGTATACCCTACAGAGTGATCCACGTCAGTGTTTTCTGCCAGCAACCGCTGGGAAGGGTGGAGTAGTCAGAGTTTCCTGTGACCCAGGAAGAAGAGAAAACAAGGGGTTATCAGTTCTGTGCTATGATTAAGCCGCTCTCTGTTTCCTTAGAAGGCTGGTTAACCTATCTTAACGCAACATCAAATACCTGTGTCTGCTAAGCATACCCTGTTGACTGAGGGACAGAATCCCTTACACTCCCAAAGATGCTGTCCAGCAGAGAAAGGGAGCGAGCCAGCATCAAGAACAAGGCAAAGAGAAGCAAGGGACTGAGAGAAAGGCTGAGAAGAGCAAGAGAGAAAGAGAAAGACTCTGGGAAGTGTTCCTGGCTTTGAGCACTGTCATGGGCATGACAATCATGCGCCTGCAGCAGCCCCAGGCTCAGCTAGAAGATCTTGCCCCTGCCATAACTGCCAACCTGAGCTTGTTGGAACAGGCATAGGATCTGATCCAAGGCTGTCGACCCACCAGCTGGACAGTGACCTGTGATGCTGCATGAGAATGGTGACAATGATGATGGTAATAATAACAGCTGTGATGCATTGAGGGGTTGCAACATGCCTGGTAGATGGGTTATCTCACTTAATCCTCACAACAACTCTATGAGATGGGCACTATTATTATTTCCCTTTTACAGATGACAAAGCACGTTTCAAGAGGTTTCTTTCACAAGTCTCCCAAAATCAGAGGATTAAGTCAAACCCTGGTCTATCTGATTCTAGAACCAAGCTCTTGCTCACCTTTCGCTATTGCCTTTCGTTCATTTATTTACTTATTCAATAATGATTCTGAGTACTCACTGTTAACCAAGCACTGTGCTGAGTGTGGAGGTACAATGGAGGCCCAGGCTAAAAATGTCCCTGACCCCATAGGACTTGTATTCCACAGAGGATATAGATAAACAGTAAGGAAATAACGAAAATAAATACAGGTTGCATTAAATGCTATAAAGAAGACGAATGGAATGTTATAGTAAAGAAGTGGAGGGGAGGCACTGACTTAGGTGGTCAGGGAGAGCCTCTAGAGGACAGGACATTACGGTGAGATAGGAAATGTGACAGCGAGCCATGAGGTGACCTGAGGGAACAGCAGGACCCAGAACAGGCCTACCAAAGAAGAGATGGGGTCAGAGTGGCTGGGTGACTATAGAGAGTTTGTCAGGGACCACATCATGAAGGCCCTTAAAGGCCATCACTTTTTGGGGGGGTGTATGGGAGAGATTTATTTAAAGAAATACTACAACATATAAAACTTACATGAAGTCTTAATTTCCACTCCTAGAGTGGTAGATTTGATATAATAAATAATAAAAAAACTTTTGAAATTCAGTACTGCATAGTTTGATCACGAAGTCATTAGGTGATAGGCGCACCTCACAAAACAGCTTCATGTGAGGCAAGGCCGTAAAGACCGTGAACAGCATGTATGAATGGACAGACTGATTTTACAATTGTCTTCGCAGTGCGATGGTGAGCCATTGGAGGTTGTGAAGGAGCAGAGTGATGGCTGATTTACTTTTTATTGAAAAGAGAGGGAGCATAATGTAATAGTTAGATGCATAAACTCTGGAGCCAGAATGCCTTGGGTTCAAATCCTTGACCTGCTGCTTGCTAGCTACATGACTGGGGGCAACCTCTCTGTGCCTCAGTTTCCTTATCTTTAAAATATGGAAACTAACAGTACCTGCCTCAGAGGGTTATAAGGATTAAATTAGTTATTATTTGAAAGCACTTAAAATAGTGCTTGGTACATAGTAATATACATGCTTGTTAAATGAGTATATTTAACTTATATACTCATTTATCTCTTAGCAGATAAATTAATAGATGCCTTTACACATATATCCATACAAATATGTCTTTACGTAACGACAGAAACATACTACTACGAGCGTGCTTTTCTCTTACCGAAGTTTCGACTTTGTTGTTAACTCCTTCTTCTTCTTTCTCCTCCTCCGCTCACATTAGTAACTGCTCCTCCCTGAGGGACCTCATGTCCACAATTCGATGTTTCCTACCACATATTCCTAAATAGGCACACATTCGATATATGTCCATATACATAAATATGGCATGCTTTTGTCTTTGTTTTGCAAAAATTAAATTACATTATACACACGTTTTTCTCACACAACACTAACTTGTGGAAATCCCTAAGACAACTGCAAAACTCTAATTCATCGTTTTAATGGCTGCATCACAGTCCGTGGAGGCAGATGTACCATAATTTACTCAGCTGTTCACTAATTGATGGACATTCATTTGTTAGCTGTCCTTTGCTCAGGAAGCTTTATGGTTCCAATGTCCTTACATTCTGACGCTTTCATCTCTTTGGGGTAGATTCCTAGGAGTGGGACTGCTAGTCTAGAGGATATGTGTTATTATTATTATTTTTTTTTTTTTGCTGAAGAAGATTTGCCCTGAGCTGACATCTGGTGCCAATTTTCCTCTATTCTGTATGTGGGTTGCCACCACAGGATGGCTGATGAGTGGCATAGGTCCACACATGGGATCTGGGACCATAAACCCCAGGCAGCTGAAGCAGAGCACACCAAACCCAACCACTAGGCCATGGGGCCAGCCCCTGTATTATTTTTTAATAGATATAGGTGATAGATTGCTTGTTAAAAAGACTAATCCCATTTCCATTTCCTGTAGGAAGGTATGTGAGTGTTCATTTGCCTACATCCTTGCCAAAAATAGGTCATTTTTGTCAGTTTGGATGGGTGCAAAAAACCAATTATATTTAGTGAAAATTTACATATATTAAAATACACCCATCGTAAGTATACAATTTGATGAGTTTTGATAAATGTAGACAAACATTTGATAAATGTTTATACCATGTCACCAATGCCATAATCAAGATATAAAAAATTTTCATCACCCCAGAAAATCTCCCTTCCAGCCAGACTCCACCTCCATAAGCAACCACTGTTTCGATTTCCATCATTATAGATTACTTTTGCATATGATTAAACTTCATATAAATAAATTCATGCAAATTAGACTTTCCAGCTTCTTTTGGTGAATGTAACATTCTTGAGATTCTTCCATGGTGTTGCAGGTGTCAGTAAATAATACTTTTTTTTTAGTTATTATTTAAATATAGCAAAATGTACAGGTCTTATATGGTCAGTTTAATGAGTTTTGGCAATTGTATATGCTCATATAACCACCATGCAGAACATTTCCATAATTCCAGAAGGCTCCCTCCTAGTCTTTTATAGTCGGTTCCCACCCCACCTCCCTCCCTCCAGAAGCAACCATTTGCCCAATTTCTATTACCAGTTATTACTTTAGGCTGTTTTAGAGCTCCGTGAAAACGGATTCATATTTACTCTTTATATCTGGTTTCTGTCACTCAACATGATGCTTTTGGGATTCATTTATGTCTTTCAGGTAACAGTGGGTTTTTTTCCTTTTTATTACTGATTAGTGCTTCATACATCACCATTTGTTCCCCACTTCACAATTTGTTTATCCATCCCCCTGTTGCTGGACATTTGTATTGATTCTCCTTTTTTAGATATTATGTATAAGATTGATACAAACCTTCTTGTACAATCTTTTTGTGATACAGGTTTTTATTTCTTTTGGATAAGTACCTAAGATTGTAACTGCTAGATCATAGGATAGATATATGTTTAACTTTGTAAGAAACTGGCAGTTTTCCAAAATGATTGTACCATTATGCACTCCTACCACAAATGTATGAGAGTTCCAGTTAATCCACGTCCTCATCAACATTTGGCATTGTCATTTTTTTTTAGCCATTCTATTGGATGTGAAATGACATCTCTTTATGGTTTTAATTTGCAGCTACCTGGCGACTGGTGATGTTGAGTTCCTTAAACACATTTTCATGTGCTTATTGGTCATACTTATATCTTCCTTTGTGAAGTTTGTATTCAAGTCTTTTACTCTTTTGCTCACTTTTAAATTGAGTTGTCTTTTTTTGTTGTTATTGCGTTGTGGAGTTCTTTATATATTCTAGAAACAAGTCTCTTTTCAGATGTATTATGAATATTCTCTTCTGGTCAGGGCTTGCTTTTTCATTTTCTTAATCATGGCTTTTAATGAACGGAAGTCCTTCCTTTTATGTTTAGTGCTTTTTGCCCACGTATTTGCGTGCCCCAAAGTCACAAAGATATGCTTATTTCTATGCTTACTATGTACTTCTGGAAGCATTATTCTTTTATTTTTACATTTAGGTCTTTGATTCACCCTGAATTAGTGTTTGTGTACGGTGTGAGGGAGGGATAAAAGGTCATTCCTCCCTCCCCATGTTTAGTTTTTCCCTCATGATTGTTGAAAAGACTTTTCTTTCCCCATTAAAATTGCCTTGGTGCTTTTTTTTGAAATTCAATTAAACACATATGTGTGGGAACATTTTATACTCTCTATTCTATTCTCTTGTTCTGTTTGTCTACACTTATGGTGATACTGCAGTGTGTTCATTACTATAGCTGTATAATAAGCCCAAAATCAGAAAACGTATTTGTTCTTTTTTGTCAAAAATTGTTTTGTTTATTCAATGTGCATTTCCACATAAATTTTAAAATCAACATGTCATTATCTACAAAAAATCTATTTAGATTTTAACTGCAATTGCATTATATCTATTAATCAATCTATATTTTGAAGAAGTTTGTGTTAGATTTGTGTTATTTCTACTTTAAATATTTGACAGAGCTCATCATTGAAACTATCTGGGCCACTTCTTCTTCTAAACGATATGGATGACTTGGTATATCTCTAACAGCTCTTCCTATTGGGAAGATTTTTCCTCTCTGCTATCTTTCAAGGCCAACTCTGAGTGTAGTGATAATGCAACTGCTGTTTATTTTTAATTTGCACAGACATACCAAGACCAATTCAAGCTCAGGCTTTTTCATCCTCCCTCAGCTGATTGTTTGAGACCCCTCGTGTGGCCATAGGTGTGAGCTGGGAGAGGGACACTAATGCAACTCTGGAGAGTGATACACCGTGTACTCATGCCTTCTGGTCATACGCTGGCTTGATCTCAGATGAAGCGTTTTGATGGACTGCTGCTGGACTTGCCCTAATTTATGATTTGGTGAGCCTCATCATTGACACTTCCATCACAATTAGTTGTTGGCCATTTGGCTCAAATGACTGAGCTGCTTGCACCATAGCCTTGATCTACAGCAGAACTCTCTCCTGCTCTGGGCCCACTGAAAACTAGTGGTATTCCTAGGTGTATAATATGCTATCCCCAGAACCTAAAGGTGCCTACCAGGCACTGTGCTTCTTTCTTTCTTTGCAGTGGAGAATGCAAGGTGTGTCTTTCAGTTTGGAGGGGCTAGCCCAGCACACTCCTGACCACTGAATGCATAAATATATCACCAAAGTGACAGGTCCTTGAACCTTCATAATATTTATCTTGCCTATATTTTATGAAGTTTTCTAGAGTATTGTCCAATCAGCATGATGTCATTGATGGAATGAATCAACATTATTTTCAGTGGTATTTGAAGATGATCCAAATATCTTCAGACTGCAATATGAGAAAGGGAAGAGAGTCAACATAGTCCTGGGTCAAAGCTGCAATTGAATATTATTTGTGTCATATGAGTAAAAACTGGTACTGATCCTCTTTCTAATTAGAATTTTTAAAAAGAATACATTTCCCAAATCAATGACCACATACCATGTACACGAGGCCTTATTAACCATTTTATCTTATTTATCTTTCAATAAAACCACCTCCAGAACAGTAGCTACAGGCAGGAGTATCACTTGTTTGAGCTTGTGGTCTTCTGTAGTCATTCTCCAGAACCATCCAGTTTCTGCAGGAGACAGACTGGTGACTTTAATAAAGCTGTGATAATGAGCGGTGACTATTACTCCTGCATCCTATAGGTCTTTAATAGTCATCTCCCTACTTCCAGGGTCCAATTTTTCTTTATTTGCTATCTTGGCTTAAGGGGAAGTTTCAGAGGTTTCCATTTGGCCATTTCTCCTCTACAATATTTCTTTCCTCACAGGCCAAGGATCCAATAGGGGAGTTTCTCTAACTGCCAGTATGTCGATCTTCGCTATGCACTTGAGAATTTGAGAAATGATCACTAGGTGGGTCTGGGGACCTGGTGGACCCACTATAGCTGGAATTTAGCCAAGAATTTATTTGTTTCCTGGCCCCTGTAAATCTCACTTTAACAGGGGGGACCATGATGACACTGGGTCTCTGGGATTAACTCAAACACTATGTTCCTTGAAATGTTGGAGTATTCCCTTTCCTCAGGGGGGCTTCTGAATTAAGATGACCCTTCAGTGCCATCCCAAGTTGGGGTGAGAAGGTTGAGCCTTTTTTCCCCTATGTTGATTAGTTATTGGGTATGAACTGCTCTGACTTATATGAGGGGACTTATATGAGTGTATCTGCAGCAGCCTTCCCAACAGTCATAGTAATTAGTCCTCCATTCCTAAAGGGACATTTGGCTGGTGCAACACAGTGTACACCACAAGAATGCTTTTGGAAACAGTATCTGTAAGAGCGTAGGGGTGGCATGATTGGGCAGAGAGAGAGTTGAACCGTGATGTAGTTGTAACAGAGACCTCCACCAATTCTACAGGGAACTCCGGAACCGGCACGGCTCTTCAGAGTTGTCCTCAACTGATGCCGTTGTTCCCTTGCTTCATCCAGCATTGGATGCGAGCCCTTCTTGGAGAAGAGGTCTAATCTTGGACTGAGGACAATACTCGAGGAAGGAATCAACCATGAGCTGCCAACAGTCAACAGCTCAGCTGGAGGATTGAGGCCTTAGTCATGAAGGGGATATCTGGGTGGTGAACCACACTCTTCACAATAGGAGGCATCGGTGTATAGATGATAATTTAGTCCATGGACATGGATGGAATCACTGGGGAGAAAATGCAGGGAGTACACAGCAAAGGATCCAGGACCTACCCCTAAGTCAAACTGTTAGAAGCCAGTTAGAGGAGGAGAGCTGGTAAAAGAGATGGAGAAGAGTGGTCAGGATGGTAGAAGAAAACCCAGAGAAGCAAAACGTCACTGAAATCAGGGAAGAAAGATGGAATCATTCACCATGTGGATAATGCTGAGAGGCTGACAAATATAGGACACAAACATGTCCATTGGTTTGTCAACATGGACGTCTCTGGTAACTTTGACCAAAGCTATTTTAGCAAGTAGTGGAGACAGAGGCCAGATTAGAGTGTGCTGAAGGATAAAATGGACTTCAGGAAGTGGAAATAGCATATTAACAAACTTTTTTGAGTTTTACTGCCAAAGGGAACATAAAAATAGGCTAGAAGGAAGTAAGGGCTCAGCAGAGGATTTTGCATCTTTTTTATTTGTGCTGGCTTTTTAATTTGATAGGTACTAGAGTATGTTTGTATGTGGGGGAAGAGATGGATGATGCTGGAGAAAGGATAAGAAGGACAAGGGTCAATGGCTAGTAGAAAGAGGCAATGGGTCTCAGGGCATAAATGGAGAGAATAGTCTTTGGTAAGAACAGGACCATGAGAAAAGAAGATGGGGAGGGATGAGGGCAGAATTACTGATTGGGTGATGAGAGAATAAAGAAGTTCTATGGATGCTTTTTATGTTCTCAACAAAATATAATTGCCTTGAGTAGGTAAATACCTGCTTGTATATTGCAGCTTTGTTTCCACTCTAAATTATAATGGCCCAAGGCTCCGCTACTCTTCATTACACAGGAAGAGAGAAACAAGGTGTGGCTTTGCTGAGCTGACACCAACAGACATATGTCGCTTTGCTTCTTTGCCTTCTTTCCTTTTTCTTCCATTTACAGTCATGTGTGCCAGCTTTCAGACTGGTAAACATAGGGTGTGGCTAAAGGTCAAAAGGTGAGGAGATCTCAATCTGAGCTCACAGGCCTGATCAGCTGTGCTTCCTTATTGTAATCAGGAAATCCTGGAATGACCCAGCCAGCAAGAGCCCATCTGGGGAGAGAGAGGAGGGAGGGGAGGGAGAAGAAGGAGGGCTTATGTAGCAAGGAACGGAGGGGCTCATCTCCCTTCTCTGGGTTCAAAATGGGTCCTCATTTCTTTAGCCCATATATTTGCATATATTCATATAAATGTGTGCACATTCGATCTCCGCCATATTTTTTTTTCCCTTTGATGTTTTATTGTTTTCACAAACTCTTTCCTGACTAGAGGGGATCTCATTGTATTTACACATACAGATACAGCCAAGATGGTCAGCATTCTATCTTGTTATGTTGTAAAGCATGCAGATATTAGTGGTAAAACAAAGAAACGAAAAGAAAACAACAAACATTCCTAATATATTATTCAGGAATAAATGTAGATTTTTTAAAGTGTAGGTCATTAGGTAGATATGCGTAGAAAGATATATATATATATATATATATACACACACACACACTTTTAAATGGCTAACTCTTATTAAGTGATTATTATGTGCCAGCTATAATATTAGCTCTGGGTAGTGAAAATAAAGGCGATATTTTTGTCTTTAAATTTTGTCAGTAGTTATTAATTTTTCCATATGCATTATTTTGGTAAATAAAAGAAATAAATAAAACAATTTTAGAACCAGTATCAGGTCCCTAGTAAGCCCTGTCATTTACATACAGATTTCGCGGTTCCTCTTCTCTGTTTGCAACCTATAATTGTGTCAGACATGAAGTTTGGGAGTTCTGTCCTTTCTTCTGCTCTAGTCTGACCTTTCTCTGCTCTTTGTAACATTTGCCATCTCTTTGGATCTGAGTGGAGAACGTCCTATAGGACTTAGTTGTCTTCTGGGTTCCGTAAATTGCTAACAACAAATTTTGTGTGTTAAGCAACGTTAGCTTAATCTAATTCTTGTTCTCTTCTCAAAGAAGCTCTCTGATTTTTGAAAAGCCTTTGCATGGCTTCCCGTTACTTCAGTGTCTATGGCTTTGACCTCAAAATCTCTTAACTGCTGTACCTGAGTGCCAGAAGCAGTTCCCTCCTGTGACTGCCTGCTTGCACTTTATCAGAAAACGGCAATAAGTGTCTGCTCCACTCTCTAAATTGTCTCATTTTCCACCCTACCTCCATTGCATCTCTTTTTGTACAACAAGAAAGAAAACTTTGCCCTTTCTCTCTTATAAAGTTTGGGCACAAGAAGAGACATAGTAAAAGCGTGCTCAGAGGATCCGACTGTGTTTCTACATCATATGTCTGTCCATTCCAATCAGGAAAAGTTACCTAGGCAGCCAAATGACGGAGTTTGTTTGTTTGTTTAACCTTGCTCTCTGTCTTCTGTAAATTTAATTTCCTTTTATCAAGTTAGCCTGCCTCCTAAATTCTGAAAGCCATATGAATCAGTTAAGCCCGTTGACCATGACAGGCATACTGTTAAAATTGCTGGAAATCTTTGTTCTTGTTTCTCACTCCTGGAGTTGAAACTTATCTGAACATTGGCATCTCACAGTTCCTATTAAATCTCCCTGTTTCCTTTGGAGATCACAACGGAAGGGGGCTGACAACACATCCCTGAAGGTGACGTTTTAAAGAGAGTGGGAGGGTGTCTGAAAAGAAAGGGCCAGAGAACCACTGGGTCCCATTTCCAGATTCTTCCAGGAGGCCTTCTGACTGCTATTGGTTGACCTTCCTACTACTGTGCGATTTCGTCATAGTTTCCAGGGAGGATTTTCCTGAGCTGGTTATGCTTATTTGACTTAACAGGAAAAGAATACTCTTTTTATAATTGTAAACTTTTCCTTTTGGAAGCTACTCCTTGCCGCTTAAGCTCTCTGCACAAGACCCTAATCTGAATTAAAAAGAAAAAAATAACTAAAAATATAAGAAAACGCACTCAAAGGCTAAATTGTTGTCTTTTATTTCCTGGCTTTTATTTCCTAGCTTGTATCTGCTGTGCACCGCTGTTTGTTTCTGATGGCTGGTTTCGCTGCAGTTATCTGGGTCTGATTACCCCTACCAGTGGGTTCCTGTGCCCCAGCCTCACTCCAGATGCCCTGTGTTGGTTACGGGCTGGGCTGGATCTGGGACAGGAGGCTGAATGGTAAAGCCCGGCCTCGGTCACAACTAGAAACATGATTCGGAAGGCATGCTCTATTCCAAGTGGATTTGTGACTGCTTCTTTTCGAAGATCAGAATATTCACTGCCTTTATTTTCCTCTGTCAACCCTGGCAGTGGGACACAGCATTGCTCTCAAAGAAAGCAAAGCAGAGGAGAAGGTACCAGAAACATGCCCTAGGACATCCCACTTCTCTGCTCAATTCTTGGTAGGATCTTAAGAGTAAATAATCTCAGCACCACCATCTGTCCTCTCAGGCTGGACATCACAGATGGCTCTAAATGCTTAAGGATCCTCCGTATATGTTGTTCTTCTAGGGACCAATGAATTCAAAGACATGTACACAAATAAAACAAAAGCATTGATATAGATGTTATATGATTCAGTGATATCCCTGTTTATACAAATCATTTCTTAAAATTTAACAACTAATAAATATTCCACATTGAAGTTGGTCTTTCCTAACGCTGTATGCCCATCAAGAACTGGGGTACTGCTGCGGGCTTCATTTCTTCCAAGTGCTTCTGATATCACTAGTAGTGAAGTTTTCTGAAAAGTCACAGCAGCTTGAGGACAAAAAATCTCATACCTAAAAACAACAGAGAAGGGGCTGGCCAGGTGGCTGAGTGGTTAAGTTCGCGCGCTCCGCTGCAGGCGGCCCAGTGTTTCCTTAGTTCGAATCCTGGGCGCGGACATGGCACTGCTCATCAAACCACGCTGAGGCAGCGTCCCACATGCCACAACTAGAAGAACCCACAACGAAGAATACACAACTATGTACTGGGGGGCTTTGGGGAGGAAAAGGAAAAAATAAAATCTTTGAAAAAAAAAAAACAACAGAGAAGCTCGAGGAACTAACCTTGACCTCTTCCAAACCATAAAGGATCTGGCCCCTCCACCCCCACTTCCTCTGAAACAGGAAGCTGTGAAGATCTTTGTTCGTTCTGAAAAGAGAAGAGTCTTATAGGAATCCTCCCCATTCTCCCTGAAGGACAAGCCAATCAAGAAAACCAGAGGGAAGAAGGGAATGTCAGCAGAGAGGATGGGGATGAAATATGCTTTAGTTTTTAGTTTATAGGGTCTTTTTGAAAACTCTCCTTCTTTCATTCCTCTGTCTTCCCTACTCTTTAAAATGTCAGTCAGTTAACCACTCCGAATCATCATTTTGATTTGATTCTAAAGTCCACCTTGATTCAAGAAGACGCTGAGAAGTAACTTGTAGCAAATAACTATGCATTCTTTAGGCAGAATTCATCCTCCTTCTCATTCCCAAAGACACACACACACTCACTCATTCACGTTTTTTTCTAGAGTGAATACTCAATCAGGTTTCATCATTGAGCCACCCATTATCTTTCAGCAAAACCTCACAAAATAAAAAATACACCAGCAGGGCCCCACAAACCACCTCCAAATGCTACAATGACACAACTGTGATTGGTGAGTGAGTTGGCCATCTGTGAACAGAAGTTGAAAGGAAACTTCAAAGGGCCCTACTTGTGATGGCCAAGACTGTAGAGATTAGGATTTCAGTCTGTTTTATCTTCAGTAACTGTGAGCAAGGATGCAAGAAACAAAGCAAGAGAAAGAGGGGGAAGACATGAACAAGAAGGGGAGGAAATAAGGAGAGATGATAAAAGATGCCCAAAAAAAGAGAAATTAAATATGATTTTAAGAATTAAGAATACCCTAAACAGAAAAGGAAAAAATAATTTGGCCTGCAAGAACAAAACAGAAAGATGGAAGAGGAAGTGGATGAATCAGTCCAGGAAAAAAGCTAGAACCAAAATAATATGGAGACCTCTTCTGTTAGCAGTTTTGAGGGCTGAAATCTGTGAACTCGTTTCCATTTGCTGACTTATACTGCTCTCTCTACCAACACCAAGATCAAAATAAGCAGTCATCAGGCTATTAGTCAGCACTTCTAACAGAATTGCATCAAACATTAATCATCCCTGAAAAGGAGTTCCCCATTCTTCCCTTCAAAGTAACGGTTTGTAGACCAGTCATCATAAGACACTTTTTGAGTTCCATATTCAGAGTTACTACAGGATAATTTGAGTTATATAAAGTATCCACTCAAAAGTCTAAATTTTTGTTCAGAACAGTCTGCTGTATTGGAACGGGCTTAGAGGTCAATGAAACCCGGATTCAGTTCTAGCTCTGCCAATTACTAGTTCTGTAGCCTTAAACAAATTTTTTTTGGGGGGGAAGATTAGCCCTGAGCTGACATCTGCTACCAATCCTCCTCTTTTTGCTGAGGAAGACTGGCCATGAGCTAACATTTGTGCCCATCTTCCTCACTTTATATGAGGGACACCTGCCACAGCATGGTTCTCCAAGCGGTAGGTCCATACCCCAGGTCCAAACCGGGGAAACGCAGGCTGCCAAAGTGGAACATGGGAAATTAACCACTGCACTACCGGGCCAGCACCAGCCTTAAACAAATCTTCTCAGCTTCTCTGAGGCTCATTGTTTTCCTATATACAATAGAGATTCTAAGGATTAAATGAGAGAGCCAATAAGCTTTCTCATCTCTACTATGTACTAGGGGCTCAATAAATTATAGCAATGATTTAATCACATTAAGGAATCAATGCTCACACATATAGAAGAACAATAGAGAAAGATCTGGAAAAAGAGCTAGAGTGACAAGGATGTAAATGTGTATATATAGACAAAGAGAAAGGGGTGACGTATGTGTTTGTGGGTAGGCACATGTCTGTAGGTGTGCCCAGTGTGGCAGCAACATGCAAGTGTGAGAGAAAAGGGGAAAAGAAGCCCAATCTCAAGAAGAGACTAATAAAGAGGAAGAGGAAGGGAGACCTCACTGAGTGGAGAAGGAGAAGTTTGACTTAAAAACCTATAATCTGCCGCTGTCTCCAAATCGATGGACAAGTAGGCAAACTGCCCAGGGCCACCAACATCTGAGTGCAGACCAGTCACCTGGACAGTCAGGGAACCATAAAGTTAATAAACAATGAGCGCCTTGAAGGCAACCGCCATGGCTCTGTAACAAAGGCAAAGTTTTAAATTTTTAAATGCTCTTTTCATTTTGTCTTCCTGAGTAGAATTCTTCACACCAGTCAGTCTTAGGCAATGATTTGCCCAAAAGGAAGGTTTGAATTTATTGTAGAAGGAAAACAAGAAAAAGAGTAATGTTCTGCTTCTGTCATTCAAAAAAAAAATGGGTTACGCAAGCCTCTTGAAAAGAGATTTGCTGAACTCCTTTGTGAGGTCCTAAAATGTTAACAACTAAGTGTGGAGGCTTCAGATCTTAGAGGTCTGCCACCACAAGGTTAAAAAAAAAATGTAGCCTGTTTGTCACTAAGATTTAGCCAGGTGAATGAAGTCGGGAAGAAGATATGATGGAAAGAAAGATTGCTCCTTGTTAGAGTGGGGTATTGTGGGAAGTGGAGAGAGAGAGAGAGAGAGGCAGAGAGAGACACAGAGACACAAGTGAAAGGCCAAAGGCTGTCCTAATCTTCTGTTCCCCGCGCTTCTGCTTTGACCCAGGGAAGGAATGTGCACTAGGAAAGTGAAATTACCTCCAAAGACACGCAGGGGCCTCATTCTTGAAGAGACTCCCTGTGGACTCTGAAACAAGGTGGCCCTGGGGATGGCATGCCCCCATACAGACCTAGGGACCCTCCCGCCCTGAGGCAGAGTAGAAGAGTCAGACAGAGGCGTGTAGAGAGGACCCAGAAACCTCAAGCTTTTCTGCTTGTCAGAGGCAGGAGTGGCAGGGGCTGGAGGAGAGGCCAGCCAGACTTCAAAGGCTTCTCTTGCACCAGGGGAACCTGAAATGAGGGCAGATCAGCCTACAGACTCTGACCAGACTGGGAGATCAACCACAGTCACACCCACTCCAGTTTCAGCCACAAACACCCACAAGGCAAGGAGCACAGACCAGAAAAGGGACAACAGCCAGGACGGTCAGGGCAGGCCGATAGCTGTGCCTGTCCCAACTCCTCCCTGCCACCATGAGGTTGCAGACGCCTCAGCCCTTCCTGCATGCTCCAGACAAGCCAGGGAGGAAGAGGTTATCTGAGAGCCTGAGCATTTTTAGCCAAGGGAAGCAGAACAGTGTCCAAATGGAGTGAATTACTGGATGGGACTACATTTTAAACAAGGTATTTAGTTAGTACGGTTCCTCCCTCAAACTAGAAAGTAAGGGCTTGGGAAGGAAGCCAAAATAGTATAGACTAAATAAAGTTCGTTTTCCTACACATCCAAGTTGTAATGTAGGTTAAATTTTGCAATTCCATCACACATACTCTTTCTCTGATTTCATACAAAAAGGCAGTTCAAGTACAAAATGTAATTGATGACTGGTAGAAGTTTCAAAGGAATGAATTCTTTGAAAGAACAGGCGTATTCATCTCTGTGGTCTGGCTTTAGTTGGGGGGGTGGATCTAGTGACTGAGGAGGGAACAGAAGAAAGTGAAATGACTGTGGGCAAGGATTTTGTCTTCTTTGCTCACTGATGTGTTGGCAATGCCTAGAGCAGAACAGATGCTCCATAAACACGTGTTAAGTGAATGAACAAATACACATTTATTGTCTCTATCTTGTGTCAGACATTGTAAAATACGATCCTATTCAATTCTCACAACAGCCTCTGAAGTTGGTATTATTAGCACTATTTCATAGACAAAGAAATGAGTTCAGATGAGTTGAAGAACTTCTCCAGGGTCACATACCTGAGAAGTGTGTGATGAAGACAGAATTCAAACCCAGGCCAAACTGACTACTGTGACTTCTCCATGTATTTCCTCCGATGAGGGAAATATATTCATATAGAAGAAATTCCAATGATATTTCCACCCACTTCCATCTTACATTACAAGAAAGATCCTGAAGTTCTCTGCAGGGACCAGACTCCCACTGCAAAATGATTCTTCTGCTGCCATGATCACACTACGAAGGTAACATGTATTGTGGTAGTTGTTTTATTCCAGTTGAAATGCTAATAGCTATCCAGACAGAAAGAAACCACAGGAAAGAGGAAAGAGCTGTGTGGGAAACCAAAATGCAATCCCAGAAAAGGCAAAAGAAAGAAAAAAGGGAAATTATGACCTTAATCAGTACTTTAACTGAAATAAGCATTTTTAAACGTCAAAAGAACCCTTGAGCTTCATATAATCGAAATAAACAACAAAATAGGCCAAATTGCATAAAATAAGACTTTTCTTGGGTTTCCAGTGATGTTACAAACCACAAAAGGCTCTGTCATCTACCGAAATTACAGTGTGGGTTCTTACTTACCCTCTGGTGAGTTGCTTGGTCAAACACCAACATCTACATAACGTATGCCACACCCTGCTACTTTGATCCAAGGCTCCCTCTAAGTTCAGCAGACATTCACGCTGCTGCAGAAGCAAAGTCATTGTAATTTCAAAGACTTGCATTCCATTTCTCTCAGTCATAAAAATTAGCAAGAGCCAATATCCTAGGAGTCTAAGGAAAATCTGGCCAGATCTGAAAGAAATGAAGTTGGAGGCATAAACACGGAAATCTAACCAGCAACACAAATATTTCCCTTTCAGTCCTTGCTCTTGCTAAGACAGCTATGATTTCCAAGTAGTAGATGGCAAAGAGAAATGATTAGGAGTCGGGAGCAAATCATATCTGTAAAATGAGACAGTTGGACATGTTCATCTCTGAGATCCCTGCCAACTCAGTGGATCTGGGGTTGAGCCTGGGAAGGCTGAGGAAGCTGGCCTGGCTTCTCTGTGTAATGGAAAAGCAAAGCCCAACTTCACTGGTCACCAGCTATGTGGCTTGGGGGGAAGTTATTTAACTCCATTAGTTTAAGGTTCTTCATCCTCAGGGGACAGATAGTGATGCGCAGTTTACAGAATTGTTGTGTGGAAAAATGGTAAAGTCAGATCTTCTTATACACTTTTTAAAGCTTTCAATTTTTAGATGAAGGTGGGAACTAGCATTTGGAAAGTGCCTAGAACGCAACATATGATGCACTTGGCTGAATTTTCTCATAACGTTACTAGATTGTACAACTTGGCACCTTTTAGAAATGTTGAGATGCTCTTGTTTTTGTATCCATCATCACCATGCAGTGGGAAATCCAGGAGCTGGAGACTATGGCAGCCTCTGATGATCAGACACGCCAAGCAAAAACCCTCCCTAACCCGCAGTCTCAGAATGCTAGCTAGCCTGACCTGTTTGCCCACTCCAACCAGGGCTGTCACACCCCAAACCACCAGAGGAGTCTGCTCAGTGTGGGACTTACTGAGTATCTCTGGCGGACCTCAAGTGAGCAGCTCAGCTCTGAGAGCTCAGTTATTCCAATTTAAATCGGGTGGCAAAATAGGAACCCTCTGAGGTCACGTATGGCTGCTATCATGTTATGTTTGGCCTCTAGAAGATTTTTTTTTTAATTGAATTAATTACCAATATTTAAAAATCAGGAAATTACACATCGAAATCCACATTTTAAGCTCCCTTTGGTAAGTACACGGGCTCACTTTCCAGCTGGCAACAAAGGGCTGGAGGAGAGAAAGACTTCTCCGTTGAGATGGACGTTTCCTCTCAAGTTCATTTCAGTCCCTATCTGGCCCACTGCGTTGCCTGGTTCCTAGAGGCATTTGAGTTCAATCACAGACTAAGAATATCTAAGTAGACTAGAAAAACTCTGGTGGCCCCTCAACTGCCCGGATGCAACTGCCTCAGGATCTAAGTGGCTATTTGAGCATCTAGACATAAAGCTGATCTAACAAGAGATCTGTTCTACAGACCCCTAAAAACCAAATGATGACTCTACCCTGGCAGCTCAGTCCTGTGGTAAACAGGCTGGAGGTCCTTACAGCACTCGGACAAGGAATCAGGACCAGGCCAGAAGCACTGCTGTAGCATTGCAATTGCTGTTCAACTGCTCTGCTGTGTGTGGTATTTAAAATATCATTTTATAAGATAGCATGTTAATTAGCCAACAAATATGTGGATGTTTCCACCATATAAAGGAATTATTTCAGCATACTTACAACTGAATTCAAACAGGACTTCATAAAGTAAATGTTTTCTAGATCCTATAATTCTCTTCAATAAAAATAAACCCAGATCCACGGGAAATACAATAAATCACAGAGATCCTGGTTTTAGCAAAGCTTAACAGATACAGCCTTATTTTCCTGAAGCCCATACTTGGCTCATTTCAGTGGCATTTCTTCTGTTTCTCCGTAGTGCTGTTTCCCGGTATGTGACAGTTGTCAGCCTGAATGCCAGTCACCAAATCAGGTCCCACTTGTGGGAAAGGGCTCCATACACTTAGACTTTTATGTTCGTTCATGCCATTAAAGAGCTTATGCTTTGTTATCCTTTTCTGAACCTTGGCAGGGCCTCTTCATTCTCTTAGAAGTTAAGTGAAAAGCCAAACTCTGCACCGGGCTGTTAATGATTCCTAGTGAGAGCCATGAAATGTGAATGGTGTGCGCCCGTTATTCAAGTAGAGAGCCACAAATCCCAAGGGTACCCTCCCAGTTCAAAAATAGGGGAAACAATGTTGCACCCTCAATTCATGCCCCTCCTTAAATGTACCAAAAGAAGAATCGGGAAGGGGCCATGATGCCACCAACTTTATTTGCTTTAGGCAGGATGTTATAGCCTCTGAAATAAGAGTTAATGCTATGGATTTCCTCCAAATTACAGAAAAGTTCATGGAGTGACATATAAAGAATGTGGATAGTTTATAACACAGAGAAATGATAGTAATTCCTGATGTCTAAGACTTCTTTTGTATGGAATACAAATTGCTCTTTTTCCTTCAGATAGATTTAAATGAAAGTAGGGAAGAAGTAAAAGTGCTTTCAACAATAAGAAAATGTTCCAATTACTTTGCTCCAAATGGAAGTTTCCTGCTACTTACCAGTGCATTCTTAATCAGTAATGAAATGCAAAGTCTAAAGTGAGCTTAGTGTGGTAACACAGACACACAATTCCATATGAGTCAAAATGCTGCAAACCGCCTAATAGCATCACTCACAGTGCCAGACTCAATCCTGACATGATGAAAAGCAGCTGTGGTGG
Organism: Equus przewalskii; assembly: GCF_037783145.1. Taxonomy (NCBI): domain Eukaryota; kingdom Metazoa; phylum Chordata; class Mammalia; order Perissodactyla; family Equidae; genus Equus; species Equus przewalskii. Next base: position 112,700 of record NC_091854.1, read on the forward strand.
CCTGAAAACTGTCCTCCCCAGGGAAGAAATCATAACATTTGATCACTGCGTGGTTTTTCAGTGAAACTCATCTCTGCGGGCTTTTTTTCTTGGATGTTTGTTTAATTCCTTCAAATTCCCCATAGGCTTATTCTATCTAGTAGGCAAAAGTTTGGTATAAATAATTGTTTCTTATAAGAGACTGATAAAATTGTATATTGCTTTTCAAAAGCCACCTATCCATAAATCAAGAAAGTCTATTCTAAAACACAAAGAAAAATAAATGTCCATTCCTTAAGTTAAAAATACTTTGGGTTTTCAGTATTGAGTGTTGCATTGAATTAATGCATTTATTCTAAATTTTTACTTTAGGGAGGAACTAGTCAATTCATTCCTATTTTGACAAAATGAACAAAAGATTGAGCAATTTTTTTCTCTGGTGGAAATCTGTGTATTTAGGCATCTAAGATCCCACAGTACCAATGCTCCAGCAGTTAGCTGCTATGAACATTTAGGTATTAACACACACACTTCAAGTAGTATTTAATGTAGACTTTGTGAGTGTATCCAACACTGGCCTTTGTACAGATCTAATGGAAAACCAGATGAGGATAGAAAGAAACCCAATAAACGACCCTAGAAATAAAAAATCTCCTTCTCTGCAGGCCTGGTAGACCTCAGCACGGCTGCTGTCCCTTCGGTGCCCCCTTTAAGGAAAGGAGAGTGCAAGCCACATATGTCCTTTACCTCCACCCTGGTAGCGGGCCCAGGGACAAAACTGCTTGTATTGAATTCCTTAGAAAAGGAACAAAGAGTAGAAATCTATTTGACACAAATCATCTGCAGGTGTTTAAATTCCTTCAACCCATTTCAGTTTTTGCTGCTCAGGTCCACAATTCAAAGTAACTGATTATTTAAAAAGCCCATAAAACACTGAATGAGCATCATTTTGAAAAGAAAGACTAATAAAATGAATATATAAAATGAGATAATGTATATAAAACTGCTTTTCTAACTGTATGTTATTATCTGGGTCTTTTTGCCCCTTCAAATTAGGAGGTCCCTGTGGGTGTGTCTTCTAATTTCTTATAATTCTGCAACTCTTACCGTAGTGCTTCTTATAGTAGAATGATTCAGCTGGGGAAAATGTTGACATTATTCGGATAATCGAGGCAAAGGACTTTATAGATAGAATAATCTAGGTAATTCTTTGATATCCTAATTCACTTTGCACGTGTGAATGGGAATATGAAAATCTGTGTTTTTCTAAACGCTGCCCTGATGAGCATCTAGACAAGGAAGAGAAACCAAGAACTATTTCTGCAGGTGGCCACACGAAGCTAGCTGAAGCAGAACAGCATGTGAGAACTAACCACTGTTTCTGGTGCCAGAAGAGATCTGCAGAAGCTGGGTGACTGAAGACTCTCCAGGCATATGATATCGCTTCACATGTGATTTAGTACAAGTGTTCTCTGATTTTAGAATATAACTTTACTGGTGACTTAAAGTTGTTTTTCTCTGAGGTGTCTAGACAGGCACAAGAGAAACCCTGAAATTAGAAATAGATATGTTTTCCTCTGTACAAAAGAATGAAACCACTAGTCCTCCCACCAGTAGACCTTTGAGGGGTAAATCCAGTAATGAGTAGTGGGCCTCTGAGCTATTGGCATTCTCAAGGGTCCTCATAAAAATGGCCCCCCAATGTGAGACAGCCAGGTTGGGTTCAGTGGGATTGGTGTGTAAGACTGGGCTGCAGGGTCCTTGGGTGCCCGTGAGTTAGCCCCAGCTGGCTGGCATAAGTGGTCACTGAAGCAAACAGCACACAGAAGACCTATCTACCTTCTCTCTTTAGTCCTCTAGATGATTTCTGTTTGCTCATCATTAGATGAATTTGCTCAGAAAGATATTGACAATTAAGGATATGTGTCAAGTTTCCTCTCAAGTGGTGCCTTTTTGTCTCCTTTCTCTTTCATCCAAGTTAAATAAAGACACCACCTAAGACTTATTCAAATGTAGACTTCATTTGCCCATTTTAACCCAAGTGGCCCCACCCAAGAGAGTTCACAGCAGTGCTTTAGAAAGAAAAGCACAAGCCACTAAGGTGAGATAGAAACTAAAAACAATGTTAGATGCTTTGATTTCACATGGGGCCCAGAATAACTTGAAAAATTGAATACAAATACTGATATTTACAACAGAATCCAATTACATAAAGGGCTTCTCTCCATTCCAAATCTAAAAGTTAATTCCACATTATTTAACTTTAAGTTACTTAGGGATATTGGGTATATAAAAACCAAAGATTAAAAGCTGCCAACATTGATCATATTTGTTAAATGAAACTATTGCACACTACTTAAAATTCAATACATTAGGGGAAGTATACAACAATGGGCAAACTCATGAAAAGAACTGTTTCTTGCCATATCAGGTTCCCTGGACCACAAAGAGAAGGAGCCATTGAAGTACCAGAGCTGGAGGAAGGAATCCTGTAAGCTCTTTGAAGACAGGTCTGTTGCTCACAGTTAGCTCAGCATCACAGCACACAGCCTGGTGCAAGCATTCTTGTAATGGATGGGTGAATGGGTGGGTACACCATCAAGAGGGGTGGGACCAGGAAGCATGAGCCACATCAGTGCTTCCTTCAGAGTTGTTCTTTCTGCCCTGGTATCAACAAAGCAGCACAAAAGTGGAGCAGTAGTAGGATCAGAGTTCTAGGGAAGTAGATAAGCAGCTAACTACTTTCCCCTGTGGATTAGCCCTGGTAGCACTGCCCCTTCTTTCCTTCCCCATCCCTCCTGGTGTCTCATCAGCCTGCACCAGGGGCACGGCAGCACTGAGGCACTTTGCCTCTGCCCTGGCTGAAGGAAGAAATCCTTAGACAGAGCTGAGCACAGGCAAACGATGTATCTAGCCACAACAAGCTTATAAAGCCCTCAAGAGCCTGAGCCTGTCTTCCATTTCTTTTGTGTCTCTGCCTATTACTTCTAACAATGAAGTACTTGCATCCAGGACAAGTGTTGTTATCCGACTGAATGCCTTTTATAGGTTTAGTCAAGTGGCAACACTCCAGTTTGTATGTCGCCAATACAAATATGTTTCAGTATCCTTGCCAGTGTGTAAAAGTCCATTCTTCACAAGGTTATTTACAATACACTATATATTCCTAAAAATGAAATCTGAATGTCAATAAACTTGTACTGTGACAGTTTCATTACAACCCTAGACTTTTCCAAGACACAGAAATTCTTCAGGGATTACAAATATCAGTAGTAAGCCAAATTCTCATCCTATAGAAGCAAAGAGAGCATCATGGGGTCACAGTTATTTAGCATTTTAATGTTTTGGTTCTGGGACCTACGAGAATGCTAAAAGAGCATATGTTCCTTCTATGGAACTCTTTGGAAATTTTGCTACATTCTTTCTAACTCTTTGGAAACTTCTTCCATAATTTCACTGAGAATGTCCCATATAGCCCTCATACTCTGAAGTAGAAGTCTACTATATTGATTTTTTTAATTTCATAAGTCTTAAGAATATTGTTGAATAAGTTTAGACAAATATAGACACCTCAGTAAACAATACTCTAAAAATTATGGTATATAACATTGCTAACAATCTAGAAAGTTCCCTCATATTCCTTTCCAGTTTATCCTTTCCTTGAGGCAACCACTGTTCTGATTTCTATCTCCATAGATTAATTTTGTCTGTTCTTGAATTTCACATAAATGGAATCATGCAGTATGTACCCTTTTGTAGCTGACTTCTTTTGCTCAACATCTAATGGTTTCGAGATTTATGCAAATTATTGCAAGTGTCAGTAGCAGTTCCTTTTTTAATTGCTGAATAGTGTTCTATTCTGTGAATTTACTACGGTGTGTTTATCCACTATTAACACAGAAGCTGATTGGGCACATCATGGTGCTTCAATAAAGCAAAATGTAGCAATTCCTGTTCATTCAACTCTGCAAGCCTTGCTTGCCTTGGGATTCTGTAAGATGACTCTGGTTCCATTAGTATGGCACTGAAGGCAAAGGTGTCCATAAAACGTATTTTGAGTCCCTTTCCCTGGACTGTGTGAAGCACATATCAAAAAGCAGGAAATGATACAATTTATTATGATTCTCATCAAGAACTTACTACATCTATGGGGAAAAAATACTCTAATAAGTCCTATAACGCTTTCTTTTGGTTATTTGTGATTCCTCCTTCAAGATGTTTAAAACATAGACAACTCTAGTCATACCTAATTAGCTAGGTGTCCACAAGAAACAACATCATTCCAGCTGAGTAGGGAGCAAGCAATATTAAAAGAATAACTGAACATTATGCAGAGATTAAAGAAACTCATTATTGTAAACACCATGGGTAAACAATGGTTCCTAGATAGAGATTAATTTTTGAGCCAGTAACTATTTACAAGATCAAATCTTTAACACTTTTGTAGTTAAAATATTTTTTTAATGTGTCACTCAAGTATCCCTTGCTTTTCAATTGAAAATGGGGTTGCTAATATTTGGAATTACTTGAACTTTAAGTGCTCACTTTGTAGGACTTCCTCAATAGAGCCCATCATCTTTCTCAAGTTGCTATTTCAGAGTAGTAGCTCCCAAACAGAGCTACATTTTTAGTTGCCTAGGAAATAAGACAGGTCTCAGAGATGTACTGAATGGAAGCACGAGGAGTCAAAATCATACAAAAAGTATAGTCTAGGTTAGAAGTGCTACAAGAGTATTGCAGTGGGCATGTCCTTAACATAAACCATGTATAGAGCAGAAATTAATCCAATTTGAAAAGAAGTAAAGTTAAAATCTTTGTAGTAAGACTTTTCACACTGGGGAAAAACTAGAGATGCCATAAATCACAACCAAAGTGCTGAAATTACTAAAATAGAATCCAGTATCTAATTAACATGAATGCAAAATCCTTATTACTATAAAGTTTTGAATTTCTAATATCACTGGGTCGTCTTTTATTAAAGAACTAAATTGTTCTACTTGATGAGACTAAAAAGCGAGAACAAGCATTTGCAAATATAAGATTTTTATTTGAATGTTCTGTAAAACTGTAATCACAGTTAATGTCCTTGGGAATAAAGTATTATTTGATGTCATTTTGTAAATTTCCTTAATATTTATGAGTCAATGGTACTTTTTACAAGAACATGTCAACTATTGCTCAGGTTGTCTGGTTTACTCCTCTTAAAAAACTCTACTTATGCATTTTAATCAAAACTTTATGGATGTTTATTTAATTTAAACATACAGGTGCTGAATGTTTTTTTTTGCATCCTCAGTTATCAGGATATACTGAACTAAAACCAGATATTCATGTTGGGATGCAACTAAGAATTCCTTCATCTTAGCCGTTGCTTCTTGGCCAGAACCAGGGCTCTGCCCCACATTTGCCCAGGAAAGCCACAGTCCATGACTGTCCAGTTTTCTTGGAATGAAATGCACCATCTGAAGTTTCCAGAAGAAAGCACATTTAATCTTTGGATAATGTGCTCACAGGTGGGCAAGTGAGGCTGTCCTCCCTGTCACTAATGAGCTCCCCAATCCCACCAAGGTCAGCTGCCCTCCGTCATCTTCCCCTTGTCCTGTGAGTCACCACTGTGTTTATAAAGATAAGTCCAAGAGTATGAACACTTTATCTTCCATAGAAACACAAAATGGACACGCTTTTCCATTATGCTTGACTCTGTAATGAAAGCTTTAGGAAGTGAGTATAACATGAACTCATTCCTTCCCCCTCAGCAGACAGATGGATAGAGACATTCCAGTTTGTTTCCAGTCTTTTGTCTTTGGAGCATTTTTGGCATTTCCTTCAGGAAACGCGAGGTTGTGACCCAAGGTTTCCCCAGTGAACACATTTCTGTTTCCCACAGTTAACCTTACCCAGAAATGACATCGACTCTGTTAGGTGAGGTTTATCTTCATGTCCCAACTGTGTCCTGTGCATATTCAATGATACTTGAAAGCACAAATTCTGAAAGTAACAATAGCACCGGAGAGCCAAACACACCAAAATACTTCCATTTAATTCCCAATGAAGATGACAATAATATCACAATAAGAATTAACTATTACAATAATTCTGTGATGCTTACAAAGTACCCTTGCTCTCTTTTTATAGCTGGAGAAATTAATGACTAAGGAGGTTAAAGCTTTCAGATACTATGAATCAAGTTTTCAGATGAAAGGTGTGTGCTTCTCAGCCTACATTTTACAACTAGCTACTTCCTTGATGTGTATAGTCCCATATTGTTCAGAGGGTAGACTGGGAGAAGCCAAGACAGTGTTCCAGAAAAAAAGAGTGATTTAAGATTATCTCCCATACCCATAGCCCCACTTCCCCAGCATGTTGGTGGAAAGTCAAGAAGGTAAGCTTTTGTTGATGAGTTTGAACCAACCACTAAGTCTCATAATTTAAATTAGATTTACAACCACATTGTTTATATTATTTCTTTAAAAACCCATGTTTTAAGACAGAATTATTATACTTAATTTAGTTTGGCTTGAAGGTGATTTAAAACAAACAATTACATTTACTCGTCAAGGTGGTATTCAGAGTTTGGTGGTTTTCATCTCTTTACAACTGTTCAATGTTCACTTATTGAAGTTTCTCTTCCTGAAAAGGAGTGAGCGGTTTCTAAACAAACCACATTTTTTTCACACCCTAGTTTTTCAAGGTAAAATCCCTTAAAGAATAACAGAAATTTGCCCTCAACTTTGATTCTAAGGAGCCACATAGTCAAATAAAATGTCTTAATAATTATTTTTTAAAAATGCTCTTCACAAAGGAATCTTTAAAAAAAATCAGTTTATTAATGTTTAAAAGTTGATAAAGCTATGTGCAAAATGATCCACAAAAGTCAGAAACCTATTAAATACTATTTTTTTTTAAAAAAAGGACATTTCTCGGTTTAATTGCACTGAAAACCATACTAAAGAGACAGCAATATATTTTTATTCTTTGTAACATTTATACACATCTTCAATTAACTATTTGATGAACAGCTGTACTGAAATCTTCTGATGTTCCCTATCAGTTAAAGTAATGCTTTAAGGGCATAAGAGGGTGGTATTTTCTTAAGAAATACACATTCAATGGTGTTAACACAGGTTAGAAAAATCCAATAAAATGGTGAAACAAATACATTCAAAAATCAGGAAAAGTACTTTTAACACAAAATATAACCATACTGTTGGTTGAAATGATTCACACAACACTCCAACATAAACATCAAAAAAAGTGCCAAAAACAGATGCTGTATTTGTTAGACAAATTCGTTAAGAAATCTCTCTTTGTTTTACAAATTCACCCCCCAGTCAGTTTTCACCTTGTTTTGCTTGTTTGTTTCTCCTATGACACCAAGGATCCTGGCCGATACCATGTAGATAAATCCTTATGCAGATTTCAGCCACAATGGATAAAATCAAAGTGACTACAACCAAATTCCAAAACACTGATCCAGCCAACTCGGAAACTTTGGCCTCAGCAAATGAAATTGCTTTACTCCAAACCGTCTCCATCTCCTCACAGGCTACCTCCTGGACCCAGCCTATCTGCTACAGTTGATCAAGAAATGGACCATGCCACAACCCCAGCTCTGATGAATGCCAGGTAGTTAAAATATAAAGTAAAAGAATTTTGAGGAGGGGAGTGACGGGGAAGGGAGGGTGGGATCTGTAGAGCATACCTAGAGAAGCAGAAGTGCACACACTCGCTTGGGTTGGAAACTAAACTCAAAGAAAACATCTTCTCCTCAAAGCTCCTGAGAGAGACGCTTTCACACGGGGACACTAGTCTTTGAGGAGGGGCCAAATGAACCCTTCAGGAGCTTGACAATGCTAGACCTTTGGCTCAGTGCAAAATCAAAGCTCCACGGGGGAGGAAATAGATTCCAGGCGACGACCTGATCTCCACCCTTCCCAGTGCATTGTTCACAGGAACTAACTCTACCCACCAACACCCAGCACCGCCAGGCTGTTCTTACTCTCCTCCTCCCTCCCTCCGGCTCGCAGCAGCTCCTCCCTGGGAGCAGTCGAGGCACAGAGATTTTTTTTTCCAAACACTAGGGTGGTGGGCGACCATGCAGGAACACTCCCCATGGGTGGGCAGCTTTCAGTTTTAGGAAGAAGAGTTGACGTTTCCAGAGGACATAATGGTTTCTGGGTTGTCTCCATCGTCCTTCTGGGGGTGGGAGGAGTTGTCCGACTTACTGCGGCTGAATTCCACGCCTGCGATGATGGGTCTCTTGAATTTGCCGGTGGAGTCTCCGCTGGGACACTTGCAGCAAGACATGATTCGAATGAAGGCCCGGCGCATCTCCTTGTTGGTCAGAGTGTAAATGATGGGGTTGGTGCCAGAGTTGAGCACAGCCAACACCAGGAAGTATTCCGCTCTGAAGAGGATGTCGCAGGTCTTCACCTTGCAGCCCACGTCCAGCAGGAGCAGGATGAAGAGAGGCGCCCAGCAGGCGATGAAGACGCTCAGGACGATAATCACGGTCTTGAGCAGCGCCAGCGACTTCTCCGAGCTGCGGCTGGCCTTAGAAATGTTCTTGCGGAAGGTCAGACGGCGGCTCCGAGTCCTGACCAAAGAGTAGATCCTGCAGTACAGAATGACGATGGAGAGCAGGAGCAGAGTGAAGACGGTGGTGCAGAAGAGGATATAGTGCTTGTGGTAGAGCGGCAGCACCGTGGAGCAGCTAGACAGTGAGCTGATGCAGTTCCAGCCCATGATGGGCAGGCCACCCAGGATGAGGGAGATGACCCAACAGGCACTGATCAGCAGGAAGGAGCGGAAGCTGTTGCTCCCGTTATGGAGTTTCATCTTCAGCATGGTGATATAGCGCTCAATGGCGATGGCTAGGAGGCTGAACACGGAGGCAGACAGAGCCACAAACATACTGCCTTCCCGCAGAAACCACTGGGCAGGGGTGAGCTTGTAGGTGGTGGCCCCAGACAGGAGCAGGTTGGCTGTGTAGGCGACTCCTGCCAACAGGTCTGAGAGGGCCAAGTTGCCAATAAAATAGTACATGGGTCGGTGGAACTTCTTGGTTTTCCAAATGGTCAGCAAGACAAAGATGTTCTCTAGGATGATAAAGCAGCAGATCAGAATGAACACCACTGAGGTCAGTCTAATGCCGTTCTCCTTGTCCACGCTGATATTCAGCTTTCCCGTGTAGTTGTAATGCCGGACGATGATGTCATAGTTGACATAGTCGGAGACAGAGCTGCGTAGGGCCTTGACCAGCGGGATGCTGGTGGACCCCATGGTGCGCACGGCGTCCCCAGGAACGCGGGGATGGCGCTTCTCCAGACCAACGCTAGAGGGCGAGGCCGAGAGAGCCTTCACTTGCTCTGTGGTGGTTCAGCGAGAGAGGTCCAAGCTTTTTGTGTAGCTTTTCCTTGGCTGGAGAGGGCCTCGGAAACCGCAGCCTTAAACAAGTCACAAAGAGGAGAGAGTCAGGGAAAAAGCCACAGCACACTGGCATAATTCATCCTAACGAAGGCATTGCGCTAGTTTTGTTGTTGTTGATTTGTTTTAAGAAAACTTGGGGAGAGCGCAGAGAGAGGGATTTTTTTTTTAATCAAATTTTCATTTCTTACCAAAAAGAGAAAGAAGGGAAAGAAAGAGAGGAAGAAAAGCCAAAATTTTACCCAAACTGAAAACTCCAACTCAGCAAGACTAAAGTTCTCTCCATGGTCACATCCTCTCAATGGAAATGGAAAAACTGGAGAAGCAGCCCCATTCAACTCCATTCATGCCCCCTCATTCCTCCTCCTCCGCCCCCAGCCCCGCCAGGCTTCCAGACACGGTGGGCTCACCACCAGCTTACGGTCTCTCCCCGCAAGAGACCCAACCGCCAATATGAGAGCGGAGACGCACACCTCTGCCCCCCACCACCACCCAGCTAAAAGAGAGGAGAACTACCTCCTAAATGCCATGCAAGAAGTTAGATTTGCACGAAAATCATTTGACAGCGTAGGCCATTCTTCAGGCTTTATTAATAACTCTCTAGGAGCAGGTGTGCTTAGGGTCCGAGGGCGCAGCGTGGTGTGGGCAGCCAGCCCGCCCTGGCCTTTCGATAAACAGGAAAGCTTTGCGCCTCCGTGAAGCAACTGCCTTTTCTTTCTTCTTCTTCTTTTTTTTTTCTTGCAAGCCAATGCAAGAAAAAAATATAAAGATACTCAGTGAAAATCATTCATAAGACATTGCAAAATATCCCAGAAGTTTCGTGCATTCATTGATTTCCTAAGGAGTATTTTTAATTACTGTGCATATAGCCAACACACACACATACACAAAGAGAAGTTACACTACTGATAGCAGTACACAATACATGCCACTACATTCTTAATTCCGAGCGCAAAACTACTCTCCAGAAATTCGCGTAAACGGACGTGTGGTACTTTGCTAAGCTAGCGCGGGCAGTTTTATTTACCGCTCTCCGCCAACGCGTTGCCTCCTCTCATCAAAAGTGTAGAGGGATTGAAACATGGCACTGGTTAGCAGAAGTCTACTTGTAAGTTGTTTAAATGTTTCAAGGTAACGCAGCAATGGGAAAAAAGTGGCGTAATAGAGGCGAGAGCAATCCCAGCAATTCCCGGGACGTAGAAGCTGCTCGCGCCGAGAAGCTCCGCATTCCCCCCACCTAATTCCACACCCTGCTCGCGGGAGTGCAAGTTTAAGCCCGTACCCCCGCCTCCCATATTCTTTGTCTATAGGATTTCCAAAAATAAGCACCTTCCCTCCCTTTCTTCCCACCAACCGCAGCTTCCCCTATCCCCCACCCCTAGTCGGTTCTACAGCTGGGGCTTAACCCTTTTCCAAACTTCATAAATCACGAGTGCCCAAGAACAATCCCATCGGGTTGGGCTCCTTAGTAGCCCAGAGATGTGTGTTTCAAGTGCCCAGAGACGGATGTTTTAAAAGTTTTGGTTTGGCTTCATTCCTGTTTAAAACTTCGGGTCTGCCACTGAAGCCCTCCCGCGGCGGGGCTCCCCGCGCCCCCGGGCCCGCTGGCACCGCGCGCAGTCCCCTACCTCGCTCAGGCAGGACGCAGCTGCATTCGGAGAGCACCGGGTCTGCACAGCGCGCTCCGCATCTTGCTGCTGCCCGGGACAGACTACGTCGCTCTCTAAACTTACTCGAGTCGGGGTCCCCTCCCTCTCTGCACTGCGCGGGCATGCGAGCTGAAGTCGCCGAGCGCCCCGCTGAGGCTGGGTGGCTTCTTTAGAGAGAAATGGGGAGGGGTTTATGCCTAAACCCCCCACGCCCTCCGCCAGTGGCTGGGGGCCCCCGGCTCTCAGCTGCTGAGACTCACTGTCCAGGAAAGACTTTTTTTTTCCCCGCGGGGTGGGAGGGAGAAGCAAAAGAGAAAAAAAAAAAGAACCCCTCCTCCTCCACTAGCCACTGGAGGAAAAAAAAAAAAACCAGAAGGGGGAGGAGCCTGGTGCCCCCTGGACTCTAACGTATAAATCACAGCCCTCACCCTGCTATCCGCTGCTCCCAGGCGGTGGAGACCATTCTCCCGAGCCTTAGAAAAAACAGGTGTAAAGCCTTTGGGAACTTTTCTCTCGAAAAGTCTTAGGGGGCAGGGGACGGCCCAGAGCCTCGTAGTGCACCTCTCTGGTCGGCTACCCCCGCAGCCCTTGGGGGATCGGAGGCCCGAGGTTGTGGCCCTGAGCCCCTGGGCCGCGTCGGCGCAGGCACTGGAAACGGCAGCCGCGACCCAGCGAGTCCTGGCTGCGCTCCCGGGAGGAGAGGCTGGGCAGGGCGGTGAGAGGTATGGAGGGGGCAGCAGGCTGGGAGGGCGAAGGGCCGGGGAATTCTTCCCCTTCTCCCCGGCCCTGCCCCAGCCTGCTGCTGCCATGAAACTTGCGGTCTGAGCGGCAGAAAGTGGCTTTCGCGGGGCGCAAGGCAAAATGGGCCAGCGCCGCGCGGGGCGCTGGACAGGGGTTTCCCTCACTCGACTGGGTGCAAAGTCAGGCCGTGTGTCCCAGGTCTGGCCAGCGGTGAGGCTTTTGAGAAGGTGGGCAGCTGCCCGGACCTGAGAGATTTAAAACGCTTGGGCAGCTCAGGAATTTCCAAAGAAGAGCCACCGGACCCAGCCCAGCCGAGCGCTTGCAGCTCCCCGACCGGGGGGCCGACACCTCTCTCCCTTTTCTGCTTGGGAGGCAACTCAGAGGACCCCAGACATCAATGCTCGCCACTCACCCACTGTGTCCTTTTGCTTAGATGCTCCTTCAGAAGGTGAGACTGAGAGGTGGCATGGCAACTCCACCTAAGTCACAAGCTCGGGACACTTCTGCCCTGCCCTGCTCTGCAAAGACGGTTTCCACCCAGTCCTTGGTCGCACTGGCTTCCCTTCCCTGCAGATGTGAGCGCAAAACTTCTCTGTTGTGCAGTTTTGACAGACACACCCTGTACCTGAATGACTCAGAAGGAGGCCGAATGAATAAACAACAAGCCCCTGGCTTCTGGGATCTTATGAGTTTGCAAAGGAAAAACTCAAGCGACAGTTAATTCACAGCTGCCTGAAAGCTCTCATCATCAGAGTTCCACCCAGCACATACCCACAAATTCAGAAACAGTAGGTGCATACAACTCAGAAACTAAGATAACGGTCCTCTAGACTCTAGAATAGACTCTGATGGGGGTTGAGGACTTACTCCATTTAGAAGAGGAGATATGTTGAGTGTACTCATCACAACATAACTTGGGGATTTGGCCAACTCCACCCCACCCACTACTTTATAAGTTCTTTAAAGCGAAAGGAATTAAAATGAATTGGACACCTAGACTATATCAGGCATGTGACAGATTATCTAATTTCACACTATCACTCTGTGAAGCAAGCATTGGTCGTCATTTCATTGATGAGGGAAATGTCACTCGAAAAGCTTAAGTCACTAGATGTCCTAGCTAGTGAGTGGCTAATCTGGGTCCCTAAACTTAAATACTGCAGATGCTCTGTCTCCCACGTCAAACACTTTCAGGCAATAAACAGTTAAGGAATTGAAATGCATGTTCCTGAAGGGAAGCAAACTTCTAGCTTTAAAATTTTGAAATTGTATGATTTTTTTGACTGTACATGTGTACAAAATGTATTCAAAGTTATGCTAATGAGTGTCCTTTTAAAACCATTTATTTACTGACTATGCAAGTATACAAAACGTGTATACCAAAATATACTGATGAATGTCCTTTTTTTCCACCACAAAGCATTTTCTTTTTGCTGACATGTTTTATTAAATTTTATTTTTATTTTTACCACCTTTTTTGTTATTAGGATGTTATTTTGGTTTTTTTAGAGCAGTTTTACAGCAAAATTGAGTGGAAGATACAGAGATTTCCCATATATACCTTGCCCCCACACGTGCACAGCCTCCCCATTATCAACATCTCCACAAGAGTGGTACATTTGTTATGATTGATGAACCTACATTGTCACATCATTGTCACCCAGAGTCCATAGTTAACATTAAAGTTCACTCTTGGTGTTGTACATTCTGGGTTTGGACATGTATCCATCATCATGGTATCATGCAGAGGGTTTTCACTCCCCGAAAATTCCTTTGTGCTCTGTTTCTCTAATCCTTCCCCCATGAATGTCTTTTTTGAAACCACTGATTTCACGTGTACAAAATGTATATAAAGATATAACAATGAATATTTTTAGAGACCTCTCATTATCTACCTATAATATCTAGTGTAAGGTTATACTTTTAGTATTTGTGTACCAGATTCTAAGTGTTATACATATTAACTCATTTAATCCTTACCATGACCCTACAAGTTAGGTACTGTTATTATCTTAATTTTACGCACAAGGAAACTGAGTCCCAGACATATTAAGCAAAGTGGTTAACATGGGCTATGACCGTCAATGAGCTGCGGATTCTTAACGACTACTCCAAACCACCAAATAAACCTCAAACATGTCAAAGAATTAGGTGGGTGAAGTCAGTCCTTTTGTTGTGAGCTCTGTGGGTGAGGACAACATTCAGTATTGATCCAGTGTTTTAAAGAGCTCAAACACCTTGGAGATAATTATTCAGTAATATTCATCCTTAGTACACATCTATGAGAAATAAGATGTAGCTGACCACTCAGGCAAAATTAGAAAGTACACAAAGCTATTTGCAGCGATGGCTTCCTTGCAATTCCAAGTCGCTGGTTCCCACACATGTCTCTTCCCATTACTCTCAGGAGAGACCCTAGGAATTACATCCTCAAGCTATCTCCTGGCGGTTAGCCCAGCTGCCTTTCCGCTGCCTGGAAGCCAGGCCCAGTGTTCCTACCTCACTTCTTGTCTCACTGAGGTTACTATCTGATGCCCAATTCACATTGAGGTTGCTCCATTCCAAGTTTCTTATTTCAAAGCAGCTTTGCTGTTCTTTTTGCCTGCTTTAGTGTCTCTCTTTGTTACAGATAAAATACCACGCAATATTTGGGACATATACTAAAAACTTATTCATTGTTAATCTGCAATTCAAATTTAGCTGAGTGAGCTGTATTTTTATTTGCTAAATCTGGCAACCCTACTCTTTCCTATATGCTCCAGTCACGTTCCAACTGTCTCCTCCTCCCATCCTGTGTAAAGATCCAATGTCCCCCTTACTCATTTATTCGTAGGAGGATAATTTGGCTCCTACTTCATGGAGAAAACAGAATCACCACTTCAATTTCCCTCTAAGTTCCAACTTAATAACAACTTCACCCACTCTTATCTCATTCCTATAGCTTTATTCCTTCTCAAGGCAAACTCTTGCTCACATCACCATGCTACTCCCCCCTGACTTTCTAAGATTCAGCTCAATTATTCCTTCTCTCTCTTGTACTTTCAATCCTTAGCCTCTGGTGACCCTACCTTCAATTTACATTAACGTTTGTGTTTCCTCTACCAAAAACTCACTGTCTTCCCCCAAACCAGGTCCCAACCTCTCTAATTTGCCAACATTCAAAACTATATAGTGGAACATGATTGAGTTTGGGAACCAGACAGACTTGGGTTCAGCCTTAATACTGCCAATCTTTAGCTGTTTGACTTTGGGCAAATGCCTTAACTTCCTTGAGCCTCAGTTTTCTCATCTCTAAAATAATATAATGGTATTTTTCTCTTTCAGCCACTGGGAGAATTAAAGAGCTTGATATGTGTAAGGGGCTCCTACAGTGTAGAGTAAATGCTTCACCCTCCCACCATCTATACCTCTAACTCTATTACACTCTCGCTTTCATTAACTCACTTTCCATCTTTCCATTCACTTTCCTTTTTGATTTTCAAGTAAAATTATTTTTAATCAAATTAATGCATGCACATGGTTAAAAAAATCAAATAGGACAAACTTGCAAGGAAGAGCCTCAGTTCTCGGAGGCTCCCCGATCCTCCAATCCTCCCAATCACTTTGAAGTCTTACTGATGTTTCTTCTGGTGGCTACTTGAAAATCTCTAAACACAGCATTTTTCTTCTTTCTTTCCTACTTTCTTTCTTTCCTTCTCTTTCTTTCCTTCTTTCTTTCTTCCCCTTCTTTCTTTCTATCTTTCTCTTTCGTTCTTTCTTTCTTCCTTCCTTCCTTCCTTCTTTCTTTCTTTTCTTCTTTTTTTGTTTTATGGTGAGGCACATTGGCCCTGAGCTAACATCTGTTGCTAATCTTCCTCTTTTTGCTTGAAGACTACTGTCCCTGAACTAACACCTGTGCCAATCTTCCTCTATTTTATACGTGGGATGCCACGATAGCATGCTTTGACAAGCAATGAGTGGTGCATAGCTCCATGCCCAAGATCTGAATCTGCAAATCCTGCCAAAGCAGAGCTTGTGATCAAAGGCAAAAACTTAAGAGGTTGGCAAAATCATAAGTCATTTTCTCCAAGATTGTAGTGAATGGTTATACAAAATTAGCAGAATTTTCACTTAAAATACATTGTATTTGCTTTCCTTAGTAAAGAAATCTATGATTTTTTTTTTTTGAGGAAGATTAGCCCTGAGATAACATCTGCTACCAATCCTCCTCTTTTTTGCTGAGGAAGACTGGCCCTGAGCTAACGTCCATGCCCATCTTCCACTACTTTATATGTGGGATGCCTGCTACAGCATGGCTTGACAAGTGGTGCATAGGTCCACACCCGGGATCCGAATTGACAAACCCTGGGCCACCAAAGCAGAATATGCGAACTTAACCTTTGCACCACTGGGCCGACCCCTATGATTTTTTTTAAATGTGTGGATTTTTAAATCCTAACCACTATGCCACCAGGCTGGCCCCTAACATTTTACTTCTTAATTATCAATTTTGGACAAGATTTATAGATTTTCTTCCATGTTGAAGGAGTATTAATTCACCTACCCTTAAAAAACATGCTTGTGTTATGAACTTTCTAAATGTTTGCAAGTCTGATATTTTTAAAATTCTGTTTTTACACTTGACTAATGTTTTGCCTGGATATAGAGTTATAGGTTGTAAGTAATTTTCCCTGAGAATTTTGAAGGCATTCCTCCCTTGTCTTTTAATTTCTAGCGCTACTGATAAAAAGTCCAAAGCTATTCTGATCAAAACTTCATGTATGACTACTTTTTTCCTTCTGTGGATGTTTTTAGAATCTTCTCTTTCTCCACAGCATTCCAGAATTATACAATGATATACCCTAATTTTGCAAGTTTTCTCCTGGACACACGATGGGCCCTGTACAGTCTGGGAAATTATCTGAAATTGTTTCTTTGATAACTTCATCTTCTCTGTTTTCCCTGTCCACTCTTTCTGGAACTCCTACTATTCAGATTATGGACCATCTGGGCTGATTTTTAAATTTCCTCGTATTTGTTTTCTATTTTCTACATCTTCATCTTTTTTCTAATTTCTGGGAGATTTCTCAACTTTATCTATCAACTCTTCAGTTAATATTTCCCTTTCTATTATCATACTTTTAATTTTAAATGTTCTCTTTTTTTCCTCTGAATATTTCATTCTTCCAGAACCCTGTTCTTTTTTCAGGGATGCCATATCTTCACTTATCTCCGAGGACATTAGAATGTTATCTTTATTGTCGGGACGTTTTCTCCTATTTTCTTTATTGTCTCATTTTCCTGTTTGTTCTGGTCTCAGCCCTTTGTATCAGAGGCTTTCTCAGCGTCAGGTGATCTCTGGCTATCCACTCAGATTTCAGACAGAGGCGCTGAAAGCTAATTAAAACTCTACGAGAGGCTTGTCAATGAAGGGGTGAAGATCAATCTGTGTTCTGTTGTTGAAGGATCCCCAAATGTCAATCTAAAGATCTCTAGTCCTGGGTTGGTCAATTTCACCAGAGAGGAATTTCAAAACCTCTTGTCTGCCTTCTAGCATTTTCCCAAGTGAATCAAGGAAGAGCAGTGCAGAGAAGGAGGGAGAATCTCACCATCCAACATTTAAATTTGAACTGAATCACAATGAGGGGTATCCCCGCATACACACTCTCAGCTCTGCCAGGTGTCCCTGTGTCCAAAGACCCTCTGATTTCCCCATTTAGAGAATAAACCTCCAGTCTTCTGTTGGAATGGGGGTCTTGGTACTTGTCTTCTTGTACAGGTTGGAGATGGAAGGTTGGAGATTTGGCTGCTAATTTTAATTTGGTAAACAAATAATTTTATTTAAAAATGGAGAAGGCATGAATGGAATGGCAAATGGAATGGAAATGGAAATGTAAGATGTTGAAATGAATGGAAAGTAAGATGTTGAAAGCAATGAGTAGCAGGGTTAGAGAGAGATGTGGGGGAGGATGTGAAGGATTTTCTCTCTACTCTACTAGATGTTTCACACTCAGCCCTCTTTTTGGATCAGCATTTACCACCACTTTTAGAATTAGCTGGAGCTTCCATTTCCTAATCTTATCTGAGGATCTGTAGTAGGAATTTAGCTCACTTCTGGGATCCCCCTCCTTCTAGCTCAGGTTTCAACTTTCTCTACTCTGACAAACCATTTACACACATTAATTTGTTTTCCGAAATTTTATGGCTATTGTCAGAGGCAAATTAACCTTGAAGCTAATACAGCTTAAACTTTGGAGTCTCACTTCTAAGGGCCTGGAAGGAGTCCTAGCAATATGTCCGCAGAGCTATAAATATTAAAAATAAAGTATTTTAATCATAATTGGCTAAGCTTACTGTCTCTTTCCATTAATAAGGCTCCTCTGTTTTATTTCTCTATGTGTAGGGATGGTTTTGGAGTTGCTGTAGGCATTTTTGGGATCTGGCTAAGCGGAAGTTGAGTTTGGGCTACATTTAGATTGAGTGTAAAAGGCTATGTGAGTGAGGTTTACAGTTACTTCCATATTATTACTAGCCATCCTAGTGTAGAAATGATTTTCAAGACTACTTCTACTGCCCTCCATGGCTACTCCTGCTGTCATGGCGTAAACATGCAGGGCTAGTGTCGCATGACTCTGAGCCAAAAGCTCGCCTGGGAAAAATTCTTCCAAAGATGTCTTGTGTAAATTGCATTTGGAGAATTTGATTCTCATTGACACCTGGTTAAAACAGAAGTTCTCTTCTCTCCAGAATATATTTGACAACTCAGTATATATAATTATTAAACATTTTTTTCATTTTTGGTGAAATTCATGCAAAAAATGTTGATCAGAATTTGTGCATATATCCAGTATTTGTAGACTATAACTGTTGTAATTTGGAGATAAATTTAGGAATATTTCAATAAAATATTTGAGAAATCATAGACTCCTCATTTGGACATATATAAAGGATACTTTATTTTGTCATCTATAAGTTTATTTATTAAAGGATTGAGAGAAAATTCATATTAAAAATTAATGGAATATGAAACAAAAAACATAAAAATGAGTAATCAATGGAAATTATTCTGATGCTGAGAAACAAGTTGTATCAAAAAAATTTTCAGATCATACCAGGAACATAATACATTATTAAAAGGAAGATACATGGTTTGAATAGAAGCAATGAATATGCTTTTGGATTGTTGATAATCCTTATAATGAAGAGGAATGAATCATAAGAACTGGAAAAAGAAATTCCCTCCTGGTTTGAAACACAAGAAACTGACATGGACAAAGACATTATAAAGCTCAAAATATGTCACTATGACATAAAGACGCCAATAACAGAATGGTTAATGATGATCTCAATCTAAGTATATTTGCAATTAGTTAGAGGACAAGAAAACTCAAAATGTTTTGAAATATATGAAAAAAAAGTCATGGCAATTTTTCCTAAATTTGGCAACAGGCCTAAAAGCTTACATGAAGTTACCAATAATGAATTTTGAAGCTGAAAGAAACTTTTCTAAACCATCAATTAAAAAAAACACAAATTTTGATCCAAATCCTAGAGGGAAGACTAAATTACCTTTCTATTCTCTCTAAAGAAAGTGATATTTTAACATTGTATCCCGTGAAGAGGAGATCAAAGGGTAGGTGGCCAAAGATGTAGGAAAAAAAGTATTACAAAATGTTTAAGGCAGTTAAAAAAATATTTCTCAGCTTTTTAAAATTAGCAATTTGGTGTGATTTCTTATTCTAAATTCATTTTACACCTAATTTTGTATTCTCTCTCTTTTTTTTTTTTTAAAGATTTTATTTTTTCCTTTTTTTCCCCTAAGCCCCCTGGTGCATAGTTGTACATTCTTCGTTGTGGGTCCTTCTAGTTGTGGCATGTGGGACCACTGCCTCAGCGTGGTTTGATGAGCAGTGCCAACGAAACACTGGCCCGCCTGCAGCGGAGCACGCGAACTTAACCACTCGGCCACGGGGCCAGCCCCTGTATTCTCTTTCTAAATGAGGGTTCTCTTTCTCCAATCTACCTAGCTTTTGTTTCTTCTCCCACCTTTTATTTATTGCATTTAGTGGGATTGGGAGGGGGAGAAAATGTGTGCAAACTTCCATATTTTGACAGAAATTTCTGTTAATGATTTTTAAAAATAATGTTTATTTTAATCAAACATGTACAGATAATTTTTAAATGAAATATTTCTATAAAAGTTTTAACTTAAAAATTAGTTCCTCCCTCCATTCCTGCTCCCCAATGGCAGCTACTTTCATTTCTTTCCCTTTTCCTTTGAGTACTTATCTCTATGTTTTCTAATAATGTGCTTATGTTGACTTTTGGATTTTTTCTATTTTAAGTATTGTGTGTTGACTCTGTCTTTTGAATATTAGGATTTAGCTCTTTTAAACACACTAGTCTCTCTCCCCTACACATACAATCTCCTCTCCTCCAAATATAAAATTGCTTTTTATATTATTATGATATAGAAATTGTACTCACAGCTTAGCTATGTATGTACTGTGGTGCATTTATTTTCACATGGACATTTTGGTTTTCCCTAGACTTAAATATTGTGTTTCTCTTGGTTTGCTCAGTTTTCGATTCACTTATTACTGATTCATCCCCATACTCTCAGGCCATTCAAACACCTGAGAAAATATATCAAATTCATGGCAACATTCCTGAGTCCTCTGACCTCCTCTCTAGTTCCAACTGCCGCATGGTTGCCATCCAGGACTTTTTTCCTGTTTGGAGTCTCAATTCCTGCCTCTCCTTCATTCTTTCTTCATGCCTTCATATTGACGGAGCACAGCTTTCAGGAGTTTCCTGGTTAAGGGTATATGGAAGATAAATTTCTTAAGAAGTTGAACATATACAAATGTCTTTATCCTGTCTTAACTCTTTAGTCATAGTTTGAGCATAAAATTCTAAGTTGAGAGTTATTTTCCTTGAGAATGTGTAAGGCATTGTTCCATTGTCTTCCGGGATCCAGCGTGGCTGTTAAGAATTGTGATGCCATTCTTACTCCCTATCCTTTGTGTGTAAGGTGTTTTCATTGTTTTTTTCTGTCCCACTCCACATGGCCTTCTTACAATATAATGTTTATACTCTCTTATCAAGGGCGGGGTCTATGTTGCCTCTAGTTGAATCTGGTAGATCTTTATAATTAGAATGAGGTACAAATGATGCTGAGTGACTTCCAAAGCTACGTCATAAAAAGTGATATGGCTTCCTCCTGGTGCACTCTCTTTCTTGCCTTCAGCACTCACACCACGACGTAGACACTATGTGGAAAAAGGAGAGAAAGAGAAAGAGAAAGAGAGACACCGAAGGTGCCATTAGTCCTTGTTAAGATGTTACATGCACAAAAAGACCATGGGGGCACTATGTGCTTGAGCAGGACTTGTTAACTGGTATATTCATCACTTTAAGATGATCTGGCTGAGCCATTTCATTGGGGGTACTGTCGGTATCTTGAGGTGTTTTCTTCTGGGCTACTCATTTATCCAGAGAAAAAGTCTTCCACTCTCCTTCCCAAAAGACGTGAACTTTATAAACTTGGTTGTGCCATCCTGGGCGAAGAGTGAGAGAATAGAGCTGGTGTATCTCGCCATTCAGCATATAGACTTCTACTTAATCCTCGTGTTTTTACTGTGGTGTTCCGTGATCAAAGTCATTCTGTGCACCTTCTTTACCCCAAGTCTTTTGCCCCACTTGAGGAGAGGCAGTCACTCTGGCTGTGCAGGGCTGGGGAAGGTCATGGTAGGGCAGGATGAGCAGCCTTTCTGTTTTCATCTTAAGTTTCAGCCCCACCTTCAGAGGTACCTAAAATCCTCAATTTCTGGGCCTTTCTGGGGTTCTATAGAGCAGCTCAGCTTGCTCCTGGGCTTCCCCTCTTGCAGCCTTAGTTTTCAGTTTTCTTAGTTGTACTAAGTACATTAACATTCATTCTTCTGCTTTTCAGTTTCCAAAATTTTGTTTCTGATGCTGTCGTCTCTTTTCTTTTTGTTTGCTTATGCAAAAAAAAAAAAAAAAAAAAAAAATCCCTTTACTATTATGTCAGTGAAGTGTAGGAGTGAAAGGAAGTGAAAGTGTTCAACTTACCATCTCTGAACAGAGGTCATTTCTATTCTCTTAAACCCATGCAGTCTGGTTACTGCTGCGACTGTTCTCCCAAGCTCGCCCTTTCTGAGGACACAAATGACTCCCTAACCAATAGAGTCAAAGGCCTCTCATGACTCCTCATCTAGGGGAACTTACTGTAACATTTGACCCCTTTGACTACCCCTTGTCGAAACTCTTCACTCTGCTCTTCTGTGGCACTGCTCTCTCTCATTTTCCTCTGACTCAGATTGCTCTTTCCCAGTACACTTAACTGGCTTTTATTTTTCTACATTATCTTAAATATACTTATCCCAATAACAGAAAATAATTATATAACCTGTATTATGTGCTAGGCACTGTACTTAATAAGCATTTTGTATGTAATAAATTTATCCCCTCAACAACTCTAGAAGCAAAATGCTATTAAACAACTCTTTTTATAGATGCAGAAACTGAGGCACAAAAAGCTTAAGTAACTTGTCCAAAGTCCCATTTCCCCTCTGAGCATATTGCCTCTGCAAAGTGCTACATCTTTGGTCTTCCCTCCTATCTGTTTACGCTTTCTTGGCTTTTCTCATCTGCCTCCAGGGCTTTATCTATCACATATACACAGACAACTCTGAACTGTATATCTCTTGTCCCACCTTTAAGCTCCAAACTCAATTCCCAAGTATTTATTGGAAACATCTATTTGCGTGTCTCACCAGCACTTCAAGTTCAAAATAGCCAAGACCCAACCATGTCACTTTCACCATTCTCTTCTCAGAACAATTCAACCTGCTCTCTGGTATGTGCATCAGTTAATGGCATCAGCGTTCACCACATCAGATAAGCTGGAACATTCAGACTCCATTCTGACGGCTCCCTCTCTCTCACTCCCTATGCGAAATTTGCTGCCAAAACTGTTTTTCTCAGAAGTGGCCTCTGAATTCATTTCCTCATCATCCTCCCACTGTCCTTGTTAGGTCCTTACCCTCTATTTATAACAGCTTCCTACTAAGTGGTCTCAGCTCTGATCGTCCACACTACCATCACAGTTGCTTTTCTAAATGCCTAAGATCTGTTCATTCTGCTCATTTAGGATTGACTGGCAATCTCCATGGGAGGGAAGTGGTTCCTTACATTATAAAAGAATAACAGGATCCCTTAAAGAGACATCTTTTGTATACATTTACAGAACAATAAAGCCATACTAGGAGAAACTAAAGGATGTAATATTCCAAACCATTGATGATTAAGTACCAATCAGACACTAAGACAAAGCAATTCTGAAATTACGGTGATAAAAATTCATTTCATTTATTTTTTCAACAATTATTTATTGAGTACCGACTATGAACCAGCAGGCATTCTTCTAGGAACTGATGTGAAAGCTTTGAAAAACACAAATAAAGTCCCTGACACCGTGGAGTTTATATTCCTGTAAATAAGATAAACAGTAAAGAAATAAACAAGTAAATACTTAAGAAAATAGCAGAAGGCAATGAGCACAATGCTGAGCATTAACACAGGCTGACACGGCCTTGAGTTGTGCCTCTGGGTTGCCAGGGTTGGCCTCTCTGAGCAGGTAGCACTGGATACTAGTGACCGTGGCAGGCGTGTGGCTCCCTGGCCCAACATCGGGAAGGCCTGAGAAGAATGCCACCCTGAGAGGCAATAAGCCTAGTGAGGGGAGACCTGAACAGGCACGCTGGGACCTATCCAGGGAACTCACTCAGTGGCCCAAGGCAAGTCTCCCTCCCTCTCTGGGCCACTGAGGTTTTCTCCACCCCTAGCACACCATTCCTTTGCCTTCCTGGGTCCTGCTTCCCTGAAAAAGTCTGTCATGGCTGCTTCTTTTCCTCCAATTTAGGACTTCAACTGCAAGGCCTGGGGTAGAGGCCTGGCTGGGCCTCTGTTCTGTCTGTCATGGAGGTTTGTTTGGCTAGTGGTGGAGAGAGCATCAGGCAGCCAGAGCATAGCATGGTAGAAGTCTGGAAGCAACTATCCACAAACACATGATTGGTGGGGCCCTGCAGTCTACCAGGCTTGAGGATCAGTGGAGCCCCAGAGGAGCCACTCTACCATTCAATAAGACCACCTCCTCCTGAGGGAAATTTGTAGTAATCTCTGCCCAGTGGTAAGATTACACATCTGTAAAGAAACACGTTAGCAATGGGGCTGGCCTGGTGGATGTGGCACACCAGTTAAGTTCGCACATTCACTTCGGCAGCCCTTGGTTTGCTGGTTCGGATCCCAGGTGAGGACCTACACCTCACTTATCAAGCCGTGCTGTGGCAGGCGTCCCACATATAAAGTAGAGGAAGATGGGCATGGATGTTAGCTCAAGGCCAGTCTTCCTCAGCGAAAAGAGGAGGATTGGCGGCAGATGTTAGCTCAGGGCTAATCTTCCTCAGAAAAAAGAAACATGTTAGCAGAACCTAATATTCAAGATGAATTTTTAAAAAACAGGATGGGGAAAACAACAAAAGTGGCTCTCTTTATTTTTATATACCTATATCTATATTTTTGTTTTATGTCTCATATATACATCAATTCACAGTGAATAAAAATTTCAGAAGGAATTTTGCTTCATATAAAATAAATCAAGGTTGTCAGCTTTGAAAATCCACTCATAGATAACCCTTCTCTTGAGTCATTTCTCCAGCTATTTTGGAAACAGATTGAAGACAGATTCTCCGGCAAGTTTTATGTTATATAGACTCTCTCTTCTTAAAGTTTCTAAACCAACCTTTCAAGTTCAAAATTTTGGGTCTCCTACATTTGTGCTCTCTCGTTATGTCATTTTCACAAATCTCAAAAAGATCCAGTTCTTCACATGAATTGCAGAGGTAATTAGGGGTCCTCTGGGCTGTGGTTTTCTCTCCCAACTGTTCATTACTCAGATGCAGCGTCAAGAGAGCATGTTGCTCCACATCGCCTTACAGACCAGGCCATGAGGAGAAAAGAACAGTGATGGCTGTCTCCTTTATGCTGCCAAGGAGATTGAACTGAATTGTGCCTGCAGAAAAAAGGATTTTAAATTGATAAGAAATACAAGGGCGTCTTAATCTCACAATGCTGGTTGGCAAACAGGAGGTATCCCTATGTTTTTAAAGCAAGTTCACAGCTTTGAATTTATTTGTTCCTCCCAAATAAGTAGTAAGCAGAGATTGTATCCTCGTTTTATAGGCCAGGGGAAACCCCTAAGAAGAAAAGTGAGTTGTCCAGGGTCTTATGGCGAGTCTGTAGCAGAACCGGATGAGAAATTGTAGACCCGCGGCTCCATACCAGTACTTGAAAAGTAGTTCAAACAAAAAAATGTTGAAGAGATGGAAGAAGGAAGGAAGAAATGAAAGGGGGGAAGGGAAGAGGAACAGTCAATGAGTATTTGTTATTCCATGGTGCTTACTTGTTTGTTTGTTTGTTTATTGACTGGCCCTCCTACTAGAATGTAAGTTCCATAAAGACTGACATTTTATCTCTCTCTTTTGCTGCTGTGCATTGTATATTAGTATCTAGCCTAGACCTCACACATAGAGACGCTCAATAAATGTTGATGAATGAGTGAATGCATAAATTAAATGTCACTCATACTCATCTTGAATTATGTCAAATGGAGTGGACCATTTGCAAGCAGCTAGATCATAAATCAGAGTGTTCTTTTGATTTTTTATTTCAGTTTAAATTACGGAGGCGCTGAGCTATCAAGCCATGAAAAGACATGGAGGAAATGTAAGCACATATTATTAAGTGAAAAAAAGCCAATCTGAAAAGGCCACATACTAAATGATTCCAACTATATGGTATTCCGCAAAGGGCAAACTATGGTGACAGTCAAAAGATCACTGGTTGCCAGGGGCTAGGGGGATGAGAGGAATGGATAGGCAGAGCACAGAGGATTTTTAGGGCAGTGAAACTATTTTATATGATATTATAAAGATGGATATGTGTCATTATACATTTGTGCAAACCCATAGCATGTACACCAAAAGTGAATCCCAAGATAAACTGCGGACTTTGGATGATAATGATGTAACAATGTAGGTTCATCAATTGTAAAAAATGTGCCACTTACAGGGGATGTTGATAATAGGGAAGGCTATGCATGGAGGGTAGAGGATGTATGGGAAATCTCAGTACCTTCTACTCAATTTTGCTGAGAATCTAAAACTGCCCTAAAAAATAAAGTTTATTAAAAAGTTTTAAAAATGAAAAGTTTACAAAGGCACCATTTGTTTCCTCTGTGTATGGTTTGTATTGCTGAAGAGAGTAACTTTATTCTCTCTTCATCCCATTGTTTCAGCTGCACTGAAGGATGCTAATCCAGTATTTCTGGGGTCTCCTGGGACACCCTAAATTTTTGCCTACAGATTTTACATCAGATCATCTTAATTATGCTCTACCATTTTGAGAAAAATCTGCCCAGTGGGTTTTGCATCTTGAAGTAAGAGGAAATTTTATTTACATAAATTATAAATATTGTGGTCCCTGCAAATTTGTTAATGTCAACATAGCAAAATCACATTAATCCTTATTACCTGGAAAAGGCCAAATTCGATGAGTGAGGCATCTAAATTAGAAAGTGTTTAAAAGTAAATTCAACCTAATTCCTTTAAAAATTCCTTGGATTACAAGAATGGGGAAACCAAGCATTATTCAGGAGATGGCCTTTACTGAAGGGAAGGAATGGGTCAAGACCAGCTCTCATAAATGCGAAATAAACAAACTTGAGAAGTGCTTAGGGGATCTTAACATGTTTATTCAGAGCCCTTAAGTATTGTTTCGACTCAACCAGCTTAGTAAACTTTGTCTTCACAGGTAATTTTGTGCCCAGTCCCTCCTAATTCTAATATATCCCATTCTTTGTGTTTCTTTTTAAT
Organism: Equus przewalskii; assembly: GCF_037783145.1. Taxonomy (NCBI): domain Eukaryota; kingdom Metazoa; phylum Chordata; class Mammalia; order Perissodactyla; family Equidae; genus Equus; species Equus przewalskii. Next base: position 139,428 of record NC_091854.1, read on the forward strand.
CTCTTTTCTGTGGCAGGAGAGGAGTTGATAATTGAACAGTGAAGCAAAGAGATAAACTGCCAAAGTGACTGGTATATATTCCCTCAGTTCAGCAAAGGATTCCCAACCACTGGAGCACTGTCTCTATCACTAAATTAGAACTGCCGAAAACTGAGGAATTTTGAAAGGTTATATGCTAATTACTTTCCTGGTATCCTGCTTATTCAAAATAAAAGTGTCTACTTTAAGTAACAGAAGAGAATAATTGAAGCTTGTTATTTAAATACACTAAAAAATAATTGTGTGCCCATCCCTCAACTCTAGGACTTTGCACTTGCTATTCTGTCCATCTAGAATGTTCTTTTTGTCCTCAGATAGCTCACACGTTCACTTCATTCAGGTCTTAGATCAAATGTCATCTCCTCGGAGAGGCCAGCTCTGACTCCTATCAAAAATGCACACATCCTTGCTACACTCTCTCTCCTTATACCTACTTAATTTTTCTTTATAGCACTTAAATTATCACTCTACACATGATTTGTTTCTAACTTGTTTGTCTTCTCCCACCAGAGTAGAAACTCTAGAAGTGAATTGTTCCGTTGGTGGCCCAGAAGAGCCCCTCGGACAGTCGTCACTCAAATATCTGTTGAGTGAATGAATTAAAAGCACAAAAAATTAGTGATATTTCTTTCTCCTTATGTACCAATTGACATCTTTATTAGAAAAGGAATCTTCTCTGATTGAAAAAAAGACAAAAACAGTTCTCATGAAAGGCCAAAAAGAAAGCACCAAAATCTTTAAACCTCTAAAGTAAAATCTAGAGCTTTCATAAAAGTGTTTATGGACATCCTCAAACTACACCTAATATTGACATTGCATCACCCTGAGAAGAGGGGATATCTGCTAAATTATCACTGAATTATTAAATTCAATTAATTCAGTGAAAGAAATCAGTCCCCCTTTGTTGTTTGCCCTTTCGTAGAGAAAACAACTGGTTGCTTAGTTATATTTTTCACCATTGACCAGGCTTCAGGTAAGACAGCACTGAATCTCTTAAATGAAAAACCCAGTGACTCAAAGCTGGCTTTCTTCCTGGGCTTTTCCATTTCCCCTCACATCTTATCTTTCCATGCTTCACTATTGTATGACAATAAGGAAGCTTTATTTGTATGTTAATCCAGTACACAAATACCCAGTATTGCATACATGCTAATGTTAAGGGTATAAAATTCCTGGCCTTAACATGCTCACTGTCTAATAGAGATGACTAAGAAATAAACAAATATGTACCATCCAGTGAAGGAAGTCATCGAATCAACATGTGGTTCTGCGTGCCCAGCTGAGAGTGGCTCTGTGCCAGGCTTCCGAGAGTGTTCCCTCTTGCAGAGACTGCTAGACAGAGAACTTTGTACCTGAGCCTGAGCTGTCTGAAACTTGGCCTTGAAATCATCGAAACTTCAGTATGAGTGGAAATAGAGCTGGAAAAACTCATTTCAAAACTGCAAGCGGTTTTTTGTAGAACTTGACACGATATATATTTGAGTCAGATTTTTCTTGTGTTCTTAAAAAATCATCAAAATGAGCCCTTCAGTTATGCAAATAAAAAGCTAAAAATCTGAATCAGGAAAGGTCACTTTTGAGAAACTATGTAGAGAGTGAAACTTCTATTGCCGCAAAGTCAAAATAAACAAACAAGGATAACCTACTTAGTATCTCCAACTGAGTATCCCTGACATCTCAGACTCAATACAGCTACCCAAAAAAACCCCTGTGCTTCACAGCCACTCCCCACTCCCTCCCATCTTCCAGTTCTCAATAAATAGTGTCACTAGTCACCCAGGGGCCTCTTGATTGGCCCTTTCCTTTATCAGCAGATCCGATCCCTCAGCAAGTTCTTCCAATTCTATCACCAAAATACATCTTGAATCTGCCCGCTTCTCTTTTTCCACTGTCTCCCCCGCGTGCAAGCTCTTATCACCTCTCACTGAATCTCTGCAGTGATTCAACTTCTTCAACTTCCACTCCCGCTCATCTTCATTCCGTTCTCCACTCAGGAACCAGAAGGAGACTTTCTTTTCCTCTTTAACTTGGTAATTGCATTTTTTAAAAATTACTAAACAATTTTTTAAAGCAGTTTTAGGTTGACAGCAAAACTGAGTGGGAGGTACAAGGAGTTCCCATATGCCCCCTATACCTGCACATGTGCAACCTCCCCCTCCATCAACATCTCCCACCAGAATGGTACATTTGTTACGGTGATGAACCAACATTGGCACATCATAATTATCCAAAGCCCATAGTTTACATTAAGTTTCACTCTTGGAATAGTACGTTCTATGGTTTTGACAAACGTAATTTGACAAATATAATGGCGGGTATCCACCATTATAGTATCATATAGAATAGTTTCACTGCCCTAAAAATCCTCTGTGCTCCACCTTTGCATCCCTCCCTCCCTGCTAACCGCTAACAACACCAATCTTTTGAGTGTCTCCATAGTTTTGCCTTTTCTAGGTTGTCATATAGTTGGAATCACACAGTATATAACCTTTTCAGATTGGCTTCTTTCACTTAGTAATATGCAATTCAGGTTCCTCCATGTCTTTTAACAGCTTGACAACTCATTTATGTTTAGCACTGAATAATCTTCTGTTGGCTGGATAAACCATAGTTTATTTATCCAGTCACGTACTGAAAGATGTCCTGGTTGCTTCCAAGTTTTGACAAGTATGAATAAAGCTGCTGTAAACATCCATGTGCAGACTTTTGTGTGGACATAACAATTCATTTTGGTAGATACCAATGAGCACAATTGCTGGATCACATGATAAGAGTATGTTTAGTTTTGTAAGAAACTGTCAAACTGTCTTCCAAAGTGTCATTTTGCATTGCCACCAGCAATGAATGACAGTTCCCATTGTTCCACAACCTCACCAGCGTTTGTTGATTCATTGTCAGTGTTTTGGATTTGGGTCACTCTAATAAGTGTACGGTGGTATCTCACTATTGTTTTAATTTATAATTTCATAATGATACATGATGTTGAATATCTTTTCATATGCTTACTTGCCACCTATATGTCCTCTTTGGTGAGGTGTCTGTTCAGGTCTCTGTCCCATTTTTTAATCGAGTTGTTCATTTTCTTATTTTTGAGTTTTAAGAGGTCTTTGTATATTTTGGATAACCGTCTTATATCGGATATGTCTTTTGCAAATATTTTCTCCGAATCTGTGGCTTGTCTTCTCATTCTTGCAGCCATGTCAAGAAGTTTTTAATTTTAATGAACTCTAGCTTATCAATGGTTTCTCTCACAGATTGTGCCTTTGATATTTTATCTAAAAAGTCATTACCATACCCAAGGTCACCTAGATTTTCTCTATGTTATTTTGAAGGAGTTTTATAGTTTTGTGTTTAACATTGGGGACTATGATCCATTTTGAGTTAATTGTTGTGAAGGGTGTAAGGTCTGTGTCTAGATTCACATTTTTGTGCATGGATGTCCAGTTGTTCCAGCACCTTTTGTTGAAAAGACTCTCTTTGCTCCATTGCATTGCCTTTGCTCCTTTGTCAAATATCAGTTGACTATATTTATGTAGGCCTATTTCTGGGCTCTCTATTCTGTTCCATTGATCTATTTTTCTATTCTTTTGCCAATACTACACTGTCTTGATTACTACAGCTTTATAGTAAGTCTTAAAGTCAGGTAGTGTCAATCCTCAAACTGAAAGAGATTTTTAAAAACATAATTTGTGTTTTAAAACCAAATCCTTTAAAGACTTCTTCTCATTCAAAATATTTAACAAGACCTCCAAGGCCCTCTGCCCACCTCTCCATTTCTGTCGTCTTCTCCTCCCTCTCGTCACTTTTCATTCTCCAGTCACTGGGGACTGCCTTTGCCTCTCTGAATGTACCATGCTCCTGCACACCTCGAGGCCTTCACACAAGCTGTGTTTATTGCAAGGAATATTCTTGCCAACCCTGCCTCCACCCCCACCACCTTCCCTGCACCAGACTAACTCCTTTCTTATCCTTTAGGTACCAGCTTAAACAGCACTGTTACAGGAAGCCTTCCCCGACCCTCCTGACTGGGTCAAGCCCCCACATGCTTGCATTTCACTTGTATCATTTCTCTCTTTTTTAAGCACATATTAAGTCACAATTGATTCTTTGTGTAGTTATTTTGCATAATGGGTACCCCCATTAGATTATAAACGCTCTGAGGCCAGGGACTTTGTCATTCTGTTTACGGTGGTCTCCCTGGCAAAATGACTGGCCGATGGCAAGGTGTCAATAAGTACTAATTGAGCAAGTGAGTGAATGAAACCTCTAGTCCATATCTACATAATCACATATACATTGAAACAGTATAAATGTGTTCCAAATGAAATCCGTCAGCTTCAATACAAGAATTCATTCACAAAAATATAAGTCATATATAAAAAGCCGTTTTTATATATTTGGCTTGTAACATAAAAAAACATTTTATAGGGCTGGCCTGGTGGCACAGTGGTTAAGTTCGAGTGCTCCACTTTGGCAGCCTGGGATTCTCAGGTTCAGATCTGGGGCACAGACCTAGCACTGCTCATCAAGCCATGCTGTGGCGGCATCCCACATGAAATAGCAGAAGATTGGCACAGATGTTAGCTCAGCGACAATCTTCCTCACACACACACACAAAAACACATTTTATTCTGGCTTTCTTGCTTGTAAAATGACTATAGCTATAACAAAACACAAGTAATATTTCTTTCTTTCTCTCTGATATAGATACTTTTTGCAGAGAAGAAAATTCTTCCCAATTATAATGCTATCATTAGACTTCTTGGGCCTCCTAGAAAAAAATTCATGAAGAGCCCACCAGCCAACCCTTTGTTAATTATATAGGACACAAGTCTCCTTTGCTACTCAGGTGATATTTTTTCCCATGGAGACACAAAAGGAAACGAGTTGGTGGAGAATGATTTTCCTTGTTCTGGCTCTACTTTACTCTCTAATGCTTTTTGTGTTTTTCTTAGACATGTGAATGTATAATCCTCAGTAAGTTAACTGATCTTTGGAATGTGGGCACCACCAACTCTTGTTTTTAATAAAGATTAAACTTAAGTAGGTATTATATTAAATGCAGTTTTAGAGGAAATCTTTAAAGTTTTATTAAATACTGTAAATAGCTTTTTAACTATGAACTTGAGAAGGTAGAGGCTGAGCTGGCACCCACTCTTGGAATTGTTCTCGGGATAGAGGGTGGGACTAGGTTCCGATGGAGGCTCAAATCTTGTGGGAACGCTACAAATTGCTTAGAATATGGTCTTATGGTACATATTCTTTTCAAAAGTTGTCTTTAGCTGAGCTCGTAGACACAGAGAGTAGGATGGAGGTCACCAGGGGCTGGTGGGTGGTGGAACTGGGGAGATGTTATTTAAGGATATACTTGCAACCTGAAGATGAGTAAGTTCTGGCAATCTCACCCACAGCATAGTTATTATAGTCAACAATACCGTGTTATAAACTTCAAAGTTGCTAAGAGACTAGATCTCAAATGCTCTCACCACAAAAAAGAAATGATAATTATGTGATGTGATAGTGTTAGCTAACAAACACTACAGTAGTAATCATATGGCAATATATATATGCATCAAACCAACACATTGTACACTTTAAACTCACACGATGCTATGTGTCAATTATATCTTAATTTTTTAAGAAAGCTATCTTTAATAAGGAAATATTATACAAACGTTTCAGTTTAGCAACATTCTAAATATGTTTCTATCACTGGGAGGAGTAGAGAGAGATTAACTTTTATTAAAATATTTCATTCATTCATTCATTCATCCTTTCGCCAAAAATTTATTTAAAATCAAAAATGTACCAGAAGCAGTTCAAGGTCCTTGGGATCCACAGCGAATAAAACAGAGACTGATCCCTGCCCCGTGGAGATTAAACTGTAGGAGGGGAGATATCCAATTAACCATCAGTGTAATAATAAGTAAATTATGTAGTATTAGTCAACTCAAAATACTTATTGAGTGTATAGAAACCCAGCAGTAAACAAGAGCAGTCTACTTTCTAGCAAGGGGAGATTGACAATAAACATAATAAATAAGCAAATTATATAGTATAATAGAAATAGTTAAAGCTAATAAATCTAAATCCAAAACAGAGGAAATGGTTCAAATATATTTTCCTTCCTTCCAAAAGTTTCAAAATTCTACATGCTCTGAAAGCAAAAACTGCTCACTTTGTATAGAAATTTTCCACAAAGAGTGTGTCCAGTCATAAGATCTCTTTTATTAATAGTAGGCATATTCATTCAGTCATTTATTGATTTATTCCAAAAATAGACCTCAAGGGCCTATTTGGTGCAGAAGGTGGCAGAAAACAATACAGACACAACCCCTACCCTCATGGACAAATATTTTATATTCATCCAAGAATTTCATGGAGAAGACGTGGATCTGAAAAAGCATGTGCCTGCATAGCACATTTACTCGTAAGTTAATAACTATGCTTTTAAAGAATTTTTTTGACTTCGTTTTGTCAACCAAAAGCCTCCTGACATCCAAACCATTGTTTGTAACTGGAGGGTTGGAGGAAAAGTGACAGCCTTTGCTCCTGCCAAAATTATTTCCTCTTCGCTGCAACAAGAAAACCTTTGCTGCTCCTTATCCAAGACGTCGTAACTGAGTCACTGCGGATGGTGCGAGGGAGAGCTGTTCCTGACTGCACACTGGTCAGGGCAGTCCGGACGAAGAAACTGGAGCTTCTACAAGAATTTTTAAGAACCACCTCTGTGACCTCCTTTCAACTCTGGGTACATGTAATATTCCTAATGTTCCAATGTCCAAATTGTAGAAATTATTTTAAGAAAGAAAATGTACCGCATCCAATACCTTAATATGTAGTAAAATTCTTCAAAGATTTTTGTGGTAGAATCTGTTTTTTTTTTTTTGCTGGCCTAGAGTCTCTTTCCCCTTCTCCCAGTCCTAGCAGCCCACGTTTCCTTTGGTAAACCACCCCTCTCCATTCCACATGCCAGAACTGCCAGTCATGTGACCCAACTCCATTGGCCAAGTAGTGTGCCTGGGACCTGAGCCAGGCCAGGCTGATTCTCCTGGGAGTTGAATCTTGAGCAGGGTGACTCAAGGTCAGAAAACATTTGTAGCCAAGACTTTTTGATGACAGAGCCCTGAAGAAATAGTCCATTAGTTCCTGCCATCTGGATTCCCAAGTTTAACTTAGCTACCCGATATATCTTTCCAGTAAAATCCCTTTTTACTTAAATACGTCTGAATTGGTTTCTGTTGCTTGTGACCAAAGAATCCTAACATACCCACCCATATAAATAGATTGGAAAGTGTAATTTCAAAAATTATTTGACCTTTTTAAATATATTTGTTGAAATGGCAAAAATTTTCATTTTGTTTTTCCTTAAGAGTCACCTAGAAGTTTACTCCTCGGGGCTCAAAAGCACAGTTTAAATATAAATGCAGTAAGCATAACTTTTCTTAATGTATTGAGAAAAAATTGTATTCTTATTAAAAAAACATTTTTAAAAAGGCTTTATAAACAGGCTGATCTTTTTATATAAAACTGCTAATGTTCAAATACATTTTCCAGTGAATATAAACTCCTACCTCCAAAATGACACTTATAACAGAAATACAATGAGTCACTGTAACAGCTGCACGTGGGAGCGACTGCCATTGTCTCCTCACAAAAAAATGCCACATAGGTGTATATGTGTGTATAGATAGATACACACACACACACACACACAGATACGTTTATATCTGTACAAAAACAGTATCTACTTATTCTACATTTAGGCACTCATTCCTTGAGGATGGAGAGTTTAATTAGGATTGGAAATTCATTCTGATAACTGTTCATCTTTCTGGCCATTTCTTAATTTATAAAGAGGAAGCAAACCAGATCCAGGTGCACCTTAATAATCTTGATCGCTGGCTTCTTATTCTTTAATTTCTGGGCTGGTACAATGTTTAAATTTTTTTTCCTTCCTCTACCCAAAGCCCCCCAGTACATAGTTGTGTGTTCTAGTTGTGGGTCCTTCTAGTTGTGGCATGTGGGACACCACCTCAGCATGGCCTGACAAGCGGTGCCATGTCCATGCCCAGGATCTGAACCGGCCAAACCCTGGGCAGCTGATGTGGAGCACGCGAACTTAACTGCTCTGCTACGGGGCTGGCCCCTGGTCTGGTACCATGTTTAGATAAACCAAGAAAGCTTTGCAAACTTCAGAATATAGTATAGATAATGAAAATATGGCCAAATAATAATAAATAATACTAATTTGGTCACCTATATTTTTATAGATAACGCTTTATAGTTTTCAAACCCTTTTGCATACTGCGCTCATCAGTTTCCAAGCAAGAAATAGAATTTACTCAGAAGGTTCAATGGAGAGACTTTAATGAAGCTACTATTTATGGAGGTTGTAGACAGGTTAAAGAGCAAACAAAGGATGCTGAGGGAGCCCGAGACAAGCAAGGGTAGGAAGCCATTACTTCCCCTCGAGCCTATGAACTAAGAAGTAGAAACAGTGTTACCAGAGCCCCATAAAAAGTTAGTGCCAAGGAAGAGGGATCACGCAGATGCTGCCAAAGATGTGGTACGAAAGCGGTGAGAGGAGGGAGAATTATCTTGCTCTTTCTTTCTTCCCACCTTCTGATCTACTGCTAAAGCCAACCAGAAGCCAGATGGCAAGGGAGTCCTGGCAATGCAGTTAGTAGAAGGCAGCAAATCCTTAGGGCACAGAAAAGAGCACAGGAGGGGGGCAAATGCATCTGGGGGCAAACTCGGAGAATAACCAGCCACATACATTAACTCAGAATAGAACAGGCTCAGAGAGATTAGATGCCTGATTAGATTTACACAGCTCATAATCCCCGATCTGAGACTTAAATACAAGTTTGCAGACCCTCCAAAGCCAGTGCTTTTTCCAGTATGCTTTAGTTAATGGTTTCGTTGCTGATGACTGATGAGTTTTGTGTTGCTTGGGTCAAATATATATTTTGTTTCAAACTGAGCTACCTGGATGAGGTCCTTTGTTACATGTCTACCGTGGGAATTGGCCCACAAGGCAGATTGTCAATGAACCTGGTGAACACAGTGTTGATGACTATCCAGTCCTGGTGAGGTCAATAGAGAGACACTAGGAGCCACGGGAGCAATAGAGAGGAACAAGGCAGCAACCAGAAGGACCCTGATGGCTGTCAGAGAGCAGCACTGTAGTGTGGGTAACAGCCTGGCCATAGGAGTCAGCGTGACTGAGTTTGAATCTTCGCTCTCTCTTACTATCTGGGGTATTGGCTAATTAATTTGTCTATATTTACTCACTATTGGGGGTAAAAATACTCTATGAGGCAGCTCATAGAATTGATACGAGGACTAAAATAATGCTTGTAAAGTGCTTAGTATGATGCTTGACATAGTAGTTGTAATTAACAATATCTACCATTTATTGGGCTCTTCACATGCTATTGCTATCCATTAAACAGACATAAGGTAGGTCGTAATATCCCTCACCTTACAGGTATGGAATTGAGGCTTAGAGAATGATTTGCCTAAGACCACATAGCTAATACCAGCATCGAGATCTGAATTTAAAAGCACATGCTTCTACTCCATTATACAGTTCTAGACAAGAGGGGATTCCAGTAGTTTTCCTGGTGGGGACTCAAACCAGAAAATTTTTAAATGTGCCTTAACACATGTCTTGAACTTTCCAGATTGGTGCAAGGTAGGGGACAGGAGCTATGCACTCTTTTCTGGGTATTGCTCTCATCAGTTTGCTGTGTCCATTGTTGACATTTCAGGGGTAGCACCAACAATGTTACTGTTTGAAATAAAGCCCAGTATACCCCTGAGGAACATGCCTTTCGCCAGGGGATAATTGGTTTGGAATCCCGATGTCATTATTTATCATCACGTGGAGCTGATTTGCAAGGAATACGGCTTTGATGCTTGAGGATTGGCTTTGTGCCAAGCAGTCATTGTTGGGGATTCTAGCTGTTTGATGTTCAGATGCAATCTGCTGAGGAGCTGACTAGGCCTATTAATAGGACTTCAAATACAGTGTCACAAGCTTAACTATGAGGGCCTGGAAAGAGAGCCCTGAATAACAATTCTGAGAGAGCCAGGAGGTGTCATTGGACAGGACGGTGTGACCTTGACACTATGATAAGAACTCTTGAAGGCATCGGAAACATGCCGGCAGTTCCTCTCCACACTCACTCTCACCCACATTCACTATTTTGGGCACTGACATTGTATGGCACATCACAATTAGGAGGCTGTCTTTCCCACAGGATAGAGCTCCTTAGAGGCAGGGATTATGTCATTAATTCAAAAAGCATTCATTGAGTGTCTCTTGCCACTGCCAGGCATTGTATGAGGAGCCAGGAGCCTTATTCATCTTTGTACCCAGCACCTCATACGGAGGCTAGCACATGGCAGGCATTCAGTGAGTGTTATGGGTAAAATATTACTCGCTGAGGAGGCTAACCACAAACATTGTGGTCACTTGAATGTGCTATTTTCTCAAAATTCCCTGTAACGCCCAAGACTTTTGAATTAGGAAAATCAACTTGTGGCTAATATGACAGAACTATTTAACACATTTCTATTTATCTTGTGGTTAAAGGCTAAAGCATTCCAATTGATCAAATATTTTGGTTGTTTAAGAGTTAAGTCCATATTTGGTAATATCAACGAAAAAAATAAACTCAATACTTAGATAAAATACGAATCGTTCCTTGATGATTAAAAGGCAATGTGTACCTCACAGCTATCATTAAGGAACCATTTATCATGGGATAGGCTCTAGCAATACCTGGGGTTAAGAGCTTGGACGAATAAAGGCTCTCCTTCTTACTAGTATTTATTTTTTATACTCAATTAATGATACATAATTATGATAAGACCCCTAGGCTACTGTCAATCATTTAAAAAATCATTAAAAAAAAAGAACCCATGAAGGTTGTTTGTGAAAGCAACAGGAATTAACTCTGACTAAATTAAACATAAAAGAAATTCATTTGAAAGATAATGAGCAGCTCTTAAAAGGGAAGGTTGGAAGCCCCGGTTCAGAAACAAATGGCAGGATCTAACAGAGGTTAGGCAGCAGAAAATGCAGCTGAGGACATGCCACAGGACTGGACTCTGGCTGCCACTGCCCTGCTGTGAAGAATGCCTGAATGGTCTCTGCGACACGGAGCTGGAGTCCACGTGGGCTGAGCCGAGGTCACAGGACCACAGCCCCGAGGCCGGAGCATGGGGTGGGGGTGGGGAGGGAGAGAGGCTCTAGCCTCTTCAGCTTCTGTAGCAAAAATTTGGGCTGTGCCTCTTGTAAGCCTTATCCATTAAAGGAGTCAAAAAAGGCAATCTCCATTGCATAGGCTGGGTAATTTTAAAACAAACCCAAACTATATTGTTTAATATAATACTTATGATAAAAAACAAATGTGCAAAAATATAGTGCAATAATAGGTTGAATAATGCCCACCCAAAAGATATCCACATTCTAATCCTTGAAACCTCTGAATGTGATGCTTATATGGCAAAAAGGACTTGGCACATGCAATTAAGTTAAAGATCTTGAGCTGAGGAGATTAACCTGGATTACCTCAGTAGGTCCAATGCAGTCACCAGGGTCCTTATAAGAGAGAGCAGAGGGATCAAGGTCAGTACAAGGATATAAGATGGTGGAAGCAGGAGGTTGGAGAATGTGAGTAAGAGGTCATGAGCCGAGGAATGCAGGCCACCTTTCCGTCAAAGCAGGAAAAGGCAGAAAATATATTCTCCCTTGGAACCCACGGAAGGAGCCAACCATGCTGACACCTTGATGTTAGCCCCATAAGACCCAATTTTGGACTTCTGACTTACGAAAGTGTAAGAGAATAAATTGCATTGTTTCAAGCAAGTAAGTTTGTGGTGACTGATTATAGCAGCCAAAGAAAATCAATCTAAAGAGTCAAGGAGAAATCCTAGCTATTTAAACTTTCTAGTAAAAAACAGAGTTCCAGGTAAATAAGAGATTCCAGACAATGGAAAATAGAATACAAAGACACTTCATATTCATTAATTGCAGCTCTTCAGTGTTGTTAATGCAACTGTGGCTTACTTTATTCTATCAGCCAAGTTCTTTGACAAGGGGATCAACATGGTGGTATTTTGGACATAACTCAAGAGGCCATATGCTCCTATGACCTCGGAATTTGCCTACCAAGCGTAGAAGAAAGAAGTGATATCTATTAGATAATACAATGTGAGGACAAATATTAGAGAAAAATACTATGTACTATGCTTAATTGTCACCTGCTCTGATGAACGTTTTAACATCATTGAACTTTTACAGTAGTTAAGCTTATAGAATGCAGTAGTTTGAGCATGTAGGAGAAACAAAGCAAGAAAAATAAATACTCAAACTGCATATACTTTTAAATAACTTAAGACATAGAAATTAATGCTGAAACTGATCATTAAAAGCATTATAGTCTTTTTTTAAGCAAGTTTTCCAATATTTGAAGTTTAAAACAGGTTCTATTAAATAAGCTATTTTATAGGAAGAAGACGACTTCTCATTCTATAATAAAATTTCTTCCCTTTTCGGGGCTGGCCCCGTGGCCGAGTGGTTAAGTTCGCGCGCTCCGCTGCAGGTGGCCCAGTGTTTCGTCGGTTCGAATCCTGGGCGCGGACATGGCACTGCTCGTCAGACCACGCTGAGGCAGCGTCCCACATGCCACAACTAGAGGAACCCACAACGAAGAATACACAACTATGTACCGGGGGGCTTTGGGGAGAAAAAGGAAAAAATAAAATATCTTTAAAAAAAAAAAAAAATGTCTTCCCTTTTCTCCCTTGCAATCATTAAAAATGGTTTCTGTTCATAAGAATTCCTAGTCATCATATGCTATCCAGCCTCCCAACCTCTCAAATCGAAACCTGTAATTCTGATTTTTATCCAGTGTGATATCAAAGCCCTGTGTCAAAATGAGTTGGTTCAGGGCCAGTCTGGTGGTGTAGTGGTTAAATTTGCATGCTCTGCTTCAGCAGCCCTAAGTTCATGGGTTCGGATCCCAGTTGCAGACCTACACACCACTCATCAAACAATGCTGTGGTGGTATCCCACATACAAAATAGAGGAGGATTGGCTACAGATGTTAGCTCAGGGCCAGTCTGCCCCATCAAAAAAAAAAAAAAAAAATCAGTTGGGTCACGAAAGGTAAAATACATCTCTGGATGTGAGTTTCCTCCCCTCATTTGTCCATGTGCTCTGGTTATGCATAAGGCTGTCCAAACAGCCTTTTACCACCTGTGGCAGCTGAGTTAAGAGTAAACACTTTCATACTTAAAACAATCCTCTCATTGCAGTGAAGTGACTATAAAGGGTTTAGATCTTTAAAAGTAATTTGAAAACTAAATGCAATGAATTACAATATTCTCTTACATAGAGATAAACGGAAGATAGGCATAGCAATGATAGAGATGTAGCACATAAAATGAAAACAATATTTAGCACTTTTTTTTAATGCTGCTGACTCTGGGTCTTATTCATTCTGGCAACGGTTTTTTCTGTTTTACTGAGAAAGATTCACAGAGCTAACATCAGTTGTTAATCTTCCTCTCTCTCTTTTCTTTTTCCCTCCCCAAAGCCCCAGTACCTAGTTGTACATTCTAATTGTAAGTCCTAGTTCTTCTATGTGAGCTACCACCACAGCATGGCTACTGACAGATGAATGGTGTGGTTCTGTGCCCAGGGAACCGAACCCAGGACACTGAAGCAGGGTGCACTGAACTTTAACCCCTAGGCCATCAAGGCCAGCTCAATATTTAGCACTTTTGAGAGAAAGAGAACAAGTTGATAGAAAACATTCTTTATTTTGCATTAAGGAATTTGTTCTGGTGTAAAAACCAATCCTGATTTTGCATTATCCTTTTCACAATGAGTAGGTAAGATGGATCAGCTTTGTGTTGCTGTTCATTGAGTTAGCAATTCCATATCCTCTTCTTTCAGAGACGAATTGGACATCTGAATCAAAGAAAAAAAATGTTGAGTTATATTTGATAGACTAAGTCACATAAAACTCACTGAGTTATACAGTGGCTTTAAAGAGTCAAAGCCTAGTGTTATTCTCTCAAAATCGTAACATTTTAAAAAGCACCTAATCACATCATTGATAAAAGTTACAGCTTATAAAGAATAAAACAATTATTCTCATTTCTCTGAGCAAGACTTCACTCACATAATGTTTTGACTTTTAGGGAACCTTGGAAGCAGTCGTTTAGCTTTCATGGAATTATTATACGTTGGTATATTTAATGCAATGTAAATTATGGAGTGAAATCAACAATTTGCATTTCCATGTGATTCAACAGATCTGAATTTTCTGGAATTAGAAGGAATCTCAGAGTATGTTGATTCTTGCTCCCCAGGTTTGAGGCTAACTTTTGTTACAGAAACAATTAACTAAGGGCAAGTAGTATATATTAGGAGTATCAAACCCATTGTAGAGGTGAGGCCTGGAACTGAGTCTTACTATGAACAGCCTGTGTATCTGGTGCACCCAGAAGTAGGCCTGGGTGCAAAGAGCATCTGCACTTCAGCATTACCTGCCAACATCTTGGACTTCCAGCCTCCAGAACTGTGAGAGAATATGTTTCTGTTGTTTAAGCCACCCAGTCTATGGTGTTTTGTTCTAGTGGCCCTAGCAAACTTATACACTGGGGGACATTTGAGCATGACCAAGGAGTTGCTATCAGTAAATATGTTGAGACATCAAGTTAAATTGGGATTGTTCTGGACAAATCAGGATTAATTGTCAAACTAATGCTAAGCTCTAGGATAGCTTGCCTCAAGAAGAGGATGGGAGAAAAGAAGTGGAAAGCATTCTAGGCTAAAGGAGCTCTTGAGCATCAAACAGCCTGGGTACATTTAAGAAACATCATAAAGAGATTTGTGTTTTCTGAAGCCCACTTGATAGCATATGGCAGAGGGATTGTTGAGTATGGAGGGAGACTGAAGCAGGAGACTATTTCAAAAGTGTTGGCCTCAATTAAAGGACTTACAGGATGGGTGATGGGAGGAGACAAATGCAAGGAATACGAAGAAAATAGAACCAATAGGACCCAGTAACAGACTATATGCAGGGGACAAGGAAGAGGTCAATAAAACAAATTTTGGGCTTGGGTTACTTAGTCAATGGAGATGCCATTTACTGAGATAGGCACTAAGGAAAAAGATCAAGTTTGGAGAGGAACTTATAGTTTCTTTCTGAAATAGTTAATGGTGGCCCTGGGTGTATAATTTTTAGATCCTGATTCTAGACTATGGAATATAACAAAGTTGAGTTGACTAAAATTATTATTTTGAAATATTTTTTAAAAATAGAATAAATTTCCAACTTCTCCTTGAAAAGGTCAGTTAGTTTAAATAATCAGTAAAAAACCTACCAACCATGATTTTATATTATTCAAAATTACTTCTAGACAGCAATGATAACTCTTATATTTACATCTTATATTATCGCTTATTTGAAACCATGAGAACACTTCCCCTTACTGGACACTCAGGCTGTCTATATTCAGGGCAATGTTTGACTGTATCAAGTTTTGGCTGTTTCAGGTGGCAAGAAGATTTGGTCAGTCAACCTTGAAACCAGTTGTTCACTTGCTTCTTGGATGATCGGTCATTGAGATCTTCCTTTTTCATGACTCACCAGCTTTTCAGTAACTTTATCAACAGGAGTCATTCATTGATTCTTTCAGTAAATAGATGTAATAAGCCTGCCTGCTACCCGGAAGGCACTGATAGGTCTGGGGGACAAAGAATTAGAGTTATGACTATTGTCTGCAAGTTGCTCAATTTCTCATGAGGGAACCAACAAAAAAATTGATGATTTCAGATAGTGTGGCGATTGCCTTAATAGAATGATGCACAAGGAGCTCTAGCAAATTCTTAGACAAGAAGTAGTTTCCTTCTCACTACCCCAGGCCTACCACATATTCATATTTTAAAGGACAGGCTTATAAATCCTCCTATTTCTTGATGGGAAGACAATGATAATGTCTGAAGTTGACTAATTAAGAAGTGACAATATAGACATATTATTTAAAGATATGGAGATAACCACTAGAAAAACTGAAAATGGAAAGTTTGAAGTGATTCCCTGGGAAAGGAACTGGCAGTGGGGAGGGGTGGAGCAGGGGACTGTTACTTTTTATTATTCACCTTTCTATTTTATCTTTCTACCAAAGGCATACATTTGATAAAAATAAGAAAAATAAAAAGCCAATTTAGCTCTTTCCCTTCCATCTTTTCTTCCTCCCATGGCTTCCACAACTGTCCTTCAAATGTTGGAATGGAGAACACATGGACTCAGGAGTCCCCTGGTTGATTGTCTACAGTTCTATTCATTTGCACACCTATTTGTTGCCTGCTTACTCTGTGCCAGGCATGGAGAATATGGCGGTGGGCAAGAGAGACATGGCCTTTACTCTCACGGAGCTTACATTGGTGGGAAGAATGAATATAAACAAGTAGTTGTTTAATTTTGGTCTCTTCTCCCTCTCTACTTGGTCAGCTGAGCAGTACAAGCACCGCCACCAAGCAGTCATCCCAAGTGTGTGAGCAGCCAGGGAGGCCTGAGCCCAGGAATGCAGCACCTACCACCTCACTGGAGGAGAAACCAGGAGGATCCAGTCACAAGCACTGAATTACTTAACTGGAATATGCACAGTTAACCATTTCCTGTCTCAGTGAATGGGATCGTGGATGGTAGAGTGGAGTGTTGAAGGGTACAAACTCTAGAGCCAGACTTCCTGGGTCAGAATTCCAGTTCTTTCACTTGTTAGCTGGAACTATGACCCTAGGAAAGTTACTGGACCTTAATGGAGCTATAATTCCTCATAGTTGTTTGAATTCAATTACCTGAAGCATGTGGAAGAGTGGCTGTCTGAGTAAATGCCCAATAAATGTAAAGTTATTATTAGGTATATCTATATATTTAAAATGGTTAAAAAGGGGGCTGGCCCCATGGCCTAGTGGTTTTTGTGTGGTGACCCACATACAAAATAGAGGAAGACTGGCATAGATGTTAGCTCACAGTGAATCTTCCTCAGCCAAAAAAAAAAAAAAAAAGATTAACAAGAATGATACTAATTATGAATATTTCATATACATGTGTAAATTGGTTTTTAAATTTAGAATTCAGCATTCTCATCCCAGAGCATATGTTGATTCGCCATATATGAATGTAACTATTTATTTGTATAAGGACATGAATGCACAGAAACAGATCTGGAAAGATACACTTGACATGGCTGACAGTAATTTCTTCCATGGAGAGCTAGATTGGAGATGGTCAAGAAGGCATTTTACCAAACGTTTCAGTTCTTCTTCATGATGAAAACGTATTCACAAATTAAAAGTAATTTTTAAAAGGTAGAAAAAATGTCCTATTAAAAGAAATGCTGACAGTCAGTTGGAGATGTAAAAAGAAGTATATTTACATTCAGACAACATTTCCACATTTATTGATTGAAAACTCAGTTTGCACTAGTCGCTGCACTAGGTACTTTAGTGTGTATGAAAAGTAAATTCCCAGTTACCAATCCCTCGCAAAGGCCCCTTTCCCTCAGTTGTAGCTGGTATGACATGAATTTGAGCTGGACTTTGTGGGATGGGGGGTTTCAACTGGAGTGTGGAGTGTCTAGTCATGGCAGGCGGTGGAAGCAAAAGCATGCAGGTAGGAGAGTGTGAGAAATGTCCAGGAAACAACAAATAGTTGAGTGTGGACAGAGCACAGGGTGCTGGAAAGAGAGTGGTGAGAGAGAAATTGGAGAGAGAGATTGGATTCAGTGTACTCAAATACTGAGGGAGGGCATTTGGTTTTATTTCTTTAAATGAATGGGAATTACTGAAGGATTTGGAGTAGAAGAGTAACACGTCTTACGAATATTTTGGCAGCAGTATATAGGATGAATTCAAGTGAGTGAGCTTCCTTAGGGAATTTTAAGTGGTCTATGTAAAAGGGGATGAGTGCTTGACCTGGTGCATAATAGGGAAAATAGGAAAAAGAGCTAGATGGGAAATAACATATGAGAGCTAAGACAGAACTTAATTGGCTGAAAAAGTCCAAACATTGGGAAAAAATATAAAGAGGAGGGATTTATAGGCTACTTCAAAGTTTTTAGGAGTACATTTTTAATAAAAAACAAATAGATGTAGAGTTACCCAATGATGCCATTCACAAAAACAGGGAAGCCACCAGAAAGGCAACGTTAGGAAAGATGACAAGTTTTTTTCAGGACACATTGAGACTGAATTGCTAGATGGGCATCTGAGGAGAAACAAACATCAGTCATTTGAAGATCCGTCTTCAAGAGACGTGTGCACAGAGGAGACAGTCAAAGATGCAGGTGTGGGTAAGACAGCCCAGTCCAGGTGTAGAAGAGAAGGGTGGTGACTGAGACTTGAGGAATGGTTTACTTTGAGGATGTTGGAATATTAGAAAAGCTAGTGAGAGACAGAGAAGGTCACCCAGAGAAGCAAAAGGAGAACCAGAGTCACGCCTTGAATGGATCCAAGGAAGAAGAGAATTTGAAGAAAAGGAGAGGTCAACAGTATTCAATGTAGCAAAAGAGCTAAGGAAAATAAGGACTGGTAGTTATTCCTTCTCTGTCACCAGAAATGCCTTAGTAAAAGGCAGTTAGAATATCAGGTGAGCCTGAAGGGCACTTGACACAAGTCCCCACATGTTTTAAAGGTGGGTGGAAAAGTCAAGTAAGGAGAAAATATGAAGATACAGCTGGAATAGAATTCAGAGTAAAGATAGAAAAATGTCCGGAACGAAATGAAAACAGAGTCATGGTTGCATGAAAAGCTGAATACCCAGAGCTGAGACATTTTTCTTTGACCCACTTCCCAGAAGGTCTTCTTAAGGAGTGTATATTGAAACCTCTCTACCTCAAACTGAGAGTCACATAAACCAATGAATGTGGCAGGGGTAGGGAGGGAAGGGTAGCTTTAAAAAACGTAGATTACATCCTCTTTCTGCTCAGCCAGTTTTGATAGTCCTTGCTGCCCACACCATACTTTCTAAACTTCTTATCTCGGCAATGCAGAGCCTCAATAAATTGAGTCCCTCTCAATATGACTTTTCACTGGTTCTCAAAATAAATACAAGCTGGTCTCCTCACTGTCTCCCTAAATTTCTTTTAATTCCTACATCTGCACCTTTGCCGGAACTATTTTCTTTGCCTAGAATCCTCCTCCTCGCTCTGTTTCTTCAGTTTACTAAACTCTTAATGCTTAAGTCAAGCGCCATTGTCTCTGTAAAGTTTTCCTTTACAATCTAATTCCTGTAGCATTTATTTTGGGGTTATTCCCTTGGCACTTAGATGTTATCTGCTATTGTTTGGTATTATACCTTCTTTAGATTATAAGCTTCTTGAGAAGGAAACAAAATTTTATTTGAAAAGAACCTAGCATAACATCGTGTTTCAAATTGAGCTAATTTTAAATTGAAGTATCTAAGTGTAGAGTTTGATGAGCATTGAAAATCATATATACCTCTGTAACTACTCACCATACCACTCAAGCTAGAGAGCATTTCCAGCACAGTATCTTACACAGAGTGAGCGCTCAGTAGACACCCAGCTCGGCCCAGGGAGACAGGCAGGACCAAGGGGGTGAATCCTAAGTTTGCAGACTGTCTAAAGGGTTTGGATCACCTGAGGTCAGATGAAATGAGAAGTCAAATACTGAAGTCGGGGGTGGCGGGGACAAGGGGGCAGTATTTTGTAAGTCCGAGCAGGGCTTGTGCAATCTTCAAGGTCACATTAGACAGGAAAGGTTCAGTGACCAATAGGCAGCTGTGGAGGCTGGGGCGGCGGGTGGCAATGCCAAAATCAGCTTTACTTCTCCAGCTGGGAGAATTTGCCCCCTTAGAGGGTTCAAGGTTGCAGTATGTGGTGCTCCTGCCCGAGGTCTGAGGTGATGAGATTTCTGGAAGTTTCTTATTAAGAGCATTTGCTTACTGACTGACTGACTGACTGACTGACTGACTGCTGATAAAAGTGAGATCTTGGCTGACTTAGGTATTTTGCTGTGTTATGTTAGTAAAACACCCCAGTCAATTCTCCACATGGTAATTGCATTTGACTAAAAAGATGTGAAAAGGCTGATGGACTGATCCCAGCAGAATACTTCTCTAACAGGATGCTATGTTGCTGTTTCTTTATATTTAAAGAGCTGTCATTGGTTAGGTCTCAAATAGCTCAGTGTGCCCATTGGATGTCTCTACCTGGTTGTCTATGTAATGTCTTGAACTTAACGTGTTCTAAGCAGAATTCTTGTTCCCTTCTGCCCTGCCCAGCCTTCTCATGTTACTAAATGTCACACAGTTCTTCACACCAAAATTCTAAGGAGTTCAAGGAGTCTCCTTCGATTCTTGTCCTTTCTTTGGTATTCAACATCAAATCCATCAAGATCTGCCAGCTGTGCCTTCAACATGTCTCCTGATTTTTGTGTAGCACAGAGATTAAGCAGACAAGATCTGGAGCCAGATTGCCTGGGTTTGAATCCTGGCTCTAATACTTACGCAGTGTGATCTTAGACAAGAACTTCAGTCTCCTCACATGCACAATGGAGAGGACAATAGCCCTGACCTCAGAGGGTTCTTTGTAGGAAGAATGTTAATGCATATAGTACTTAGAACTAAGCCTGGATGTAGTTGGTCCTCAACTAAGTTTAGCTAGTACTACCTCTCAATCTACCATCTTAATCCAATCCCATCTTCTTTCACCTGGATTACTGAAACCCTTAACCTCTACTCAGTTTCCCTGCTTTTATTTTTGCTGTCGATGGTCTACACAGCTACCAAAGTGAACTTTTAAAAATATAAATCAGATCAAGTCATTCACCTGCACAAACTCCTCCAATAGCTTCCGAATCAGAAAAGAAATCCAAAGTTCTCACCATGGCCAACAAGGCCCACGCTGGTCGGGCTTCTGCTGATAACGCATCATCCACAGCTCTCTCTTTGCACTGCTTCACTTCACTGTTTCTCAGACTACTGTTTCTCAGACATGCCAGTCACTCCCAGTGCAAACCTTTGCACTTGCTGTCCCCCTTTCCAGAAATGCTGTTCAGCCAGCTCTTTGCATGAAAACGTGCTCATTCCATTCAGCTCTTACAACTTCCTAAAGAAGTCTGCCCAAATCACCCTATCTCACTCTCTTGCTCATTTTATTCTTCTTCACAGTTCTCATCAGTACCTGAAAATACACTGTAACTTAAATTGTTTGCTTGTTTATTATCTGTTTCCTTCACTACAATGTCAGCTTTCATAGTCTATCTGCTTCATCATTATGTCCCTGTGACTAAAACAGTAAATGAACGTCATAGGAACTCAATAAATACTTGTTGAATGAATGAAGGGGTTAATTTTCATATCTTCTCATACTATTCACCCATCTACCCTCTCCTCCAAATTAAACATTACAGAATCATCTAGCCCAACAACTCTCATTTCGTAGGGGAAGAAACCTATCAGCCAGGCTGAAGGTTGTCTTGGGACCACCTCCTACTCCTGGTCCAGCACTCTTCCATCTACTGTGCTGCCAGTCACCTTCTTGCATCCACACTCTGTAGTGACTTGGTGCTACTGACAATGCACGGTAACGTGAGCACAGGTAACTAGAGGTATTATTCAAAGGTTCTTCTCTTCTAACTTCTGTCTCTCTGGGGTCTCTCCATCCCCACTCTCCTTCTCCCTCTGTCTTTTCTTCAGCTAATCCTCAGGGTTCCATTCTTGACCTGCCCTTCCCACTGGCCCCCTGGGTAGTCTCGTCCACTGCCGTGACTTTAACTACCATCTACCTGCTGATGAATCTGTACCTCCAGCCCAGATTCCTCTCCTCGTCTCCAACTCACACTTCTAACTGCTTACTAGATATCTCTGTCTAGATGTACCTGGGCATCACACACTCAGTATTTCCAAAGCAGATTTTATCCTCCATCAAAATAGCTCTTCCTCCAGTAGCTTCCTATACAGTGAATAGTAACATGTTACTCAAACTGGAAACCTCCTCACTCTGTTTGCTTCAAAGAATCTTAAAGACATGTTGATTCTCCTTCCCAAATAATTATTGTATCTATTTTTCTCTTTTCCACTGCTACTACTTTAGTTATACCTATCATCATCTCTCATATGGATGACTTTAACAATCATCTAATTAAGTATTTTTCAAAATGTGGGTTGTGACCTTTAGTGAGGCATCAAATCAATTTAGTGGGCCATAATAAGCTTTTTTAAAAAAAATCTTAAACTTATTTCTTTATACAATCCAGAAATTAACAGGATCAAAAGTAGCAGCAACACAGAGACATTTACTGGCAGCCTTTCCTTTTTTGCAAAGGTCAAAGTACTCAAAACATTTTCAATGACCACAAAAACACATCTAACAAAGAAAGCCAATCCTCTGCCCCCATACACTTAACCTGAGTGGAGAAACGTTTTACATGAACAGCGCTCGGTGGACAGCATTATCAAATACAGTGGCAATTTAGTTTTAATATGATTTTTGTACACATCAGGATTGTGAAAGACATTTAGTTTTTTTCTCTGCAATGCTCCTCTCTGGCATCCATATCTATCATGTTTCCTGCCCCAAAGGGGTTAGCTCCTTGGAATAAATCTTTTGCCCCTTTCTACACATTACCTGTAGCAACCCTCCTGGATCTGAAATAGCAATCAGATACTCTTGCTTCAGGCTGGTCTGTCTAGTGTTATTTCCCAGTTCCATGGTCTGGTCAGGAACTAAGTTTTCTGCTCATTGTGAAATTTCCCCAGTGTCCGTGGGTCCAGTAATCGTCCTCCCTCAAGTTTTTCTTCTTCCTGAAGCAACCTCTGAGTTTGGACAGGAGTCATTCCAAGCCTCTCCACCAGCCGCTCTCCCAGGCTTCATCTTCCAGTCCTGGAAGGCAACGTTCACAGTGGTGGTGCCGTTCGTGGCTGAACAGGTACAGACTGTCTAGTAAAGGATGACAAAGAGTCTCCAAGGTCTTGACTGGGCTTAAGACAAACAGCCAATCACGATCTTCCTTAAGCAGTCTGGCCCTTTGCTATTACTCTCATGGCCTCATTGCCTTATTTAGCTGTTTCCTTGGTTGTTGCAGGCAAGTTCTAGGAGGGCAGGAACTGTGTTTCTTTCACTGTACCTCTAGGGTTTTCCTCTGTCTACTCCTCCGTACTGTTTGCATTTCTCACCGTCTGCTTTTGTTACCGGCTTTGGGGCCTTGGAGGAAGTGCTCTTTCACTTGTCTTAGTTTCTTCCTGTCCCTAATAGGTTCAGGCAAATAAGCGTCCCCGGGAAAGTTCTGATTCCTGAGGCACTGGTTCCTCCTGCAGTCTCCAGATCTGCCGGGCCTTCAAGTTCTAGGTGCACTGGGTGGACCCAGGCCTGTGGCCACATGCAGGACAGTCCTCAGCTCTCCATGGTCTGAGGAGGCCACCAGGGTGAGGATCACAACCAGATGAGGAGACTGAGGCCATGGAGAGAGAGGAGAGTGCCTGCCCCATGCAGGGGGACCTTGCTGCCAGGTGACCCCTGGCACCCAAACAACACCGCCTCAGGCCCTGCTGCCTGGCATGCTAAAACCAGAATTTTTAAAAACATGAAATCAGGTGGCCCGGTGGCACAGCGGTTAAGTGCGCACATTCTGCTTTGACAGCCTGGGGTTTGCCGGTTCCCATCCGGGGTGCGGACATGGCACCGCTTGGCAAGCCATGCTGTGGTAGGCGTCCCCCATATAAAGTAGAGGAGGATGGGTATGGACGTTAGCTCAGGCCCAGTCCTCCTCAACAAAAAGAGGAGGATTGGCAGGAGATGTTAGCTCAGGGCTAATCTTCCTCAAAAAAAAACCCTAAAAACAAAACAAAACATGAAATCGAGTGGAATGGTGTAGAAAATATCTGAGTGTGGCACATGCAGTAAAGTTAAACTGTTTAGTATGGTTGTATATTTTCAGAGTTTACGGTGTAATAGCGTGGGTCAAGGTCAAAAAATTTGAAAGATACTAACCTAATTTGTTACCCTGCCTTCATTTTTGTCCCCCTCATACTCATTTTCTACCTTGGAAATGACCTTTCTAAAAAGTGAGGGCATGGAGGGGATGTCTAAGCACTGTAGACCAAGTCAGACAAAGCTGAGTTTGGAACCTGTCTCTGGCATTTAATGGCACTCTGATTGTAGGAGAGTTACTTCAACACAAACTCTGATCTCCTCATCTCTAAAGTGGAAATAACAACATCATGATTTCGGGTCTGTGAGCCAACTCCACTCCAGCCACTTTAAATCATTCACCTCTAAGAATCCCAAGGTATATATTATTATAGTCATTTTATTAAGGAAACTGAAGCTCAGAGAAGTAAAAAACTTGCTCCAGGTCACGTTGCTAGTACATTCCTAAGCAAGGAGTTCATTTCAAGATCCCCCATGCTCTTTCTATTGATGGTGAATTTCTACCCATATAAAGTCTGAGGTTTGTCATCTCATGGCAAGTTATACTCACTTCTCACACATTCACATAACTCAATCAGTTGAGTATTTATTAAGCATCAGTTAAGTACGTAGCACTGAGTTGGGGACTATATGGGAAAGAGAAGAGTGAAATGTGGTCTGTTCTCATAGAATGTACATTTAACTTGGGGAGAAAACACTGATAGACACACAGCAAGAGTAAGGTTACTGGTGGTGCTGAGTATCTGAAGCACGTTATTTAAAAATTGCAACAGATGTTATTCTATTACAAATTTAAACAACAGTTAATGAAAGAAATCAATTTAAATTTTATATAATACCTAAAGGATCTAGTGTATGGATCTAATTTATAGATTAGGAATCTGCATGGATGCGAATATTTATGTTACCTCATTTTTTTAATTTAGCAGAAGATGTTCCATTTCAGAGACTATGAATATTGGAATAACATAGTCTCTTTTGCATTTTAAAAATAAACCACATCTATTTGTGCTTTACCTAATTATCAGCATTTTGTTCAAACAAATTGGTGTGCTTTCCAGTTAAAAACTGATAGGGAAGAACAGTTTTTAAAAAATCCTTCTTTAAAGGGTTCACAGGAAGCTCCCTACTTAGTCATTCACCAGAACAAGCCTCGCCCTTCCACATGTGTGTACGCTTTCTGCTTTCCCTATTTATTGTTTTAAATTGATTTTCCATTCCTCTGGTGAGCACCATGTTCCAAGCATTTCCAAGGGAAATTCAGTTTATATACGCACTACCGACTTACTGGTTTTTGTATCAGGAGTTATTGAATACAAATAAGGTATGTGGCAGGACAGCAAGGATTCAGTTGGAGAACTGAAGAGCTGAGCCTGTGGACTGCATAACCCTAAAAGAGTACTGTCGCCGTGCTGCAGCCCAGCTCTGTTGTGTGGAAGAGAGAGAAAGAAGCAACAACATACTCTAGGACCTCTGCAGTGGCTGACATGAAAGAGAGTTACACAGGATTTCTCTTTGAAGTATTAAAAAAAAAAAGACTGACATGAGCTATATCATTACCTTGGTTTAACTGATACCTAAAAATTATCCTCTGTTGTTATCCTTTCTTGAAACTAAGCTCTATTGTGTTTCAGTTAAAACCTTTGAGAAAACTCTGAGGGGAAGTCTCAGGAAGAATTAAGTTTTCAATTTTCTTTCTTCTAATTTCTGTGCTTACAAATAAAATTAGTATTAAAGTCTCTAGAACAAAATCAGTACTACGCATATCCTGTTTAAGTAAGCCAAATGACATACATGTTTATCCAGAAACCAAAAGTTCCTTTCACTTTTACTATTTTTATACACTGGAGTTTCAAAAGATCCCAGGATATTTCTCAAATAGATGGGAATTTGCCATGTGGGTGCCTACACTCAGAGGTACACCGTAAATGGGGTTCTCTGGTTAACGAACTGAAGGGTTAGGTTACATTTTTTTTAAATTCTTTGAAAAATTATCAGATCTAAGATAAAGTATACAGAAAGGATCTTTAAAAATATTATCACAAGTATGAAGACTAGACAAAACATTTGACAAGAAAAAGACAACTCGAGCTATAACACATACACAACTCCAAGCTGCTACATTATTCCCAGCCAGCACCAGATAACAGGATTCCATTCTTGTGATGTGTGGGAGTTAAAACATATAAAAGAAAATAACAGCTTATGGTTAGTGAAAGCACAATGTGAAATTTACACATCTTATCATACTTGACAAGAAGATAATATGGATCAGGTTTAATCCACTGTGACCTTATTGTAAGGTATGTGGTACTTGGCTCTGTTGGACTGTGAGGTGAAACCCATCCTCTCCTAGGCTGTTAAAAGTTAAATGTGCAAAATAACGGACCAGAAACTAAGAAATAGAAAATAGTCACCATCCCTGCTCCAAAACAATATAAAAAGCCCTAGGCTATGTGGAATAGAAGAAAAGATTAAAATAGAAATGCACATACATTAAAAAAAAACATATCAAGGAATTTTACAAAAGTTACAATCTGATTAAGCACATGTTATCGTGAAGGAAGTGTCAAAGTGAGGTGACATGATCTCGGAGAAGATGCAATCACAGAGCAGAAAGTTTGTTTCACTCACTTGAAAAGTATACACTGAGTGCCTCCGACGTATATATCATGTTGCTGTACGTGAAACAATTTTTTAAAAAGATAAAAGATGTGAATTTGTGACCTATTCTAGGGTTTGTATTTTACATGCACAATCAAATAGTTTTGAGGTGTGGATATAATGATATTTTTAAAGCTATTTTTAGTTTTAATCCTTCTTTCACGTATAAGGCTATTCAAATGGTAATGTGAAGAAATCGCTCAACTACTCTGGGCTAAAAGCAATTTATGGAAGAAAAAA
This sequence comes from Equus przewalskii, assembly GCF_037783145.1. Taxonomy (NCBI): domain Eukaryota; kingdom Metazoa; phylum Chordata; class Mammalia; order Perissodactyla; family Equidae; genus Equus; species Equus przewalskii. Next base: position 166,356 of record NC_091854.1, read on the forward strand.
GTGGAGTGTTGGTTGTAAATGGATGTGTAAATGAGAGTATGTGCATGCACATACATGTGTATATGTCGAGGGGGACAGCCTCCTGTTTAACCGAGCATATTAGAGAAATTCAGCAGATCGCCTCTGGCATTCTTGCTTCAGCACTCCACAACAGTCACTCTTCAGCTTTCAGTTTTCTAGATTATTAGGCCACATACTTTGGTGAGAGGAGAGTCCCTTAGCAAACATCTTGCGTGTGTTCCCTTAAATATAGGCTTGTTAGTAAACTTCAGGGATCACTTGCTTTCTGTTTGTAATTTCAAAGGAAAATGGCATTGGTTACTGGAAAAGTTTCGGTCTGAGGCACAATGAATAATTTATACTTCAAAAGTTCAGCATCACTTTCGCTGCTAATTTTTACAACGCATGTGGTATCATGTAATTAAATACAAGGTTTTTTAATGTGTAAGAAGTTTGATCGCATATAAAATACGATTTAATAGAATGTTTTACATCTAGTTTTCCAAATAATTATGCTGAGTGAAAAAAGCCAGACAGAAAAGAGTACAAGCCATAGATTACATATATACACAATTCTAGACAATGCAAAGTAATCTATAGAGACCCAAAGTGGACCAGTGATAGCCTAGTGGAGAGGGCAGGTGGGGGGAGGGGCAAGGACTACAAAGGACGTAAAGAAACTGTTGGGGTGCTGGAATTATTTGTTGTCTTGATGGTGCTGATGGTTTAACAGATGTATGCATAAGTTAAGACATCAAAATTGTGTACTTTAATACATGCAGTTTATTGTATGTCAATTATACCTCAATAAAGCTTTAAAAAAAATCCAATCTTGACTGTCAAGTTATTCCTGTCCAAATGAGCTCTGGTAATATAACTACTATGTATTACATATATCTGGGGATTAAGGTGAAAAATAAAAATAAGAAAACCAAACCACAGACATATGATTGGCAGGAGGACAGGTCTTTCGTTCGATGCTTCCTCTGGAGGTCATGTCTCTAGTGACTCAGCACTTTAAGTTTTCCCAGCAACACTGAAGAGTCTCCATCACACAGAACACGTGACTTTTCAAGTCCTCACGTTAACACTATTTCCTATGGTCTCTCAAGAAGCTAATGTTAGATAATCTCTCTCAGGTTTGCAGGAGCCTAAACCATGGAGTAGATTTAGTAGCCTTTATTGATAAGGGGAAGAGGAAAGCAGAGCAATGATTCAAGGACAGGAAAGACAGTTTGGTACCTTTATTTACCATTAATATCTAAAAGAAGGAAAAAGGTTTTCGAAAGGTGCGAGTTTGGTGTTCAAAACAGCCCTGCCAGTGATTTTATACTCCAGCTAAAGTGATATTTCAAAACTGAGAACTGATCGTGTCATTCCTGCTTTAAATCCTACGGTGGCTTCCTGCTAGCCACTGCCTTTAGGAAAAGTCTGGAGCATGTTTTACCAGGGGCTTCAGGATTTGACCCTTGTCTACCTTTTCAGCCTCAGCTCATCTTTCTCTGTCCCCCACTCAATCTACAGCCATTCTGAGCACCTTATCTCATCTAAGCTTTTCGTGTTGTAATGCAGGTTGGGTTCTCCAGGAAGCAGACTCAGGCAAAGTTTAGTGTTCAGGATGTTTATTAGGGAGTGCTCTTGAGATCAACATCCATGGAAGGGAGGGGGCGGAAGCAGGATTGGGAAGATGGAGAAATCTAGCTGTGAGGCAAGCCTGCCAGCCTCAGCCATCTGTGCGGGGTGCTGTGAAGCTGAAATGGCCCATCAGAGTTCACCTGCATAGAGCGGGAAGGACGTGACCATGGGCGAGGTGCCTCTTGCAGCTGAAGCAGTGCACGAAGGGGCTGCCAGCACTGCCAGTGCCTAAGGCATAGATTTCTTCCTTAAAGGGCGATCTGGATGGAGCACTTGTCTGTCTGCCTCATCTTGGTACTTACCTTGCGTGAAACTCTCTTCTCATCCCTCAGATCTCAGTGTAATTCTGAAGAGAGGGTTTCCTAAATTCTCAAACACGGTTGGTTCCCCTACCAGGTCAAATTTCCCACATTTTTTTAGTACCATCCTTCTCATAATCCTTGTACTTAATTTGCGATTAGTTGCTTATTTCTGTTTTCTTCCTTACAGTGATAACTCTATGAGGACGGAGAATGCTTCTGTAGTATTCACCTCTGATCCTCAATGCCTACCACAGTGTTGGCACATAGAAGGTCCTCAATAAGTGTTAACTGAATAAATGAATTCATCCGAGATTTAAACAGCACTGTGAGGAGCAAAGGCGCTTGCTTTGGCATATGCAAGACTTGAGGCAGCATGATGTCAAGCCAAAGACTCCATTTCAGTCTCTATAGTCAGACTGCCCAGTCCATCCATCCTAGCTCCATCACATCCTAACTGTGTGACCTTGGATAAGTTAATTAATCTCTCTAAGCCTCAAATTCTTTATCTATAATACTAATAATATAATATAATAATAATATAGCAATAACAGTATCTTCCCCATAAAGCTCCTGGGAGGGGTCAATGAAATAATGTATGTAAAGGGTGTATCATAGCCTGGAAGATAGGAAAGCATCAGTAAAAGTTAGCTATAATTGGTATTATTATTTGGCTGTTAGCCATAAGTTCTTAATGTACCTTAAAAAAAGAGAAAAATATGGGCCAGCCCTGGTGGCTTAGTAGTTAAGTTTGGTGTGCTCCACTTTGGTGGCCTGGAATCAGTTTCTGGACATGCACCTGCACCCATCGTCTGTCAGTGGCCATGCTGTGGCAGTGGCTCACATTAAAAAAAGGGAAGGATTGGCAGTGGATGTTAGCTCAGGGCAAATATTACTCAACAAAGAAAAAAGAGAGAGAGAAAAATATTAGGAAAAGACTTTTTTTATATTTCCCATTAAAAACATATCAAAATAGTAATCTTAGAAAAATTAGAACTTTGTTGGATTTCCGTACATTTTAGAGTTGAAGATTATTTTTTTGTTTGTTTGTATTATACATAGGAGATGGAGAATAGCATTATCTTCTCATTATTTAGGGTTTTTTGAAGTTTTAAATAAGTCCTGTTCTTGCCCTCTCAACTCACAAAACCTAGGAATTTATAACTCAGTGATACTGATCTACTTGTAGCTTACTAGTATTGGGGGGAGGGGTGTGTTTGTGATACATGCTTTTGATTAATTGAAATATAACACTCATATAAAGAAAAGTGCCTAAAATACGTCTGAAATGCGTTTTCTTAACTTAGGAGATTTTTATTTCAGTATGAATTGACTCACGGGCTCAAAACATACCTTCTGAACAAAGCCATCCCTTAGTTCTTCCAAGGTACCGCAGTTTGTACCCTTTTTACCATGAAACCATTTACACACCTGGACTATTGTTCTAATTCCCCCACATGTCATCTCCCCATCACACTGTGAGCTTCTTGAAAGAAGATCTTCATCTTTTGTATCTGGCACATTCAGACGCTCAATAAGTATTTCTTGAATTGATTTGAACTAGAAGAAAAACACCAGATCTCTTTAGAAAGACACAAACGATGAATGGGTTTAGGTAATCCCTGATGTGTTCAAAAAACACAACAGAATTTAATAAACTAGGAGTCAGATATTTTCTTTTTAATTGAAATATAGCACTCACATAAAGAAAAGTGCCTCAAATATCATTGTGCTACACAATGAGTTATCACAAAATGAACACTTGAGCACCAACCAGGTGAAGAAATAGAACATTGCCAACAGCCCCTCTAGTCCCCCCTCCAGTATGCATCTTTCGAGAGTATTTTCTTTTATACCAGAAACCTTACCTGAGCCGTTAGAGTTTAATTTTTCTTCTGAAAAGAGATTATTGTTCCACCCAGCTTTCCTTATGGGCTACCACGGCAACGGCATGTCAGTCACTTACCGCCATCCTTTCATTGACATGTATTTTCAAATTCTCTCATCTTTTTAAATAAATACACACATTTAGCAGCTCACTTCTGTGCCTTTATGACTCATTTCCAGGGGGCTCCACTTCCCCCTTGGTCTCCTTTTACTGTGTGTGCTGTCCCCACGTTCTTTCTAATTGAAACACTTCACCTGGCGCTCTGAATCACCTGACCTCTCTTCTTTTTTTAGCTCCTCCACTGCTCCAGGCTTTAAAAAATCTCCAACGGGAATTGAAACTTCGAGGAGTACTTAAAATAAGATCCAAATGTGAATTCTTTATTTAATTCAGACTGAAAGATTAAGAGAACAGAATATATTCAGATAGGTCAATGACACAGTAGAAAAGATGATAAATTTAGAGAAAATGACTTACTTTTCTGGGTACTAGGCGAAAGAGCACGAAGAAACTGAAACCACTGCCAGCCTCAAAAGGGTTAATAGTAAGAGTTGTACTCAGGATACACGTGTCACAGTGATATAAACAGCAGAAAGTTTTAAAAGGTACAATTAACTGAAAATGCTATTCATTAGTCAGTCTGGAAGTAAGAAAATTAATAATCAAAAGAACAGACTACTTCTCTGGAAATGTCTCATTTCATTACATGTCACCGTAGGCTAGCTTTTTCTTTTTTATTATTCTTAACGGTTCCTTCCATTTCTTGTCAACCTTATGTCATTTAAAGAACTGGTATTTGCTGAGACTTGTGATTACAAGATCTTGCATGCAATGAATTGAAGTGCATCTCTTAAATCTTAATGAGATGCCTCTAAGTATATTCTGAGCTTAAAAAGAAAAACCGCACTGGTATATATGTTTGAACTATTCTACATAAGAGACAAAAGACAGATCTGGGAAATTCAGTGCTGAGAATCCATGGTGACTACAATCAATAAGAATAAATTCTGGGATCTGACAGCACTCACGTAATTTAACAATAGTTCAGTCAAGTGTCCACAACAAAGTATTCTTCCTATTTGGAGAAGATGTGGAAGGTGAAGCTGTTATAAAACCCCACCTAGAATATAGGTAAATCTTTGCATCAATTCATATAAGTAAGTGTCTCCCTGATAGATTTTGAGAAACTTAAAAAAGAAAAAGTGTCTTATTGATCCACAGCACAGAATGGTGCCTAAAGCGTAGGTGTTTCAAGCCTCCTAAACTAAAAATCTCAGTCAGTCTCAGTTTCTCTCTCTCACTGGCTACTTCAAACAGCCACAGAATTTTCACCTCGGAAGGGAAATGTCTTTGAAATCTTCCCAATTATATGCTAAAGTCTATGCCCTCAAGGTTGGCTACATTGGCTGGTGGTCCCTATGCTTCTCTTCTCTATCTATTCCAATCTGTCTTCCTCACTGCCCTCAGAGAGACCTTTCCACATAGCAAGGAGAAAGTGTCAACTATATCCTAAGTACCATGTCAAGTATTTATAATGCATTCTCCTTTAATACTCACGTTACACAGCAGAGTTGAATTACTAAGGGTATTTCTACATGAGTGAATTAAGGGAGATTAAGCAATATATTCAGGAAACATGGCTGTTATATACTGGAGTTTGAATTTAAACGTACCTCTTTCTGACACTAGCTATCTTCACTCTCTTGCTGGTCATGTTATATTCTTGCTTAAAAAATCACTACCAAAATGTTTTTACTACTGGCTCCCACTTACTTACAGAATAAAATATAAACACTTTGACTTCATATACAAAGAAAAAGAAATCCTCCCCAATATAACTCCACTCACTCTTTAAGCCTCCTATACCTCTAACCCTATGATGTACTGTAAGTTCCAGCAGGTCTGGACTTCTCAGGATTCCTCAGACTTCCAGCCTGTTCCACCACTGTGCATGTGATAGTTTCTGTCTGGAATGATCTTTCTCATCTTTGCCTAGCACATTCCTATTCAAGACTCAACTCATGCAAAAGTCAATTGCTCAGAGAAGCTTTCCTTGACTTTTCCAGGCAGCTGGTTGCTCCATCCTATTGATCACGTGAATATAATAACACACTCCACATTACATTACAAACCACTTGAGAGACCTTATTTGTGTCTCTGACTCTCTCACTGTGAGTCTTCAAAGCTAGAGGCTGTGCGTTTATTCAAATTGATATGTGTCTTATTCAGTTCAGTCTGCTATAACAAAAATACCGTAAACAAGTGGCTTAAACAACCAGAAACTGATTTCTCATGCTTCTGAAGGCTGGGACGTCTGAGATCAAGGTGCAGGCCAATTTGGTCTCTGGTGACAGCCCTCTTCCTGGTGTACAGATGGGTGCCTTCTTGCTGTATCCTCACATGGCTGAGAGAAGATCATCTCTCTCCTGTCTCTTCTCATAAAGGCACTAATCCCATTCATGAGGGCCCCACTCTCATGACCTAATTACCTCTGAAAGGCTCCACCTCCAAATATCATCACAACAATGATTAGACTTCAACATACGAATTTGAGGACATAACACTCAGTACATGGCAGTATCTCTATCACGGTTTAAAATTTTTCTGAAGAAGGATGGAAGGATTAAATTGCTGCACTAGAAAAACAAACTTTTCCTGCCTTTTTTTCTTTTAATCTCCAGAAAGGAGCTTAGAAACAAGTTTGTTGATGAAACCTATCTGCCAACTTAGTTTTCAAAATGTGTTGCTTCAATAGGCATTTAGTAAAATTATTAAGAAGATACAATTAGCAAAGAATGAAACTACTAAATCTAAATAAACAGTGCAACAATAACAAAGGCTAACACTTATTGCTCAATTACTATAGAATTGTTCTATTTGCTTTCATGAGCTAACTCATTTAATCCTCACAACAATCATATTAAGTAGTTATTATGAAGCTGGGTACCTGACTGTTACTGTATATTTTCAATAAGAACATGATTACTCTTTGACTTTGTTCCCAACACAGACACAGATGAAAAGAAGTTAATCTTGTTAATTTGCCATTTTCTTGTTTAACTTGAGGGGTGACTCAAGGGTCACAAGGATTTATGAGCTTGTTTCGCAGAAAAAAAGAATGCTTTCAAGGAAGTTGTGGTCACCAGAAAACCAGCCCCCAGTTGTAGTTAGTGCTTAGAAGTCTGACTGCCCAGGAGCTTATCTGGAGTGAAAGAAAAGTGGATTTCCTCTTTGTTTCTCTCAAACTGCTCTTCCCAAGCCCCTTAGCTCCATAGAACTCCCTGTTTTCTTCTTTTGTGAACACAGATTTGAGAGAACCTATCCTCCCGCCTTCTCATTTTGGCCAATTCTAATAAACCTTTCTCCATCTCCAAGCACTGATGTCTCAGTGGCTCATTGCACATTGGACACACAAACTTGAGACTAAAAGGTTTGGTATCAATCACTACTGTGAGTTTCCCTTTGAAATTCAGGAAACTGAAGCACAGAAAGCTTTCCCTGTGAATACACAGAGCTGGTGAGTGGCACAACTAGGATTTGAATCCACGCAGTCTAGTTCCAGAGCCATGTTCTTAACCTCCATACTGTATGAATTCTTTTTCCCAAATGCTTCCAGAATCATCACCCCAACAGAAGTTTTATAAAATAAAATTGTTACTACTATAAAATTCCGTAGAAATTAAGCTTAAGAGACAAAGAACCAAATAGGAAATACACAGTTCTAGATTGAATTTTTATTTAAAAAAGTAAAACAACAGCAAGCTTTGTTTCATGGTGAATAAAATGGAATAGCATTAGGAAAACTGCCTCAGGAAGTCAGAACACAATATAAATCAGTCAAACTTTCCACACCTTTCTGGTTGCAGGAAATCTTAAAATATCAGTCCATTCTGCCTGTGTGTGCAGTAAAGGCAAAGTTCCTGAGGCATTCAAAATATTTTATAAGGTAGAGATTATATGTTTTATCAAATTAAACTAACAACTTATATGTTAACCTTATTTATAAATGTCATTCCTAAGAAGGAGAGTAAATTATAATAGACAGAGAAAGTCTTCCCAAAATTGAATCAAAGAGGAAACTACAAGAAAAGAAAATTAACTAAAGTAAAGGGAATAAAAGGAAACAAGATCTGTCCTCACCACTCAGTACTAAAAAGTTTCAAGCTTGTTGAGTGATAATTAGCTGCAGAATCTGACTGCATAATAGATTTGCCAGTGTGCTGCTGGAAGTGTAGTGGGCAGCAGACTTTAAGGGCCAAAGGACTACGAGACAGACTGGAAAAAAACAGAGGCAGCCTTGAGAATATAAGGTAGAGGACACCTTGGCCAAAAATATTCTGGAACTTAGTTCTTGAACTAAGTGAGAAAGTCAGAGATGTTCTGGATTAATTATCTGATAGCCAGATAGTTTGGAATGACTTGCTTGATTAGACATCTCAAAAGTCAGTGCAGGCATCAGGTCCTCAACCTCCTGAGAAACATTGCTGAAAAAATTCAGAGTCTTTGATTAGACCTCTGGGATTTAATCTTATTTTGTGTCTTAATTACTAAGGTCTTATCTTCACATCTTACTTTATACTTCAATGTTCATTATAATTATTCTTAAATTTTTTTCATAGGGATATATTTATCTCTATATATGTTTGTGTTTATTTATAAATATCCCCCAAGTAAATTGTTGTAGCTTGTTTCCAAGATGGCTACCATCAATGTCTTCCTTCCCTGTATCTACTCCCTTGAATCTTGGCTGGTGTGTGACAACTTTGCCAAATAGAATACAGTGAAAGTGATGCTGCATAACTTCCAGCACCAGCTCCCAGAGTTCGAAGTCTCTGTTTGAGACTCTTGGAATGCTTGCTCCTTAAGTTTTCAGGCTGTGAAACCCAAGCTAGACTTGTAGAGTGGCCACATGGAGAGAAGAAAGAGACAGAAGTGCCCCATCAGCCCCCAGCTGTTCTAGATATCCCAGCCCAGGAGCAGGACATGTGAGTAAAGAAGCTTCCAGATGACTCCAACCTTAGCAGTCACCTGACTGCAACCGTTTGATGGACCCCCCCCCCCACAACTGAGAAGAGTCCAGCTCTGTTAACATCTAGAAAAGTGAAACATAATCATAAATTATCATTTTAAGCTACTAAGTTTTGGGATGGTTTGTTGACACAGTAATAAATTACTAGAACATGCAATTAACATTTAAAGACAGATCTAATAATTCTTTATTCGTTCACAATACTTACTATAAAATTCAGCACCATCCTGTCATTCTGAAATGTAACTAATTCTACCTATCTATCCTATATTTAACTGAAAAGTACCACATTATTATGATGCGGGCCTGCTTATTTCATTAGGTCCCAAGATAAGTTGTTATACTTTGTTGACATTTTTAAGGGCAATAAAATAATGCAATAGAAGTGATATGTACATGAATATAATAAAGAATTTTATATTAATGAAAAATGGTTATACATTCTTTTTAAAAAATAGACTTTATTTTTAGAGCAATTTTAGATTCATAGCAAAACTGAGCAGAAAGTACAGAAGGTTCCCATATACCTCACACCCTCACTCATGCACAGAACTCTCCCACTATCAACATCCCGCACTACAGTGGTACATTTGTTACAATGGGTGAACCTAAATTGACATGTCATTATTATCCAGAATCCATAATTTACATTACAATCACTCCTGGTGTCGTATATTCTATGAGTTTTGACAAATGTATAATGACATGTATCCACCATCATGGTATCACACAGAATAGTTTCCTTGCTCTAAAAATCCCCTGTGCTCCACCTATTTTTTACTGTCTCCATAGTTTTGCCTTTATTAGAATGTCATATAGTTGGAAGCATAGTGTATGTAGTCTTTTCAAGTTGCCTTCTTTCACTTACTTACAATATGCATTTATGGTGCTTCCATGTCTCCTCGTGACTTGATTACATATTCTTTTTGAAAGAATACTCTGTCATATTTCCTTATCCCTTATTCCTTAATCCTTTTAAATTTAGTTTCTGTTCACAATCCTCTATGGAAACCCATGCTTTTAAAGGTCACGGAAGACTTCCTAGTCACAAAATCCAGAGTCTTTTCTGCAGCATTGAATATTACTGCCCACTGTCTCCTTAAAGTTTTGCCCATGGCTTCTCTTTGATCTTTCTTTTCTCATTCCTTTCATATCACTTTCCTACACAGTCCTCAAGGGTAGGTATTCCCCAAAAGCTTGTCTTTGGCCTTCTCTATACTCTCCAGTACCAACTCAGCACCTCTTTCTCTCACACCCATATTATCTCCTATCTAAAATATCTAAGAATAATCTTTGATAATCTCTCTTGCTTCTTGCTTCTTACATTCAGTTACCAAAACCAGGCAACTCTCCTTCCCTGTGACATCTTGCAGTTGTTCCTTCCTTCCATTTCTTCTGTTTCTTCCCTAGTTGAGGATCTCATTAACTCTTGTTAGATGATGGCAACAGAGTCAGAGCCAATATAACTGCCTTAAGCCTATTTCCTTCTAGGCCATTTAGTTCAGTCCTGCTAGATTCATTTTTCTGGACTGCCTTGCTGATTAATACCTACTTCAATGTCATTTGAAATATACTTACGTATTTATTATTTCAATAGTAAAATGCTGAAATAAAAAATGACTGTGAAAACTTGTTTGTATATATAATTACTAATAACTTGTAAATAGATAAAAATAGTTTAATAAATTGACACCTGATGAAAATGTGCGAGATGAAATAAAAGGACATCAAATTCCATAAACTGAATATCAAGAGAGAATGAATTAGATGACACAAAGGAGAATATTGTGTCTCTTTTGAACCAACAAATATTTACAAAATTTTGAATTATAATGCAAGGTAGCATAATAGATGTAATATTCTAACTCTAATCTTTATAACAGTATTTGTGTACTGGCATTCTAACTTTAATAAAATTCTTGTTGTTTTATCAATTTAAGCTATGAGTGTTTTATGAAAAAGTCCTGTTTGGTATTTTTCATATCTTGAGAGGATGTTTTAGAAAATAAAATTTTACTCCCTCAAAATTTCCTCCAAAGACAGAGAAAGCTACAAGCGTATGCACAATAAACATGTTATCTTTGAGCCAAAATCAAAAACATACAAAGAAAAGTTGAAAGAATTAGAGAAGTATCAAGTATTCAGAATACATTTACAAGTTTTTAAAGAAGTCTATTACTAATTTGAGTTTGAGTACATGGAGGCCACAAGTTTAAACAAGAATCCTGCCAACAATTTGTCCTTTCTTTAGCTGATGAAGAACATTAGAGACTTTTCCCAAGGCTAAGTCCTAGGTACAAAGTTCCTTCTAGAAAACGTATCAGTGAAAACTGTTTTCTTAATTGTATATTGTCTTACATAGAAAGGTCAATGTTAGTATTAAATGTGTTCCTTTAGCTTCTTGTGCCTCAGACATTCTGGAATGAAGAACCAACTAGCAATAATTTTTAACGGACGACACGGTGGGTCGAGGATGAATTCAATTATACTCCTGCTTTACTTGCTTGCTGACAGATTTCTTGGCTCAGTCAACTAATAACAGTGAATTTGACTGAAAGAATACTAATAGAATGGAAAATCAATAAAGAAAACTATTAAGCGGTTGTCATCAACACTGAAACAAACGTGATTGTCTGTCGTCAACTTGGCATCACTGCTTTCCTTTTTATGATCTGTGCATCTCAGAGGAGAAACTGAGAGCTATAGTTCCCAGAACCCCATTTCCTAGATGGTTCCAGATTAGACCCTGCCAGCAACAGGCACTTCTGTGACATCAGAAAGGGGAGGAGCAGAAGCTGTTCTCCCAGGGCAGTGACAGATAGATGTGTGAGCCGACAGGAGACATGAGCTTCACAGTGCTTCTGGATGAGTTCCAGCAGGTTACCTTCTTTGGTCCTCTAGACAATTGAGATGGCTAGTGGTGGCTGCTTGAAATTATTTGTTTGGTGCTGCGAGCTTATACAGTCGGTAGGAGCTTCCTAGAGTTTCTTGAGAGAAACAGAGGCTTCCAAGAAAGTTCTCAGAGCCAATCACCTTGGCAATGCAAACTGAGATTATTGGCAACAGCTTCCCTGATCTTTAATCTCCCAAACCTTCTAATGACTGTGGAAGCCTCTAATTCCCATATTAAAATCCTTCATACTTAGTCTACATAAAGTAGTTTCTTTTTTTCTGTGTGAACTTTGTTTAATACAAATATGAAGTTTACTATGCATTGCCCATATTGTTTGGGCAGGGTTTTCAAAAATTACTAGAGTTGTAATATAGTAATAGAATTATTAGCCCAAACTAACAAAGGATATTACATAAGAGAGATGTTCAAGCATGGTAGAATAGGAACTCTAATGATTAAAAAGAATGTTTGAACAAAAGAAAGCCTGAAAAACTTTTCATGTAAAAATATTATCATAGCAGGCCTTACAAAACTGAATACTGGCTGCTTTCAGAGAAAGTAACTCATTTGATAGAATCTTCTGAATAATCAAAGTGATATGCCTCTAGAACACAAATGTTTCATAGGTACTGTGTGCTAAATATTCTCCATCATTCTATTACAGATGTAAACTTTTAACTTTCTTGATCTGTTTTGTGAAGTGCTTTCTAGAAAGATTCTAACAATCCTTACTCTTACTGGCATTGTTTGAGAATGTCCATTTCATTCTATCCTTGCCTACATTATGATAATTTTTTCAAGTTTTTAACTAGTAAGATTTCAAATTACTTTTTTTAAGGAAGATTTTTAAAAAGTTGTTCCTTTGGCTTTGAGTATCTGGCATTAACAATATTGGTCTTATCTGGGTAAGAAAACACAAATCTAAAAACCAGGAAACATGATATTATTCTTGGTTCTGTCACGGATTTTTCAATCTCGCCAAATATTTATGTTTTCAGTTAAAAAAAGGACTGTTAGGGACTGGCCCCATGGCCTAGTGGTTAAGTTCAGTGCACTCTGCTTTGGCAGCTCAGGCTTGCAGGTTCGAATCCTGGGCGTAGACATACACCACTCATTGGTGGCCATGCTGTGGCAGTGACCCACATACAAAAGAGAGGAAGATTGGCACAGATGTTGGCTCAGGGACAATCTTCCTCAGTGAAAAAAAAAACGGACTGTTAGCCCCGGATCTTCTTTCTCAAAGTAGCAACACTTTAACAACAAGAACAGAGAGAAGCTGATAAATTTAAATATGCTCAATTGACAGTGAATATTCCTTTGTTTATTCCTTGGTTCTGCATTTGTTTTGACCCACTAGAGGCTACGTAGGTTTACAGAATTACTGACTAGAGACTTCACCCTCTGGTGGGGCGTGCAGACTAGCAAGCAGGTGACAGCACAGCTCTGCATGTCTTCATCCAAAGCACTTGGGCTACAAATGTTTCAGAACCAACACTATTTGTAGGTTTCTAGAAAGGTAAAACAATACGTGTTACATTTAATATGTAACACCCGTGATAGAACCTGGAGCGGCATCTTATAAACAAATACAGCAACATTTCTGTAGTAAAAGATAACATTATAAATAGCCTCATGTCAGTTCAGATCAGGCTTTGCTGCCAAATAAGTTTTGGCACCAATCGTAAAATAAACTTTTGGTTTTCAGAGGTTTTTGGATTTTGGAATTGCAGATAATGGACGGTGGGCTTGAAAAATAGTGTCACATATTCTAGGATGAAGGTAAGAACAGAGTACTCTGTGAATGTATAGGTATGGGACCCAACCCAGACGGGCAGGGAGCAGAGGGTTGGTAGAGAGAAAATAGAAGTTGGCTCATAGGTACCAATGACATTTTAAAAATGTATTCTGTTATTGTTCCAGGGAGCTGTGAGAGGGGTTGAGGAAGAGATTATTGCCTGATGATGAACTTTGAGAGACTGCTTTTGAGTTTTCTTACTTTATTGCTGTGTTACAAACTGTCAGATACTACTCGTTGTGTTACAAAGTTAACAATGAAAATGTTATTGTCTGGTCTATTCAATTCACCTACTAATAGAATAAAAATTATTGCAGACAACACATTAAACAGCAGTGTCTTCATTAAACACTCAACTATTTCTTGGAAAAATAGTTGGAAAAAACGTTGGAAAAAAACACTTCTCTCTCTCTATGCTATATAGACAAGGAATGAGACAGCAACTTACACATAAACTTGGGCAGGAGTACAAATACAAAGACGCTTTATGAGGATTGCAAACTTGATGGTAAAGGGCAGGAGGGGCATGAAGGACAAACACCAAAACTCAAGAGAGATGGATGGAATAAATGGCCCAGGCCAGTCAAGAGCTTATGCTGAAGATGCCCCGTGGAACGGAAGTGTATGGAAGGGATATTAATGTGGGTCCAGGATATTTCAATGTGCGAAATATTTGTGTGCGAAGAGTTACTTCTAAAGTTTGGTTTGTTTAGTATTTTTAACATTCTTTTTTCCCAATCTTACTTGCACAAACTATTCGCACTATATTTCAAGGTGGGCTTTACCAAAAAAATGCACCTGGTCAAGTTATACATTAATCAGTCAAAAGTACCCATTGAGAATCTATTGAACAAGTGATCAACACATAAGAGAAATCTTGAGAGTAGTCATTAGAAAATACAATCAAGGGAATTTAAACCAATATGGTTTTACTATATTGTCTTATCATCTTATTGGATGTGAAAAATATTTTTAAAAAATCCTAGAAAGCTATAAAACAGTTTAGTAGATACACGTTTAAAATATTTAAAGGCTTTAGGGAATTCACTGGTCTCCACATTGTCATGTATTTACAAATACAAAGTACAAAACATCAGCTATTCATTTTTCCTAGCTGAGACAAAGTTAGGACACTGAATATTAAAACTTCAAAAATGGTTATTTGAATTATATTATTATTATTATTAATTGTTTTCTTTTTTTTTAGTGAGGAAGATTGGCCCTAAGCTAACATTTGTTGCCAATCTTCCTTTTTTTCTTTTTCCTTCCCAAAGCCCCAGTACATAGTTGTAGATCCTAGTTGTAGGTAATTCTAGTTCTTCTAGGTGAGATGCCACCACAGCATGGCTTGATGAGCAGTACTAGGTACATGCCCAGGATTTGAACTGGCAAATCCTGGCTGCTAAAGTGGAGTGTGTGAACTTAACAACTTGGCCACGGGGCAGCCCCTGAATTGTATTATGACTATGCAAACCAGAAGAGCTTGGCTAAACATGAAAAATGCAAAGTCTGTTTCATTTCTTTTTTTTTTTTAAAGATCGGCACCTGAGCTAACATCTGTTGCCAATCTTCTTTCTTTTTTTTTCCTTCTTCTCTCCAAAGCCCCCAGGACATGGTTGTATACTCTAGTTGTAGGTCCCTCTGGCTCCACTATGTGGGACACTGCCTCAGCATGGCCTGATGAGAGGTGTGTAGGTTGGCACCCAGGATCCGAACTGGCAAAGCCCCGGGCTGCTGAAGCGGAGCACATGAGCTTAAGTACTCGGCCATGGGGCCAGCCCCTGTTTCATTTCTTGTTCCTTAACTCAAACACTAACCTGAGGGCAAGGACAGAAAGGCGGCAGCTGATGTCCTTCCCCATTTCCTTTGCATACACCCTAAAAGAAGGTGGACCCTAATTCTATTAGTCTCTTCATTGCTTCCCATCTCTAGATAAAATATTCTCCTAATTGGGAATTTATTTCAATGACAATTTTTTAAAAAATCTATTCCGTATAGAACCTAATTTTCCTGAGGTAAAGTTGACATAAACCCTTGATTGTGAGTACATGGGGGGTAAGGAGCAATTAAATTCCTCCTATGTATAAACATGGGATTGCTCTCCCCCAAATAACCTTATATTTGAAGACTGTTACAGCTCTGCAAGATAGGTTTTAAAGATTAGGAAAATAAGGCTCAGAGGTGGAAAAATTTAGTCCACATAGGAGACCAGTTTGCAGAAGGCCCAGTCAGAGCCAGAATCCAAGATTCTGGACTCCCTGCGCAGTATGCTTTCATACCATATACGGTGAGAAACCCATTTTCTTGAATGCATTCATTCATTCCCTCATGCCTTCATTCAGACAAATATTTATTGAGTAGCAATTTAGCATTTATTTAGTAGTATCTACTAAACATCAGGCACTGGCCCAGGGGATACAGCAGTGAACAAATCAGACAACATGACATTTCTATGTGGTTAAGTATAAAAAAATCTTAGTAACGATAACAATAACTTTTTATTGAACACCTCTTATATTATAGGTCCCATACTATGTACTTTATACATTAAAAACAGAATTATTCTTTCCAACAAACATAGTTTACAAATGATGGTTAAAGAAGTTAAATAACTTTCCTAAGGTCCCAAGTGTGGTGAGGGGCAGAGTCAGAGACCTTCATCCCTAAAAACTTGGCTACATTTAAATATTACATAGCCACATTACATAGCCAATTAAATATTAAGCAGCCACAGAAGAGTGATACTTTCCTGAAGTTAAAAACTAGCTTGGAAGAAAGAGTACAGGAAGGTGAATAAAGGTCCCCTCTCCTTGTACAAAAGTCCCCTTTCCTTGTATGAAGATCCCCTCTCCTGATTGGTCAAGGTGTTCTTGATCTCTGGCAGGCATAATGAGCAGGACTGAACAGGGTCGTTCTTCCTTTCAGCTGTCGGCCAACTTCCAGCAGGTCGTCATCCATGAAGCCCTTTCCACTAAAAAATGGCTTGATGAATCCATTTTAGCAACACTTCTAGATTCAAATAACAACTTCCATTGGAAAGAAATTCAGCCCTACGAGCATTAATGAGAAAGGAGAACTGACGTATGTCTGTAAACCCACTAAACCAAATACAAAGAAAGACAGCAGTCTTTTTTCTTATCATGTCCTCTATTCCATTTCCATGAAAAGCAGTGGTACCTATCGCTCAGCAGAGGAGAGTTTGCGGTAAACTAGGAGGGACAAATCTCATAATGCCTGTAGGCCCACTCCCTTCCCACACTCTCTGTTTAACTTTGACTGGTGTTTTAACTTACTCTGAGACTCAGCTATTGAACACTCTGGCTTGGGCAGAAAGGGATAAGACAAAGGTGACATCAAACAGAATTGTGATGAAACTCCATATGGCTATCAGGGTAAACAGCTGAGTATCATAATTGTCTCTGTTCTGAAAACTTGAGCCTTATTATTCTGTTACTGCTTGGTCTAATACTTAAGGAAGAAAAGTATTAAAGTATCAAATGGACATTCATTAGGAACTACCGAAGAAACTTACATGTCCTGGCTTCATATTTTTTTGTGTGTGGTGTGATGGAAAAAAGCCCACTGCAATTCAATATGATATCATATATAAAGACAACAAAACTAGGACAGCCAAAGTCATAGTTTTGCAGTCTTACTCATTAAATAATGTATGTGAAATCATTTGGGAGTTCTAAAGAGTTTATAAACATGAGCTAGTGCTGTGAGAGAAACAAAATCAAGGGATATCCTAGCTGTAGCATAGAATCCACAAACCAGCCACTTACAGTTTTATGGAAATAAAGACCTGCAACAAAAATATTTGCACTTATACAGCATTTCTCGTTCTTTTTTTTTTTTTTTTTAAACTATACATGTTCAAGGAAAGAAATTCAAATACTATAATAGCATAAACTCTACAAAGTATCTTTGACCCCCAGGCTCTCAATTCTTTTTCTCAAAGGCAACCAGAGTTTCTAGTTTCTTATATAGCCTTCCATGTTTATTTCATGAATATATCTATTCACATTTATTACCTATATCTTTGGAATAAAAATAATTGTTCTCATCTGATAGTTTTCCTTTACTATTTCACATTTTGTAGATTTTGGTATAGCAATCATACCCCATTCTGAAAAATAAATAACATTATTTTTTTCTCTAAAAATATTCAAGCAGAATATGAAGCTTCAATTTGAGGCACAGAAGTACATTGCATTATATTTACCATTTCATTCTTCACCGGGTGCCCTTAATGTGTTTCCCTGACTTACCTGGATGCTCCAGTGTGTACGGATCGGGGCAGGAGTGCTGTCTTTCTTGTTTGCCCGCTGGAGAACCTTTGGACGACTCAGGACCTCCCCTCGGGCTAATGGCCTTTGAAAATGTATTTATTTTTTTAATGATAATCTAGTAGCTTTTGAGGTCTTTGGAAAGGATGAAATGCAACCTTTGGAAAGGAGGAGGAGGAAGAGGAATCTTTGAAAAATAAAGATTTGCCGTATTTGTAAGTTATTGATTTTATAATTTAATGTAAGAAAGGGCAAAATGCAACTGCTATGATTGGTTAAAATAACAGATTACATTTACACTTAGCTGAGGTATTTCAGGGAAATGTGCACAGAGCCCTCTGACACGGGACTTCCTCTTACTCCAATGTCTCCAGTAGCCCCCCTAAAACAAGATGCCCATTGACCTCATTTGTTTCTGAAATAGCTATTTTTTTAGAAAATGAAATTGTTTGTCACTGAAAACTTTTTACTGCATAGCTACATAATGAAAACTTAACCATCAATGTACATAAAACATATACACACAGTGAGTTCAACTTAAGAGTATTTCCCAAATATTCATAGAAGTTGTTTGGGATCAGGCAGACAAAAGAATAACTAATTGAATTTTTCCCTTTTCACCTAATTGTTTTTGGTTGTGGAAAGACATAGGCAAACATGGCTGAATACCAATCATTCATTCTCTACAGCTACACTTAAGAATTCACCCTGCACAGAGCGTGCTACAAGAAAGAAGCTCATATTGACATTAGAAATAATGCTTCTGGTGATAACGTTTTAACTGGAGAAAAGAATTTCTAGGATCCTGTAGAGCTATTTGGAGAAAAAGAGGAACTGAAACATGGAATGAAATGGAGTTGGTCAGATCCATAGGACATAGGATGAAAAAAGATCATGGACTCAAACAAATATAAAACAAAAACATGAAACTACTTACAATAAATGAAAGAGAAAAAAAGACACGGTCATACCTGAATTAAGATCTCTACTTCTTGATGCTCATATAAATCAAATCTCACACGGAAATATGCTAGAGAGCTAAATAGCTGATTGGCTTCTGCTTTGCTCTAAACCAAAGACAGTGGACAGTAGTAGGGAAAAAGTTCATAATTACCGTTTCCTTTCTTTTATATAATACAGCTCATTGCTTTTCACTTCTTAGGAGGAAAAAAAGCATCGGATTTGTGAGGGTTTTTTCCTCTCACCTCATCCCTGGACCCAGCTTAAGCTTTAATCCTCATCCCTTCAGAGAGCACAGTATTTGAATTCATTTCAAAGCACTGGATTGGTGCTGATGCGAATAGGACCAAAATAAAAAAAAAAAGAGATTAGTTATGCTCAGAAATGTCCATTGTAAGTACTGCAAGAACACTGAACCAACCAGCCAGCGTATATTGAAGTTGCCTACAGCTGTTTACAGGAAATTGTACAAAGCAAAGTACTGGAACATAGGGCATACGTCATAGATTTGAGAACGGAGCACAAAATTTCTGTGTGAAATAAATCAAGGATCTTCCAAAGAAATTCAGACATTCAAATATATATGCTTCACACACATACAAACTTAGCAAATAAAGAGAATTCCTTAAAACTTAATTTGAAAATAATATAAAAGTCTACTGTGCCAATTACAGGGCTCTACCCCTCTAAAAGATGATAATATGCTACGTGCTATGCTCATGACAGCAAAGAAAATTGTTCCAAAGATCTGACTGCTAAACACTTAAAAAAAAAAAGTTCTTAAAATAATTACATCAGCATATGGACTCTGGAAAATTTTCTTCTATCGTAATAAGGTCAGATGGACATTTCCTGTTTCACATTTCTAGTACACACTGTCTTTTAGACAATAATAGTGTGAAACAATAGTTTGGCGTGAGTTCAGTGCATACTAAGAAATGCCCTGGCCCTTGAAGGCTGCAATGAGTCAGCCTCAAATGGCAAAGATCTGAATGACGACAAGAAAGGCAGACAGTGTCTGGGGAGCGGTGGCCTTAGAGAATAAGATTCAAGAAGCCGACACATCCCTGACTTCAATCTTTGATGTTTCTTGACAGGTGAAGAGCGCTTATTTTAATGTGTACATTTACACAGACAGCATTTAGACTTGCATCTGAAAAACTTGGCTTCTTTAAAAAACTGTTTACAAGGCAAAACTGCCATGCAGTAAAAGAATGAGTTGGCAGTTCCCCTTAAATTGTTGACCAGGACTGGCCATTGCTTCCACTACCTAACCTCTGGCTCCTGCTCTGAACAGTCAGTCCAGGTGCTTCTCTGTCCCTCACTGAACTTTGCAACCCACTGGGAACCCTTATCCTATCTCTGGGCCTCATCATTACATTGAACACCATGAGACAGAGCCACCCAGTTCTGGGCCCCTCATAAACTTGGTAGGTATTCCGTCCATCTCCTCTGACACCAAACTGGGACCCTCAACAAGTGCTGGCATCAAAACAGCCTGTGCCAACCTGAGAATAATTGGGCTGGTCATTTCCAATGACATCTCTCATCTCTAATTTCCTGCCACTCAGTTAAGGAAAGGAGATGGAAAGAGTATTCTGAAACAAGGCAGAGGAAGCAGAGGGGTTAACAATGGAGCCATCATGCAGTCAGGAGGAGCAGAGTCTGAGATGAGAAGTTACAAAGCAGAATGAACGACAACAGGGGAAAAGGGTAAGCAACTGGGAGGAGGGTTGCCTTTCATCGGGTGCCAGAGAATCACAGGGAAGAGAGAGCTGGAAGTCAGGCTTGTCCAACCCTTCTCTCTCACTCCCCACATACAACTGATCATCAAGTCCCCCCATTTTTTACTCTAAGAGATAAAAACACTTGCTGTTTTTTCCCCCAAAATAATATTTTTATTTACTCAAAAATTTCATAAATAATGCACGTATTTTTAAAATTTTGAAGCAACATAGAAAGATACAGAGAAAAAGTAAAATTCATTTCCAATTCTACCAACCAGAAAAAAGTACTGTTTTAGAGGTTGGCCCCATGGCATAGTGGTTAAGTTCGTGTGCTCTGCTTTGACCACCTGGGGTTCATGGGTTTGGATCCCAGGTGTGGACCTACACACTGCTCATCAAGCCATGCTGTGGCAGTATCCCACATACAGAATAGAGGAAGATTGGCACAGATGTTAGCTCAGGACCAATCTTCCTCAAGCAAAAAGAGGAAGATTGGCAACAGATATTAGTTCAGGGCCAATCTTCCTCACCAAAAAAAAAAAAAAAAAAAAAAAACCCAAAACATTGCTTTTAATATTTTGTTGAAAAGCCTCATAGGTACCTCTCTATATACACATGCACATTCCTACACACACTTACAGCCAGTTTTGCAGAAAGTGAGGCATGTTATGCAAGGCTTTTGGTAACCTTCTATTTTCACTTAATAACCTATTTTCACTATCTCAATAAATATAGATATACACAATCATTTTTAATGGTTGCATAATATTCCATTGAAGAGATATGTCATAATTTAACAAATCTTTGATTGAAGGAAATAAGTATTCTTTTCAATTTTGACTGTAACTGACAAGCACTGATACTAATACTTTGTACATATATATGTGCTATTATGAGATCTTCTTTACTAATTTGATAATGAAAAATAGCTATCATGTTTTTATTTCTATTTTTTTATCGTTGGTGAAGTTTTAACATTTTTTAGGCCATTTATATTCTTTGGTGAATTGCTGCATCCATTTTTATATTCGGATGCTTTTTTCTTATTGATTCATAAGACTTCTTTGTAAATTAGGGATATCAACCCTCCTATCTTTCACATTATTCACATATCACAATTTTTTTCCAGTATGTCCCTTGCTTTTCAAACTTAATTTTATGATGTTTTTGCTGAAGCATTTGATTTTTACATAGTCAAATTTATCAATAATTTCTTTTTTGTTTTAGCCCTACTGATTTAATCTCCTAACATTCTGACCAGCACTACCCTAAACCAGATCCTTTATCATCTTTCACTCAAATAACTGTAACAATCTGAAATAGTCTCTCCTCTAGCCTCCAGTCTCTGCCTCCTGTAACCTACACTCCACACAGCTGCCAGAGGTGTTTTTTTTTTTTTTTTTCCAGAGGAAGACTGGCCCTGAGCTAACATCCATGCCCATCTTCCTCCACTTTATACATGGGATGCCTACCACAGCACAGCTTGCCAAGTGGTGCTGTGTCTGCACCCAGGATCCGAACTGGTGAAGCCCGGGCCGCCAAAGCGGATGGTGTGCACCTAACCACTGCATCACGGGGCCGGTCCGGTGTTCTTTTTAAAATGAAAATCTGGTATGAGTTTTCATACAGCTCTTCCAGGAGTCAATAAAATAACAACGGCAAATATTCCTGGAGCATTATTTATTTGTGAAGATTTACAAAGAAAGCAAGCATATTAGATTCACTTTAAGAAAAACACAAATATAATATGGAGGAGAAAACAAATTTCAAATGAATTTTTAAGATAAACTAGAAAGTTTCAAAGAAATATCAGTATTTAGATGGCAATGTTTAAAAGGCAATGGACATGGAGGATAAAGCTTAAGCTCCTGAACATGTGCGGCAAGGAGTGCCTTCCATTCACCAAAATCCATTGCCTTTTCCTCCTGATCACATAGATTTCCCAGCCTCCCCTGAAGTTAGATGTGACTGTGCGATCGCATTCTGGCTGATGGAATGTAGGAGAAGTTACGGTGATCATATGATTTATTGACTAAATCGGGATACTGGCGGGCCCAGGTCTCTCTCCCTCTTCTCTTCTCTAGTCTGTCAGCAGCTGCAGAAGAAGCTAGAAGAAGACTCAGTACCCTGGGTAGAGTCAGGGGATGAAAGTCTTGGGCTAAACTGTTCTGGGAGTGAGAACATCACTTCTAACATTTCAAACCATTGTTGGTGACAGCCATTCTTATCCTGCCTAGTATAACGCGGAGCAAGGCTTTCCACGGTGTGGCCTCTCCCTAGCTCTCCAGGCTGGGCTTTCATCACTCAAGCTGAATCTAAACTTTAGCAAACTGAACTGCTTGCTCATGCATTTTAAAATACCTGTTTATGCGTCGATCTCTCCCAATAGTCAGGGAGCTCCTTGATGGCAAAAACTTAGTCGTAACTATCTTTGTAGTACTCACTACCCGGCACACAATAAATTTCATGAATATCTGTTGAATGAAGAAATATTTAGTCAAGGAAGAAGTAAATCTTTCAACATTGGCTATTTCATGCCCAGAACTGAAACTATCAGAACCATGCATCACATGGAAGATCTTATATCTGCAGAGACATATAGTGAAATTCAAGATTTTGGAAAAATGAGCTACACATTTTTGTAGCCCTCAAATGTAAACGTAAAAATATTCTTCCTCCTAGCCTTCACTGCTCCTTTATCTTCACCTCCTCCCCGCCCCACATACAAACACACACACATTCGCTCATTTCCTGGGGGAATATTTGACTTAACTAACAATAGTAGAATAAGTTCGAAGGAAAAAAAAGAATTAAGATTTTAAATTCAGATCCCAGTGCTAGCCGATAATCCCTCCATGAGGTGCTTTGGTTTACCAGGGGGATTTACCTCTCCTGTTTCCCAAGATGATTAAGAGTTGATGTATAATTGAAGATGAGGTACACTAGAGCATGTTATCAACTCAGGAAAGGGGCTTTGCCTGCATGATGAAATTAGCATTAATGGTAGTTAAGCTGCACACAGAGCACAACGTCCTCTTTATTCTAGGAAATTGAGGGGCTTTCCCCACCTAGATTATGAAATATTGATTAATTCATGTATGCTCAGACGTCCATCTAAAAATGAAATCATCCAATCTGTCATTCCATTCCTCTCATCAGCATACAGAAACATAATGGCAGTCCTGAGCAGAGCAAAAGGAGTGATGAGGGGGTGGAAATGAAGAAAGAGGGTGAGAGCAGAGAAAGAAAAGCACAGCAAACAAAATGTGTCAAACTATGCCCACAGAGAGACACACAACACCCACACACACACACACACACACAACACCCTCTCTACTAATTAATGCAGCTTTGCTTTCACGCCAAATGTTAGGGAAACATTAATTAGAGAGAAATCTCGTCAATCCATTTCCCAGTTCATTAATTATGCATCAATGCCAAGTTTTTGTTGGCCCGACATAAGACAATCCTGTTGCAATAAAGATCTGACGCTGCACATTACACAACAGTTACGGGACTTTCCTCACTCTTTGGGATGGTATTCGGGAGCTACTCAATTCATATGTTGTATATGTTTCTGTCCTCTAATAAGTATTCTGTGATTACAAAATGTCCTTTAAGCTGACCACAATTGTTTCTTAGCTAATACTTCACCCATCTCTGTCACAGACACATTAGGAATTCTCTTCAGCTAGAAAAAAAGCAATACAACACTGTGAATGTACTCAATGACACTGAATGATACACTTAAAAATAGACAGAATGGTAAATATGATGTGATGTATATTTTGCCACAATAAAAAAGTATTTTAAAAAGCAAAGGAGACTATACATGGATTTTTGAAAAAGTTAAGTTATAGATGGACTATAAATGTAAAAAAAAAAAAAATGGAAGCTTCCAAGTACTGAAGAAGTCTCAAAAGGCTTCAGAATGTATTTTCTTTTGTACAGAGAAAATATTATGTGATGAACTTCAGAGCCCAGACAAGCTCAAATGTGCTGTTTGCAAAGAGATTTGGGGGAAGCAAGGATGTTTGAATGGCCTCATCAACAAATATTAACTGAGCATCCATAAGATTCTTAGCACTATACTAGTTAGTTTGGAGCTATCTATATTTAATTTAGATTGTATTTAATCTAATCCCCTAACATTATTTCCTATATTCCTAGCTCATTTCCTTATCAATGACTGGATGTCACTGCTGCCCCTGACCTACATACAAGTAAAGGTTAGATTTATTAGATTGAGAATAGTGAGCAGATAAAAGTTATGGGCTGCCTCCACTGATGGCTAGGTCCACTTTTTCCACAGTGAATAAGTCTCACTTTTGTGGAGTTCTTCAGATCAATAAAGTGCCTCATGCTTAATAAATACCACAGTGTCACACACTCAGTGAGTATGCAGTAAATGTCAACTGACTCAGTAACCTTTCTCCAACTTTTGAGTCAAGATATCCAGCATTAAATGTCATCACATCCTC
Organism: Equus przewalskii; assembly: GCF_037783145.1. NCBI lineage: Eukaryota > Metazoa > Chordata > Mammalia > Perissodactyla > Equidae > Equus > Equus przewalskii. The sequence continues at coordinate 191,352 of NC_091854.1, forward strand.
TCTTCAAGGTGCACACTGATTGACCCTGGAGTTTGGAAAGGAATTTTCTACTCAGTATCACACAGCTGAATTTACTGCAATAGTTGTTGGGTAGCATCAACCTTAGGCAAGATTCTGGCCAATAAATTAAAACGACTTTTGAAATAAGATAGAAAAAGATAAAATTGAGGCTCTTTTAAGAATTACTTGGTTCTTTGTCTAAGTTTTCACCTTGGAAATATTGCTGATTGATAACTTATTTAAATAAAAATAAACCATTAATACCCAAAGAAAGTTGCACACAAATGATTGTGAAATCCCTTTAGTCACTTTTCCTTAAGCTTCCTTATTTTAAAGTCTTAATTTTATCTAGAGTCTTTACTGAACAGGCTGATTGACTCAAATTCTCTTCTTCATTGTCTCTCTGATTGGGTACATGTTTATCCAATGCACTTTCTCCAGTGAGGGGGTTGTCTGCAATCAGTTCATCCTGCAGAGACCAAGGAAGAAGATAAGAGTGCTCTTGCCCAACACTGTATGATGTGGTTGAGAGGGAAAGCATCAAAGGTTATCTAAAGGAGAGACTGTTGGGAGAAGTATCCCTCAGTAGCCAAATGCTCATCAAAGCAAGGGGGGCCTAAGGTGGCTAATTAGATCCTTTCTGGGAAACCAAGTGGTCAGAGAACAAGATGCAGCAGCAGGTCCAAATGGGTGGGCTGCATTTTTGTATGTTTCTTAGCATCATGCTCTGTAAGCAGACCCGATTTATCCGATGAAGAGACCAAAAGGGTTGGGACAGATGATGTTCAAATACCCTCAACCTGGAGCAACTAATATTTGTGTAGCATTTTTAAGTTTCCCAAGAAGCTTTCCATGTATCATCTCAACTGAGCATTGAATCAATCCTGTGAGGCAGATGTTAATATTATCCACATTTTACAGATGAAAATAGCACAGAAGAATGTGATTCCACTGTAGAAACAGCATCTGGGGCTTGGCCTCCACTCATTGAGTCACCTAGAAGCCACTATGGCTTTGTCTAGGAGCAAGATTGCCTTGCCAGTTGGAGGAGCCAGACGGTGGGTATATTGCCTGCTGACCACCTGCTGACTGGCTAGCTAGAGATGCAGCAGTAATAGGAAATGCACTCAGGCTGAGAGGACGATGGGATCTGGGAGGTCTTGGTGAACATTTTGAGATCTCAGTTTCTCACTTAAGTGGTCCTAGAAGCAAGGCAGTGGAAAGTAGTGGCCGTCTGGAGTCGTGTTAAGTTGTCCACTGATCGATCTCCAAATTACCTTTTGTTGAAAGATTACTGAGTGATTTGGGGCATATGACTCAAAAGCAATCGAAAGAGTTTAAGGAAACGTTCATTAAAGAAACAAAAAAGCCCTCCTTCCAGAGCTATCTACTTAATGTATATGAATAAGGCTTCTTAGGATATGCATTTATAATATAAAAAGTAGAGATTTTATTGACGCTGAATCTGTCTCATTCCAGCAACAAGCAATAACTATTCATCAACAGACACACGAACTAATTGTAAAACAAAAGCCCCCAAACACAAGAAAAAAACAGAAGTAGAATTTAAAAAAAAAATTTAAAGCTTAATTCACCTTACGTTCATCTCACTGAGATTTTCTTTTAATAAAAGTATACTTATTTTAGGTCAAATAGTATAACTTTTATTTTGTTTTATTTTTGCTCAAGTATATGTTATAGCAATTGTAATGGCAACTCATTCCAGAAGAAGGTTGGGTCTCACAATGACAGGATATTTTTTTAATTTTAAATTTTAATTTATATAAATATTTTTGTTGAGGTGAAACATGATAGCATCATCAATAAAAGATGTTCAAGTATAAATATATACTACATTAAAATAAAATTCCTTGGGTGAAGTGGAATAGAAACATGAGTTTAAGGGAAAAAATGACATAAATATCTATAAGGAAAGATTAATGACTTACTTTTTAAATGGATGGTGGGGGTATTAAATTGCTATGGTATTTAGATCGATTAGTTACTATTTAAAAAGTGAAATAGCAGTTTTATTTTTAAGAATATTTACAATATGAAGGAAATTATATCCTCTGCGACTATTTACACTTACAATAAAAATTTTCAACTCTAACAATGTACAAGAGGAATGCATAATTTTTCAAAATTCTATTAGGCTGGATGTGAACAGGAAAATTTAAAGACCACTATGCTGTGAAAACACATCACTTTGTCTAATATTTGCATAAGAAATGCAGATATTTCTAATCTCTGCTGTAGAAGGCAGAAGACCATACCCTGAGCATACAAAACTGTAGCAATTCATTTCTAAAGCAAACATAACCAATGAAATATTCCTGTTTCAGCCAATAGCTCCTATAGCTGTGTGCCTGATTCTTCTGCAACTACATCTTCAAACTTACTGGCCAATTCCTCATGCATATCAGGCAAGAGATAAGAATGGGGGAAGCTGATGTAAAATAATCACACAATTTTGTGTGATTTGTAGTGATAAGCCACTATGTATGATAAATGATAATTTTCTTACATAATAGAGGAACACCCATATACATTGATCACATAATCCTTGATTCCCAACATAACTCACCTGGCTGACATGTGGGATTATCTCAGTTTTCCAGGAGTTGCTCCTAATGACTAATCAGGAAGTTACTTACCCTCATGGAACAGCATATACCTAAATAAAAAAGACTAGCATTGTACACAGGAATAACAACATGTCAAGCAGGAAATGACAATCTCTCTGCGTGTTTTAATTTATCTTTGGGACAAAGTGACAATAAACCATCAAAGTTAAAATGGAACTGAATTTTAGTGAAAATTCAGGGGGAAAAGTATTTAAAACAATTTTGCTAGGGCTAGTAGAACATGGAGTTCTGTTACAAAAGTGTTTGGAAAAATCTTTACAATCTAAACACATTGAAACTCCCTAGTGTAAAACACTCTAAGCTAAATTATGGGAAAAGCCAATGTCGTATCAGCACCGAACAATTGCCCAGCATCAGAATGAAAAGAAGGAAATGTTGTTCTGAATAGCTTGCCAAGGCTAAAGAAAAGTAGAACAGTTGCTGAAGACGGATTGGTTGTGAGTAACAGACTAAAAGGATGCATTCTAATTTGAGTTCGCCACTTAAATTTTGAAATAGCTCATTATCTTCAAACTTGCAGTTAATATAGCTGCATTAGAGAAAAACAGAGAGAAGGAAAGAGAAAGAGAGGGAGGGAGGGAAAAGGTAACTGTGAGAAATGCATTTTTATTTTTAAGTTTCACTCAATCAATACATCTTATAACCCATTATAGGTATATGAGTGCTATGTTTTCCCTTTTTAACTCTTGATGTGAGATAAAGATTAGGTTAAGTGATTAGGTTAACATTAAGTGTAAAAACTGTAAATCTGGATACCCCAATAAGTGATTAGCAATGTATCTCTCATGTAGTCTTTAGTAATCCATTTTAATCTTTGCTTTTAACAACTGAGTATGCAATGGAAGAGCTTCAATATCCAATGGAATAATTTTTAAGCAAAATTACTTGACAATTTAATGTCAAGCAGTGATCCCAACCTTTTTGGGTTTTTTAATAGTTTTTAAGCTTATTATAAGGGAACCTTTTTTAAAAACACAAAGTTAAAGGGAAAACTGTACTAAATCTCCATGTATCTATCATCCAGTTTTAACAATTACCAACTCATAACCAACCTTATTTCATCTATACCCCACCTACTCATTCCACCCCAGATTATTTTGAAGCAAATCCAAGATATGAGAGGATCTGTCTTTGTTTTTAATATGAAACATTTGAAGGCCCTCCCCTATCATATTGTAGTGGTGCATTTTCAATAATACTTGATTGAGAAAATCTACATATACACATGAATTACTGCCCACCCCACCCCCACTTCCTTGCTATGACTCTGTGCCACCCTCCCCACGCCCGGGCTCTGCAACCCACGGCTGGGAAACTCCTGGCATAATGAAAGTAGCTGGTAATATCACTTAGAAATGTGTTTATTTATGAGCACCTTTACGTATACTCACAACACAAATACTGCTTATACTGCTTTATTTCCCAGGAATATACTTGTCACTACAGGTTTACAAGCAGATTGGAAAAGAGTTATTAGAATTCTTAACGGAACTTTTCCCCTCTTTATTCACCAAACTGAGCATTTCTCTGCTAAAATAGAACAAAGAGCTAACACAGGCCATTGCTTTCTAAAAGTTGTTACCCCCTAACAGCTGTTTGGGGGCCTTTATGACGTTGACATTACCTATGGAAAAAAGTCTAGATCCTTGTGGGCTGGAAATCTTTGCACAATACAGCCTGAGAGCTGGTACGCTTATTGGCAGTCTCCCCAAGGAGCTAAGGAACAAATGAGCAATGACTGTGTTCACACACTTGGAAATGACAATTCCACACTGGAAGTCTTGGTACACCCTGTAGGTTTCCTTTATATAAAAGACGAATATTCATTGCTATTAAGCCAGAACTTCTCTTTCATACGAAATTCACTTTTGTAGGTGCAAAGAAAAAGGAAAAAAACTTCTCTTTTCTCCATATGAGAGGGATAATTTCTTCAGTTTCCTTGGTAAGAGGCACTGAAAAAAATCTGCTGATTTCTGCTCAGTGCACGCATGGAGAACTGATTAATGCTAATGGGATTCACATATTTTAAAATGATTATAAATCTTTTTTGTAAATATCATTCAGAAAGTTTGTGATTGGAATTTATGGGTATGTATTTAATTCAGGTCAACTTTAAATGCCTAAACTTTTATGTTTAAATGAACAAAATTATCTCGATTAAATCATATTTGACACTGATTGTAGCTATATAAAGAGAAAAATTACACTAGTGTTACATTTACATTTTATTAGAGAACGGCAATCATTTCCAATTGAATTATTTTCCTAGTTTCATGGAATATCTTGTTTTGTAATTATAAACTTCTGAAAAAATACATCATCACTTAAAGATTTCAATTTTGGCTTTATTTTTCTAAACATGTCCATTGTGGAGCTGAGCAAATAGAACACATAAGATAACAAAGTCTTGCTTACATAGTAAAATGCTTTTCTAAAACATGGTTCAAACACGAAATGAGACAATCTAATTTTCAACCAGGGAAATGACTATCTGCTTAATATGTACCGTGTTAATTAGATTATGCCCAAATCCTAGTAGTTTGCATAATTGTATTTAATTTGCCAGAGGGGTCAAATTATAGCATTGGACCTCTACTAAGAGGTAATGCTGTTTAGTTAGCAAAAGCATATCATATTCTAAAGAAATTGAAATGCATTTGTAATTTTAGAATAAAATGTGGTCTTCTTTTCAGAGGCCCAATATGAATAGAAAAATCCCCAGAAATGCACCTGGTTAAATGTTTATAATCATGGAATATGGTTAAACATTAGTTAGAAGCTCATTTATTTCATCCCCTTCCAGTTTAGTGTCAATTCTTTAAATATATTTTCTGGTCGTTTAGCTAACCTGTCATTAAAATTTCAAACACAACTTTTGTCCACTACGTCTTTCTTATTATACTTCCCTCTCCTGGGATTAATAGGTTTTCTCTATATTAAATAAATTCTTTCACTCATCACCTCCACCTCTCAGAAAGAGAGTACTCTGTTACCAAATTTACTATGTTAAAAAAAGAAAGCAACTGAAGAAGAAATTTTGGAATTTATTTATAATGAAGAAAAGAGGATCACCAAAGTTGTATAACAAACGCTGTACAGGAATCTCAAGACTTTTTGGTAAAATAACATTCTTGCAGATTTCATGGGATGTTACTTTACTCTTGGACAAAAAGTGCCCAAGCCAACTTCGTGGGATTTGGTCTTCAGTAACTTAGCCTGCTCTGAGCCAGCTGGTATTCTACCAGCCACCCTGAAAATCATGTCAGTTATAAAGAGACAGATCTACCCTGAAATTGTGGATTATAATCTGAGTTTGGCCCAGTTCTGGGTTACCTCTTGGCGGATGTAACCCCTGTCCAAGTCAGTGATATATTCAAACATAGATTTTCACCGGAATCACTCAAGGTACATTTGACAAAATACAAATTTCCAGAAAACCAACCCAGATTTACTGAATTTGAATCTGAGAGGTGGGGGTTGAGACAGAGGTGGGATGAGGCACAAGCCAGGAATCAGAATTTATTTTCGTTTCCCAGAGGATTTTTTAAAAAAAGCTTTATTAAGATATAGTTTGCATAGCATACAATCTACCCACTTAAAGAACAGAATGCAATGGTTTTTAGTGTATTCACAGATATGTGAATCACTGTCTATCTTAGATCTCTTTTACCACCTCAAAGGAAACCCCTACTCTTTAGCTACTATGCTCCCATCCCCACCTTCAGCTCTAAGAAACCAGATCAGACTGTACCGATTTCCCTCTTCTGGACTTTCATATGAATGGGATCATACAATAGTGATCCCTTGCGACTGGCTTCTTTCCCTTAACGTAATGTTTTCAAGGTCCATCCAAGTTGTAGCATGTATTACTACTTCATTCCTCTTTGTGGCCAAATGATATTCCACTGTGTGGATATACCACATTTTGTTTATCCATTGGTCTTGTTGATGGACATTTGGGTCCCCAGAATATGTAATCATTAGCCGTATTTGGTAATTGTTGATAGAAGAGGACCAAGTGTTGATCTCAGGGCAGTTCCATGCTCTCCTCGCAAAGCAGCCCATGGTTCTACACTGCAGGGAGAGAAGAGAAGCTTGGCTGGGAAGGCAGCACTTGGGTTGGAAGTCTGGCTCTGCACTTAGTCATTTGGCCTGGGCAGTGTCTTCAGCTCTCTCGGACTCATTTCCTTATTTGAAAAATAGGAACAATGATTTCTGCTTCATAGAATTTTTGTGAGGATACATAAGACAACCTGAGTAAAGTGCCTAAAATTACCTGGCACACAGATATTTTATACATGACAGCTATTTTTCCTATTCTTTTTTTCCTTATTGAATTAAACCAAAACAACCATTTATATACAGATCATATATATATATATATATGTATACACAGATTCTATATATATTTATATACAGATTCTATAATATATATATTATATATACAGAGAGAGAAGCTGGATAGATTATTTCCACCTACAGAATAAATTATTATAAATAAATAAGCCTTTCCAATTTATAAGAAAGTAAAATGACAGACTAGAAAGTACAATTTCTTCACTTTTTTAAACTAAAGTCAAAGTAACAAGTAAAGATCCACTTTTTCACTTGGAAAAAAAGTACTTCCTTCTATTTAAGAGTACAAATCAGATTTTTCTTGTATCATTTCATTTTCAAAGTCTACATATTCCGTACACTCTGTGAATCTTCTGATAGTTCTACCCATGTAAGTGTATGTACGTATATATGTACACACACACACCCGCATGAACACACATATAATTATAGTTAACACTTACTCAACCCTTGATATTTGCCAGGAAATGTACTTTATGTGTATTGATATACTTAAACCTTCTAACGACCTTACATGGTCAGCTAAGGAAATTGAAGCATAGCGTACTCGAGAACCTTGCTCTGGATCATATGGCAAGTGAGTAGCAGAGCCCAAGCTCTTAACCATGACACCTGTAATAGTTTTTTCCTCCATGTGTTTGTATATAAGACAATGGAAAAGATATCGTTCATGAACTATAGAATGATGTTTCTACAGCTCGGAGGAGCCTTTAGCGGTTACTAGTGAAATCCTCTTAACTGATAGATGAAAAGACAGAAAGCAAGGCATGAAGGGATAGTCCAACATGTTTAGTTGCAGTCTCCTGTCTTCCAATCTAGTCTCTTTCCACTCACTACACTGCCTAGGCATCAAAGTTTCACTTCTTTTTTAGAGGACATGCAATATAAGAATGTCAAGCATGTTTAAGCTACTTATGCTGCTGTGTCTGCTGTATCCTTACCTCATTCTCCTGGTGGAAAATTGCTACCCATTCTTAAGGCCCAGCTCAAATGTAGCCTCTTCCATGGCAATTCCTTTACTCTCATAAAGTTCCACCCTGGCTCCTTCCTTCTTGCTCCCAAAGTATGCTGCACACCCTACACTTACACACTTTGAACAGAGTTTAAATGTCAAAGCAGAGAAAAGCAGCACTGTGAAGTGCACTGGTTTTCAGATTGAGCTCTGTGGTGCCCCTTCACCAGACCCAGGACTCAAGAAGGAAGGGGCTCTAGGCTTCACACTCTGATTAATCAGAGCAGTTCTGCTTTTATCTATTTGGTTTATTTTCATTTCAATAATAAGTTTCTTGACAGTAAAGAAAATTCTTGAAAACCACTGGTATAATTGAAAAACCATGAGCTTTGGAGACAGACAGGCCTGAGTCTGAACCCCAGTTGTACTACTGCTATCCCTTCTGTGTTTCCTTGGTTCAAATACTTAACCACTCTGGACTTCAGTTTCCACATGTTTCAAACAAGGAGAAGGCTGTCTACTCGGCAGTGCTGTGTAAGGGGTAAAGTGTGTGTAACAGAATAGTGCCTGACATACAAAGGCTCGATGAATTACTTCCCCCGACTATTTATTATAATTATTTCTTTATTTCCAGACTGATCTGTAAGGTCTTCAAATCCTTTCTGCCTAACATAGGGCCTAGCTCAAAATAGGTACTCAATGCGTGTGTACTGAATGGAAGCAAATGGAATGGGATGCTAAAATGAAATAGGATCAATATTGAGGTTAGAGATAGATTATAAAGAGCTTTGAATGCTATGCCAAAATTTTAACTGAAAATTTTGAATGATAGAGGTGTGATAATGTTTATTTTTTAGCATAACAGATAATTCTAGCGCAGTGATTCTTAACAGAAGGTGCTGGTTAGTTTGACTTAGTTAAAAATGTGGAATCTGAGTTCAAACCATGACTCTGACTTATTAGCTATGTGACTATAGCAGGTCACTTAGCCTCATTTTCCTCACCTGTAAAATTGGCTCAATAATAACACTTGTCTCAAGGATTAAATAAGTTAACATACATGAAGTACTTAGAAAATGTCTGGCACATAGTAAGCAGCATGTGAGTGTTATAACAACAAAAGAAGAAGGTTTGTTATCATTATAATTACATGCCCCGTTAAAGTATGTAAACAGGAGATTGCAGAATCACATGGGGTATGCAATGCAGGGTTCAGAATCATCTGGGATTCTTTTGTAAACTTAACAGAAGTACCATTAGGAGGCATTCTTACTTTTAGAAGTGTACTGGATTCCTCAAGTATGTTAGGACAAATAAAAAGCTGAGAATCTCCACTGTTCTGATAGCATGGAGGATGGATTATAGCGGAGAGAGGCTCCAGGAACGTAAATCAATAGTCCAGACCTAAGTGAAAAACGACCACCAGGTCGTGCTGAGATGCTGAGATAGAAATATCTGGATTAAATCAGATCCTCATTGGAGCCCATCTAAAAGTAACTTTGACCCCTTGAGAGGCCTAGAACTAGGCTGTTCCATTAGTAGGCTACTCCAAGGTTTGGAGTAAATTCTCCAGTGAGGTCATATACTTTTGGAGATTTGCTCCAGTTCAGCTTAAACATCTAGGGCAGTTTGTAGGATCCAGATGTCAGACAATGAAGTCAGGAAGCAAGGAGGCTCTTGATGCTGGCTGGCATAATGCCTCAATTAGGAAAAACCACTCGACCTTCTAACAACAGAAAATATCCTAACAACAGAAAATATTGCCAGGGGGCTTGCTTCACCATGGAGGCTTTCTTCAATTGGCTTTCGTTATCCACCGTGAACTAAGCCTTTTCAAGAGCTATAAACCGCCTACAGGGGAAATGTCTGGGAGGAGATTTTGCTGAAAAAAACCATGTGTAAAGCACAGTTCTCTTCTAGAGTATTATTCTGTGTCCCTCCCTCCTTGTGCTTCCTCATGTGTGGAGGGCAGAATAATGACCCCTCAAAGATGACCACGTGCTAATCTCTGGAGCTTGTAAATACATCATCTTACATGGCAAAAGGGAATTTGCAGATGAGATTAGGGTTATGGACCTTGAGTTTGGGAGATTATCCATCCAGATTACCTTGGATAACCCAGGTACCCAATCTTATCACATGAATCTTTAATAGCAGAGAATTTCTTCCAGCTCAGGTCAGAGAGAGATGCAACAAAGACTCCATCCACCATTGCTGGCTTTTAAGATGGAGGAAGGAGGCCATTAGCCAAGGAAGACAGTGACCTCTAGAAGCCAGTAATGGCCTTCAGTTTATAGCCAGGAAGAAAATGGGGACCTCAGTCCTTCAGCCATATGGAACTGAATTCTGTCAACCCCTGAATGAGCAAGGAAGTGGATTCTTCCATAGAACCAACAGAAAGGAATGCAGCCCTGCGAACGCTGTGATTTTAGCTTGGTGAAACCCATATGGGACTTCTTGCTTACAGAACTATAAGATAAGAAATTTGCATTGTGTTAAGCCACCAAATTTGTGCTAATTATTTATAGCAGCAATAGAAAAACTAACATTTTGCATTACTAAATTTTGGAATAAAAATGATTTCCAATAGACTGTGGAAAACACAAAACAATGCAATTTAAAACTACTTATTTTAAATTAAATATTAATCTCTCATTACTACTGTGTATGACTCTGCTTCATTTTAATTAGCTTATGAGACTATGGGGAGCTTTTAACTGTCATGAAATAGGTTCCTCTTGTTTCATGAAAGACATTCATAGAAGGCAAGCATATGCTTTTTCCCTCTTAGGTTAACTGAAATTAACCAAACAAATATCCAAATGTTAGAGGAATAGGATTAACCAAAAAAATTAATCAGGACAAAGATTATGATATGAAATAGCTACAACATGCATAAGCTTGGGCAATAACACTAATAACTCGATGACCTTGTTCAAAATGGTGACATAACTGGAAAAATCAAAGACATACAAGGGCACTGAAAAAAGTGAGGAAAATGAAAATTTTTAGTACATATGAAGAAATTAATTTTAAAAGCCATGCTTGGGAACTTCATGGGATTGTACTTTTTTTATTTCAAATGTTGCCAGTTCCTATTGATCTTCCTCACTAGTATCTCACATACCTGTGGATTACACCTTGTACAAAGAACTCTGAGATCCTATCCATATTTGGCTGATAAAGAATAATAAATATGATTTTAACTAAATGGACTATCATTCTAAGATTAGACTTAGATTTTCTTCCACAAAGGATTTCCTTGAAATAACATTTATTGCAACAAAATTTGAACTATAATATTCATTCAGTTGCATAACACCCAGCATTTGATTACAATTCCCTTATCTAATACAGTTGACGTTCCATATAGAATTCCGCCTGTTTTTTTAATAAATATTCTATCATGGGCTAGATCTCTGCTTAAGCTTATTATCTGATCATAGTTTTCGTTATAATTTGTCTGTGTAAGTCTCCACAGGACTGCTACCCCAGCTTTTCTTTGCTTGTTTTCAGATGAAAATGAACAGTGCAGAACCTCAGATAAATTGTATATTTGGATAAGGTCATCTTCCCTGCCTCCAGCCTGCTCTGTCCCCTTCCAAGGGCCCAGTGCTTTTTTTGGCCTCTAACTCTCCTCCTCCATCAAAATAGGATGGAGTTTGGTGTCATCATTTATAGCTAAAACTGATTCAGATATTTGTATTTTTAAACTCCTTATCTCTAATTATGGAATGAAAGGATTTACCAACTGTTAAAGTGATTTTTTTTTTCTTTGACGCAAAACAGAGTTAGTGGATGGGGAATACTAGGCTAGGTGCTAAGCTTAAAGGTAAAAAGATTTTAGTAATATTAGGGTGCTGTGTGTGTTGGGGGAGGGGGAAGTTGTGGTGAGAGAGGTTTGTGTGAAGAAAAATGATCAGAAACAATACCAGGTTATGTAAGAATCCTCTCCTGATCCCATGTCTTCTCTTCTCTCCAGGCCTAATGTCTCTCCTTTCATTCTCTGGCTCAAGAGTCTCCAATTTTGGAGCCCTGGAGTCCATTCATCTTGACCCACTCCCCTCACTGCATTTTTCATAAAATTGTTCGAAGTATAGTGACTAAGAGCATGGACTTTAGGATTTGAATTCTGACTCTTCTACTAGTAGGCTGCATGACATTAAGTTATTTAACGTTGCTCCATTTTGGCTTATGCACACGTAAAATAAGGAAAATCATAATACATGTAAATCTCATAGAACAATGACTGGCACTTAGCAAGTAGTCAATAAATATTAACCATTCCTGGTATTATTCAAGGTCCAATTAAATTAATCTTTTCTTCCTCTTCTGGAAGAAACTCTACTAGAGAGCTTACCAGAATATGAGTCATAGTTCTATTCATATTTATTTTAGCTTGAATTCCCCAAAAAACAGCCTGAGGCATGGATTAAGCGATTAAGCTTTGTATGGGAGGTGCAATTCCAGGGCAGTGAGAGTGAGAGAAAAGGAAGGTGAATGTGGGAAGGATGAGATGTAGCACAAGGTTACCATGCTGGCCACTGCTTCATAATAAGCCATGGAGAGACTGAGACCATCTCTTGCAAGGTTCATCTGCTCAGCCACACTGGGAAACTGCCTGAGAATGGATGGGAGGGAGTGAGGAGAGAGAACTGATCTCTTTGGCTCCCTCTGGTCTCCTAGTTTCCATTGGCTCAGATTGACCTGACAGGGAGTTAATTCTCCTGTACTTCTGGATGTAATATCTGACTCATCAGGAAGCCTAGTAGCATACCCTGAGGTGAGGTGTTTCATCCGAGCCCATAAATGTCAGAGGCACCGAGAGACTCTGGGCATATGGCTGGTTACCTGGCTACACAGTCATAACCAAAGTGGAGGGCCAGTATTCTTAGACAAGCAATTAGTTGGCTCTAAGCAGCAGAATCCATGTGAAGCATACAGTAGGTATACCATAGAAGCTTTTGAGGAGTAGCCAATGGCCTGGAATGCAAGGCAGGCAAGGGTTATGGAAGCTGAGGGGATGTATAAGCTTGTCTTATATATTTTTCTGTTTTATAAAGATTATAAGTTCTTTTAGGGCAGCATTATGTATTTTCACCTTTGTATCCTCTAAACTATAATACTACATGCTGTATCTTAAGTGGGTTTGAGCTGAAGGTGTACTCTGATTTCAAAGACAGCTAGCAGGGAAGGGCAAAAGTAAGACTGGGCAAGACAGGGGAACCACTCAGAAGTTCAAATGGGAGTTAACCAAGGAGCATGTTGAACTGGAACCTGATGCAAGACACAGCCAAGGGGCCTAATCTTCCTGTGACATGGCAACAACAGAGATAGTAAAAATCAGGTTTGAGCATCCTGGCTCCATTGGAAGCAAAAGTGATACATAATATCCCAGCCAGCAGTTGATAGGAGACAAGATCCAGTTCCCAGGAACAGAGCACAGAGTGCTAAAGATCCAGCCAATTGGATTGGGGCTCAAAATAGAGTTTCAGTTCCAGGCAGGGAACTGGAATAAAAAAAAAAAAGGGAAACCAAGGCCAAAGTCTTCATAGCTGGGCTGTATGAACATGGCACGGATTTTACAGTTGGATAAAACTATTAATGACTTTTGTATTAATACTAATAATTGGTAGCCAATATTTATTAGGCACACTATTTCTCTAAATTGTGTTACTTCATTTTCCCAACGCTCTTAGATAGATGCTCTTACTATTTCCATTTTACAGATGAGGAAATCAAGAGTCAAGAAAGCTAAATAACTTGCCCATGATCACAAAACTAATGAATAAAGGGACTAGGATCTAACCCCAGAGGAGTCTATTCCAGAGCATACACCTTCAACCACCATTGGAAGCGTTAAATGAAATAAATCTTACAAAGTCCTTAGCAGAGCTCCAGTCGTGTAGAAAACACTCACTGGATATGATGGGTTATCATTGTCATTATTAGTATTGTCATAGATGCAGTACTAGGAACTGTAGCAGTTGTGGTCACAGTAGCAGCAACAGCGGGTACGTGGAACTTAGAGTCAGGTAATAAGCCCTATTGACTGTCTTGTTTCATAAGAAAGGACTGATGAGGTGGGAACTGTTCCAAGGCATATGGGCTGAGAGGTGTGAGGGAGAAGTCCAGACATAGGGACCTATAACAAAGAGCCTTGCCCTTTTAACAGATGTAATTGAGAGGTAACATGGAATAGGAGTTAAAAGCGTGGACTTTAGAATTACAAAGGCCTGTGTTCTGTTATTTATTAGCAGAGAGACCTTGGGGAAGTTACTCAACAGATGTGAGCTTCAAATAACTCGCAAGTGTACCTAGCAGAGTGCCCGGCATATAGTAATCGTTCAATAAATGCTTGCAGAATTAACTCGCTGATTCCACACTTCTGCACTCAAAAAACAAAACAAAACAAAACAAAACCAAAAACAAATAACTGTTCCCAGTACACACCTGCTATTTAAACTTCTAAATGCAAGGCAAATTCATCCACTGAGTGTAGCTACTTTTTCTACTAATGTAATTTGTCATCCATATCCACCTAATGTTTCAGTAGCCTCCTCATTTGTGCTCAAAAGCTACAGTACAACCGAAGAAAAATGTGCGATGTGCTATTCCTGTCATCCCGGTTCTATGTTGCTACAGCAGGTATTCCTATGTTATTTATTTACCTGAAGCTATTTTGATTTGACAAGGAGGAGGAAAATTTGAAGACAGTGCCTATTTTTTCCCTGAAAAGCAGGTCAGTCTTAAAGAAAATAGCTCTCATTTCAACTATGGTGCAATTATGTATGAAAATAAATATGCATTAAAAGGAGCAGGTCGTCTCTTTCTTGGCGATCTTTCACTGTAAATTTGAATTCTATTTCCTGGGGCTCAAAGAAAATAATGCTTTAATTCATGAGAAAGAGAGTTAGAGAGACAGAGACAGAGAGACTCAGAGAGAGGAAAAGAAAGAACATTACTGCCACCTCTTGCTCACTTCTCTAGAACTGAGAAAATGTCAAGGAAACCTGGCATTTGCTTGCCAAAGGTTCACACAGACAGTCTGATTTTTGTTTTTACTTCCACGACCTTTAATGGCTCTTGGTGCAGTCAAGCCAACTTTGCATATATATCGACACTATGGAAACCACACAGACAAGCAGTTTTGGGTTTGTGTGCTGTATTTACTTTGGCACTTAACAATGATACACATATTTTCCTGTTAGAGCTCCCAAAGGCTTTGTTCTGATCTTGACTTGCTTTTCTCTTTTGTTCAGCTTTCTGATTGCTTCATAATTTCTCCAAAAATGCATGTATTTTTAAACCTTTTTTCTAGCCTAACTATGGTTCTATTTTGTTTTGGAGTGCATTGTATGAATGTTTGCTTTAACAGAAGTAGGAGGGGTCCTGTTCCAGCGGGGAAACACACTGTCCTGCTGGGCTGCTGGAGGGATACAGAGGAGAGAGGCAGGGTTCTCTGCAGTCACTGGAGGGACAGACACTGCAGGGCAGTCACCCTCACATCTACAGACGTTTTCTATTTCTTTTCACCCAGGAGTTTCAGAGTGCCCTTTGACATCTCTGATTGTCGCTTAGACTCAGTCCTTCATACCGTTCTGGCAAGAGATCACTCGCTTCAGTTAGTTCACACCCCCTTGTATCACTGAGGACAAAGTATATCTTCCTGGAACTCTAGAGAAAAATGTCTCAAGAATGAAAATTTTGAAAAATCTGATAAATATACTCTACTTTTTTAACTGGTTGCCAGAGACTGAATGTTTGTGTCCCCCCAAATCCACATATTGAAGCCTAAAGACCCAATGTGGTGGTATTTGCAGGTGGAGCCTTTGGGAGGTAATTAGGTCAAGGGGAAGAAGCCCTCCTGAATGGGATTAGTCCCCTAATAAGAAGAGAAAGGAGTGAGATGATCTTTCTTTCAGCCATGTGAGGATACAGCAAGGCAGCTGTCTACAAGCCCGCAAGTGAGCCCTCACCAGACACCAAATCTGCTGACACCTTGATCTTGGATGTCTCAGCCTCTAGAACTGTCAGAAATAAATGCTTATTGTTTAAGTGACCCAGTCTATGATATTTTTATTCTGGCAGCTTTAGTTAAACAAGACAGTGGTAAAATATGTATAATGAAATTTACTATTTTAACCATTTTTAAATGTACAGTTCAGTCACATGAAGTACATTCACATTACTGGGCAACTATCATCACTGTCCATCTCCAGAACTTTTTCATCATCCCATATTGAAACTCTGTACCTGTTAAATAATAATTTCTTATTATCCCCTCCTCCCAGCTGCTGGCAATCACCATTCTACTTTCTGTCTCTGTAAATTGGACACTGTAGATACCTCACATAAGTAGAATCATGCAATATTTGTCCTTTTGTGTCTGGCTTATTTCACTTAGCATGATGTCTTCAAGGTTTACCCATGTTGTACCATGTGTCAGAATTTAATTCTTTTTAAGGCTCAACAATATTCCGTTGTATATATATACACCACATTTTGAATATCCATTCATTTGTCAATGGACATTTAGGTTGTTTCCACTTTTTTGCTATTGTGAATAGTGTTGCTACAAACATGGGTGTACAAATATTTGTTCTAGTTTCTGCTTTCAATTCTTTTGGATATATGCCTAGAAATGGAATTGCTGGGTCACATGGTAATTCTATGTTTAAGTTTTTGAGGAACTGTCATAATATTTTTCAAAGCAGTTGTACCATTTTACATTCCCACCAATAGTGCACATGGGTTATAATTTTTTTTCAGTTTTGCCAACACATGTTTTTCTGTTTTTTTTTTAAATAATAGCCATATTAGTGGATGTGAAGTGGTATTTCATCATTATATTCTATTTTTTGTGTGCACGTATGAGGAAGATTGGCTCTGAGCTGACATCTGTTGCCAATCTTCTTCTTTCTGCTTGAGGAAGACTGAGCTAACATCTGTGCCAATCTTCCTCTCTCTATTTTTTTTTTTCATGTGGGACGCTGCCATCGTGTGGCTTAACAAGTGGTGCTAGGTCTGTGCCCGGGATCCAAACCTGCAAATCCCAGGCCACTGAAGCACAGCACACAAACCCAACCACTATGCTACCAGGCTGGCCCCACTTATTCTAATTTTTAATAAAATAAAGTCTCTGGCCTAAATTTCTAGATGTTTTTACAAAAGATTTGGAACTTACCACTGACAGTTTTATAGCAAAGAATATTTTTATAGGATTATTAATATAGTGTCATCTTACTTGAGTGACTGAATATTTAAAGAACTATTAGTCAAATAGCTAAAGAGTCAGGCAGGATAGATGAATAAGGGAAAGAGGCTCAAAGAGATTCTTTAGTAAAATGCACAGGACTTCGTGCCTAACTGGATTAGGTATATAGAAAAGGGAAGAACATAGAATCTTTTCCAGTGTCTGACATGAGCAATTGATAGATGGTAGTGCTATTTAGCAAGATGTAGCAAACAGGGGTGAGAGGGACTGCTCTGGGGAAAGGAAATTATAATAAAATGTGCTGCACATCCAAGAGGACATGGTCAGTACGCAACTGAGTCTAGTAAACAGGAGAAAGCTGGGAGAGATTTTGGAGTTTTCAGCTTATGGTGATGCCATCAGTCTGGAGACCTCGTCAATGTGTAGGCTGGGAAGGGACTGCAAAGAACAGATCAGTGGCACATACCAGTAGCTGAGGGTGGGCAGAGGAAAAGTAACAAGAAATGATTATAGTATTAGGAGAAATCGTTCCACGGAAACCAAGCAAAGAAAGATTCTGGCCTAAAGTGTCAAAGCTGCAGACAGACTGGACAAGTAAATAACAAAAACTGCCTGCTGGATTTAGCACCTACGTGGCCACAGGTAACATTCATAGAGCAGTTTTAGTAGAGAGGTGGGGACAGGCACTTGGAAGGGTGGGAAGAAAGTGGACAAAATGAATAGAGCACAATCTTTCAAGAAGCTTGAAAGTGAGTAGAAGAAATTCAGAGTGGCAGCTTGAGCAATGCACTTTTTTTGTTTTTAAGCTGCGAAAGAATTGCGCCTGTTTATAGGCAAAAGAAACAGCTAAAGGAGAGGAAGAGGCTAAAGGCACAGGAAAGAAAAATGACAGCTAATGATCCCAGGTCCTGGAGGAGGTGGGAGGGAATGAGATACAGAGCACAGGTGGCTGGATTAGGATAGGGCTTGAAACCTCTCCTTTTGGAACAGGGAAAAGAGGCAAGCATATGCATATCTACAGCATATGCAGATAACGTTTGTGGAAGTGGGGGAGGGGCAGGAAGTTAAGAGCATTCATGCTTGATACGGCCTTTGTGAAATAGGAAGTAAAGTCATTTACTAAAAAAGGTGATATTCTAGAAAATTGACATGGTAGAATAGTGCAATAAACATTGAATGAGATAAGAGGCAAAAGTAGAAAAAGAAAACTCACATAATAGTCAAGGCATGAAGTTATATGGGACTTCAGTGGAGTAATGGCAATGGAGTTGAAAAAGAGAGGTGGACATTATGCTTTTTTCCTCATATTCTTCTGAAAGTTAGAAGCATTACTTTTCTTCTGATGAACAACTCTCAATAGGCAATGCCTCTGCCATGGGAATTGCCACATGACACCAGTATTTAAAAGATATTTAAAAACATAGGCGGCAAGCAACTTGACGTCAGTGTTGGCAAAGATTTTTTGGATCTGACTCCAAAAGCAAAAGCAAAAAATAAACAAGTGGGACTAAATCAAACCAAAAATCTTCTGCACAGCAAAGAAAGCCATCAACAAAATGAAAAGGCAACCTACTGAATGAGAGAAAATATTTGCAAATCGTATATCTGTTAAGGGGTTAATATACAAAATATATAAAGAACTCATGCAATCAATAGCAAAGAAACAAACAATCTGGTTTAAAAAATGGGCAGAAGATCTGAATAGACATTTTTACAAAGAAGACATACAGATGACCAAAAGGTACATGAAAAAGATGTTCAACATCACTAATGATCAGGGAAATGTAAATCAAAACCACACTGAGATATCACCTCATACATATTAGAATGGCTATTATCAAAAAGACAAGAAATAACAAGAGTTGGCGAGGATGTGTAGAAAAGGGAACACTTATGCACTGTTGGTGAGAATGTAAATTGGTGCAGCCCCTATGAAAAACAGTATGGAGGTTCCTCAAAAAACAAAAAATAGAATCCCTATGGGGCCGGCCCGGTGCCGCAGTGGTTAAGTTCGCACCTTGCGCTTCTCAGCGGCCCGGGGTTCGCTGGTTCGGATCCCGGGTGCGGACATGGCACCGCTTGGCGCGCCATGCTGTGGTAGGCATCCCACATATAAAGTAGAGGAAGATGGGCACGGATGTTAGCTCAGGGCCAGGCTTCCTCAGCAAAAAGAGGAGGACTGGCAGTAGTTAGCTGAGGGCTAATCTTCCTCAAAAAAAAAAAAAAAAAAGAATTCCCATATAATCCAACAATTCCACTTCTGGATATTTAGCCAAAGAAAATGAAAATACTAACTGAAAAAGATATATGCACCCCCATGTTCACTGAAGCATTATTTACAATAGCCAAAAACATGAAAATAACCTAGATGTCCATTAATGGATGAATGGATAAAGAAAATGTGTATATATATAATATGTATATATATATATATATATATATATATATATACAATAGAACGTTTTTCAGCCATAAAAAAGCAGAAAATCTTGCCATTTGCAACAACAAGGACGGGCCTTGAGGGCTTTATGCTAAGTGAAATAAATCAGACAAAGAAAAATACCGTACAATCTCACTTATACATGGAATCTAAAAACAAAACAAAACAAAAACTGAGCTCAGAGAGACAGAGAATAGATTGATAGTTGTCAGAGGTGGGGGGTGGGAGGTGAGCAAAATGGGTGAAGGGGTCAAAAAGTACAAACTTCTAGTTATAAAATGAATAAGTCATGGGAATGTAACATACAGCATGGTAACTATAGTTAATACTACTGTATTGCATACTTGAAAAATGCTGAGAGAAGATCTTAAAAGTCCTCATCACAAGATAAAAGTTTGTAACTATGTATGGTGACAGATGTTAACTAGGCTTATTGTGGTGATCATTTCACAATATATACAAATATTGAATCGTGTTGTACTCTGAAACTAATAGAATGTTATGTGTCAATTATACCTCAATAAAAACAAAAATTAAAAAAAGAACAAATGCAACTGGCCAATAAACCTAAGAAAAAATGCTCAATATCATTAAAAATGTAAACAAAAGTAAAAATAAAAACATCTAGAGATAGAACAAAGTATCCTTGGAGCAACAGGACTCTCTAAAGACAAATCGTTAGATTGCAGAGATGAATATCAATATTAACTTGCCCTAGCTATTTCAGTGTTTGAGCTATCCATCTTAGTGCCTTCATACATGCATGTGCACACACAGACACACCAGCATACACACATTCTTATGTGTACATATGCACAGAGAGTAGAACAACTGATTTAGGAGGAACAGGGGTAAAGACACAAAGACGCCTGACCAAAAATCCTATGTAAACCAGAAATGAGGATATACATATATATATATATATATATGTGACGTTTTGAGTATCTATTCATCCATCAAATGACATTTAGCATTTAGGCCGTTTCCATCTTTTGGCTATTGTGAGCAGTGCTGCTATGAACATAGGTGTACAAATATTTGTTCTGCTTTCAATTCTTTTGGATACATAGAATTGGAATTGCTGAATCATATAATTTTATGTTTAATTTTTTGATGAACCACCATACTGTTTTCTATAGCAGTGGCACCATATTATATTCCCACTAGCATTGCACAGGGTTTCGTTTCTTCACCTCTTTGTCAACACTTGTTATTTTGTTTGTTTGTTTTAATAACAGCCATCCTAATGGGTGTGAAGTGGTATCTCATGGTTCTGATTTGCATTTCCCTAATAATTAGTGATGTTGAGCATCTTTTCATGTGTTCATTGACCATTTATACATTTTCTCT
The DNA here is from genome assembly GCF_037783145.1 of Equus przewalskii. NCBI lineage: Eukaryota > Metazoa > Chordata > Mammalia > Perissodactyla > Equidae > Equus > Equus przewalskii. Next base: position 212,315 of record NC_091854.1, read on the forward strand.
GGGGAAATGTCTATTCAAGTCCTTTGGCCATAAATTGACCTGTTTTGTTTTTGTTGGTAGTGAATTGTAAGAGTCCTTTATATGTTCTGGATTTTGATCCCTTATCAGATATATGATTTGCAAATATTTTCTCTTATCCTGTGGTTTGCCTTTTCACTCTCTTGATAGTGTCCCTTGAGGAGCAAAAATTATAAATAGTTCACTTTTAACTCAAATTGATACAAAGTGATGTACTAAAAAGAGAAGTTTTCTCAAGTAATTTGAAATAAAACCTCTAGTCACCATATATTTATTGAATATCTTCATGATACTGAATTAAAGAACATTTGCAATTAAAAGACACTGAACCTTTTTCTAAAAATTTCCATAAGCATAGAACAATAAATTTGTTCATTCATTCATTCATGCGTTCAACAAATATTTATTGGGCCAATATTTTGCCAGGTCTTCTTTCTTGTAAGCCATTAGCAGAAGACAGTGAGGGAATCACCCTAATGATCTCCTTAGTAGGACACAGTTATTCTTCAGTCAACATGATCCAAATCATCTGTCCCAGACTACTGATGCCTCCAGGCTTTGGATTCCTGGATCTTCTTATTCTAACAATAGTGTATGATAGGCTGAAGAGAACAGTGGCCAAGAATCAAAAGAACCCAACTGGTTTCCATCATGGATAACTCTTGTACAGGAACTTTCGATGTTGCCCCTTCTTTCCAGAAATATTGATGCTCAACTAGCACAGAAAACCATAGGGAGAAAGTTAGGCTATATTTTTCCCCCTTGCAAATGTCTGACTTACCTATATGATAATCTGTTTTATCCTGCACAGGGGCATCACACTGAGCATGAACCATGCTCCTTCTTGCCACAATATCAAAAAGTTCACAAAAATCTGGATATCTAGCTTCTCTTGAAAAAGTAGAAGATCTGTTAACCTTGGGCCCATGTTCTCACGTGTCAAGAAATGGCTGGAGCCAAGGAATAGTTGTCCTCTGTAGATGGGGTGTTCACCACAGTCTCTGCTACTTCCTATTGCTATATTCCTATATATATATATATATATATATTTTTTTTTTAACTTGATGTCCATTTGTCTATTCACTCACATTGAGTATCTACTCTGGGGAAGTCATTGTGCTAAGTTTTAGGTATTATCAAATATTCTCACTGGACAATTTGCTCCAGACTTGTTGGGAATGGGACAAAGCACAAAACAGACCCAGCTGACACTGGTTAGGAAAACTAAACTGGCTGGAGGTTCAGTCTTCCTTAACGGAGTGAGAAGTAGTTCAAAGAGAAGCCGAAATATTAGGCTGTCTCTGGCTGAGCACTGATCTCTAAGTTGGGGTAGGAATATCAAGAGGCAGAAAGATACAATGTTATGATTCCTATGAAATTCTCCCATTTGGAAAAGTTTTCCCAGATAGGTGGATATACAGGTCCAGTTTCCAGAGAGAGAGGGCTGGAAAGTAAACATATTAAGACTTTAAACAAATAGAAGTTGTTGTTGGTGGTGGTGGGTAATAGATTCACAGATAGGTCTGAAACCACTGCTGCTTGCTCCGTTGGTAAAGATTTAGCCAAGGAACTGAGCAGAGCTGAGCCTGCAAACTGAAGGCTCTCGGTTCTTACACCTGAGCAAGGTAAAGGACGGGCACAATTGATACAGTAGACTTGTGTATGAACTACTAGATGTCCTACAGGACAGAGTTCCTCTTCACCTGGGGGAGGCAAGAGGTTTTTCAGAGGGGACATTTTAACCATATCTTCAAGGCTTAAGTTAGAGTTTCACAGACGAGGATGAGGAAGGAAGTACAGTCATCCATCAAACATGTATTAAGCACCAACTAAGAGCAAAATGCTGGGCATATAAAGATGAGTAAATTTGGACCTTGCTTTCAAGTAGCACAGTCTAGTGGGGAGAAAAATATTTGGAAATAATTAGAATAAACTGAAATAAGTGCAATAATGCAAGTATTAATATGAAGTAAATCGGCAACATAAAAGCAAGAGCAATGAATTCATCTAGAAGGAATGAGGGGAGGTTCACATAGGAGTGGGGTTTAAGTTGGGTCTTGATGGATGTGGAGGAGTTCATCAGGCAGATGTGAGGCCATTCCATGCTGAAGATAGTGTGTGACAGAGCACTGAACCTTGAAAGTGCCTTTCAGAGAGTTTCAAACAATTCATCATTGCTGAAGTATAAGGTAAGAAGTAGGAAGCAAAGGAGACGAAGCTGCAGAAGGATGGGAGCTGAAGAACCTCAGCAGGTTGTAAGAATGCCAAGTAGTCTGCTGTGGCTGGCATGTAAGGTAAATGGGAAAGAATGGCTGTTGCTGAGGTTGTAAAAATAGTATAGAACAGATTGTTAAGGCCAATATATTTTATGGAGCTGTGGTTTTTAACCTTTTGAGAGGGAACAGTCCTCTTTGAGAATAGACTATTTTTGATGACTCACTCCCAGAAATTCATGGAAGATCACAAGTATCCTGAAGCCCATATATTGCTCTCCCAAAGGTTGTCCTATCTCAGTTAGGAATCCTTCTTTTAAAGCAGTGCTTCCAAATCTAAGCAGAGGCCCAAATAAAAAATGTTAATATTTGAATAGTACTCTGGAGTCACCTGAAGAAGCTGCTTGAGGTTAGAGGCAAAGAAGTAGGATACTGACTACTTCCTTCCACCCAGGTACCCCAAAGGCTGTAGTGATCAATATCTTGTCATACTGGTAACCCATTCTAGTGAGGTATGAACCACTGAAGGTTCTAAGCAGAAGAGTGAGATTCTCAGTGCTGCATTTAAAAAGATAATTCTAGCAGCAACATAGAGATTAGACAGGGCAATCAGGTCAGTTAGAAGTTTTTCTAGAATAGTATAGGGAAATGGCTATAAAGACTTGTCTTGTGACACTGGAGGTAAAGACAGAAGAGAGGACTCAAAGACAGAACCAAAAGACGTGGTGCCAGCGATAGCTTCAGAATTTCCATACAGCAAGAGCCTGAGGGTATCCACTGGGTTAGAACAAGGAGCAGAGGATTTGGAGGACCACCACATATCTTTATGTAGACTGTTCACTGCCCAAGGGAGGTCTTATTGGTGTGTGCAAAATAACTGACAAAATAATTTACCTGAAGCTCATGTTGCTTTAAAAACTCAAACGTAAGCATGATAAAAATCAGTTAAGTCTTGTACTCAGAAGCTTCAGAAGATTTTAGCCCAGTCCAATGAAAGGTAAAAAGCCATAGTATTGTTTAAAATGTTGTTACAAACTTACTAAAAAGTCTGATAAATAGATTTCCATTTTAGATATTGATGTCTTCTGTCTTTATAAACACTGGCTTCTGAATATAAGGGGTTTTTTTTTCTCCCTTCATCATCATTTTTTAGCTTTATCTGATCAAAAGGGTGGGGTTCGTGATCCACAATAACCACTAAACCACCTGAGAAGCAGCAGCACGGTGTGTGAAAGTCATTTAAATATGCAGTAGTGAGTATAAATCAAGTAGGTTATGTTCAGTGTTCTTGTACTTGATGCTGTGAACATTAATAATCTAAAAAGATGTCTATCAAGTTCTTCTCTTGCATTATTATTTTTACTTGTCACCATGGAGGTAGCATAGGTGTGATTTTTTTTTTCTAAACAAAACTGTTGAGGGGATTTCCTACCTCTTTCCTCCTTTCCTCTCTAAAACAGAGGTTTAGAGATTTCTTTTTTCCATAAATGATTACATGGGTACTTTGAACTTTAAACCATTTTTTTTCCTACTGAAATCAAAATACGGTAGATTTCCTTGAACTCTGGCAGTTGAGAACGCAGGGGACCCTCCAAGGAGCAGACTGCAGCTTCAGAAGGGAAGGGCTGATCACACTGCTCTATGACCTTGCACTTTGCTGTTACCTGTTACAGACAGCTGCTAGACATTTCGTGTACAATTCATTTGAAGACTGCGAAAGACCCATTGAAGTCAGATGCATGGGTAGGTGAAGCTTAACAGTCAACAAAAAGAATGAGTTTGATCTATTGCATATCTCACTAGGAGTGAAAAAAACAAGGCAGGAAAATAGAGTGGTTTCAGGGAGATTCCCACCCCACTTTACTGCAGGAAGGAAGCCCAACTTCAGAGACCCAGAAAGGAAAGCAGCACTGGGCGGATTGTCCTGCACAAAGTGCCACCAGGCACAGAGAGTAAGCGAATTTGCATAGCAGCACTTCCTCCTCTTTTAAAAGCTGTCGTGAAGGGGTGCTTCTATGCCAGATTAATTGTGGCTGCCTTACATGTGATGCAAAAATCAGAGAACAGAAGGGTCCCCAAACAGAAAGAAGTATGACATTGTCCCAATGTCCAAAACAGTCGTGATAATATTTCTTAGAAGACGGTGTCCTGTCAAAAAAGGGTTCTGAAAAATCTGTAGCATTTAAAATCTAATATTGATCCAATTATCACCTCTACCCCTGGATTTTCCAAATTTGCCAATATTATGCCATGGTTGAAAACAGATTTTTATTAAAGAATCTGAGCTCTTAGTCCTAAAATAATTTCATCCAGGCCTCGAAATGGAATTAATTTCCATCAGAAACCTTGGTATTGGTGATACAATAGATTTCCCATACAAATTTCCTCAGAAGCAGTGAGATATTAGACCTACATTCATAAACACAGAGTATAGAACTAGTAATGGTACAAACTGCCAATGTATCATAACCAAATCACAATTTCATTGCAATGGAAACTCAAACATGGTTTCCCTCCTATTTTCTGGTCCTACTTACAGCATGACTTGAAAATAGATGAAACATCATAACCAGTAATACAAATAAAGATCTTGTTTAATAAGGAAAAAAAAGAAGCGATAAGTTGTATATCTTTAAATTCTTCATATTAGAATTTATGTACTAAAACATTGAAGACTATATTTGAAATGCAATTTTTTTACTATAAAAATAAATACCTAGAGTTATAGTATGTGATGTATGCAATTTGAATGGTATTTTTTCCTGACTAATCAAGAATTATCTGTTGAACATTTCACTCAGAAAATCAGTATATTTTCCTTTTGTTTTGAAATGACAAGTATGATCCTAGGTTAACCTTGGTTAAAATGATCATGTTAGGTAATTCCACAGCATAAAACCATGAAGAGAGGTAAAAGATGACCAGGAGGGAATCTGAAATATTAGAGTGGGATAACTCTGATATTTAAAATCTGCAAATAAATCCAAAACTTTCATTTCAACTAACTGTGTCAATCTTCTTTCTCAATACAGATAAACTCAGAGTTGAAAACCAATAGAAATGAATATATATATGTTAAGCTTTGGTAGAAACTTTAAAAAACTAGAAACATATGTGTTTTTTACCAGTATATTTGGGAAATAAGTTGCTCTGATTGAATGAATTTTCTAATTTAATGAGAATAAGAAAACTTTTTTCTTTGATCTGTGTAGCAGAAAACCTAGCTAAAATATACGAGTTTAGTATCTTTCCTTAGTAGGAAGAATATGACATCCATAAGTAAATTATTTTGGATCTTAGAATGCTAAGGGCTTTACCTTTCCCCTTATTAATTCATTTGACAAATATTTACTGAACATCTACTGTGTACCAGGTAGTGTTCTGGGCAAAAGCTCTATTTGATGGTCATTATACATGCTACAGAACAAGTAGAGACAGCAGGGTTCAATGTGTTCCAAGTTATATCTTGGAAATTTCACTTAAAAATTCCTATCAACTTGTTTTTGGTAATATGGCTATTTTGCCTAAAAGTTTACAATGTTTTTTCTCTACTTGCTCTTAAAGTAAAATCTGCTTAATTGAAGTTTCTGGTTAATCACACTTTCACTGCAGTGCAAGATAATTCTGTAGAGTAAATACTACAATGTTATGGCAACCAGAGATAGCTTACCTGTGCATGACTGGCAGAAACCCACCAAGTAACCAGCAGACTTTCTTCACTATCTACATGAAAAGACCATCTTCTAATAGAAAGGATAGGCAGTGTGACACAGAAACAGCACAGCCTCAGGAGTCAGACCAACCTGACTATTTGACTATGTGGTAAGTTCCTTGCTTAAGCCTTCATTCCTGTACCTGAAAAATGGAATAATCATGTCCAACCTAATGTTATTCTGAAGATTTGAGAAGATAATTCTTTCAACAAATATTCACCAAGTGCTTTATCCTGAGAGCAATGGAGAATCGCTATAGGGTCTTAAACAGAAGAAGTAACATAATTAGATTTGAACTTTGGAAATATCTCTCCGGCTGCAGTAGGGAGAATGACTGAGGGCGAGGTAAGATTGGAAGGAGTGGACACGTGTAGCCTTCATCGAAGAAGAGGCAGTGAGGATGAAGAGAAGTAAATGGATTTGAGTATTATTCAGAAATTATGAAAGTAGAATCAACAAGAGAGGTGACAGGATGCATGGATGGTAAGTCTCTAACGTATAAAGGCACGACCAGGTCTCCTACTTGGGTATCTCAGTGGACGGCCGCACCATTAACTGGGAGAGAGAACATTGGAAGAGCAGCAGGTTTTGTAAGAGAGATGGCAACTGCTGTTCTAGATAGGTGGAGTCTGAGGTGCCTGTGGGACACCCAAGTAGTGATACACAATATGTGGTGAGAAATACCGATCTGCAGATAATGCAGGGGAAAGTGACACAGAGTAGAAGCTCAATAAGCAGTGGCTGTTACCGTACAGAACTCCTAGTTGGTTGAGCATATCTCTGCTTCCCCTGGTCTGGAAACATCCATAGCTCAGGGACCATGAGCTATTCATTATAGTGCAGGATAAGCAATTCATCATTTGGAACTGTCTCACAACTACTAGCACTACCTGAAGGACTTAGCCAGATTCTGTCCCAGTCTCTTAGTTTCCCCAGTGCTGTTCAAGAAGAGTCACTCTGTTGTTTCATTTTCAATGATCTGTATATTAGTTTTCTACCATGGTTTCTTAGAACTTCAAACTTTTGAATCTGTCTTTCAAGACATGCTCAAAGTATATATGTACTCTCCCTCATTTCAGTTTCCCATATAGCTGTTAAGTGTAACATGGTGGAGTCACATGGACATACTTTATAACTGGAAAGGGGCGTTCAATCTAGAGAAAACACAAGCAGTCCTGAGACAGAACATCCTTGGGGCATTCAGGACCAATGTGGAGTGAGGGGACAGTGGTATGAGATGACGCAGGGGAGACAAGCAGGAGTCAGATCATGCAGGGAATGTGTAAATTTCCAGAAGTAAGAACATTACTTGTTTAGGAAATTGAAATTTCAGTAATTCAGAGAGTAAAGAGGTGAAGCTGCAGATGTGTTTGTTGGGGAAAGAGGTTCAGATCATGAAGGGCCTTATAAGCCACACAAGGAAGTGCGGACTTTATCCTGACAGCCATGGGAAATTATTGAAGAGTTTTACACAAGGGAGATCTGCAGTTTCAAAAGGTCACGTTAGTGTCACATGGAGAATGGCCTGGATGAGGCAAGAGTGGTGGCAGCCAGGAGGCTGTTACGAATTCCAGGTGAGATAGAATGGCGGCCTAATCTATGCGGGGGAAACAGGGGAAAGAAAGACGTGGACACATTCAGGAAATACTGAATAGGAATATTTGCAGACGGGTGAATATCTGAATGTGGGGAGTCAAGAAGAAGAGTGAAGCATGACTGCCAACCAAGTTTCTAGTGTGGTTAAGAAATGGCGGCACCATTCTACTCTACCCCCTTTTCTAGTACACAGCTTTTCTCTACCTGAAGTTGCCATTGCTCTATTTGCCTCTCCAGGGGTGACCATAAATATACTTCTTTGTTACTGGTTGGTTGATAATAAGTTAATCACAAAGAAAATGCAGAACTGCTCTTGTTACTTCTTCCACTAATGGGAGAAGCTTTACTCTAATAAGTCAGTGAAAGGTTGAGGCCTGGAAGCAAGTGAGTGAACAGCAGCTACTCCATGCTACAGAGAAACTGCTCTGGACCTCCTTGATAACGACGGTCCCTTAGTTGTCTCATTTTTAGGAGAATAGCATCAAAGGGGACCAAACCTTATTCAATTTAAGTTCCCTACTCCTCCTGCCAAAGTATAATATTTATGTTTACAATTTCTTTAAAATGATCATAAAGTACACCCTTTTCATCATATAACTGTAAAATTCTGCAAATTAAGTTACCACGTAGAGAGAAATAGCTGTAGTCATCAATTCTAAGATTTGGTTTATTGAAACTCTAAGCTTTTCTAATTCCTCACACACTGACCACTAGCTTGAGCCACAACTTTCTGTTCAACTGGTATTTTAAAAACTATTGTGGTTTACCACACCACCTTGAAGGGTTTTTTTCTATCATTATACTAAAGCTTATCACCTGATATGGTCAGAACCACCTTTTTTTTAATCTAAAATACTTTTAAATTCAGTTACCCTGAAGCTCTTGCTTTTAGTTTGTTAGTAATTCTGCCTCAGACAGGATGTACTTCATCTGAAAAGAAAAAGACAGTAAAGGAACTTCCAAGCGTTTATTTTCCTGAAACCATTTTAAGAAGCAATAAAGATTCATTGTTTTTTTCCTAACAACTCAGAATAGTTTTTAGTAAATGTTACAAAGAAAACGTTCATAATTTTAAGAAAACACAGTATTTTAGGCTATATTTACTAATACTTGGTGGTATTTGAAAATTTTTAGTAAGGAAGGAAAATACTATAGGAGAATTTTATGTGAACTAAGAAATAGGAATAAGTTGATTATACTAAGCTGTAGATTTTCCTTTTTTTCATTTAAAAAATGTTTATGTACAGTGTTAAGCATCTGATGGGTGCTTAATCAACACGTTTTTTCTGACTAAAGGTCCTACACTTTCCAGTGCCTTGCTCTTAGAAGGCAGCACATTTTTGCTTAATTTTTGCATTGCACCTTGAACTTACACATGTTGCTTTTGTTTATAAACACAATCAAGGCCTTCCTTTAGTCAATCAACACCATAATCAAGAGTCTTCCTTGGACAAAAGCATTTTAAGGAACACAAAATAAGTGTTTTTAAGGAGACATCCTAGTTGGATCACAGCCTTTTGTTTGTCTATTCAGTTGTGGGAGAAAAACAATGGAAAACTCATTTCAGTCCAATGTGTTGCATATTTTATTTATTATTCTTTTTAGGAAAGATGATGTTAGTGATGTTGAGACCAGAAAAAGAAAGTTTTTCTTCTGTGAATGTCATGTGTCCCATTTTTTATTAAGCAGTTTTTATGATGAAAATAGTATGTGTTCCATTCTCCCATTTCACTGATAGAGACAGTCAATACATAACAGGTTAGCTTGGTCATTATTACCGTTTTTTGTACTTTAAACATTTTCTCTTTGTGACAGTATTTTGATTTTTTGTTTTTTAAAGATTTTATTTTTTCCTTTTTCTCCCCAAAGCCCCCCGGTACATAGTTGTGTATTCTTTGTTGTGGGTTCTTCTAGTTGTGGTATGTGGGACGCTGCCTCAGCGTGGTCTGATGAGCAGTGCCATGTCCGCGCCCAGGATTCGAACCAACGAAACACTGGGCCGCCTGCAGCAGAGCGCACGAACTTAACCACTCGGCCACGGGGCCAGCCCCAGTATTTTGATTTTTTTTTCATTTTGAATGTAAAGCAAAAACCCTGACACACTTTACATCCACTGACAGCAAATATTTTGCTTTCAGACTCTTTTTACGTTTTATCTCTGCTGAGTTACATTGGAATAGAAAATTTTATGTTTGCTAAGTGTAACACGTAGTTATCCCAAATTTTAAATATCAAAAAATTAAATTTCTTTCTTTGTTTGGAAAAGAAATCCTTCTAAGTGTACAGTAGCTAGGACTAGGTTTAAATATATTGCGATTTATATCTTCCACATCACTTGACATTGTCTCCGAAGGATCTGACATTAGAAAATTCCATGTGCCCTTAGCATATTTGTTATAAAGATATAACTGATAGTCAAGATGATTTTCCCTGCTTTAGCATTTATCATTAGGGTATATGTTAAAATGCATTATATTAATAATTACTCTTTTTAATAGAGTATTTTCTTTATAACCTCTGATTTCACCAGGTGATCTTTCCTAACATTCTGCAAATAACAAGGAGACTCTAAGGGTTTCACATATTATCTTATTTATTCTCTGAAGTAGAGGAGCAAGTACACTTAATCTCATCCTATAGCTGTAGAAAAGAGCTGTAACTTCCCCCAAATCATATAACTAACCCTTACAGATCTGGAACCCAAACCTCAGTCTTCTGACTTTCTCTCCTTGCAGAATAACCAAAGTAGCTTGTACACAACTTGTCTTTCTATTTTCTGAACCTTCTTAGATGACTTCTCACTTCCTAAACTCTTGGGGGTTTTTTCTCAGTAATGCTACTAGTTCAATAATATGCTGATAAAGGTACGCAGTTGAGCTAATCATCTGACTTTTGATGAATCATCAAAGCAAGCCAGTGGAAAAATATAAAAAATAAATTTTAATCCTCAACTAAAATCTGCCTGGTCAACCATGCAAGTAAGTGATTTATCACATTTATTTGGGATCACTGATTTAAATCTTCATGACAGTTAGCATCATAAATCCTTTTGATAAAACAACATTACATTTCAGAGTTCTTTACCACAAATTTGAAATTGAAACATGTAAAAAGAGGTTTCCAGAATCAAATGAGCAGTATGGGCATCAAAACAAATTGCAGGATGTTGGTTGAATTTAGTTTGGGCATAATTTTACAAATATAAACTATTTGAGGGACTCTAAGTTCCTTGTAATCAAGTGAATTATCTTTCAAAACCTAAACATTATAATAAAAAAATAGCACTGTTATTCTCTTATAAGTAGAAGTTTTTTCATTAGGAATTAATTGTTTTATTATCCCAGGAGATATATCTGGAACAGTGTCTAGTACACAGTAAGGGCTCAATAATAATTGTTGAATGAATAAATACATGAGTCTCAAGTTCAGGAGAGAAGTCTGGAATGCAGAAATAGATTTGAAGATCACAACTAAAAAGGAGAGAGCTGAATTCATGCCAGAGGTATGAAAGAAGAGCGTGTGGAGTGAGAAGTTCTCAAGAACTCACGCATAGGTAAGAAGTATTAGGTTGGACAGAAGGAATAAAATGATTATTATATCATTCATCTATAATTGGAGTTCAATAGGGTAATCAGTACAAAAGAAATATATAAAAGTCAATAGCTGTCAGACACAAAAAATAATTCAGAAAATGTAAAGGAAATTGCGTCATAGATAATAGCATACATATATAAATAAATAGAAATATATTTCACAAAAATATACAAGACTTACATGAAAAAATTATAAATCTCCACTGAAAGACATAAAAGAAGATTTGAATAATAGAGAGTTAATCCCCAACTAGATGAGAAACTTTGCAATCAAAATTCTAACAGTTCACTAAACATCTATCAGAATGGCCAAAATCCAAAACACTGACAACACCAAATGTAGTCAGGATGTGAAGCAATAGGAGCTCTCATTCACTGCTGGTGGGAATGTAAGATGACACTTTGGAAGACGGTTGCAGTTTCTTACAAAACTAAACATATTCTTACCGTACAATCCAGCAATCGTACTCCTTGGTATATACCCAAAGGAAGAGAAAACTTAGGTCCACACAAAAGCCTGCACACAGATGGTTATGGCAGCTTTATTCATAATTGTTAAAACTTGGAAGCAGCCAAGATGTCCTTCAGTAAGTGTATGGAGAAACTGTGGTACATCTAGGCAACAGAATATTATTCAGCACTAAAGCTATTAAGCCATGAAAAGACATGGAGGAACCTTAAATGCATATCACCAAGTGAAAGAAGCCAATCTGAAAAGGCTACATACTGTATTATTTCAACAACATGACATTGTGGAAAAGGTAAAAAAATAGAAACAGTAAAAAGATCAGTGGTTGTCAGGGATTAGGGGAAGGGAGTGATGAACAGGCAGAGCACGAAGGATTTTTAGGGCAGTGAAACTATTTCATAAGATACTATAATGATGTGTATGTGTTATTATACATTTGTCAAAAACCATAGAATGTACAAGAGTGAACTCTAATGTAAACTATGGACCTAGGTGATGATGTGTCAGTGGTGGTTTATCCATCGTAACAAATGTACCACTCTGGTGGCAGATGGCGAGAAGGTTGTGTGTGTGGGAGGGTCATGGAGTACATGGCACTTCTCTACTTTTTGCTCAATTTTGCTGTGAAGCTAAAACTGCTCTAAAAAATAAAGTATATTAAAAAATTCTAACACCTTTAACAAAGAACTTGAGTAAAGACTATAATGTTTATCTTATATAATAAACGTACAAGAATTTCCAGGAAAATTCTGTAAAGGGAGAGTTCTAGAAGTGAAGAATCGAGGAGAGAACTGGCCCTACAAAATATCAAAGCATAAAGTAAAGCTACATTACATAAAACAGTATGGTACTGGTATAGGGGAGGCAGATGAAACTCTGGGTCAGAACAGAAAGTCCAGAAAAAGACTCAAATTTACATAAGAATACAGAACATGATGAAAAGAGGCATTCGAAATCAAAATAGATTAATCACTTAGATACTGTGGTGACTGGCTAGCCAGTTGGGAAAAAAACCCTGAAGCTGATTCCTACCTAATTTCTTAAACCAACTCTAAATGGAGCAAAGATCTTTTTTATACATTATGATAAAATCCACGTAAAACAAAATTTACCATTTTAAAGTACACAATTCGTATGTTATATAACCATTGCCACCATCTAGTTCCAGAATGTCTTTATCACCCCAAAAGGAAACTCTGTACCTATTAAGCAGTTACTCCCCTCCCTCTAGCCACTGGCAATCACTAATCTGCTTTCTGTCTCTATGGATTTGCCTATTCTGGACATTTCATATAAACGCAATCATATAATATATGACCTTTTGTGTCCAGTTTCTTTCACTTAGCAAAAAATTTTCAAGTTTCATCCCATATTGTGCTGTGTATTGTGTTACAGCATGTATCAGTACTTCATTCCTTTTTATGGCTGAATAATATTCTATTGTATGAATATACCAAATTTTATGTATTCATCAGTTGATGTACCAAAGATTTTAAAAAATGAACTCTTAAGAGACGAAGAAAACATACTTGAATATTTTTATATTTAATCAAGGGGTAAGGAAGGCCTTTGAAGCATGAAATATAATTCTATGAAATAAACTATGTAAATGAGGGAATTCTATATAAAGAGGGAAGAAAGTTGCATTCTTTAAAAATGTCGGGGCTGGCCCCGAGGCCGAGTGGTTAAGTTTGCGTGCTCCGCTGCAGGCAGCCCAGTGTTTCGTTGGTTCGAATCCTTAGCACAGACATGGTACTGCCCATCAAACCACGCTGAGGCAGCGTCCCACATGCCACAACTAGAAGGACCCACAACGAAGAATATACAACTATGTACTGGGGTACTTTGCGGAGAAAAAGGAAAAAAATAAAAAATCTTAAAAATGTCAATGTCATAAAAGACAAAGAAAAGCTATAGAAAAGTTCCAGATTAAAGGAGGCTAAAGAAACGTGACAATTAAATACAATGTCTGACCCTAGACTGGATTCTGTAGTACAGAGGGAAAGGTGCTATTAAAAAATTATTACTGGACCAGTTGACAAAATTGGAATACAAGTGGTGGATTAAAGTATCAAGGTTAACTTTACTGTAGTGGATAACCGTATTCTGTTCCTGCAAGAGCATATACTTATTCTTCAGAAAATACACATTCAATAATATGAGGGTAAAAGCCATGAGGTAACTTACCAACAAAATTTCTGTTTATAATAGAGAGAGAGAAAATTACAAAGAGCATGGGGTAAAGTGTTAACAACAGATAAGTCTGGGTAAAGAGGATATGAACGTTCTTTGTATTATGTTTTATTCTTGCAACTTTTCTGTAAATTTGAAATTATTTTCAAAATAAAAAGTTTTTTTTACAAGAGGATAGAGTAGAGATATAAACATCAACCTGGTGAAATATCCGGAACATATTTTGGATGGGGAAAGAAGGGCAGGATTCAGAAATAATATAATATGTTATGATCTTACTTGGGTTAAAAATATTTATGTATGCACAGATATAGTTTGAAAAGATATATAAAAAGGAATTCTCCCTGAGGAGTGGGACTACAGATGAACAGGAAAGGGTACTTGGACTTCCTGCTTCACATACCGCTATACTTTACACCGCATAAACTACATTTATAAACTGGCAGATAACTAAAATGACCTTGGGAATGTTGTTATCTACATAATCATGACAATCTTACATGAGATAGATAGGTACTAGATACAGAAACAAATTACAAAGCACTAAAAGGTTGATTACACAGGCGAAGCCACACATAAAAATTCAGATTATAAACCTAGGTTTTTCCATTCTTCACTTCACAATAACAAAAAAGATAAAAGTCTAAGGAACACAGCCCAGTGATGATGATGATGATGATACTGATGATACCAGTGATTGCCACTTAGTGATGACCTCTTAAATGCCAAGTGTTGTGCCAGATGGTTTATATATTTTATCTAATCCTCACAACAATCCTTTAAGCCTTTAAATGAGGGAGCTGGAGTTAAGAGAATATAAGTCCCTTGCCCAAAGTTGCAGTGTTAGTAAGTGGCAGAACCAGAATTAAAGTTGAGGATAGTCAGACTCTAAAGTTCATGTTCTTTTCCCTACAACAGCTAAATTGCCTCTCAATAAAATAGAAATAGAAGGAAACTTCAATAAAATACATATCTTGAAAGAAAATTTAATTTCTAATAGTAAAAAATGTGGTGTATCTGGATGAATAATATTTAATTTTATTTATAATAAGCATGGAAAACTCATCTTTATCACACAATTCTGCCTTAGCTCTCGCTGTTTCTACTTAAGCTTCACAGTAGCTCTTTCTAGTAATCTGTCCTCAAGACCAATGTATCAAGTAAAGATCTAAACGCAACATAAGTCACGTTTGCATCAGTAAAGGCCTCTCAACTGGAAAAAAAGAATTATCCTCCCCTGCAAGCATGTGAGATTAAATATTTACTCTCCTCATTCCTCCGTAACAGCTAATCCAAGCTTCATTACTGTCAAGCTTCTGAGTATTTACATAAATGATAGGTTTGTTATCACTTACAACTGAATTCAGCAGATTACATGCAAAATGTGCAAAGACGTGATTAAAAAATCTTTGATCTTATAATCAAAAGAGTAAGCAATATTAATTCATTTTGGCAAGTGCGATACATACACTTTATTGTAATACTATTTTGCCTTTGAGATTACCACACTACAATAATTATTATTCATTAATGAAGGTTTGTTGCTATGTAATTTCACTGTGGTTCTAGGCAATAACACCGTTTCTAGAGAATTAGTTAAATTTGGTGTGAAGTTATTTTATTAAATAGTCATATACTTTGTAAAACATAAATTTTACCATCACAGTATTTGATTGTATAAACTCATAGACAGAAATATCATGGAGAACTATGTAAATAGGAAGAGTGAATAATCTTTAGATGGAATAGTGAATGAACTTCATATTCAAAAGCCCACTATATTTCTGGTAATATTCATATTGTGAAGCTAAAAAAGAAAAAAACCTCCTAAATCTTATCGCTGCCCCACTCTAATAATGGAATAGATGTAAACATAAATAACTATAACACAAAGAAGGATACACATTAATGTTGCAATGAAAAAATAAGTGGTGTGCTAATTATTCCTGGAAGGATCCTAGAAAGACTTCATGGAAAAGATATCATTTGAATTAATCTTTGACAAATGGGCAGGACCAGATAGTAGTAGAAAAAAGGAGGGATGGAGCAGGATGTAAAAGGCATAGAGTCCTGAATGCCAGTCTAAATGGTGAATCTTGATTCTACAATAAATAGAAAGCTACAGGTTTTTAAGCAAAAAAGTAATACGATCAGAGCTATGAAAAGTACTCTGAGGGTACTATGAAGGGAACATAAGATTAGGAGAAAATTATGGGCCACAAAACCGGTGGTGAATCACTTGCTTGTCTGTCTGTCCCCACAGTAAGTTGTCATGGGCTCCTCCAGGCCAGACCCTATGTTTTCCACAACTTTATAATCCCCAAGCCACACATATTTAACAAGTGCCGCTGAATGGATGGATGAAAGGGAATGAGCTCTTACTATGGTGGTGGGGATGAAAAGAAATGAGAGACACTATAATTGATGAGGTAGCATCGTAAAGAGATGTGAACTGTTTGGATGTCGATGGTGAAGGAGACAAAGGAATAAAATCATTACTTAATTTACCCCGATAAAAATTTATTGAGTACTTACTATGTGCCAGAAGTGTGGTAGATGTTAAATATACAAATGTGAGTTAAAATCTGGGTCTTGCTATTAAAGAACTAGGGGTGACAGTTAAGTAAATAGATAAATAATAATATAGATAAATAAAATAATATGCAATAATATTGCATATATATATGCAATTATGTGCATACAAAGTTCACAAATAGTAAAGAAAGAAAGAATTTATTTTGTCTGGGGAGAGCAAAGGAAGACTCCATTGAAGAAAAGCTGGTTGAGTAGGGCTTAGAAGAATAAATAGACGTTTTCAGGGTTAGGAGGTGCAGGAGGTCATCTCACACAGAGGAATTAACATTTGTTAGTATATAGAGGTCTCAAAAAACTTTTCTAGTCTGTGTGCGTGTGTGTGTAAGTATTTTTGGTATAAGTAGTTTGGCATTACAAAAGCATAAATTGCAAGAGGGAACTGGGAACTAATGGGAAATGAGATTGGAGAGCTGAGTAGGGGATAAAGTCCTTGCATTGCAAGCTAAGGAGCAGGAATTTTATTCTGTGAGTGAATGGTAGGCAGTGAAAGCTTTTAAGCTGCATAGCAGCAGGTAGATCTACCTTTAGAAAAGGGCAGATGAGAAGCATGTTGATGAAAGCTTGGCCAATGGAAGGGTCAGAGCAGACGAGGAGGGGAGTGAGGAGAGGATGGTAATAGTAAAGAGACTATTACAAGTCAGATGAAAGAACAAAATCCTACTTTAAGACAGTGATTATAGACAAAGAAGAGATAGAACAAAACTCAAGAGATGTTTAGGTGATACAATTGAACAAATTCCGTGACATGGGATGTGAAATAGCTGATATCCAGCTTTTCAGCTTGAATCACTAGGTTGAGAGTGGTGCCACCAAATGAACATTCAGTTTGGGAAATGCAGAGCCTGAAGCATCTGAGCTACACTCACAGGAACGTTTCTAACAGGCAGTGAAATTTATGTCTACGACTTAGCGGAAATGTTAGCACTAGTATTCAAGTTACACATGTGAGAGGATGGGGACACTATTAACCACAATATGGAATACAGTTTAGACATATGCAACAATTTAGAACGAAAATTATAACTTTGGGCTTTTGTTTGTTGAGTTAGATCAGCTGATGGGATAACCATGTGGAGATGTCCATAAGGAGTTCAGAAGTATGGAATACTATGCAGCCTTTTAAGGGATTGGATGGCTCCACATGCAATGAGTAGGAAAGAAATTCATGATTTGTTATCAAGAAAAAATACAAGTTATAGAACAATATTTAATATGATCCAACTTTTGTAACAAAATATAAATGTAAATACACATATGCATGAATATATTTTATAAACATATATGTAAATACAAACACAGACACATACACATACATATACAGAAAAAATATATGGGAGGAAGGGAAGACAGCTAATCTTTCACTGGATAGTCCACTGTATTCTTTGTACTGTTACCATGGACATTCATTACTTCTGTTTTTTTTAAGTTCTTTTAGGGTTAAAAAAGAAAGCTGTGGGAAAAAATAAGATTGTCAAGTGAGAATATGGAGAAAGGAAAGAAGAGCAAAAGACAGGAACCTAAGAAATGCTCTAAGCACAAATATAATTTAAGAATCAGGGAGTGAAAAAAGGCGTGAAAGATAGCTGAGGGTTACCAGTCCAGAGAAGAGTGCTTAGCTAGTGTTGACGACTTGAAAAACAGTAACTGCTATTTCATCGAACATATTTAAATTTCTTTTTAAAAGGAATTAATGCTGTATACATTTTCGTATTTGAGTTGAAAATCAAGTATAATTTTGTTTACACTTACATTTGGTTACAAAGAATCACATTTGGGGTCTTTACAACTAATTTTTAATTCCAAAATTTGTCATTTTTCAGACAAAAACAGGAACCGGAAACAAGTGGCTGGGCAGGCTCTCTGTGGTGTGACGCACACTGCTGGCCCAGACAGCTAGAGATGTTGTCTTGGTTCTCATGAAATGCAGTCTTCTAACGTTGGATCAAACACCTTAATTGTTCAAAGTGACAGCAAGTGTTAGAACAAACCACAACAACTAAATCCGTTGGCAGTAATATAACTCCACCCAAAGGTCGATTCTAAAACACTACTTGAGAACGCTGCTATTGCAGGTACCGTAGACCTCTTTGGTATAGGAGTTTGACAATTTCCCTGCAAGTTGTTCACATCTTGACTACACACACATAGGCACACACACATGAGCACAATGAAAACAGCCATTTAAACAACTATTTGGTTATTCATTTGGGAATTATGCAAGACAAATTTTAGTCCCTAGACAATTTCCTTCCTTACAATCCATCAGAAACCTATCAACATTGTCACGTGGTTAGAAAATACATGTTAATTTTAATTTTTAAATGTTGATAACCTAAAAAAGGGCAAACCTATATGGATACGTCCCAGGGGAGATGGTAGATCAGGAAAGCAAAACATTTGTTCTAAATCTAACCATACATGATTTTAAGATTATCTGTGAAGCTAAATTTAGATTATTTACCATTTAGAATTATACAGAGTGCTGGTAGAATGTTAACTATATTTAACACAAAGTCATTCTATCAAATTTCCTTCCCCAAATAAAATGATCCTACTGTACAACCGTGAATTATAAGACTTAATAGAAAGTACAAGCTGTAGCCACAGCTCTTTTGGTGTGCATTTAACTATAAGACAATGTCCCCCTAAAATAAAAACTGTCTAAAATTCCCGGTGCACATCTTCTGTGGTAGTCTCACATATGGTTGGAGTTTGCAGCGTATAATTGTATCAAGAAATAAGGTCGGAAAAGATAGAGTAGGGCAGGTTATGAAAAGACTTGCATAAAACATTTAACGTTTTTGGCTTTTGTCAGGCACTAGATGTCATCTTTAAGCCTGTACCACCCTCTCCTCTGTTACTATTGAACCTGTGCATATTTCTTTCTTTCTTGGACAGGAAGATTGGCCCTGAGCTAACATCTGTGCCAATCTTCCTCTACTTTGTATGTGGGATGCCACTACAGCATGGTGACCAGCAGTACGTAGGTCTGCGCCCAGGGTCTGAACCCGCGAACCCTGGGCTGCTGAAGCAGAGCACGCAAACTCAATTACTACGCCACCAGGCGAACCCCTGAACCTGTGCGTATTTCTACTGACACATTTATTTTATTATTTTATAATTATCATTCATGGAACTATAGCTCCTTCCCAGATTATGAGCAACCTGAAGAGTAGGGAAAATGTCCTTGTTCTAAAATCTTTATATCCCAGAGCCTAGCATAGTGATTGAGTTCAGTAAGTGCCCAAAGGAATAAATGAATGCAAGAATGCATGCATGTGTGCATACATGTGGTATGTGTACACAAGGCTATGAAAAGTGGCTTTAAACACAGAGATATGTGCAGATAAAATTGTCAGGGTTGTATTCTGGACTGTCTCCTATGATTCTATTTTTCATTTTTTTTCTTAAAATTAGGCCAGTATTCATTTTGGTGTTGCTTTGAATAGCCCTCTCTAACTTTAGGCCTGACCCCAAAAGCAATGTGAACCATGAGGGCCAACACTGAGGCAAGGTCCAGGGGTCAAAGGCTAAAGTAGGGAAGTAGTCACTTGGAATAGCAGAGGAAGACAGAATAAACTCTGTAAGGATGAACACTGAGATTCACAAGTGAATGGACCAAAACCATTATTAGGTCTTTGAGGCAAGTCCTAGAGCTGAAGGCAGTTTGGATTCTAGGTATATGCAATAAGGTAAAAAAAATTGTGGCGATCAAGAGAAGAGGGCCTAGAACTTCAGATGTGATGAGGGCTACTTTCCTGAAGTTCCTCCCCTTTGGGTACAGCCACGTGGCTGGGGTAACAGGTGTGACAGGTCAGGATGCATAGGCACTCTCTCAGCTTGGTCTGGAGTTTCCTATGGTCTCATCTTCATCTATGGGTTTCATTCAGTGAAGCACGTTCCATTCGTTTATTAAACAAACATGTTTTGTTACCTACGGTAGACCAGGCAATAAATGAATGCAGTAGGGGAGAAAACACAACTGTGAATGAGCCCCAGTCCCTGCATTCAAGGAGCTCCCAGTCCAAAAGGAAAAACAGACATGAACAAATAAAGAGAGTAGGTAAACAGTGAGGGAAGTATGTACAAGTGCTATGGGAGCTCAAAGGACATGCCTGAGTCTACCTGGGGATGGTGATGGTTGGGATGGGAAGGTCTTGAGGAAAAATTCAATGAAACAGAGTCTGGAAGGCTGGAGTATAAGTTTAGCAGGCAAACTAGGAGGACAAGAGTGATTGAAGCAGGTAGAAAGATTAACCAATTAAAAATCAGCATATTAAAACTTGAGGTACATGAAAAGCAGGATATATTCAGAATTCAGGTAAGATGGGAAGAAGCTGTAGGATATATGACTGGAATTGCGTCAATGACCTAAACTTGATAGCCTACGGGACTTAAACTAAGCAAAACTAGAAGATAAATTAGATGGTGAGAAATACAGATGTCATGAATTTGAACCCAGACACTAGGGAGAATGGAAAGAAAGGCATACGTTTGAAAAGCAATTTGAAGGAAGAATTGACAGAGTTTGGTGATATGACTTCAAGTGTGAAACATAGGATAGTCATATATGAATCTTGGGTCTCTGGACTGGGTGGCTAGATTGGCTAGTGGTGCCTTTATCATGATTGGGAAAGAAGGAAAAGTAGCAGGTCTGGAAGAGATGAGTTTGTTTTTGGACATGTTGAGCTTGAGCTCAAATTCAGTACGTCCAAAATTAAACTCATGGACATGGAAAACAATATGAAGAGGACAACAGGTAGTTGAAAATATGGTTGGATCATGACCTGAATGAAATGTCCTTCTCTATTTCTGCCAAAATTGTGGAGCGTTCTTGGCTTTTGATTCTGACAAACCGGTGTCATTCATGACTTATTTACAAACGTTGATCGTATATTTTGCCCTTCAATGAGAACATGCACTTTCTTTTCTTGTTTAATGCCTAAGTCAAAATAAGAGTGTTTGGCTAAAGGAAGACTAATAATGTTCTGATCTCTATGTTTGCATAAAATCTATGCCTTTAACAAAATTCTAAAATCCAAAAAAAAAGAAAATGTGGAAACATACATTTCTACTTTTCCCTATATGACTGCAAAAGACATTCTTCTTTTTGGCTTCCCAGCATTCACATTGCCATCTTCCTTCTGGGGAATTAACAGTGTGTAGTGAAACATGAGAATTAAGACTTGGGCAGTCTAGCACATGAACTAGGTTAATCAGATGCTTTCTCAGGGGGTTTTGTATTTCATGAGCCATGCAAGGACAGGGGCACAGCGGCAGTATTGCGGTGGCGACCTGCTCAGGCCATACAGTGACAAAGCAGTAACTGTGGGACTGCTTCTGGCTTTCTGACACTAGTGACCTTTGGTTCCTGCCTATTTTTAAGGCTTCCATGCTCCAGGCTCCTTGATGGTTCTGTGAGCCTGACCTCCTCTCAATAAATTCCCTTTGCTTCAATTAGCCAATTAGTTTCTGCCACTTTTGATAAGAAACCTGGCTGAGCATTAAAATAAATTAAGTCATTCAACCAAAAAGAAAATACTAGATATTTATTTCCTAACTAAATCCCTGATTGAAATAAAGTAATGATTACTACTAAAGCCTTTGAATGTAGCCCAGAATCAGAAAAGATCTCAACAGTGAGTTCTTTTGAAAAAAGGACTCTGTTTTAGCTTATCTTTAATTCACAGCTAGACAGATTCCTTCCTGTCTGTCTGGTTATATGATCCTTATAGTAAGCATAGTTGAGCATAGGTAGGAGTTTTTTGTAAAACCTAAGTTGACTGAGGAGTAATTTCAGTAGGTTTTTTTTCATTTAGTTTTAAATTGTAAAAGACATTTTTCTGCAGTTAAGTATCTAAATAGGAAAGGGATATTATTCTTATTAATTTGGTAACATTTCTTGAGTGGTTATTGCGTGCAAAGCAAGGTGTTAGATGTTGAAAGTGTTTTCTCTTCCATCATTTTGCATTTTACAGCATTTAGCATATCGATGCTTGTAATAATAAGTTCCTGTCCTTATGGAGTTTACCTTCTAGTGAGAGATACATGGGGAAAAAAAGATTAAGACAAAACAGTAAGTCATAGTATGCACTATGAAGCACACTATGCAGCTGAGATGGTGACGCATCATGAGACTTACCTTAGATACAGTGGCCACAGAAGGCCTCCCAAGGATGAGGCTAATATGCTAAGACCTAGAGGATGAGAGGAGGCTGCTATACAGTGTGGAGAAGCTCATGCTGGTTTCATTATCACCCGTTGTTGGACTTTGGGCAATTTATTTAACCTTCTGTGTCTTTGTTTCCTCATCTGTAAAATGTAGAACACAATAGTACCTATTCCATACTACTGTTATGAGAATTAAATGTGTGCATATGTGGGGGGCTAGTTAGAACAGTGCCTGGCACACATCAAGAGCGAAATAAGTCCTAGTTATTCCTACTATTTGAAAAAGAGGAACAAGCATTTGCAAAAGCCCAAGGCAGGAAATTAATTAAACTGAAATAAGATTAGTGTGGCTAAAGGAGAGTGAGTAAAGAGGTGAGTGGCACAAGATGAGGCTGGAAACACACAGGGTCAGATCATGAAGAATTTAAGCAGGAGACTGACGTTATTGGACATATGTTGCACGATTATCACTTCACCTGCTAGGTGGAGAATGAATTGGAAGGGAGCAAGAGTAGAAGCCTAGTGACCAGCCAGGAGGGTGTTGTACAGTGGTCAGGGTGGGAGATGATGGTGGCTCAGACAGAGGTGGAAGGAGAGGAGAGCCGGAGAAGAGAGTGCTCTCAAGATATTTTTTGGAGATAGATTTAGTAGTATTTTTGAAATGACTGAGTTTGGGGAGAAGAGAAAACAGGGGGAAGATCAAGGCAGATTCAAATCTAGACCAACTAGTCAAAATATGGTAATCACTTACTGATACAAACTATTGATCAATGGAACAGATAAACAGCGCTAGGCTGCCACATACAGTTGTGAGGGATGTTCACTGCAGAAGAGTGCCTAGCTGACAAGCCACGTGAGAGCTGAAATCTTGCAGACACTTAGCTCACAAAGTCCTGTCCCCAGGTATGGAGCTACCTGCACTCGCAAGGAGTGACTTTTTCTGATTTCCACAAAGGAAGTACAGAGGCTAGAAGCAGTCTCACCCTTTAATTCTGGCTTGGGTAACTAGGTAAGTGGTCTTGCCACTGACAAAAATGGCAGCACTAGGATGGAGGTGAGACAAGTTTTAGAAGGAAAGAAATCAAGAGTTTGGGCCCTATTAAGTTTGAGATGACTCCCAGATACTAAGTTGAGATTTCAGATTGGTAGTTGGTTGCCTAATACTGATCTTCTATTTATCAGCCTTGTTATTTCCAATAATTTATCTGTAGATGCTTTTGAAATTTTGCTCAACACAATCATTATTCACAAATAATGGCAACTTTATTAACTCCTCTCCAATCTGTATACTTTTTTTCTTTCCTTACTGCACTTACTCAGGCTTCCAGAACAAGGCTGAATAAAAAGGGTGATGGTGATCATCCTTGCCGTATTCCAGGTCTTAAAGATAAAGCTTTGAGTGTATCTCCATTAAGTATAATGGCTAATTGTTTCTTTATAGAGACCCTCATCAGATTTGTGAATTTCCTTTCTCTACTAGTTAGCAAAGTTTTTTTTTTTTAAACCATAAAAGGATGTTAAATTTTTTCAAATGCTTTTTCTGCATCTGAGATAATCATGTTTTATTCCATAATTTTCCTTTCTTTCTCATAATTTTCATTTCTCATAATATCCTTGGATTTTGATGACAGGGTTTTGCTGGCCTCATGAAACAAGTTGTTCACTTTCTATTCTTTGGAACAGTTTGTATTAGAATAGGTTCATCTCTTCCTTAAATTTTTGATAGACGTCACTGATGAAGTTATCTGGACCTGGACTTTTCATTGTGGAAAGGATTTTGAATATGGATTCATTTTCTGTAATAGTTATAAGGCTATTTAGATTTTTCTGGGTTTTTTTTCTCTTTCATTACTTTTAGTAAATTATGTTTCCTTAGGAATTTGTCCATTCCATCTAAATTTTTGAATTTGACAAAGTTGTTCACATTAACAATAATGATGATGAAATATTCTTATTATCTCCTTAAAATTTGCATTTGTGGGGCCGGTCCCATGGCGCAGCGGTTAAGTGCGCATGTTCAGCTTGGGCGGCTGGGGTTTGCCAATTCGGATCCCGGGTGCAGACACAGCGCTGCTTGGCAAGCCATGCTGTGGTAGGCGCCCCACATATAAAGTAGAGGAAGATGGGCACGGATGTTAGCTCAGGGCCAGTCTTCCTCAGCAAAAAGAGGAGGATTGGCAGATGTTAGCTCAGGCTAATCTTCCTCAAAAAAAAAAAAAATTGAATTTGTTATTTGTGTCTTCTCTCTTTTCTTCTTGGTCAGTCTAGTGAGAGGTTTATCCCAAAGAACTAACTTTGGGAAGTGACTGCTAATGGTACAAGGTTTCTTTTTGGGGCGATGAAAATGTTCTGAAATTAAATATTGGTGATGGTTGTGCAACTCGGTGAATATACCACTGAATAGTACATGTTAAAAGAATGAATTTTATGTATTTGAATTATATATAATAAAGTTATTTTAAATATATATACTAACAAAATAACACATATATAAACAAAATAACATGACCTGTATAACCAGTATAACTATCAGTGAAGTTTATAATTTTTGCCTACATCAGGGCTTCCAGTAATATTGTTTGTCTTAGTTTTTGTACACTGTAATGTTCTTTACATCACATAGTTGTTGACAAATCAGCCACATTAATGATATTACTAAGAAGGTAAGAATCATCAACATATGACTTCTTTAAAACGTTCATATTTTGAATAACTAATAGTGTCCAGAGAATACTGGTGCATGTTCTACCCATAGAGACCAAACCAGTCTGGAAAGTAGGTCACAGAACACAATCCAATTCAAACTTGGCACTAGATGATGCAATGTTTTTTCTTCACATAATCACGATGTTCTAATCATTCCGTGAGTCTGACCTTTAAGTCAGTGGGTAGTCTATTATTACTTGGTAGCTGCTGAATCCAGAGTCAACATTTTGGAAGCTAAAGAATGCCCATCTTCTTTCAAAATCTTTTGGCTTACTAAAAGCTGAGCCTAGCTAAAAACTCCTGCCAACATTTAGATATTTCATGCATATGAACTAAACAAAAAACAGAGAATTAAAATTAGCAGAGGAGGAAAAAAACAGAGAAAAAATTTCTTTTCTAACATGTTAAACATATTAAAAACACATTAAATATATTAAGACAATTAAAAAGAAATTACCATGAGCCATATTATAGTCTCAAATTATAGACCAGATTTTCCTATTTCTCAAAATATGTTAGTCTTTCTATAGATAGTGGACCAAAAAAATTTAATCAAATTAGAAAACATAAATTTTAAAAATTCAAATGACAGAATATCTGTTCTGTCTACAGGCTAACAATAAAATATGTTCCCTGCTTCTCAAAGACACATAACCCAGACGTTTAAAGGGAAAAGGAAAAAAAATTGTCTATGGTTCTAATTTTAATACCTTTTGCAAAAGTGTGTGTTTGGCCTTTTTTGTATTTTGTAAGAATACAGTCAAGCATAGTTGCTCTAACAGAAGCAATTATTCATTTATACTAGCAATTTATAAAGTGTTCAAGTTAGTTTTTAATAAGTTGTCAGTTTTTCTAGGATCTTTATCACTTTTCTACCATACCCAAAATTTCTTTCTTACCAAAAAAAAAAAAAAAAAAATCTAAAAAATAAAATACCAAGGGACAATTAAAGGTATATATAAGAACATTTTTTAAAAAAATTTTTTTAAAACGATTGGCACCTGAGCTAACATCTGTTGCCAATCTTCTTCTTTTATTTTTCCTTTTCTTCTCCCCAAAGCCCCCCAGTACATAGTCGTATATTCTAGTTGTACGTCCTTCTGGTTCTGCTATGTGGGATGCCGCCTCAGCATGGCTTGATGAGTGGTGCTAGGTCTGCGCCCAGGATCCCAACTGGTGAACCCCTGGGCCGCCAAAGCAGAGCACAGGAACTCAAAACCATTCAGCCACGGGCTGGCCCCTATAAGAACCTTTAAGAAAGGTGATTGAAGTCTTGACTCTTAATGCTAAACTAATATAATTGCCCCTTTACTGAGGAATACATAGCTTCTATATAGCGATTTATTTGGTACAATAATAAGTTGCCTCTGGAAAACTAGGACACAACTCTAAAATGGTCTCCAAGGACTACAGAGATCTTAGCAATTTAACACCTTCTGTCTAAGAGAATGAGAAGAATTAAGTGCAAATGACTTAATATGCAGGTGCATATCGAGGCATGGAAACCAAATGACAAATGCAATTTTAGACTGATCAATCCACGTTCTTTAAATAACCTGTGCTGTGAGAGGTTAAAATACTGTGAGAAAATGGAAGTGTGAAAAATGGTTTACTAAATATTCTTTCTTGAACCTCAAGGCATCCAAGCATTCATGCATTCAATGACGCATAAAAAGCTTCAAAATCATACCCAAGAGAAAACCTGGTGACTCATAACCAAGAAGGGATTTATGTATCTATTTTATAAAAACATTCCTTCAAAATAGTATGAAAACATGAACAAATCAATAGAATAATGGGTTTTGGGTATGAACAGGCAATTCACCGAAGAAGTACAAATACCTAATAAACATGAAAGGATGCTGAACTTCACCAACTAAAAATATAAGTTAAAATAAACATGATATTTTTTCAGATCAGATTAGAAAAATTAAAAAGACTGATATCAACAACCGTGGGATAGGTACAGGGTGTGGGGAAATGAGCTCTCTATTATATTGTTGGTGGCAGTATAAATTTGTACAAACTTTTGAAGGATAATGTAGTTTTTCCTATTAAAAACTGAAAAGTACATATCCTATTACCTAGTAATCTCACTTCGAGGAATCCATCCTGTGGGCACAGTTCCATGAGAATGTAAAAATAAAGTAGAGGACGGTCATTACAGCATTGTTAGTCACAGCAAAAATTTACTAACAACTTAAAAATCTACTGATAAGTGAACAGTTAAATGAATGAAAGTATAGACAGAAAAACCACTGCAGCCATTAAAAAGGGAGCATTGATAGACAGTTCCAATGCACTGGCAACGTTCTTTTTCTTAACCTGAGTAGTGGATGAATGGATGTTCATTATGCATTTATTTATTTATATATAATGTACATGTTTTTACATGCTTTCAGATTTTCACCAAAAAAATGAAAAAAAAAGAATGAGGATAAATCTATATGAATTAATATAGTAAGATGCATGTGATATATTAAGGAAAAACATAACAGACCACAGACCATTATGAATGGTATAATTCCAATTTTATGGGAAAAAAGTACTGTGTGAGCATATATATATATGGACATGTTTGTATGCTTAGATAGTATATAAAAAACCAACGGGGATATGCAGCAAACGTCTGGAAAATGGCATTGTAAGGATGCTTATGGGAGGAATGGAGTGGCATTGGAGAGATTTCATGCCTTTTCTAAACTATATTTTTGATGGTATATATATATTTACCTTTGTGTGTGTTTCAATTGACAAAAAAAAAAAAAAGCTTGCCAAGGATGTTGAACAAGCAAAACAAATTTAAAGAGACTGAATTTGAACACGTTCCAATAAATATTTATCCAGTAACAGAAACTGAATTATACAGTTAATCAACAATAATCATGTATTTGTTGAGCAAATAATAAAGGACTGTCCTGTGTACGCGGTAAGGGATAGTTTATAGAAAAGTTTAAGACACTGTGGTTATACTTACGTTTATGACATTGTAGTTAGAGAAATAAAATTATTTTACCAACTATAGCTGATCCATTTTTTATATAAAATTTGTGGTAATAATCTGTATTCAACTGGAAATCATAATACATTGAAATTTTTTCCCAAATAGTAATAAAAGCAGACACTTATTCAGTGCTAATTAAGTTCTAAGCACAATTCTAAGTGTTTTATATGTATTAATGCATTTAATTATTACAACCAATTATTATAATCATGTCTATTTTACATATGTGGAGAATGAGATACAGAGAGGTTAAGTAACTTGACAAAGGTCACACAGCTTGCAAGTAGTGAGGCCAGGATTCAAACCCAGGCACTTTGATTCTGATATTTCCATCATTGTATACTGTCAAAGAATTTCAAGTAAAACCTAACATTCACTATTAAATGATGTGTTGTAATATTAAAGTATGTTTTGTGTCTACCTCCAAAGGCACATGAAAACATTTTTGAAAAATCCAGAACTTTGTAAAATATAAAATATTATGATTGCAAAACTTTTGTTATTGCCTCCCTCCCCATAACTCAAAGATTTTTTTACAGTGAATTACACCAAACAGTATACTTATCAAGACAAAGTTCTTTTTTCACGGAAATAGCATATAATAGCATATAATTTTGAGAAAATGGTCAGAATTAACTGTTTCTTATTTACTTACACAGACTAACATGAGTTGCCCTGGCAATTATGTTCATACATTCCAATACCAAGGAACTATAGGGCAAGTTAAATTATGATTTATTTATTAAGATTTATTCTGTGTTAACAGATAAAACTTTGAGAGAAAATGAGACTACGTAGTCCTTTTTTTCCAGCAAATTAAAATTCAGTTTAGAAGATGCAACACATTTAAAAAAATTCTAAAGAATAATAACAACATTGCACATAAGGAAAGATTAGAATGAGATATCTAAGAGATATATCACAGTTCAGAGAAGGCAGAAACTATTAGAATATGAAATAATTGCAGGAATTTTTATGCCTAATGTGGAACTGAAATTGAATCTGCAAGGGAGTGAAAGAATCAAGGAATTATAAGAGGGTACTTTACTTTTTGTTTTTAATAAATAAAATAAAAATAATTATGACATTATTTTATCTTTCTTAGGATTGCTGAAAAATCACTATAATTATGGAAATACATTTTGAAAAAGTATCTTATAATAGTCAGTAAAAAGGATACTGGTCTTTTTAAAGTAATCATGTGATAAGGTTTAAAAACACTGTTCTTCCTTTTCTTTAATCCAAGCCAATTAAATGATGAGACTCCCTTACTTTGCAATCTTTCACTCAGTAATTACTAGTAATTAATTATTGCTTCTCTGACTTTAGTTCGACAAGCCCACACAAATTACTAGTTATCAAACATACATGCTACTAATAAGGAATGTAGAGGCCATCGATTGGGCAACAGTTATCTAGTAACACTCAGGACTTCTTACTTTCACTTCACAGCTTCACCCTACTCAGATTATCATGGCAGGGAAATAGGAAAGTGAAAACACTAAGAATTGGACTCTCAAATGAATACTGGGATATAGAAAAACAGCAGGGGTCTACAGTGAATTTCATGTCCCATTTCCTTAAAATGAAATGTTTATACCAAGAAAAGTCATTTAAGTAAAATATTTCATGCTGCAGTACGGGAAAATGAAGTTGCATAAGAATTGACTATTAAGGAAAGTTCAAGTTAGAGACAACTTTAATGATGGAAATGCAAGGAAGTGGTTTCAGAATATTTCCTTTAGAAAAAATAGTCGAGAAACTAATTTTATTATCCTTAATAAGCTCCCAGGGCCTTATCTATGCCTACCCAGAAATCCTCTATAAACACTTAAATTTACAGAGATTCTTAAAAGAACTCCCACCCTTCCCCCTACATGGGAGGAAAAGAGTGGGTGTATGTCATACTGTGGGGAGGAGAGGGTAGCACAGGGCAGTAGGTAAATATAAGTGCCAATAAACTGAGAACTTGCCCCAAAATAAATGCCTGGCAGAAATCCAAACTTTCAGTCATCAACATTCAGTCCCTATTCCACACAAGCAAAAGGGAACAAAATACACAATAAGAAAAGCAGACAAATTAAAAGAGAAACTATCAGAGAGCCCCAAAATGGTTTCTTTTTAAAGTGGGTTAGAGAAGAGGTCAAGGTCAGGATACGTTTACATATAGAGTATCCTTTTGATGATCTAAGGCTACAGCAAAAGCAATACAGAGCAGCAACCTAAACAATTACAGAGGAAGTGGAGGAAAATATTGTTTTCTAAAGTTGTCCATATTTGGGTTCCTCAGGAAACTGAATAATACTGAAATTTGAGTGCAGTGGGACATGAACCCAAATGTAAATTGCACACTAAAAATTTCAGCTTGAACTAGTGAGGACACTCAAATCAGCTCTTGGGTTTTTTCTGCATGTGGCTTTTTCAATTAGGCTTACATTGTTTCAGTCAATGAATGGACTGCCTGAGATTTTGAGGTTTGGAAATGATACATCATTATCCATCTGGTGGGTCAAGAGTATAGGTAACAATTAATACCACTGTTTCCTTGGACCCAGAGAGCACCCTAATTCAGATATATTCTTTCTCTACCCTTTCTTCCAATATCTCCTCCTTCCCAGAGCGAGAGAGAAACATTACTTTACTTAATAAACAATAGAATCTTCTTTGGTTTTCATGTTCTTCTCTCAATCGTGCAAACGTGGGCGTGAAAAGGACATCCTGTAGTCTACAATGGAGATGGAAAAAACTGTCCGACTTGGTTAATAAAATGTAAAATAATATACCCTGTGATGAGGTGTACGACAATTGGTGAGCAATGTGATAAAAAGCATAAAGAACTGGAACCCAGGAAACTAGTCCACTGTCTAGTTTTGCTACCTCGTGCAGATGACACTTTCTGGGTCTCGGTTTTGTCCTTTATTAACCCACTTTAAGAGTGGTTGTGAGAACTAGATGAGATTAATATCTCGAAACAAATACAGAACTGGACAAAAGCAGGCTATTTTTGACTTTGTGTTCCATCTTTTTACTTGTCAGCATGTAAATGCAGTCTCTTATGAAGAGCATTGGACGTAGAATCTGAATTGAAACTTCTCCGGCCTTATTTTCTTTACCTGTAAAAAGGGAGTAACGCCTCATATGGTTTCTTTGGTAAAATGCTATTGGTAGGAGCTAGTTATTTGTGGCAAGTAACCAAGATTACAGAACTTTCTTAGAAATTTCAGATTCAATATCTGTATTAGCTAAGATTAGGTTGGCAGCAAATGACGGAAACAGTTTAATAAAGATGAAAGTTTATTTTTCTCAAAAAAATGTCCAGGAAGTGGTTCATGGCTGCCACAGTGCCCCACATTGCCAGGAACCCAGGAGCTATTCATCTGGTTTTTTTTGGTGAGGAAGATTGTCCCTGAGCTAACATCTGTGCCAATCTTCCTCTATTTTGCATGTGGGATGCCACCACAGCATGGTTTGATGAGTGGTATGTAGGTCTGTGACCCAGACCTGAACCCGTGAACCCTGTGCTGCAGAAGTGGAGTGTGCAAACTTAACCACTATGCCACCAAGTGGACCCCTGCGATCTATTCACGTTAATGTTTTGTCGTGCAAGTCTTCGGTTTCACAGAAAGGGTCAGAGGACAAGAGTGAAGGGGCACACACCTGAGGAATGTTCATGAAACCTGCCACAAGACACTTCCACTTGCATACTATTGGCCATGCCTGGTTGCAAGCTAGAAATCCAGCATCCATTGCCAATCGTCACAACTCTGAGATCTTACCACCATGGAAACATCTACCGTGGGATAACTAGTAGTCTCTACTATTTATCCTTTAATTTAATGTAATTATTTTGGTTTAGAAACTTATTCTTCTTGAATGGGTAGAAAGAGAATGGACTAAGAAATATGTCAGAAAAGTGAAATAAAGCTGCTTTGTGAATGCTTATCATCTCTTTAATTTTGAAAATTAGTAAGCTCCATAACTTAAAAGATTTAAAATACGATTATTTTTCTCACTATGTAGTTATTATCCCTAAACTCTTGAATATCTAAAATGCTTATTTCTCTGTCATCACATTGACCTAAAAATGCTAAACAAAACTGAAAATAATGTATCATAAATAACAAGAATTTGAAAATTCCTATAGCATATAAAAGAACCACAAAGGTAAGGCAGTATGAATATGCGGCAATTGCATAGGCTTTGTAAAGAAAGTCTTGGGATTGAAATCCATCATTCACTCATTCATTCATTCATTTATTCATAGCATCTATTGCTGTTATGTGTATATGTTTCAGGCAGTGTATGTTCGGTGTGGAATTTGCAATCTATTTAGGGAAACAGGAACAAGACCTACAAATTTACAAGTAAAAATTTAAACTATAAATGTGATGAGTAATTCCAAAGTGGAGTATAGGGTACTACGAACACCTAAAAGTAAGACCTAGCAATTAAGAATAAGGAGAATTTATATTTTCTGGTTGAAAGATGTTCTACACTTAGATACACTACTAAGTGAAAAAAAAAAAAGGAAATTGCAAAATAGTATGTGCAGTATGATTCACTTTCACTTAAAAGGCTGCACCCAAAAATTGTAACAAATTATTACATGTAAATAAATCCATAGAAAAACTTGTAGAAATATACTCTGAACTATCAACAGAAGTTATCTCTGGCATTTTTGTTAAATACTTTTATAGTAATTTAATTGTTTGCAATGAGCATGTATTACTTTTGTGGTCAGAAACAAAAATGCACTTAAAAACCAAAATTTACAGGGCTGGCCCCCTGGCATAGTTGTTAAATTCAGCACATTCCACTTCAGCAGCTCAGGTTTGCGGGCTTGGATCCCAGGCATGGACCTATACCACTTGTCAGCCACTTTGGGGCAGCGACTCACATATAAAGTAGAGAAACACTGGCACAGATGTGAGCTCAAGGCTAATCTTCCTCAAGTAAAAAACGAAGAAGATTGGCAACAGATGTTAGCTTAGGGCTAATGTTCCTCAGCAAAAAACCAAAAAACCAAAAAATTTAGGAATGTAAAACTGACTGCAACATCAGTCTGGCACCTGGACATCAACATGCATCCAGTAAATGCTGAGTGAAAGCTTTTATTACACTGGTAGAAAAAAGTATTAACCAAAAAAAAAAAAAAAGATATATATAACAAATATTCTTCAATAAAACAGAGAATGTTTTAAAAATACATTAACTAGTTTATTTCTTTTATAGTACACAAATTCAAGATTTGGTATCCATCATTAAAGACAACTATACTTTTCCATTTACAAAACAGGGAGAATAAATCCTGATTCCCTTTAGTTTTCAGGAATACTGAAGGAATTAAAGTAAAGATGATTTTGGCTCTCTCAAGATAAAAATACACACATTGAGTATTTATTATGAACAACACACTGTGCTTAATGCTTTTGGGAAAATCTCAATAATCGTTTATTAACTTAACAAATATATCCTGGGTCCCTACTCTGCTGGGCTCTGTGCAGTGCTCCAGGAATTCCAAAATGAAAAGGACGTAGACTCTGCTTTCAAAATACTGGTGATTTAGTGATAGAGACAGATACATAAATAACTTCCTAAATGTCCTACTAGATAAATCAAATAACCATAGGTAATTTTCAGATCCAGACATAACTCTAACATGCTAGCACATACACATTCTTCTCTGGAGTGTCAGAGAGTTACCCCCTTTACAATCAGGGAAACTGAGGGCCAAGAGTTTGAATGGCTTCCCCTGTGCAAAAACACGAGATACAGAAAAATAAATTTGAGCTGAGGGGACAAGAAAAAGGGAAAAGACAAATTTTTTCCCAAATATCTACCATTCTTACAAAGTTTGTGGCTCTTCTAAAAAAAGTCATTTTCTAGACTTTATGTAATGATCCTGAATTTTGAAAGGGTTTAGCTGCTGACAATGTAAACTATTATAGAAAAGTCCTCACATCTCAAAAAAGTTCTGTTTTTTGCTTTTTGTCAGTTTTTCTAGTAGTGACTGTGGGAACAGAAGCCTCAGATCCATAGTGATAAGATGGAGTGGTTATTTTTCTTTCTTGTCAGTCAGCATGGGCATTTATATTGAGACCTCACTCATAAGCATTTTCATTATCAGTGTAAGGAAACTCCTTTGTAATGGTGTCTGGTGATAGAACTAGCCCTCACTGAGACATTCACTCATTCATCCAGCCAACACTTTTCTATCACCAAATAATATATATATATAATATGCCAAATAATTGCTGGGCACTGAACAGAAAGAAATGAGGAAGGCATAGTCCAGGCCCTTGAATTCACACAGAAGCTTATTGTATAGGCAACAGATTTCCTATAACCTGGCATTCTGTGGTTAATAGAATTGAACGTATATCATTAACCATAGAGTCTTCATTTCTTCATTCATTTAGTAAATATATACTGAGCTCCTTCTAAGGACCAAGAACTGTGCTACACATTAAACAGTGTGTAAAATCAGACCCGGCCTCCATTCTAAAAGAGTACCTAGTCTAGTGGGGACAGAGTGAGGCAGAAATTGTTAGTTTCCTGAATAATTTCCATTCTCCTTTCTTTCTAAAAGCAGCCTGCTTCTTGTCTTGGGAGCACTATGTCCAGGCCCAGATAATGGATCATGATTAGTCTAAGGCCATGATTCTCAAACTGTGTGCCCTGTATCCAAGGGTGCCAAAGTAAACTCACTGGGGGGCCATGGCATATTTTAATTTTCAAGGGAAACACAGTGGGGCTCAACATCCGTTGGACAGCATGCAAACTACTAGTTTAGGGTACATTCGATGTCTACATTCCTTTAGACCACACTGTATCATTGCAAAGCTGGATTTTCAGTGATTGCTGTGATTAACAAACCAACAAACCAACATGGATGGCATGAAAAGCACACAGAACCAGAAATGGAATTGTCCAATCTGATTTCAAGTAGAGTGCACAACAGGTGTACACATCCTGCTAGTAATACGTGGTTATGTAAAAATGAGACAGGTATTACTTTCTTTCAGTTTATGTGTGTAATTTTTTCAAATGCCTACTAAGTTGTAAATGGATGTCTTATGTATTTCTTTTGGCACCATAAAAACTTAGTGAGACCGCAAGGGAGCTGTGAACCAAGAAAACGATCTGGAAACTTTGGTCAGAGCCAATCATGTCAATCCTGTCTCCTGCTTCCCCAGCTTTCCTGCACCTAGACCATATGACCCAATTCTGGCCTAAGCAGAAATCTGCTGAGGGGTGAAGGGGGAAGTTAGGTATTGAGAGAGCATTTGCTTTCCTGATAAAAGGGGACAAATGGCAAAGACTGTTAGTTATCCTTCAAAAGTCTAATTCCTTTAGTAATAAAATCCTACAAGTTTCAGCTACAGACCACAGATTTCAGCTTCCTTTCTAGCTACCTGTGACCAACTGACTAAGCCCTGGCCAAAAGCACATGAGCAGAAGCGATACCTGCAAATTCTGGATCATACTCTGAAAAGGAATGGGCTTGCCTTCTACATCTTTCCCCTTTCTTGCTGAAGCCCAGAGAATTTAAATGATTAGCCTCAAATATACATAGATAATATCAATAAAACTGAGATAAGAATATTAGCCTCCTTATTTCTAATCTACTGCTCTTTCTATGTGCTACACTCATTGAGGTCTTGGAAATCTCTGCTATAATTCTATGTCCTATATTTGATCTGTTAATATGATAAAGTCTCCTTGATATGATGCCATAATATTTATTCAAAATAACAGGATAAATTCACATTATTACAATGCATAGACCACAGCATTTGGTTAATAAGCAATATTTAGTTAGTGGGTCAACTGAGTTTCTTAACCTACATAGCAAAGGACCAGACCTTAACTGGTGGTAGGTTCCCTCTCCAAGGTGCAGGTTACGTGAGACTTGGACAGTTACTGTGACTACAAATAGCAGAGAGGCAGAGCTTTAGCGATAGCTTTGTGAAAGAGGGTTTTTCTTAATCAGGGGTGAGAATACGAAAAAGGGATTGTCTTTTATGCTGCAGGATGCAGGGAGTTCTAGTTCTACTTTTTGTAAAGTAGCTGAAATAAATATGACATACAAAGACAAAGACAAATGGACACTTAAGGACAGACATGAATCACAAGATTATAAAATAGCAAAAGAACTCATAAAAAGATTAGCAAGGACAGAGACATCACATCTGAGACAGTTGACTTTGTAACTAAGCTGTTGGGAGTTTTATAAGAAAACATATACAGGGATTTCAAAACACAAAATTTTACTTCTTTAAAAACATATAACAACATTTCTTCTACCATCTGCCATGTTCAGATTCACACCACATCACAAAATTATTTAATTCTCTAAAATATAAAAAAGAATGGTTGAATCTCTAAACTGATGATAATGCCTGAAGACGTCTACAAAGCATACCTATATACTCTACTCCAAGCCGTCCACAGGACTTCACATAGGACCGTATAGTGTTTGCAAAGCCATAGGCACTGAGCTACAATTCTGTGGTGATCCAAAGATCCTCACTGTCTTTGGTGTCTTCTCCAAGAGCCATTTACACCCATATCTCTTGGCTGTGCCAGTATGATGAGCACCACATTCTTTCCGTGCATATCCGAAAGCTTCATTGGAGTAACCACCTTCAGGAAGCACCTGGGAGGGCAAAAAAGGAAGATGATGATCACTAACATTTATAAGGGTTACATTTTTAATATTATTTCCCATTAATTTTGAGTGTCTAATGTCATGTGGATGACTTCTTCACGTAAATAAAACTTCCTTTTATCTATGAGGTTGAAAATGAATGTATGGTGAGTTTATCTAACATCTAACTGAAAAAACAGGGACATCCTGCCTTTATCTGTGTAGGGTAAACATACAAAGAAAATACACATCAGACTCAATGAAGTCAATGGAGGAGAAATGCAAAAGCGTGTTAAAAAGAGACACTTTAGGTGAAAAGTATCTCATTTCATTTGTTTAGGTTATAATAGTCCTAGAGACTCATTTCTGAAATTGGCTTGCTTAGTGTATGTGCATTCGTTCTCATAAACTGAAGCAATCCCACTGGGATAAACAGGTGTTCTGAGTGGAGAAATGAAGAAAAGTTCAAGTAGGCTAAACATCAAGGTTACTAAGAAGCTAGAAATCAAATTTACTGAATCCTACCACTACATTTCTGCCCCTTTTTTAGTCCCCATTCTCTTTCCAATCCTGTGAATGGACCGAAACATACTACCACTTCCTACATTTTGAAAGAGAGGGGACTCCAGAAAATAGCCTCATTTATTAATTCACAAACTCTTTTGTAGCACATAGTTTGCTTTTGATTCTGGTGCCTTTCTTTATGCTTACTAAAGTGTCATGCACCCTGTGGCATTCAGTATTTGCCCAATGACATATGAGATGAGTTCAGAAATAAGATGGGGAAAAAATACTTCCATTAAATGATCAAAGAAAGAAATACGTATAGCAGCAAAAATTTTTTACTTGTAAATATTGAACCATATTATTTATAATTATTAATCTATAACAATTTAGTATCAAGAATAAGACAATTATATACATAAATAATGTAAAATACAACAGAATATAGGAAGTGTGAACATATTACCAGGTTTAATGAGGAATGAGATATGGGACTCCCTGATCAAAAGGTTCTCCCCGTCAACTATCACCATCCTTTTTCTTCAAACTCATTAGAGTCTCCAGGCATTGTTTCCTCCACTCTCTTCCTGTTTTTCTCTATCTTCTCTCCTTACTTCAGTTCTAATTTATTTTAGAGCCCATGGATCATCAATCCCTCTTTTGTTAATATCTCATTTTTCCCTGCCCCATTATTCATGTTACATCCCAGCTGGCTGCTCATACTGACCTTCTCTCAGTTCTTTAAATGTGCCATGCTCATTCCCACCTCAGGGCCCTAGCATATGTTGTTCCCTCTGCCTGGAACACTCTCTTTCACGTCCCCAAATTCTTTTAATTCTCTCCTCCTACTTCACCTAGCTAGTTCCTCTTCATTCTCCAGATCTCTGTCTATACCTCACATCAGGGAAGCCGTACCTGTCTCCTAGGCTAAGTTATACCCTTCAAAAAAGGCTGCGCAGACTCGAAAAACCCATATCATGTGAAATTAGTTATTAAGTTTTATTTTGTTTGTTAGATTATAACCTCCATTAGGATAGGTACCAATTCTGTCCTAGTCTTTGCTAAATCCCCAGCACTATATCATTTGATACATGTTAGGCATTTGATAAATATTTGTTCCATGAATGAATAAATGAAAGGAGAGAGAGACCTCACACATCCAGC
The DNA here is from genome assembly GCF_037783145.1 of Equus przewalskii. Classification (NCBI taxonomy): domain Eukaryota; kingdom Metazoa; phylum Chordata; class Mammalia; order Perissodactyla; family Equidae; genus Equus; species Equus przewalskii. The sequence continues at coordinate 250,904 of NC_091854.1, forward strand.
TGGGATGATCAAGGAAGAATTTATGGAAAAAGGGGCTTGTGAGATTAGCTTTGAAAAATGGACACAATAGTAAGAAGCAGTGGAAATTGTTGGTGCTGAGGCTTGGAGACAAGAGAGCTATCAGGTGCTCAGGGAAGCGTGGACAGTTCACTTTGGCTGTAGAGTATGGACCATATAGAAGAGTAGGGAAAGATTAGGCTGGAAAGGAAGACCAGCATAACGTGATAGGGGAAGGCCTGTGTTGGAAATCAATACTTAATCTTGTAGCTGGCGGAGGGATAATGAAGGAATATGTACACGGGCTAAGTGAATGGGGAAAGAGAATGCATGCAGGAGACCTGTTCATGAACGCAGCCCAGGCAAGAGACAATCAAAAGCTGGACTGCTGACTACGGGAAACAAATGGAAAAGAAAAGGCAGTGACAACAAGAATTGTATGTTTAAAGTGGATTCTGTGGAGAGAGACTAAAATATTTAACTAAAATATTTAAGGGGACACAAGGAAAAGAGATAACCCATGTGCCTCTTGAGGTTTCTGTGAGAATAACTGGAAAAATGGTGAAGCCAGGAAAGATAGGATAACTTGGCTTTAGGAATGGTGAGGGGAGGGAAATGATGGGTTTATTTTGTAAGATTGTTGAGGTAGATTTTTAAAAAATTCATCTAGAATATAGTATTCTTGGGGTGAACACTACAGAGCAGCAGCTGAAGATTAATGCAGAACTTCTGCTGTAATGAGATTTTATATTTACATTTCTGGTAATTTCCTTAGTTTGTTCACACACCTTTGTACCAGGGAGTGCTTCAAGCCATAGAGTAAACATAGTGTGTCTTTTTGGAGAAATAATTGTACAGAAAATTTGAGACAATAACCACCAATCAACTTAATCCCCTCTCCCAACTTAAAAATATTTTTATGTTAAAACAAACAGAAATGTATTCCGGAAGAGAATGCAAGATTCACATGCACTTTTCGATGACACTCTCAAATGCAAAGAAATGTCATGCTTGGCAAACTGCTTTAGGGTCTACTTTCCTTGCCCCAATCTCCTCACTCCTCAGTTTGAGTCTATTTTACTAAGTAAATTGTCTTAATAGCTCGTCCACATCCATGCAGCTAATAAGTGGTATAGCAAGAATTTTAAACCAGATTTCTCTAGAGTCTGTACTCTTAACTACCACATTATATACTATTTAATAATTTAATGGTCTTTGAGTTTTAGTTTATATTATATTTAGTATCACTCACCAAGTAAATGATAACATAAGGATAAACACTGGCAGCTGGTATTTTCCAATAACGAATTAGCAGGGACTCCAACAATGCAATCAGAGCAAGTGATTTTTCACAGTGCTTTGGAGAGAGCGAAGATGGGATGGATCATCAAAAGGGTTAGTGTGGTGTTAAGACTCAATCCATCCTCCAAAATTTTAGAACACAGAGCTGACATCATTTTCCTGTTCAAATACTTGAAAGCACAGTTTAGGAAGTGCTTTACAATCTGCTTCCAAACTATCCTTCAGCAAGTAATCCCCATACAACCAGCCCCAAATACACTAGACTTTCAACTAATTAGCTAGTTAACAGAACTAAAAGTCTTCCTTAAAAAGTAACCTTAAGGTTAAGACTTCAAGAGTAAATAAGTATTGATCAGATGAAAGGGGCAAACAGCGTGGGAAGGGAGAGAGTCCCAGGCAGGAACATGCAGAAACTACGTTACGTGGGAAGAAAGAGCCATGCCAGCTGAAGAAAGTTCAGTGAGGGAAGGATGGTGGGAGATGAGGCTGAAAAGGCAAGTAGGAAGAAGCCAGAAGCCAGAAAGAGGAGTTTGTAAATCATGTGGGATGTGGGCTTCCCCTCTGAGGGCAATGGGAAGTCAACGAAAGGTTCTGAGCAAGAAGTGATATGCTCAGGTCAGACTGCACTTACAGTTCACTCTGGATACCACTTGGAAATGGTACTAACACGCATCATACCACCACTCCTACTTCCAGATGTACACCCTCAACTGACTTCTGCAGGTAAATGTGGAAACTGATGAATGGATTTACCTAACAAAATTGCAGTTTTGAACTCTCATCAGATTTTAAAAAACAGTAATTTAAAACACAAAGGCTTTCCTCTTAAAGCCTCAGGGTGCATGTTAGTGTATTTTTATAAACTTTAGTAACCGTAATAAACAAATTACTTTGGAGCACTCCATTTTTAAAATGTTGCTTAAAGCATGAAGTGTGATATTACAGCATTGCCAAAACACTTTATAATCTTTTTAAAAACTGCTTATTTAAATACACAAATATGATCAATGAATACAGAATTATATAATCACCAAGAGAAGTTACCAAGTTTTCATAATGGTCTCTTGGCTTTTCCTCTGCTGATATTGGCGCCAAAGAAATTAGGTTATAACTATTGTTTCTTTTTGTGGCTGAAGAGACATTTCCAAGTACAGAATGAATGGAGTTCATTCAGAGGCTTTGCAAATGGGCTGTGGCCCCTTTTTATGCATAATGGGCCCCAACAAGGATATTTAGAACAAAACAACTTACTTTTAACCCACTGACATGGTCCTCACTTTTTAAAGGAGCCCCACACATTGGATTTACCTGTTCTTTTATCACAATTTCTATAGAAGAATATTAAGGATGCCAGAATTATTCCACTCAGGGAAGGCAGCTGAAATTTTTTAATAACAGGGTAAATCATATGTTGCTTAAAACCTAAATTACAGAGGACATAGGAATTTCCAATAGACTAAGCTTGACACGATGACATGAAATAATAACATTTGAGAAAAAAATAAAGAGGAAGAGAGTTTGGTGGGGAGAGCAAGTCCCCTGTGAAAGGAAAAAGATGAAAAAGCCATGCATCTTTGAATAAACCTAATTTTTTTGTTATTACTGTTGTTCTTAAATACATTAGGACTTCATGCACTTTTTTTAAACTGATTTTTTAAAGGCAAGACACAACATAACAGTTGGGAGAAAAAGAGGTTGTAACCCACTTCCTCCACGCCCTCTTGATACTTACCATCCCTCCTTTGTGTGGTCTTTGGCTTATGCAGTATCCTGTCTCATTATGACTGGATATGAAGAGTCAAATAACTGTCATCAACGATATGGTATCAAACTGAAGCTCCCATATTTTTATTAAATGTAACCATTTTGTCAACTCATTCTTTTTTTTTTTTTTTCCTGTTTAAACCACAGATCAACCTCCTGAAGGTGCCAAGTTCACAGATGGCAAAGTAACAGAGAAGTAAACTGTAATTTAAGGCTATGGGTTCAGAACAGCACAGTCAAAAGATTTTAATATGAGAGGAAAGGAATTTCAAATGATTTGACCCATGAGTTCAATGTTTAAAGGTTTACTAGTATTTTTTCCCACCTTAGCAAGGAAACTAATTTATTCCTAGATTGGCCCAAGGGCAGATCTCTCCTTCTCAAAGTAATTTGCAGGTTGGACTACAAAGGACACACAGAAACCCAGTGAAAAGAGAGAAAAGAGACAGAAAAAAGACAGGTTCTTGGCATCTGCTTGCACTTCAGCCTGCATTTCTGCCCACATCGGACTCGGGCCAAACTGAGTACAGCATCCAGTGGCTGGCTGAAGAACCTGCGACCTCCGTACTTCACTCACCAAGGGGGATAAGTAAGACTCCTTCACACTGGGTACTTTTGAAGCATTTGACAGAAACTCTTCTTAATGGAGGTATTAAAGGTTAAAGAACAATTCTGAGACTGAGGGGTAAAAGAAAGAAAACTGTCTAAGTCAAGTGAAACCATCTCTGACAGAAGTTCCACTAAAAGAGAAGACAGCTCCTATTTTCCCACAAGCTCTTCAAGGGCTAAAGGCTGCAGAGAGATAATTGCCAATTAATCCCTTCATGTTTTCATTAAGTAAATACTTACTAAACTTGCAACATATCCAGAGTTGTATTTTATTATATAAATATTGTATAATGATTGTGCATTTATGCCGAGCATTTTATTATATAATAATACCATATAATTACAGTAAAAGTAATGGTAGTATCTATCTCACTGGGTTGTGGAGAGGATAAAATGAGATAAGTACAAAGTTCTCATAAGCCATATTCCTGATGCATTGTCATTGCTTAGTAAATGGTCACTATTATTATTGCTGTTATGGATGCTGTGCATGTAAAGCTTTATTTCTTGGTCCAGCTAGAAACATCTTCTAATGGAGATACCAAAGGCTAAACAGTAACTCTGAGATTTTAGTAGGATCTGGAAAATAAAAATAAAAATTTAAATTTTTGATCCAGAGGTATTTATAAGATTTTAAACCACCTCAAGACTTAGATTTCTTGTAGGCTCCTTAATTCCTGAAGTTTGTAAAGAAACTTGCACTTTCAACAACTTAGGCTTTGACTCTGAATTTGGAAATTTGAATCCTGGCTCCATGACTTAATCTCTCTATACCTTAGTTCTCTCGTGTATAAAATGGAACTAATAATTCTACCTACCCCTCAGGGTTGTTGTGAGGATTAAATAAGACAACACGTGTAAATGCTTAAAACAGTGCTTGGTACTTATTAAGTGCCAAACACATCTTTAAATCACTACCATCATCATTATCACCAAATGGCAGAATAGGCAAATAGGACTTAAGTCTCATTGCCTGAGATTACCTTTGATTTTCTGTACTCTTTGGTACCTAAGATAATTTTAATTTCAGTTATTTTGTGGTTGAATATCCCAAAGCATGAGGCAATTACTAATCTTGCTCTTTATGAACTGAAGAATATCTTAGAACATAGTGGTTGCAAAGAAAATAATCACACATTGGTAGGCTGAAGAAGAGAAGGAGGAGAACCCAGTAGGAAACGACGCCACCTTGTTCATTGCTTAGGGACTGCATGGCCAGTCTTGTCTCTCATCTTTCCTTCTCTGTCAGGGCTCTCTCAGTTTCCGTGGCTGCCTCATTGTGGCCCCAGTCTTAGTCTACGTGACTTTTAAACCAATGCATTCATTCATTTGTGTGGGGTTTTTTGGTCTCTAAATTCACATTCTTGAGAGAGAATATTGGTGGCTTAGTCAGTCCTTGGATAGATTCCTGTAGCAATACTTGGATTTGTTTTGTTTGTCCACTGCCTCTCTCCTTGCATCCTCTTAACTCCAATTCCTGGTTAAAAAAAGAAGAAGAACCAGTTTGCTAATCATAGGATTGGACTCTTGAATCAAGTTGGCCTAAACAGATTCTTAAGAATGTGCATCTTGAGTGGAGGTGCCTAGGACAGAGGATTTATGAGCTCTCAATGCTGGAGTCCTCAGAATTGTCTTGGTTTCTAACCTCCCTGAGCTTGCTTGTTCTATGATACCTTCAATCCCATGAGCTACTCCAGTAGTTCTCCTGTTTAAAGACGGCCTCTGTTTCTTAAGCACTTTTCTGTTTCTCTTACAACCAAAAGACCCTCAGTGGCTGAATTCCTTCTGGGGAATTTAATCAGCTATGGCCAACTAGGGGCAAGCCAAATTAAACTGGAGGAGACGCCATATATGGTAGGTAATTTGATATATCTATTAAAGGGAAAAATGGGTTATAAGGAAAGAGTGAGATTTGTGTCTATATCTACTATAGTCCTAGCAGGATACAACAAACCTCATTTAATTAAATTCAATTTAAGTCAATAGACATTACAATTCAGCATTCACTATACATTCATTTGTTGCATAATAACGTTTTAGTCAACGATTGACCACATATATGATGATGGTCCCATAAGATTAGTACCTTATAGCCTAGGTGTATAGTAGGGTATACCATCTAGGTTTGTGTAAGTATTCTCTATGATGTTCGACAATGACAAAATCGCCTAACGACCCATTTCTCAGAACGCATCCTCGTCGCTAAACTGATGCATGACTGTATAAGCATTCAGGGGATATTTAGATAGGTAAAGCTAAATCTTTGCTCTCAAGTAATGCTCAGTCTAGGGGGAAGAACACATGTACACATATAAGTGTTATGTAAGGCAGGGTATACTGACTACTATGATAAGATGAATAAGAACACAGAGAAAAGAACAATTAATTTGGACTATGGGATTAACCAAACAGATCAGCCTGCTGAGAGATTCAAACACCATGGTGCAAGCTACAGATATGAAGGAGAGGAGAATCCGTTTTTAGGAGATATGGCCCTTTGAGATCTCAAGTAACATACAAAAGGAAAAAGACTCCCCAGGCTTGTATGCGCCTGGGAGATTTCACTGCTTTCTCACTCTTAACCTCACGTAAGTACAGGGCTAAGTGAAGCGCTATAGTGGCAGAACTCCTTTCTCACCGACAAAGTTCTTCTCTCCTCCCTAACCCTAGACCTGGGCCGGAAGGGAGCATCCCTATCCAGGGCCTTATTTCTTCTCCAAGGCTGCTCTCCACGCCTGAGTTACCTCAACAAGGAGGAAATCTGGATTGATGGCCCCTGATCTTTGAAGTGGAGAGAAGTCAGTCATTTTTCTCAGATCTTGAATCTGGTAACTCAGCAAAAATTCTAGCCACAAACATATCCCTGAACCAGACTGAGTATTCATTGCATCAAGGATGAGCCCTGGATACCAGTGTAAGCCCTGCCTCCTCACCGTCTACACTGGCCCTGCAGGACTGAGATTCTGCTCTGGATGTAGCCCTTTTCACCTGAGAACTGATTTTCCTAATTCTTAACAGTCTTCTCTCTGGTTATGATTCTGGAGTCTGGACCATGTATTCTAAACCCTAGTCCAGTGAGCAATTCTTTTAAAACCTGAACTGATGTCCTCCTTATTCTGGAGTGGGGGTTGAAAAACTTTTTCTGTAAAGGGCCAGATGGTAAATATTCTAGGCTTTGAGGGCCAGAGGGTCTCTGTCACAAGTACTCAATCTGCTATTGTAGCACTAGAGCAGCCATAGACAGCACTGAAACCAATGGGCGGGGCTGTGTTCTAATAAAACTTTGACAAAGAGAGGCAGTGATTTGGCCCGAGTGTAGTTTGCAGAAATCTCTGCTCTTGAGCATCCTTACCCATGCATTCACGATTCCTCAATACCATGATCCACCTGTTTGAGAGACAGCTTACCTCAATCTTTCTCAATCCCCGCTTTATTTGCAAAGGTCTAGGATAACTGACCCCACAGTTAGAACATTCAAGATGCCCATGCACCTTACCTCAGTTCCTGGCATACTCGGGCCCACAACGAACACTTACGTGTACCCTGTCTTTTCTAGAGTCAAAGTGAAAAGAGAGAAACCAGAAGTAGTGGTTTCTGCATTAGGTGTTAGCAGCTAAAAACAATAACAACGACAACCAAAAATAACTTAGAAAGCCTAAAAAAAGGTAACTGGCTTTTGAGGTATGAGACAATAATGTGTTATATTCTACAGGGAGCAGAGATACATTGTTCAAAAGTAAAGAAAACTGGTTAAGTTAGTCCCTAGAAAGTGACAAGAAAACTGAGGCTCATAAAAGTTAAATGAGAGTTCCACAAAGATATGTTATGGAATTCCTGCTCATTATGCCCACCCTGAAGCAAGGGAAGGGGATGTATTACAATATCCCAAATTGGAAATTCGAATATATTTTCTGAGTAAAGTTATTAGATACGGTGATTTTTTAATATAGTGGGTTTAAAAGGATTTTGTAAGTGGCCTAAAAATGCATATAATAGTAATAACTGACATTTAGTTAAATGCCAATGTAGTGAACATTTTTCTGACTTTGCCATCCAACATCCATTCTCCCTTCTTCTGATAACACTACCTACATTTTATTTGGGGTAACCATGCTTGCTATACCTTGGGTCCTTATGCTTCGGATAGAGCTAAAATCATCCCTGATTCCACAGAGTATGTGATCTAGGTTTGGACCGTCAAAACATCGAACATTCTTTTCTTCTCTTCTCTTTGTTTCTTCCTTCCCTCCCTTCCTCTCTCCCTCCCTTCCTCCTTTCCTACCTTCTTCCTTCCCTCTCTCCTTCCATCCTTTTTCCTTTATGCCTGCAACTGAGAGTGCTAATATAACCTATTTTATGTTAGCCAGTGTACACATTTTCTTTAACCCAAAAAAACAATCCTTTGGGTGGATATAATTATTCTAATTTTCAGTTCAGTGAACTGAGGAATTACATAGTATGCCCACGGTCATGCACCCACTATGCCTCAAAGCTACAATTCAACCTCAGGCTAGTCTGACTCCCAAGCAGATGGTCCTCACTGTACTCCCTGCTCTCAGGGACTAGGGCTCCTAAGGGACCAAGCCTTGAGGTTTCAACAGATCACATCTGCTTATAATTTAGGGGCCATATCTATATTAGAGACACGATGTGATGAAAACACATTTACTCTGGCCTATGATGTGAAAATAAATGATTTACTTTTGAAAATGCAGTTGATTCCTTGACCAAGCTATAGGTGCCTTTTAGAATATTAGTGAAATGATTGTTATACACAAGTCATTTACAAAATGTATCTCTTTTTTTTTTCATATATATGTTTTTTCTTCTTCTCCCCAAAGCCTCCCAGTACATAGTTGCATATTCTGGTTGTAGGTCCTTCTGCTTTGCTATGTGGGACCCTGCCTCAGCATGGCTTGATGAGTGGTGCTAGGTCCGTGCCCAGGATACGAACCTGCGAAACCTTGGGCCACCAAAGCAGAGTGGACAAACTTAACCACTCGGCCATGGGCCAGCCCCAAAATGCATTTCTTTAAAGAAAACAGCATTTTTCACTTATAGCCTATATTTAGGTTGTACAACATGATTTTTTAAGGTGTATAATGTGATGACTTCATATACCATACATTGTGAAATGATTACCACAATCAAGTTAATTAACACATCCATTACCTCACATAGTTACCATTTTTGTGTGTGGTAAGAATATTTATGATCTACTCTCCTAGCAAATTTCAATTATACAATATGGAATCATTGACTATAATCACCATGCTGTACAACTGATCCCCAGAACTTACTCATCTTATAAATGAAAGTTTGTATCCTTTGACCAACATCTCCTTATTTTCCCTAGCCCCAGGCAACCACCATTCTACTCTCTGGTTCTATGAGTTCAGCTTTTTTAGATTCCATATATGTGTGAGATCATACAGTATTTGTCTTTCTGTGTCTGGCTTATTTCACTTGGCATAATGTCTTCTAGATTTATCCATGTTGTCATAAATGGCAGGATTTCCTTCTTTTTTTATGGCTGAATAATACATATAATATGTAACATATGTTATGTACACGTAATATATACGTATTAGATATAATTTTCTTTATCCATTCATTCATCAATGGACACTTAGGTGGTTTCCATATCTCGGCTATTGTGAATAATGCTGCGATGAACATGGAAGTGCAGATATCTCTTCAAGAGACTGAATTCAGTTCCTTTGGATATATGCCCAGAAGTAGAATTGCTGGATCATATTGTAGTTCTATTTTTACTTTTTTGAGGAACCTCAAATACTATTTTTCATAATGGCTGCTTCAATTTACATTCCTACCAACAGTGCATAAGGGTTCTCTTTTCTCCACATCCTCACCAACACTTATCTCTTATCCTTTTGATAATAACTATCCTAACACCTGTGAGGTGATACCTCATTGTGGTTTTGATTTCCTTGATGATTAGTGATGTTGAGTGCCCTTTCATATATCTGTAGGCATTTGTATGTTTTCTCTGGAAAAATGTCTATTCTGGTCATTTGCCCATTTTTAAATCAGGTTATTTTTGTTTTCGCTATTGATTTGTATGAGTTCCTTGAATGTTTTGGATATTAAACCTTTATCATATTTTTGGTTTGCAAATATTTTTCCCCATTTTGTAGGTTGCTTTTTAATTTTGTTGATGGTTTCTTTTGCTGTGCTCTGTAGTTTGATATAGTCCCACTTCTTTATTTTTGCCTTTGCTGCCTGTGCTTTTTGTCTCATCTCCAAAAAATCATTGCCCAAACTAATGCCAAGAAGTTTTTCCCTATGTTTCCCCCTAGGAGTTTTATGGTTTCAGGCCTTACATTTAAGTCTTTAATTCATATGGAGTTGACTTTTGTGTAAGGTGTAAGATCACGGTCCAATTACATTACATACATATATATTATACACATATATAATATATGTATAACCACGCTAGATTTATAAAATAAAAATCTTCATAGAAAAGCCTTCAGTGAGAAAGGAAATACTAAAACAACTATATATCATTGAAGTTTCTTACTAGTAACACATAGAAAACCATAAAACGCAGATTTTAATATACCTTTATGAATTAGGAGTTGCATCACTTAGGCATATACAAAGGGCCAGATAAATGCCAGGGAGATGCTATACTACTAAAGAGTAATACTTTTATCCCTGTTTAACTATTTCAACTACATTGTTCCAATATCTTATCAGTTCAAATGTAATATTAAATGCTATGTTGTATGTTGCTCTATACTTGATTTTAAATGAATCATAATGCTTAGTTATAGGACTTGGGATTATTTGTCACTTTTTAAGTTTTTTATATACTTGACAGTGAGCCAAACATTCAATTTAGCTTCAGTTACACAATTATAAGATCTTTTTCATCACACAGTTATTCTTTTAAAATTGAATGTGCATGTACAAATGTCCAGAGTGTAGACAGCTGTCCAAACAATAAGAACTCTATGTATCAGGACAGGTGCTGTTATTATCCCCCAAATCCAAAACACAAGTGTTGGGTTATAAAGATTTGGAGGAAAAAGACTTAATAAAAATAAAAAATTAATAACTAAGTATTCCACTAGTAAAACAAAGCAATGAATTTCAATTTATTCCATGCACAACAATCAAAGAATATTCAATGAAAAGTTTAAAGAAAATTATAGTGGCTATCCACTGCTTTGGAGGTATCACGATACCACACAATAATACCAGATTTGGGATATTTATTACAGCTACCTAACAAGCGCAAGGCACTGCTTCAAAGTGCTACTAAGAATCACCTGGCACATTTACAAAACCTAAAGAACCAACTTAATTTACAAATTCATAGACTATAAGTTACTACAGGGCAAGGATTATCTTACTCATCGTGGTTTTGCCAGTACTTTGCACAAATTAGGCACTGAATACATGGAGGATGGCTGACCGAAGACCTACACCTACTGAAAAAAAAGCTACACCATGGTCAATCTGCACTGTCCCATAGGTTTAAAATCAATGGCCAGGTGATCAAAAGCAGTAGTTCTCAATTAGAGATGATATTACCCACCAGGGGACATTTGGCAATGTTTGAAATTATTTTTGGCTGTCATAACTGTGGAGGTGCTGTCATCTAGAAGGTAGAGGACAGGGATGCTGTCAAACATCCTATAATGCACAGGACAGCTCCTCACAACAAAGAATCATCTGGCCCAAAATGTCAATAGTGCTAAGGTCAAGAAACTCTGATCTAAAAGTTAATTGAATATTCATGATAGCATCGGACAGTCAGCCACAGCAGAACCCACTAAACTCCACCTTGTTTAAATAAAACGTTTCACTATACAATTCAGTATTCATTTTCTGAAAAAGAAAAGCTGCTGAAATGGAAATGTGAAAGTAGACTGAAAAGCCTTCCATTTTTTCTCAGCTAATAGACAATTTTCATATATCCTGGTGTTTATGACCACATGTGATATTTGGGAACCGTGGATGAACATAAGTTACAATAGTATGCTAACACACAAGGCATTTTATTTCTCCTAGAAAATACATTGACTTTTGTTAGTGAGGCATTTAAAGAGGTCAAATATGTAAGGGCTAGATTTGTACTCGATACTGGCATATGAATACTGAAATAGGAAAGGTAAATGTGATAATGATAATGGAGAGAGTTAACATCTTTTGAAAGCTTTCAATCTGCCAGGTACTAAACTAAGCACTTTACATGTGTTTTCATTTAACTGGCAAGATCTATCAATTTCAGAGAGAACATTATTTGCTCATTTATATAAAAAAAATCATAATTTCTTTTTTACAGGTCTCTCTCCTCCTCTAGACTGAGATCTTCTGAAGGACAGGGTCGCTTGTCTTATTCATCATTGTATCCTCAAGGACCTGGCACTTCATCACAAAATAGGACATTCCTTAGAGGTTTGTTGCATGAATAAGGGTATCACTGCTCAATGAAACAGAAATCTAGGGACACTATCTAAAACCCTCCAAATTCTGAGGAGAAGTGAGGTTGTCACAAGTCCAGTCTATGAGCTCCTCCATGAGCAGGATCTCCCATTTATCTTTGTACTCATAGTTACTAGTGAGGAATATTTTGAATTGAATTTATCTTGAGACTGTAACTATTTTCAAAAGTTTTTCCAAGACAGGGAAATGTGATCTACTCCTGTACATGCATCTTGATGCAGCAAATACGGTTACTTCTTTTTTTCACTTGCTGTTATTTACAGCTCTTGTGTGTTTCCTGCCCTTTACATGTTCAGTTCTGATAATAACAATGGCACTCAGACAAGGTCAAAGGGAGGAAATAGTTCATTTGGGCAATTTCTTCATTCAGCTATATATTTGTCAGTGTGAGATGCAGAGTGGTTATATAAGTAAAAACAAATATTCTTTTCTAAGTCTAACACAGAGATCTACAGCCACCCAACTAAATTGTTGCCTTATCTAGGGAGCCATCCTGTGGCCCTGCAGTGGATACTGTGGAAAAAGGAAGAAAACAAGGAGAACCAACTTAAATATGCTGAGGCAGAAACTATATGTCTATTTTGGGCGTATCATTCAGATACCACCTTCAATCAACCCTCCTGATTCATATTTTATCAACAAAGACAAGAACTACATCTCTTCTGTTTCTTAGCCACTCAAAAATGTTCTCACTAAACCTCAAAAATCAAGCATATTGGCAAACAGCAACTATAAAGTATTTGCTTGCTGTTCTTTTGATTTAGAAAAGATGTTTTCTTCTTTCTCTTCATGAACTAATATTTATGAAATACTCTCATATACGTGCTTGTCTATCATATACCACTCTGAGAAAGTCAAATAGAGAAGTTTCTGCCTTCTGAGTTTCTGTGTATTGTAGGAAATAAAGGAAAGTAGAAAATAAGGTCATATTCCTTCCCTCTAAAATGTCATAATCAAAAATAATATATAAATTATTATGGTAATGAGGCAATATTGACAACAGTATAGATCAGACCAAACTGAATGGAGAATATATGCTCTCAGGGTATGGAGTGGGTGAGTAAACATAAAATACAACCCCTTCCAACTGCTTTCAACACAAATGATTTCTGTATTTATTGATTTTAAGAGAAGTAAAAAGCTCTCTTGGATAATCTGATCCCTTGGAGTGAGTCCCCAACAGCAGAGCCCTGCTCAGTCTACTACCCAGTGAGTGGAAAGACCCCAAAGCAGGCTGCGAGAGAGCGGCGACACATGCAGAGCACTTGCAACCCTTCTTGTTTTCTTATTTTTCCTGTTTTCATTGGCAGAATTTTTTCCCTGCCCAAAGCAGGGCTGTAAATGAAAGCAGCTGCCCAAAGTGGAGGCAGTTCAAAGACCAGAGAAGAAAGAGAAAGGAGGTGGGGGTCAAATGAGGAAAACAACTGAGGACAACAAGAAGACTCTTGGCAACTCTGCCTTGTACCAGTCTTAAACAGATGGACTGGTGGCGGCCATGGCAAAGTGATGCACCCATAGGCTTTCAAGTGACAACAACTGAGTATTATATTTTTACACAGACGTGCAAACTTTTAACACTCCCAGGGCAAGAAATATTTCTAAATATTTTCCTCTGAACTTTGGTGGTCACTTTTTTCGTTCCTGTCCTATGTCCATTCATGTTTCTGAACCATGCTACAGATGAAAATCTATTTGAAATTACTGTATGAATTTCTTCTTTTGGTCTCATTACTTAAAGGTCATTAAGAAAATATAGGTATGGTTATTTTGGAATGTGACTTCAATAGGTACATTTAGAGAAATTAGTGCATATCTAGCACTTATTTTTTAACTATAAGGCTTAGTACTTCGTTAGATATTAAAATTTAATCTTGAAAATATTATAAAAGGATTCTAGTTAAAATATTGCAACTAATTACTTACTTAAAAGAAATAAAATAAATACAATTTATGGGACATTTCAGAATACATTTTAAAGACAGAGTTAAAGAATATATAAATACCCTACTGTATTTTTAGGATTTTTAGAACTCTTTTATGCAAATTATTTAATATACTTATAATTCAATGCTAATAGTATATGAATTCTAGAATGTTGGAATTCCAAAACAGATTGGAAAACTCAATGGAGTGCAAAGATTCTGGGAGGCAACTTGTTTGAATATATTTGCAAGTTCAAGTATCTACATTTTTAGCAGAAAAACTTTTCTATTGCCCCAGCTTCTTTAAAAAATATATTTACAAGCAAGAATGACTGTGAAATAGGACCTGCAAATGTTTTATCTACGTAGAAATTTCAGGAACGTAACTGTAGAACAGTAAACACTTTTTACAGACTGACTGCCAAATCTAGAAGCCTTTTCTTTCAGTCAACACTTTCCCACCATCGTGAGAACCATTTCTCATTAACAACCAAATTGTTTTCAGAAGCTGTGCTATAAGGGTTTCCCCAGAAACCATTTGGTAAAAGACTGTGGCTTTCTTCCATAGAAATCTCAAGCAGTGAAAAGGCAGATCTTCTGGAATAAATCAAACCCAATTTCTAGGGTTCACTAAACCCTTTCTCCTGAAAATAATGTTTTGTGACTTGATCTTAGCAGTTAATAGTACACGTAGGAGAGCTGGTGTGAACCAGTTTTAAATGAATTTTATTCCATTTCTTTTGTCATTCAGTTGAAATTGCTTCCAGAGCTTGTTATACCTTGATGAAGGTTTAACTGCATAGCTAATGGACAAAATAGCGTATTTTACTGTATTGCAAAATCTGTAACTTTTTTCCCACTAAGTTTGCCCAGGTGAATGAATCTTTGTATTGTTAGAATAATATTATCTGTTCTGATTTCAGAACTGTTCTTGCTTATAAATACACCCTTTTAAAAAGAAGTTGGCCAACAAAGGAGTTTTTTTGTACTAAAAATATAGATATTTCAACCAGCTAATGTATACAAATATATACCAGTAATGTTTTAGGAAGTTTCTAGATGCAAACAAATTCATAAGAAATACACTGAAAAGAAGCATATGTATCAATAATTATGTCTCAAGTGTGGACTTTGCAGAGTACTTTAAATTGAAATCTAAAATTATTACTGGGATGGAATTACACTTTTCCACATCTCCATACCTTTTGCATACATTGTTCTCTTTGACAGCAATGTGCATATGCCTCCCAAACAAATCTTATTCCTCCTTAAGACTCTGCTCAACATCTTCTCATTCATTCATTTATTCATTCACTCATTCATTAGTACATTTTTACTGAACACCTACTATTTGCTAAATTCTGTGCTAGATGCTGAGGT
This sequence comes from Equus przewalskii, assembly GCF_037783145.1. Classification (NCBI taxonomy): domain Eukaryota; kingdom Metazoa; phylum Chordata; class Mammalia; order Perissodactyla; family Equidae; genus Equus; species Equus przewalskii. The sequence goes on from NC_091854.1 coordinate 266,356, forward strand.
GAACAAGACAATGTTCTTTCCTCACGGAGCTGATGGTTGAATGTGAATCGTTCCTCTTTCCCTGACTTCCTCAGACAGAGATAAACACTTCCTTCTTAGTAGTACCATCATTTATCCATTTAACAAGCATCTAACAAACACATACTAATTACTAGCATTTCCCATATCATATTGCAATTATTTATTTGTGAAACTGCTTCACCTATTTGACTGTGAGCTCTTTGAGGAAAGAGACGTTGTATATCTCTGTATTCCCAGTACCTAGCACAATTCCTACAAGACAGAAGGTACAAAGTAATTGATTGTTTAATAAATAATTGACGTAAACTAAAATATTCTAGCTAATAGAACAGGCTTTCTGCTATTTGAAAGCTATCAATAACATACCATAGGTTTACAACAGTATTGGCCTTGCTTTGCTAACTTCAGCCGAACATTTTTGAGATGTGAAAGATGGAAACCTTAGAACTGGTCAAGCTGTTCTAAGAAGTTTGGCAACTAGACTCTCTGCCATATTCCCAGGCAAGTCTTTCCTAGGATTGAATGAATAAGCTCATAGGATGATCCATCTAAGTTCAAAAATAATTCAGAGTAGAAATTAGTCTCCTTAATTTGGTCACACAAGACTTGTGGCAATTTGGTTTGGAGGTATTTGCATTAAAAATGCAACCCTCTGCTTCCAAAGGCATCTCTCTGGGAGTAAATGCCCCAAACCCCTTCTTTAACCTGTGAGGCGCTATGAGATCTGCCACCCTACGCTCATCTCTGACCTCATCTCCTGCAGCTCTCCCACTTCTCCCCCTGCTCCTACTAGACTAATCTCTTTGCTGTTCCTTGAATATCCCAGCAATTCTGCCTCAAGACATTGGCACTTGCTGCTCTCCCTGCCTGTACAGCTCTTCCTTAGATAGCTTCGAGGCTCACTCTCTTCTGCCTTCAGTTCTCTGCTCAGGTGCCACCTTTTCAGTGAGGCCTTCTTTGACACCAAATCTCAAACAAGCCTGTCTCCTCCACTCCCAATCACTCCCTAACCTGCCACCCTGCTTTACCCTCCTTTAAATTCTTCACAGTTCTTATCATCATCTGACATACTACGCGTTTACTTTCTTTTCTCTTGGTCTCCCCTACTAGAATATAAACTCTACAAGGCTAGGTATTTTGACCATATCCTTAGGGATTAGAAGTGTGCCTTACATATAGAAGATACCCTATAAATATTTGCTGAGTGAATGGATTTGATTAATCTATTAAATAACTGCGTCTTCAGGATTAACTGTCTATATTGTACTATGCTAATGACTGTGAACTACGAATATGGTAATGAAAACTCCTTTAATTTGGTGGATTCAGAACTTACTATTTTGATTATCTGATGTGCACCCTGAAACTAACTCAGAAGCCTAAATCTGATTAGTATAACAGTACTGCCACATTTTTTGTCCCCCTAAATCTTCTCACCTCAAAAATCACTACACTAGAAAAGGAAGTTTTGTGAACACCAACAAATTTTGAAGCATTTCTTAACTGTCTACATGAAAATGAGGATGGAGGTAGGGTCCTGATTCCTCCCACGAGGTGGTTTTATCTAGTTGGGGACCTCAACGTGAAAGTACCACTTCCTCTGTACAGAAATTCTTGTGAGAAACTTTCAAGCATAGCTAATTATTTCTAAGTGGAAACAAAAAGCTTTAAATTAGGAAACTCATTTCATTGACTATTAAGGGATCTTTTTATAAAACCATTTATGGAAATAAATCAATGGTTGTAATATATTTAGTCAAAATCATCAAATGCAAGAAAAGATCAATTATCATAAGATTTTCAGGAAAAAGAATAACAAAAACTTCTAAGACATTTAAGATTCATTAAAAAAGTCAATTGCCCACAAGTTCTAAATAAAGCATCTAGTCACTTTCTTGCCTTATTTCTGATAATTATCCAATACATCTCAAAATTCCCTGTAAAATACTGATGTATTAAGGTAGAAATAACCAATTATCTGATTTGTGTTTACAGCAGATATTATCTTATACTAGTCCTCATAAAGATGTAATAAAAAGCACTAAGGGTTACTTAAATTTATGACAAAAAGTAAAATTGAGACTATTCTATTAATTAATTCTTCCAGTTATTAAGCTACTCCTTACCTGTTACATCCAGTTGCTACCTTAGTTCTACTCATTTTTCCAAAAATTTTTCATAGCTTTAACTCCACCATAAAGAAACATACACATCCATGTATGTACACACATGCATGTACACGCAGGTGTGCATGTATACACAGACACACACAGAAAAGAAATCTTGGTCAAAACCTACTTTTCAACTTTATCTATGACATCATGTGACCTTTTACTCAAGCCATTTGGCTGTCTTTCCTGGTTTCTGATTTTTTTAAGTGGCACAGTGTTTTAATTTGCAACTAGTATTACTTTTAACTTGAAATTGGTTTGGCATTCTCATTCAGTACTCACTAATACATCTCATGAGCTCAGCTCTCATATATCTTACATATTTTAACCCTCAAAACTTTGAGAAGACTATTAAACTTGGATTGGGTTAAGCTGAAGACATGTTGAGACTTCAGCAACACGGGTTAGGGGTATAGGGGTGAGGTCTGACAAGGCTGCTGGTAGGATGACCAGTTCATCCTGCTTTGGCTGGGATTTTCCCACTTTAGTACTGAAATTCCCATGTCCGAGTATCTCCTCAGTCCTAGGCAAGGCAAGACAGTTGATGACCGCATGGGTGACAGGCTGAAGGAAACTGAACTGATAGGAGCCTGATTGCTTAGGGTAGTCTAGTGAGCTTCTTCCACAGGAATGGTAAGTGCAGATGTGGCTCTGAGAAGAGTCAGGGCCAATGGAATGGAATTCAGGTGGTGAGGCAGGAGGGGCAATGCCTGTAGACAGACAGGAAGAACTGGAGTCGAGTAATCTGGACTTGGGTTAACGTGGCTTTATGGATATTTATGGAGCGCAGGATACAAAGCCTGTGGTAGGACAGCTATGCTAGGCTCCATTAACTTGGTAATAAGATGCTAGTGAAATGCTCTCTGACCTGCTGGGAATGAGTTTGCTGGTGGAGAGCTTCCAGTTATATCTGTGAAATACAATGGAAGACAGACATGAATGAAATTAAGACTCAAATGGGCTCAGGGTTACATAGCTAGGAAGAGGCACAGATAAATTTTAAACCTAGATCTTTCTGACCCCAGGTCTGTTGCTCAGGCATTTAAATAAAACTTAAAATATAAATTCTATTCATAGAAATCCATGCTATGCATGACTGTATAGAGAACTCCTACAACTCAATAACAACAACAAAATAACTTGATTAAAAAATGGGCAAGGAACTTGAATAGCCATTTCTCCAAAGAAGCTATGCAAATGACCAGCAAGCATCTGAACAGATACTCAACATCACTAATGAAGAGGGACATGCAACCCAAAACCACAATGAGCTATCACCTCACACCCATTAGGATAGCTGCTATCAAAAAAACCCAACAAACCAACCAGAAAATAACAAGTGTTGACAAAGATATGGAGAAATTGGAAGTCTTGTGTACTGTTGATGGAATTGTAAAATGGTACAACTACTATGGAAAACAGTGCGGATATTCCTCAAAAAATTAAAAATGGAATTACTATATGATCCAGCAATCTCATTCTGGGTATATATCCAAAAGAATTGAAAACAGGATCTCAAAGAGATATCTGCACTCCATGTTCATTGAAGCATTATTCACAATAGCCAAAGGTGGAAGCAACCTAAATGTCCATCAATAGATGAGTGGATAAAGAGAATGTGATCTACACATACAATAGGATAATATTCAGCCTTAAAAAAGAAGGAAAGTCTCTCATATGCTACAACATAGATGAACCTGAAGGACATTACGCTAAGTGAAATAAGGCAATCACAAAAAGACAAATACTGCATGATTCCACTTATATTAGGTATCTAAAGTAATCAAAGTCATAGAAGCCGAAAGTAGAATGATGGTTACCAGGGGCTGGGGGAGGGGGAAACAGGGAGTTGTTCAATGGGTACAAAGTTTTAGTCATACAAGATGAAAAAGTTCCTGAGACCTGTTGTACAGCAATAGGCACAGAGTTAATACTGCAATGCACACTTAAAAATAAGAGGGTAAATTCATGTTATGTGTTTCTTACCATAATAAAAAGAAATAAATAAAAAGAAATCCATTCTGTTATCATAGTTGTGTCCATGTCATTTCCCGTTTCCCAGACTGTTAAATTCAGTGAGGGTAAAGACTATTCCTTATTTATCTTTACATCCTTTAATTAGCAAAATACTCAGAAGAGAATGAACTTTTGATAAATGTTGTTGAATTAGATAAAATTCAAAGAGACTTGCACACTCCTACCTTGTTACCTTTACTCTTATTGGTGTTTTCACTTGTCCCATGGAATGCCCTTATTCAAATTCTATTCAGCCTTCAAAGCCCAGCTAAGTCCTAGAATCTTTACTTGAGGTCATAGAGATCTCTCCCTTTTCTGAACTCCACCTCAGCATTTTATCTTTTTATGTATTTAATTCTTATTTCTCAAAGGTAGCACTAGCTCCTCTGCATACTTCACTATTATGCTTACAGTGTCAATCAACACAGGTTACTTGAAATCCAGAAGCAAAAACCTGTCAGATTTATGTTCTTTTAATCAACAGTTCAAAACAGGAATGAACATTCAAAACAGGAAAAGAATTACAAACTTCCTAACAGCAGCCAGACATTACTATAGTCTGGGTGTTGATATTTAGTGTACAAAAGAATTCCTTTTGTCCTATGAGGAACTTAGCTCCACCACATCTGAAATATGGAGACAGTTAGCATATTGATAAGGTTTTTTTAAAAAGAAGAAAGTATTTCCTTATGAAAAGTCATTCTCAGCATTTTCTAAAAGAGAAAAGTATTAATATACACTTGATTTTGATGCTATTAAAAATAGGATACTTGCTATAAAAACTAATAAGAACCCAATGACTTTTGGGGCTATACTGCAGCAAATCTAGTTGTGAAAATCAAGCTTACAGCCTATTATTTCTAAGTGATGGACTGGGGGAAACAGATGAGACAACCAACACAGAAGAACTACACCACTTACTAGACATAAAAGTAAAAAAAATGAATACCTTCAACTTTAGAATCCTGAGTTTTGCTTACTTGTTTTTGTTTTGTAATCATTAAGTTCTGTATTGCAAAAAGGCTAGATTTTTTTTTTTCTCAACCCAAATCTTGAGTAAATCCATCTTTTTCTACAGGACTGGGGAAACTTAGTATGTAACTTATTTTTGTCAGCATCAGATAGCTATGAAGTAAGAGTCACACCAAAAACGTTTACTGATTCCCATTTTCAATGCCTAAAAAAAAACAAAGTTTGTTTTCCAGCTGAAGATTATAGTTCTGAATGCATAATCCCAAAACTTCATAGTCTGTATGTGACATAGAATGATCACGTATTTTAAAAACTGGTGGTAAAATCAGAGACAGAATTACTGTAAAGCTAATGAAGCACAAGCTACAAGGCTCTTTTGCACAGTCCCCTTCTAAGGCACTGAGAAGGACTCTAGCAATGAATTTAATAATCATACGCTTTTTTACAATTTGTAAAAGTGAGATATATTCACTAAAGTTAGTTAAGACCAGTGTCTCTTTTCATTATGACTTCTTCATCACCTTCCCTCACGTTAGGTGTGTCAGAGTGGCTGGCCACAACACAGGCATCTTAGGATCCAGCTAAGAGGAGGTTGAGTTAGGGATATATTTACCTTAGGATTTAGTAGGAACTAGCCAAGCAAGTTCAAGAGTGACTTCTAGCAATTCTCCTACCACCTCGTATACTAACTCATTCATAATCATGATACAAAGATGGAGGTCCAGAGGTCATGGTATGAATGTGTCTTAAGATGCCTAGTACTGGAATTACGTAGCTAAATCAAGAATAAATTTGAGAGAGGTCTTCTCAAATTTGACAACAATTTTAAAAATTGAGAAGATATTATTAATAACAAGTTTAATAATGAGTTGTAAACTAAAACAAAAGCTTTTTTTCTATCAATAAAAAAAATATATAGGACTCTAATTCCACCTATGAAAGATTACCTGTCAAGGTATTGCCCTCCCATTGTAAACTGGAAAACCAGACAAAATATATAAAACATGGTTTTCAGATAGCACACAAAAAGACAGTGCAGAATTGTGATCTCTGAAGAGAGGATCATGAATTAATAGTGGGGCTAAATTAGTTCCAAAATAAAGGCTCCAATAACAGGCTTAAAGGCAAGCCTTGAAAGGATAAAACAACGTACTTAACTGCACAACAGAACACATCAAACAGTCTTTAATGAAATGCAACAAAATCCAGTACCCAACAAGAAAATCCAGTGCCCAACAGTAAAATTCACAAGGTCTAGCATCCAGCCAAAAGTTATCAGGCATGCAAAGAAGTGATAAATTATAACCCATAATCAGTAGAAAAATTAATTAATTAGAAACATATCCAGAAACTCAGCCCCAGACTGGGAGAAAATATTTACAAAAGACATATCAGATGGAGGACTGTTATCCAAAATACACAAAGAACTCTTAAAACTCAACAATAAGAACACAAATAACCCAATTTAAAAATGGACCAAAGACCTTAACAGAAACCTTGCCAAACAAGACATACAGATGGCAAATATGCATGTGAAAAGATGCTCCACAAGATACGTCATCAGGGAAATGCAAATTAAAACAACCTTGAGATATCACTACACATCTACTAGATTCGCTGAAATCCAGAATATTGACGACACCAAATGCTGGCAAGAAAGTGCAGCAACATGAAGTCTCCTTCATTGCTGGTACGAATGCAAAATGATACAGCCACTTTGGAAGACAGTTTGGAGGTTTCTTAGAAAACTAAACATGATCCAGCAATTGTGCCCCTTGATATTTACACAGTAAGATGAAAACTTACAAAAACCTGCACACGGATGTTTATTGAAGCTTTATTCATAATTGCAAAAACTTGGAAGCAATCAAGATGTCCTTCAGTAGGTGAATGGATAAGTAAACTGCGGTACATCGAGACAATGGAATATATCATTCACCACTAAAAGAAATGAGCTATCAAGCCATGAAAAGACATGGAGGACACTTAAACGCTTTCTTTTAAAAGCAATTTGAAAAGGCTATAATACTACATGATTCCAACTATATGACATTTTGGAAAAAGCAAACTATGGAGACAATAAAAATAGCAATGGTTGCCAGGGGTTAATGGTTAGGGAGGAATTAACAGGCAGAGCATGGAGGATTTTTAGGGCAGTGAAACTACTCTAAATGGTGATACATGTCATTATACATTTATCCAAACCTATAGAATGTACACCAAGAGTGAACCCTAATGTAAACTATGGACTCTGAGTGAAAATGATGTGTCGATGCAGGTTCATCGATTGTAACAAATGTACCACTCTGGTGGGAAATGGCAATAATGGGGAGGCTATGCATGCGTGGAGACAGGAGGTATATAAGAAATCTCTCTGTGTTCCACTCAGTTTTGCTGTGAATCTAAATACCAGCAAAAACATCTTTCAAAACACAGACTGTTTAAATGAACAAAAGCTGAGAAAATTCATCACAAGTAGATGTACAAAAATAAATGTAAAAGAAGTTCCTCAGTCAGAGGAAAATGACAGCAGGTAGAAATACGGACCTACACCAAAGAACAATGAGCACCAGAAATGGTAAACATGTGGACAAATACAAAAGTACATTTTTCTCATTTTTAATCTCTTTAAAGGATAATTATTTGTTTGTTTCTATTTATTATAATAATATAATAAGGTTTATAAAATATGTAGAACTAAAATGTGTGACAATAAGAGTACAAAGGATAGGGAGGATTATTTCTATATTATTTGAATGCAGATTGTGATAAGTTAAAGATATGTACTGAAAAACCTAAAGCAACAACTAAAACCAGCCAATTACTGGAGATCAAATAACTTTTTAAAGGACAGGAAAGCAGAGAAAAAGGGGGAAAATCAAGATGGTATAAACACAAAACAAATAATAAGATGGTAGACAAAGTAAAATAGTATCAATAATTACATTAAATATCATAGTCTAAACACTATAATCTAAAACATAAATGTCACATTGAAAAAAAAAAAAAGGAGGATCCAACTATATGCCCTCTATAAGAAATCCACCTTAAATATAGAGATAGGTTAAAAAGTAAAAGGATGGAAATATATATATCCTGTAAATACCACTCAAAACAAATAGCTATGTTAATATCAATTAAAGCAGACTTCAGGACAAGGAAAACACCAGAGATAAAGAGGTACATTTCACAATTATAAAGGAGTCCATTACACAAGAAGATATACAATTTTAATGTATATGAATCTCAGAGCTTAAAAATACATGAGGCTAAAACTGTCAGAACTGAAAGAAAAAATATACAAATCCTCAGTTATAGTTGTATATTCTAAGAATCCTCCCTAATAAGTGAAAACAAAAACACAACATTAAGCATATAAAAAGACTTAACACTATCGACAAACTTGACCTAATTGACGTAAAAACACTCTACCCCCCAACAGAAAAATATCCATTCTTTTCAAGTTTCAATGGAACATTCACCAAGAACAACCACATTCTGGGCCAGAAAACAAGTTTCAATGAATTAAAAAAAAAATGAAATAAAATAGAGTATTTTCTCTAACCACAATCCAATCTATTAATTAAACCAGAAATTAATAACAGAAGATACCTGGGGGGAAAAAATCTCTAAATATTTGAAAAATAAACAAAACACTTCTACATAATCATGGGTAATAGAAGAAATCATGAAAAAAATTAAAAATATTTTGAATTGAATGAAAATAAAATATCAAACCTTTTAGGATATTGCTAAAGCAGTACTTAGAGGGAAATTTATAGTATTAAATGTTATTTCTTCTTAAATAAAAAGAAAGCTCTAAAATTAAAGACCTATATATACACATCTGAAGAAATCAAGAAAAGAAAAACAAATGAAATCCAAAATAAGCTAAGCAGAAAGAAGGACATAATAAAAACAATAGTTTAAATTAAAAAAAAGATAAAACCAATAAAAGCAAATGCTTTGAGAAGATCAATCAAATTAATAAATTTCAAGATGGAATCAACTAGGAAAGAAAAAGACACAAATGACCAATATTAGAAAGAAAAAAGGAGATGGAATTACAGACCTTACAGACATTTCTGGATTTTTCTATCTCATTATTCTAGTCACTATGGTTCAAGGCCATGTAATTCTTTTGATTTTTCTCTCACTCACAGCAATCAGTTAATCACCAAGTCCAATCTTTGCAATGTTTTTCTCATCTGCTTAACTTTTTCCCCTATCAAAATCACTTCATCACTTGGATTTCATGTTGTATTACCTCCCAAGGAGGGACCACTCTCCTCTAATTCATCTCCTTGCTTCCAGACTCTCCTTCCTAAAATCCCTACATGCATTAACTAATTTATTTAGCGAAAAAGTATTATGTGGCACCTTCCAAGTACCAAATAATGAACTTGTTATTCAGGATACATGGTTCCTGCTATCAAAGATCTCACTCTAGTGAAGGAGATTGACATTTACACAGATAAGTACAATGCAGTATTATAACTACACTACGGATATGCATAAAGTTTAATAAGACAAACAGAAGAAGAAGTAATGAACTCTGTCTGGGAGAGGAAGGCATGCAAGGCTTCAGAGAAGTCATGATGTTTAAGCTGCATCTTAAAGAACAAGTAATTCTCAGGCAAAGGGAATAGCACAGATAAAGACAAAAACATATGAAAAGCTTGGCTATGCTAAGTGAAACAAGCCAGACAAAGAAAGACAAACATAGCAAGTATCACTTATATGTGGAATCTAAAAAAAAGTCACCCTCGTAGAAACAGAGGGTAGAAAAGTGGTTGCCAGGGGCTGGGGGATGGGATAAATAGGGAGAGGTTGGTAAAAGAGCACACATTTTTAGCTATGAGACAAATGAGGTCTTGGGATCTAATGTAAAACATGGTGACTATAGTTGATAACATCGCATTGTATAAGTGAAATTTGCTAAGGGAGTAGAATTTAAATGATCTCACCAAAAAAAAAAAAAAGATAAATATGTTAGGTAATGGATATGTTAACTAACTAGATGTGGGGAATCCTTTCACAATATTTATGTATGTCAAATTGCTACAATGTACATTTCAAATATCTTACAATTTTATATGTCTATTATAACTCAATAAGGCTGAAATTTAAAAAAGGATTACTAAATAATTAACATGTAAAATGCATGTTACCTTTTTAGAACAGAGCCTGGCATATAGGATTCACTATATAATAATTAATAATTATTATTGTTGTTGTTGGCTCTGGGTAACACAGTGAACTATTCAAAGCCATCATTTCTTAATCTGAAAAATGGCACAAATAGATGGCCTCTATGGTCCCTTACTAGTCTAAATGTCAATGTTTATGATCCTTAATATTATAAAATATAAACTATTATCTCAAGAAACCTACTCTATTCTGTTAAATTTCTATTTAAGTCTATTATTATTTAATAAAGCCCAAGAACAGGGTATAATAGTGTAAAAATATTCTCTCTAGTTGAGAAATAGTGTCATATTAAATTGTTGTAAGTAAAAATAAGTTGAGCAAATCTGTAAAATAAAAGCTAGAAAGGAAGTTTTTATAAATAAATGTAAAATATATATACATTTAGTCTCCATAGATGTTTGTTTATTCATTGATTTGCATAAAGAAATAAAACTAAATCAGGATCCACAGAAGCAAAGCCATTTCATTATCAGGAAACCTTGCTTATTTAAGCTCTTCTTTTCCTCCTCCCTCTTAAGAAGATTCCCACAAAAGGTGATGTCACACTGAATCTAACTATGCAAAGGAAAAACCTGAAATAGTACTTTAACACTGTCAAAGCTTTGAACTACATGTCATCATAGACATACACACCTTGCTGTTGGCTAGAATCCAACCATGTAAGTACTTAAAAGAATTTAAAATAATCATTTTTTAGTATGCCTACTCCCACTACAGCAGGAAACTATAGGTTCCAAGCCCTAAAAAGATAATCTCTGGATGAAAACTATAAAACACAATTTGAATTCAAGCACGTTGGTTACATTCAATTTTAATTATAGGCGATTCTTTTAGAATTTGCTTTGAAAATAAAGAATCTCTTTGAGAAATATGTCACTGACATCTACAATGTGAACTCAGACAAAACAACAAACAATGTAAAAGAATGGATACCATTTTAAAGAATGTATGATTAATAACAGTCATTTGTTTCTCAAGCTGCTACTGGAACTGCAAAATACAGTCCGTCCTCTTATCTCAGAGGAACAGTTGTCCTGTCTCCTTTCCAACTCGCCTCCCACCACTGGACTTAATAACCTTTCCTTCTGTCACCCACACTTTTGCCTAAAAACTATGCTTAAGTTTTATAGCTATATCTGTATCTGTGTCTATATCCCTATTTTTGAATCTATCTCTATCTCTATATAATGTATCAGCAATCTCTCTTCTCAATGCAGCTGTTGCCTCAAACTACAATCTTATTTTTCTTTTACTAACGTATTTCCAGGAAAAAAAAGTAGTTTCCAGTTTAAGCACTCACTCATTCTTAGTCACCACATCTCTGAAGTAACTAAAGTCCTTTGTATTGGGTTGAATAATGTTCCCTCCCAGATTCATGCCAACCCTGAACCTGTGAATGTGACTTTATTTGGAAATGGGGCCTTTGCAGGTGTAATCAAGTTCAGATGAGATCATACTAGATTAGAGTGGGTCCTAAATCCAATGATTGACGTCCTAATAAGAGGAAGGAAATTTGGACATAGAGACACAGACACTCAGAGGGAAAATGGCCATGTGAAGAAGGAGCCAGCAATTAGAGTGATGCAGCTACAAACCCATGAATGCCAAGGACTGCCAGTAACACCAGAAACTAGAAGGGGCAAGGAAGGATTCTTCCCTAGAGCCTTCGGAGGGAGCGTGGCTCCGCTGACACCTTGATTTCAGGTTTCTGTCCTCCAAAGCTGTGAGAGAATAACTTTCTGTCGTGTTAAGCCACTCAGTTTGTGGTAATTTGTTACTAGGAAACGAATAGATCCTGCTAATCACAAAATCCAACAGTCCCTTATTATTCCTCATTTTCCTTGGTTTAAGAAAAACTTAACCGTACCTTTTATCCTAAAATTCCTTCATTGGATTTGGAGACTGCACTAACATCTTCATGAGCTCTTTTCCCTCCTTTTTGACTTTATGGTGGGCTTCCTGCAAAACTCTTTGCCCTTTTTTTCATTCTTTCTCACATGGGATGACTCTTATTCTTGTGATTTCAATTACTGCTTCTACGTAGATAACTTCCAAACCTAAATCTTCAAATCTGACCTATCTTTTGAGCTTTAAATACTACGCTTTCAACAACAGTAATTTTTAAATTCTGTATTTTAGTTTATTTTTATTTATACAGACAATTTTCTAATAAGAGTTACATAGCCACTTATATGTGCTAAGCACTTTACATACATTATCTTGCACACATTCACAATAACCTTATGAAGCCGTTACTATTATTGTGCCCCAATTTAAAAATGAGAAAGCTGTGTGAGGCACTGAGTGGTTAAATAACTTGTCCAAGGTCCCACAGTCATTAAGTCGTAGAGCTGGGATACAAACATGCACGATTTCACTCAGCACAGTGAGTCTTGAGTATTTGGGCAACTCAGATCTCTTTGAGAATTTGGTGAAAACTGTGGTCATTCTCCACAGAAAAATATGCAAAAGTTTTCCATAAAATTTTAGAGAGTTCATGCATCTCTTAGAATTCCATTTGTGCATCCCAAGTTAAGAAGATGTGTATTGGAAAAAGCTGAATCACTACAAATACATTAGCAATAAGGAAAAAATAACTGGACTCAACCGTCTAATTTGATTCTCTAGTAAAATATATTGTCTGCTCCAGGTAGCAAATTAGTAGACCTTTATCATAAAGAAGATGGTGAACATCACACTCATTCATTCAACACTAATGTAATGAGTGATTCTCAATCTAGAAGGGAATACATAGCATATAAACAAATAATTACAATACAATGAAACAGTTATGAAAAGAACAATAATCTTTATGGATCTGTGGAAAATAATATAAAAGGCCAGTGGTGAACAAGGAGATCAGGTGGAAAAAGTCATTTAATTAGGTTAAAAAAATTCATGCAAGAGATGATTAGAGAGATTCTAACCTAAGGCATTGAAATCAGTGATGAGAAAGGAACAGATTCAGTGGTTACTAAGGAGGAAAACACTGTCCAAGTTTAGGGGCTGATTCAGTGTAAAAGATGAGAGAGAGAGAGGAGACAAGAACAACTCTAAGATTTCTGAATAGGATGCATATGTGTAGAGATGCCATTAATTGAGGCAGAAAATAAGGAGAGAAGGGTGTTGAGGTGGGGAGAAAAAAAATTCCATTTGGACATGTTGGGTTTAAAATTGGATTGGGGCATCAACGTGCAGCTATCTACTCATAGGAAACATGATTAAGAATTCAGATAAAAGACTGGGTTAGTATTCTGGAGTCAAAGATATATTATGGACATAGTTGAAGAAATGAAATGGATGGATTATATAAAGTGTGATGAATAAAATAACAAAGGGATCTGTAATCAGTCAGAGTCCTCCAGAGAAACAGAACCGATAGGAGATGTGTGTGTGTGTGGGTGTGTGTGTGTTTGTGTATTTTAAGGAGATTTATTCCAAGGACTGGCTCACATGATTGTGGGGGCTTGGCATTTTGAAACCTGAAGGGCAGGCAAGTCTGAAATTTTTAGGGTTGTCTGGCCAGCAGGCTGGAAACTCAGGAACTCAGGCAGAGGTTGATGCTGCTGTCTTGAGGTAGAATTTCTTTTTCTCCAGGAAACCTCAGTTTTTGCTCTAAGGCCTTCTATCATTGAATGAGGCCCACACACATTATCTCCTTGAAGGCAACTGATTGTAGATGTTAACCACATCTGCAAAATACTTTCACAGCAGCACTACATTAGTGTCTGATTAAATAACTGGATACTATCACTTAGCCACGCTCACACAAACAACTAACCATCACAGGAGTACAGACAGTACTCAACAGTCAATGGGAAAACAAAAGTCTGCAAATACCAACAAGTAGTGAGAGAGGTAGAGAACTTGAAAAAAGGGACCACAGAAGCCAAAAAAGAAAAGATCATCAAGATGATCAAAAGTTTCAAGCACTAAGCAGGGATCACGTGAGAGAAGAGCAAAAATCTATTCACGGAATTTGACATTAAGTAGTTAATTGTGACCCCAGTAAGATCTGTTTTGGTGGCATTTAGGGAAGGGGGCAAGATTGCAGTGAATTGAAAAGTGAAAGGGAGTTGAGGAAGTAAAGGCCTGATGGCAATATATTAGTAGGAACAATAACTGAAACGTTACAAAAAACATTTTCCCTTTCTTCAGATGGGGCCTCCTCGATTCCAAATTATTTGGGTCTTCCCCAAAATTTTTGGGTTCTACCACTCCCTGAGGGACCACCCCAGCAACAGATGCTGTCACAGCTGTTGAGATGCCAAACATTATGGAAATTAGCTTCATGTCACAGATGACCAATTAGAGACTACAATGGAAATGCTGGCAATACTTTTAGGAGACATAAGAGAATCCTTAGAAAAGTTTTCAATGTATCTGTAGAAAGAAATGCAAAAGTATTCATGAATAAGTATTACTTTAAAAAACCATTGGTAATCTATATACTTTCCTGGAATCAGAAAAGATTCAGACGTCTGTTATACGCCCAGTTTTGTTAAGCAGTCATACTTAAAGTTTGGCTGACTAAAGATGAGCATACTTAATAAAAAGGGCATTTATGAGAAATGGGTGCATAGAATTATTATGATAGTTAAACCGAAATTGATTTTTATTGATACGTCTTAGTTTGTCTCTAATGAAATCAAGGAGAAGCATTATTTGGCATGAAAATGCCATCTAAAATATTTGGATTTCAGGGCTGGCCCCGTGGCCGAGTGGTTAAGTTCACGTGCTCCGCTGCAGGCGGCCCAGAGTTTCGTTGGTTCGAATCCTGGGCGTGGACATGGCACGGCTCATCAAACCATGCTGAGGCAGCGTCCCACATGCCACACCTAGAAGCAGCCACCACGAAGAATATATACAACTATGTACTGGGGGGCTTTGGGGAGAAAAAGGAAAAAATAAAATCTTTAAAATACTTGGATTTCACAACCGGTAGGAATTTGCTTGATATATAATCTTAATACTTGTTTGATACAAGAATAATCTTATCTGCGTTTCTTAAATAAAAACATATACACAAATTATTTGGGCCTCCCCAAGGCTAAAACTTCTTTACAAAGGACTTCTCTCAGCATTCAGGAGAAAGGCCATTGGATCTATGAATTAAAACTAAAATGTTATAAAATATTTCTTTTTTAACACTGGTTCTGGGGTAGAGGACATATGCTTAAATTATAGGCTAATCATGATACATATGGTTTTATTGTTGATGAAGATTTTGCCTAATTCAATAAATATTTCTGCAGACCCAATAGGTGCAAATACTTTGGTAAATGAGCTGCCCCTTCTTATTTCTATTTCCCATTTAAAAGCAAAAGATAAAAGACTAAATAAAATAAAATCACTGAAGGAAGAAAGTGAAATATTTTTTAAAGGCAACAGTGAAAACAAATACTATCCAGAAGCACAACCAAGGGCAAGGCAAGCACCCCCTGTAAAAAACATGACACTTTATCACGTGGAAAGTTGGAGGAATACCGCAGGAAGGGCTTCTTAATCATAGCTGAAAGCGTCTGAAGTTTTCACCATCAGAGAGGCTAAGACTGGGCCTCCAAAAAAGGTATATGCAATGTGTTTTTACTGCCGGCCCGCCCACTGGCAGGCAGCATCGACTGTTCTTCCTCCCATCATCATCATCTTCAGCAGCAGCAGAGCAGCAGCAGCAGGCTCCCCCAGCTCTCAAAGGTCAGTCTCAGCCTCAAACTCTTGGTTATTGTCAGTTCCTCCACACTAAATAGATGTGTTTAGATGAAAGTTTTGAGGATAATTATTTTTACCAAGCAGAACTGATCACTTTTGAATCTTTTCTAGCTGTAGTGAGTCAAAAATTACTGAATGTGTATCATGTGCAAAATAGCATGCTAACTATGGTGGAAAGAGGGGATAGTGGCCAGCAGAGTGGAAAAATAAAATATAATCCTTCCCCTTAAGATTATTAATTTGTTTCGTTCCTTTGGCTCGAATTCAACCAGGCCTAAAATGTGCTTGGCATGGAGATTAAAAAATGACACTAATCAAGTCTTCTGCCTTTCAAGGACTCACATCTAACTCAACATCGGTTTGTTGAGATCAACAAGGATTTAGATGTCAGCATATTAAAGTTGAAGGACCCAGAGATAGGCAGGATAACATAGCAGTTTAAAGTTTTGGAATCAAATGCAGTCAGGGTCCAACCCCAGGCCTAAACACTCTGCATTTTAGTTTCCTCATTAATAAGATATAATAGGCAATATTACATATATTTCATAAGGTTGCTGTGCCAATTAAATGAGAAAACTTATTTCAGAACACTGAGTATGATTCCTAGCATATGGCAGATTATTAAAACATCTAGTCTAACTCTTTCATTTAGTAGATGAAAACACTGAGACTCCAAAAGAATGTCTAAGGTTAGTGATGAGACAAATTAGGGCTAAAACCCAGAGTGATTTAACTGGGAGAACCAGGCTTCACTGTGACAGTTAGGGATTCAAGAAAATGTGCTAAGGCAGTTTTCATGTATTTTACAATAGCCCAAGTATTCAAAAATTTTAAGCAGATGATATTACTTATACTAAAATAACAATAAGCCATTATTTTCTTTAATGCCTTTTCAAGACTGGCACAAATATCAATTTTCTGCTTTAGTGCCAGTAACTGTCATAACTCTTTCCTTTGCTTTTCACTAGAATATAGGTTTTTTTTTAAAAAAGGTAAACTTTTTGGGAAAATAAACCTATTTCATTATGCTGACAACTGCCTTTGAGTTTACTTTCTCTTTTGCCCTTTCTCTGCTTTTCTCCTTTGCTATTCTTTACCACAACATAGAGACACAGTTCTTTTGAAGAATGTATCACACTAACCTACCTTCATCTTCCCCTTGGCTCTTCTCTATTTTCAGTATTGATGATTCACGTTGGTAGAATTGTAACTAAACTACTGAACAGTGGGCCAGCATTTGACTTTCATAGCACCCAAAGGAAACAGATGAGCTACAGAGATCCCTTGGAGGCCTGGGTCAGGCAGTGGAAGGGAAATCTGAAGGGGCAGCCACGAAGTCAAGACGCTTAGGCCTCACTGGCGTGATCAATCCACCAGACTTTATTGTGTTCCAGCCTGTAAATCTTAACTATGCTGCTTTTCCCTCCCTTCCTCACTAATCTCTGAGACAGTGGGTATTGTGGAAAGAACTTAAGTTTTGGAGTCAGCTGAACTAAGTTTAAATCTGGGTTCTACCACTTACCAGCTTCGTGTCTTTGATTAAGTTACTAAACCTTCCTAAACTTTAGTACACTTATCTGTAAAATGGACCTTATACCTATTTACCCGGATTATGGTAAAGGTTAACCGAATAATGAATAAAAACATACAACCTGTAGCAAGCTCTTAGCAAGACTCCTCCTGTGATCCTGATTTTGACTTGATGCTGATCTCCTGTATTCTTTATTTTTTATTACTCATTTAAAGATAGGCATTTAATTTAATGATGAAGGCATATTGGAGGGAACATTATTGAGTTATTGACAGGTTATTTTTAGACAAGTGGCTTTCTGTTTGGAAAAGAAACAATTTTAGATCCTATCATGTAACCCAAAATCAAACGTCATTTTGAAAAATAATGTACTATGTATAATGGTATACAGAAGTATTAGTAACTAAAACGTTAAGCAAGAGATTTGCTTTGCGTTAGTTTTGGGAATGCTTTCATTGTAAGTGATGTGTGTGATTTTTTTGTTGTATTTAGTATATTTACACATAGTGAAATACACAGATTTTAAGTGTAAAATTAGATAGGCTTTGACAAATGTATACATCCAAGTAACCAAAAACCAATTAAGATATCGCCCCAAAAGTTCCCTAGAGCACTTTTCCAGTCAAGTGCCACCCCCAAAAGCAACCACCTATGATAGACCCCAGAGACTAGTTTTGCCTGTTTTTAAATTTCACATAAATGGGATCAAGTAGTATTTTTCCCTCTGTCTGGCTTCTTCTGATCAGCATGTTTCTGATATTCATCCATCTTGCTGTGTGAACCAGTAGTTCATTTTGAATTGCTTATAGTATAGTATTCCATTTAAGACTTTATCACAGCGTTTTTTTTAATCCATTCTCCTTTTGATGGGCATTTGGGTTGTTCCCAATTTCTGGCCATTACGCATAAAACTGCTACAAAAACATGTACAAGTCTTTTTGTGGGCATATGTATTCATTTCTCTTGGATAAATAACAGAAATCAAATGGGTTAGGTCATAGGATAGATGCGTGTTTAACTGCCAAACAGGTCTCCAAAGTGCTTTTATCATTTTACGCTCTATTAGCAATGTATGAGAATTCAGGGGCTCTACATCCTCACCAACATTTGATGGTGTTAATTTTTAAAATTTTAGCCATTCTAACAGGTGTAAAGTGGTGTCTCATGTTAATATTAATTTGCATTTCTCTAATGAGTAATTATGCTGAGTACCTTTTCCTGTGCTTACTAACCATTAATAAATCTTCTCTGATGAAGGATGATTCAACTTACTTTTTAAAATTGGGTTGCCTTCTTATTTTTGAGTGTGAAATATATATATATTTGTCCTGGTTCCTGACACAGAGCTCCTAAAACCCTTGCAAATAGGGGTGCTAGGAGGATCTTTTGTTCTAATATTTAATCTTTGACTCGAGTTCCTGACACAGAGCTCCTAAGAACTTGGTAATTTCCTGAGTGATAGGAGCATCTGACACAGAGCTCCTAAATCCCTTGGAATTTCCCCAGTGACAGGAACATCTTTTGTTCTAATGAGGTGACTTGGTGGGCTCCTGGTTAGGGGCTGGTCACCAAAGATGAAGCCATGATTAGAAGCTTGGAACTTTCAGCCCCACCTCCCATTCTTTGTGAATGTAATCACTAATCATGCCCATGTAATGGAGCCTCCACAAAAACCCAAAAGGAAGGAATTCAGAGAAGGGAGAGAGGCTGGAAATGGAGTTAATACTGAACCATGCCTATGTGATGATGCCTCCATAAAAATCCCAATAGTACGAGCTTCAGGGAGCTTCCCAGTTGGTGAACACATCTACGTCCTGGGAGGGTGGCCCACCCCAATTCCACAGGGATAGATCTTGTGCTTGGGACTCTTCCGGACCTCGCCCTATATATCTTTTCATCTGGCTATCCTTTATCATATCCTTTATTGTACAAAAAACTGGCAAACATATGTGTTTCTCTGAGTTCTGTGAGTTGTTCTAGCAAATGATAGAAACCAAGGAAGAGGTGCGTGGGAACCCTCAATTTGTAGCCAAGTCAGACAGAAGTTGTAGGTAACCTGGTGTGGTATTCTGCTTTATAATAAGAAATGTATATTTGGTCTTTGTCCACTGTTCCTGGCACATAACTCCTAAAACTTTATAGTTTCCTGTATAAGATCCAGAGAGACATCTTTTTTGTTATAATGTCTGGCCTTTTGTCATTGGTTGCTGAAATAGCTGCAGAGCCATAAAGGTGAAAGGAGTGTCTTGTTATTCACAAGCCCCTTTCAAGCACATCAGAGTTTGTTAGTGAGATGACTTTTGGAAATCTCCTAAGGATGGGGGCTGGTTGCTAGGGGAAGCAACCATGATGAAAGGGTTGGAACTTTCAATCCCACCCTAGACCTCTGCAGAGGGGAGAAGGGCTGGAAGGTTGGATCAATGACCAATGCCCAGTGACTTAATCAATCATGCCTATGTAATGGACCCTCCATATAAACCCAAAAGGAGGGGATTCAGAGAGCTTCTGGAGATGGTGGGAGAGTGGTAAGCCCAGAGAGCTTGGAAGCATTGTGGCCCTTTCCACATATCTTGCTATACATTTCTTCCATCTGGCTGTTGCTGAGTTATATCCTTTTATAATAAACCAGTAATCTAGTAAGTTCTATGAGCTGCTCTAGCAAGTTACCCGAACCCAAAGAGGGGGTGGAGGGAACCTCCGACCCAGAGCCAGTTGGTCAAAAGCACAAGTAACAACCTGGACTTGTGACTGGCCTCTGAAGTGGGGGCAGTCTTACGGGACTGAGTCCTTAACTCGTGGGATCTGACACTATCTCCAAGTAGATAGTGTCAGCACTGAGTTAAATTTGTGGGACACCCAGTCAGTGTCTGCTGAGAATTGGAGAACTGCTTGGTTTTGGAAAAAACACACATCATAGCTGGGGACCTACTACTTGTGATTTGTGTGCGAAGTTGGGGGAAGTCTTGTGAGAATGAGCCCTTAACCTGTGGCGTCTGTGCTAACTCAGGTTAGTGTCAGAATTGAAGTGAATTGAGTGAATTGACACTCAGCTGGAGTCAGAGAATTAATTGCTGTAGGAAAAAAACCCCACACACCCAGGTGTTAGAGATAGTATGGTAGTAGTGTAAGAGTAAAAGAGAAATGGAGTTTTCCCTCTAAGAAGGATTTAATTATTTATTCAGATACAAGTCTTTTGTCAGATATATGTATTTTGAATATTTTCTCTAAATCTGTGGCTTGACTTTTCACTTAATAATATCTTTTGATGAGCAGATTATAATTTTGATGAAGTTTCATTTTATCAATCTTTTTTCTTTAGGGTTAGTGCTTTTTTGTACCTTTAATAAGAAATTACTTTCTGATTTGTTCTTTAGTTTTAAAAATTAACAGTTAATGAATAATAATATATTTCAATTTTAAAGATATAAAAGTTCAGTAAAATATTATACATCATAGTTTACACTGTTTCATTAATTTTCAAACACAACTATAAACTCAAAGTGGTCACATAAAATGACAGAATTGAAGTAATTTAAGTTCTATTTCTTTGCCTTTAAATCACTGTACTATCATTTATTTTGAATCTATTATTTTAAAAAAAGGACTCTGTATGTAGTATCACATGGGTTAGAGATATGAGCTGCACCTGAAGAAAATTCAAATGATTTCTAACCGTTATAAATCCCAAACCAAGGGTTGGCAAACTTTTCTGTAAGGGTCCAGATAGTAAATACTTCAGGCTTTGCAAGCTGTGCATGGTCTCTATAGCAACTTAACTTAGCCGCCCCAGTGTGAAAGCCACCACAGACAATATGTAAACAAAAGAACACGACTGTGTGCCAATAAAGCTTTATTTACGGGCACTGAAATTTGAATTTCATATATGATTTTCATGTCACAAAATATTGTTCTTCTTTTGATTTCAATCATTTACAAATCTAAAAACCATTCTTCACTCACAGGCTGCACAAAAACAGGCGGCAGGCAGATTTGGCCTGAGGTCTATAGTTTGCTGCCCCCTGGCCAAGGGAAAGTTCAGTTTTATTAATATTCCTTGTCTCGCTTTGTGGGACAGGTTTACATCTAGTTCACCCTTACACTGAATACAGCCCTTTGAGTTCAGATCGCTTTACAAGAGAGGTGGCTCATTTCACCGCCCAACTTTGGTAGGCTGGAGAGTTTGTCTCCAGCACTCAGGAGCCTGAATTGTGCAAATGGAGCTCAGGGTCCAAACGCTTTTGAACAAATTCCTAGGGCAAAGGAAGCCTAAGTGCTACTTTCTCTAAGTTTCTGTCTTCATTTTGCTTTTGGCCTCTGAATTTTGAAAAATTTCTTGTCAGCTCAGTTATACATTTTATCCATCATCTATTGCCATTTTCAGTAGGAGGGTTATTCAGAGTATTTTGCCATTCTGTAGAAACAGAGATCTTCTAATCAGAAGAAATTTTTATACACACTACCCAAAAGCTATGTGTCATTTTTACCCTCTTTCCTTAACTTATAATTTTTCAAAGTTTTTGAGGTTAAAGTCCTAGGGAGATTTTTAAGTTTCTTCCTAGGAGTTATCCTTCACTCAGGCTATCTCTTAAGAAGAAAAAGTATCAATATTGGTAAAATAGATTTAATACCTCTTGGCTACTTAAGTACCTATAAGTGTAGGCAGAAACCTTAATCAAGACTTAATTACTCTTTACAAACAAAATGTAAATCTATTATAAATGGTAAACAGAATTTTAAATTAAATCAATAAGAAGTACCAAATAGAGGAAACAACATTTTTAAAGAAGAGATCATTTTGTCTATTCAATCTTATTTGTTTGATGTAGGACTCAACAGGATTTCACAGGCCATCAGCTTTATAAGAATGATCATTCAAGTTTTATTCTATTTATATGCTCTTAACTGTCCACACTAGCACAATTTCTGAAACATATTCTCTAAACAAAGCTGTTGTAATCTAATTAAGAAGTATTTCCTAATTCTGATAATTTTCCTTGTATGGACAGCCTTTAACAGACTTTACCAAGTGGAAATTTCTGCAGTTTTTAAGCATCACTCAGACTTTTAATGTGTACATAAATTCCAAATTCCTTGGGCCCCCCCCCCTTTTTTGGTGAAAACATTTATTTTCTTAGCAAATTTTAATTATACAATAGTGTTATCAACTATAGTCACCATGCTATATATTAGATCTTCAGACTTTATTCATTTTATAGCTGAAAGTTTGTATCCTTTTACCAACCTCTCCCTATTTCTCTCACCCTCTAGTCCCTGGCAACAACTTTTCTACTCTGTTCCAATGAGTTTGATGCTTTCTTTCTTTAAGATGTAACATGTAATTTGTAGATGTAATCATGTAACATGTAATCATGTAAGATGTAACATGTAAGTATTTATCTTTGTCTGGTTTATTTCACTTAGCATAATGCCCTCAAGTTTCATCCATGTTGTTGTAAATAGCAGGATTTCCTTATTTTTCATGGCTGAGTAATATTCCATTGTACACATATGTCTCATTTTGTTTATCCATTCATCTGTTGATGGACACTTAGATTGTTTCCAATCCTGGCTACTATGAATGATGCTGCAAGGAACACAGGAGTGCAAATATCTCCTTGATATTGTTTTCATTTCCTTTGGACCATGGCCGTTTCTTGATATGATTAAAACTAACAACATAATTTAGGTTTTGCACATGTTTCAGTTTTGGTGGCCAGGCTTGCTTTTCTTTTAGATGGTCTAAGGCTGTTGTAAAAGAATGTGGCTGTCCGTTGTCCCTGATTCCTGTGAGGTAGCCTCTAAATCCTTGGAATTTCTCCAGTGACAGGAGTGTCTTTGTTATTCATGGTTGGGTCCCAGAGAGTTCACCCTAAAGAGATGACTCATGATGGGGGCTGGACATGCCAGAAAGATCAATCATGTGATTAGAAGGTTGGGATTTTGAGCCACATGATATCAGCCCAACCTCCAGGGAAGGGGAAATGGAGATTAAGTGCAACCTCATGGCCAGTGATTCAGTCAATCATGCCTACATAATGAAACCTCAATATAAACCCTGGACACTGAAGTTCAGATAAGCCTCCCTCGTTAGTGATACTCTGTGAACTGCTACACACCAATGTTCATATCAGTGTGTTCTAACTCCATGGGGAGAGGACATAAATTTCACATTTGGGGCACTCCCAGATTTCACCCTGTGTGTTTCTGCTTTTGGCTGGTTCTGATTTGTGTTTGTGTCTTTTTTGCTATAACAAAACTATAATCTAAGAACAGTGCTTTCCTGCGTTCTGTGAGTTGTTCTAGTAAATAATCAAACTGAGGGGGTCATGAGAAACTTCCAAATTTGTAATCAGCTGGTCCAAAGTGAGAGTAGCCCTGGGAATTCCCAAGCTTGCAGCTGTGTCTGAAATGAGGGCAGTCTTGTGGAAGACTGTGCCCTTAACTTATCATGTTTGTCCTAACTCTGGGTAATTAGTGTCAGAATTGCATTGCAAAGGCTTTACAATATTTACTGCCACATGTACTCCTGAGCTACCTTCTCTTATCACTAAGTTCTTTGGTTCATATATGAATTTTGACCTTTTTTTTTTTTGGATCAAAGCATTTTATTGAGGGGCTTTGGAGGAGGGTCATAGGGCTGCGAGCACAATGAGATCTGACGTCCTCGGCCCAGCTGGGATCTCCCCAGCTTCAGAGTCACTTAAATGAGCTGTGACTATTTTTAAAGAATAAACCTATTTTGCATCATATAAAATTTTTTAGAAAGCAATGTAATTGTAGATAGTAGTGATTATTTCTGAAGTAAATGAGATATCAGACATATTTTTATCCCATAAACTTTTATTAAGTTTATTTCATAGGTACATCCTAGTTGGCAGGATACAAAGACAAACATAATTCCTACTGTCAGGGGGTTTACAGCCTAGGAGAGACTCAGACAAACCCATTACAGTAGAATTAATCAGTGCTATTAAGAAAAATATGAAATAGGAAGTATGACAATGCCAAACGAGTGGACGAGAAAGAAAAGCAGAGGCTTCAAAGAAGTGACATCAGGACTGAAGTATGAGAGTTGAGCAGGGAACAGCCGAAAGGAAGGTGTAAGAAGGGGAAAAGAGTGTAGCACAGAAGGTGGAGAGTGGAGAATTCCCTGGGACCTGATACAAAGTTGGACTGCACATAGGAGAAGTAAGAGTTGCTGTTAGATAGAAACACTGAGGCTAGAATGTAAAATGCCTTATCTACACTACGCCAAGAAGTTTGGATTTTATCTTGAATGTAGTGGAGAAGCACTGAAGGATTTCAAGCAGGGGAATAAAACAATAAGAAATATATTTCAGAAAAAAATTTTTGGAACACTGTTACAAACAGATTAAATATCAGATGAGATTGGAATCAGTTTTAGGAAGTAGGAAGTAATTCTGGAGTAAGGCCTTGGAATTAGGATAAAAAGAATGAATTAAATCAAGAGATACTAAGAAAGTAAAATTGGATTAGATTATACTGAGTTTGAGGGCATAAACACTTGGCGAGGCATGAGGGTGTGGTCTGGATGGTGCTTCTCTTCACTAAAGGGAATTCAGGAAGAAAAGTATCATGGTGGGAAGAGTAGAGTTCAAGTTTTACACATACTGAGATGCTGTGGGAGAACTAAGCATAGCAGACGCATAGTTGAACATATGGGATGGCAGCTCAGGAAAGAAATTACAAGTAAAAATATAGATATGTTTGTATAGAAAATACAGAAAGTCATAACCTTAAAAGTGATTTTGGAGACATGAGAGTGAATAAGATCATTAAGGAGGAGTTTGTCGAGTAAGGAAAGAATAACACCAAGAAAGGAATCCTGAGAACACCAATATTTGAGAAGTAGACAGAATTAGAAGATAGATAAATTCAAGAGAAATGGTATCAGAAAAACCAAGGAAGGATTGATCAACAGAGTCAAAAGCTGCACAGCTCCAGTAGCAGAATGTCCCCTGGTTTGATAACACAGGTCATTAGAGACCATGGCAAGAATAGTTTCATCGTAGTAGGGATGGAAAGTCAGATAAAATGGATTAAGACAAAAGCAGAGATGAAGAATTTGAGACAACCTCTGACTTTTTTCAAAACGTTTGTGTGTGAAAGGAAGGAAAAGTATTGAGAAATAGCTAGTGGGGTCAACAATTAGAGGAAGGTTGCTCTGATTATTTTTAAGATGGGTACACCTTACTGTATGCTGAAGGGAAAAAGCCATCAGGGAGGGAGTAGTTGAAATTATGGAAGAGGATAATAGATGAAGCTAGGTCTCTGTGATTGGGGAGAAGAGATTTGGAGAAGGGGTAGAGGGATACACGTTCAACAAACAAGATGCGGAATACTGTATTCTGAGTGAAAAACAACAACAATGGTAGGGGAGCCACTACAAAGAGAAACTTAAGTTACAATTCAGAGAGAAACTACAGACAGGGAAGTCACTGACAATGGAAAGCCTATTGAGCCTGCTAATCTTTGAAAATGACACAAAACAAGCAACAATTTATGTACATTCTCTACAGAAAAACATCATGCAAAATATTAGGCCCAAAGAATAAGAAGTGTTTCCAAGCCATGTTTCCTTTTCCTGAGGAAGCCAGGAATTAACTATTCCAATGGATACATAAGTAAAGATTCTGTTTCTGCTGAGCATGCGAAGGCATGGCCATACTGCAGAGGTGTATTTGTACTTTAAACAAGTAATCACTATTCATTTTTTCTCTCAAAACAGTTTTATAAAAATAGCCCACAAAAACTGACTGAATTCGTCCTATAACTAAAATTTTACAATAGAACTTTGGCAGTTTTCATGAAAAAAAAAAAACCAAACAAATAAATAAAGCCACTCTGAAATGATGGTGTCACGTGGCTGGCTAGAATCCTCAGAAGGTGAGCAACTCATTTCGGGGCACGCCAACCCCACAGGGTGACCTGAATCAAATTTAGGCCTCTAGAAATTACAAATTACTTCATGTGACGGACCTTCAAAGTTGCTTGCAAATTAGGAAATCAAACTCAGGATACCAAGTATCTATTTATTTCATTCATTTAATAAAGAAACATTATTTCTTTCAACAAAGAAATTTTATATGCCAAGTCTTGTTTCAGTTACAAAAATCAGAATAACTGCCTCTACCTTCACTGGTAGACCTGAAAGCAAAGAATTACTCTAAGAGGGTCTGCACTGCTAGGTGTAGGACTAGGAACATAGAAAAGTCACTGCTTTATGTTCGAGAGCGTAAGAAAGGTTTTTTGGAGCCAAGCCTATAAAGTGACTTGTGGAAATGAATAGAAGTCTACCTGGAGGATGGATCTGGGGGTTCTCCAGGGAGTGAGAACAACATGTGCAAAATGGTGACGGTCAGAAAAGCTTGACTTCTTTTTAGAGAAAACACTACTGCAGTGTAAAGGACGGGTTAGGGTAAGAATCGAGATAAGGAGGCAAATCAGGAGGCTACTCCACAGGCGAGGTGAGAAATGACAAAAGACAGAATTAAAGTTTGAGCAGTGGGGAGTACTGGAAAGATTCAAGAGCTCTTTAGGAGACAAAGCTGAAAAGACATGGAGAGCAATTGGGGGTAAGAGAAAGCACTCAGGGTGACTCCAGAATCTCCGTTTTGGGGTAACTAGATGCATCCCTGTGTGACTAACTAAAGTGGAAATCACAGATGGAGAAGCATGTGTTATTTTAATGTCCCCGTAGTTCCAGCCCACAAACTAACTTGAACAAATTTCTTCCAATGGGGTCCATGTAATAGCTGGAACCTTTTCATATCATGATTAGTAAAACTGCAGTTATTCCGCAGTATCAGAAAAGAATGAGATCTTAATAATAAATATCAAAATATAAAATATAGACTTCAATAAAGAGATGAGCCTCAGAGGCCTGAGAGCTGGTCAAACATATCCACACATAAGGAGATAAGGCTGAACTTTTCCAGGCAGTAAGGAAAAGCAACTGGACTGTAGCTTAATAAGTGCTTTTAATGCACAGAAAGAATATATCACTATGAAAAGGTCAGCCCAGAAAACAGGGTGCAGAAAGGGAACTTACGGATATGGGGCTCACAAGAATTCCATTAACTTGTAAGCTGTGTGGAAGATTGGTATTTCCTTACATCTTCCCAGAATCTAGGTAATTATACCCACTTACCCCTATGGATTTTATGCTCATCATAAACCTTCAAATTGGTATGTGAAAGAAGGAATGTCTTAATTAGGAATATACATTCCCCACTTCTCCCCAAAATTAATAAAGTTGACAAAACGACAGCCAGATTTTTGTATATCAGAAACAGGTAGATGTGGTTAGTATTACCACATTGCTAAGAAACTGGTATTCTGGGTAACCTGGAAAGTCTACTTAACATGTTTGCAAGGCTGAAGTCTATCTGCTATGCTGTCCCCATCTGCAGCAAGTTGGGCTCCCTGGACAACATCCCACCAGACTCTCCCCAGACCACTGCATAAATAAACTCTGGTTATCTGGTGACCGGTCAAGCATCCAGAAAGAGCTTCCATGTGTCACCTGGATATTATAAAAAGAAGAGAATTAGACCAAGCTATTAGAGCAGTATCCAGTTTAATTAACCTCTTTTTCCCTCTGTTCTCCTGATGTACGGCTTGTACCTCTATTACAGCATGCATCACTGTATTATCATGTTATCTCTATGGAACACAGCTATTTATGCTGTTTTCCCACTTGAATATAATCTCTAGAGGGTACAGATAATAACTTATGTCCCTAAGAGTACAGAACACATAGCCTACACGTGACAGGCACTCAATATTTGTTGTATTGAACCAGGCACAATTAAGGACAATTAGGTATTATCAGGCTTCAAATTAGTTGTGAAAAAAATTAAGATAAATTTCTGCATGTGATGAACATTCATAAATGTACAAGAATCTGTCAAAAATGTGATCCTCCAGAAATGAGTAAGTTTAGCTCAGGGGACTTTTTGGGAGAGGGGTGTAAAAGTATTTCAAATGACTTGCAGAAATGAATAATAATCTCAACTTTTCTATGCCTATTTATGCCTGCATCCAGTTGGTTACAAGAGGCAAGAAAAATCCCACAGATCATTCTAGTTTTGTTGAATTTCACCATAAAATGGGGTTTATGTTTATAATAATGAAATGTTATGACAGCCCCAGAAAGACTAAATGAGAGCTTTTCTAGGATCCATTTCTTTGTGGTTTTAAACACTATTTAGCTGTATAGAGAGTACTGTCAACTTAGATCTGAATTTAGCTTTATTTTCTTGACATTTGACACGAACTTCTAAAAGTAAGAAACAGGTTCCAGTTTGGATCAACTCCAGGTTTTAATCAGTCCCTGCTCTCCCCTCCCCCGCTCAATTATGATCATGTTCACCCACATTGATTTATACAGTCAACACATCGCAACTTACTTTGCTATTGAGTAGACTCAAGACTGATTATCACCTCATGCATAAACCACTACAATAGTTTACATCAAATAACTTTCCCATTTCTAGCCTCTCCCTTCTCAGTTCCATTAAGCCTATCTTTACTTGACTGCTCTTGCTAGGCAGCACTTTCACCAAGACATTCTACAAATATTCACTGAACATCTATTATGAGCAAAGCACTGATACAGGTGTCACAGAGAATATAAAGAGAAATAAAACACTGCCCTTGCCATTAAAATCCAACTAACTAGAGAGATAACATACAATAGTAACAAAATATTAAAGGAAATCAAAAGAGGAATAAAGGAAAAAAATTGCAGCTTAGGTGAGGTGGGATGGCACCACAGATGAGGGGCTTCTAAACTAGAACTTAAAGGATAAGACTCCTTTAAGATAAAGTAGAGAATGAGAATTCCAGATGGGAAGCAAGAACCTGAGCCACGGGTGGCTGTAAAATTTGAGACAAATTAATCAGAAGCAAGATACAAAGCAGACGAGATCAAATAAAGACGACCACAAACACTGGCAAGAATCTCAGCACAGGCTATCCAGTGAAGACCACTCTTTAACTGCTATTGCAGCACGCAACGATATGGCATGTATCATTAATTTAAACCAAAAACAGACAAAAAAATCAAGTGACACAAGATCCAGGGTATTTATCCAAGCAGCAACATAGCAGGTGATTAACAATAGTTTAAGAAATAGACAACTGGTCACTGGGCCACCATACACAGTTGGGCAGCTTGTATGTAGTTTATGTAAGTGACACTTCCTGAAGTTGTGCAGTGCACAACCTGTTCAAAAGTACTCAGTGACCCTGACAGTTTCAGAGAGGTGAGTACTTAGCTTTGTGGGGGTCCAGCTTTGCAAAAGGGAGCTCACTCATGGGGAGAAGGGGATGAGGGCAAGAAATTTCAGTCAGAAGACTGAAAGCAGTTGTATGGTTCAATCTCTTGAAATAACAAGGCAGAGATGCAGGCCCTGATGAACCAGGTATAAGCAAGAAACTCTGTTATGGAGTTACTGAACTCTATTACCAAATTCTATTACTCTAAACACAGGGAGGTCAGACAGGAGCCCAGATAACGGAAAAGTGAATAACTAATGTTGAGTGATGCAAGTATCATGATTAGTACAATTCTGGGTGTGACTTCTATGTAGGAATTCTTACAGCTTCTTTAAGAAAAGGATTCATGCCAGGGTCTCACACCACGATGCCACTAACACCACAACTTACTGATGGAGTTTAATTGGCCACAGAACAAAATTATTAGGAACTAAAACATGTCACCATCATTATTTAAGAAAAAAAATGTTTAAATCCTTATTTTTTAAGTTACTAATACCACTTTTGCTTTCTTTCATTACAAATAACATTTCAGCTACATTATAATTTTTAAAAACCTTGAGCTTTCATCTGGAAATCTGTATGTTTTCTGAGTACAAATATTCTAATTGCAAATTCACTTTTTTGGAGGGATGAGAGAGAATGGTCCTACAGTGCAATTTTACTTAGACACACGGAAATTATATAAAACCAACTGTAAAAACAGAAAAAAATCTTTGTTTGGTAGTAATATCAGCTAATGTTAATTGTGTACAATCATGCACTGCTTAAGGATGGGGATACATCCTGAGAAATGTGTCATTAGGCAATTTTGTCATTGTGTGAACATTATCGAGTGTATTTACACAAACAGAGGTGGTGCAGCCAACTATACACCTAGACTATATGGTATAGCTTATTGCTCCTAGGCTACAAACCTGTACAGCATGTTACTGGACTGAATACTGTAGGCAACTGTAACACAATGGTATTGTGTATCTAAAAGGTACAGTAAAAATATGGTATAAAAGACAAAAAAACGGTACACCTGCATAGGGCTCTTATTGATGAATGGAGCCTGTAGGACTGGAAGTTGCTCTGGGTGAGTCAGTGAGCAAGTGGCGAGTACATGTGAAGACACTGAACATTACTGTACACTACCATAGACTTACAAACACTGTACACTTAGGCTACACTAAATATATAAAAAAACTTTTTCTTCAATAAATTAACCTTAGCTTACTGTA
Organism: Equus przewalskii; assembly: GCF_037783145.1. Taxonomy (NCBI): domain Eukaryota; kingdom Metazoa; phylum Chordata; class Mammalia; order Perissodactyla; family Equidae; genus Equus; species Equus przewalskii. The sequence continues at coordinate 297,516 of NC_091854.1, forward strand.
ACTTTATCACTTTTTAATTTTTTAAACTTTTTGACTCTTTTGTAACAACATAATAACACAGCTTAAAACACAAACACATTGTACAGCTATACAAAAATATTTTTTCTTTATATCCTTACTCTAAAAGCTTTTTTCTATTTTTAAAATTTTTAACTTTTTTTTTACTTTTTAAACTTTCTAGTTAAAAACTAAGACACAAACACACACATTAGCCTAGGCCTACACAGGGTAAGGATCCTCAATATCACTGTCTTCCTCCTTCACATCTTGTCCCACTGGAAGGTCCTCAGGGGCAATAATGCATGGAGCCATTGTCTCCTATGATAACAATGCTTCTTCTGGAATACCTCCTGAAGCACCGGCCTGAGGCTCTTCTTGAGGAGGTCTCACTCTTTTCAGAAATATGTCCATGGTGGTTTGCTCAGTTTGTTTTTTTCCATCACACATTTGCTTGTAGGCAGATAGTGCACCATGAACATTTGTGTCTAATAACGAAAATCTTTTGGCGTTAGGGGTCTATGTTTTCAAACTTTTTAAGGAGCTTGTTGAAGTTTGCAAAAGCTTCTGCTAAATGCTTCACTATGAATTTTCTTGGGGGTTCTTCTTTTTCTTCTCCTGCAGTTTCCTTTTCTCTTGCCACTTCTTTAGCTATGCATTCCTGTTGCAGTTTCAACAACTCCTCCTTAGACAATTCCTCAGGAACCACCTCTAGGAGCTCCTCAATGTCATCTTCATCCACACCCAGGTAAAGTTGTTTGCCATCTCAACCAGTCTTGCTTTTTGCAACCTCCTCATCATTGCAAATCCTTTGAAGTCATGGATGAACCTCTTGAGTGTCTTCTTCCAAACGCCATTCATACCCTCCTTGGTGACATCACCCCAAGCCCAAGCAATGTTCTTGATGCAGTCATAGATGTTGCAGTCCTTCCAGAATTGCACCAGTGTCTTCTCAGTGTCTTCCTTAGTTGCAGCAATAGCCTGGGCAAAGGTCCTCCTCAGGCAGTAGGCCTTAAAAGCTGCTTTCACTCGTTGATCCATTAGTTGGATCAATGAGGTAGTGTTTGGAGGGAAAAAACACCACTTTGATATTGGGATGAAGATCACCAATAAAAAGAGGATGCCCAGTAACGTTATCAACAATAAGCAACATCTTGAAAGGCATATTATTCTCCAAACAGTACTTCTCCATTTTGCTGGCATAGCAATTCAGGAAGGCATCTTGGAAGAGGAGCTGGGTCATCTATGACTTCTTATTGTTCCTGTAGTACACTGGCAGTGTGTGTTTACTGACACGCTTGAAGGTCCTGGGGTTCTCACTGCACCAGATCACAAAGGGTTCCAATTTGTAGCCTACAACGTTGCTCCCAAGCAAGACTGTTACCCTGTCCTTAACAGCCTTGAAATTCGGCATTGACTTGGCCTCCTTATGGATGAAAGTCCTTTCAAGCATCCATTTCCACAATAGGCAGGTTTCACCCATATTGAACATTTGCTCTGGCAACTAACTTTCCTCTACAATCATCTTATCTAGAGTTTCCAAAAATTGTTCAGCTGCCCCCACATCAGCACTCACAGATTCACCGCTTATTTTCACATTATGTAATGAGTAACAACTCGTGAATCGTTTAAGTCCCCCAGACCCAGCAGTAAATCCAACATCATAGTCAGGTCCAGCCTTTTTTTTCCACGTGGCAAAGAAACTTTTTGCTTTGGAGGTGATCATCATGGTGCTGAGAGAGATATGCTTCTGTCTCTGGTCTTCAAACCAGGTCATTAGAAGTTTCTCCATGTCTGATACAGGCCCTTCTCAAATTTTTGTTAGTCGTGTTGCCTTCAATGAAGCAGATCCTTTAACAGCCTCTGTCAGTTTGCTCTTGTTCTTCAAGATTGCAGCTATGGTGGACTGGGACATTACTGACCTGCAACCAATAACCACAACTGCTTTTCTACCTTTGTAGTCCTCAATCACTTTTAATTTTGTTTCCAGGTCAATCACTTGACATGGCCTCTTACTGGCAACATCAGCAGTGGATTTTGTACACTTAGGGGCCATGATGAATAAAACAACATGAGATTAAAGCAAGCACAAGAGAAAACAGTGCAATCAAGAGATGCTACGAACACGAAATGTATAAAGCTGCTGTTGGCATAACACAGCATACTGTTTTACAGTAAAATTTTTTTTAAATAAATAGAAAGCGTACACTCTAAAATAACAATAAAAAGTATAGTATAGGAAATACATAAACCAGTAACATAGCCATTTATTATCATTATCAAATATTATGTAATGTACATAAGTGTATATACTATACTTTTATACGACTGGCAGTGTGGTACGTTTGTTTACATTAGCATCACCACAAATGTGAGTAATGCATTGTGCTGCAACATTATGACGGCTACAACATCACTAGGCAGTAGGAATTTTTCAGCTCCATCATAATCTTATGGGACCAGCACTGCATATGCTCTCTGTCACTGACCAGAATGTTGTTATGCAGCGCATGACTGTACCGCATTGCAGGCCTTCTGATATATATACTCTACTTATATTATCACATTTAATCCTCAAAAACCTCTATAAAGGTAGTAATATTTAAAACGGCGGCTAACATTTATTGAACAATTATTAAGTACAAGACACCATTCAAAGCAATTTATATGTAGTATTATCTCATTTAAGCCACATGACAGTTCTATGAGGTAAGATAACAACCTTTATTATCTGCCTTTTACATGTAACATAACTGAAGATTCAGAAACTCTCCTAAGGTCATGATGCTAGTAAGAGGAGCCAGAATTCAAGTCCTGTAGTCTGACTCCACCGCCCGGGCTCTTAATCACAGCTTTTTACAGCTTCTGCAAGTGCCAGGAGCAAAGATATGATTAAAAAAGATTCTGTTTGAGTTGAGACCCCCATAAGCCATTATTTTCAGAAAATCTGATGAGCTCAGATAGTGAGGTTTTCAAAAATGCTGAAAAGAAGTGATGCTACTCAAAGTTACAACAGAAAATATTACAGTAAAACAAACAAAAAACTAAATAAAATAAAGTAAAAAGGAAGGAAATAAGGTTAGGGTGAATCATATCCTAAGTCTGCCTAGGATATAGAAAATGCAAACCATACCCACTCCAGGAAAATTAAGTTTATGGAAATTCTGCAACTTGAGATAGTCAGGGTTTTAATTTTGGTTGAAAAGTTTCTAGATTTATCATGGTGAAAAAAAATCAGTCTGTAAGTATCATAAGTGACGATATTACTAAATCTGAATAGCTCAAGTTCTACACAGTTTATTAGTGTACATATTTAATAACAACTCAGAGAGTGTTTACAAAATTTATATTCTGGTTACATTAATTTCCAGGCTTAAGGAATTGTTGTACTGCTCACTGTTTCATATCAAAATCTGTTAAAGGAAGGAAGGTAGGGAACAAGGAGGAAGACAAAGATACTTATTACTGAGATTTCGAGCCCCAGAAACAAAGCAAAGGCCCACAGGTGCAAAGTCTAGGTTGATTCCCAGTCTAGTATTCTTTCCATTCTTTTCTACTTCTTCCCCAGAAGAAAGTTTCTGAATGCTACAGCATGTCTTAGAAATCATCTAGCTAAAAGCATCTATTTTACTGATAGCAAACATGGTCCAAATTCACATAGTGACTGGGAACAGAGTCAGAATAATTGGGCATCCTAACCATGGGTATTCTCTCGGGCATAACTATGTTCTTTAGGTACACACAGTCATCGGTGCGTACACCTTAAGGCTCATTTAAAGAAAGCACCCTAATTTGCAAATAGGTTTACTCACTTAAAAGTACAGATTCAGCACTTAAACACTGTGATGGGGGAAATAAATACTTTTGCCTTAAAAATAAATTTACTGTACACCCTAAACTTACACAAAGTTATGTGCCAACTATATCTCAATACAGCTGGAAAAAAATATTGTTTGGACAAGTAGAGGAAAAAGATTAGAAAATTAAAGTTCAAAATGTTAGTGTTTGTTATCTTTAAAAAAATTCAATTTACTTAAAAGTGTTTTTAATTACTACTGACTTTAAAAACATTTTCATCCAATACAAAAAGTGATATTGTTTTATTAATATTAAAGAATAAAGAAGTAAAAAATTAAAGAATAACTCAAGAAAAAAATAAATTACATATGAGGTGATTAACATCATTAATCATCAGGGAACTGCAAATTAAAACCACAATGAGATATCACTACACATCCACTAAAATTCAAAGGACTCACAATACCAAGTATTGGCAAGGATATGGAAGAACTGGAATTCTCATCCATTACTGGCAGGAATGTAAATTGTACAAACTTTGCAAAACTGTTTGGCACTATCTACTAAAGTAAAAACACATATATCCTATATCCTAGCAATTCCAATTCCTGGGCATAGATAACAACAGAAACGAGTTTGCTTGTATCCAACAAAAGACAGATACAATGATGTTCACAGAAGATTCATTCATATTGGCCCCAAACTGAAACAACTTAAATTTCCATCAACAATAGAAAAGATAAATAAAGTGATACAATCATACAACAGAATACTATGCAGCAAGGGAAAACAATGAACTACTGCTACACAAAACAACATGGATGACTCTCACAGAAACAGAGTTGAGCCAAGGAAGCCAACATGAAAGAGTATATATTACATGATTCCATTGGTAAGAACAGGCAAACTAATTTATGGTACTAGAGGTCAAATAATGGTCACCTTGGGGAGGAGAAGGTATTTATTGAGACTGGACAAAAGGGAGACTTCTGGGAAACTGGAAATGTTCCATAACTTGATCTCAGTGATGGGTATATGGTTGTACACTTATGTAAAAATTCATCAAATTGTGCACATAAGATTTCACAAACTTTGCTGTACACAACCTATACCCCATCTCCAAGGCACTCTTTTGTTCAACTTTCTGTGAGATTCATCCATATTGTTTTGCTTAGCAGTAGTTCATTCTTTTTCATTGCTGAATAGTATCGTATGAATGTACCACAATTATTCTTTTTATTGTTGTTGGGCATCTAAAAAAGTTTTTAAAAAATTTAATTTGATTTTTAGATCCCAAATGAACATTTCCTCTGCTCACTTGTAGATTTTGTTCACTAAAGTTCTGAGAAACGAAGTCCATTAATATATTAGCCATCCTCTACTTTAAGCATTAACAAATTGCCAGGCAACATTTACTTGGTGCCAACTGAGTCTACAGTGCTACACTCAATGACGGAATGATAGAAATACAGACAGTTTTTCTCAGAAAGAATACCTCAGAGTATAATAATAACATTTGCTTAAAATGACCCTTTGTGAATCAATAATATTATATCTAGAAGATCAGTCCATAATTAATGAACTATATAATGATTTCATAGAACTTTTGTGAAGGGGGAAAAGAAAGAACCTATTTAGGTGGGATGAATGAGGTTGATTGTCACATTATAATCTGTTGGATGCTGTACATAACTATAAAATGAATTTCAAAGTCTATATCTATAACTGCCAATGTTTATTAAGTCTCACTAAGCCAAGCCCTTTATATGTATTCATTCATTTATCCTCACAATAATCCTATGAGGGATGGTACTATTATCTCTATTATTATTTCACAGAGGAGACAACTCAGGTTTAGAAAGGGAATGCACTACTGAGGGGAAACACGTGAACTTAAACCAAGGTCTGAATGATACCAACATCTGAGCTCTAAACCATTATGAAAAATTCTCTCTGAACAGTTCCTCCTTTATAAACAAAAGATATATAATTTATCTTACGTAGATATGCATTCCTTCATTCAACATATACCTATTGAACACATGTGCCAACCACTGTTCTAGGTGTTTGTTTCACATTAATAAAGCAAACGGACCAAAAAAAATTGCTGTCCTTGTGCTGCTCATATTCTAGGAGGACATGGACACCAAACATAAGTAAGTAAATTATACAGTTATGTTAGAAGGTGAACAGTGCTATGGGGGGAAAGAGCAGGTGAAGTGATTGGAAGTGTGAGTTAGAGTCTTACACAGGTTAGGCCTCACTGAGGAGGTGAATTTTGAGCAAACACTTCAAGGAATTGGGACTAGAGCCATACAGATATCTGTAGGAGGTGGGGGTGGGGAGAAAAGCAGAAACTGAGGTCAGAGAAGTAGAGGAGAGGTGTAGTGATGGGGTGAGGGGGTGGGGACTAATCTAGAGCCTGGCAGACCACTTTAAAGAACCTCGGCTTTTGAGTGAAAAGGAAATCACCTCCCTTCTCCCACCAAATCTTGGCTAATTGAGATATGGCTAAGTGAGATATGTTTCCCTAAATAAAACTTAAAAAGACACTATGCAGTTTTTTAAGCATAGAAAGAATGAAATTATGTATCTTTGATTCTATCTTTTTAGCAAAAGACTTTGTAGGAATTAATTGCCAAGTATAAAAATGGGTTAGAAACAAAGAAAAAAATTATACACACACACACACACACACACGCACGGAAACATCCTGGGGAGCTACTTACTTTACAAAAACATAGGGCTCTAAGTGACTTTCTTACAATCAGTCCACATGGTTACTCTCTCAATCTATTAAGCTAGGGGTACTGACTACAATAAAAATTCCCATATTTTTCACAAAAAATAACACTACTCATGGAGGGTTTTTAAAAAAATTATTATTACGCAATTGCATGGTCACATAGTGTAAAATGTGTAGATTAGTAAATAAGGTCACTGAATAAAGAAAAAGTGACCTTTTTCCCTAAGATAATGTACAGTAAAATAATTTCAAACCTTGTCTTAATCTTAGTAAATATAACTCCTTCTCCTAAAGCAATGCTATCTTTAGTTAGAACTTATTTGTGAATTGTTAGAAAATAATAACTATCAATCAACTTAGGGTCTCTAAGCTCTACGAATATTAATCAAGATTTCCTCTAACAAAGAGACAATGTCTGGAACATGTAGGTTAAAAGGCCAGCTGCAGAGTAAAATAATATTCTCTATTCACAATAAGGTCAGCTGGAGTTTACCCAGTAACCCTGATATCTTTTTTTCAATAGACAAACAACGAGCTCAAATAGGAAAACTGAAGGATAATTTCTTTTAGATGTAAGGTAATTACAATTTGCTCATAATGTAAGGCAGTGCCTCAATTACGTTATCACTTTAAAATAAAACTATTATATGATGCATTTATGACAATGAAATGCAAAAGTCATCGCTATTAACCTCTTACATCTACTGCGTGAAGTTCTCAGATTAGATTTAAGGAAAAATTTCTGACAGTAAAGGTACTAAAAATGAGTTACTAACAAAGGTTATAAAGACATCTGAAAGATCTTTCAGGAAAAGCATTAATGTTCACCCTCATGGATGATCTGGTATTGTCCTACATATTAAAGCAGAACAGAAAGCAGAAAACTCTTCAAGCCTCATCTATCCTTGTTATTCTTTCAACTAAAAAGGCTTTTACTTCTTCCTTTTGTTTTGTGCTAGAATCATGGATCTCTATAACCATTCCCCCTTTCTGCTGCTAAATATGAGATTTCAAATTTGCTATGACAGTGTAAATATGTATTCTATCTGCTTTCATTATCATAAGATAATGCTACAGTGTTGATTAAATACTAATTTGAAACTGTTTTAAAGCAAAATTCTCAAAGCCCCCCCTAAATTTGGTGAAGAAATGATATCACTTAATCAGCTATATGCTTAGGTATGTTTTGCTAATTTGTTACCCATATGAGGGGTATATCTTTCACGAAAATGCAATCATATGCAGACTTATGTCTGCAACTCCCTTGGAAATGCATCAGAAAAATAACATGAGTTGAAGGCTGATGGATGGCTAAATATGTGATACGGTAAACACAGCAAAATGTTAATATTGTAGAATCTAGGAGATGGCTATATGTAAACACTTACTGTAAAACTGTCTCAACTTTTCTCTACATTTGAAATGGTTAATACATTGTTGGGGAAAACGCAATCATATTTGAAAACTCTTTTAAACGGCAAGGGAGAAACATCCAAATCACGAAGAATAATTCTACAAAAAAAAGACTAAGCAAGACTTTGAGCTTATATCTGTTGAGGTGGGGAAGAAAAAAGATTGCCATAATATCTTTACTTTATCAACCTCAAGAAAAGTCCCCAAAATTTACACTCCTATTGAGAAATGAAGGCAGCTAAAAAGGTTTGCTTGTTAAGAATTCTATAGTGAAAATAAGTTCCTTTGACTGAATTTTGAAGAGGAAAAACTGCAACTACTTTTCTCTCTAAAAATATGTTATTTCTTTACCCAGAATAACTTCATTTTCAACAAAGATTTCCTGAAAGGAGATAAAGTACACCTTCCTTTGGATTATTCTTTTTGCCACTGTCCTTTCACTGTGAATCTACCTGAAATTACTAAGAAAATCTGCAAACAAAAAATGACCAGTACAATGGAAAATTTACCTACTTTATAATGTGCATATAAAGTACATGTGATATGTGTCATAAGGCTTTCAGCATAAATGACTTTCCAAAGTATCACGAGCAAGGAATGTTTATGCTTGATATTCCACCAATGACTTTTTGGTAGTCATTGAAAGTATACCACTCCTTGCATTTCATAAAGATAGAAAAATACATCATAACTCAAAGAAATTGCTCAGCTAATAGCGGATACACAATGATCTATTTAACAAACATTTATTGAATACCTACTATGTGCCAGACACCATGCTAAGCCTTAGGGATGAGTAAGATATGAATAAAATACAGTCCTGACTTCATGAAATCTATGGTTTGGTAAAGAAAACATACAAATGGACAATTATAAAATATTTAAATTGACCAATAAGTATATGCATAGAGTATTATTGTAGTAAAAAGGAGGTACCTAACCTAGGCCAAGGATCTCTGGGAAGGCTTCCTGAGTTTAGTCTTAAAGAATGAATAGCCGTGATTTAGGCAGGAGAGAATGAGAGAAAGTATTCCAGGCTGAGGTGGAAGCCCAACTAAAGGCAGAGAGGCACAAAGCAGGATGTTGTGGGCACAGAACAAACAGTATCACCTAAGAAAAACCTCATGGTATGGAGTGGAGAAAGATGAGGCTAGAGAGGTAGGCAGTAGTCACGTCATGGATGATCTTGTGGTATGATCTTGTGGGATATGTTAAGGAGGAGCTGGACTTCCTCTTGGCCTCAAAAGGATTTTAAGAAGGGGAGAGACATTTTCAGATGGTATCTTAGCTAGAACTCCCTGGCCACTGAGAGAAAGATGAATGTGAGGAAGACATGGTGACCAGCTGCAGGAGTGACATGAGGACCTGAACCAAGATCATGATGGTACGTATGGTTTTTATTGAGAAAGACAGGCAGATTGTCAGGTTAAATGTGGGGTGACTTCCATGTGACTGGCTTGCATGAGTCTATAGATGACAATGCCTTCCAAACAAAGAAGATAATACAGAAGGAAAAGCCAAGTTGAAAAGGAAAATGACGGATTCAGCTTTGGACGTATTGAATTTGATATGCCTCTGGGTTATCTAGGTGATTTCCAGCAGAAAGTTAAATATAGGATGCTGAGGGGGAGGTCTGAACGGGAGGTTGAAATTTGAGTCAGCAAAATATTGAGAGAGAACTGAAATTATAAGAGTGAATATTCAAGGTTTTGTATTTGTTTTTAATTTGGGCCATTTTAGGTGTGTAGTAGTATCTCGTTGCAGTTTTTATTTCCCTAATGTCTAATGATGTTTGGCATCTTTTCAAATGCTTATTTGCCATTTATGTATCTCCTTTGGGGATGTGTCTGTTCAAACTTTTTGCCCATGTTTTTTAAATTACTGTGTTTCGAGAGTTCTTCATATATTCTTGTTACAAGTCTTTTATCAGATATATGTTTTGCAAATATTTTCTTTCAGCATGTGACTTCACAGTGCTTCCTGGAGGGCATAAATTTTTATTTTGTTAAAGTCTGTGGGGGACCAGAATTGGCCACCTCAGAATGTCTCTCTCTGCCTTATTATTTTTTAATTTTGTGAGGAAGGTTGGCCCTGAGCTAACATCTGTGCCAATCTTCCTCTATTTTGTATGTAGGATGCCACCACAGCATGGCTTGATGAGCTGGCCATGTCTAGGTCCGCACCTGGGATTCGAAGCTGTGAACTCCAGGCTGCCAAGGCAGAGCATGGGAATCTAACCACTATGCCACCAGGTTGACTCCTCGCCTTATTTTTAAGAACAAAGGCTCTGAAAGAAACTTTGACCTCCCCCACTGTCTAAAAGAAATTTAAAATAAAAGGCCTGTCCCCAGTACAGGCCATCACCATAGATAATTCTGGGTATTGATAGACTGTGAGGGTCCTTGCTAAGCCCATTCTCATCTACCAAACACTCGCTTTTCCATTTCCATGTGAATTGCCTTCCTCCCCTTTGAAGCTCCAAACCACTAGCCCCAACACCTTCCTTCGTCTTTCTGAAGATATTTAAGCTGGCAGCTTGGCCATTCTACAAAGTTACCCAATTTTCCTGGGTTTCTCCCATCTATACACGTTATAAAGCTTTGTTTGATTTTCTCGTGTTATTCTGTCTCATGTCAATTTAACTGGTAGCCCAGCCAGAAGGACCTAGAATGGGTAGAGGAATTCTCTTCCTCCTCTACAAGTCCAATTTATTAATTTTTCTCTTTTCTGCATCATGCTTTTGGTGTTGCACCTAAGAAATCTTTGCCTAAAGAAGGTCACAAATACTTTCTCCTATGTTTTCTTCTGGAAGTTTTATTGTTTTAGGATTTCCATTTGACTCAGGAACCAGCCTAAGGAGACAAGGCCATCTGCAAGTCTCTGGGCCTAACAAGATAAGGCCCTAACAAGATTGGCCCTAACCAAGTGGCAGGCTAGGAGAATCAGCTAGAAGCCACCAAGATCCACATTCCACAGCTTCTGGACTTGCCTGGACTTATGCATGCACCCTAGCACCCAGGAGTCCCCTGAAGTTGACCCAAGCCCCCCATTAGCATAGTAAAAATCACACCCAGGGGTGGAGAGCTAGCATGCTAATGATACAAGCATCACATGTAGTAGCATGTTATATGACAACGCAGGCACGAGCACAACTCCACATCTACATGCCATGACAAAGCACTCCTCCCCAGCCTTTGCCTAATAAGAACGCCACAACCCTGCTCCCTAACGAGCTGGTCACATGCCCCTTTCCTTTCTGCACTGGCTCCCTTGTGTCTCTCCTGCACACAAGCTAATAAACTTTTACTCTTCTACTCTCATTTGTTGTCTCTCTTGATTTCCATCCTAGGGGACAGTAAGAACCCAATGTACTGGTAACACATTTACATCTATGATCCACTTTGAGTTAATTTCTGTTTATGGTGTGAGGAATGGATATGATGAGAGTGGATAGAATCAATCATAAACAGCGTTTAGTATAAGAAGTGCAAAGAGTGACGGAACCTGGGAAGAAAACTTAAGGCCAAGGCTTAAGGAAGCTGAGTTGGGCAAAAAAGACACGAGGCACTGTCGGAAAAGCACCAGGAACATTCTGAATAATCAACACTGTCTAAGATACGCAATGAAAAATGTCTTTTTAACTTGTTTGAGGTCATTAGTGACGTTACAAACAGCATTTTCAGTCAAAACAAACCATTTTGACGTTGGGACTACATCCAACCAACCACTTTACAAGAATTCCCCCTGTGGTAGTAACTGGGGCGAGGTCTGAAATCCCTGAGCATCCTTAAAGGTCACTTCTCTAGGCACAGGAGGGTCTGGCCTTCCCGACACTGAAGATGACGGAGGCAGATTCCAGTTACGTCCCTTGGGGCACTCCAAAATGAGGTTTTGGAGACAAACCCGAGGAATCACTGCCCCGCTGGGAAATCAAAACCACAATCATTGCCGGCTTTGCCAAACTGACACCTCACAGGGGAGGCAGCTGGTTACAACTGAATGAAAAGGCGAGGATGGAAATCTGTGCACTTGGGTAACCCGGGGGCAAAGCAGAGAAGTCCCTCCCAGCCGCCACCCCCTCGTGTGTCTGGAGGAAGAGAGGCGCAGGGCAGAGGGCTCCGCGGCCCAACCTCGTGTCTGGCTCCTCCCGGGTGAAGAGCTCCTGCACTTACCCAGTCCCAGGATGGAGATGTTTAAGCCACTGGCTAAGGGCATCGTGGGCCCGACTCGTCCTTCCCCAAAGGGCACGCGAGGGGCACTAGACGTACTTCCCCGGGCCAAGTGACCTTTCGCCTCCCCACCCTAGCAGCCTGCGGGGTACCACAAGTTGAGCCGGAACCGGGTCTCCCCCGCGCAGGAGCTGGCTTGCCCATCCCCACCAGCTAGTCGTAAAGTGCAGTAAAGGCGCCGGCGTTTTGCGGCACCGTAGGTGAGGTCGGCGGCGTGGATCCTCGCTCGGCTCAACTCTGCCGGTTCGGCAGCTGCTTCTGCGGAGAGGCGGCGGTTAAGAGTTTGGGGAGGAAAGGTGCCCAACTAAGTTTCTCTCAGCGGGTAATTGTCTGCTGTTAGGTAACAAGAGAGGTCGCAGGGTAGGGTTGTTTAAAAATACTTCTTCCAATCTTATTTAATAAGAAACGTGAAGTAGGATTCTCGAATCTTGTGACGTGCCATCCCTCCTCGTGCTGTTTGGGTTTTCATCTTCACTAGATTTTAGGCGTCCTCGGTGTAGCTGACATTTGGTTTTCTTGTTCACTTCGTCCTGCAGCCTCCCTTCCCCTGGATTTTGAAATGCTTTACCTGATCGGCTTGGGCCTGGGAGATGCCAAGGACATCACAGTCAAGGGCCTGGAAATTGTAAGACGCTGCAAACGAGTGTATCTGGAAGCCTATACCTCGATCCTGACTGTAGGGAAGGAAGTCCTGGTAGGTGCTTAAGGTTCTCCAGCCTTCTGGGAAGAAAGCTGTCTAACAGCTGATTTTCATTTCACTAAGCTGAACCGAATTTTCAGGTCTACTTGTTTAAGCCCTTTGTTTAAAACACACCCCCTGCTCATTAAGGATCAGAGGAGTACAAGAATGGAAATCATACATCAGCCAAGTGACTTGGAAAATGAAAGGGTGCTTCGTCTTACTTTACAAGTCTAATTTTGTGGCTTTCTCCGGTCAATAGGAAATTTTACACTCCTGGGGATAGTTATCAAAATCTCTTATTTTGTAAGATAGCCAAGAAATCCTTTCTGAGTTGAATGCTAATGAGGTGGGGACCCACAGCCTTAATGAGTTGGTTATATATTAAGAAACTAAGCTGAAAGCGTCCCCCTTTGAAGTGTTTCCATAGGGAATGCTAATCGCCTTTCTGTCTGTATCATATGCAGAGAGATCTTACCTTTTAAATAGACATCTCCCAGTAAGGCTTATAGCCGTACACTTGTTTATATTGAGTGAATCTGGGACTTAGTAACCATAGGATTTGTTAGTGTATCATACATTTAGCTGACTCATTAAAATTGTGGAGGAGGGGTCAAATTAAGGGCTCAGTAAATTTTAGAGGAGGGATCAAATTCAGGTTCATTGTCACACTCCAAGTAGAATGTACGTTAAGATGAAAAGATTGATGGGCATGTTGTAGGAGGAGGGAAAGGATTTTAGAATTGTCTGGTTTATTAAGTCTCCCACACAAAAAGGTGACCTAGAGAATTTCAGATCTTCTGACCTATCAGATTTGCAACCCAGAGAGTTCTGAAGGTCTCAAAGTTACTTTAAAACCTTAAAGAAGAAGTTAAGGATTGCTGCTTTAGTCGGCCATGCACTGAAATAAAAGTTGTGTCTAATGGCCAGCTTTGATGTGGCTCCAGTTTATTAAGATGGAAACAGAATATCGAAACTCAAGATGGTAGAAAGATTCCTCTCTAATTAGTGGTCAGGGACAACTAGAATGAACTTAAAATCTTCTAAAAAAATATAGACAAATAACCCATCGCTTTTATAGAATTACGTGTCAGAGCATGGCATAGAGGAAAGTTTGGACCTGGTTTTTAAGTCTTTGCTCTTTTGCATATTAACATATGACTTTGGACAAGTCCTTTAAATTTAGTTTCTTACTGTGTAAAATGAGGAGAAAAATGCCTACCTTACAGGTTCTTTTCATAGAGCCTGGCACAGAAGTGTTCAGAGATAGTAGTTGTTAATAGACATGTTTCCAAACTTCTCTAAACCTCAGTTTCTTCATTTGTTATGTGGAGATAATAACCAATTGGAGTGTCATGAAGGGTTTTATTAAGATGATATATTTGAATGTGCTTTGTAAATTTAAGGGCTAGCTAAATGTTAATTTTGGTTGCTGTAATTTTCGGTGTTAATTTTTTCCCAAAAACGTACTTGTAGAGTTTTACTTACAGAGAAGATCTGGGGCTGGGCCCAACGTCACCCACAGGTAAATTGTGTGTACTTTGTTAAGGTGCTAGACTATCTGTTCCTCCACAGTAATGAGCACTAATAGAACTTACTATGCCATGTTTTAAATGCTTTACATGGACTATTAGGACTATTACTCGATAATTACTGTTCACATTTTACGGGCACAGAGGAACTTGCCCAAGGTCATACAGATAGCAAGTGATAGAGCCACAATATGAGCCAAGGCTGTCCTGAGTTGAGATCAGCCACCCTTGACCTTTGTACCATACTGTGTCTCTGTATTCTTACGGATAGATAATTGCGATAATTGCATCACAAAGTATGACTTCAGAGAACAACTACAGAGAAGTTGGGATTCAACCAGAATGGTCAATCCCAGATCCCTCCCTGTCACAAAATTCCATTGGTCTGTTGTCCATGACCACCTCCAGGCCCTCAGTTCATGTTCTTCCCTGAGCACCTTGCCGTACAACATCAGCCACCTTAAATGAATCATTTCTGGAATAAAGGTATAAATAAATAAATTTATGCCTTATATTGTCCGGTAAAATCTCAGAGCCACTTTCTCTTCAACCACTTCCTTTCTTCTTTTCATTTCTACCTTTTTCTTTTTTAAACAAGTTATTATTTTTTTTGTTGTTGAGGAAGGTTAGCCCTGAGCTAACATCTGCTGCCAGTCCTCCTCTTTTTGCTGAGGAAGACTGGCCCTGAGCTAACATCCACACCCATCTTCCTCTGCTTTATATGTGGGACGCCTGCTACAGCATGGCTTGATATGTGGTGTGTAGGTCTGCACATGGGATCTGAACCAGCAAACTCTGGGCTGCCAAAGCTGAGCATGCAAACTTAACCACTATACCACTGGGGCAGGCCTAAACAAATTAATTTTTTAAAATTCTTGATGTGCTTGCACTTAGGTGTACAATCTGGTCTCCATAACGAAATAATTATTACTGTGAAAAAAAAAATTGGAAAATTCTTTTTTCTATAGTGAACATAACACTTTTTTAATCAGTAATCACACAGTATAATATTTTGTAAAAGGCACACATGGATTTTGCTGAAGAAATCTGAAATTTATCTGTTCTTACATGGAAAGCTATTATTTTCAAATTGCCAAACAGGTAGTAGTATTTGTATGTTCTCTATTGTTCAGAGGTTAATTAAACTGGAGACAGTGAATCCAGGAAAGAGTTTTAGTTTTGGTATATACAAGATGAATTTCTTTAGGCACTTTCTTGGATAAATTATTTTATATGCATATTTGATAGAATGCACCTGTGTGCATTGTCCAACGAGTTATACACTATGATCTTTGCTCTCAAGTCGTTTGTGAGTCGTCTACATATACCCAGGAAAACCTAAATAATAATGGAAGATTTAAATAACAATTCATGACAGCAGCGGAAAGGAGAAGCTAAACTTATGTTGCTGGAAAGAACTTAGATGATCTTACTTGAGCCAACAGTCTTGCTTTCACCAACTAAGTGGTATAAGCTGTCTCAAATGTTAAATAATCACTAGTTTTTAATTGTAATGGAATACATGTAAGAGAGAAGATCATTTCAGTCTGTGGTGGTCAGGGAAGACTATGGAATAGATGGAATTTGAGCTGTGTTTTAAAATAACACATCCCAATCATTTTGTTTCTTTTGTTTGAATCATGGTCCAAATAGAAAATGGTAATGTTTGTACAGCTCTGCAGGGTAATTAGAGGAAGCTGCTCATGGCCAAAGGGGACCTGGGGCTCCAGCTACCCTGCAGAAAGCACAGGAGATCACTAATCTCTGCCTGTGTATCCCCATTTGTAGTACATGTCAAGGTTTGGAATCAACCGAGGTTCTGTGACCTTGAGCAGTCACTTTGCTTTTCTATGCTCTTTTTCTTATATGTAAAACAGGGATAAAAATAGTACCTATCTCATAGATTGTGGTAAAGATTAAATGAATTCATATGCATAAATTCTTAGAATGGTGTCTGACCACAGAGTAAGCCTATTTTAAGTGTATTATTACAAGTCTTGTTATTATAGATAAGATTTGATAAGGGAAAGAAAAAGAGTTATTATAGATAAGATTGAGTAAGGGAGAGAGAAAGGGCATTCTTTACTGATGAAAAATAATCGTGAGCAAAAGCATGGAGGAGAAAAAGCACAAGTATTTGCTGCATTTATTCTTGGGCATCACTGAAATAACTTTCATTTTCTCCCAGTGTATCTCTTCCTTCCTTTGTCTTCCTAACCTGCTTTACCTGGATGGCGTCTCGCTCTGTTTCCTTGTCCTCATCGAACTGCTGTGGATTGAGTGGAGGGACAGAAGAGGACAGTAAAGGACTTCACACTGAAAAAAAGGAGGCCGTCCTCTATGACCTTTATTAACTTCCTATTTGTCCTCACCCTGAGTCTGAATCTGCCCTCCCTTCAGTCTTAGAAAATGATTTGTAAGATGAGATTCTCTTCCTGTTCAAGACTAACTCCATCTACGTGGGTTTTTTTCAAACCTCTTTCTCTCCCTTCCTCTCAACCCTTACTCCCATCAGTTATTCTTTTTTCTTTGTGTTCCATCTATTTTAACATCATTCTCCCCTTAGCCTGAAACTATACTCAAATACTATCCATTCTGAAAACTCTTATCTTTTAAACCTCGTCCTCATAGTTATTATTCTCTTTCTATCTCTTCTTTTTCCCAAGCTGTTTGAAAAAGCAGTATACTCTTATTGTTCCCCACTTCCATTCCTGTCTCACACTCCTGTGGGCTGACTTCCTTGTCTCTGAAATATTTCTCTCTTTGTTGAACAATTATTTAGCAGTCGAGAAGCCCAAAGGGCAGTTTTGAGGTTTTTTTTTTTTGAGGAAGATTAGCCCTGAGCTAACATGTGCCGCCGATCCTCCTCTTTTCGCTGAGGAAGACTGGCCCTGAGCTAACATCCCTGCCCATCTTTTTCTATTTTATATGTGGGATGCCTACCACAGCATGGGTTGCCAAGTGGTGCCATGTCCACGCCTGGGATCCGAACCAGTGAACCCCAGGCCATCGAAGCGGAATGTGCGAACTTAACCTCTGTGCCACCAGGCCGGCCCAAGTTTTGAATTCTTAACCTGTTTTATTTCTTTTGACATAGTTTGCCTCCTCCTTGAAATTGGCTTTCAAGGCATGACTGTCTCTTGGTTTTATTCCTACTTTTCCATTTTTCTCAGTCCACTTTGTAAGCACATTTCTCCATTCCTTCTTTGAATGTTAGTAGGTTTGGTTTTTTTTAAAGATTTTGTTCTCTCATTTGTTTCCATATACTTCTTTGAGCCTCTACTCTTACTTTTTGACTAGGTAATACATTAAATTGTTTGAAATTAAAAAGATACTAAGAGGCATACACTTGGAGATTTCTGTCCCAGTTCCGCTTCCTGGAGGCAAATCAAGGCAATCATTACTAATGTCTTGTGTATCCTTCTAGAAATACCCAAAGGTAATTTTAACTTTTAGTTCTTACCCCGTCCCCTATATACAAAATCTGCCAACTTAAAGCCAAGAATGAATTTTGAGTTTTACCTTCATTTTCATGAATGGAGATTAGGGCTGAGATTGTATAAGGCTAATCAATCATTGGATGCTATATAATGTAAATTTAAAATCGTTTGTTAGATCGTACTACTTGTTTTTTTATTTTTCTCTCCTGATCTGGACTAGGTTTGATGCTCCTATAGCACATATAACGCAGTGGTTAACTCCCCACTAGACGTGATGCTCCACAGGGCAGGGGCCATGTATGTCTCATTCACCACTGTTTCCCACCGTCAAGCTTAGAGCTTGGCATGGAGACTGTGCACAAGAAATATTTCTCAAGTGAGTGAGTGAATGAATAATTAAATGAGTGGGTAAATTTAAAATAATATAATGCCAGTCTCTTACTGGTTTTGCTCTCTCTTCCCTTTTTAAACAGCATTTTTCAGGAGGATCAGCTATTTGATTATATTGGGGTGTTTGTGTGTGTTTGTTTCTCTTAAAAGGAGCTTTTTTTATAAACATTCTGTTGTCTCAATTCTATAATAAAATGTTTCTTAAGGTAAGTGATAAATATGGAGTGATACATGATAGAAGTCTTGAGAAGAGAGTGGGGTTTTGTCTTGTCGTTAAATCACTTATCAAATATCATTTAGGATTATTGCTAGCATTAAGCTGGTAGCATGTGTCTTGCTTATCTTTAAGAAATGTGAAAAGTCCGGAAAAAACTATTATTTCCTTCGGTTTTCAGTAATCATATGTGTTTCTCTTATATAAGTGAATATAAATGTTCTGCAACTATTAAGTTTTCTGGATTCATAAAATTAAAGGAAGGTATATAAAAATAATGATTAAGAAAAAATACATGGTAAAAGTGAAAATAAAGAGAACATTTTTCGTCTATAAAAATGCCATTGTCATTTGACTTGTGATATAATCCTTATGACTCAAACAAACTTAGTATGTAAGAAATAGTATTGTCTATCGGTGCATCCACTTGTACTGTATTTGAATTACATATTGCTTTGTCGGAAATCAGTTATGAGATTCATGATTTTGTATAATAGCTTGTAACTACTACCACGTGGCCGCTGGCACACTACTAACTCACTCTTACACGCCGTGCTCCGGTTAAGGTCAGCCTCCTAGGTTTGTTCTCTAGAGTTGAACTTCAGGAGATTAATTCACAAAGCAGTTGTATAGCGACTTCCTATATATTTAGAATCCTTTTCTTTTCCCTGCAACTTTGTCTTTTTTAGCAGGAACTAGGAAATACAGTTTTATATTAGTCTTTCCTGCAATTATATAGGAATGTTGGCTGGTTCTGTAAACAACTAAATCTTAATTTTCTATTATTTCTCATTGACGTTACCTTTTATTTTAGCCAGGGTCCCTTAGATTTTCCTATGGATAATTTAGTGAAACTTAAACTACCATGTATGTTTGTAATTATTGTTTAATGTATTCTGTATTACTATGTTTCTGCAGTAAGGCTCATGCATACTTGTTCTCTCTTCATCCTACAATGTTCTGCCTGGTTTATTAGACCCAAATTTAGAGGTAAATTTAAAATGCAAAAAGCCTCAGATGTTAGAAGGTCTGCCTCCTCTTGGGATATTAAGATAGCCCCAAAGACAGAGTTTAATTGCAACATGATATAGAGTGTTAGCTTATTGATGAATTGTATTCAATGATCTGTGTTTGGATAGTTGCCAAGAGTTGCACCAGCCCCAGACAAAGGTTGTTTTGTGTGTATGTTTTGAAATGATCACCTACTGTTTCATTTTATATTGGACTTAAATCTATAGGAAGAGTTTTATGGAAGAAAATTGATTCTTGCTGATAGAGAAGAAGTGGAACAAGAAGCAGATACTATCTTAAAGGATGCTGATATCAGTGATGTCGCATTCCTTGTGGTTGGGGATCCATTTGGGTAAGTCAAAGCAGACATTTTGAATTTCAATTTATTTACTCTTTTGTTTAATAAGAATTATTCTATTACATTTAAAACCTTTTACCTGCCAGGTCCTGATAAGAGACTCTGTTTCCCTAGATTCTGTCTAAAATTTCGTACTTTAAACTTTCATTATCTTTCCATTAATGAAGAAAATCTGCTTAGTAAGGATGTCATCATATGTATCACTTACATTGGTTATCAAGTGTCAACTCTAAAAGTTTGTATCATTTCTGCTGTTCTTTTAGAAGGTCACTTAGGGCATCAAATGACTTAACTAGTACATCATTATTAAAATAAGTATGTTGGATTATCAAGAGCGGTACCTGCCATTTGGTTTGCAGGTAATTGCAAGCATCTTCTGCTTGCTTTGTCCTAGGCTTTTTTTCTTCTTTTTTAATCATCTAATATTTAGCAATACTGCTGTCACTTTACTTGCCTCAAATTTATCATTTATCAAGCCTCAGATTTCAATTTCTTATATCCATTGGGAGCTCTGTTCTTCCCCATTAATAAAAAGATGGGTTTCTACTTGTCTAGTCAAGCATCATCAATCTCTAATGTCAAGCTAAACAGAAGAATTCTTTGTCTCCAGCTGGTGACCCAAGATTTATGTCACAGATTTAAGGAACATAAGGACAATTAAATCACTATGAGCCCACCACCAAGGATATTTTTCAAAAGAATGGAGTTATATGTGCATGTGTCTGTCAAAAAGAAAGTAATTTGTATCAGTATGAGGTGCCAGAGATTGTGTATCATTATTATACTTGGTTGCAAACGACATTGGATAATCATACATTTTAAAATATTTAAATAGTTTGTTTTAGCCTCTGACATTGTTTTCTGTAAAAGTATGATTTCCTCCAAATTATCAGTACCTGTCTTCCTTTTTTAGCCACAAAATAGTAAAATAAAATGAGGGTAATGAAAAATCCTGTATATAAAATGTCTTGGAACTCCTGTAGTGTCTTCTCATTATCACACTGATTTCTGCCCAAATCCCGTGTTTTATATATGCCTTCTGAACTCACCAAGCTTCTCAACTTGATGGTACCACAATTCTAATGGTCACCTCAACGAATAATCTCAGAGTCACTTTTGACTTTCATGGCATCCAGTCACTGACAAAGTTTGGTAAACCAGTGTACTCAAAGTGAGGTTTGTGAACTGGTGCCAGCCCACAAATCTTCTAGTCGAGGAGGAGATGATTACAGAAATTGAGAGTAAGCGTTTAGAAACTTTTATAGTAATTTTAAAAAGTAATTTTATCTCTGGTGAATCTAGTAATAAAAACTTGGAGCTTATATTTTGTATTATTTTATATTTTATTTTTCTAATAGTTAATTTTTATTGCATTTTGAAAAACTATTTTTCCATGACAATTTAGAACTTAAAAAAATACTGGCCTGTCTCCACAGTTAGTTTGATAAGCACTGCTGTTGACTTATTTTACCCAGTTTTTTATGTCATTTCATTCCTTTCCACTCTGGCTACCTCTATTCTACCTAATCCAAACTCTTATTATCGTACACCCTGGCTTAACATAGTGGCCTTTTGCCTGGTCTGGTTATAGACTCTTAATTCATTACCTAGGCTGTGGTCGAATTCCAATTTGTAAAACCACATTGGAAGTCTTACCTGGGCTCAAAATGAGAACATGATTAGTTCCATCTTTGGCTAGACATGAAAAATACCGTCCAGCCTGCCCTCCTACTGATGTTCTGCCATTCTTGTACTGAAACCCACACTCATGCCAACCAGTTTGCGCTTCCCCAGTCATGCTCTTCTCACCATCACACATTTGTTCAAACTATTTTCTTCATCTGTAATGCCCTTTGCCCTGTTTCTGACTGTCAGAAGCCTACCCATCTTTCAAAGCCCAACTCAAACATCACATTCTCTATGCTGTAGTCCCTAATTACCCCTACCCAAAGTTATATCTCTTCCTAACTGCTGACATATCATATTAGTTTTCATGTATTACCTCACAATGTATTTCTTATATGTATATCTACTCTTTAGATTTGCAGGCTGTCCTTCACATTTTTATCTCCTGCCTTTCCTTCACAATAGTTAGTATATAGTACTAACTAGTATATAGTGGACAACAATTAAATATTAATTGAAAGTGTTGTTAAATAGTTTGCCTGAGGTCACAACAAAGGAAGACCAGGCATATCTCAGACTGACATTTATCCATTCGGTACCTTTTGAACATATCTCATGACAGGCACTCCTACGTGCTGGAGATATATATATATTAGATGATGATAAAACAGGTTTATGGTTTAGTAGGGAAGGCCTACAGCAATTGAAGAAAAAATAATAAATTTTAAATTTTGACAGGCCTTAAAGGAAAAAAAATAGGGACTAACAGGGATAGACTTATTTATACAGAGTCATATGGCAAACCCGTTTTGTGGAGGTGATATTCAAGCAAGTATCTGAAAACTAAAAGGAATAGCAGGAAGGAAGAACATTCTAAACAGAGGGAACCATAAGACTATTCAAGGAATGGAAAGGCCCCAGCAGCAAGAGCGTAGTGAGTGAGACAGAGGGACGTGAGGAGGAGCTAAAGAGGTGGGCAGGAGCCAGGCCTGGTAAGGCCTTGGAGGGAGGAGGGATTTTGTTTAAAGTGCAGTGGTAAACCTTTGGAGGATTTTAAGTTGGAAAGAGTCACAATCTTACTGACATTTTTTTTCAAAAATTTTTTATTTTCCCTTTTTTTCCCCAAAGCCCCCTGGTACATAGTTGTGTATTTTTTTTAGTTGTGGGTCCTTCTAGTTGTGGCATGTGGAACGCCACCTCAGCGTGGCCTGATGAGCGGTGCCATGTCCGAGTCTAGGATCCAAACCAGTGAAACCCCGGGCTGCCGCAGTGGAGCACACAAACTCACCCATTCAGCCACAGGGCCGGCCCCTGATTGACATTCTTAAAAGATCACTCTAAATGCTTGGGTGAATGGACTTTAGGGAGACCAGGGTGGCTCTGGTGGAAGAGAGAAAAAGACAAACTTAAAAATATTTAGAAAGAAGAATGCCAGGATGCATATAGTAGATGAGAAAAAGGAAAGAAGTCTTCCAGGATTCTGTCTTTAGTAACTGAGTAGTTGATGGTGCCTCTCCTTGAAATGATGAAAATCAGTAGGAAAAAGGACTGGAAGAGGGGCTGGCCCCATGGCCGAGTGGTCAAGTTCTGTGTGCTCTGCTTAGGTGGCCCTGGGTTCTCAGGTTTGGATCCCAGGCATGGACCTACTCCACTCCTCAGCCATGCTGTGGAGGCATCCCCCATACAAAGTAGAGGAAGATGGACACAGACGTTAGCTAAGCGACAATTTTCCTCAAGCAAAAAAAAGAGGAAGGTTGGCAACAGATGTTAGCTCAGGGCAAATCTTCCTCACCAAAAAAAAAGGACTGAGGGAAACAAGAATTGGTGTTGATTCTGGAAATGTTATAAGTTTGAGGTGTCATGTAGGCAATTTGATATCTACTAGTGGAGCTCAAGGGAGGGGTTATCCTGAATCTATGGCTTTTGAAGTCATCAATATATAGATGATATTTAAAGCCACAAGAATGGGTGGAGTTACTTCACGAAAGAACAAGAACAAGAGAAGAGGACCTAGAATCAATCCCTAGGAAACTTTGGCATTTCATGGTCTATCAAGAGCCAGAGAAGGAGAAAAACCAAGAAAGTGTGTTGTCACAGAAGCCGAAAAAAGAGAATGTTTCAAAAAGGAAAGAGTGGGGGCTGGCCCCGTGGCCGAGTGGTTAAGTTCACACGCTCTGCTGCAGGCAGCCCAGTGTTTCGTTGGTTCGAATCCTGGGCGCGGACATGACACTGCTCATCAAGCCACGCTGAGGCAGCGTCCCACATGCCACAACTAGAAGGACCCACAACGAAGAAAATACAACTATGTACCAGGGGGGCTTTGGGGAGAAAAAGGAAAAAAATAAAATCTTTAAAAAAAAAAAAGGAAAGAGTGGTCAGCTTTGATAACTGCTGAAAGATTGAGTAGGAAATGAGGATAGAAAAGTGTGTGTAAATTTAAAGGCACGGTGTTTGGAGCTAATCAGTTGTGACTTTATGGAGGAGTTGGTACTTGGGCTGGGACTGTGTGGGGTTCAGTAAGTGGAGATTGTGGGGTGGTCCTGGGGGTGCGATTGGGAGGTAGATGGGAGAATTCACTGTAAATGAAAAAGACTGAGACCCAAAGAAAGAGCCTTTATGCTTCTCAGAATCCTTAAGGGACTTTTCATGGCCTTTAATCTTTTAATAGTCTATCTGCTTTTTCCTTTGGCTACTCATCTTTTTGACTACGCTACAGCCAAGTTGTACACGTAGGCCATTTCATAAGTGGTTTGCAATGTTCGTCCTCTATGTCTTTGCTTATGCTCTTTCCTTAAAACAGACTGTTCCTCCCACTTTCTATTTAATAAAATGGTAGATTCTTGAAGACCCAGTTCAGGTGCCACCTCTTAATGAATTCTCCCTTACTTTATTCAAGAGTAAGTACTTTTTTTTTTTTAACTCCTAGACAATTAAGTTTCCCTATGTCAGTGAGTAATCATGTATAACTTTGTATTCAGATTTATGTAATATTTACTATACTATAGTTATTTTTCATTTTCACACTGAATCACTGTTGGGATATAGTAGTTGAAGACAAGATGGTAGGCAATGTGTAAATTTTCATTGAAGAATTAGAATTTGAGAGAACTAATTGAGATAAACCAGTAAGGCAGTACAGAAGGCAACAAGACACTGAAATTCTTCCTTATATATGACCCCCAAAAATGTCCTTTCTTTAATTTTAATCCTCTTTCTACTCACTTGAATAAAAAATTTAAAAAGAAGGGAAAATTGTTCGGTCAATCTCACATTCTTTTTTCTAGTATTTTTAAAATTGTGGCGAACTATATATAACATAAAATGTACCATTTTAACCATTTTTAAGTGTATGGTGCAGTGGCATTAAGTACTTTCATATTGTCGTGCACCCATCACCACCATCTCCAGCAATCTTAGATGCTTGAAGAAGGCAATTGAAATCAGTTCAGTCAGTTAATGTAGTTCTCATCTTTGCCTTTTTATCCAGGTTATTGAAGGGAATATAGAAGTTAATCACATAAAGAATGTAAATGACTAAAAAAAATACTACATCAGTAGATCTGAGTCAGTCATGTGAGAGATGAGTCTTAAGTTTTTTATCCCCATAAAGAGCAGTTGAACAGGGTCATCATTAAACAAATTCTTTCTAAAGATGGTTCTGTTTTTATTCCAGTCTGTATTTTAATATACTCTGGAACTACAGATATTTTGTAATAAATGAACACATAATTTTTTATCCTTATGTTGTGTGCCCTTTCCTTTATGACAAACACACATACAAAAATGTACCTTTATTCACCTGTCTTCTGTGTGCCCAACTTGGGTCATTTGATTGCTTCTATTCCATGTAATTAATGCATTCCAAGAGTGCTTGTCATCTAGTGACTATTGGATAAACATCAGCATTAGTATCATTAGTCCATTTTTTTCTCCAATATAAATAAAGCTGCCGTGTACAGATTAATGTATATGATCCTTTTCCCTCCTCTCACTTTACTCATCCCCACATTTTGGATTGTTTTCTAATGGTAGATTCTCCGAAACAGGTTTATAATACCAAAAAACTCAAAAGTTTTGGACATGGACATTTTCAAGCATATAATGTCAATTTACTTTTCAAAAGGATTTTACCAATTTATAATGAGAATATCAGTTTAACCATTTCATTGTAAATAGTTAATTTTCAGATCATTAGCCATACCTGTGTCAAATGTGGTGGTACTATATCTGCAAACTAATGTTATTATAAAATAAAATTTTGAATAAACATACCAAGTCTTATACATTCAAATAGGTCACCATTATGTACTTTATTTTTTTGACTCCATTGATCAAAACATTCTTGAATCTCCTCTTTTGAAATTGCCTTCAGAGCAATTCCAAGTAACAGCTATGTTATTAAGAAAAGTTTGTAAGGTTTTATGGGCACGTGGCTCAATCCAAAATCGTGTGTGTGTGTGTATGTATACGTGATTTTGGATAGAACCGCGTGCCTAGAAATAGTAATACATTTGTTTTTACACACACATACTTTCCTAGTCACGATAATGAAGCATTTTCATGAGCTACAAACTGGAAGGAATGTTCAGTATAAGGGCATAAGCCCGTGTTTCAAATTATCTTTTTCTTTTCCATGAAGCAATATAATCTAGGTAATCGTGATAATAAAATACCAATTTTATCACAGTTTTTCCTAGTAGAAACCCGAGGAGCTTATTTAATCACATTTATGGCAGTTTCACAAAATGAAATCACTTTGCCAGGTCATAAAATCTTCATAGTACACCAACCACATCTGGTCATTTTAAATGAACTTGTATCAAAGAGACATATAATTTTAAACCAGGTTTTTTTTCCTGCTCATCTATTTAAATAACTCACCAAGTAACTAATTCAGTTTTCTTTAATCTTAGTGTTAAGTAGTGAGATTCTTTTGAAGGTGATATTAAAAACATTTTTTACAACTGGCATTCATATTATTTTTTAAAAGCTTACTCTAAATCAAATTAATGATTGTTTTTCATATTAGTTTTTATTTTATGTGTGTGATTAAAAGCAGGTTTCCCTGGTGGGCATTTGTTCATCTGTTTCTGACTGCCTCATGGGGTGAAAGCCCTTGATCTTCCTACTTGGTATGCATTGACCAGTTGTCAGCTTCTGCTTGTTTGTATGTAGCTCCTCAAACATGCTAATGTTGCATTCCCCAGTAGGGCCTGGAGTTCTCATGAAGGGGGGAAAAGGCCTTTAATAATGCAGTTCTAAACTGATGTGGGCTTACATTTCACAATATCCATGTTTATATTTACATATATTCTTTCTCTACCCAAATCTGTTTAATTACAATCATTAGATTTATGTCAAAAAAGGAAAGGCAACAGGCAGAATATGCATATATATACACATACTAATTATACACAGTCACCAGACTGAAAACAGTTATAAATGACTGCTAGACTAATGTAAAATCCAACTAGGATTATATCCGATAGAACACTAACATAAAGACAGAGATTGACAGGCTATGAAAATGTTCTGTGTATTCTGCCTTGTTGTATTTCAAAATACAAAAACAAAGCCTTCAAAATAGAGCAGAAATCAAGGAGTGGGTCTAGTGGTGCCATAATTTAGAACTCTGGAGCAGTAATTTTAAGAGGTTTTTTCTTTTTGGTAGGGGAAGATTCACCCTAAGCTAATATCTGTTGCCAATCTTCCTCCTTTTTTCTTCCCTTTCCCCCCTCAAAGCCCCAGATCATAGTTGTTTATAGTTCTAAGTTCTTCAGGGTGGTTCTTTGTGAGCCACTGCCACAGCATGGCTGCTGATAGACAAGTGGTGTGGTTCTGTGCCCAGGTACCAAACCCAGGCCACCAAAGCAGAATGCACAGAACTTTAACCACTAGGCCATCAGGGCTGGCTCAAGAATTTTTTAAAGGGACCCTAAGATCAAAAAGTTTGAGAATTGCTATTCAAGAGCATGGTCTCTGAGCTTATACAGTATTCCACAGGTGGCTTTTGCAGGTATTAATAAGATGAAAAGAGCAAGTAAAACTTCTCTTTGTTTCTGTAGCTGCCAAGGCTGCTTTAAGAATATTACAGGTGCAGTTTAGTGTTGTGAGGGCATGTGTAGACTTACACTTTTCTTGCCGGAAAGCCCACGTGAAAGCCTTATGCAGGCGTGCAGCAGTATTTGAGGAAAAGCCATCCCCTTGACCCTTTGATGGACTTCAGCTCATGAAATCTTATAGCTTTACTGTCTTACAAAGTCATTGTTGTTACTTTAATCCAACCTGATCTTTTCTTACTACAGGGCTACAACACACAGCGATCTTATTCTGAGAGCAACAAAACTGGGAATCCCTTATCGGGTTATTCACAATGCTTCCATAATGAATGCTGTAGGCTGCTGTGGTTTACAGGTAATACTATGCAGGATGTTTTTTTAAATGGTGCTTAGCAAAAATTTTTTGTTTTTCTACAAATTGCAAGTAGATTTTATTATATTTCATGAATTATAAGACATTATTATTTTATACTACATCACTGTGTACTGTTTTATAATACTAAATTTTTTTTATACTAAGTTTTCTTGTAACTTAGATTTTTTCCCACTAGTTGGAATAGGCTATTGATATTTAGCTAGAGAAAGATTTTAATCTTATATCCAACTTGTGCATACAAAAAAGGAAATATAACATAATTAAATTGGTTAAATATTCCTGAAACCTTTTTTCATTCTTCCAAATAGCTTATTCTGCATTGCTGAGGCCCACGTTTTTCCACTCGGTATTGTTTTCTGTGGCATCAAGAGCCTTGTGATGCAGCATTTCTTAAAATAATTTATAATAGGGCCAAAAGTCACTGATACGAGGCTTTTAAGGCAGCTTTGCAGTTTTTGATGTGTCAAGTCAGTTGTTTTAATCCAAGACTCTTGGTTCTGAGGGGTTAAAATAGTGCTTCATAACCGTTTCCAAGATTTTCTTCCAAACTGCTGGCATTCATTTTCCAAGTTTGATATTTGTGTTCTGGTGTTCACACATATATAATCCATGACAACTATGATTGCTTATGGCCAACTGTGGTTTTAAGACCTCATTGATTCTTAAGGCACGTTCATATCAGATATATTGTAACAGGAAAAAAAATGTGTATCTTAGAATCTATGAAATAAGATACTCTCTAATATATTTTCCTAGACTGCATAATTTAAAATAGCTATTTACATTATCATTGTATGCATGGCACGCTTAAATTTTAAAATAAGTGTATAGATATATTTCATAATGCAAAAAGTTTGGCAAAGTCCGCTTCCTTATAATAGCTGGTGTTTTTTTTTTTTTACTATTTGGATTCTCATTTATGGAAAAAATGATAACCTATACCAGTGGTTCTCAAACTTTAGTATTCATCAGAATCACCTGGAGAGCTTGTCAAAGAAATTGCCTGGCATTCCCCTTAGATTTTCTGATACTGTAGATCTAGGGTGGGGATCTGAGAATTTGCATTTCCAACATTCTCAGGTGATGCTGATTCTGGTATAGGTACCACACTTGGAGAACCACCAACCTAGACAGATAAAAAATTTCTTACAAAGTTAACGAACAGTACTATCTTTTTTTTTAGCATAGCAGCATTGGAAAACAAATATGCTTGCTAAATGTAGAATGTTAACAAGTTACCTCGTCATGCTCTCTTGATCAGTTTTTAAAAGGGGGAGTGGGCACCACTTTAGACAGGCATTCTGTCAAAGAGCTTTCCCGTGAGTTCAAAAAGAGCCTTTGAGTTATTGAACAGAAGTGCTGTTTGGGTGCTGTGACAGACTTGAACAGTTTATGCTTTCCAACATCTTTACCTTCGGTTAAAGAGTAGTAGCATGAAATTCCCAACCTAGAAATGGGTGCAAATTTTTTTAAACTGTCTGTTTATCAGCCCCTTTTCAGCTATTTTATTGTTTTTGTTTTATTCTAAAGCAGCATAGGGAATTCAGAATCAGCCATTGAGTTTTTTTCATGAACTTTTTAGTTTATTAACTGAGAGAAGACTCTTGATTATCAATAAAAATGAAAGTAAGTAGTTGCGTAGAGTAACACTTCTGCACACACATACACACACACACAGCCAGTGATAGGCCTTCTCTTAAAGGCTATAAAATACAATTCCTTACCACAAACCCGATATTCTTTTAACGAAAATTTTCCTTGTTAAATGAAAAGTATATTAGAGGCTGCCAAGTTACACACTGTTAAGAGGAATAGTGATCCATTTATTCAACAAATACTGTTTACCTACTTATTGTTGGTGTCCTCAGTGCCTTTGAATACAGTGATAACCTGACCAAAAAGGTCCGTGTTCTCAAAGAGTGTGCATTCTAGTAGGAGGGAGAGGCAATAAGAAGTAAAAAAATAAATTTCAGGTAGTGGTAAGTATAAGAAATTCAAGTAGACTGATAAGTTAGAGAGAGTCACTACTCTAGTTGGGTGGTCAGGAGAGGTCTCTAAGGTGGTAACATTTAAGATTCGATATGAATCAAGAAGGGATTAGCATATTCCAGTCAGAGGGAGCAGTTCATACAAAGACCCTAAAAGTGGAAATGAGCATGGTTTGTTAAAGGAACCAAAGACAGGCTTTTTGGAGAGTAGCAGGCAAGGGGAAGGGTGATCTGAGGTCAGACAGGTGAGTAGGGCTGGCTCACTAGACTCCTAATCCAACGTCAGGAGTTTGGATTTTATTCTAAGTGATATGGACTGCCTTTAGAGGGGTTTAAGCAGTGCAAATACTTGATCTGATAAATGTTTTTAAAAGATATCTCTAGCTAGTGTGTGGAGATTGAATTATTACCAGGCAAGATGGGAAGTCAGGAAATCAATTAGGAGGCTGTTTTAGTCCTTAGAGGAGATATGACAGGAGCTTGGACTGCATGGAGGGGTGGAGTGTAAGAGAAGATCAAAAGAAGTAGACTTATAGGTGTAGTGTCTATTGAGAGAATTGAGATTTAGGGAGATGTAAAGAGCCATTTCTGCCTTGCTGATAGTCCTAGGAGAGGCAGTAGACTGTATATGCTACTAGATTCTTTCCCACCATCTTCACTAGCACAGTTATTGTGGTCCTTACCCCCATGGACTTGTCTATGGGGGCTGGACCCTTCTATCCCCATTGCTCAGTTGGTTTCTTATTTTGGTTGGTTATATTAACTTGTCATTTCTAGAGCACTTGCCTCCTGTCCTAGGAACCCTCTGTCAGTCTTCCTATGCTTTCAGGACCATTATTAATCTAGAATTGATTATGTAGAAAAGTATGATTAGGTTTATCTTTCTCCCAGACCATTGAAGGCATGGATGCTGCCCTGAATTTTCATCTTTTGTCTTGTGAAGAATAGGTAGTCTTCAAATAAATATTTAGCACATGTATATATATATATTTCTTTTAAAGATTGGCGCCTGAGCTAACATCTGTTGCCAATCTCTTTTTTTTCCTCCTTCTTCTCCCCAAAGCCCCCCAGTACATAGTTGTATATTCTAGTTGTAGGTCCTTCTAGTTCTGCTATGTGGGACACTGCCTCAGCATGGCCTGATGAGCAGTGCCATGTCCGCACCCAGGATACGAACCAGTGAAACCCTGGGCCGCCAAAGCAGAGCGTGCAAACTTAACCAATTCGCCACAGGGCTGTCACCAAGCATATGTATATCAAGTGAAAGAAGTGAGTCACAGAAGACACATGTTTTATGATTCCATTTGTATGAAATGTCCAGTAAAAGCAAATCTATAGAGACAGAAAATACTTAGTGGCTGGCTGGGGCTAGGGGTAAGAAGAAGGATTAGCTCTAAATGGACATAAGGGATCTGATTGGAGTGATAAAAATTTTCTAAAACTGGATGTGGTGATGGTTGCACAACTTGGTAAATTTACTAAAAATCATTGAAGGTACACTTGAAATGGGTGAATATTTATATAAATTATACCTCAATTAAGTGTTTTAAAAAATGAATTACACAAAGTTTGCTAGATGAACAAGAAGATGAAAGACAGAGGGAAATGTACAGCTAAAGAAGAGAGTCACGGAAGCACTTTGGGGAATCTGCAATGTATTACAGAAACACACACACAAATGAATGCATATGTACATACCACAGAAACCTTGGCTCTCTAGGGATTAGTTAACATAAGACTTAATGTATATGTGGGGTAAAAATTGACTATAAATTTGGTGGAATTGGTAAAGGAAAAATATAGTGGAAAAGATTTAAAGTTTTACTGCAGATTGAAAGGTCTTGGTTTTACTTTTTGCTCAGGCAGTAACTAAGGAGTCATCTCGCTTCTCTGGATCTTGGGTTTCTTAACTACAAGGGGATGAAGTAGGGACAGGAGGAATGTTAGACAAGAGCAATGGTTTTCAAACTGCCCCGTGTTTTATGAAGATGCTTTAGAGATTCTGCAGATAACGAAGTAATTGACGCCAAACAACAAAGAGTAAATCCCCAAGACAGCCAATCATTATTAACTCTGTTGATGTTTTATTTAAGAATTCATTTGGAAAAGAGATTTGGCAGTGAAAAAATGAAGAATACTAAACTCGATAAGCTCTAATATCCTTTAGATTTGGAATCTAAAAAGCTGGCCTGTTTTCAATTGTAGGGAAAGGTTACCTTGACCAAGATGTATTAGATACACAAATTTTCATTGAGTAAATGTTAAGAGTTTTCAGAATTAAAACAGTAGTTATAAAAATATATACTTAAAAATCATGTTATTTGAAATTCCTAAGTAACAGATATTTGTAACACTTAAATATTACTTGTATTTTGAGGATTTTTCTCAAAGAAGAGTCCATTTTTTTGTTTAGGGCCAAGCAAGTTGGTTGTATTTAGACATTCCTGATAATGAAAAACCAGAGATTTTTCTCAAAACACAAAAAAAATTAGAAACAAAGTCCTTCTTTTCTTGAATTTTTCAAGTTAAGTGTTTAGCACATTAATCATATAGAATCAGAATTGCTTTCATTGACCGTTGCTTCTGCTTTAGAAGACCCATTTTTAAAAATAATTCTTTTCCTTGATAATAAAGGACATACATACTCATAGAAAATTAGGAAAATACAGTAAGTATAAAGACAAAAATAAAAGGATTCATAGTCCCACCACCTGGAGGTAAGCACAGTTACCATTCTGGTCTATTTTCTTTCAGTCTTTTTATTCAACACTTACTGTGTATACATTCTCCTGATTCAGACAGGCCAAATAAAAGAAGAAAGTACAAATCCTAAAACACTTTCTTTATGTGATATTTATCGTTTATTGCTAATCATTTATGTGGTGGAATATATTCATTCTTTGGTAAGAATTTGGTGACTAAAATGGTTTAGAGACATTTTGAAGGACAATAAATGAGACAATTCACTGACACCAAGTAGCAATGATTTTTGCGTTATCAATTGTGGCTGACTTCAGGGAAAAGATTGTATAATTTTCTCATCATTATGAAATACTTCCACTTTCTCTGGCTGTTGCATAAGCAGCCTTGATTATTGCCATATGTTCCTCTGTTTATATAATACATTTCTACTTTGAAAAAAATGCATATTACTTTCAAAAAGTAACAACTCATTTCCTTCCTTTATTTTCATAAAACAACACTCATTGTAATAATCAGCATTGTTGACCTTGTACTAGTTCTCACTGTTAATTTTCAGAAGCATTAAATTGGTTTCAGTGTTGTCTAGGGACTAATGTAGAAATGATAAAGCCCAACATAGTACGAAGAAAACTTAAACTAGGTAGTAAGGATATCAGAGCTCTACACTGCCTTAGAAGAACTCATCTGATAAGTTCTTGATTCTTTTAGTCACTTTGGAATTGTGTTTGACCACATGCTAAATCATGGGCATATTAAATTTTTTTTTTTTCCTTTTGAGGACGATTAGCCCTGAGCTAACTGCTGCCAATTCTCCTCTTACCTGAGGAAGACTGGCCCTCAGCTAACATCCATGCCCATCTTCCTCTACTTTATGTGTGGGATGCCTGCCACAGCATGGCGTGCCAAGCAGTGCCATGTCCACACCCGGGATCCAAACCAGTGAACCCCAGGCTGCTGAAGCAGAACATGCGAACTTAACCACTGTGCCACCAGTCTGGCCCTTATAGTTTTCTTTTTAAATTGTATATCTGATTGTGCCACTCTTCTACTCAATCCTGGTAAATCCCATCCTATGCAGAATGTTCAGTTACTTGTATATGTTTATGTGTTAGCCATATTATAAAGTCCTTGATTTACTCATCTTCACATCTTCTGTGGTACTTTATTTCACTGCCATGCGTATTATCAATGTACAACAAATATTAGCTGACTTAAATTGTTTATTTACTTATTCTCCCCCACCCCAAGATGGATCTTGTCTTTGAAATTATATGCCTTAAATTGTAATTCTTTCATTTAATTCATATGTGGGTTCTCTCATTTGTGTGTTAGAATATAAATCTTGTAGCTCTTCTGTCTACATTGTCATTCAACTTTATATACCTAATGTGTGGTCATATCCATAATCTTTCTCAGTGTCAGCAAAAATCAGTGTTACATCAGTATTAAGGAAAATGCATGTGAGGATTAAAAACACAACAACAACTCCAAGACTGGCGTTATGTATAGAAGAGAAAACTAGTATCTTGATTATGTGGTTTTGTGGTGCGGTTTTTGGCTCAGCTATCTTTTACCTCACAGATTTAACTGTTCCCATTTAGGCTATGCGTGTGTCAGAGAGACATGTGGGGCTTAATAGAGTTCTTAGCAAGTTAGATTTTCTAATTTTTCCATATGCAGAGAAGATATTTTTTAACTTAAAAATCATAAAATATTTTTCTTTGACTATAAAATAACAGAAGCATTAAAGCCTAATTATAAAGTGTAATTTACAAAGCATCTATGCTTTTGAAAGGAAAGAAATATTGGTAGCAATGAAATGAGCTAGAAGACTAATAAGGTCATTCAGGCAGGTGATGTTGAGGGCTAAAACTAAGGTAGTGGGAAAAACAATGAATAGTCAGTTTCTGGGTAAATTATAGAGCTGAAATTGATAGGAATTGGCACATGGTAAGATGTCAAGAATTAGAGATACTTGTTAGAAGCAAGTCAGGCGGTATCTATTTCTAGATAATTGCTTAATGCCATCCTAAATATTGCCCAAGATTTCCTACTTCTCTTACTTTGTTCATGCCGTCTCATTCTTCCGCCATGTTCAACTTCCCCAGTCTAAATCTTCTCCATCCTTCAAGGTCCAGCTTATGTCTTCTCTCTTCAGAAGTTACCTTCAGGTGCTCTCTATGTGGGAGAAGTGCTGAACTCTTATAATATAGTCTATATCTCATTTTTCATTTACTACCTAATATTTGTCTTTCTTGTGCATCTTCTCACTCCAACTAGACAATGCCCTATATATAATTAAATGGGTAGTTTTAAGTTGAGATTTTGTTTGTCTTCCATAGATCAAAACTTGATCCAATATCAAGTTAAACTGTTTTCTGTATAACTTATTTTAGATCAAAACAAAAATAGGCCTGTATTTGCCTACTATTTTTAGAAAACAGCCCTTTTTGTAGTTGTTAAATTTAGATTTGCATCAATAATGTTTTGGGGAAAAATGATCACAGCACAAAGGCTTGTATTTGTAAGACGGTAAGTGCTTAGGCTGCTGCAACCTCAGTTCTCGTCACTGTATGATTTTGCTGCAGTGTATTTTTATAGTTTACTGTAAGTCCTTCAATTGTGAAACACAAAGTACTGGTCCTTCTGTTCTTTGAGGTACTGACATCTAAATGGTGAAACCATTTGCATAATGTTCCAGAAGTCATTGAAGAAGTTTACACCGCAACCATGTGAATGGTGACAGTCTGTAAATCAGGGTCCTGGAAAGCAGTGCTTATGTGAGGTTTTCTTTAATCCCCCAAATTAAATTCACAGATGCTTTTACACAGTGTTTATATGTGACTAGCATCTCAATTCTCTTTTAAATGATCTTTCCCTTTCTTTTTAAATGAAGAATTTACCTCCATGACTATATTTCTATGATTCTTAAAATATTGAAGACCCATTTAAAGTATTTATATATGATTGCATATATGATTTTCTTTAATAGTTTTCCCTTAAAGTTTTTTATAGAGTAATACTAATATTTCAGAATCTGATCAGAGATGCCAAAAATGCTTTTTAGAATATAAACAGTTGAACTTGTTAGAATTAAATCATAAGCATAGTTTAGAATATTTGGTAGTATTTTCGAGCTCACTCCAGTAAAGAAAGCAGTTGGGTTGTGACAGGACACAGCATTTTAGAACATCTTCATATCATCATTATAAACATCATTGTTATTATATCATCAAATCCTTAACATTTATTGAGGCTTTACTATGTGCAAGGCACTAGGCACTCTACACACTTTGTCATTTAATCCTTGAAGAACCACATTATTAGGTTTATGGTCATTATACCCAGTTTGCAGGGGAGTTCCTCCTCAAAGTCAGGAAAGTCACTTGATGTGTTTATTATCACCCAGTGACTAAGAACCAGGGCTGTGACCCCGGGCTTTCGCCTGTTCTGTGAGGTGTCAGTGAGACTGCATACTCCAGGAGGGCCCGAGCTCTGTTTTGCTTCTCACTTTATACCTGTGTGTAGCATAATGCCTGGCACATACTGGGTGATTTATAATAAATATTTGGTAGATAAATTTGCCTCTCATAGAACAATAACAGTAACAAGGCTAGGTCAATTTCTTGTAACTTGGGTGAGTGTATTCCAGGAATCCCACCTTGGACCTCTAAATGTATTTTTCACAGAGAAACCTTGTTACATGTGGCTGGAAGATTTATGACTCTGGATTCTTGGAGTTATATGGGTCTTTATACACTCATCTGTGAATTCGACTGCCGCTGGGTCGCATGGATTCTATGGGGGAAATGCCGTTTTTTTTTAGGAATATTAGCCCTGAGCTAACATCTACTGCCAATCCTCCTCTTTTTGCTGAGGAAGACTGGCCCTGAGCTAACATCCGTGGCCATCTTCCTCTACTTTATATGTGGGACGCCTGCCCACAGCATGGCTTGCCAAGCGGTGCCGTGTTCGCACCCAGGATCCGAACCAGCGAACCCCGGGCCACCAGAGCGGAACGTGTGAACTTAACTGCTGTGCCACCAGGCTGGCCCTGGAAATACCTTTATAGACAGTTTTCAAATGACTTGGGGAATAGAGCCCATTGGTAGGTAAGTTGGAGGTCATGGCCATATAAGGAGCGTGATGAACCTCCCTTTGGAAATTCAAAGTCACCATTAGGAGTATTGGTTATAGTTTTTAGGACCTCAATCTATAAAAATCAAGAAAAGTTGGGCTTCTCTAGGGATGTAGGGATGGAGGACGCTGAATGCCCAGCTTCTGTTTCCTTCCTATCTGCCTCCCCTTTTACTTGTTGCAGCAGCTTCTGAAAACTGATCTGGGAAGCCTTAGGATGATAATCCCTTCGCCAGACCAGTTTCTTCATTTTTCAAATGAAGAACTTTAGGCTTAGGAAAGTTAGATGATTTCCTGAAGTCACAAAGCTATTTCAATCACACAGTTAATTTGTGGCAGAGGACTAGATGTGATTTCCAGCATCTGTTGCTTTCCAGCTCTATTAAAAATTCTTTCAAGCAGTGTTTAACTTGAATAATTATGTCTTTACATAGCAACTTCAGTGTTATGTTTTACTGTATATTATGTCTTTGAAAATAAATGTCCTTTGTATACTGCCTAGATAAGAACTAATGCTAGCCTATCGCTTCACAGTTTGAATAACTTTTTACATGTTATTTGATCCTTACAGCCCTCTAGGTAGGAAGGACAGTATGTTATCACTATTGCCATTTTAGAGAGAGAGACTTAGAAAGAGTAATGTCACACGACTAACATGTTGCAGAACCGGAATTCAAAAGTAGATTTTCTCCGCATAAAGTTTGGAATTGGACTCACAGAAGTGAACTTTGCAGCCAGCCTGGAAGCAAGCTGGAAGCAAGCAAGCTTCTTGGTTGTATGATGGTCAAATGGGATGGGTGGGCCAACTGGGGGGAAAGGAGGAGGTTTGGGAAGAGGCCGCCCTCATAACTGAACTCTACAGTGAGGGAACAAATAGTGGGTAAAGTAAGGGAGTAGGTTTTGAGAAATGGCTGGAGTGAGTATAGCATGTGTATTTACTGAGATGGTGTGGTGGAAAGGAGCACTTCCTCAGAGCACTTTGAGTTTCTTTTTCATTAGTAACTAGCTTTGTGACCTTAGGCAAGTCAGTTGATCTTCTGAGCTTTGGTGGTCTCATCTGTAAAGTGAGAAGAATAATTAACCTTGTGAACCCTGCTCTGACTACTCAGAAGTCTTTTGGCTTCCTTCTGGGTTCTTTGTATTTCAGTATTTTTAGCAGCTACATAGCTGAATCATGAACTGGTTGTATATGTTCCTGTACTGACTGCAGAAATACTAGAAGCTTCCTATTGAAGGCATCAGAAAGACACCAGCTGCTGTGGACCAAAGAGAAAGTTTTATGACCTTTTTTGTGACAAATTTGATCCCCAACCCATCTCAAGTCTGGTTCTCGCTTTTTATTTTGGTGGTTATCTATGAAATAGTAGTGAACTGTTCCATCATTAATTAATGTTTTTATTTTTTCTAGTTGTATAAGTTTGGAGAGACAGTTTCTATTGTTTTTTGGACAGACACTTGGAGACCAGAAAGCTTCTTTGACAAAGTGAAGAAGAACAGACAAAATGGCATGCACACCTTATGCTTACTAGGTAAGGGCTCTGGAGTTTCCTTATAGTCACAATATGGAGTTGTCATATTAGTCTCATTTTATATTTTGTGTTAAGGTGAAACCATTCTGTGGATAACTAACTAGAGGTAAGAAAGGACGGTCTACCCCCTTCCTCATACTCTCAGGAGACATGCATTTTCTGCTCCAAATACCACATGGCTCTTCCTGCATACATGCCATAGTTCATGCTGCTCCGCTCTTATGCCCTAATAGATCCTCTCCAGCATCCCATAGGTTGCACTTTTATCCATCAAGACCCTGTTCTTGCCATTTTACTGCAATTAAACAGACTTGTATTGAGCATTTATTCTTACCAAGCATCATTGTGTATCTCCTAGAGATATTCTTTGAATCCTGCAATATTGATGCCATCAGAATTACAGATCTGAAATAGATCTTATTGAAGCATGTTTTACAGTTGAAGTTCACAGAGATATTGGATCAAATTCCCACTGTCACCCAGTGGCACTGGTGGCAGAATTGGTAGAATGCAGATAGCCTGTTATTCCCAGCTCTTGTCACTGTATCTTGCTGCCCAGATCCTCTTTACTACCTAATGTGGGAAGAGGCTGGGAGCACCATCACTGTATACTAAGAGATGGTATTGATAGAGCTTCGGAAGGACATGCAGTGCATTTTCCAGGAGAGGCACTGGAATTGTACCGATTCACTTTCGCTATCAGTTCCTATTCTAACAATCTATGTTGTAAGAATACTGGTATCGATGCTTTATCCTGTGACTGATGAACAGAGATAAGTGGCATTTTCAATAACTGAAATAATACTTATACTTGGAATCAGAAGACAAAATCTGAGTGCTACTACTTACTAGCTAGAGAATATTGTGAACATTCTTTACCTTTGTCTTCATTTTTATCTAATAGGAATAATCCCTCCTTGCCTCATGAAGTTGTTTAGAGTAGTACTTCTCAAACTATATGTAGTAAAGGACCAGGTTTTGTTATTTTTTGTATATATATTTATTTTTTAATTTCTTATCTTTTGTGTCAATGTCAAATTACTATAAATGTTTGTAAACACTTATTCTCCTGTAGTTACTTCATCATTTACTGGTAACAAAATGCTCACATACTCGCATCAGTCCTCAGATCACACATTGAATTGCACTGTTTTAGTGATTACCGTGTGTGAAGCCATCCAGCAAAATGTCTGCCACATAGCAGAGGATCAGGGCAGAGAATGAATCCATGATTTTGGCCTCTATACTAAGGACAGCTATTCAGAACATGAGAAAAGATTCCTATGTGCCAAAAACGTTAGTTTTTTTTGTGTAATATAGCCAATTCTGTTGTTTAATAATGTTATATAATTTGTGCATTATCAGAACCCCAATTAATATGTCTCTTTTAGTAGAAAAAAATTATAGAAAAGTTTTACTACTACTTGGCATTTCCAATGGGGTAGAAATGGAAATTAATATTGAGAGCAGGGGTGAGCAAACTAGTTCTCATGGGTCAAATCCAGCCTACTTCCTGTTTTGTAAATAAAGTTTAATTGGACACATGCCACTTCATTTATGTATCATCTGTGGCTGCTTTCATGCTACAATGGCAGCGATAAGTAGTTGTGACAGAGACTTTATGGCCCTCAGATCCTAAAATATTTACATCTAGCCCTTTACAGAAGAAATTTGCTGACTCCTGATCTAAAGTGGAACTGTACCTAATCTAATGTGGTCCCCCTGTGATTCTCTTTCCCATTACCTTGTATTATTTCTTTTCAGTCTTACCACCTATCTGCATTATTTTATTAACTTGTTGGTCTTCTCTGCTTCATAAGAACAGGGACTTTGTCTTGCTCATTGCTCTCTTCCTAATGTTCTAGAAGTTTGTCACAGTGTAGCTGTTCAATAAAATTTATGGAACTTCATTGGTTGAAGGTTTTTTTCTCAGACTTGGTCTTATTACCCATTGGCACAGAAAATCTTCAGCTCCTGCTAGTTCATTCAGTTCCAGCCAGAATATGTTCCTTTTTTTCCATCCACATTGACACCTAATTAATTCTAGATCTAGATCAAGCCGTGAGTGCTCCTCTAACATTTTTTTGGCTTATGCTTTTATCCCACAATTAACTGGTATGACATATTTTCTTAGTTTATTGTCAATGAATTTGGAACTCCATTCTTAATTAATTAATTCGCGTTATAGTTTTCTCCTTGGATTTTCCATGTGGAAAGAGACTGGTCCTACTTTTTTGTAGTTCTTACTGACAAGCCCACTGTCAGGCACTTGTTAGTTCCTGTGGATTACGCCATTAGATAGATCCATCATCTTATCCCAAACTTAGATCCAGTTAAGGCCAGTAGTATGTAAAGGTCAAAGTAAAATGATGAGGGAAGGATGGCTGTTAAAAGGACTTTTGTTAAAGAAATAAGTAGAAGTATATGCAACTGAGGGATAAAAAATAGGGATTCATTGGAACTCGGATACTAGAGTGAGTGAGTGGGGTGGGGGTAGGGATGGGGTGGAAGAGTTGTCTTACAACAGAACTGAGAGATTTTAAGACAGAACAGGGAGAAAACTTAAGAGGCAGGCTACCCGATAACTTCTCCTTATATTCATAAAAAATGGGAGGATGGGGGGAAAGTAGCATTTATCTTTTAGGAAGCTTTGGAAAGGCAATTAGAAAATCAGTTTACAGGTATTTATTGAGTATTTACTGTATGCCCAATGTTGAGTTAGGTTGTTTTGAAATACTAAGGAAGTATTAGATATGGGTGTTGCCCTCAGGATTTTGAAATCCAGTTGGAACTAACATGCTGTGGACATGAAATTGTAAAGCACAATTAAGTTCTATTGTATGAAAAGGCAGGAAGGACAAACCAGAACTTTGGCTCTTGAACTCTCTAAGAGCTGCCTCTTTTCTTGGCTTTCCTGGGAAAAGAGAAACAAGGTTAAACAATATATCTTCCTTGCTCCATTAACAAAAGCAGGAACAAGGTGTGAAGTATAAGATACCATGATTCCAAATCCTCAAACCATAGATCTCATCATTTAATCATCTGGAATTCTCATCATTTAAATTAGTATGTATTTATTGAATGCCTGCTATGGTCCAACCCGTGTAGGGATTAGTGAGAATATACCATGGTAAGAAACCACAGAGAATTTTAAATTTACTTGGAAAGACAAGACTGATATATATGATGTAATTAGAGATTAATAAAATGTAGTATTAATTGTATATTTCAGAGAACAAAGGGCATTTGAGGGAAAGTCAGCAAAGCTTTTATGAAGGAATTGGGACTTACTCTACTTAATTAATACTAAAGTAGATAGTTTAAGATAAGCTGGTTGGTTGGGTAGTAGTAGAGCCATGTGGAAAATTTGTTCAGTAGACATTTATTGAATATCTACTGGGTACTTTGCATTATGGTGCTGGTACTAAGATGAATAGGATATGTTTATATTCTAGCAAGTAGAAGTAGAGAGGAATAATTACAGCCTGTGTGAAGACAAGGGAAAAGTATTAAGACTGGTCTGGCTTGAGATTAATTCACTAATGCAGCCTTATGTTTGATTGAAAAACATCTGCCTGTGAAAAATTCTCCCAACCCTCTTCATTTTACAGATTCTGTAGAGCATATCATTAAAAAAGTTAGAAAATTAGAAATAGTACATTTAAAACCTTACTAATATAAGCATTTCAGAAGCTTAAGGTGAATGAATTAATAAATTCATTGAATTTTTTAAAATCTTACAAATATCATATAAAGGAAATCTAAGTTGACTTATACTATTAGTTGTATTGCAGGCCACATTTTCAAAAACAGTTACGCATTTTTTCCTGTATGTGGCTTCCAAGTGGAAATAATAATCAATATTTTGAATCTGAAAAATATGTTCACCATGGGTTCCAAGAACATTTAGAAACACATATAAGGGATTAATCTTTGTTATATTTTCCAAGCAAACTCTTTGGTATCCTTTATAGAAAAACTTTCACGATCCCTTAGGAAAGCTGTAGAAGTCTATCAAAAAGACCCCTTAGTTACACTGTATTTATTTTTGCAAAAACAAACTTTGGCTGAACTGTTTGTTTTCAGTATGTAGAACAGGAAGCAGCTGTTGCTCGTGCTGTTGTGTACTGAGTTCCTGTGAGGATGGAGAGCAGTTCGACTTTTTACCTTTTACCAGAGTGTTCAGCTGAGGATCAGTGATTAAAAAGTGTAAAGAATCAAATATTTGTGACGCTTGGATCATCAGGCTTCATGAGAACAGAGGTTATGTGCATTTTGACCCCTGTAGTAGCCCTGTACCTCGCAGTCAGTGCTAGGGGAAGCCGTTAAAAGCATTGAATGTTTGGTATTAAAGTGTCTATTCATAGTTATTAGAGTATGTCTTACCATTCCAAAGAAAGCAAAAGTCTCTTTTCAAAATGTGGGTAGAATTTTCTTCTGTTTATGATACATGCATTAAAGCTTACATTCTAGTGCCTGGACTATAGGTAGGAATAGGAACGTAAGATTTTTCAGTTGGGTCTGTGTGGTTACCACCTAGCAGAAGTGAACGCAAAGATTTTGATTAGCTGTTAGGTAATATACATACCAATATTTATCTGACTCTTTCCTGTGTCTTCTTTTCCAAGAAGAAATTAGATCCTTTCATGATGGTCTCAGGGCCAGCCTCATGTTTGTTTTCTGACTAATGACCTTTACGCAACCACAAGCTTCCATTCTTCTCTGTATTTCCATAAGAAGAGTGGCTAGAAACAAGAGCGAGGGAAGACTCACAAACTCTCAAATGAGCATTTTGGAGACTTGAGAAGAATGTTTCCCTAAAGTTTAGGTGATTCAACTGAAGTTTACACAAAGACTTTGGGATAAAGTAGTTAATTAAACTAAAAGAGAACTATTTTTTGCTTCCTCCAGACATCAAAGTAAAGGAGCAGTCTTTGGAAAATCTAATCAAGTAAGTTCTTATTCTCAGAATGCTTACGTCTATTTTAATTCCATGAACAATAAATTCTGCTTAAATGACATGAGTTCTAAAGATTGTTGAACATCAGCTTTCGTTAACAGTTAAAAAAAATACTTTTAATCTTAGGAAATGCTAAGCAGTGTGATAGAATAGAAAGAGCAATAGATTTCATAGATTCAACGCTGAGAACAGTGTTTGGCCCCCCAGTCGGCACTCAGTAAATATGTGTGGGATGGATTAATGAGTTGGGAGTCAGGAACGTGGGTTTGAGTCCTGAGTGTGCCTCTGGTTATGTGCTCTAGGGCAAGTTACTTCCACTGTTGAGTCTTATTTTCCTCATCTGTATAATGAGCCTAATAGTCCTTTTTTGCTTATCGAGGCAGTGTCCAATACAGTAGCAGCTACCCACATCTGACTAATGAGCACTTGAAATATGGCTGCTATAACTGAGGAACTGAATTTCTTATTTAATTTTAATTTCCTTAAAACTAATACTAAACTTAGTTATTGGAAAACTTTTAAGTGTAGTTAGAACAACTTCAATATGTAAATCTACTTTTACAATCATGAATTTTATGAAATCTAAATACAGATCAAGTATTTCCAGTGAAAATTGAACATTTGAATTAAGATGTGCTATAAGTATAAAATACATAGCAAATTTTAAAAACAGTACAAAACAATCTCTTTAATAATTTCATAGCAGTAAATGTTGAAATATAATATTTTGGATATATTTGCTTAAATATATTATTAAAATTAATTTTGTCTCTTTTACTTTTATTAATTTGGCTACTAGAAAATTTAAAATCATGTTTTTGGCTTGTATTTTACTTCTACTGGACAGTGCTGACTTAGAGAATTATTTTGAAAGTCAGGAAAATAATCTATATGAAGTGATTTATACCTGCAAAAGTGAGATTTTTATTATGATCACTGGGCAAACATGGTAGGCTTTTGAGGCATACAGAAGTAAACATGTCTTACCCTCTAAGATTTTCAGATATTTATTGC
This sequence comes from Equus przewalskii, assembly GCF_037783145.1. Lineage (NCBI taxonomy): Eukaryota > Metazoa > Chordata > Mammalia > Perissodactyla > Equidae > Equus > Equus przewalskii. The sequence continues at coordinate 341,715 of NC_091854.1, forward strand.
TTTAATTTACTTTTCTTAGAGGAGGAAGTGAAAAGAGGAATATGTGGTTTAAACATGGTAATAAAAAGAACATTATAGAACCTCATGAAGCTAGGATATAGAACAAATCGCTACTTATTTGAATTATTTTTGCTTAAGGTATCACTTTGAATAAAAGTGACTTTGATTTAGACATTTAGCTTTAAGTTATTGCACTTCTATTTCTGCCAACACTTCAGTGAGATCAGAGGGTAGTTGAAGTAGAACAATGAAAAAAGCTTAAGAAACCTAAGATCAGCAATCACTGTATCCATGCTTTAGGGCATACTTACAGTGGGTAACGTGAAAGCTTCAGACAGAATGTAGACTGTCTGTCATGCTTGAGTTTACCTGGGGAGTAATTGCATTAAAACGTATTATGTAATTTCACGGCTAAGAACAATGGCATCTAGTTTTATACTTACAGGGGAAGGAAGATCTATGAACCTCCTCGGTATATGAGTGTAAACCAAGCAGCCCAGCAACTTCTGGAGATTGTTCAGAATCAGAGAATACGAGGAGAAGAACCAGGTACTCAAGACCCTAAAGGCCTCTCATATTCCCCTCCTGCTGCATTGACCTGTGTATATGATATGGCATCTGACACACACACGTATGCCACCACCACTGAAGCCAGAGTCAGTGTTTTTGAATTGTACTTTTTTTGTCATTTTTTTCCAAGCTTAACTTAAATCTCATAGCCTGAAAGTTGTACTGAAAGAAAAATCATGGAGTTCTTTCTAGTAAAATTAATAAAATTACAGAAAGTGAAGATTTTTCACAAATTAACTATAAATCAGATTTGATATAAATGTGTTAATATATAAATATTTTAGTAAGATACAGAACTTCCATTTTAGCCCACATTTATGGTGAGATTTGTCCAATAAAAATATATTGATTCTGCTTTTTCTCATTCTCCACACTGAGACCAGAGATAATTTTCTTCAGGATAAAGACAAGAGAATTTATCCTTATATACTTAATATCTAGACACAGTGCATACTATGTAATAAAATGTTTATTGTCAGCAAATCTTTTTTGAAAGTTCCTTAATGAACCAATCATTATATTGTCATAAGTTGCTGACTGCCTTTGAGCACTTATCTCTTGATAGAAATTTTACATAAAGAGATTCTTGGGCCAGCCTGGTGGCGTAGTAGTTAAGTTTGCATGGTCTGCTTTGGTGGCCTGGGGTTTGTGGGTTCAGATCCCGGGTGCAGACCTATACCGCTCGTCAGGCCATGCTGTGGTGGCATCCCATATACAAAAAATAGAGGAAGACTGGCACAGATGTTAGCCCAGTGACAATCTTCCTCAGGCAAAAGGAGGAGGATTGCGACAGATGTTAACTCAGGACCAGTCTTCCTCAGGAAAAAAAAGAGAGAGAGAGAGACTCTTGAGTGACCACAGCTTATTTTATTCTCAATAGGCCTTGTTAAAGTCATGAAACAAATAATCTCTAAGGGTGTTCTATATCTGTAACTTTGAACAGAGTTCATTGCATGCCGGCTTCTCCTCTTATAAATCATTTACCCCATTTTGATTATTCTTCAGTCAGGACAACTTTCCCAACTAAACAATAAAACCGTGATAGGGTCACCAGAATGAGTAATACTAAAGTTCACTAATGTTGGTTATTTTGAACTTAAAAGCATAAGTAATGTCAAATATGCATTTTTTGTTAAGGGCTCTGTAGTTTACTAAATACTTCCATATCTATTATCATAGCCCTTCGAACCATGAGTGAAGAGAGAGAGTATTCCATTTTAAAAAATGAAAAAACTGGTTTGTCACATAGCTAATTAGGTAGCCAAGCAGAAACTCAAATCTGTGTATTTATCTCACAACCCCATGGTTTTTCCAGTATATCATGGTCAATGTGAACATATCTCAAGCAGTTTATTAAGAATATAAGCATATGATAAACTTTGTTTCTTCAGAATCTATTTAAAGACAAATGCTATGCAATCGTAAAGAGTATGGATTGGATACAGGTAATTGTTTATCAAATCCTCAAAACTTAAACTAAGGTAAGCCTTTGGAATTCTGAAAGGGTAAATTTGGGAAGTACTACGTTATATGTCAGATCATACAAATAGTTTAGAAAAGCCTTAGATAAATCAACAGATAATTGATCCATAATGAGTGACTAAGCAGATTTAAGATATTTGGGGCTTCTTTGAATGTACTAATGTTGGCTTGAATGTTGGGCAGGATAATGTATTTGCTGAATTGAACGGCAGTATCTTTTTTTCTTTTTTTTAAATAGCAGTTACCGAGGAGACACTCTGTGTTGGCTTAGCCAGGGTTGGAGCTGAGGACCAAAAAATCGCAGCAGGCACTTTGCAGCAAATGTGTACTGTGGACTTGGGAGGACCATTACATTCCTTGATTATCACAGGAGGCAGCATGCATCCACTGGAGATGGAGATGCTAAGTCTGTTTTCCATACCAGAAAATAGCTCAGATTCCCAAAGCACTGATGGACTCTGAACATAGACATTTTCAACTGTTGGATGTTAATTTCAGTCGTATGTGCACGTACACATATTTGTATAACAAATTGAACAGATCTTTTGGTTTACCTAATAAGTATAAAACAAATGACTAAGAAGAAAGATGTTGACTCAACAATGCTTGGTTTCCTGTGGCAATGAGTTCTTTCCCTATGATATCATCAGTTGTTGCTGATATTTTAGCAGTTTTTCAGGATGTACTCACTTGGAGCCGACCAAGCTGGAAAACTTGTAAATAGACATTCATAAACAGAGTCATTTAAGAGCCATTTTTACTTATGAAACCAGTCTATACAAGGTGGAACTTTCTTCTTTCTTAAAAAGCCTGCTGTCCTGACTGCAGCTGTGAGTTGCCCTGACAGCGGTTAATATTAGTGCATCTAAGCAGAGGTGGAAGAATGAGTCCTGCTTACTGAAAGCTCAGCTGAGTACATGCCACAAAATGACATCCTTCTGAATTGCCTTGTCTTGTTTAGCTGACATCCTAATTATGTGGTTCATATTCTGCTGTATTTTGGAGGTTATATAATTGTTGAATTATAAATACTCAGCCAGCCATGTACAGTTGCTGTTTGGTTTTAAATAGCAGCTTTCACATCCAAGCTGACAAATGGAAAACTTGCTGACTACAAAATAAAATTTTAGTCAACATTCGTCATATCACTTAACTCAGTTAATATGCCACTCTGTATATGCAAGTAGTCACATTCTTCTCATTGGTTGTAAATAACACTCCATTTATTATATTTCATGACCATAAAGGTGTTTTTTGTTTCTTTTTTTAAGATTGACACCTGAGCTAACAACTGTTGCCAATCTTCTTTTTCTTTTTCTGCTTTCTCTCCTCATAACTCTGTTTCAGTTGCAGTCCTTCTAGCTGTGGCATGTGGGACGCCGCCTTAACATGGCCCGATGAGCGGTGCCACGTCCAAACCAGTGAAACCCTGGGCCACCGAAGCAAAGCGTGCAAACTTAACCACTCGGCCATGGGGCCAGCCTCATGACCATGAAGTTTTATCCTTTTTTTAAGTTCATAACAGAAATAGCTCTGCTCTGTTCTAGTTTAGTGGGTCTAACTCATTATTTCCATGGCCTAATCAATTTATCTGACCTCTTTGCTTAGTATATTTGTTGGAAGTTGAGCAAATACTTCCCTACTTCCTGGGAGTATCAGTTGGCAAGAGATTGTTCTGACTTATTTCATTTGAGATAAAAGATATTTTAATATATATGAAACGTTCCATTTTCAAGCTATTGGACACAAAAGAGGAGAGAGGCAAAGACATTTAAGTACCAGTTCTGTATTATTTTCCTCTTAAGGGTTAAACCAAACATTTAAGAATTATGAAATGAGGGGCTGGCCCCGTGGCCGAGTGGTTAAGTTCGCGCGCTCCGCTGCAGGCGGCCCAGTGTTTCGTTAGTTCGAATCCTGGGCGCGGACATGGCACTGCTCATCAAACCACGCTGAGGCAGCGTCCCACATGCCACAACTAGAAGGACCCACAACGAAGAATACACAACTATGTACCGGGGGGCTTTGGGGAGAAAAAGGAAAAAATAAAATCTTAAAAAAAAAAAAAAAAAAAAAGAATTATGAAATGAACAACTTCTGGTTTCGTAATGGTGGAATAGCGTGTAATGTACAAACCCCCCCAATTATAAACTGCACAAAACATAATAAATATCTGTCTAAAAGCACTGGGAGGTGACCAAAAGCAGGCTGAGGACTATTCTTATATGGCTTTTCCCTTCAGGGCATTCCCAGTCAGTCTGGTGAGGGACGGCTAGAACCTGAGAGAAAGTTGCAGTCTTACTGGCTCGAGGTATTAGAGGAATTGGGGGCCGCTAGAGGAGCTGTAAAACGAAGGAGGAAATCCTAGAAATGAAGGTGGCAGTGAGGGAGGAGACTTCCAATCTGCATATAATCTCTTAAATCTTTGGCTAACTCCTGAACTGTGCATGTGCACAGAAGACTCCAGTGTTCCTGGCGGAAAGCCAGAGCTGAGGCAGGACAGCTGAGCAGAGATTGTCGCTCTGTATTACAAGAGAAGAAAGAGATTTGAGTTTGAATTCTGACAAGTTAGAAGGCTTGAAAAGCACCTTCGGCTTTCCATCAAATCCCTAGAAAGGCCATGGATTAGTAGTAAAGACTGCCCAGGACTAAGGATTTTTGGTAAAACTAAGGACAAAATCTTTAATGTAAAATCAAGATGATTAGCCAGTAATTTAACTGCCTTCTAGAGCAAAGCTTATTAACACTTTCAGGGCATGATAACAAAACAGGTCTCTTTAACATGTCAACAATGACTAGAATATAATAAAATATTATGAGGCATGCAAAGAAACAGGTAAATATGACTTATGGTGAAAAAACACCCAGCACCACGCAATAGAGAGAGATGCTAACATAACCCAGAAATTGGAATTAACAGACAAGGATTTTGAAGCAGCTATTAGAACTATGTTCAAGGATGAAAAGGAAAGGTGGTTGGAACAAATGAATGTAGATGGGTATTCTCAGCAGAGAAATGGAAACAAACCAAAAAATCAAAATGGTTGGACTTAACAGCAGAGCGCAGATGACAGATGAATAGAAATTTTCCTGTCTGAGGAATAAAGAAAAAAAGACCAAAGGGAAGAAAATAAGCACAGAACCCCAATGCCATGTGGGACAATAATTAGCATATATGGAATTGGATCCCCAGAAGAAAAAGAAAATAGGGCAGAAACAAAATATGAGTAGGGGCCAGCTCCATGGCCAAGTGGTTAGGTTCACGTGCTCCGCTTTGGTCGCCCAGGATTTTGCCAGTTCAGATCCCCGGGGCCAAAATGGCACCACTCCTCAGGCCATGCTGAGGTGGTATCCCACATAGCACAACCAGAGGCACTCACAGCTAAGATATACAACTATGTACTGGGGGCTTTGGGGAGAAGAAGAAGGAAAAAAAAGAAGATTGGCAACAGATGTTAGCTCAGGTGCCAATCTTTAAAAAAAAAAAAAATTTTCCCAAATTTGGTGAAACTATCAACACACAGATCCAATAAGTTTGGTGAACCACAAGCATAATAAATACATAGAAAACCACACCTCACATATCATAGTTAAAACTGATGAAAACCAAAGATGTTAGAAAACCTTAAAAAGCCCCCAAGAGCGGTGATGGAGAAGCCAGAACATAGAGGGGAGCTATAAATATTGAGTGCTTCTCATCGTAAACAATGTAGGTCAGAAGACAATGGAAAGACATCTTTAAACTGAAATGAAAAAGCAAAACAAAATCTGATCAATCCAGAATTGTATATCCAGTAAAAATATCCTTCAATAATGAAGGCAAAGTAAAGCAATCTTCATAAAAACAGATTTGTCACCAGCAGACCTGCACTACAAGGAAAGCTGAGGGAAGTTTTTTAGGCTGAAGGTAAATGACATCAGATAGAAGGAATGAAATAGTAACTGTGAATATAAAAGACTCAATTTTTTCTTCATGTTTTTAAAAGGCAACTGACAGGGCTGGCCCCGTGGCTGAGTGGTTAAGTTTGCGCGTTCCGCTGCAGGCGGCCCAGTGTTTCGTTGGTTCGGGTCCTGGGCGCGGACATGGCACTGCTCATGAAACCACGCTGAGGCAGCATCCCACATGCCACAACTAGAAGGACCCGCAACCAAGAATGTGCAACTATGTACTGGGTGGCTTTGGGGAGAAAAAGGAAAAAATAAAATCTTTAGGAAAAAAAAGGCAACTGACAGTTTTACGTGGTATTCTGGCATATATTTAAATGTAAAATATATGCCAGCAATAGCCCAAGTTGCAGGGGTTAAAGGGAATTATACAGCTGCAGAGTTCTTACATTGTATTTGAAGTAGTAGAATACTGTCAGTAGACTGACAAATTAAGGATAGGTATTGTAATCCCTTGGCAACCACTGTCAAAAAAGGCAGAAGTAAAAATTTAGAGGAATTAAAATTGAGTACTGAAAGATATATGATTAACAAAAGAAGGCAGGAAAGGAGGAAATGTAGGTCAAAAAACAAAGGACAAGTAGAAAACAAATAGCAAAAAGGTAGACCTAAATCCAACCAAACCAATAATTACTTAAATGTAAACCAACTAAATACTCCAATTACTAGACTTTTAAAAGACCCAACATATGTTGTCTGTAATAGTTTAACTTTAAATATAAAGACACAGGATGAAAGGAAAAGAATAGGGCAAAAAATAGACCATACAAATGGTAAGCATAAGAAAACAAGTGGCTATATTAATCTAAGACAAAATAGACTTCAAAAGAAGGAATATTCTGGAGATAAAAAAGAAGGACTTTTCAGGGGCTGGCCCCGTGGCCGAGTGGTTAAGTTTGCACGCTCTGCTGCAGGCGGCCCAATGTTTCGTTGGTTCGAATCCTGGGCGCGGACATGGCACTGCTCATCAAACCACACTGAGGCAGCGTCCCACATGCCACAACTAGAAGGACCCACAACGAAGAATATACAACTATATACCGGGGGGCTTTGGGGAGAAAAAGGAAAATAAATAAATAAATAAATAAATAAAGGACTTTTCATAAAGAAAAAAGGGCAAGTTCATCAAGAAGACATCAACCCTAAATGTGCAAGCATTGAATACCAGCTTCAAAATTCATGAGGCAAAAATTGGCAGAACTAGAGATATAGAAAAATCCACAAAGTTGTGGATTTTAACAACTGATAGAACTGGACAAACCATCAGTAAAAATACTGAAAACACCACCAACCATTTGGGTCAAATTGATATTGATAGATCACTACACCCAGCAGAGGTAGAATAGACATTACTATCAAGAACTTACAAAACATTCACCAAAGTAGACCACATGCTTGGCCATTGACCATAATGGAATTAAATTAAAAATCACTAACAAAAAATTGTCTAGAAAAGTCCCAAATATTTGGAAATAAAAGAATGCATTTATTTTTAACTGAATAAAAACAAAAACATAAAATGTACAAATTTGTGGGATGCAGATAAAGCAGTGCTTAGAAATTTATAGCTTTAGAAATCTATTAGAAAAGAAAGTTTTAAAATTGATCTGTTTCCATCTTAGAAAGCTAGAAAAAGAAGAGCATATTAAACACTAAGTAGAAGGAAGGAAATACAGAACCTAAGAGGAGAAATCTGTGAAATAGAAAATAAACAAACAGTAAAGTAAAGCCAATAGAATCAAAAATTTTAAAGGCTGACAACAGTAAAAGTTGCGAGAATATGGAGTAACCGAAACTCTCATGTTATTTGTAGGAATAAAAATTGGCACCACTACTTTGGAAAAGAATTTGCAGTTTCTTACAAATTAAACATACAACTACCCCATGAACTAGCAAAACCAGTCCTAGGTATTTACCCAAAAGAAAGAAAAACATACAAAAAAAATTGTACATGAATGTTCATAACTTTATATATTCATTCATTTATTCATTCCCCAAGTTGGAACCAAGCCATATGTCCATCAACAGGAGAATAGATTTAAAAATTGTGGTATATTTTACAATGGAATATTACTTAGCAACAAAAGAGAATGAACTATTGCCTCATACAACAACATGAGTGAATTTCAAAAATATTATGTTGTGAAAGAAGCCAGACACGAAAGAGTGCTGTACAATTCCATTTATACGAAGTTTAGCAACAGACAAAATTAATCAAAGGAAAACAGTGGTTGCCTATGGACAGAGTGAAGATTAACTGGAAGGGTACAGATGGGAACCTGGGGTAATGGAAATGTTCTGTGTCTTAATTGGGGTGTTAGTTTTATGGATATAAACATTTAGGAAAATTCAATTTTATAGATTTAGGATCTGTACATTTTTCTGTATTGAGATTGCAAGATAAAATAGGATACTCAGTTAAATTGAATTTCAGATAAACAATTTTTTTTTTAGTACAAGTATTTCCCATTCAATATTTGGGATACATTTGGATTGAAATTTAGTTGGGTTCCTTTGCTTTTATTTGGTAAATCTGGCCACCCTATTCTGTATGTAATGTAACTTCAATTTAAGTGAAATTGTAAAATGAAAAATGTATATTCATCAGTAGAAAAGATGAACAATATTGTTTTGGGTCTACTATCATGAAATCCCAGTGTTTGGCAGTTAAGGTAGAAACACCTAAACACTACATATGTTCGTTTGTTTAGTAGTTTTTAACTCTTTAATACTATTTTTTTAATGCTCTTTTAAACTGTCATACAGTATAACCACTCTCATAATATAGACACAGAACAGTTCCATCACCCAAAAAAACTCCCTCCCACTATCCCTTTATTTTCACCCTTCTACCCAGCCATAACCCCTGGCAACCACTGATCTGATCTTTCTCTATCGTTTTGTCTTTTTGAGAATGTCATATAAACGAGACTGGCTTCTTTCGGCATAATGCTTTTAAGATTCATCCAAGTTATTGTGTGTATCAAAAGTTCATTTCTTTTTATGGGTAAGTAGTGTTCTTTTGTATAGATTTACTACAGTTTGCCTATTCACACACTATTTTAGAGATATTTGGGTTGTTTCCACTTTTTAGCAATTATGTATCGGATTGTTGAAACATTCACATATAAGTTTCTGTGTGAACATACATTTTTATTTCTCTAGAGTAGATACCCAGGAATGGAATTGCTGGATCATATGGGAAATGTACATTTAATTTTATAAGCAACTGCCAAAATGATTTCCAGAGTGGCTGTGTCATTTTGCATTCCCACAAGCATCGTAAAAGAGTTCCCATTGCTCTCTCTCTTTGCCAGCACTTCCTATTGGCAGTATTTTTTAATTTAGTTATTCTGACAGGTGTGTTGTGGTATTGAGATACCATAGTTTTAATTTGCATTTTCCCAATGGCTAATGATGTTGAACATTTTTTCATGTGCTTATTTACCATTTTTACTATCCTATTTTATGAAACATCTATTCATGTCTTTTGCCTACTTTTAATTTGGATTGTTTTCTTATAGTTAAGTTTTAGCTGTTCTTTATATATTCTGGACACAAGTTCTTTGTCAGATATATGATTTGCAAATATTTTCTCCCAATCTGTAGCTTCTCTTTTCATTCCCATGACCATGTCTTTGGCAAAGCGAAAGTTTTTCATTTTGATAAAATCCAGTTTGTCAGTTTTTTCTCATATGTATCATGTTTCTCATGTCTAAGAACCCATCACTAAACTGAAGGAAATGTAGATTTTTTCTTGTTTTCTTCTAAAATTTTTATAGTTTCGCAGTTTACATTTAGATCTGTGATCATTTTGAGTTAATTTTTGTAGGAAATGTGTGTTTAGGTGAAGGTTCATTTTTTTGGATATAGATGTTCAGTTGCTCCACACCATTTGTTAAAAAGACTATCTCCATTGAATTGTTTCTCCACTAGTGTCAAAAATCTGTTGGCCATGTTTGTGTGGATCTATTTCTGGACTCTTTTTGCTTCTCTGTTCTGTTTCTTTTCCTTCTATGATACCACGTTATCTTGATTACTTTAGCTTTATGGTAAATCTTAAAAACAGGTAGTGTGATTCCTCTAATTTTATTATGCTTTTTTCAAAACTGTTTCTATCTATTCTAGTTCCTTTGCCTTTCCATGTAAATATTAGAATGAGCTTGTTGACATCTATAATAAAGCCTGCAAGATTTTGATTCTAAGTGTTCAATTATGATGTGTCTGGGTGTCGATATTTTGGGGTCTGTCCTTTCTTGGTTTGCTCAACTTCTTGAACCTGTAGGTTTATGTCACCAAATGTGGGAAGTTTTCAGCCATTGTTTCTTCAAGTTTTTTCCTACACATTATGCTTCAGCACTGTTTGCAGAGTGTCCTCTCTTTCTGGGGCTCTGATAACATAAATGTTAAGATATTTCTTATTTGTCCCATAGGTCCCTGAGCTCTGTTCATTTTTTTTTTTTCTGTTTTCTCTGTTATTCAGAGTAGATAATTTTTACTGATCTACCTGCAAGTTCATTGACTCTTTCCTCTGTCTTCTCCATTCTGATGTTAAGTTCATTCTGCATGTTTTTAAAATTTGGTTACTGTTCAAAAATTTCTATTTGGCTCTTTTTTTGGATCTTCTATTTTCTGTTCTAACATTTGTTGCAAGATTATTTTTGAGTGCTTGTTTGAGCATTTTTATAATAGCTGCTTTAAGGTCTTTGTCCAATAATTCCAACACTGATGTCATCTCAGCCTTGGCATCTGTTAATTGTTTTTCTTTGAAATTTTTGTGGCACTTTGCCAAGTAATTTTGGATTGTAGCCTGGACATTTTGAATGTCATGAGATTCTGGTCTTGTTTAACTTCTACGCAGAATGGCAGTCTTTTTATTTTAACAGGCTATCAACCTAGTTAGGTTCAGGATGCAATTACCAGTCCACCTTTTGTGGGCAATGGTTCCGATGTCAGTTCAGTTTTCAAGGACTGCAGTTCTCTTTGGATCTATCTCAGGTTTCTGCCACCCAGTATGGGACCTAGTGGATTGGAACGTTTAGTTCTGAAGGTTTTTTGTATGCTAAGTAGGATCAGGTCCAAGCATTAGTGATTTGGGAGTGATCCTTGGGTTCATAAACAACTTTATGAGGTTGCTTTCCTGAGCTCCTCTCTCTCCATGATCTCCTTACTACTTCCTGGTTCCCTAGACTCCCCTTTTCAGTCCTCTTGCCAGAAACTTGAAGTTCTGATTATCTTACTCTGTTGCTCTGTATTTCATACCTTCATGATTGGGCCTACATCCTGACCCACGTGGAGAGAGGACAGAGAGAAAAAAAGCAATGGGAGTTTGCTCTACCCTTTTGAAATCATAGCTCTACCAAAAAGAAAAATTCCTCTCTCTCGGTTGTAGCTGTTATGGGCTTCTATAGCTGCTGGCCATCACTCATCACAGGATTACCTGAGGGAAGTCTTTGCTCCAACTAACATAACATCAAGTGTAGTACGTTTGTCCTGTTTTGAAGTTCTGTAGCAATCACTATGACCCGTGTACAAATTGTTGCTCAAGGGGAATTAGTATGATGCACATACAGGACAGATAACTCCTATGAAGTTGAACTACAGTCTGATCTAACTTAATGCCTTGGGTAGGAAAAACAGTGATGGCTAATCAGATAGACCTTATTTTACTTATAATTTTAGAAGTGGTTACAATATTTTCAAAAGTCTAAGGTAAATGGCAGGGTTCTAATTGCTGTGAAATTACCTATGTTTAGGTGTGAATCTAAATCTTGTTTACTTATACAGTGTCACCCTTGTAAAATACTATTATGTGCCTACATTCAGGAAATACTTTGGGGAAGCTTTTGTTTTTGTATTATTGTTTTTAATACTTTGGCTCTAGCAATGGCTATCTTACAAAAAGAGTACAGTTCACTTTAACAATCCATACACAACCATTTTTCAAGGAGGAGTTTTAACTTCATATTAAAAGCAAAATTCATCCGTTTTTTTTCAATAAATTTTCAGTGCCTAAATCGTGCCAGTCTTGATGCATTTGAGTATTACCTTACTGTTGCCATTATTACTCCTCTTGCTTATAGAAATTTATCAGATAAAGTTGTACTGTCCATTTACATGTTGGTAGCACGTGCTAAGCCTGAACTTCATGGTAGGTTTGTAAGCCTGGCAGTAGAATTGGATGAGCTGACAGATTGTTTGAATGAGCTAGAATCCTATTAAAGTGCTGTTTGTTTTTTTGTACATAATGACAAGTACTGAATTGCTGTCATCCTCTCTACAGCTATTAGACCTGCTTGCTCTTCCCTGTCTTGGCTGTTTCTCTGGTCTAGAATAATGAAAAGTTTGCTTATTGCCATATCACGTGTAATGAAATTGAATAAGAGGGAAGGAACAGCATTATGAGTTTCTAAAGTTGTTCAGAGGAATTTGTATTTGATGAGCATTTAGGGAGCTACTCAAGATTCCTGAGCTGGAGGACTGAACGTGGAAACTGGGAGGCTTAGTCTGTCAGTATAGCACAGGGTGGCTTCTGGGGGAAGGAAGCAAAAACTCAAAGGAAGATTGGGTTCTGAAATATTGTAGTAAATAATTTGCCTAACCCTGTGTGTAGACAGAAGAGGCTGTGTCACAGGGGTATTGCTAGGCCACCGTAGACTTGGATTAGGGCAGAGGCTAATTCCAGAGAACATGGGAAAGGCAGGGAGTCCCTGGCAGGTGCTCTAGACCTGGGAGGTCAAAGTGCAGTCTGCAGAAGGGCCAGCACAGGGTAATCAGGAAACCAGGGTAGGGGAAATGTTTTTAAAAGGCCTGGGCAAAAGTCCCATTCAGCAGAAATTCCTCGTACTTCCTGCCTAAGGCCAGAATTGTTTTTGTGGTGGGGAGTGGGGGTGGGTGGGCCTGAAATGGAAGTGGCTAGAACTGGGCATGGAATAGATGGGAAGCCAGACAGTTCCTCACAGTGACTCTGCATGCAGTCATCAATGAAGTACTGAAATGGGACAGTAGGAATGGAAAAAGTGAATTTAAAAGATCCCAAAGAAATGAAGACAATGACTTTGTGATAGGGGTTTTGGCAAAGGCAATGTTTAGCTTTCTAAGGATTCTGTAAGGAATTCTGACAGAAATTTGTAGTTGAGAAGAGATTTGAGTGGGAAAGATAAATGTATTTTTTTCTCTTTGTTGAAATTAAGATGCTGCCAGTTCTGCCACGGATGTGACAAGAAGTAAGCCACTGATGGCCTTTGAATAACTACAAAATAGGAAGGAGTGAAGCCATGTGACTAGGAGCTAGGGAAATGGTTAGAAAGGAAGTGGGAGGAACACATATAGACCACATATAAGATATTTGACAACAGACATACTGAGGATAAAGCCCTTATTATGTGGCAGAGATTGTTCATAAAGAAGAGGCTGCTATGATAAGAATATGTTTGAGAAGGTGAGATGAGTGGGATCTAGGGTTTTGAGGAGAAGTTATTTTAAAAAAGATTTGCTACTGATTACAGGGAAAAAAAGTTGGAAGAAGAATGGAGGCTCATGTCAGATGCTTTTGGTCTTCATTTCCTCTAAGCTCTGATCATCCATAGAGAATGAGGTTTTGGGGTTAATGGAAATATCTGGAAATAAATGCTTTGAGACATGTTTGTGAAGTAAAATAATGAATAAGAGCCACAATGAAGATTTTCACAATGTTAAGACATTTCTAGTCTCCTAGCATCTCCTCTCCCAATGAGTTTTGCTATTTCCTGGCCCTGAGATCATTCTTCTTTCCTTTTCATCGCTTAAGTTGTCTAGAATCTATTCCACTAACTATTAGGTTCACAGTGTTCTTTTCAGTTCATCAAACTGATAGACACAATTCAGGCAAAGATTTTTTAAACAGAAATTTTATTGGAAGAATTTTGATACAACTGTTTATTATTCTTTTTAAATACATCTGAGATTAAACAAAATATATACATGAAAGTTTTCAAGTAGAAAAAATGAAATATGCATTATGGACTTGTTGTATTGTACTTAGGAAAATCGTAATTGCTCACTTTAGCACATTCAAACCAAATTACAACATAGTGTTTGAAATTTGACATTCCAACCTAGCCTTGTACTCAAACATTTGTTTAATGTTTTGATGCCATAATCTTCACTAAAGAAAACCCAAATTCAAACTTGGCCATATGTTTAGAAATCATTAAAGACAGGGAGGTAAAGTGTTTGTAGGGATGTTTAGAATAAAATAAGAAGGGATTTGGCAATTTTTCATTCACAGTATTTCCGATACAAAAGACTCATTCTGTCTATTGACCAAACTCACAAACGTTGAGGCAAACTATGACTTGGGCAGAAATATCACTGAATCTGCTGCTATCAGAGGAAGCAATGGGATTATCTGGCAAACTCTTGACAGGATACATTGAGTTCAAATTAGAATCTTCACTGAACCTAACTGATTCACGTTATGTGATACATAAACAAAATTCAAATACTAAAATTCAAAATAAAGCTTTTTTTTCACTTGTGAAAAGGAGAAGTTTTAACAGTGGCAACAACAATGAAAAGAGATGAAAAATATGTGAAGAAATATATAGGAGCTCTAATAAAATTCAGTATTTAGAAGGGAAAAAGAGAAAAAGTATCCCAGGAATACTTAAATCGCTTGATGAATACAAGTTGTGTTGTTTTTATAGAAGCACCTTCAAGATACTCCTCTGAAAGAATTTTGGATGATAAGACATCTGGGGATAAATGAAATATAAGACATGTTATACACAGGTCCTTAACGTAATATGAATATGGCAATTTTTCATAAAAACAAAGGAGACAATGTGGTTTAACAAAATATAAAAATTCAAGTGACCCAGGTTCCACAGTCCTAGTTCTGCCCAGTTGCTGTGGAGCAGCACGCAGATTGGATAACATCGCTACACTTCCATCGTGCCTGTATTCAAATGACTGAGCAGCTCACAGGGCTACTTGAAAAACAACGGCCAAAGTGAATACAGTCACTTATTTGTGCAAAAATGCCAAAGAGAAGCTGAGATGTCTTCTGTAATAAACAGTAAATTACTAGTTTTACATGTTCCGACCCTTACTTTTGTTATCTACTACTATTATAATATTTACTCTTAGTTAACCAAACATTTACTGAGCATGTAAGTGTAAATTCATGCTAAGTTTGGGAATAATAGGATGGATAGAACAAAGACACTCTTCTTTTTTACAGACTTTCCAACATCATGATCAAAATTACAAATACTAAATTTTCAAAGCTGTGGGGAGAGTTCAAAGTTAAATATTATTCAATTTAAGCATAGATTACTAATCATGAAATAGATTTCTGCCTTTTGAAAAGATGTCTGTAAAATGTAATGTTGTAAGTCCAATGCCATGTATCCCTCTCATTCAGCCCAAAATTATTTGTACTTGGAAGACCATTCCCTAATAACTAAGTTAATGTCTCTTGGCCAGGAGTTCAGTTTCTCTTTACTCACACGGACACTAACTCTATCTTTTGAGCCAATCCTTTTAAAAAGCAGCTTACTCTGTATGAGTAAAACTTTTTACTTTTTTTTTTTTTTAAAGGGTCTTAAAAGTGCTCGAGAGTTCTGATTGCTCTTTTTAGCCTGCACAGTTTAAGTTCAGTGGCAAAGGCAGGAAATAAACATGAGAGGACACTGAAAGAAGGAATGAGTCTAAATAGTATAAATATAACTGTTCCCCTCTATCAATTTTGTCATGATGGGTGTTCACTGATCTTACAGGAGAGTCTGTTTAGATCTGCTACAACTTCTTGGATCTTTAAACCATTGTAGAATGACATACATAAAACAAGAGTCATCAGAAAAAACACTGACTTTAGAGTCAGTTCTCTCCCACTGGCTCTCCTCTAGGCAAGTCATTTAAATTCTCTGCAACAGCTTCCTCATCTGTAATATGGGGTTAAGAATTCCTTCCTTGCAAAGATGTTAGGAGAATCAGAAGAGAAAATACACTTGAAAATTCTCTGTCAATCATAAAATCATGCAAAATTCTTTCTTTATATAAATGTGAGGATTTAAAATGTGATAGCATGAAAAAGGCCACACAAAGAGCTTAACACATAAATACTAACTAAAGGTTAAACCCCGTTCTTTTTTTCTGTATAATTTGTAGTTAGGAAATGGTCAAACATAAACCAAAGATGCCCTCATCAAAAAGACTCACATCAATTTGGCCTTTAAAAACAACCGTGTTTCTCTGCTAATACTTTTCTGCTACATAATTTTTCATTATATTTTAGTCTATCTTGATGGTATGGTAGATCTGGATCATTAATTTTCTAGGGGAATCATGTCTTGAAACAATCTTCTTCCATTAATAAAACTTTTAATGAATGTTCTTCAAAGAATTGGGGCCGGCCCAGTGGCACAGCGGTTAAATTCCCACGTTCTGCTTCGGCAGCCCGGGGTTTGCCCGTTTGGATCCTGGGCGAGGACATGGCACCACTTGGCAAGCCATGCTGTGGTAGGCGTCCCACATAAAAAGTAGAGGAAGATGGGCATAGAAGTTAGCTCAGGCCAGTCTTCCTCAGCAAAAAACAATGAAATAATTTCCTTTTTGGCCAAAGTTCTTGTGAATTGGAAAATAATTTGTTTCAAAGATGGTCACAGAAAGAAAAAACAAAGGTTTAACTTTCTTAAGGTGATGCTTTTATGAAGAGTTGAAAATAGCAGTTTAGCATTTGGGATTCTGATAAGACTAAATTTTACCCTATTGAATTAAAAGATATGTTTTGTTCTATATAACATTTAATGCCCAATTTTGCGTGGCTCTGAGAATAATCTTAAAAATTCAAAAGCTCTCCAGTGGCTGAAAACTAAAGTAGCAAGACCGAAATAGTGTGACCTACTAATTAGCCTGGTTTCTAAAAAGTACCAGTTCACAGAATATAAACAAAATAAAGAAACTAAGCAATCCTTCAACTGGATTTAGCCTTGGCAGTTAACAGAATTCACTCACAAAAGTATCCAATGCACAGATGTCATCATTTTTTTTAAAATCAGGAACTGGTTTCACAAGAGTAAAAAAGTAAAAAAGAGTAAAAAAATTAATTATATCTTCCATAAAGAATACTATGGAAATAATATTCTAAACCTCATAATTAGATATGAAAAATAAGACAATAAAACTCCATTTATAAAGTGCCTTAATGTACCAAAAATGGAGGTCAGATGTCCTTTATTTACAAATGCTTTTTTGTCACATTTACAGAAAGGCAAATCTTACACTTGAGAGGCAGCACAGTAGAATAGAAAGAACTCTCGACTTGGAGTCAGAAGACCTGGACTCTAGTCATGGCTTTGCCACTAATTATCTGTGTGACTTTGAATAAATGGCAGCTTTTCTGGGTTTCAATTTTCTCATCTGTAAAATGAGAGGTAGAGCTAGACCGCCTCTCAGGACCGTCCCCTCAGATGTAAAACTGCATGTGAAGCAATGCAGTATTTTTGTTCTTAAGTCCCAGCATCCTATAAGAGGATGCTGCCATATTAATACTCTCTATAGAACTGATTATTCCATAGTAGATAAAAACATTATAGAACTCTGACCAACTGCATTTGGAGTCAGTGATTTGGCTGCTTGGCAAAGGTGCACAAAAGTCACAGGATTTTGGTTCCTGGTGTACCTGTGGAGGCTTTGAAAAATGCTGAAGCATTCCAGACACACGGGAAAGCACAATGCCAATAACATCTGTTACCACTTTCTTATGCCTCTGCAGAAGAGGCAAGGCGATGACAGCGTGACAAACACTGAGCCACAGAAAAACTAGATACTGTCCTTCACCAAGGTGCAGGGAGTCAGCAAAATAAGGAAGCGGTACATAGGTTAAGCCCTTCACCTTGATTCATACAATCTAGATTTAAAAACACAAAACTAGTATAGGTATATTTCTGTTTGGAGGAGTTTACTTGGTAAGATAAACTTTCCATGAGCAATACAAATTTGTTCTCTAAAGAATATTTTGGTTTTTAAAATATTAGCAAAGTTATACTCAGATACTTAGAGATTCTTTTTACCCCAGAGAGTCAGCCCAACAAGAGGGACATCCTAAATTTATTTTATAACAATAACCAGGTAGTATTTCTCAGTGAAATTATCTACTTTGGCAATACATCAGTGGCAAGAACACTGACAAGACAAAGTATTTCCTAAGAGTGGGCAAAAGGTGCTTTCTCACACTAAATTTTTACTGCTGCACACACAGGTTTAAGGACATTTAATTAAACCATAAATGTTAATGCCAACCTGCTAAATGATATGACCAGGCAGTCTCTTCCAACAGGTGCAGAAGTAGTTTCCTATCAGTCTAATAGTCCATATACCCTGCCCCAGCAAAGAAAAAACATACTCATGCATCAGTGCATTGAGAATACAGTTAAATAAAGTGAGCATATTTTGACAAAAACTTCACCTGGAATGGAGGGCTCAGTGAAAGGCAAAATTGGGTCTTTAAAACACACTGGTAAATTTTACAAGCCAGTGCAAATATTATCTCCGTATGTGAAATATAAGTACAATTACACATAGTTAGCTTTCAAAGGCACACTCGAAAATTCCTGCCTTCATCTAGATCTGTTATTTTCCATAACATGCCAAAACTCACAGAATATCCTAGGCTTCCATCAGCCTTGGTAGTCGATGCAAACTTCCAAAAGACTACTTAGACTTCTCCTGAAAGAGCAGTACCCTTATCAGGACATTGCCTTTTACACTTTCCCTCCTAAAACATCTCAACAATTGTTGCAGTTGAACACATTCTACTGCAGGAATTCTGAGCTTAAGAACTGCCTGGCAGTGAGAAAAAATGTTCTGGAAATACTACTTAGCTGCAAAACAGAAACTATCAACAGTTCGTGGCACTCTGCAGCAGTTTAGAAAAGTGTGAAGAAAGTCTAGTTTTCCTAATGTAGTACAGTTCATTAATTGTAGGTCAGAAATAGGAAAAAGACATTCTAAAACTTAGACAAAATCAACAGCGATTTCTGCCACATCAGTGAAAAGAGGCTGATTTTTGATCTACATCTGAAACAATCATTTCCATCCTGCGGGGTTTTTTCCCCAACAATTTCAATTTTTTAAAGTTAAAAGGGAATATACACTGTGATAAAATAAAGCACAGTGGGAAAATGCCTATCCAGATCAATATTTCTTCATAAAACACAAAGAATATTTGAGTGTTTAAACACTTGTCATCTCAAATTGCAATTTTATTTTTCAAATACACAAGACCCTAGAAATCAACTCACTGATGAACTTCTAAGACACCTGTTAGGAAGACTTCTCTATTACCACATTTGCTCTGTACCTTCAATAGTTCAAGCTCGTGAAAATGCTGCTTTAGGATTCCTGAAAGGAACTATATTTACGCAACACTCGCACAGAACAAATTACATGAGGTGGCATTTGAAGAACGAAAATGCAAAATAATATTGTCACAACCATTCTGCCTTCATTCTATGTTGCTTTTTTCTTTCATTAATAAAATTCATATAAATGGCAAGGAAGATACAGGAAAGCTTATCATAGACAACACAGTAGCTTTTATAGAAATTTGGAATTTAGCAGATGTTTCAAGTAAGTCAAAACAATCGTCTATGTAACAGATACATTTGCAAAGTTTTGAAAACAAAATCTACAAAATAATTTAATGTGATAACTGAATTTGATTTAAAAAGCAAAATAACACCTTTTATTTTTTGATGAGATAAAGCAATAAAAGGAAAATTTTCATATCCCTAGACCTGTGCTGGAAGTACACAAAAAGACAAAATCTGCATACATTACTAACAAGAGTCTTATTTTGTACAGATTACAGAATACCCATTAAAAAAAACCATACATGACCTCTGATGGTATGTTTCTATGCTGGCAAATACATTTTCTGATACAAAGGCACTTTGAAAACCCAATATGGTTTGGTTCATAAGTTTGCAAGGTACAAACAATTTTACAAACATATGATTATACTGAAGAACGTCAACAATTGTGACATTACATATAAAAGAGATTTCCATTTCTTTTTTTTTTTAAATAACACTGGTTTTGTGGGAATGAAAGAGTGGTTTCCAGCAGCTTCAGTGAAGACATTCCAGATGACTGGAGGCCCGCAGTCTGAACTTCTTACCTAGGGTGACGGGTGGGAGTGAGGACGCTGGAAATGAGACAAACAAACCAACAAAAAACACCGCCCTGGAACAAAACTAGACGCCTCAGAAATCAAAATGGTTCGGAGGGAAGGGCACAAAAGACAAGACCGAAAGTCCAGGAGAGAGCCTCTTAATTGCGATCCCTTCGCTGGGAACTCCTGGCACAGCACAAACGGCTGACTGCCTGGCGCCTGGGAGCTATAGTGATGATTTCTCTCTTTTAAGAAGCTAGGTACAATGTTTGGGATTGTACAGTACCAGAAAAATTACGTCCCCAAAAAAGTATAGTTTCTTTTCATTCATTATATGGCCGCAAAGTCAATCTGTACATAAAGCTGTCTCACTCCGGCCTGAAAAGTTTAAAAAAAAAAAATTAGAAAATCAAACAAGCCAACAATAGACTATACATTTCAGAAAAGTAGTAGAAAAAAATCTCATTTTTTTTTTCTACGAAAGAATGAATTATTTTTCTCTTCTGCTCTGGGACATACTTCTCCATTTTTCATCATCAAGTGCCAGTAATTTTATTTTAGAAACAACTACATTTGTAAGCTGCAAAAAAGATTCTCCTTTATCTCTTCAAAAGAAAGCCAGACTACTAATTACATGCTCCGTCCAAGTGAATTCTGGAAAAATGAGGTTACCCATCTACCATTCTTCCGCTAGAGAACACCACAGTGCCTGACTAGTTAAAATCATACATCAACCCAACCTACATCTTCCTGTGATAAATGACTGTAAATAAGTAAACCACCTATTGGTTGTTTAATTACTTTACACTCCAACTCCTCTCTTCAATTTTGGATATGAACTTGCTACTCAAGGACACTGCTCTCAAAACTGCCCCCATCTCTCCTGTATTATCAATTTTTCTCTATTTGCTGTCTACAATCCCTTTTCTCTCTTGAATCCATTTCAACCAAACATTTGCTGCCTACCACTTTGCAAAGCTGTCTGTCAAGGTCACTTCTAAGTTGCTCAGGCCAGGCTCAATTCTCAGTCCTCATCGTAGCACGTCATCTATCAGCAAGGACACAGGTGATCACTTCCTCTTGGCTTCCAAAGAATACTCACTGGTGGCCCTTTGACCTCGCTTATCAATCTTTCTCAATATCCTTTGCTGGTTCTTCCTCCTATCTTTGAACGCTAAACACAGTGAAATCCCCAAAGGCTCAGTCCTCGGAGCCCTTCTTTTTCCACAGTTGTTCCCTAGATGATCTCATCTAGCAACCAGACGTTCAGTACCATCGAAATGCTCACACCTCCCACATTTCTATTTCCAGGCTGGAACCTACCATCTACTTGACACTTCTACTTGGATGTCTGACAGGCATCACAACACAGCCAAATCGAACACTATTCCTCCCCTCGAGCCTGTTGATTCTGTATCTTCTACAGCTCAATTCCATCCTAACATTCCACCTTGAAGACCTTTCTTTCTCTCACATCCAACTCATTAGCAAAACTTGTTTGCCTTACCTTCAAAATAACGCAAACCCAGAATCTGACCCCGTTACATCACCTCCATCGCTACCACCCTGGCCCGAGCCACTATCATCTGTCTAGATTTTACAGTGGCTGCTGACCTAGTTTTCACGCTTCTACCTTTACCCTCCTTTGGTCTATTTCCAGCAGAGCAACTAACTACAGTGATGTCACTCCATCACTGAAACCCCACAAAGTTACCTTCCTTAGTCCTTACACTGGCCCACAAAGCCCTCCCATGACCTAACCCCTGATTACTCCTCTCCCTTTGCTCACTCTGCTCCAAACACAGTGGCACTTCTGCCTGGAACAATGTCCCTGGAGACAGCCACATGACATACTCCCTCTCTTGTCACATTTCTACTCAGATGTCAGTGAGGCCTGCCCTGACCACACTATATAAAATGCATTCAATTCATTCACCTAGCAAATATCCAGGCACTGTTCTATCCCCTGGGAATACACCAGTGAACAAAGTAGGTAAAACATATCCTTGCCCTCACGGAGCTTATCTGCAGTGGCGAGCTAGGGAGGAGGAGAGATGATAAACAAGCAACTAAATACAGTGTGTCAGATGACGATACACAGACGAGCTCCGGAAAAAGCTTGGTACGAGAGATGGCAAATGCCTCAGCACACCAATCTCCCCACCCTGCTCTCCCTACCGTAACCCCTATCGCCTTTGACATAAAACTTTCTTATTTGCTGTGTTGCTGTGTTTATTGTTTATTATAATGCAATGTCTCTAAGATAAAAGATTTTGTCCATTTTTTCACTGCTGACTCCCAGAACCTCAAGCAGTGCCCAGCACACAGTAAGTGATCAATACGTATTTGTTGGATGAACTGAAATTCTATTTTCCTTCTTTCAAATAAAAATGATTTTTAAAATTAAAGCATACAATGAGTTACAATCAGCACTTTCTTGTCAGTACCACAGAATGAAAGGTAAATTAGAATATTTAAGAGAAAGGAAAAACCAGAGTAGGGGATAAAATATTAACACTAACTTCTTACAGTAATTGCTGGGCTCCTCACAGCATTACTTTCTAGCACGACTTGTTTCCTAGTATTCAAGCAGGAGGGCTCTGCACAAACCTAAAGGATGCGTGAAAGGAGCTGGGAGCTACTCGAAAGCAACACAAAGCGGGAGAGATACCAGAAGCTTCCCAGCACAGAAAACATTTCAGCTTTTTTGCTTCTTTAACAAAAAAATCCTTGCTGTGGTAAAGTTAAAGCTCTCCAAAAACACATTTCATAGCGCTTTCTCCTTAAAGAGGTTTGTGGCAGAAAAGAATTTAATATCAGTATGACTTTAGCTAAAAATTAAAACCAAATCTCACTTTTTCTCATTTTAAAAGTGTTGATAAATATCAACCCTACTCATCTCACAGGATTGTTATATATCCATCCAATATTTGACAAATATTTAATTAATCCTTGCTACATACCAGGCACTCTTGTAAGAATCATGTGTGAACATATGGAAAGGATTTCATGCTATAAAAGGCTACTAAAACAAATTATTATGATTTATTACAATTATATATGATTTATTCAACCCAGATGGCTCCTGAAATAACTATACTTAGGAACTCTTCTGCAAAATTCTTGTATATCTAACCTGAAGAGAAAACAACAATTGCCCAAATAAACTGGCTTAATTTCTTTTCTCTTTTAGCAAAATTGTTAATGAAAGTAAAATGGGCAAAAATAAGTTGGGCTCCTATTATCTCTGCCACTTTCCTAACCCCAGCCCTAATACAGTGAAGATGGTAATAAGAAATGAGGTAGCCCAAGGCAATAAAAAAGAAAGAGGAAAAACAAAGAGGCTAGGTCAATTGATCTTTGCATAGTCATGAGTTAATTACGCAAGCTGATATCTTTCCCTGAGGGGCTACAGCTTCCCACAAAAGCGCAGTCTAACAGAAAAAGTCATTTGGCTTCGTCCATCTGTCCTGGTGAGGTCAGCTTCCAGATTTCCAGCTTCCTATTTTCCTTTCTGAATTTCCTTCAAAGTGGAGAGGTAGGCAGAATTTCCAGAGAATCCTGTCGTCAGTCACCTAGTCCCTGAATGCAAGCCAGGTTTTCTATAAAGTTTATGCACGCCACAAAGACATGACCAGTACTCCAGCAGATCAAAACAGGGCTCGGCTCCATCAAATATTCTACCACTGGATGACAATAAGAGTCAGAGGCTGGCTAAGTGTTGTCCTTAAAAAGCAAAAACCATATAATACTCATTGCGTCATATCCTGAGAATAATATATAAACCATAATTCAGTGAACCCTTTTTTAAATTGAAAAGACAGCTAGCTATTTTTACACATGTGCTCCTTAGAAAATAAATGTTAACCTGGTGCCATAGACTTAGAATATCTTCAATAAATATTCACTGTTGTGGAAAGGAAAACAAATCAGAAGTAAAAAATTTAGAAAAATAAACAGGAATATGGCTATAGAAAATTACTGGTTTGTTTGTATTCTCAACCAATTCTCAAAAACTACAGAAACTTTCCACTTTAGTTTTTGACTGAACATATAATATTAATCTTTATCCCTTTAAAATGAAGTCTCGAAAAACTGCTTTACTCTTACATGTGAAAACTAAGTCATCTCAGAATCAGTGAAATAGTGAATATGACAAAATTACAAGTCAAGGACAATAACCTGGGTCTGGATTCCTTTTTCTATAAATTGGCAATAATACCACCTGTCTCGTGAGGACAGATGAATATGCTGGGGTCTCAATAAAGGCTAGCTGCTGCTGCTGTTATTCCCACCACTATCAACCAATCAATGAACACTTAAACCTGGTGGATTAACTGAAAACAACAAATCAGGGGGCCAGCCCCGTGGCCAAGTGGTTAAGTTCGCACACTCTGCTTCGGTGGCCCAGGGCTTCGCCGGTTAGGATCCTGGGCGTAGACACGGCACTGCTCATCAGGCTCCGCAGAGGCGGCATCCCACATGCCACAACTAGAAGGACCCAAAGCTAAAAATATACAACTATGCACCAGGGGGCTTTGGGGAGAAAAAAGAAAAAGTAAAATCTTTAAAATAAATAAATAAAAACAACAAATCTAGGGATGTGTTGGCCTCATATCCTATGGCTGTTTACTCCAACCAACTCAGGAGGCTGGCTTCTGGTGGACTTCAAGTACATATGATGAAGGAAGAAAATGGGAAAATCGATAAAGAAAAGTTGCAGAGCTGGCAAGCAAAATCAGTATTTATAAAAGATTAAAACCCTCTATAAACAGGAAAAACATGGAAGGGGTAGGAAAATAGCCACCTGGAAAGGGGTAGATAGCTTCTCCCACGCCCCACTCTCACTCTCCAGTAGACATAGGAGCGTTGGGTGAGGTCTGTGTTCAGAGACAGGAAGGGATTCTGAAAGTGGAAGAGTAGAGGAGGTAGAAGTTTCTAAAACTTGGGGAACTCCCATTTGGGCTTGTGAGAATTTTTGGTTCCTTCTGGGTATCAGTGTTAACTTCTACTTTGAGGCTAGAGAATACACAAAAAAAGCTAAAGCAGGAAGCTGGGAGTTTAGGACTTAATAGGCATCACAGAAACAGGCAGAAAAGTAAAAAAGATGGAAGAAATCAAGGTAGACATTCTATCAGGGAGTAAATAGCATGCATTAGGCTTGACTGTCTTTTGTGCTTTGTGGAACTGAGGAGGGTAATGAAACCCAAACATATTCTAGACTTTTCTTCAAACATTATTTCTAACAAAACAAAATGTATTACAAAAATTAACAGATGATAATCAGCCAGTTTAAAACAAGAAACATAAAGTGTTAAATTGCCTTCCTAACCCAGTATCCTACGTTCTCTTCCTGTTCATATACGTAACACAAAAAGTAAGTTTTCTATTTCATCAATTCCCAAATGATAACTCATTTTTAAAAAGCTAGTGCAAGGGAAGAAACGGAGAGGGGACTTTTTCTATGCCAACAGAAAACCTTGTAGTTTAAAAACTGGATTATCATTTAAGTAATAATCTGAAAGGAGTTTAAGTACTGAAGAGACTTCTACCAATTCAGTTGTATTACTCCATATTTGTGCGAAGCAAGCCAACTGCTTTAGCCATTAAAGATTAATTAATAACTATGGAAAATGAGAATAAAAAGGACATGCCTAATATACAGTTCTAAAATAGTCATAAAACTTATAGTTTTATAAACAAAATAGAAAGCTATAATTCTCAAACTTCTGATGTTTGACTTTTCAGTTTCAAGTTATCAGCACATAAGTTTTAACAACAATATTTTAACCAACACTATTATTTAAATTCTGTTATAAGATCAGCAATAAGAAAGACACCTAAATATGTCATAAAACCAAAAATGAAAACTTATTACTGAGAAAATCCTTCTTTTGATCTTTTGGATCTAAGGCCACTAGTATTTCAAGTCTTTCTATAAGAAATATACCTCAAGCATTAGTGTGATTTTTTTTCTCAAAAATGGAGCAATTTGAGTTACTTTTACTTTTGATAAGTAAAATCTATGAATAAGGTGTAATTTAAAAGAAAAAATTTTAAATTTCATTTCATGAAATTGAGGGGCAGCAGAATATGTGACCCCAAAATATGCCATTTTGGCATGTGGATTGTTTTGAGCTGAAGGCAATCAAGACCCAGCAGTCTCAAAAAAAACTTTTACCTCTTCCTTAACTACCTAAAAGAATTTAGATAGGAGTCCTGGCTCAGAGAGAGAGCTATTACCAGGGACTGCACGGCCAGGCAAACATCTAATTACCAAACATCTGCTCTTCTTACTGTCCTGTGAATTACCCTCCTCCCCTTTGAAGCCCCAGGCCCTCGCCCATTCCTTAGCTCAGGATGGCATATAAGCTTCAATTGCCTGACTTGCCTTTGGGTCTCATATTTTTATGGGGTTCCTGTATGTAGGGAATTAAATTTGTTTTTCTCCTGTTAATCTGTCTTATGTCAACTGAATTAACAGCCCAGCCAAAGGATCTAGAAGAGTAGAGAAAAATTTTTCCTCCCCAACAAAACATGTATGTATGTTACTGCAAGTCCTGGGATATACTCATAGAATATGAATATGCATTACTAGGGTATAAGTAGAAAAGGAAAACATACTAATAAACCGTTTCAATTTTGCAAATGTCAGAACTGAAACAACGACCACAAAACAACTTTAAAATCACTAAATGTATGGAAGCAAAGTCATTAGTAGAGTGACTCCCCTCTCCCTCCTGAGAAAAACGTGCTGAACCATCTCCACTGCAAGCCTCAGAGTCCCTGGTCTCTGCAAGGAATGAAATAAAGTTGGCTTGACCTCAGCTGATAGAAAGGCTTAAAATATCTTTCAGAGCTTAAAATTTTTAAAACCCAAATACAGTTTCCAAAACCAAAGAAGCAGCTGAACAAACTTTCAACATCAGCCATTTTAAAAGCCAAGATTTCTAAGGTTACCAGAAGAACTTCCCTCCGTCTACTTCAATTACAACTTCAACAGTTCCTTAGCACAGACATAGCTGCTTGCGCATTTTTAAACCTAGAAATTGCCTTCCTTTTCAGAGTGAAAACTGTGATTAAGTGCCAAAGTCTTAGGAGAGGTCAACAGAAGCTCACACTAGAAGGGTGGAAGGACATTGGTATAACTATGAGAAAATTAAGGTTAAAGAAGAGACTAGTAATCTATAAACGGCAGTGAAAAGCAAGGTTATTGCCAGCCACACTGTCCTTTTGCCTCTGAAACAGGGAGGAGATGTGAGAAGGACTCAGACATACTGGGAAGCTGTTGCATCCTTCATAACGATGCAGACTTATTACAGTGTTTGTTAAAAAATGGACCTAGTTCTTAAAATTCTGGAGTAAATAAGTGGTTCCAGCATATTGTTTTGTAGTAGAGGTAAGTCTTGCTGTCCCTACATGTAAGATTATTTCATTAATTATTCCCAAAGGAATATAACCATACATTTCTCTTTATTAGGGAAGAGAGATTGTTTAATTTATGCTAAGGTCCTAAATTTAACTAAACTATATATTATGTTCTATTGTCCATGTCTGAAGATGTGATGTCTGTCTATCTATCTGTCTGTCTGTCTCTCTATATATCATTACCATCTTTTTGTGCTTGTGGTTAAAGACCAATGGGAACCCAAAAACATCTTTCCAAACTTAGCATATGTAAAGATGGTTTTGGTCAAATACAGTTTTAAAAATTTGTTTATTCAAACAATTTATTATACATGTATACTCGAAGCATTGGGAATGCAAAATCATGACATTCGGTAGGAACTTGCATACAAAACTTACGTCATACGTTTATCACAGGATAAAGTAATGCTGCTAAGACGAGTCTTGAAAGCTTCAGAGTGAAAGTAACAATTAATTCGACCTTTACATTAGAGTAGGATTTTTGTCCTATGCAGAAAAGTAAATAGTCTGATGGGGTTGGAGTATAAAGTACATGGCAACGAACAGCAAGAGACAGACTTGAAAAGGTAAATAGCCATGCTAGAAAGTTTGGGTTCTATCCTGGTGGCAATGAGAAGCTACCAAAGTTTTTATTTTTTAACTTTTTATTTTGAAAACATTTAAGAGTCAAAGGAATTGGACAATAAATATCTATCACCCCTCACCTATATTCACCAATTGCTAACATTTTGTCTCATTTGCTTTATTTTTCTACATGTGTATTTATTGGTAATCTTTTTACTTTTGCTTAAACATTTGAAACATAATTAGACATTCTGATATTTTGCCACTAAATCCTTCAGCATGCATCTCCTAAGAATAAGAACATTCTTCTATAACCACAATACCATTATCATATCCAAGAAATTTAACATTTACACAACTATATAAACTATTATGCAGTCCATATTCAAATTTCCTGATTACCCAATAAATTCCTTTGTGGCTGTTTTTCCCCAATCCAAGATCTAATCAAGAATCAGATATTGCATTTAATTGTGAAGTCTCCTCTAATCTAGAATAATCCCTCACTGTTTTGTTTCGTTTTTCTTTCATGATATTGACACTTTTTTAAGAATCCAGGCTAACAGTCTTTTGGAAGTTTCCACAAGCTGAGTTTATCTGGTTGTTTCCTAATGGTTAGATTCATGTTAACCATTTCTGGCAACAGTACCACAGAGGTCATGTTGTGTACTTCCCATTGCATCACACCAGCAGGCACATGTCAGTTTTTTTTTTTTTTTTTTTTTTTAAAGATTTTATTTTTTTCCTTTTTCTCCCCAAAGCCCCCCGGTACTTAGTTGTATATTCTTAGTTGTGGGTCCTTCTAGTTGTGGCATGTGGGACGCTGCCTCAGCGTGGTTTGATGAGCTGTGCCATGTCCGCGCCCAGGATTCGAACCAACGAAACACTGGGCCGCCTGCAGCGGAGCGCAGGAACTTAACCACTCGGCCACGGGGCCAGCCCCCACATGTCAGTTTTTAAGCACACATTTTTAAGGCACGGACTCGGTTTCCTCACTAGATCTAGCTATGAGGTAATTTTGGTGGCAGTGCTGACATCTAGATTTTTCGCCAAATATTTCCAGCAAACTAGACCAAAAAAAGAATTTGTGTTCTCTCTCTCTCCTTAGATGTTCCTGACATGATGTTCTTATTCTCTCAATAAATACAGAATGACATAGTAATCGCTCTTACTTTGATTATCAATCACACAACTATGTCAACTCATGATGGCATAAGCCTTAACTGAAATAATTTGGTTGTGGGCATGCACTAATTCATGATTCCAAATACAGTATTAAGAGAAATTCAACAGCATATTAAGCTATTAAATCACACAGAAGTAACTATGGCTTTGCTATCAGACAAAAAACATCAACATAGACTATTTTTAACTACAGCTACTGAAAAGGCATTATTCTCATTCCATGTGCTATTTTAGAATTCTTGGCTTCAAACAGCATCTAACATGTCTTTTTTTTTTTTTTGCTGCTTTTTTATCTCCCCAAACCCCCCTGTACACTGTTGTATATCTTAGCTGCACGTCTTTCTAGTTGTGGGATCTAACATGTCTTATAAAGAGTATACAGGAAAAGAAAATTGACTTTTTCTTAAAGAAACTAAAATCAGTATGATGATGAGTAACTAGGACTATCTTTCTTAAGAGTATTATCTAAAATAAAGATTCTTAACTTTGACTCTGTGGTTGAAAAAAGGTAATACTTACCTCATATTGTGTTTGTGTGTGTGTGCGCATACATATATATGTACATATGTATACACACATAAATATATACATACTTAATATGCTAAATAGTAAATATTTTTTAAACTAGTAAATACAATAAATTCTAAGATCCTTAAGAAGTTAGTAAAAAAGTCATACCTGAGTAAAAATATTATGCGTTTGGCTTAAAATCCACCTAGCATCAGCATCAGGGGCTACTACTAATTTCAAGGTCCCAACATAAACGTCAGAACATAAGGTCCAGAAGTGC
This sequence comes from Equus przewalskii, assembly GCF_037783145.1. Classification (NCBI taxonomy): domain Eukaryota; kingdom Metazoa; phylum Chordata; class Mammalia; order Perissodactyla; family Equidae; genus Equus; species Equus przewalskii. Next base: position 371,834 of record NC_091854.1, read on the forward strand.
TGTTCTTGTAAACTGTAAACTCCTTGCAACTGCTGCACCTGAAATATAAAGGGCAGATATTAACATCCTAATCAGGTATAAGCGTCCCTTCCCCCTTAAATTATTATGTAACACATCAGTAAACATGGATTCTACCCTCTAGTTTGAAAAAGGGGTGGGGGATATTTGAATTAATTAACAAAACCTATCGAATACTCATTATGTGCCAGGTACCATCAAAGGTATTTCGGAAATATGAATGAACACTTATCAAAATTTGTAGGACACGGCTGAAAGAGTGCCTGGAGGGAAATTTACATTTTCAAATTCATTGATCAGGGAACAAGTATAAACACAAATGAGCTAAGAAACTAGAAGAGGAATAACAAAGTAATGTCAAAGAAATAAGGAAGGAAATGAAGGACGGAAATCAATGATCCAGAGATTTAGAAAGTGACAGAATTTAGAATATCGAAAACCTAGTTCTTTGAGAAGACTAATGAGCTAGAATAGTCAATATTTCTTCCTGGGAGCCTGTTTTGAACAGGATAATTCTTCACTGTGTACAACAGTCAGAAACTACAGGACCTCTGCATCCCCACGCCCCAGAGAACTAAAGCCAACATATGCCCTTTCCCGAATCATGTGACAGCAAAAAAGGGAAGAATGTCTGTATGTTTTCCTGATGGCCCCATATGTCTCCACAGCCTTAGGTTGGAACCACTGGCAAGACAAACTCTGATGGAGGTAAAAAAAAATAATAAAATAGGAAATTAAACAGAAAAAATGAAAAAGGAGAACTACAAAAAACAGATTTTAAAAACTACACCAGGGAATACTATAAATATTATTTGAATGTATCAATATGTAAATATACAAAATAATACAACTAAGTAGAATCCAACACTAGTCACCATCTCTACTGCTATGAGCCTAACCGAAGCCAGCATCAATTACGCTTCAAATTGTTCAACATCCTCCAATGGCTTCTGAGTGAAAACCAATGCTCTCACAATGACTTACACGGACCCATGTCATGTGGTCCCCTTGTACTTGCTTTCCTCTTCTCCTCCTCCTCCTCCCCTTACTCCCTCAACTACACCAGCCTCCTCACCATTCTTTGAAAATCAGGCACACTCCTGTCTCGGGGTATTTGCTCTTCCCTCTGCCTGGAGCATCCTTCATTCCAGATTTCTGCATGGTCCACTTTGTTTGGGTCTTACTCAAATGTTATCTTTTCAGTAGCCCTTCTCCTGTTACCTATCTAAAATTACAATGTTTTCATTTTTACATTTCTCTGCTTTGTTTTACTTTTCGGCACAAAATAGCATACAATACATTATTCATTTATATTATTTATATTGTTTATTGCCTGTCTCCTCCAGCAAAATATAAGTTCAATAATGGCAGGGGTTTATTTTTGCTTTTTGTTTTGTTTTTGTTTTTTTAGATTTCTTTTTTGGCTGAGGAAGATTCACCTTGAGCTAACATCTATCTGTGCCAATCTTCCTCTACTTTTTAGTATGTCGGCCACCAGCACAGGATAGCTGCTAATAGATCGGTGTAGGTCTGTGCCCAGGTACCGAATCTGGGCCACCAAAGCAGAGCGTGTTGAACTTAACCACTAGGCCACTAGGACTGACTCTATTTTTGTCTTTTATGTTTTGTATTCTCAGCACCTAAAAGAATATCTAAGTCAAGTGCCCAGTAAATAGTGTATATATACATATATATATATATATATAACATACGCATTATTATATATTATAAATATAACATATATTAAATGAATAAAAACACAATTTTGAAAACCTAGACAAAATGGATAAATCTCTGAAAATACAGAAAATGCCATAATACAAGGAAAAAAAAGAAAATGTGAAAGAATCATTAAAAATTGAAAAGGTAATAAAAGTTCTCTTTCATAAAGCCCCAAGGCCCACAGGGCAAACTTTCAAGGAACATATAATCTCTGTCTTAGTTTTTCCAGAAAACAGAAAAGAGATGCTACTGCACATTAGTAAGAATCTTGACCTTCAACAAAATAAAGATAGTAAATCATAAGCTAATTTCTCTTATGAATTAAATAAGCAAAATCCAACAGTGTATTAAAAAATAACATATCACGACTAAGTTGAGTTTATCCCAAGAGGAAAATAATAAACATCAGGAAAACTATTACTGTTATTCTTCAAGTAGTGAAGTAAAGGAGAAAAACCAGTCATTTCAATAGAAGCATTACAATTATTTAATAAAATTCAACACCTATTTATGATTAGGGGAAAAATGACTAGAAGGATACTTCTTTAACTTAATAAAAGCTATCTACCAAAAACGTACAGAAAATATTTAAGGAAGAAACATTAGATATATTCCCCGGAAGATCAGGAAGAAGACAAAATGTCCAAATCACAGCTCTCTGTAAGGATCTGGAAGAGTTAAATCTAAACCTCTTAGTAAGACCAAAACCTCTATATGATCTGGCCCCTGCCATTCTCTCCAGCCTCTCCAGCCACTCTTCCCTTTATTTATTATGCTTCAGCCACAATGGCCTTTTTTCCTATTCTTAAAACAGACTAAATTAGTTCCAGCCACAGATCTTTTACATTAGCATAACGTGTTCCTTTGCCTGGAACACTCTTCTCCAAGATTTTCATATAGCTGGCTCCTTCTTGTCATCAGGGTTTCAATTTCCTTGAATATGACTTCCTCAGTGAATCTAACGTCGCCATCCCTGTCTACCACATCACTTTGTTTAATTTCTAGTATAATAATTATCCCTGATACTTTCTTATTTACTGTTTAGTTCCTGTGTTGCCCCACCAGACCGTAAGCTCTTTAAGAACAAAGACACTATCTTGTTTATCATCTCATCCCTAGCACCTTAGAAGAATATCTGGCACAAAGTAGGAGCTCAAAAAATATATGTTGAATAAATGCTTATATTATTTGCTATTCATACCTATATTGTAGCAGAACTGCTCCCTTTCTAGATGAGAACAATTTTTAACATATTTTCTTCAGTAAAGTTCAATATTTTCCAATGATTTTATTCTGGTTTGTGTTTATTTAAATGGCATTCCTGGTCAACATTCAATCTTGGAAGAAATACTAAATTATACACACATGCTACCCACATCTGTCAAAGTTAAAAACCCTACAGCTTGGAAACAACATAAAATCCAATGGTTTGGAAGCTTTGAAACTTACCCTCTGATAGCACTGAGGCAGAGTATTTTCCAACAAGGGAGGTGTTCTCTGCATTAATATTCCAACAGACTCTCTTAAAAGAGGAATAACACTAAAGAAAAGGAAGACAACAAATTTATTAAAGCCACATTCTGACAATCCCATCCTGTAAGAAAGTAGTAATATACCTCCCCATAGCAGAATATAATAAGATTTATCAGAATAACAGGAGGAAAAAGGATCATCATTGTTCCAAATTTTTCATGTGATCAGTAAGTTATCACCTAACTAAAAGTAAAAGGGCAGACAAAATGTATCAATGTATGAAACACTAACCTTATACTGCTGAAATGTGTTGGAGCATCTAAAAATCTAAACACAGCAGTCATTCAACTGTTATTTGAAGTATGACTTCAAATGGCCAGAATCTTCCGAGGTAATCTATAAAGCCTGTCATGGCTCACTGGTCTTTAACACTTACCAAATATTCACATGCATTTATCTGAACAGTACTGTTAAGGAAAATTTTTTTAAAAATTAATATGGTCTAGGGGCTGGCCCCGTGGCCGAGTGGTTAAGTTCGCGCACTCCGCTGCAGGCGGCCCAGTGTTTCGTTGGTTCGAATCCTGGGCGCGGACATGACACTGCTCATCAAACCACGCTGAGGCAGCGTCCCACATGCCACAACTAGAAGGACCCACAACGAAGACTATACAACTATGTACCAGGGGGCTTTGGGGAGAAAAAGGAAAAAATAAAATCTTTAAAAAAAAAAAAAATTAATACGGTCTATTAGTCCATTTGTCCAATATTTCTCCAACTTGATTATATACCAGTCTTATTTCATTATTTAAAAAATACAGGGGCTGGCCCAGTGGTGCAGTAGTTAAGTTTGCACGCTCCTCTTCAGCAGCCGGGGGATCCCCGGTTTGGATCCCAGGCATGGACCTACACATCGCTTATTAAGCCATGCTGTGGCAGGCGTCCCGTATACAAAATAGAGGGAGATGGGCACAGATGTTAGCTCAGGGCCAATCTTCCTCAGCAAAAAGAGTAAGTTTGGTGGTGGACGTTAGCTCAGGGCTAATCTTCCTCAAAAAAATAAAAAATAGATAGAAGCCTGGATATAATCACAGATCTAGTCAGTCAGCATCTCTAGTGATAGGGTTCAAAAGTCTGTATGTATTGATGTAGCTAGTCCTCAACCTGTATTTGGAAATTACTGCTTCAGGCTATTTAGATGATTAAATGCACACAAAATAATTAATAGTGTAATGGTGAGGGTGACTTTAATGCAGTAATTTTCTAAACTCCTACACATCAAATTCACCTTGGAGTCTTGTTTGTTTTCATTTCTGACAGACTGAATCAGACTCTTGAGGGAAGGTCAAGGCATCTACATTTTTAAAAAGCTTTCCAGGTGATTCCAGTAACTCAGGGTGGTAAGACATTATTCTACTGCTTGAAGTAGACTGAGGGAGCTTCATTAAACTTAACAGCTTAAGCCAATGCTCTCTTTTAAACTCGTAGTATCTCAAAATTTCCTAAGTAAAACCCCTCCTGATTATAGCTGTAGGAGATAAAGATAAAAGAACATATATGTTTCAAGGAAGGTCTCATAAAAAGAGCAGAAGTTGAAGTTTACCTTAAAGGATTAGTGGTATTTATGACAGATGGAAAGGAAAGAGAAGATATTAATAAAGACCCAAAGGAACAGAGACAATGCTTGTCTTGTTCATTATTATATTCCCAAGGAAGCCTAGTAAAATGGTGGTCACAAAACAGGCTCACAATAAATACTTGTTGGTTAAATGCATGATAGATATAGAGATATTAGATGTTTGGGAATCTAGATGAAAGAAAGGGGAAGGCCATAGGGAAGAAATTAGGAGACTGTTCCCATACTTTATGTGTGCCGTGCTAAGTACCCTGATAAGGAAGGTAACAATAAGAACAGAGACAAATAGGAAAATTAAACAGATGTTGAAAGAAATAACTGGTGTCTAAATGGATATAGTGAAGAAATAGCGAAGCAACAAGGAAAGCCAAGAAGACTAAAAGTGGAGGGGATGGCAGTAATGAAGATGAAAAGCTCAATGTGGACAAGAGTTTAAGTCACATTAAAGTGAAAATATTCTTTAGTCAGATAGTCATTTAAAAGCCAAGGATAATTAGAAGTCATCCTTAATATTCCTTTTTCTCCCTTAAAACCTCCATGCTCTAAATCACCAAATTCTCATAATTTAACCCCTAAATATTCCTTGACTCCCTCCTCTCTCCTTCATTCTAATACAAGTCTACAACAATCTCCATATCTGCACTTGCATTATGACAACAGCCTCCTAAGTGGCCCCTTTGCCTCTAGTTTTATTTCCTCAAGTCCTGTACTAGGCAGCTTCAAAGATGGATCCCGATGACCTGTGCCTCCTTAGTATTCACGCTTTTGAGTAATCCCCTTCCCTTGAGTGTATGCTGGACCTAGTGACTTGCTACTAATAAACAGTATGGCAAAAGTGACGAGGTGTCGCTTCTAAGATTACTTAATTCTGGCTTCCTTCTTGTTCACTCTCCGAGAACCTTGCTCTCTCACTTGCTTGCTCAGATACCATGTTGTGAGCTGTCCCATGGAGAGGCCCAGGGTGAGAAACTGAGGGATGCCTCTGGAAAGGAACTGAGACCCTCAGTCCAACAGCCCAAAAGAAACGCAATACTGTCAACAACCACGTTAGTGAGCTTGGAAGCGGATTCTCCCCCAGATGAGCCCTGGAATGACTGTACCCTTGGCTGACACTTTGACTGCCACATTGTGAGAGATCCTGAGCCAGAGAGTCCAGTTAGCCATGCCCAGATTCCTGAACCAAGGCAAACTATAAGATGATAATGTGTGTTACTTTAGCTACCAGGTTTTTGTGTAATTTGTTTATGCATCCATAGATAACTAATATAACCATTCTTTATAAAGCTATTAGATTAACTTATCTAAAAATCAGTATCTGACTCTATCCCTTTTCCATTAAAAAAATATGTTAAAAGCTCCCTACGGCTTAGGGGATTAAGTGTAAACTCTTTAATATGGTATACTTTTGGATCTGGTCCCCACTAGCTTCACCTCCTATTATCTTTGCTTCACATTTTAAACTCTCTAAACATAAACATACTGGTACTCAACTTTCTGCTGTTTCTTCCTTTCATGCTTTGACTCATGCTATAATCTCTGCCTAGGATGTCCCTAATCCGCTTCTATCCTTTCCTTAAAATCTCACATGTAACTCCTTTTGGGGTACATTGCCTGATCCCAAACTGTCTTCCAAACTGTGTGAAATGTCCTTTCTGTGCTCCTATAAAAAATCTGTAATACCTATCAATGTTACAGGAAAACAATGGGTGGAAAGCAACTGGAAGTGGGGTTAAGGATTCTGACAGTGAACAAATATTGGTTATTCCTTCATCTAATCTGAAGAGTAGTGTGTTTCTACCTTTTGAGATGTTATTAAATAAGTGAGGACTCCAGGTTTACAAAAAAGGCAAAGAAAAACATGATGGTAGATTCACAAGGTATAATTCAGCCATTATGACTTTTCTTTCCTCTCTCCATGCTCATTTCTCAGGAAAAAGAAAGAATTAGTCACAGAATGGTTATATACATCTAACTTACAACTTTTTTGTTTTCCTACTTTCCTTATGGTACCTCTCAGAAAATGAGACACAAAATGGTTCCCCTAGAATAAATGTTTGACAATAAGAAAAAAGTAACTTTTTTCCTTGTGCCTCCTACATTTAGCTATTTTGGTAATTTCTTTTCCAATCTTTATCCCAGGGAACAGCTGATAATGCCTAGAGATATCTGAGGTGAAAAATGCACTCAAATGGAAACCATGATACTTGGGTTCTAATTCTGCCATTAAATAGCTTTGGACAAACTGTATAACCTTCTAGAGCATCAGTTTCCTCATCTATAAAACAAGGGAGTGGGGGCTGGCCCCGTGGCCGAGTGGTTAAGTTCACACGCTCCGCTGCAGGCGGCCCAGTGTTTCGTTGGTTCGAATCCTGGGCGTGGAGATGGCACTGCTCGTCAGACCACGCTGAGGCAGCGTCCCACATGCCACAACTAGAAGGACCCACAACAAAGAATATACAACTATGTACTGGGGGGCTTTGGGGAGAAAAAGGAAAAAATAAAATCTTTAAAAAAAAAAAACAAAAAAAACAAGGGAGTGGATTAAATATATAGGCAATTTCTTCCATCTTTAATTTTTCATTCAATAAGGAAAAAAGGTCACACTAAAAGAAATACTAAGAGAATATATTTGGAACTGAAAGAAATTATAGGTTCCCTTTATACAGTACAAAAAAAAAAAAAAAAGGAAACAGCATCACCAAATGAGATGACATATATTTGGCAAACTGACTTACTCCATCACTAACTGGGAATTTTGCAGATAAATTTTATTAAGTAATCGATACAAATAAGCAATTATTAAGAACTACTATATGCTTTGCTTGGCATCAGATTTTCTAGAACCAGATAGAACCTTACTCGAGAGTTGTGGAAACAGACGCCTAGAGCATCAAAGTAACTTGCCTAAGCTGGTGAATGGGAGAGCTAGAATAGTATCAGGTCTTTTGACTCCAGCTTCAATTTTGAAAAGTTCAAGTCAACAAATACTTATTACATGTCTACCATGTGCCAAGCACTGGAAATAAAAAGATAAATTAATACACAATACCTTACTTCAAAGGAATTCATTACTTTTGAAAAAGCCTATAGAGAGGTCAATGGAAATCAGGTAACAAACACTTATTTAGAGCCCACATATGAATTTGGAAGAAGGCACATATGAATTCAAAACAACTGCAGACTATGCATGTATCCATTTTCATTTCCCATGAACTTTTGGTGAACAGTTTTCTTTATTAGTATGTTGATAATTTACTTTTAAATATATCTTTAAAAATAAAGAAAAGTAGGGAAAAAAATGAATAGAAGAGAATATGGACTCTAAAGCAACAGACGGAGCACACCATGAGCAATGATATTACTTAAGCAACAGGTGTGAAATATCTTTTTGCAAATAATTTTTAAAATATTTATTGTTTTAGAATACCTAGGTCCAGTCTAATTTTCCCCCCAAAGAGTTAAAACACAGTAAGACATGGCTGAGTCTAATCTAGAAGAATCTGTGAGGAGATCAGCCTTAAAACATTAAGGATGTTCCCTCATACAGTCTCTTAATAAGTCACCCAGAACCAACCAAACTTATCCAAACCTTTGTTTAAATTTTTATGTGTATATTCCATGTATGTTGCCTCCCAAAGTCTGCTACTCCCCGGCAATGCCTTTGTAAAAAACAAGAAACCAAAATACAAAAACCTAGTACTTCTCTTTTTCTCCTAAAATTCACTTTCGCATGTGGCCTTTCATTTGAGGATTCTAGAATTGGTGAATTTCCACGATCACAGATAACACACTAATAAAATTAGCAGGGAATTTAGAGATCACTCATTTTAACATTCAATTTAAGAACCATATGCAGATAAACATTTTAATAAAATTAATGTTAGAAGCAAACATTTATTTTAAAATACCTAAATAAAAGACATCATAACTCAAATAAGGAAATAACATAGACAGAGTGCATTTTTTTAGTAAGGGTCAACTGAAGTTTTTACTGATTTTGCCATACTATCAAATTTGGAATGACTGTCTATTTAGGCAGAATTTTAATAAAATGTTTACATTCAACAGCAGCAAGCATTTCACCAGAGCACATGGATGTGCCACACTAATTTTCTCCCACAGTAATTTTAAAGTAACGTAACAATTTGAGCTGTAGGAGCTATAACTAGATCATGAAATGGTGGTGGGGGAAAAAGGTGTTTGCTAAATCACATGGTGAAATGCAATTGAGAACCAAGGTCAATTTCTGTAATAATTTCAAAGGTCATAAAAACGTAAAAGAAACCTGTAGAAACTCTCTTTTTGCCTTTGAAAATTGTGTTTAGCTCAGGAGTTTGTGTCCATATTTTTCTGATTAACCACAGTAATGGGGAATCATAAAACAGATTTTAGCATGGAGCTATCTAGCCATAATGAAAGGATATGGGGAAAAAGACAAGCTTAGCAAATTCCTAACTGAGCTAAGACTTAGAGCTACATCCAAACCCCAAAAGTAAGCATTTGGAAACAATTAGAGGTTCAATTCTGGTTGACTAATTCAATTCTAGCTTTAACAATGAAGCACCATTTTCCCAGCATATATAAAAAGGAATGAGTCATTAAGTATATGAGATTACCAGTAGAACAGGGTAATGGTTTTATTCTTCAAAAGCTGAAGGTAAATCAAATTTGTAATTATACAATCATAAACATAAAAGTAATGTGAAAGCTTAAATGCTAACAGATTAAATAAGCAACAATTAGTTATTACTCTTCATTGCGAGTAAATTTACAAATGAAAAGATATTCAAATCTTACTTCAGAAGCAGCTTTTGGTGAGAGTCTCACCATTTCAACAATAAATAAAATCACCTAGCAGTAATTACAAACAAACCAAACCAAAGAAGAGGGTATACATTATGAAAACTTTCGAAGAACAATCAGACTAGTGATAACCATGATGCTTAACAATAAAAAATTTCAGAGAGCTGAAACTATTACTTAGCTCTGAGAATAAGCATCTAATAATAATAATTAAAACATAATTACTGATTCAATTTTTCGAACTGGCTTATGGCCTAAGTCCTCCTGCATATTATCAGCGGTTCTTATAATCTACAAACAGAAAGAAAGCTGTACTTTTTAAAAGAACCCATGAATTTGAAGGTCTGGTATATGTCATATGCTTGAAAATGTGTAGTGGACAAAAAAGCCAAAGAAAATTAACCCAAAATTGTAATGTGGTCTATGTTTAGACATGGCAGTCCTATGGCAAGCTGTAAATAAGCATTCATATTTGCATAAATACAACTATTCCATAGTGATGAACAATTACCTATTAACCCAGAATTTCATAAGCCTAATATAGAACAGATAACCCAAAACAACATGGATTGCGGTCTACCTTATAATTATACTGAGTTTCCCAAACCTAAGGTTTAAATCAATGCATATTTACAGAGTGGTACCTACTTTACTCAATAATGGTGATAATAAGATACCCTAAAACAGCCCTGGAACTTGGAGCCAAAGTCATGAAAAGGTCATCCTTTTCTTTAAACTTCTGGAACTTAGTTATAACACCTAATGCATCTGGTCTTTGGTCTAAAAGCATTAGTAAATAATGTCAAAATAGTAAATAATTAGTAATGTCTTTGTTTAGACAACACTTAATAGTTTTTATAGTGCTTTCATAAAATTTTTCTAACTTGATCCTTACAACCTTAAGTAACCTTAAGAAAAACATTCCATTCTGGAATCACAGAACGTCAGATGTGGGCAAGATCTGAAGAGAGCATTTAGGCCAACTCCTTCATTTTACAGAAGAGAAAACCATCTCGAGGGCTGAAGACAACTTGCTCTTTGTTACGCAGTGGTCAGAGGCAAAGGCTAAAGCCCTCTGACTGCAGCGTCTCACCATGATTCCGCCCTCTAGAGGCAGGGGTCAAGTCACAGGCTTTTGAGTCCCGGTGCCCAGCACAGTGCCTGGAATATGATAAGCACTTGACATACATCTGCTGAATGGATAATCTATTTTAAAATTCCAAACACTAGTGGAAGATTATTAGAATATAGAATAGTCCTTGTTTAACGTGAACTTCATCCTTCAAAGTAATAGCTAAATAGTAAAACCGTAGAAAGTCTCTCAACTTAGTCACTCCCAAAAAAGACTTTCTAATAAATAGAAGCAAAAGTATTATATCCTCTATTCAAGTATAGGTGAGAAACAATGATACTTAGGCAGGAGTAATGAGGATTCCCAATTCTTGATGTGCAATTTATTATCTTAATAAAAGCTCTTTTCTTCATTCTCATAAGAAACTAAAATCATAATGGCAATATAAGTAAAAACACTTAAGTGATCTATTATGTATCCATGAAGAACAAAGGTGCGAATAAAGAAGAAAAATGAATGTGAATTCACACTAATACCCTGTCAAAAGTAGGGAAATGGGAATAGACAATGGAATCAATGCAATAAGAGGGGAAAAAAGCTCCACAAGATACACATGGTTTTGGGGCTTCAGCAGCCCAAGGTTTGCCAATTTGGATCCTGGGCATGGACTCACACACAGCTCATTAAGCCATGCTGTGGCAGCATCCCACACAGAAGCACGAGAATGACCTACAACTAGCATATACAACTATGTACTGGGGCTTTGGAGAGAAAAAAAGGAGGAAGATTGGCAACAGACATTAGCTCAGGGCCAATTTTCATCATCAACAAAAGGAAAAAAAATTACACATATGTCTGAGAGAAGATTAGGCAGGAATAAATTCATACGATTCATATTAAATAAGGTAACATTTGTATCAAAAAAATAATAAGACCTGGAGGAACCTTCCCACTACCTCTGTAACAGATTCAAAGTGGTGGCTAGACAGGATGGACAAAGGCAGGAGATAAAGTTCTTTAAGGAAATCTGCATTTTAAAAAAGTATAGAAGTGAAGGAACAGGATCTTGTTTAGAAACACCAGTGAGGCAGCAAGAAATATTTATTGAAACTATCAAAATCAAATTATCATTCAGATAATTTTAGTGATCACAAGTTTAGCTCAGAACAAAAAGCCCTTAAGGTCACCAAGACAAATCCAAGAGGAATGGGACCAAAGCACTGATTAATCTCTATGTTCAACAAGGCTATTAGGAATCTGAGCTAAACTGTGTTTATCTAGTTTAAGTTAAAAAATGGTGGACTTGTAACTGATCCAATCTCTGTAGTGTTCAAACCTTGTCATTTCCCTACAGTACGGTGACAGAGCTTTGCCTCCTGATGGCTGAGTGTGTTCCTCTGAAGAAATCCAGTATCCAGGAAACAGAGGGATGGAGGCAGACATCAATGAACTGTATTTCTTTTATTCTTTCCCTCCTTTCTCTCTCACTTTTTCCCCATTTGAAAATGAGTGAATGAGGGTCAGTTAACATGAAAAAAGAGCCTGTTACAAATTGTAAGAGACACCATTTAAGTGGATGGTGCCTGCTTCTCAAGAGCATTCCTTTTGGGAAGGAAGGTCAGCAAGCAATTTAACACTTAGACAAAACACTTGCCAGGGGCAGGTCTGTTCTAGAATTTACACATCATAACACATTTAATTCATACTCAACAACTTATGAGGTAGGTATTACTATCACCCCCATTCTAAAGATTAAAAAAATGAGGCATACAGAGGCTAAATGACTTTTCCAAGGTCACAACAGCTAAATGGTGAAACCAGGACTTGAACCCAGACATTTGGCTCCATAGTAAATGCTCTTAACCACTTTGCAATTCTTCCAATGAAGTCACCAAAGTGGCTTTGCTACTGTTCCCAAAGCACCTTCGCCTACAGGCAAGTTCTGATCTTAGGAGATGATCTTCAAAGAGTACAGGAGGCCTGGACCACAAAAGAAATTTAAAAGCTCAGGAAAAGATGAACAGTAATAACATGAAAGTTTTCTGCCATCTGAAAGCTGACTGGTACTGTCAAAACTTGACACCTAGTTCCTGTTTGTTCTAGGCCCATCCTCAATGATAACTTCCAAAGTTACATGTTGGTGAGAAGCAAACCTAACACAGGAAATAAAAAGCAAAGGAAAAAGGATCCTTTTTTGTTTACCCAAATTAAACTTTTAAAATATCACTGTGAGACTATATTTTTATTGAATATCTCAAAGTAGGTTTCTAATTGCTATATCACATTGGATGCTGACTACATTAAAATATTTAGTTGCTGAGGTAGGAGTCAAAATTATGTTTTCAAAGGATTAATTAAGCAAGAGAACAGAGTAACTCAACTACAGGCCAGACCTAGTGGCAGAGTTTCAAATTAATTACATACAAATTAACAGTGAACATTAAAACTGAAGAACCAATAGGGACTAATATTCTTTCCTTTGGCAGCAAGTGAATAAGAGTTGAAAAGTCTTAATATGCTTTGCACCTTTTAGAATTTACTTTTATTTTTTAAAAGCCTTAAAATGTTGATGATTCTAAAGTCAAAAATATGTTAAAAAAATATATTCAAAACCTCACTTCCAATCCCTTCTCTCTCCCTAGAGATAATTATACTTAAATTTGCTTTTGGTTTATTCTTCCACTTGTTTCTTTTCAAAATTATAAGAAAACATGCAGAATACATGTATATCTCTTCTTCTTCTTCTTCTTTTTTGGTGAGGAAGCCTGTGGCTGAGCCAACATCTGTGCCACCCTTCCTCAATTTTGTATGTGGGATGCCACCACAGCATGGCTTGAGGAGCAGTGTGCAGGTCTGCTCCCAGGATCCGAACCCATGATCCCTGGGCCACCGAAGCGGAGCGTGCAAACTTAACCACTACACCACCAGGCCGGCCCCTCTCCTTCTTCTTATATAAAAGGTAATGGTGCCACCTTTTACATGTCTTATGCTATACACTCATATATCATGTGCTACGTATCAACTACTATCTTGTTTTAATAATATTCTTGAAAATCACACCACATTACCAGAGACCTTCCTTTTACTTATTATTATGGGGTAAAAAACATGTAACATTAAACTTACCATCTTAATTATTTTTAAGTCTATTTTAAGTTCAGCAGTGTTAATTAACATTGTTGTACAAAATATCTTTAGAATTTTTTCATGTTGAAACACTGAAACTCTACACCTATTAAACACTAATTTTTCCTCCCCCTTGACCCCAGCTCTTGGCAACCACCTTTCTATTTTGTTTCTATAATTCTGACTGCTTTATATATTTCATATAAGTGGACTCACAATATTTCTCCTTTTGTGACTGGCTTATTTTGCTTACCATAAGGTCCTCAAGGTTCATCCATGCTGTAGCATGTGACAGGATTGCCTTCTTTTTAAAGGTTGCATCATATCCCTTTGTAAGTAGATATCACATTTCCTTTATCCATTCATTTGTTGATGGATATCTGGGTTACTCCCACCTCTTGGCTATTGTGAATAATGCTTCAATGAACATAGATATGCAAATATCTCTTTGAGATCCTGTTCTCAGTTCTTCTGGAATCCCACTTCCCCAGAAATGGGATTGCTAGATCATATGTAACTATTTTTAAGCTTCTGAGGAACATACATACTATAGTATTTCCATAGTGGCTGTACCATTTTATATTCCCACCAACAGTGCACAAGAGTTCCAAATTCTCCACATCCTCGTCAGTACTTTTTTTTTTCCCTGAGGAAGATTTGCCCTGAGCTAACGTTTGTTGCCAATCTTCCTCTTTGTGCTTGAGGAAGATTTGCCTGAACTAATATCTGTGCCAATCTTCCTCTATTTTGTACATTGACCACCGCCACAACATGGCCACAGCATTAAAAGACAAGTGGTGCAGTTCTATATCCAGGAACCAAACTTAGGCTGCCGAGGTGGAGTGCACCAAACTTAACCACTAGGCCAAAGGGTTAAGCCCCTATCCTTTTGATAGTGGCCATCCTGATGGGTATGAGATGATATCTTGTCATATTGATTTGCATTTCCCTAATAATTAGTGATTCTGAGCATCTTTTCATGTACATACTGGCCAGTAGTATACCTTCTTTGGAGAAATGTCTATTCAAACTCTTTGCTTATTTTTAATCAGGTTACTTGGTTTTTGTTGTTGTTGTTGAGTTGTAAAACTTATTTACATACTCTGAATATTAACCCCTTATCAGATACATGATTTGCAATTATTTGCTCCCAGTCCATAGGTTGCCTTTTCACTCTGCTGATTGTTTCTTTTGACACACGGAAATTTTTAAGTTTGGTAAATCCTATTTGTCTATTTTTTATTTTGTTGCCTGTCCTTTTGGGGTCATATCCAAGAAATCATTGCCAAATCCAATGTCCTGAAGCTTTCCCCCTATGTTTTTGTCTAAGAGTCTAACAGTTTTATATCATAAGTTTAGGTCTTTAATCCATTTTAAGTTAACTTTTCTATGTGGTGTACGGTAAAGGTCCAAGTTTATGCTTTTGCATGTCGCTATCCAGTTTTCCTAAAACTATCTGTTGAAGAGACTACCTTTTCCACATTTTATAGACTTGGCAGCCTTATCAAAAATCATTTGGCTGTATATGCATGGGTTTGTTACTAGGTCCTCTATTCTGTTCCACTGGTCTATATATCTATGTTTATGCCAAGACTACGCCATCTTAATTACTGTTGCTTTGTAGTATGTTTTGAAATCAGGGAGTATGAGGCCTTCAATTTTGTTCTTGTTTTTCAAGACTGTTTTGGCTATTTGTGGTCCCTTGAGATTCCATACAAGTTTTAGGACAATTTTTTCCATTTCTGCATAAATGCCATTGGGATTTTGATAGAGAATGCACTGAATGTGTAGATCGCTTTGGGTAATATACACATTTTAACAACAGTAAGTCTTCTGATCCATGAGGACGAGATGCCACCTTTCTATTTATTTGTATCTTGTTACATTTCCGTTGGCAATGTTTTGTAGTTTTCAGTGTACAAGTCTTTCACCTCCTTAGTGAAGTTTATTCCTAAGTATTTTATTCTTTTTGATGCTATACTAAATGTGGTTGTTTTCTAAATTTCCTTTTTGGATTGGTCATTGTTAGTGTATACGAACACAAGTTTTGAGTGTTGATTTTGTATACTGCAACTTTGCTGAATTCTTTTATTAGTTCTAACAGTCGTGTGTGTGTGTGTGTGTGTGTGTAATCTTTAGGATTTTCTACATATAAGATCATCTTATGTGCAAACAGACATCATTTTAATTCATCTTTTCCAATTTGTAAGCCTTTTATTTCTTTTTCTTGTCTGATTGCTCTGGCTAGAACTTTCAGTTCTATGTTGAATAGCAATGGTGAAATTGGGCATCCTTGCCTTGTTCTTGATCTTTGAAGAAAAATTTTCAGTCTTTCCCCACTGAGTATGGTGTTAGCTGTGGGTTTTTCTTATATGGCTTTCATTATGTTGAGGTAATTTTCTTCTATTCTTAATTTGTTAAGTGTTTTTATCACGAAAGGCTGCTGAATTTTGTCAGATGCTCTTCCTGCATTGATTGAGATGATCGAGTCCTTTTCTCCTTCATTTTGTTGATGTGGTGTATAACACTGATTGAGTTTCATGTGTTGAACCATCCTTGCATTCCAAGTATAAACCCCACCTGGTCATGATGCATGATCCTTTTAATGTACTGATGAATTTCGTTCACCTAGTATTTGTTTAAGATTTTTGCATCAATATTAATCAGGAATATTGGTCAATAGTTTCCTTTTCCTGTTGTGTCTTTGTCTGGTTTTGGAATCAAGGTACTACTTGCCTCATAGAATGAGTTTGGGTATCTCTTCTCCTCTCCAATTCTTTGGAATAGTTTGGAAAGAATCAGTGTTAATTCTTCTTTTCATGTTTGGTAGAATTCAGCAGCAAATCCATCTAGTCTTGGGTTTTTTCTTTGTTGAAAGGTTTTTGATTACTGTTTCAATCTCCTCACTAATTGTAGAACTGTGCAGATTTTTAAAAATTTCTTCATGATTCAGCCTTGGTAGGTTGGATGTTTCTAGAAATATATCCATTTCTTCTATGTTATCCAATTTGCTGGCATATAATTGTTCATAGTAGTCCCTTATAATTCTTTTGATTTCTGTGATATCAGTTGTAATGTCTCCTCTTTCATTTCTAATTTTAGATATTTGAGTTTTCTCTCTTTTATCGTTGTTAGTCTAGTTAAAGGTTTGACAATTCTGTTGATCTTTTCACAAAACCAACTCTGGGTTTTGTTGATTTTTTTCTACTGTTTTTCTGTTCTCTATTCCATTTACCTCTGCTCCAATCTTTATTATATCTTTCCTTTTGCTAAGTTTCAGTTGTTTCCTCTTCTTTTTTCAGTTCCTTGGGATGTGTGGATTAGGTTGTTAATTTGAGTTTTTTTTTTTAAATATAGGCTTTTATGACTATC
The DNA here is from genome assembly GCF_037783145.1 of Equus przewalskii. Taxonomy (NCBI): domain Eukaryota; kingdom Metazoa; phylum Chordata; class Mammalia; order Perissodactyla; family Equidae; genus Equus; species Equus przewalskii. The sequence continues at coordinate 389,053 of NC_091854.1, forward strand.
AACTTCCCTCTTAGTACTGCTTTTGCTGCATTCCATAAGTTTTGGTATGTTGTGTTTTTGTTTTCATGTATCTTCAGGTGTTTTCTAAATTCACTTGTGATTTCTTCTTTGACCTACTGGTTGTTAAAGAGTGTGTTATTTATTTTTCACACACTTTTGGATTTTCATATTTTCCTTCTGCCATTGACTTCTAGTTTCATTCCATTGTGGTCAGAGAAGAAATTCTGTATAGTTTCAATTTTCTAAAATTTGTTAGGACTTCTTTTGTGACCTAACACATAGTCTATCTGGGAGAATGTTCCATGCGCACTTGAGAAGAATGTGTATTCTACTGTTGTTGGTAGACTGGTCTGTATATGTCTGTTAGGCCATATTGGTCTATCATGTTGTTCAAGTCTTCCCTTTCCTTATTGATCTTCTAACTGGTTGCTCTATCCATAACTAAAACTGTGAAATTGAAGTCTCCTAACATTACCTTGTTGCTATTTCTCCCTTCCTTTTTGTCAATGTTTGCTTCATCTATTTGGGTGTTCTAATGTTAAGAGCATATGTATATATAACTGTTCTATCTTCCTAGTGAACTGACCCTTTTATCCTTATATAATGTCCTTCTTTGTTGTGGTGATAGTTTTTGGCTGAAGTCTGTTTTTCTGATATAAGTATGGCCTCCCCTGATCTCTTTAGGTTCCTGTTTGCATGGAATACCTTTTTCTCACCCTTTCATTTTTAGTCTATGTGAGTCCTTAGAACTAAATTGAATCTCCTATAGGCAGAATAAAGGCAGATCTTCGGTTTTTTAAATCCATTCAGCCACTCTATGTCTTTTAATTGGTGTGCTTAATCCATTTACATTTAAAGTAATTACTGGTATGGAAGGACTTACTATTGCCATTTTGTTCATTGTTTTCTGTCTGTCTTGTGGCTTTCTGTCCCTTTTCCCTCTTTTCCTCTCTTACTGTCTTCCTTTCTGTGTCATTGATTCTTTTGCAGTGAAATGTTTTGATTCTCTTCTCATTTATTTCCCTTTATGTATATTCTGTAGATATTTTCTTTGTGGTTTTCATTGCATATAACGAGTTGCTTTTCTCTTGCTGCTTTCAAGACTCTCACTTTACATGTGACTTTACAGTTTATGATGTGTCTCAGTGTAGTAATCTTTAGATTTATACTAATTGGAGTTAAGTTTCTGAAATTTGTATATTTATTTCTCTTCTCAGATTTGGAAAAGTTTTGGCCATTGTTTCTTCAAACAGGTTCTCTGCCCCTTTCTCTCTTTCTGGGACTCCCATAATGCACATGTCTGCTTGTCTATAAACACCTCAGATTCCTTCAATTTTTCTTCATTCTTTTTGGGGGCGGGGGCTCCTCTGCCTCAGTAATTTTGAAAGTCCTGTATTCAAGTTCACTGATTCTTCCTTCTGCCTAGACAAATCTGTTATTGAGTCTCTCAAGGAAATTTTTCAACTCAGTTACTGTTATTCTGCAGTTCCAGGATTTCTGGCTCTTCTTCATAGTTTCTATCTCTTTTCTCGTATTCTCATTTTGTTCATGCATCATTTTCCCGATTTCATTTAGTTGCCTATCTGTGCTTTCTTTCAATCAACTGCACATCTTTATGACAGTAATTTTGAATTTTTATCTAGAAACTCATATGTCTCCTTTTTTTACATTTGGTTTCTGGAGGTCTAAATTGGTCCTTTGTATGTGCACGGTTGGCTAGTTTCTTTGTATGTCTTATTTTTTGTTGTTGGGATTTTTTGCATCTAGGGAATCAGCCAACTCTTGAGACTTTGTGGTTTGGTTTCATACAAGGAAGGCTTTCTCTACGTAACCTGGCTAGAGATCCTAAAAACCTCTCAAGTCTTTTCTGGGTACGTGTCCTCTCTGGGCTTGTGCATGCAACCTCCTATTTGAAAAGGTTTGCTGGCTTCCACTCATGAGCTCCTCCTGGTGTCTGTCTGCGATACTGCAGAAGCTGTTAAATCACGGTGCTATGGTTCCACCTAGCGTCTGTTTGTGGTACTGTAGACTCTAATGCACAGTCAATGTTGTTCTCAGGGATGCCCAACCTAGCACCCCTTTCTGACAGCACTTGGATACAAGCAAGAAAGACATCAGTCTCTCAAGCAGCCCCCCTAAAAGTCAGTTGGAGCTATGCTCAATTCCCTTCCCTCTCCAGGGAGAAGATGGGAGTAGGGGGTTCCTCACAAACACTCCACCCTGTATGGGGGTCAGGGTAGGAGTGGCTCTAAGGAGAAAAAGTGGAGAGTGTCACAAGTTTTCTATCAAGCCTCCACGCGATTGGCTTCCCACCAGACTGGGGAACAGGAACCTTTTAACTAGTTTCTGGATTTCTGAGAGAAGTATTTTGTCAGTTTGTTGTGTTAAACCTCTGTCTGCATGGAGGAAAGAGAGTCTAGGGCTTCCTATTCTGCCGTCTTGCTGCTGTCACCCCTCCTTTATTCCCTTTTTGGGGGGGCTGCACAGAACTCCCTTATTGATGAACATCTGTGTTCTTTCTAATCTTTAGCTGTAACAAATAAAGTCACAAAGAACGACTTCATGAGTATATTCTTTTATATTTTTGCCACTTTTTCCTTAGGATACTTTCCCAGAAGTGGGATTATTTAAGCAAAGGTAAATGCACATTTAATTAGGCTATGTATTATCAAAGCTCTCTCTATTGAGATAGTACCATTTTCATTTCTATCAGCAGTGTATAAAGAGTGCCTATTTTACCTAAAGACTTGCCAAAAGATTATGCAAACTTTTGGATATTTATCAGCCTGGTAGGTGAGAAGTGGTGTCTCAATATAGTTTTAGTTTGCAATTCTTTCTGATGAGTGAGACTGAACTACTTTTATATGTTTAAAAGTCATTTGTATTTATTTTCCTGTGAACCAAAGGAACTTTTGCCCCTTTTTTCTATTAGGCTGCTGGCCTTTTAATTTAGTTTTTATTTTTAGGACTTCTCTCTATACTAGGGAGATTAGCCCTTCATGATCTAAGTGGCAAATATTTATCCCAGTTTATTATGCCTTTCACTTCCCTTATGGTGCTTTTATTTTTTCTATACCAAAGTTCTTTTTTATGTAACTTAATTAACCAATCTTTCCTCTTACTGATTCTAGGTTTTGAGCCATATTATTCTAATATTCTCATGTAAAATAATTCAGACATGCTTTCTCCTAGTACTAGCATGGTTTCATGTTTTACTTTTGGAGCTCTAATCCATTTGGAATTTATCAGGGTATACAGAATGAGCTACAATTCCAAATTTATCTTTCTCCAAATGGTTATCCAGCTATTAGAAAGTCCATCTTTTCCTCCCCACTAATTTGAAATGTTGCCTTTATCTTTACTAAATTTCTATTTGCACGTAAATCTATTTCCAGACTCTCTCATCTGCTGCATTAGTCTGTTTGCTTTTTCAGGTACCTCACTATTTTAATTTAAAAGGCTTTGCATTTTTTATCTTCTTTTCCAGGGTTTTATTGGCTATACCTCCTGCTTGTTTATTTTTCCTTATAAACTTTAAAATCAACTTTATCTGCCCCCTCTGGAAAAAAAGCTGTTTGTATTTTTATTAGAATGGCTTTAAATTTATAAACAAACACAAGAGCTAACATGTTTATCATGTTGATTCTTCAAAAACATCATAGTTGACAAAAAAGGTTCTGTTCAAGTCTACTTTTGTGTTTTTTAGAAGTGTCCACATTTTTCCTCACACGTTTTATCTCTACATTGTCTTTGTTGTTGCTAATGAAAAGGTGTCTTCTCTTTAATTATACCACTCAAACGGATTTTGCTTATATATAAAGGGTATTAATTTTGTATATCAATTTTATATTTGTAACTTTAATACACTATCTATTTGGCATAGTTTTTCCATTGATTCTCATGGGTTGGACAGAAACACAATCACATATTTTACATAAAAGAATAATCTCTTCTTTCCAATTTTTAAGCCACAAATACTTTCTCTGGTCTCAAGTTATTGGCCAAAGATCACTAATACATTACCACACTTGCTCTCTGCCTTCTAATATTTCTAAGCTTGTCTGCCAGACTTTCTTAACTAGGGTTCGTCATCTGAACCCCTGAACATACAAAATGATTTGAGTGACTATTTCTCAATTCCCCCAAGGATAGTAACATAAGCAGTACTTTTCTAGATGCACAGGTGAGAAGTTAATAATTACATACAAATGGATGCCTTAGGGCATTCTCTCCTAGAATGCTGGTTGAAAAAGGCTGTTAGACTAATCAATATTTATAAATGCTCTATGATGGTTTTATATATGATTAAAAAATATAATTATTATGTGATAATGTTCCTATATGTTCAATTTTACAATACAGGTACATATACAAACACAAGTTAAAATCTTAGGCAGTCCCCAGAAGTTTAGTTCATAAATTATAACCACTTGAAAGACAAACCACAAAGGAAATTGTCAGGCAACACCCAAAACCATTTTTGAAAAAAGAAATCTCCATACTTTCTTATATGACTATGTGAAGACATGGTAGCTTCTTACATGTTTAAAAATAAGCTTACTTTTTATTAATACAGGCCACAAATAATTATCTATCTAACCATGGAATCAATAAGATTCATCAAAATCAGTATCTGGTCTAAATCCTGTATTCATGAACAACAATGATCATCTACGATTTGGAATTTCAAGTTTATAATTTTGTTTTCATTAGTGCATATTCTTTCCATTTCATCCTCTATTTAGGCCCACTACTTGTCATTTTTAAAGCCTATACCTCAGTTTGCCTCTAAAAGTTGGGCTATTTTTTTCTTCAAAATGACAAGAAAAAATACATTACTTGAAAAACTTTTGGACCTAAAAAAAAGACAATTTCTTTTGTTTAAAAAGCTTTTATTTGTATTTACAGATGATTATGGTAAGAAGATACAAAGCACCACAAGACAGTAACTGGTGAGTTGCAGAAAACTGATTAAAAAAAAAAAATCCAGCAAGGCTTCAGAAGTACCACACCAGTAACAAAGCTTATTTCTGCATCCTGTTTATGTATTTTTTCCCATCATGCACAGGTACTCCTTTTGTTTAAGTGAATCAAAAATCAAGCTACAGATCTACGTAAAGAGCATTACTTTTAAATCACAATGTGATTCAAAGCCACAACTAATTGTTTGGATTTCTGCACTCTAACTTATAAACCCACTTTCCGTTCTAATTCAACCACTAATGGGAAAAAAAAGAGCAAAATCATTCTGAAATCTTTTATAAGAAGAATATTTTCAAAAGATAAAAAATAACACTCTGTTATACTCAATTTCCTGCTTTTCATTGGGAAACAAAATTCATACAACCCAATTTTGCCAGAAATTTCTATCACCCTTTAGTTGTCTTAGAAAATGTTGAGAGAAAAACTGTCTTTTTCTAAGAAATTACTTTCACCATGAAACTGAAAATGTAATACTGGGCAGCCTAGAAGGGAGAGATGTCTATTTCCATGGCATGTTTCCAATTGAGGAACATTTAGATCCAAAGACTATGTAAAGATTCCTATTATTTTTCCTGCTCTTGGTGAACTGCAAATATATATAAAAATTGAGGGTGAGAAAAATTATTTCTTTATACTATACTTTGTTGCATCTGTAAGAGTTTTCATCTATTTCTTCAAATCAGCTTTGGCTAATCAAGCATTTTGAAAAATGTCTCAGAGTAATCTCCTTGTAAACAATTCATTATTGTATGAACATTTAAGGATCTTGATTACCAGTGTTACAATTCTTTTTCTTTTTCTTTGAGGAAGATTAGCCCTGAGCTAACTGCTGCCAATCTTCCTCTTTTCGCTGAGGAAGACTGGCCCTGAGCTAACATCCATGCCCATCTTCCCCTCCTTTATATGTGGGATGCCTACCACAGCATGGCATGCCAAGCAGTGCCATGTCCACACCCAGTATCTGAACCAGGGAACCCCAGGCTGCTGAAGCAGAACGTGCACACTTAACTGCTGCGCCACCGGGCCAGCCCGTAGTGTTACAATTCTTGATAGCTCCCCTTCAGTCACTGAAGAGCTCAACAACAGGGCTTATTATCGTTCCATCTCTACTCTTTTCATTACTTTTTTTTTTTTTCCTTTGGAGAGGAAGATTGTCCCTGAGCTAACATCTATTGCCAATATTCCGCTTTTTACTTGAGGAAGATTGTCGCTGAGCTAACATCTGCACCAATCTTCCTCTATTTTGTATGTGAGATGCCACCACAGCATGGCTTGATGAGTGGTACACAGGTCCACACCCTGGATCTGAACCCACAAACCCTGGGCCACTGAACTGCTGAAGTGGAGTGAGCAAACTTAACCACTACACCACTGGGCTGACCCCTTTTTTCATTACTCTTAATTTAAATATCCATGTGGACAATCCATCCAACACTAGGCCTCTATATGATGATCTTATCCTAGATACACCCCTACGATCATACCTTAGACCTGAAGATCTCAATTTCAAGCATCTCACAATCTGAACAACGCTTCCTACTTCTGGATCTCTTTCCCTAATCCCACCACTCTAACACTTCTCCAGAACTCCAATCCACTGACCCTATCACTTTTTTTTTCTTTTTTAGCATCTATTATTACCTCTAAATTTTAATTTCTCACTCCTATAATCCCTGCCTTGCTCCTTTCTCATTCTGTCAGTATTCACCTGACAAAACCCCAAACCTGTTAAATCCAATTCTCTGTCTATTCCATACTTTTTATCAAGTAGCTGAACAAGACTAGCAAAAAGAAATACAACTGTGCTGCTCGTTTTCACTTTAAATTCATGACCACAAACCTCAAAGTGGGCCCTCACTGCTGCCAGGCAATCACACTGCTCCCCTTTACCGCAAAAGGCCTTAAAAAGGAGTTGACTATAGTTGCTATCTGCATTTCTTCCCCTCCCATTCTTTCTTAAAGCTACTCTGATCAAGCTTTCATTCTCATCACTCTTCTGCATATCTTGCCTAGGTTACCACTTATCAGTCCCAGCAGCATTTATGATTACTCTTTCCTCTTTGAACCACTTTCTTTATATGGCTCCTAAAACAACGCATGCTTGCATCTTTCCTCCCATCTCACTGGCCCCTCCACTTTACTCTCCTTTGCTGGAATTGCCTCCTCTGCCCCACCTCCCCAGGGCTGAGTCTTCAGACCTCTTCCCCTCTCTATCGATACTCATTCTCTGGGTAAACTCAGCCAATCTTCTCATGGCTTTAAATACCACACATAAGCTAATGACACCCAAATTTATATCTTCCACCCTACTCTCCCCTGAACTCTTAGATACATATATTTACCACTCTCTGTCCTGTACACTGCACTCCAGCTACATTGCCCTTCTTGCTGTTCCTTACACATGCCAGGCATGCTCCTGTCTCAGCGTGTTTACGTGAACTTCCCTGTACCAGGAATGCTCTTCCTCTAAATAGTCCCATGCCCCTCTCCTTCATCATTAAGGTCTCTGTTCAAATGTCACGTTATGCAGAGGACTTTCCAAGCCTTCCTAAAATAACATCCCCTTACCCTTCATAGCATTTATCACCGTTATCTATTTGCATGTTCATTGCTTTATTGACCCTATCTCCTATTAGTAGATTAGATAGTAGATTAGAAAGTAAGCTACATGAGGGTAGGGTATTTGCCCATGTTGTTTACTGCCTAGCACAGAGTGAGCACTAAAACATTTTTTTTCATGCTTTTGGGTTTTTTTGGTGAGGAAGATTGGCCCTGAGCTAACATCTGTTGCCAATCTTCCTCTTTTTTTTTCTTCCCAAAGCCCCAGTACATAGTTGCATATCCTAGTTGTAAATCATTCTAGTTCTATGTGGGATGCCGCCACAGCGTGGTTTGACAAGCAGTGTGTAGGTCCACACCCAGGATCCAAACTAGCGAACCTCGAGCCACCAAAGCAGAGAGCACACCAACTTAACTACTTGGCCATGGGGCCAGCCCCCTAAAACATTTATTAAATGATTTTAAGCTATGTTAAAGTTTTCTGCTTTATCTCCAAGAGGTTGGATTATGAGAACATTTTAACAGATAAGTTGTACATTTCAGGAATGTTTGAGTTTTTTACAGTCAACAGGTATTACTTTTGTTATCAGAACAGAGGAAAAGAATAAATAATTAAAATGTTAAAGCTTAACAATAATGAAAAAGAATCAAATTATATAAATTTCAGACTATATTTACGTAGACTACTAAGAAAAAAATTTTAAAATAAATCCGTAGGACTTAGACAAGGATGACACGTAGTTTTCATCTTGAAAGCCAACTGCAGGTGATTAGTTATGGCTACTTGAAGCCCTATATTGAAAGGGACCCTGAAGCTGAATTGGGCTCAGCAGAAAAGAAGGATGTTTTCCAGGAAAATGGAAGGGGTGGGAATTGTGGCATTTATGCCAGATAAACGCTGCTCCATGACTTTAAATCTATGTGTGTACTATTACCAACCCCTTATATTCAGCTGAGTGCTCCCACTCCATATCAACACGTCTACCACCTATTTGAGATCTCCATATAAATGTCTAATAAGAGATCTCAAATTCAGTAACAACTAAAACAGAAGTTTCGATCTGCAATGCTCTTCAAAAACAAACAAACATTACTCTTCTCCTAGTGTTCTTTCAGTAATGACACCTTCATCCACTCAGTTTCTCATGTAAAAGCTCTAGGAATTATCCTTGATTCCCTTCTTTCACTCTAGCCTGACCAAAACATTCATATCCACAAGCAAATCTTATTAGCTCTACACCCAAAGCATTTTCTCATTCTATCTGTCTCTCCACCTCTTGGATGAGTACCTTAGATCAAGCCGCCATGGCCTCTCTGCAATAGTTTTCTAGCTGGTCTGTATTTTTGCATTCTTGCGCCCTTATAATCCATTACCTACACAGCAGCCAAAATGATTTTTAAAAACACAAATCAAATAATTCCACTCCTCTCTGGCTCCCCACTGCACCTGAAATAAAACCCAAACTCTTAGCCCAGGCCTGTGTCTCCAGCTTTAATAATTCCCTATTTGGGATTAGAGAAAGTAACTCTGAGGATGAAAAAACACGAATTTATTTTGATTCAAACCCAAAATATAGCAACTTTTTGCCTGGAGGGGTCTGGTGCTGACGTTACAATAATAAAAATATAGTTTTCCCTCATGGAGCTTAAGAGAGAAAATAGGCTATTTCAATATACGGTCATGCACCACATAAAGCCATTTCAGTCAACAACAGACAACATATACAACAACGGTCCCATAAGATTAGTACCTTATAGTCTAGGTGTACAGTAGGTTATACGATCAAGGTTTGTGTAAGTACACTCTATGATGTTCGCACAATAACAAAATCACCTAATGATGTATCTCTCAGAACATATCCCTGACTGTAGTAAGTAAATGCCATGAGAGGAATAGTAAAAGATGCTATAGGTATAACCCAGTCTGAGAAGGGGAGAATCAGGACATGCTTCCTGAATGAAGTGCCATTTAAACTGAAATATGATCTGAAGGATGAGTAGCTGTGATGTATCTATTTGTCGGGGGCAGGGGGAAGGGAGAAAACATTAAATTAAGAGTATTTTGGAGAGAGGAAATATGATCAAAGCCCAGAATCCAGAGAGCTCATAACACATTTTCAGGAAACTAAACGTAGTTTATTGCGGGTGGAGAGCAGAACAGAAATTGAGAGGGGGTGAGAGAAAGACTGAAGAGAAATATGGGTACCATCATGAAGCCCAATTAACAAGTTCGGACTTTATCCTGAAGGTTAGAAAGAGCCACTGTAGAATTTAAGGCAAGAGAATGTTTCCATGCACCATAGTCTCCATTAAAGAAAGATCACTTTGACCACAGTGTGGAGAAGAGTTTAGAGGGAGAAAGAGAGGCCAAGCTCTTCCAAGTGATAAATTATAGCAGAATTAGGATACCATCAGTGGAGATTAAAAAAAACAAGTGAATATTAAGATCCTACTCTAAGAAGTATTAGAAGCAGCTAAAATTATATTACAAAACAAAATAAAATGAACACTGAACACTAACATAAAGAGGTACAGGTGGAAGTCACCAAATCTATCAGGAGATGTTTCATAGAATATGTGTGATGTGTACGCTAAACTTTCAAGGAAGTGTTATAAGATATCCAAAGATGAAGTAAAGGTATTCCAAGCTTTATAAAAGACTTTTACAAAGCAGAGTTGCTTCCTAGTGCAAATAATTTACAGAAATTTAAAAAATTATCTACATGTTTAAAATGTATATCCTGTTTTTTAGGTAAAAACTTAAAAATCTGTATTTATGACTAATTTATATGATTATAATTTCATCGTAATTTATTAAGTCTATTCTATTCAACTACAAGCTATAAAATTCATCATGGCCTGCCCTATAGGAGGTCTTCATTATCATTAGAAAGTTTTACTGACAGTAAAATCATACAGATAAATCAAACAAAAACAGTCCAATCAAGACATGTATATGTATAATTAATTTTTAAGTTAAATAATGTGAGACTGTGAAATAAAGGCACATATTATTCCATTATTCTGATAAAAATTAAACCAATAATAAAAATGTATCTCAGCATGAGATAAATTTAAGAGATAATAACTATACAATCTAATTCAGCAGGTATTTATTGAGAACTTAGACACACACACTTTTGTATACACATTGACACTATGGTAGGCAATAGAGGCAGAAAGAGATAGGAGATAGATTTTTCCTCAAGAATTTTAAAATCTAGCCAGGGAGACAGACATAGGCAGACTTTAGTAAGCGTTTTTAAAAGACTTCTGCAATGACTTTATAAATTAAATAGTTCTAGAAGAAGAGACTTTAATATTGTTTTGTATGTGACAGTGCAAGATGTAGACATCAAAGGAATAAGATTCTAACTATAGTTAATACATTTTACATTGCCAATGTTCTACTCCACAAATAGAGTATGGATTCAAGAAAATTACTAGTAATTTGAATTACAGACCAAAAAGAAGTATCAAAACCAAGACAAGAAATAAATGGCAATAGGGAAAAATAGGAAGATGAAAAAGGAAACCAACACAATAATAAGTTGTATTTTAGATCTGTAATTTAAGTAGCACATTTATCACGCCCCATTTTAATACATGGAAGTAACATACTAACACTTACCTTATAACTATAAGCATGGATATGAGAATTGAACAAATTGGATCTGCTATCATTAGACCAAAATTTTGCATCATGATGGCAGAGGCAATTACACCGATACTCCCAAGTGTATCTGCGAGAATATGTAAAAATACACCTAGAAATAAAGCATAATCAGAATCAAAATAATGTCTTCTGATCAACTGAAAATAGAAATATTTTTTAAACTATATTCTTGATTTTATATATTAAAAACTACCAATTTGAAAATCACAAGGCATGCAGATTCTTAGTAACAAAATAATAGTACCTTTGGGAATTGAAATAATCTTTCTCTTTTCAAATTGGCAGGGTTAAAATACCTGTCCTAAATTATACTTGCTCTAACGATCCTTACTATTTTGGTATAATATAAATGAAGAAGTAGAGAAATAAGCTGATTTTAAAAAGTGTTTGAACACATTCATCTCTGGTTAAAAGAGTCCAGATGTTAATTAATAATCTGTTAGAAGAAAACGGCAGACTGAAAGAATTGTTCGAGAAAACTTTGTTTATAACTACAAATATATGTACACACAGAGCCCTCTGCTGGGAATTAAAATTATTACTACCTGAGACTAGAATTTCCTATGGACCATAACTCTACTAATTCTGATATATTTATCAATTATCCTGAAGATTTTGCTAACTAAAATTACATGGTAAGCTCAAACTTGATATGAAAGTAGGGATTTGAATATTTTAAAGTGGATATAATATATATATACAGACATATAGAGATATATATATATTTTTTTGCTTTTTCTCCCCAGATACCCCCAGCACATATTTGTATATTTTAGTTGTGGGTCTTTCCAGTTGTGGGATGTGGGACGCCACCTCAACCTGGCCCGACAAGCAGTGCCATGTCCGCGCCCAGGATCCAAACCAGCAAAACCCCAGGCTGCCGAAGCAGAGCATGCAAACTCAACCACTTGGCCACGGAGCCGGCCCCTATAAAATATATTTTTGACTTTTAATAATTAAATATCAAACTGGTAGGATACTGATATTCTACTACCCAACAACCTAGATATAGCATGATACTGTGATTTATAATTAGAAATATATATTTGGTCTTTGTCCCTGTTTCTGGCACAGAGTTCCTAAAACACTTGGAATTTCCTAAGTGATGAGAATGACACAGGCATCTCTAGTCAATGTTAATGAGGTGACTCTGGACCACACCTAAGGAGAAGCAACCACGTGATATTAGAGGGTTGGAAATTTCAGTCCCACCCTCCTGACTTCTGACCTCTTGGTGTCGGAGAATTGTTTGCTGGTATGTGGGGAAACCCCTTCCATCAGAATTGAGTGCAGAATATTAGTTAGTGATCACAAGTGGGATCAGAGACAGAACTCATTAAATATTAACATCTAATAATTGATAGTTGACTGGAAAACCATCAAAAAATGTCAAGAAGGAGATTGAAAATACATTATTTCTAAAAAGACTTAGCTAAGACAATAAATCATTTAACATTTAGATCCTTACTAGGTAAAATTTAACGTACAAGAAAACTGTCTCCTGAACAAACTTCAACCATATGTTGCTAAAAACAGAACATTCTTCAATAGCACCAATTATTCTATCTGAAAAGAAATACCTAATGTGTAAAAAGCATGTGTCTACTTTAGAAATACTTATTTTCCTTTTTTATTATTCACTGGACAAATTAAAGGCAAAGCATTTATTTCTCAAGTGTCAAACATAGATTTACTGAAACTTGAAAAGACTTTTAATAATTTAAAAACAGACTATTAATGAGTCCCATGGAACCTTAATGTGCTCTAGGAAAATATGCTTCAATTCACGTGGTACTGTGGAGTATTACATCAATTATTATAGCAAATACAACTCACTCCTCAGTAACTGATATACTTTTCATTTGTATAGAGTATTGACCTTTATAACAATTCTTCAAAACGCTCATGGGTCTCTTTTCTATAACAAAAATAATATTATGCCAGAAACTTCCTCATAGAAAAAAATTTTTTTTCTCTAGGGTATCACAAGTAGCAAAGAAATAAATAGATTTATAAGTATTGGGATCACATTAAGTTTTAAAAATAAGACTGGAGGAAAATGCACATTGAAGTAGATTGAGGGTCCTTAAGATTCAAAAGTCTTAAGTGACATGATTTCAAACCTTTATATTCTTTAATCAGTGTTTTGATAGAATCAGAAATGAAAATAGCTCTAAACACTGAAAGGAAAAAGAAAAGAATCATTTGCTCTTCACTTTTCTTTGATTGAAAAGTCCCTGGCTGCATCTTATTTGCTGACCTGAAAACTGGTTTTATTAGGAAATGTCATTAATTATCTAAGCCCTTCTTACTTTCGAGAACTCTTAAGAAAAATCACTAAAGAAAGAAATCTAAACAGACATGTTTAATTTATATAAAAGTTGAAAGCCTTACAAGACCTGATAGGATACTCATAATCTAACTGCCCAAGAACCTAGAAAGCCAGGGGTCACATTGAAGATGCAGCAAATAACTGAAAAATTCAGCTAACTCAGTTTCCATGCATGAGTATCTATGTGACAAAATTTTAATGCCAGGCAGTTAACCCTATCCTTCAGCTATCTCCTACTAGGCTGTTTCAGCCACCATAAATTGATGGATACTCAGAAAACATAAACTGATTTTCGCAACAGTCTGTATAAAAGATAATTAGGAAGGCAAATCTAACCTCCCTTCCCTCAGCTTGTGATGATTTCCAAAACTAAAAATAAACTCATTATCAAGACTAATTTATAGCATTGAATATAGATGCATTACATACGCATGATTACACGCTATTTCAGCAAATGCCATTCTAAAACAATTCAATATATTTTGCAAATGAAAAACTAGTGACTGGAAGACACATTTAAGCCTCTTGAAATAAATTCCTCAGAGTGGAGGAACATATTCATATTGAAATAATAAAAAGCAAGAGCTATATCAAGAAACAGAGAGAAAAAGAAGCGCTGTAGAGATTGGATCACAAGCTACTGAGAAAGTCAAACTGAAGTCAAAAGTTAATAAAGGCAGGAAGAAGTGGAGCTGGGAATTAGGAAACCTTGCCAACAAAGTTTACATGCTAATTCAGAGCCAAAGACTGGTTCACATCTCAAAAAAGAAACTACGATAGTTCAGAGACAAGACTGGGTTTTTCCTGGCTTGTAAAATTTTGTAATGTATCATTTTACATGATAGGTAAGCTCCTCTTTAGGTACCATCATTTGATGTCTATGGATATGACCGAGGTCTCACTTTGCCTACATTAAAAAAATATATAATAAATTTTATTTTTGAGAGCAGTTTTAGGTTCATAGTAAAACTGAGGTGAAGATACAGAGATTTCCAAAATACCCCCATCCCAACTTACGCATAGCCTCTCCCATTGTCCACATCCCTCACCAGAGTAGTTTTCGTTACAACTGATGAAACTACATTGACACATCATCATCACCCAAAGTCCATAGTTTACATTAGGGTTCACTCCTGGTATTGTGTACATTCTTTGGGTTTGGATGTTATTACATTTTTAGCACTAAATTTTTCCACAACATAAATACATATTGAATATTATTCTTGGAAAAATTATTTAATAATCCTACAAAGGCAAACATACTACTATGGTGCTACTATAGTCACTGGCATGAGTATTATTTATATTTAAGCAGTATAGTTTCTGAATATTTTAACTGTATATATAAAAAAATCAGTAGGAAGGCTAAAATTTTAAACATAAATGGTATGCTATCTATTTTTCTTAAAGGAAAACTTCAGACAAATCAAAACTATGAAACCAGTTTCATAAAACTGAGAATTATACAAATTCCTTGTCATACCTTGTAAAATCTGTCGGCTGGGTCCTGTTGTTTCTTTTAAGGAGGGACCATCTGCAGAGAGTTAAGTTAAATTATTTTAAAACATGTCTTCAATTCCTGATTCAATTTTTACAATTCAGAGTACTTTTCATTCAAATGTATCACGAAGGCTGCATGACTATATAACCATATCAGACCTACAAAATTATTTTTTTAATTTAATGGAGATAGACATGGCAATTTCAAAATGCATCAGAGTACAGAGTATTTAGGAAATTATTATATTAAGCAATCTGGTAAGATAAAAATACAGTAAATTAAAAACAGTGTGAATGTCTTCTAACATTCATAACATACCTTCTATAGCTTGTTATGCTAATTTTACAAGTGGAAAATTGAATAAAAACAAAACCACTGCTTGAAGTTATTAAGAAGTCCAAGAAATGAAGCCAGGACAGCATTCAGGAAAACTGGACTATGGCAACAGCTTCTAGATGGGCGTGGCAAGCTTTTCACACAGAAGAGATAAAAATACGTTTTCATTTTGCCTTTATGATGAGAAAAATACTGCAATTTTTGAATTTGAAGATTGCTAATCAGCTTTAACATCGAAGTAGAAAATATGGGTAAAGAATGTAAAAGATTAGCAAAATTCGTTAAAAGGGATCATCAAGAGGACTGAAAGATTTCTTATCATGACTAACAGGAAGCCTGCCTGCCTGGGGTCGTAGTTCTTGGCCCACAGCACCAAAGAGCTGACATACCCTTATAACTACAGCTTTGTTAGAACACTGTAACAACGTCAAGAGGTATAAAAGCATAAGGCTGCACAATGATTTCTGTCTGGATATGGCACTGCTGTGTGGGGAGTAAGATGTAGCTACCTTGAAAATCCTGCTGATGGTCAAAAGTGTAACTATTCTAAAAATCCAGCTCCTAATCAAGGCACCAGATTTCAATCTATAGGTAGCAGGTCCAGATAGTCATTTTTGACATAATTATTTTAAAAGGTATATTCTGCCATACTAATATAACAGCTATATAAGACAATGTAACTCTCATCTACATAAAATCTGAAAGTCTTTCTAGATATAAAATTTATCTGTAGCAGAGACTGGCTAGTTGCTTACAGACCCATTTCTTCTTCCTCTTTGATAAACAACTAAACTACACTTACCAGGCTCCCCTGAGTTAGGTGGTATATGTGACTGAGTTGTAAACAAAGAAATATGATAGGGGCCAGCCCAGTGGTGCAGCAGTTAAGTTCACAAGTTCTGCTTCAGCGGCCCAGGGTTCGCTGGTTTGGATGCCGGGTGCGGACATGGCACCACTTGGCAAGCCATGCTGTGGTGGGCGTCCCATATAAAGTGGAGGAAGATGGGCATGGATATTAGCTCAGGGCCAGTCTGCCTCAGCAAAAAGAGGAGGATTGGCAGGAGATATTAGGTCAGGGCTGATCTTCCTCAAAAAAAAAAAAAAAGAAAAAGAAATATGATATGTAAACCACTTCCAGGCTTGTAAGAGTACCCCACATTATCTTTTATGTACTCTATCTCTAGCTAGACGCAGAGAATGCAGGGGTGAATTCCAAGGGTGAAGAATCCCACTAATGGAAAGAACCTGGATCCCTGAATTGCCGTGAGGAACAGAGCCCCCCAGCCCTCTACACTATCAACCCAACAGCAAGATATAAATCTTTACTGCTAAGTCACTCTGATATGAGCAGTTAAAACAAACAAAAACAGCCAGCTTTACTCAAAGTGCAACATTCAAATAAATATGAAGCTCACAATATTTCCCAATGAGACTATAATGTCTCACAGGCAAAATGGAATCATGGCCCTGTTGGTTTTGTATTCTCCGATTGTCTTATATAATACTGACGGCAGAATAACAGTTAAGAGCAGATTTTAGAGTCAGGTTCCCTGTGTTTGAAGCCTAGCATTTCCATTTAGTAGTTTCTATGATCTCTAGCATTTCCATTTAGTAGTTTCTATGATCTCTTTGTGCCCTGATGTCATGCCAATTCTTCTTTCCCACTTACCCTTCTCCCTCTTGACCAAAAAAGGGCTACCTTTCACCTATCTAGAATCTTACTGCAGCGGATTGCCCAGGGTATTAGAAGAAATCTAGGGCAACAAACAGGGCTCAACTGCAAATGTTGCTTGTAACGTTAGAAAAGTAATGACTCTACGGCTAGCAAATCTTTTTGTAAGCAACACGGTTTCCAATTCTCTGCTTTTAATAAAATGTAGGAATTTGCTAATGAAACTGTTAATTAATAGATCACAAAAATAATTTTTAAGAATAGAAAGCACTGTAAATAATTTTTAATAATACCTCATTATGTAATTTTTGGAATGTAATTCTGAAAGTGTTCAAAGAACTGAGTGAAAGTGCTCTAACAGAATTACTTCTAATTAAGGTTTCTTAGTACTTACATTGTAAAGATGAAAAATAGGAACACAATTGATGCCAAAACCTGTTTTACACTAACAATTGTTATTTATCCAAAACTAACTGGAAAAAAAAAAAAAGGAGCTCCAATCATTAGGATACATATTTCAAATAAAATGTTGCTTTTTTAAGGTTATATATGTATCAAAATTTGAAAATAGAATTATTTTTATTGACTTTGTACTAGTAAAAATTACAATAACTCCATCCAAAAGAAAGGTTTACTGCTAAGTCTTCTGTCCCTAGGAAATAAAAAATTTACATATGTATACGTATTTTATTGCCAGGAAGTATAACAGATGATCAATTAAAGATTTAACACAAATATAATCCATTATTATAACATTCTGGAAAGGAAATGGAATGGAAATAAGAATTCAAGGAGAAAAAGGATACTGTAAAATTTATAACTGTTTACACGTTTTTGAATGAGTAACAGTGGGCCTCAATCACTAAGGTATTTTAGATACTACTGAATATATTCAATAGAGTAATACAGAAATTTCATTCTAAAATATTATCTACAATGTGTCAGAAGTTATATTCTTTGCAATTATTTAAACAAATTTTTTTTAGAAATCATCTTAAAAATGTATGAGGGATACACAATTTTCAAAAATTGTTTTGAGATGCATGTGAGCAAAACTTAAGAAAAGCAAGGTTTTAAAGCAGATCGATGTAATAGTTACAAAAATGTAGCAAATTTTAGAGACTTAAAAATTAAGGAGTTAGTACTCAATCTCCAAGCGCCCTTTCATATCTTCACATCTAAAGCTTTAAGATTCTATGTGGCAAGTACAGACAATATTTAAGCATATAATTTATTTAAAATTAATCAAATTGTATCACCTAAGCAGCTTCTATTAATCTATACTCTAAAATTTCATGAATAAACTGTTTAAAATATAATTTTAAAATAAAATATTAAGTCGAAAAATGTCTTATAATTTAGTGCCCAATGTTATGTAAGTTAGAACATAAAGATAGCTAAGGGAACGTAGACATAAATCAGATGATATCAAAATTACAATGAAAACGTGAAAAATTGAAAACCTCTGTTGTGTTTTTATAAGTCTCTCTCTCTCTCTCTCTATAGCACAAAAGGCCTCATCATGCTTTAAAAAAATCATGACTTTCATGTGCTAAAATGCAATTGTTCCTCATTCACTCACACTCACTTAAAATAGTGGCATTTTATTATGATACAGTCCCTGAAAAAAAGCTATATCGACTGCCTTATACCAAGTTAATTTCATTATATACTAAAAATGAACTAGCCCTGGGAACCATTTAGTCTGATTCATTAGAAAGTAAGTTGATTGTAGTATCTTTTTAACAGACTGTATCAACTAGGAAAAGTAATCTACACCATTCTGTTTCTTTGGAAGGTTGTCCATTTGAAAGTCTTTAGGCTGTACTCACCATGAGAATGAAAGTGTCCATGGCCATGACCATGATCATGGCTATGTGCAGCACCATGTTTCAATTCATGACTATGGCAATGATCTCCATGGCCATGCACCTGATCCAGAGCACCGTTGAAGAGGGAATGACTGTGTCCATGGCCTAAAAAACAGAGTGTTACGACAAAAGGTATGTAAAATACATTATTTAATGGTTACAATAATACTGATATTAGTGAAAAGAATTAGCTTTAAAACCAGATTAATTCAATAAACATTTACTTGTGAAAAGTGTCATCGATTGATTAAAACAATACTGAGTTCCTACTATGGAGTACAGAAAGGAAATGAAAGCATGGAGGGAAGTGGCAGACATTACTGGAGATGAAAATAAGTGAGAAGTGAGAAACATTTAAGAGATTAGATGTGATTTATTCATTCAAGAAATATCTATTTGGAATACATTATGTTACAGACACCATTTTAGGCACTGGGGATAATGCAGTGAATGACACAGACAAAAATCTTGGCCAAAACTTTGCAAAGTACCATTACACACACTAACATAGATAAAACAAGATGCATGCATATGGTCACACTGAGGAAGAGTCAAGGAAGCTGCTGCATTTGGTAAAAGGATGAATAAAATTACATTAAAGGAGGCAGAATCCTTAGGAAAAAACAATGCAAAAACCTCTCTCCATAGCAGACCTAAAAACTACTAAACCATCAAAGAAACATCTTATAGCAGCTATTCCAAAGCATAGAAAAAGACTGGATGTTACCTAATTCAAAAATATCACTTATATTCACAAAAATCTTAAATACCAGTAAATCAAATCTAGCATTGCAGTAAATGAAAAATCATGAAAATGGGGAGATCAACTTCCAGAATGGTGAAGAGGAGATGTTGGCAAACTAGCTCTCCCTCTCAAACAATGAAAATATGAGGAACACAACTAAAAATCAACCATTTCAGAACTCTGGAAATTAACCAAAACCATAAAATGAACTGAAAAGCAACTATCCAAGAGAAACCACCAAACCTCAGTAAGGCAGCAGGGTCTTTGATGTTTTCACTTGGGCTTATTCCCATTCCATCTCCTGCCCTAGCTCAGCTGAAAGTTGCCAAAAGCCAGCAGCACCGCATACAATGGAGAGATCTGATTTCTTTCAAAGCTCTGTTAAAAGCACAACCTCCAGAACACAGTCAATATTTTGTTCAAATTTGCAGTTTCCTGAAAAAACCTCTATTTTCAATGGACTCAGAGCTAAGCTCTGAGAATTTAATGACCACACATCACAGGAAATGAATTCCTTCACAGGAAGGAAGTCACTTAAGAAAAATAACAACAACAATCAACTTTGAGAGGAGAGGATGAGGTAATGTGATACCAGAGTTGTTTTAGTATAAAATATCCAATTTTCAACAAAAAAATTGTAAGACATGCAAAGAAAAGAGGAAAGTATGCCACATACACAGGAAAAAAAAACCAGCCAACAGAAAATGTTCCTGAAAGGAAACCAGATTTTGGACTTAACAGACATAGACTTTAAATTAGCTATCACATATATGTTCAAAGAACTAAAGGAAATCATGTCTAAAGACTGACAGTATAACAATGATGACTTACCAATAAAGAATATCAATAAAGAGCTAGAAATTACAAAAAAAGAACCAAACAGAAATTCTGAAGTTAAAAAAAAAATCTAATGACTGATATAAAATAGCCACTTTAGAAGGGCTCCACAACAGATCTGAGCTGCAATAACAGCAAACTTGATGATGGACCAACAGAGATTATCCACTCTGAGGAGTGGGTAAAAAAGAAAATTAAGAAAAGTGAACAGAGCCTTAGAGAGCTACAGAAACCCCAAGTGTACCAAATTAGGCATAATAGGAATCTCAAAAAGAAAAGAGAAAAAAAAAGACAGAAAAAATACTTGAAAAAATAATGGCTGGAAACTCCCCGAATTTGATTAAAAATATTAACCTACACATTCAAGAATCTCAGGAAACTCCAAGTAGAACAAACTCAAACATAGCCAAAACTAGAGACTTCATAATCAAACTGATGAACGGCAAAGAGAAATCTTGAAAGTTGAACAGCAAAATAAAAATGACTTCTTATGTACAGGGGAACTTGAGTGAGATGAACTACTAACTTCTCCACAAAAACCTTGGAGGCCAAAAGACAGTGAGACGACAAAACCAAATGTTAGAAAAAGATTCAACCAAAACTTTAAATTCAACTAAAATCCAATCCAAATCCACACAAAGAAATAAAGAGCTCCAGGAAAGGTAATTATGAAAGAGAGGATAAACATATATTTTCATTTGTAACTCATTTCTTCTCCTATGTGTTTTAAAAGATCATTGCATAAAGCTAAAATTATAAAACTG
The DNA here is from genome assembly GCF_037783145.1 of Equus przewalskii. Taxonomy (NCBI): domain Eukaryota; kingdom Metazoa; phylum Chordata; class Mammalia; order Perissodactyla; family Equidae; genus Equus; species Equus przewalskii. The sequence goes on from NC_091854.1 coordinate 410,329, forward strand.
TACTGATGGGTTTGTAACGTAAAAACATGTAATAATTTGACAATAACAGTACAAAGAAGGAAGGTGGGAATGGGGGTATAATGAAGCAAAGTTTTTCTGTATTATTAAATTACTATTAATCTGAACTAGATTGTTTTAAATTAAGATGTTACTTGTAATCCTCAGGGCAATAATTAAGAAAATAATTCAAAAATATATAAAAGAAACAACAAAAGAATTAAAAAGGTACACTAAAAATATTTCATTTAAAAGACAGGAATCAAGGAATAGAGTAACAAAAAGACAAAAAATATAGGGGCTGGCCCCATGGCCGAGTGGTTAAGTTCCCACACTCCGCTGCAGGCGGCCCAGTGTTTCGTTGGTTTGAATCCTGGGCACGGACACGGCACTGCTCATCAAACCACGCTGAGGCAGCGTCCCACATGCCACAACTAGAAGGACCCACAACGAAGAATATACAACTATGTACTGGGGGGTTTGGGAGAGAAAAAGGAAAAAATAAAATCTTAAAAAAAAAAAGACAAAATACGTAGAAAAAAATATTAAAATGGCAGATGTAATTACCTACCTTAGTGGTAATTACATGAAATGTAAATTGCTTAAACACTCCAATCAAAAGGCAGAGATTGTCGAAACTGATAAAAAAAATTATGACCCAGCTATATTCTGTCTACATGAGATATACTTTAGATTCGAAGATACAAACAAGTTGAAAGTCACAAAACAGAAAAAAGTATATATACCATGCGAGTTGTAAAAAAAGAAAAAGAAGAACAGCTATCATAGTATCAGACAAAACAGACTATAAACCAAAAACTATTGTGAGAGAAAAAGAAAAACATCTTATAATAGCAGACTCAATCTGTCAGAAAGATATAATGATAATAAAAATATGTGCACTAAACAACACAGCTACAAAATACATGAACCAAAAACTAAAAAAATTGACTGGAAAAATAAACAGTTCAACAATACTAGTTGGAGACTTCAATAACCTACTAGGCAGAAGACCAACAAGGAAACAGAAGATTGAACAACTATGAACAAATTAGACCTAACAGACATCTACAGAACACTCCATCCAACAACAGCAGAATATATATTCTTCTCAAGTACACATGAACATTCTCCAGGATAGCCCAAATGTTAGGTCATAAAACAAGACTCAATAAATTGAAAAAAAAATTGAAATCATAAAAAAAGTATGTCTGGGGCTGGCCTGGTGGCACAGCAGTTAAGTTTGCACATTCTGCTTCTTGGTGGCCTAGGGTTTGCCAGTTTGGATCCCCGGTGCGGACATGGCACCGCTTGGCAAAAGCCATGCTGTGGCAGGCGTCCCACGTCTAAAGTAGAGGAAGATGGGCATGGACGTTAGCTCAGGGCCAGTCTTCCTCAGCAAAAAGAGGAGGATTGGCAGTAGTTAGCTCAGGGCTAATCTTCCTCCAAAAAAAAAAGTATGTCATCTGATCACAACGCAATTAAATTAGAAATCAACAACAGAAGAAAATTAGGAAAATTCACAAATATGAGAAAATTAAAAAACACACTCCTAAATAACCACTTTGAGATGAACCAAAATTTAAATTTAAATAGCCACATGTGACTAATGGCCACTGTAAAGGACAGCACAACTCTGGAAACACTTGCAAGTGTTCACAAGGATATGCTTTATGTGGAATAGTGACAAACTAGAAATGACGTGAAGCCTATCCATACAAGCCTTGTTAAATAAACCATGGTAACCCACATCACAGAGTTTTATGTGTCTGTTAACAAGAAAAGGTAGATAGATGTATATCAAATAGAAGGATCTCAAAGACAGACTGTATAGTAAATTTCATACCCACATACACTATAATTTTTTAGTAACTAGATTTGTCTTGTGGTTTTTGAGTTTACTTGTTTGTCTTATATAAATGGTATCATACTACACAGATGAGCTACAGAGGTCTGAAAGGATCCACACCAAACTGCTAACATGTGTAACTCTGAGAAGGCGCCGAGATGGAGGGGCATGGAGAAGTGGGAGGGACACTTCAGGAAGACATTAATAAGAGTCTATCAACAGATTACTTTTGTTATTAAAAACCAATTTAGAGTTTAATTTTAAAAATTATCAATTTTCAAAAATGAATAATTACGACAGAAACCAGAAAATGAAGAAACAAAGGGCTCTAACCATCATACCAGAGCCGTGAGAATGTCCATGACCTCCATGCTTGAAAACAAATATTCCTATGAGGTTTACCACAAACCCAAGAATTGAAACAAGAAGCAGTCTTTCATGGTGTACATCTGGAGGGGCTAACGCTCTCTAGAAAACACATAATACAAACAAATTGCATTGATAAAATTTCTGAGTGCTCAACTGGTAAAAACAAAAAGCAATTTTTTAAAATTTTTAGTTATTTTTAGAATTAAAATCACTCCAAAAATATCCGCCAAAGCAGTTTATAGAAATAAAACCAGTGCTCACATACTGCAGAAAAGGTTAGGTTAACAATTAACGATTATTAAATAAACAGAAATATTTAAAAGCATGAAGATTTGGTCTAAAACCCATCCTTCCTGGGTATCTTAAAATACGGCTGTTCATTTTAAATTTGTTAATGTTTACATTTTCTCTTTATTTGTTTCAATATACCAAATATTAAAGATTCATTGGCAAAACTCTCAGTTTCTATTTTAAGAACTCTTTCCAATGGACCTCACCACACAGCCTGTGCCTTTACTTTTAATAGTGTCAACACTTCATTCACAGCTTGTAAAACAATATTACTGAATTGTTTTTGATTCCAAGCAGTTTCACATATACTTAATTTTTTCAATTATTTTGTAAGCTCCTGTACACACACAAAATAGTAATATTTTATCTAGTCTAATACTGTTATCAATAAATACTTAATGATAGTGTAAAACACACTTCTATCACATGTATCTTTATTTAATAAACATTTGCATGACACAAAATGTTATTTATAGACTCTAATCATTATCTACTATACCTCAACTCCTTCTGAGAAAATAAAAAAAGCAGTGAAGATCAAAAACAGGCCATTGACAAAGCCAGCCAGAACTTCCGCTCTAACATACCTAAAGAAGAGCAAAGCAAACAACTGAATTATTCACTTATTTCTTAAAAATCAAATACTAAATCTACATATGTTCCGAGATTCTAAAACATATTATATGGTTATAAGTGGCCAGCAAAGTCCCAGTATTTAAAGTATAGTATGTTTTATTGTACATATAATGTAAAAATAAGGAAATGAATTTAATTATTATGAATTATGTTTAACAGCAGAATGCCATAAAATATACAGATTTCTATAAGCCAATCAGAAGAACTTCTTAGAGTAAGTAGGTTTTATAAAGACCTTTCACAGAAATGCAAATCTCAAGTTGTCAATGGAGAAAGAAGGACAGGACCAGACAAATGAGCAAAGAAGGAAGGATCCAAAGATAAAAAGTAGAAGAAAAACGCTTGAAAAAGGGGTTTCTTATAACTTATTAATTCCCTCTTTTCTAAGAACTCCTGGAGCTTTCTGCTTTGTACCTTTCAGCTTTCAAATCCTTGGAAAGTGAAGCTTTCATCTGAAGGAAAATAAAATTATTTCTGAATTATCCTAGAGACAACTTGAGATTTATACTTCTATCACTCTTTTTCTAAGATTAATAAATTTAGCAAAAACTTTTCAGTTATCTATTTTTAGAATCAATTATAGCCTCACATAATTCTAATTAAACTATTTTTAAAATACCTCTTTTTTTTCCATGGACTTCTGAAGCTTTCTGCTTCCTACCTGTGTGAAGCATTGAGGAAAGATTTTATTTTTCCATAAGGTATATTTGGCTTAGTTAAAGTCATTAGAAACAACTTTAACTTGGCAGTTTTACACATTAAATTATTCAAAGGGTACCGACAGCAGTTAATCACTCTGATCCCTAATATAATAGGAGCCTCAAAAATACTTTTTCTAGATTTCTATGTTAACTTCCAGATAATACAATTTTTACTGTAAAGATATTTTTAAAGTAAAGAGAACAAACTCTTTAAAATGTACTCTATCCAGTTGTGTTAGAGCTTGTCCTGTCAACATAGCATATATTGCTACACTCAGAAATAACACATTTTTCTACCTGCCAACACATACAAATGAATTAAATTAATACATTATTTGTCAAAGCATATACTTTTTTTCTGGACAAAGTTTATTAAATTCAAGGAATTCACAGCCTGTTTTCCAGAACCCATACTTAGGAATTTATCTAACATATCAGCAGGGTTACTGCCCCCAAAATAAAAAGCACTTTCATTTAACCCACCCTTCTAATCCCATGGCTAATACTTGATTGAAAGCCTTTTGTCCTTGAGTTCCACTTGATTTCCAGATTAAAGGCAAGAATGTTTTTCAGGCATTTTTTTGTCCCTAATGCCTAGCTTAGTAAGTAGGTGCTCCATAAATTCTGAGAAATTGTTGGACTACAGTGATTTAATTAGGTTTAATGTATTTGCTAAACTTGGTTGCAGAATTAAAACGAAAAACTTGTGAAAACTAGACCTACTTTGCCTTTACAAATGACTATGTTTACTTAGACAGCGTGAGTCTTGGAATTAAAACATATAATTCATGAATGTGCTATTGCCTAATTAAGTACAATGGTTATCTCAATTCTTTAGCTAGGGCAAAAAAAGATACAAGTGTATGTACATACGTATATATGCGTGTACATATGTATCTATCCAGCTATCAGATGTATATTACCTTATGCTGGCTTTGCTATTTCAAAAGCAGGAGTGCGACAAAGCACAGAGACGACTTTTATATAAAGAAATACTGAAAAGTCTTTGCTGCCTCTCACATTCCTCCTATTGTTTTTTCTGCTGCAGTCACTCTGCTATTGTGATCATAATAATTGGGGGTTTCGGGATTCATCCCCAGGCTTAGCCTATTCAGTGCCATTTTGAGGCACTCCTATTTTACTACTGCTGCTACTTACCACTATAGCAATTATTAATAGTTTCAAATGTTACATCAGTTTTCCCCTAATTTTTCTCTTCTCAAAAGAAAAAAAAAGCAAATAAGGAAAAGACAGGATAAGAAATTTAAAAGTAGCAAGAATATTACTCTCTTATATCAACTAGTTAAAGCTGAATAGTAAAACCTGCTCTAGCACTGAAAGTATTCAAAGCTATTCCTAAAAACCATCTCATATCAGGAGACTACGCATTCTAAACAGAAAACAATAGATACCCCAAGAATGAAGGAACTGAGGGGAATTCTTATAGTCACTTAGTGTTGATCCAGAAAGATTGTTGAATAAGATATTCCAATTGGATTTTTGATATACAATATATATGAATTACTAATTTTCCAACACAAAATAACTTTACAGACAATCTTTCCTTAATGATTCAAAATATACTTAAGAAACTTGATTATATAGTGAGATAAAAATGTTCCTTTCTGAGCTTTCAAGCTGCGTGAATTTATAGATATATAGGATCTCTTGTTATATACTATAAAAACAGTATAATTAGTATTTTTGTCTTACTTTTTATAATTTCACGAGTAACCATATCACTTTGGACATACCCCAAATCAGCAAGTTCTGTCACAGAAATTCATCTCTCTCTCTTTTAGCACTTGTCACAATGTATAGTTAAGGTATTTTTACAGAACTATTTCCCCATCAGACTAGAAGTTCCCCAAAGGCAGAAGCCATATGTTATTCATCTTTATAACATTAGAAGTAGCAAGGACTCGACTCATAGTGCGCCCTCAATAAATATCTGAAGAGAACAAGAGCGTGTGCAAGAAAGAGAGAGTGTGTGCTTGCTCAAGAACAGAAGCAAAGCTGGAGAGAAAGAGGAAGTAACGAAGGAGCACAAGTAAGAGAGAACAAGGGGCATAAGAGACAGTGCACCTAAGAGGGTGGATGTGAACAAGAGAGGGAGAGAACAAGACAGTGCACAGAGAAGGGGCGCTCAGGGAAGAAGAATCAGTGATAGAAGGATGGAGAGACTGGGAAAGGAAGAGAAGAAAGAACTAGAGCTGAGGAGGTTAAGAGAGAGGGAGAGAAAGAATAAGAAAGCCTGAGAGAGACAACAGTAAAGGGTAGACAGAGGAAGCAGGAGAAAAGAAAAAATGCGAGACAAGACGTAAGGGGGAGAGAAAGAGAGGAAGGGGAGAGTAGAAGGGAGACGGAGAGAGGAAGACCATGAGCACGGGCCCAAGTAACTAGAAAGAACAAGAGAGGGAGAAAGGAGTTTAGCGGAGATGAGAGAGAGAAAATGAGTATGAAGATGGGGACAAGAAAATAGGAAAGACAGTGAAGAAAGGAGAGATTCGAAGAGAGCACTTACAAAGGAGAGGCAGGGAAGGGCAAAAAGACAGAGTCAGCAAGCAAGCAGGGGAGAGAGAAAAGCAGGAAAGAGCTCCCAAAAAAGCCCACTCAGGTACAGTAAATCAAATAATGGAAACTCCATCGCTTCCTTCAATCAGAGATGGCAACAGCAAACTCTGCCTCTAAGGGTGCTAGGCTCAGAAGTGAGACCAGATGTTCCAACATAGTCCCTTCAACACAAAAACACTCCCCAAATATTTGATTAATTATCCAAACTCAGCAAGAGTATGAGAAGCATTTTACATAAAAGCAGAGCTAAAGTGGATATGTGATATAAAACTATACTAAGAAATAAGGATTTTAAATAAATTAACAGCAAAATACGCCTCCAAAGAAAAGAAGAGAGAAACATGAACATCTGCATATACTGAAACTTTTTCTTCCAAAAAAAACAGGTTAAGAGTTGAGAAATTCCCCTACTTAGTAACAATCTCACCTAAAAATTTTTCGTAAAATTAAGATGCCCTACCTCTAAGCAAAAGAACTTAGATGTAAAAAAAAAAGTACGGATTGTGGATTCCAATTATACACTGTTCAAAAACAGGTAAAACTAATCCATGGAGTTGGGGAGGTGTGTGAGAAGGAATGAGGAGGCATGAGGGGGTTTCAAAGGTTCAGTTACACAAAAGTGTTCTATTCAGGAAAATTCACTGAGCTTGAGATTTGTGTATTTTTCTGTACTTCTTATACTTCAATAAAAAGGTTTTAAAAAGTCTTACCCATAAGAGAAAGCATCATTATCTCTCCATTTTGAAATAACAGACGCTGCCAATCCAGCCAAAATGGCAGTGCTATCGAAAAACATGTGAAAAGAGTCCGAAATCAAGCCTAAGCTGGAAAAGAACAAAACACATTGGCATATTATAATAACCAAACAGTAGTCATCCTTCTCTAAAAATCTAAGATTCAGCCTCAACTCATCAGGAACTAGTCTTCTAAAAAGACAACATTGAAATACAATCTAGAAAAAGATATTAAGGATAATTTTTAAACATCTAAGAAGGAAATCCTCACACCCCTTGCCCAAGGAAAAGCCCAGCTGCTACTAAAAGAGGGGTAGAAACAAAGCCATCTGCTGCTGGGTGACGGGCAGGGATCTGTCACCCTCTGTCACTGGCAAAGGTCAGCTGCCACTGAAAGAAAAAGAAAAAGCAGCCATGTGCTACTGGGGGCAAGGCTGAACCAGCATGGGCCCCGGTTTATACGCTAATACAAGGCAAAGGTTGGCTGTTACTGGAAGAGGAGCAGGATATTTGCTCCTTCTCTTGATAGAAGGAGGCAGGGAGGGTGGGAGAAGGGGCAGACACATTAATAACACCCACTCGGACACTCAGGTACAAAGGGCCTGCTTGCTACTGAGGCTGCAACAGGAGAACAAATACCCACCTCCCTGCCCCCCTAACCAGAGCCTTGACTAAAGTGTTAAGACAACAGCAATCTACCACTGAGAGCCCAGGAAAAGCACAGAGAGAGATTCCCTTGTGGTGCAGGTGTGCAGGGCTTGCTGAAATTTCGCTGAGAGTGGAGCAAGAACACTGAAAAAACCCTCCAGTACTCCAAATAACATACTAAGAAAAGGTTGGTTGAAGCCACTGGAAAAATTTGAAGTCTATGGCTTATTGAAATTAACTAGCAATAACAAAACAGAAAACTCAGCTCAACTACTCACCAGATAGGTTCAAAACTCCCACACTAATGGCCTAACAGAAAGATACACGTGCACATTTCTGGGCATAAATACTACTAACCTTGGTCTCTATTATTCTTTTAAATATAATATCCAACGCTCAATAAATATTTATAAGACACATAACAGGATCAAGAAAAAATAAATAAATAGGACCCATTGTCAAGAACTAAAGTAGTCAACAAACTCAGAACCAAAAAGGCCCACAGGCTGGACTATTTATAGGAACTTTAAAACAAATATAATTAATGTGTTAAAAGATGTGGTATAAAGCTGGAGAAAATTCATGATCATATGGGGACTTTCCACAGAGACAGAAACTATAAAAGAATCAAATGGAAATGATAAAAACTTTTTAAAAAGTCATAATGTTGAAGATAAAGAATAACATACACGGGCTTCTGAACACACAACACAGAGAGAAAGAATCAGTTAGGTCAAAAGAAATTATCCAAAGTAAAACACGAAGAAGAAAAGCAGTGAAAAAAAAATAAACCAGAGCATCCAAAACCTCTCAGAGTATCAAACAGACTAAAATGCATGTATTTGGATTCTCAGTAATGGAGAAGAAAGAAAGAACACGGTAGAAAAAGTATTTAAAGAGAAAATGTTTGAGAGTTTTCCAAAATTAATCAAAGAAAACAAACCACATATTCAAAAAGCTTAATGAATCCCATGCAGGGAAAAAACCCTACACACCTCACAAATTACTAAACACTAAAGAGAAAGAGGAAATCTTGAAAACTGCCAGAAAAAAAAAATGGATAAGGAAGAACAAAGATAAGATTAACAGCATATTTTTCATCAGAAAACACTCAAGGCAGAATGCAATAGAGCAATGTCTTTCAAGTATTGAAAGACAACAACAGTATCAACCTAAAATTCTTTATCCAGCAAAATAACTTTCAAAAATGAAAGCAAAATAGACTTTTTCAGACAACCAAAGCTGAGAATTCATTACTAGCAGATCTCTTAAAAGAATAAGTTCTTCAAGCAGGAATATGATACCAGATGGAAACTTAGATTTGTAGAAGGAAATACAAATCACTGAAAATGATAAATATGTGGGTAAATATAAAAAATAATTTCTTACTTTTAATATCTTTAAAAGATCATTGATAATAGAAAAAGAAGAGGAAAAATCAACAAACCACAAGTTGGTTCTTTGAAATTATCAAACAGAATTCACAACCTTTAACTAGACTGATGAAGAAAAAAGAGAAAAGACTCAAATTACTTTAATCAGGAGTGAAAGAGAGACATTACTATTGACTTTACAGAAATAAGAAAGATTATAAGGAAATACTATGAACAACTATAGGCCAACAAATTAGATAGATGAAATAGACAAATTCCTAAAAACAATCTAGCAAAACTGACCCCACAAAAATCTGAATTTATAGGGGCTGGCCCCGTGGCCGAGTGGTTAAGTTCGCGCGCTCCGCTGCAGGCGGCCCAGTGTTTCGTTAGTTCGAATCCTGGGCGCGGACATGGCACTGCTCATCAAACCACGCTGAGGCAGCGTCCCACATGCCACAACTAGAAGGACCCACAACGAAGAATACACAGCTATGTACCGGGGGGCTTTGGGGAGAAAAAGGAAAAAATAAAAAATCTTAAAAAAAAAAAAATCTGAATTTATAACAAGAAAATAGATTGAATTAATAATTTTAAAACTTCCAACAAAGACAAGCCGAGGCCCATATGGCTTCACTGGTAAATCCTACCAAACACTTAAAGAACCATAAACATAAATCCCTTACAAACTCTTCCAAAAAACAGAAGATGAAAGAATACTTCCCAGCTCACTGCATAAAACCAATATTACCCTGATACCAAAATCAGATAAGAGACACTGCAAGAAAAGAAACTATAAACCACTATCTTTTGCAAACATACACAAACAAATCTTTAGGAAAATACTAGCAAATCAAATTCAGCAATATATAAAAAAATAAGTATACACCATGACCAAGTGGGATTTATCCCAACAATGCAAGGTTGATTTAATATATGAAAATCAATCAATACGATACATCATATCAATAGAATAAAGGACAAAAACCACATGATGATCTCAATATATTCAGAAAAGCATTTGACAAAATGCAACACCCCCTTCATGATAAAAACACTCAACAAACTTGAAACAGAGGGAACCTCCTCAACTAACAAATGGCATCTACAAAAAAGCCACAGCTAACATCAGCCTCATTAATAGCCAAAGACTGAATGCTTTCCCCTCAGATCAGGTACAAGATATGGATGTCCCTCCTCATCACTTCTATTTAACATTGTACTGGAGGGTCTAACAAGGGCAATTAGGCAGGAAATGGAATAAAAGGCACCCAGATTGAAAGGGAAGGAGTAAAACTATTTGCGGATGATATGATCTTGTACATACAAAATCTTAAGGACTCTACTAAAAAACTATTAGAACTAATTTGGCAAGGTTGCAGGATACCAGATCACGATAAAAAATGAATTGTATTCCTATGCAGTAGTGATGAACAAAAATGAAATTTAAAAAAAAATTCCATTTATAAAAGCATCAAAAAGAATACTTAGGAATAAATTACAAAAAAAGTGCAAAACTTTGCAGTCTACAAAATATTGTTGAAAAAATTAAAGAAGATGTAACTAGATGGAAAGACATACATGTTTATGGACCAGAAGGCAATATTATTAAGATTGCAATACTTTCCCAATTAATCTACAGATTCAACTTACTTCCTATCAAAATCCCAGCTGACTTCTTTGGAGAAATTGACAAGCTGATCTTAAAATTCATATGGAAAAGCAAGTGACTTGGAACAGCCAAAATAATATTGAAAAATAAAAGCAAAGTTGGAGGACTCACACTGCCCAATTTCAAAACTTATTACAGAGCTAAAGTTATCAAAACAGTGTGGTACTGGCATAAGGACAAACATATGGATCAATGGAATAGAATTTAGTGTAGAAATAAACCCTCACATTTATGATCAATTGATTTTTGACAAGTATGCCAAAACAGTTCAAAGGTGGAGAGAAAAGGGTTTTCAACAAATGGTGCTGATACAACTGGATATCCATCCACATGCAAAAAATTCATTTTTGACCCTTACTTCACACCATACACAAAAATTAACCCAAAATGGATTAAAGACCTAAATATAAAAGCTAAAATATTCATGTTCTTGGGTCAGGCAACGGTTTCTCACATACTATACCAAAAGCAAAAGCAACACAAGAAAAAACTGACAACACAGACTGGACATTATTGAAATTTTGAAACTTTTGTGCTTCAAAGGATACTATCAAGAAAGTAAAAAGACAATGCACAGGTAGGAGAAAATATCTGCCAATCATGTATCTGACAAGGGGCTTGTATCCAGAATACATGCAGAACTCTTAAAACTCTCCAGTAAGATAAATAACTATTTCTTAAATTAACAAAAGGATCTGAATAGACGTTTCTCCAAAGAAGACATACAAATGGCCACCAAGCACATGAAACAATACTCAACATCATTAACCGCATTGCAGGGAAATGCAAATCAAAACCACAATGAGAAACAACTTCACACTTACTATGATGGCTATAATCAAAAAGACTGATAATAACCAGCGTTGGTGAGGATGCGGAGAAACTGGAATTCTCACACACTGCTGGAATATTATTTGGCAATAAAAATATATGAAATACTGATATATATGGAACATGGATCATCCCTGAAAACATAATGCTAAGTGAAATCAACCGGTCACAAAGTATCATATACTATATAATCCCATTTATACAAAATGTCCAGAATAGGCAAATACATAGAGACAGAAAGTAGATTAGAGACTGTCTAGAATTGGGGCACATCAGGGGATGAGGGAACAGTAGGGTGACAGCTACAGGTGCAAGGTTTCCTTCTGGGGTCATAAAAATGTCCTAAAATTGATTGTTGTGATGGTTTTACAACTCTGGGCATACTAACAGCCACAGCCATTCAATTGAATACCTTAAATAGGTGGACTGTATGGTATGTGAATTATATCTCAATTAAGATATTTTTTTGAAAAAGATAACTGGTTGAGGTCAGCAAGTTAGGCCCACAGGCCAAATCCGGGCCACCATCCATGTTTGTAAATAGTTTTATTGGAACACAGTTATGCTCTACTGTCTTTAGTTGCTTCTGCACTACAACAACAGAGTAGAGAAGTTGTAACACACACTTTATGGCCTTTAAAGCCAAAAATATTTACTATCTGCTGTTTATGGAAACAGTTTGCTAACCGCTGGTATAAAGCAAAAATATAAACATTGTACCAGGAGGTTTATAACATGGAAAAGTAAAATGAATGACAATAATAGCACACAGAATAGAAGAAGGACATGGAAGTGTATTACAGTAAGATTCTTCTTACAAGATACATTATTCGTGCTAAGTTAAAGATTTATATTATACATGCTAGACCAACCACCAAAAAAAGCCACTAAAGAGGGGCAGAAAATCCTTAGGCATAGGATCCTGCACCAATACAAAGCAGATGTTCTGCTACCACTGGAGAAGAAGCAGGAAATCACTCCCGCCCAAGACCATCCCCACACATAAGGCAGAGTTTGGCTGTTGCGGGAGGAGGAGTAAAAATGTTGAAAAAATCATACCTTCGAGGCCCAGGCTCACAGGGCCTGCCCAAAACTGAGTCTAGGTCAAATTAATGAATGCCTCTCTGCCCTCAACACAAACCTAACACTAAGTAACAAGCAATAGCAGTCTACAGCTTGGGACTGGAGGTGGGGTGGGGTGGGTGATGAGCACAAAGAGCGAGCTTCTGTGACACATGCAAATGAAGAATACAAAAGCAAAAGACCTAACCAACTAACGGGCTGACAGAAGAGGCAGGCCTATTTCTAATCATAAATACCATTACCTCAATATCTACTGCTCCTTACTGACAATGTCCAGCCTTTGACCAAAAGTTTCAAAATACACAAAAAAGAACAAGAAAAATAACTCATTGTGAAGAAATAAAGCAGCCAATAGAACGAAACCAAGATATCGGCCCAGATATTGGAACTAGCAAACTCTAATTAATAGGTTAAGGGACCTATGGAAAAGGTGGACAAAATGCATGAATCAATGGGAAATTTCAGCAGAGAAATGGAAAACATAAAAAAAAAAGGATTAAATGGAATGCCAGGAACAAAAACAAGTTATCAATGATGAAGAATTCTTCCAGTTGGCTTATCAGCATACTGGACACAGCTGAGGAAGGAAATCAGTGAACTTGAAGATAGGTCAATAGAAATATTCTGAAAGTAAGCAGTCCAGCAGCTCCATCTTTAATAACAGTAAGTATCAGAATAGGCATGAGCACTACTTCTGAAGTCAGAGTACCTGGATTCAAATGCTGGATCCACCATTTACTAGTTCTCTAACTGTTAAGTTGCTTAACTATTTTGTACCTCAATTTAGCCATCACTTAAATGGGGCCAAAGTAAAAAGTGTCCTAAATGTTATAATAATTGATCTGAATTATTATATGTGAAACACTTATCACAGTGCTTGCTACATTAAAGCCACATCAATAGTCCTATCACTATTATCATTAAATTACTATATTTTATTAATTATCAGTATCTTATAATTTCTATTGTTCTCAGCATGACCCATAGCTCTTAATATTTGGCTAGCTGCTGGAGCTTTCATCAATTATAAATGCTAAAAACTAAAAGTCAAAAACACTCTTCACCTAAGTAGAAAATGCAGTTTTTAAATTTACTCATAATTTGGAATAATTATAAAATTGGAAACTGAAATAAAACACATTATTCCCTCACACAAAAAAGTACAATAATTTATAAATCTCTCTCAAATCATTATAAAGCACTTTGGAAAATGTCTTAAATTTTACCATGAACCTTGTATATTTTATTCAAATACAGATGCATACGATGGTTTAAGTACTCTCTGTACTCATCTGATACCCAACACAAAGCAGAATGAGAATGAGTGAATAAATGAAAATGATGAATGAGAAAACTGACACCTGAGGAGGACAAGGTAAGGGTCTTGTTATTCATGCAATTCTCTCAGATTTGTTATTTTAAGATTTTTCTTTGGATAGTTAGATTACCCTAAAACTACACACTTGGACCTTAATAGCTATATAACACCGGAAATAGTAATTCCACTTTATTTTGAGGTATAAAAGACCCATTTGAATAATATCTCTACACTGTGTTTTAAAATCACTAATAAAGACACTTCATGATTTTGTTTCTTATTCTCTAACAAAGGACTAAGATGGTGAGTTACTTTTGAAATTTGGTTTCAGAAAACTCACTCTCTATTCTGGTAAAATGATATTAGTTGTGTTGTAGTAAAACTGACAATCAGAATTTTTACCCATCCTGTCTTGATTTTATGGAATTTTAAACCTAAATTTAAGTCAATTTCAGTAACTACATTAGTCTACATATTTAGTAGGTTTATTTTTTCCTCTCTATACACAGTTTTTAATGTTTTTATTTATTTTAAGGGTTTTATTGTGTATGTGACTTTTATTTTAAATGGCCATAAATTAGCTGTAGAAGAAGGCAGGCTATTCATGCTAAATAAATATAAATAAAAAAATATTTACTGATTTACTGATCTACACTATATTTAGTAAAACCTGTTATGGGTCGAATTACGTCCTTCTCAAAATTTGTAAGTTGAAGTCTTACATCTCCAGTCTCAGAACGTGACCTTATTTGGAAATAGTGTCACTGCAGACAATATTTGTTAAAATTAGGTAATTAAGGTAGGCTTTAATCCAATGATTGCTTTCGTTATAAAAAGGAGAAATCTGGAAACAGATAGGCACACAGGGAGACCACCAAGTGAAGATACGGCAGAGACAAGAGGATGCTTCTACAAGTTAGGGAACTTGAAAGACAGCCAGCAAAGCGACCGAAGCAAAGCATGAACGGAGTCTTCCTCATAACCCTCAGAAGGAACCGAGCCTGCCAACACCTTGATCTCAGATTTTTAGCCTCCAGAATTATAGGACAGTAAATTTCTGCGAAGTCACCCAGTTTCTGGTACTTTGTTACAGCAGCGCTAGAAAATTAACACACACTATCTTTCTCACAATAAATTTATTTTATATGCCTTCAATGGACACCAACCATCGCCTTAACAGGGGAAAAAATGATAACACTCTTTTGTATACTACAGCAATCAAGTTCCCTTTTAAAGAGGTTATATGCATAACAATTTTAATACTCAGCAAAATGAGATTTTAAGGAAATTTAATTTTCATCAAAATGTTATTTATTTTTAGTATATCATAACATATGATTCTACCTGAAAAAACTGCTACCTCTTCCAAGGTGGAAGAACATCCTGTTCTCTTAAAGCACTGCAATATGAGATCTTTTCACTGAAACCTGGTAGTTATGGTTTGAGAATTATGCAGCTGCACCTACTAGGCAAATTCATGTGAAAAACAGTCTACTTCTAGTTTGCTGCTCACCCATCATATATCAAAATACTGCTCAAGAGAAATGTCGATTTATTGTTCATCTTCAATATCAGGAAATGTTTCTGACTATGAATTATTTTTAAAACTATATGGTATAAATTTCCTTTTAAAATAGAAGTAGCATAAAGAATATTTAAGGTTATATGATTTACACACCAAATGTAACTTGATAAAGAAAAATTAGTTGCTAAAAGCAGCATACTTGTTTCGGGCTCCTATCTTTAAGTACTGCCTGTTTCTCTAAAACGTATTTTTAAACTTTTTTTTTTTTTTGAGTAAGACTAGCCCTGAGCTAACTGCTGCCAATCCTCCTCTTTTTGCTGAGGAAAACTGGCCCTGAGCTAACATCCGTGCCCATCTTCCTCCACTTTATATGTGAGATGCCCACCACAGCATGGCTTGCCAAGCGGTGCCATGTCCGCACCCAGGATCCAAACCAGCAAACCCCGGGCCGCCAAAGCGAAACATGCACACTTAACCACTGTGCCACCGGGTTGGCCCCTAAACTTTCTTTTTAAGTGACTACTTTCTAAAGATATTTTAACATGGAAAACTTCTTAAGATATAAAAGAGAAACCTGATCAGTGAAGCATAATATAATAAATGTGAACAGAACATTTGGCAAAAAAAAACTTTTGAAAAGGATTTTATTTAAAGTCTACTGGAGGCAAAAACAAAGAAAGAGAGAAAGAGTACCTATAAATTCAGACTTAAGAGACCTATCAACCAAATGCTATAGATCTTGTTTGGATTAGATCTTGTTTGGATTGTGATTTGTAAAACCAACTTTAAAAAGAATTTATGAGACAATAAGGGACATCTGAATACTCACTAACAGGACATTTGATGTTAATAAATTATTAATTTTTATAGGTGAGAATGGCATCGGGTTATATTAAAAGGGGGGCTCATCTTTTGGAGACTCATACTGAAGTAATTATGAAAGAAATTATATAATATCTATTATCTGTGTTAAAACAATCCAATGGTGGGAGAGGTATAAGAGGTGAAAAGAAATAAGCCACCTGTTGATAAATGTTAAAGCTGAGTGATGGCGACACAAGGTCCATTAAAATCTCTACTTTTACATATGTTTAAAACTTTCCATAATAAAAATTTTAAAAGGCCTATTGGTAACCAAGCTAACAGTATACTTATAATGGTTGTTAAACATTAATTCAAAAATAGGGGATCATCAAGATAGGTTTCCATGAGATGGAAAGGGGAAAAGAAACTATTAACTATCAGTTTCTTAGCAAGAAATTAGAAAATTCTTAGAATCCTGACATTTGTATAAATAAACTAATGAGAGTTACAGTGAAAAACCCACCACTCTACCACATTCCATTATATAATCCCTTACTTAAAAAAATTCTCAGCAAAACAGAATATTTATCTACGTTTTTAATGTGAAAAATAAAACCAGAGGAATGCCAAAGTGATCACCATAGCTGGTAAGCAATGTCTTTCGAGAAGGGACAAGCTGATGAAAGACTAAGATATATAAAAGTTTTAATTCTACAGAAAATATGTGACTAATGGAAGCATTTTTCTTTACCAAGGAATTACTTTACAAACATACACTATGACACATTATAGAGAAGTACAACCAAACCAATGTCCGGGATGGCCTAAAACATTTCTTGAACAAATATTTACTTTGCTAACACAAAGACATCCACCTTCAGAGTTAGATGCGTTTCCTCTATGTCTAAAGGAAAAATGGTTGCAACAGCTTTGGTAAAAAACTATTACTGAAATTAAATTTTTTACCAGACAGTGATGCAAACATAAAACAGAAGAGCATAAAAACAAAGGAAATTATATTAAGATACTAGAAAAAAGTCACGGGGGCGGGGGGGGGGGAGGGGGGGCGTGACCTTGAATGACAGGTGCTTCTAGGCTCTGATGCTATTCTTAGAAGTTAAAAACTCCCTGGGCCTCAGTCTTCCATCTATGAAGTTGGACTAGCTCCTCTCTCTCTCTAGTGCCACTTCCTGAGACAACAGTATCCACATATTCACTTTCTTCCTCAGGAAAGAATCCTTGACTTTCAGCAGAATACCCGGTTGACTGGAACAAAGACAGCTGCCATTAGGCATGACCCTGCGATAAAGGTTTAGCCACTGAATATGTGACAGTGTTGTGTGCTAGTGTCCAGATAAATCTCCTTCAAAGACACTGTACACTTTTTATCTTTTTTTCTCTCCATTCTGGACATTCTGCTGCTAGATATGGCTGGAACTCTAACAGCCATCTTGGAAATAAAGTGTTATCTTGTTTAAGCCATCATTATTTTGGGTTTTTTCTGTAACTTGAAAAAGAACCTAATCCTAGATGGTACAAAATCACATTCTTATATTACCACAGGATGAAATAATTACTCAACAATAAATAAATGAAAATAAAATGCTAGAAGGAAAAGAACCCTCAAAGGAAAGATCATATATGGTATTCCTACTTTCCTACTAACTTCTAATAATAAGAGAAAGGAAGAGTTTAATGTTTTTCCCCCCAACAGGGGTAGTCAGCATGTTTAGTGTAGGTAGATTAATTCCACACATTCACTTCATTCTTCCACTCAGTAAATATGTATTAAGCACACTAAGCGCCATGTACTCAAGTGCCTGAATAAGACAGAAAAGATCCAGACTTTAATAAAGTTTACGTTCTGGTGGAAAGGTAAAAGGCAGTGGATATTTAATGGGGTAAAAATACACAAAGAGCTTCGGTTTCTTCCACTGATGACACATTCTCACCATCAAAAATATAAATCAACTGTAAGGTCTCCCTTTAAAATGAAGCCTCTGGACAAGAAATAAAACTAGTTAACATGTGTTGCAACTAGATCAATTGTTTCTATGAATGTCTGTCAAGAGAGAGTATGTTTATTCATCTTTTATTCCCATAATGGAAAAAAATTCTTGACATTTCATGTTCATAACCTCTTAAAACTTAACTTTTACAAAATGAAAATGAACACAGAAATGACTCATATAAACAAGTTTTAGTGAGAAATTTACTCAAGGAACTTAAAATCTAATTGAACCTTCAAAAACAGAGATAATCTAGTCATACAAAGAAAATGTTGATCAGTCAACAAGGGGGACTAAAAATCGTGCTGTTTAAACAAGACACAAAAAAAACAGATTACGAAAAGGCCCAAGCAATCCACTGATAAAAATTAATATTGGGGAATAAGTGGTTGTGGACATGGAGGTTAACATAATGATGAATACCTGCTAAAGGATCTAGGCATAACAGACACTAATTCACATTTCAAACTGGAAGATCTAACACCACAATCAAAGAAAGTAAATTGGAGGAGAAGAGAGCCTAAGGTCAGAAGAACAAGCTACCTAACAGCAGAAGAACAAGTCATGTACCACTGATGTTTTCCTTGCGTACCGATGAATATTGACAAATGGCTTGGAAAACAGTGGTTTTAGAAATTTCCCCAACAGATCTCTACAAATCAAAAGAATTACTATATATCTAACTTTCCATTAAAGAGGGGGTTTAGGCACTTCAAATATGAATTCCTTGAACAAGATATTTCACATAGTAATTTATGCAATGGAAGGCCAGAGGGAAATACAATGTAATATAAAGGGACTGTAGCAAAACTGCACATATGCAAACGAAGATATAGTCTTGACACAGTCAGCACATATGCCACATATGGCATAATTTTGGAAAAGAAAAATATAAATATTGCATATTTATAATAAAATATGATTATTTCAATACAAATTAAGACAATAAAGTGCTTTTAACATGCACAATACACTGAAGGGTGTTCATATTACAGGATAAATATATCTGATTCCCGAAAGATTCAAAATGGTTATTACACATATTGAGATTTTTATTCAATATGCCTTTTACACCCAAGTGGTGACTAAACCAACAAACTTCATAATCTGCCAAGTATTTTTGATAAAGTTGAACTGACATTTGAATTGAAAAGAAGTCCACTTTCTCATATAAAAATATACATGTCACAAAAACTGGTGATATCATCTAACGTCATTGTTCAATCTCAACAGAGATAAAGATCAAAGACAGCAATTCTCCCTGAAAATGGACCTTAAAGGAAAGAGACTAAGACTACTTAATTAATAGAAAATAAAGCATAAAGGGCATAGGTTCTTAACCCTGGGGTCCAAGATCTATTTCAAGGAACCCAAGAAAACCCCGCAGTTTTTCTACAGAATTTTGAGTGTTGGCTTTTATCAGATTCTCAAATGAATATGAGATTTGAAGACAAATCAGTACACCTAGACAGGTGATGATCTTACTGTTAGTTGAACAATTTTACAAGACCTTAAGTTATTCAACAGCAAATACCTAAACAATAGTACTTCATCTCCACAAAGTTACACTAGATTCAATCTCTTCCCAAAGTAGTTTAAAACAAAAACCCCAAAGGTGACACGAAAAACCATCAACTCAAGAAATCTAAGCTTTTAGAAAACAATATGGGATTTTCTACTGCAGTCAAAACCAGAGGACAATCATAAGACAGTTTCTGCATAAAATTAAAGAGAGAAGAGAATGACAAATATTTCTCCGGATATCCCCTTTATAAACCTCTTCCCCATTCCAAGACCTAATAACAAACTAAGCAGAACATCTCAGATATTCCCTCTTGGAATCTTAAGGGTGAAATCCAAATGCCACTCCCCCACAGAGAGGCAGGGAACAGATTTCTCCCAATTCCAACAAAGTGGTAAAGCTAAAGTTACAAACGAAAGACTTTCTCCATCTGCCAGACTGAGGAGGGGACTTGTTACTCTTCGTTTGACGGAGCAGGGGGCGGGAGGGAGGAGGCAGGGATCCAAATCTGAACTGCTGCACGTGATGTGCCCCGGATCTTAAGAAATGTATCCATCCAAGCCAGATTGGTGTGGATATGAGAAAGCAACTCGGCAGCAGAGGTGGTGGCAAAGGCAAGACCTGAAGCTCCCGGTGAGGCGCTACGTGGCACTAAGCAAACAGTTCTTCGTCTCCCCCACCCCCTGCTTCCGCCCCAACCCTTTTCCCCTTTGGTTACCAGTTGCTCCAGATGCCGTAGAGTAGTTCAACAAAAGCGAAAGAGAGGTTCAGGCACAGGAAGAAAAACAGGTTCCGGGACGTCTTGTCCGACAGGATAGACCTGGGCACACAAGTGGGGAAGAGCCACGAGAGTCAAAAGGGTGCCAGGACGCGGAGACTGGGTCCCCCTTTCACGAACCTCCCAGTCCACACGCTCCTTTCCTCACAGCGAAGGAGAGTGCCCCTGACGCTCCCTCCCTGGACCTCGGGCCATCCTTAGGGCTAGGCCTTCTCCCCTTCTGCTGGACACCCCCTTCCCGCAAACACAGCACCACGCACCTAAACCAGCCCGAGATCTTGCGGAACAGATTGAATCTGGGTGGTTTGTATTCATCGTCCTTGATGGACAGGGGCAACATCTTCTCTGCCCGGCGAAGGGCCGGGTCTACTCCGCTCTATAAGTGGCTCCGTGGGTGAGGGTAGTGACAGTGGCGACGCCTCAGATGGGAATTCCTAGCGCTTGTCCCGGGCCGCGCGCCTCTTCCAGACACAGACTCCGACACACGCCCGGGAACTCGCCGACTTCCGGCCCGGACCGCGCAACGCGTCCTGGGACGGGAAAAGAAGGAGGCGGGGCCGAGAGCGGGGCTTGCTCTTAAGGGGCGGGGCTTACGGCGGGGGCGGGGCAGAAGTTGTGGGGGCGGGAGGAGGTGGCAACTACTGGGCGGTCTAAGGGACCTACTTGGGATGGTGTCCCGCCGCCTGGACTCGAAGAAAATCCTGAGGTGGCGACCTGCAGACTGGGCTGGTTGAGAGGTTGAGAGCCCGGTCGGGCCCACCCCGACCGCATACCACTGTTGTTCCCGGATGCGCCAGCGCCCAGCGCCTGTCCTTTCGCCATTTCCTCTACTAGCGTGAAATTCCAGTGCTATAGGTAGCAGTGCTTAAGAATCCCTGCGGCGGCGGGTTGTCCTGCCGCCAGTTTGCAGGAAGCTCAAGTGATGGTTTTGCTGGGTGAACTCTACGGGCGTTCAAATCCTAGTAATCCACCCCATCCTGACCCCGAAACCGGCGCCTGGCCCTTCCGTACGGCCACGCAGGAGGCAACCAATAAATGTCTTCCGAAAGAATGTTAAATGTATTGAAAAGAAGCCCTTTAAAGGGAGCTCCCACGAGACCGTGTTGGAATTGACGTTTCCTTAAGGCATTGCTTCCCTGTCGATCTCAGTCCGCTGATACCCCCAAACTCGTGCACGTCCCCTTCACTTCCAGGTCATTGCGGGGGCCTCAGCCGCAGCTGTAACTCTTGTTGGAACCTCACTGCCTGTTTCAGGGAAGCGCAGGGGAGGCCGGCGCGGGGGTGGGACGCGAGGGCGTGCGGAGAGCAGGGACCGAGCCCGGCGGGCCTGTCCCGGGCATCCACGGTGGCTGGAACTCTTCTTCGGGCGCCTTTCCAGGAAACTATTTGGGTAAGGTCAGGTAGTCCATCACCTGAACGGTTAAAAGTTATTACTCTGGAGAAGAAATGGGGAAAATGAGGACTCGCTTTTGGAGGTGGGCTAGAAACTACAAAACCGAGCTTCTTGGGAACTGCCTTCTAGTCTAACAGGAAGTGGAGCGTCACCGAAAAGGAGGGGCGGCCACCCGGGGACTGTCCCCTGCTTCAGGCGCTCACTTTGCGGGCGTTTTTTTTTTTTTTCCAGGTTATTAATCCAACGAATGAGGTCGGCTGAATGCACGCTGCTGGGTTTAGAAAAAAACAAAAAATGAGCAAGCGAGACGTCCCTTCCGTTTTGTGATAACCGGGCTGCAAGCAAATAAATCGACTGGCCCCACTGCAATCTTCTGCGCTCGAGGTAAGGAAATAGCAAAATGCTCTCGTGTTAAAAAATTTTTACCATGAGGATATATCCATGTTTTGCTCTAGTTCTGGGAACTTTGTGCGTGTGTGGGGTAAGGATTCTGTGGTTTTATTTATGAAAATATAATTTACTTATTCTACAATTTTTTAAAATGTTCATGTTAATTAAAGCTGCTGTGTAAAAACAGCTAGATTCCAGAAATTAAGTTCTGGAAAGAGTACCTTGTCTTTTCCTTTCTTGGCGTCTATTTCATTGTTTTAACCTAAACATAGAAATATTTTCAATTAGTAATATTATATTTTTTAGGAAGCTTTTATATTAGCCATAGACTTTGATTTTTACTCTACTGCACTGCTGGGGAAGCATTAAGTGGGTGCAGACTAGGTTAAAGATAAATATTTCCATGGCAATTGGATTTTTCTCCAAAACTGCGTTATTTCAATATGATGTAACTTAGAGGGGGAGAGGATATATAGAAATAACCAAATTTCAGCAACTGATTTCCAGCGTTCTCTTAACTCATCAAGGTCAGCTGCAATTTGAGCCTGTATTTTGCTATTCTGCTTTTAAAAAATAAATTCTGCGTTTTATCCTATATTGTTACAAATGAGAAATTGCTCAGCTGGTTTATGGAGAAATCTGCAGTGCCCTTTTTCAAATAGTTTTGAAATAAGTTGGACAAATTGAAGTTAATTTCAGTTATATTGGTTTTCTGGGACTCCCAAATTCCCCCACTCCCCACCTCCAAAGATTAAGATAGATATTTCCCTGAGGGCCTTCTCCTTTGAAAAAGTGGCAATTCCACTGCACATCTTTTAGTCTCAGGTGGCATAATTACCAACTTCAATACTAGAGGCATTTTATTGGAAGTATAAATTGGACGCTATTTAAATAGGAAAAGTTCTATGAGTGGAAAATGTTTGACTCACTTATTTTGTCCTCTTGAAATAATATTTGTCCCATATATGCTAATCAATATATGTTGTCATATCAAAGTTAAGCTTAGTTTCTTTCATTCATTCAACTGTCATTTAGTGAGTGTCTACTATGTGCTAGGCTCTTGTGCTGGGCATGGAGTGGTCGAAGGGAAGTAGGTTACAAAGCCTAATAAGTCCAAGTTCTTTCTCTGGAGGAATTTTAGGGGGAGAAGCAGCATGAGGAAGGGCAGATGAGAGGGCAAATCAGGATTTTAGAACTGTGCAATGTTTAAGATGCACACAAGGGATGCTGCTGTGTAGTGAGAAGGGACAACTGCCACTCAGTGAGTCTTTCGATATATGCAAAGCCATCCTTTTGCCCCTTCAATAACTTGTATCATGAAAGAACATGATTTTGGAAAATCAAAAATGATTCTTCAGCCCTATTCAGGTGGTCATTACTGAGGCAGTATCTTGAAAGTCTTCAGTCAGTTCTTAATTCCTTCATATAATACAAGGTTAAATGGGTTTGTAAGATCATAAAATGGATTTCTACCCAGAGCTTCCTAATATTTGTTTAGATCATCTCCTACTAATTAATTGCATTTGATTAATTATGCAGACTATATGGGGGAAAAACACCCCAGCTTCTCAGACATGTGATTGAGGATTGTGAGAAATGACAGCGGAGAGAATTAAGGGCAGAAGCTCATCTCTAGCTGAGGTTCCAGCAATAGTCAGTAAGTAATAGGAGGGATGCCATCTGTCATTCCTCAGTAACCAACCCTGGCGTTTATCTGCAACGCTGTTGTAGACCCTGTGGTTTTTTTTTAGATGCTTCAGATTGAATGCTCTATGAACCGTTAGTGAAAAAAGGAGCTGTGATGGTAGATAAAACTACAGATCCTTCAAAATCTGGAAGTTGAATACAAATGCAGATTGCTAATGTGTTCAGAAGTCTTGCTCCATGACATGTGTTCTGGTTTCAAATGTGTAAACACATTAGATTATCGGGATAATGAGTTTATTCTACTTTTGGATACTTAAGACAAAGATGAAAACAAAAGTGTTGCAGTGTTAGCCTCACAGGAAGACATTATCTCATTGCCTAAATGTAATTTTTAGAACACAGAATAGCAAATTTTAATTTCTAAAAATAATTCAAAGCCTATGGACAATGGCTTAAAAGCGTTTTTTAAAAATTTCCTGCTGATTGACAAAAACATCACAGAAAATTCTTTGATTTCCCTTCATAGTGCCAAGAGAGCCTGAACCTATCAGTTACTGAAGCCATAAGGAAAATTTTTTTAAAAATTAAAACTTTACCATTATGAGGTAAGTATCAGTATTTTTTTTGGCTTTTCAAAAACTGTAGTAGAATATGCATAATACAGTGGTCACTATCTTAGCCATTTTTAAGCGCACAGTTGAGTAATGTTAAGTACATTCATATTGTTGAGCAACCAATCTCCATAACTTTTCATCTTGCAAAAAACTGAAACTGTAACCATTAAACAATAACTTCCCATTTCCCCTCCACTAAGCCCTTGACAACCACCATTCTACTCCCTGTCTCTATCAGTTTGACTACTCTAGCTTCCTCATGTGAGTGGAATCATATCGTATTTGTCCTTTTGTGACTGGCTTATTTCATTTAGCATAATGTCCTCAAGGCTTATCCATGTTGTAGCATGTAGCAGAATTTCCTTCCTTTTAAAGACTGAATAATATTCCAGTGTATGCCTGTGCCACATTTTGTTTATACGTTCATCTGTCGGTGGACATTTGGGTTGCTTCCACCTTTTGGCTGTTGTGAATAATGCTGCTGTGAACATGGGTGAAGTACCATTATTTTTATCTGAGGAAAATTATTTCCTTATGGAGGTGTTTTTGTTTCCGTGGACATAAAAGTTCTCACTTGAGCCAAGATCTGTTAGAAAGTACTGATCTATTGAAATAGTAGTCCAGATTGTAGAAGAAAGTCCATACCTATAAAGGTGAAACATTCTGGTAGACTAGAACAAAGCTGAAAATAGAGACTGTGCAAAAGACAGTGAAAATACAAAGTGGCTCAAGTGTGAGAGTTGGGAGTTTGTTCTGACCCACCCTTCTTTCTGTGGCTCAGGAAAACTCACTTAATATTCTCAATCTCGGCTATCCTATCTGCAAGATGGGGTGGGTATGTTTTAATTCCCTTCTCTCTAAAGATTTAAAACATTACTGATTTGAGATGTTATGTAACATAAGGGGAGAAGGGGTCTGACAACTTCATTACCATTACTAAGCTCTGTGAGGGCAGGAACTGGGTGGCCACTTCATTACCATCCCTAGTGCCTGACAGTGCTGGTCACGTGGTAAGCACCTGTAGATGTTTGCTGACTGACAGATATCTAACAAGGATATTTTGACCTTGCTGTAATAAAGTCATAAAGCTCATATGAATTGGGATTGCCTCCATGTTAGGTTTAATATCTAAAACTATTTATAAATCATAATTCATATGTATAAAATCTATTTCTCTTAGAGAAGCAATTTTGGAATGTGAGTTTATTGCTGAAAACCAGGATTGTGTAAAAGAGAGAGGGTTCCATAGACTATTCCAGGGATCCGTTACCTAACAATCTTATCTCCTCTTCATTTTCCTGTGACTAAAACAGAAAGAAGTTCAAATGAAAAGCTCCAGTATCCTGGAATGGTAAAAGTAATACATTTGCAGATGTACTTGGTTTCTTTTTGACCCATTTCTAGAACTAATTTTGCATGGCACTTTACTGAGCTAAAAATGCTTTTCTATTTCTAGGCTTTCTTCTCAGGGTGTATTTGACTCCTAGGATCCTTATAAGTCATGGATGTTCCTCTTAGGAATAAGGCCATTCCTACTCCTGTCCTAATATATGTCCATGGCATTGGTCATCGCCAAACATCATCATCATCATCATCATCATCATCATCATCATAGATGCAATTAACTGGCAATTCCTGGAGAAAGGTGCAAGGCCAGAAGGAAGTTTCAACTAGCATAATTCAGACCTGTGCCCTTTGAGGGTAGAGAGGACCTCGCTGTCTGCCTCAGTAATAAATGGTGGGATTGAAGGAGGCAATGCTTAAAAAAGACTTTATGCATAATACTTTTAGGCTATTTCTTCTTAAATCAATGTGATAAAGCAAACAAGTTACTGCTGGAGAAGTATTGAGAAAAAATATGATGCTTTGATACATGCTTAAGAGGGGGAAAATGATGCCAGGCCCGATGGGCAGCCTTTGCTGTGGATAACAGTCTGGGATTGGGGAAGGAAGTGGAGACACAGGTACTTAGTGTCTGCTGTTACTGTTTTAAATGCTGCCCTTGTTGTTCACGCTAACCTGATTTACCTATAAAGGAATGGCTTACTCAACCTGACTGCCACCAAGAGGGCGTGATCTTTAATGTAACCAGTACAGAAATTCTTTCCTTACAGCTTGCAGTGAGAAGTGACCTGTTGGCGGCAGCATCTATCTATTCAAGTTTGATACTGAAGTAAATGTATCTATTTATCAATATATTTTAGCAATTCTGTTTCAGAACTATAGTCTCAAAATGCAGTAAGGGCAGGACTAAGCCTTCTAAATGACAGGATTTAGATTGACTATCAATGATCATATATAAGTAGCCAGTTATACTGTCAATGGAAAAGATGAATCAGTTTAACCCTAATAGCCTGTCCATGTCACAGCTGATCCAGATTGTAGTCATCTAAATGATCCATTCATATCACTGTACAGTTGGTCATAAACATAGCAAGATTAAAAGATGAATCTGTGATACCAAGTGGACCTTATTTATTATCGTCATCATTATTATAATTCTATTCCTAATCCTGCCTTTCCTGTTCCTAAATAAATACTATTATTAACACAAAATAACTTAACTTATTTTGATGTATTTAGACTTGTGAAAGAAGTAATGGGAGTTAAGAAGAACCTTATAAGAACAGATGGGAGGAAAATTGAGGGGAAATCATTTAAGAAGGAGAGGATAGCATTGGCAGAAAATGAGAAAAGCTGTATGACACTTCCAAAATAACAGTGAAAAGGATGTATTTCCTGAATATGGGGAAAATACTAAAGGCAAAAATGCTTCCAAGAATACTGTATAACACCTGGAAAAGACTCGTGAAGAAAAGTAATCTTTCATGTACTATTTCTGGCATTCTGTATTTTGCAATGGAGTGAATTCTAGTTTATGCTGCTTAGAATTTTAATGGAAGAGACTTACTATGGGCAGTAATAAACTGACTTGGGCCAGTTCTTTTTCTGCCAATTGTCCTGAAGTCTATAGGGTTTTGTTAGTTTCTGAACCCAAACTATATTTTCATTTCTCAACTAGGTAAGGCTTTATTGTCTGTCTGTTTAAATCGCATATGCTGCCTGCTGGATTAAGTAATATAGCTTCTGGTTAATATTACCTTCTAGAAGTTTGGGGAAGTTCACAAGGATGATATCATCTAACAAATGGTGATTTTCCCCCAAGGAAAATCAGCTCATTCCCAAAGAGCTTCCATAGAAACAGAGATGATCAAAGGTATTTTAATACAGAATATCTTTGAAAAGATGTGAAAGAAAAAATCAGAATTCTGGGACATCTTTTTTTTAATCGAGTACCTTGGCTGCAGAACTAGAAGTAGAAAGATGGCTCTTGTGGCCTGTGCTTGAGGCAACATTTCATGACTTGCTCTCCTACTCACCAGATGGGTGATAACCCAGGTCTTTTATGGAGGGAAGGGTTTCTTGGATACTGTCTAGTCTGAATTGGGCCCTAATTTGCATTTAATTTGAGTTTATTCTGTTAAAGTTTCAGGTAGTTCTCATCCATTGTGAAGTTTAAGACAATTTAAAACATAGATTCCCTCATTCCATTCAACCACAAAGTGTTGTGAGCACTTCCTCAAAAACTGGGCCAGGCAGAGTTCTGGATTACAAAGGGTGACGGTCCTCAAGATGCAGTCAGACTCAAAAAGGAGCTGGAGGCACAGTTAATAGTCATAATATCTGGAAACAAGGTCTGGTAGCACTACGTGCCAGGTTCCCAAGAGCCCTGAGGGTGGAGAGGAGTGAGAGAAACATTCACAGTGGAGGGGATATTTGAAAGATATTCCGGAAGTAGGAATTTGTCAGCTGGAGAGAGGAAAGGGCTCTGTAAGTAGAGGAAATAGCCACACAGGGGGTGTAAACACATGGGGTCATGGATCAGCACGCTGGCTGCAGGTAGAGAGGAGGAAAGTCCTTTTGGGATTTGGCACCACATGTCCCTTTGCCTCAGTTTGAACAATGTCTGTCGTCATCATACCATGAACCTGGCCAGACACTGCTCATCCGTTGTATAGCTGTCTCTTTCCACTCTTCTTGCATGTTTATAGAAGAAAAGCCCAGGTTCTGAATTATCCTCTGCGTTCCACCTTGGAGTGATTTTTATCTCTTGGCATCTGAGGGCCCTTTTCTGAGCATCTGTATTCTATAATCATCAGTTTTTAGGCAAGTACCTATTTTGGAGGATGAGACGGAGGAGAAAACAATCTACATTATGAGGCAAATCTCATAGTGAAATGGCAGAATAGTTATTGTGCTTCCACCATCTGTGGCATCAAAAAAAAATGACAGCTTCTCAATGTACAATGTCACTGCTTTTCTACCTTATGAGTCAGAGGACATAACTAATCTTTGTTCATGCTATGCCCTGGCATATTTGTTTTCAGCTTCTGTCTGGATAATTATTGCTTTTTTCAGTCTGAAGGAACTAGCCCTGGGAAAAGAATTCTTCATTCAACAGTGTCCCCTCAAGGGAACTTTGATAGATGATGTAGTAAATAACTGAATAACAGGTCTTTGAAAATTCCAGTTGTCAGGTCCATTTAAAGACATGCATTAGAGAATTTGTAACTGTTGCTTCACAGACTACGTATTATTTACTTGCTTACTGTATCATATGTCCCCTTTTAAGAAAATTTCTTAAAATTTCAAATAATCCTCTTCCAAAGCCTACTTCAATTCTCAGATATTTAAAAATTATGATATAATGACCCAGCAATTCCACTCCTGTATATACCAAAGAGAAATGAAAACATATGTAAAACTTGTACATGGATGTTCATAGCCGCATTATTCATAATACCAAAGTGTGGAAACAACCTGAGTGTCCAGCAGCTGATGAACAGATAAAAAACAGTTGTATATCTTTACAATGGGATGTCACTTGGCAGTAAAAAGCAGAATGAGGTGCTGATATATACTCTGACATGGGTGAACCCATTATACTAAGTGAAAAAAGCCAGACACAAAGACCACATATTGTATGATTCCATTTATATCAAATGTCCAGAATAGACAAATCTATGGAGACAGAAAGTAGATTAGTGGTTGCCTAGTGCTGGAGTGGAGGTTGGGGAGATGGGAATGACTAGTGCCTATGAATGAAGATGGATCTGGGGTTTCTTTTTGGGGTGTTGAAAATGTCTTAAAATTAGATTGTGGTGATCGTTGCACAATTCTAGGAATATACTAAAAGCCGCTGAACTGCATACTTTAAATCGGTGAAATTTATGGAATGTGAAATAAATCTTAATAAAGCTGTAAAAAAAGAAACTCAACATACCAAGTATGGATATTTATATTATCTTACAAGTACCTTAGTGACAGTCTTGTGAACTAATATTTTGACACATCCTTGCAGAATTTATCATAACACAGTGGAAAGAGTCATGGACTGTGCCTTTAGGAGATCTGGATTCTTGCCCCCGCTCTGTTGCTGGTTAGCTGCATGAGCTTAGGCAAGTTCCTTATGCCCGGACCTTGAGTTCTTTATCTATGAAACAAGGAACTTGGCTTAGCAAAGCTCTGCGGTCTCTTTTAGCTCTCTGAGTTTGTGTGTTTGTACAATAAGGCGTATAAATACTGGGGCAGTTTTGGAGACATTGCTTTATCCCTCACTGTTTGAGTATAATAAATGGCAGGGAGGTTTTCAGAGGCCGTCTGGCTGGCAGTCCTTCCCCCATCCTGTTGAAGTATGTCTTTTTAGACAGTGTATGTAGTGCAGGGTTTCTCAATCTCAGCATCATTGGCATGTTAGGCTGGATAATTCTTTCTGTGGGGGCTGCCCTGGCCGTTGTAGGATGTTTAGCAGCAACCCTGACGTCTGCCCACTAGAGAGTAATAGCATCTCCTCTCCAGTCCCAACAAACAAAGATGTCTCCAGACTTTGCCACATATCCCCTGGGGAGCAAAATCATCCCCACTTGAAAACCCCTGGTGTAGAAGATGCTAGAATAACAATATGAAAATAACTAAAAGGATGTACTCTCTACCTATGAAGAACTAATAAGTTAACGTATCTGCAAAAAAAATCGTTGGGGAGGATCTTTGATTTTTCAGAGGATTAGAAGAAGAGGAAGCATTTTTGTTTTGTCTTGCTGACATGTACTGTTAATCAAAGTCATATTTAATGTTCTGTAGTCATAGATAGGAGAAAGGCAGAAAGGGAATTAGCTAAGAGCTGTCAGATTCTTTTTGGAATGAGGCAAGCTGCCAATAAAGATATAGACATAATTTTAAAAAGAAATAAGGAAAAAACAAAACCTAAGAGGAAGGTTTAGGAATTGAGGGCAAGAGATCCGGCAGGTGGCTCCATTTACTTCTTGGTTCTTTCCAAGTAAGGTGTAGGT
Source organism: Equus przewalskii (assembly GCF_037783145.1). Classification (NCBI taxonomy): domain Eukaryota; kingdom Metazoa; phylum Chordata; class Mammalia; order Perissodactyla; family Equidae; genus Equus; species Equus przewalskii. The sequence continues at coordinate 441,437 of NC_091854.1, forward strand.
CGTCCAGATGTGTTCTTCCTCTTATCTCCTGCTCAAAGCTCAAAGTTGTGAATTAGGTGAGAAGTTCTTTCTCTAGAGAAAGAAGAGAAAAAAGCTATAAGCTATGAAATCCAAATAGCCATGAAGTCATCCTTACTCTCTAAACTGTTCATCTTTCTTCTCCAAACTATTCATCAGTACTCTCCAAACGGTTCTGAAGCTGTTTCTAAGCCTACAGTAGAGTTCCACACTTCACCGAGCCTCAGAGTACAGAGGTGCCACTTGCACTGCAGTCTGTAAAGTTCTTGTTCTTGCTTTTCTTTACAGACTAAAAATTTTGCATAATTTTATTGGACTGTGTTATTTAATAAATATCACATGAAATATTTACACTGTTTCTAAAGATATCAATTATTCATGTCTCCTAAAACACATTTGATACTGGTAAAATAGGGGATTAGAAGCTATCTGAAAGAGGAAATTTCTATGATGGGTACAGGGATAAACTCCTACTTAAAAGTATAGACAGAAGTGAAGCAGTCACCCAGGAGTGTGTTTGACAATATATATTTATAGTAGGCTATGGTAATTAATCTTCATTACTTTTTCTAGACTAAAACTGTTAGGTCGTAAGTTATCAGTGCTGCTTTATAGACTAGAAACACTCTTAAAAATTTTAATTGAGGTATAATTGACATATAACATTATATTAATTTCAAGTGTACAATGTAATGATTCAATATTTGTATACATTGCAAAATGATCACCACAGTAAGTCTGATTAACATCCATCACCTTACATAGTTACAAAAGATTTTTTTCCTTGTGATGAGAACTTTTAGGATCTACTCTCTTAGCAACTTTCAAATATACAATGCAGTATTAACTATAGTCACCATGCTATACGTTCCATCCCCATGACTTATTTATTTTATAGCTGGAATTTTGTACCTTTTGACCCCCTTCACTCATTTTTCCCACTACCCATACTCCCCACCTCTGGCAAACACCAGTCTGTTAACTGTATCTGTGAGCTTTGTTTTTTGTGCATTTTTTGTTTTTGCTTCTGTTTTTATATTCCACATATAAGTGAGATCATACGGTATTTCTCTTTCTTTATCTGACTTATTGGAAACACTTCTATGTAAGTTTTACAATATGCTATTCCTACTCAGCTGTAGAAAAGGAACATAAAGATCTTAGTCAGGCTATACTTTAATACAATTATCAGATGATTCTTTACTCTGAGTGCTTGTAAGTAGCCATTTTTGTGGAACTGAAAATATGTTTTTATGAGACCTGCTTTTGATTCAGCGTTAGGATTTTCAAGACGTTTGAACCAAGATTTTTAATTCATAATGATTTGTCTTCGGTTGACTACATTAAGAACATGTGTAGTTTTAGTAGGAGGGCATATGATGAGACCATTGTACTCTAAAACCTTAGATTACTGTCCTTGAAAAATAATCATGGTAAAGCTGAGGTTACTTCAAAAATAATTCATTTTATTCGTATCTTAGAGTGAGGCCATGATAAAAGGGGAAACACAAAATTGCTTTTCTTAACACAACAGGCTACAAAGACCAGGAGAGAATATCCTTGAACGCTCCCCCAAACGGTTACTACAAACTTTTCAAATCTGGGCTGTTGAAAAGTGAAGCTGCTGAATGACAATGACCATTGCCTTGTCATTGTGAATAAGCTCCTCTGCTTGCACGTGCCTCAGCACACTATCATATCTTGGAGTGTATGCCCCTAGCCCCCTTGGAATTTTCCATTCCCCATTCTTGTAAACTTCAAGGGAAGATGTTAAACATGGTCTATATGGTCTCTCTGTGTCCTTGCTGAACTATAGAGAAACTGCAGTTAGAAAACACACCTCACAACGTGAAACAAGACCATGAGAATGTGATTGTTACTTTTAACCCCACCACTATCAAGTCTCTTCAATGAAAAACAAAAGGTTGATTCACCATCATTTAGAAAGTAAAGTGAGATTTCATTTGGAATCTAATCTGTTAGGAAGATTTAGACTACGGTTTTAGGATTTCCTGTGGAATCATGCCTAGCTGCAAATGCCGAACTTAAACCACAGGGTGTGAAATCAAGAGCTTGACATACACACGCAGTGCGCTTTTCCAAGAAAATGGAGAGAACCAAAAATAAACGGTACAGAGGCAGTTATATAAAGAACAGTGACCGTGGCTCTGTACAGCTAACATACCACGACTGTGGTTAGCGGTAAGAACTCGTCTCTACCTTTATTGTATTTGTATTAAGAAATAGATGAGGGGATATGCTTACTGTAGCCTAAGAAGAGAAATTGTATCAAAAATAGTAAGAGAGAATAGGCTATGAGTCAATCAATTAAAGTCATTAAGAATAATAATATCTCATTCTTTCTGGTTCTAAGTGATCTATTTTTTTCTTAAAGGTGTGCTTTAAATATTGTTCAGAAACTCCTACTTGATTTTTGTTTTCAGTCTTTTCATAAGTAAATTTTTTTGAACATTCTCTTTCTTCATTTCTGGCTTTTGTACTTGAATAAAGTGGTGAATAGATCTAGGATGTATGCTAAGATGTATATGAAGTCTCAGCTACGCAAATACAAAATAAGGACATACCTAAAAAGCTAATGGTAGCTTCTGGAGGTGTAAGTCAAGTCTGGAATCAGAAGCAGAAATAACAGAAGAATGAAAAAACAGCAACAATTAAAAGCCAACAGTGCTCCAGAAGGAGACAACAAGGTGTTAATGAAACTATATTGGAGGCCAGGAAATCAGAGTTCTAGGTCTCTGTAAAACCATCTGTGAAGTTTAACCTTGCCTTCCCTATATGACTGAGAGTTTTGATTAGCCAGAAATATTTTGAGCAGTGAATATGCAGGCCACATTCATCAGTTCTATTCTATTCGCCGTTCATCTGTTCGTGACTATTCTGTAGCCATCTCCAGCGGGACCTTCAGGCATAGTGAGGAATAGGAGAGTACGTAGCCGTTACACTGCCTTGTGGTCCTTACATACTGTGAGAGAGGGTATGTTGGAAGCTCAGGAGCCCTACCTCAGTTCAACCTGGATTTGAATCGAAGGCTGTACACTCCCAAGCCCATAATGATGAATAGCCTGGGCTCTAGCAGCAGATTTTCCTGGATGTAAATCCTAACGCCATTACTTAGGTTGTTTAGAAATCTAGAGAAAGTTATTGAACCTCTATACGCATCCAAACTATTAAATGGGAATAATAATAGTAAAAGGTAAACTAGATCCTGTTACTCCCCTGATCAAAACGCTCCACTGGCTTCCTATCTCAAAATAAAATCCATACTCCTTATTCAGGCTGACAAGATCTCTCATCATCTGGCCCTTGCTTAATGTGTCACTCTGATTTATTCTCTTCGTTACCACTGTCCCAAATTATCTTTGAGTTTGCTTACTTTGTTATCTGTCTTGCCCTACTATCTCCTCTGCTACTAGCATTAGACACCTTGTCTATCTTCTTCATTGCTACATTCACAGAACCTAGACAGTACCTGGCACAGTAAGTGTTCAGTAACAATTCATTTAATTTATTGAAGGAATAAGTACATACTATGACATGCAAAGTACATAGCACAGGGCTTAATAAGTAATAAAACCATTGTAAGTGTTTGCTGCTGCTGCAGCCATTATTGTCTGCTTCGTAGATTAAGATCCTGCATATGATTTCATTTAGAAAAGAGTTTGCTACCAAAAAGTAAGATTAAAGTTAGTATAATACAGTATATGTATATCAAAACATCAAGTTGTATACCTTAAATATATATGATTTGTATATGTCAATGGTATCTCAATAAAGCTGTTAAAAAAAATTAGTAGACTACTAAGAGAAATAAGATCCCATTTGAAAATGTAATCTCAGGTCCAAATTTTTAGTAGTAAAACAAAGGCAAATTTTAAAATGCACTGTTTAGTTCTTCCTGTTTGGTGTGTAGATCTTTTGCCTGCAACCGCAAAGCAAGCAGGCCCAGAAGGGAAGCTTGATTCCCTGTCCTTATTATCTTAAGCCAAATCACCTTCTCAAAGAGGCAGGGAGAACTGCATTTGAATCAACTAAAATGAGGTTAACCTCTCTCATTAAAACAAGCAGAAACAAAATATGATGACTAGTAAGAATGCTAACATTCTATATTTTATTTCCATTCCTACTCCAGGTGTTGCCACATCTGCAAACTTCCTGGAAGAGTGATGGGGATTCGAGTGCTCCGTTTCTCTTTGGTAGTCATTCTTGTGTTACTGCTGGTAGCTGGTGCTCTGACCACTCTACTTCCTAATATCAAAGAAGACAAGATGCTTGCTTTACGACGGGAAATAAAATCCCAGAGCAAGTCCACCCTAGATTCCTTTACCCTCATAATGCAGACGTACAACAGAACGGATCTACTGTTGAGACTTTTAAATCATTATCAGGCAGTACCACATCTGCACAAGGTGATTGTGGTGTGGAACAACATTGGGGAGAAAGGACCAGATGAGTTATGGAATTCTCTGGGGCCTCACCCTGTCCCTGTGATCTTCAAACTACAGACAACAAACAGGATGAGAAATCGACTCCAGGTCTTTCCTGAGCTGGAAACCAGTGGTGAGTTGCAACTGGGTTCTTAGCCTGGCAGGGCTGCAGCTAACCAGAGCTGGGGGCGGGTATGTGGATTTCTGGCCCTTCTACTTGGCCTAAGTGTCTGGAGAAAACAGGGAAATTTAATCATAAGAAAGCACTTTGAAAAACTTAAGGGGCAATTTCCCAGATGTCAAGAAGCAGTTTCCTGGGGAAGAAATCACATACATCTTACAACAATGACAAAAAGGTTAATATTCTGAAAGAAGATATGCTATAAATATGTGTTATTGCATCTACAGAAGGTAGTAAAATGCCATTTAACTTATGCCTGATGTATTTCTTGCCACCTCCTTTTTCCTCCCATTCATAGGAGTTTCGAGAGGTTGTAATTTGCTTAAAAGAATCTTCGTTTTATTTATTTTTAGGTTCATTAGTTTCTAAGATAATGGATGATAACTACATGATGATTTTCCCCTCAGGCAGTTATAAAATAAATTACGATTCAAATAAAAACTTTTTCTGCTAGACAAATCTCTCCAAGAATATATTTCTTATTTACTATTTTTGTTAGAAAAATACTTCATTTAAATGATCTATATAGACACCATTGTATTTTACAATGTTTTCATTTCCAAACTGTTGGATTTAAATTTTTTTCCTTTCATTTCAGCAGTCTTAATGGTCGACGATGACATGCTAATTAGTGCCCAAGACCTGGTTTTCGCTTTCTCAGTTTGGCAGGTAATATTGCTATATTCTTTATGAAATCACCAGTGTACTATCTTATCTAGCGTTTAACCAGACAGCACGGTTGAATGTGGGACTCACCCAAAACAGTGTAGACAATATTTATCTAAAAGATGGATGAATTTGTTTTGGGGTAATCAAGATTTCCTGTACTCAGTTAAGCCAACCTGAAAGTTATGGTCTCTTTTATGTATATTTGATGTATATTTGGTATACTGGGGAGAAGAGGTAGAACCACCTGCCAGAGAACAACAAGGAAATGATCTGGTATATGTTATAGCAAAGACTAGAATCCAGAGATATTTTCCACAAGGTCACAGACATGTGTTTCAAATGAGAAGTGCATTTCTGTATTAATGTTGTGTATAACTTTCTTTAAAAGAAAGCGTTTATGACATCCACAAAATTTAATTCTGATTCTGAGACCGTTGTTTAGAAATGAATAATAATGATAGTAATTCTACATGCACCATTGTGGTGGAGGTTTCATTTTTTTCCCCTAAATCCTAGCTGGGATAAACAGGCATAAATTGCTCACTAGTCTATAAAAACAGCTCTTTCCTGTTGAATATGTGGTAATAGTAACTGGCTTTCACAAGTTGCACTACAATTACCTGAAACCAGAACTGCACACAAAAACTCGGAAGTCCTATCAAATAATTCAACACTGTGCTACCCAATAAATGATCTAATTTGCACTTAGTAACTTTCCATTAGCTACCTGGGTTATAGCAACATTAGATATTAATGGTAAGTGGTCACAGTACTCTGCAGATATCAGCATTTTAAAAACTTCAGTTTTTAACTACATGCCTCGTGTACTGATCCACAAATGTTTTCCAAATATCAGCAATTTTCCAGCCCTGTAAATAAAAACTTCTTAGGCAGAAAGTTCTAATCTGGTACCCTAGCTGTGAGATTCCTATTTCCGGTAAAAATCAGTTTACCTAAAATGTCAGGAGTTAGAGGACATATGACTGTGGTTAATTAGAACAATCCAGGTGAACCATAATTAAAGATGGATAAGTATGCTTTTAGGTTTCATTTGTAAAAATATCAAGGACAATTTCAATCCATTGCCCAAGATAATCTGACTCCTAAGATTCAGTCTCATCAGTGCCCTGCACTGATGTGATGATTTGGGATATAGAGGCAAGCAAGATGAAGCCTCCCAGCCTTTGTCCCTCAACCCCTGACCTTCCCCTTTGCCTCCCAGCAACATAGTTGTCACTCTGTCCTCAGTGCTCCCAGGAGATTTACCCAACTGCATTTACAGCTATCTCACATTATGGGTAGTTCCTTGTTCCTATGTCTGCATCGTACCATCTCTAGACTATGAGTTCTTTGAATGACATTTAACCCAGCGTGATTTGTGTGTGTGTGTCCCTAGTTTAGTGTCTTTCAGTAAATGAGTGAAACAAATTATTTATGAGATTGAACTAAACTTTTTAATTCTGTAAGTTATTACCTCTTTCTCATGCTTCACTGATTTTCTTTTGTTTGCTGATTTTTTGTTTAATTTTTGGTTACTCTCAACTTAATATTATAAAGTGTTTTGTTACTCCCCTTTCATCAAAGATCCTAATACATCTCATCACATATATATGAGATATATATATTCTCTTTTTTTTTGAGGAAAATTAGCCCTGAGCTAGCATCCGCTGCCAATCCTCCTCTTTTTGCTGAGGAAGACTAGCCCTGAGCTAACATCCATGCACATCTTCCTCTACTTTATATGTGGGATGCCTGCCACAGCATGGCTTGACAAGCAGTGCATAGGTCTGCACCCAGGATCCAAACTGGGGAACCCCAGGCCACTGAAGCGGAACATATGAACTTAACCACTGCACCTCTGGGCCAGCCCCTATATATATTCTCGTATTTTAAAAAAGGAAACACCCAAGCTGAAAAAGAATAAAATATAGCACTGTTTAAAATCAACAGTGACTTTCAAGAACATTGAAATCAGCGTGGAAAAACAGTAAAATCATATGTTCAGATCCATAATTTTATATACTCCTAAGAGATTAAACCAGTTTTTCAAAATAATCACGTTATATTTTCTTATCTTCTATAGTAAGTAGCATTCATACAGTCAACTTCTCTTGCAGCAGACTTTGAAGAACCAGACTCTTTGGTGACTAGTTTATTAATATCAGATAATGTTTGGATTAGGGGAACATTTGTGAGGTTAGAAATTTTGTCAGAGATTTGGGTTATGATGGGATTTGTCCTGTAAACTTATTGGCACATCAGTTTATGAAGTTGCCTGGAGTTTGATGAAATTGAGGTGTAGAAGCCAGGATAAAATAAAATTGACAAATCAGTTTCATTCTCTCTGTAATAAATCGTTGCCTTTTTCGCCATGTCTATTCTAAAGAAATGCCACACTTAATTGTTCTTTTTCTGTCTTTTCAGCAATTTCCTGATCAAATTGTAGGATTTGTTCCTAGAAAGCATGTGTCTACGTCATCAGGTATCTACAGTTATGGAGGTTTTGAGCTGCAAACGCCAGGCTTTGGAAATGGTGACCAGTACTCTATGGTGCTGATAGGAGCCTCATTCTTCAATAGCAAATACCTTGAACTCTTTCAGAGGCAACCTGCAGCCGTCCATGCTTTGATAGATGAGACGCAAAACTGTGATGATATCGCCATAAATTTTATCATTGCCAAGCACATCGGGAAGACTTCAGGGGTATTTGTGAAACCAGTAAACATGGGCAATTTAGAAAAAGAAAGCAACGGTGGCTATTCTGGAATGTGGCATCGAGCAGAGCACTTTCTGCAGAGGTCTTTCTGTATAAATAAGCTTGTTAATATCTATGGTAGCATGCCCTTAAAATACTCCAACATTATGATTTCTCAGTTTGGTTTTCCTTATGCCAACCACAAAAGTAAAATGTGAAAGTAAAACAAACAAAAACCAACCTCAAAACTGCTTAGTATTTGAGTAGCTCATCCGTGCTGTGGTTGGTTTGTTTTCTTTTTTTAAGCAACATCATGAACTTTTATCCACCCCAGAAGTCTCTACAAAGAAAAAAATGTACAGCGCTCCTAAGATATGAAATTCACATGAACTTCAAAAACCAAAAAGCTAGTATTATCCAGATAGGTCTTCTTGTGAGAAGTTTTTGTCCACAGATACAACGCCTTGGTCAGCGATTTTGTTGTTTACATCCTGAGACTGTTCTCCAATTTCTTTGACTCCTGGCATTTGCCTTAAGGACCTGTGTAGAAAGCTGTTTCCAGGATCAGAGAAGCATTTCTCAGCTTTTTCATTAAAGGATGATTGTTTTCATTTGAAGTCTGAAATGCCTTTTTCGCAAAAGCCTGTGGTAGGGAAAAGCCATGTGAAGAGAGAATAGTCTCAATCCCATGTAAAAACAAGTGACAAATTTGTGACTACCAGTGCTTCCCGTGTGGTCCTTCCACCCAACCCTTTCCAGGACTGTCTCAGCCAAGCATGGTTTTGATGCAACTATCAACGCTTTTATTTTTGTTAATAAGTCTGTTGTAACTAGGGGAGTGAATTTTAGTAGCTGAGGGATGTCTAGTTGTTTGCTTGATTTTTGTGAACATTTACTGCATGGATCACAAAAAAAGTGCAGCCTATGTTTCTTATATGCAACTTATATGCAGCAAGGAGTAAATCTGTTACAAGATTCAGGTAGTGCATTTTGTCACTGAATCTGACCTTGAGATTGTACATTAATTCTTATTTTTTACATACAGTATATGTAGTTTAAGAAACACGTATAAGATAACGCTTCTGAAAGAATGATTAAGTAGGAACTGGCAGAAGTTAAAAATGTTATTGTCAAAAGATCTTTATTGTCAGGGTGTAGGTGATCTCATGGATCTTAAAGAGTGGTATGGATTATACACAAAGTCATTCTCTTGAATCTAGAACTTCTTTTTTTTTTTCAAAAAAGATCCAAGGCATTATTCATCATGATGAAATTTCAATTACATAGATACAGGAAAAAATAAGAGTACTGAGTCATAGCAGGCAATTCTATAGGGACTACATCAGCTCATTGTTAAGTTGCCCACGTCCTGTTATGCAAATTAATATCTGTGCTCTACACAGTGTCTATATTTGGTCCTTGTTCACTACTGATGGCAAGGAATATTTAAGTAGGCCTCTGTCTACCATCTTCTCTCCCTCTCTCCCTCCTTCTCCTCTTTCTCCTCCTCCTCCTCCTATAATGACATTATGTTCTCCCAATTGCAAAGCTCTGAAAATATTAATCGTGGTTAATGTTGCAACAATGAAGTCTCTGTGCAGTTAGTTGAGCATATGTTGTTTCCTACGTTGGCATGTGTATGCGTCTTAATGCAGTCAGATAAAACCAGTAGAACTCAAAACCTCACTAAAAATCTATAATGTTAGTTATCTACTTTGTCCAACCTTGGTAGTGATTTTTTTGCCTCTTGGGCAGATAAATAAAGTAAACTTTTACCATCCAGGTGTTCTATGTTAATTAAGCAGACTCTTGTTTTTGTGGTCATTATTTTTACAAATTTCTAAGCATTCTAATATATTGCTCAGAGTAAGGTAGAGGTGTTAGCTAGCTACATTCTTTGTGGGAAAATTTTGCAGTGGGAAAATATTCTCAGATTTTTTTTTTTTCCCATCTTGTGTTTTTAAACTTGTTTTAAGCCTCACATAAGTTAATCATATCATGTTTTTCGGACATTATAGAGCAAATATGAAAGCAAAGTGAAGTTCAGTCTATGTTACAAAGACTTGCATTGTGGCTAGAATTCTACTAAAATTGTTTTTCCCTGCACACCTCTTATTCTTCCTCAAAACAATCCAGAGAAGACATGATGCTCAGGCTTAAAACTACACAAGAGAAGCAATTTAACTTAGAGATTGTGTGCCGGTAGAGAACTTGGGCTCAGAGCCTTAGATCTCATATTTACTTAACTGTTTGGAGCCTCAGTTTCCTTATCTGCAAAAATGGGAATGGTACCTACCTAGGGATTTGTTTTAAGGAATAAAAGAGATAGTTTGTATAAATATAGCAGAATGCCTTGCCCAATTTAAATGATCAATAAATGGAAGTTGTTGGGATGTGTCATTGACAATAAGTGCAGTTAATTGTACAACTCACTACCTAATGACTAGAAAGGCCCCTGGACCCACCAGACGAGATATTTGGGCAATTGTTTCTACATAACAATGGGCAGAGAACCATGGCAATTTTCATCACATTTTCTTTATTTCAAATGTTCTTTTTCTCATTATTAAAACAGCACATATTAAATCTAGCAATTTTGGCATATTCAGAACAGCGTAGAGAAGAAATTAAAGGCTCACCACCACATTAACAGTGACTAAACATTTTTATGTCTATTCCTCCCAACTTTTCTAGGCGCATATTTTAACAGCATGATTTATTTTAAGAGCATATTTATTTCATTGGATAGGTAAACCATAATTTATATAATCAATCATTACCATTTTGTTTGATAATTTTTTACTGTTATAAAACATTTGGATAAATGTTTTTGCCTTGAACAGACATCTTTGAGCATGTCTATAATGATTTCTTTGAAATCAAGTCCAGGAAGTTCAACACTTGGATCTATCTGGTAGTACGCGTGTTTTTAGCGTTTTTGATATATATTCCAGAAGCATTGTCATAGCCACACTATTATTATCACAACTGATAGCACCTATTTCCTATCAGACTTCCCAACATTGCATATTACCTTTATAATTTTCTTTTACTTTTTCCATGTACAGAATTCTCAAAAGCTACAGGACTTGGAAAGACTGAGGCTGTGTTAAGATCTCTGTGTTAAGGAAGCTGGAAGACAGGCAATCAATCAACTGTAAAATAAAAGATTTGAGGGCAGTGTAACTTCAGGAAGCTTTTGAAATGCATCTAGGAACTCCTTGCTCCAAGACTTGAGTCTAGGCAATGAATTGCTGACCCTTTGCTGGTCTTAGGAGTAAAAATTTTGGAAACAACAAAAAATGCTCTCACTTGTTCCTCTTGGAAAGACCTAGGACTTTGACCCCAAGGTCAGGAGTGAATAAGTGTGTGTGTGTTCGCATGTGTGCCCTTACATGCACTTGTGGTAGCAGTGGGAAAAGTAGGAGGTAGAGGGAGTGGGAAGGAGGAGGATGGAATGGAGGATAATGCTGTGATGCAGGAGAAATATGGAGGTGCCAAATCTCGCTGGATGCTACAAGGGATTAAATGGTGAGCTCTGATCCTCCTCTACCCCATGCTACTTCATAAACTCGGTTTTATTGTTCTGCTAGGGTTCTCCCAACTTCACTCTCCCGTCTCTCCTCCATTCCTCCTCCTCTCCCTTCCTCCTTTTCTCCTTTCATGAAACCCTTCTCAATATTTTCAAAAATATACTTACTGTGGATGAAATGCAAGAAACCTTTGGTTCATTGGAAATATACACCGAGTCCCGGCTCCACTTAATTTCCTTATCTGCAGGATGAGGATGAAGACACCTGCCCTGAAATTTCTCTGGTTGCTTTGGTTTCAAAGGGCATAATGTGTAGAAAGAACTTTGTAGTACAGGAAAATAAAATAATTTTTAAAAAGCCATTACATAAAGAAAGCAGCTTGCCCAAGAGTTAAAGAAAGTTGGTTGTGAATTAGTAGCCGTGTCAAAATTATGCCTTAAAGCATAGAAGGAAGCAAGAAGAAACATGCAAGTACTGAAAACACTTTAAGGAACCCACGTTATTAGCTCTAACTCAGAATGGAATATTTAAATGTGGTATTTATCTAAACTAGAGAGGACTCTTGAGGCTCTTCCCCTTTTCATATGTCAATATTTCTTTTATTTGAAGATAAAAAGAATCAAATTCTTGATTGGAATATTTTAAGTAGTTAAAAAATAATCTGAAGGAAGCAACTTTAATTTATGGCAGTGATTCTTAGCTTAGGCTGATTTTGGCTCCTGGGGCCACTTGGCAATGTCTGGAGACAAATTTGGTTGTTACAGTTGGGGGCACGTTACTGGCATCTAGTGAGGATGCTGAAGCCCCCTACCACAAAAAGTTAAGCATCCCAAAATGTCAATAGTGCTGAAGTTGAGAAAAACGTGCTTGGCTTTATATTGTACAATATATGGCAATTTATATAGCACACACTTTATCACAATGCAAGTTGCATTGCTAAAGTTTTATCCTATGTGACAGTGCCTATTGGAACAGAAATTTAAAGGGGGCAGGAGTGTTTATATTACTGATAAGACATCTGGTGCATAATTCTGTGACCTCGAATCTGATCAAAGAGCCAGAAACTTCCCTGGTTAAAGTTTATCTGACTCTTTTTTGTTTTTTCCTGATCCACATGCCTCTTTCTATTTTTACATCTGAAGAAATAGACAGTGGAGCTTCAGTTTCTGAGAAGAACTTGTGAATAAATATATATTTCTGAAGCACTACAGAGAAATATGTAATATAGTGTGTATTTTAATAACACATCTCTAGTTGGAGAAAGGATGATTGAGTTAAAGTAAGCTAAATATAAATTCTCACTTAATCATGTTTACATGTGTATATTTGTGTGTTGAAGTATTTTTTAGTTAAACAGTAAACTTAATAAGCAGCTAGTGAAGACAATTTGTATAGGAAAGAATATCGGAATGGGAGAATTAGGAAACATTTTTCTCATATCAGCAAGGTAATGAGTTATGGAACTTTATCTGAGGCTTAAGTTTCCACATCTATAAAAGAAAGGGATGAACTAAATGATCAGTAAATTTCTTTCCAGTTGTAAAATTCTGTGACCCTAAATCAGAGTGTTGAATTGGTAGGTTTTAAAGGCGCCATGTTATGCTTCCTGACAAGAAGAAATAATCCCCTAGAGTATAGATCTGCTGGAGCTTACTGACTTCCCGACACCCAAAGTCTATCTCCCCAGGAGTGCTTCTCAAAGCGAATACTAACTTCATAAACATCACTATCGTTGTCCTGTTTTCAGACCAAAAGTCATAATGATGATGATGAGATGATGAATAAGATGATGATGATGCTGTTGTTCAGTGGTAGACCCTGGAAAAATGTTATGATTTAAAAGACGTTTTGCTTCTTAACCAAGCTTCTGTTGCCACTGGCCTTTATGAAGATCCCAAAGAGAGTTGCAACAGGCTAACACACCACTTGAGTCAAATTGAACTGTGAAACAGAAATTATCAGGTACAGCTGCTAATTTGTTTAACCCGGAATGCAAATACAAGTTTTAAAGACTAAATTAAACTATTGGATTCTACTAAAATTTAGAACACAATTTTTATGGAATTTACTGTCTTACCAGCAGATGTCAGTGCAACCTAATTAACTGACTCACATTTTTAGCAGATTAAATACCTGCCAGTAAACTGGGTGAAACTAGTCTGAAAATAGCAAAGTTAAAAGCCTACTGTCAATGTTTTCTTTATTAAGAATATCTTCTTAAGTGGAGGTATAAAAAAACCAATCCTTCAAAAGTGACTATGGTAAAATGGGCCCTTGCCTCAGTAAATCATATTATATAAGTTGTAACACATTGTTATTATCATCATAATTTTTGTGACAATAGAATTTCTCAGTGACATATAAAAGACATGACCTTAATTAAGTACAAAATGCTAATCTGTGGTAAAGCGTAAGAATAGCAGTATTTTATAGCTTTTTTTTTTTGCAGTGTAGGATTAGCCCTGAGCTAACATCCGTTGCCAATTTTCCTCTTTTTTTTCCTTCTCTCCAAACCCCCCCTTACATGGTTGTACATCATAGTTGTAAGTCTCTCTAGTTCTCTATGTGAGCTGCTACCACAGCATGTCAACTGACAAATGGGTGATGTGGTTCCCTGACCAGGAAACAAACTCGGGCTGCAGGAGTGAGAGCGCCAAAATTTCAGCAGTAGACTATCAGGGCTGGCTCAAGAATAGCAGTATTTTAGGGGACGGCCCATGGCTGAGTGATTAGGTTCGTAGGCTCTGCTTCAGTGGCCCAGGGCTTCACCTGTTCAGATCCTGGGCGGGGACCTAGCACTGCTCATCCAAGCCACGCTGAGGCGGCGTCCCACATAGTAGAACTGGGAGGACCTACAACTAGAATATACCACTATGTACTGAGGATCTTTGGGAAGAAGAAGAAAGAGGAAAAAAAAAAAGATTGGCAACAGACGTTAGCTCAGGGCCAATCTTTAAAAAAAAAAAGAATAGCAATATTTTAAAAACTAACGCATCGTAGGCACTAGAGCCAAAGGAAACTCATTTGTCTCTGGGTGATATATTTATAACCCCTGAAACACATTAATTCCTAATGAATCCTAAAATATCACTTGTGTGATACCATTTGTTCTCTTGAATGTAGCCTTTTGCTTTTACCAAAAGTCGTTAATCCAATGGCAGTAACAGCAGTGACCATTATGTGGGGAACACTCACTTACATTATACCATATAATCTTTGTAACAACCGTGCAGTGTAGATACCTGTATCACCCAAGTTTGAGGATTCAATAACGACGTTCTGAGAGGTTAGGTAATTTGCCCAATAGTTAAAGGTCACTACAGCAAGTCAAAGCGACAGGCTGCAGATGATTCCAAGGCTGTCCTCTATTCCTTTAAAAATGCTAATTCATGGCTCTATTGCAGAGGATTGCTTTTTCTCATTGTTTTTTCATCATACTTGCAGTTAAAGCTATATTTTGTACAAAAGATTTCTACAGCAGTGACATGGGAGGACACAACTAGAATTAAGCTAAAATAAGGAAAAAATAACTATGTATAAAATTACTTTTAAAAAGCAAAAACCGGTTTCTCATCAAGTTAAACATGCACTTACCATATAACCTGGAAATTCCATGGCTGAGTATTTATCCAAGAGATGTAAAACATATATCCACACGAAGACCTTCATACAAATGTTTATTGAAACTTTATTCATAATCGTCAAAAGGTGAAAACAACTCAAATTTCCGTCAACTAGTTAAAGCATAACATATTGTGGTTTATCCATAAATAGAATGCTATTTAGCAATAAAAGGAACAAACCACCAATACATGCAATAATATGGCTGAATCTCCAGTTGGTAAGCCAAGTGAATGAAGACAGACACAAAAGGCTGCATGCTATGATTCCATGTAAATGACTTTCTGGAAAAGGCAAAACTAGAGACAGAAAACAGATCAGTGGGTTCCAGGGCTTGGGCATGGGAAGGGGGAATTGACTACAAAAGGGCATGAGGGAAATCTGGGGGCTGATAGGAATATTCTAGATCTTGTTTATGGTGTTGGTGATGTGACTGCATACATTTATCAAAACTGAGAGAACTATCCACTTAAAATTAGTGAATTTTGTTTTATGTAAATTTTACCTCAGTAAACCAGACTTTTAAAGAAAGTGAAAGAATTAGACACATACAAAGTATTAATAATGTTGTCAGTAGTCAAACTTATGAATAGTCGAGTCAAATCACAAGAGGTAGAAGAGAAGTTAACAGCTTGAAACTATACCTTGGAATACCTTTCCCAGACTGGGAATGTAGGAGAACAGCCTGGGCTCTAGAATTAGCTGGACAATCCACTTGGTGTGACCTTGAGCGAGGCATTACTTCTTTCCAACTCTCAGTTAACTTACTGTTAAAGAAATCACATTAAATATTTGAATTCCTTAACCTTCTTGAACTTCTCAAGCTAGAAAAACAAAACAAAAAAAGTGCCAAATTCACCATTTCAAAAAATCTTCCCCTTGCTGGTCATTAAAGGAAAGCCCAGGCCTAATATGTAATTCCTCTGGTTGGGAAACAGAGTTAATAATAATATTGGTGTTATTACTCATCAGTCCTTTGGAGATGGAAGTTATACAATTTGGCCAGCAGGTGTCATACACTCATCTATGAAAAACTGAAAATTCTTCATATCAAATTGCTTTTTAAACTAACATTTGCCTAATATTTTCATCTCACAGTGATTATAAACACTATTTCTCTGTATAAATGCTTAGAGGAAGGAAGGTGTCCTAATTATTCAATCTTTTCCCAAGCTCTAATTAAGTATGGTAATTAAATGTGTATACCAAAACGGAAAAGAAATCTCTTTTACTCCATTTTGTTTAATGTTCAAAGATTTTTTAGAAAACAGAGTAACAGCTTCACGAACATTACTTATCCAGTTTTTGCAAATTCAGTGCTTTAACAGCGTTCATCACCTCCTGCATGAAACCTTCCTCTGGCATCTCATATACCATAAAACTTAAATATCCTAATAAAACAACTTCCACATTGTCTCGTAACTGTTATGTATAAGTCTCTCTCTCTTCTCTCCTGACCTCTCCCCAAACTATAAACTCCTAGGAGGTACTGGTGCTGTATCCCCAAGTATGTCGCCTAGTAACTTGTGCTCAATAATGTTGATCAATGGTGAGCAAAGAAGTGAATGAATACTTGAAACTCTTTTTACCACCTCAATACAGGTGATGTTTCACCTCACAACAGGTGAAAGTGAAAGCACCAGTAGGTGCTCAGATCAGCAGAAGAGTGCTTAGAGACACATGGCTATTTTCCCTGGAGGAACACTTGGGACAGTTGTGGCTTATCAAAATAAGGACAGCAGCATACAGAAACCAAAAATTGGGGATAATGGAGTAGGTGCATGGCTTATGTTATGGGCGAGCAGGGAATCTTAACCTTTTTGTGCCAAAGACCCTTTTGACATCTGGGGAAGCCAATGGACCCCTTCTCAGAATAATGTTTTTAAACAACGAAATAAAATGCATAAGATGACAAAGAAAACTGATTACATTTAAATACAGTTTTTAAAATCTGTTTAAACAATTTATTATCAAGATCTTGCAGTAGGTTTGATAACTATCATAATTTCACAAAAGTGATGAGTGTAAATGGTATTTTGAGAAATCTGTGACAACTATAGTACGATATGAAAATATATTTTTGACAGTCAAAGATACTGCTAATCTTTTGTAGTTTTTGCCTACATTCATACTTGATGAAAATGCTAAATTTCAGGCTAATGAAATGAAAGTTGTAATTTTTTCTCCTTTCTAAATACGTAGACTCAAATTCTATTCATAAACCATGTGAGGAGGTCTGTGAACCCTAAATTAAGAACCCCTGGGCCAAAGGAAGTTAGGATGGTGAAAGATAAGGAGTTATGAAGCCTGAAGGAGCAAAAGGAATCTCCTTCTACGGGTAGTCTTCTCTTTTCCTTCAGAAAGCTCACAGTGTTCACTTCCTCACCTCTCATTTATTCTTTGCCCCATTATAGTAGGGTTTGTACCCCTGTTGCTCCATGAACCCACCCATCCCCTAGTCATGCCTGATGTCTAAGCATGACGTAGTCCAATGGGTAGGTCATGATCCTTACCTTATTTGATTTCTTTTTGGCTTTTGTACTGTTGACAACTCTCTTTTTAAAATGTCTTGCCTCTTTTGGCTTAACTCTTTCTTTTTCTCATAGCTCTGTGGTTCCTTTTCAGCCTCTTATCCTCTCTCCTCTTCTGCCTGTGGATGTGTCCCTGGAGTTCTACCTACTTTCCGCTCCTCTTCCACTCTGGACACCTTCTCTGGATAGTCTCCTCAAGCCAGACTACATCTCTAGCCCAAACTTCTTTCCCGAACCTAAGTCCCTATATTCAGCTATCTATGATGCAACTCTTCCTAAATGTACCAGGGACCCCTCAAACTCAATACATCCAAAATTAAATTCCTGCTCTTCCTCTCTCTGCTTCTTCTTTGTGTCTCCTATTTGGGTGAATGACACTGCAATCCAAAGCTTCCCAAATCAAAAGTCTGGAAGCTGTTTTTGATTTCATCTTCTCCCTTACCCGCAAACGTAAAATTAATCACCAAATTTTCCGGATTACCTATCTTTAAGATCTCTCAAGCTTGTCCCTTTTTTCCAGGTCTACTATTACTGCCTTAGACATTTTAATAGCTACCAATCATTCATTATCTATGATGTGTCAGGTACTATGCCAAGTGTTTTACATACCCTGTTTTATTGAATCCTTATATCACCCATGGGATAAGAATTATTCTGCCTAAAATTACAAGTGAGGAAGTAGAAGCAAAGGGAGGGGAAGAGCTTGCCCAAGGTCACAGAGCTTTTAAGTGGCAGAGCTAGGATCAGAATGTTGGTCTGTTGGACTCCAAAGCCGTATGCCTCCTTCTTGCGCTCAGGGTCTCTGCGATTGCCCTCCTAAAATTTATTCATTATGTTACCACTAAAATTCTTTCTCTCGGAGGCAAATCTGATCACCTTACTCTGCTGCCTGTGATTTGTCAGTGTTCCCAAGACCGATCACCATCGTGCTCTGACTCCTCCACTGGGCTTCATGAGCTCACCCTTGCTTATCTCTCTAGCCTCTTCTCGTGCCCCTACCCAGCCTGCACTCCACACTCCAGCACTTTTCATCTCAGCGACACACTTCACTCTCAGGCTGCCACAACAAAGTACCACAGACTGTGTGGCTTAAACAACAGAAGTTTATTTTGTTGCAGTCTCAGAGGCTAGAAGCGTCAGCAGAGTCGTTTCTTCTGAAGCCTCTCTCCTTGGATTGCAGACGGCCACCATCTCACTGTGTCATTCCACGGTCTTCTCTCTGCACGCATGCTTCCCTGCCGTCTCTCTGTGTGTCCAAATTTCCTCTTCTTTCTTATAAGGACACCAATCAGATGGGATTAAGGCCCAACCCAAAGGCCTCATTTACCTTAACTACATCTTTAAAGGCCCTATCTCCAAACGCAGTCACATTCTATGGTACTGGGGGTTCTATGAATTTGAATTTGGGAGAGGACACAATTCAGACCCATGATACGTACGCACTCACTTAGCTAACTCCAATTCACCCAACTTGACTTATGCTTTCATGCCACCCTCTCTGGGAAGTCTTCTCTGGCTGCCTGAGCTGTGTATTAAGGGCCTCTGCCATTAATACTATTACAACCCCTGGGTTTCCCCCTGTTGTAGCATCTACCACTCTGTGTTGTAATTACTTTTTTACTTCTCTGAAACCTCCATTGGACCAAGCTCCTTGAGGACAGAAATCATATCTCATTATTCGTTTTTCTAGCCACAGCCCCAAATCCAGTACCTAGATCACATAGATGTTTAATCAGCCAATTAGTCAGCTAACAATTTGTTAGTTAATGTTTTCTGAAAGCTTATTTTGGTCAGGTACTTTTCAAGAAGTTAAGGATATGGTGGTTAACAAGACCGAGTAAAGCCCCTCCTCTCATGGAGTTGACATTTTTACAGGCAGAAAATGAATAGGTGAAAATAAATAAAATGATATAATTTTAGTACTGAAAAGGAAAATAAAATAGAGTAATGGAAAGCAGCTTTAGGGGACTTCTTTGGCTAGGCTGTTCAAGGAAAACTGGAGGAGACATTTGAGATGTGACTTAAAAGATGAGATGTAGGGTCAGCCCCATGGCCAAGTGGTTAAGTTCACACGTTCCACTTTGGCGGCCCAGGGTTTCACCAGTTCGGATCTTGGATGTGTACATGGCACCACTCGTCAAGCCGTGCTGAGGCGGCATCCCACGTAGCACAACCAGAAGGACCTACAACTATAATATACAACTACTTACTGGGGGGTTTTGGGGAGAAGAAAAAGAAAAAAAAAAGAAGATTGGCAACAGAAGTTAGCTCAGGTGCCAATCTTAAAAAGATAAAGGTGAGATATAACCATGTATGATCTATGGGAAGATGAGAATTTCAAGCAGAGGGAACATCAAAGGCAAAGGCCCTGAGATGGGAATGAACTTGGCAAGTTTGAGGGACAGCAAGAATGCCAGAGTGCCTGCAGTGCCGTAACTGATGGTGAGAGTAAAAGGAAATAATCTCAGAAGCCTGAACTGTATTCTAAGTGCAAAGGAAGCCATTGAAATGTTTTATGCCAGGGCTGGATATGGTATGATTTATATCCTGAATGAGATCACTCTGGCTGCTGTGTGGGTGTAGATTTTAGAAGGGCAAGGGTGGAGCTGGGAGATTACTGACGAGATTGCTGGCAATAATCTGGACTAATGGTTCTCAGTCAGGGGTGATTTGCATCCCCTAACCTCCTAGGGGACATTTGGCAATATCTGGAGAGACTTTGGGTTTTCACAACTGTGGAGTAGGAGTGCTACTGACATGTAGTGAGTAGACGTCAGGGATGCTGTTAAACAGCCTACAATGCACAGGAGAGCCCCTCATGACAAAGAATAATTTGGCCAAATTGTTGATAGTGCCAAGGTTGAGAAACCCTGATCTAGATGGAAATGATGGCGGTTTGACCAGGGTGGTAGTAATGGAGGATGTGAGAAGTTAAACTTAAGATATATTTGGGGGTTGCCAGTAAACTGTACATGACTTGTGGACAGATTGGATGTAGACTTCTAGGTTTGGGGCCTGAGCAATGAAGTGGGAGGCAGATGTCGGTAATATTTACTGAGATGAGGAATATCGGATATTAGTCATTAAAGCATAGATGATACTTAAAGCTATGAGACTCGGTAAAATCATTTAGAGGGATAATGTAAATAGAGAAGGAAAGAGGGCCTGGCAGAGCCCTGGGACATGCCGGCATTGAAGTCCTTTTAGAGGAAAAGTAGCCAACACATGAGACAAGAGTGAGGTCCTTGGGAAGCCAGAGAGGCTGTGCTCCAAGCTCAGGATGGGGTGGCCTGAGGAGCAGGGGCACTTCTTCCGCTGGAAAAGGAGGGAAGGTAAAGCTGATGAGCAAGGACGTAGGCAGGTGAGTGGCTTTGGAGGTGGGAAGGAGAGTGGTTCCCATCTGATTGCCTTTGCTGCTTCTATGAACTAAGGGCTGAGCATGAGCCGCAGTTGAGTGTGAGTGTGTGTGTGTTGGGGGGAGATATTGAAGATTTGAGAAGAGAGGATGTTATGAAAGCTAATTTGGAGAGGGCGAAAATGAAGTTACCATGGAAATGAGATAGAATTTTCTGACAGTGTTTTGAGCCATTTGAGATTTGTAGTCACAAATTTAGAGTGAGACCAGTCAGAACAACTTCTGGATTAATAATTAATAACTTTTATTGCATAAATAAAGTGTCATAGTAATGATAATATTAACATCTATACCATTTCTTGATCATTTACAATGTAGCATGCATTAAACTTTACAGCATGCTCTTATTTAACACTCTCAAACAACCAGATGAGATAGGCATTATTATCCTTAATTAACTCATAAACAAACTAGGGCTCAGAGAGATTAAGTAATTTGTCGAAGGCCACACGGTAGAAGGACAGAATTCAAAGCAGGACTCCAAAGCTCAAATTCTTCATTAATGCTTTATATCCTATTCAGGCTGTGGTTAATGAAAACCACTGCCCTGACTAGGGCTTTGTCATTTCTCTACTTTCTTCACAAGGCCAAAGACACTAGTCACTCCAAGAGGAGTAGAGGGAGTAAATGGAAGTAGTGCTGGAAAAAAAAACCCTGAGGTTCATTAAAAATGCATACAGTTGATTGTTATTATTTACTCCTTTGTGATTTTTCTCTTTTGAGATTCTCCTTGAGGTTTACTTAAATCCAGTTTTACCTGTTTATCCAAATGGGCTGGGGACAGCATGTGGAGAGGGAACAACATACAGGGCGTGACTTGCCCTCAGCCTCCAACCCCCAGTGGGACAGTCTTGCGTTCTGAAAAGGGACTAAAATTACTTCTTACGAAGGAAACAGTGTCCTTCCCCCCGCACCCCACCTTTGGTTAAAATGGAGATGTGAGACTTGAGAAGGAAGTTATCTAAGACCTCAAGAGATTATGGGAAGAGAATGGAGATTTTCCTTGTAATTCGACTCCTACTGCACATTCAGCTCGCCACACATTCTTGGCAGCAATGTCTCGTTCCCGACATGACTGCAGAGTTACAGATTAAATGCAAAATATGACAGTCCTTTTAGTCAGAACCACCAAAGCAAAATGCCCCATTGAGTTGCCCTCATTTTGAATAGCTGTCAGCCATACTCTTTACTCTCCTTCCTCCAACAATTAAAATATTTTAGGGAGTACTTTTTTTTTTTTTGCAAGGATAGTAGGTGGAGACAGAAGAAGAACAGAACTGGACAATTGCTAGATCAGATGAATTTGCATATAGCACTATTGACGTAATTGTATATCACATGGAAAGTTGGTTTCATTCTGTATGTCTCTCAGTAATATTTACCTACCACTTGTCATTAGCCCTATTATTAAAAAGCTGTTTTTAAGGGGCCAGCCCTGGAGCCCAGTGGTTCAATTTCCATGCCCCTGATTTGGCGGCCCAGGTTCGTGGGTTTGTATCCTGTGTGCAGACCTGCTCCCCTCATTGGCCATGCTGTGGAGACATCACAAATACAAAGTGGAGGAAGATTGGCATAGATGTTGGTTCAGGGCTAGTCTCCCTCACGCAAAAAAAAAAAAGGAGGATGGGCAACGGATGTTAGCTCAGGGCAAATCTTCCTCACTAAAAGAGAAAAAAGCTGTTTTAAAAAAATAACTTTTGGGGCCGGCCCAGTGGCACAGCGGATAAGTGCGCACGTTCTGCTTCGGTGGCCTCGGGTTCGCTCGTTTAGATCCTTGGTGCGGACATGGCACCGCTCATCAAGCCATGCTGTGGTAGGCGTCCCACATCTAAAGTAGAGGAAGAAGGGCATGGATGTTAGCACAGGGCCAGCCTTCCTCAGCAAAAAGAGGAGGATTGGCAACAGTTAGCTCAGGGCTAATCTTCTTCTTCAAAAAAAAAGTCTAAAAAATAACTTTCTTGACACGTTTGTTCAAATACTTACAAAGATCAGTTAAAGCTCAGCATTTGAAAACCATTTATTTCATTTATTTTTTTTCTGAACCTTGTTCTGAGCAATTTGTATATTTTGATCACACATTTGCTCACCTTATTAATCATTATGAAATACATTGACTAGGATTGAGCACTCTACCTGACACTGGGCCAGTTAATCTCTCTCTTTTACATAGAATAGGTTAAGCCCCTGTGTGTTTGGGTCTTCCTCTCTAGCAAAGAGTTTAAGCCATCATTAGCATTCCACGAACATTTATTAAGCACCTTCTGCCAAGCACTATGTTAAGTGCTCAAAATACAAAGAAGGGTAAGAAATAGTCACTGTTCTCAAGGAATGGAAAGAGACAAGTATATCGAGTGTTACCGAGAGTAAAATATCTCTATCTGAAGAGTAGAGTGGATCAAAAAGAAGAAATACACAACCTTCAGAATGTTCTGGCCTTTCTATTCTAAGACAGTGCCACTGACCATCTCTCACTCTGACCCCTCATGACCAGCAGGGCTTTGCAGAGAGGCTATTGGCTGGTACCACCCACCATGGGGGAACCCGGGCTCAGGAATCTGATAGACCTGGGTTCAAATTATACATCACACCGAAGGATGAGAACTTTCGTTTGTTAACCTCATTAAACCCAAATTTCTTCATCCTCAAAATAAAGCTTATTGCAAGGGAGGCAATCCTGCGTAGTGGCGAAGAGGTAAACCACCGCGGCGAGGCTGCCTGCATTCAGCCAGGTGACTTTGGGTGAGTTATTTAATCTCTCCATTCCTTGTTTCCTAAATTTGTAAAACGGGACAATAATTTTATCCACTTCATTGGTTTTGGGGTGGATTAAGTCATTAAAGTGCATAGACTAGCGCCTGACACATTGCAATTGGTCAATAATTGTTAGCTATTACTATCTTGGTGGTGGTTATTATTACTATTATCTCCGTCATAGAGCAGTTGAAAATTAAATGAAATAATGTATGCAAAGTTCCTAGCACAGTGCCTAGCACATAGTGATCACTTACTGAATGCAGCAAATGAAAATCAATGAAGTAAAGGCTGCATTCTCACCTGCCTCTTGTCAAACCTCTGACCATGGGAGCTTCTAAACATTAAATCGGATATATCACAGTTCTTCTCACAGCTCCCCAGACGCCCTCTGGCTCCCTCAAAATAAAAACCAAAGTCCTTTGGGTGACCTAAAGTTCCTGAATGACCTGGGCCTCCCCTCCCACCCCGACCTCCAAGCCTACCACTCCATGCCTCACTTACCCTACCTCAGCCACACGTGATCTCGGCTGTTCTTTGAACACACCAAGCGGACTGCTATCTCCTACTTTGGCTGTTCCCTCTCCTGGGAAGGCTCTCCTTCCCTCGGATAGAGGCACAGCTGGCATCCTCTCGATGCTCAGGTCTCTGTTCACGTTACCTTACTAGTGAGGCCACCCCCAGTCCTGCTGCCCCCTTACTAAGCTTTACATTTCTGCTTAGGACATTGTTATCTGATATAACATATATTTTACCTGTCTATCTAGCTCCATCTTCCTTCGCTAGAAAGTAAGAAAACTTTTGTAACTTTTAACTTGCTAGACGTATCTGTTTAAATACTTATCAGTAAACATTTACAAAAACTGACTACAATCTGGGCCTTGGAGCAAAAGTTGACAAATTTCAGATTGTTTTCACGCAGAACATGTTTTCTGGACACAACTAAATTAAAAGTCAAGCAATAAAAGACAAGCAAAAGGTCTCATATACTTGGAAAGGGGACATTAAGATGTATATTACAAATATTTACTACTAAAAATAATAAAAATATTGCATATCAAAACATAAGGGGTCCAGCAAAAGTAGTTTTTAGAGAAAAAGATATAGCCTTAAATGCTTTATTAGGGAAGAATAAATGAGCTGTACATGCAACCTAAAAAGTTAGAAAAAGAACACAAGAAAAATAAATATTTTAAGAAAGAATGTAATGAAGTTAAGAGCAAAATTAATGGTTTAGAAAACAGAAAATATAATAAATAGGATCTATAAAGTCAAAAGTCGGTTCCTTGAAAAGACTATTAAAGCAGACAAAAGTTTAGCAAGATTGATGAAGAAAATTAGAAGTAGCACAAATAAATAATGCTAGCAATGGAAAAGAAAAATAACTTCATATCTAACAAAATTTATAAAAGATAATAAATATAATACTTTGGTTAATTTTATGCCAACAAATATGACAATTTAGAAAAAATATACAAACTTTTAGAAATACTTCAAAACTATTAAAAACACAAAGTGTAGAGCATCTTCCCGTAAAGACAACACCAGTCTCAGATGGTTTTATTGGTATGTTCTACCAAATTTGCAAGGCAAATATTCTAATCTTTTGCAAACTCTTTCAGGAAATAGAGAAAGAGGGAATATCCCCTACTGTATGCTGTGAATCCAATATAAGCTTGATAACACCCAGACTAGAATTGCACGAGAAAGGAAAATTACAGGCCAATTATACTTATGAATATAGATTCAAGAATCCTAAGCAAATATTAGCAAACTGAAACTGGCAATATGCAATGTATAAAATAACCATGGTACATCATGATAAAGTTAGATTATCTTAAGAATGCAAGGCTGATATATCTTTAGAAAATTCTAGAATGTCATTTATCAGTAGAAGTGATTAAAGGAGACATCCTATAAATTCTTCCTTGGAAATTTGATATTGTCCTAAAGAATATTTGGGAAGGCAAAAAAACAATGAGTTATTTGAATTTAAACTCAAAGTTCCTAAGGTTGCCTGGGTCTGACTAAAAAGTTTTTTATCATCTGGCAGAATGAAGGAGTTAAAAATGAAAGAAAAATAGTCTTTCTTATCTGAGCTTTGTCCTTAAAATAATCTATTTACTAATCTTGCCGTGGGGTACAGCTTCATTTTCCTTTATTGTGGGTTTTTCCATCTGAATTCATGCAAACTTTGCAGGGAGTTTTTTGAGAGGCACTATTTTGTTACTAAGTTTGGTGATGAATATCGATTCCATTCTTTTATCTGGTAATTTATAATGTTAAAATCTAAAAAGAAATTGTTAATTGTGTTGTGTGACATGTTGTTTTTCTTTAAATCACTAGAATAGCCTGTGGTCAAGTTTTCTTTGCCAGATTAAAGTAGGAATTTAGTAAAATATTTATTGAGCTTAGCATATGATAGGCACTAGGCAATGTGCTCTACAAACGTTGACTTGTATACTCCTGTAAGGTTCCTTATGCTTAGAGAAGTGAAGAAACCAGCCCGCGGTCGCCATCTCTGAAATATCTGACTTTAAAAGTCAGCCTTCTTCTGCCAGACTTGGAAAAAGGAAATGACACACTGAGACACTTTTCTTGATAAGCAGAGAAATTCTCTACTTTCTTTCTTACACATGGTTTTGCTTTTTTCACTTTGGTGTTTTTATACGGAGACCTTAGCCAGATGATTTCTTCAATTTTGCTGGACACTCTGTTGATATAGGAAAGGTTTCATTGAATTTTACATAAGTAAGTTCACATTTTGATAAGCTGATTTAGTATCCATCACAAATGGTGGTAATTTGTGGTAGGAATTTGGTTTGATATCAAAAGGCGTTGGTAGGTTTTTTGTCTAAGAAGGAACCTATGTGACCTGCATGTTTGAACTGTGAAAAAGATGAAAGCTGAGAGAATTTTTGTTTGACTTCATAGAATCTTCCAGGTCTTTAAGGCTCCCCCCTATTGTATTCCATTCTATCTAGTCCCTCTTGACCTTTCATATTCAGCCTGTATTTCATCATTAATTATTTAAAATGTTATCTTTATAGCTTATGCAACTCACTCTGCCTCTTTGCCATGGCCCCACCCTACCTGAGAAAGCTTCAACCCTGGAAACCCTAAAAAAGACTTCTGCTGCTATTCTATTCAGGCAGCTAAATTCTAAAGGAAAAACATTACCCAATCATACAATTGTCCCCTCTGTAAGTTTATATTTTCTAAATTTGCCAGGTATTCAGTACTGCTTACCAAACTATTTCTTGTTGGAGCTAGAGTTAGCTATCTTTTTCTCTCTCTTTTTTTTCTTCCAGAAACTGTCCAGTAGCTTCATTTTTCTACTCAAACCTTTGGTTTATTTCTTCTCCACTCACTGATACAAAAAAATTTCCCTTTTTCCCTTGTGGAAAATATTGAGGCCGTTAGATCATCATTAGACCAGTGCTTTAAAAGATCTATTTTGCTTACATTGTTCTTGTTTCCATCCCCAGTTACTTGCTTATATTTGTTTTTGTTTTCAATGACATATCCCAAATACAATATCATCCACAGAAGAATAGTAATTATAAAGGATGTTTTCTTGCTTTTTTAGGAAACTGTACTGTTGTGTCTAGTCATCTGGATTATCCCCAGTTCTCAGTGATTCTTCAAAGCCCATTTTAAATGGGTTAGTAACCATGTACACAAAGTCCCTTAGTATATTATAATTAAGAGAAGCTAGACTGGTGAATCTGGCTACATTCCAGTTGTTTTATTTACTATTATTTTATAATAATTGGAAAATGTTATTTTTTATCTTATCTTTTTTGCTAATATGGTTGTATAGGTAAATAAATTTAACCATTTATTAGGATTAACATGATTCTTTTTATAAGGTCGTATTGAATAGGTCCAAAATATATAATTCAGTGGATCTCAATTGCTATAATGGATCTATTCAGTCTTGTGTTAGGACCTACACTGATCTTATCTTACGAAGCAGGTTAAAATGGCCTTACGTAATCACAACAATGGAATTTTCAGACTTAAGAATGACTATACACATACACATACACACACACACACACACACACATATTTAAAAGATAAACTAAGCCAATATAGTTTAATTTATAAACTGGAGCAGAGAACACATTTTGTGCTTTTCTGTATGCTCAGAGGGCCTAATGCAGACCTATAAATATAGTAGATACTCTGTACTCAGAAGAATGAGTAAAAGGGGCTGTGGACATCAGCAATGCACCTCAGTTCTGAAGGCAGTTGCTTGTGGTCACATCCTGGCTCCATTACTCCCTAGCTGTGTGACTGAGCAAATGATATAAATTCTCTGAACCCCAGTTTCTCAGTCATTGAGTCATTATGAATCATTCACTTGATAGGATTTTTGTGAGAATTAAATAAATTAATATATATGTCTTCAAAATAGTATCCAACACATAACAAGCATTCAATTAATATTAGTTATTAACATGTGGAATAAATATGCCAAAATGGAACACTTTTCTTTTATTTGTACAAGCATATTTTCTAAAACTATTACTCCAGAGGGATCTGCACAGAATGATTGCTCAATGAGTTCTTACCGCTGTGAGGGGTAAATGAATGTTAATGCTCTAGATCAGTTCCCCACACATAGTACTCATCAATAAATACTAGTCTTCCTTCTCTCTTTTCTCCCCTTACCTACCATGTCCTTCGCCTCACGTCTCTTTCCAACAACTACTGTTCTTATTATTGTATTACAAATAACTTTTTGGCATTGCTAAACCCACAACTTTGATCCCAAGACATGTATTATTCTTTGGATCTTTCATCTTCATTTACAAGAAAATCTTGGCTCTGTAATCAGATAGACCTGAATTCAGACCTTGGCTCTGCCACCTAATCTCCTCAGTCTCTTTTTGCTCATCTGTAAAAGGAGGATAATTTTACAGGCTGTTGAGAGGATTAGGGCAGTTGTATGTTGTGTTCCCATTATAATACTTGGCACACAGTGAGCGATCAAAATATATTCTTTCTCTCCATGAACTGATTTCTCCCATTTTGAATTTTTCTGCATTTTTGAATTTATTTCTGTAAAGGATTGAGATAAAATTCTTAGTTGACTTTGACCTATCTTTTTCATTTTCCAAAAGAACTTAAAGTAGTTTTGAATCCTCCAGCCTCTCTGAAGGGCTGTGCAAAGGCCTACATAGAATACAAAACTCTATAAAATATCAGTTCTCCCCTCAAAATAAACCTAAAATGTACTGGTAGTTATCATTTTCATTTAAATTATTATTTGGGAGCATTAACAATAAAATTTCTTATACACATTGAGTACTGAGTATGAAGTTCTCAGATCACAAATCTGAGAATTTAAGAAAATAATTTTATTTTTCTGTAACAATTTCTCAAAAATCCCCTTTCTTCTCAGTGGCCAATAAAATGTTCTTGTCAATTCTGGGTAAATGTGGAATTTAATTTCCAGTGGCTAATGGTACTGTGGCTTCAGATGGGAATTGTTGAAGGGTATCTGGCCTGTGATTGCCAGTTGTCCTTCATGTTGGCTTCCATGGAGATGTACTAGCCCATTGAGTCATGCACATACCTCCATTCTGGCATCCACAGAGGTGTCCCTGTTCCCACCTACACCTTAGTAGTATGGTCCCTGCTGCTTTCCTCTCATGATGGAGTCCTCTCATTATGTCTGTGAGCTCCTCACCAATTTCCTGGCTAGTTTCTGCACCACTTTCTAGAGCATAAGAAAATTAACTCTTCTCATGCATTGCTATTGGACTTTAGGAAACTCAGCAGGGCCATCTCAGGCCCTAACTGCCCTCATCCATTTATACAACCACCTCTGCTGGTGAGCCCACTTCATGGTGGTAGAGGGAATTCTTGGGGACATTGTTGCTTTTAAGAATCCCCTCTGATCTTTCTGTTCAAAGTGTAGACTGTAGACCAGCAGCATTGGGATCACCTGGGAGATTGTTAGAAATGCAGAATCTTGGGCCCCAGTCCTGAACTACTCAATCAAAAATCTCCAGGTGATTCATACACACATTCAAATTTGTGAAGCACTCATCTATGAGATTCAGGACAATTTATCCTCAGAACCCTGACCCTCTCTAAGTGTTCTATTGCTGTCCTCTCCCTAAGGAGCTAATTATGTGGAGGAGGTAAAGTGAAGAAGGATCTGGAGACCCTTCCTGGAGATCCTCACCAATGTCTTAACAATCTTGTTTCTCATCCCCATTCCAACACTTTTCCTCCCTTAGCCCAGAAAAAGTTTAAACTTGTCCTTCTGGGAGGGGAAAATGCCCAGCAAATACTTGACTTAATACTTGTATCATATAACTGGGCATTTTTTATTGACAAGCCAGGAATTTGATATCTTTATTTTCTGGTGACGCTGCAAACTCCCTTCACTTCTTCCTCACCCCTCTTCTTGGGTCAATAGAACAATCCAGTCTAGTTGCCTGGATAGGGGAGGTTCAAGATAAAGGAGATATGGGGGCAACTGTTAGTACTTCACAATAGCATCCCATGATAGGGATTTATTAGGATTTTAAAATATTTTAGTCTCAATTGGATTTAGGTTTTCTGGAAACCCAAACCACATTTCTGAGACTGTAGTTCACACTGTCCTATTAAAATTCCTTATATTAGACTTTATTCTCTGACAGTAGAGGTTACTATAGAATTTTTGTGTTCAGATAGTGAATACTGGGCAAGTAACCCCATGGGAGTAACTTAAGCCTCTTCCATCTTTGGCAATGTTTGATGCTTCAGATTATATGTTATTTACTCCCAAGAGTCTTCTGTGACCCCTCTAGAGTTATTTCTGTACTTCCTGAGTTCCAGGTATTTACTTCTATGGTAGCATTTAACACTCTGCTCACTGTATCCCTTATTAGACTATGAGCTCACTGAGGTCAGGGTCTGTGTCTATTTCACTGTGGAATGCCCAGTAGCTCAATGCCTGGGTTGTAGGGAAAGTACAAAAACTTCATGGGTGAATAAACCAGCAAATTCATTGGTATTATTCAAATCTTTCCTCACCTACCTTCAATACACAAGAGGAAGAGAATAAGTATAAAAAACTGTTGTAGAGGTCTTTTAGTCCAATCACTGACTCAAAGTAAGAATCCTATTAATAGAATCTCTACAGGGAGTGAAACTTTTGCTAAAATATTTCCAGAGAGGGAATATAATTAGCTTTTTCCATTTATGGGTAGTTCACATTTTTAGAAAGTGCTTTTTTTTTTTTATTAAATTAAAATCTGCCTCCTTGATTCTATCTGCCCTTTGGAGTTTTGTAGATTTGCATTTCTATAGTATAATTCTCCAAATTTGTTCAAAAGACACAAAGTCATAAAGATTTTAAAAGTGGTAAGAACACTTCATCTTGCATAGAAATCATTATCAGCTGTAATATCTGCTTTTTTACTCTAATAAAATACACAGGTCTTGTTTTTGAACTATAGTAGTCAAAGAAATGTCAGAAATGGAAAAGGACAGATATACTGGTGGATTTGGCCACTCATTCAAGAAGAGGAAATTGCCTTGAGTTTTAGCCTTATCTTCAATGCGAGCGAAACATTGCTTAGGTACTTTATGATATGTCATATAACACGAGACGAGGATTCATTTCTGGTTGTGATATCTTAAATAAGAAAATAGTCATCAAAATTTCTCTATGTGCTTTTGATCTGTCCCTGTATTGCTACTGCCTAGCTGTAATTGTCACCTCAAATTTTATGTTCGAAAGGCCAAAATTACCTTTTCTTCCTAACCAACTACTTCTACCAATTACTCTAACATTGGCACCGTTATTCCCCAAGCCTTTGTAAAATATAAGGGTAACTTATCCTGCTCATCCCCTACGTCCTGTCAGCCCCCCAGTCATGCACACTTCTCCCTGTAGTGTTTCTCACATCTACTTCTTCCTCTCTAGTAATACTGCCAGGTGGCCCTCATCCCTGGCGTGATTCAGTTTGTGCTTCCCTTCCTCGCTCCAGCTTTTGTCCCATTTTAATCCAAAAGGCATAACACAGCCACACTAATTTTCCTTAAACTTCTCTGACATCCGTCTGTCACCTAATTTAAAACCCACAATGTATTGATGTCCTACTGTATCAGAGGCTAAACTCCTCTGCCTCCATCTCAAGGTCCTCCTTCAACCCCCTTGACCCCTGACTCTCAAATTGTTCAGCTTTATTTTAGCTACTCCCCATCGAATCCCCCCAAACTCCAAGTCCACTCTAGTTGGCATCCTCCCTCACTGCAACCTACCTGCACCCCACCCACCCACAACCATGCTACAGTTGCATTTGTATGATCTGCTCTCTCCTCTGGGCAAATTCTAAAGCCCACCTTAAGTCCTATTTCCTCCACAAAATTTTCTCCCAATTATTCCAGGCTTTATTCATTTCATTCTCTTTCTCTCCTCTATCATTTTATTGTGAATTATAAACAAAAGTAAATAAAACTTATGTGTACAGTTTAACAAATGGTTGTAAAGAGAACACTCAAGTAACCACCACTCAGATGGGAAACAGAATATTACTGGAACCCTGGGAGTGCACCCCTGCTGCCATGTATCCCTTCCCAATCAATTTTATAGTATGAATAGTCTGTAGCTCATAATTTAACACTTAGAGTAATTATGTACCATCTTGCTTTGTCTTGTGGCTTAAGTGTATTGATTTTATTCCTCCTACTCAGTTGTAGGCTCTTGCAGGGCAGGGACTATACAGATTATTCTTTAAAATACCCCACAGTGTCTCAAACAGTGCTAAGCAAATACGGGTATTCAATATTTGCTCATTGATGATAGACCAAGACAAAGCAATACTGAAGACAAGCAACGTGTATGTTTACGTCGAAGAGCTAACATTGTTAAAGCTTTCAACCTCAGGTTAACCTTGAGAAAATGGTAAGTTCTACTTTGTTAGGTTCTTTTCCCATGTATTTTCCATGGTTTCAGTTTTCTTTTCCATTATATGGCACTCAGCTTTCTTGGAAATTTTCAGGGAATTTCCAGTTTTGTGAAGCAGAATGTAGAGGAATGCCTTGTCAATGAATAGAAGTCCATAGCAACACAACAGAAACAAGTGATTCTCTGTCCTCTATTTCAGTCAAAGAGCTGCAGTAATTACGAAACAGCCTCCTCTCCTCCACTGCACAGTTCTCTCATGACAAGACCTTACATCGCATCCAAATATTTTTAGGATTAAATAAATGCCTTAGCAAATGTTAGTAATATTCTGTATCTTGGAGGTTTTATTATACAGGACTTCCAGCAAAGATTTCATGCCAGGAATAGAGAAGAAAGATATACATGCAGTAAACAAATAAGGAAATGATAAACATAGGAAATACACATTAACAAAAAAATTAATCTCTGAAAGAGCTCTCTGTGTAAGTAAAATATTTGACTCAAGGAAATGATGCAGTGTAAATTACGTGAAAGATGTATAAAGTATGCCCATGATGGTACACAGAAAAATAGCATATATTTTACAAGACCATAGTAATTCTAATATTTGGTCAGACCTATGAACCACTGAGCTGTCGAGTTAAGTGAGTATTCTTGCACAGGAGAATCTGAGATTTAGCAGCAGAAGGAAGGAAATCCGCATTTTTGTCTTATCCTAGAACTTCTTTGACTGGGGTAAAGTTCATTATATTGAAGAATTTTTTTCTGGCTGGGGCTAATTATAGTGAGACAGTGGAGGAAGCAGGACAAAAAATTCACACTTACTGAAATGGGTTTATTTACAATAGCTTAGTTTGTGCATAGGCCTGCAAAGTATCTGTATTAGGGAAGAAAGTAAGCTGCAAAAAATAGCTGCAAAAAAAAGCACCTGACAACACTCAATCAGTTAAGCAACTAAAGGTCGCTGTCAAACTTCAGATACGAAGAGCAGGACAAAAACTATTTAGAAGACTCAGGTTTTGATTTGTTCTGTTAAAAAATATCTACTGGGCTCCCACTATATGCCAGGCCCTGGTGTAGTCACTTGGGACACATCAGTGGACAATACAGAAGAAAGTGTTCGCTCTCATGAAGGCTACATTCTAGTGAGGAAATGCTGATAGCAGTTCATAGATTGTGATATGCTACTTTTATGAATTTCAAAAACAAAAATCTATTGTTTACTTTGTGGTGAAACCATAGAAAGACTGTAAGTAAACACAAGCCTCAAGAGAGTGGTTGACTCCAGATAATGAAGAGACAAGCCAATAGGATCAAGAAGGAACAAACAGGTAGCTTCAATGATATTGAGGATATTAAAGTTCTGAGGTTGGGTAATGGATTAACACGTGCTTATTTTATAATTTTGCTTTACCATGTAAATAAAAATTTGCATAATTTCTTTTGTACATATAAAATATTACATCATAAAGTTTTTGTTTTTTTAATGGAAGGGTCAATTTTTTTTAAAGGGCGAAAGGAGAGGGCATGAAACTTATTCTCCCACAGTTCTGGAGGCTGGAAGTCTGAGATCAGCATGACAGCATGGTTGAGTTCTGGTGAGAGACCTCTTTCTGGAGTGTAGATGGCCACCTTCTCACTGTGTCCTCACACAGCAGAGAGAGAGAGAGAGAAAGAGGCAGCAAGCAAGTGAGCTAGTTTTCTGGCATCTCTTCTTATAAGGGCACTAATCCATCATGACAGTCCTACCCTTAATAACCTCATCTAGATCTAATTCTCTCCCCAAGGCCCCATCTCCAAATGCCATCACATTAGGAGTTAGGGCTTCAACATAAGAATTTGGGGGGACACAAGCATTCAGTCCATAATAGAGGCTGTACAGAGGGTTTATTGAGGAGTGTTCTTAGGAAATATACCAAGTCAGGACTGAGCAGAAGGAGAAACTGACCAGGAATGTGGTTGTACCTGAGGCCTCAATCAAACTTATGAGGAGCTGAGAAGCTGTGATAGCCCTTCAGGGATGTAGTGAATTAAGACAAGGGGGCAGTCATTGGCTATTGGCCACTCTTTAAGGGGCATGGCCTTGGGCAAGCCAGTGCCCAGAAAGAGAGGCAATCATGAGCCATCAGTAGCTGATTGTTCCTGCAGCTGGAGGATGGGTGTGTAAGCCATCCTCCCAATCACTGAAGAAGTGATCTGGGAAAATCATCACTGTATCTTCTACAGTTTTAGAATTTAGAATGTCACGGTGGTTAAAACAGGCTAAAGTTAAAATGTGAGCTTTATATGGCCTTAAGAAAGTAAGCTGAAATCTACTAAAACATTTCTCAAGTGTAAAAAATGGTTATAATAATACTAAGACAAGGTTATTATAAGGATTATATAAACTTAAAATGTATTAAAAAAAATGTATGCCTGACATAAATTCAATAAACCGTAGCTATTATTATAACTACATTAATATCTTATATTCTTTCTGGCACAAAATTGGGTATACCTGAATAACCAACCACGTGTCTCAGATATCCCTTAATTAGTTCATAGCATAAAAAAATTTATTTGAGAAGTTTTCAGTAACTAATTATGTCAGTGCTTTGGAAATCTTATGAATTGAAGTCACAGTTCTCAGGCAGGTATCTGAGATGGCAAATGGATTTAATCTCAAATTCCAGCTAAGAGCAATCTGTAGTAGCTCCTCAGACTGCAGTGTTCGGAAACTTTCTGAGGAGACTTCCACTTCAGGTTAAGATGTACTTGGGTGGGAAAGAACAAGTTAATAGAAATTACCTAAACTGAGGAAGAGAGATAAAAATGATTTTAGAAAATGAACAAAGTATAAAGAATTGTGAGATAATATCAGGCGGTCTAACACACATGGAATTGGAGTCCCAGGAAGGGAGGAGAGAGATAAGGGGACACAAAAATGATTTGAGGAAAGGGTGTCTTAAAACTTTCCAAGAACAATGAACTAATACACGTTCATTCTGGGTGGTTGGCATATAGGTGTTTGTTATATCAATCCACATTTTTATTTAATTTTTCAACTTTCAATATTAAAAAAGATCAGCATTGAAGAGAAGATGTTTTAGAATCAGACTGTTTGGGTTTGAAGCTCAGTTCCATATTTATTAGTGTGTCACCTTAGGCAAGTTTCTTTAGTTGTCTAAGCTCTACCTCCCTCATCTGTAAACTGGGTATAATAGCATATCCACCTCTTAGAGAAGATTATGAAACAATAAATGTTAAGCTTTTAGCATGGTTCCTAGCACGGTTCTTGAGAAAGAACTCAATAAATGTAATATTTCTGCTTCTGCTTCTTCTTCTTCTTCTTCTTCTCCTCCTCCTCCTCTTTCTTATTCTTCATCACCTAGGAAATTTTCAGCCCCTGGTCATGCATATGCCCAAAGACCAAATTCATAACTGATACAGAAGATGGTAAGCCTACTTCCAGACCATCCTAATTCAAGGAAAAGTTGTTTTAAATGCATTATAAATGGGGTACTATATATGCATCATCCTCTAGAGAAGGTGAGCCAGCATATAGATGGGAGAGACTGGAACAATTAGGTCTGTCCATGTCTGAGAACATATCTTTCGGGCCAAGCACATCTCTCTGCTGAATGTACCACAAGGTCTACAGAATGGTGCCAAGCAATCTGCCACTCTGTGAGTAAGCTTTTATTTTGGCAAGAAAGCAAAACAATTCAAATTACCTAATGGAAACACTATGGTTTCCAACTTCCTTTGTTTCCAGGTTTAGCATTCAGTTTGCCTTTCTGGCATGAGCACACTCAAACGATATCTTGTTTGGGCAGTCTACACCAACTCTGGGTCCCTCCTTTATGGCCAGTAATCCTTTATGTTTGGACTGTTTTTCTCTATTGCACTATCTGGCATCTGTCCATATAGGAAACGTAGTGCTGATTGTATTCATACACAGCCTTAACATTTTCATACTGTTTATTTCTGTTGGTTTTTAATTTCTTTATTGGGAAGAACTAAATGGCTTCTGAAAATCCATAAAAATTCCACTATGCTCTCTTTTTTCAGATTACTTCTTAAAATGTTAAGGGAGAATAGCTGTAGTTTTTATCCTTGGAGAACCCCTGTGTACAACCTTTTTTTAAGTTAGTGTTTATTTCTGCCTTAAGTTGTGATCTTTAGACCAGTTTATCAATTCAAACACTCTAACGTATTTAGTTAACCAATATTTATTTACCAGTCACCTTTCTTGTTGGTGGAGATATATTAATGAATATGTCAAAACGTGATAAAGACCTTGCCTTTGTTGAGCTTACCACCTAGTGAAGAAGAAAGACAATAAAACACCACCACTGACATGAAGACAACAGCCTTATGGTGACAGCCTAACCAGCATCCACAGCTGTGTAAGGTCAAATCTTTGTAACAAATATAAATATCTACAAAGCCTCCTAATGGTTCTGCTTCTCTGATTGAAACCCTGACTGATACAAGTATTGAGCAGGTTTCCATAGGTGTTCCATACCTGAAGCCATCAGAGAAGCTCCAGGCAAGGCAGGAAGTGAGAGGCATACAGGGAGAAACTGTCAGTTTTCTCCTGTGTGAAACTAGCTGAGGCAGATATTGGACAGGTAGCTGCAGCAGTGGCTGGAATAAGAAGTGAGGTGGAAAGGATTTGAAATGGTATGCAAGAGTTGTCTGATACAGAATCTAATAATAAAAATGTGTATTGGACGCTAGGGAAATGCCCAATTCCTTTGGGGGGAGGGCTATCTAGGGAAGGATTCACAGTTCTTTATCCTTGCAGAAGTGTCCTCAAATAAATGTCATCTCATTTGTTACAGTGATTGTGACATTCCCTTCTGATCATTAAAGCCTGTTCCTCGCTTTAGTCAGATCATTTCAGGTTTCAATTGAATGTCCATATATGGTAAGGAGGCCAATGCTCTGGTGTTGTGAAAAGTGCAACTTGACGTGAAATTGGAATGAATTAAATGGTCTTAGTTTGGTAGTGTGAACACCAAGGCCCTGAAATCACCAGCATGGAACCTTTCGGAGTCTGTAAAAATAGGATTTTTTGTTTTGTTTTTTTGGACAGGTTCCCAGTACTTCTCTCGTAAATGCAGGTTTTGAAACGATATTTTTATAGCTCTCACCTCTCTTTTCCTTTCTTAACTTATCTTTAGCAAGAGGAGCAATTTTTGCAGCTGTAACAAAATAGTGACCAAAACAGTAGGCAGAGCTTAGTGCATATTCATAGTATGTTTGCAAAACTCTTGCTTGTGTTTTGCCTGAATATAAATATTTACAACATAAACCAAGGCCTATTGTAAACAGCTATTTTTATACAATTAGATAGACAGTATAAAATCAGGTCTTTCATTAACTAGCTTTGTGTCCTTGGGTAAATAATGTAAACTCTCTGGGCTTCAGATTCTTCTTTTATATATGAGGTGTTTTGGTTAAATAAATTTTCTTCTAGTTCAAAATTTTATTGTTTAGGCTTTCATTTTGCAATTTAAAAAAGCCCAGAAAATATCAGAAAAATTAACATTATATCAATTATTATTGTAACTGAGTTTCAAATTCCATTGGTGTTAAGTGGTTTAATTTAATGGCAGTTTGTGAATGGAATTGTTTATTCTCCCAACAGAGGAAAAAATAGCACTCAAATGCTTACTAAACTGAGACATATTGTCTTTAGATTTTTATCACTTAAAAGCAGCAGAGAAAATTCCTTTTTGTATTGTCTAGAGGAAATGAAACACAGCAATAAATCAGCTAAGTGAAACTCAACACCCCAAACCGCTTGATGAGTACCTTGAAACAAAACCAAAACCTTTGAAAATCTTTATGGCATCACAAACTCCCATTTATTTGGGGAAGTTCCCATTATTCATGAAATTCAAAAAGTTTAAAGATTCAGATCTGATGAAAACCGAAAGAAAATTCTTTAACAATTGTGGTTATCAATATTTTAAAGAACAAAGTTTAACCTCTCAGTGGGTGAGCTGGACTGAATGTGAGACATTCTGAGACCATCTTTGATTCCTAACAGAAATAAAAATAAATCCAACCCAGGAGGCGAGAAGGGCTGCAGTTCTCTGCATAAAACTGAAAGCTAATTAAACTCTCTAACAATAAAGAAACAAAGGAATGAAAAATAGAGAAAGTGAAGAAGAGGAAAAGAAGCTTCTAAATTGTAGAAACAAGAAAAAGACATTTACCAAGCAAGCTGCTTGTGGCTACCTTCACCGCCAGAGGCATCACCAATTATTGAACTTCTGTTTCCCAGTGCTCCAATGGATGTTTTACGTACATGATACTTTACGCGCGGGAGGGGAGAATTCAGCTTGAGGCTAAGGGCATGCACTTAAGCAGTTCAGGTGTGTTTTAAGAAATTTGTGCAAATCTATTTTCTTGAAGGTGCTAAAGATCCTCCTAGAAAACTCATCCTAAGGGAAGAAAGAACAAGATATCACATACTTAACCCAATATCAAAGCCTCAGTCATCAGAAAAGAGGAGAGAGGAGAGCTTCTGAGTTTACTCAGTCCTCAAGTGACTTCTGTGTCCCCTGGATTTATCCGTTGCCCATGGATCCTGTCTATGTCAGGGTGAGAGAGCCAAGTGAGAGCAAGAGAGAGCATGTGCTAAAGAAGTGCTTGTACTAAAACTCAGTAAGGTATTGGTAGTGCTGTAATGCAGTGTAACACAAAATGGGGGAGGGAGGCATGTCCCCCATTTATCACAAGCCTACAAATAGTTTTAGCAGCAGGTGACTATAGCCCGCTAGTGGGAGGTAGCAGATACTTCAGAAGTAGCAGTGAGATCTGCTGGATGTCCCATGGTAACTGACTGCAGGCATTCATTAGCATTTCTGAAAATTCATTATTACTTGCAGGAAATTTGTAGGCAAAAAGATGGGTGTATTAGTCAGGAGAGGCTAGGTTGTCATAACAAACATCACTTATTCTTATACCCAATAATCAGAAGAAGTCCTATGGCCTTGCCTAACTCCAGGTGGGCTACAGAATATGGGGGAGCAGACGGTGTCTCTGCCACCATAAAGGGTGGATGCTGTAAGGAGCAAGCAGGCAGGGGCAAAAGCTAGTGAAATATACTCTTGACTTGACCTCATTCA
Source organism: Equus przewalskii (assembly GCF_037783145.1). Taxonomy (NCBI): domain Eukaryota; kingdom Metazoa; phylum Chordata; class Mammalia; order Perissodactyla; family Equidae; genus Equus; species Equus przewalskii. Next base: position 481,339 of record NC_091854.1, read on the forward strand.
TTCTTGTGTACCAATGAAACCAGGAAAAATAGTCTCTAGGTGTAACAGTTTTATTTAATCCTCAGGAAGAGGAAACAGATTCGAAGAAGTTAAGTAATTTACAGAAAGTCACACAGCTGTTCAGTTCTCCTTGACTCTAAAACTGTCCTCTTTTTATTACTCCATGTTTGCCACAAAGTTATATACTTTAAAATAACCCCAAACATTTTACGAGTTCCTACTATCTTATTTAGTTTATTCACAACAACCCAGTGAAGCAAGATTAGTATTATTCTCAATAGGCTCTGAGAGGTTAAGTACTTACTCTAAGTCACAAGGCATGCAAGAAGAAGAGATATGACTTGAGCCCAGATCTTCTGCCTTCAACTCTAGAGTTATCTCCATTCATTCTTTCAAAAAATTGAAAAGGTTAAGCATTTACCCAGGATCATACAATAGCAAGTGCAAGACTGGAATTTGAAATCAAATCACATAACTTCCAGTCTGATGCTCTTCACATCACAGTGCCTCTCCTTAATTAGTAATGGAGGCACTTCAATTATACCTACTGTCAACGTCATCAAATCGGAGGCTGTAAACTACCGAGTCATTCAGTGACTGCCACTCTGGAGAATAACAGCTTCTTTCTAAATTAAGACTTTATTTTTTATTTGAATAAGTCATTGCACATCTCTAAGGCATAGACTGCTTTGGCCTTCACAAACTGAACAAAAATAACTTTTCCATTAATTGTATTAGACATCAAGTACATAAGACAGATGCTTAACTCTAGCCCTTAGGATGTTTTTGAGTCGGAATCTATAAAGAAAAACTCAAACAGCATCAGTTGACATAAGTTGAGAAGGAAGGCAGGTGAAAGGCTATTTGGAAAAAGGAGTTCAAAGGAAATAGATACTAAATAATGGAGAAAGATGGAGGACAATTATTTTTTCTACATGTAAGGGAAAATGTTTGTCATGAAAAATGATAGGAAACAGATCCTATGGTATATGGTATTTGTTAGGATGTAAATAGAATCCTAGCAGGGAGGAGAAAGCCATAGAAAGCCAACAGAATTGTTTGAATAGCAATTAACTTACAGGTTATTTCTCATACGGAAAATCTGGCCTATCTGCAGATAGGATTGGAGACCTGTTTCAGGTACATTAAACTTTATCTGCAAATAGACCGATTTCCACACATGGGCTCTAAACTACATACTTTGTTAAAAATAGCCCTTAAGACAGGACGTAATTGTAAGATGCCCTCAGTAATCTCTGTCTTCAAATTGTGAAAACAATGGATGTTGGATTTAGTTTTCACCAGTTTCCCTAAAGGACAGATAACTGGCTCCGATCAGAGAGACTACCAAAGTGACTGCATTTAAATCCAAAGTTGATGCAGAGGGTCTAGCAGAGTCTCACCTCTGCTACTCGTTAGAATCACCTGGGGAATTGTCAATAAATACTGCCCCATGGGCCCCACCCATAGCGATTCTGATTTAATTGGGGGAGTGGGTGGCCAAGCAACCGCTCACTATTTAAAAAATTCTTCCCATAGTGGCTGCACCAGTTTGTACTCCCACCAGCAGTGTACGAGTGTTCCCTTCTCTCCACATCCTCTCCCACATTTGTTGTTTCCTGTCTTGTTAATTATAGCCATTCTGACAGGAGTGAGGTGATACCTCATTGTAGTTTCGATTTGCATTTCCCTGATAGCTAATGATGTTGAGCATCTTTTCATATGCCTGTTGCCCATCTGTATATCTTCTTTGGAGAAATCCCTGTTCAGATCTTTTGCCCATTTTTTAATTGGGTTATTGGTTTTTTGTTGTTGAGCTGTACGAGTTCTTTGTATATTTTGGATATTAACCCCTTATCTGATATATGGTTTGCAAAGCAGTATGGAGTATCCTCAGAAAATTAAGAATAGATCTACCATATGATCCAGCTATCCCATTGCTGGGTATTTATCCAAAGAACTTGAAAACACAAATGCATAAAGATACATGCACCCCTATGTTCATTGCAGCATTATACACAATAGCCAAGACTTGCAAGCAACCTAGGTGCCCATTGCCCATCAAGGGATGAATGGATAAAGAAGATGTGGTATTTATACACAATGGAATACTGCTCAGTCATAAGAAATGATGAAATCTGGCCATTTGTGACAACATGGATGGACCTTGAGGGTATGATGCTGAGTGAAATAAGTCAGAGGGAGAAAGTCAAACACCATATGATCTCACTGGTAAGTAGAAGATAAAAACAACGACAAATAAACATATAGCAACAGAGAATGAATTGGTGGTTACCATGGGGGACGGGGCGGAGGGCAAAAGGGGTGATTAGGCTCACAAGTGAGGTGATGGACTATAATTAATTTTTGGGTGTTGAACATGATGTAATCTATGCAGAATTCGAAATATATTATGATGTACATCCAAAAGCTATATAATGGTATAATCCAATGTTACTGTGATTAAAAATAAGTAAATAAATAAAAATAAATAAAAACAAAAATTAAAAAATGAAGTTAAAAAAAAAATTCTTGCCAGGTAATCTGACCCCTGATCTCTAGCCTTCCACTATCTGTGCTGTATGAGTATGCGTATCTTGAATAATCAGCTGGCCCACCCAAAGACAGCAAAACAAAAGCCCTGTCTCTTGGGAAATTACCAATGTCATGACATGACCAGTTTTAGTTATTAGTGCTTTTTTTAGTTTAGTTAGTTTAGTTATCAGTGTATTCTTAACAAATGCATATTATGAGGGGCAAGGAAGCACATTTCTAATATGAGAAATCATAACAAGTTAATGTTAAGCCATTTACCTTAATGAACATGGTAAAAACCTTTTCTACATCTTATTGTTAATGCTTTATCTTTAGCAATGCTCTCTGTTCACTTCTGTGCTCTTCCTCGTATGTGGTCAGATGGTGCTCAGCGTGTCAACTATCTTGGCTCTTCTATTCATCTATTCCTTTGTAATGTGGTAATTAGTTTTAAGATGAAAGCCGATCCTGTCTGTGAGAGTACAGAGCTATTATTACTGCCGGCTAATGTACCACTAAAAGACTGGGCACAGTAAGACAGAAAAAAGGTTTTTCTTATATTCTCTCATTGGTTTGTTATTACAATTAGGGAAACAGTGTGCAAGATTTATCTCTTAAGCATAAATCAGAGTAGAGATGGAAAAAAGCAAAGACTATTGAAATGAGAAACAGTGGATTTTCAGGGATCAACTGCTAAGCCTAAGTCATTTTGTGTCCCTGAATAGCAGGGGTTTAGCATCCAAACCCAGATCCACTGGTGGAGGGTAGTCTCTGGAATTCCATATAGCCTCTGAAATGACAAGCAAAATAATGAGCGTGGATATGAGCAGTTTCCAGGAGACTGTTTACCCATGACCTTTGTCCAAGCCTTGTGAGTGAGGCATCTACAAATTGGTTTGGAGGAGCATTATCTCCTCAAATCTTCTCTTTCCTAATGGTAACCAATACTGACTCTATTTTGACGACTCTTCTTTTAGGATGTCTTTGCTGGCACAAGCCGTAAGCACTTGATGCATCTCTTCAGAGTGTCCTTACAAGAATTCCTAATTAACATAAACTGGAATCAGGCTTGTCTGTTATGTACAAAGGCCACTAGGGTCAGGATCTTCATTTCCTGAGCAAGAATTGCTGCAACTTCTCTTCCTTTTCTGCTAATACTGGCTCTGGTGATACGGTTTTCATCTTCTGTTTCTGGACTTTTGCATGTCTGCTTGCTTGGTGGATGGACCAGCAAGCCGGGTGGCACTGAGGTTTAGCACTACCAGATCCATGCTCATCTCCTTTGCTCTATGGAAGGGCAGGTCAGCGTCATCTATGAGACAGCAGGACCTCTGCTCTCCTGAGTGCATGGGAATGTCGAACACAGGGTCCCCATTTCATTATTTCTTAACTTTGGGTCAGCGTCTATCCATTTATTCATCTGTAGCCCTATTCTCTTGAATAGAGAATTCTCTATTCTCTATTTCACTTCTATTGGAATGCATTTACAGGGTAGCGGTGTCGGGGCCTGAAGTACTGAGGAATCAAGCTGTAGGAATGGACCTATAATGGTCTTTCCTGATAATCAAGGCTCAGGGTCAGGCTGGTTACACAGATATCCCTAACTTCTGGACTAGGCTGTAGCCTTCAGCTTCACACATGAGGAGCCTGATGCCTTCAGCCATGTCAATAATAATTGCTCATATTAATTGAGACTTACTGCACATCAGGTATGTAAACTGTATTATCTCATTTAATCTCCACAATAATCCTCCTAGATAGCTCCAATTATTATTCCCAGATTAGTATTTACAGATAGTGAAATAAAGATTTAGTGTAACCAAATAAATTGTATAAGATCATACAGCTAACAATTGGCCGAGACGGCGTCTAAACAGAGGTCTAACTTCACAGCCTCCATGCTTAACTGTTTTAACTCCATGCCGTCTGGAAGGATCCAGAGTCTCCAGGGTAGGTAGAATCATGGTCAGAGAAAGGGTAGTCACTGTGAGCTTGAAGCCTTGGGAGTATAGTATTAGTCACATATTTCTCATAAGTATTTAAGTAGTATTTTCTTGTATCAAAAACATTGAAAGTACTAAGTTTTGATGTGATCTTAGACATTATCAAAAGCGACAACAACAAACAATATCTTTAATCACCATAGACTTTGAAAACACCCAAGTGTTTCCCTCAGAATATTCACAATTCTTTATCTGCTCATCACAACTTACAGTGACTTTTCCTCAAGGAGCAATTTTTTAAAAAATTAAATTGAATTACTCTACATTTATTTAACTATTAATATCAGAAAATGTTAGGAAACTATTACTTGTCTATATTTAAATAACTCTATTTTAACACTGATGATTAACATTTATAGTCTGTTTTAGAAATGTGAAGTGTGACTGTATGTTTGTGGCTTCATGTTACGGTATGGTTCAATCTAGGGTAAATGCAAAGGAATCATTAGGGACTCACTTTAAATATAAAGACACATGTATATTACAGGAAGTTCTTTAGGCAGTAAGGATATGATAAGAGATGGAAATTTGAATCTATATAAAGGAATAAGGAGTGTCAGAAATGGCAAATATTGGGTAAATATTATAAACATATTTTTTCTATTTACTCTCTGAAAAGTAACTACTTAAAGAAAAAGCACTAATAACTTTTTGTGAGACTTACATTTAGAAGTAAAATATATAATAACAATAGCACAAAATATTGAAGAGGGGAAATAGACATATACTGCCTTAAGGTTCTTACACTATACATGAAGGTAGAATGTGATAAGTTAAGAAAATGTATTGGAAACCACTGAGTAATCACTAAAAAGGAAGAAATACAGCTAATAAGCTAATAGTGTAGATAAAATGAAATCATAAAAGACAATTAATCCAAAATAAGATGGGAAAAAGGGACAACAAACAGATAAGACTAATAGAAAACAAATAGCAAGATGGTAGATTTAAAGCCAATCATACAGATAATTACATTAAATAGAAAGTATACACTGATATTTATAAAAGGCATATTAAAAGGCAGAAATTATTAGATTGGGTACAAAAAGCAAGAGCCAACTATATGCAGTCTAAAAGAAACCTGCTTAAACATAAAGCCATCCATAGGTTAAAATTAAAAGAATGGAAAAATCATATATCATGCAAGCACTAATAAAAAGAAGTCTGGAGTGGCTTTGTTAATATCAAAGAATACTTTAAGACAAAGAATATTACCAAAGATAAGATGCATATTTCCTTATGATATAGAGTCAAATCTTTAAAAAACTGTAACAATTCTACATAGCACGCACCTAAAAACAGACCATAGTTTTAGAGCTAAAGAAAGAAATAGACAAATCCAAAATTATCTTTATAGATTTCAAAACTCCTCTCTTAGCAGTAGATAAATAAGTAGACATAAAATCAGTAAGGATGTAACAGGCTTTAACAAAACTATCAACCAACTTAAGCTAATTCACATTTTTAGAATGCTGTTCCAATGTTTTCAGAAGAGCAGAATGTATAGTTTTTCAAGTTTACAAGGAACAGTTAATAAGATGACCATATTTAGGGCAATAAAACAAATCTCAAGTTTAAGAGGATAGAAATCACAAAACTCACCACAATAGAATTAAGCCAGAAATTAATAACATATCTGAAAAATCCCCCAAATATTTAGAAATTAAACAATGTACTTTAAAGAACCATGGGCTAAAGAAGAAGTCACAAGGGAAACTGGAAAATATTTTCAGCTGCATGAAGACCAAAACACAGAATCTATGAGATGCTGCTAAATCAGTGCTTAGTGTAAAACTTACCACTAAATGCTCATATTAGAAAAGAAGAAAAATAAAAAAATCCATGATAAAAATTTCCACCTTTTTTACTCTTACAAAAAAGAATTCATGAAACCCAAAGGAAGAAAGAGAAGAAAAATCATAAAATTAAGAAGAGAAATCACTGAAATAGAAGAAAGAGTAACAGTAGAGAAAAGGTAAGAAAACCTAAAGCTGTATCTTTATAAACAACAATAAAAGATAATTCTCCAGGTCAGTGGTTTTCAACTCTAGGGAATTTTGCTTCCCAGAGGACACTCACCAATGTCTGGAGACATTTTTGGTTGCCACAACTGGGGAGGTGCTACTGGCATGAGGAGGCCAGAAACGCTTCTATGTATCCTACAATGCTTAGGACAGCCCTTCACAACCAAGAATGTCACTAGTACTGCTGCTGAGAAACTCCTCACTAGTCAGATTGATCACAACACAATTATCAGTATATCAATTGACAGAGACATCACAACAGATCCTACAGACAGTAACAGGAAATAAGGGTATATTATGAATAACTTTATTCTATAAAATTCAAAATGTAAATGAAACAAAAAGACAAAATTTCCAAAGCTCTTTCAAGAAGAATAAATAACCTGGACATGCCTATAGGCTCTTATCTGGTTGCTCTGCCTCTGGCCTTCTCTCCAATCCATTCTCTACATTCCCTTCACAAATATATATCTAATCATGCCATTGCTCTGCTTAAAGGTCCAGTGTTTTCTAAATGTATAGACTTTCCACGCTGAACAGGTCTTTGGAGATTCTAAAGAAATTAAAGATGCCTTTTCTAATGCTCAAAGTTCTAAGAAAAAGACTGGAACTGAGAAATTTTGAAACACTGTTAATTATTTGATGAATTACTTATCAATCAATTACTAAAGGGTAGCTCTTGAGCACTTGTTATGTGCCCAGCTATGTTATCTTAGAATATGATATAGAAATTAAGGAATGTCTCCTTACTTTGTTATCCATAAACTATATCTCATATCTACCACCAGATTGCAAGCTTGATCTTCTGCAGTCAATAATGAGGAGCTACTAGGTGCTAAAATAACTTTTGCAGTGATTTTATTTATTTTTTATTTTTTATTTTTTTGAGGAAGATTAGCCCTGAGCTAACTACTGCCAATATTCCTCTTTTTTGCTGAGGAAGACTGGCCCTGAGCTAACATCCATGCCCATCTTCCTCTACTTTATATGTAGGGATTTTAATACTATGGTAATAAATCTCATCTCACAAATTTTAACATTCCATAACTTTTTATTTTGCTGCTGCTTCTTTTTTTCTTGTGCCAGCACTATAGGAGATAGAAGATAGAGACTTGATGGTTTTTCTACCGAAAGTCAATGACAGAATTTTCATGTCCTTGGAATATTTCCCAGAGACATTTGATCATCTAGTAAAATTTATTTTAAGAACCATGATTTTACTGACCAAAATAAGACATCTAATTATCTCACACACTTTACAATATCTAGTAAATCCATACCTCCATTATCGGTAACTGACAAAAAAAAGAGATAAATGACTGTGAAGTGTAAGTGACATGAAAAGGACATAAAGTAGTTTCTTGAGAAATCAAGTAGCCTACCTTATAAGTGAGCAGTCTTGCTATTGCGTTAGTACCCAATGCCCATTTATTTCCTTGAAGAAATCATATTTTCTTAAAATATACAAATTCTGTACATCTTTTCATGCTCTAATCTATGCATGGAGAAATCGGCACAGAATAGAATCTCATAGTCATCATAAGACAAGAAATTTCTCTTTATGCTGTGATATTTTAACTTTTTCAATGTTTCCTACTTTACTAGAAGAACTATCTTTTTTTAAAGCCTACTTACAACAAAATTCCTCTTCTCATCTCATACTTTATAATCCTCAAAGAGCACTTAGGGAGATCCTGACTACCCCTCATAAGCAGGGATCAATCAGTACTGAGTCACTGGAATTCCATCAAATTGTACAAAATAACTCTGAAATTATAAGCCTAGAATAGAGCTATGGGTGCTCAACCCTAAATGACAGATTGATTACTGCCTTCACATTTCTGGAACAGAGTCACAGCCTATATTCCTACAAATACCCAACAATTTAAATAGTTAAACCTATGAGCTCTTTTCTGAAAGTTTGCCCCATAAGTCCTTCTCAAAAGCATCAGCAATCTGTTAAAAAATCCATGGTTTCTGCTCTTCTTCTGTTGTTATAGCAACCATCATACCATAGACAAATGCAAAGAAAAGAACAGCACCAGTAACATCAAATTGTCCTGACAATTGCTATGTTAAATACAAAATGACGAACCAATTTCAAACTGCTGAAGCATAAAATCAAGATAAAACCCTACTTTCAGATCTCTTTTAGCAAATGTGTATAGTGGTGATGGTGATGGTATTGATGGTAGGTGATGGGATTGGAATGGGGAGATTGGAAAAGGTAAGAGAAGAACATAATATTAGACATCTGTATAAAATGAGTTTAATTGTGCAAAAGTTAAAATTCAATGTTAACTGAAAATATCCAACCATTAAAATACTACTAATTGTAAAGTGACCAACTCCTATGCAAGTACAAAATATGAGGTCTGTGTTTTACCCATCTAATAAAAAAATCTCACCACTTACGTGCATCTTTCGGTTTAAAGAGATCTTTGCAAAATATCCTTTACAGTTATTCTGATGGGTTGTTCCACTAAAGCTTAGAGAATCTTAATGTAGAGCCCTAGGGTTCTGGAGCAAGATCATGCCGTGAGCAGGGAGGGGAGAATTGCACATCATTTAGAAAACAGCTCCTAGCATTCTACCAGGCACACTGGTAGAGACAGGGGTGCTCATCATAAGTTGAATTTTGTGAGACCCACCATGTCCAAAGATCAAGTCAGCCCAGCAACAATTCACTGTAAGATAGAAGTGGATTATCTAGAAGCAGGCATGAGCATGGGCCAGAGGGCACAAGTAAGCTACATGAGTAAGTGCCCCAGACCCACACATCAATAAACACTTTTGCATGGGCCCTCATCCTTACCTTACATCTATGGCTATGGGGGGGTGGGGCGTGAAGGGGGTGGAGGGGCAGGGTGTTCCCTTTATGACGAGCTGGTGGAGGACAAAAAAGATCAAGCTTAGTTTATGGATAGGTTGACTCAATGTGTGGATGCAAGCCAAAGAAGATTTGCTGCAGCACTACAATCCTTTTGGGAGGTGGCCCTAAAATTCAGCAGTGAAGGGAAATCCCGAAAGAAGGCAGAACTTTGTGGAGTGCGTATTATTTTTGCTTAGAAGAAGTGACCCAAAATAAGAATATACACAGACTTATGGGTAATGGTGCGTGGCTTGGTTGCATATTTAAGAGGCTGGAAAAAGAAATACTTGAAGATCAGGGATAAGCAGAAGAGGCATGTAGATGACCTAAGGGAGTGGGCCTGAAATGTGAAGATCTTTGTATTAACACCTAACATAGATCACCTATCATGGACGAGGCACTAAACAACTAAAGAAGACAGAACGGTTCAGCCAGTTGATGTCATCCAACCTCTGTCATTAGCCACTCCTGTGTTAGAACAATGGACGTGTAAATTGAGTGGATATGTTGAGAGTGATGAAGGCTTATGTTCAGGTCTTATGTGCACTCCCATTCACCACAGCTGATCTAGTTACTGCTGCTGTCAAATGTCTAACCTGCCAACAACTGAGCCGCAAATACAGCCCCATGCCTTGAAGAGACCAATAAGCCACTTGGAATCAACTGGGAAGTAACAGGATCAATTGGAAGACCACAGAGTCTCCTTTAGAAACCTATCATAGGACCAAGCTATTATGCTGGGTTTATACTTGGAAGTTTGGCTTTTCACTTGATATTCAGATATTAAAGACATTTATTTTAACCTTCTGTATTAAAAATTAATTTTTGACCTGATAGTCTTCACCAAATAAAATGTTGCTGAGTCTTGTTCACTAAAATGGAAACTGTTCCAAATTGAAATTAGTCATCAATCAGTCCTCTGCATGACCGACTCATTTTGGTTAGATCTGGGTATTAATGAGACCAGAGTTGAAGTCATTGACCTTTTTTAAAAATTTTATTTTAAGAAGTCGTATTTTACTTTTAGAATATCTGTGTAGCAGAAGCTGTCCAGTACAGGCCATCCATCTACTGCTTCCCACTCTAATCCTCGGACAAATTGGTGTAGTCAGTAGACTTGCTTTTGTACTTCTGCCTCCTTCTAGCCCCAGGTTATGGAACGCCTTAGTTATTCCTTGGTGATCCATATTTCTGAGGTTGAACTCAAACTAGGTCAGTGATAACTACTCTTAAGTTTAGCTAATGTAATACCAGTGTGCTATGATAGAACCAGGCCTAAATGTATCAAGCACTCAAAAGGCGGTTTGTTGACTGCATTAATATGAATGAATAAGTACATAAAACCTAAGTATTTATTTTGTAGGAGCTTCAGATAATATTTAAAAATTATCTATATCCCTATCTTCCATGCGCAATCATTATTCTTTTATCCCCGAATATATTTAATCCATCTACTTCTCTCTAGTTTCACAGCCACCACCCTAGTCTATATCTCTATCATCTACCTCATTATCATTTATTGCTTGAAGTCCTGCTAAGCGGTCTTATGTTCCCTCCAATGTATCCTCTACAGGGTACTTAAGTGATATTAAACTGAAAATGATCACTTCATACCCCTGCTTAAAACACTTTAATGACTGCTCATTGCTCGTAGGATACAGACCAAAACACTTACAGAGCCTTTGAGATCCTCCAGCTCTGTCCTCTGTCCACCTCTCTGGCAATCGTGTTTCTAGAGTTCTATTAGGGGCAGCGATCTGGAAAGTGAGGCCAGGAGACCTCTCTAGAAGCTGCAATTAAGCAGCAAACACACTGCTTTTCCTATTTATGTGAGGTAGCTTTGGGAGCTAATGGCATCCCTTAGGATACCACTGCTTTCCAGCCTCACTTCCTTCCACACCTCCTCGTTCTCACTGTGCTCCCTCTTTGCCAGCTTTCTTTCAGTTCTTAGAATGTCCCAAGTTCCTTCCATCTCAGGGCCTTTATATTTGTTGCTCTTTTTATCTAGAGCCATTTTGTTGTTCTGAATGCTGCTCGTCCTTCGGTTCTCAGCTTAAATGTCACTTTTTCAGGGAAAACTTCCTTGGACTAGGGAGGTTCCCTGTACAGGCTCTGTTCTTCAAACGTGGAGCCTGGTCCCTCCTTGAGACCATAAGCTTTAGGGAAGTGTGAACAGAGTTTGTCTTGTTCACTTCAGTATTCCTAGTGCCCAGCTCAGTGCCTGATTTATCACATCCCTGCTTGTTGAATAAATGAATTGCATTGCAGTTGGAAGAGACCTTACCAATAATGAAATTGGGTCATGGGATAGTTGCTTATAGTCTTGTAATTAACATGGTCTTGATAATTAACAGCGTTATCAGAACTGGAATGTTATAAAGAAGGCTGATTCTGTCTGAAAAAACCCAAAGTCCTTTCCAGCTACTTCCTCATCACTGAATGAGGCTGATGTCATTACTTCATGGTTTCACGTAATACCTCTAAGCTTCATCCTAACTCTCGCTTCTTGCTGGTCTTAATGTTATTGATTGTTTTCCACTGATCTGAGGCTAGTTCTGTCTCCTGACCTGAACTTTTATTTATTTTATTTTATTTTATTTGGGTCATATTGGCCTACAACATTGTGTAAATTTCAGGTGTACATCACTATATTTCAGTTTCTGTATAGTCTGCATTGTATTCACCACCAACAGTCCAGTTTTCATCCGTCACGGTTCTTATGTGTCCCTTTATCCCTTTCATCCTTTCCCCACCCCCATCTTTTCTGGTAACCACTAATCTATTCTCCTTATCTATGTATTTGTTTGTTTATCTTCCACATATGAGAGAAATCAGATGGTATTTGTCTTTCTCTGTCTCACTTATTTCACTCAGCATAATACCCTCGAGGTCCATCCATGTTCTTGCAAATGGCATAGTTTTGTCTGTTTTTTTTGGCTGAGTTGTAGTTCACTATATATATAATACCACTTTATCCATTATATATAATGGATATATAATATCCCTGAGGGTTCCCTTTTCTCCACATCCTCTCCAACATTGGTTATTTCTAGTCTTGTTAATTATAGCCATTCTGATGGGTGTGAGGTGATATCTCTTTGTAGTTTTGATTTGCATTTCCCTAAAACTGGTGATGTTGAACATCTTTTCATGTGCCTGTTGGCCATCTGTATATCTTCTTTGGGAAAATGTCAGTTCATATCCTCTGCCCATTTTTAAATAGGATTGTTTGTGTTTTTGTTGTTGAGTTGTATTTTTTTTATGTATTTTGGAAATTAACCCCTTGTCAGAGATATGACTTACAAATATTTTCTCCCAGTTTATGGGTTGTCTTTTCATTTTGTTCATGGTTTCCTTTGCCTTGCAAAAGGTTTTTAGTGTGATATAGTCACATCTGTTTATTTTTTCTTTTGTTTCCCTTGCCTGAGTAGACATGGTATTGGAAAAGATACTGGCAAGACTGATGTCAAAGAGCGTACTGCCTATATTTTCTTCCAGGAGTTTTATGGTTTCAGGTCTTACATTCAAGTTTTTAATCCATTTTGAGTTAATTTTTGTGTATGGTGTAAGATAATGGTTTACTTTCATTCTTTTGCACATGGCTGTCTAGTTTTCCCAACACCGTTTATTGAAGAGAATTTTCTTTCTCCGTTGTAGGCTCTTGGATCCTTTGTTGAAGATTAGCTGTCCACAGACTTGTGGTCCATATTACCAAAAGCAATCCACAGATTCAATACAATCCCATTCAGGATCCCAATTACATTCTTCACGGAAATAGAGCAAAGAATCTTAAAATTTATGTGGAACAACAAAATACCCCAAATAGCCAAAGTGATCCTGAGAAAAAAGAACAAAGTTGAAGGTATCACACTCCCTGATTTCAAAACATACTGCAAAGTCATAGTAACCAAAATAGCATGGTACTGGCACAAAAACAGACACACAGATCAATGGAACAGAGCTGAAAATCTACCTGACCTTTTCACAATGACTTGTCACTTAGATTTTCTCTTTAGTCCCAGAATCTGAATATGCCCCACACACGTCCTTACGGTGTCTTTTATCACACATTCTGTAACTCTTGAAATAGTCTGCCTTACCCCTCACACCAGAACCAGATCTTTGCACATGACCCTAGGCTCTGCTGCTTTTTCTAAATTGTGTATTGAAGTCTTAGTCTTGCTCGTTGAATCCTGATTACATGGGGTTGCATTTGAACAATCCTTTCCTATGCCTTATTGCAGTATTAAAGTCCTTTAAGTCTCTCAACTCAGTATTTTTACCTCTACAATGTAACAATGAATAGGTACAAACAGCTTGCTTATTATGAGTCAAGTATTGTTTAAAAGCTTTACACATATTAACTTATTTAATATGGCCCCCCAGCTATATGAAATAGGTACCATTAAAGTAACCTGCCCGAGGTTGCACAGTGATAAGTGATGGAACTGGGACTTGAACCCAGGTGCTTTGACTCCTGAGTCCATTCTCTCAAACACTACACTATACTGTCTCTAAGGGAAATGGCCATTCCAAGTGCAGAAGTATAATTGAGCAAAGACACAGAAAATGGCCTCATGGGCAAAGAGAAAATAAGGAGGTAAAACAAGAAAAGGTAAGGATGGTGGTAAGAATTCAGGTGCAGGCAATGCTGAACAGATATATTATTTTAAGCTGAATGTGTATCCTGTGGAGTTGCGTGTGTTCAAATGCATCCTGTTCATTTGGTAAGTACCACCTGTCCTCAAAAAGTAAGGATGGGGCATATTCTATGGCTGAGAAAGTTGGGGGAATAGTAACACTTCAGACTGGACAAGAACATGCTTTGTGAGTGATGCTGACATCTGGGCCCACCCTCTGTGCGAGAAAGTCCTCCACCCCCAGGAGTGGAATGTGAGACCCGACATGAGCAGGACTAACAGACCACCTGCTATATGTCACCTCTTCCAAAGGCACTATGCAACAGTCTCACAACCAAATGGGGGAAAACATTTATTTTTCAGTAAATGGGAAATAGGAGGGAGAGAGGTAAACAAGGGATGAAAGAGGACAGAGGAAAGAAAGTGAGAGCTGAGGAGAGATAGAGAAAAGACACAGGAATGAAGAGCAGAGTATGAGATAAGGCAGCACGTGTGATATAGGGTTTAATGGTTGCTCAAAAGAATTTCCTCATACACTTCATTAATTCAGAATGTGGGTGATAGCATTAGTAGGTTTTGTCTTTAGTGATATTTCTACTGCTGTTTCTAAAATGTACCACTTTCTAAAAGTAGTAATGGCATATTTATGGTCATCATTGTCACTCTCAGTCTGTCTCCTTCAAATCTATTGGTTAAAGTATGATATTCATGAAGTTGTGCTTGTGGATTAGCTCCTCACTTCTCTTAAAGCCCCCGCAAGCTTCCTCTGCTCCATATTTATGTTGGACCCCAGACCTCAGGCCTCTTGGATATCTAGGCCTTAGTCACTCTGTGAATCAGGTAAAGGGGTAGGGCTGGATCTGGATCATCACTTCTGGAAAAACCAAGACTTATCCCACTACTGACTCTATTTTTGCAAACTAAGGCAGCCTGTGCTTATAAAAATGAACACATTCACAATTTTGAGCATAAACTATGAAATGTTTAGGCTTTTAGGTAACTCAGTCTGAATAGAGTCATACCAGAGAGAGGTGGGGTTCTGATTCTAAGAGGGAGAATGTACTATGGCATCCAATCAGTGGTGAGAGGAGAGAGGAAAGCTCACAACTGGAGAGTTGGTTGACGTGTCTTACAAAAATTGAGACCTGTGGCTTGTCCCAAATCTCCTTTGGTAATATCGATGTCATGTGCAGTACAGTTGGTGTACTTTACAGGTGAATATTATAATCCTATAAAAACATTTTCAGACTGCAGGATGTGAGTCACAACAAAACTCTCAAGGATTATTATCTTTTGTCTTCTACCCAGGAAGTCTCAATTTTTGTGACTCTTCCATAGAAATATATGCCATGAAAAACTAATAAGATGAAAGCCCTATCAAAATATAAAACCAAGCATAGATCATAAAATACTAATTTCTTCATTTAAATTATATTGTTCATTTTTAATGGAATGGCTAAAAGATATAAACTCTGACATTACATTTCTTTGAAATCAACCTGGCAGCCTCAAAATTTGTCTTAATACTTTCTCCTTGGATTATAAATTTCCTCAGTAATGAGTTGCATATTTGAAATGTATTTGTTCTATTTGCCAGTTTATTTTATATTTACCTGACTTAGTTAGTAAATTATTATTTTTTTGCTTATTTAACTGGGTTTCAACATGGTGCGAAGTAGAATATCCTCCAGTCAAATCTGCTCATATATGCTTTTTACTTCTGTTTTATACAGAAGCTAGGTTATTACCAAATTTATTCCAATCCATTCATTTAAAAAATTGATTTAGTAAATACCAGTTACTGACTTATTCGGAACCAATTTATATGTGCAGAAATAGCCTATTCCTATTTTTAACACGTCTTAGTAAGCTTCTTGGAGTTGTTTTCTTTATGACAGTTATATATGACTCCAATCTTACATATAATGGGTCAAAATTTCTTATTTTTCTAGTCAGTTACCATCACTCTAACAACGGTAATTACTTTCTTGAGCATATTTCCTTCCTTCTGTTCCCTTTTTTCACTTTGTCTCTCTGTGTGGCCTGTTTTTATTTGTTTTCTCTTGTTCATTTGAACTTTATACACCTTAGACTTAATCATATTTACCCCTCATACATGTACTTTCAATCTAGAAAAGCATACTAGTTTCTAAACACTGCCTATCTTGGTATCTCTGTTCATGGGCCCGCTACAAGTATGAGACTATTTTAACAAGAATGAGTTGGTTATCACAAGTAATATAATTATCGTCAGTAACTATTTGGTCTTTATGATAGTTGGGGGCTAAAGTGCTTGCTGAGGAAAAAAATTAAATCCATGAATATAAATAATATATTTAGATAAACTATAGTCATACAAATCAACTCACAAGCAGTATATTGTACTAGTTCCTACATACTGCTCTGTGGCACACAATTGTAATTGAAGTTTCAACAAATATTGAAGTTCCATAGCAGTCCCGGCTCTGCAGAACTTCCTCCACATCTCCGGCAATTGAACGGTCATTCACATCTTCGTTAGTTGAAAGGTGAGAGATTGTGCAGCATCTTGTTGAGGCATCACCTCAGGAGTTGAACTCAAGGTTGATGGGACAGCTCTGCCCACCTCTCCTGTTATGATAGTCAAGCACATAAGGATGACCTAGCTTCAAAATCAGGTTCATTTCATAGTGCTATTGACTTGACTACCACATCTTTTTAAATTTCAGAGCTTTTGCCTCACCTCACCCTTAATACCTAACCATTCTCAATGTGGATATGTGTGTTGTGTGTGTGTATGTGTGTATACATGTTGATGTTGATTATCCCACTAGTTCTGACCTTCTTAACAATCCTTTTCTTCAGTCCTATCTTTGGGCAGTTGATCTTTTGAATATTCTGAAAACTGTACATCCTCAGCTTGCCTGACTCTCCAGGAGCTTAAAAATACGTCCAACTATTCAGTTTCTGAAAAACACATAGCTCCAGCTTGATACTTTATTTTTAATGAATCATACAGATAGCCATTTGGGAGGGGGAGGTAAAACTGTAAAACTGTGCACCTTGCTAGATATTTCCCTCTCTTCTGAGTCAATCCCTGTCCATATCCACTCACATCTGCCCTACCATGCCTGGCGTTGTGTCTCATCACTCCTCTCATCTTTCAGTGGCCAGAGCTAATTGGTCATTTTAAAGCAAAAGAGCTGAACTTTCATATTCCCGCACCCAGCAGTCGTTGGCTACAGGCTGGCTGCTGGGCACGTTCTGTTCTCAGGGAAGGTGGGCAAGGGATCCCAGTAGCCCAAGGGATATATAAACTCTGAAGAAGGCTGCATGTGGCAGCCCTTAGGAGTAAAGCATGCAGAAACTGGGAGGTGGATACCCAGAATCCGTAAAAGGTGTCTGAGAGCATCTGAGTGAAGTGACACTGTAACCACTATACTGTCATGGTAGTTGGTGCCTCAAGAGTCCCTAGGGACTAACTTTTGCATGAAAGCATCTACATTCCCCTAGGAAATGAAGAGAAAAGGAACTGGCATTTCCTTATGCATTTGAACTTTAATCTTTAAAGAGACATTTACGTTGCCTGGTTTGTTGTATTTATAAAGTTTGTTTTCCATTGAAATTGTCATTCATAAATTTGCAGATATGTACTAATTCAGAATTTTTTAATTGCTTATTCAAAAAAATAAGGAAATATTTACTATGAGAAAATAATCTGTAAATTGAAAAAAAACATAATATTGAATGTGATTTTCTAATGGGATGATTGCCTGTTGATGCTCACCTCTGGCTGTTGACCAATTTTACATTAGTTTATTCATTTCAGCATTTTTGACTGCCTGGATACGTGTCTACTCTTTGAATTCTCCTTCGAATCAGTCGTAACATCTTACTGATTCCCTCACAAATTAATTTAGTGGAATAAAATCTTTGACACTTAAAACAATTAATTTTTCTAGAAATCCTTTTATTAATAAAGTATAAAAGAACAAAGTCCCCAAATGACCCATATGATTAAAAGTGTAAATTTACTCCAAGCTGAAATAGGTAACAAATAGCAGGCCTCAACCATTTGGGCCATAGAAATTTGATGTGATTAAAACAATTTTTAATCATGCAACTATAGCAGCTGAACCATATTTATTTAATTCTTTGGTCTCTGTTATTGAACAAAACACATGTTATGACTACAGCTGATAGACCTCATCATAATACACAGTTTGGGGTCAGAATACACATTAAAAATAACAATAAAATAAGAGGAATGCTTTAAAGTCAAGTGACCGAATCAAGGCACATTTTTTTAAAGCAAAAGGTGTTAAAAATATTCCTGAATATCTGATACTTCAAAAACCATATTATATATTATTTAGGGGCACATTTTAATCTATTCTCTCTGTATCCATGATCACATATTCTTCACCTTCTCCCAATTTATATTTGCTTTACACCCACCAAATCATGTGGTATGTAGGCATGAAAAATAAACAGTAATGTCTATGTAACAGACATGCAGTTTTTTAAAAATTAACAAACACCACGACGGCAACACTGAACTTTTTTTCCTCTCAAAGGACAATGGAATTGCAAGGCATTCCTTTAAGGCATTCCATTTACAAATCTTCGCACACATATCTCCAAAAGTGTATACCAGATTTGGTCACTTTACTAAATCAGTAAAATAATAAAAGTAATGAAAACATTATCATAATTCTTTTAAGGCAATAATGGTCTAAGGCCCTCTGGGAAAGATGTTCTCGTACAAGTATAACATGTCAGTGGTATCAAATTATCTTACAAGAAAATCACCAGCTACCCAGTAATCAAGTACACTGTAATGACAATGATCTGATATGTCTTCACTGGACACACTCCCATTTGGACTGAACTACTGAAGAGAATATAGATATTGGGCAGCTGAGGTGGGCCCATCCTCCAACTTGGTACTACATTGAGAATGTTCCCAGGACCATCGATTCTACAAATCGCTGTTTCAGCAGGATTTCACAAAACTCTAAAGTGACTGTAGCTAATAGTCATTCCAATGGCAAATATTCTGTTTCTAACAAGGAATGGAGAGAAATAGGGAAATATAAACTAGCTTAGCTGTCTTTACATAACCGAGCTGCAAACACCAGTCTCAGCTTCAACATTCCCTCATTTTCCAGTAGTTGTTATAAACACAGCCTTCCTCTTCCTAATGAATACCAGGTTGCATCTACATTACTGCTCATTCTCTCATATTTCTGGGACGAACATGTGTTCTGTTTGTTTAACTGTGGCTGTTTGGTAGTTCTAAGAGGGTCTGCTTAGAAGAGACAGTATTCTAGGTTTAACATTCAGGAATATGAAAAGCTGTGGAAACTATTGATAAGTAGGAGTTGGTGATAATGGAAATATTGAAAGTAATCAGAAAGATTTTCTTTATGCATCATATTCAGTGAAAGCACAACAGACAGTATTTTATTTCTAGACTTGTTACCTGCAGAATTAGTCCTTGGGAAGATGTTGTCAGTTCTCTGCAATATTTTACCATTAATGGAGCATTGGGAGAGTGTGGCTAAATAATTACCAGTCTGCTTGTCTCAGATGGGCCTCATTTCTCTCTGTCTTACATTCAAAGTCTTTCAAACATCTTTTTATTTAGTAAGTTTAAGGAACATACAGAATCATGAAAACTAATTTAAGAAAGATATTCTCATAAGTGACCAAATTTAGTTGCTCATTATTCCAAGGCAATTAATCCTATTTCAGGCTCAAGGATAGTGGTAGTCATTAGTGCTATTTGTGAAATATTCCTGTTTCTCCTCTGTTCTGGGCATATGGTAGGCTTACACTTCCATGCTCCTTCATTGCTAGGAAGGGACTCATGTGAAGAATTTTGCCCAATGAGTTATGAATAAAATGATATGTGTCACTTCTGGGTTACAACATTTATTTTCACGTGAAACCCTCCAGATCTTTGTCTTACCCTCTGTGTGGTGATTGATAATTTTAAGATAAAGATAATGGTTTTTCCATCAAGCTGGGTCCTGGTGACTAGAATGAACTGAATCCTTCCATCTTAAACCCGTGGTTCCCAAATGGATACGAAACTCGAGCAAGGAATAAATCTTTGTTGTTTTAAGCCACTGAACTTCTGGGGTTGATTGTTACTCCAGGTCATTCTAACCTACCGCCACTGATGTCTATACTCATGGAGAAGTAAAGTTATAAATTACTAGTTGGATGTAACAGAAGGAAAATGCCTTGGGATGGTGCATATCTGACCATAGAGATTGTTGGACATCTGTATTCACAATAGTTACTTTCACAATCTTCACTTGGCTTAAACTTGCATTAAGATTCCATCAATCGTGGCATACTTCAGTACTAAGTGTACCACTAATAACATGTTTCTCAGATAGCTTCCCAGTAGAGCTGTATGCATAAGATAACATAGAAAGGTCTAAAAATAATGTGGTTAAAATATGTTGATGCTTTGAAGTGAACTCTCTGCAATTTCTAAATTTAATTCAACTCATCGCCCTCAGCATGATGGTGGAGGCAAACATTATGTAAGATACATCTTTATACTCAGGAGCTCAAACTTGTGGGTGAAAAAAAATCCACTTCTTCAAATTATGTAGTGCTATGGACATAAATACATTTTCTCAACAAACTCTTAAAATCTTATGAGACAGGCATTGAAATCTCCATGAATGGGAGATGTTGACAATTTGTTGTCTTTACATGTAAGGCGTTATGCTAGATGCTTTATATTCATTTACCACAGCAAGTCCATAAAGAAGAAGCTGAGACTCAGAGAGTTTAAGAAAGTTTTCCAAAGACACACACTAGTAAGTGACAAATGCGAGATTCATATCAAGGTCTAATTTCAAGGTCCATAATTGCTCAGCATTGTGGTGGGTGCTATGGAGGGATTATGCTCATTAGCAATCCAGCATCTGTTGGGAAGATGACTAACACAGACATTTCCTGATATGAAACTGAGAAAACCTCTGGCAAAGCTAAGTAAACATAGCCAGTACGTTCCTTTTGTAAAAAACAATTCCTCTGAGATTTCCCCCATCGTCCATCTGCTCCAACCGTAGCATTTATTCAATGGTAAGAGCAGTCATTAAATTTATTTAACAAGCAATTATTACACATTAACTAAGGGGCAGGTGTCTTCATCCCTCCTCCTGTGCACTGGATCTTAGCTGCTCTTGCATCCACCCATGATCCTCTCTTAACTCAGCTCTGTAAATCTTTCCTTCTCATTTACTCAGCTTGTACCTGAGACTGAGAATGTAGTCATATGAGAATATTTTTTGGTCTCACAGGAAGAGCATCACTTCATCTTTACTTGAAGGTGATTATTTCTCCTAACTTAATTGGACTCATAAAATGCATGCCACAAACTGGAGAAGCTCAGACACTATGAAACTGAATTTAGAATATAAACTTGGGAGACACTAGGTCTGTAAAGGCAGAAGAGTGCATCCCTGACATGGTGAAAGGTAAAATCTTTTCCTTTACTGGTGCTCAGTATCCCTAGCTGGGTTTTCAGTAGTGTGCTTCCCAAATATGTCTCTTCCTGCAAGTACCCTGTTCTGCGACTACCTGCGCCAATTCTTTCTCAGGTTTGGTGGTTTCTCTATCCTCATTGCCATTTGCTTAGTTTCAGCCCTCAAAGTCTCCGTGCCCTCAGAATTTCTTCTCTCTGTTTCATTTTCTGCATTATAGTCTGAATTTGTGTCCTAGAATATGAACCTAATCGTGTTTCTTTCGTCCTTAAAAATACTTATTGTCTTCCTGCTACCCATGAGGGGAAATAATCCAGCATTGTAACCTGACATACAAGACTTTACAGTTTAGTCCCAGCTTTCTTCTTGGTCCTCCTTTTCTGACACTCCATTCCAAACCTCTTTCCTTCCTCCGTTCTCACCTCCCCCTGCCACCTGGCAGGTTAATCACAGAACATTTTTCTCTTCCCAGAGTATTCATGACTTTTCAGGTCTATGTGATTTGGAACCTGGCTGGAATGGCTTCCCTTTGACCTTACTATCTAGAAAGCTGGTACTGACTCTTCAAACCCAGTTCAAATGTCAGCTCTTTGGTAAAGTCTTTCGCAGCTGCCCCAGCTAAAGTTCATCAGTCTCTTTAGGAGACCAGCAAAACACTTTGTTCCCATTTGTAGCACAAACTTCACTGCATTGTAGCTTATCTGTTCATACGTATTTCTTTTCTACTAAATTGGGAACAGGGCCTATAACATCTTATGCATTGTTATATTTCCTATGACTTGTATGGTGCTTGGCACAGAGCAAATGCTCAATGTTTGTGGATAAAGGGAGAAAGTTTTTTCCCTTAGTATATAAATTGCCAGTCCAAAGTGATAACTCAATCATAAGAGACAGATACAGTGGTCCCATCACAATAACTTGGGCCTCTGATAACTAAATTTTAGCAAGTGTTCCACTGAAACAAAACAGGCAGTTCTCCAGCAGGATTTTGACACAAATACCTAGGTAAGAAGCATGCTATTTTGGGCATCCTGTCATCTCCCACTTGTCTCCAGAGCAATTGTACAATGAACCCTGTGCTGGCACTGATGACTTAGGAATTTAAGCTCTGCGAGCTGCCACTGCTGTTTGCCTTCTTGTCACACGCAGCTTTCTGAGCAAGCCCTCCACATTGCGTGAAGTGTCGTGATTCAGGGCAAATCAAGACAGATGGCAGAGTCCTCATGTGGGATTTTGATAGATAAGCTTCATAGCTCTGGGTTAATAGAACACTTTTCTCCCCTGGTGCATGAATATTCATTATCATCAACATTCACATACACAATCTCTGCTCAGAAAAAGAAATATACAGCAAGAAATGAGAAAACCATGCACATCTATAGTCATTTACTTTGGACATGTTCCTAGAAAATTTTGCTTCCATTTATTACCCTTTTCCCATTCATAAAGGCCCCATTTAGAACCAACAAGTTCCAGGAAGCTTCCTCCACTGCTCAACCACAGTTGCAGTATGAGACAGACTCGGAGTTACTCTCTCCAGGAGTTGAAAACTTACCATTGTCAATATTTTCCCCAGTGGTTGCCAATTATGATAATGAGTCGCTGCCAAAATTCTCTTATCCGTCATCTGTGAGCTTCCCCCCTTGTAAACAAGTCTGTTTACACGCTCATATCCCAGTGACAGAGAACATATGGATTGACTCGTTCTGCTGTAGCAGTTCAGAATCAACAGTTTGCCTTAACTTAGCTCATTAAACCTTAAAATTTCAAATAGCTGATTATGTTCTCTGCACACATGGCCAGAATATTTGGGAACAAAGTGCTATCGCAATCCTAATAGCTATTATGATTTATTTTATGTGTACAGCTCTTCATTCCTACACTCACAGTTTTAGATAGCAAGCATGATTTGGAGCTCATTTAATCACTTCAGCATATAAAAATGTGCCCCTAAGCTGTGCTGACTCACCAGCATTTTAATGTTACGACACATATCTGCATATAATCACAGCTCGAGTTCCCTGCTAAGCAAAATGAAGAGAAGATGAGATTTTGCACTTTTAAGAGTATTTTTTTACTATAGTAAAAAAGATGAAAGACATGGTTAGTGTCTTTTGTTGTCCAATAAAAATTCATATTAGATCCTTCTCTATGGTTTGGATTATTAAAGATGACACTGCTGAAACAATTTTTATGTTGAAAGTAAAATCGTCGCAGACTGGGAGTCAGCATGCCTACGTTGTAGATCCAGGGAGACTAGATTGTGAAATGTTGGTAACTTTAGCTTTCCAAAATTCCATTTTCACTGTTTTTCCGTGGGGGGGTTAAACCCCAATGATGTTTAACTATTTCCACTTCCTGTCCTCCGCCTCCTCCCCCTCTTTCTTCTTCCTCTTCTCCTTTTTCTTCTTCTTCATTTTGCCATTAGCCCTGTGAGAGCTGGGAAAATCCTGTGCATACACATATAACTGGAAGAACAGAATTCTTCCCAACTAACCCCTGAGGATGTTGCATATACAGTCCTTGTAAATGAATACTTTCCTTTCAACTCACAGGGTATAAATATGCCCTACCTAGAAATGTTATTTGGCCTAAAGTGGTGAAAACTGGTAATTTCACGGTTTCTGCTGGCTCTTTGATAGGTAGATGGATTTGAAACAGACATACTTCTTTTTTCAGATTTATCCCTAGGCACAGCCTAGAAACCAGAGCATGAACAAAATGACTGGCAAGTGGGTTCAACTAACACCTTTGTTCCTACTATAAGGGCTGCTCTTTTTGTAGGCAGGGGTCTGCACAGCTTCTGTTGCATGTAGGGAAAATGTTTCTTAATACATATATGGAACTAGGTTACACTGTTTCCAAGAATAAATATATGTCTTCGGGAGATGTTCTTGCCTGCTTGTCTATTTGATTCATTGGCTTAGGCTGAATGGCCAGAATGGCTTGTTCTTTTCTGGATCTCACACTAGGGGGAGATTTTAAGGGGAGGGGTCACATTCTGGACCATGTTATTAAAGTTCCACTAAGTGGGTTAAACTGCACTGAATAAATCAGTCTTTGGAAATTTCATTGTGGAGGATTTTATATTCCACAAATTGTCTTATGGGGAAAAGAAGTGAATTCTGATGCAACTAAATTTCTGTCTCTGAATCGCCATACATTTTGGGTGGCAAACATCTTAACCTTAGTTGTTTCTGTGTGCGTTCCCTCCAAACCCAGTGATCTCAGGTTTGTGGAGTGCTCCCATGTGCAGAGGGCATGTCGGGAGAGGGGACTATTTGGTGCCTGGTCATTTGTCCACTCAAGCAATGCCAAGAATCTGCCATCCTTTACAGTATGGTCCCTTCAGTTTTTCCTGATTCTGTGCCTCAGTTCTGGGAAATAAAATATTTTGTTAAGCTGCCTGTGCTCATGTTTTCCTCTAGCACGTTCCCTGTAGCACTGCTAGAAATCAGGCCTTAGGTCATCCTGCCCAAGGACGCATAATCTCTCTCACGTGGGCTCTCTCCCTCTCTCCTTTTCCCTCTTTCTCCTGCCTCCCTCTCTTTCTCTTCTTTGACCCCCTTTCTCTTTCCTCTCTCCCAAGTCTTGGGGAATCCTCTGGTGTGACTGAACAGGCTAAACCCACTTGATAGCTTCACCCAGATATTTGACAGACGTCTCAAACTTCACACACATGAATCAAGGTTTCTGAGTTTAGTTCCTCAAACTGCTTCTTCTTCCATGTTCCCATCTCAGAAAACAGCACTTCCTCACATTTGGAAGCTAAAAACATGGAAGTCATCCTTGATTCCTTTCTTTTCCTCATCCTCCTTATGCCAAGCCTTGATCTGTTCACCCTCAAATCCAAGCCTTACCTCTCCCTTGCTTTGTTTTGTATCACAGACGCACTTAGGCCTGCAGCCTGTACTTCCCAGGGTCCCCTGGCTGCCAGCTGTCATCTGGACTTACTTCAGAGGCACTGGCAGCAGATTAGAGGGCAGGAAAAAGAGAGAAGCCAGGGTATTTCCCCATTCCCTGTGAGTGAGCCTCGGGAATGGTTGTACCTCCAGCTTCCCAATGGACAGGCCCTCCACGTTCCAGTTTCTGCCAGAAGTCCCCGGCTTCCGGCTATGATAGTGTCGCTTCCTCACTTCATCCCTCTAGCATAGAGAAGATAGTAACTTTCTGCTGTTGTTAACTTCTGGGATGTCTCACCATCCTATATGGCTTCTTGGCTCTTCTATCTCTTGTGTAAATCATTCCTCCTAAATTCCTTCCTTTGCATCTTATTGGTCAGAGTGATATCAAATGCCTGTGCTTAAACATATCGCTGGCCAGGGGAATGGAGCGAACAAAGCTTATATTAGCCACCTCCATCCTCTGGGACTGCGGAAGAGCCAGGAAGCTCTTAGTTGCCAACTGTTCCTTTCCCCATTTCACCTATTTATCCCCAGAAGTCATTTCCGCTTTTTCTTAAACAAAAGAGGAAAAAGATAAAGATATTCAACTCTATTTATTTCTCTACATCTTTGGAGGTATTAGCAAGTATTCTGAGAATTTTCTCTACTCACTGAAAGGCTTCTGGGGGTATTAGTGAGATTAGAAACCGAGACTTACTCTGCTTCTGTATTTTGCTCAAAAATGTTGTCTTTCTTTCCTCTGGTTGTCATTTTCTGAAATGTATTACATTAGGCTATGCCCTTATTTGATTGTTATGGTTAAAACAAATTACTATTTTTAAAACTATTTTTCTCATTTTGTGTTGGGAAAGAGAAATTCTGTGAGGAAATTTCTATTGACCATGTCGATGCAGAAGTCAAGTGATATTCATACAATATTTAATAACAGGCATCATTAAACTATATTGCATAGGGTTACATCGCTAAGAGGTAAAGCTATAAAGAAGATCAAGGAAGTGAACACTAACTGCCAGGATGGTGGTCACCCTTGGGGTAGAGAAGCACTTGTGTTCTGCAAGGACCACGTGCTGGCAGTGCTTCTGGGAGCTGGTGATGTTCTATTTCTTGACTGAGTGGTGGATACATGATCTTTGCTTTATTATTATTTACTAAACTCTTTACACGTGTTTTATATATTTGTTTCTATACGTCTTATGTTTCACAATTGAAAAAGGTTAAAAAAATCAGTAACAGCTGCAAACTGTAAGACATCATTCCTTAAAATAAAGTCAGATTATGCTACTCACATGCTTAATAGTCTTCAATAATTTCCCAGTGTAATTAGAATCAGATCCAAATTCCTCACTGTGGACCCCAAGGCTTTATAAGATCTGGTGTCCACCCACCTTTCCAACTTCTCCTATATATCACCCTTTGATGTCTAAGCCCCGCCCACACTAGCCTTAAAATCCTTGAATATGTCAAACTCACGCCCACCTCAAGGTTTCTGTACTTGCTCTTTCCTCTGCTTAGAATATTCTTTTCCAAGCTCTTCAGAAAGCTGGTGTTACCTCAGATGTCATATTCGGCTCCCAGTTCGTCCTCACTCAGATCCCTTCCCTTAATATCTGATCTGTGTTAATCCCCTGCCCCACGATCCAGCCATCCTCTCCCACTGCTGCACTCTGTCCCATCACGTTGCTTTGTTTCTTTCTTATTCTTATCATTATATGAAATTATGAAATATAAACTATCACTTCATATACTTCTCATCCCTCGAAATTATCTTGGTAATGTGTTTACTTGTCTATTGCCACCCTCTACTAGAATATAAACTTCGTAAGAGCAGGAAACATTTCTATCTTGTTAATTGTTTTTTAAAAAACACCAAAAACTGACTGGCACATAATAGGTGCTTACTTGTTGAACATTTGTTGAATACATAATGTTTCTTTGTAACAGTCTCTGCCTGTGAATGTAAATTATCTCTTCTTAGGGTGTCTTTGTCAGGGGCACCCAGTGTATCTCCTTAACAGGTTTGAATCAGGAGTTAAGCAATGCCAACAGGAGCAATATAAGTGACACACGTGAGTGAAGCTTTCCAGGTCAGGGAAAGGATAGTGGTGGGAACTATGGAGAAGTGGACAGTGTGAGTCCCACCTAAGGCTGCGGCCTCCACACAGCTCTGGCTGACAGTGGTCACATGAAAACAGCAGCCCAATGGGGCTAGATCTTCTAATTTTCAAGAGAAGTCAGATTTCTCTGTGAAATGTGTCAAATTATTCAATCTTGGCTCAAGTTTTTAAAAAATCCATAGGAACCCAATAAAACATATCTGTCCGTCAAATTTAACTCTGAGGTCTCTGGTATGAGATCTAGTTTAAGAAGTAGGAAAGAAACTGCCAGTCAAAACCTCCTCTAGGCCAGAGAAGTATGGAGTGTGTTATCACATTGAAGAGAGGGAAGCAGAAGAGGAAAATAAGCATAAAAAAAAAGTTAGATTAGCATCTCAATATTATCCTGACACAGGATTTTTCTCAGTGACAATGTGAACTTTTGGTCACATCAAGATGCTAAGACTGGTTTTAAAGGGAGGAGCAACAAGGTAGGGTTTCATGGGTAAAATAAGACAAAATGGTGTCTTGAGGAAGGGAGGATAGATGGAAATAGAGGGCTCCTTCCTTATAAATCCTATCACTGCTTTCTTTAGAGTAAAAGGAACACCATGTGATGAGGAGCAGAAATCCATTAGAAGGGCCAGCCCGGTGGCGCAGCAGTTAAATTCGCACATTCCGCTTTGGTGGCCCAGGGTTGGCCGCTTCGGATCCCGGGTGCAGACATGGCACCGCTTGGCAAGCCATGCTGTGGTAGGCGTCCCACATATAAAGTAGAGGAAAATGTGCATGGATGTTAGCTCAGGGCCAGTCCTCCTCAGCAAAAAGAGGAGGATTGGTGGCAGATGTTAGCCCAGGGCTAATGTTCCAAAAAAAAAAAAAAAAAATCCATTAGAGACAATGTACAGACACAATGTAGGTAAGACAAAGAGGGTAGGAACTGAGTGGACTTGGATGTATATGCACACAGAAACTAGAGTAGCTTGCATGGGAAAACTGGTCAAATAATGAAATCAGTAAAGAAAAAATTTCACTTTTTTAACCAAGGACTGGTTTGATTAATTAGTGAAGTCTTAATCTGTACATTTTAAGCACAAACTATATAAATTCAATAAATATCAAACACAATTCTACTTTGTATGTCATCAAGCAGAAGAAAACTAATCATCTGCTGGGGCTGTCCATTCCCATGAGATCCTTAGGCCTACCTCTCAAAATCGAAAGCTTTCATAATTCTAAATAAACATCAGATCTTTACGATGATATTGGAAGAAATTCTGCTCTGCTTATGGGAGTGGGTCTTGAAATTGCTTTTTTGTTAACAGATGATTAGACATGCTTTCATTTGATGGTAAAAAGTGCCTGACATAGGCAAACCTGCAGTCCAACAATGACCAGGGAGATTTGATTTTAACTATAGCACAACAATCTAAAGACTGAGAATAAAATTGAGTATTAGAAGAGGGAATTTATGTAAAAAGAGTGAGGATGATGGCAGTGGGGACTTTGTGGGTAAGAAGCTGAATAAAAATCGAACATGGAGAGAAAATCGGAAAGGGAAGAATAACTCGAGGATAGAAGGTCAGAGGGGAAAGGAAAAAGAGAATACCAAATTTAAGAAAAATGGCAAGGAAACTATGGGAAAGGAAGATGAAAGGCAAGAGAGGCAGCATAGGAAGGGTTATAACAGTAGCAGGAAAATGTTTGACCCCAGATCGGGGAAGTCTCATAAATTTTGCAACGAGACGTAAGTTCGGAGAAACAGGAGGTCACTCTGCAGAATGTACAGTAGGAAGAGAGCTGTTTTTCTCATGTTCCGATGCTGACTTCTGCGTTCTGCTGCCTCCTTTACTCTGATTTCTGCTCTAGATAATGAACAGTTTGAGTTGGTGGTAGACTAAGAAGAAACTACCACGAGATTTTGGTGCCCCAAGTTTCCAATTTTCTAAGTGCAGCTTGAGCAAGTGAGAGAACTGTTCCCAAGGAGGGTCCTGATTTGTGTGGCAAAGGCCTTTCTGAGCCTGCCCTTAAAACAATGCCTTCCGCTGGGGAGTACTGGCTCCACACAGGACTCTGGGGCCCCACAGTCACTGGAACACAACCAAAACCCATCAATTATAATCACAACTGTCCATTTCTTAAAATCTTTCTCATGTTATCCTGCTTTGCTAATAGGCCTTTTAAATACATTGTTTGACAGACCCCAGATGGTATTTTACTGCAATTTTTACTCTCCGTTGGGTAGAAAGCTGGCCACATAAACATAAATATACACGCATAACCTGATCAGTGGATAGGGAAAACTTAAACGCAGTGCAAGAATTCACAAAGAAAAATAAAAATACCACATAAAAGACTTCTGTAAATAAAAAGCAAGTTTAAAAAGAAGACAACAGCTGGGGAAATATTTTTTTAATTTACTATGTACTTCTGCATTGCCAAAGTAATAAATGCTTATTGTAAAGGAAAAAAAAGTACAAGCCATACACAGGATTTACATGGAAAGGTGAAAGTGACTTCCCCTCCCCCAGCACAACCTACTTCTCACTGTGTTTGGTAACAGTTGTCTGCAAATACAAAGGCTTTTTCTATGCACATATAAACATGTATACCCCAAGTATCTCCACCAGCCCTGGCCACCTCTCCCATCTCTAAAGGGTGACCTCTCACCAGCATATGTAGAGGAAGAGAAGATTTTCCGTAGTCAAGGTTTTCGTAGAGAAATATCTAGTCAGCAGAATATCTCAACGTCTGTGCTCCTCTTTGGACCACATTCATGTTGCAACAGATCACCCTCTGGAGCTCTTAGATAACTTTCAACAGGATGCTATTTGCTCTCCATACGAAAGCCACAAAAGGGCTAACGTGGAGCAGGCTGCATTTCCCTTCACTACCCTAGCTCCTTGTCCTCCACAGTACCACCACAAGGGTTGTGGATTTTACTACAGTGGGGAAGTAAGGGGGAGGCAGGATGCTGCATGTTAAATATGACTTCCCCAAGTGTTGGGAAAAACAAAACCCAATGAGTTGAAGCCTTCAGAGGGACTCCATCCAATCCATGGGCAAGACTCAGTCCCCCTTAGTGTCTTATTTTAGCTCTCTTGAAAATAGCTTCCAACCTCCACCATGGAATTTTTTTGTTTTTAAGAAAACACAACCTGTTATCACAAAGATGGTCTTATAATTGAGTTATTCCAAGGAGGCCTTAGCAGGACAATCAGTGATAACTGTTGACACACAAAGTCCCAGACAACAAGCCAGGTGGAAGGAGAATAGGTGGGCACCCAAATTTAGCCCCCTTCAAGATTTTCCTTACCATGTGACTCAGACACCTGTTTATTCTCATGAGTGTATAGTAAGTATTTAGCCAACGCACGCACATGCATGCACACACACACTCACACACACACACACAGAGGCACACACATATTCAAAGTAAAATACTAATTCTCAACGACTGTATTGTGTGAACCATTTGGGAGAAATAGAAATACAGTCTTAGCTGCCTCAAAACTTGTGAGGTGTGTGTTTCACTTTGGAGTTAGTATTTCACAGACTAGAAATAGAGTTAATTGCTTTCTTTTGTTCTCCACCACCTCATTCTCAATCTCTTTTAAATTGGGTTCCTTCGTACCTACGTGTTAAAAGAAAGGGAATCATTGAAGAGAAACGTCCCTTTTAAAGATTGTACCCTTAGCTAAACAATTTAAAGTTAATCTGGCTTATACTAACTCAGTTAAATTTTTAATTAAGAATTTTCCACTTAAGAGTGGTAAAAAGACTAATTTTATTCTTCCGGTAACAACTATGCCCACTGATATACAGTGTTCTATTTTACTAAAGGGAGTAATACTATACGCATTCTAAAAATTGTCAGAAAATTTATTTGTAGAAAAAGAGTGAAAGGTCTAATATCTTTGATAAAAAGAGCTCTTCTAAAGTCCATAAGAAAAAAAGTTTGCAATGGGCAAAGACCACTACTATTTATAAAGAAAAATAAATAAATAATAAAATAAAAATATGTTTATAGATATATAAATCAAAATAGTATACAATGAGATATCATTGCTACACATAATCATGTGTCAAACATTAGTCTCAACAAAGTGTCAAACATTAGGGGACAATACCGGTGTATTATGGTATATACATGCCATAGGATATCACGTAACCTTTAAAAGTGTTTACAGAACTTCTTTTCACTAACATAGGAAAAGAATATGATATAATGTTAGTAAAAATTCAGGACATAAAATTATTTTAACACCAACGTAAAGATGTATTGGTTAATAACTGAATAAACAGTGGCTAATTCTAGTTATTTGTGAGTCAAAGATTTAATATATTCTTCAACCTTTGTTAATTTTTCTAAAATTTTCTATAAGGACCATTACTTTTATCGTTGGAAAAATATCCCTTTGTATTTAAAAACTATGAACAGAATTAATATGCTAGATACAGACAAAATATCAATGATAGAGAGGAATGGGGAGAAGCAGGATCTGATCTAAGGGCTTTTTGACTCTAAAGCCAGAAGGATACTTTATAAGTCCAATTACCCATCCATATTACTTTATAGTTTACTTAGATAAGAATATTATTACACCAAAAGTTATAGTGAATTAGGCACTTATATTTAGAACAATATCACACTATTATAAAAACTCTATTGCTTACCTTTCCAATATTAACTAATACTGATGTGTATATTAACAAGAACATAGGCAAAAAGTAATTCACACCCTCAGAAAGTTTTTAAATTATAAATTAAATTCAAACTATGTAAATGAAGTAAAATACATGCCTTATGAAGAGACCATATAATTATGCAGATTTAGATAAACTGATGACAGATTCCTAAGGGAAGCTTTCATGCTGAGTGGACTGGATAAGACCTCTTTAATAAAATCTAGAAGTCTTGTAATCAATCTACTGGTTAGGCAGTTAATCTAGTAATGCTCAGTGAGCAGACTTCAAGATGAATTCAGCATTTCTGAAAACAAGAAGTTCAATGTGAACTGAGGAAGCAAAAAACCCTGTATCCTTTCATTCAAAGGGCAAAGAGCCATATGAGAAGTTCGTGGAAATTTTACTTGACATTAGCATTCTCTACAGAAAACAAAAAAGAATTTTATATAGTTATTCCTAACGGGTTGGTTCTTCAAGATGTTTCTCAATACTGCCTAGTAGTTGAGAATGTAAAGTGCTACAAAACTCTATTTGGCAAAAGTGGAGATATTTGAAAGCTCTTTTATATTCTATTTTCTCATCTTAATTGATTAATGTGTAATTAAACCAAAAATGGGAAAACTATATCTAATATAGTCGCACAGTCAACAAATCTTTATTGAGTACTTATTGTAGGCCCTGGAGATATAGCAAAAACTTAAGACTCCTGTTCTCAAAGAGCTGATGTTCTAGTGAGGGAGCCCATAAGTAACCGACAAATACGTAATGTAATTTCAGAGAGTAGTAAGTGCTATCAAGAAAAATAAAGCAGGGTAAAGGGTTAGAGTAACAATACCTGGTTGTGTGAAGACCTACTTTAGATAGAGAGCCTTGGAAAGGCATCTCAGAGGAGGTCCAACTTAAGCAGAATTCAGGAGGAAGTAAAGAAACAAATTATAATATGATCCAAGAGAAGAATGTTCAAGGTGGAAGGGAGAGAAAGTGCAAGGATCCAATGTGGAAACAATCTCGACACATTTTAAGAAGAGTAAGAATGGCTGAAGTAGAATGACCAGGGGAGGAAGAGCTGGCGAAGCTAGTGAGGAGCCAGATCATTTGGAGTCGTAAAGACACGATTTGGAAGCACTTGGAAAGCTTTAAGAGGGGGAGTGATGTGACCTGATTTATTCTGATTTGTGGTTGCTGTGAGGAAAATAGATTTTTCAGGGGAGCAAATGTGGAAATAGGGACACTATCTAAGAGGCTATTATTGTAGTAGTTCAGGTGTGAGATGACAGTGGCTTGGACTAGAGTGATAGAGATGGAGATGAATGATCAGACTTGAGATAGTTCCTGAGAATAGAGCCAACAGGATGTGCTCATGGACTGATTTTATCATATGAGATATGGAGAAAAGTCAATGACGATTTCCAAGGTTGATGGTGTCATCTACTAAGACGTGGATTGCTAGGGAGGAGCAGCTTGGGGTCAGCAAGGAAGAAGCGTGGGAAGTCGTCAGGAAATTAATAGCTATGTTTTGGATATGTCAAATTTGAAACGTTTGTTAAATATCTAAGTGGACATGGCAACCAGGCAGTTGTATACTAGAGTCTGAAGCTTGGGAAAGAAGTTTGGACAATAGATATAATAGTTATAAATTTGGGAGTCATCAGAATTTAGATGGGATTTAAAGCCATAGAACTAACTGAGATGGCTTAGGAAGCAAGCATGTCAAGAGAAGCTAAGGCCTGAGTAGTGTTGGACTACTTTAGTAACTAGAAGTTGGAGAGATTATGAGGAGACATCAAAGACGGGGAGAAAGAGCGTCCCGTGAGTCAGGAGGAAAACCACTAGAGTTTGGTGTCTGGAAGTCTAAGGGGAGAGAATGTTTCTAGGAGAAGGGAGAGCTGAAAGGTCAAGTAAGATGAGAACTGACCACTGTATATGGCAACTTGAAGTCACTGTAGACCTTGAGGAGAGCAGTCAGCGGAAGGTGGGGGCAAAGGCCTCAATGGAGTGAGTTAAAAGACAGTAGGAGGTGAGGAAGTGGAGATAGCAAAAATAGACAATTCTTCCAGGGAATTTTGCTGTGAGGAAAGCAGAGAAATGGATCCATAATTGTCATTAGGGAGGATTTAAAAAATATATATCTATATTCTTTTATAGTATTGAAACATACTTAAAGCATGTGTGCATGCTGATGATTAGAATGGTCCCAGTAGAGAGTTTCTCTATATCTATATCTATATCTGATAACACGCAATGCTAAAGTTAAAAACTTTCAAATAATGAAAAAATCTGTTAAAATATTTAATATTTATTCAGACAAAATGGATTTTTTCCATATTTTATGGGGCGGAAGTCTGGAAATTTGAGGAACTACTTGAGTACTTGAACTGTAGATGAAAAGGAGAAAGGGGATTATAAACAACACATTGAGACATTGGTGAAATGCTTTACTAAGGTTGTCTGGACAACTCTTTGAATGGTAATATTATCATTTTTATTTTATAATAAGAAAATTAAGCTGAGAAATGCTCACTAATTTATCCAAGGTTAGTAAGAGGGAGAATCAAGATTCCAAATTAGTCCTGATTTACTCCAGAGCCTTAATTCTTAACCACCAGAGGCAGATGTTTCAAAAGTCTCCTGGTCTGATATACTCATAGTGACCTGCATCTATTTAAGAAGACCCTCCATTAACATCAAAAATGAAAAACAATAACAAAAACACAAACTCTTCAGATGGAGTCCTGGTTCTGGTAATGGCAGAGTTGCTAGTATAAGATCAACCTTTGTGCAAACAATACGTATACACTTGGGGCAAACTATAAAAAACTGAATGAAGGTATTACAGAGCAACAAGAAACAGTCAGAAGTTGAAGATTTGACCCTTAAAAGAAGAGAACCATGTTGAATGATATATATATGTTTGTAGGGCTTTCTTCCTGGGGTCATTCCCCAGTCCATAAAATGCAGGGTGGCTAGATTTCAAGCACAAAGCTGCAGACTTATTGGCCTGGACTCAGAGCAGGAGATTGGGACTGCCAGAGTAGTTAGAATTGCGGGAAAACTATGAAACAGAAAAGACCCAGGATAGCTATAGCCATCTTGAGCAAGAAAAATTAAGCTGGAGGCAAAATAAAGCTGAAATCAGAACACTGTCTGATTTCAAGTTATATTACAAAGCTAGAGAAATCAAAACAGTATGGCACCAGCATAAAAACAGACTTGTAGACCAATGGAATACAATAAAATGACCAGAAAGAAACCCATGCATTTTTGTTCAACTAGTCTTCAACAAAGGACCAAGAAAACACATGGAGAAAGAATAGTCTCTTGAACAAATGATTCTGGGAAAACAGGATCTTCACACGCAAAAGAATAAAATTGAAACCTTTTCTTAGACCCTACACAAAAAACATTAACTCAAAATGGATTAAAAACTCAAATTCAAGACCAGAAACCATAAAACTCCTAGATGAAATAGGAGAAAGTTCCATGTCATTGGTCTTGGCAACAATGTTTTGAACATGACACCAAAAGCACAGGTAACAAAAGCAATAATAAACAAGTGGAACTACATTAAACTAAAAAGTTTCTGCACAGCAAAGGAAACAATCAACAAAATGAAAAGACCGAAATGAGAGAAAATATTTGCAAGACATATATGTGATAAGGAGTTAATATCCAAATTATACAAGGAACCCATACAACTCAATAACAAAAAACACACAAATAACCCAATCAAAAAATGAGGAAAGGACCTGAACAGACATTTTTCAACAGAAGACATACAAATGGCCAGAAGATATTTGAAAAGGTGATCAACATCACTAATCATCAGGGAAACATAAACCAAAACCACAATGAGATATCACCTCAGACTGTTAGGACGGCTATTATCAAAAAGTCAAAGATAACCAGTGTCATCCGGTTGTGGAGAAAAGAGAACACTTATACACTGTTGTGTGGGAATGTAAATTGGTACAGCCATTATGGAAACAGTATGGAGGTCTCTCAAAAACTTAAAAATAGAACTACCGTATGATCCAGCAATCTCACTTCTGAGTATATATCCAAAGGAAATAAAATCATTATCCCGAAGAGATATCTGCACTCTTATGTTCATTGCAACATTACTCAAATTAGCTGAGATAGGGAAACAACCTAAGTGTCTGTCAATGGATGAATGGATAAAGGAAATGTGGTATATGCATCGAATAGAATATTATTCAGCCTTTAAAAAGAAGGAAATCCTGCCATTTGTGAAAATGTGGGTGAACTCAGAGGACATTATGCTAACTGAAATAAGCCAGACGCAGAAAGACAAATACTTCATGATCTCACGTATAAGTGGAATCTAGAAAAGTTGAAGTCATAGAAACAGTAGAAGGTGATTACCAGGGGACAGGAGGGGAGGGAAATGGGGAGATGATGGTCAAAGGGTACAAACTTTCAGTCATAAGATAAATAAGTTCTAGAGAGCTAATGTACAGCATGATGCTTTTAGTTAATAATAATATGCTGTATACTTGAAATTTGCTAAGAGAGTAGACCTTAAGTATTCTACACACTCACACACACACACACACATAAAAGCTCGCCATATGAAGAAATAGATGTGTTAATTGGCTTGATTGTGGTAATCATTTCACAATGTATATGTACATGAAAACATCATGTTTTCTCCTTAATTATATATAATTTTTGTCGATTATACCTCAATAAAGCTGAAAAAAATTAAAAGAAAGTGAAAAGAAAAATAAAAGAATTTAAGGAAAATTCCAGAAAAAAAGGGAAGAGCCTCAAAATTTACTTATGAAATCAACACAAAACTGGCTAAATTTTGCCTATATGTGTATAGGCAATATTCTAATTATAGCAAGAAGGCTGAGAGAGCTGAAGAGAGATTTTAACTGTTGTCCTTCTAAATAGCATTTGGAGGTAAAGTCCTGCCAAATTAAAAGATCTTAATAGCCATTTTGGGCTCTCCATTGGAGCTCCAGATGGGCTATACCTTAAGAAGAAGACTATATTTCAGGACAAAGGGATTCATCTAAGACTAAAGGCAAAACTGAATTACATTCTCCCCTAAAAATATATACAGTCAACCCTCTATGAGTTCAAGCAACTGACTGCCTGATGGAATAAATAAAACACTCTTCAGAGGGAGATAACAGAATCCAGAATCTTTACAATGTCCAATAAACAATTAATAGACATACCAAAAAATCAAGACAGAGAAAAAGCAATCAACAGAAATGACCCAGATGTTGTAATTAGTAGCAAAGCTGTTTAAAATAACTATAATAAATATGCTAGAATCTATAGGAAAAGATGGCTATAGTGTATGATGAAATGAAGAATTTTAGGAGAGATTTAGAAACTGCATAAAAGAGCACAATGGAAATCCTAGAAATAAAAAACACAACATCTAAAATAAGAAATTTTGTTAGGTATTAATAATAGATTGAATCCAATAGAAGAAAGGATCAGTAAATTTTAAAACAGGACAATAGAAATCATGTAATCTGAAGCACACAGAGAAAACAAAATTGAAATGAAAAGACAGCAGACACTAAATGACTTGTTGGAAGTAACAATTAGTGAAATATATGTGTAATGGGAGATCCAGAAGGACTGGAGAGAGGATATGAAGCGGATGAGATGTGAAGAAACATTAGCTAAGAAATTTCCAAATTTGCTCAAAAAGAGTAACCCACATATCCAAGAATCTCTGCAAACCCTAAGCAGAATAAAAACAAAGAAAACCTAAGCATGCCATAGCCAAACTGCCAAAAACTAGAGATGAAGAACAAAAACAAGCTTTAAAATAGCCAAAAGAATAAAATACAGGTTACCAACAATAAGAAAATTGATTGAGACATTGAAGTGTAGAAGATAATCGAATGACATTTTTAAAGTGCTAAAAGAAAAAAAATAACAATTAAGAATTCTAAATTCAGAAAATTATCCTGAATATCAAAAATGAAAACAGCAGATTCAACACAATCTGTATCAAAATTCCAACAACATTTTTTGCAGAAATGGAAAAGCTGATAGTCAAATTCATAAGGAGTTGCAAGGGGCCTCGAACAGCCAAAATAATCTTGAAAATAAAAGAATAAAGTCTAATGTTTTGCCTTTCCAATTTCAACACTTACTACAAAGCTTCAGTAATCAAAATAGAGTAGTACTGGCATAAGGATAGACTTATGGACCAACGAATAGAATTGAGAGTCCAGAAATACACCAACACATCTACGGCCAATTGATTTTTAACAAGGGTGCCAAGTCCGTTCAATAGAGAAACAATAGTCTGTTCAACAAACGATGCTGAGACAACTGAATGACCATATGTAGAAGAATGAAGTTGAATCTCTGTCTCATACAACATCCAAAAATTAACTCAAAATGAATCAATGACCTAAGTATAAGAGCTAAAATATAAAACTCTTAGAAGAAAACATAGAAGCAGCTCTTTATGAACTTGAATTTGACAATGGAGTCGTAGATGTAACACCAAAAAGAGGAGCAACAAAAGAAAAGTAGATAAATTGTACTTCATCAAAATAAAAAACTTTTGTGTATCAAAGGATGTGATCAAGAAAGTGAAAAGGCATCCTACAGAACAGGAGAAAATATTTTCAAATCATATATCTGACAGGGTTATTAATATCTGGAATATATTAAAAACTCCTACAACTCCACAAAAAAACACAAACAATCCAATTTTAAAATAGGCAAAGGACCCAAAAAGACATATTCAAAGAAGATATACAAGTGGCCAGTAAACAGATGAAAGATGCTCAACATCATTAGTCATTAGGAAAATGCAAATCAAAACCACACTCAGGTAGCACATCACACCTATTAGGATGGCTGTAATTTTTTTTTTTTAAAAAAGGAAAATAATAAGTGTTGGTGAGAATGTGGAGAGCTAGAACCGTTGTACATTGCTGGTGGTAATGTAAAATGGTGCAGCTGCTGTGGAAAATAGCTTGGCCTTTCCTAAGAAAGCTAAACATAGACTATGATCGAGCAACTCCACTCTTAGGTATATACCTCAAAGAATTGAAAACAGGGACTCAAACGGGTATTTATACATCATTATTAATTGTAGCATTATTCATAACAGCCAATATGTAGAAACAACCAGAACGTCTATCAACAGATGAATGAATAAACAAAGCGTGACTATACACATACAATGGGATATTATTCAGCCATAAAACGAATGAAATTCTGCTATGTGCTACAACATGGATGAACCTTGAAAGCACTCTGAGTGAAATAATGCAGATAAAAAGGATAAATATTATATGGTTCCAATTGTATGAAATATCTATAATAGGCAAATTCATAGGGACAGAAAACAGATTAGAGGTTACTGGGGCTAAGATAAGGGTAGATGGGAAGATTTTGCATAATCATCAGCTACAGAGTTTTTTGGGGTGATGAAAAAGTTTTGGAAATAGATGATAGTGATGGTTGCAGATTGTGAATATAATTAATACCATTAAACTGTATACTCAAGATGGTTAAAATGCAAATTTTGTTATATACATTTTACCACAATACAATTTTTTAAAGAATATAAAAAATGAAAGCAAATAAAGACATTTTTAGATAATCAAAAACAGAGTAAATATGTTGTCAGCATCTCTGCATTACAAGAAACGTCAAAGGAAGCTTTTCATCCTGAAAGGAAATGATATAAAATGGAAATCTGGATTGAAAGGAAGGAAGGGAAAGAACTGGAAACTGTAAATATATGTGTAAATAGAAACATCTGTCTTACTTTTCTTAATTTTTTTAAAAACTAATTGACTAAAGCAAAAATAATAAAAATGTATTTTGGGATTTAAAACATACAAGGAAGTAAAATGCGTAAAACTAATAGCACAAGTGACAGGAGGGGATAAGTGAATTGTGTTGACTAAGTTTC
This sequence comes from Equus przewalskii, assembly GCF_037783145.1. Lineage (NCBI taxonomy): Eukaryota > Metazoa > Chordata > Mammalia > Perissodactyla > Equidae > Equus > Equus przewalskii. The sequence goes on from NC_091854.1 coordinate 521,520, forward strand.
TTGCATTATATATATAATAGTATAATATTAATTCTAGATAGATTATAAAAAGTTCAGGATGCATATTATAATCCCTAGAGAAAACACCAAATATAATAATACAAAGAGGTAATTAAAAACATAAATAGAGGAGATAGAATGAAATCCTAAACAATACTCAACTGAAAAGAAGACAGAAGAAAAACAACTCCACAAACCAAAGCAGACAAACAGAAAACAAAGAACAAGATGATAGATTTAAGCCAAATCATATCAATAATTACATCAACTATAAATGAACTAATATAGTTAAAAAGCAGAGATTGAAGAGTAGATGAAAAAAGCAAGACCCAACTATACACAGTTTAAAGGGGACTCTTTAAATACAAAGACACAGGTTGAAAATAAAAGATTGGGAAAATATACAGTAAAACCAGTAAGCATAATATAGTCACACCAGTCTGCTATTCATATCAAAGAAAGGAGTCTTCAAGACAAGGACTCATCAGAGATGAAGTTATTTCATAATGATAAAAGGGTCAATTCATCACGAAGATCTACTGATCCTAAATATGTATATTCCTATAACAGAGTTTCAAAATACATGAAGCAAAATTGACAAAACAAAAGGATAAATAAATAAATTTGTTCTTATATATTGCTGAATTTGGTTGGACACATGGATTGAAAGACTCAGTATTGTTAAGACGTTGGTCCTCTCCAAATTGATGTCTAGATCCAAGGCAATCCTATTTAAATTCTAAGCAGGTTTTTTTGTTTTTTGTAGAAACTGATAACCTAATTAAACAATTTATATGGAAATGCAAAGGACCTAGAATATAACCTTTGAAAACAAGAATATTGCGTTTCTTAGACTAACTGACTCCAAAACTTAACTTTTTAAAAAACTACATTAATCAAAGTAGTAAGGTATTGACAAAAAGTGTAGATGAATCGATGGAACTGTATAGAACAACAAAAAATAAACATACACATTTTAAAAAGTCAATTGACTTTTGACAAGGCACCAAGGTAATTCAACAGAGAAAGGAAAGTCTTTGAACAAATGCTGCTGTAACAACAGGATATTTGCATGGAAAAAATGAATCTCAACTGATATGTCATGTGATACATACATATTCATTTGAAATGAATGATGGGACTAAACTAAAAAACTAAAACTGTAAAGCTTCTAGAAAAAAATAGGAAAAATATTCATGACTTCAGGTACACAGAGATTTCTTAGAACTCTCAAAGCACTAACATAGTGTAAAATATATGCAGTGTAATTTATGAATATTAAGAATTTCTGCTCTCAACAAAACACGGATAATAAAACAAAAATCTAAGCCACAGACTAGGAGAAAATATGTGTATCCGACAAAGAAATTTTTTCTAGGTCATTCCATGGGAGTTCTAAGAACTCCCCTACTAAATGATGATAATAACAAACAGCTCAGTTTTAAAAATAAGTAGAAGATTTGAAGAGACAATTCATAAAGGAGAATATATATGAATGAATATGTATGAATATATATGAAGAATAGACATATAAAAGGCTCTCAACATCACTAGTCTTCAGAGAAATGCAAATCAAAACCATCATGGTATGCCACTCCCTATGTACTAGAATGGTTAAAATTAAAAAGATCCACAATACCACGTGCTGAAAGTGGAGAAAGAGGAACTCTCCTCCTTTGGTGGTGGCAGTGTGAGATGGTAATGACCACTTCGGAAACAGGTAGACTTCTTAAAAAGTTAAACATACACCTACACTATGACCCAGCAATTTGAATCCTAGTTTTTTAACCAAAGAGAAATGAAAACACACTTGGTGGTATTGGTTCTGAGCTCTTTAAATGTCATTCTCATAAACAAACTTTCTAAAAGCTTAAATCATACTTGCTAGCTCCACTTCCTTACCTCTCATTTACTCCTCAAATCACTGTTACCAAGCATTGTTCTCTTGACTCCCTTGAAATCACTTTGGCAAAGTTCACGTGCAGCCTCCCAGTTGCCAAATGCAATGCTCTCACTTCAGTCATTGTTTTACCCAGTGTCACTGCAGCATATGGCGTCAATGACCACCTTCTCTTCTTGAAATTTTCCTCCTATGGTTTATTGATTATATTCTTACCTCTGGTTTCTAATGACTTTGTTTTATTCTTCTTTGTCAGCTTCATTTACTCTACCATCCTTCCTGATTAAATGTTGGTGTTCTTAGGGTTTTGGCTTTTTTTCTTCTTACCTTTTACAGTGTATTATCTTGGAATCTCATCTACTTCTCTGACTTCAACTGCCGTTTTTGTGCCAATGACTCCCAGTTTTATATCTTCAGCTCTGGTTTCTTTCCTAACTCTGCTCTGTATATTTATTTATGTAATATTTATTTATTTACATAATCCTTAATCCCTGTCATTAAATCCTATTTAATTCCTACTTTAGTGACTTACTCCTATCTTCCTTTTGTCAAGGCCCAAATCTGGGACCTTTGGAATTTTCCTTTACTAACTTTTTCCTCTTTTGTCACATTGAATCTATCACCAAGTTCTATTAAATCTACTTTCTAAATTTTCTCATATCCATCCCTTTGTCTCTATCTGAACTACTACTGCCTTAGTACAAGCCCTCATATTTTTAAATCGTATTACTGAAATAACCTCTTAACTAGAATATCCGCTTTCAGTCGTCCCTGGGATTCAGTCATACCAAATCCCTTATAATTCCCTGAATGTGCCATTGCAATGGACATAAACAGAGAGGCCTGCTTACGAACCCCTCAGAGACCAGGAACATTTGCCGTCATAGTTATATAGAGATGAGAAGATCCTGCCTCCCTATTTTAGGATAGTAGCAAGGGAAGCATTGCTCTGGATTAACCAGATTCCTTCCCTAGGAATTTTCGAACTAAAGATAAAGGAAAACAGTGTGTTTCCTCTCAGATCAGAAAACAATAAGCCACTAAGCCAAGAGCCTCCATCAACCTGACCTCATATCTAATGGAGAATCTCACCTGAGAGTAGAAATTTGGCCCATGGAGGGGAGCAGAGATGAAAGGTGGAGAAAGAGCCCTGAGTTTGTGGTCTCAATGATTGAGCCTTGCTCTTCCCAGTGTAGCTCCAAAGAACTCCTCTTTATCAGATTGAATCAGTTTTCTATCATCTGCAACAAGAGGCCTCATTATTACAGCCTCGCTTTACCCACTCCATTTCTTTTAATTTGGGACTCCTGCTTAGGGGGCTCTTTTATCCTCTTTCATTTGGGTAACACTTGGACATCTTTCAAGACCCAACCCAGGTGTCACCATCTCTGGGACACATTCTCTAGAATCTCTGGTAGACTTTGAGTGACCAAAGGGAAGGGACTCTTTTATTCCTTAAAATCACACATGATTTGATGAATAAATACAAGAGGGAGTGAATGAATTAGTCTCACATCAGCTTGTTATTTTTGTTAAGAGTGTGTCAGGAGCTAACATAGCATTCGTTAAATCAGTTACTATCCACTTTATACTTATCCAAATGCTCTCCAAAATCCTTCTGCTTTTAAGTCCATGGGTGTCTACTCAGACGAACATCTCCTTGACAAATTCTTCTTCCCTATTAAGTTGTCTTTTCCAATGTTTTAAAATATCCTTCCTTTAGTATATTCTAATTTTGAATTCCACTGTCCAAATCCTTTCTTTTTTCAGGAAGCTCAGCCCTGAGCTAACATCTGCTGCCAATCCTCCTCTTTTTGCTGAGGAAGACTGGCCCTAAGCTCACATCCGCACCTGTCTTCCTCTACTTTATATGTGGGACGCCCACCACAGCATGGCTTGCCAAGCTGTGCCATGTCCACACCCGGGATCCGAAACAGTGAACCCCAGGCCGCCAAAAGGGAACTTGTGCACCTACCCACTGCGCCACTGGGCTGGCCCCCACTGTCCAAATCTTAATAATGATTACAAGATTTTATTTACCAACATGTGTTAAAATGTTCACACTATTTCTCATAATCTTGGCATAAATATATAAATCTGAAGGCTATATGCCTTGACTCTAAATAATTGACCATTTTTCAGTCCTTACATTACTGCTCTGCAGCAGTTGAAACTGGATCACTCCATCCTTGAAGATCACTCCATCCTTGATAATCCCTCTTCCTTTAGCTTCTGTGAGAACCTATTTCCCTCTTTTTTTCTTACCTGTCTGGTGGATGAACCCTGATTAGCTCAGATTCAAGTAGAATTTTAAATTTCGTTTTCCTCTTGAATGCACTGAATGAAGAAAGGAACTGTGAAAAGAACCAAAGCCTTGGGTTTCAAGTGCTTGAAATTTTGTGGTCATTGAAGAGTCTCCTTTGGCTTGAGATCAGTTGAAGTGAGTAGTGTTTAATGGAGTTGGTTATTCTCAACCTGCTCTGTCGTATCCTAGATAAGAGGAATTATATCATGGTATATCTTTTCATCGACCATGTTGGCTCTATTCACAGCCAGCTCTGTGAGTCACTTAGGCAATGCATCCTTAGATTTTGACTCTAGCCTGTTTGCCATACACCCCACTCCCAACCCACCACCCCCTAGCTAAGGACATCATTACTTCCTTTTTATTTTTGCAAGAAGCCTTACCTAACGGCTCTGCCTCCTCTCTTGTACTTCCTACCCAGTCTTGACAATGCTAAGTATGTTCCTAAAGCACATTCCAGTTGAAATAATTTGTATTTCTTTTTGCCTACAGAATAATATTCCATACTCCTTAGGGTGATGCTCAATGATCTGGTCCTGATTTAGCATGTCCCGATCATTTTAAGTACTTGATTCCAACTCAGCTGATCAGGACAAAGTTGTAAATAATAATACCTTATGTTTATTGAGTATTTACTCTGTGCCAAGCACAAATCATCCTTAACATGGTAGTCGCTAGATTTGACCTGAAGTAATCCTTGTCTCAACTCGACTCTGGTTCTGTTACTCTGTCATCCCATTCCAACCACCAGCTCCATTATTTTATTTCCTTTCTACTCCAGTCCCTCTGATTGTGCCATCCTGATTTTTGGCGTCTCTAATTGCCTCTGCCATAGTTTTGGTGGAGTTCTGTCTTCTCATCATCATGGCATTTTCCCAGCTTTCCTGTTTGTTAACTAACCCTTTGACTTGTCCTCTGGATGCCCTCCTTAGAATTACTACTACAGGAAGCCTGCTGGCACTGGCCCAGCAATTTGGTCTCTATTCTATTCTTTGGCTTTGATACCAGAAGGGTGTGCCGTGGGCATTCCCAACTTAGCCCTCCTGATTTATTATAAAATCATATTATACAATTCCTAGAATTTCAGGTTTAAAAGGAATCCCAAAGTCCCTAACAGTACAACCTCTATCTGAGTTAAAAGCCCTATGTTCTTTCTATTATTTTGCCATACTTCATAATAGTACTTCAAATATTTGATGGCAGATTTCACATCCCTAAGTCTTCTTTTTAACCGAAACATCCTAGTTCCTTTAGTTACTATCTCCAGCCTGGTTGATTTCCTCTAAATTGGCTTCATTTAATTACTGACCCTTTTGCAACACATGGTGGACAGAAAAACAATGTCCCCAATATGTTTTGACAGGTTTAGAGTAGATCAGGATTTTACGTGATTTACTACTATTTTTTTTCCAGTCTTTTCCATGGAGTAGATTGGGATCTTTTAAAATTCTTAATCTGGAATCAATGTATTTGCTACTTTTTGCTTCAGCTTCAGTCTCATCTCAGATCGAAATTACAAAGCTGGGATCAGAGGGTGCTGTGCTTCTCACCACAAAGGCAGCAGCCTTCACTAGCTTCTCTGCAACAATGCAGAGAGACGCAACATCCAGACATGGTATGAGTGTTCGAGGGTTATGTGCAATTCCCTCCTGCTAACTGTAATTCTCATGCCTCTTGCATTCACTTAAACCATCTGAATGCCAACGAGTGAGACATTATCAGAGGGAAAACCTTGACTCCATGTTAATTTATTTTTCTGTATTAGTAACAAATTCCTTCTCACGCACAACTGATTGAGACACATCAGTATCTATCACAGATAAAATTCCCCAACTTGTGAAACTTCCTCTAGAGCCAGCCTTAGTGGTCTAGCTCTTACCACCATGGCCTGGGTTCATTTCGTCGTCGTGGAACCACACCACCTGTCTCTCAGTGTCATACTGTGGCAGCGGCTCACATACAGAACTAAAAACTAACAACGAAGATACACAACCACGTACTGAAGCTTGAGAAAAAGAAACTTCCTCTAGAGAGCTGGCTCATTCACCCAGTATACAACGTGTAGTCTTTAATCAGTTATTTGAACTGTTCCACATCTGCTCCAAAAGACTAAAGAAATTTTATCAAACCCTTGCCAAAATTCTGATGTCATCATGTCTATCACGTTCCTCTTGTTTAGAGGTTTCATGAAAAACGAAAACTAATTTAGTTTGGCATAACTATCTTTCCCTTTTCAAATTCTGGTTATTACTACTCTTCTTTGATTTTTTTTTTTAGGAAGATTAGCCCTGAGCTAACTGCTACCAATCCTCCTCTTTTTGCTGAGGAAGACTGGCCCTGAGCTAACATCCATGTCCATCTTCCTCTACTTTATATGTGGGACGCCTACCACAGCATGGCTTGTCAAGCGGTGCCATGTCTGCACTCGGGATCCGAACCAGCGAACCCGGGCCATGAAAGCAGAACTTGCGCACTTAACCACTGCTCCACCAGGCTAGCCCCTCCTCTTTGATTTTAAAAGCTTTAGAATCTTAACAAGGTCCATGTCAAGCTCCCCTTTCTATGCTGTTTGACAATCTACCTCCATTCACCGGGATTAGACAAGAATTAATAATTTTTACTTTTTAACTAATTGGAATGTGATTCTCTTCTCTGGTGGCATCACCCCCCATCTCTGGAACACATGCTGCCTTTCCTCCTCCCCATACCCCTCCCCCACCCCCACTGCCTTTGCTTATAGGGGCCTCTGTCTGAAATACTCTGTTCGGTGCTGTTAGGTAACTGTGTCTGCGTGCCTTGGCTATCCGCCACAACCAGAGTTCCAGAAGGTGAGAGCCCTTTGCTATACTTTATAGTGTCTAGTGCAGAACAAAGCCCCCAGCAGAAGTTCAGTAAAGACACACTCTCTGAATGGATGAATGAGAACACATTAGGGTTTTTTCTAGCTTTTTCCACCATAAATACTGCTGCAACCAATATCCTACCATACATGCCCTCTCTGATGCCTTTATTTCTACGGTAGAGAGTCCCCAGAGGGAAGTTATTTGTACTTTAAATAATAAGTGTTGCTAGATTCCTTTTCCCAAAGGCTGTACACACATTTCTCCCAGCCATGTATGGGAAGATGGCTTTTCTCACATCTCTTCGAGCTATAGATATTTTGTGTCTCATTTTATTCTTTGACAGGCTTATATATTTAAAGTAGTACCTCACTATTACACATTTGCATGATCCTCACTATTGCGTTTGCACATATATTTTTGCACATATATTGCACATATATGAAAACATATTTCATATATTTTTTGATCTTTTCACTTTTCACTTCTGTGAATTTCTGCTTTATGTGAACTTTCACACAACTCACCCATTTTCCTGTCTGGTTGCTTGTTTCTTCCTATCAGTTTATAAGCTCTTTGCCTATTATTCTACTTATTCTCTGCCCAAACTTAGCAGTGCAAAACTCTTTCCAAATATATTGTTTATCTGTTGACTTTGTTTATTATATACTTTTCAAGTCTTCATATTTTGTTTTATAACTTTCAATAAGATTTTATAGTTTTCTTTATAAACCATATTGGCAATTTTGTCCCTAGTTATTTTGTAGTATTTGTCAATACGGGGAAAATTTGTTTTTTCATTTGCATTTCTAGGCCCCTATTACTAAAAAAAGGAGAGTCCTGATATTTGAATATTTATCTTGTATCTATCTACTTTACCATTGCTGCTTGCTATGGTGCTGGCAGATCTTAGATTTGTTGGGTGTTCTAGGGTTTCAATTATACCATCAGCAAAAGTGGATAAGTTGACTTCATCTTTTTCAAACCAGTTATTTCATATTCTTGCTGTTTTACATTATCTGTAACGTTATCTAAGGCGATGTTTACTAATAATGGTGGTAATATGTATGCCTGCTTAGGTCAAAATTTTAATTAAAAACGTTTTAGCATTTCACCACATAGGGTAAAATCTATCTTGGTGAGTTTTGGTAAATTCTTTTCCTTCTATTTGCTTTTTTCAATTCTATTGCACTCGGGTCTTTGCTAATAATAACTGCTGAATATCATGAACCACCTTTTCCACAACTAGCTTGTTGGTTACGTTTTTTTCTCATTTAAAATGTTGATTAATGGATTATGTTGTTATGTTTCCTGATTTTGAGTCATTCTTGAATTCTTAAATTCTTGGAATACATTGTGTTTGGTCATAGAGTATTCTTTAGATACATTACTGAATTCTATGTTCTAATCTCCTATTTAGACATTTTACTTCTTCTTCTTCTTCTTCTTCTTTTTTTGGTGAGGAAGATTGTCCCTGAGCTAACAACTGTGCTAATCTTCTATTTTGCTGCCACAGCATGGCCCAATGAGCAGTGCGTAGGTCCACGCCCAGGATCCAAACCTGCAAACATCTGGCTGCCAAAGTGGAGCACAGCAACTTAACCTCTGCACTTCACACCACCAGGCCGGCCCTGAGACATTTTACATTTTTATTAATAAGTGAGTTGACCTGTAATTTTCTTTTTTTGTGGTAATTATTCAGTTTTGTTATTAAGCCACATTTATTGGCCTTAGAAAGTGAATTGAGAGAGCCTTCTGTATTTTTCTCTATGACCTGGAACAATTTAAATTTTGGTTCACAAACTTTGCTGTATATTGGAAATAGCTAGGGAGATCTAACAACCTACTGCTCTTTGCCTCTGAGTTTCTGGTTTAATTAGTCTGAGATGTAGCCTGGGCATTGGGTTACTTAAAAATGTTGCAGATGATTCTCACTTGCAGCCAGGTTTGAGAACAACTGATTTAAATAACATTGGAATTATCTCTTCTTTACAAGTATTTAGAACTCAGCTGAGAACCCATCTGATCCTGGTGACTTTTTCAATGGCACGTCTTGAATCGCACTTCCAATCTTGTCTTCTTGAGGCAAATTATAATTTGTATTTTGACACGAAATCATCCATTTTCTCCAGTTAAAAAAAACCCAACTTGATATTGAAGATTGTCTGTAGTATTCTCAAAATGACTTAAACCTTGTCTGTGTTTATATTTAAATCTCCATTCTCATTTTCATCTTTCCTACTTTTGCAGTTTCTCTTTTTCCCTTAACCAGGCACAAAAGGGCCTTCTCTATTTTTATTGTTCTTTAAAAATAAATAGCTTTCTAAATTTTTTTTTGTTTTTTCTTTCATTATTTAAAATCTTTTCTTTATTAATTCCATCTTCTTAGTTTCTTTAGTTTTCTTTCCTAAATTCTTAAAATGGGCACTAAGTTCTTTCTTCCCTTCTTTGGTTTTATTTATATTTTCTTTCTTTAATTATGAAAGCGTTTAAGACTATGTATGCATTTCCTCTGACTGCAGTGTTCACCATGTCCTGTTGGTTTTGGTAGAATGTCTCTTTTTCACTCTTCTCTAGATAGGTTGGGGGTATCTTTGCACTTTTGGTTTCTGTTTGATCCAAAAACTATCTAGGAGCATCAGTGTTAATTTCCAAATAACTCCAATTTTTTGTTCATGTTTTAATATTTATCTCAAATCATATTGGATTATGTAAAGAAATTATGCCCTATAAATTTGAAATTAAGATTTGCTTTTGGCAAAATATATGGCCAACTTAGTAAATATTCTACTAAATATATCCTCTATGTTTGAGGGGGACAAGGTTCTTTATTTCTATCTATTTCAACAAAGTTATTCAATTCCTCTACGAATTTACTAACTTTTGTCTATTATAGACACCAGTTCTGAGAGTGGTATATTAATGCCTTTCACTGTAACTGTATTTTTGTAGATTGTATTTATCATGTTCTCTTTGTATTTCTAGTTTATAATTCCTTCTTTTTAATGACTGCATGGCATTCCTTTTATGATGTTTCATAATTTTGCATCCCCTATTGATGGTTATTCAGTTTATTTTTTGTGTTTTGTTGCTATGAACAAGTCTGCAATAAACATCGTTGTTCACGTGACTTTATATCCGGATACTTTTATTTCTGTGGAATAGATTCCCAAGAATGGGATTGTCGGGCAGAAGAGTATGCATGTTTTTAATTTTAATAGATATTGCTAATTTGCTATCCAAAAGGGTTGTATCACATTTTGATCAGCAAATATGACTGTTTCTTTTACTCCAATATCCTTGCCAGCAATAGCTTTATGGCTATTTTCAACTCTTATCAATACAATAGAAATATTGTGATACATCATTGTTATTTAACTAGCATTTCCCTGACTACTAGTGAGTTTGAGCTTCTTTTTATGTATTTCAGCCGTTTTACTTTGCTCTTTTGTGAACTGCCTACTCACATCCTTGCTTATTCACGTCTTTATTTTCAACCTTTATTCATCTGTCTTTTAAATCAGTTTTCTATAAACAGTATATTGCTGCATTTTACTCGTTTGGCTTAAGCAGTCTTGAACATTTAGAATAATGACTGGCATAACTTATTTTAACCTTTCCTTCTTATTTGTGGTTGTGATTTATTTTATAGAGCTATTCCTTTCCTTTTCCTTATTTTTCCCCTTTAATTTGGAATCATGCATTTTACTCTTTCGTTAATGATTACATTTCTTTCCCCTATTCCCGTTACCAGGCATATGACAGTTTAGTATTTATATGATAAAAAAGATTTCAACTTTTCCCCCAAACAAGCATCCCTCCACCAAGACTCTCTGTTCTCCACGCTCCCACACTTGCTCCTGAGCCCAGTGGGATGTTGAGATGACTAAGGGGAAAAGCATTCCAGGCAGAGATCCCAGTCTGAGTATAGGCATGGAGGCAGGACTGAAGAGCTAATGTGTCACAGTGGGAGAAGATGCAAGAAAACGGTGGAGTAGATGGCTTTAGATGCCAGTGTGAAGAGTTGGGGCTTTTTATCACGTGCTCTACTTTAGGTTCAAAGCAATTTCCTCAAGAATTTGCTCTTGATGGCAGATGGCAGTTTAAACATAGTAACTCGTATGTTTCTTTTAAATTCAACAGAAAGAAGATAAGTGTCCAGTGAAGCATCCTGGATATTTAGAATAAGTAATCTGGGATTCTTATGCTCTTCAGACAAACACACAGCAAAAACTTATCTGAACAACATTATCAGGACTTCTTCCTTCCCATAACAAACTGAAGACCTAAGATAAATTTCTTTTTTAAGATTGCTTGCCATCTGTCCTTCAAAGATCTCTAAGCCAGTGGAAGTCTATTTCATGGGCATGAGTTAAAGGTAGCACAGCATAGAGAATAAGAGTGCAGGTTCTGGAATCAGACAAACCATGGTCAACCACAGCTCCACCTATCACTCACCTTGGGAAATCATTTAAGTATTCTAGCTTAGTTTTCTTATCAGTCAGATAACAGTGTTTAGCTGGATTATTATGACAATTAAATAAAATAATTCATGCAAAGCTCTTAATCCAGGACAGGCATGCAGTAAATTCTCAAGAAATATTACCTACCAGTACTTTTTATCAGGTCCCATTAAAAATGTGTCAGACACATCAAACAGACTTGCTCCCCAGCTTTGGTCAGCCTGAAACCCAGAGACACCCTGAAGCGATGGGACTACTGCCAAAAGAAAACTTTCAAGGCCTGCATTCTCCCTATGCTTTTCATTAATGTCGGCCTCAACCTCATCTATTGATTAGAAAGAAACAAGCTGGTTTGTGTCGTAATTATTCTAAAATCCTGAGGATGTATTTCTTCAAAAGGAAACAGGACAAAGAGAGATCTGGTCCTCTAGGATTTCGTTACTATTAGTCCCTTTCTCTTCCTAGAAACGCTACAAAACTTTTTAAAGACTCCTAAAATCTCTTTTTTTTTTTTGGAGAGTTTGAAAAATTAGGACTACTGTTATTGAGATAAACCCTAAAGAAGCCCACATTCCCTTTGCATGGCAGAAAGAACGGCCAAAAAGCAGACTCTGGTTAGCAAGGGTGAACCCGGAAAGACATATAGTGGAATAATTTAATTATGTCAAGGATATAGACAAAATTCCAGAGCTGCTTGGCTGAAAATTTCTAAGCAAATCAAAGGAATGAATAAAGCCAGTTGCTCAAATACAACAATTTAAAATACATGCAATGATTTGACAGTTTGTCTCCTTTCCCAGGACTTCCTTAAATCCTTCTTAATCTGCTTAAGTATTTTCAGATTCCCATGGTAGTGAACTATACAAGACTGCAAAAGATTGAATAAATGATTCTTGGGGCGTGAAGTCAAAATTTGCATGAGGCACCAGCGCTGGGCTGGATAGCTGGTGAAATTACGACTGGACCTGGAGGTTTAAACCTCAATATTTCCCTTCTGTGCGGCATTTTATGGCCAGGCCCTTCCCAGCTCCAAGCCTTGTAAGAGTGTGAAATGATGGTGTGCAGGCTCTTCATGTCATCTTCCCTCCCTCCAAAGCCTTATTTAGAAATTCCAGAGGCAGCTTGGTGGTGAAAGGTGTTCAAGTACTTTCCTCTCCTTTTTATTCTCTTCAGAACAAATACTCAGATACTCAGAAAGCCAAAGCAGCTGCCTGACCCAGGTCTGAAGCTCAAAGCCCTGAATATTTATAGGCCTTTGAGAATTCCAAGTCTCAAGTTCAGGTAGGATGCTATTTTTACTTGGTTGCTGTTTGGAGACTTACTTTCAATGGTTAACACACTAGAAAATAACTTTTCTGACTATAACTGTAATACATTCTAATTTGGAAAGTGGAAAATGGTACAAATAAGCAAATAAGAATACCCATAATACCACTATCAAAGCTCTGATTTCTTTTCCTCTCCATGGGTGTATGTGCATAAAGACACACAATGTTCAGATTTTTATGATGTCTTCAAATTTTATATACAATTTTTATTATGCTTTCATTAATCTATTATTCTACTATTTCATTGTTGGAACATAGGCATTTCCTCATGCTAATAAATATTTTTTTAAATATCAATTTTACTGGCTCAATAATATTTTTTGAAAATGTTATTTTAATAGCTAAATTATATTCTGTTATATTCATTCATAGCATAAGAAAAATGGTTCTCCTATTTCTCACCAGCATGGTAGTCCTGGAACTAAATAACAGAAAGGTAATTACCACTAAAGGCAGGAAGCTGGGAAGAGAGTCTTTGAGAATAGTTAGAAGATAAAGGTATAGATGGAAAATATCAGACAAACATGAGGGTCAACCTCCTTAAGCATTGCCATTATCCTGTTAGTCCCTTTAAATGGTTTTAACTCTTGAACACAGCCCAAACTCCCAAGTCTAGCATTCAAGGCCTTCCACAAATTGTTACAACTCACTTTTCCAACCTTAACTCTCACCATACTCTTTTACACCCCCCATGTTTCTGCCAAATGGACCAATTTACTCTTCTCTACTAAGACTTCTGCTGCCTCCATACCTATGCTCACTCTTTCACATTTACTTCAAACCTCTCTGCCCTTCCTCATAGCGACTTTCTACCTCGTATCCATTGAGTCACAACACAGCCCGAATGGCACCTCCTTCATGGAGCCAGGTCTGATTCCTTCAGTCTTTCCTGGCCAGAGCTAGTGCTTTCCTCCACTCAGTTCTCATCTCTACCAGTGCATCAAATTTTACTCAAATTGTTGGTACATGGGCACACATCTTACCACTCCTCTTAGATTATGGGTCAAGGTTTTTGGACATTTTCATGTCACAGCATCCTTTTTAACATTATAACTTTTATTGGCAGACACTAAGGACTTAATAGCATCCACAGTTATACTATTTACTTGTCACATTGTGTCCTTTAGTGGAACTGCCCTGATGCATCTCTCTTATATTCATCAGAGAAATGGTTTTTGTGGTAGCTTGTTTCCAAAGATGGTCCCCCGTATTTCCTCTTCACTCTGTAGATACATGCTCCCGCACACATCAAAATGTGGAGCTACCTCCTACCCCAACCCTCAAAATCTGGGCTGGCCTTATGAATTGGCTTTGGCAAGTAGAATGCAGTGGAAATAATAGCCTGAGACTTCTAAGCCCAGGCCATGTTGCGAGAAACTCACATTCGAAAGCAAAGAACCAAGGCTCTGTGTTGACAGCCAGAGCTGAGCTCCCAGCCAACAGCCCAACACTGACTGCCAGCCCTGTGAGTGAATCATCGTGAATATTCCAGTCTATTCCAGCCCCTAGAAGACCTACCTGCTAGCAATGGTGCCTGGAACAGAAGAACCAAAACCCATGAGTCTGACCCTAGTCAGCCCAAGAATCAGTAGACATGATAAAGCAGTTATTGTTTTAAGACACAGAATTTTGGGGTGGTGTGTTATGCAACGGATGAACCTAACACTAATGTGCAAGTTAAACCATGTGAATTGCTGATATTGGACAATTTTTGACTGGCAATTTCATATAGTTCTCCTCAATACAAATAGTGCCTTGATATTAGTCTATCCCTCTTAGCTCTTATAACCTTCTTGTCTCAGAACCCACTCAGTAAAGAGTGGCTGAAAGTCACCACCATAACAGTAAGTAATAATAATAGTAAATAAAAGTGAATAAATATTGTATGTTGATCAAAATTGAGCAGTCCAACAAAGAAGTGTGTGTTGTACATACTAGTGTTCCATATACAATACCAGGGAGAATCACTCCCAAGTTCAGCTGTTCCAAACTTCAGTTCTTTACATACCACCTTCATGATTTGGGACATATCTTCGTACTCACTGTATGATTATCTACATTGTTTTTATTCAAATTAATTCATTTTAATGAAACATTATATCCCTCTCATAAATGGAAAGCCACGGTGCTTGTTGGTGGGAGTATAAACTCTTGTTTGCCTTGTGGAGCTCCAAGAATTGTTTCCCTTGCTCTTGTTGGGTGGTTCTTTCTCCAGCTGAGCGTAATTTGTAGACAAAAAGAAACCGTAAAGAAAATTATATTGAAGGCATATCATAATCAAATTTCTTAAAACCAGTGATAAAAATATCTTAAAAGCAATTAGAGATAAAAGAGACATTATGTTAAAAGAACAAAGATAAGCAGATTTCTCATTGGAAAATATTGCAACTCAGAAGACAGTGGATCATTTCTAAAGGACGGAAAAAAACCCTGTCAACCTAGAATTCCATATCAATAAAAATGTCTTTCAAAGTCAAAGACAGACAAAAAAAGACTTTCTCAGATACAAAAAACTGAAAGAATTCATCACCAGAAAGCATGTACTATGAGAAACATTAAAGGAAGGTTTTTAAACAGGAGGAAAATGATATTAGAGGAAAATCTAAATCTATAGAAAGAATGATAAGTGCTGAAAATCGTGATGTGGTTAAATATAAAATTTTTCTTAATTTTCAAATATCTTTAAAAGATAATTCACTGTTTAAATAAAAATAACAACAACGTATTGTGTGAGTTATCACACCTGTAGAATAAAAATGACCTATTGGCACAAAGGATGGAAGGGAGAAAAGAAAATATACTGTTGTAAAGTTCTTATATGTGAAGTGGTATAATAGTAAACTGTGATAAGTTAATGATATCTACTATAAACCCTAAAGAAACTGCTAAAAACAAAAACATAGAATACTAACTATGGAGCCAACAAAGAGGATAAAATGGAATTATAATAAATATATGCAATCAATGCAAAAGAAGGCAGCCAAAGAGGAAATATGGAGTAAAGAACAGATGGGACTTATACCCCAAATCACTAAAATGATAAAAGACTCAAACATAAGATCTGAAACCATAAAACTCCTAGAAGAACACGTAGGGGAAGAGCTCCTTGACATTGGCCGCAGCAATGGATTCATGGGTGAAACGTGCCAAAAGGCAGGCAACAAAAGCAAAAATGGACAAGCGGGACTGCCTTAAACTAAAAAGCTTCTGTGCAGCAAAGGACACAATCAACAGAGTGAAAAGGCAACCTATGGATTGGGAGAAAATATTTGTAAACATCTGTCAGATAAAGGGCTAATATCCAAAATATATAAGGAATACATACAACTCATTAGCAAAAAATTAACAACCCAATTGAAAAATAGACAAAGAGGCTGGCCCCATAGCATAGTGGTTAAGTTTGGTGCACTCTGCTTTGGCAGCCCAGGTTCATGGGCTTGGATCCTGGGCGTGGACCTACATCACTTGTTAGCCATGCTGTGATGGCAAGCCACATACAAAATAGAGGAAGATTGGCACATATGTTAGCTCAGGGCTAATCTTCCTCAAGCAAAAAAGGGGGAAGATTGGCAGCAGATGTTAGCACAGGATGAATCTTCCTCAGCACACACACACACACACACACACACACACACGCAAAAGGAAAGGTCTTGAAGAGACGTTTCTCTAAAGAAGACATACGAAGGGCCAATAGGTATATGAAAAACAAAACAAAAAAAACACAAAAAAACAACAAAGACAACAAGTGTCAGTGAATTGGAACCCTTGTACACTGTCATTGGGAATGCAAGATGGTATAGGTGCTATGGAAAACAGCAAGGAAGTTTCTCAAAAAATTAAAAATAGAACTACTATATAATCCAGCAATTCCACTTTTGAGTATTTATCCAAAAGAATTGAAATCAGAATCTTGGAAGTGCTATTAGCATTCCCACATTCACTGCAGCACTATTCACAAGACCCAAGATGTGGAGACAAACTAAATGGCCATTGATGGAAGAACAGATAAAGAAAGTGTGGTATGTGCACACAGAGGAATATTATTCAGCCTTTAAAAAGAAGGAAATTCTGGGGCTGGCCCCGTGGCCGAGTGGTTACGTTCGCACGCTCCGCTGCAGGCGGCCCAGTGTTTCGTCGGTTCGAATCCTGGGCGCGGGCATGGCACTGCTCGTCAGACCACGCTGAGGCAGCGTCCCACATGCCACAACTAGAGGAACCCACAACTAAGAATACACAACTATGTACCGGGGGGCTTTGGGGAGAAAAAGGAAAAAAAATAAAATCTTTAAAAAAAAAAAATAAAAAGAAGGAAATTCTGCAACATGTGGCAACATGGATGAGCCTTGGCAATGTTATGCTAAGTGAAATAAGCCAATCATAGAAGGATGATTACTGTGTGACTCCATTTATATGAGGTAGCTACAATGGTCAAACTCGTAGAAGCAGAGAGCAGAATAGTCATTGCGGGGGGCAGCATGGAGAAGGAAATAGGAAGTTGTTAACCAATGGGTATAAAGTTTCAGTAATGAAGGATGAATAAGTTCTGGAGATCTGCTGTACAACATTGTGCCTATAGTTAACAATATCATATTGTATACTTAAAAATCTGTTAAGAAGGTAGATTTCATGTTAAGTGTTCTTACCACAACAAAATTAAAATTAAAAAACCCGGACAAGATGCATAAAAAACAAATGATCTAATGTAGATTTGAACAGAACCACATCAATAACAATAAATGCAAATAATCTAAAGATTTCAATTAGAAGGGAGAAATTGTCATGTTGGCAAAGCAAGTTGTATACAATAAATCCACTCCAAATATCAATACACAAATAGATTGACAGTAAATGGATAAAAAATGGACAAAAAAGTATAACTAGTACTAGTTACATATGGTAGTACTAGCTGGTATGCTAGTACTAATTAAAAGATACCTGGGGTGGCCATATTCATATGAGAAAAATTAGGTTTTGGAACAAAAATTATTACAAGGGGATAAGAGGGTTTTTAATAATGCTTAAAAAGTCAGTTCATCAAGATGACGTAACAATTCTAAACAATTTTGTGTCTAATAAGAGAGCTTAAAAGCATATGAAACAAAACTTGATAGAACTAAGAGGAGAAATAGACAAATCCAATTATAGTTGGAAATTTCAGTACCCCTTTCTCAATAACTGATAGTAAGACAGAAAAGTAAAGAAACATAAACGGAAGTACTTATGAGATATCACTGAAGATGGCCAACAGACCTCAGGAATTGGAATCGGAATGTACTTTTGCAATCGTGACCACATAAGCCATAAGAAGGATGAGGTCATCAGGGGAGAGTATCTAAAATGAGAAAGGAATCAGTATGGACTCCACGGTACAACAATATTCAAAGCAAAAGTGAAAGAAGACTGTGTAGGAAAATGAAAAGGAAAGGCCAGAGAAGTAGGAGAAAACCCAGGACAATGTGATGTAACGGAAATGAAAACAGAGAGTTGAGGATTTAGGAGTGTTCAACTGTCAACGCTGAAAAGAGGTTCAACAGGGACAGAAATTGTCCTTTCCATATAATACCATAGCAAGGCTGAAATTTTCACACGATAGTTCATATGTACCCAGAAAAGTTAACTTTATTAATATTGGATTTGCGCTCTTGAGTCAACATTTCTGCTATCAGAAAAAAACCCAAAAAGTTTAATTAATTGAAAGCATTTCCTTTTAGTTTAAAATAGTCTCATATTTGCTTAGCCTTTCAGGCTGCCCTCTTCTCCTCCCCTGTCATCTTTTCCTCCTCTTGGGTGTTATAGGGCATATGGAGGCAATAGGAGTCTTGTGGTCCCCAGACTGTTGGCTGGTCCTTTCTGTCCTCTGCTGGATGACCGTTGTCCTGCTCAATGTAGCTGGTGTAGCTGGTCCGGTCTGGTCTTTCCTAGGCATCATTTTATTAACTGCTGATAACTGTAGACCTTGCCATTATGTCTGGTCCTAATGTTCCCACATTTGGTGGTTTCCTAATTCCGGTTCCAGGCCACTTCTGGTTCACTCATCTCCTCAGTCTTCTTTTCCAATGCTGCTTTTCTGCTCCCACACATCGTTAGAAAATGCTGAACCCAAGTCTTTCTTTGGGGAAGGGAGATATTAGCCCTCATGCTTCTCCCCAAGCAAATTTGAATGATTCTGCTGCAGTGCTCCTCCCATAATATTTGACCCCAAAGCAGAGAGTGGCAAGGACGTTTGTGTCTAATATCTTGCCATTCCTTTCTCTTCCTTGACTCCTCCTCTCAGCCTTAGAACAACGTTTTCCCCATCAGTGTGTCAGGGGCTTACCTTACATTCTCTGTCTTCTCCGTGTTATAGCTTATTATATTACATCTCTATGCTCTTGCTATGTAGGGGAACTTTTGGAATGTAGAAAGTGCTTTACTTTCTCTATATAGTCTGGCTTCCAAAACCATTGTCTTTCTATGGATTCAAATAAACCTGGCTTAAAACTTAAAATGAGCAACGATTCTTTCTTTCTTACTGGAGTTCTCTCTGCCTCCATGAAACAATGAATGCGTGAGTGGGGAAGCCTTGGGACAAGTAGGAATTAGAGATTATTAGAAATAAAAATATGCCAACTTCATATTTCAAAATTATTCCCATTATATGTTAAGAGTTATTACTGACTTTGGTAGGAGAAGATTCAGAAGTTAGACAAGAGTTTGTTGCATGGTGATTGAAAAACAGTGAACTATATGGCTACCCCTCCTAGAACCTTGCTGTGAAAGAAATGGGGCCATAACTAGTAGGAAGTGCAGGAGTAAGAAAAATTTTTGTTTGTTTGTTTGTTTGTTTTTTTAATGAAAGAGTTTAGACTCTTATAAGAGCTAGGGCTAGTAGAGAAAGGAGGTTGAAGACAGGAAAAAGTGTTTGAATGGTAGACCAAAGTTCCAGAAAAGCAGAGAAGAGATGGTTGCAGACAGGAGAAATCTTTCCAAAATTCAGGGCTCAGTCAATGACTTGTAGGGAAGAAACTCCACTGAATAAATACTTAGTTTTATTAGAACAATGTTTCCCAAATACAGACATAAGAATCACCAGGGATATTTATTAAAATTTTAGATTTCCAGGCCCTCCCTAATTGATTCTAATTCAGTAGGTCTGGGATAAGGCACAAGATGCTGTATTTTCAGTGAGTAGCCAATGAAATTCTGATGATGAAGAGTGTTTGGGAAATATTGCCAGGACTCGGCTAAATGGCCATAGACTGTGGAAGTGTGTAACACAAGGGTTAACTCTAAAATGACTAGATCACTTAAGTAAGAGGAACTCAAACAAATAAGGAGAAGCAGGGCCTTATGAGATTGTCACAAGGGAAAATGAACTTGTTTGTTCAATTTTCTGCCTGGGAGCATCAAGTTATTTTCACAGTAATGCAGGAAATGTCTGCAAACCTTGGCAAGGCAATGACAGAAACTCCAACCAAAACCAGCTCCTTGAGTCTGCTGCTTTTTACGTGGGCTTCATGTTAATATTCCTAAATTGCTAAATACCAAATATGACTTCAGGCCAATGTAATCATGTTTATTTTTATCATGTACTCAAAGTCCTATATTTAATATCACTTCTTGTTAGGTTTTCAGAATGAGAGTATTCAACGTCTTGGTAATGGAATGAATTTTAATTGCATGCAACTTGGGCTAAAGAAAGACGGTAATAACATCTTTAATTACAAATTGTGATTTTAAACATCCTTTTACACAGACTGAAACTTTCATTTGAGAAAGTTGCTTGAAAATTTTCACAATGCACGTCAGTAGAGACGTGATTTACCATGCCTCCTTTGCCCAGTCAATCATCTCCTTATTCTTTGTCTTTTCAAGACTGAAACATTACTTTTTCAATCACTGAATCAACTTGTTTTTTTGCTCCAGAATGCCCCTAAGAGTCCCGGCCAATGAAGAAAGAACCAAAAACAATAAAACGCTGCCTCCAGATAGCATTGTCCTTCACTAAAAAACCCCCAGATATTTGATTCCATTCAATTCATTAGAATCTTCTCAAGCAAGCCTTACAGATTAGTGTTTTTTTTGAGAGAAACCCTGTTCTTCAATAACAGCAAAGCCTGAAAAGCCACTGCACACATTTTTTTTTGAGAAGTGAAATTTTTGCTACCACTATGGTTAAAATAAAAGGCATTTCAAAAGACATTACAAATGTCCCTCTCCTCTGCGGGGAAGGGTGACTATTATGAAATCCTTACAGAAATCGCTTCCTAATGTTAGGATTAATTTAAATGTTTAAACTTTTCTCTCAAACTGTGTTAAAGTTGATTAAGCAAAGGATAAAAAGAAGATCCCTAGGCCTTTGTTTGGCTAAATACAAAAAGAAATTCTCTAAAACAAGTGAAAAGAAATTACCTAAGGCACATGTGTAAATTTTGATAAAACCATTGTGCTTGAGAGTTGGAAAGGATCTTAAAGTTTAAAGTAGAAACTCTTAATTTTGTATACAACTGAAGTTCCTTCATGCATAAGGTAATTAATGCATAAGGTGCTTTTAACGATCACTTATGTTGGTTGTTGGTAGTAGCATTTTCCCAAAATCTGCAATTAGCAGAACAAAAGAGGCATTTCTGGGGATTCAATATGGAAAAGGGGTAAAAAAAGAATCTGCTTGTGATCAGAAGTTTCTGTGGGCCTGTGCAGCTTTCTTTTATTTATAAACAATCTTCAGTTCTATTTCATATTTTTCCTACCTCATTTACCCAGGTCAGGAAAGATGGTGGCAACAGTTATAAGAGGTGGACCGTCATGAGTTTTTTCCAAACTGTTTCTTAGTCTTCGTTTGACTATCACAGTATCAGAGCAGGACACGGTGAACTTGCTAGTCTCATAGATCCAAAAAATGTTCTGGTAGCCAAAAACCAATACTACCAAAAGTCTATAACAAGATTTGAACCCATTTCTAAGAAAATCAGACTATGAAACATATTATGAGGGAAATGAAAGTTCACTAATATCCTGAAAGTCCTTATGTACCTCCCCAAATCAATCATTTTCTCCCTCCAGCTAGAATATTAGGCAAATGAATGAAATAGTTTTGCGTTCATATTTATAGACAATACAAAGGATATCTACTTGAGAGGGAAAGCCCTTGTACACACCTTCACTGTAACACTAGTCAGTCAGAAAAAGTTGACAGTAGCGTCCAATACAAACCACACTCACTTCAGAGACCAGGAGAGTCAAGTAAGAAATTCCCTTCTTCCCAAAGATCTGACTACTACTGTCAAGTATAAGACTTGCCTGTCTTCCTTTACCCCTCTTCAATCTCATTTCTGCTACTCCCCTTTAAAGATTCTTGTAACCAAGATCAGGAAAAGGAGGTGGGGACCTCTCTGATCTCTAGGGGAGAATGATTCACTATTTTTTCCCTCACACCAACACTGAACTTCTGGAGGTGGAGAATCCAACTCTGTTTGTAAAATGACTTTATAAGTGCCCTGGGCTATGGACAAGGGCTGAGGCTCAGCGAAGTCTAGGTCGTGGACAGACATCCTTCTGGAAAATGAACAAAGTTTATAGGCAGCAATTTATTAGAAGGCTCTCTCTAGACTGTGATGGGGACAGTTGACTTCTCGGCAGAGGTGATGTGTTGAAGTCTAGTGAATAGCAAGCGTTGTCTCTCTTGCAGACCTTGGCTCAGCTTCCAGGGGCTTTCTGGTTTTTGCCTGTCTCTCCAAGCTGAATTCTCTCCTTCAGCGGAGGCCTCCTCAGGTCAGGTTATCCTGATCAGCACAGGTCACACTCCATTTCCTACAAAGTCTTATCACATCACTCTGCTTCTATTACTAAGAACAGATGAAAGGTGGGGAGTGGGGTGGATAAGGCCATCTGCTTCTCTCTTTGTTCTCTTCCCAATGCATAAACCCTATGCCCTTCTTCCCTCTGGGCGTTTGACTTTCAAGCATCTACTTTTTTAATGTAAATTTTATTAAAATTACCACCACCCAGATCAAGCAACAGAACAAAAACAGAACCCAAAAGTCCTATTGTGCTCCTTTCCAGTGACTGTCACCCAAGCAATAACTAGTATCCTGACTTCTAAGACCATGTATTAGTTTTGCATGCTTTTGAACTGTATACAGATGAAGTCATTTCGGTTATACTCTTTTGTAAATGGTTTCTTTCACTCAATATTCCTTTTTCAAGATTGTTGCATGTAGTTAAAGGTCAAGAAACTACCTTGGAAGTTTAAAAAAGTACATTAACCATTCTTTTTCATTGAGATATAATTGACATATAACATTGTATTAGTTTCAGGTGATATTTCTACATGTTGTGAAATGATCACCACAGTAAATCTAGTTAACATCCCTTACCACACACAGTACATTTTTTTTCCATGTAGTGAGAATTTTCAAGATCTACTCTCTTAGCAACTTTCAAATATGCAGAACGGTATTGTTAACTATAGTCACCATGTTGTACTTTATATCACCCTGATTAATTTATTTTATAACTGGAAGTGTGTACCTTTGACCACCTTCACTCATTTCGTCCACTCCCCACCCCCACAACATACCCCTCTTGCCTCTGGCAACCACCAATCTATTCTCTATATCCATAAGTTTGAATAATTTTGGTTTTAGATTCCTCATATAAGTGAGATCATACTGTATTTGTCTTTCTGTGTCTGGCTTGTTTCATTGAAGCATAATGCTCTCAAGGTCTATCCATGTTGTCACAAACAGCAAGATTTCCTTCATTTTCATGGTCAAGTTGTACTCCATTGTATGTACGCACCACATTTTTTAAATTCATTCATCCATTTATGGACACTTAGGTTTCTTCCATGTCTTGGCTATTGTGAATAAAGCTGCAATGGATGTGGCAGTGCGTATATATTTTTGAGTTAAGTGTTTTTCTTTTCTTTGGATAAATACCCACAACTGGAATTACTGGATCTATAGTGGTTCTATTTTTACTTTTTTCAGGAACCTCCATTCTGTTTTCTATCATCGCTGTACCAATTTATATTCCCAGTAACAGTGCACAACGGCTCCCTTTTCTCCGCATTTTTGCCAACACTTGTCATTGCTTGTCTTTTTTTTTTTTTTTTGAGGAAGATTGGCTCTGAGGTAACGCCTATTGCCAATCTCCCTCTTTTTGCTTGAGGAAGATTGTCACTCACCTAACATCTGTGCTAATCTTCCTCTATCTTATGTGGGATGCCACTACAGCATGGCTTTACGAGTGGTACTAGGTCCACGCCTAGGATCTGAACCTGTGAACTCCAGGCTGCCGAAGCAAAGCATGTGAACTTAACCACTACACCACCAGGCTGGCCTCTGTCTTGTCTTTTTGATAATAGCCATCCTAACAGGAGTGGGTGATATCGCTTTGTGGTTTTGATTTGCATTCCCTGATGATTAGTGACATTGAGCACCTTTTCATGTACCATTGGCCATCTGTATGTCTTCTTTGGAAAAATGTTTATTCAGATCCTCTGCCCGTTTTTTAATCAGATTGTTTGTTGTTTTGTTATTGAGTTCTATGAGTTCTTTTTATAGTTTGGATATCAATCCCTTATCAGATATATGATTTGCAAATATTTTCTCCCATTTGATAGGTTGTCTGTTTACTCAGTTGGTTTTCTTTGCTGTTCAGAACCTTTTAGTTTGATGTGTTTATTTTTTTTTTTTTTACCTTTGTTGACTTTGCATTTTTATCAAATCCAAAAAATCACCAAGACCTATGTCAAGGAGCTTACCACCTACATTTTCTTCTGGGAGTTTTGTGGTTTCAGGTCTTATGTCCAAGTCCTTAATCCATTTTGAGTTAATTTTTGTGTATGATGTGAGAGAGTGATCCAGTTTTATTCTTTTACATGTGGCTGTCCAATTTTCCCAAAACCATTTATTGAAGAGAATGTTCTTTCACCATTATGTATTCTTGGCTCCTTTGTCAGAAAATAATTGACCATATCTGTATGGGCTTATTTCTGGGTGTGCTATTCTGTCCCACTGATCTATGTGTCCATTTTTATGCCAATACCATACTGTTTTGATTACTATGGTTTGCAATATAGTTTGATATCAGAAAGCATAACTATTTTTTCTATTTGCATTTTTATATCAATCTAAAAGCTCCTTGTAGCAATATAGATATTTGTGATAAACACAACCTATCAAAATCTGTAGGATACAGCTAAAGCAACAATAAAAATGAATAAACCATTGATATATGTAATGACATAGATGAATCTCAGGAGCATTGAGCTAATTGAAGGAAACTAGACATAAAAGACCATATGCTGTACAATTCCATTTACATAAAATTCTAGAAGAGGCAAGACTATTGTGATAGAAAGCAGATCAGCGTTTGCCCGGGCCAAAGGTGGTGGGAAAGTGGGAAGGAGATTAACTTCAATGGGGCCTGAGGGAACTTTTTGAAGTGATGGACATGTCTTATTTCTCAATTATGATGGTAGTTAATGAATCTTATTGTATGAAAATTATACCTCAGTAAATCCAATTTTTAAAATACCATGAATAATAAGATAAAAAAATAAATGCCCTAGAAATAAATCCAAAAATAGGAAGAAGAAGCCAGTTTTGAAGTGAAGAAAATAATAAAACTTTTCTGCAAGATATCAAGGATAATCTAAGCATATAAGGACTATGCTTTGCTCATGGATTAAAAGACTCAATACTTTAAAAATGCCAAGTCTCTCCAAAGTGATCTGTAGATTCAACACCATTTTAGTCAAAAGTTCAACAATCTTTCTTTGTGGAGCTTAATAAAATGACTTTAAAATTTATAAGGAAGTACAAATACTAGATTAACCAAGGTATATTTGGGGAAAAAAACAAATTGGAGGGATTTGCCCTATCAGATATGAATTAACATAGTGTATTATTAGCACAAGGATAGACAAGTATCTTAAGAGAACAGTATAGAGAGCCCAGAAACGGAACCAGGAAATTTGATGTAAGACAAAAGTAATATTACAGAGCTGAGGTTGGAAATAATGGGTTTTTCAATAAATATCGTAGGTGTTTATGGTGTAAGCACAATTGTTTTATCATCTTAAAAAGAAGAAACTGGATGCCTATCTTGTATTGTATACAAAAATCAATCTGACGTGAAAAAAATATTCAAAAACTTAAAAGTAAATCTACAAAACATTTTTGTGTGTGTGGGGAAGATTGGCCCTGAGCTAACATCTGTTGCCAATCTTCCTCTTTCTGCTTGAGGAAGATTGTTGCTGAGCTAACACCTGTGCCAGTCTTTCTCTATTTTATGTGGGATGCTGCCACAGCATGGCTTTACCAGCAGTTCTAGGTCTATGCCCAGGATCTGGGCCTGCAAACCCTGAGCTGCCTGCCGAAGTGGAGTGCACAAAGTTAACAACTATACCACTGGGCCAGCCCCCTACAAAACTTTTTTGAAACAGCATAATGGAATTTTCTATGTTGGGATAGAAAAGGATTTCTTAATTATGATACAAAACACAAGCCATAATGGAAAGATTGATAAATTTGACCTCATCCAAAATTGAATTATATTCATCAAAAAATACCAAAAAAAGAGTGAGAAGACAGGTCACAGACAGGGTAATGATGTATATAGATCACGAACCGGGTAATGATGTTTGCAAAACATAAAACCAACAAAGGACTGGTATCCAGAATACATAGATTTTTAAAAGTCTCCCAAGAATCAGTGAGAAAAAGAAACCATCCGCCAGAAAAACAACAAAAGAAATGTGTACAGATATTTCACAGAAGAGCCAGCTCAAATAATCCTAACATGAAAGGACCTTAAATGTGTGAAAAGATGTTCAACTTCACTGGTAATCAGAGAAATACAAATTTAAAACATTATGAGAAATCATTTTACACCCATAAGGAAGGCAAATTTTTAAAAGATAAACAATGCCAAATTTTGGCAAGCTGTTTAATAGTGGGAACTCCTATTCACTGCTGGTAGGGCTATAAATTATTTTAGCCACTTCAGAAAACAGTTGGTCTTTCCCTATAAACTGAAACATGTACATTTCCCACAATCCAGCAATTTCATTAGTATGTATAGATTCTAGAGAAACTGTTTCACCCTTCTTACACGTGTTAGCCAGGATCATGTAAAACAATGTTTATAGAAGCTTTGTTCATTACAGAAAACATTGGAAACAACCCAAATGTCCATCAATAGTAGAATGGATAAATGTGGCAAAATTTCATAATGGAATACTACAGAATAATAAAAAAATGAATGACCTATAGCTATACGTGACAATATGTATGAATTATGAAAAAACATAATTTTAAGTGAAAGGATAAAGTCACAAATATACCACTTGATTATATTTATATAAAATTCAAAACCTGGCAAATCTAATAATGTTCTATTTAGGGTTACCTATTTGGGAGTAAAATCTCCAAAGAAAGCAAGAGAACGGTTAGTTCATAATTGAAGATAATGGTTCCTGCTCAGTGAGAGAGCTGCGATCAGTGAGTGGCATCTGAGAGGCCCTGAAGGACTGTAATGCTCTAGCTCTTGATCTCAGCGGTATGTGGTCCACAGGCGTTCATTTGTTGCTCTTTAACATGTGCATATTTATCTTCTTTCACTACTTTTGTGTATGCTATGTTCAAAAACGTTTTAAATTGCAGATTCCAAGGACACAAAACCGGATATTTCAGTTCAATAGTTTAGCTCGGCATCAAGAAATCTCAATTTTTGTCAAGTTCCCATGGTAATTCTGATAAAAATAGTCTGAGGACCACACTTCAAATGCTGCTTATTATTTCTGTGGATTTGAACTCGTCCTTCTTGGAACGTGCCATTTTCAAAAGAGCTACAGCGTGGTTAAAAGATGCAGTTCATAATAAATAAACACACAACTCTTCCAATTCCAGAAACTACCACTTTACTGTACAAAAGACTAAACATTTACAAAAGAAAATTAAAAGGAGTCGCATTTTTAGGCCACATTGGGAAAGTTACACAACAGTCTGATGAATCAACATCGTAGCAGGTCTCCGTACCATGTCAGTACCATCCAGAGAAATCCAGCCAACCATTACACCACGGGTTGAAG
This sequence comes from Equus przewalskii, assembly GCF_037783145.1. Lineage (NCBI taxonomy): Eukaryota > Metazoa > Chordata > Mammalia > Perissodactyla > Equidae > Equus > Equus przewalskii. Next base: position 549,435 of record NC_091854.1, read on the forward strand.
TGTTCAGTACCTGAAAGTCAACCAGTGCCCTCTTGGTTTATCATTTGCCTATAAAAGTATAAAACCCTGGCATCCTTACAAAACATGAAATTATTGTCAGAGAACTTTATAGGAATTAAATTTTGTTAAAAGAAATAAAATATAAAAAATGTGACATAGGTCAGCTGCCAGTCAATATTAATGTTAAATTTTCCTAAGATATATTAAGTTACAACAATCGGTCCAAACAACACGGTTTAATTATTTTCGAGATCTGACTATATAGTGCTGCTGTTCCATGCAATGTTGCTATGGCTCAGTTTTATTTTACATATGTACAGATCATGTTATTGTATATACACATCAAGGAACTACTCCAGCCATCACATCTCAATGGCAGTGCCTAGTTTTTAGGCAGAAAGTTTTCCTTTGGCTTCTTGCTCACAGCAAGGGAGGTGGGCAGCCATTGCCTTCCAAGAGTTCACTGCATTTAGGGAAATCTGGACTCTCAGCTTGTTTTCCTCATGGAATGATGAGCAATATTAAGGATTTGGACTGATAAATAGTGTCTCTGGTTGAACGTTTCAAACATTAGCTACACTTTTGACTTCTGTGCTTCTACAAGACTGTATGACCCTTTCATGTTGGCTCTTCTTGCAAAGTAAATGATCATTCCAATGGCAGGTATTATTAAGGAGGATGCACAATACAGCACGAGAAGTTCAGGGGAAAAATAGTCCTTGTTATTCTCTCTTCCTGGAAAATAACAAAATGGATGCAATTAATGTCTAGTGCAAAGAGAAATTGTTTAATAATATAATAATTACATATTTTATTTTAACAGCGCAACTAGTTCTCTAAAGAGAAGTAAATCAAAGCAGCGACAAGCACCAACAGGACCCAAAATGCATCTTTCTCTAACTTATCCAAGTAATCAGGTGGTATTTGCTATAGTCATGATAGGTCTCAAGATGACAGCTGTTGGCTTCCACAAACTTGGATTCAAATAGATTTAGGTTCAATTGTAGAGTGGAAGGAAGAGGTTAACTTTTTAGGGCTCATTTACAAGAGCTGGAATTGGAGAGGAGTGTTTGCTTTGGGCAATATAAATATCTAATAAAGAGTTAGGACTCAGATCACTGTGAATTAAAATGACTAACCAATTCTCCAAGAAAATCCTTGTAACATGTAGAGTGTAACCTTGATAGTCAAACACCCATATACAAAAAAGTAAGGGAAAGAATTCTTGTGAATGGCTTTTTCAGAGAGAGATAGAAAACTTCATATTTTGTATCTCTGAAGTGGGACATCTTAATACATGTTATCCCTCTTCAGCACTTATATTATGTCTTGATAAACGAGTTCTTTGGATAGTATCAGGTTTCAGCTTAAATGTTACTTACTCAGAGAGGCATTCTCTGACCCACATCTCCATCCTAATTTACTTTTATAACCCACTACACTTTCATAGCTCTTATCACAGCTTATAATTAAATATTTGTTTGTATGATTATCTATTAAATTTGGTTTCCTCCTCCAGACTGTAAATTACATAAGGAGGTGTGTCTATGTTCTCTTTGGTCCACTGTAAATAGCCAGCGCCTGGCTCACTGCTTGGAGTATTTGTACTCAATTAACATTTTTTTGAATAGTAATATATATTTTTTCTTTCTACAGCCTGTCATTTTGTCATTTAGTTGTAACGGGTATAGAAAGTAATAGTACACAAAAAGTTTAAAATTAGTACTCTTTCTAATCTACTAAAATTCATCTGACAGCTGCAATACTATTTAGCATCTTAACCTCATGAGAACATCTAAAGAAGATAGCATGTCATTTACTGGAGATTTGTTGCTGTTTATACCTATGCTTGTATAGCATCATATGATCTCCCAAGTATTAAGTTTCCTTAAGTGGCATACGTGTAGTCTCAGTCCTGGAAGAAATGAGTGACCTGATTTTAGTGGTCACTACATTTCCTCTAGAGGTTTCTAATCACTGGAGGTCAAGCAAGTAGAAAGAATCACGAGGGTCAGATGATAGGGAGTCAATTTTTTCGAATTATTGAAGTATGTAAACTTTACTTATGTTTACTTCATCATAAACATAATAATGATTGCCTCATTTTTCTACTTTCCTTTGCTAGAGCAGAACTAGTCAAAGTATGTGGGTAATATTTTAATGGCATTTCTGTTATCATAATTATAGTGAGGCGTCAATATTGAGGACATACTGGGCAATGGTATTTCTGCTCCTATTGCTTTCTTTTCAAGTTAATAAATATTATCTTTCTTTTTTTAAATTACTTTTGTGTGTGTGTGTGTGTGAGGAAGATTGTCCCTGAGCTAACATCTATTGCCAATATTTCTTTTTTTGCTTGAGGAAGATCGTAGCTGAGCTAACATCTGTGTCAATCTTCCTCTATTTTATGTGGGATGCCACCACAGCATGGCTAGACAAGAGGTACTGAGTCCATGTCCAGGATCCGAACTTGTGAACCCCAAGCCACGGAAGCAGAGCTCACAAACTTAACCACTATGCCACAGGGCCGGCCCCTAATAAATATTATCTTTTGCCTTCAGTTTTCCCTGCGGACATCTGCAGTAAAACACAAATTTGCTTCTGAGTTGGTTACCAGGACAACCTTCAAATACAATTTTCTAGTAGCTGTATAAACACTGAAAATCCTAAAGACTCCCAACCATTTCTATCACTGGAAAACATTCAAGCCAAAACAAAACAAAACAAAATGAATTTTAAAACTCAGCTAAATACAAAGGAAGGCTAGTTCAAAGTACCCAGGAAAGATGTCAAATGTTTGTCTCTGTTCGCATGTAGTTACTTTAAACCATATTTAGCTTTGAGACCTGAATTGTTAGCTTAGTGCCTAATATTCTTTGATTATTCATTTAAGTAATGAGTGAAAAACAGCAAATATGTAAGACTAATTTAGTAAAGCAATTAGAAAAGACAACAATGTGTGAGAGAGAAAGAGTTAAAAAGTGGAGGAGAAGCTTTGATATGTCTTTGAAAGAGAATCATTAACTACAAACAGAATTACAAAATTATTAGGAGTCCGATTTCCTGGGACTAGGCTTAATTAAAGGTGGAGGCACCAAGGATTAAAGAAAATAGGAATGAGTGAATTTCAACCTACTCATAACTGAGAGCTCAAACTGTCCAGAATCATCCCCAACCTCATTGGAAGCACTGATTACATACACCCCCGTGTCATTTTGAGTGACATGATACAAGGTAAATGTTCCATTCTTTGAACATATAGTAAATTCATTGGCCAGATCAACTCTTTTCAGGATAATCACTGCAGGCAGATGACTAAAAGTTTTACATGTAATTGTGATATTTTCCCCTTTTTTAACATTTCTAGATGGATGTATTGATATTGTCGTGTTTCGAGGAGGTACTGTGAAGACAGAAAATATATGGTAAGGCTTGCAATCTTGAGAAATTTGGCCAGATGAGTAAAATTTTTACTCATTTTCTGACCTACGTTTAAATTTTCTTTACATTGGCAAGTAGTTGCTAACTCTGATAGCCAAGCGCCTGAGGCTCTTAAGAGTTGGCATTTGTTTGCAGTCTTGTGCACTCCAAGTATGGCTTCCAATACACAATGAAAGCTTATTAGCACACAAGGAGTGGGAGACTCATCAGTAAAGGCTGACATCGTAAAGGTTGCTTATGCCAATAAGATCAACAGATCCCACTGTGGGTTCACAAGAGGAGTTAGGAGACGAGGGGGCCCCTGAAGTTTCTCTGCTGAGGCCGCTGCCCCCTCCTTCTCTCTTGCCGTCAGAATAGGGCAGGAGGGACAAGGGGCTTAGATTTTTAAGGAGGCAATTCTGTAGCCTAGAGATTCTTTTATGCTGCTCAGCATCAAGACTGCCATTGCTGATTATTATCCTGAAAAGAGTCAATCCAGAAAATATGCAGTTACCCCATGTTCAGAGAATGGCATTCTCTTCTGGTAGGAAGGAAAAGAGTCTGGACAGAACACTTCTTTCTCTGTGTGCCAATCCTACTTCTTTAGTTTCCTTATAAACCCCAGGGAAAAGTTTTGAAAATATGTTTAAACACTTAGGAAATGCAAGACCTCAGAGACCAATGATGAATCGACAACTTGAAAAAACAGACGGGAATTCTACACTCACCAATGATTAATGTCAATTTCCTGGCTAAACTCCATAGGATAGAGCAGCTGTGCAGATGATTTTAGCAAATATTAAGAAATAACCACAATCAACATGGAATTCACCTTCATTTTGCCAATTCATCTAATTTGCCAACTCATCTAATACTAGAAATTCTTTACAATCCACCAAACCTCTGATCTATTATAAAAATAATAAAAAACAAAAACAAAAAACTAACTAACCTTTAACATCAAGTGTTAGACTTCTTAATTGCAAGCCAACTTGGTTTTTAGATTCACACTCGTATACTCCTGCATCCTCTAACTGGGCCTTGTGGATGGTATATTCACCACCTGTGGACTTTAGTACTGTGTCTCCTGTCTCTGCTTTTTTCTTCAGGATTATCCAAGTTTGGGGAACATTTCCACATGTACAGGAGATAATAACAGTGTCTCCTTCCTTGACACTCTCAGAAGGAATAGCTCTAAGTTGTATGTCTTTTGGAGCAACTGTAAAGAAAATTGAAAAGGCACCTCTGATTGGAGTGAAATATAAACCAATTCCACATTAATTAATGACAGCAACAATAGCTATCAAAAAGCTATTCGTGCTGTTTGCATTAAATAATTAGATGGGCGAGTAAAGAAGTCAAGCATTGATGGATTGTTGTAAATGATCATGTTTTTAATAAAAGAAGACATGTCTTATGCTTCTCTCATCTCCCTTAATCTAATTATCTACCTAGCCTAGACAAAGAACGAGTGTTTAATAAACAGCTATAGAATTCAAATCTGAAAAAAATTTTTTTTTCACACTGTTCTGCAAAATTTTTCCTTGAAGTACAAAGGCCTTTACAGGCTTCTGAGTTTTGAGCTGGATCCTCCCAGATCAAAAAATTAAACTGCGCAGAAATGGCTTTTTTACTTTCCTTAACAACCACAACTACCATTTATTAAGTGCCAGGCACTGGACTAAGTACTTGACATACAACACCTTTATTAATACACAATCCATGGAAAGAGGTATCATATCACCATTTTATAAGTGAGATTCCTGTTAAGTTCATCTATTTTGTGACTTGATTTGAGATTCTTTCCCCCACAGGGCTACAGTACCATGGCATCCATCCTAGCGGCTTTCTTTATGGTTGTGAATTGCCCTTCCAAGTTTCTTCCATTAAAATGCAAATTCTCATTGAGATGAGGTAACAAGAAAGTCACTAATACTCTAGTGGAAATAATACCAAGGGGTAAGACAGGAAATGACAGCCCCCATGAAGAAAATGACCTTGAACCCCAAATGAGAAGGAATGGGGGAAAATCCAAATTGACCACCTCAGGATTTTGCCCAAAACTGCATAGTCCTTCAACCTGTCAACCGGGAATTGCTTTCTTCTCAGTCTTGGCTCTCCATTCTGGAGAGAGCAGTTCTGGATTTTATAACTTAATCCACTCTAGTGGTTCCGTGCCATCAGGCTGATGAGCCAGAGGGCATGGTCACTGCTACTCTTAGTCGCAGAACAAAAAGTTTAAATGCCTTCTTAGGCTTCTAAGCAAATACTAGCAGGCACCTTGAACAATTACCACTCAGTGTCCAATTCCGCCAGATATGGTGGCTTTAATCCTAAGTAATTTCCAAATACATATCTACATCTTCCCATCCTTATTTCAACACCATGATCATTGCCTCATAAGTGTAACTGGAAGTCCTGGCACAGTTCCTAGAGCTAGCATTCCACTTGAGGTTAAAAGAATTTCAGGATAAATAACTTAGAATGTTTCATGAGATGGTACTATTCCAGGAGTTTTCTACGCATAGGAAACATCATAGCTCTTCAAAATCCTCAATACATTTTTTTAGTAAAAATTTTGTTTTCAAAGAGGACTTTGTCCAAAACCAGTAACACAACAGAAATAATACTAGCAATAATAATTCATTAATCACACTCTGCTCACCTTGAATAGTTAATTCCACTTCTTTTCTGCTTTTTCCAGCCTGGTTAATCCCTTCACACACATAAATACCAGAATCTTCCATTTTTGTAGAAATTAAGGTGAGAGTTGTATTCTCAGAAAGAAACTGTAGCTCCCCATTATTCAGCTGCCTTCTCCACAGGATTTTTGGAGCTGGAAGGCCATCGCTAGAGCATGTCATATTCACAGAACTACCTTCCTCGAGGATGGAGGAGGGGCTGACCGAGATGGTTGTATCTCTAGGGGCAACTAAAAAGGTAAGGACACTTGTTAATTTGATCTTTTATACCCTGAGTTCCACAGAGTTTTAATAATCTTGCAAAACTGGGCTATGGATTCAGTGAATTAGAACAGTTTTTAAACCTTGATAACTTTATCAAAGGAAGTTGCTGTCTTCATTTACTTTAGCAGATACAGAATGATAGGGAGCAGAATATGGACACATCAAGGATACTTCCTAATGGAATAAGTTCTGTAGAAACTCTCTTGCTACCAAAGAAGGGATGGTCAGTGATAGTGAGTATTGACATTTATGGTACATTAAATATGACCACAAATTATTTGAATCTACTATGTAAAGTGTCTATTTTTCCACCTCTTGAATCTAGACTGGCCTTGTGATTCACTTTGACCAACATAACATGGAAGAAGTAATACTGTAGGACTTCCAAACTTAAGCCTTAAGAGGCTGCTTTCATTGTCACCCTCTTGAAACACTGTGCTCTGGTGACTAAACCTAGGATACTTTCCTTGAGGGTAAGACATCACATGGAGAAAGGGAGGCCCCCACATCCCAGAGAGGGCTCCAGACATGTGAGTGAGGCCATCTGGGGCCAGCCATTCCCTGCTGACCTGCCAACTGACTGAAAATGTGTGAATGAGCTCATCTGATACCTCACTGAGCAGATGAACTGCCTATCTGACCTCTTGCCAGATTGCCAACTCATAGAATCATATGCCAATAAATGGTTATTGTTTTAAGTGTTGGGTGTAGCTTGTTATCACAATCATTATTTTGAAATTTCTTTCCAGTTATGTCCGGCCCTCCCCAACCCCGGAGGTTTTAACTATTAACCTTATGTTAACTATTGCCTGGCAAACATGACAAAGAAATCCATATTAAATTGTGGATACATCACACATGTACTTACTGTTAACATAAAGTGTCTGTGTACTCTGCCTTTGTTTGGGTTCAAATTCCATTTCATCAATATGTAACTTAGCCTGACAAACAAGAACTTTTCCAGTATCTTCAGTGGTGGGGATGAAGGTCATTTCCAGACTCTTGGTCTCTAGGGATTTATTATCCACATCCTCCAAAAAGTTTTTTTTCTTCATAATACTCTCCCCCTTGAGTAATTCAATCTCCAGCCGGTCAAATGGATACACATCAGGAACTTTGCAGCTTACATTGACTGGGTTTCCCTCCACTAGCAGACCACTCATCTCAATTTTTGGATCACTAGGGAACGCTGCAAATATAAAGCAAAAATGATGTTTATACATGACATTCAACAGAAAAATGGAACTAATCTTTATTAAAGGCAAAGGTCTCAAAATGATAGCTTTAAGTCAACTGGATAGAATGATCACCAATGTATAAATAATGACATTAAGTATAATATTTATTATACCAAATGTAAATAATGCTGTTAATAAAAAATACTTAGCACATGAAGTCATCAAAACATTATACTTCTTATTTTTCTTTTCTTAGTGATGCAATCTTGCTGATAGACATGGACTGATCTTTTTGAAGGACACGTCAGCTTCCACCATCTTAGTAACTATACATTTAAAATGTTTTAACTATTTGCCACGACGTATTGAATATTTACTATGTGCTAGCACCTTAATATTCATTATTTCAGTCTTCCAAACAGCCTGATAAAATGATTTTTATTTAACTTGTTTTACAGCTAGAAAGACTTATAGAGAATGTATTCTATAGCTAGGAAAACTTCTAAGACTTATAGAGGCTAAGAGATTTTAATTAGGCATCATATCTAACAAGTTGCTGAGTTGAGATGAGAACCCGTATTTCTCCGAGCTCAGAGCCCAGGCTTGGTTTCACAGAGCTGTGCAGTCTCTTGGTATCAAATAAGACTCACAAGGCACTTCTCAATTTAGACGTTTTAATTTCCAGTGGCCAAGTTTAGGCAGCAAGTTTTAGATATTTCTCAGACAATATTTGTAGTAGATTTGCTAAAAAATGTTTTTCCTTAAGAAAAATGTTGTTAAAGTGATACGTTCTCAAATATTTCCATATTGCATTAAGACTTCACTGCTGGTTCTCATTTCTGTTAAGAATGTGCCTACATCAGCAGATCCTGGACTCTGGGTAATATGACAACACAATAAAATTCATCCTTCTTTTGAGAGATTCAAATCCCTTTACGGACATACCCTAACTCATTCTGATCAAAATCCTGAGGGCTAACACAAGTTTGGGCAGGTTTTCTGGTGGAAAATCTCTGCAATATGTTGTCTTGAATTTTGCTAAATAAAACAAGGCAGAGCAATCCTCTCAAAGAAATAATTTTGTGGTCACTTAGCATATTTTATTGCTAATTCATTATAAACTGAGGAACTATAGCGATGTCAAATTCACTGAGATTTAAGATCATAAAGGATTTTTATTAAGGTGACAAGAACAGCAAGAAAAAGTGGCGTGTGTGTGTGTGTGTGTGTGTGTGTAAATCAACATTGAGATCTAGTGCTATCTGTTCGTTCTGCTTTTCACCTGAACTGCTGCCACTGACCATCCACTATGACCAATCTTAGTCCCTGTCTTCATTTTTGGCTTTCTCCTGCTCCCCATTGCCCCGTTTATTCCCCTCCTGCCAATCAGCTTTCCAAATGTGACTTCAAAACAGTAGCCTTGGGCCTCACCCTCAATTCAAGCAGTTGAGCAGCAGTCATCCCCACCCTGTTATCTGAACGGGTACTGACTCTCACTCCTTGTTCACTATCACTTCTGTACACCCCATACACACAGAGACAGGATGGGAAGCAGGGAACGTGTAGTGTATTCAAGTGCATGATGGGAGAGCATTGACAAGACTCAAACTAATGATTATGGATGCTATGTACAGGTGCAATATATACTTAAGATTTAGGCCAGTTAAGTTGCATCAAAAATTCTGGTTCAGAGATTTAGGAACCATTCACAATGCTAAGTTCCCTTTCTAAATACATGGATCTCATTGTATATCACACACTTATATTCTGTTTCTTCCAATGGAAATGAAAAAAAAAAACAGTAAACAACTCTGAAAGCCACTTACAGTAGAGGTCCACCTTAATTTCCTTTTCCACTTTCTTATGCCCACAGGTCACGATGCACAGGTAAGAATGTTCATTCTCAAAACTCACAGGGCTCAGGGTCAGTGTGGACTTGGTCCCCTCAGTCCTCACCTTCCCACTCAGAGGGCTGTCTATCTGGGTTCTCCAAGAGATAGATGGGGACTCGCAGCCCATGACACGACATGTCAACGTGACTGAGTCACCAATCTGAGTAGCAATCTGGGGTCCAGGGGAGATCTCAACAGTAAACAGTTTCTCTAGGGGAAAAAGAACAAGATGAAACAAAGATAAGATTCTTTTCTACTTTCCCACATTCCAGTATGTCATCTTTTTTTCTGTCTCCTTTCAGCTAACATCTGTGCCAACAAATTATTCCTTTCCACCTTGGGACCATCAGGAATGAGACCACGTCTTTTAAGAATAAAGCCATAATAGTCTGTTGATTCATTCATTTAACAGAATGAATGTGGGTAAAAATTTGTCAAGACAAAGATTGGCATCTTTTCATAACAATAATTCAGTCTCTGCTCAAATGTGCTTTATCAAAACCCTGTAATAGTGGGCAACAGCTTAAATAATTTGAGGTTCCAGTGTGTCAAGCATTATGTAAACCACATTACATTTATTGTCTCATTTAATCCTCACAACAACTTCATGAACTCAGGCTATTAATTCTTCTCTTTCACTTTCTCCTTCTGCTGCTTCTCCTATTTTCCTCCTCTCCTCCTCCTCTTCCTCCTCCTCCTCTACCTCCTTAAGGAAACTCAGGTTCAGAAATGCTAAATAAATTTACCCAGCTTGCAAATGGCAAAATTAGGGCTTGAAGCCAGGTGGGTCTAATTCAAGATCCCAGCTTTTCAGTTGCTCGAACAACTAAATCAAATCATCCTCATATGGAGATTAAACTAGATAGAAGAGAGATACTGAAAAAAGCTACCAGAAAATGTCTTCTAGTCAGATACAATCCCCATAACAGACCAGTGCTTAGAGCTTCTGTACCAGCAATATAAAGTTAGACCATTGACAGTTACCCAGAATCACATTGCGAGCAAAGTCAAAATCTAAGCATTAAAGTGATACACAATCTGAATCTAAAATTTGTCGTTGTAACATAAAAATATTTTACAATTAATTCAGGAGCTGAAAATGGAGATGTGAGGGCAAACTCCTACATCTCATACACCCAGGAAGGCTCTTTGGCTGCCAGCGCTATCCCTGCTGGGCACAAGGCTGCTTTGGGATGATTGCTATCTAGAGAGAAAGGAAATTCCAAGTCTCCACTCCCTGATCCCCTGAAGAGACTGAGAGTGGCTGGGCAACTCTGAAGTGACAGATGAGGCTCCACAGAAAATCACTAAAACCATCCTTGTAAATAACAAGCTGGAGATAGAAGAAAGAAATCTCGACATATAAATAATCCAAATACACTACATTTTGCAGGGTTCTCATCTGTGCCAGAAGTTATTTTTCTCCTTTTGGGTTGTCTAATTGTGACATTGTGGTATCTTCTAAAGAAGGCTTTCCTCAAATTACCCCAATAAATTGATATGCTGTTACATTTTGAAAGAGAAAGATCATTCAGAAAAACCAGAGTTTCTGAATTCCTTATATGCTAGTGTGAGAATAGGGAACTTTAAAAACAGAACCACTTCCTGCCCATTAACAGTTCTCAGATCATTCTTTACGGTGACTGTGTATGTTACCATGTGAACTGGTGGCTCCTGCGGGAGTAGTTCATAGGTAACTGAAAGGCCAAGTTCAAGTCTCTCTTCCGTACTTAAGGTTGTTAGTATCCTGTGATACAAAGTGCAAAACAACTCTCCCTACCCTGCAGAATGCACTTCTTTTTCACATGAAAGAGGATTCAGCTTATTATGGGGTGGAGGTATTCCAGGTTGGATGATTAGCTTTACGTGTTTTTATTAGTGTAATATCTTTCCTAGTCTCTTGAGAAGGCTAATCCGAGTTAACCTGCTGATGGTGAGTGTGAATTTTATTTTTTTAACCATCCAAGTTTAAACTCTATGTTTTCATATTTTAAAACTGTGTTGCCCATGTTTACAATTTATTCACTCAACATTTACTGAGCACCTATGATGTAGCAGGCACTGAAATATTAAAACACACACACATATAGTTCCTGACTTTAAGGAGCTTAGAGTTTAATCGAAAGACCCACTTAAATAGATACATTATTTTGCCTCTTACTGACGAACTTTTCAATTATCTATGGCAGTTGCCATAACTTTTTCATGTCTGTTCCCAGCAGTAAGCACAACTCTTGGATTCTTGGTCAAGGGCTCTTAATATGTGTTGAACTGAACAGAAGAATATACGTCAATAAGAAGTGTTGACTGGACACAAAGGGAGGAACGACTAGGTTTGTCCAGCACAGTCTGGAATTGGGAGGCTGACATGAGCTTTGTCTTGAAGGACAGCTAAGACTTTGCTGAGCGAGAGAAGGGTATTCCAGGCAGAAGGAATGAACAGAGGTACAAGGTACAAGGTACAAGGTCACCAACAAAGCGGCAAAGGTAGTTTCTGACCAGATTGTGAAGAGTTGTATGCAACTATTTTAAGAAATGTGAATTTTAATTTACATGCAATTCGGGTTTGGTTGAAGTTATATAAATGAACTCCTTTTTTTGTCTAAGGTACATAACTCTGGTAGGAGAGTGTAGGATTGATTATCTTGGGGACAGAATGATAGCAGGGTGACCATTTAAAGACAGAGAGCTATAGTTGAAAAGTCAGAGAGTTTTGGATTAAAATGAGCCTGTGTTAAGATCATAGTAAATGCTACTAATGAGCTATTTGGCTCTAGGCAAATGATGAACTATGCTGAGTCTAAGTTTTTATTCACCTCATAAGGTTGTGGTAAAGACTAACAAAATAACATACATAAAGTGTAAAGTAGAATTCTCAGCAAATATTAGGTGTATAATCAATAGGAGCCATTGAGACACCACAGTATTAGTAATTGCTAAGCATCTCATCTGTAAAATAGGTATAGCATACTTTTTAGTTATTTCTTGAAGATTACAGATAACATATGTAAAGTGATAACACATGCAAACTGCCTGGAATATAGCTGGTGTTCAATGAATGTTGTTACTTAAGAACATCTTGCAAGGGTCCAAGTGACAAGATAAACTAAAGCAATAGCAAGAAGGTTGAAGAAAAGAGGCTAGATTCTAGGGATCATTTTGAGGTAGAACTGACAGGATTTGGTGACATGGAATGGGAACATGAATTCGGGAGTAAGCAGCATATGGTAGTCCATATCTTGGGAGTCTGGAGTGCCAAGAGAAGAGGATCAGATGTAATAATATGAGAATACTAATATTCAAGGGGCAGAAGGAAGAGAGAAAAGCAAGGAATGAGGCAGTGAAGGAATGATGCGATATGGAAATGAATCAGAAAAGCAGAGCCATGGAAGCTCTAGGAAGAAAGACTTCCAAGAAATATGAGTAAGATGAATATATAATTGTGCTAAAGTACATGACAATCAGATGGGTCATCAGTAAAATTCAGGGAAGCAATTTTGGCATCAAAGTTGTTTTTCTATTGCTCAAATCCCAATGACAGCACCTTTATCATTCTTTTTCACATTCTACTTACCCTGAACAATTAATTCCACCTGTGTTCTGTCTCTTCCAGCCAGATTAACTCCTTCACACACATAAATTCCAGAATCTTCCATCCTCATAGCAATTAAAGTGAGAGTTGCGTTCTCAGAAAGAAGCTGTAGATTCCCATTATCTAACTTCTTGCTCCAGAGAATCTGTGGAGCTGGTAGACCTTCACTGGAACATGTCATTGTCACGGAGCCACCTTCCTGCAGCCTTTTGGAGGGATTCACAGAGATAACTGTGTTCCTGGGTGAGACTGAAAAGGCAGAGCACGATATTAGTAATTGCTAAGCATTGTCTCGATCCAAAAAGGATGGTGTATTTCTCTCACAGACTGTATTTATGTGCTTTTACAAATTTGGCAAACTTACTCTGCCAAACCAGTATAGAGAATTGGGGAGTCATAAAAATTAGTTAATCCAGTTTTTGACTAATTTAATTCAGCTACTTTTTTGGATGTTTGGTGTTTTCAGATGGCCATAGATACTCAGAAATTAAGAAAGACCTTTTGGGTAATGTGGTTCAATCTTCCAGATAAGTAGAGTCCCATCTCAGCATCCTTGCCAAGTCTTCATCCAAGTTGGCTCAACACTTATGGCACAAGGCAATCTCCTACCTTACAAAACTTCCATTTGATTTTTGGACAGCTCTAAGTATTGGAACATTTTCTCCCTATTAAGCTGAAAATCTTCCTCTTTATAACTAATTTTTACACATTGGTCATAGTTTAGTCCCCTGCTGTTACAGAATAAATCAAATCCCTCTCCCACATGACTGTCTTTCAAATACTTAATTATAGCTCTCTTTCCCAAGTTTTATATTCTCTAGGAAAAATATCCCCTATTTGACTATTCTTTTCAAAATATTGATGAAAGTCTTTCCATCTCATTCTCTTTCAGCTGAACATGCTATAGTTGTCAATACTCCTTTCAAATGTGGTGTCCTGAGGAGAACACAGCATTTTAGTCTGGAACAGAGCACAGAGAGTCCAATTCTACACAATTCTAGGACTACAAGACTGCTTAAATCTCCTGGCCCTCTCAGGGAGGGTGGAGGCAATCAAAACTCCTGTCCAGTCTGCCAAATGCACATGTATACGTGTGAGCACATGCATATGCACACATACAGAATAAGTGCTCACCTGGTAAAATCCCCATACCTTGATATTTCAAGGCATATTATAAGAGTTTACAAAACAGGATTAAAAACATTTTATCACTTGAGCCTATTTCTTACTCCCCAATCAGGTAGTATTATTATTCTCTTTTACAGGTTGGGAAATAAAGATATTGAGTGACTCAAGTTTACACGGTTAGAGGAGCCAGAACCCAAGCTCAAGTCTTCTTACCCAAATCCAGTGCTCTTTTTTCATTGAGTTATGCTGTTGACAAATATTATTTTCTCAATGAATAAAAATGGAGTAAAAACTACAAACAAGTTTCTTCTTGACTTTAGCTGCTAAGTTTATTGCCATATACATCCAAGACTAAGTTCCCATAAAGACCTGACTACATCACGTGAGTACTTACTGTAGACTTGTAATGTTTTTGTAGTCTCCTTTTCTTTGAGCTTAAAATCAATTTCATCAATGTGTAATTTAGCTCCACAAACAAGAGTTTTTCCACTATCCTCATTGGTAGGAGTAAAGGTTACTTCCAAACTCTTGGTTTCCAAGGCCTTGACATCCATATCCTCTACAAATTCCTGATTCTTCATGAGATGGTCACCCTTGAGTAAATGCATCTCCAGCCTGTCAAATGGGTAAACATCTCGGACCAAACATGTGACCGTGACTGGCTTCCCAACCTCCAGAAGACCACTGAAACTGATCTCTGGGTCCTCAGGGAAAGCTGTAAAGGTCAAACAAATACATGTCAGTGGGGTTTTTGCTCATGTTGCATAAGGTCCCTTATTGATTTCATGCAAGGTAAGCCAAGCCTAATGTTTTTGTTAATACAGTCCTAATTTATTTTTTAAATCGCCTTCCACAGTTCACGAATCGGAATGAATCACCTTTTAGAGAGTTCTTCAGTTCTTATCCTGCGTGTGCTAAGGGTTGTGTGTTATTGGAGTAAAAGAAGGCAGAAGAACTTAATGTTTATTGAGTACTTATATATGCCCATCACTGTGCTTTTCATTTAACATAAGTGATTTCATTTTATCCTCACGATAACCCTAAGAGATAAAGACTACATTTTACAGATATGAAAACACAGACAGTGCATTTGCATAACTTGCCTAAGGTCACACAGCTAGTAAATGATTTACTGGGCTGAGATTTAAACTCAGGATTTCCATTATTCTGCATTGCTACTGTAGATTTATATTATGTTATATCACATTCTCTTATTTAAGTCAGGGCAGATATATTTCCATTTTACAGATAAGGAACTTGAGGCTCCGAATGTCATTGCAAAAATAGTTATTGGGCAAGGTATTCTAAGAAATGAAAAGAACAACTTTAAATAATTGGCTTCTGAAAATGAAGCCTCTGACTGGAATTTATCCACCAGAAAGGCATACCTGTGCCATCTTTAAATCCTAGAAGGCACATTTGCCTGCTGAAATGCCCAACTCAAAGTCCTAAGCAGTACTCCATTCGAAACTTTCAGCGCCGAGGCAACACCCTGTTTCAGTCAGCCACTGCGTGCTTTGCAAGGCCTACCTTTTCATTACAAACCTTCATGATGGTAACACATTGGCTGGATTCAATACTCTGTTTAATAAGAACACAAAGGTCCCAACTCTAAAGAATATTACGATAGAATGTGGAATGAAGACAGGACTGTTAAACATAATTAGAGACAGACATTCTTGAAGAAAAATCTCAGGCAAGATAATTAAAGCCAGAGGGTCTTCGTTTCTCTTTTTTAAATCTTCAGCTATTTGGTACTTGTGAGCAAAGGCAAAGGAAATGGAAATGCTTTGTTATGTGAAAAAACGTATTTTATATTTTTCCATCAATAATTTCTGATCCTCATATTCTGTGAGAAATGTGCCTATAGTCCACATAGTTTGCTGTCAGGTAATATAAGAACTTGCTACTTTTCCCTGTATTTACATAAGGGGGCCTTTCAAGGAGCACAGGAGGCTGCACAGACATGAGCTATGCATGTACAACCAGCATAATTGAAAGCAGCCGGCCAGGCACAGTTTCTTGGGAAGCATTAGCAACACATGGGGCTTGTTGAAGAATCAGTTAACGTTACTGGGCAAAGTTGAGCTCCACTGCACCAGAAGGGAATCAACATATTTACAAGATAATCAAATGAGGTTTTCATGAAGAGATGACCATAAAAGAGTCCAGTTTTTTTAAAGAGTCGTCATCAGTAACTAAAGGCAAGTGATTTATTTCAGGTTAGTTTTTTACTCCCTTGCTAACTTTATTTTCTAGATTGAGAACAGATTGGGATGCATTTTGGTAGAATGGTAAAACTAAGGATAACCATTCATATTAGCAAGGCAAATCTAATTTATTATACAAATACCTTTGAGGTTGAGCAGTTGAGCATTAAGGTTTAATGGCACACACACACACAAATTCCTAAATGTATCTATGTCAAAACCAAATGAGTGAAATGTTTGCAGATATTTTTCTTATGTCTAAGGGGAAAACTTTTGTACAAAAGCCTACTACTAAATTATAGATCTCCTACTTAAACTGATTTTAAGCACTAAATTGCATAAGAATAGATAAATGGAAAATCTCTGAAGGATGGAATTCATAAATCATTTAGACATACGGCCAAGTAAACATGAAATGATATAATCAAATAGAAATTTAAAAATGAATAAAATAAAAAGAACTTTGGAGATCTTTATTTTATGGCTAAGAAAACCAAAGCCCAGAGAAGTTGAGTCTTACCCACGGTCACCAAGTTTGTGGCAGAGTTAGAAACAGAAGGCAAGATTTGGGTTCCTGATCTCAGCTGTCTATGGCTTTCTTGGTGCAGTATGTCCTCTAGCCAAGAATCGGGACATGAATATCCTTTTAAATTTTTTTCTTTTAAAGATATCCTTTTTTAAAAACTTATTTTAAAGCAAAACTGAGAGAAAATCAAAGATTCTCTAGAGTACTCACAGTAGAGATCCACCTGGACTCCTCTTTCCTGTTTGTCATGTCCACAAGTCGCCGTGCACAAGTAAGAGTGTTCATGCGCGAAACCAACAGGCTCCAGAGTCAGTGTGGATTTGGTCCCCTCGTTTATCACCTTCCCATTCAGTGGACTGTCTATCTGGGTCCTCCAAGAGAAAGATGGAGAGTCGCAGCCCGTCGTGCTGCAAGTCAGTGAAATGGAGTCACCAATCTGAGCAAGAATTTTGGATTCAGGGAAGATCTCAATTTTAAAAGCTTGAGCTGCAAAGGCAAAAAGAGAAAAGCAAACTTACTATTGGTTTGTTTAATATTCTACTCCCTCTCCTCTGTTCTAGTATAACGTCCAAAATACAAACTGGGTGATCTGTCCTAAACTGCTCCGAACCAAGTACAAGGCAACCAAAAAGAACTGGAGTCATGGCCAAAGAAGGTGTTGGAATCATCTTCACTTAGGAGAACTCTCAGTTCTAACCCCGGTGCCCGTTTATCAGAGTTGTTTTGTTCTGTGCTAATTTTGATCTCATTATCAAGCACAGGAAACTAGACCTTACAAGAGATAGAATTCAATTACTCACTTGACAGTGGAAAAAGGTATCCAAAAAGCGTCAATTTGCAGCTCCAACTATGACACTTTAATGGTATATAGCAATATGCAATAGCACACTAAAGGTTAGGTTAAATTAGAATTTCCCACTGTTTGAAAATCCTAGTGCCTTTCTTTACTACCATAGCAAAACTGACTGAAGCCAAAAATCAGGGCTAAAATGGAATGTGAGCATTTGGAACAGATCAAGGAGAAGAACTTACAAGCTGCAAACACCATCCAAAGTATATTTAAGGCTCCAAAGATCACGACCGTCTTCCTAGGCATTTTAAGTTGCTCCTGTGATGAGAAAATAATGGTTCCAAAACTCTTCTTTCCGTCCCACCTGAAAGTGCTCAGGAAGTCTTTAGCTCCCAAAGCCAGTGAGGCTCAGTGAGGAGTGAAATGGAAAGTCTGCTCTTTATAAAGGGTCTTGTTGCAGAGGCGCAGAGGCGGAGGGAAATCCCTTCGAGGGGAAACCCGGAGCAGAGCCAAAAAAAAAGTTTAACTGACACTCAGCCAAGTCCAGTGTTAACCCCTTCAGTTCCTCTCAGTACTGAACCTGCTCCCTCTGCCCTAGGAAAATGGAACACTTCCAAAGCTATAAAATTAAAGCTTTTCCTGATTTTCACTCCAAAATGATATATTTGCGAGAAAGGTAGGTAACAGTCATTGCAGCATGAAGCTTTCTGAATCCAGTGTGGGAAAAGAGAGAGAGAGAGAAAATAATAAATCATACTCTTGTTTTTGAAGTGGCTAAATAACTACTATGTCATGTGAACTGATTAAGACATATTTGCAATGCTAAAATAGGGGCTAACTTTTCTCTTACAAGACAAAGGAAAAAGTCTTATCTTTTGACGAGTAATTCTTAAAAAAGGAGACAGCATAACTTCTTAGTTTTATACTTTTTATTCAGAAAAATGGTTCTTTTGACTTCAAATATCAACTTTGTGAGATGATTTTTCTTAAGTGGAAGGTAAAGGAATGCTACCAAAACAGGAGAAATAATTTTTCTCTTTTTTTTTCAGAAAATTTACCAACACTTTGGTTCAATTGCTGGGTAATTGGAAGTCTTTCTGCAGACTTAAATGCAAATGTACAGAATTTATCTGAAGTAGTAAATCTCTTGGACTGTGAGATTTTACCACAGACACAGTGAAAACATGAAAAATAATTTGTTTTTGTTATAGGGGAAATGATGATAATCAATTTTATGCTCTTTTGTCCCCCAGTGAAATTTCTTTCTCAAAGCTGTTTTAAAATGGCTGTTTTAGCCTTACACACACATAGCTCAAGTCATTGCAAAATGCTTGCCCATCAAAAAGAAACCGGAATCGGCACTTCCTTGTAATACATACAGGCAGGTCTACCACCCACATTGGATCCCCAGTTCCTTTCACGGCTGACACCATTCTTGTTCATCATTGTGTCTCCCTCTGCCTTGCCAATATCTAATGCATGATTTTGCACTTAGTGGATACCAAAAAAAGTGCAATAATAAATATTATAAATTAAATTTTGGAGAAGAAACTTACGAAGGCTAACAGTAACACGTAAATACTGCATGAGGAAAATGTTGGATTCTACAAGAAAATCCCAAAGCTCACAGAATCATGGGGTATGTATGATAAACAACCCTGTGCTATGTGATGAAGGCTATCACTGAAGTTTGGAATCTACACCTGTCCCTACATGGCTGGGGAGGCTTCTGGGCTTCCTCCTGGATACTCATGAGGCTCCCATTAAAAACCAAGGAGAGAAAAAGAAGTGGGAGAAGCTGTTCTAGGGCTGTGATGATAGGTCAGTGTGACTTCAGCTACCAAATATCTATCAGAAAAATGGCTTCAGGCAAAATTAGCTATAAACAAGTAACCTAGAGGTCCTTTACAATATTAGTGTCATGAGAGAAGATGATCAGAACCATTTATGTTGATGCTTAACTTCAGGAGAGATCTAAAGGGGATTATGGAGTTTGAATGCATTTCTCTGATGTGCAAATACAAGTGACCATAGAATCCAAAATAGGATCACAAAGACTAAGTTATGGAAAGTAACTTCAGTTTCTGGATATGATTTTAAGTTTGGAACATTAGAGAAAAGCCTAATCCATTGAATTAGTTCATAGTAGTTCCAGCAAAACATTTGATAAAGTTCTTCACTGTATCTTTGAGTAGGATATCATTGTAGGTTCTGCCTCTTTCTCCCAAGTTGAATTGATTACATTCTCTTCTGTGGTCTCTCTACACTAGTGAATACTGGTAGCAGAGGGCTTGTCATGCTGAGTTTATCTGTTAACATGTCTATCTTTCTTAACTTACAAACTCAAATGATTTCATCTTTTTCATATTAGCATCTAGCCCAGAATAAGGTGTTTATTAAAATTTATGGAATGAATGAGTGAATAGAATTGCAAGTGAAGGTTAACGGATTGGGACTAATCTTCCTGGAGAGAGGGTTATTGTGTTTTGTCTTTGAAATTGTTCAGTTCAACATTTTTGTCAGTAACACAGAAGACATGATTATCTAATTCATTCATAATGCAAGACTGAGAAAGATAGTGAACCTTGGAAATAATAGAATCAAGGTAAGGAAGATCACAAAAGATATAATAATGGTCCAGATGATGAAGTGAACTTCAATGGGAATGCATTAAAGTCTAGCATTTAGACGTAAAACGCCAAATACTTAAGTACAATATGGAGGAGAGTTGACTTGACCATAATCCGTAGAAAGACCCTCTGGTGGTTTTAGTGACCCCTAAAGTGAAAATGAGCCAAGATTGACTTGGGAAACCAAAATATATGCAGTAAGCTCATGCAGCACTCATGGCATTCAACCTTCTAGTCACCTGAGGCCATGGGTCTCCAAGACCACATTGGGAGCAAGGGTGTCTGATTCAAGATGCCATTTCTCATGAGACGGATTGAAAAAATAGAGTGTTCAGAGGAAAGTGATGAGGATGGTAGACAGCTGCAAAATCCCTGACCTAGTAGGAGCTGTTGAAGGAACAGGATGTTTTGTTTGGGTAAGAGACACCTATGAAGCCAAGTGATAACTGCATGGCTGATGTGTGGAAAAAGGAATATACTTGTTGCTCTGTGTTATAGGAAGGGCTAAAAGTAAGACTCATTGGTAGGCAGTTACTAGATTATTAACTCTAGGAGGGCCAGGAATGTGTGTGTACCCTGTTTACCATTAGAGCTTCAGCACTTAACATAGTGACCACTAGATAGTAGGGGCTCAGTAAATCAATATTGAATGAATAAATAATAACAATTTAAAAGAGAATTTGACTCATAGCTCAATAGTCATGAGTTCAAATCCAGCTACTCCACCTAGGAATTGTAAAACCTTACACAAGTATAGATAGCCTGTCTGCATTTGTTTACACATGCTCAAAGAGGGATAATAGTACCATTTCAAGTGATTCACATGATTTTTATGACTATCAGATAAAGTGATCATGTGAAATCTCTTTAAATAAATATACAAAGTGCTATATAAATGGCATGTAATAATATTAAGATACAATCATATTAAGTTCATTGTAAAGAAGGACTTTCCAGTTATTAAATCTTTTCAACAATGGTATGGGTCACCTTGTGAATTCGCCAACTCCTGGCCACCGGAAGTGGTCACGTAAGGTTGGATGACATCTCCCAACAATGTGATAGAGGTCAAGTTTTGCCTTTTGTGACATATCCAATTGGATGGCCACTAAGCTGCCCTCCCATGTTAAGAGTCGGTTATTGTGGGCAGTGCTATCCATTCTTTCTAGCCTAATTTCATCAATCTCCTCATTGTCCATATGAAAATTCTAAGCATCTTCTGATACTTCTCTGGTTGGACTTTGAGATGCTTCAGGCATACTTCTTTCAACCTGTTTAATAACTACTGAGTTTGTAGCAACTCCAACTCTTTCATGACTTTCAAGCAGTCAGTTTATCATGGGTCTCCCTGAAGCAGTTCCCTAATTTTTTTCTTGAGTGACCTAACACATTTAAGAGAAGCAACACTACCAGTAGTAACAGTGGCTCATTATGAGAGTGATTTTCACCCAGGTGAGAGGAAAAGCAATTCCTTTTTTGGAGGGCATATCAGAATGGTGTGGGGAAAATGACAAACCACTTCAGTAGATTCTAAAATGTCAGTTCCTCCCCACTTGAACATTACTACTTTAGATAGATTCAAAAGATCTAAGTCTTTGTCTCCATTTGGCTCTATGTAACAGAAATCTTTTACAAAAGCATCATAATGAGAGGTCCAGGAGTATGCAGTTCAAAGCTGGATCAGCTACTTGAAGTAAACATCCAGGGCCAAGATTGATTCTAGTTTCTGGTTCTATCATCCTCAGCATATGGCTAACCCTCATGACCCTCAGGCGGCTGCTCCATCTCAAACATTACATCTGTATTTCAGGCAGGAAAAAAAGGGAAAAGTGAGGGGCAAGAGGACAAAGCCAGTGGAGTTTATCCCCTTTTGAAGAGCTTTCCAAGAAATCCCGTGTGGTGACTTCCACTTATATCTCATTGAAAAAGTGGGAGATTGAATATTTTAACTGCCCCAAATGAATCAGGATTCTGTTCATAAGAAAAAAGGAAGATGGATGATGTGTAGGCAATTAGCAGTGTCTGTCATAGTTTCCTAATTCACAAAATGTTTATTGAGCAACTGCTGTACAGACACTGTGCTAACACTGGGAACATATATGTAAATAAAGACATGGACTCAGTTCCTGTATCAAAATGAAGAGGAACTGAATATCAACAAAAAAACTTTCACATAATTCAGGTTGTGACTCACAGAGGGGCTATTTATTTATCATATGTCTGTAATAGGGAAATAAAACATATTTTAGCAAGCTGATATGAATTTGAAATTTTCTGGAAAGCAAACTAGGGGAAGGATCATTGCTTAAAAGCCTCCTTCACTGTGGATTTATTGTGACTTTCTCTATTTTGAGAAAAATGGTGCTTATCATTAAGAGTAAAACTGTCTATTTAATAAAACACATGTACCTGATAGGAGAGATTTACTGAATTTTTAATCTGGCACTGAATTATTACATAAAATAGTAATAGGAAGAAGACTGCCAATATAAGAATTATTTCTCCTTTCCCTTTTGTAAACGTATTTAACAGAATCCAGAATTTAATCATTTGTGCTTTGACTATCCCGTGTATTTAAGTTCAGCCTTTCATATGGACAAAGGTCCTTTGTGTATCTCAGTTCTCCTGTTTGGGATGACCTTCCCTTACTCTCTGCTAATCTCTGCCCTTCTTAAAAAACACCTTGCCTAGAAATTGTTCCATTACTCACTATTTCCAGCCTGGACTTTACTTTCTCAACAGATTTTAACACTTTGCGTATAGAAATCTTACCCATTTTTTTACATATTCCCTGCTTGGATGCTCTGTCTGCCCCAAGTGCATGTGAAGTGATATGAAATAAACAAGCACATGCTTTCTGAGCTGCTGGGTGCCATTGCACCAATAGATAATTATTGAGGCAACAATTCAGAACACTTCTTTTAGTTATTAATAACACTTCATATTTGTGTAACTCTCCACCTAAAGAGTTTTCCAAAGTGCCTTAAGATTATTGCCTGTGAACCTCATAGCAACCCTATGAGAGAGGTAAGGTGGCTATTTTTATCTACACAATATTGATTGGGAAACTGAGGCTCAGAGAAGTTTAGTTGAACCAGACCACACAGACAGTGAACTGGGTCTTAAACCAGCTCTTCTCACTCTTCAGTGCACTATGCCCAGATGCCTCAGTCTCAGTGTGTGTTGGAGAGATACACCTTCCCACTGATGCCACTTAGAGGATCCAGAAGCTCATGAGCTCTAACTCCAGTCTCATACTATGAATATGACAGATGATCCAGGAGACTGCACCCGCTTCTCAATTTGATGCCTATAAACTTCTTAATACCATCTCAGGGCCATTTTTGACATTTAAAGACTGGAACAACTTATGCTGAGCATTCAGAATCTGCTGCAGGTGTACAAGAAGGAGAGGGATGACAGACAGCAAGGGAACACCTTGTCCAGATTCACTCTACCCAAGACTGCCCAAGTCTCTAACGCTAACTCCAAGACTCAACTCCAAAAAAGGAATTCCCTTTACCTCTTGTCAGAGCTTAGAAGGAAAATTAATGGAACTCTTGATCATCAAAATACACATCCTACCCATGTTTTTGTAGCTGCCTCCAGTCAGCCCTAAGCAGGATTTACTTGGAAGCCAGCCCATAAGACTATTCCACCATACTTCCAGGTGCCAAATGAATCCAACTCCATTCTTTATTTGCAACATGAGCAACGCTAAGGAATTCAGGAGATGAAAATATTCAAGTCCCTTCCCATTCCAGAATGATTGCAAAATATTTGTTTACATGATGGGAGGAGACTTGGAGAGGACGTTTTATGAATTTGTCATAAATAGAGACAAATAAATACTTGAGAAAGAAAAAAGAGGCAAATATCACGAGAGCAAATCACCCTAAACCAAAATGTGTTATATCTACTAATAAATTATTTAATTTGGAAATGATTTAATAATTCACAATGATCAGAGTTTTGTATAGAAATCAAATTTAAAAAGACCAAATTTTTCTGCCATTT
The DNA here is from genome assembly GCF_037783145.1 of Equus przewalskii. Lineage (NCBI taxonomy): Eukaryota > Metazoa > Chordata > Mammalia > Perissodactyla > Equidae > Equus > Equus przewalskii. Next base: position 573,784 of record NC_091854.1, read on the forward strand.
GACTAAAGCATAGACATTTTACCCCCAAAACGTAACACCTTTGGAAATCTCCCTTTAAAATGTGATGATTTTATAAATTTATGTGCTAAATTAAAGTTCTAATTTTCGTAAACAACATAAAACATTTTACTTTGAATCCTGGAGCCATTTCAAGGACCGTAGCTTTGCATTGCACTGGTAAACTGTTTAAAAGGACATTTCAACATTTGCAGGGTTCATAAAGCAAAAAGAAGTAATCAGGAGGAAGGACACTTGGGTTCTTGCCTCTATTCCGTAAATAAAAGGGCAACCTGGGGCAAGAGTCTTAACTTCTAAGGTCCTTTCATCACTGCGATTTCTGGGTTAATCATGAGTAGCTGAAGAATCACAGACAAATTGGCCAAATATCTGCTGGTCCAGGCATCATGACTCCAAACAAACCAACACAGGTCCTCTTGCAAGGAACACATTCTTTTGTTTCTGGAAATGAAAATCCTATTCCATGTCTTTAGGTCATCTCTGTTGCTTTTTTATGCTTTAAACAGACTTTCTTTTGTTGGCGGAGGCACTGGGCTCTTGGATTTACTCTGTATGTCCCAATGTTTCTGTTTCAGACCCTGGACATGGACATGTCTATTTCCCCTCCACAGCTAAGGTGGGTAACAAAATGAATATTAATTGAGTGCTTCCTATGTGCCAAGCACTGTTCTAGGTGCTCAGGAATACAGTGGTGACAAAGCAAACAATATCCCTCCTTCTGTGGAGTTTATATTGTAGTGGAAAGAAACAAAGAAATGTGAAGAGCAACTGAAGCAGCAGAGGGAAGGTAAGATAGAAAGGTCAGGGAGGCAGAGCAAACACCAGGTGGAAGTACACAGTGTTTGAACAAGAGGATGATGAGTTTCTGTTAGTGGGCTGAGATAAAGAACATGGTATGAAATAAATATCTTAAGTCACACACATAAAAGACTCCCTGGTTTGGCCCCAGCCAGGTTTAGCTATTAGCTAGAGCAGTGCAGATTCTGCCTGGTGTAATGTTGGATTAACCAAAGTTGGGAGTTTTCTAGGTGAGAACAACAGAGGGAAAGAGGGGCACAGGAGCTGAGGGAGAGTCTGGAACATGGTATAGTGGGACAAGAAGACAAAGTCAAAGAACTGTTAATTTAGGCTTGTGGTAGAATAAATTAATTGGAAAAAATTAGGAGGTGGTGGTCAGAAAGTGAGAATCTTGATATGAAGATTTCTGTTAGTAACATTATGAGCAATGCCAAGTTTTAGAGAATGACTATAAGAGGGAACAACTAAGGCTGGGTAGAGGAAATGACTATTACAAGCAAGGAGGTCAAGGAATTCAGAGGCCAGGTCCATGAGGATACTCAAGTTACTAAAAATAAAGAAAGGAGTGATGGAGAGGAAGAGATTGAACCAGGTGTCAAAATCATTAATGCATGAAGTAGAGTAACCAGAAGGTGTCAGGATATTAAAGAAGATGGGCTTTGGGCAGTAGTGGAGAGGAGAAATGTTTGGAATTGGCAACAAGAAGAAGGAGGATCCCTAACATAACCTCCAGGCTCAGTGGCATGTGGGATCACCATCTAACAGGGCACCAGTGGAAAGACTGTTATCAAACCAAGCCAGGCTTCTGTTAGAATGAAAAGATGAAGGAAAGCCTTAGTGAAGGTAAAGACTATCAGAGATTTTGCAGATGACTGATCTTAAGTTCTAGAGGACACAATGAAAGTCTTGGAAGACCTAAAATTGGCTCAGACTAAGGAACGTACAGAGAGGCATTAATAATGAGTCCAGAAGTTTGGACTTGTCGAGAAGGATATAAGGAAAGATGGAATTCCTCCTGACGGTCTCTCAGAGGAAGGCCTGGGGTCAGACCTAATTATCACCATCTTCTGGCTTCACAGGCAATTTGCAGTGGTAAGACTAAGATGTGCAGGGGAGGGCTGGTATTTCCAGGAGCTCGCTGACCTTTGAAAGAAGAGCAGAATAGAGGAAGGTGGTCTTAGCAGGAATAATTTGTAGTCTTTCCTTAAATCCTATAGCAGAATCATTAATATTTGTTGACCTTCTCCCAAAGAGATATTCAGATAGACTTTTGAGGGTGTAAACAAGTACTAATGATACACACACCATGTCCTGGCCAGCTAAAATACCCCAATTAATCTTGCCATCCCATCCAAATTAAACATCTTATGTTCAAAGTTTACTGAATTATTGAAAGATGTTGTAAACATATCTCAGATCTGTGAAGTGCTTTATAATTGTTTAAATTCTTTAATAAATTTTATCTCACATGTACCTCAACAATTCTAGGAAGTACACTGGGTGAGTATTTTGATCTCCATTAGATGGAGGAGAAACTGAGGGTCAGAGAGGTTAACTGACGTGCTTGAAGGCACACCACTAGGTAATAGGAAAACTAGGACTAGAAGTGAAGTTTCCTGATTGTTTCTGCTATAGCACACTACCTACTTTCAAAACAGTCTCAATTCCGCTCCACCCCAGACCTGGTTTTTGGTGGCAGGGGTTGGGGGCTGTTGAGGAAGATTGGCCCTGAGCCAACATCTGTTGTCAGTCTTCTTTTTGCTTGAGGAAGATTGTCACTGAGTTAACATTATTGCCAATCCTCCTCCATTTTGTGTGGGAAGTCGCCACAATGCGACCTGACCAGCAATGCTAGGTCTGAGCCTGGGATCCAAACTCATGAACCCCAGGCTGCCGAAGTGAGCGCATGAACTCAACCACTACACCACCAGGCTGGACCCAACCCCGGAACCTTTTTTGGTCTTCCTGTATGATGACTGTTAAGGAAAGTCTTGTAGGTAACTTAGGTACCACCCTTTCCTGGGATGTGGTATCGTCAGATGCAAACTATTTTTTTACTGTTTATTTTTCCTTCTGACTTCACAGAAACAAACTTTCCATCTCCAAATCACACTTAAAATTCACTACCCTGTTAAGCAGATATATTTCCAAAGAGGAATGTTGTGAAGTAAATCAACGGAATTCAAAATTTCCCTGCTTTCCATCTCTGTATATTTTTGTTGGCTCAGAACAAGCTGTGGAAATTCCAAGATTTCCATACAAAAAAATTAGAAAAGCTTGCTTGTGATTTGCCATGTTATAGCTAAAAGAGGACTTAAGGAGAACATCCTGTTTTTGAAGACTTTGTGCCAGGATAGATAGGGTAAATATCAAGTGATTAACATGTTTAACAAGAAATTACAACACAAATATTGCATCGTCCTTATGGAGATTGAATATGTTTTCTAATAATTTCCTAGGCAGGTTTTTAAGAATACCAAAGGGAGAATAAATAAATCCCAAAGGGAAATAAATAAATAGAAATCTTGATTGTAAAAATGAAAGTAGACGGCTTCGACCTAAAAGATTTCCCAAGTGAAAGATTCAGGCACCTAAGAATCAGACGCTCTATTATTTCCTTCATCCCAGGGCTGAGGCAGTCTTTGCTTCATATGACGAAAATCTTCATAAGCCAGCAGGCACCGGGCAAACTGACATGTTCCATGCCTCTCAGGATTCTGCAGGAGAAATGATAGAGTCAGCCATTTTATTTTCCTCTCAGGGCTGTTTTAAGTTTTTTCAAAGAATTGCTACAACACTATTTTTTCAGATTAGCAAACAGGACAAAACTTGGAAATAATTGTGCTGTGTAACTCATCTTGAAAGCAGTGAATCCAGAAAGACCACTGCAAAGGTCTATTGGATAAAAGTGCCAAGACCATCAATGAGATGTTTATGTTGAAAGAGATCTGAAAGTCATCTAGTCCTGTAGTTCTCAGCTACAGATGGTGATCAGGTGAAAGTGGGGCCATTTGGAAATGATTTATTTTTAAAAAATAGATTAGATTGCATGTATTTCCTATGCCAGTCATCAGGCTTACTCACTTGCCTTCTGAAGTGCTTTCTTGATTGGGAGTAAAGAGGTGGAGTTACAGCCAGCTTGCTGTGAATTGCTCATAACCCTCAGTGTATCTTATCTATGACATGGTGAGTAAGATAACTGACATTCTATTAATTATTACAGGGTTTGCAACTAGTAAGAAATGTCTGTAATCATATTTGTTTTGCATCCTGGCAAGATATTTATGAGTTTCACCCAAATCTGGGTCTGTGAAAGTGAAAATCGTCCATCCTATACTGTGGTCCCTCTGATCAAGCCTAACCCCATCAGACGTAAATGCAGCAATCAGTGACCACCAGAATCACAGTGAGCAGCAGCAGAGCCGGGGCTGGAACTCAACTCCTGAGAGAGTCCTCTTTCCACGAATCTCTGGTGACACCAGAACATCTGCCTTTAGGGTTATAAGTTAAAAACAAAATAATTTTCGAGTAGTTCCCTTGAATGTCAGCAGGAAAAAAGAATGCATGACCATTTTGAGGAAAAGAATATAAAAATAATTCTTTAAGGATCAGACATGCAAAGAGAGCAAAACAGATAATAATAAATTATATTATTATAATATAATAACAGTATTATAAATAATAAATAAATAAATAAGATAAACTATATAAAAATAAACATCTGCCTTTATGGTTACATGTTAAAAATAAAATAATTTTTGAATATTTCCATTGATGTTAGCAAGAAAAAGGAATGTATGATCATTTTGAGAAAAAGGACATAAAAATAATTCTTTAAGGCTCTAACATGCAAAGAGAATAAAACAGATAATAAATGTATAGACTGCAGCATCTTACTTGTTGTAAAAAAGGAGAGTAGCATCTAAAATATTTCAAAAAAGTAATATCTTGTAGCCACAACACATTCTTTCTCCATGGCACCTAATAAGTCTGTGCTCTTCTTCATTCCCACATTACCCCTGGGAGGCAGGCCCATTTTACGGAATGTAAACAGTAAAGAGGATGTTTCACGGTTTTTTAGTATTATATAGTTGGAGGCAGAGTAGTACAGTAATCCTAGTTCCACCACTTTTTTTTTGAGCAACCTCAGGCAAGATACTTTGCCTTTCCAGATCTTGGTTTCCCCGTCTATGAAATGGGGATAAAAATAATACCCATGTAAGAGGATTGGCTCAAAGCTTACATGAGATAATAACACATTTCTTGAAACAGAAAATTTGTTGTTGTTAGTGGTGTGGAGTTGATTCCGACTGCTAGTGACCCTGTGTACAGCAGAGCTGAGCCCTGCCCACTCTTTTCGTGCCATCCTCTCACCTTCAGACAAGGCTGTATCAGACAAGCTCCGCTGCTATTCATAGGGTTTTCATGGCCAATTTTTTTGTGGATGGCCAGGTCCTTCTTCCTAGTCTGTCTTAGTCTGGAAGCTTTGCTGAAGCCTGTCCACCATGGGTGACCCTGCTGGTATTTGAAACACCGGTGGCATAGCTTTCAGCATCACAGCAACATGCAGCCGCCACAGTATTACAACCAACAGACTGGTCGTGTGGTTCCCTAACTGGGAAATGAACCTGGGCTGTGGAGGTAAGAGTGCTGAATCTTAACCACTAGACCACCAGGGCTGGCTAAACAGAAAATACTCAACAAATATCAGCTACTCCAGACAGAAAGGGAGATCATATCTGAACTCTGGTCTGTGGTCTTTTTCTATTGGATTCTGCTGAAAACTGATGATGCACTATCCAAAATACACCGATCTTGTTGTTATTTTAAGTCATTATGTGAACTAGACTGTCTGCGGTTTCGAGCCACGAAGAGAGGAAGAACAGGGAAATAGAGTGACTGTACGTGAGTTTGCCCTATTCTCCTTTTTCGTTGTTGCTGAAGTGTGTGTGGCGATTATTACTGGAAAACAGAATCTTCTGAAATCTGAAATAGAAGGTGGTGGCATCATCTCAAAAGCTGCTTAGCACATACTGTAACCTGGGGACAAGGTTGATGTGGAGAGATTATATCACTACCTCAATACTCAGAAAATGATGTTCTGTGACAGTGGCTCTCCAAGTGTGGTCCCCAGCCCAGCAGCATCAGTATCACCTGGAAACTGGTTAGAAATACAAATGTTCAGACTCCACCCCACATCTACTGAGTTAGCAACTCAGGGACTGGGCCCAGCAATCTGTGGGATTCTGATGCTGCTGAAGTATGAAACCCACTATTCTCCAAAAAGTCCTTCCCAAGGGAACCCCTTTTGCTTCCCAAGCTATCCAAGAAAGGGGACCAGAAACACATTCCTGTGGCCCAAATTGCTTCTCAGCACAGAGCCTCCCTATGTGTTAATAGTTAGCTGCAGAGAAGATTAAATTATGGAAAGAAGTGTCAAGATGGAAGGAAACAGTATTTTATGTCCTTGATTCAAAAAACTAGAAAATGGGGGCAATCAGAGGCATAATATTCTAAGTTCTTGTTGTAATTTGCCTTTTCCTCTAGGTTTAATAGCTTGATAACTTATGAACTGGACAAGATCTTGGCATTTGTCTAGTCCAACTAGACAAGTAAAGCCCAGAAGAGCCATCCTGTTCCCAGATACGTAAGGCTGTTTACAGCAGAGAGCACAAACACAATCCAGGCCTCTGGCCTAACATTAGCTCACTGCTTTTCCAGTGGACTAATATGCCATGGTACTTTCTGAAAAATAAAAATGCCATGGCAATCGAGGGAACCTAAGAAAACCTTTGTTCTGCAATTCTAACCTGGCCCATCACTTAACCCAATTTCCTAATGCTTGTTTTACAGGCTGTATAGAAGACATTTGCTCAAGTGACTGGTGACACTGTGATTGTCTATACGGGCTGACTATCCAAAGAGTCATGGAGGAAAGTGTCCTAAAAGTCACAGGGTTAGGTGGTAGGTGGATGGGTCAAAAACCACTGGGGAAGAGGATCAGAATCTCTTAGAAAGGCTTACATTGTGTAAAACTTCCCACTCCCCAAGCACAAACACCTGCAACCCCAGGAGACTCTAAGAGGAATCTCCTCTGTGTCTCCAAGTTGAGATTCAATCATTGCTCTTGATGAAGTAAGTTTCCATTGTGAATTATAGAATGCATTCGCTCTTGTAACAAGATTCTCTGATTTAGCATTGAAGTTCAAAGCCCTGTAAAAGATAGAAATGTCTGTGTAAGAATGTCTGGAATGACGCTATCAGGTTTCTTGGGGACTGAGAACCTCACACTGATAAGAGAGGTATTGCAGTGTGGCCACTGGGGCTGCCATGTGACAGCATCAGAGGAATGTGGGGGCCTTGTGTGGAATAACATTAAAAACAAACAAAACAGTACATACATAATGACTGCGTGAACTACAAAATATGACTGTTCTAATATTCAGATTATTTATCATTAAGTATTTATAAAATATTTTTTGAGGAATCTTTCATAAAGTGACCTGACTCTGCTGTCTTTTCTCAGCACATTTAAACCTAATCTCCCTTTCAAAAGCCCATAGTGTCAGGCCTTCCATATGTCTCACATACAAGAGGTACTAATTAAAAGTTTTATTGCCCTTTCCTTGACAGATCTTCAGGAGTCAGTCATCTTCTTGGAAATTCACCTATGACCTGTGCGAGCAAGTTGCATGCATTCGATTGCCCCTGATTTTAATACAGAGGTACTATTTCTAGTACACCAGAAAACAGTTAAATGAGATCACTAGAGTTGGCCAACAAGGAACTTGTATATCCCACATCACTAACCTAGCTCTCCAAGTTGGTAATTACACTATAGTCACAAAGGAGAGAATAGTTAGACAGCCCACAAGAAGTGTAACGCAATGAATCTAATCCAATTTCCAGTTTCAGGATACGACAAGTTTGTGGAGGCAATGGGGTGTGCTGCAAAGAATAGAGAAGAACCTTGTAGTCAGAAGAGAAAGGTCCACTCTTTACTCACTGAGTGACTGTGGACATCTCTTTTAATGTCTTATCCCTCCATTTATTCAACTGGTGATGATAATAATAATACCAACCTCACTTCTAAGAAAAAGTGGCAAAAAACCCCTCCCGAACTAGAGTGTTTTAAATAGATTCTAACCTTATCACCGGCAATTCTATTCCTGGAGTAGAATTATGGAGTCCAAAGAGATTCTCACGCAGATGCTTACGGGTCATATACATGGATATTGACTTTAGCATCCTTTGGGGTGAGGTAACTAGAGATAATGTGTGTGCACATCCTTGGAAGGGTGCATAGAGAAAATTATTTATTATAGTAATATGGATGAATCTTAAATATATGGTCCTGAGTAAAGGAAAATTTAGAAATAGATGGAAATATAAAACGTTATTATTTATGTAAATTAAATGTACACAAAACCATTTGCATTTTGTAAGAATACACGTGAACAAAAAGATACAAATTTAATACATTAGAATGGCTACCTGTGGGGAGATGGAATGGGAATGAGGAATAGACATAAAATGGGAAAAATTAAAAATGAAAGAGTGGTCTTGCTTTGACTGATGGTGAGAAAGTGCCATGAACTGAGGGAATCATTAACTCAATCCTCTGCATCTGATGTCTAGAAAGGGAAAAAGTATATAAATGGTATCTGTTAAGAAGACAATTGTTGCCTCCTGCTGCAAACTCTTCATCTCTTTTTTTCAACTCTTCATTGAAGAATTTCCCTTCCTCTGATCCTTATTCATTAACTATAGCAATTTTTCCATTAGAGAAACTGATATGAATAACTCATTTATACTGTTTTTTGTATCCCATTGTCTTATTCTCTCTAGTTTTTCTATTTTTTATCACTAAATAGAAAGAAATGCTTAAAATAAACGGCTCTCCCCTTTATGGTGGGATTTAAGGCCAAGGCAAATGAATGAACTATTTGTGAGCATAGAGGGTACTCCACTAGTGCCAGGTCATAGACATCAACTGTCCTCAGAGATCTGTGACTCTAGATTGAAAATTTGAATAAGATCTCATATAGTTAAAGACAGAATATCACAAGTGGCTGATTACTCTCTTCTCTCTTTGAAAGTTGGCTCAAACCGTAAGTTTTCAGGTCAAAGCGATTCTTCTACCATTCTTCCCCTACACACATGGATTATTCAGTGACTATGTCTACTTTAATTTATTAATGACTTTGAGATTTTGTGAATGGAGCAATAAAGGAGAAATGAGATAGTGTTGGAAGACTTGAATAACCAAGATTTAGGGGGCTAACAAATAAAAAACTGATCAAGGTAAAATACAGCTTGCTGGGTGCATTGTCCAGAGAGCTGCCCAGTAAAATCTGTCCCACCAGGCACCCTCACTCTGCCTAGTCATCTGCTTTCCTCCCCACCACCAAGGAAGCGAAGAAGTTACAGTGCCAGGCTCTCTTTTATGTAGTAACAAAAGGGCAGGTGTTTGTAGGTGTACTGCGGAGGAGGCTTCTGACATTTCTTATTCTGTGGATTATGTTTAACTTGTCACCCTGTCATCTTTCTTTTGTGTTCTTTATATTCCCCTTTTAACATTTTCACCTTGTTTTGCTCACTCCTTTATTCCATGAGATGTTAAGGGTCATCGAGCTTTCACGGCCACTGTCAAGACGCGGTCATTTTGTCAGGAAGATGAGTCACTGAACTTGTGTCCTTCTACCTGGTAACTTCTTTGTGAAGTTTAAAGTGTTGCAGAGGGGCCCGCCCCTGTGGCCTAGTGGTTAAGTTTGGTGCACTCCCCTTTGGCAGCCTGGGTTTGGTTCCTGGGTGCAGATCTATACCACTCGGCAGTGGCCATGCTGTGGCGGTGACACACATACAAAATAGAGGAAGATTGGCAACAAATGTTAGCTCAGGGCGAACATTCCGCAGCAAAAAATAAATAAAGTGTTGCAGACACTCTTCTTGCTCTTTGCTCAATCTTGATTATTTAGTCTCCCAGATCTTGAAAGGCAGTGAAGGAGCATGGTTTCTGGCCTGCCTTCAAGAGGTTTATCTTCCAAAATATCTTTCAAAAATAGCTTATAATAAAAACATTAACAAATAAGAGCATTGACATCTCCTCTTCTCTCCCTTTTTGTTACTTGATTCATGAGCATTTCTGTGGTAGTCACTTATGACAGCATGCTCTGTGACTTCCAAGAAAGATTCAGATATTGAGCTGTCAGTTGCTCAAAAAACAAACAATTTTAAGACCCCATTATTTCTGGTATACTGTGTTAAGTGGTTGAATTTAATTTTAGTCATTTGTGTGAGTTTAAATTCTATTATAATGACCAAATAAGAATAAAATTCTATTTATATTGTTTTCCTGGATTTCCTGTGGTTTAGTATTACTGGGCACGGGAAAATTCCTTTCAGAGACACACAGAAATGTGTTGGCCAGGATGGATGCTGCCAGTTGTTCTCACCATTCACAAGCTAGGGTTAGAAATGAAAGCCCAGGGCGGATGTTTTTTTCCCTTTTGGTCTCTAGGGAAGTACTGCCACAATTTATGGACCCAAAGGAAGAAGTAGGCAGAAGAATGATATTCAAATTAATAAAAGCAGGTGTTAGTCATGGTATAGCCCTCCCTAGTCATCTTTAGGAACCATTGAGACAACAGAAAAAAATCTAAAATATTACTGGGACAAACTTTAGATCATCTATAAAGAAATAAATGTAAAACTGACATCAGATTTTACAACAGTAAACTGGATGCAAGGAAATAATAGAAATTGTAGTGAAAGAAAAGAACTTCAGGCTTATACTTTCACAACCAAGTAGGCTACTTTTAAATGTGATTGAAAAATACATATCTTTTTAGGCCTGTGAGGCCTCAGAAGTTTACTACACAAGAACTTCATTAAAAGCCTTTTAGAGAAAGAGCTCTATCCAGAAGAACAAGAAATCCAGAAGGATGTTGTGAAATACATAGTGTTTCAGTTATTTAGTACTGCATAATAAATCACCCCAAAACTCAGTGGTTTAAAATAACAATAGCATTTATTTTGCTCACTCATCTGCAAACTAGGCAGGGCTACAGGGACAGCTCATCTCTGTTCCACTTAGCAGTATGGCTCAAAGGCTGGAGTTTAGGGTAGCCAAACATATAAGATATTGACTCAGGACTCCCAAGGCATGTCACTCAAGAGAAAAAGCCAGGAAGAAGTCGTATTGCTTTTTAACCTAGCCTATTTCATCTCATCTGTCTAGCTCTATGAAGAGTATGAGATTTTATTTTACTTTCAAACTAACAAATTCACCTACAACAGTTTCAGGGATGCTGGCAAAAGGTACAAGACTCCTGGGTCAGAGACGAAGGATAATTTGTTACTTGCAGCAATAGCAGTAGATAGAGACTAAGTGTTTTCTTACCCTGATCCCTTGAGCCCCACTTCCCAAAAGGTGATGCAAAGAGATCAAGTGACAACTTCTCACAAACTGGGCTGCATTACAGGAGAGGAGCATTGAACTTAGGAAACCCACATATATGTTACTGGACTGTAAGCATGCTTATCATCTGCTCTGGAAGGACACTATCTCTGTTTTCCAAGACTTTAAGCAAACCTGCCCTTTGCTCCAGAGGGAGATATTATTCTATTTTCTAAGTCAGTTCATTATACAAATATTCTTCAAAACTTTGTTTGGAAAAAACGTGGTCAAGGCCTCTGCTTGGAAGACATGATGAAATGCAAGAGACCTATGGAGGATTGTCTCTCAGGAGTCGCATTTCTGCTGCATTCTATTCGTTAGAATGATAAATATTTACTAAAGAAGACTGAGTCACAGGGACTTCTGTTTCCAGTGAAGATGGAGTAACAAGGACCAGACTTCCTCCCTGTCTGAAACGAAAAACTGGAGAAAGTAAATGAAACAATGGTTTTCAAGACATTGGAATCAGACGAATGATGGGAATCCTTGAGAAATGGAAAACAAACAAGGTAAACCCTATGATTGCCCCCAACTACCGATTTGAGTGAGTTTTCAGGCCTTGACACAGAGACAGGGAACCCAAGCAGAGTTCAGCAAATTCCCTGAGATAGAGCTAAGAGTCCAGGGAGACGAGGTAGTTAGAGTTCCTAAGGCAGAGTACTGGAGACAAGAAAGCTGAGTCCAGAGAAAGAATCCAGAGATCCTCTTGAGTATTCAGGACAGTGCTGATCACTGCATGTCTGTAGGAAAACTACCTGAGGCCAAGAAAAGAACCACTTGAAAGGATTTTAGAAAACAGTAACCAGAGGTTACACAAGTCTGGGAAGAGTGCCTGCTCCCAGGCTGGAAATTTTCATAATTAATAGAACATTAGGTTAGAAACTCAGAAGCTTCTTGCCTTGGTAGCTGGGTAGATAATTACTCCAGAAGAAATGCTGTTCTTGCCCTACCTAATAAATGTTAAGAAAATTATTATAATTGTGTTCCATTTGTTTAAAAAGCTAGGGGAAAAGTGAGCATGTCAAGTGGACACATGGAAGATATACAAAAAAAAGGAAATTCTAAGAGTAAAAATTACAATGTGTTAGGTGCAAAATGCACTGAATGTAATTAATGACAAATTACACATTGCAGAAGAAAAGATTAGGGAAATTGAAGATGTAGAAGCTTTCCAGAATGAAGCACAGAGGGTGAAAAAACGAAAAAATGTGAATGAAGCACCAGTGAGAAGTAAGGACAATTTCAAGCTTAACATACATGTAAATGGAATATCTCTCATTTAGAAGAGGAGAGAGAAGGGTGCAATGGAAATAATATCTAAAGAAATGATGGCTAAAATCTTTAAAATTTTTATTAAAACAAGAAACAGATCAGTTAATTTCTTAATTTTGATAAATGATCTATGATCATGTAACATGTTAACATAAGGGAAATTGGTGAAGAGTATATGGAAACTCTCTGTTATTTTTACAATTTTTCTGTAAGTATAAAGTTACCTTAAAGAGAAAAATTACTGTACAACATAAAAAGCAAGACCAAACTATATGCCGCCATGAAACCCATTTTAAATATAAAGACAAAAATGAGTTAAAAGTAAAAGGATAGACAAAAGATACTGTGTTAACAGAAATCAAAACAAAGCCAGAGCAGTTATACTAAATGAGACAAAGTAGATTTCAGAGGAAAGAATATGACAAGGAATGAAGGTCATTTCTTAAAGATAAAGGGTCAATTCATAAAGAGGACATAATATTCCTCAGCATTTATTCATATAGTAACAGAGTTTCAAAATACATGAAGCAAAAGTTCACAGAAACACAAGAAGAAATACACATCCACAATTATAATCAGATATTTTAATAGCTCTCACCCGATAATTGACAGAACAAGTAGAAAGACAGTAAGGATACAGAAGACCTGAACAACGGTTCCCCCTAAAACAGCTGAACATGGATTCTTTTCAAAAATATATGAAAGATTTACCAATGTATACTATATCTTGACCATTAAACAAATCCCAATAAATTTAAAAGCATTCAGATCATACAAACTATTCTCTCTAATCTCAGTGAAATTAAACCAGAAATCAATAAAAGTAAGATGAATGGAAAATTTCCAAAAGCTTGGAAACTAAATAACACACAACTCTATGACCTAATGGGTCAAGGAAGAAATTAATGAGGAAATTAGAAAGTCTTTTGAATGGAATGAGATTTAAAACACAGCATAAAATTTCGTGGGATGCTACAAACATAGTCTTAATAGAATCTATAGTACTAGACTCCTAAAAAAGAAAGAAAGAAAGAAAGGTCTCAAAAACCTCATTTTATGCCATAAGAAACTAGGAAAATGTTGACAAATTAAACGCATGTAAGCAGGAGAAAGAAAATAATAAAGGTCAGAGTGGAAATCAATGAAATAGAAAATAGAAATCAAAAGCTGGTTTTTCAAGAAAAGCAATAAAATTGAAAAACCTCCAGCAAGACTGATAAACAAAAAAATAGAGAGAAGACACAAATTACCAGTATCGGAAATGAAAGAGGTAACAGTACTAAGATTATACGGGTATTAAAAGGAGAATAAGGGAGTATTATAAACAAATTTATGCCAATACATTTGACAACTTAAATCGAATGGACAAATTTCTTGAAAGACACAAACTACCAAAGCTCATTCGAGAAGAAAGAGATAAAGTGAATATCCCTATATTAGCTTGTTGGCTTCATTGGTTCAATCTATTCAGCATTTAAAGAAGAAATTACGCCCATTCTAAACACACTCTTTCAGAAAATTCAAGAAGAGAGAATAGTTTCCAATTTACTCTATGAGTCTGGCATTACCTTGATACTAAAACTAGAAAAAAAACTTACACTAAAAACAAGAAACCAGGGGGCCGGCCCTGTGGTTGAGTGGTTAAGTTCGCTCACTCCACTTTGGTGGCCGAGGGTTTTGCCAGTTTGGATCCTGGGCTCAGACATGACACTGCTCATCAGGCCATGCTGAGACAGCATCCCATATGGCACAAATAGAAGGACCTGCAACTAGAATATACAGCTATATACTGAGGGGGATTTCGGGAGAAGAAGAAGAAAAGAAAGGAAAAAAAAGATTAGCAACAGATGTTAGCTCAGGTGCCAATCTTAAAAAAAAAAGAAAAGAAAACTATAGACCAATATGTCTCATAAATACAGATGAAGAAATTCTAATAAAAATTTTAGCAAATCAAATCAACAGTATAACTAGAGAATAAGGCATTGTGGCAAGTGTGGTTTATCCTGGGAATGCAAAGTTGAATTACAGATTAATCACTGTAATTAATTATATTAAAAATTAAGAATGGAAAACTATATGACAATCTCAGTAGACACAGGAAAACTGTTTGATAAAATGTAGCATCTGTTCCTCATCAAAAACTCTCAGGAGGGGCCAGCCCCGTGGCCGAGCGGTTAAGTTCACGTGCTCCACTACGGTGGCCCAGGGTTTCTCTGGTTCGGATCCTGGGCACGGACATGGCACCACTCATCAGGCCACACTGAGGCGGCGTCCTACATGCCACAACTAGAAGGACCCACAACTAAAATATACAACTATATACTGGGGGGATTTGGGGAGAAAAAGCAGAAAGAAAAAAGAAAAAGAAGAAGATTGGCAACAGTTGTTAGCTCAGCTGCCAATCTTTAAAAAAAAATTAAAATTAAAATTAAAAAAAACTCTCAGCAGACTAAGAAGTGAAGGAAACTTCATCAACTTGATAAAGATCATATTCAAAAAGCCTACAGCTAACATCATATTTAATGGTGAAAGACTTTCCTTCTAAGATCAGGAAAAAGCTAAGATGTCTAGTCTCATCATTTCTATTCTACATCTATTGGAGGCCCTATACACTAAATCAGGCAATAAGGTGTAGGGGAAATTTATCTAGATTGGAACAGAAGAAGTAAAATCGTCTGTATTTGCAAATGACATGATTGTCTAGGTAGAAAATCTTATGTAATATACAAAAATAGAATTAACAAATGTTTTTGCAAGGTTGCAAGATACAAGATTAACATACAAAAATCAATTCTATTTCTATGTATTAAAAATGAAAAACTGGAAATTAAAATATAAAAAACCATACCGTTTACAATAACATCAACAAATATTATAATTAGGTAGCTATGCATGACCTATACACTAAAAACCATAAAACATTGCCAAGAAATTATAAAGGAGACCTAAGTAAATGGAGAGAGACACTACGCCCATTGGTCAGCAGACTCAATATTGTTAAGATATCAGTTTTCCCAGAGTGATTTAGAGATTTAAAACAATTTCAACCAAAATCTCAGCAGGCTTTTTTTTTTTTAGAAACTGATAAGCTGATTCTAAAATTCACACAGGAATGCAAAGGATCTAGAACAGCCAAAACAAGTTTGCAAAGAGGAATTAAATTAGAGAACTAACACTGCCACATTTCAAGACTTATTAGAAAGATATGATAATCAAGAGAGTGTAGTATTCATGTAAACATAGGCAAATAAATAAGTGAAACAGCATGGAGACTCCAGAAATAGATTGACACCTATATGGACAAATGATTTTTGACAATGGTGCGAAGGTAATTCAGTGGAGAAATGATAGCATTTCAATAAAGGAGGTGGAACAATTGTACAGCCACCTGCCAAAAAAGAAAGACAGAGAGAAAGAAGAAAAGGAAGGAGAAAAAGGGAAAGAAAGAGAGGGAAGGGGAGAGAGGGAGGGAGGAATTTTGCTACGTATCTTGTTCCATGTACAAATTTTGTCTCAAAATGGATCATAAATCTAAATGTAAGAACAAAAGCTATAAAACTTCTCAAAGAAAGCATAGAAGAAAGTCTTCGCAAATTTGGTTTGGACAAGATTTCTCCCATGCAATACCAAAGAGCATAAAAGGACAAAATTGATAAATTGGACTGCATCAAAATTGAACTTTTGCTCTTTGGAAGATAACTGTTAAGAAAAAGAAGAGACATGCTACAGACTGGGAGAAAGCATATCAAATTATATATCTGATAAAGGACTTGTATTCAGAATATAGCCTAACTATATGAAGTTTTGGAGAGCATAGGGAGCAACTGGAATTCTTGTACGCTGCCACTGGGAATTTAAAATGCTAAAAACACTTTGAAAAACAGTCTCACAGTTTCTTAAAAAGTTAAACATACATTTGCCTTATAATCCAGCCATTCTACTTTTACGTATTTAGCAAGAGAAATGAAAGTCTACATCCATACAAAGATTTATACACAAATGTTTGAAGCAGTTTTATTTGTAATAACCAAGATCTGGAAACAATTCAAATGTCCATCAAAAGATGAATGGATAACACAAATTGTGGTATATCCATAGAATGGGGTACTCTTCAATAATAACAAAGAATGAGCTATTGATACACTCAACAACATGTATGAACCTCAAAATTATGCTAAGTGAAAGAAGTCAGACCATACAGGATATACTGTATGATTCCATTTATATAAAATTCTACAAACTGAAAGCTAGTATGTAGAGATAGAAAGCAGAGCAGTGGTTTCCTGGAGACACGGAGGGAAGGTGGGGGAGGAGTTCAGGAGAGGTGGAGGGAAGGGATTTCAAAGTGCATGAGGAAACTTTTGAGGTGATGCATTTGTTTCTCACCTTGATTTCATGGGTGGGTACATACATCAGAAGTTATCTAAATGTATATTTCAAATGTGTTCAGTTTGTTGTATGTTAATTTATCTTAATAAAGCTACTATAAAAATAGGAGTAAGGGAGGCCAGCCCTGTGGCCTAGTGGTTAAGTTTGGCACACTCCACTTCAGTGGCCTGGGTTTGATTCTGGGGCATGGACCTATACCACTTGTCAGCGGCCATGCTGTGGTGGTGACCCACATACAAAATAGAGGAAGACTGGCCCAGATGTTAGCTCAGGGTGAATCTTCCTCAAGCAAAAAGACAAAGATTGGCAGTGGATGTTAGCTCAGGGTGAATCTTCCTCAGCAAAAAAAAGGAAGAAAAAACCGGAATAAATCACTAATGAGTCCACTCCCAGGAGAGGATAATTACATCTACCACTTGTGGGAGGAGTGCAAAGAATTTGCAGACACGTTCTAAAGCCACCATACATTAAACAAACTGAAGCTAATAAACTTACTAAAATTTATTGCTATCTAAAAAAAAAAGGAACCAAAGAAACAAAAACAAAACATTCCAGTTCTCAACAACTTTAACATCAACCTGGAACTAAAATTATAATAAGCAAAGGCTAGTGATAGAGGAGAAAAATGAATTTTTAAAAAAGGAAATGAAAATATGCTTGTCTCTTGTATGGGAGGAAAATATTAAGGGTAGTAATTTGACAGAAAAAATAAGTATGTGCAAGTAAATCATACAAAAACCAAAAATGGAATATATAACTTTCAAATGACCTGCATATAATTTAATCTACCCAAACAGAGGCAGAAAAGGATTGTTTTTAAGGAAAACAAGAGAATTAGAAGATAAGAAATGAGTTAGCAAAAATAAGTTTTCATATAAGAGTAATTACGATGAGAATATATGGATAAACTTAGTGATCAAAAGAGCGGAGTCTCGGTTTGTGTCTGAAACACCAAGGCTAAGAGTGAGTAGTCTGCAAGAGTTACACCATTGTAAGAAAAGGATAAAACGAGTTGAAAATAAAGAAAGAAAAGGTGAATATGAACCAAAATAAAATCAGGGTAGAAATTTTAATATAAAATACTCTTTAAAATAGAAACATCGTAAGAGTTAAAGAGGGATGTTTTATAGTGCTGAGAAAATGAACAATTGTTCAAGAAATTACAGTTGGTAGTTGGAAAACTAATGTTACTGCACAAAAGGGGGTTTTCCGCCTGATCCATATGAAAAAACAAAAATTACGGCACCAGCTTTTGAGAAAAGGCTTTACTGTGAGGTAGACCATCCAGGAGACAGGAGGCAAGGCTGTCAAATCTGTCTCCTTGATCCAGGGCATCAGGCAGAATTTAAGCGGTTTGGGGTAACAGGCTGATAAGCAGAAGCACTGGCGGGACAGGTTTTGATTGGAGGACTTGAAACATTTATGGTAAGATGTGGAAGGGGCTGTAACACAGGATCTTCCTAGACAACGGACCCCTTGCTTGTGATGAGAGTCTAGCTTTCAAGTTCCAGTCGTGTCCTGGTCCTTCGGTTCCGTCCGGGGAGAATCTTTGGTTCCGGGTGTTATTTCAGGTCAGGATTTTCTCCTCTGCGCATGCTCTGCCTACATGCCCTGCAGTTTTGGCTTGCTCCTGAAAAACAACTGTAACCTGCTGTTGATAAGATGGGCTCAGTTTGAACTGGTCCTAGAGAGCCTGTGGCTACACGAGCACGTCTCTCTCAGGAAGTGATATGTGAAGCAGAAAATTCCTTGAGAATTAAAATTAACTAGCTGTGATGAAAAGAGTGTGGGCTTGGTATCAATTCAAATTGCTATCATCTCTATTGGGTTCCAGTTTTCACCTCTATTTACTAGCTTGGCTCCTTTCATCAAATCACTTCCCTTTGAATGTCAGTTATCTTCCGCTCAACAATGGGACACACGGTACCCAGCTGACCAACTGTGTGACTTTAAATTTGCCTCTCTGATTCTCAATTTCCAATTTCTAAAGTATATTTAAAAATACCTTCTCTATCAAACTTACCAGGTTGGTAAGCCTCAATAAGAAAATGTATGTAGTGTTTGGCAAAATGTGATGTCCTATAAATGTTACTATTGTTGTTGTCCTTATCATGACAGCAGCAATTTGTTCCCTGTCTAGTTGTACTGTTTTAAAAAATAGAATGTGTCAATGGAATAATGCTATCATGTATGGACACTGAATATGTATATTTTCGCACTATTTTTCACCACCCAAAGAGTTAGGTATTGATACCCCCACTGTAAAGACAATGGCATTGTGATTCAGAGAAGCTGTGGAACTTGACCAGGGCCATACAGTTACAAAATTAGAGAGCCTGTATTGAACTCATATCTTCCCAACACCACTATTAAATACAACACTATATTCACCAAGTAAAATATATATAACATTCTAACCAAATAGTGAAGTGACATTCTGAAAGGAGTTAAAACTAGGAAAAGAAATGGCTCAGTAGTCCTTAAAGAAGTGTGGAGGGCATAAGAAAGTAATTAGAGAAGGAGTCAGCTATTTTTTTTTTTGAGATCGATTTATTTTATTGTATATAAATTATATGTTAACTTACATAAAAGGAAGAGGGAAACAGGATATGGTGACATAAGTAGACATATACTAAAAATGACTTTTGTGCTTTGGCAAATATGTTACAATTTACAATTTTTTCAAGTTTTATTGAGAAATAATTGACACACATCACTGTGTAATTTAAGGCATACAGCATGATGGTTTGACTCACATATATTGTGAAATGATTACCACAATAGGTTCATCTAACATCCATCTTATCCTATAGATACAATAAAAAGGAAAGGAAAAAAAAGAAAAAAGTGTTTTCCTTGTGATGAGAACTCTTGGGATTTACTCTCTTAATTTTCCTTTATATCATACAGCAGTGTTAGCTATAGTCATCATGTTGTACATTACATCTCTAGTACTCATTTATCTTATAACTGGAAGTTTGTACCTTTTGATAACCTTCCTCCACTTCCCCTTTCCCCACCCTCCACCTCTGGTAACCACAAGTCTGATCTTTTTTTCTGAGTTCATTTTTTTAGATTCCACCATATATAAGTGAGATCATATAGTATTTGTCTTTCTCTGTCTGACTTATTTCACTTAGCATATTGCCTTCAAGGTCCATCCATGTTGCCACAAATGTAGGATTTCCTCATTTTTTTACAGGTGAGTAATATTCCATTGTATAAATAAACCACAATTTCTTTATCCATTAATCTGTCATTCCCATGTCTTAGGTTGTTTCCACGTCTTGGCTATTGTGAATAATGCTGCTGTGAACATGGAGGTGCAGATATCTTTTCAAGTTAATGTTTTTCTTTCCTTTGGATATAGTCCCAGAAGTAGAATTGCTGGATCATATGGTAGTTCTATTTTTAACTTTTTGAGGATCCTCCATACTGATTTCCATAGTGGCTGTACCAATTTACAATCCCACTAACATTGCACAAAGTTTCGCTTCTCTCCACATTCTCATCAGCCCTCATTATCGCTTGTCTTTTTGATGATGGCCATTTTAACAGGCATGAGGTGATGTCTCATTGTGTTTTTAATTTGCACTTATCTAATGACTAGTGAAGTTGAACACTTTTTCACGTACCTATTGTCCTTTTTTATATCTTCTTTGGAGTGGACAAACATTTTTAATTGGGTTATTTGGTTTTTTTGCTATTAAGTTGTATGTGTTCTTTATATATTTTGGATATTAACCCCTTCTCAGATTTTTGGTTTGCAAATATTTTTTCCCATTCCATAAGTTTTCTTTTCGCTTTGTTGATGGTTTCTTTTGCTATGCAGGAGCTTTTTAGTTAGATATATTCCCACTTGTTTATTTTTGATTTTGTCACTTGTGCTTGAGGTGTCATATCCAAAAGATCATTACCAAGACGCATGTCAAGGAGCTTTATTCCTATGTTTTCTTCTAGGAGTTTCATGGTTTCAAGTCTTACATTTAAGTCTTTAATCCATTTGAGTTAATTTTTGTGAGTGGTGTAGATATTAGCTCAGTTTTGTTGTTTTACATGTGAATATCCAATTATCCCAGCACCATGTATCGAAAAGACTGTCTTGTCTCCATTAAGTATTCTTGCCTCCCTCATCAAATATTTGTTGACCATATATGTGTGGGTTTATTTCTAGGCTCTCAATTCTGTTCCATTGGCCTATTTGTCTGTTTTTATGCCAGTCCCATGCTGTTTGGATAATATACCTTTATAGTGGAGCATGAAATCAGGAAGTTTGATGCCTCCTGTTTTGTTCTTCTTTCTCAGGATTTCTTTGGTTATTCAGGGTCTTTTGTGGTTCCACATAAATTTCAGGACTGTTTTTTCTACTTCTGTAGAAAATGCCATTGCAATCCTGACAGGGATTTCATTGAATCTATAGATGGCTTTTGGTAGTATTGACATTTTAACAATATTAATTCTTCCAATCCATGAACATGGGATACCTTTCCATTTATTTGTGTCTTCTTTGATTTCTTTCATCAATGTCTTGTAGAGAAGCAATCAGCTTTCATAGCACCTCAGAGTATGAGAGAAACTGCAGTGCCGTCCACTAAATGAGGTGTCTAGCTCCGAGTCCTCAGCCACTGGTAGCCAAGGATGACACAAAAAGCCCTTATACTGTCAACCATTCCAAACAATCGTCTATTTCAGAAGTAACATATGGGGATATTTTCCTCTCCTACATGTAGAGTTTTCTCAGAAAGCACAAAATGAAACCAGGTGCTGAAACATAGCAATGGCCTTTCTTAGCAGGGACGGAACCAGCTGAATCCTCTGGGGTCTGTACTTCTCTGGTTTTTCAAGAGCCTCCAGGAACTCACTGCCTTTCAAGGCAGGGAAGACCAACTCATGTGCAATGGAGACAAGAGGATAAAGAGTCTCAGTGGTGGAGTTGTTTGAAAGGTACCCAAGGCATCTGCCACGTACCTTCTCTTAGTGTTAGAGAAAGGCAAGACTTAGTTAAAATTGTGAGGAAGCCATTGTAAGTTCTCCCCACCAATCCCATGTCTCAGAATCTTCTTGTTGGGAAAGCCCCATTTCCCCTTCCCCTTGCTGGTCAGCTTTCACCACCTTCCTCACTGCTCTGGTTACAAGTTTGTATTTAGTCATTTACACCTAAGAGTAAAAACAAAAGCTTTTGTTCTGGGGCACTTGCTTTTCAAGCTTCATCTCTCATTGTTGACTGAGAAACTCAGTTACCTGATCAAGGCAGTTGTGGGGAGAAAGAAGAGGAGCTTTGGGTGAAAGAAGCTGAGGGTCCTTCCAGGCTTATGAAATGTCTGAGCTGAGGTCAGCTGACTTACTCCTAGGGCTGCAGGGCAAAGGAGTGGGCAATTCCCTTTTCACTTGCCAGCTATGAGCACCAAATCACACTGGCTGAGGATTTTGAGGAAGGAAATTTTGTGGCTACCTTGTCAGTGAGAAAAAAAAAAAATCCCATTAAGGGTAGATAGGCTGCTTTACCAGCCACAAAGAGGAAATTTAAATCTTTTCCTAGCAAAGCATGCAGCTCTGCTATTTTTAGACCAGGAGTAATTAAACCAGAATTATGAGAAAAACCAACACAAATATGAGATTTTATAATTAAATAACACATTTCAGTCCCAGACCTTTCAGCAGAAGGTAAGATTTCAGAATAAAAGTAGTCTTAGCTTTTTTACCTTTAACCATAAAAGTAAAAGTTATCTACTTTATGGATTTCTCAAGAATAGAAAGTGTAGTAGGAGTAGGATGGAGGTAAGAGACTATTAACTTTCTTTGATCCAGTAGCAGGTAGTGGCCTTGAATGCAAAGATTGTGTATTGTTCACCTTAGTATACTCAGTGTTTGGCATGTAGAGGACCAAGGATAACACAAAGGTTTTAACTTGTCTGTCAACTACAGTCTACTGGTAGTTGTTACTGGAAGCTTGTGTTGAGGATTTCTAGGCTCAGAGGAAAAGAGTGCTGTGATCCACTAGTGCTGTCTTCCTTGGGTATAAGTTGGGGAGAGAGAGGGTACAGATATTTAGATGTATTTGCCATTTCCTTGGTAAAAATGTTCAGTGAGTGAAGACTGAATGAATTTGCCTATGGTGGAAAGAGATGAAGGAAATTTTGCCAGTCTAATTTATTCTGTGAGGTCAAGAGGACTTCTCTGTAGAAATAAAGAACCATTTGAGGGGAGTTCCTGTTTCTAGTTCTGTGTGTAAGGAGCTTGGAAATTGCCACTTCACTCTAACAAGTTAAAAGCTGAGGGGCTGGCCCCATGGCCAAGTGGTTAAGTTCGCACACTCTGCTTCAGCAGCACAGGGTTTCGCTGGTTCGGATCCTAGGCGAGGACATGGCACTGCTCATCAGGCCATGCTGAGGTGGCGTCCCACATGCCACAACTAGAAGGACCCACAACTAAAATATACAACTATGTACTGAGGGGACCTGGGGAGATAAACCAGAAAGAAAAAAAAGGAGATTGGCAACAGTTGTTAGCTCAGGTGCCAATCTTTAAGAAAAGAAAAAAAAGCTGAACAGACTGAAAAATCAAAAATTCTTCTTGGATCCAAAAAGAAGGGAAAACACAGGGCAAACCACAGCCTCTACGATTGGAGGGACAGACTGGCAGATACAGGGAGTTCTGGCCTACCAGATCAGACTCACCCGTGGATACCACCATGGGAACTAGCGCCGGGGTAGGAAAATCTGAACTGTAAGTGATGAATTGCTGGAGGCTCAGTGCAGACAACTCTGAGAGTTAAAAACTCCAAAGGGACCCAATCCTGGGCTCCCCCACACACAATATTGTAAGATTTACCTTCAGTAACTTAATCAGGTTCCCATAGTAAAAATCTTCTCCTGCTTTAGGCAGGGAGAGGGGAAAAGGAACAATTTTGAAATATACCAGAGCACTCTGTTCTTCTTAACAAGGTCTGCACTCAGGAAAAAATAGTTAGCCAGAGCCTAACCTGCTGTAGTGTTATCAGAGCCTAATGGATCTGAGGAAAGGAAGTATCTAACTCCAGCCAGCTCTAGTCTTCTGTGTGGATGAAGGGAAATACGCAACCTCAGCCCACTCTAGCCATCCTGTTCCACCTAAGGAGGGAGAAAAAAACTGAGAAACACTTGTGAAGTTTGCAGTCCAGAGGCACAGGCTCACTAAAAGACTGAGACCTAATTGTAGGACAATAGAACACTTCCCCTCCCCAACACCTCACCACCACATTGCTAAAGTCCTATTTACAGTAGTTCTTTTTACCTGGTACATCATGTCCAGCTATCAGGAAAAAATTACAAGGCATATCAAAAAGCAAAAAATACATTTTGAAGAGCCAGAGCACGCATCGGAACCAGACTCAAATTTGGCAGACATGTTGGAATTATCAGACCAGAAATTTAAAACAGCTATGATTAAAATGCTAAGGGCTCCAGTGGATAATGTAGACAGCAGGTAAGAACTGATAAGCAATGTAAGCAGATAGATGGAAATCCTAAGAAAGAACCAAAAAGAAGTGCTAAAGATAAAAAACACTATAACAGAAGTAAAGAATGAGTTTGATGAGCTTATTAGTATACAGCACACAGCTGAGGAAAGAATCTCTGAGCTAGAGGAGATATCAATAGAACCTCTGGAAATTGAAAAACAAAGAGAATAAATACTGAAAAAAAACAGAGCAGAATATCCAAGGACTGTACAAAAGTATAAAATATGCATAATAATAATACAAGAAGAAAGAAGAGTGAGCTAAAAGACAAATCAGTTGAAATTATTCAAAGGAGCAAAAAGAGAAAACAAACAAAAGGAATGAAGAAAGCCTATAGGACTTACGAGACTCTATCAAGAGAAATAATGTATCATAATTGGAGTCCCTGAAGAAGAGAGAGAAAAAGGAGTAGAAAGCTTATTTAAAGAAATAATAGCTGAGAACTTTCCAAACCTGGGGATAGGTTTAGACATCTGAGTTCATGAAGCTAATAGATCATGCCAAAATTTCAATCCCAAACAATCTTCTCCAAGAAACATTACAATACAACTGTATAAAATCAAAGAAAGAGAGAATTTAATACGTAGCAAGAGAAACAAAATTATCTCACACAAGTGAACCCGCATAAGGCTATCAGCAGACTTCTTAGCAGAGACCTTACAGGCCAGGAGAGAATGGGATGACATATTCAAAGTGCTGAAAGAAAAAAACTGCAAACCAAGAATACCTTACCCGACAAAGCTGTCCCTCAGAAATAAAGATGAGATAAAGACATTCCCTGAAAAGCAAAAAATGATGAAATTCATCACCACTAAACCTGCCGTACAAGAAATGCTGAAAGTTGGGGCCAGCCCAGTGGCACAGTGGTTAAGTTTGCATACTCCACTTTGGTGGCCCAGGGTTCACAGATTTGGATCCAGGGCATGGACCTACACATTGCTCATCAAGCCATCCTGTGGTAGTATCCCATATACAAACTAGAAGAAGATTGGCATGGATGTTAGCTCAGGGCTCATCTTCCTCACAAAAATAAAATAAAATAAAGAAATGCTGAAAGGAGCTCCTCAAGCTGAAAGTAAATGATGCTAACTAGTAACATGAAACATATGAAAATATACAACACACTGGTAAAGGTAAGCATAAACAGTTGTGTGCCACATAACAATGTTTCAGTCAATGATGAACTGCCCATAAAATAGTGGCCCCATAAGATCGGTACCATATAGTACCATATAGGTGTGTAGGAGGCTATACCATGCAGGTTTGTGTAAGTACACTCTATTGTGTTCACACAAGGACAAAATTGCCTAACGATGCATTTCTCAAACTGTATCCCCATCAGTAAGAGACGCATGACTGTAGTCAGATTCAGAATACTCTAAAACTGTAATACATAGGTGTGTTAACTATTTATCCCTAGTACAGTCATACATAATATATATATATATTTATAAATGGAATACTATTTATCCATAAAAAAGAAGGCAATTCTACCATTTCAACAACATGGGTGGACTGTGAGGGCACTATGCTAAGTGAAATAAGCCAGACAAAGACAATAATGTATGATATCACTTACACGTAGAATTAAAAAACAAACTCATAGATACAGCAGATTGGAGGTTGCTGGAGGTGGAGGTTGGGGGGTGGGCGAAATGGGTGAAGGAAGTCAAAAGATGTAAACTTCCAGTTATAAGATAAATGAATCATGGGGATGTAATGTACAACATGATGGCAATAGTTAACAATACTGTATTGCATATTTGAAAGTTACTAAGAGAGTAAATCTTAAAAGTTCTCATCACAAGAAAAAAAAAGAATGGAAGATAAAAATCATATGATCATCTCATAGATGCAAAAAAGCATTTGACAAAATACAACATCCTTTCATGATAAAAATGCTCAACAAATTGAGCATAGAAGAAGCATACCTCAACATGATGAAAGCCATATATGACAAACCACAGCTATATACTCAACAGCGAAAGTTTGAAGGTTTTTCCTCTAAGATCATGAACAAGCGTGCCCATTCTCACCACTTCTATTCAACGTAGTACTGGAAGTCCTGGCCAGAACAACCAGGAAAGAAAAAGAAAAGGCAACAAAATTGGAAATCAAGAAGTAAAAATTGTTTTTCTTTACAGATGATATGATCTTATATAGAGAAAATCTTAAAGATTTCACTCAAAAACTGTTAGAAACAATCCAGGAATTCAGAAAAGTTGCAGGATACATAATCAACACACAGAAATCAGTTGTGTTTCTATACATTTAACAAGACATCTGAAAAAGAAATAAAGCAAACAATCCCACTAACAGTATTACCAAAAGCAATAAAATACTTAGGAATAAATTTAACCAAAGGGCTGAAAGATCTTTACACTGCAAACTACAAGACTTTGATGAAATAATTTGAAGAAGACAAACAAATGGAAAAATACCTCATGCTCAGGGATTGGAAAAATTAATACTGTTAAAATGTCCATACTACCCAAAGCCACCTATAGAGTCAATGCAATTTCCATCAAAATTCTAATGGCATTTTTCACAGAGATAGAAAAACGATCCTAAAATGTGTACAGAATCACAAAAGACACAAATAGCCAAAGCAATCTTGAGAAAGAATAACAATACTGGAGGCATCACACTCCCTGATTTCAAACTATAGTAATCAAAACAGTATGGTATTGGCATAAAAACAGACACATAGATCAATGGAACAGAATTGAGCGCCCAGAAATAAACATTTGCTTATATGGCCAACTAATATTTGACAACAGAGCTAAGAATACTCAATGGGGAAAGAGTAGTGTCTTCAATAAATGATGTGCAGGCAGAAGAATGAGACTGGACCTCTATCTTACACCACTCACAAAAATTAACTCAAAATGGGTTAAAGACTTAAATGTAAGACCTTAAACTGTAAAACCTCTAGAAGAAAACATAAGAAAAAAACCTCCTTGATGTTGGTCTTTGCAATTTTTTTTTGGATGTGATAACTAAAGCACAAGTAACAAAAGCAAAAATAAACAAGTGGGATTACATCAAACTAAAATGCTTCTGCACAGAAAAAGAAGCCATCAACAAAATGAAAAAGCAACATATGGAATGGGAGAAAATATTTACAAATCATGTATCCAATCAGGGGTTAATATACAAAATATAGAAAGAAGTCATACAACTCAATAGAAAAAATACATAATCCAATTAAAAAATGGGCAGAGGAACTGAATAGATACTTTTCCAAAGAAGACATTCAAATAGCCAACAGGTATGTGAAAAGGTTCTCAACGTCAATAATTATTAGAGTAATTCAAATCAAAATTACAATGAGATATCACCTTACATCTGTTAGAAGGGCTATCATCACAGAGACAAGAGATAAGAAGTGTTGGCGAGGATGGGGAGAAAAGGGGACCCTTGTGCACTGTTGGTGGGAATGTAAATTGGTGCAGCCACCATAGAAAACTCTATGGAGGTTCCTCAAAAAACTAAAAATAAAACTACCAAATGATCCAACAATTCTACTTCCGGGTACTTATCTGAACAAAATGAAAATACTAACTCAAAGAGATATGTGCACCTCTATGTTCACTGCAGCATTATTTACGATAGTTAACATGTGGAAACAACCCAAGTGTCCATCAGTGGATGAATGGATAAAGAAAATGTGATATATACATACATACAATGGAATGTTATTCAGCCAGAAAAAGAAGAAAATCTTGCCATTTGTGACAATGTGGATGGACCTTAAGGGCATTATGCTAAGTGAAATATGTCAGACAGAAAGAAAAGTACTGAATGATATTATTTGTATGTGGAATCTAAAAGAAAAAATGAGACTCATAGAGAAAGAGATCAGTATGTGGTTACCAGAGGTGAGGGGAGGAGGGGAATTGGATGAAGACTGTCAAAAGGCACAAATTTCTACTAAGGTAAATAAGTGCTGGAGACGTAATGTACAAGATGATTACTATAGTTAACACTGCTGTATGGTGTATTTGAAAGTTGCTAAGAGAATAGATCCTAAAAGTTCTCATCACAGAGAAAATAAAATTTGTAACTATATGAGGTGATGGATGTTAATTAAACTTACTGTGGTAATCATTTCACAATATATGTAAGTCAAGTCATTATGATGTACACCTTAAATTTACACCGTGCTGTATGTGAATTAGATCTCAATAAAACTGAAAAACAAATTAAAAGAAAAGAGGCAATAATTCCTAACTCATTCTACGAAACCAGCATTACCCTCATACCATAACCAGACAAACACATTACTAGAAAATATCTTGGCATACTTCAGAGATATTGCGGGTTTGGTTCCAGACCACCACAATAAAGTGAATATCGCAATAAAGCAAGTCACACAAATTTTTTGGTTTCCAGTGTCTATAAAAGTTATGTTTACACTATACTGTAGTCTATTAAGTGTTCAATAGTGCTATGTCTAAAAAAACAATATACATACCTTAATTAAAAAATACTTTATTGTTAAAAAGTGCCAAGCATCATCTGAGCCTTCAACAAGTTGTAATCTTTTCGCTGGTGGAGGGTCTTGCCTTGATGTTGATGGCTGCTGACTGATCAGGATGGTAGTGGCTGAAGGTTGGAGTGGCTGTGGCAATTTCTTAAAATCAGACAACAAAGAAGTTTGCCGCATCAATTGACTTTTCCATTCACAAACGATTTCTCTGTAGTACGCGATGCTGTTTGATAGCATTTTACCTACAGTGAACTTCTTTCAAAACTGGAGACAATCCTCTCAAACCCTGCCACAGCTTTATCAGCTAAGTTTATGTACTATTCTAAATCCTTTGTTGTCACTTCAACAATCTTCACATCATCTTCACCAGGAGCAGATTGCATCTCAAGAAACCATTTTCTTTGCTCATCCATAAGGAGCAATTCCTCATCCACAAAGTTTTATCGTGAGATTACAGTAATTCAGTCACATCTTCAGGCTCCACTTCTAATTCCAGTTCTCTTGCTATTTCCACCACATCTGCAGTGACCTCCTCCTCTGAAGTCTTAAACCTCTCAAAGTCATGCATGAGAGTTGGAGTCAACTTATTCCAAACTCCTGCTCATCTTGAGATTTTGACTTCTTCCCATGAATCATAAATGTTCTTAATCATGTCTAGAATGGTTGTTCCCTTCCAGAAGGTTTTCAGTTGACTTTCTCCAGATCCATCAGAGCAATCACTATCTATGGTATAGCCTTAACAAAATATATTTCTTAAATATTAAGACTTAAAAGTCAAAATTACTCCTTAATCCATGGGCTACAGAATGGAAGTTGTGTTAGCAGGCATGACAATAACGTTAATCTCATTGTACATCTCCATCAAAGCTCTTGAGTGACCTGGTACATTGTCAATGAGCAGTAATATTTTGAAAGAAATCTTTTTTTTGGAGCAATAGTTCTCAAGAGTGGGCTTAAAATATTCAGTAAACCATGTTATAAATACATGTGTTGTCATCCAGGCTTTGTTGCTCCATTTACAGAGCACAGGCAGCGTAGATTTAACATAATTCTTAAGTGCCCTAGGTTTTTTCAGAATAAGTGAGCATAGGATTTGATTTAAAGTCACCAGCTGCATTCGCCCATAACAAAAGAGTCAGCCTGTGCTTTGAAGCTTTGAAGCCAGGTATTGACTTCTCCTCTCCTGCTATGAAAGTCCTAGATGACATCTTCTTCCAATAGAAGGCTGTTTCATCTGCATTGAAAATCTGTAGTTGAGTATAAACAGCTTCATTAACTATCTTAGCTTGATCTTCTGGAAGCCTTGCTGCAGCTTCTACATCAGCACTTGCTGCTTCACCTGCACTGTTATGGTGACAGCTTCTTTCCTTAAATCTCATGAAGTAAACTCTGCTAGCTTCAGACTTCTCTCTCAGCCTTCAGAGAATTGAAGAGAGTTAGGGCCTTGCTCTGGATTAGGCTTTGGCTTTAAGGGAATGTTGTGGCTGGTTTGATCTTCTATCCAGACCACTAAAACTCTCTATATTGGCAATGTCTGTTTCACTTTCTTACCATTCACGTGTTCACTGGAGTTGTCACTTTTAATTTCCTTCAAAAACTCTTCCTTTGCATTCACAAGGTGGCAAATGGTTTGGCACAAGAGGCCTAGCTTTCAGCCTATCTTGGCTTTCAACATGCCTTTCTCACTAAGCTTAATCATTTCTAGCTTTTGATTTAAAGTGAGAAATATGCGACTCTTCCTTTCATGTGAACACTTAGAGGACATTGCAGGGTTATTAATTGGCCGAATTTCAATATTATTGTATCTCAAGGAATAGAGAGACCCAAGGAGAGGGAGAGAGAAGGGGAAGTGGCCAGTTGGTGCAGCAGTCAGAACGCACAGAATATTTATCGATTAAGTTCATTGTCTTATATGGGCACTATTCATGGTGCCACAGAACAATTGCAATAGTAATATCAAAGATCACTGATCACAGATCGCAATAACAAATATATCAATGATAAAAAGTTTAAAATATTACAAGAATGACCAAGATGGGACATAGAGACATGAAGTGAGCAAATGTTATTGGGAAAATGGCACTGATAGACTTGCTCGACACAAGGTCGCCACAAACCTTCAATTTGTAAAAAACACAGTATCTATGAAGTGCAATAAAGAGAAGCACCATAAAACGAGGTATGCCTGTATATTCTACCATGATCCAGCTACTGCGCTCCATTGTATTTATCCAAAAGAGTTGACAACTTATGTCCACACAAAAGCCTGCACAGGAATCTTTATAGCAGCTTTATTCACAGTTGCCAAAACTTGAAAGCAACCAAGATGTCCTTCAGTAGGTGACTAGATAAATAAACTGTGCTCCATCCAGACAATGGAATATTTTTCAGTATTAAAAAGAAATGAGCTATCAAGCCATGAAAAGACACAGAGGAAACTTAAATGCATATCATTAAGTGAAAGAAGCCAAACTGAATAGTCTACATACTGTATGATTCCAACTCTGTGATATTCTGGAAAAGACAAAACTATGGAAACAATAAAAGTATCTGTGGTTTCCAGAGCGGATGGGAGGAGAGATGAATGGGAAGAGCACAGAGGATTTTTAGAGCAGTGAAAATACTCTGTATGATATTATAATGATGGATAAATGTCATTATTAATTTTCCCAAACCCAATGAATGTACAACACCAAAAGTGAACCATAATATAAACTATGGACTATGAGTAAATGTGATATGTCAATGTAGGTTCATCTGAGGTTAAAAATGTACCATTCTGATGAAAGATGTTGATACTAGGGGAGGCTATGCATGTGTAGGTGTAGAGGGCATATGAGAAATCTCTGTACCTTCCTCCCAATTATTGTAAATCTAAAACTGCTCTCAAAAATAGTCTTCAAAAAAAACAAAACCATTTGGCCATGCTATCTCAGTGTCTGACTACTTCCACCAAAAAAAAAACCAAACAAACCCTCAAGCAGAGAGTAAATATCTCTTTTCAGTAGTGGGTCCTGGGACAAAATCTATGTGTAAGTTGCACAGTTGTTTGTTTAATAACAAAGGAATATGACCGGAAGGCCAGAGCTAGTAGTGGAAGCCAAAGTGAGTAAAGATTGTATGAAGGCTTTATTCACAGCTGTCTTCTTTAATTATAAATCCTCAACAGACCCATAGTTTTATAATGAATGTTTAGTGGAATTGAACTCGGGCATCTCAAAATTATGTTATTAACCGCATTCACCTTCAATCACAAGGGCTGATTGATTCAGGCCTACTGGCCTGACACCTGGAGACTGTTAATTAAACAATAGCAATGGCAGCAGGTGGTGAGGTACTTCAAGTGTGCTGGCCAAAAATATTTCATAAATATCTATTTTGGCTACAAACTTCAGACCAATAACTTTCAGGTTAGATGGGTCCTTGGGTCACATTTTGAATGGCAAAGAGATTACCTGGACAAGAATAATCTTTCCTCTATCTTCACTCCAATTTCAAGGTAAACTCATCGTAAGACATTTAATTTGATTTTCCTAACAAAAGGATGATTGGTTGCACCCAAAGAAAGAAAGGGATTCAGGAAGAGGAAAAGATAAATGGGCATTCCTCTGCCCAGAGGAGACACTCAAACTCTTGTGTTTAGCCCACAGGATGTGTTCCCCATCTTCCACGTGCCTCAGTCTCAGGGTTCAGTAGGGAGCAATTACCAACAATGTCTATGTGCAAGGCATGGAGCACGGTGCAATTGCCAAATGCCCTCAGTGTAACCAATCTATAGCTTCCCTTAAAATGACGATATTACAGTAACTACTCTCACATGCCATGGGACCCTGTTTAAGTACCAAAAAAATACCTTTTAAAATCTTTTCTACCTCTCTACCACTGCCTGGATTTGGAGAGGGAGACAAGACAGAAAGGAAAACATAATCTGGGGTGAGGAGTTTGTCAGGAACAATGTCATAGAAAGGATAATCCTTGAGCTGAGACTTGTAAGATGAGCGGATATTCTTCTGGCATTCTGGAAGAAGGGGCTGTCTGAGTGAAGATTCAGAGGTGAGAAACAGCCAGGTATATAAGATTCGCATCTTTCACATCATCCTCATTCTCTGGCATGAGCTCATGCTTGGGGATGGTGGTCCCATGGCCTGCACTATTTAAGTGGATTTTCTCTCTTGCTCTCTTCCCAGTGGCTGGGGAACCAGATCCATCCTAAGATCTATCCTAGGTAATGAGTAGCCTCAGAGTTTTAGAGCAAAGATCACATGATCAGTGTTGTGCTTCCGAAAGATCCCTCAAGCAGCAGTAAGGAGGATGAATAGCAGAAGGACCATTAAGAATTAAATGTAATAGCAAGAAATAGCAAGAAAATTTGGTGGCCTGAACTCAGGGCCAGACTAAGATAGGTGGGGAAGCTGAGTAGGCGGCTTATTTGCCTCACCTACAAATGGATATTTTCTACATATTTGCTCAACATTAGTTTCGAGATGGGGCGGGGTGCTAATCCCCGCTGAGCAAACATGCAGCCCTGCATTACTTAGAACTCACCTGCTTCTTAAGGCAGTTAGTGGCCATCTGCTGTTCCTGGAGCAGGCCCCATGAGGGTCTCAGGCCTCACTGCACAGACTTTTCAATGTCCTTCTTTCAGCCAATGCAGTGTTCTCCTAACGGTTACTTTCTTCTGCATATTTGTCTCTTTTTTCCAAAATATATTTAATAAGCATGTGTTACCTTTAAAATCCACCAGTCTAAAAAACAAGTGGATCTCAGGCTTTGAGAGTGTTGGTTTTGCTAGTCTGGGGAAAAAAACTTCCAGAGTGTATGTAATAATGGATCTCTGAGAGACATCTTCCCTCCAGAGATTTCTTTTCTTTTTTCTTTTTCTTAATTCAAGTACATTTGACAGCTTCTAACCTGAGTAGACTTAATTGTCTGCTGTAATTTAACACTTTTCTGAGGACCAGAAAATGAGTCTCTTGCCAAGGAACATGCAACATAAACAACTTCTTCGGTGATTTTAACCTTCCTAACAAATACTTCTGTCACAAAGGGCACAGAGGAAGTGACAGGATGTTCAAGTAAAATATGCAGCAATGGCAAGAAACTACCCCCAAAGTCCTGACAAACACAACATTCGTATTCTCTTCTTTCCTTTCTGCCCTCCATTCTCTGGCCTATTTGTTTTTATTTTCTTATTTGCTTGTCCTTCTTCAGTTGTCTCTGTAGCATCTGTTAAGACAGTTATTGGGCAAAAAGGGAACATGACCCCAGTGCTCATCTTATAAGAACATAGTGTCTGGTACAAAGTAAGCAGTTAAGGCCTTTTTGTGTGTGTAAATGGAGCCGAGACTGAAGACTGCAAAACAGGCATTACAGTAGCAATGTAGAGTTTAGCTGGTTCAATATAGTTCTCTTTCAGAGAGGCTTCGAGGGGGCCTCCAAATTTGAAAACCCTAAGGGAGGAGCTGAAACAGTGATTCATTTTCATCGTCCTTTGAGTAAGGAATGCAATTATAAATTCAATAGTGCTTTTATTTTACACACATTATTTACAAACATCACGGGGCATGTAATTTGAATACAAAAGTTTTCACGTTTTTTTCTCAGATCTAGTCACATCTTTTTCTTTAATTGCTTTTTATATATGGCGAGTAACTTATATCGTCCAAAGTGACTGAGGGTCCTGGAGCATCAGAACTGTGTTTTCGAACTTTCTCTTATGTCATGGGCAGAGTTAAACACGTTGTCAAGCACATGGTAGTTGCATAATATAGACGTGTTGATTTGCCTTCTTAATAAAATAAATATATGCACTTTTCAAGTAACAATGATAATAAAAATGTTCTAAAAGTTTAAAAGACATTCATAGAAAAAACAGGAACATAGTCCCCTATACACACCCCCCATCCTCCACCCATCCTTGTCTTAGGCAACAACTTTGAATTCTTATTGCTATTTTTTCCATATTACTTTCCAATATGCACATTACTTCTTATTTATCAAATTTCCATCTTCCCTATTGACTTACTGCATTGGTAGAGGATTTCATGCCCTTACATCACCATTGCTCCTACACTCAGCTTCCCTTTCCTCTCGTCCTGATAGTGTCATATCACAATTTGTGGTAAAAGAAATAATCAGTGGCTTATTACAACAATAATGTAAATATTATTCAATGCTAAGCTACAGAGTATGCAAGAATTGCATTTTTCTTTATCAACAACCTTCTGTTTTGCTTTCTTTATTCATTTTCAAAGTTTTCTATGTAACTATCTATTTACCACATAGTATCTGCCAAATGTTTGTTTATGTTATTTTTCAAGAGCTCTTCTTTCTTCTTTCCCCTAGAGCTCTCCCTTCTGAATTTCTGCCTCCGCTGCACAGCATCATTCCAGAACTTCCTTCCCTTGGCTGCTATTCCTTAGCTAGCTGTTTGCTGAGTCTCGTCTTCCTCTTTCTTATTTTACCCATCCTCAGTAACTTTCTGTGACAGGATACATGGAAGTTACATCTTTTGTGAACTTGTATGTGTAAAAATCAATTGTTTTTCCACACTTGATACCTGAATATGAAGAGCCAATGAATAGGAAAGGGAATAGCATGTACAAAGTTCCAGAAACAAGCATGGCGCATTTGTGAAACTGTGAAAGAAAAGAGTCACAGGCTTGCACCAACCAGATGAACAATAAGAAACTGGCTGGCAACATTTTTTCGTAAGAAGATAATTTCAAATATAAACAAAAGAAATAACTTCAATTGAATATTAACAATAATTTAAAAAGCAAAGAATCATCTAGAAAAGCACAGGAGAGTCTTATCTATATAGCTGTACAGTGTTAGAGATAATACCATTAATGACTTTATATTCTAAACCAAAATTCTAACAGCGGCAAGATGTTGTGAGGAAAGATGATTCAAGGAAACATTGCTCTATTGCTTTTCAACAATTTCTCCTACTTCCATGAGAGATCACTGTTGCTATTTCTCATGTGATGGTTCCCAAACTTGACTGTGCATCAGGATTATCAAGGAGAGCTTTAATAAAAAAAAAAATCAAGTTCCAGTTCTCACCCCAGACCTACTGAATGAGAAGCCCGCTTGACTGGATTTTGGGAGTAAGAATACGGAGTGAGGAGGAAGGAAACTGAGATTATTATGGGATCGACAGTCAGCGGAAGCCCACCTCTCTTCCATGCTCTCAGAGTGTCCAGTTACCCTCGACTCACAGAGAAAAGGCTATGCCTTGTATCTCACTATATCCCAATGCCTAGAACTCTCTCTGGCTAATGACACACACTCAATAAACTTATGTTGAATAAAAGGATGGATGATAAGCTTCACCTTAAATTATAAATGCTGATCACATAATCTGCCCCACAAAGCCCACTGCCCCTAACTAACCTGCAAGATACCTGAGGGCCTGAATGATATCCTTTATGTCAGCATACCTAAGTAAAACATCCAAAGAATAAATACATGAAGCATTGCGTATAATAAGGAAGTTATTGTAATACAGATGAAATACGGTATACAAATTTAGTATCAATTTTAAGTTGTTTTCTCTCTGATATCAAAGGCACAAGTCAAGGCTTGTTACATTTCATTGTTTTTTAAAGAAAATGTAAGCAAAAATGCAACTTCAAGATTGAAGATGAGGTTGAGAGCTAGAGAGAATAAGAAACGACCAAAGACCTCTGGGACACTCTGTTCCATGCTGAGGCAGTATTGGATTGGACATAGAGTCCTATTAAAAGGAAATCTTGCAGTGTTCTTATTACACAACTGTTAATTAGCAGTATATAATCTCTGTTGGATTTTGGGATAAAATGTATCCGACTATTATTTGCAAGAGATAATAAAAAGCTGACTAATGCCATCTTTAGCAAGGACATTGAAAACTTCCTCATCCAGGAAGACAATGCTTAAGATGGTAAATTTAACCAGGGAGGTGACAGTGCTTAAAAACAAAGAGTTAAATGATAATAACAAGCTTAAAAAAAAATTGCCCCAAAATTTAAAATTTAAGGATCAAGGCTTTTAAGTCTTCTAAATGTAACAAAACTTGAAATATTTTATCTTGTGCACTATTCCATACAAATATATAAAAGCCCACACATACGTAATTTTTAGTGTGTAAGTCTCACACAAAGACAGACTTTTTGGCAAGCATTTTTTGTCAGAATATCATATAATTGTTTTCTTTCTTTTCAGTTTTTCAATTTTTTATTAAAATAATGTACATTTAGTTGTGAAGTACACACAAGCATAAAGGAACATGAATAAAATCACTCATTAACATCTTGGCATATTTTATTATAATTCTTTTTTTCTAAATGCCTTACATAACTGAAATATAGTATGTAAATTTAGATTCTTGACTTTTTTCCACTTGCTATCTTTGTGAATAAATTTTCAACTTCTTTTTGATTGCTCTCTTGTAATACATTCCTAGAAGAATAAATAGGGTGTGAACACTTTATGAATTTTAGTACAGGCAGCAAAATTGCTTTCCAGAAATTTTGTACCAATTTACCAACCAACATTTGATGAGGGTGCCCATTCTATTTCACTCAATTAGCACTGGATTTTTAAAAAAATTATTCTTTGCTAATCTGAAAGACAGAAATGCAGTTTCCTTTTTGTCTTAATTTGCATTTATTTGAGTACTAGTGAGGTGGTTTACATTTCCTGTCTAGTTACATTTTTCGTATGTAAATAGAAGGTTTGTGTCCTTTGCCCATTTACCCTCAAGGTCTTACAGCTTTTACTGTCATTTTTGTATGAGTTTGTAATATGTTAAGATTATAAACCTGTCTATCATGTTTCTTACAAATACCACACTTTCTGGATTCTAAGTTACCGTTGATGAGAAGACACGTATTACTTTAATAACAGCTTTTAAGAAAAAAAAAAAAAACGCTATAGTCACAAGATGTTGATTATAAGACATCTTGATTTCAGAGATGTTAAAATGCAGGTAATGTTAAAATATTAAAATGTGGAGAGTGTTAAAATGCAGTGTTGACTCTAAATCAATACAGTATGAATTTATTATGGATTCTCAAAATCGATCATATCTGATGAATATTGCTGCTGAACAGAGTGATATGACCCAATATCTAAAAGTATACCAGTTTGATGAAATACAAGGATTTTAATAAAGGCCATTATAATATCGGATCATCGGCATTTATTTGAACTTGGACCATAAATTACTCCACAGCATTTAGTTGCTAAGTGCTGCTCGATGTTGTAGAAATTGATGGGCAAGAACTCTACAGTGAATGCTAACATTATGTGTTGAGTTAAGCGTGTCAGGAAACTTACACATATCTTTTTATAATTATTACCTACATATCCCTATCTGTCTATTATCTATCTATCTAGCCTGAGTATGTATGTATATGTGCGCATGAGCATGTGTGTGTGTGTGTGTGTGTGTGTATAATCATCCATAGTGTTGAGTCTTTAACATTGACAACAGCTGCCATCACAGGACCACTTTTCCAGAACTCTTTTCGTATCCATTATCCATCAAGAATTGTAGAAAGTCTTAGAATGTGGTGGTTTGAAAATATGAGGGTTTACTGATGTGGAGTTATCCATGTAAAACTTGTTATAAGGTCATAATCTAAAATTAGGCTTCTCTTACTGGATCAGAGGACTGAATGTGGTACTGAGCGTATCCTTCCTTATGATTCACTGGTCCAGGGCCGTTTGTAACCCCCCACAAAAACAATAATTACAGCAATCATGTCTTGAGTGAATATTAGTGTCCTAATCCCTGTGGAAGAACTTTGTGACAGAAAAGTAGTCCAGGAAGAATCAATAGATTAGCTCCAACTTACTGACATTTATTCCAATATTTATTGAGCACCTGCTGTGTGCCAGGTGCTGTTCTGTGTGCTGAGAGTACTGGGGAAAACAAGAAAGATGAGGTCTCTGACCTCCTGGTACTCACAATGTGGTAGGTTTGGGATGGGAATAGACAGTAAACAAGTTATCAACTAAATAAGAAAACGTCAGAGTGTGAGAAGTGCCATGAAAAAAATAAAATACAGTCGTGTGGCAGTGACTGGTAGGGGAGCTACTTCAGTCGAGATTGTCACGGAAGCCCTGTCTGTGGAAGTGTATCCTGGTAGGGTGCCCAGGACTCTCCCAGCTGCCTGCATCTGCCACTTTATAAAAAAGCTTTCTCTCTATGACCAGCAGACTATGCTTTAAATTAATTCAAGTCTATTGGTCTTTCATTAAAAGCAGGTTGATGCAACTGGTCTATAGTTCCAGTTTCTATTTGTGGATAAATATTATTTGAAACATAAGAGAATGGTTGATTTTTAGCAACATAGTTTAAAATGGTTACTGGATATCTTGCACACAGGCAGCCTGGCTGCTCTCCATGAAAATAATAACTACTTCAGTCAGTCCATTAAACAAAAAGCTGTCTGGGGCTGTTTTTCTAAGGTAGCTACTGACTGAAGCCTGCTAGGAGAAGACCTGTTTTTCCCTTCTGGGTGAGCAAACTAAGTTCCTTGTGATACCATGGTTGTCAAAGCGAAGCTCATTCCAGGCTCTCATCCTTGTGCTCCATCTCTTGCCTGGCATGATGAGAAAATGCAGTGTTTGCTCCCTCACCAGTCTAGGCCCCTTTTGTTCCTTTACCAGAGTCTAGGTACAATGAGAGGGACCGATAATGCTTGCTTTTGTTTTGTTCACACCTATGAATCTACATTTTCTGAGTAAAAGTCTTCTACTTTCAGCAGAATTTTAAAAATTTGTCTTAATTAGCCAGCTTGACTTAGTCTCAATCACCTGACCCTTATCCCAGCTCTGTTGGAGCCTATCTTAGTTTAAAATTTTGATACCTAGTTCGTCATGAATTTTTTTGGCATTAGTTTTGATTGTTTTCTAAAGTATTGCATTAAGATGTTATTTATCTTGATTACTGAGATTTTTGGCACCCCCTTAAATTTTGCACCTGAGATGGGTGTCCTTCTTGTCTTTACCTCACCCTAGTCCTGATCCTGCCTTGAATGACTGTGTGAAGCAGAGCCCACCTACTAACCACATTGGACTGGGAGAAGTAAATGTCAGTGGCACTAAGCCATTGAGATATGGGAGCATTTGTTATAACAGCTGAAGTCATTTTCCCTCATACAACTTATTAATTGCTCCTGGATTAATTGCATCCTGGACACCCAGTGGATGTTTCTTAAGCTTATCTTTATTTAATACAGACTTCTATTTCTGTATTATCCAAAACTTCTCTTGTGGCTAACTCAGGAGACATGCTGACCATTAGTTTCTTATAACATTTTGGAATCCACTGAAAACCTTACATGGTTCTGCCCAGAACTGTCTCCCAGTTCTGATAGTATACACGTACAGTTCTTGAGAGGCAGGAGAGCATAGTGGTTCTATGCACAGACTATGGAGTCAGATATGCTGGATCTGAATACCGATTTGGTAGACTGAGTAAGCTTAGACTAGATACTAACTTCTCTGAACCTCAATTTCTTCATTTAAAAATGGGGCATATAATAGTCCTATCTCATAGGACCGTGCGAGGAATAGATGAGGTAAGACTTGGCATACAGTCAGCACACGATAATTATTAGTACTTATTATTCTAATTTTCTCTAGATGGAGGCCACTTCTTACTTCTCCCACTCTGGCATTTGATGTAAATCTGAATTGAGAAGATACTTATCAACTAGTAGTACTTGGTTTCTCTTAACAGAATCATTGATGTTAAACAGAAATTTGAATTGAAATTAAACAAACTCTACCATAAATAAGTCCTGTGGCAGTCCTGTTTCTAGGAAGACAGTGGTACCAGACAATGGTCCTGGTGCAGGCAGGGTCACGGGAGATTGGTACTGCCATATCCCAGAAGCACAGGTGCCAGGACTGGCTCCAGAGAGCCTGGGTTCCTGCCCACAATAGGAGCTGTCAGCAGGGGAGTTATAAATAAGGATGGAATCTCCGCTATCATTGGATTAAATTCAAAATGTGCAATGGCAGCTAGAATTAAGATATCTTTGCCAAAACGAAATCACGAAAAACAATGGACATTGGAATTTTCTCTTGAAGTTTTCCCCCAGGGACTTTTCCTTTTCTTGCTTGTTACCTGTAAATGTCTCAATTCACAGAAAGGATTAATAACAGAAAAAAAGAATACTTTGTCATATACTTTATTATTCTCCAGTGTCTGAACAGCTATTTACGTAAGAGAAGATAAGATCAGATAAGAGAATAAATTTTTGTTTCAATATACTGAAAATATTTGCTTCCTGGATTATGGACTCAGAACTTGAAGCCCAGCTGGACCCTTGAAAGCAGTCAGACACCGACTTCTTCTTCTTTTTTTTTTTCCTGCAAATGAACAAACTGAGGCCTTGAAAGGAAGCAGAAGCTGGGTTCCCTGACTCTTGGTCTAGTGCTTATTCTTTCTGATTCTTCGCCTGGCACATATTGGCTAGTCTTTCTTTGGCGTTCTGCAATCATACACAAGCCCCGCCGTGACCTTTATGCTGTGCAAAGGCTTCCCAGCAGGACACTGATACTGGGATAACATTCGTAAATTCCAATTTCTTCATATGCTTAAAGGATTTAAAGTGGAAAAGATCAAGCAATAGTTTTGAAATCAACACCAATGCCTATTTCAGAGGGACAAGCAATACTTTTTAGCTGCTTAGAGCTAGGACCCCAGACGTATTCTGCTCTTGTTACCTGGAGCTTTTAGACCCTCTCAGATAACATTTGTGTTTTGGTAGAAAACAGAGAGGAGAAGCAGCTGTGGAGGGGCTGATGGCCAAGGAGATTATCTTTGAAGGCACTTACAAGACCCTAAGTGGCAAAAAACCCAGAGAAATTATGCTGTTACATTTCTTTATGCATTAATTCAACGGATATATGCCACACACTGTGTAGGAACTAGAGAAGCAAAGGCTTTGCCCTAAAGGGATGCAAGCATGTGAGAATCTGTAATGCCATCTGATAAGAATAGTAACTAGCTTGGATTTGAGGAATGAGACCGGGCTACAGTGATGGGAACTGGTGACCTAAGTTTTGCAGGAGGAGGAAGTATAGGTGGACAAGATAGGAAGGGTGTTCCCGACAGAGGAAACTAAATTAAGTGTTGTTCCTTAGAGATGGTATCTCGTGGCTAAATTCAGAAGGATGAGTAAGAATAAATGGATGAGATAGGAAAGGGCAATCCCGGCAAAGGAAGCAGAGCAA
Source organism: Equus przewalskii (assembly GCF_037783145.1). Lineage (NCBI taxonomy): Eukaryota > Metazoa > Chordata > Mammalia > Perissodactyla > Equidae > Equus > Equus przewalskii. The sequence goes on from NC_091854.1 coordinate 615,949, forward strand.
AGCTTGAAAGTTTCATTCCAGATTCGATAAGCTTCTGAAGGTCAGGGGCCATGTGCCGCTCAACTTTATAGTCCTAACTCTAGCAGAGAGCCTGGCTGAGAGTAGGGTACGTGGAACGAATGATCGTTGAATAAATGAATGGATGCATGCAGGGGACAGGGAGTCTCATTTTCAGTCCTCTGAAAATGGGGCCTGGAAATCTCTGTCCTTTTCCAGGCTCCCCTGAACCTCTGGCATGAGGCATCCACCAGGCCACTGTGACCAAGGGTAACATCTGGCAGCAGCTCTCTAGCTACCCAAGACATACCAATTTGAAGAGGAAGGCACTGTTTTCTTAGCTTTGGGCTCTGCTGGGAAATGAAATAACTCTTAATACAGAGATAAAAATAGGCTGTAGGATAAATCAAGTTGTCCCTCAATAAAAACATGAACTGGGGGGTGTGGACGGGGGTTGGTTAACATATTAAATTCCCCCTTACAGAGCAGACAGTCTTCCTTTGATGTTTTTTTTTAAATTAAGGATCATTTTATAGTGTCTGGATAAGGTTAGCTGTCCCTCTAGCTACGCAGCCAACAGAATTCAAGAGCAAAGTGGTGAATGCTCCCCAACTCCTAGTCTCTGAATACTTCTCCTGCTTCTGGGGACTAAATTTTGGGCTAACAAGCCCCTGGTTGTGAGGCATTGGGGCAAATCACTTTCATTATGTTAGATTCTTTTTTAATATGAAAATAATACATACTAGGGGTAATTTGTTTTCAAACAGAACAAAAGAGTAGCATAATCAAGTAATGTTGATAATTGTTGAACCTAGGTGATGGGTAAATGCGGGGGGGGGGGGTGTCATGGTATCATTCTTTCTACCTTATGTATGTTTGAAATTTTTCATAACAAAATATATTTTTAAAAAGAGTCTCTATTCCTCCCCATGGTCTGCATCCCTTTAGGCCCCCAATTCTACTCTCCAGGCTTAGACAGGACAATGATATCTTCTATATTTTTCCAAACATTTTCTGACCATTTATAAGCACACATATGCATACATAGAGCCTATTTTTTAAAATAGTACCATATAAAACATATTATTCTGAACGTTGATTTTTTTTCTTCTTAACAGTATACGTTGAGCTCTTTCCATAGCAGAACGTGTAGCTCTATCTCATTCTTTTAACAGCTATTTAGTATTCCACCCGAAGTAGATAACACTCTGTACACTCTGAAGAATTAATTTTTTATATATCTTTGCAAATATAATAGGTAAAAAAATATTTCATTAATGATAAGTGAGGTCAGCATCTTTTCATATGTTTGTTGGTCATTCGTATTTCTTTCTCTGAATTGCTCACTTAAGTCTTTTTCCCATTTCTCTTCTAGGGATTTTTTTTTTCTTTTTTCTCATTTGTTTGTAATATTTACCCAAAAATAAGGCAATTTTCCTTTGATCTGTTGTGCTACAGATATTTGGGGGCATGGTGTAAGGATGTGGTCAAGACTAGATGCCCAGACTGCTTGAACACTCATCTCTTCTGACAGGCAATCTGGCCAGCCATCCCAAAATATCCGTCCAGTGAGACTTACTATTGGTACAAAATGTCATAAGACTTGCCACTCTTAATACCAAAAACGCAAGATGGGGAAAACTTTTCTCAGCACATACACACACAAAAAGTAGGAGCCTTCCTCCAAGCCTTTCCCACAAACCTTCCTAGATGGATCCAGACCACAGTGACTTCTGTCAGAGGCTGCTATTTTCATCTTCCAGAATGATAACTCATTTGGAAGTGCCACCCCTCAGCAAGCCCCAACTACTGAACCACCTCCATCCTCTGACTTTTCCCTCTTCCTTTCTCTTCTCCTCTCCGTGCCTCATCTATCCTCACCCAACCAGGGGACTGACTTCTCAGTGTACTCTCAGCCAGGGAAATTCACCATACACAGTAGAGACAATCTTGTTATCCTTAATCTCCACACAAAATGTAATCCCTCTGGTTCCTGGTACCCGATCCTCTCCCTTCCTTTCATCCCAACCCCACGTTCCTCTTCTCCCTTCCAAATCTTTCCTCTGAGCCCTCTATAGCTCTTATCCTATGTTTAAGCTCCCCCACATCTTCACTGAGCTTCCCCTCTTCACCTTAAGTGAAACTCAGCTCTGTCCTGAGACACTAAGCAGCCCTCTCAAGTGACAGGTGTTCCTTTTCCCACATCCCATATAAAACTTTTGGGTCTGAAGATAAGATCAGGATCTCCCTTACTCTCTACTGCTGCTTCCAGAACATTTCTCCTTCACACATTTGAAAAAGCCTCTATTTCCTGTCACCAAACCTATAAATTTGCCTACAACTATACCCTTAATTTCTATCCTCTTTTCCTCCTATTTCAATATTCCTTCTTGTCTAGGGTTGACCCTCCACTAGTGCTCCTGACTCCATTCCCCTCCCGCCTTCAGAGGTATCTTCTCATACTAGTTTTCCTCCCTCTCCCATACCTTCAAACTCTTCATCTCCGTGGGTGGCTCCTTCCATCCGCAGAGTCCTCAGAACACAGCAAGGGGCCCAGGGGTCAAGGTTAACAGCACAGACTCAGGCCAGGTAACCTGGGGACAAATCCTGACTTCACCTTTAATCGGCTGTGTGGCCTTAGCCAAGTTTTTCCATCTGTAAAATGAAGGTCATAAGACTATCTCCCTTTCTGAGGATTAAATTGGTGAAAATGTGCAAAGCATTTAGAACAGTGCCTGACCCAAAGCAAGTATTATATGTGTTTGCTAAATAATTCAGCATTTTAAAACATATCTGTCCTCTCATACACAAACCAAACACACAAACAATATACTCTTCCCAGTTCCCACTTCCCTTTCCAGTCACCACCTCATCTTCTCTTCCTCCCTGACCAGCCATGCTTTTTGAAAGAGTCTCCTACACTTATTGCCTCCACTTTCCCACCTTGTGTTCATAACCCAACTTGTTGCAACAGGACTTAACTAAATCTACTCTTGCCAAAGACACTACTCACCACTTCCTAGTTGAATCCAATAGCTGCCTTTCAGTCTTTACTGATTTGTCTTAGTGTTTAATGTCACCAATTATTACCACCTTGAAAGGCTCACTTCTGGCTCCACAGTATCATCCTGTTCTGTTTCTCATTCCAAGGATCCATCCTGTCTCTCCCTCTTATGCTCCTTTTCTTTGGCCCAATCCCTTAAAGAGCGGTGTCCATGGGGTCTGTTCTAGGTTCTCCCTGGGGGATCTCAGACACTAGCAAAGCTTGGACGACTATCCCTATGCAGATAATTTTCACATCTCAGTCTGCATCCCAGACCTCGCTCTGGACTGAGACATGTAGAGCCAGCTGGATCCTGGAGGTCATCACTTGGAGGAGGAACTAAACCCAATAAGTTCAAACGTGTAAATGAGTCTACCCTCTCCCAAACATTTTCTGCTCTCTGCATTCTCTCTCTTTGAGAAGGGTGCCAGAGGCCACCCTGTCACCCAAGCCCAACCCCAGACTTACTCCTTAGAAGCTCCCCCTTCCTAAGTTTCCACATCTGATCAATCATCTGTTGCTCTAATGTCTTCTAAATCCACTTTTTTCTGCTTCCCAGCTGCCACTACCTCCACTAAATTCACTGTAATTTCTGGCCTGGATTATTATACCTCCCTTCCTGCAGACTTGCCCTCTCCCCTCCTCACTGAAGCCAGAGTGATCTTTGTAAAACTCTGACCTGATGCTCTGTTTCCCTGGCTGAAAGCATGTCAGTGGCTACTTGTGGAACTGGAGTCCATCCAAACTCTTGACCCAGCAATCAGGGTACACTCAGGTTACTTGCATCTGCTGCAGAGCTGATTTTTAAAAACCCAGAAATTTTGCATGCTAGTTGTTAAAGTGCTGGCAGCTGAAATCAGCCACAATAGGAACATTCATGCTATGGAAATCAGCCAACGCTCCCAGAGCTGGTTTACCGGTACACTTCACTTCTCTTAACACTCTCCAGCTGGAACTCTGCTCTCCAGTTATACTGAACTACTGCCAATTGCCTCTCACTTCTGTACTCATACCACTAACTCTGTGGAGGGAATCTTCTCCTCTCTCTCCTGGCTCTCTCCTACTCATTCTTTAGGTCTTATATTAGCACCCACCTCATCAAGGAGGCCTTCCCTAATGTTCTGCCCTCAAGTTGACTGATGTACCCCTTCAATGTGTTCCCACAGCATCCTGTCCTACATAAGTCTATGCCTACATCTGCAACTGCATGTAAAATGAGGGCTTTCTATTTGCCACACAATGTGAAACAAAAGTTGAAATGCCTGACCTCATTAATCCTCACAACAACCATAGGAGATAATTACTCTCTTAGATGAAAAAAAGGCTTAGAGCATAAGCTCCAGGAGGTCAGAGGCTGCCTTGCACACCCACATGTCACAGTGCCTGAGACTTAGTAGGTGTTCAACACAAGTGGATACTGAATCAATTAATTCTAAACACTAAAATAACTGCTTGCCAAATTCTACATTATAACATTCATGACTTTTTGTCCCAATGTCACTTTAATATTCATAAATTCTCCAGAAGCTTACAAAAAATGCTGATGAAAAATTTACCCACTCTCTATAAATAACTGGTATAAGACTCCTTTTTCAGGAAAGAGCAAGCAAGAATGCACCCCAAATTATTGTTAATCAGACCCCAACCCCACACTCCTCTGGGTTTCACTCCACTTGTCAGGCCTCAGGCGCCAGGGATCTCCCCTAACAGCATTGGCTTCCTGAGGTTCTGCAAAATGCTCAAGCTTATTTCCAGCATTTTGTTGTTAATTTTTTATTTCTCCATGACCACCGCCGAGATTCAATTGATCTTTTCTCATGGTTTCAAAACAGCAGTCGAGAAATTGTGTTTTGAAATTGAATCGGAGACAAGAGGAGTGATCCTGAGTGCTCTCCCAGCCATTTGGTTGCACTGCGGAGTATTAGGGCACAGCTTTCAATAAAGTTTTATTCAGCAAAAAGTGTTCCCCAACAAGACTATATTTATTTGGGATTAAAACTGCTCCCATTTGACCTTACTCTTGGCTTCCTTTGGCATTCATGACTAATGTCTATAGCACCCTAGTGGGAACTTGCCTGTCAGGGGCTTCCTCGGTGCTCTCTGTTGTTTACTGTATGTTGGTCCCTTAAATGGATAAAAACTCCTAAATGACAAGAGAGCTTTTTCTCCTTGCAATGGAACCATGTGCTTCCTGCAGGCATAAAAAGTGTTTATTTGAACCATTAAAAAAATCAACCAAATCAAGGTAAAGGATTTTTTTCAAGTTAATTGATGAAAAGTTGGTTCTTTCTTTTATGACATCTAAAACTAAGACTTTTATTGATTACTCCTGAAGATTAGCTACCAGAATCAGAGAAGCAATGATGGGGAGGCCACTCTATTGAAGAAAACTGAAGTAACACCATTCTGTAAGAAGGGCTTACTCTCCCTTTTCTTTAATGTCCCTTGGCAATGCATTCGTAACATAGCAAAGCAGACTGAAATAAACTTTGTTAAGAGGATTTCATAACGGGGCCTATTTACCTGGGTCAGGTTCCTATACTTCACCATACTTAAAGAATATTCTTTAAACTCAAGACAATAAGAAATGACCAAAATATTTGTTGAAAATAAATGAACCCACACTCTGTACTGTGTATCATAGGCACAATGAACAGCCGCTTATATCATAAATATTGAGGTCCAATATGTATGGAAAAGCTATTTTGATTAAAATTTCCTATTATGCTTACTTTTCTAAAATTGTGGACCACAACTGTATGCACAGGAAATTGTTGGATACAGCCATCATTTTATCACCCATGTATCACCAATGAAGAGCCGGTGTCTTGAGTATAAGCTTAAATTTTGGATTTCCAAATATAAACTTTTGAAAGAGTTTCTTTTTCTTGTTATTGGTTTAAAATTGAGGTATAATATTCATACAGTAAAGTGCTTAAATCTTAAGCACACAGCTCAATTACTTTTTACATGCGTGTATACCTGTGGAACTACCACACAGAGAAGACACAAAGCATTTCCAGCCTCCCAGAAGTCTTCTTGGTGCCCGCTCGCAGTCAATATCCTCCAAAGATAACCATTATTCTTCTATCACCATAAGTTAGTTTTACCTGTCCTTGAACTTTATATAAATGGAATCATAATTGTATTCTTTTGTGCCTAGCTTCTTTTACTCAACATTATGTCTGTGAGATTCATCCATGTTGTTGCATGTGACAACAGCTGGCTCTTTTTCATTGTTTTGTGATATTCTACTGTTGATGGACGTTTTGGTTCATTTACGTCTTTGGTTATTATGAAAAAAGCTACCAAGAACATTTTTGTATATCTTTGAGGTGGACGTATTTCTCTTGGGTATATACCTGGAAGTGGAACTACCGAAGTATAGAAGAAGCTATGTTTGGAATCTTTATCTTTAGCTAATTGCAAAGAAGTGGTGGTAGGCGAGAGAAAAACTACCTCCTACTGGTATCTATTGTGTTACTTGACATTCTTAGAGAGTATTTTATAGCCGCAGCTGGCCAAATTGGACAGACGTACTTCTAGGTAAAATCTCAAGGAGTGAGTGGGTAAAGTCAGACGGCACTTGAACTACATCGCTAATGTATTGTATTTGGGCTAATTAGAATTATTTATGCGATTTGTCTGAGCCTCTCAGGAAATGCCAAAGTTCCAAACACTCTGGTCATTAAAAATTCTTGGAAAGATGAGAGTGCTCTAATTAGACTCAACTATAAGAACTTTGAAATAACACAAAGCTGCCTATGAACCCCAAGTAATCACTGAGGGATACTTTTTCACAGAGAGGTGAACTATGCTCTCATCTGGCTTTATCTTTTCCTTTGACCACTGTGGGGTTTGGAACTTCCACTTGGAAGTTACCAGTGTGAATAAAAATATTTTCATTTATTATTTCATCCACAGTGCCCACCTTCAAATAAAGTGTCTCCTCTCTCTCTTGGGGTTTTTCCTAGGTTTGAGTTAAAGCCTTTGTGTGGAGAATAAATCTGGTGCCAAGTACAAGTCAATAATTAAATTATGCTTATCCTCTGGGGAAGCCGAAGTCTGATGAACTTCCTCCCCATTGTAGAACTGTTTCTTCTTTCCCTTGAATGCTTCCCTGGCCTCCCCCACTCTCCTCCCAACCATCACATACAAATGATTTGTGTTTGCGTTTTCTGTCCTAGTCTCCTGCAAATCACTTTATTTTCTGTAAAACCTCTTTGATAATGCAGATCTCTAACTACTTTCTCACATCCCTTTGGCGTTAGATCAATTGTACAAAGGTTATCTTAGCATTTTGTCTAGACTTAAAAAAAGCATCCTGGGAACAGTTCCAGGCTTTTGATTAACTGAGCCATTCTGGAAATTAAGACTGCTTTTGCCATTCTTCACTTGAATTACGGTATTCGTCACTGGCCCTCTATATCAGGGTGTGCTGCTGCATTTCTGCTAATACAGGATGTAACAGCTTGAATTCTCATGAACGTGTTCATTCTGAGGTCATTCCACCTTCATATAGAAATCTTTATTTAGATTTCTTAATAAATGAGGAAACCAATTTCTAAAAAATTTGGCCAAGTCCTTATCACAAAGATAAGTGTGGCCCTGAAATCTTTTCCATTTGACAGCCTTAACCTCTGTTGGTCCAATTTAACTTCATTTCAAAAGAACTTGAATCAGAGCAAACTATTTCATGCACTGTGTAAGCAATCACTCTTCAAGACTATCAAATTTGTTCCTATGTTAGAATCTACATGCACAATTCAGAAAACTATCATGACTATAATTTTATTCAAATTGATCAGTAGTGTGTAGCTACATGAGAGACACTAACAAATTGAGAATAATCAACATGTTATTTATAAAACCAGGTCAGTTCTACCTTCATGAGATGGGGCCAGGAGTTGCTTCTGGCTAAGTGGTCTTTTGTGTACCGTGCCACTAAAAGAAAGTAGGAAAGGAACCAACATTGATTGGGTGCCACGTGCCAAACACTCTGGAAACATTTTACATGGGTTAACTGAAAATTTATAATTACAGGAGGTGAGTGAAATAACTCCTCATAACAACAAGAATGGGGAATTCCTTAACCTACGGGTGTTAGAGATTTTACAGATTCTTGTCCAGTCTGAGGGAAATTTCTTTAAGGATGCCTGGAAGGGGTTGAGCAGCTGAATTTAAAAAGCTTTCCTGTCTTAAATAATTATTGGTCCAACTTATGAGTATATTTTCTCAGTTGCTACTTCCTGCACTTTTAGCCTTGCCCTATCTCTGTCTTCTTAATTATTTAAAGCAGCTTGTTAATAATTTACTTATCTGCTTCTATATTGCTGTTTAGCTGCTACCGTGGGGACGGAGTTTCTCTTGGGTTGCTGCTCAGTTCTTCTGTTGAATCTTGTCCTGCTTAAGCTGCCTGCTCTTCTCACTTTTCCAGAAACTCCTGCAGTACTCCTGGTTGGCTCCTGATTTTGTACCTGCCAACTCTTGCAGATTCCTACCAAATCTCATTTCAACTCCTGGTCAGTTCTGAACTCGTTCCACCTCAAACTGGTACCTCCTTGTTTGATTTCCCACTCTTGTGTAACCCCACTCTAGCTCTGATACATAGGACGTGGTTGACCCAGGCACATATGATAGTTCATATCTACTAAATCTCTGTACAGTTAAATTGAATACATCACATTGACCAAGAGTTATGACCAGGATGATTCTGGAAATTATTCTTTCCACTGGCCTATAGATCTAGGCTTTAAAACAAAATCAAAGAACATTCAAATGGTTGATCCTGAAAACCAACAAAGAGTTGCAAGAGATTCCAAATCTGCTTATCTATTTTTTGAAGAATAGCACCTAATGATTTGATAATATCTCTGTGTCAAAATCATTTTCTATTGTTGGATAAGTTTTGAAAAGTACAACTGGAAATCTCTGATTTGCTAACTATAGAATAGACTTAATGTAGTGCTAGTAACCTGACATTTAGTTTAGATTTATTTCCTGATCTAATTAATCAGAGGATTAATTTTTTAAAAAAATAGTCTTTTGTAAAAGGGTTGGCAATTCCTGTGTGAATGAATGGTTATAAGCTGATTGAATGTAGCTTGTCTACCAAATAGCTGTCATCAATTCTTTCCCTCATTCTGTATGCATGTCACACCTCCATCTAAAGATGGAGTCTCTTCCTGATCTGATCTCTGACTGCTTCAACCAACAGAATATGGTGGCAATGATATTGTGTCAGTTTCAGGTCTGGCCTTTGTGAGGACTGTAAGTTTCCACTTCCTGCCTCTTGGAGCCCTGAGCTGCCATGTCAGAAGTCTAAGTTACTTTGATAGAAAGAAAGACCACTCAAAGGAGCAGAAAAATGCCAGACATGTGATTAAGAAGCCATCTGGGACACAGCTCAGTTGAGCCTTTGGTGGCTCCAACCTCAGCAGCTCTATGACTGCAACTGCAGGAAAGACCCCAAGTGAAGTCTGCCCAGACAAGCTCATTCAACTCACAAAACTAGAAGAGGTGATAATAAGTTGTTGTCTTAAGTCACTAAGCATCGGTGTGGTTGGTTACACAGCAGTAGATAACTGAAACAAATGAGTCCCAAGGTTCAGCATAAAGCAAGAATCTAAAGCAAGCACTTTCCATTAAATAATTTTATCTCTCGATTTCCCTCTCCACATTCAACTTAGTTGGCCTTTCTCCAATTGTTTTATCCATAATTTTAGTAATGAATGTGAATTATTGCAGTTAAGCCTAAGTCTTATATACATTTGTATGTATATATAGATCTTAAAGCTTGTTTACAAATTTACTGTATAAAAACACACAATACACAAAAGCTATTGGCACATCACGAAGTCAGGCTTGTAGAATTAATGCTGGGGAATCCCAGTGGAGATCACCAAATTTTACATATCAATGATTTATTGGGCAACAAGGATAACACCATCTGATATATGCTTTTATTCTTTCTCCATTAGAGGATAATAACGGAAGCCCTGCTATGGCCCACTAAAAATATCCAACATGATCATTTGTTCTCTGGCTTCCTAAAGAAAATATCCTACACGATAATTTGTTATCTGGCTTCTAGGAGAAATTAATCCTATGCCATAACCAAGAGACTACTCCAAGCCCTGAAAGTAGATATATAAAACTTCCTAGATCCACAGTTGGCTTCTGAACAGCAAATCAGTCTCCTGCTTAAACTCTCGGACTCTATATCCTGATTTCAGTAACCGGACCTTGACTTGTTCTTTGTGTCCAAAAATAGAGAAGAAATGTCATGTAAGAAAAAGACTAGCCAAACATATTTTAAATTTATGAAATACTAGGCATTTTTCTGTGTGCTTGTAGGTCACCTCCTAGCCCAATGACATAGGTACTTTTCTTCTCCCCAGTTCTCTACATCTCAGCAAATGTCAACACTGTCTATCCAGTTGCTTAATTTCTAATCCAAGGGACATCCCTGATGCCTCTCTTTCCTTCACACTTTGAATCCACTCCATTATCAAGTCCTATCATATCTATCTCTAGAACTACTGAACTGGACACTTCTAATAGGTACAATTAAACAAAATTTTATGGTATGTGAATTATATCTCAATATATCACAATAAAGTTATTTAAAATATGTCTAGAATCTTTCCACCTCTCTTCATCACCACTGCTGTCATCCTTGTTCTGATCTCCACCTTCTCTTCCTGGATTACTGCAGCAACTTCCTAACTGGTCTCCTTACTTCAGGCCTTGCCCTCTTATGATCTCCGTTCAGAGATCAGAGTTCAGAGCAATCCTCTAAAAACATAATCCCTAACATGTTACTTTCTTGCTCAAAACCCACCCAATGATTTCCCAATCACACTGAGAATAAAAGCCTTCACGATCTCACACGATCTGGCCTCTCTTTCCAACATCATACCTGCCACTCTTCACCTGCTCCTTTTACTCCTGCAACACTGACCTTCTTGGTCTTCCTAAAACGTGCCAAGTTCACTCCTGTCTCAAGAATGAATAATCTTAGCATTGGCTGTTCTCTCTGCCTGAAACATGCTTCTCTAGATCTTTCAGATCTCTGTTCAGATCTCTGTTTTCTCATCAGAGATCTCCCAAGGTCTTCCAAGGAAATAACAGTCCCATTCACACACTCCGCCCCAATTAATTTTTATCTCTTTAACCTGCTTTATTTTTTCTTGGTAGCGCTTATCATTACATGACGTCATATAATATGGTTATTTGTTCATAGCAGTGTAATCTAGATGAGTGGAGAGGTTCTATCCCAGCCTTAGAATAGTACCTGGCACATTGCAAGGTGCTCAGTAAATAGGTGGAGTTTTGAGTGAGCATGAATGAAAGAATAAATATTATTAAACATCCCTTTTGCTAAGTTCACTAGTTCTTCCTGCTCGAAGACGCTCTTGATAGCAACCTAGCTTAACATAATTGTTCTCTGGTTGGGTTTTATTTCCCCCAGAGTTTTGTGGGTTGCAAATGGCTTAGCCACTTTGAAGGGATACCAGCAATCTCAAACTGGTAGGAAGAAAAAGTCTCTTATATGCCCTCATAAAAGGCCTCAAATGCCCTTCTCCCACTGAAAGGACACTTAGACCAATTAATAAGCTCCAGATCACAAAAACATTTTCCTAAAATTATCAGTCCTGAAGCCCAGTTATATATTCCCCAATAACTATTTATTGCACATGAATATATAGCAGGCCCTGTGCTGAACATTGAATACAGGAAAATGAGTACAATATAGTCACTTGGAAGGTCCCTTTAGCTTCCCTTGATTAGTTTTATCTACATGGTTTTAAAAAAATCTAATCTGATTTTTCATTAACACATAATTATTTTTTAATTTCAACGAATGAGCCTATTTCTTTTCTCTACCCCGGTGAGGGCTAACTTAAGGTCATTCCTTACCACTGACGATTTCTCTCTTAGTGCGTATTCTCCTGCCCTCCTCGAGGTTAGCTCACTCCCTGTGCTCTTGATTCCACCCCTTCCAACTACCCCTCCATCATTCAATCTCTATACTTTTCGTTATCAATTATCTCAAAAGAACAACTCCATTCTTTACTGAAGTTGTTTCCTTACCCGTGACCAACGATCTCCTCTTCCAAGTTCCATATAGCTTTCTACGTTCTCACCCACCTGGTGCTCTCTAAAGTATTTGACCATGTTGAACTCTCCCTCCTGCTCAGGTTCTCATCTGCCTCAGCTTAGTTGATCCTACATTGTTCTGTTCTCCTCTCCTCTCCTCCTTGTCAATGCTCCCCAGTGTCCCTCCAGGCTTATCTTCATCTTGCCACACCCTGCATGTGGAGAGTCCCCAGGCCTCTGCCTTTCAGCCACCATTCCCCTTTGATATTCTCATCTGCATCCATGGCTTCAACTGTCACCTGTTTAGGTCTCACAGGTCTACATATTCAGTTACACTCACGACCCTAAACTCTCTTCCCATAGATCCATAGGCCTACTAAACATTTCTATCTGAAATTCCTCAAACTCAACACCACAAAATAAAACTTTATTTTACCATTCTACAAGTCACTTCTCTTTCTTATTTTTCTGATTACATTAATGATACCACCACAGTCCAATCATCTGCAACTTTTCTCTCTCTCTCTCCCTCCTTTATTCCCCAAACCAATCAGTTTTCAAGCTTTGTTGATTTCCTTTGCAGATCGGCTGTATAGGTTCTGTCCTGTCCATGATGCTTGTCAGTGTCCTGGTTCTCCCTTTAGTATCTCCTGCCTGGACTCTTCAAGTAGCCTCATAAACGTCTTCAGCTTCTCTCTAATCCATTCTTCAATTAGCTTCGAAAACCTCCAATGGCTTTCCATTGCCTGCTAAATAGACTCTACATTCTTTAATCTGGAATTTAAGACCCTATTATTTCTCTATGTGGCACCTTACCCTATGCCAAAAGTGTACTATGACTCTTTTCCTGAGTCCACCTTTTGCCTGAGTGCCTTTGTATCTTTTTTAATACTCTTCTATTCCCCTAACCAGCTTTTCCCCATTTCCTTCTCACAAGATCCTGCTTTTGAATACCTAATCTAAAAGATACATTCCTCTGTTAAGCTTTCTGTAACTAACCTCAGTCAAAAGAAATCTCTCCTTCGTCTTACCTCTATAACAGGTTGCTTGTACTTCATTTTTAAAACTGTAGCTATTTGTGTATCCTTCCTCAACTATATTTTAACCTCCTTAAAAATAGGGATGTCTTCTCTGGTAGATTCTATTACTATTCCAAAATATTCACTGCCTTCTTTGTGGGTGAATTATATTTGTCTGCCCCTCATGGGAAGTTTAGCTACATAACTAGCTTTGACCAGTTAAATTTGAGCAGAAATGATATACGTACTTTTGGTCCATCGTGTATTTCTGCCATCTCTCTTGTTCCCCTGCCACAAGGTAGGCTTGTCCCAATTAGTGGCTGCTCCTCCTGCACAGATCCCAGAATTAAAAAGATGAGAAGTAGAGTTGCATCAAATTCATGGTGGACATTAACATAGATGAGAAATAAGCTATTGTGTTGTAAGTTACTGAAATCTTGGGGTTGTTTGCTAAGGTAGCATAACTTAGCGTAAGCTGAATCAACTTCATATCCAATTCAACAAATATTCAATCATTCATTCCACAATGCTGAGAACATACTCTACACCAAGACTACTTTAAGCACCACAGAACGTACAAAAATTTATAAAGCATCATGTCTGTCTTCAACTCTCTTCGTTCTGAGTAGGAAGATGAGATATGTTCTCAATTTGCTAAATACAATGCAAAATGTCTTAAAGCTATTCGGAGACTTGTAAACAAAGAGCTGCTAGGTTTCAGGAAAGGGACAAATAACATCACACTGGAGGAATCAGAAAAAGTTACATGAAGGAAATATTATTTGTATCTTACAGCACACCTAGCAAACAGTAATTTTTAAAGATGTGTTGAATAGAGAAATAAATGCACAGCTAGTTATAGTCAATAAAAGCTGACATTTCTGTGTTAATGAATCCACATCAGGGCAAGTTAAATGTTCCAGGGTAAAAGATAATGGCACTTAAGAACTTCGTGAGTGGGTGAATTTGCTTTAACTAGATCCTTTGATGAAAGAAATCTTACTCATCGACGCTGGCACCTTCTAAGCTCCAATTACTTCTGGTTAGTCATGTGGCTTTTCATATGATCCACTGCTTTTGGCAGTCTGCTTAAGCAAGTTTATTTCACAGTCAGCAACCAAAGGCTTCCTATTTTCAGTTTTATTCTTGATAGGAAGCTTCAGGCCTGGTACTTCCGAGTATTCAGGCTGGGAGAACTCAGTCCAGGGATGAGCAAGGCTTGTACCAACCTCCAAAATGGGCCAGGATAGCCATCTTAAATAGCCTAGAACAGGGTTTTTGGAAGAAATTTTTCCCTCCCTGACTCTGACACATACTTCTGGGGTGATTCAAATGATAAATGCTTTCCTGGGTTCATAAATCACAAATTCAGGAATTGGTTAAATAGCGTAGTCATGCACCCAGTGCCACAGAGAGGAAAATGCTAAGGACAGGAGGACAGGAGGCCCATAAATGAACTCTTGCCCTCACTTTCCCCTAAACTAGAGTGAGCCATGGAGCCAAAATTCTATCTCTAACATCTCTTCAGCTCTGAAATTCTGTGAATCTATGTAAATTCAAAAAGATTTGCCTCCACAAGCGGATAGACTACTCACTGGACATTTGTCCAAATGACAGTGGGACTGAGGAACCTTGCTTCCCACTCCCATATTTTCCTAACGAAGCAAGGTCAGGGTTTGTGAAATGCCAGCACCAGTGGTTACCACAGGGTGACAATAGAAATCTCGTGTGTCTATGCCTGAATCCAAGTGCCTCACGTTAGAATAATGCCTTGGGACAACACAAACATTGTGTCAGTTGTAGGAAAGGATGCTCTCCCCTTTCCAAGTAGAGGCCATTCTTTAAAGAAAAAGTGACTGTGCCAAAGGTGCTGAGTCTATGCAGAGCTTCTGAGAGAAGAATAACTTCATACTCTCCACAGTTCAAACCTGAGCTCACGGACGTCATTATTTCCTGATTTGAGACAAGTTGCTTACTCTTTCCGTGCCTCAGTTTTCAGATCTGTAGAGCAACTACCTTGTGTGGCTATAATGAGGTTATTTTGTGGATATGAAAGTTCTCAGAGCACAGGAGGCACTCACAGGAGTTTACTGCACGTTAATTCTCTTCCTCTCAGGACTCTCCCTTAGCCCATTTCAGTTCCTATCTTGAATATTATTTTATTAACTTTCTTTTTCTTTATCTTTTAGTTAAATATTGCTTTCACTTATGTTTAATATGTTTCGCAATAAGCTGAGAAGGCACACCCACACAAAATGTAGACAATCCAGGATGAAAAAAGTGCGGAATCATCCAGTGGAGAGCCATCATCTACTTTCAGGCTTATTGACAAAATTTGAGATCTCTCATCATCCCACAAAAATTCCTCTGGTCCATAACAATTTTGGTTTTAAAATTGTCTAAATACGAACACAGAGCAATCTCTTGGCTCCTTCCTGAGAATTACCCCGGAAGCTCCCGGTCTGAAAGCTAGCAGGCTTATCTTGCCCCAGCTCCCTCCCCAACTACATGACTCGCTCAAATTCCTGTTTCCACTCCATGCTCACCTTGGCTCCACCAACAAACTGTTTTTCCACTGCCCACTCTCATAACTCCCAAGAGTAACAATCACCATCCTTCTCACAGCTGAGTGGAAAGGGGTTTCCTACCCTTCTTTGTTTCAAATTGTCTCTATCTTTCAGTTTTTTCAGGCATAACACTGCTGTGTGCTTTGCAACTAACCAACCTTCAGTTTACAGAGGAGGAAACGAAAGGACAGGAAGATGAATGATTGAAGATGAATGCCAAGAAGTTACCAGCAAAGGTCAATGTTAGAACTGCCTCTTCTTGATCTCATCCTTTCAGTTGACAGCAGGACCTCAGTTACAGGGAAGGCTCTTCATAAACATTTAATGAGTAAGTGCTGCGTGAATGAATGCTCAGTTTCCTCCACTGTAAACTGAGGGTGACACTAACCCTTTTCTGAAGTAGGCATACCCTATTGTCTTCAGGATTAAGTGTTGGAATATTACTTCGGAGTCCAGATGTCTGTGTTTAGATCTGCTGCTTCAGCTTGATAAGACTTGATAATGCACACACAATACATGTACGCAATGATACAACTTTCAGATATTGCATAAGCTGAGACAGGAAACAAAAAAGAGAAAGTTTGTTAGAGTCTCACTCTATGAGGAGGCAGAGGAAGGAAAATGATCATAGCCTAGATCGGTGCAGTAGTGTTATAATTTACTACGTCTTTTCATAAACCTTAGCTCATTTGAACTTTCATGAACCTTATGGAAATGGTAGGGCAGGTATCATCTCTGTTTGGCCTTTGAAAAATAGGAAATTCAAAGAATTTAAGTGAATTTTCCAAGGTTACAAACTTAATCAGTGGTGGAACCAAAACTAGAGGTCAGGTCTCCTCTTTCTAGATGAGAATTAGTCATTCTTGTGCTATCAATCATCAGTTATAAGACATTTAATCCTTGATGCTGAGTACGGCGTTTTTTAAATGGGTACATTCTATCTTCCCATTTAAGAACCCTGAGGGCAGGGCTATGTCACATTCATATTTGGTTTCCTATGTTTAAGCACAGTCTCTTTTATAAGGTAAAACCTTAATGATATTCAATATATCAATAATATTATTTTGATGAGTAAAAATAACATTCTTAAGAAGCATCTACATTTAGCAAGTTGGCTCTTCCAGGATATTGACTGGTTCCCTGCTTGTATCACCAAAGCAATGAAAAGTTTATTTCTTAACGAATGTCCCATCAACTTGGTGTGAGCAAAATTTTTTATGAGGGGAATTTCTCCATTTTAAAAAACACTGTTTTAACTCTTTTCGAATGTGCCTTCTTCTGGCTCCCCTAAAAGATCCCCGATTTGCCAAATGGTGAAAAAATGTATTCTGTCTTACACTCTAAGATTAGAAACATTATCTTATCCCTTTAGGATTTGTTTTTTTCTTTTTTTTTTTTTTTTTGGCCTCATTTTTTATGCCCCTGTTGGAAAAGGTTTTCCTATTACCATTCAGGGATCAATTTCAGGCAAAAAGCTGCTTATCATTTTTAGAATGCAAGACATGCTTAAGTAAGAATCTTCCTCATTAATATAGATAATATTTATGGAGTGCTCAATGTGTGCCACGCTTTTTATGCATTATCTCATTTAACTCTTAAATGATTTAACTTGTTTAAGATCTCATTTCTCATAGGAACCTTTTGACATAAGGAATATTATTATTCTTATTATATAGTGATGGAGACTGAGTCTTAGAGATCACATTGCTAGTAGGCAGCAGAGGTAAGATTTG
The DNA here is from genome assembly GCF_037783145.1 of Equus przewalskii. NCBI lineage: Eukaryota > Metazoa > Chordata > Mammalia > Perissodactyla > Equidae > Equus > Equus przewalskii. The sequence goes on from NC_091854.1 coordinate 633,410, forward strand.
ATCCTAGGTCTCTCTGAATTTGGAATTTAACAACTATACTATATAGTTTCTGTCACTATTGGTAGCAGATGGACCTCATGTTAGTGGACAATTGTCTTAATTTTCTTTTCAATACCTGATGGATCAAGCTGTTAACTAGAATAATAAAAAACCTAATTCATCTACACACCTAATCTGTGATTATGTAAAGGTTTTTTACTTCAACATTCTCTGTAAGGGTATACAAAATTACAGTGAGACCCCACCTCACACATGTTAAAATGGATACTATTAAAAAAACCCAGAAAATAACAAGTGTTGGTGAGCATGTAGAGTAATTGGAACCCTTGTTCACTGTTAGTGGGAATGTAAATGGTACAGACACTGTGGAAAACAGTACGGTGGCTTTGCAAAAAATTAAAAATAGGATTACCATATAATCCAGCAATTCCATTTCTGGGTATATAGCCAAAAGTATTGAAAGTAGCATCTCAGAGTGGTACTTCTACACCCACATTTGTAGCAGCATTATTCACAGTAGCTAAAATGTGGAAGAAACCCAAGTGTCCATTAACAGATGAATGGTATATACATACAATGGAATATTATTCAGCCTTAAAAAGGAGGACAATTCTGACACATGCTACAACATGGATGAATCTTGAGGACATTATGATAAATAAAATAAGCCAATCACAAAAGACAAAGACTATATGATTCCACTTATATGAGATATGTAGAGTCGTCAAAATCATAGAGACAGAAAGTAGAATAGAGGTTGCCAGGGGCTAGCGAGAGAGGAAGAATGCAGAACGCTTGTTCAATAGGCATAGAGTTTCAGTTTTACAAAACAAGAGTTCTGGAGATGGATGGTAATGATGGTTGCACAACTTTATGAATGTATTTAATGCCACTGAACTGTCCACTTAAAATGGTTAAGATGGTAAATTTTATGTTACATGTATTTTACCACAATAGAAAAAATTGGGAAAAATTAAAGTTGAGTAATTGCAGATTTATGATCAATGCGAACAACCAATCAAAATGTGTTATGTTAGAAACTAAAGTCATTTTCACACAATAAAAAATAAACTAGAAACACAAGAGAGTTGTATTCAGAAAGGGACTGCTTGATTTTTATACACCTGCAACAGATAATGTGGTCTGTGAACAAAAGGGACTCCAGAAGCACAGAACCTCTGATGAAACAATGCTGCCTGGTGAGGCAGAGGAATGTCTGGCAGTCCGAAGGTCTCGTTCATCACAGTACGGAAGGCACCCTCTCGAGAACATGTAAACAAGATGAAGAGCTCTCTCGGAAGGTTACAACAAGTATGCGCCAGGCCTCTGGGTTCTCTGTCTGGGGTCATTTCACTCATAGTGATTCATCTTAATCTTTAAGAATCTGGGAAGCATATGATAGATCAGGCAGGAGGTACCATGCGTTTAAACCGCCAGCCCTTAACACAGAGAAGAAATCCTTTCCGGATGAACACATTTTAAGATGCAGGCAGAGTTCAGAGTTCAGCATGGATTGTTTATTCGAAAAATCCCAAATAAGTAACAGAGCAAAACTGGACATAGGAAGCTAAATTAAAAGCTTATTATGGTGAGCTTCAGAAACGATACTTCAGAACAAAAGTTTACCGTAAACTTTCCATACTTTGCTCTTTGAAATGAAGTTCATTTACTTCAAATTAAACACTGCTGGTTACATCACCCGCACCTCTACTGCTGTATTTCTGGAATATATTCTCTGTCTTTTCCACAGATTTTGATATTTTTTCAGTGGAAAAGGAATTTGTTGGGTCATGTGTCCCTAGAATTCTTTTTGTGGTTTGTTCTAAGTTATTCACATCCCCTCGCCTAGGCCGTTACGCTCCTCCAAACCATTTGCACACCATACCAGATGAAAACGGCTAATGGAGATGCAGCTCAGTTTAAGGCCAAGAGTTAACTGGCCTGTACAGGGATCAAACCCATGACTTTCCTATCAGTAGCATCATACCTTTCTTCCAGCAACGGGCACTAGATCTCACAGGTAACTGAGGCTTTCAGTAAACACTACATCATTGCAACAACTCCATGCCCTTTAGAGGCTCACAGAAACGGAGACCCTGAACTCTGGCCGGGCTAAGGAAGTTACTGCACAAAGTAATTGAACAACAGATGAAAATTTTACTCTAATGTTGGTTCTGCCTTTCATTCATTCATGCATTCAGCAAGTATTTATTGAATGGCTACTATGTGCCAGCCACCAGAAAGATAATGGTGAACAAGACAGACATGGTCCCCACAACTGCAGAATTTACCGTCTAGTGGGAGGGGGGGTACAGAGAAGTTGAGAGGAAATCACAATACCTTTTAATAAATGCCATCATAACGGGAAAATTATAGTGTGCTAGTAGGACCACAAAAGAAGGGCAACTAATGCAGGGGTGTGCGTGTGTGTGTGTGCAGAGGCTGGTCACCATAGGCTCCTGGGATTAAATTGTAGTTGATATTTAAAATATGAGTTTTAGTTAGAAAGAGAGAGGGGTTGGAGGTGAGAAGAGGAGGAACCAGCATGTACAAAGGCCCAGAGGCTAAAAAGAACATAACTGTTTATTCCACGCTGTTTCGATAATCTTTCCACATTTTGCTTTTCATCTCTGTGACAGAAGGCAGTGTCATGGCCAAACACTCGGGTAAAACTCTGTCTGGAGCTGCTGAAAGCTGTTGCGCTTTCAAAATACAAGTTGTTTTCTCTGTTTATAATGGTTAAACTGTTTGAACATGTCATTTATCGTATTCCCACTTAAAATGTGACCAACTTGCAGCAGGGAGCATAGCTCATAGTTCTGTTTCCCAGAACCTAGCACAGCGTTCTGTCCACATTGGAAGCTTAAGAAATGCTAGTGTTAAACAGATAAACAGCTAAGGTCAGCAGCCAAGCTGGAACTCCCAGAATTTTCAAGGGAGTGGCAGTGTTTATCCAACAAGGGATTTTAGCCAGCATTACTTACTTAAGTTTCGACTTTAGGAGCTTAGTCACAAAGATCCTCATTAAATAGTATCTTGGCAATCCGAATAGTCACTGCCCCTCTGACTTGAACTAGTTGATTAAGGAGGCCAAAATCAGGACCTTCGAGTCCCATGAAAGCTTAGTTAGCTTTAGGGAGAGAGAGAAGATTCTTCCATAGTCCCACACATCAGCCACACCCTGAACTCTGGCCAGGCTGAGGGATATAGCATTGCATACGGCGTGTGACCCATATTATGGGCTAGGCACTGTACTAGGTACTGTTGACATGATCGCAAATAAGAAGTGGTTCTGCCCCTAAGGTGGACCTGGCACACAGTAGGTGCTCAGTAAATCTTCATGGAGAAACTGAGTGAACACAGTCCTACATAACTAAACAAAGCAGTTATCATAAAATATGTGACAGTTTTGTTTTTATAGTTGGACTCTCTCCTAAGCTGTGGAAACTTTTGTATCCTATGACCTCTTTGTAGTCTCTACAAAAAGGAAATTCCTTCTCCGAGGTCCTGAGGGAACCACTACCACTGCTTTTGAAGACAGTTAATGCAGCAGCCACTGAAGGGGCCCTGGTCCCCGTCTCAAGGAGACCGCAGCTCCCGCCTCTGTTCCAGTGTTACCGTACTCTGGGCACAGCTGTTGGACTGAAAGAGTTGCTCTGAGAGTCACAGCGTGGGCAGTAGCCCTCAGTGAACTGCAGCCATCTTGAGAGAATGCTCTTCTACAAAGAACACACATTTACAAGCAGCTGGGCTCCACTCCGGCCCTTGGATTGCACAGCTCCAGTGCTCACACCCACCAAGAAGAGTCCTGACTGGAAGGATCAGTGACATTATTTCCTGATGCAGAGGACAAACATATTCACTTCTTCTGAAACCTGGAAAATCATATTTATTCAAGTCATATTTATTCGTAAACATACTCAAAATAAGATCTCTCTCCGTTGAGTAAGGACAGTCTCAAACGTTGGGGATTCAAGTTCTGCTTTTTACACATCCCAATATACTGTTCAGAAGCTTTGGCTTCTGAGCCATGAGCAAGCCATTTGGCTTCCAGGTCACTTTCCTCAGGTCTCTTTGGCAAGAACTGCAGCCAGTTCTTAGCCATTTCCTGGATGAAGAAAACTGTTTGGTTTCTCATACTTTTGAGTTAATGTGGACAGTTGGGTGTGCTGAGAGAAATGATGAGGGCACTGCAACCCCTCTGTGAGTGTTAACCTCCCATAGTGATGGGGCAGAGGGCAGGCAGAGAAGATGAGCCAAATGGCAATACAGTAACAGGCTCAAGAAGCAAATTTTATTACTTTCTGCACAACTCACACTAATTTGGGAAGGAAAGAAAATAATAATGAGCTGCAATATCCCACAACTGAGTTTCACTGACACAAAAATGTTCTTCATCAAACCCAACCTCTTTCATTCATTTCTTCCCTAATTCTCACCTCATCCAGCTAGCTGGGAATATTTTCTGCCCTGGTTTCTTTCATTCAGTCATTTGATGATCCGTCACCCACTCAGCAAGCACATAATGAGCCCCTGTCATATACCAGGCACTGAGAGTAAGTTCCAGAGTTTCTGTCTAGTAATTAAATATTTGAAGTATAGAGTGGTAAGTACAATAAAAGGCATCCACAAAGCTTGGGGATGGGTGGGGGAATGGCATATATCAAGAACTCCCTGAGAGCAGTTCCTGACAACTTCCCTAAAGGTAAGACGCTGGAGCTGAACCTTGCAGGACATACAGGATTTTGGGGGCAAATAAGTGCAGGAAGAGGAGCAGGTGGCCAGAGACAGAATTCCAGGGAAAGGAAAACTACCAGCAGCAGCCAGTACTTACTGATGTGTCTGGCACTGATGTGTTTAGAATGTGCTGAGCACTGTGCTGTGTTCTTCACCTGCATTAATCTTTTTAATCCTTAAGATCCATAGGAGGTAGTCTCTGTTATTATTTCCATTGTGGCAATACACAGGCAGACCAAGTGAGTTGGCCAAAATCACACAGCTAGAAAGTGACAGCCACAGTGAAGTCCAGAGCATGGGCTCCTAACCACTACAGGACAGTGTAGAGAGAGATGTACGCAAAGGTCTAGAGAAGAAAGAGAGAGCAGTGCCTTCTGGGAGAAATAAGAGTTGACATGAATGGGACAGAGTGGTCATGAGGGAGCATCAGAAGCAAATGAAAGTGAAAAGATAATGGGCCAGATTCAAAGGGTCTGTGTACCCTGCTAAAGTTTGTGCTTAATCCTGAGACCAATTGGAGCCATAAAAGGCTTTATACCCAACATCTGATCTATGTTTCAGGAAGATGATGGGCAGCCGAGCAGAGAACAGATTGTAGAGGTGCCAGTGAGCAGGAGAACAGTTAGGACAGTAATGTGACTGTACAAGGGAAAAATGGTGAGGGGCCAATGGAGGGAATAGCAAGAGGGAGAGCTATAGGAGCTATTTAAATGATAGAATTTATAGAGCCAGGAGGGAAGCTGGCTGGAGGTGAAAGTTGATCCAGAAGAAAAGGAAAAATGGATGACTTCTAGGTTCAGGATTGGGTAGAGATGAACCGAAACAGGGAATGTAAGAGGAGTCCCTGGTTTAGGAGAAAGACAATATGTTCATTTGGGAATATTGCATTTGAGGTGCCTGTTCCAGCTATCTATTGCTACATAACAAACCATCCTAAAACTTAGTAGTTTAAAACAGTAATTTATGATTGTTGCTCATGGTTCTATGAGTCAACTGGGTTCAGCTGGGCAATTCTTGCTTGGGGTCTCTCAGATAATTACTGTCAGATGTTGGCTGGGCTGCGATCTCCTGAAGACTCACTTGGGCTGGTTGTTCAAGATGGCTCTCTCCCATGGGTGGCGGTTGATGCTGGCTTTTGGGTAAGAGTTCAGCTCGGCTTTTCCACCTACACGCGGATTCTCCATGTGGCTTGAGCTTCTCATAGCAGGATAGCTGGGTTACAAGAGATAGAACCCAAAGAGCAAGCATTTCAAGAGGCGTAGGCAGAAGCTGCAAGGCTTCTAATGACCTAGCCTTGGGAATTGTATACTGGTTAAGAGTGAGTCACAGGGTCAGCTCAGACTCAAGGAGTGGGGATTCCATAGGGCTTGAAGACTGAGGAGCGTAACTCGGTGGGGCCCATCTTTGCAGACTAACACAGTGGCTTTGGGACATGCAATTAGAGAAGTTTAATAGGCATTCAAGTTATAGCTCTCTAGCTCAGGGAAAGATCAGGGCTGGGGATCTAGCTGAGAAGATAGTTGGTATGTAGGTAATGATTGAAACCATGGATGTGAATGAGATTTCCTAGGGAGAACGTGCAGAGTGCAACAAGCATAAGACCAGGGAAGAACTTTGAAGCACCAACATCTGAAGGGTAAGCAATGCAACAATGAGTTCCTAAAGGAGATCAAGAATGTGGGGCTATAGAAGCAGAGAAAACCATAAAAGAATATGCTTATATAAGTTAAATGCAACATGTCAAGAAAAAAAAAATAGTTAACAGTGTCAAATGCTGCAGAAAGGCAAAGTCATGGGGTCTGACAGCTATTTTCACCAGATTTGACAATAGGTAGTCACGGGTGACTTAGAAGAAATAGTCTTAGGGAACCAGGAAAGCAAAGAAAAAATAAAACAGACAAGTGAAATAGATAATGAATGGTAGCTGAGAGAGAGAAGGCAAGAACCTATCACAAGACATTCACTTGAAAGAGGGTTTGTGTTTTAAGATGGTTAAGATGAGGGCTCTGGGGTCAGATTGCCTGTTTGCCTGAATTTGTATAACAGCTCTCCCAGCTGTGTGACATTGCTCAAGTAACTTAACCTCTCTAACCCTCAGTTTTCTCTGAAGAGGTGACATTTAAGCTGACACTTGAAGGATGAGCAGGAACCAGCCTGGCAGCAGATTGGGAAATAAAGTTCTTGTCTGGGGTAACAGAAGGATGTGGGTGAGTCTGGAGCACACTTGACTCATGCAAGGAATAGACTGGAGTGGGACAAGCTGGCAGGAAATGTGGGGAGAAGATGCGGTCAGCGGAGTAGCATGAGATTGAGCGAGGGAAGAAGGAGACAGTAGTCTGATCTTTCTGGGCTTCTTACTTGGGGGGAATTTCATTCTAAGTGCAACGAGAAGTCATTGGAAAATTGTAAACAGAGGAGTGACATTATTTGACACGTTTTTAAAAGATCACTCTGTTTTAAAAATAAACATACACCTACCCAGCAATTCTACTCCTAGATATTCACCCAAAACAAATGAAAATGTGTGTTCACAAAAAGACTCGTGCAAGAATATTCATAGCAGTTTTATTCATAATAGCAAAAGCTGGAACAGTCCACACGTCCATCAATAGAAAAATTACAAACACACTGTGATATATTCATAAATGGGCTATTACTCAGCAATAAAAGGAATGAATTACTGATACAGGCGATATAGTCTATGATTTCACTTATATGGGATTATAAAACAGGCAAAGCTAATGTACGATGGAAAAAATTAGAACAGTAGTTTCCTCTGAGACAGGAATGCGAGCAGGGCCTGCCTGAGAAGGGTACAAGGAAACTTTCTGAAGGGATGGCTAATGTTCTACACTTGATAAGCGTTAGGGTTACACAGTTGTCAAAATTCAGTAAATGTAAATTTAGGAATTAAATTTTACGTTAAAACAAAAAAACCCTACACAAATATTGAACTGCAGTTAATTATACATATTTTGAAGTGTTTAGAGGGAAAGGCACTAATACTTATAATTTCTTTGAAATACACCCAAATTGAGATAGATTAATGGATGAAGAGAGGGATAGATGGACAGAAAAGTAGTAAAGCGAGTATATGTGATATGGTCTGAATAACGTCACCTCAAAATTCGTGTGTTAAAGGCCTAACCCCCTGTACCTCAGAGTGAGACTTTATTTGGAGATAGGACCTTTAAAGAAGGTAATCAAGGTAATACAAGGTCTTATTAGGATGGGCCCTAATCCACTATGAGTGGTATCCTTATAAGAAGAAGAGATTAGGATACAGACAACACAGACTGAGGGACAACCAGTGAGGACACAGAGAGAAGGTGGCCACCTGCAAGCCAAGGGGAGAGGCCTCAAGAAATCAAACCTGACGACACCTTGATTTTGGCCTTCTTCGTTCCAAAACCGTGAGCCACCCAGTCTGTAATATTTTGTTATGACAGTCCTAGCAAATGAATACATATAAGTAAAATGTTAATGATAGAATCTAGGTGGCAGGAATGAAAATTCATTACGAAATTATTTCAGCTTTGCTGCATATTTCAAAATTTTCATAGTAAAATGTTGGGGGGAAAATCACTCTGATCTTGGTGTATGATGGATTTAGGGGGCAACTGTGAAAGTCGGGAGGAGGCTGCTGCAGGGGCCAAAGTGAAGAGGGCCGGTAGCTTGTCCCAGGATGGTGAGAGTGGATGTGGAGAAAGGTGGGCAGATTCCGTATTTATGTTGGAGATGGAAACAGCAGGACTGTCTGAGAGATTGGTTAGAAAATGTGAATGAAATGACAAAATCAAGAATGACTGCTATGGATGTCTACAACAAAACACCAGGGGTGTTTACTAAGATGGAAAATATCAGAGTTACAGGAACAAATCATAAGTTTTATTTTGGTCTTGTCAAGTTTGAAATGCCTATGGGATTTACAAGTGGCATTATCAAGTAGTAAATTAAGTGGAAAATTTAAAGCTTGGAGAATGCAAACATGTAAACTGCTTAGCACCAGGCCTAGGACATAGTAAGTATAATAAATGCTTGGTATTATTTCCAATTATTTTAGATTTTATAGGATATGTGGATAGAAGCAGATCTATTAACATTGTATATTGGTATACTGGTGTATCCTGTCTCAGAAAGGAGATAAGATTATAAATATATAGTTAAATCTGAGATGCTATGTGAAATGGCTAACATACAGCATTTGAACAAGATCCTGCACCAAATATGATAGGGCTGAGAGAGGGCTCAGCATGTCCTCTTGGCTCATCCATCCCTCAGGCAACATCACTTCCAAATCACCTCGGAAAAATCAGAATTTATTCTCCATTAAACAACTCATTCTAAGATTAATAACTGCTGCGCAGTCACTTGGTTTTTTTCCATTTGAATTTGTCTAAATATAGTGAGAGCTCAAATTATTGGCCCTGGAATGCAGCTCCTTAAAATCCTAATATAGATATGATTCTGTTTATGTTTATCTGGTATGTTAGAATCCCTGGATAGACTTGCAATGCAATATTCTTGGATGGAAAAATTTAATACATTTTAGATATCTTTGCTAGAATTTTGTATTCTTCACCAGATACAGCACACAGATAGAGCCCTAGATTAACTAAGTAGGCAGGAAAATTGGGGGGAAAATGAAAACCTGTCATCCATGTCATTATTTCAGCACTAAGCCTTTAGGGAGTAGGAGAAGTGTCACTCAGAGCATCTGTGCAATTGCCTGAGCTGCATCAGTATCACCAGCTGCCTGCCTTACATGATCATTTAGAGCTTGCCGAAACTCTCACGTTTTCTCCCCCATCTATGCACCCTCTCCCTCTCCTCATTGGAAACAGGACCAGCGTTTGTTCAAACCCAATGGAAAATAGGAGCAAGCACAATCGTAGTTTGGCTTCTCTTTTCACAGTAACAGCTAAGAGCCTACTTGAGTGCTTGACAAAGTGCTAGGTCCCATGCTCAGTGTCATTTCATTCAACCTTCATAGCAACTGTCCTCTGAGGTGGTATCTATTATTACCCACATTTTACAGATGAGGTATGTGATGCTCCAAGAGGTGAAGTAATCTGCCCAACTAGCAGGTAAGAGAATTGGAGGTCAAAACAAAGAGAAAAATCACCTAACTGCTGTGTTCTCGGCATCGCTGATGGGAATGACATCAGGAGCTCAGAGGGTGAGGAGGTTGGCTGATCCTCCTGAATCTTCAACAACAGCCGTGAAGCCACAGGGCTTCCGTTCTGCCTCTGAGGGCACAGCTGAATGAGCAGCTCCTCCCTCTGTGTGAATTTGGAGGCTTCCCTGGCAAGTCTTCCTACATAGCTCCCCAGACCATCCAAACTCAGAGCCCATGCCTACAGTGATATCCAGGGCATAAACCTTCACATCTCCCAATAAAGATGAGGCCGAATACAAATACCTCTTCAAAAATTAAAGGTGGCTTAAATTCACACCATGCTAAATGTGACATGCGTTGAGATCCATCTGGATTAGATTTAGCTATAGGAGGTTGGGGAGAAAAGGAGAAAGAGTGACTAGCTATAAAGGGGCATGGAGGGACCAGGAAAATATTCAGAAATAGGTATGTAAGCTCTGAAGTCAAACTTCACCTTCCAAGTTGCTGACTGCCAATCAGCCCATTCCAAAAAGAATTAAAGGTGATGTACACTGGCCTCCAATCTGTTCTTTCCACTTTGGAACCTCGCACACCTGGTGTATGGGACTTTACACAGCACCAAAACCAAGCTTCTACCTTGCCTCTTGGCCCTCTTGCTGCTATTTACATATTGAAAAGCTTATTATTCAGGGAAAGGAGTCCACTTCTTGGCAAATATCTATAGCTGGTATATATCAGTGCTTCTCCAGGGTTTTTGCTCCCACGCCACTCTGCTGTGTACCAAGGAAGCAGTATTCTCCACATGACCTGGAGAATGGTGATCACAGGGAGGCTGCTAGACCCACTGGCCTCATTCAGACCTTCTTAAGGAGTCCCACGTGGCCAGAAGCTGTTTATTACCTAATAGGCTTTAAGAATAGGCTGGGAGAACAAGGGTAAAGAGATTTGCCTGGGAGTGCTGGGATAATCCTATTCTTTTAGTCAAAAAATAAAGTTAACTCCAACAAAATATTTATAAAGGTTTATTTACTGTTTGTTTTCCACATTAGACTAGAGCTGGATTAAGAGACAACCCAGCCAGACAGCTTTCCCAAACATCAGTCTAAAAAGGGGGGTCAGGAATCACCTACTGCTAAAGCCTCACCAGGATGTCATAGGATGGAAGAAACATGTGTTGACCTGACCGCTTTTAGAGTACTGCATACAACTGGAAGGAGCACTAAGTGTCTCCCAGTGAGGAACGAAAGACCAAAGAGACAAATTAAACTGCCTTCTAGGGTGGTAGGAGGGGTTAGCCCCAGGGCTTTTGCTTTGCTGGATGAGATTTGCAAATTTGGGGCCAGAGCTGAATTGCTCTGGCCTAGAGAGAAGAGGCAGAGCACTCCTACAAAATAACACTCCAATTCCTCTCTCTCAGTTGGAAAGAATGCCAATTATTCCACTGCCCAGGGTTGCCGCCAGTCTTGGTGTGGCCCTGCCTGGAGGGAGAGTCCCATGCGAACAGGGGCTGTATCTGTTTTGTTCAGGACTGTCCACTCAGCATCTAGCTCTGTGCCCAGCCAGAGTACTCACCCTAGAGTCATGCTCTGCTCCAGAAGGTGCCTTTCACAGAGTGTGCAGCCACTGTATTCAGCCTCACAAGTGGTGTACTACTTTTAGGACTGTATACAGTGGCCCCTGAGATTTATTGGTTGATCTACTGAATGAGTGAATAACATCTAGATGGAGAGGGGATTAACTTTTTCCCAACCGTCCTTTCTTCAGTGGAAGGGACAAAATTCTTAGCATGGAAAATAAGACCTTCTGTGAGTGGTTCCACTTGATACCTCCAGCATCATCTCTCACTACACCCTGCTTTTTTGCTCTGTGCTCTAGCCATGCCCAGTGGTCAAATTCACTACACACTTTCTCCCTTACGGCCCCTGCACATTCTATTCTATCTTCCATGGATAACATTTTTCCCTTCTTCAATATTGATATGGATTTTCCACACTGAGTGTATCTTTAAAAACAAATATATTTTGTCAAGTTAGATCTTTTAATAAACTTTTAATTTTAGAATAGTTTTAGATTTACAAAAAAGTTGCAAAGATAGTACAGAAAGTACTCATAGACCACACACCGTTTCCCCTATTGTTAACAGCTTATGTACTATGTATTTGTCACAACTGACCAATATTGATACCTTATTGTTAACTAAAGGCCACACTTTATGCAGATTTCCTAGTTCTGACTAAAGTCCTTTTTCTGTTCCAGGGTCCTATCCACGATATCACACTACATTTAATTATGATGTCTCCTGCCGCTCCTCTTGGCTATGACAGTTTCATAAACTTTCCTCGTTTTTGATGGCCTTGACGGTTTTGAGGACTACTCGTTGGGTATTTTGTAGGATGCTTGTCCACTAGAGTTAGTCTGGTGTTTTTTTCATGATTACACTGGGGTTATGGGTTTGGGGGAGGAAGACCAAAGAGTGCCATTCTCATTACATGATATGAAGGATAGATGCTATCAACATACCTTATCGCTGTTAGTGTTAATCTTGGTCACCCAGCTGGGGTAGTGTTTGCCAGATTCCTGTAAAGTTACTCCTCCCACTTTTCTGTACCGACTTGTTTGGAAGGAAATCACTATACACAGCTCATACTCAAGGGCCGGGAAGTTATGCTCCACCTCCTTGGGAAGAAATCATCTACATAAATTTTCAAATTAGATTTTTAAAAACATTTTGTCCTCTTAAATACCTATTTTTACTCACAGATTCTAATAACCGGTTTGGCTCATTCTCAGCAGATTGTTTTGACTCCGGGTAGTCACAGAATTAGGGTAAAAGGTAGATACCAGCCTCCATTTCCCACTTTCCTTTCCAGGGCCTAGCCTCTAAACTAGAATTACTTGTTAACATTTTAAATATATAATTTCTTTATAAATAACAATTTAGTCTTTACAGGTGATAAACAATAGTCTCTATTCTTTAGAAAGAAGAGAAACAAAAGACTTGAAATGTTAATGATTCGAGTTCGTAGAAAGTGAAAATTATTGATCAACCAAACAGCTACTGTTTTACATCTATCTGCCTAAGGGGAGGTAGCACAGGAACTCTGATCGGTTAAGAAAAAATTACTTATTTTTAAGGATGCGCAAATACTTTCTGACCATCCGAGGACCATTAAGTGCATTTTCAAGAATTTCTTCTTATGTTCCCCAAGCCCCCTTCCTATGCATGTTATTACTTAACTGTCATGATCTGGAGCAGAAAGGGGCGACCTTCCCTCATGAGTGCCTGCACTGTGTATTCTTTGGTTAATATCCGTTACCAAAACAAAGAATCTGCCACTGCATATTATCAGATTCAGACAGATTATTCTATTCTTACGTTGGTAAATCTTTAGGGTAAACATCTCTTGGCAAAACATTGTGTCAGTAAAGCCTTTTGGTTTGAAAGACAAAAATCCATCACCAAAAAAAGTATCTTATTTTAGCCTCCCATAGAAATCACCTTGAAAAAAAGCAGCCAAGAGCTCCCAGTTGGTAACTAGTTCATCACTAGTTGTTTCACTGAATTCTACTACCTTTTCTCCCCAAGCCAGTTTATGTGTAGATAAGGCCTAAATCTAGATCCTTTTAGATTTACAGTAAAGTTTTTATCCCTAAAAATTCTCAATAACTAAACAGTTAAGACATGGTTCAAATGGCCTGAATTTGATCCCTGGAATCTCCCTAACAGTGCTTTCCCCAGGGCAGAATTTCCCTGAGCAAAAAAAGAACAAAAGAAACAAAATCAGGCTTTCTTTGGGAATGTTGGTAAGGGAAGGGAGCTATTCATCACAGAAAATGTGTCTTACAGTTGAACTTTCTAATGCAGATCTGCACAGTACTTGTAAATTTAAAATACAGAAAGCAAGCAAGCCATGGGCAGCAGAATCAATGATTTGAAAACTTCACATTAGTCATTTTATTTAGTTTTCCAGTGACCAACTGTGAAAGACATATTATGTCCACCCAATTATTTCCCCATATTCTGATCAGGTGACGCTGGATATGTCTCAGGCAGACATGACATGGGAGCCCACACCACCACAACTACATGAGTGACTGCTAACAAACAAGAAGAGTCACCCTAGAAAGATGCACACATCTGTATGTGTTGACATGAAGTGGGAACCACAACTACCACATTTACAAAACAGTTTACAAAGTAAGATCTAATTTTTGGTAAAATATAGATCTATGGTATAAATATTTATATATGCAAAACATGTCTAGAAAGATGTATACACTAAAAAGCTAACAGTGCTGAACAATGAGAGTATGAATGATCTTTATTTTCCTCTTGTACTTTATTACATTTTCTGAATTTTTCAAAACTTTTTTTAAGAAAGATATATGAAGGGGCCAGCCCCACAGCCTAGTGGTTAAGTTTGGCGCACTCCATTTCAGTGGCCAGGGTTGGCAGAGTTTGGATCCTGGGCACAGACCTGCACCATTCATTGGCCACACTGTGACAGGAATCCACATATAAAAAATAGAGAAAAATTGGCACAGATGTTAGGTTGGGGCTAATCTTCATCAGCAAAAAAAAGAAAATTAAAGAAAAAAAGTTATATGGAAACATACTTTTTCTCTTTCCTGCTGGAATTTCCTCTTTTTCACAGTCATGTTTCTCTTAACTCTCTACAAATGCAACACTTACTCTTATACCCTTCACGATTTGCAATAAAGTACAAGGAATTCAGACATTTTGAAAAATGTATTGATGACATGGTAGCTGATACGACTAGGATTGATAGGAGGCCACATAGAAAAAATAAAAATTCCATTTGTTTTGTTCTCCCAGAAGAATTTTTAAAGGCCCCTAAAGGTTTATGTAACAATCTGGCTGTGCATCAAATTGTTGTTTTTATAGCATCTGTTATCATTGGTGGTCACAAACATCACTTGACTGTATTCCAACAGAAAGAGAAGCATGCAGTGTTCTCTGGCTAATTCCCATAAATGAAAGATTCAACATCTCCTGGAACTGATAAAGTCTGAGTCCCTTTGTTAGGAATGAGGGGAAGTTTATGCATTTAACAGGCATATGTTCTTGTATTCAAACAAATTTCCAATGGTTTGCTCATTTTTTGAATTGTAAAATAGAAGTGTTTCTGGCGGCACAACTTTAATATGCATTGACTTTGATAGAGCATGAGACACGGAAAGGATACTGGCAGGAACCACAGAGGAATACACTCTTCGTATGCCCTTGACTGCTTCTTCCCTAGGTACAGGCCATCCTCTGGGTCAGACACCCAGCTGCAGGAGGGATGAGCATACACAGAGCCAGGGGGAGGAACAACCACAATCACATAACCAAACAGAGTCAATTGGGCAATGTTCTAGACACTCTGAGAAATTCATTGAATGCAGAAAAGCACGATATAGGGATTAAGAACACAAGTTCTAGAGCAGTGATTCAACTCTTAGTGTGCATAGGAATTACCCAAAGAGCTTGTCATAAAACAGGTTCCTGGGCTGACCCTGCACCCAAATATTTGGATTCAGTCAGTCTAGAATGTGCCTAAGAATTTGAATTTTAACAAGTTCCCAGGTATTTGTTGATGCTGCTGGTCTGCGGATCACAGTTTGAGAATAGAGACAGGTGCCCTGGCCTTAAGTACTGTCTCTACCACTTACTGACTACATGATGTTAAAGAGGTGGATGGACTAATTCCTCGCTAGCTCAGTCAACTTCTCCGTGAAACGGGGTAACAAGAGTTCCTGTCTCATAGTGCTGTTGTGAGGATTAAATGAGAGAAGCCAGCTAAGGCTTTTGGAAAAACACTCAATAAATGTCAGTATTATTATTAATAACATTAATATTGTTTTGATAGTTTATCTAAACTTTCTGATTTAAAATTGAGGAAACTGAGGCCCCAAGAGATTGAGTGATGGTCACATGGTCCCTGAGCCAATGATCAGTGAAGCTGAGACATGGACCCTGGGCTTCCAGGCTCTCTCATGATAGACTGAGTGTGCCCTGGAACATCTCGCAGAGGTTGAACATTTTCAGCGGGTCTCAAAGCCATGATCTTCATATAGGAAAAAAATGCAAAAACAAGCCTTCAAAGGAAACAAGCATCTGACAAAGCTGACTGACAACAACCTCACACCACTTCTGCCAAATTGAAAGAGAGCACACTATCCCAGGTTATCGAAATGGGAAACCAAGGTCATGTTGAATAAGGAAATTGTTATAGCCCTAACAACAAGTGTTGGCATTGCCCCCATTTCTGAGAAGACGTGGGGTCTGGTTGACATTAAACACATCCCTTGGTCCCCAGGAAGATGTCAGAGGAGCAAATCATAGTCACAATCTAAACCTCCAACAGGACATTGGGATAACAGAAAGTCATCGCCAGAGTGTTGCCCGTCTTTGGCCTGCTGAGAAAGAGAATTCCTTAACTCTGGCTTTAATAAAATGCACAATTATGCATTTTTTAGAAGAACAGGACAAACCTCCTTTTCCCAGCCAATAAAATGTGATGTGCTTTTCAATAAAACTGCTGAAAAGGGCAATAAATGCTGGCCTTGCTGTAATAACGTGTCTAACTTGGAAATCAAGGAATAAGATGCTCTTCTCAATTCTCCAATCAGCTTTCTGCTTTGGGGAACTGGGATATTAGGAAGAAACAGAGATCCTTAGAACACTTTCTTCAAGGCAGATATGAAAACAATATTTTAGATTAAGAATAACTTCATGACCTTCAGACGGTTCCAGTAATCCTTATATGATATCAGAAAACGGTTTCGAATTTTACTAACTTGACAACTTACTTCATGGAGTTATGATGATTAACTTGATTAATATATATATAAAGAACCTAGCACAGACCCTAGCACCTAGTAAGTGCTCTGTAAGTGTTTGCTGTTATGATTATGAATTATCGTGCTGATTTGGTGCCACAGCAAAGCCATGGGATCTACAGGCTGGTTCAGATCTCTATGACTTTCATAACTCTATGAGGTAAAGCAATTTGTTCCCCCAATGGGATACAATAGAGAGAGAAAGAGAGTTATTGAGGAGAAAAGAAATATTTTGACAATAAAAGTTTTGCTAAACTTGGAAACAAATCTTTTTACAAAGAACTGAATTTGTTTTCTGTTTACTTTTGATTTTTTTCTTTTTTTTCAAGTTGGTTTACATTGCTGCAGAAAAACATTCAGCACTTTTCAAAGCAGAACTGATTGATTTTAACCTAAGATAATCAGCATTTGCACACAAACACACAGTAGGAAGCGTTCTATGTCTTTTTTTCTGACTTTCTAGTTCATCGAAATCAGGTTCTTTGAAACCTGATTGTCTCACAGGATATTCGTTTACCGTGTTTATTTCACTAACTAATTTTTGAATGTGGCCTGACATCTTACTGAGTTCTGAATGGCCATTTTTATAAGATTTTTGAACAGGAAATTTCGACGTATTCATAGTACTGGGGCCCAAATGCATGTGTTTTAATACAATGCTGGAAATATAAAACTATGCAACTATTCATGAGGGTAGTAAATATATGATTTAGGGCAAGTTGAAAAGTATGCTAATTGCCATCATTCTTTCACTTCCCTAGAGAAGAGAGGTAAGGCTCATCAAACGCAAGTGATAATTTCAGGAAGGATTTTTCAGGATAGGTAGGATAATTTCAGGATAGAAAACAGAATACGATCTTCCCTAATCAATCCTGTACCTTTCAGACAGTCCATATGCCTGCAGGCTCTCCTCTCTGGTCCTTTCCAGCTTCCGCTTCAATCCATTACCACCATGGGGCTCTTGGCTCTCTTTATGTATTACAATCCTATCCCACCCTGTGGACTAGCGTTGGATCTGACCGCTCAAACCCCTCCACCTTTTGCTGTGCTGCACAGATCAGTTTAGAGTTGAGTCCCCAGCTCTTTCCATATCGTATGATCTTGGTGAGTTTATATCTCACCTCAGCTGGCTCCTACTGACCCAAAACAAACTTTCATCCATGGCTAGTGGCCCATAGAGGCCCCTGATATCCTGCAAGCGGTGGCTCAGAAATTGATGCATTACGTAGGATTATAATTAAATGTTTTATTCACTCTTGTTAACTTAGGTAACATAATTCCATACAATAATAAGAGAAAGTCAAGAGAAAAATGGAGGGGAGGGGCAAAGTTTTACTGCAAACTATGAAGCCTCTATAAAAGAGATTCACTGTTACATAACTTGCTTTATGTTCTCCCCCGTATTTAACTTCTTCCATAGCAAATCTATGTCTTAGATCAACATGTTCTATTAGCGGAGAACATCTAGACGCCCTTCTGGTTTCACTCGGCTCTAAAGGCAAGCCCCTTATTTCCTGAAGCCTACTGACTGGCTGCATCAGGTACAAAGCATTCTTAAATTAAGCTAGCTTTCAATGCTACTTTCCCGAGGGAGAAAAACTTTGAGGAAATCAAAACAGCAGCGGGTTATCCAGGCAAACACTTATTTAGCTGTCATTAGCCCTTGGTGGGAATCCTACTTCTACCATTAAGGGCATAAGAAGGCAGCTTTATTTCTCATCTTCATCTTTTGAATTCTAAGGAACCAAAAGGACATTTTTGTCTTTATTAAAGCTTAGAAAGAGATCATGATGCATCCTTGATCACTGCAATGCTTTACTTACAGAATACAATAAAGAATTTCTCCAGTAGCAAAATACAATGTGATCTTCCTCTACAAACAGAATTATGTCCTTCATAGCAGAATTCAGGCAGATCAGCTGGCTAATTCTGGGCCAAATAACAGTGATTCGTTACACAAAAACTCACAAAAGGAACAAATTTTCTTTCTCTAGAAGGCTTCCAGGTCATCTATCTCAAAGCTACACTAAATAGTTTTGTATTCATCAAAACTTATTTAAAACCAAGGGTGCCCTAGGCTCTGAAAGAGCAGTCGCTGGGCAGTAATGTAGTGCCACCTAGCTTCCCTCCTGAGGGATACTCGGCCATCACTAGATGTTCTCAAATGCCTGAAGAAACTAGCCTGGGTTCAACAATGTGCTAAGGCTCTATGAGGGAGAAATAGACAAAGGAGAAAATATCTCCTTTCATATTCGTACAGAGATAACTGAATGTCAAAGGTGGACCCTGGAGTTGGGCAAGATCCTCTACAACCTAGTCCCATCACCCTATCTAGTCTTTCCCCACCCCATCACCCCTACAACTCTGCAGGAGAAGAATATGTACTGTAACATATACAGTGCTTATGGTCCCACACCATGTATTTCTCCTAACCACCTCAACATGTGCCGTAAGTAATCCCACCTCTGTTGTAAATGCTTTTCCCAGCCTAAAGTCTCCTCCCCATTCGTTCTCCCTTTCAAACCCTTCCAATTCTTCAAGTCCCACCTCCTTTGTGCAGCCTTTCCTAACTACACCAAACTTCAATAACAGTCTCATCTCTGAATTACATTGTGTTTCCAGTTCTTCACCGTGCCTTTCATTGCTCTGCGTGAACCTACGTGCTCATTCCAGTCCTGTACCTAGAGTCTCTATTCATCCTTCAAGACTCAGCTCGGCTGTCTGCAGCTGTTCTTGACCGCACATACTTCCTCCTTCAGACAAACTGATATGCTGCCCCCTTGGTGTACATACCTCTATGAGAGAACTCATTTTTTTCTTGCCCTACTAGACTCTAAGCAGAGACTGTGTTTTTGTATTCTGCTCTAAAATAATCATTAATAAATTGTTGTTGAATTAACTAAATGGTTGAAAGAATGAAATATAGCCTTTTAATTATTACATGTGTTACTCATTGTTTCTCTAGTCTACGTTTCTTGGGGAAGAAATACATCCTTAATCCTTCCATTGCCACAATCCTGAACACAATTACCATTCCCTGCCTAATCTTTTTGGACCTTATCAAAAAAACAAAAAAACAAAACCCTACATTTCTGTAGTGAATTTACTCTCCCCCATCTAAAGCAAGCGTCTCCTCTTTCTTCCATCGACTCTCCCACTCGTTCCCAACTAGAGACTTTGCTCCTTATTTCACTGAAAAATAAAAGTCATCAGGGTTTCTGGCAGTATGGTCGATCAAAAACTGTGAAGCCTTCCTTCCACATAATATCTAAAAATGCTCAATGAAGTATGAAAAAAAAAAACCTCTTTGCAAACAATTGGACGAAATGGCAGGAAAGTTGGGGAAATGAGCTGAGGTCAGAAATAAGACCAGGAGACAAGCATTGAAGCATACAAGACATGCTGAGGCATATATCTTTGGCTTCATTGCTCAGCAGGGACTGGAGGTAAAACCCATGGTGGGCCCAAGGCATTGGAGCCAGGTGGGAGTCTGCCAACATAAATCCAAGACACAGACAGTTCTCAACACATTAGCCGGAGCGATCATTTCAAAATGTCACTCAACTGCTCACAATCCTCCAATGACTCCCTATTTCCATGAGAGTAAAATCCCAAGCCCTTCAAGGCCCTCTGTGGTCTGAGGCTCCTCCTTACTTCCTTGAACTCCCTCTTTCCTCTCTTCCCCTCACTTACTCCACTCCTGCTGTACTGGTCTTCTTGCTCTTCCTGATACTATTGATATCCCCGATGTAAATATCCATACTATTTCCCACAGCAGGTCCTTAACTCTTTCTATTTCCCTTTCTAGTTCCCTAAACTTCGTGTGACTTATCTCTCACCTCATTCAGCTGAATGCTCAATACAGTATACTCAGAAAGGCCTTCCCTGATTATATTGTAAAAAATAGACCCCTCTCCCCTCCTTCTCCATTTCCTTACCCATCTTTATCTTCACAGTGCCATAACTGCTTGGAGTTACACTTCAGATTTTATTAAATATTTCTTATCTGTCTTTCCCACCAAGATGTGAACTTTATGAGGGAAGAAACTTTCTCTTTCTCATTTAGATCGATAAACCAGTTCTAGACTGGGCCTGGAGAGAGGGGTACTTTATTCACACATAACTTTGGCAGAATGGTAGGGATTTGGGAGGAAAGGGGCCACTGACAGAGGTGTATTGGTCATTGTGGGCTAACTGCTATAACAACTAACCCCCAAATTTCAGGGACTTAACACAATAAAGGTTTATTCCTTGCTCAGGCTGTAGTCATCACAAGTGTTCCTAGTCACATGGCCTAGGGGGTGAGCAGGCTCCCTCAATCCAGTGGCTCCACCATCCCCTAAGGCCTTGGAGTCCTCCACTGGATCCCTTGCATCTCACCAGAGATGAGGAACTAGGGAGAGCATAGAGAATTATCTGGGCAGTTGTAGGGGTCAGGTCTGGAAGTGATATAAGTCACTTTCACCCACATTCTTTTCATTGGAACTCAGTCGTCAGGTCTTTCCTTATCTTGAGGGAGCCTGAGGAAGCAGTCCAACTGATTCCAGAGGGGAAAGGAAGTGGAGTATGGTGAACACATAGTGTAGTAGTGTCCGTCATAAGACGTAACCAGCAGGTAATGAACAAGCCGATTTACAACAGATGAGAAAGTTACCCTAGAAAAGTGTTCTAGGGCAAAGGAACAACAGCTGCAAAGACAAAGAGATGTGAAAAAATCACAGTACATTTTAGGAACTTCAGGTTGTAGATGTGGCTGTATCCATTGTGAACATACCATGTGAAACATAAAGGCATATAGTTGGGGAAATAGACAGAATCTAGACCATGCAGGACCTGTATGCCATGACAAACAGATCATCCTGAGGGTAACAGGGAGCCATTGAGGAATATTAAGGGGAATGGTTGGAGAATAACATGATTAAATGTGTGTTATTGAAAGATCATTCCAATGGCTGTATGGAGGACGCATTTGAGATAGGGAGAATGGAGGCAAGATAATTAGATAGGAAGCTATTGTAGAAGTATAACAGGAAATGTTGAGGATGGGAGCCAAAACTAAGATAATAGTTATAGATGGTTGTTGAGTTCTTTCTGGAAAGTCTCGTGCACATGCTTACCTTCTTTGATTGGCTGAGACTCTAATATTATTCCTGGGGCTTAGAAATCCATCTAATAAAGGTTAACAAAGTCACATCTTAATTAAATTTCTAATTGGATTTCTAATGCCTATCATTAAAAAATAAAGGTCAGTCTAAATGAATAAAGCTATTTTGCAATCCATGCTCAGAGATTACTGGAGGCAAGGAGGTGAATGAAGTAAAAGGTCTGAGGGAACTCTCACTTACATTGATAGTGTGTAAGAGGGGGAAAAAATTGATGAACATCTCCCCGCATACTCATTGTGATAATATAATTCTAATCAAGGAATAGATGGGAAGGATAGATTGTTCGTTATAACTCTGTCTTCAACTTCACCAAATAAATTAATATGACACTTCAATTAAATTAAGTTTTAGGTTTTTCCATAAGCACAACTACCAAAATTTTTCGTTTTTCTTCTTATAAGTGTAAACTTTTCCATTTCCCTGAACCATTACTGATCTGTAATAATTATCTCTCTTTTTTGGCCATCTTTTTCTTTATTTTTAATTTTTTTTCCAGCTTTATTAAAGTATAATTGACAAATAAAACTTGTATGCATTTAAGGTGTATACTATGATGGTTTGATATATGCGTTCATTGTGAAGTGATTACCACAACCAAATTAGTTAACACATCCATCACCTCACATAGCTGCCATTTTATTTATTTATTTATTTATTGTTGGTATAGTGAGAATACTTAAGATCTACTCTCTTAGCAAATTTCAAGTACACAATCCAGTATTATTAACTGAAGTCACCAGGCTGTACATTAGATCCCCAGAACTTGTTCCTCTTATAACGGAAAGTTTGTACTCTTTCGCCAATATGTGCTCATTTCCCTCACCCTCCCATCCCTGGCAACCACTATTTTACTCTCTGGTTCTATGAGTTTGACTTTTTTAGATTCCACATATAAGCGAGATCATACAGTATTTGTCTTTTTCTGTCTGACTTATTTCACTTAGGACAACGTCCTTCAGGTTCATCTGTGTTGTGACAAGTGGCAGAATTTCCTTCTTTTTTATGGCTGACTAATATTCCATTGTATATATGTAGCGTATTTTCTTATTCACCCACCAAGGACACTTAGGCTGTTTCACATTTGACTGTTATGAATAATGCTGAAATGAGCATGGGAGTACAGATCTCTCTTGAAGATCCTGATTTCAATTCCTTTAGACAAGTATCAAGCAGTGAGATTGCTGGATCATATGGTAGTTGTATTTTTTTTTTTTACGAACATCCATGCTATTTTCCATAATGGCTGTACCAACTTACATTCTCACCAACAGTGCACATGATCCCTTTTTCTACACACCCTCAGCAACACTTGTTATCTCTTGCCCTTTTGATAACAGCAATCCTAACAGATGTGAAGTGATATCGCATTGTAGTTTTGATTTGCATTTCTCTGATAGTGATATGGAGCACCTTTTCATACATCTATTAGGAAAATCTTTGGAAAAATGTCTACTCATATCCTTAATCCATTTTTTTAATTGAGTTATTTAGCTTTTGCTATTGAGAAAGATCTATACACTGAAAAACCTGTACAATGTTGATGAAAGAAATCGAAGAAGACACAAAGAAAGGGAAAGATATCCCATATTCATGGATTGAAAGAACTAATATTGTTAAAATGTCCATACTACCCAAAGTAATCTCTATCAAAATTCCAATGTCATTTTTCACAAAAATAGGGGGAAAAATCCCTGTAATTCATATGGAACCACAAAAGACCCTGAAGAGTGGAGAAAGAGGAACAAACCTGTAGGCATCACACTTCCTGATTTCAAACTATATTACAAAGCTATATTAATCAAAACAGCATGGTTCTGGAATAAAAACAGACATGTAGACCAATGGAACAGAATAGAGAGCCCAGAAATAAACCCACACACATATGATCAACTAATCTATGACAAGGGCACCAGGAATCCATGAGATAGAGAGGATCGTCTGTTCAAAAAATTGTGTTAGGAAAACTGGATACCCACATGCAAAATAATTAAACTGCACCCTTTTCTTACACCATACACAAAAATCAACTCGAAATGGATTAAAGATTTAAATATAAGACCTGAAACCACAAGACTCCTAGAAGAAAACATAAGGAAAAAGCTCCTTGACATTGATCTTGTCAAAGACTTTCTGGACTTGACAGCTCAAGCAACAAAAACAAAAATAACCAAGTGGGACTATATCAAACTCAAAAGCTTCTGCACAGCAAAGAAAATAACAAAATGAAAAGACAACCTACAGAAATGGAAAAAACATTTGCAAATAATATATCTGATAAAGGGTTAATATTCAAAACAATTTTAATTTAGAATGATTAGATGTACAATCAACATATTTTAAAGCCATTGGAAGAAAAATAGGAGAAAAAAACCAGTGGTTTTTCCTGTACTCTGGGAAAAAAAATAGAAGAGTTCTAGAAAGTAGAGGGCAAATTAGAGCATCAGCAATACTTTTTCCTTTTAAAGCAACCTTTACAAATCTAAAATCACTGCATATGGTAATACCTGTTATATTGAAATTTTAGAATTATGAGTGAGTGACTTACTTTTGTCTATCGACTCCCTGTGTAAGTACATTACTTGTATGAAGAAAAATGAATAAAGATAGACTCCCTTTGACAAGTTTATTTGCTCATGAAGTTATCAGGAATCTGAGTTCAAATATCAGCACCACTGCTTATGTGACATTGAACAAGTTAATGTCATTATTATTATTAGCATTAAAAAATTGATAATAACACCTATTTTGTAGGACAGTTGTGAAGATTAGATGAGATTATATACAAAAAGCATGTTCTAAATTGTATAACATTATGCACATGTTGGTTGTAATCTTTATTTATTCTTGTATTGTAAAATATTCAGATAATAAATACAAATTTTTTTCACACTGCAATACATTAAGGTTGCCTGTGTTTAGCAAAAGCCTAACCACATGGTGCTGGAAAAATTGGCTTAGCAGAACACCAGATTGTATTTCAGATTCAAATTTTGGACTATATTCTGTGTTGCATACCCTCGAAAAAAGAACCTTTTGGGGGCCAGCATGGTGTCATAGTGGTTAAGTCCAGTGCACTCTGCTTTGGCAGCCCAGGTTCATGGGTTCAGATTCCAGACATGGACCTACACAACTCCTCGGTGGCCATGCTGAGGCAGCAACCCACATACAAAATAGAGGGAGACTGGCATAGATGTTAGCTCAGGGCTAGTCTTCTTCAAGCAAAAAGAATCAGAGTGAATCTTCCTCACCAAAAAAAAGGAAACTTTTGATCACCAAATTGCTCAAGCCAAAAACCAAGAACTACACCTCAGTCCTCCTCTTCCTGATTCCACATGGAATCTGTCAACAAGCCCCATGCTTCCATCCCAGACACATCCCGTATCCTCTCACTGATCTGCATTTCTATTGCTGCCTCCCTGGCCAAGTCCTCACAGTGTCTCACTTAGACTTCTACAACGGCCTGTAACTCATCCTACCTCCCTCTTCTTTCACTCCTGAGACAACATTTGTATCCCTCTTGATGCTTAATTTTTCTCTCATATTTCCTTTTTACCGCGTTCTGGAACAATTCCTTTAATTCAGTCTTCTGGGTCTATGTTGTCCAATACGGCAACCACTTGCCGCAGTGACTCCTGAGCACTTAAGATGTAGCTGGTCTGGATAGAGATGTGCTGTAAGCACAAAATACACACCAAGTATTCAAACATTTAGAATGAAAAAAATGGATGCAAATATCCCGTTTATAATTGTTTATATTGATTGCACGTGAAAATGATAATGTTTTGTTTATTTTGGGTTAAATAAAATACACTGTTAAAATTAATTTCACCTGTTTCTTTTTACTATTGTAATGTGACTTCTAGAAAAATTAAAATTATATATGTGGCTTGCATTATATTTCTATTGGGTAGACCTGTTCTCCATTGCCAATTCAGTTGTCAGTTGTCTCCGTTTAACCTTTTTACTGAGGGATGTGGGATATTCTGGAAATCAAGTTTTAAATTTCCTAAAGCTCTTTAGAGTTCTCTAATTGCTTCTTTTTCATAGTAACTATTCTTATTTTATGAGTTTAAAATCTTCTCAAATCTTTTTGGAGATACCTAAATAGAATTTTATTCAACTGTTATTTCCTGTGCTAACTCTATTTCCTCAGGATTTAGTTTCTCCATTTTTTCCCCCATTTTGGAGACTCTCTTTCATGCTATTGGTTTCTCCTCCAGTGGTTTTGATTCTTGGCTACCCATATCTAATGTAAGTATCTAGACTGGTCAGTTATTGGTGGCTGCATCGTGTTTCCTCAGCCCAAGTGAAATGACACTTCCCTTAGCAGTGAGTAGGGTTGGTTAATGGAACCCTAGATGGGAAGAGTGGGTGAGGACATGTGGCCTGGCTGGCTTCTCTGTAGGGCACATGAAGAGCTTGCCCTTTTGGTACAGAGACTCCTTTTGATGATACCTGGGGCACTGCCCTAGTTATCCCAGAGAGCCCCAACACTTACTTTGGAGCTCCTCAGAGTATATCATCCATTCTATTTACATTTTCAGCATATTACAATGAATAATTTTAACCTAAGAAATGGAAACTAAAACTTATTACAGAACCATGTGGTAGCATAGTCAATAGAAGAAAAAAAGAGAAGAAAAGATTAGATATCATTACGGAAAATCTCTCAGACTGCTCGGGTAGTTAGAGCTAGATGACTTCGTACTAGCCCAAACCTTGCAAGAAGGCAGGATGAGGAACACCGACTATCCAGATATCTGATGACAAGTGTCTAACCACTAAACCTATCCAAAGACGAATTGACCTCTCGTGGAGTTCTCCTCACTAGATAACTTTGCATCGAGTAAGTAGAAGGAATTCAAGTGTTTAACGTTTAAAATTGATGATTTCTAAGGTCTATTCTACAGAGTGTATCAAGAAGCATATCTTGAGGTGTATCTGTACCTGTGTAGAAATAACATTGAATTGGAAATCTTGGCATAAAGTCTCAGCACCACCAGTAATTGGCTATATAACTGGGGAAACTCTCTTCAACCTCTCTGGGCCTTAGTTGTGAGCAACTCAAAAGCAGAGTCTGTGCTTCCCAGAGATGGACTGCCTTTAGAAAGATAGTCCATACAAAATGGACTTCCTTTTGGCTCAGTCGCCACATCTATAACAAGACTCCGTAAATATTTCTGTAAAGGGCAAGGTAGTAAATACTTTAGGTTTTGCAAAGCCTAATCCAGTTTCTGTAGCATTTTATTCTTCTCTTTTTCTCGCTCTCCTTTTTTTTTTTTTTACAATGTTCTAAAAATGTAAAAACCATTCTTCCCTCACGGGCCCTAGAAAAGCAGGTCACACGCCATACTTTGCCAATCTCTGATCCATAAAATAGAGATAATAAGAGAACTACTGGGTAGGCTTGTTGTGGCTATTGAAAGAGTAAAACTTGTAAAGTATTGGAACAGTGTATAGCACATAGGAAGCTCTCAATAAATGTTAAATGGCATTGTTACCATTATAATTATTGTATCTTAGGGTTCTATCTTAGCACTGGGAACATACCATGACCTCAATAAGTGGTTTTGAAAAAATAAATATGTGAAGGAGGGGACTTGGATTCAATAATATCTGCAGTCTCTTCTAGCTCTGCAATTCCACAAACTTCAAGTCTCATGATGCATATTGCCGTCAGGTATGCTGTGCTTTGACCCAACGCCTGAGGGAAAGTCTAGGGAGAGGTGGAGGTGGTGCTGAGTAAGGCTGGCAAAAATGTTGGCTTCCCGAAAAAAATGTTTTAATCTACAAGACTGAAATAAAAACTTGAAGGGCCAAAAATTCTAGAAAACAGCTTAACGAATCAGAGTATGATTTTCTTACATGTATTTATACCAAGTATATGTTGCCAATTTACTTCCCAAATCCTATCTTCTTTTCCAGGGAAGTGAGCTACTCCCTGGAGACTTTTGACATTATCTCAAGAAAAAGTTCACAAATTTACAGTGACCCAATTTTTATCCACGAGTGAGAGAAATTAAACATTGAAGGTGCATTGGGCTTCCAGAAATACTTTCCATTCCTCCATCAAAGAGTGTACCAACGATTCAAGATGATACAGATCAATTATCAAACTATTAAATGTCAGTTAATATCTCTGGAAACTGAATACAAAATGAATGAACTAACACAGCCTTGTTATAATCCCTCTGTGTATAAAAATTAGGTTTAAACTCTTTCTGACTATATGAAAATATAATTACCAAGTTATTACTCTTGTAGAGGTGATTAATTACCATATCATTGACTTTAAAGAAAAAGAATGCCTGTTCTCTGTCTAAACCAGTAATTCCCAAAGTGTAGACCTTAAAGAAGCAGCAACAACAGCATCTAGAAATTTGTTAGAAATGCAGATTCTCCATCCTGTTCCAGATCAACAGAATCAGAAATTCTGGGAGTGGGGCCACTAATCTGTGTGTTAACAAGCCCTCCAAGCAGGATCAAGTTTGAGAATTGCCGTTTTAAGCCATTCCCTTCTTCAACCATCCCCTTAATTCTTCTCACTTGTCTTAGTCCATTCGAGCTGCTATAACAAAAATACCATAGACCGGTTGGCTTAAACAACAAACACTGTTTCTCACAGTTCTGGAGGCTGTAGAGTCCAAGATTAAGGCACTGGAGAATTCAGTGTCTGTGAGAGCCCAATTCCTGGTTCCTGGATGGCTGTCTTCTTGCTGTGTCTTCACATGGAGGAAAGGGGCAGAGGAGATTTCTGGGGTCTCTTTTATAAGGGCATTAATTCCATTCACGAAGGCTCATTCTCATGACATAATAACTTACTGAAGACCCCATCTCCAAATACTATCACACTGGGGATTAGGTGTCAACATATGAATTTGGGAGGACAAAAACATTCAGCGTATAGCATAACCTTATCCAATGCCTAACCCCAAATTCAGTATTTGATGTCTCCTCTTCAGGTAACATAGTCTTCATAGCACCAGAAGAAGTCTCATTTTCCTGTTTTCCCAACTCTGGGGTCCTTTCTCTCCTGCACTTCCCTTATCCAGATCCTTCCCTTCCCTTATTTCCCTCTTGGTGCCCATGTTCTGGGCCCGACCTTCCCAGACCACAATGAGCACATCATTTGCTAAAATCTTTAGCATTAACTGTACCACAATTTTAACTCCTCATCACACTCTGTCTTGCGCTGTTACTAACTTGTTTTATTGATTCAAACTAACATCATTTACCAAGATCCTACCTGGAGCCAGGTTCTGGGCTAGACCCTGTGAGAGTTCAGACATAGAACCTATCTTCAAAAAAAGTTAATCTAGTAACAGGTGAGAGGAAACTTATAACTAATAATAAAATATAGAAAACATGTTGAAAAGAGGCACAGATAAAAGCATCATTCCTTGGTGATATCTTGGTCTTTAAATACCACCTATACTCATACGGCTTCCAAATTTACATCTTCAGCCTAGGCCTCTCCAGTGAACTCCAGTCTCGTAAATACAACTGTCCACTCCACATCTTGACCCAAATGTCGTATAGATATCTCAAATGTAGCATGTCCATAACTGAACTTCTAATCTTCTTCCCAAAACCTGCTCCCTCCTGCATCTTCCCCATCTTTCTCTCATACTCCACATCTCAGAATGATTTCCTGCCAGCTCTACTGTCAAAACTTTCGCAAAATCTAACCATATTTCATCATTTCCACCATTACCACCACGGTCTTAGCCTTTTGACAATGCTCTTGCTTCCATTCCAGCCTATTTGCAACACAGAAGCCACAGTGATCCTTTTGAAACATAAATCAGATGAAGTTACTTCTCTGCTCAAAACTCTGCTTCCCATCTCACTCTGAGTAAAAGACAAAATCCTTAACAGCTAGAGGATCCGCGCCCCATCCCCATCCCACCATTACATGTCTGTCCTCATCGCCTGTTGGACTGGCTCACTCACTCCTCTCAAGGCACGCTGGTCTTGCACTTGTCATTTCCTCCCCCTGGAGCACTCTTCCAGCTTACTCCCTCACTTCCAACGGGTCTCTGATTAAAGATCATTTCTCCATGAGGCCATTCTCCTCAAAATTGCAACCATTCTCCCCCTAATCCTGGAACTCCCTATACCCTTTTCCTGTCTTATTTTTCCCCATGACACTTATCACCATCTAACATAATGTACATATATTTTTTTTGTCTATCTCCCCCCATTAGATTATAACCTTCATGAGAGCAGACATTTTTGTCTACAGAAGTGGACAATTGTTGAATAGATGAGAAAATGAATGAATGAAGTGCTACAGGAGTTCAAAGGAAGAGCCGGTTACTTCCTAAAAAAGAAATAAAGAAAGATTTAGAGTAGAGGCAGCATGTGAGTTGGTCCTTGAAGAACTGGTAGAATTTGGACAACAAGAGATGGTGCATGGAGGCATCTCTTTATTTTACTGAATAAGTTCTGAGGATCTAAGGTACATCATGATGACTATAGTTAATAACACGATATTGTATACTTGAAATTTGCTGAGAGTAAATCCTAAGTAGATCTGCCTACTTAACCACCTATGAATACTTATTTCTGGAGGCTTATCTTTTTACCAAACCTAGGAGAGCACATTATCCCTAAATGTAGCCAAAACACTGTACAATTATGTCACAAAATATATAAAAATTATATCCTTTCAACATTAATATTATTAATATTAATAACATTATAGTATAGATATTATTAGCCAACTCAAAAATAGCTTTAAATTGTTCTTGTGAAAAAGTGGTTGAACACGTGGAGGAGGAAGAAGAGAATGGAGACTCTTGTAGAGATTTTGGGCAGGACCCAGGCATCTCAAAGGCTTTAGAAGTGAGTGGGACTGAAGATGTGGAGAATCTGCCTTCCTGTTCATGGTGGATGCATAGTCTAATGGTCCGTATCTGATGTGGTTGGGGATTTTTTTTTCTTCATAAATTGATATAAGAGAGATTTTGCTAGGCAACACAGCAAGAGTAAAAACTTACGGTGAAAGAAGATGTGTATGTACGTAGGTGAGAGTGTGTTTGAGTGTGTGTGTGTGTGTGTAAGCTATGGCAATGAAGAGGAGAGAGACGAGCTGCTCTCAGATAAAGCACAGCAAGCATGACTCCAGGGAGCATACGGTAGTCAATAAATAATTGTTGAATGAATGACTTCCCACCTATTTAAGATACTCCCAAAGAGAATCTGTCCAAACGTCTGCTTATGATTTTTTGATTCTCCTAAAACTCAGCATGTGATTTATCTCCTCCATGAAAACCAAATGGTGTACTGGTTTTATCTTCTCTGCACAGAAAATGTAGCATCTGAAAGAGAATGTTTATGCTGGAAGGACACTTAAGGGTTGTTTATTCTAATTGCTCTCATTCTCCATAAGCAAGTGAGTTTCTGAGATGTGTAGAGCCTTTTCAAGGTCACAGAGCTGGTTAGAGTCAGATTCTGGACTGAATCCAGGGCTTCTGGTTCCATGTCCAGGACTCTTTCTCCTTTACTAGACTGACAGCTATCCACGGTTTGTTTGCTTTATTGAACAACAAAGCAGGTCAGGTGAGTAGAACTTGTTGGTATGTTATCTGATATATCCTGCAGAACTTGGATTCTAGCTTATCCTTGAGTTCCCACTGAAGGTCACAGTTGGCTTAATAGTTATTCATTTCATTCATTCAGTAAATGTTTATTCAGCACTTCCTATGTGCCGGGCATTGTGTTAGGCACTATTGATCCAACAGTGAACACAGCAGTCATGGCCCTGCCTTCACAGAGCTTAAATTTTGGTAAGGGTGGCAGAAAACAAAAACAAATAAAATTACTAAATATTGTGATAAGTGATAGGAGGGAGATAAACAAGGTGTCTGTGGTAGAGAATAAAAAGTGGACCTCCCTTAAATACAGTGGCCAGAGGAGGTTGCTAAAAAAGAAGCGTCGTTTAGGCTGAGTTTGAAGTAGGTGGAGAAGCCAGGCATTGGAAGAGCTTCTAGGCAGAGGGAACAGCAAGTGGAAAGCCCTAGAGGCAGCAAAGAGCTTGGCGTGTCTGAGAAACTGAGAGAAGACTTGTGTGTCTGGAGCACAGTGAGGGAGGCAGAGAGGGGACTGAGATGAGGTCAGAGTAGAAGGCAGGGCCAGGTCACACTGGACATAGAGGGTGTGGTTTGAAGCTTGAATTTTATTTCAGGAACATGGGAAGCCACTGAAGGACTTTAAGCATGGAGTGACATGATGTTATTTACATATTAATAAGAGGTTTCTATGTTAGGCATTGTTCTACTCACTTCAAAAGGAAGAAACTCATTTAATCATCATAACTTTATAAGGTAGGTACAATCATGACCATCATTTTACAGCTGAAGCATCTGCAGCACAGAAATCTTAAAGAAATTGCCTAAATTCAGATAGCTGGTAAGTGGCAGAGCCAGGATTCAAACCCAGGTCAGATCATTCCAGAGTATTCATTCCTAACCTCCACACTTTTGTTTTATGTTGAATAAGAGTTTGGTGGAGTGAGGCAAAGATATCAGTTAGGGAGCTATTGCAGGGTCTAGGAGAGAGATAATAGTGGCATCAGTTAGGATGGTGGCAATGGAGATGGATAGAAGCTGATGGATTCAGATATATTTTGGTTGGCAGAATTGACAGAATTTGATGATGTAGTAGATATAGGAGAAGAGGAAAAGAAAGGAACCAAAGTGGGCTCTCAAATTTGGGGCATAAGTAATAAACCAGGAGTTCATTGGTGGTGCCATTTATTGAGATAAGGAAGATAGGTGAAGAGGTGAAATAAGTTTTAGAGGTAACATGGCAATGGTTTTGATTTAGCTGTCTCAAGTTGGACATATCAAGTAAACCTCTGAATGAGTCTGGAGCTCAGAGGGCTGGGTATAAGAATATACAAGCTATCTGCACAAAGATGGTCTTTAAAGCCATGAGAACAGACAAGGCAGCCCAGGAGGAGAGTATAGAGAAAGAAAGAGGGTCAGAGACCGACCTCTGAGGGGAGGTTGATTCGAGATGGATCTGTTAAAGGGATCTGAGATGCTTTGGACAGTGAGATGGGGAAAGCCATAAAATATGATGACAAAATCCAAGAAAGGAGATGATTTTATTTTTAAAAAAGGTCAGTGTCAATATATCAGATGCTGCTGAGTAGTCAAACAGCAGGGAAGAGTTAGATCACCTAAGCCACTTGATTCCAGGGGCTTCAGAAGTCCCGTCCCTTAAAGACTCTCCCACCCAGTTCCCAGATGTATGAAAGTCTGCATTTAAATCTTCATTCTTTTTATTTTTTATGACATTCAAAATTCCATAAGTGAAATGTCAAATTGAGTCATTTCTACCCCCTGGAGGAAATAAGTTTTGGATCATTTCTGGATACTAGAAATTTGATAAGGAAAAGGAAAGAGAGAGAAAGAGTAAGGGCTATCGTGGGAAGAGAGGGTACTGTCAAAGTGAGGGAGAGGGAAAGCCAGAAATGCTGGGAGACATTGAATCCAGCTTTAAGTATTTCACACATTTGCCTGGGGCCTGCCAACTGCACTGAGTCACTTCTGTTTCAAAATGGTATTCTGACTGACATTTGATTTGATAAAGGAGGATAAAATCTCCCCCACATTCCCTCAAGGTATAAGCAAATGCTCTCTTTATATATGATACACCTTTGATAATGAAGTTCTTGGCGCACTCTCTTTACAGTTTTCATATCACCATCTTCCCTGAAGACGTATTAGTGACATAATTAGGAGCAAAGTTTTTATTAACATATAAACACCAAAGGATGGTACCATTTGACTAGTGGAGATATGGAGAACAAGAAAGACACACCAGGTGACTTGCAATTCAAACCAACCCACATCCAAACTAGACCAACCCACAACCCTCAGAAGCGTGGGTTTGTCAAAGAGAGGGCTCCCTTCCTAGTTGCGTGCTGGATGGACTTGGATTCTAGCTGGCACGCTTGAGCCTGACCTGTTAGTTGTCCACATCTTTACATTCTCTTAATTCTTCTTTGATCTGTCACAGATCCTGAGGGGAGAGCTAAGCTGGAAAACTGATTCATCTTTAGTTTCAAGTGTTTCCAAGTTAAATGGGTTCCAACCACCTGATGGGGGTAAAAATACCATTCATCAAAGTACTTAAGTCTTTAGAAACCCTGCTTTCACATTTCTTCAGAGGAACAAAACAAAGGAAATCAGCATGTACTCCATAACTTGTTGTTAGAAAAACAATGATGTTATGTAACAAATAGTTCTTAATAATAGAAAATCCCACTCAGATGAATGAATAAATGAAAGAACTAACAAATTTATGAATGAAAGAAAAAGGGGGACTGGCCTGGTGGCGTAGTGGTTAAATTTGTGTGCTCCACTCCAGAGGCCCGGGGTTCGCTGGTTCAGACGCCAGGCTGGGACATGGCACCACTCATCAAGTCATGCTGTGGCAGCATCCCACATAAAATAGAGGAAGATTGGTACAGATGTTAGCTCAGTGGCAATCTTCCTCAAGCAAAAAGAGGAGGATTGGCAACAGATGTTAGCTCAGGGCCAATCTTCCTAACAAAAAAAAAAAGAAAAAGGCACACCATAGATTGGCTTATTCCAGCTATCCTTCCAGGGGCTATGATCCCTTCAGACTCAGCATAGGGCCTGAGATTGGAACAGATAGGATAGGAATGCAGGAAAAGCTTCAAGGAGTATAAACAAAGAGGCCTTGGCCCCGGGTAATGTGGGTGACTATGTTTGGGGCATTTGTCCTTGTGGAGTCTTTTAGGCAACCACAGCCGGCTATTCTCAAATCCCTTATCTGAGGATGAAATTTCCTGGACTGTGCAGAAAAGAGGCAGCTGATGGCCTTCCTAAGGAGGTATTTTTGAAAAGCAAGCATTTCCCCTCTTCAGAGCAACCCCCTTCAGAGAAGGTTAGCATTCCTGGAGGGGCTCCAAACTGTCCAGAGTGACTCTGTCTCTGGAGTCTAAGCAGAGCAACAAGAAGGAGAAAAGTCAACAAGATTGCTTCACTAGCAAAACAAACCAACAACAACAAAAATCCTTCATTAGGATCCTAAAGGATTCCAAAGAGGAGTGTGGTCAAGACACGCAAGAACAATCCAGTTCCTGGGGCCTTGGAGCTGCAGGAAGTCAATGGCAGAGCCAGAATTGTGATTTGGCTCTCAGGTGACTGCCAGACAAAAGGGCTCTAATTATTCTTTTTTTGTTTTTAATTAATTATTGGCATTTCCTACTTAGGCCTTAGATTGCTTCCAGATTATCTGAATGGTGTTTTACATCCAGTTGTTCCGTGGGTCTGCCTCATGGAAATGGTGCCTTGATAAGTTTCCGTGACCAGAAGTGAGAATACATTGTCATGTCCACAACTTTCTCCATGTTCTTCTCTCACCTGCAAGAGCGAGAACACTTTCCCATCTTTACCTTCTCCACCTATGAAAAACGGGTATGTTGTCTGGAATTAGCATTTGTCCCTAAGGCCTTGAAGCAGCGTGGGATAGAGAAAAGAGCAGAGAAGTCAGATAAAAATGGTTTAGGGTCCCAACTCTACCACTTGCTATTTCCTTGAACTTAGACAAGTTCCTTAACTTCTCAGAGCCTTGGTTTCCTAACTTGTAAAATGGGTCTAAGAATACTTACTACTTGTTATTTGGATGGTTGTGAAGATTACATAAGGTGACATATAGCAGCTCATGCCACGCTGTTGGCACTTGGTAAGCACTCAAGCACACTTAGTGGCATTCAGTAAATGCTGCTTCCTTTCTGTCCCCAACACTAAGCTCACTCCAATCAGAAATGATCTTACTTTTCCTACACATTCCCAGTGTGTCCTATTTACCCATTTGCTGAATGCCCATATCATGTCCTGCCTTATCCTCTCTACTACACTGGAAGCTTCTTGGGGACATAGGATGGCACTGCACAGTTACATCATTCTCTTATTGCCCAGCAACGCACCTTCCCGTGAAAAGTCCTTCATGAACATTAGCCAAATAAACAAATCTTTCTCTTTTATCAAAAGAGATCAGTAGATAAATTTTCCTCATGTCCTTCTTATTCACAAGTTTTTACAAAGAGAAAGGATTGAAGACGTCAGCTTATATATGAAATGGAGGGATGAAGGCACTAAGTGCCTCCTAGGTGGTAGGGTTTTTAATTTCAGATCTTGTTTACTTTTCACATCAAGTCTTCTTTAGCCCCAATTCACATTTCAAAGATTATAATAGCATTTCAATTATGCTAATCAACATGTTTCTGTGCAAATCAAAAAGCGATTGAGAAAGACACCAGGTTGGGTGCAGAGCCCCCAGCAATCACTAGCTCTGATCAGCTATTTTGCCAGACACTATCCACAAGTGACAATAATTACTCAGAATCTGCCAACAACTTGGTCAATTTATAAAAACTGCCCATTCTTCTCCTTGAAAAAAAATCAAAAAACTAAAAAAGCAGCTACTGGAACCCACAAGCCCTCTCTGTTTGCTGAAGTTCAGAATCCCATGGTTACCTTTGGTTTCCTTCCAACATGCAAGGCCCTTTGCCAGTTGAGAGATACTTGTCCAGAGAGATGTTATTTTAGAGGCTGAACTTTTCACTCTCAGCAGTCTTGCCCTAGAATCAGGAACAGTGTGTTCCACAGATGTCCCTGGAGCTTCACCATCCAAACAAATGTGGGGCTCAGCATCATGTCCCCCATCTCGAAGGAGAGAGTCCAGAGAACCACAGAAATAAAGCAGTTCTCCTGCTGTCTGTCTTCAACAAGAGATTTTCTCTCCAAAGTCTCTGTATTTCAAATCTCTGAATAACTTAAGAGGGAAAACCCTATCAAGGTCCTGCTTGTCTTTGGCATCTTTTCCTTCCTGCTAAACAGAGGCAAACACAGGTTCAGTATGGCATGAGGCAGCAGTAGTACCTGGGGCCCAGGAAGGGGTAGGGGTGAGGATGCAGGGGTGAGGTAAGAGGAGGGGTGCAATAGCAGGGAGTGAGTATCTGAGAGGATTTTGAAGCACAAATCTAAAGTCCACAAACCTAGGAATGAAGTGCTCTCAGGTCACATAGTCATGATGTCTAGGTTGCTTTGCACCGAGGTCAAGCCCTGTGGTTGAGGCAGGAGCCTGCCCAGGTTTTAGGGCATTTACCATCCCTTCCAGTCTCGCCTATGACCTGGATTTGTGGCCTGGCCCCCAGTAATCGTGACCTGACTTCTTGAAACCATACTTTATTCAATACCATTCTTTTATGATCCTTATGTTCCTATTTCATGGCCTCTTTTTTTTTTTTGAGTGTCCTGCTTCACTTCACCATTTGATTCTATCTGTCAGCCACATAAAAGTCACCCTACATCCTTACACCTTCATGGTTTTATAGGCATGTTTGAATTTCATACAAATATGTAATTTTACAAATACAGTATTTCACTCCCTGGTTCCCAGTCTAGGGGAAATCTGCCCAAAATATCAATTTTGTTTTTAGGGATATGGGCCATATCTCTACAGATCACCTCTGAATTTAATCCCTAGACCAGCAGACAGATTTTAGGGGTCAGTAACTCTCCCTCAAGAAAGTCCACAATAGAAAGATGGTCCTAGCTTGGTATAATTGG
Organism: Equus przewalskii; assembly: GCF_037783145.1. Taxonomy (NCBI): domain Eukaryota; kingdom Metazoa; phylum Chordata; class Mammalia; order Perissodactyla; family Equidae; genus Equus; species Equus przewalskii. The sequence goes on from NC_091854.1 coordinate 670,891, forward strand.
AGAGGTAAACCAGGCCTACCAAGGCCAGGACAGGCCACCACACTTCCATCTGTCTCCTCAAGATGAGCTTTATAATGGCACAATGGAAGCCACATAGTAATTAGATTTAGAAAGTGTAAGTTAATTAGTGGATAATAAATCCATAACAGGTTTTAAAAGAGGCTCAGGGGCATTCAGAATCATTAAGTTCAAACAAAGGCAATTTCTGTGAACTCACAGAAAATATTCTTTGATGCTACTAGAAAAGACCTGTTTCTTTTTTTTTAAGATAGAAGGCTAAAGGGATAAGTGTGCCACCTCTCATCCCATGTGAGACAAGAGGGTCCAAGGATGAGACAAATCAACCTCTGCTTGCAGGAGTGACCAAGTCACTAGGAAACAGGGCTTCTTGCAAGAAACAGTGAGAGGGACCCATTTTTAAATACTTTTTCTCTTTGTAAAAGATGAATATTTTTTTAAAGATTTTTTATTTTTTCCTTTTTCTCCCCAAAGCCCCCCGGTACATAGTTGTGTATTCTTCGTTGTGGCTTCTTCTAGTTGTGGCATGTGGGACGCTGCCTCAGCATGGTTTGATGAGCAGTGCCATGTCCGCGCCCAGGATTCGAACTAACGAAACACTGGGCCGCCTGCAGCAGAGCGCGCAAACTTAACCACTCGGCCACGGAGCCAGTCCCAAGATGAATATTTTTGACCGGTGACTGGTTTCAGGAATTAAAACTGTGGGACAAACTTGAAGGACAGTTGGATGAGAGACACAAAACCAAACTTTTGATGATGGGTGATGGGAGGAGAGGATTGAAATACCAGAGCTTCCTGGCGTGTGGCTGATTTTCAGAAGAGACAGGGGCTCTTGGGAGCAACCTTGGCTAGTGTCACCTTGACATTCTGACCTAGTCCTGGGGAAACTTGTCCTGCCTTATAAGAAAAAAAACAAAAAGATGGGGACCAGCTTCAAAGGGGCCCAATAGTGTTGTGATACTTGTCGGGGAAGGATTCTCTCCAGACTTCCAAAGAGAAACTTCATCAATCACAAGGGTGAGGTGATTGATTAGGGTGGCCATGGGTGGCAGCCAGGTCAGCTCCTGGGCACAAGTGGTAGCCACATCAGCCAATGAAGGCCATGAAGAAAGAGGAGCTACAGTCAGCTCAACTGATCACTTCTGCAGACACTCTACCTTCCTTGAGTTAGAATCTTCTAGTCATACATTCTCCAGGTATACAAAGTTCCCATCTGCAATGAGGTTTCAAAAACCAAACCCAAATCCAGAGTGTTTTCGTTTCTAAGAGAGTTCCAGAGCTAGTTAACCCCTGAGTGAAACAAACAGCATTCATCTCCAAATCATCTCTTTTTGTTCTTTCCCAAGCCCCAATTCATTTTTTGTCAATTAGTAGACTTTATTTTTTAGAGAAATTTTATTTAGGTTTACAGAAAAATTGATGAGAATATATACACAGAGTTCCCCTAAACTGCCTCTATGCCCCCTACACACACACACACACACACACACACACACACACACACATACACACAGAGTTTCCCCTATTATTAGCCCCTTGCATTAGTGTGGTAAATTGTTACCGTCTATGAACCAATATTGATGTATTATTATTAACTAATGTACATGGTTTATATCAGGGTTCACCTTTGTGTTGTATAGCTCTATGGGTTTTGACAAACGTATAATGACACGTATCCACTATTACAATATGGTACAGAATAATTTCACTGCCCTAAAAACGCCCTGTGCTCCACCCATTCATCCTTCCCTCCCTTCCTGCAAACCTGGAAAACAGTAATCTTTTTACTCTGTCCACAGTTTTGCTTTTTCCAGAATGACATATAGTTGGAATCATGCAGTATGTAGCCTTTTCAGATTGGCTTCTTTCACTTAGCCATGTGCGTTTAAGATTCCCCCATGTCATTTCATGGCTTTTGATAGTTCATTTCTTTTTTTAAAGGTATGCTTTTTGATGAGGAAGATTGGCCCTGAGCTAACATCTGTTGCCAATCTTCCTCTTCTCCCCGACCCCAAAGCCCCAGTACATAGTTGTATATCCTAGTTGTAAGCCATTCTTGTTCTTCTATGTGGGATAACACCACAACATGGCTTGACGAGCGGTGTGTAGGTCCAAGCCCAGGATCCGAACCTGTAAACCCCAGACGGCCAGAGCAGAGTACACAAAATTAACTACTCGACCACGAGGCCGGCCCCTCATTTCTTTTTAATGCTTAATAATATTCCATTGCCTGGATGCATCACAGTTTATTTATCCATTCATCTACTGAAAGACATCTTAGTTGCTTCCAATTTTTGGCACTTATGAATAAAGCTGTTATAAACATTCGCACAGATTTCTGAGTGGACATAAATTTCCAACTCAGTTTGGGTAAATACCAAGAAGCATTATTGCTGAATTGTACAGTAAGAGTATGTTTAGCTTGGGGTTGGGCAAATAGGTGAAGGGAATTAAGAGGCACAAGCTTCCTGTTATAAAATAAATAAGTCACAGGGGTATAATATACAGAATAGGGATTATAGTCAATAATATTGTAATAACTTTGTACAGTGACAGATGGTTACTGGACTTATCACAGTGATCATTTCATAATGTGTATAAATGTCAAATCACTATGTTGCACGCCTGAAACCAACATAACACTGTATGTCAACTAAACTAAATTTTTTTAAAAAATGACTGTGCCATTTTGCATTCCCATCAGCAGTGAATCAGAGCTCCTGCTGCTCCACATCCTTGTCAGCACTTGGTATTGTCAGTGATTTGGATTTGGACCATTTTAATAAGTGTGTAGTGGTATCTCGCTGTTGTTTTAATTTGTAATTTCCTAATGACATGATCTTGAGTATCTTTTCATATGCTTATTTGTCATCTGGATATCTTCTTTGGTGAGGTGTCTGTTAAGGTCTTTGGCCCATTTTTTAATCAGGCTGTTTCATTTCTTAGTGATGAGTTTTAAGAGTTTTTTATATATTTTGGATAACAGTCCTTTATCAGATATATTTTGCAAATATTTTCTCTCAGTTTGTGTCTTGTCTTCTCTTAACAGTGTCTTTCAAAGAGCAGAAGTTTTTAATTTCAGTGAAGCCCAGGTTATCAATTTTTCCTCATGGATTGTGCTTTGTGGTGCTGTATCTAAAAACTCATTGCCAAACCCAAGAGCGCCTAGAATTTCTCCTATGTTACCTTCTAGAAGTTTTGCATTTTACGTTAAGGTCTATGGACCATTTTGAGTTAATTTTTGTGAAAGGCATAACGCTTGTGTCTATATTAATTTTTTGCATGCAGATGTCATTATTTTGGTACCACTTGTTGAAAAGACTATTCTTTTTCCATTGAATTGTCTTTGCTCTTTTGTGAAAGGTCAGTTGACTGTATTTCTAGGAGCCTATTCCTAGACTCTCTGTTCTGTTCTGTTGATCTATTTGTCTATGCTTTTACCAGTGCTGGTTTTGTCTTGATTATTGTAGCTTTGTAGGAAATCTTGAAGTTGCGTAATATCAGTTCTCCAACTTTGTTCTTCTGCTCTAATATTGTGTTGGCTTTTCTGGGTCTTTCGCCTTTCCATATAAATTTTACAATAAGTTTGTCAATATTCGCAAAACAACTTCCTGGGATTTTAATTGGGATTGCATTGAATCTATAGATCAAGTTGGGAAGAACTGACATCTTGACAATATTGAGTCTTCCTATCCATCAGCATGGAATATTGTTCTATTTACTTAGATCTTCTTTGATTTGTTTCATCAGAGTTTTGTAATTTTCCTCACATAGATCTTGTACATGTTTAGATTTATACATAAGCATTTCATTTTTTTGGTGCAAATATAGCGTCCTGTTTTTAATTTCAAATTCCAATTGTTCATTTTTTTCCAATTGTTCATTTTTGGTAGATAGGAAAGCAATTGACTTTTTTATATTAACCATGCATCCTCCAACGTTCTATAATCGCTTATTAGTTCCTGGAGGGTTTTTTTTGTTTCAATCAATTCTGTGGGATTCTCTACATAACAATCATGTCACCACAAATAAAGGCAGTTCTATTTCTTCTTTCCTGAATATTTCCTGTATATCTTTTATTTCCTTTTCTTGTCTTATTACATGTCATGTTCATGTCACATTCACTTCTTTCTGAACATTTTCTCTAATGGCCATATCTTTATTATTGATTATTGGTTACTATCTATGAACAACTTGATTTAATTCAATTTGATGTTGTTTAATGTGTTTCATTTGATTTAATGTGTTTATAAAGCTTCTCCTACACTTTAGTTACTGTGTTCCAACAACCATGGTAAACCAGCATCTCTGAGGATAACTGATGTGTCAGGGGAATTACAAACTGAAATCCTCACATTCCTGTGGGATCTGATTGATTCAAACAGTGACTGAGGAGGCACGTTTGAGGAGAAGATCCAGTTTTGTGAGACATATTTAATCTTACCTAGATAAATAATGGTTTTATTTATTTATTTGTTTTGCAGTAACATTGGTTTATAACATATAAATTTCAGGAGTACATCATTATATTTTGATTTCTGTGTAGATTACATCATATTCACCACCCAAAGACAGATTGCAATCCGTCACCATACACCTGAGACTAACCACCCCTTTCACCCTCTGTCCTCCTGTCTCCCCATCTGGTAACTACCAATCCAATCTCTTTCTCTGTGTGTTTGTTTCTTGTTGTTTTTATCTTCTATATATGAGTGAGATCATACAGTATTTGACATTTTCCGTCTGACTTATTTAGCTTAGCATAATACCCTCAAGGTCCATCCATGTTGTCACAAATGACCAGATTCCATCCTCTTTTATGGCTGAGTAGTATTCCATTGTGTATATATATCACAACTTCTTTATCCATTCGTCCCTTGATGGGCACCTATGTTGCTTCCAAGTCTTGGCTATTGTGAATAATGCTGCAATGAACATAGGGGTGCATATATCTTTATGCCTTTGTGTTTTCACGTTCTTTTGATAAATACCCAGCAGTGGAATAGCTGGATTGTATGGTAGATCTATTCTTAATTTTTTGAGGAATCTCCCTACTGTTTTCCATAGAGGCTGCACCAGTTTGCACTCCCACCAGCAGTATATGAGAGTTCCCTTTTCTCCACATCCCCTCCAACATTCCTTATTTCCTGTCTTGTTACTCATAGTGATATCTCATTGTAGTTTTTATTTTGCACTTCCCTGGTAATTAGACTTGTTTATTTATTCTAAATAGATATCTGATAATGTCCACTTCAATTGATTCTGCAGGTGAAAATCCCAAAACGCAATGTCTCCCCTTTGAAAGCAATTGAAAACTTCACTTTCACTTATATGATAAAATTTGCCAAAATTGTATTCATGTGATTGAAATATCACATGTCTACAGGCAACAATCAAAAGTCAATATTTCCATATTAGAGGAAGCGAGTGTTCTTAAGGTCTAGCAAGATCTGGTATAGGCAATTGCTTAATTTGCTTTAATCTAGTACTGCCTGTGTGTGTCTGTGTGTGTGTGTGTGTGTGTGTGTAGGCATCTTATAACCTTCACTATGATGCTCTTCCTCTAGAGAGATAATCTGACTAATCTACATCCTTCAATGCTACAAGCTAATGCCTGTTTTTATACACCAGTAAAATGCACAAATTTTCTCTTCCTAACGTGTGAAGATTAATAGAGGCACTTTACTGCTAAGTTGATATGCAAGATAGGACTTGTGATAAACATCACAGTTGAAAAAAATGCATGTAATTGTTAAGGAGAGTATAATTACTCTTGAAATCAAGAAAAGGGAAGTAAACTGTGTTTCTTCCTCAAAGGGACAGATCTGGAGAGTCCTACTACCACGTCAAGTAATCTGCTTGCAAATTTCAAAACAAAAGACATGAGGAAACTACAGGCTGTCACTTTTATTTACAACTTCCCTCTGACCAGAGCCTGTACTTACACTGCTGCATCTGAAACTAATCTGCGTGGGAAGGTTTCAGAGGGATGGCCAGCCAATTGGCACATTGCTGCCAGAGCTGCTGATGCCACAGCCTCTAATGGGTATGGACGCTGGTCAAGTAGCCCATAGCATCTACCTGAAAGAGTTATTGTGCAGAAGATGGGGAGCAGTGGGAGGATGGAGGGGAAAATTACGGAAATACATTTTGAAAACCCAAAATGCAATTGAAATTCCAGTCTTAATCAAAAACAGTACAGGCTCTGCTAAATACCCACAAAGGTCTGCTAAAAATATGTGAAGTTCATCCAGAGTTCAAATCTCAGAATTATTTTTATTTCCCTGTTTAGCCCTATGAAAACTGCCAGGAAGGCTTTAGCTGTTTTAGTGAGAAAATATCATCCACGCAAACAGATTAACATGCTCTTACATCACAAAATGAAGCCAGAAGTGAAAAATACTTTAAGAGCACTGAGTTTGGAGTCAGCAAATGTGAATTTGAACTTACTAGCTCCCTGACAACTTCACTGAGCTTCGATTTCTTAACTTTTAAAATGGATTGTGCATAGGTCACTATACTGCCTGGAGTAGGATAAACTCAACAGCCGCTTTCGACCGTGTGTAAATCCTCTCTGGGATCAGACATACAATGTCGCTGAACCATAGCTGCCTCACACTGACCCACACACATGAAAGATGACATTGACTGAAGAGAGGAAAGAGTGTAACTTAGAAACCAGATGTCTTTGAGACAGGTAATCCAGATATAAACTGAAATCACACTATCCTCTGAGACTGACATGAAACTATGTCGAGCCCTACCCTCCATTCAGTGGGAAGCTCATTGCTCTCCCTAAGGTTTGTGCAAAATCTCAGAGGCTTGTGTTTTTATGGTCATTTCTGGCTTCAACTGCATGCTTCTGCCACACATGGAAATTCAGTGGAGGCTTACCTCCTCTTCTCCTCACCCCTCTCCATTGATCTGTGTCCCCCCCCATAGAGTTCTTAAACAAAACCACTCATGTAAACAGTTGAGTGGCTGGCAGATTTTACTGAAGGTTTGAGGATGCAGGAAGATTTTATACCGCAATAACAAAAGCAACTGAATGTAGAAATTAGGCATCCTGTACTTAAAATCTTTCTGCTTACCTTTCTCCAAAGGATCCAGCCTCCTTTCTACAGCCTGGCACCCTCTCTCTCCATGCCCTCCGACATCAAGAGTCCCCTGACTTGATTTGCAGAGAGATTTATCTCTCTACTCCCTACTTGGCACTCAGCCTTCGTTGGCCCATCCAGAGACACACTGCTGTGCTCTGCTAGGCAGATGGCTGCCCACTTGCAGTCTCAGAGGAACTGGCAGAGGCTGTGATGTCTTATCCTTTCCCTCTTTGCACAGTCCGTTCCCAGCAGCCTCTGTAAGTTGAAGGAAGTAGAATAGAGATTCATTCTTCCACTAATATGCGTTATTCTTCCCTAAAACCTATAAGGAGATAGATCTGACAATTTAAGAGTTTTTTAAATTAACATATTTTTGGGCACTTTTAGGTTTACAAAAAGGTTATCAGAGTGCACGGAGAGTTTTCACATATCCCTCTACCTCCTTCCCCAAACAGGCACACTGTCCTCTGCTTGCATTAGTATGGTAAATTTGTTATATTTGATGAACCAATATTGACACATTATTATAAACTGAAGGCCATATTTTCCATTAGGGTTCACTCTTTGCCTCATAAAGTCTACCAGTTTTGACATAGAATGATGTGTCCATCACTACTGTAACATTCAGGATAGTTTCACTCCCTGAAAACGCCCTGTGCTACAAAGGATCCATCCTTTTCTTCCTCTCCCCAAGCCCCTGGCAAACACTGATTTTTTTACTGTCTCCACGGTTTTGCCTTTTCCATAATGTCATGTAGTTGAAGTCCTGGGGTACATACAGCGTTTTCAGATTGGCTTCTTTCACTTAGCTTTTGAGGTTCTTCCATGTTTTTTCTTGGCTTGATAGCTCATTTCTTTTTAGCGCTGAGTAATATACCATTGTATGATTACCACAGTTTGTTTATCCATTTACCTATTGAAGGCCATCTTGATTGCTTCCAAGTTTTGGCAATTACGAATAAAACTGCTATAAACATTCATGCAAAGGTTTTTGTGTGGACACTGGTTTTCAACTTATTTGGATACATACCAGAGAGTGTGATTGCTGGATCATATAGTAAAAGCATGTTTAGTTTTGTAAGAATGCAAAATGGCACAACCACTTTGAAAGACAGTTTGGCAGTTACTTACAAAACTAAACATGCTATTTTGTGGGGGTCGGGTTGACAGGTGAATGGGCAAAGCACAGAGGATATTTAGGGCAGTGAAAACACTTTGTATGATACTATGGTGATATGTACACATCATTGTACATTCGTTCAAAACCACAGAATGTACAAAACAGAGAGTGAATCATAATACAAGCTATAGGCTATGGGTAACTATGATGTATCAATGTAGGTTCATCAGTTGTAACAAATGTACCACTCTGGTGGGGGATGTTGATAATGGGGGAGGCTATGCACGTGTCAAGGTAGGGGGTATATGGGAAATCTCTGTACCTCCCCCTCAATTTTGTTGTGAACAAATGGAAATACTAGTTGTAATTCTCTCAGACAACACTTATGGCTAAATTGGACTAAGCTTCTGAAACCGAAAGGGATTGTTAAGCCTGAGACTGGGATGCATTGTTGAATTATCCTCGACCAGGCCATTCCATGTAGGCAGAGAAAATGCCTTAAGATGCTGTCCCTAGAAATTTGTCTTTTGAGTTATAATAGCCACCATTTATTTAGCACTTATGATATGTTAGGCACTAGGTAAAATTATTTTCAGACATTACAGAAGTCCCTGAATTACTGTTTTTACATTAGAAAATGAGGCTCAGACACACTAAGTAACTTGCCCAAGGTCACACAGCTAGGAAGTGGTGACGCCAGTGACTGTTGGACTCAAAAGCCTGTGCTTTTAACAAGTGTCCCACCTATCTTTTTTCTTTAGGTAACAAGTCACAGAAGAAAGAATAATGGCTTTCTCAAATTACATTTTAACTTGCATTCAATCTGAAAACTGCTCTGTATTAATTATCTTCATTGTCAGAAACGATGTCTTTATGTGCTGAGGCAGTTTGTGCTAATTTGTGTCGGAAGGAGTAAACGATGGCAGCTTTTTTCAATGAAATGTTATTTCTGGTCACCTGTATGCAGAAAGAGGAGCACTTAGAGATTAGCAATCAAATAAATGTACGCGCGTCATAAAGCTCCGGAAGAAATCGTAGTCGTAGTCAAAGGATTATGTTTGAAATTTAACCCACTGTTTACTCAACCTCAACATTAACTCAAATTACATTAATTCAAACTACAAATAAGGCACATTATAGATATGAATAATAAATTCAATAATAGATACGAATGATAAATAAATGAGAATACCTGTAAGCAAAGAAAACCCTCCCATTTTGACTCCACCGTGCACTGTTTGTTTAGTATAGCCAGATGCCTCCGATCATCTTCATCTTTAATTTTCAAGAGCAAATTTATGCTGTGCTATAAATAATTGACTGTAATGTTTGCTTGCTGAGGTGTGGCTGGCTTGGTTACTCTTCTGGCACTTGTTTTCCTGTCTCTCAGTCATTATTTTGCAGAGATGATCTGGGAAAGATGCAGCAGGTCAAGTTTGGTCCCTGAAGATCGCAGTTTACAGTGCCAAACACCGACCATGGACCAATCAAGATAAAGACTGTCAAGAGTCTATTTGATTATGTGACATGGAGGCCATGGGAAACTTTGACAAGAACAATGTCAGAGGAATAGTGGAAGCCAGATTGGAAAGGATTAAGAGTGGGGGAGTGCTGAGAAAATAGATTCAGGGAGTGTAGACTATTCATTTAATAATGTTGGCCGTGAAGGACTTAAGCATGTTAAAACTCGTGGAACAGAAGCCAATAAAGAGAAGGCATTCAAAAGGTAAAGGAGTAAGAGCAAAATAGCTGACAGTTCCTGGTGTTCAAGGAGGTGGGAGGGAATGTCACTCTTAGGGCCCTTCTGCATTTCAGCTGGGGAAGGTTATAGGAAAAACTCCCTGACCTGGGGGGAAGGGAAGGAATACATGATGGAGCTAGAACTACAACTGTGGGAAGGGTAGGAGCACTAAAAGGAGACACCCTCAGACCCAGGGACATGGTACCTTCTGGAAACTGAAGCTTAACCGGAAGAACAGAAAATTCCCCTCACCTCCCACCACCAGGTTGACCACGTTGAGCAACAAGTAAGAGTGGAATACCACTGGGAGACTTGTAAGAGCATGGAGGCAGACCCTCAGTGAGTGCAGAGCAAAGACCCTCCACTCATCAGTCTAGGCACAGGGGCGTGGAGGGCCAACATTTGGATGGCTTGTTGGGTTCATGCCAGTTGGGTACACAAGAAATGCAATGGGTCAAGCTGAGACAAGCATGCTGTCAAGGGGGTTGAAGTGATAGATCACGTTGTCCAAGTTGGGTCAGACAGAAATTGAAACACAGAGAGCAGGATACTGGGAAAATATGGAGGATTCAAGGAGTCGAGAGAAGTCTTAATAAAATCAAAGAACTTGTATAGACACATTGTCCAAGGAGAGATCTGAAAGGATACAAGATTGTAGTCAAAGAGGAAATTATTTGAATCTTAAGGTTTTGTTTTAGGTGACGACAAGTTTCAGGCTGTGGCCATCGGAATTGAAGTGCAGTGGAGGCTGGCTGAGCAATCATGCCGAAGATTGACTTGAAGATAAAAACAAAAGAAATATTTAGATGTGAAATGTTTATTGAACCGGAAACTCAATTTCATACATTAGCTCTGTACTTACCTTTTTAAAGTGAAAATTATTCTTCGAAAAAACAGCAATATAAGAGAGTGGAACGGGAGTCACTTGCTGCTGACACCGCTTCTCCCAGGAAGTTTTTCATAGAGAAAAATCTGTCTTCACCTAGAAAGACACTTTGAAATCTCCTGGGTCTACAGTTTCCAGGTTAAAGGATGGAAGCAAAGCAAAATGTGGAAATATGGCCCTCACCTCAGATGGGTGGATACTTTTGTCTAGATAGCACCTAGAATTCACTTCCCTCTCCTGCTCCCAACTCAGCATCAGGTGATTAACTTGAACTCATTGTTTGGGTCTCTTAAGTGTTACTTTCTTAGAAAGGCCTTTCCTGATACCCAAACTAATTTAGTTCTTCCTTTTATAAATGTTCATAGCACTTCACATTTTGCTTCTTGTCACTTATCCCAACTGTAATGAAAGAACTACATGTGTAATTATTTGTTTTGTGCTTCTCACCCCCACTGGACCTGAGTCGCTAAAGTCAGGGACGGTGACTATATAGTTTACACAGGTATGTAATAGTCTTGCAATAAGTGACTGGAGCCAAAAATGTAATAATTATACCTCCTGTTATGTCTGTGGGGAGAGCCTAAAGGAGAAATTATTAAAACGTGTTCAACTTAGAAGCAAAGCACATTAAAACCAGCTGTATCTGATTCTCAACTGCGGGCTCTGACGTCGTCTCTTTGCAGATGAAGCCTGGACACGCTGCTAAAACCCACGTGATGTAAATGCATCAAGGTGGGGTCTATTTTTAGCTATAGCAAATTACCGTTCCTTTATGCTTTCAGATTTTCGTCTCTGCAGATGAGTTCTCTTGTTCTTACATTTTTCGGAGTAAAATAAGACTCATTTCTTTTAAGAAGAAAGAAGATAGTATTTGAGACAAAAAACATTCCTCCTTTAATCTCCACCCCAGCTCAGAGGTTCAAAGAACCTTCTTTGGGCCGCTTGTTGCTATCCCTGAGAATAGGCTTGGTCCTCTATCCCTTTTGTAACGACACTGCAGACTCAAACTTGGGTAGAGGAAATTCAGTCCAAAGAGAACAAAACAAAAATTTGACTGTGAGTCTAGTCAGAGACATAATGTTCCACACGATTCTATGCTATTGGTTAATAAGAAACCATTGTATAATTAAAAGGTTTTTTTTTTACTATATTTGTAAATATGGTCATGTCATATAAAAATGAGCTTCAGGCTCCCACAAACAAATGCAGTTTATATAATGTCCTGAAGATGATGGTGCGCTTCAAAGACAAGTGTGGTAGCTTCCTGGGTTGATAAATAATGTAGATGAAGTCAAAGTTGTCAGCTCAACCGTAGTGTCAGCACATCATGCAGAGTTCTGCTTCCGTCTGTGGTAGGCAGAATAATGGCTCCCCCAAAGATGTCATGTCTTAATCCTTGGAACCTATGACTATGTTAGCCTACATGACAAAAGGGACTTTGTATTAAGGTTAAAGTTAAGGGCCTTGAGATGGGTAAATTATCCTGGATTATCTGGGTGGGCTCAATCCAATCTCATGAATCCTTAAAAAGTGCAAGAGGGCAGAAAAATAGGTGAGAGAGTTGTGATATGAGGATTCAACCCACCATTGATAGTTTTGAAGATGGAGGAAGGAGACCATGAGTGGGGGAAAGTGGCAGCCTCTGGAAGCAATGAGTCATTGTCAATTTACAGCCAGCAAGAAAACATGGGCTTCAGTCTACAAGTGCAAGGAGCTGAATTCTGCCAACAACTCAAATGAGCAGGAAATGGATTCTCCCTTACAACCTCCAGAAAGAAACCAACCTGCCAACGTTTTGACTTTATCTTAGTGAGTCTGTATCGAACTTCTGACCTACAGAAGTGTAAAATAATAAATTTGTGTTATTTTTAGCCACAAAGTTTCTGGCAATTTATTATGGCAACCATAGAAAACTAACACAATGTCTTTGCTTCTGCCTTTCTCTGTGTTTGCAATGACCTTCACTCTCCTACATTCTTCCAAATCCCACACCCTGGGTGAAGCCATCCTGACTTCACTGATCTCTCGCTACTCTTTTCTACTTTTTTGGGGCACGTATAGTTAGGGCAGCTAGTTATTTGTTCTATCTCCATAATGAGATTTTTAAGACCCTTAAGAACAAAGACGATGTGCTAATAACTGTAGTCCATTGCAAAAATGGCCACAAATCCTTTCTCTCCCCGTATCCACACTCTTGCAATGTGACTTTGAAGATATTCCCATCAAAAGATGGACTATATTCCTCCACCCCTTGACTCTGGGTTGGTTCTATAGCTTGCTTTGATCAGTATAGATTAGCAAATATAGCAGAAGCAAAAATTTGACTCTGAGACCACCATCGTGTGAATGAGCCTGGGCCGGCCCAGCCATCCAGCTGCCATCCCAGCCAGCAGCACAGACAGGTGTGTGCACGATATACTACCAGCTGACTGAAGATTCAAGATGGGTTCAGCTGAGACCAGCGGAAGACCCACCCAAATGACCCCATCCAAATTTCTAACCCGCAGAAATGTGAGCTGATCAATGACTGTTGTTTTAAATCACTGTTTCGGGGTAGTTTGTTAAACAGCAGAATCTAACATATGTATAACTCAATGCTGTGCGTTCAACTTTTGGTGAATAATTTTCAATGATGCTCACGATGACGATGACAATGATGATGATAATGACAATAACGATGATAAAAATAATAAAGAAAGCCATATTCACTCCTAGTAAAACAAGAAGATCAGTGGCATCATTTTCATATCCTAATACCAGACATTTCAATGCTTATAAATTGAAGAGTTTTAAAATTTTGTTCAAGTAAATTGGAAAGTTCAATGTCTAACGGTTTCAGGTATACATACACTAGAGTCTATTATTGGTCTCCAACAAATTCAAAATGACTCTGTATTAAGCTTTGTATTGGTAACTTTTAGTATTTCTTTTTGTTTTATGATTGGCACCTGAGCTAACAACTGTTGCCAATCTTTTTTTTTCTACTTTTTCTCCCCAAATCCCCCCCAGTACATAGTTGTATATTTTAGTTGTGGGTCCTTCTAGTTGTGGCATGTGGGTCACCGCCTCAACACGGCCTAATGAGCAGTGCCATGCCCGTGACCAGGATCTGAACCAGCAAATCCCTGGGCTGCCAAAGCAGAGCGCACAAACTTAACCACTCAGCCAGGAGACCGGCCCCAATTTTTAGTATTTCAATCTATCTCCCATTGTGTCGAAACATTGGGAGGAGCCAGATTGTCACTGTGCTCTGCCATTTCTGAACATACAAGTGGATTTTGGGTTAAATCTACTTGGGACTTTGTCAAGTGAGGAAAACTTAACCAGGAATTTTCATCAAAGGTAGCTCTTACATAGGAGCCAACAATAGCTTATTTCTCATCCAAATGCCGTTCTCTAAAGTCTGTTCAACTCCCAACAAAGTATTTAAAAGTGTTGTGCTTATACAAGTTCTTACGTGAATTAAATAGTATCTAAGGCCCTAATATTTAGCTGGAGAAATTTTAAGTATAATGCACTTCGTCCAGCCTATTTTCCTTAAAAGTGTTTAGGAATAAGGTGAGAACAAAAAGGAGATGAACAGAGAGCAGCAGAAATGGGACAAAGTCACCAACAATGTGGAATATTCATGTCCCTGTGCCCAGGGAGGGACATCCCTAGTCACCGAGGCTTGTTTCTCTATTGGACAGTGTGGGTAAGGTTTTTGCCAAACACGTTCTTTCTGACTAATCATTTGAAATATTATAAGCCCAGGGCAAGAAACATGTGACTTCTATGCAGAGGAAGAAATATTATATAATCCTAGAAATTTGACTTGAAAAGCATCTCAGAGTTGATCTGATAAAACTTCCCACATAATACAGACATCCTTTCCAGAGTTTGTCCTCCACACCCTGCTTGAATTCCTCAAGTGTTAGGAAAGTCACAGTTTCCTGAGACAGCCCATACTATTTTGAGAATTTATAATTGAGACAGAGTTCTTTTTCATATTAAACTGAAATCTATCTCCCACCCACTGAGCCAAATTTTGCTTCTAGAACCGCACCCCGCACACGTTTTCTCCCTCCCCTGAATTGGGTGTTGTGTTTACAAGTCCAGGCTTTGAAGTCAGCCCGACTTGAGTTCCCTTGCCAGCTGTGTGTACTTGGGCATGTCTGCCTCTCAAAGGATCAGCATTTTCAGCTATAAAACTGGAGTCGTAATACCTGCCTTTTGGGTCATTGTAAAAATCAGGAAAAGTAACATGTATAAAGTGCATAGCACAGCGTCTGACATAATATGTTATCAATAAATGGAAGCTGGCATTATTATTCTGCTTTTATTTTTTCATTTATTATTTTTTTATTATCATTTATTTTATTCTGGCCTTTCAGATATTTAAAAACAACTTTATCTTTCCATAGAGCCTTCTTTTCTGCAAACCAAGCATCTCCTTCTTCAATCATACTTCAGAATATGGCAAAAATATTCTTTCCCGGAGCTGGATTACACTTGTTTACAGCTTAGGTTTGCATTTGGGGTCTAGTTTAAACGATGCCTGGCTGGCACTCCCTGATACAACTGGCAGTTTACCTGTTTACAGAAACTGGGAGGCATTCTCTCTAATTGATAAAACTGGGTAGAAAAACAGGCCCAGGGCTTATCTGAGTGACTACACCATCAGCCTGGCCGTCCCTCCTGACTGTGCCCTGGTTCAGTATCCCAGGGTCTATACTTTCAGAGGAGAATGCCTTTCCTCATTCATCTGGTCTCCATGAGAAGGGATTTTTGATAGACGCTCCTGGACTCTTGCCCCATCTTTTATTCTACCCTTTGGAGGCGAAGCGAGTTATCTGGTGGATAGGCGATAGCCACAGCCATGTTGCATATTAGAGTGGAACTAATTTAACAAGGTCTCGAGCCCAAGAGATGCAATCTCATTCTCCTTCCCTTTCTTCCTGGATCAGTGAGAGCTAGTTGACCTGCTTATTCCAAGGACTGGACTGGTAGGGAGGGAGTTAGGAAGCCCATTTTGACATTCACCCTAAGTTACATCCTCTAACCTCACCTTTATCAATACAGAGGTGATATTGTGCTTCACCATTTGCACACTACATGTTCTTCTTTATCACATGATTCAAAACTCAGAAAGTGAAAAGGAGTGCTATTCACTGGCCACGTCCAGACCCCAATGTGTTCTGACCATAACCCGGAAACAACCGTCCTGCATGAGTGCTGACGTCTGAGGGAGCCCCAGAGCTGCTCTCGGCTTCCGCCTGCTCCACCCCCAGCAGGAGCTCTCTTTCTGCAATCAGTCAGAACACAGCTATGAGAAGGGTAGAAGCAGAAAGAGGCCTGGCTGGTTGCAGTTTTCCACATGCTCCATCTGTTCACTATCAAAAACTAAGTAATAGGGGCCAGGGAAGATCCTATTTTAACGCAACAGACTTAAAATAAACAACTTCGAGACACTGGAAATTGCACAAGGGCCTACTTATTTTAACCTGCAGGCCAGCTGTAAGTTCTGAAAAAGAGACAAACTCCACTGGGTAGACAGAGAGCAGCACAAATGGCAAACCATAAATCATTTATGTTGACAAGCACTGAATAGATTTCTCATGATAACGTTTTTAATGCCAGATATTCACAGCCCAGCTCCTTTAGGGGTGGTCATGTGACCTACTCTGGCCAATGAGATGAGAAGTCTTTTGGGGAAGCTTCTTTGAGTTTCCTCTCTTATGAAAAACAGAGACAAGCAAAGAGAGGCTTTTTCCCTCTCTTCTGTTTTGGGTGCTGTCGTGTGATCAGAGCAGTCATCTTGGATCTGTGAAGCAACAACCTTGAGGTTGGGGGAGCAGAAGGATACAAAGTAACTGGGTGCTTGATGACATCCTGATGCTGCTGAACAATTCTGGAAGCACCTACCTGCAGACTTCTCATTTGTGTGATGATTAAATGTCATCGTTGTTTAAGGCATTTTTAGTTAAATACTCTGTTACTTATAGTTAAACATATCCTAAAAGCTCTAGCAGCAAATACTGTCTGTCTCTAGGCCTCTCTTTATAACATATTTCTTCTGCTTATCCTTTTTTTTGTATAGATAACTGTACAAACACACACACACACATAAAAATATACGACAGTATATAATTTATGCTATAATTATGTAGAATTCAATATATATAGGAAGAGAGAAAAAAGGAGGCAATGAGTACAGTGAAATGTTAAGAGTGGCAATCTTTGGGAAGGGGAAATATGGATGATATAATTTCTTCTATATTCTGCATGTTACAAATTTTCTGTGAAAAAAGACACTAATCTTCAGATGGAAAAAATAAACTGTATTTTCAAGAAATAAAATTTCCATAAGGACAAATTTTTGTAGTAATAGAGGAATTCAACCATGCCAATATCTCACAGAACTTTCATTTGGCTAAAAGCAGAGTATCTGTTACAGCATTACTATACAAAGGATGCTACATAATTTTCTACTCCCCGAAAATAGAAAAATTGGAAATGGGCCTAGTTAATACCAAGAAAAATTGAAAATCAAAGTACTTTCTGTCAAACAAAAACAGCAGGGAATTAGGCTGGATAATCTCCAGGTCTACCATCCGGTGAACCGACAAGGAGAGGTAAAGACATTCCCACAGACATTTCTCTCAGGGTTCTACCAAAACTACCTGGCCATCAGTTAGCAATGTTTAATGCTTTTACATATCAAAAATACACAGCTTTTCTAGGCAAGGCCCTGAGAAATAATTGCACGTACGCAGTAATTTGACCTTGAATTTAAAGGAGTAATTAGGACTGAAACTTCTTATTGTTACTTCTGTTAGTGTGAACAGAGCTTGGATAACAGGAGCATAAATCTCCCCCAAATGACAGCAACGACAGCATGTGATTTATGCACATGGCTCATAATCCCATACATCATTATTCTGGGATATCCTCTGGCAAAATACGAGTTGGGAAGTAGGATTTATTCTCGGGTCTATTTCATTAAGAGAAAAATAAACATGCAAGGGAAAAGACCAAATCTTCTTTCTTTCAAAATTACATTCTTTAACTATAAACATATATTAATTATCTAATATATTTCAGGTAACTGGCTACTAAAAGAAAGACATTATTTGACATAAAAAAAAATCAAAGGATTGAAAAATAAACCAAAAACCTTTCCTATCTAGTTTTGAAGCTGACGCACACATTAAGACAGAGCTAATACAAGAAGAGAATATGCGGTAAGATCGAGCGGCGCAGGAGCTCCGTGGAGGCAGAGCTTTACGTTTGCGGGGAGGAAGGGCTCTAATGAGGAGATAGAAACTAAGTGAGCCTTCCTGGAAGGAGGGATGGAGGTTGGGCAGGCGATAAGATGCGAGGACACTCCAGGAAGGTCCTTGAATGAACACGGCTCAGACACAGAACATGGGCCATGTTTAGAAGGCAGCGTGCGGACCAACTAAGCTATAGCGAAAGATGCATGTAGGGGAGAGAGATTAGGGAACTGGGAATGGTCACCTTCTAAAGGGAATTCCACGCAACTAAAAAATACTGATTTTATCCTACAGCATGGTCGTTTCCACCTCACGCTCTAAAGTCAGACAAAATCCCAGCTCCTCCATTTAACAGCAGCGTGAACTTTAATTGCTGCATGACTTAAGGCACGTTGATTACTTTCCTTTATTTGCTTTTTTTCTTCCTTCCTTTCTTCCTTTCTTTTTTTTTCCCCCTCAGTGTGGCTTCACTTTTTTTTTAACTTTTCATCATGAAGATTCTCAAAGATACACACCAGTAAAGAGAACTGGGCCATACATCCCATGTACCCATCACTACTCTCCTTCAACAGCCTTCAACCTCTGACCTACCTTGTTTCATCCACACCCTTCCCACTCCCTCCTCACCGTCCTCCTTACCTGTTGCATTAGGCCTGATGGGACTCAGTATCTGGGGAAACCCTATGTGTGGCACCTGTTTAAGGAGTCCCTGCAGGTGGAAGGAGCTAAGAAAGGATGCCTGAGAAGGACCTGCGTGAAAGTGGTCTGGCCCGATGCGAGACACTGGGATCTCAACCTGGGTCTCATGCTTTAAAGGGCCTGCTCCCACGCTCCTCTGGCCACTCCCCTTCCCACAGGGAGAGGAGTCCCAAGGAAATGTGCCCACCTGGAGCTTATGCCTCCCTCAATAGGCACTGGTACCTGGAACCTAGGAATTCCCTGCCCAAATGGCTTGAGGCCACTTCCAGGCCGTACTCTGACCTCTGTGTGTTTGCTGCTAGTTCCTAGAGGTGGGCAAGGTGGCTGGCTGAGAGCGAGATGTGAGCAGAACTTGGACCCGGGGTTTGAGTCTACACACGTGTATGTAAGGCCCCTCAAAGAGCTGAAAAGGGGGCCGGCTCAGTGGCACAGCGGTTAAGTTCACACATTCTGCTTCGGCAGCCCGGGACTGGCTGTTTTGGATCCTGGGTGCAGACATGGCACCACTTGGCAAGCCATCCTGCATCCTGTGGTAGGCATCCCACATATAAAGTAGAGGAAGATGGGCACAGATGTTAGCTCAGGGCCAGTCTTCCTCAGCAAAAAGAGGAAGATTGGCAGCAGATGTTAGCTCAGGGCTAATCTTCCTCAAAAAAAAAAAAAAAAAGCTGAAAGGGAGAGTAGTAGTGGAAAGAAAGGCCCCCTCCTTGTTCTGCAGAACAAGACTTCCCATCTGGAGCTCCATTCTTGCCGTACAACACACAAACATTAAAAAACGGCTAAAAGTGAGGGACAGCCATGGTCTTTCTCAGTGTTCTTGAATTTTAATTTGTGTCATTGATGCCCGTAGTCAGGTTAGTTCACAGGACTGCTAACGAGCCAGACGAGCACTGTTTGAGTTCCTGGGAGAACAGAACAAAAGCTACACTTCAGACAACGATGTTGGCCAGTACAGTTGTCATCAGAAGAACAGGGTTGCGCTGAATCACAAGGCCAAAGCAGACCAACATTCCCCTGGTAAGCAGATCTCTTCAAGGGCTATCTCTATCAGAGTATTAAAGTAAGTCTCTAGCCCCTTCGTCTGCTCCACCCCATCCTCCCACCGGGTCCTCCTAAAAAGAACAATACCTCCACGAAAGAAATCTTTCTCCCTAATTCTCAGACACAAGGGAACTTGTCTGACCTTGGAAATCTCCCTAAAGTGTTTAAAACAAAAACCAGCTATGGAGGCCTCTGTACAAAACAGAATTCTTGTTTATGCCCATACTTCATTTTGGAAGGAGAGGAGTGCTAGGAACAATACCTATTACATCCTAGAATTTAGCCATTAAAGTGTAAGGGGGGAGGGGCATGTTTTAAAGGCATATACCTAAAGAAAAAAAGTAGAAAAGGCAATGTAGGGCAGCCCACGACAGCAATTAAGGTTTTTTATCCCTGAGTGGAAAATATGTGGTTTCATTTAAATAAGAACACAATCTCCATTAACTTAATTTGTAGAAGCACTAACTCCAGCACTCCCAGCTAGTGCTCTCGTGAGGCATTTTTAGACGCATCATTGCTAATTCGAAATTAAAAGTGAATCATTCCTGTGGAGTTAATTACCAGTAAATATAACCTAAAATAGGTCTCCCACGTGGCACTGAGCCAGCATAAGATGGTTCTCGGTGTCAGCCAGAAACATTGCAAGAAATCAGGTACTTGAAAAACTAAGTTTACACATGTGGCAAATGTTTATAGGAACGACAGATGAATCGTTTGCAGCATCCACAATGAGAACAAGGATAAAGGTCTAATTACAAGACCTTTTTGATAGACATTTAGAAAAGAGCCCCGGCATCTCCCCACCCCAAAAAAGGAAACTCCTCAGCTCTCTGTTGTTGTTGCACCTTATTCCCCAATTAATTATGCTTACAGAAAGGAAATTGTCCCTATTTCTTTTTAATGCTGGCATATGGACCCTATTTAAATATACAACACAGAAATAATTTTAGAAACCAAAAATGAAATTAAACAAAGCCAGAAGAAAGAAGTTACTTTCATCACTAGCGCTTTGGAACACAGTGTCTTCGTTATAGTGTTCTCAAGGAGGTATGCACAAAGACCAGAGACGGAAGAAAAACACTCAGAAGAATGGTTGTCTGAACTTTAATTAAATATTTGAATCAAGGAAAATGGGAACAGATGAAACCCTAGTAAGAGAGAAATTATGCATGCGCAAAGGGGATAGATTAATAAAATGACTGCTGATCCATTACTTGTGATGAACATATTTGCTTTGTTTTGTTTTACTACAAACATGTTGAAGTTTCCTGCAGCTTCCATAATTATTCAAATACATAAGTGTTGCCACTCTCCTGGCCTACAAGGTCCAGGAGGGCAACAAAGCAATTACACAGTTAATTGAGGCTGGGTGGTTAGCAAGATTTGATGTAGTTAGCAATCACACTGATGATAGATGATTATTGAAAATTACTTTCTTCCCATCTTAATTTATAAAGTGATTTCACACGATTGTGTATTTCAAATATTTCTAAATAAATTGAGTAAACCAAAGACAGAAAGGACAAACCTCAAATCAGACATTTTAGAACAGACTCCCATTTGAAATGTTAGATATATATAACCAAGTTTGTTACACCTCTTTTAACAGACACCATATTAATGTTGTGTCACGGTAATATATACGAACTACATAAAAAACAGTGTTGCTTTCTAACATGTGGCTTGTCTAAACCCTAAAAGAGCACAGATGGCTTTGCAGAGCCAAACAATATTATTGATCCATCTTGACTGTGGCTCCATTTGCAAGATAAAGTCCCAACTGGGAGTTTTCTCATAAATTGGGTCAAGACAAGAAGAACTCTAGGTAGCCAGAGGTGTCTCTGTGTCTCTTTTCAAATAATTGCAGGCCACTTCTTCTGGTGTCTGGAAGAAGTAAAACGCCCTTGTCTAATGGGTATTGCTTTAGTATACCACATGCCCAGTAAGTTCTAGCATCTAGGAGCATGCAATAGCAGCTAATAGTAGCTATGCAGTCATGGTATTGTTAGTGTTTAATTATATCATGTGCATTGAGATATTTTAAATGTTAAAGAGAAAACAGAAGGATTTATTCTTCTTAGCAACCAATATAGTACAGAATGTTCACAGCTATGATCGCACTCATAAGGCAAGTAAATTGATTACAAAATGAGGGTAGCAACAAGTTGGCATGCTATATAAAACGTGAAACTGGTACCTAAAATAGATAACCCTCCTATTTGTTTTCAAAGTTCCATTGCTGGCTCAGACCATCAATCACCAAAATGGAAATTTTTCATTTTAACACTCAATGCCAATTTTCAGTCTTAGAAGTGCAAAAAGGAGTGTAAAATAATAAATCTGGTTCCCCCCTCCCCCCCCCCACTGGCTAAGGTTCTATCTCATTCGGGAATGATTTTACTTTATCAACATCCTTTTAAGAATAAGGGGCTTGAGGTCTTAATGGCAGCTCATACTGGTGCGCACATCTGTGGCTTCATTCTTTAGGTTAATATACAAAAGCTAATTATAACAGAAGCATCATCAAAGATAGGTTACTTTCTAAAATACTTAAATATTATTTCTTTCATCAATAGTATTTCTTTTGGCTCATGCACACTCAAGGCGCTTCATATATATCATAAGACGATGAAGGTGAGAATGGTAATACGTTATCAAAGCTCTTTCAAAAACAGAGTTGAAATAAATTAACCGGGTTTTTTTGTGTCAGTTGGTAAGTTCTTGAAGTTTGACTTTAGGATTTGACCGGTGTTTTGACTTTAGGGTTTCTCTAAAACACAGAAACAAAGAGTAAAAGTCAACCGGCCAAAAATGACTTCAAGGACCCCATTTAGGGAGAGACCTTGGTTCAGGCATCCCATGGGGTCGAAGGCGAAATCTTCGCACCAATTTCCCGGTCTCCGCCGCAGGAGTCTTCGTTTGGGCAGGGAATGCTCCGCCAGGGCTGGAGGCGAGGTGACCAAGGACGCTGAAGCCGGAACCTCCGCTTCCCTCGGGCCCTGGCCGGGTCACCAGTGCTGGCCGGCGGCGCGGGTGCCCAGTTGCGCCTGGGACACGGCGGGCACAGCAGTGGCGGCAGCGGCGGCGGCCGCCGCGTCACCGACGCCGGGCAGGACAGAGCGCACGGAGCGGCGGAATTCCTCGTTCCTCCACGTGTAGAGCAGCGGGTTGAGCGCCGACAGGGCGCAGCACAGGAGCCAGCTGGCCGCCTGCACGCCCCAGGGCACGGGCAGGGAGAAGCCGCTGGCCAGGCTCACCCACACCAGCGGCTGCGTGGCCAGCAGGAAGACGCAACAGAGCAGCAGCACCGACAGGCCGCTGAGCCGCCGCTGCGCCCGCCGCGGGTGCAGCGCGGGCGGCAGGGGCTGGGCCTGCGCCTGGTGCGCCGCGCCCCCGGGGCCCGGCGCGTGCGGAGCCCCGGGGAAGGCGGCGGCGGCGGCTGCGCAGCCGGGCAGCTGGTGCAGCAGGTGGAAGTTGAGGACGCTGACCCGCTTGACACTGACGCGCACGCGGCGCACGATGCCCAGGTAGCAGTGCAGCAGCAGCGCCGTCTGCGCCAGCAGCGCCGCGGCTGCCAGCAGCGCCGGGTAGTGGACGCGCGGGGGCGCGGCGCCGGGGCGCGGGGCCCAGGGCGGGAGTAGCAGCACGAGGCCCAAGGCGAGCGCCCAGGACAGCGCCAGCATGCCCGCCGTGTGGCGCCGCTGGTACAGCGCCTGGTAGGTGGCGGGCGCCCGGGTGATGAGCAGGTAGCGGTTCAGAGCCACCAGGCAGTGGGACAGGAGGGACACGGTGAGCCCAAGGCCTAGCAGCCCGCCGCGCAGGAGGCGATAGCTGCCCCCCGCGCCGTCCCAGTCCCCGGGGGGCTCCGCGGAGCCGGCAGGCAGGAGCCCGAGCACCGCCTCCTGCGGCATCCAAAGGGCGCAGACGCTGAGGTCGGCGGCGCAGCCGTTCACAATAAAGGCGTTGCTGGTGGTCTGCAGCTTTCGGAAGGACGACACTAGATAGATGACCATGCCGTTGGCCAGCGTGCCCCCGATGGCCAGACCCGAGTACAGGAGGGACACGGGAATGCGCCGGCCCGCCCACGACTCCTCTTCCTCGCAAAGCAGCAGCAGCGATCCCCCGGTGGTGGAGGAGGTGGACGTGGAGGAGGAGTTGGTCATTCTGGCCAACTCTTCACACCTCGCTCGCTAGCGACGGCTTCTCGCAGCGCGGCCCATCCTGACACCCGCCTGCAAAGAGGGCAAAGACATCCCTTCAGCCTTCTGCCACCGACACAAAAGTAGAATAATGGGCTGGGGGAGGGGGGAGAGGGAGCTCGAGGAGAACAACGGGGGTGGCAGATGACAGGTGCTTGCCTCGGAAATGTCTCTAGTGCCAGGGGAAAGGCCTCTTTGCCTTCAGCAGGCACCAAGGAAGCCCTAGGACAGAGCAATGTCAAGAACAGTCTCCTCTTCTCCCCCGACACACACAAATATACACACAGTTGAAATATTGCCAGATGGAGCCCCTAGTTTCCAGGAAAAAGCAGAGATGTCCCACTTGGGAAAAATCCCAGGGGAAAGGGGTTGGGGGAACCTTACTTTGGGGCTGGTCCGTAGCTGGCGGTAGCAGAGGGTGGGATGCCAGGAAATACCTCCTCAGCAGCAGCATCAGTGGTCCCGAAATCAACAGGAGAAACTCAGCTGGGATCGGTGCCAGGAGCAAGTGCCTGCTTCTCCCCAGCAGCATCCGCACACATGGTCCTAGGCACAAACCAGCAGCTGCAGGGAGACTTCTCAGCTGGCAGCAAGGCTGGGGAAAGTAAAGTGGCGGGCTGCAAGCCCCAGACGGGTGGGCAGGCAGGCAGGCAGGCAGGCAGCAGCAGCAGCAAGGATGCTCGGCTGCAAAAGCAGAAGCTGAGCTCCAGAGGAGAGCACCCTGTGCTCAGAAGCAAGAGTGGTGGCTGATGTGGTGAACCCACTCGAAGCTCTCTCCTGCTCAGTTATACATCACCCAGGGAAAAGGCAGCCTTTCCAGGCTTGGCATGAATTATTCAATAGCTTCTAACTTGTGAAAGGAAGAAAAATATCTTGCTCAGAAAATCCTGTAATTAACAAGTTTCTCTCTCCTCTTTTTCTCTTTCTTTCAATCACCTTATTTTCACCCTGCTTCATTTTTCTTTCCTTCCTTTTTTTCCTCCTATCAACATTAGAATAAAATTTAATATAGTCCCAATGTATTTCATTCCAGTCAAATGCATTCTGGAGGCAAGATTTTTCTGAGGGATGATATGCTCCCAATACCCCGGACTGATCTCTTTCATCCCACATTTTCACAGAGAATTAATTTATATTCTAATTGATATTCATCTTTTTTTTGGTAAGGTGGGACATGAGTAATTATCCACAGAAAATCCCCAAATCTCAATTTAAATCATAATTTCTATTTTTTCTTATCACCAAACTCCTTTCCAGAGTTTGGCTTGTGTTTCAGTAATGAAATGGTCAGAGGGTACAAACGAAATGGTCAGAATGTGAAAAGCGAGTGTCAGGAAGGAAGCAAAGGACATGCATTATCCACAGTGTAAACAACAAAGATAGCTCTTCCCTTCAGAACTCGATCTTGTGGTCTTTCTTAGATAGCAATTTGCAGTCTAATGTTGGAATCTGCTTTGGTGCAAGCATTCATTTGTCCATTCCACATGGGAAACTTTTCATAAAGTCACCTCCCCAATAAATCATTTTTCACTAGAAAAATCAGTTCTTTGAAATGTTAACTCAATATGGTATGGTAACAGGGCATAAAGGGAAGAATGCTAGGTGGGGTTTCAGGACACTTGGGTTCTCAGCTGAGCATCCACCAACTGGCCTTATGATGGATCATTCTCATCTTGTCAAATAAGAAGTTTCCACTCAGTGACATCCAAGGCCCTTTCTGTTCAAGCTGTCTATGCATCCCCACACATAAATGTAACATTTCTCTTCCCGAGTGCTGCCCCTTGAATATACCTACACTATCTAATGTGTAATGTAGTCCTGGGTCATATGGCGGGAGTCCTGTCCAGTCTGTCCCTAAGGGTGACATCTCAGGATGAAGTGCAAAATGCACGTCCTCTGCTTTCCTCTCTCTCTTTCAAAAATAGTTTTTGTTAATGACCGTGAAGACCTCTACTGGAGGTAGGGCTAAGCATCACTTGCTGGACTAAGGTCCACTTAGGCAGTATCTAAACAGAATTAGTCAAGTTGGGACATGAAAAGGAAGAACCAGAAATTTGCTCTTCAGAGGACTGAGGGTCAGATAGCAAGTTTATTGATGTTAAGGAGAATTGCCATCGTCCTTTGCCTGCTGTCATTTGTCTGTACTGAGGCTTTGAATCCATCAAGCACAGCAAGGCTGCAAGAGATTCCTTTAATGATTTGTAGTTAAAACTTGTTAAAATAAAAATTTTCCTCTCACATCAGGAGGTATTCGAGTTCCAGGTCCTTGGTTCCAGCTGCCGCCTTGTGTGTTGCCTGTAGGAAAGAGCAGAGTCCCTGCTGAGGGACCCCAGTGCCTTGTAGTCACACACACTCCTGCCAAGACCATGCCCTCTTTAGCCTTGGCCTGGCAGCGGCCAAATTTTTGTTTGGTTTTGGTTTGTTTTTGTTTAGGATTTAATTGTGTTTTTGTTTTAAGCTACTGAACTTACATAATATAGGGTAAGGGTTTTTCTATCTTGCTCCCAACACCAGAAGAGTGCCTGGCACGTAGAAGAAACTCAATAAATATTTGTTAAATCAATGAATAGATGGCTGTGTAAATGATTTCATTTGTTTTTTTCCATGGTGAAACAGTGATTTTGCTTAGCACCACTTCCCTCCTTCCCCCATCAGGAACTTGCTCCATCAACCACCCCTTCGGATGCATCTCCAGTCGCTCTGCTCTCCACTGCTTGCTCTCCCTTGGCCTTACAAAAATGCTGATTTCACCACAACCTAATAAAAACTTTCCCCGCACCTCCCCTCCTTCTCCAGCTGCCTCATGTAGTTCACTCTCTTTCCTGGAGGAAGTGCTCCAGTTTCTGCTTCTACTTCCTTTCCTCCCCGGATGCCCACCCCATGCTGCTTTTGGCAGTTACCCCCGAGACACTTTCCAACTGGCCAGAGGCCCACCCATATATAAAATTGCCTACTGGACAGCTCCACTTTGGTGTTCTGTGGGCATCTCAAACCCTAAATGTCCAAAACCAATCTCCTCATCTTCTTTCCAAACCAGTGCCTCCTTCTCCTACGTTCCAAATCTCAGTGACCGACTGGCATTATCATTTCCTGGTGCCTTAGTCAGAAGCCCAGCTGTCATGCCTGATTCCTTCTTTTCTCACTAACTCCCTATAGCCACCAGTCACCAGGTGTCATCATTCCACCACATTAATGTTTTTTAAATCTGTATACTTATCTCTATTGACTCTGCTGCTGTCGGCATCAGACAACCATCATCTCTTGTCTAAATTATCCCAACAAGCTCCCAACTGACCTCTACTAAAATAGCAATCTTATCTCTCTCCAGCCAAAATGATCTTTCTAAAACCAAAAGACATCACTTGACATGTCAAATATTTTTACTTTTATCTGTTTCCCCTCTCTGCACTCTAATGTACATTACTTGGAAATAGGAGTTTGTTTTGATTACTACTATTATTGGCAGCTCCCAGAACAATGCTGGACACATAATAGACCCTTAATATTTGTCCGAAAAAATAGTGAGCAAATGTTACTATTATGCTTAAAATCTTTCATTAGGTCCCTACTGCCTTCAGGAGAATCATAAGCATCGTCATTGGTAATGTCACTGAGGACATTCCACGTGCACCAAGCATTATTTTGAGTATTTTTCATCTACTGTTTCATTCAGTCCTCATGGCAGGCCTACAAGGTAGCCAGGCTCAGCCCTAAATTTGTAGGCCAGGCAGTCCAGAGGGAAGTCTACAGGTCGTATGTCTTAATATTTTAAAATCATAAATCAAGCTATCAAACTGTTAAATAAAATATGTTCTATTCTCCTAACTTGACAAATATACTTTCATGACAACCAGAAGGCTGGGTTCCAGTTTAGAATTCTCAGATTCCTAGATTGTTTCATGCCACAGGAATGTGACAACTCGGGGAGCTTGCCTCTGGCCCACAGTCCATCTCCCTACACTCTGCTCTCTCATCACATGCCAGAGGGGCCTCATGTTTAACATAGGACACTCCAGCCTGCCCATCCAAGTGTCATCTACCCCCCTGTCATGCAGCCACCCCTTGGTAACATCTCAGACCTGGGGTGGTACCTAGAAGGCATAGTCAGCCATCAGAAGGACAAAGCCAGAGAAGAGATCCATGCAGATCATGGAAGTGTGTTCATGGCCACTGGGCAGGGAATTCTGGGGTCCTGGTAGTGAACATGGTCTAGAAAGGGGATGTGAGCTCTAAGTGACCTTGTCCCCTTGGCTCCATTTAATAGATGAGAAAACTGAGTCACAAAGAGGTTAAACAACCTGCCCAAGATCATACAGCTAGGCATAACTAGGATTCAAACCCATTACACCATACTCAACCACTACACTGTACTGCCTCCCTTAGTAAAGTTTAATTTCCTTGACATGGATGAGCCACTATGGATTAAGCTGATGTAACAAGGAGATGCAAAATGATAGATGTTCAAAAAAATAAATAATTGATTTCTTTCTCATGGAGGTGAACAAGCAGTCCAGGTGGAAGGCAGATCTACTCCACAAGGTAATCCAGAAACCAAGGTACCTTCTTAGTGTTCCACCGTCCCTTAGGACAATAGTATTCAAAGTGTGGTCTCTGACCAGCAGCAGCAGCATCATTTGGAAACTTGTTAGACATTATTCAGACCCAATGAATCAGAATTTCTGGTGATGGGGCCCAGTGAGCTGTGTTTTAACTAGCCCTCCGGGTGACTCTAATGCATCCTAAAGTTCGAGGACCACTGCCCTAGGATGTTATATTTGTCTATGTGGCCGACATTGTTTCACCACTACTTCGTTCACATTCCAGCTGGCAGAGGTGGGGAAAAAAGAAAGAGGGGCAACCAGCTTCCTTTTTAAGGATGTGAACTGAAAATTTCACTTATCACTTCTGCACACACCTCACACACTCAAAACTTCAGTCACATGGCTGCTCCTTACTGCAAGAGAAGCTGAGGCCACTCTGGCTGACTGCTTGCATGCCCTGCTAAAATGCAGGAAGGGCAGGAGAAAGGAGAAATTATTTTTAAATAGATAACAAGCCCCCCCGACACACACACACATCCCTGAGAGGATCCAGTGTGGACTTTCCTAGTACTCAATTTCATAATCCACCAAACATAGTCAAGCGACTGTCTCACATCCTTGGGAAACCAAAGGGTGAGTGGCAGCAGTAAAAAATTGCTCGCTTCCTGTCGCCCTTCCTGTCTGCTGTTAGCCAAGCCGCAGAGCAACCTCACCAAGCACACGAGACTGTCTCAAATCCCATTTCAAATCCCAGCTGTATTTCCTGAGATCTTGGTCTCTCAGAAGTAACACAACTGAGAAACCTGTTGGTATGGGCCTGTTTGGACCGTGGACGAGGTTTTTCAAAGGAACAACAGCACTATGTTGTTTTATAGCCAAATTTAGGAGTAATTCGACTGCATGTGAGCATTTAAAGCTCAGTGGTAGAGGTTTTAGCAATTATGAATTTAGAGAATGATGGAGCTGGAAATGACCTGTAGTTTGTTCTTTCCTGAAGCCCTTTACCTGGGGTACATGAGACCTTGTAATGATGGCTCCCAACCTTTCTCCTGCCCTATCAGACGCGAGGGATTCCCCGGCCTTGCCTCAGCGACAGCGACTCATTACAGTAGTGCTGTCAGGGGAGTGGACCATGGGGCGTGATTCTCAAGTGGGGGCTGTTTTGCCCCCCAGGTACATTTAGCAATGTCTGGAGGCATTTTTGGTTGTCACAACTTAAGTGGGGGGTGTTATTGGCATCTAATGGGTAGAGGCCAGGGAGCTGCTAAACATGCACAGGACAGACCCCACAACCAAGAACTACCCAGCACAAGACATCAGTGGTGCCCAGACTGAGAAGCCCTACCAGAGCGGTTAAGACCTCAGGCTCAAATCCAGGGCCTATTTGTATTAGCATATGACCTCAGGCAGGTCATTTCACCTTTACAAACCTGTTTTCTCATTTGTAAAATGAAGAGGTCACCTGCCTCTGAGGGGGTCTTATAATGATTAAACTTATGCAAACAGCTTCACAAAGTGGCCAGCATACAATAAGTGTGCCACACATATTAGTGACAGTGGTGACTCCCAGCAGGGGACCGGGAGTAGAGGATGTAAAGGGACACACCCTTCAATGGAATAAATCTGAATAATGGTGGGGGGGGCTTACGAAACATAAATTTAGATAAACCAATTCTCCAGCTCTGAGAGTCACTGCCACAGGAAGTCCCTGGAAGCGTTTAAGGAAATTGTGACCCTGCCTAAATTTGTGTGCAAAAATCTATTGTGTATTTGTGCATTGTCTGGAGAAAAGATTAAAGAATTTTGTTAGCTTCTGAAAGGAGTCTATAATCTCAAAAAAGTTAAGAACCATTGACGTCATCCAATCTCATTTTACAGAAAAGAAAATTGAAACCCCAAGACAGTGAATGACTTACCCAATGTCACCCATACAGTGATGGATCTATGCCTTGAACCATATTGTCCCAAGACCCTAATACAGGTGGCCACACTGAAAAGGACTACGAGATAAACACAATTTATAAACACATAACAAAATATAATGAACACAAATGCAATTTCTCATTGTAGTCCTATCAATTTATATATCTCTACGATGAGGAATTAATTGAACTGTGAAATCAGAGTTAATTCAGCTGGGATCTTCAGATCTGTAGGAAATCCACTAGGTCTGGGTCAGAGCTACTGTCTGGGCCAAGGAAGCTGCATTTTTAACAAGCTCCCCAGGCAATTCTTTTCCACATTAGTATTTGAGAATCATCGAAGCAGAAGATATGTAGACTGATCTTGCTAGTTTTTGAGTGTTGATTTGTAAAGTTGCCAAGGCATTTCTTTTCTGAACTACATTTTCCGCTTTTCCAGGAAAACCAATTTGAACTAAAATTGCTTTGGCTTGGTCTCTGTCCAGAAGTGACTTTTTTTCCAGTAAGGGGTTCAATATAGTTTATTTTTTAAAATCTGCTTAAAAAATATTTCTATCTGATGGAGATAGGAACTGGATAGAGAACATCCAGTTTTGTATTTTCAAGCATTTAGGGATTATTTTAGGTAATTTAAACGATGAGGTCAAATTACTTCAAAAGAGTGCTCTGTGTGTGTGTGTGTGTGTGTGTGTGTGCGCGCGCACACGTGCTTTCTCACATATCACTGATGGGGAAAAAGATCATACACTTTTAGGTGCTGGGCCACAATTATTATCATCCTTAATTAGAGTTCAGCAGGATTGGCAAGATCACAAAGGAATAATTTAAGAAAAATCTAAGCAATGGTAATTCACGTAATTTTAAAGTCTAAATTAGATTAGGAAACAAGACAACTGGGACCTGCTATCCTGTTTCTACTTCATGGAGGTAATCATTGGTGGTTAGAAAAACCAATATATTCTATTTTCCTCATCTCAGAAGTTAGATGCCTGCTTCCTGCTTAGGAAGCAAATTGGCACTATTTCCAGAAGCCCTTTGCTCAGCATATTCCTTTATTTTTAATCCTTGAAAACCTTCTCTGGATGTTGGGCACAGTCCTCTGAGCCTCAGTGGAAGCAACTGTCAAATATACGTTAGAAGCTTCTCTGTTGTGGAATTTAAGAGTTGAGGACACCACCCTATTTCTGACTGCGTTGTCAGACATCTCCGCTTAGATGTACCTCAAACACCATAGATACAACCAACCTCCCACACTTTCCTCTTGTTGAGGTGTGAGGCAGGCGGTGCTTCTCGGGTAGTAAACACCCTGTATGCACCACCTCATTTCTTCCTAACCACCTCCACATGTGGTGGGGAACCTAAACTCTGTGGAAAGCCAGCTCCACAGGCCCAGCTTTTATTTGGGTGGGCTACGGCAATATTCTGTACCATTCCTTTGGTCGTTACTTCTGCACCACACTGTTCTCCAGTTCTGTCCTGTAACATCTTTATCTTGCTATACAAATGTAGTGGACACTTTTTTTGTTTGCCCAGCAAACCCCTGCCTCCACACACTTTTTTGGGACTAGAACACCTATTGTTCAGAAAACTACTATCTTCCACTTGATTTCAAAGCGTAGTGCCCTGTTCTTGTGTGAGTCCAATCTCCCCAACCCACTCAGATATGGTTTATCAGTCCAGAAGTAAATGTGAGTCCCTTCCGGGGTGTGGACTTGGGACTGAGAGCCAGGCCAGTATCTCTCCAGGTGCCTGAAGCATAAGTTGCAGCATGCGGCAGCTGTCAGTAGCCATGCTTTCTGCCGTGCAGAGAGAAAAATAGAGCGTTTCTGCTGGTTTTGAGCTCCTAGTTCCAGCTGTACCTGAAAGTCCAGCCACTTCCCAGTCCTTGGGTTCTAAAAGCCTCTTGTTTCCTGAGCTAGTTAAAGTTGAGTATCTCTCACAATCAAAAAAGACCAACCAATACCTGATTATATAATTTCCCCAACTGGACGGTGAACTCTGAAGACATGGATGAAGGCATGGAGAAGACACCTTCTCATCCTTATCACCCTACTTTTTACTCCCCCTCAGTTCCTAGCGCAATCGCTTGAGCAACATATTTGTTAATGGGTAGATAAGGAGGACTATTTAGTCTGTTATTTCTCATCTAAATCTCAAATTTAACAGCCATCTTGAAGAATTAAAAATGTTACTTTAGAAAGACAGTGTTAAGTGGTTGAAAGTTTGGCTTTCTTCCCCCAATTTCTTAACCGTACAGTGCACCAGGCATTACTTGAGAAGCTTAAAAAAAAAAAAAAAAAGGCAATCTCAGGCTGGAATCCACATTCTGCTTTAACTGGTCTGGCGTAGGGCCTTGGCACTACTTTTTTTAAAAAAAAAAATGCTCCCCAGGTGATTTTAATGCAGCCAGAATTAAGAATTATAGCTTCATATGAATTTCACTTTACAATTGTTTTAATGTTAAATTTAAATACATCCCTTAAACACAGCCAGTCAGGGAAAATGACAGTCAGGAAAGTTAAATTTTTTTTTTCCTGAGGAAGATTAGCCTTGAGATGTTAATCTGTGCCAATCTTCCTTCATTTTTTTTTTTTGTATGGGGGTTGCCACCACAGCATGGCTGACGGGTGGTGTAGGTCTGCACCCAGGATCTGAACCTGTGAACCCCAGCACGCTGAATCCAACTACTATGCCAAGAGGCCAGCCCCAAGTTAAAGTGTTTTCATGCCTCTGTCAGGTCCATATGACCCCCTCCAGCCTGCAAAGCTGCCCCACTCCCTTAGTCAATTTTGTCCATTTATGGAAAAGGAGTAAGGATCCAGCAGGCAGTTCATTCCATCTTGCGAACCAGCTCTTCTCCTCTTGGGCCCACCTTTAAGTTTGGAAAGGATGGACCCTGCTGGGGCAGAGAGCAGGTGGAAGCCTCAGCACCAGATGGCTCCACTGCTCTGAGGACTGTCGTTTCTTCTAATTCCTTGCTGGGTGAACACATTAGCTTTTTAATTAGGAGAAAGACATCAACACCTACTCCTTCACCTCCCGCGCCTTCCAAGCCATCTCAACGAGTGCTCGTTCCTCTGTGAAGCTCCTCTCACCACACGCTCCACAAATTTTATCCACGCTCTCTCCTCAGGACCCAGGAAAAGCGTGTCATCAGACTGGATGGTCATTGTTTAAGTGTCTGTATGAACTCGAGCACAGCAATTTTAGCTTTATATCTGTAGCTCCCTAGTAGCCTCTCAATAAACTTTGTTGAATGAATGAATGAAATATCAACCCACAGTCGACTTTCCAGTCTCTATGGGTCAATATGAGTAAGTTTCTTTCTTATTGTCTCCATTCTTTCTAGACCAGCAGAGTCACCAGAGAGAGCAGCCCATTAAACTTTCCCCACTACTTTCTGATAAAGCCTCTTCAAAGTTCTGCTCCCAGCAGGAAGTGGTCCCAAACCAGATCTCACTCAGACTTTTAGATCTAATGGCTGAGGGCCTCCCCAAGAAAATGAAATCTATGTCACACTTAATTTCTGAAGAACTCAGAGAAGATATGAAAAAAATAAAAGTGAAATAAAGGGTCCCACCTATATCTATTATGAGTCAGGTTCCTCAGGCTACAGCAACAAAAGGCGTACAACCTTGATTCAGGATGTTACAACTTAGTGAGGGGAAATAATTACACTTCACCAAACCCAAAAGAGGAAACGGCTTCCCGAAGAAGGTGGAAAGCAAGCTGACCACTAAAAGGATCGACTATATGTGGCACGTAAAATATGTGAGAAGGAGCCTCAGAGTGTAATTCACAAGAGAGGACAGAGCCTATTTTTATCCAGCACATCATTTGGAACACTGAGCATATTTGTGCAGGAACAAGGAAACACATAATATTTCAGGTGTTCAGATAGAGTCGTTATTTAAGTACAGAACATGCTTTAGAAAAAAATCCGGAAGTATAATCTGTTAGTACAGTTACTTCAGGTTAGCAGATTTGAGGAAAAGGAAGATTTGAAGCTTTTACTCTCATACATCTCTGATTTTTTACAAGAAGTATATTACTTTTTAGAATAAAAATACTACGTTGACTAAAAACCATAATATGTAGTCTCAATAAAAAATTTTATTAAATAGGATTCTAATTATCATATAGTCATGTATATTCATGCACAGCATCTGAAGCTATTAAAACCAAGAGAACAGTACACTTTGGAAAAGAACTGTCCCAGATTTATTATTAGGACTATGTTAAAACTTATATTAAAAAGTCCTCCACTGGTTTGTTTATTAGATGTTACTCATTGCTGTGTGAGCACAAAAAGAGAAGCCTTTACTGGTTCGTGTCAAAAAAGCACCCAGGCATGTTGCTCTGGAAACTTCAAACGTGAACTCTCCCTTCTGGCCAACAAATCTTTTCAACACAGTATTAAAACAATTTTTTAAAATTTCAAGAATTTCATTTTCTTCCCTCGGGTCCCAGTGTATGAATTCTTGGCCTTCTTAGGTTTTTCACGCCAGCTGAGAATCAGCAAGAGATTATTCCTTACACACGTATCTCTAAGACACCTTGCTTCGAAACATGCTCTACTTTCAAAGCAATAATAGCTTTTGACCAAACTTTTTCCAGGCTTACCAAGGTGTGCTCCAACCCGAAGTTTTAAAATGCTGAGAACCGTCTTGCTTGAGGTGTTTCTGGCATTATATTTTGATGTGCTCTTTCACAGCAATCAGGCCGTATTTAACAGACTGGCTACATGTAATACAGCAAAAAATTAGGAGATGGGCTTGAGCGTTAAGGCTGTGTTTAAATCTGGGCTGTACCACTTGCTAGCTGTATGACCTTGGGTAAGTCACGTTGCTTCTCCACTTCTGTTTCCTCCACCGAAAACCTCTTAAGACGATACAAGTAGATAGCTTATAGATTTACTCATAGGTTCATGTCACTTAGCACATAGTCTGGCTTACAGCAATCACTCAAAAAAAAAAACAGTCTTATTAACATTGCCCAAAGGCTGAATAGCTTTTGCAGGTCTGCAGATGCCAGGCTGAAAATCTACTTGGAATAATTAGAGCTGACAAAATGTCTTGCTCATAGGTCCTTTCCTTAGAATATTCTCCCTGGGGATTTTGACTATCATAAGGCCTGTCCGGGAAGCTCAACCTTGGGATTCAGGCCAAATGGGAGGCCTGGGGCATCTGTAACTTTCTCTGTTCAAGCAGCTCTGTTGCTGTGTGAAAGAGTGTTTTAATCTTGTCTTTATGTCTTATGTTTTAATTTTTTTATTTTTAAAAGTCCAGGTCTTTTTTGATTTATTCTTAATTTATTTCAGATTATTCTACCTCATTTCTTTAAATCTTGAATTCCTTAGTGGTATTATTTCACTGCATTTTATTCTTTAGATTTGCCTTTTATATTATTTTAAGCAGTTTATCAACTTACATAAATATTTTAATTTACATCTTTATTGTTTAAAGTATATCTTTTTAAAAGCCTCAGTGCTGACTTTATTTTTACTGTAATCATTTTTTTAGCTTTAATTTTCTCTATATGTTTTTACTTTAATATTTTTGAAATTATATTAAAAACTATTAACCCATATTTTTATTTCTTTTGCTTATTAAATAATGGGGAAACAATAGAACAAAAATTTTTAACTAGTTCATCTCTTAAAGGAAAGAAGATTCTGGGAACCTTTCCTACTCTTAGTGATACCAACCCTGGTGTTAGTTTCCCCACATTAAACCCAGCATATATGGGGTTAAAACCAAAACACTCATTCCCTGCTTACTCTCTGGCTTCCTGGCTCCAGAATCCACTATCCTCCATGGAGAGAGACAACGTCAAGGACAAGCACCTGGACTATCTCCTCCCCACAAAGAGATACAGGCTGGTGGGAAAGCTCCGACCAGCAAGGCCATATGCTCCCCCTCATCTACCTAAAGCCCCAAATAAAAACCCTTCCTTTTAGCTTTTCGGGGAGTTTGAGATTTGAGCCTTAGCTGCCCTCTCTCCTTGCTCAGTGCTGTGCAAAAATAAAGTTCCTACTTTCTTCCACCACACCCGGTGTCAGAGATTGGCTTGCTGCGCAGCGGGTGAGCAAACTCACTTCAGGTTCGGTAACATTAGTTTGCTCTGAAAGGGTTTGGCATATTGGAGACCTGGGGTCGTGGCATGTGTCCTATGACCAGTAGAGTGTTTACGAAGGGGAGGCTGTACAATTTCTGAATTTATCCATTTAAAAACAAAACAGAAACCAGAATTCTGGCCCATCTGGAGCACCGCAGACCCAAAAGGATAGAGCTCCTGTCTCCTAGCTCACAACTCCTTCCCTCCACAAAGAAGTCTTCTGAAAACAGGGACTTTGGGTCAACTTCGTAAGGTAAAACTGCACATTAATTTAAACAGGCTTTAGTTACTACAAAATTGGCTAGGATACAGAGTGTACAAAAGGTTACACAGCAGGCCTGAGACGGGTGTCCTCAGAAAGGCCTGCTTTCAAGTTTGGCCTTGGCTTACACTTGGGAGCCTGCTGGTAAACAGCTCCCTACACCAACGTCAAACTCCCTCTAGTGGGAAGGGTGGTTCGTTGCGCCTAGACCGCGCAAAGGTTTATGCGGAACTCCTGCTTTCCTCCTGAGAGTCTGGGATTTCGGTTTGCGCTGGGCAGAGGGTGCTTACCTGACCTTCCTCTGATAAAAAACCTTGGGTGCTTAGTCTCTAATGTGCCGTCACCACTGGTTGCTGGAGAATTGAGCACATTCCATCTGACTCCACTGGGAGAGGACTCCCGAAAGCTTGCACCTGGTTTCCTCCAGACCTCACTCTGGGCACCTTTTCCCTTTGCGGATTTTGCTGGGTCTCCTTTCACCGTAATAAATGTTAGCTGTGAGTGCAACCATATGCTGACTCTGCGAGTCCTTCCAGCAAATCATTGAACTTGGGGGTGACCTTGGGGATGCTGACAAACAGTGCTTCTCCTATCTCTCGACTGCGTGAAAAGTAATTAGTTCCTGACTTAGTAATTGACTTTTCTCTCTCCTCCCGACCAGATGAGTGAACTTTTCCTCTTTTGGTTTACCTCAAAAATTAGCAATCCTAACCACCTGTCACTTAAACAGGAATCCTTAATTAGGGTTGATTATCCCAACAGATTTGACTTTAAAATAGATCAAGATATTCTGCAGTCTCAGTTTGTTAGCTTGGTTGATTATCAAGGTCTCTCTCAGCAGTCCCACTTCTTGTCATGCCAGGATAGCCATCTCGGGGCCAGCGTCCCTTTCAGTCTCTGGGGCAATATCTGAGACAGAGGACTCCAAGGCTGGCTCTGTGGTGATGGGACATGAGAATCTGAGCCCAGTGATTCGGCCACCCATGTCTCTGCTCTGTTTTATGGTTTCTGCTGTGTTGTCATTTAATGTGGCCCCTGGCCATTTATTCCTTGGTCTTTGAAGGCATGTGATATAAGTGGTAAGGTAAGCTATTGGCTAGCTCTTAAGCAGCAGGAAAAGTCTGGGATTGGCTGTTATACTTGTGAAAGAAATTGGTATGAATAGTGGCCAAGGGAGAAAGAGGAAATGAATATTACATATTTCCTCAAATGAGGAAAAACTAGGCCTATCTGACTGTGCTGGGCATGCTCAGCAGCTGTCATATTACTTTACAACCCAAGCTACATGGGAAGCCAAATGGTTACGACTTTCTGGAATTTAAAAAACTGCCTGGAACATGCATCTTGGGGTATGGTATATCTCTTAGAATGTGCAGTGTGGCATTAAAAGTCTGTCTGCAAGAAACCTAGATTTTTAAAAATGCCTCCATCTCCTCCAGAGTTTTACCCTTTTTTTTTTTTAACAAAGACAAGAATGGACTGGTTCCCTTAATCTCCCATAATGGACCCCTGTTTCTTCCAAGTTTTCTTTTCAGTACAAAAAGTCATGTTATACTTTACAGCTTAGTCTCCGTTAGTTCTCAGTAAAGGCCAGATCTATTACCAGATGGATGGATGGATAGAGAAATAAATAGATAAATACTTACATAAACGACCATTATCCTATTCCGATCTCTGGTTTCAATTTGTCTCTTGAACTCTATTCCCTGTACCTGACATAGTCACTTTTGGGGATCTGAATGTCAAGATTGACAACCTCACCTGGAGAGAATCTCTTATTTAAACATTTTTAAAACCACTCTATTGAGGCATGACTGACATACAAAAAGCTGTGCATATTTAATGTGTGTAACTTATTGAGTTTGGAGGAAAGTATACATCTGTGAAACCATCACCACGATCTATGCCATAAACATCCATCACCTCCAAAAGTTTCTTCCTATCCTCTTTATTTTTTGTAACATTATTATTTTGTGGTAAGAAGACTGAACATAAGATTTACCCTTTTAGCAAATTAGTCAAAGGGTACCAAGTTTCAGTTATGCAAGATGAACAAGTCCTAGAGATCTACTATATAGCATACAGCCTGTAGTTAATAACAATGTATTGTGGGGCCGGCCATGTGGAGCAGCGGTTAAGTTCGCGCGTTCCGCTTCTTGGCAGCCCAGGGTTCGCCGGTTTGGATCCTGAGTGCGGACATGGCACTGCTTGGCACAACATGCTGTGGTAGGCGTCCCACATGTAAAGTAGAGGAAGTTGGGCATGGATGGATGTTAGCCCAGGGCCAGTCTTCCTCAGCAAAAAAAGGAGGATTGGCAGCAGTTAGCTCAGGGCTAATCTTCCTCAAAAAAAAAAAGTCTTTCAATAGAAGTTTCTCCTTGCACCTACCAAAAAGAGTTTAAAATTCTCTGGAAAAGCTATTTTTCTCCTTCTTGATATGATTATCATAATTCAATCCATAGAGAAGAAACTGGGTGGGAATATATTAACATTTCAATGCCGCTCAAAATAACTTAATACAATTATTTTCTACTTTCCTTTCCCTGCCATGGGTGCCACCCCTATGCAACCTATGTGTAAATAGAAGAGGTTCCTCTTATGCTGTAAATTATATCTTGCTGTAATTGGAAATCTTCCTGATTAATCTTCTGAGGAGACATGCAGTGACCAATTCTTGCTTTGCTGAGTGTCGCAAAGAGGACTGCAAGGCTTTTGTGGGCACCATTAACTCTGCCTTACAAGGGCACTTTGGGAAAGAGCACAGACTTCTTCTATGACAGGAAACATCACAGAGGACAGTTCAGCTTATATACCAACAATTGATTTAAGTAGAAACTTTTAACATATTGATGGTTTAACATGTCACCAAGGAAAGCATACAAATGAAAATAATTTTGAAAATATTTTTGTGTAGCTTATCGTTGGTAAACTCATGTTCCTGCTGTTACCTGAATCACAGCTGAATACATACACATTCGGTAGCTTCTCCAGGTGTGTTTTGAGATTTATAAATCATTCGACATCTAAGGGTAACAAAACCATGTGAACTCAATGACCAGTAGGTGAGAAAATTTGTTGAACTAGTTAATTGATTTTTTTCTTAAGAACTAAATTTGTAGAAAAAGATTTTCTGCCCTTCTAGACAGGTTCATGAATTCATGAGAAATCTCCTTCTCTAAGATGTGGCCCCATGACAGCCAAGGTACCCCAGCTGTCTCATGCAGTGTCGTGAGGACAGCTCATTGGCTCATTCTCAACTCAAGAAGTGAAAGGACCTTCCCACCCACCACCTCTCCTCTGTGTTCTGAAAAAATTTACAAGACAAAAGAGAAGGGAAAAAGCTCAGAAACATCACAACCCAAAGAGATCCAGTTTAATGCATAAAAATATTTCCAATAAATAGTGCAGTTTCTTCCAGGTTGGTACGTCAGGGCATAGATCCAACAGAGGTGAGGTCTGTTCCATCTGATTTATTTCTGTAATTTCTCCTTTAAAAAAATACAGCCATTCTTTCTCGAAAGGAACCGATAACCAGTGTATCATACAATAGTCATAAATGACCAAGCAGGACCCAAAACACTGATCATCATCATGTTGTATTAACAGAAAGGAAAACTACAGGGAGAGAAAGACAGCAAGAGGCTGACATTATCTGACTTTTATGAAATTTGAAGTAAAAGATTTCTTTGTGCTCAGTGTCGAGTATTTCAAGAAATGGCCACAACCTGGAAAGTCAATAAAAGATAAACTAAAAGTTCAAAACAGAGATCTTGAGAAACTCAAAAGGCACCAACCAGATTGAATCATCTATAAAATTAGAGACAGACTCCAGTACATTGATAACTGAAAATCCAAATTATAAAAGCCAAGGAAAACGTAAATTGCACAAAACTTTTATTATTTATTAGCAGTGTATTCTTCTACACTTTAAAATAGAACAAAATATCTTTTGGAAGGTAAACTATTCATAACAAAATATGTGTCAAACAATTTTTATTATTGGAGTAGAATTACTATGCTATACTTTCTATATTATATACATACATTTCTTGGTTTGTCTATGTATGCACATGTGTATAAATAATTTTAAGACATACACATGTAGATACATATGACTAATATACACACATAATTGTGGAAAATTTACAGTAGTCAATTTTACAATCATTTAATAGCTGCACACAAATTAGTGTTCACAGAACTAAAACTGTCAATATGGTTCCCTTTCCCCCACTTCTTAAATGTCATCTGAATTACTTTTCACGGATAATTTTTTTAAAAAATACTATCATCTTCCTATACAATTAACCAATCTATTTTTACAATAACTCATAATAAAATATTTTGCTATTTCAGCTTTAGAAAAGGTACACAATTTAATTCCACTTATTTTCGTTTTTGATTCTTAAAACGTACAATTCATTTTTCATCAGTTTAGTGCAATTATTTGGTACTGTAGTTATTGAAGTCAACAAACCTGAGTCAAACATTCATTCAAATGCCTTTTTTAAAATGTAAAACATGAATAAGATGTTTTGCTGAAGCACGTACAATAGTCTCAAGGTAGCCCTCCTAATAAATACATTATAAATAACTCAATGGTTGAGAGAAAAGCACTTCATGTGAATCCATTTAACTGTCTCTGAGTAGTCCATTCGCAAGCAGCACGGAAGAGAATTGGAGTCAAAGGCTCCCCAACTCCCCACAGAAATGAAGCCTACGGGCTTCTGGAGTCTACATACAAGCTAACACTTGCACGGAAGGGCTGCGAGTACCTACAAGGAGTCCCTTCATTTTCATGTTAGGTTTTTGACACGCTAGCTTGTGCGTCAGGGGTTTGCAATCGTTTTAAACATAACTCCTTTAATACAGAGAACTCCTTAGCA
This sequence comes from Equus przewalskii, assembly GCF_037783145.1. Classification (NCBI taxonomy): domain Eukaryota; kingdom Metazoa; phylum Chordata; class Mammalia; order Perissodactyla; family Equidae; genus Equus; species Equus przewalskii. The sequence continues at coordinate 712,679 of NC_091854.1, forward strand.
GCATCTTTTTCAGTTTTATCTCTTCATTGATTTAAAACTGGTGCCAGACCATGTGTGATTACAGGCAACAACCACCTTGTACCAAAAGCAGAATATTCTAATTGAGTTAAGAGCTCTTTTGAGAGGAGGAAAGAAATAAAAACATTTGGAATGTTGAGTCATTTCATAGAGAAAAACTATGCTTTTGAGGGAAACACCCAACGAATTCTGATCTTCAACCGGATGTGAAATTTTGTTAGAGCCCCAAGGATGCCAAACTAACTGGCTCAGAAGCAAAAACAAAGGGAAAGGAAATGGTCTAAATACACCGAATCAAATCATTATACTCTTGCTAGAGATAAATTTGGATAAACTCGTTAAATTAGACTGACTTCCCAAAAGAATGAACAGATCTGCCATACTCATAGTGGGAACATAAAAATCACTTTCTAAACACATTCTCCCTTACTTTTTCTTAATAAAGAGGAATTATTTATTCATTGTAGACAAAACCATACTAAACAAATTCAAAATACAAATTTTTTGGTAGCAAACGGCAAGAAAATCTAAGTCAAAATATAGTCTAGTTTTTACATAATTTTATATATTTATAAATTTATCAAAATAGTCTTTTAAAGTTCACAATACATACATAATGTAACACTGTACATGTAATAACAAAGTATTACAGAAATACATTAAAAATAACCTTTCGAAATACCAAATTCAACATTGAAACTATCTTAAAAAGTGTTGACGTCTCCATAAACACAGTTTCAGTGCATTTATAGTAGTCATTAGCCCGAGTTTTCTGATTTCAAGTCTCTTGAAGGTCTTATCTTAGCGCTCTCTTTAATTAAAGGTAAGAAGGCAGAGGTATTCTTCCAGCAAGCAGCTGCTCTCCCTCGACATTGCTCGTCCAGATGAAGAAATTGTGTCTAAGGGCGGAACAGCTCTCGCTGGAGTGGCAAGGCCTTAGTAATGAACATACTCAGACTGAAGGGACTGTGCGGGGAGAGATATAAACCGAGGTTAAATTCCATCACATACAAAACATCTAGCACATCATGAAGCTCCTTCCTTCACACAAGGCAGTTTGGGTCTATTATATAAAAGATAAATGAAATACACTAAGAGAAAAACAGAAAAAGATGAGGGAAACAAACCATCTGCTAAAAATGAGATATTCAATTATGTAAAGTGATTACAAGAAAACTTTCTATTTTAAAAGGCTTACTAGTTTATTAACAGTGATTAAAAATTAAATATTAATTGAAAATTGCACTGAAGTAACTTCTAAGCTTTCGTGCAATAATATTGAGTTTTACTCAAAAGTATTAAATGACACTTGTAACTAAACTGAAGATTATTAGAGTACACTTTGAGAAGACGTACTTTTTTATTTAATGCAATACATATCAAACAAATGTTAATGCTTCTAATGCAGTAGAATTAGCAGTCATTTAAAAAATTTCCTTAGGAATGTTTGAATTTAATCAATACCTTACAAATCTTTTCCATTTAGGGTGACACAAAGCACTACTAGCCTTGAAATCTGATCTTAAGACCCAAAAGCATTTGTGCAGGAGAAACTTGCAGTCATAACATAATAAACCATGGACAACCTTCAAGAAAAGCAAACAATGCAAGTTCCTCCCACATCATATTAGATAATAACATATAAAAGGAGCATGATTGGGATATGTAATCAGAATGCATTGATAATAGACATAAACAAGGAAAAGAAAAAGAGAGGTACAGAAAATCTGCCAAACAGTTATTTTTGAGCAGTAAACAGTAGTTAGAAAGAGGGAATATAAAGTAAGTCTAAACACTGAAAAATTTTTCACACAATTCTTCTAATCAAATACTTCAGATCAACAAAGTTTACTTGATTTGCTACCAAATGCCCTTTTGTCCTCCCTCAATAATTATTTTTCAAATTGACCTGCAGCATTTCATTAATAGGTCCTAGTAATTCTGAGACTGGTTCATTTTGTTGATGGGATAGGCAACACTAAAAAAGAATCTATCCAGAGCCAGCCCTGACGGCCTAGTGGTGAAAGTTCAGTGCACTCTGCTTCAGTGTCCCGGGTTCAGTTCCCAGTTGCAGAACCACACCACTCCTCTGTCAGTAGCCATGCTGTGGTGGCAGCTCACACGGAAGAACTAGAAGGACTTACAACTAGAATATACAACTATGTACTAGGGATTTGGGGAGGAGAAAATAAAAAAAAGAGAGGAAGACTGGCAACAGATGTTAGCTCAAGGTGAATCTTTCCCAGCAAAAAAAAAAAAAGAATCTGTCTATTTCACAAATAATTTACAAAAGGATTCAAACTATCTTTTTTCAGTTTCAAAACCCCAGTGAATTTTAAACTCTATCAACAGCCATGTATTAAGTAAGTCTCTATCAACACCATGAGTCAAAAATTTATGGTCCCCGCCCTGAAAGGGCAAAAGACCACACTGTCTTACAGACACAAAACGAAAAGACAAACGTATCAACATTAAATAATAATATACGCAGGGTAAGAGTAACGTTGTGCACAAGCAAAGGATTAGGCAAAAGGATGAGGGCAGGTCTGCACGGGGAGGTCTCAAGGCTGCAGGTTTCAAGGGAGAGGGTAGATGTCAAGAACTGCTAGGAAGAATGGAAAAGGTTTGGCAAGTTGACTTTCTCGCTACAGGATGTGGTTTATGCTTCAAAACAGGAGAGATGATCAAGAATAAGGGCACTATAATAAAAATATACCAGAACTCAGACAGAATAAACGAGGTAAGACTCTGAGCCAGTCCAGTGAAACTGGTCCAGTGCCTTGAAGCCCATATACATTCAACTCGCAGGACATCAGGTGCCATCCTGGCAATTAGAGCTTAAAAGCAGACTATCATTTTTCTAGCTGCTTCTTCCCAGTTTCTTCTCTGGTCTGGGAAGCAGGCAAAGAAGGCAGAGCCAGGTGGTCTCCCCGGCTGCAAGAATGCCACACGTGCACGCTGTACATCGGTCAATGCTTTCTTGGAAATATTTAACCTTTCCTTTTGTTCTAATTAGAAAAGTTACTTGTGTTATCACTAACAGAAATTATAAAGCTCCTCAGATTGCTTTAAATTTAGAACAAAATGGTTCTGCAAGCACCTCTAAAGTTCCATCAATTCTCAATAAACAGAGATAGAGCAAATGAACAGATACTAGGTAAGTGACCTTTGTTCAACTAACTTTCTTCCAGGGCAAAGTATTTTATACACACATCAACATGTAGGGGGTAAATATGTGTGTGTACATACATTTATTTATTGTATAGAATCATGACACCTACTGAACAGGAAAACAGAAATAGCCTAGAATAACTTTAAAGATTTCTATCATTCATACAAAGCATATACTCATTAGTCTTCTGGCAGAAGCCTTTCCTTACACACAGCAGAGGCCGTAAACTCTGGCTGGTATGTAATCCTGTCTTCAGATACCATTTACCACAGTCCCTCACCCAATCTGCTCACTTATGCTGCCTGAGTGGCTCTGCAGACCTCTGTAAACAAATGAAGACATGATTTGGCCAAAGGACCTTCTGTCACGCCAGTTAATTCATTCAACAAACATTATTGAACATCAGTAGTATACAGTAGGCACTGGGGTATAAAAGTACAATACCCAAGTTCTCAAAACAAAACAAATTACATGGTTTCTTTATATGGTGTAAAGAAAGTTAAAGCAAACGAGAGATCACTAAGAAAGGTTTACCAAATTATTCTATCAGTATTTTGCAACAAATTATCTTCCTTTCATTTTCAATCTAAAACAAAAATCTTAATGGAAGTGGACTTAGGGAAGAAAGAATTAAAAGTTAAATTCTACAAGATCTACCCGCTTTAAAAAATCATAACTAATATTTCAAGGCCTTTTCACTGGAAAAGCAATAGCGTGGGATGATGGTAGCATTTCAATTTCAAGCACCGCATGATGCAGTTGTATTGAGGGTCTCTGGTTCATTTTTTTCCAAATGTACAGATATTCTAAAGTAACTAGTCCCAGAAAACACAATAGCCAGTTATTACCATTTTTAATTTTTATAGTAAAAATTCAAATGTATTTTGTACTCCATAAATAATATCATTATTCAAAAATAGATTAATTGAAGCACAACTATCTGGAATTCTTAATAAATCAGATACATTACTTAACAAGTCAATTATTCGGCGATAGATACTTATTGAGTACTTTCTATACACCAGGCACACTTTAGATGTTCTAAGTCATTAAATGCTCCAGACAACTCATTTTACAGATGAGGAAACTGAGGCACAAAGCAGTGAAGTAGGTTGACCAAGATCACGCAACTAGGAAGTGGCAGAGCTGGAATTTGAACTCCAGCAGTCTGGCTGTAAAGCCCAAACTTTTAGTCACCATAATAAGCCTCAAGACACTTCTAGCATTTGTTCTGTGATCACTGCAAATTTAGTCGAATATTCTCTCACCCTGACACAGACAAATAACAACCTGAGGCAAAGGATGATCCTGAGGGAGGCAAGAAATATTAAATTTCAAAAAAGAATGTAATATTTATTAGTGTAAAAGAGACATACATTTTAAAGTGATTTTCAATAGGACTGAATCCAAAAGAATTTTCAAGAATATTCCAAAAAGTGGGGCCAGCCCAGTGGCGCAGTGGTTAAGTTCACACGCTCTTCTTCGGTGGCCCGGGGTTCACCAGTTCGGATCCCGGGTGCGGACCTACGCACCACTTGTCACGCCATGCTGTGGCAGGCGTCCCACATATAAAGTATAGGAAAGTATACTTTCCTTTATAAAGTAGAGGAAGATGGGCATGGATGCTAGCTCAGGGCCAGTCTTCCTCAGCAAAAAGAGGAGGATTGGTGGCAGATGTTAGCTCAGGGCTAATCTTCCTCCAAAAAAAAATAAAAAGGAATATTCCAAAAAGAAATTCTCTTTATAAGAACACCCATGCTTAAGTATTCTGATGAAACTTTTAATCTTGCTTGACCAATATTATTTTTATCACTATCACAAGAATTAATGCCTAATGCACCCAAAACATTAAAAAAAAACTCCCTCAGCAATGACAATGGATATGGTTACGAGGGAAGTGAAACCTGGGGTGTTAACATTATTTTACAAGGTAGCATTTATTTATATAACCAATGGATTTTAATCTCTCAAATACAATATTCAAATTCATGTGGCCAGTAAGTTTAACAAGATTACAGTGAGTAAAGAACAGATCAAGTTTATCGTGAATATATGGTACGAATACCATAAAACTAATAATATAGCAATATTCAGCCTGCAAAATAAGGATAAAATTACCTTACACATGCAGCCCCCAAAATTTTTATGTCAAAATACAAGCTTCCATCAAGAAGTCTCATTCCCTGAAAGCAGTTAGATTTGACATAAAACAAAGTGTTAGGTAAGGAGATCAAGACAATTTGTTCTGTTCTAGAAATCTGCTACTAATCTGTTTTGGCAGATGTAGGTAGTGACTTTAAAAATTTAGGTATTCTGGAGGTGTCTCTTTTTTAAACAGCCCAGTTACCTAATCGTGGTAGAAAAATGTCTCATAATTATTGATATAAATACTGTACAGATGGTTAACAAATAAAATTATAAGCTATCAAAAACAGCAAACTGTAAAGCATAATGAAAGATTAAGGTCTTTGCCAGCAAATGAATAAAACAATGTCTTAACGTGCAAATGATTTGGACCAAAGGACCCTATATGTTAGCGTCTTACTAGGTCAAAGCCCTGCCTCAAAATCACCATGTGCTTTTGCCAGACTGACTTTTTCTTTCCTGCATATCCTCATTTTCCCAAGTTCCTTAAGGAAGAAAAAATAGTCCACTAGTTATCCTTGGTTTGAGTTCTAACTACAGAGGCAAAAACTACCTTAATAAGTGGTTTCAATGGCATAGCTAATTTAAAAATAAAAACACATTTGGCAATATGGTATCTTATTTTATATATAACTCTAGTGTTTTGAGTGTTAAAGAACAACTGGGGAAAAATAAACACTGGGGAAAAATCAGTTTATCTCTAAATGCGTCTATACTCCTGGGCCTTTCACGGCTTTGCAATACAATTTCCAGTTTTTGTATTGCTGGTAAGTTAATACGTAAAATGTGTGCATTAATCCATATTTCCACAAATGTGGTTTCACAATCCTGAAAGTACTTGCCTTTGCTAACATAATAATATTCCTCCGATAACACTAGTAGAAATGTAGCTGGATAACATCTCATTGACATCATATTAACACAAAAAGACTAAGGTTTGTGATAAAATCAGATTTGAAAGATGTGTATACATTTTTCTATAGCGTTCTCTAAGCATTTCAGGGACCCTAAGATTTAACAAGCCAATTGTGGTTAATTAAAATGCTATATAAAATATTCTTTCACCTTCCTACATGACTTTTAATAGATTCTTTTTATCTGTGGGAATTTAATCTGTGCTTTTCAACAATCACAAAGAGCTCAATTGTTAGATGACAGATTGTTGACACCCAACTTGACTCAGTCAACCATTACATGAGTGTTTTCAGTTCATCTGAACACCAAAATTATACTGATGCAAACTCCGTTAAAATTTATTTTCTCTTATTTTAGTAAAGCCACGTTTCTAGAAAAAAAATAAAACTCTCAGATTACTGTATATTAAAGCTAAAGCTGAAAACTTGTTTTGCTTTTTGTTGATGCTTCCTTTGCTAACAATGATAAGGGGCTCTTAAGCATCGAGCTCTTTGCTTAACATTCAGGAACCTGGATATCTTATCCAACTGTTAGTTCATTAAGTATTTATTAGGTGCTTACTATACTTTGGAACCTGAGAAAACAAAGATGCCTCTGAGAAGCTTAAAAGCCAGCAGAGGAGAGAGAGAATCAGGTACAGCTGACTACAACACGAGAGCAACCAGGAGGCATGAACAAAGTCCCATGAGAAGGAAAAAGCACAGATGCGTCACGAATGCTTCATCAAAAAGATAACTATTGAGCCAGGCCAGGAACTATAAAACCTACAGAAACAAGAGGAAAAGCAGAGTGAACCACATGTGCTAGGGTTTGGACATGAAGCAGAGTGTGGCACTCTTGCAGAATGCCAGTCAGGATCCGGTAGAGCTGATGGAGGGGACACAGTGGGGAAGCGCATCGTGCGACAGGGAAGGGCCCTGAGTGGCAAGCCAAGGAGTCCAGACTGGACCCTGTAGGCAAAGTGGAGACGGTGAAGATTCTAAACACAGAAATGCTTTAATCAGCTGTGTCTTAGAAATCTAACACTGGCAGCAAAACTGAGGAAAGATTAAAGGCAAGAGATACTGAAGGCAGGGAGAAAATTTAAAGGGCTAATCCAATAGTCCATGAAGACCTCAATTAGGGCAGCAGTGATAAGAATGGAGGGACAAAAACAGACACTTCAGACTTACAATAGTCCACGAAGACCTCAATTAAGGCTTGAGTGATAAGAATGGAGGAACAAAAAACCAACATTTCAGAGCGAGAACTGATAGGACTTAGTGGCTAGACATGACAGAAGGAAAGGCAGAAGTGGTGTCAAAATGATTGCGAGTTTCTAGCTTGGATGATTGGATGCATAAAGACACAATTACTAAGCTAGGAAACTAAAGGAGGAGCAGGCAATTGAAGGAGCCTGTTTTCTCTCCCAGGTAATGCCCACAGGAATTTAGAAATGTAGGTCTAAAGCTCATGAGATGATTACCCAGAGAGAGAAATGGGCCAAGGTCAGAGCCTTGGGAAAAATCATTAAGGACAGGCAAAGGAAGACAAACAGGTAATGATTTAAGGGGAGGAAAGGAGAAATGGGAAAATAATATTGCAAAACTGAAAGGAAACAAAAAAATAGGAAACAAGGGTGGTCAATATTGTCAAATGCTGCAGAAAGAAGAAGAAGAATGAGGACTCACAAGAGACCATGGGATCTGGCCTTAAACAAGTCAGTGGCAGCCTCTGGGAGAGACTCTCACCAGAATGGGGGTCACCTCTCTTGTTGCAAGCTTGGCCATAAAGGAGACATTGTGAGAGGTGACAGGACCGAGGGAAGTAATTGGCAAGACACGCTGACCAATTCGGATATACTTGTTTGCAGGTGAGGAGACAGGCAAATGGAGGGGAAGAGACTGAAAATATAAGAGAGGGAGGGAGAGGATGGGGCAACTCCCTAAAAGAGTCTGGAAAGAATAGTACAGGTAGGTGGAGTTACCATTGGAAAACAGTAGGGTTTCTTTTCATCTAAAAGGGAAGAAAAAAAGGATAAGTCCAGATGTAGATAAACTTTGAGGTAGAGAAGAGGACAGTTAAGGGAAATTACTCCTGATAAATTCTATGTTCTTGGCAGAACTCAAGGCAAGGTGAACCAGCCCTGGAGGTTGGAGGGGTAATGCTGATGAAGAATGTTAAGAAGTTTTAGAACAGCTAGTATGGGGAAGAGAAAGTGAGCCAAAATGGGCTCCGTAAACGAATCATGAGCACTAAAGGGCCAGGTAAATTAGAAATTTATTTGAAATGGAGCCAATTGGCAGAGTAATAGGAGTTTCTCTAACAATGCTTAGAAGAGAAAGCCTAAGAACAGATACAAGATAGTTGAATTGATCTCATTTTGGAGGCTAGCGATAAAGTGACTTTGCGAAGAGACTTTGGGCAAGTCACTGCCTCTCTGAGTATTTCCTCATCTGTAAACTGTGGGTTAAATAAGCAACATAATGTCTACATAAAGCACCTAACACAATGCCTGGCACATAGGAGGTACTCAATAAATCATTGATGGTGATGGCGATGATAATGATAATGATTAGAAAAATGTTACAGTTGTTGAGAATGTTGGCAGTGGCCTGGTAGCTAAAAGTAAAGCCAAAGTCCTCAAGGAATGAAGATGAGTAAATGACAGTGATGAGGATAAAAGGTACAGAACATCATTGGATGGTGTTTTCAAAGGAGAGGAGAGTGTTGAAACGAGGTGTCTAAGAAGTCAGAACACAGCCTTTACCTCTTCACTATAAAGATTTGGGAGTTACCAGACAGTAAGCAATTTGCATTTAAGGGGTCAATAAGGGGAATCAGGTTGGAATGCGACAACCTTTTTTTGCTCACTTTCAAATAGAGACTTCTGGACTTCCTCTTTTGGTGTACTGCCTGCAATGGACTTAATGTTTGTATCCCCTCAAAATTCATCTCTTGGAATCCTAACCCTCAATATGATGGTATTAGGAGGTGAAGCCTTTGGGAGGTAATTAGGTCATAAGAGTGGAGACTTGAATGGGATTCATGTTCTTATAAAAGGGACCCCAGAGAGCTCTCTCGCCCTCTTATATCCGTGTGAGGATACAAGAAGATGGCAGTCTGCAACCCACCAGAAGGCCCTCACCAGAACGCGATTATGCTGGTACCTGAGCTCTGACTTTCCAGCCTCCAGAGCTGTGAGAAATAAATTTCTGTTGTTTATAAGCCACCCAGTCTATGGTATTTTGTTATAGCAGCCAAGCTCCTTAAGATACTGCTTTTTTTATATCCTTCCTTCCCATTCCAATCACTTTCAATCAGAGACTGAACCTGAGGATGCTGAAGCACCTGTGGAGCCCACGTAGAAGATGACCTCTATAATATCACAGAAAGCTGAGGGGCTCACAATGGTCTGACCAAGAGAGGGAAACATCTGCTTCTACAGATAAGACACTTCTCACTCACACATATTAGCCATCTGAGCTTAGACAGTCGCCATCAAACAGAGCCTGTGTCATTTACCAAAGACTTCCAGTAGAGGCAAATCCAATGATCTTACAAGTAGGTGCATGTGGCATCTATGCTTGTTTGCACATGCATGCACACTCACATGAACGTGTGCCTGTATGGAGGAGCAGGTTGCAATAAAAATATGCCTTTCTGGGTTAAACATCTTACACATACACACAGTAAATTTCAAGTTTTGGAAAGAAATAAATGACCTACTCAGTATTAGAAAAGGTGACAGTATGGAATAAATAAACCAATAATCATAAGCCTACATAAGCAGAGTCCAATGCTAGATGCCATGAAGATAAAAATAAGAGACTATGTTTTCGAACATCATGTTTCTAACCTCAAGTTTATCAGCCAACTCAGTGGGGATCCAAGGCCCAGATGCAAAAGTAAAAGCAACATTTTTATGGCCCAGAAACAAACCAAGGCACAGTGGCAAGCCACTGGCTACAGAGCTGGAAGCTGGCAGAGGTGACTGGGTTGTCCATTCCTCGGGGTACACAGGCCAAGGAATGAAACTGGAGCTGGGGTCAAGCCTGAAACTGGGACTGGGGTCAGGCTCTCCCACCCACGAAAGAGGCTGAGGAAGCTGCAACCACTGCCCTCGGGCCAGGGTTTATGCAGCCCTGCCTGAGAAGCCAGCCTGCCAAGCTCACCCCGGGAAAAGAACCTCGGTGATTAAGATCTGTTTCTAGACTGGAAGACCCAGGGGCCAAGTAGAGCCAAGAAGAAAGCCAGTAGATGAGGAGGGAAAAACACAGAGAGAGGGCAGAGAAAGAGAAAACTCCCATTCGGTGTGAACCTACAAAAGAAAATTCTAAAACACACAAGGAATATGAACATCAAGAGAACTGACAAAGCCTGCAACCAAGAGATGAATTCTCACAGGCTGAAATGCAAATAAAAAAGCAATCTCAAAATGACCTATCGTCTGAGATCCTCGAGGTGGAAAAATGAAGAATACCCAAAAAAAGAAAAAGAAATTATGAGACAAAAATAGGCAGGTCCAAATAAAAAACAGATGGCTATCACAAAGAACGAATTATAAATGCTGGAAATGAAAGATACAGCCATTGAAATCAAAACGCAGTAGGTTGGGGATACATTCCAGAACAGACACAGTTGAAAGAGAATTAGTGGACTGGAAAATAATAGGAAGGACTCAATCAGAACACAGCTAGAGCAATAGGAATTTAAAAATATAAAATAGAAGGTGAGAAATACTGAGGACACATTAAAAGGCTCCAATGTAAGTCTAGGGGGTAATGCAGAAGGAGAGAGTAGGGGAAAAGACAGAAAAGTAATATCGAAAAAGATAATGGCTGAGAATTTTCCAGAATTGAAAAAGCCATTCACTCTGAGATTGAAAGCACACACTGAGGCCAAAAAGGATAAACTATAACAAATCCATATCTAGACATATTATGATGAAACTGCAGAAATTCAAGGAAAAAGAGAAAAATCTTATAATAATTGTTTTTATTCTTCAATCACAGAAGCTTTTTAAGCAAAGGATGACATTTAGAAACTGGTATTTTAGGCAGATTTTAGCAGCAGTGCAAAGACAGGTAGAAGGGACCAGAAAAATGAGGGTAGAAGATCAATTAAGTGAGAAGATACCCTCACAGAGCTTTCAATCCAGTGGAAGACAATGGCTTATACTCTTTCTTACCTTCCTCCATGAAAACAGTACAGCACTCATGGTGAAGACTCATATAAATATTAGATAAATTTTTAAAAAGTGGATAAGCCTTTATACATATATGAAAAGCACTTACTCATTTTTACTCTTGGCCAAAATAAATAAAGATTAAAATAAGACTCTTTTATATTGACTTAGCAGTATTATTGACAAGATATAAGAAAGAAGGTGTCAAAGTTGAACAACCAAGGCAATAAATAACTCCAACGTATTTGAGATTAAAGCAAGTTCCGTGTTTGAAAGAGTTCTTTCAAATGGAAAGTCAAAGAGAGCAGACAGGCTTTACACAGCAAAGTAATGTAGACCACTATTTAACAGTGGAAACCTAAATTACCCTTAGCTCTATCTGCAAACACTGTGTGTACCTAAATAGCTTATATGCAAATTTAAAGGCACTATCTGAACTATGCTGACCTCAAAATAATTTGATGCTTTAATTGTCAAGTAACATTCCCAAGTCCCCTTGGGAATACCAATGCTGAATGAATAACAAAGATGTTGTACAATACTGAAATTGACCTCATGTTCTTTTCTTGGTATTATTAGCATCCCTTAGCTGAAAAATGGCATTAAATTTAAGGCAATGCCACAACAAAGAGGAGAGATGGAAAAACCACAGCAGCTTAGAAAGGTAGTACTAATCTTCAATATTAAATATAATGCTTAATATTTAATTAAATATAATGTTTAATCTTTGTGATTAAACATTATATTTAAAATCAGGACAGGGAGGGGGCAGCCCGGTGGCGCAGCGGTTAAGTGCGCATGTTCCACTTTAGTGGCCCGGGGTTCACCAGCTCGGATCTCTGGTGCAGACATGGCACCACTTGGCACGCCATGCTGTGGTAGGCGTCCCACATATAAAGCAGAGGAAGATGGACACGGATGTGAGCTCAGGGCCAGTCTTGCTCAGCAAAAAGAGGAGGATTGGCAGCAGTTAGCTCAGGGCTAATCTTCCTCAAAAAAAATAAAATAAATACAATAAAATAAAATCAGGACAGGATGACCGTTTTTAACATGGAGAACAGGCAGAGGGAAAAGACATCAAGTTTAAATCAAAGAAAGCTATTACATACCACTGGACAGTAGGAGCATTTTATTGGGAATGGAAGTTCAGACAATCAGTAAACAGGTCATCACTGTCACACTAACATTACTCCCAGGTAAAAATGAACCGTGTGCCAATGACTCAGGAGATTTTCATCAAACTGGTTATTTTACCAAGCTAGATCTAACATTTTTATCTTATTCCAAGTCCTGCTTTAAGGAACAATAATTCCTTTAAAAAAACATATTCCATCTGCTGCTAGAAAACAGAAAGACTTTCTCTATTGGTAGGCTACCAAGGTTGTTCTGACACTCGTCAAATCTGAGAGGGAGAACTCATCCAGAGTCTTCAAACCCAAAGAGCAGACTAACAAGCTGGGTATAGAAACAGCTTTGGGAGCCGGCCCGGTGGCGCAGTGGTTAAGTGCACACGTTCTGCTTCGGCGGCCCAGCGGCCCGGGTTTCTCCGGTTTGGATCCCGGGTGCAGACATGGCACTGCTTGGCAAGCCATGCTGTGGTAGGCGTCCCACATATAAAGTAGAGGAAGATGGGCATGGATGCTAGCTCAGAGCCAGTCTTCCTCAGCAAGAAGAGAAGGATTGGCAGCAGATGTTAGCTCAGGGCTAATCTTCCTCCCCCTCGAAAAAAACAGCTTTGACCACTGGGACCAGGAACTGCATTGGAGCCAGCGTCAACTGTGTCACAAGGAGAATGCCAAGGCAAAGCAGTAAGTACACAATATTTCATTTCAATTTTCTTTTCAACTTTAAACCAAATAAGTATTTTTGATTTCCTTCTGTGTCTAGCACTGTGTTAGAAACCATGAAATATAAATAAGAACTTTATGAAATGTCTGCACAAAGAAAGTTTAAAATTTGGAGACAAGTCTTGTATATAAGGACAATACATAAACAAATACAGATGCTCATGTAAGTAAACAGCTATGTCATATATGGATAAAATAAAGCACTAAATTTTCATCACGAATGGGAACAGAGGTTAAAAAGGAAAACGTTGGGTGGGTTCAACTTTTTGAGGAAAGAGTCAGAGAGTAGATGGTAATATATGTCTTCAAAGATGAGAAATTGGTGAAGAGGGCAGGGAGCTTCCAAGAAAGGGCTTCCCAAAGGACAGGACATAGGCGAGAACATAGTTGGGGAAGAGGATCAGGGAAAACCCATTCAGGGACAAGCAGGGTAAGTAATGTACAAAGATACAATAAGAGGAACAGAGTACAGAGGTCCTGAAAGCTCAGCAAAGGAATTCGGGATTCATGTTCTAGCATTAGGGGGTCACTGGTCACTTTTGAACAGGAGAGTAAGATGATAGGATCAGTATCTATTACCTGGAAATGCTTTAAAGTGGGATGGGCAAACTACCGCCCACGGGCCAAATCCAGCCCACCACCTCATTTGGAAATGAAGTTTTACTGGAACACAGCCACACCATTCGTTCCTTACCACATAAGCTTCAAGGTCCACAGTCACACAAACCCCTTTCAAAGTACGTAGTCATATGTTTGTATAAAAATTTACAAAATAAATATTTTGTATTCTTTATCTTAAACAGGTCCCACCAAATTGTATAAGTATCAAGGTGCACAAAACCTAGATCTGCCCCTGATTATTATCCCCATTTTACGGAGGCTTAGAGAGGTTAAATAACTTGCTAAAGTACTCACCAGGAGGAAGCGGCAGAAATAGGATTTGACTCAGGTCTACCTGTTTTCAGAATCTAAGAACTTAACTACAATACTAAGGATGTGCCCTGTTCTTGCTGTTCCAATTGCCTGAAATGGCCTTTCCTCCTTTTCCTATTTTCAGCACTAGATTACTAGCAGACTCCTAATCACCCTCCAAAAGCCTAACTAAAATGCTACCCCTTCTTCACAGCTTTCCCTGATCCTTCATGGCAAAATGAGATATCATTTAGATTTTTCAAACACCTACCACAGTATATACACGACAGCATATAATCAAAAGAATATGCTTTTTGGAGTCTAACTGACCTAGGTTCAAATTATGGCCCTGCTACATATTTGTGGCACAATCTGGGGCAAAACATTTAACCTCTCAAACCCTCAAGTTATTTATCTTTAAAATAGAAGCAATAATTCTTACCACATTCATTCATTTAAACATCCAACCATCCATATATCTATTCAAGAAATACTTAGAGTGTCTACTATATGCTAGGGACAGACATATAACTATAAAAAACAGAGGTACAATGCCTGCCCTCACAGAGCTTACAGTCCAGTGGAGGATACAGACAAATGAGCAGATGATTAAAATGCAGAGTGAGATGAGTATCGCAATGAAGACCAAGGCTGGGTACAAGACAAGCTTATGGTGGAAGCAGCATGACCTAACATAGACTTGCAGGGTCACGTAAGGACAACGTAGATGAAGAGCAATTCACTGGAAAGGCTCTTAGAAATAAATCAGAGCAAATATTCAAGACAGATACCTCAAGTAATTTCGATTTAATAAAATACTTCCACCCCACCCACACCATAATCACACGTCCCTCATTTCTTAAGTATTTCAAAACTCCTCTGAACGTCAGAGAGGAAAAACTGATTTTTCACAGTAAGTGGGTCAACCAAAACGAAACCTTGCACATTGCACTGGGCAGCAGAAACCTCAAGACTAACAGAAGAGGCCAAATAAATACAAATAAGATCTGACTGTTTCTCAACATTCTGTCACAACCATAAGGATTCCTTAAAATCTGTTCTTGTTTTCTGTGTTAAAGCATTTAATGACAGAACACGGAAATCACTTTTACATTTTTCTGGGGGCTGAATTGCTGCATAAAGTGAGAGAGCAATTGCAGCTTTCAAAAGAGATGCTAATTGTAGCTTTTAAAATATTAGACACCCTCTAAACACCCGCCACCCCATCCCCTAGGAGTCTCTGGGTCTTTCTTAAAGGTATTGAGAGGATATTGCCAAATAGACTTCATTTCCTACTTAAGGACTTAAAAACATTTTTGTTGAGTGATTTATTCCTAGTTCTTCAAGGGTCACATGTCCCACATCTTCAGAAGCACTGGAAAGAAGGACAAGAAGCCCACAGCAATGAGAAAAGCTGCATTGGACTGATGAATGAAAAAAACTCACAACCTCCTACTCTTATTCCACATGAAATGGGAATTTCCATCTTAATTAGACCTTCTGCCAGCAAGCCAGCAGGGGTAGGACTTGGAGCCCTCCTTCCTCCAGAGGTTTTCTAGGCAAAGACAAAGGAAGGAAAGTCAGCTACGGGAGACCTGCTCCTTCTGACTTCTCAGGAGGGTGAGAGGGAGGAAGATGTTGTCATGCTGGCAATTGTATTTATAAATGCTTTTCTTTACAATAAGATGACAAATTTAAGAGGGAAAAGAGGGGAATCGCAGCAGCCGCCCACACAGACTATTACTTTAAATTTAATTATTGGAAAGTCATTCTATTCGGGCCAGAAGGTGGAGGAGGAGAAGGAGGAGAGGTGAAGAAAAATAACAAAACATGGGACGAAACCAAAATTAAGTTATATAAACATGGGAGGGGTATCAATGATCATCTAAAGCAAGCTCGCACTAGCAAAGAGGAATTCAGAGAGCCAGAAAAAGTAGAATGTTATTCTTGTCAAACTACCAGTGCTTCTGGTATTCAGCTATAAATGTGGATTACACAAAACCTTTAGCCGTGAAATCTGCAAGATATTTATATAATTATCCATATATCCATAAGTATTACACTTTTTTCTGAAAATGGAAAGACCTATACCCAGGTCTGAAAAAGAGGCTGACCCACAATCAGTCTGTGAAAATATTGACTGAACTCAACACCTGCTGTGAAGTCTATGACTTGTAAACCTAGTTAGGAAAATGTAAACACACTAGCATTTTCCATCTAACCCCAGTTATAAGGATTCCAGTTTAACTGACACATATATACTCATAACATAGTGGGATTAGTGTCAAATTAAGAGGTGAGGTAGGCTGGGGCCCTAATTTACACAGGAATCCAAAATAATGTTGAAAAACATCACTCAGAATAAAATCAGATGAGGAAAAGTATAAATGCCAGAAAGGACTGTGTGTGGATAGAAAAAAACTTTGAAAAGAGGCCTGAGGCAGGGATGGGAGTGGTAACGAGTCCAACAAACACACACACACACGCATACACACACATGCACACTGCATCCTCATGTTAGAAAAGTGGTTTCTAAACTGCCATTTTAAGGAAAGTGGGTCCTATTAACTCTTGCCTTGGGGCTACTGCTTTGCTGAGTGGGCCAGGAGAGGCCACTGCCACCGGCTTCTCCTCAGCCCTTCTTCTCCCCTGCAGAAATCAGCCTCTCCCTAGATAATGGCTGAGGAAATGTTCCAGAACAGTGGGCATGAAGGGTGCCAGAACGCAGCCTTCCCAGGACACCCGGAGCTTGCATGTGCCCCGGGTGGAATCAACGATGCATTCTGACACTGATTCACATTTCCTTCATCTGTGGGATCTATTTCTGCTTTACATTTTGTCCTTGTTCTCTCAGACCAAAACTCATAGATCCCATGGATTCCCATAGATCTCAATTCCCTTTGAGGCAATCAAAATAAGTGACTAAAGTGATTCCTAGCAGGGGGTAAACCAACAGATTATACCCTAACAGGGGTTACTGGTTGAAAAGGGGGCTTGGTAACCTAAATAAAGAGCAGATGGGTAAAATGTGTTTGGAGAGCTTCCATCCTGGTCCTCTGCCTTCCCCTCCCCTACATCCCAGGTGCCTATCTATAAGCGTTCCTTAGAAACACCTTCCACTTGCCATTTAATTAATTCTGGCTCAGTTCTCTGCAGGAGGTGAGATATTCAAGGGGCAAATGGGTAGTCCTGAGAAGATACTGTTCATTCAGCACCTTCCCCATTTAAATATTCCAAAATGCATTCATTAATACACGATACAGAAAAAGCCATGATTCCGACCGCCACCACAGCCAAAGCAAATACTGTCTATCACACGAATCAGCTCCTGGCTTTGCACCAGATAGTCACAGTGATTTGAAAACTTAACTAAAAATTAACTTAACTCAACAGTGTTCTTGATGAAGGGAATGAAAGCTATTTCCTCTCTAAAAGAAACCACTTAAAAAGGAGTAGGGGGAGGAGAAGAAAAAGAAGGAAGAAAGAAACCCGGTTGGAACTTGGCATTTACTTGAAGAGGAGCCAGCAGAATGGACGTGCATGGACAGTTGCACAGCACAGAGGGAAGGCATCGATCAGAAGGCTTCCTTGGCGCTATTAAATTTCTTGGGTGGCAGCCTCGGCTGGGAGGGCAAGGCACAAAAGTTGCGTTCAGGGTTCTGAGGGCCAAGAGGTGGTGTCTGCGAACTTACTGGGATTGAGCGGCTCAGGAATCTTGCTGAGGAAGAAGACAGGCCGGTGTAGGAGGGCCGGAGGGCGGTGGCGTGCTCCTCGGTCTTGGAGCCCTGGGTGCTCGGCTGGGTGCTCAGGGGGCTCCCACTGCTGCTGCTGCTCCGGCTGTACTGGTTGTTGTTGAGCTCGGGGCAATTTCTGGCGGGCGCCTGGGAGCTGCCATTCAAGAGGTTGGTGAAGGGGTTGGCTACGAAACCCAACTTCGAGGTCGAGGAGGTCTGCTTGTTCTCTGGATCATCTATGGCAGCGTTCAAGTTCCCAAGAGAACTGGCCAGCCGGGAGTTTATGGAAAAGCTGAATGGAAAACACAGGTGAGGGGCAAAACAGAGACAGCAATGGATCCTCACGCTTCTAAACACAGAATGATGACACCAGGGGAATGTGATGAAGACAGCGCTGATCAAGGCAAACGGTGACAGAAAGGCTTCTTTATCGCTTGTGGCAATATTCTATACAGCCTTTCATTACACATGCCAATTTCCTCCATCAGAAGCAGTTAATTAAGACCCAAGGAGCTGGCTAAACCACTTTGACCAGAGATCTTGAAATAGAACATCTGGGCGTCCTATTCATCCAAAGCAGGAGGTAAATGAAAAGGGGTACATAATGGGAGAGTAAAAGCAGACTAAGTACAAGATTTAACTTATATATATTCCTTCACACGACTCTACCAAACGTCCCCACCCATTTTACTTCCGTCCATACACAGCAGGGGAGAAATGACAACACCATACATCATTAGTATGTGCAACTGAACTCTGTTTTCTGGATCATGTTAGACAAGCTGGAGACCTACCACAGAAAGGGATGCTATACAGTATTCCCTCCACAGCCTTGTCCCTTGCAATTTGACACAGGAACAGAAGCCCCAGATGGTCACAGAGCCTGTTGTGGTTTCTCCCCTTCTCCGTGGTCCCCTCCTCTGACAAACTTCAGCCAAACTCATTGTTTGCTGCAGAATTCCTTTACTCCCCGCTAGTACCTCAGAAGAGAGAGAGAGAGAAATTACCTTCTGACGCCAGCACCTGAGGACAAAGAGCCTCTGCTTATCCTCTTGGCTGTCGCTGAAGGAGACAAAGCCACTTTTGAGGTCTTCAAGGTAGACGCAGATCCTTGTGGAGAAGAACTCGATCTTTGTGGAGAAAAATGGGCCAAGTGTCACACAAAAGCTGTATCATCTTAACATTCAGCAATCAACTAGAACAAGATAAACTAATAAACATTAAAATCATCATGGCAGGTCCTAAAAATGGTGATAGCAGCAGCAGCCAACACTGACAGAGCCCTCACTATGTGCCAGGCCTTGTACTGAGCACCTTACAGACCTTACTTACCTCAGCTCATCCTAATGACATCCCTCTGCAGCTAAGATGCTGTACCGCTCTGCAAGGGAGGAAACGGAGGCCCAGAGGAAAAGCTCCTCATCCAAAGGATGAGCGAGTGGCAGAGCTGGGATTCAAATCCAGGATCCCGGGTCTGCCCTTTAGCACAATCCGGCCATGCCGGGTCACTTTCCTTCCTTGCCGCGGCATTCATTCCTCCCATGTCCTTAGATTTACTACATCTTTATATTTTAAGTCTATCCTCTCCCTTCCACTCTGCAACTGCCCTCGGGGAGGCTATTATTATTCTTATCCCTGACTACTAGAGTAGCATCTTTTAATCTTATTTTTTAAAATTCAAATTCTGAATAGCTTCCAGGGAATCCAAAATATTTAATGGTGTTGCTTCACTGTTTAAGCCATTTAATCTTTCCTCGGTGCCCAGAAAGGCAAAACTCCTTGACTTGGCTTATAAAACCCTCCCAAATCAGGCATTAGCCTCTCTGAACAAGTCTTTCTGTCTACACTTTCCCATGAGACACCTGTACTCCAGCTACACAAAATGACCAGAGCTCCTGAATGGACCACATTCATATCTTTGTCCAGTTGGCATGTGCTATTTTTCCTGCCAGGGCATCTTCTCCTCTCCTTACCTCCCCTCCACCTCTTCTCTTCCACCTCCATCTGACGCACTCCTATTGCTCATCCTTTAATGGTCCAATTAGCTGGCACCTCTTACAGGAGGCCTTCACTGAATTCCCAGGCTTAAGCATCCTGTTTCATCATACTACTCTCATAATAAATCACAGCTCTTCAACCTATTCCACTGTCGGATATTTGTCTATTTCCCTTCATATAAGCTCCATCAAGGGCAAAGAACTGTCTCTCATTTCCATTCTTAGTGGCCAGCACAGTGCCAGACTCAGAGTGGCTGTTCAATAAACGTTTGCTGAGTGCACAAAAAGGAAAACTTGATTCAAATCTCGACAGCCAGGGCCTGGTCATGGTTTTAATACCAAATCCATTTTATCCTGGACAAGTCATTTAATGGAGCTGGACCTTGTTTTTCTATCTGCTATAGAAAAGCTTAATTACTTATAGACTCTTTCCTTCATCATCCTCCTGCAAACAGCAGCTTATGACATAGTTTGCCTCTAAAACAGTGATGGGAAAAGTTGTACAAGGAAAACAGCTCAAGCTTCTGGAGAAGTCTGGCCTCACTCAGATGTACCTGCACTAAACAACCCTAAAACCTAAGGGTGAATAAGAACCAGAGGTGAGGAATGGGTCAGCTTTTTTGCCTCTATCTCATCAACAGTTTGGGCCAAATGTTTCTACTGGCCTCACCAAGCCCTCCACTGGCTCCTGGTACCACTGGTACCCTGATACCACCCAGGGAGTGTTCGGCGACATTTTTCTAGAGAAAGACACTAATGTTTCCTCCTCAAATGAAGGACAGGGAAGGACATAAAACTAGAAAATAAAGGAGGGGAACAAATTCATGCAAAATAGGAGGAAAGAGGACTAACAGAAATGTTAAAAACTCAAGGCAAAATCTATCATGAGATTGAAAGGCATGTTGCAGAGCAACTGTAGTTTATTAGAGGTCCCACCACGTGCTGGGAGCCCAGAGGACACTGACATCACTACCACAGACACACAGCCCTGTGGGCACTTCGGTAAAACAAAAATCCTTTCCACAGTGAGCATTAAAAATAAAGGGTATCATAACGATCTGGAACAGAAAGGAAAGAATTTAAAAAGCGAAAAGCTGTGTGCCGTCTGTTTTTATCAGTTTAAGGGTTGGGAAATGTATCTAAAAGATAGCATTTATTTACAAGCCACTAGAAATTCAACCTCATTAACAGTACCTGAAAGGCTGGGACACCGCTCTTGGGGGCCCTTTCATATCATCCAACCTGCGGAAATCAAACACAAGTGCTCAAACATCACCAGGTTCACACAGTTAAGCGAAGACCAAAAGGGACACCATACGGAGTCAGATGACTAAAAATATTAAATTGGCAAAAGGGAAAAACCTTGCAAATAGATATGAGGACTTATTCACTTTATAAAATAAACCCTAGAAACAGCAGGAAATCCCTATTAGTCATTCTGTTTCATCTTGCATTTCATTTACAGCAAATGGCTTTTTAAGCAGAAGGTGGTATTGCATCCACTCAGGGTGAAAAATGTTTGGTGATGGTACCATGATGCTGTTAAGAAAAACTACATTCCAAAAAAGTAAGAAACTTTCTGAGAAGACAAAGAAAATAGAAAAACCATACTGGAACGAGCCTTCTAAAATTTGTGTTGTGGAGATTCTCTCACTTTTTTAGCCTATTTATTTGCCAAGTTATACTCTAACTTATCCCTGCCTCCCCCTTATGATTTCTTAAGAATCAAAGAAGGGCTGGCCCTGTGGCCATGTGGTTAACCTTCCACGTACTCCACTTTAGCCGCCTGGGTTCACAGGTTCAGATCCTGGGCGTGGACCTACTCTACTCGTCAGCCATGCTTTGGAGGCACCCCACACACAAAACAGAGGAAAACTGGCACAGATGTTAGCTCAGGGTGAATCTTCCTCACCAAAAAAAAAGAGAAAAGAATCAAATATAAATCTGTTTGAAACTAATTTTAATCAATATAAAGTAATTTCTTGGAATTTCAAAGAAGTAAATGGTGAATAAAAGAGACTGGCAATGTAAATCGATCTTGAAGACCCTTCCACTGACTTAGGTCATATACACAGTGAAAAGAGCACAGACTTTGAACAGTGCTGGGTTTGAATATCAGCTCATTCTAACTCCACTCCACTGGGAAGGATTTAACCTCTCTAACTCCTAGCAACCCACTCAAACGTGGGTGACGATGCACAGCTTTTGCGTTATCTCAGTTAATCCTCATATCCAAACTAAGCACCTAACATGGCTCCTGGCCCATAGCTGCCACTCAGCAAATGGTACATCTCTTGCATTTTCTAGTGGCAGTTGGTGGTTATTAGGAAGCACCAGGCTTGCTATCCCATCTTCTCATCTTACTATAGAAAATGATTAACTCCACTCTGAGCTGTATGAACCTTTATTTCTCAAGTCAGGAAACCAGGACTCAAGGCCCAGGCAATGGTGTGACCAGACCCAATCTGACTTAAGTGCTATAATGCTCCCAAATAACACACGGAAATTAAATTCCCTGTGAGTCTGTTTGACATTTGTCATACTGGCGAAACATTCTTCCTGGTATGCTTGTCTCTCACTTAAAAGTCAAAGAAAAGTAGCTATTTCCAATTATATTCATTTGTGGACTTGCTACTTCTTTCATTACAATAAGGAATCTTAATAATATCTACAGATTTTTGTACCTACATTGATTCTGAAACCTTTTTTTTTTAACCTAATCTGAACTATCAGTAGGTTTCAAATGTTGTGGTTAGAAGTCAAGTCCCATCAATTGATTCTGATGAGTAATTTCACACCTCGAAATGAAGATGGTTTATAACTTTACAAGCACAGACAGGAAATGCTTATTCAATTCTTAAAAATAGAAGGTAAGGCTAAGGAGTCAGGATACACCAAAGCTTGGCATACAGTACTTTTCTGCACACTCTAGATTTAACAAAAAAGTCTCAGCACACCTGTGAGGATTCACCACAAGACAGGAACCCCACTCACGGGAAAGGGAATTCCAAATGGAACTTGAAACAGAGTCCCAGATACAACCAACTGCTTAGCAGTTTAATGCAGAAGTCCAGAGACTGAGATGCAGCCGTTGCTTTCAATAAGCTCCTAAAACTTAGCTACTCACCACAGTGATAAAACAATACACAATTCAAAATGGTGATAAACCAAAAAACGAGACGTAAACGGGGTACTCATAGAATGACATTCAAAAGAGAGGATTAAATATTCTATCCACAAATGAAAGGACAATATAAATTTAAGAGTTTAAGACGCCGGCTCAGTGGTATAGAGGTTGAGTTGATGTGCTCTGCTTCGGCAGCTGGGGGTTTGCAGGTTCGGATCCCAGGCACAGACCTAGCACCGCTTGTCAAGCCATGCTGTGGCAGCCATCCCACATTAAATAGAGGAAGATTGGCACAGATGTTAGTTCAGTGACAATCTTCCTCAAGCATAAAAAAGAGTTTAAAATGGATCTACCTAAAAGCACAGGATGGTGAGGAGCGTGGTTGTCTCTGACTTTTTAAGGCACGTAGTTTGTCTCCCTGGGTTATACTATTTTTCATTTCCACATCTTCATCCTCTTCAAAATTATTCTGGAAAAAAAAAATGCATGTTCCATAGAAAGGTCATTATGAATAATTTTGTTTTATATAGATTTCTTAATAGATTATAGAGTATCTCATATAGACATATTTTATATAGATTATCTTAATATAGATTATTTTAAATAGCTTTAGTGCACTATGAATTCAGCAGTGTCCACTTATACACTAAAGAATGCTCGACTATTCGCCAATTAAACATACGAGTCAAACTGCAAATCAGTGAAGCACAGATGTGAATGTGGTAAAATTTAAAAGGAGCTGTTTGCTACATGGACCACAACTGAAGAGACTTTCACACAGATAAAATCATGCTTTGGAATATAACTCAGACATAGGCTAGCTCAAGAGACACAGTACAAATACGCTTCCAGATACTACCAGGATCCAGCACTTCAAATTCATAACTTGTTAACAAAAATGAAAGATAAAACAATTTAGGGTATCTATACTGAAACTTATTAACACTAGTAAAAGCACTCAAGACATTTCCAGAAAGAGTTAAAGCTTACTAATTGGGAAAGTGTGTTTCCTGCTGAAAAAAGTCTTAGAGTTTGAAAAATATAAGTACCATGCTAGGTCTTTTTGCATGCCAGCACACATTTAATTCTCACAACCAGCGGGGAAGGCACTGTTAACCTTAATTTAAAGATGAAAAAAAAGGAGGTGCTTATGGAAGTTAAAAATATTGCCCAAGTTCCCCCAAACTCTTCATGACAGAGCTATGATTTTAAAATCAGATTTCTTGCCCCCAGATGCAATGTTCTTTCTAAAATATCTGCCACAGCACACTAACATTGCACCAGTAAAGGATGCATTTTGCCCATTTCCTCACCTGAAAATATCAAAGGGCTTGAATTTGCTAAGATCCCTTCTAGCCATAATAGTCCCCTCTCCTCTTCAAAGCTAGAACTCTAATTTCATGAAGAATACACAAAAATATACTTCCTTCTGTCACATTCTAGTCATTTCTGACAGCCATTCCTGGATCAAAATACCTCTCCATTCTCTGCCACCTATGTTGGGTTCCATGGATACATGTGGGACTCAGTATGCATGCCCTGGGTAAAAAGACCACACCTCACTACTACAGCTCTGAGTTTAAAAAAGACATAAAAAGCACACAGCCAATAGGAAAGAAGAAGAAATGAGAATGATGAAGATGAGAGTTTCCTAGAGGAGGCCAATCCCTTAGCTGAGTCTTAAAGAATGAGTACCAGTGAAGCAGGATAAGATCACAGCAAGAGTCATCCTGGCAAGAAACACCAGTTCAACAGTCACAAGATCATGAAACCTTAACGTCAGAGGATTCTCTTAGAGTTCTAAGTTGCCTGTCCACAAAGTCTCCAGGAATAGGTTATATCATTCATCTCTGTCCATACAATCCCAGTGGGGGAGGAATCCATTTCCACCCAAGGAAGCCTGCAGGAATAGAAACCAGGAAGGCCTGAAGGCTAGGCTTGCTAGCGGGATGGTACACCGGAGAAGGTGAGCTTAGCTGCACCCACTCCTCAATATTTTGTGTTGTTACCTGGTGCTTGTACCTGATGGAAGGACCAGCACATAGCCAGAGTCTCCAGAATATAGGGCGAGGCCAAGACGTATACAAGCAATGATGAGATACGCAAGGAAAGCTTCCTGAAGGATTTGACAGGATCCTCATTCCAAGCAGTCAGTTTCATTGCCTAACGGGCACCTTCGTGGGAAAGCCAGGAAAGCTGGTTTGTCCACCCAACTGGAAGGGTCTTTGTGTTCCCAGCTCTGAAATGCCTTCAAAATTCTAAGGAAAAGTGATCCTCAATCTAGAATTCTAAAATTCAACCTATCAGTCAAGTATAAAAGTAGAACAAAGGTACAAAAATTTACACCCTACACAATCTTTCTAAGAAAACTCTTACAGAATGTGCTTCAGGAAAAAGGAAAGAAGACAACACGAGGGCCAGGAAAATAATGGGTTCAACTGGAGAGCGTGAAGAGAAGGCTGCAGGTCAGAACAACATACTCAGGCCAGAGAACAACCAGGCCAGGCAGGAAAGAAGTGTCTTCAGGAAAAGACAGGACTTGGTAAGATTTTTTTGCTGTGTTGAGATTTTGAAAAAATTTTAAATTGCTTGGCACAATTTGTTGGGGGGGGGAGGCGGAGGGTGGGATGAGAGTAGCATTATCTTTTCCCAAATACATAGAAAACTATGCAAATAAAAAGGGCAATTAACGCTAGGAAAAACAAAGAGAGTTCAACAAAGAAAACAGTCCTAGTGGACAACTAAGCTTAACAGTGAACAACATTTACATAGTAATAATGTACACATTATTGGGTTTAACCAAAACGTATGATATAGCTATACTGGGAAGCTAGGGGGAGTAAGGTGACAGTAAGGTAGGAGAGCTAAATGCCATCTACCATAACCAGGAAGCAATAGAAAAATGTCCAAAATTAATAAATTTTTCTAAAATAACATTATAAGCAAAATATTTAGAAATATGACAGTGAAAATATTAGTATAATTTGCTTAGAGTTTCCCCACTTTGGGAGTGGGTCTAGGGGTACAGAAAGGTGGGATAGGGGACTGGCATTTTTTAATTAGAATTCAATACTTTTTGATATTTCTAAAAGTGTAGTCATGTATTATTTGAAAAAATAAATACTAATTTAAAAGATCTACAGTTAAACAAAAAAATTAACAGTATATTTTACATTATAGTTACTTTACATGTGTTTTTGTCTCCCACTCTATTGTGAATCTTGAAGGTCAAGTCTTCTTTTTTAATTATAATACAATTCAAACATGAGGAAAATGACAAAAATACTGCAATGGCCATGCATCCAACTAGCCAGATTTTACTTTTTCTTTTTTTTTTTTTTTAGAGGATTTACCCTGAGCTAACATCCATTGCCGATCCTCCTCTTTTTTTGCTTGAGGAAGACTGGCCTTGAGCTAACATCTGTGCCAATCTTCTTCTACTTTGTATGTGGGATGCCTTCACAGCATGGCTGGTGAGTGGAGTATGTCCACACCAGGGATCCGAACCTGCAAACCCCAGGCCGCAGAAGTAGATCGCGTGGAACTTGAACCACTCGGCCACAAGGCCGGCCCCCTTATATATTTTTTTAAGCTCCTTCTCTTAAGGAGTTCACTTAAGTATTCTGCTCTCAAGGAAAAAAGAAAACATCACACACAAAGTCCTAGTTCTCAACCTCCGCAGATGAACACCATGTCTTTTCTAAAGAAAAATACATATAATTTACCATATAATACTTGTTTGTCATAGGTAATGACAAAATACAGACAAGAGTGAAAAAAATATTAAAACCACCTATATCCTTACTGTCAAAAGCAACGCACATTAGCATTCTAGCATATAGTCTTCCAGAACTTTCCCTCTGCTATCCATAGCCCCTTCACATATTTCTTCCTTACAAAAAGAGGCTGAATTATACATGCTGCTTTGTGACTTACTTTCTCACTTAAAAAATATATTGTGGAGGGCCTGGCCCCGTGGCCAAGTGGTTAAGTTTGCGCATTCCGCTGCAGGCGGCCCAGTGTTTCGTTGGTTCGAATCCTGGGCGCAGACACGGCACTGCTCATCAAACCACGATGAGGCAGCGTCCCACATGCCACAACTAGAAGGACCCACAACGAAGAATATACAACTATGTACTGGGGGGCTTTGGGGAGAAAAAGGAAAAAAATAAAATCAAAAAAAATATATATATATTGTGGAAGTGTTTCAGGGTAAAGTAAAACACCCTCTACATTATCATTCTTTATGGTTCCATAAAATTCCACTGTCTAGAAATACCAAATTTCATTTATTTTACCGTTTTCTTTCATCACTATAAACAGCTCCAACAAATATCCTCCTATACACACATGGGTTTTGAGCACTGTCCTATGACTGCCTTAAGATAAATTCATAGAAGTGGAATTGCTAAATTCATTTTAAGTCCTCTGCTACATATTATCAAATTGCCCTCCAGAAAAGCTGTACCATTTTAAACTCCAATTAGCAACATGTAAGAGCTTTTTATTCCCCAAACTCTTGCTAATGCTGCGTACACTTATTTAATCTCATACAACTTGATAGGCATAAATAGCATCTCATCATTTAAAATTTTGATTCCTTCATTTCTAGGGAAGTAGAACTTTTTTTTTATGTTTACCAGCCATGAAGATTCCCATTTTTTGAAATTTGGGTACATGGCATTTTCACATTGATTTTTTAGAGTTCTTTACATCAAAAAACCTTAATTTGAATATGTTGCAAATTTTCCTCCCCGTTGATTACCGTGAGGAGAATGAATTGGAGAAGGTCAAGAGTGTGGAGCAGGAGGAGGGGGGAAGCACAGGTAAGTGGCTACTGCAGGGGTCTGGGGAGAGAGGATGGATCAGATTAGGGTATTCGATGCTGCTTAGAAGGCAGGTCTGGGTGGCAGGGGAAGGAAGATCTAGATATGCAGGTCTAAAGAAACCTACTAAATATAAATCACATTATTTTTGTCTTCCTTTATTTTATTTCTGTGACTATTATATGAAGTTTGGGGCATTTTTAGGACTAAGAAGTATAGAACACATAAGCTATAAAATTCTCAGTAATTAATGCTACTTAGTGTTATTCAAAACATTTAAATTAAACTCTCAGTAATTAATGTTATTCAAAGCACATTTAAACTAAACTACAGAATTAAAAAACTAAAAAGCTACAAGAAAGAGGACTTTGGCCTCCAAGAATCTTTTTTTTTTTTTCTTGCTGAGGAAGATTCACCCTGAACTAACATCTGTGCCAATCTTCCTCTATTTTGCATGTGAGCAGCCACTGACAAGTGGTGTAGGTCCACGTCTGGGAACTGAACCCAGGCCACTGAAGAGGAGTATGCCAAACTTAACCACTAGGCCAACGGGGCTGGCCCCAGGAATCTTGAATGTGATACACAAACATGAATATAACTAAGCCCTGCATTTATTAGGGGCCCTATAACATATACTAGGTCATAAGCACCTGGGGGGTGGGGGTGTATATTAGAAAAAACAGTTCCACATATCAGGAGTCATGAATCAATCCCAAGAATTGGTGGACTTGGCGCAGTTTGAGGACTACTCATCAAGAGTTTTTTATACTAAACTCATTCCTCATAATGAACACAGTCATAAATGATGAATGCAGAAAACCTAACCCGGGCCTCCCTTATACCCTGGGGCTCCAGCCCCTCTCCCCAGAGTCCCAGTGCAGGTCCTCTCTCGCCCTAGGCTGCTCAGGGAGCAGCAGATTCCCTGAAACAAAGCCACATGGCTGCTGGTGAGCAACAGTGAAGGAGCCTAGTCCAGGTGAGACCCTCATATCTTTGCTCCCCAAGGAGAGGGGCCTGTTCTCAGACTCCCCATTGCCCTCTGGAGGGTCTGAGCATCAGCACTCCTTCTTTTGGATACCAGCCTGCCCTACATTAAGGCAAGCAAATGAGAGCAAACTAAAATACATAAAGAAGGACCATTTTTAAAGATCTACTGGGCTGGCCCAGCAGCATTGTGGTTAAGTTCACGCGCTCCGTTTTGGCGGCCCAGGATTTGTGGGGTTCGTGGGTTGGGATCTCGGGCATGGACCTACACAGCGCTCATCAAGCCATGCTGTGGCAGTGTCCCACATACAAACAGAGGAAGACTGACACAGATATTAGCTCAGGGCCCATCTTCCTCACCAAAAAATAAAATAAAATAAAAATAAATAAAATAAAATCTTAAAAAAACAAAAAAAGGTATACTTATTTACAGACAATGATCTAGCTAAAGAACAAATAATAGCGTAAAGAATGAAGATTTGTCTTATTCTACCAGTTGTTCTCTATGTATAGACAAGATGAAAACCAAAATAAAACGTGTCCACAGATTTCAGCTGGATAAAGTAATTACCTACTACTTACCAACACATTAATAAACGGTGATAAAGTCAGCTACCAGGGAGGCCCTGGTGTGTGCCATTAAGAAAAGA
Source organism: Equus przewalskii (assembly GCF_037783145.1). Lineage (NCBI taxonomy): Eukaryota > Metazoa > Chordata > Mammalia > Perissodactyla > Equidae > Equus > Equus przewalskii. The sequence continues at coordinate 742,173 of NC_091854.1, forward strand.
TCTATTGGATAAAATACAGCACACTAGGGAATAAAGATTGAAGAGTTATAATAGAAAAATGACATAAAAGGAGAGTTTGAAATAGAAATGAGTAAAAATAGAAGTCAAAGGACTGGAAGAAAAAGACGAAAATGGAATTTTTAGTAGATTTAAATGATTTGGCTAGGAAAGGTGGCTGTGTCATTTCTAAAATTCTTTTCAGCTCTCAGATGTTGAACCAGGAATGTAAAAGTTGGTGAAAGGCAGAGACGTCATGTTCATAACAAGCTGCTTCTGATCAATAAAAAGTTTCGATTTACTAGAGCCCCTCCCCTCCGCCCCCAAGTCCATCTTCTCTCTCTCCTTGCTGCCACTGGTTCAGAACTTTATTACCCGCACCACTCCCCCATCACCACCTCCCTGGCCTTCCCCCGCAGCTGCACACAGACTCCAGCACACATTCCACACCACAGCCACAGTGATCTCCCCAGCCGTGAGCCTGTGTGCGGTCACTCCCATCTAACAGCCTCTGGCGGATCCCAGAGGCATTCAGATTGGAACTGGAATGCCTTAGTGGTCCTCAGAGTGGAAAGGGAGGTGCTCAAAAGTAGAACCTTAGAGACTTAATTTTTACTTCCTAGATTTTTTCCTAAGATTCACCCTTCTCGTGAGCATTTGACGTAAAAGGGCGAAGGATTTTATAAGTTACAGTATCTCAAAGATGTATTTAAAACACTGCATTTTTATTTACCTAATTGTCAATTTATGTGAACTCTGCTGAACATTAGCAGCATCTGTATCTAATTAATAACTCTAAGTCAAGAGCATCTACTGATTGGTGCGCTAACATTGGACTGCTGCCCATGTAAGAAAAGAAAAGGTAAAAACAATTGCAATTCCAGGAGAAATGTGTTAAGACAGGCTGGCTAAGGTTATGTTCAAAATGACTGTATGTGACATACAGCCACACTGAGGACCTCACGGAGAGGCGTAGGGCACAGGGAGAGGCTCAAGGTCGGGTGGCTGAGTACGGACTCTGGAGCCAGAGAGCCTGGGTTCAAATGACAGCTCCACCTCATATTTTGTGATCTTGGACTGATGGCTTGATTTACCTCAGTTACATCAGCTGTAAAACGGGCTTAGTAATAGTGACTATTTCACATAGCTGTTGTAAGGATTAAAAGGGCTAATCCACGTAAAGGCTTAGATCAGCGCCTGCACATAGTGGGTGCTATTTACATTGTTGTTACACTCTAAGCTCCTCATTTAACTCCTTAAATATCTACACCTTAAACAAAGTGCTTTAAATTCCATCTTCTTAAAGCGCTTTTTTTATAACCCCAATCTGTAACAGACCCTTAGACCCCTGAACGTCAAAATGAGCACTTACTGCTGGTGCTGTTTTGTGTTTCAGCAAATGCTACCTTTGGATAGCCTGGATTATTACCAATTCCAGGCCTGTGTTCTTGTTTTTCTATGAAACTGTAAACCTTCGCCATATACTCCAGTGATATTCACGAAGGCCCTGTGGGTTGGGAATGGACTCACGACAGGGCAGACAGAAGCTGTGGTCTTTATGGAACACCTCACCGAGCAGGGAAAGAGAGGGGAGGACCACAGAGGACGAGGACAGGCAAGGCAGGAGCTCGGAGCAGGGAGCCCGACCTAGACCCACGGGCTGGGCTGTGTGTATTCACAGTGCCTATCCCAGCGCTGAGGACCAGGTTCAATAAAGGTAAAGCCTCCGTTTTTGAACTCTACTAAGTGGGCTAAGAGAATCCATTAAAGCCACAGCCTAGCCCCTTACTATGGCCTGACTCATTCTGGTCGATACTTTTGGTTATTTTCCTTTCACCCACCTCCTAAGTACTGAAAAAGTATATATTCAAATTCCCAAATCAGGTAACGACAGAGCTTCCTAATAATCAATCCCTGGAAAGTTCCTGTGGGCCTAGAAATCAAAAAATTATTTAATATCTTTGCTTTCAATCTGACTTAACAAAAAAAAAAAAAAGAAAAAAGAAACCTCTAGAGGAATACTGCCCTTTTGTACTTTCTTTATGTACAAACTAAATAAATCCACACTTTCCATGGGCTTGTTCTGAACACAGGTATGGAACTTGAAATATATTAAAATCCTCACAGCATCCTCAACTTATTTTCCCACTTGGAATTCACAAGAACGATGAAGATAATCACTCACTCTATTACATTCACTTTTGAGCAAACTAACTCCCCAAATTCATGTAGTGTTCTGGAGCTGGCACCAGATAAGCATGGCCAGAAATGGGCTTAGAGGAGTTACCTGCACAAAGCATCATCTAACTATAGAGTGGTCCGAAACCTGTATATATGTCCCTGTCTAAAATCTCAACACACCATCGTTCTCTGGTATTTCTGAATCCGTTCATTTCTGTCCTCTAATTTCTAAAGCAACAGCACTCCTGAATGGCTAGAGCTAAAATCACTATTTTGGGGGGTGCAGGGAATAGAGAAGAGGAGGTAAAACAGCCAACATCTAAATTGTAAATTTCAATCCTATTGCATTCCTTACCCTTTCAGTGATTAAAAAATGTTAATTATTCTTAAATTCAACAAATTGGGATCTAAAACAGTATGAGAATGAACTATTCTAACTACCAGATGTGAATTTAATACAGATTATGATATAGAAGGCATTATGTTCCTACGAGATAAATATTTCTCAAATAGATGGATAAATTCTGAGCGTCTTTTCAGAGGTCATAACTCAAAGCCCTATTTACTTGACCTTAACCCGGGAAGGAAATGCTGACCAGGGCAAGAAAAATGTTCCCACTTAGCTGTATTATCACATAAAACTGTCAGTTCAGATCCCTTTTGTTTGCTTTGAATAGGCCAGCCTACAACACAGAGACAAGAATATGTCAACAAAGACTCTGAACATCAACATGACCTTGGCTAAGATTTATATTTGCTCAGGACAGATGACTCAAACAAGTAAACTCAGCCACTTCATCAGGGGCTGTCCTGGAAAATATACCACAGGGGCTGAAAAATCAGTTCTTTCAGCAGTCACCATCCTTTGTCCTGCCCCTATCTCCAAGCCCTCCGGTTATCTTTCTTGGTGAAAGAACCCTGTTGGGGATTGCTGATTTAAGAGAGCCGTGATGCATTCCTTCCATTCTGCGTTCCCTGAGGGCGGGTCTAATGGGTCACTGCCTAAGAGAATGTAAATCTATACTTGCTCCTTAATAAATCTTTTTAACAGCTTTTCTTTGCTCCTTTAGGGACATAAAAATATAAATATAAATCAGGTGCTTAGCTTCACCTCAGGCACACTGTGGTAGAAGAGCTAAACTAACAGTTAGACCCCCCAGCCTCAAGGTGGTTCTACGACTAAATCAACTCTGTGACGTTGGACAAGCAACGAATTTTGTGAGACCTTGGTTTCTGACCTGCGCAAGAAGGGAACAAAAACAAATGATTCCAAGGTTGCTTCTAGCTCCAAAAATGCCCATGATCCTAACTCTTAGTAAATCACTTCCACTTATATTTGGAAGTAGCAGAGTAGAATAGAAAAAACACAGATTTGGAATTAGACAGACAGATTGGAATCACTGAGGTTAGGACTTCTCTGATATTCAATTTCCTTACTGTAAAATAGAGATAATATTGCCTAACTCACCAAGTAATTACAGAATCAAATCAGACAACGTACGTCAACTGTTTAACAGTGGTTTGTTTATAAGAGAGACCCAATAAAAAAGAGTTGCCCCTAGTTATGTTTTCAACCCTGGACTTGCTTTAGAAATCAACATGAATTTGAGGCTTTCAAGGTCCCACTCATGCAGTATACACTCTTTCTTTAATTGTCAGATTAAAATTTTTCTTCTTGATATCTATTCTCCATTTTCAAATAGAAAGTTTGCTTTTCTATTTCCTTTTGGAAATATTCTCCAAACCAGAGTGGCCTCCTTTAAAACTGTACTCCTTAAATTACAGCTTTTCCTTTTTAAGGATAATTGCTTTCTTTGCTCTGATTCTTGCTTTATAGGTGAATGATTCTACACCTAACAATTTGGTACTCTCAGCATCTCAGAGAAGAGATACTGCTACGTTATATGTGTTCAACTGGGAAACAAAGAAATGCAGAACGGAGACACAAAATCTTCCTGGGGAAAACTCACCTCTCCAAATCTTTCCACGTTTTGTATTTTAGATAAGTTTCCACCAATACACATATCATCCAAGCTAGAAAGAATTTTATTAATACTTCCATCACTGGATGGTCTATTTTTCAGTTTAGATCGGAAAATGTCTCCTTGGACCCATAATGATGCCTGTTTTCTGTGAAAAGGAGAGAAAACAAAATAATCTGTAAAATAAATTACTATCATCTCAGCAGCATGATATCTTATAGATAAAAAGATTAGTGGATAAACATTTACAAATCAGACCAGAGAATTATGAAATTTTAGAATAAAGAAAAATAGTTACTTTCTGAAAGCCAAAATAAATTTTATTACAGTTCTATATTAAACACAAATACCCATCTCCCAGTCTATCTCTCTACAGCCATCCATGGGTTGACTACTAACGTTCTCAAATGCTTAGAACAAATTCCGCAGCAATAAAGACTGTGAGCCTATTTGCCTTTTAAATATGAATTTGAAATCTGTAAGGCATTTCTCAAATAGCAATTTGATATGTTTATAAAAACAGCTAGAATAAACTGAACTCAAAGATATACGAGAAGGAACTTGAGTTAGACAGATATATTACCTGAAAAGTACTCAACAGCTAATTATGTGTGGCACAATGAAAGACACTAAACACATAACTTTAGAAACCCACGCTGAGAATCTAAAAGCAAGACTTATAATCTCAGTTAGATTATCCTTTGAGAAAAAGAAAACATGTTTAAAGTTCATTTGTAAGTTTTCTTTCTTTCAATAAGGCATAATGCAACTGTTTTCAAGGTTATAAGAAAAGAACTTAAAATCTGTAAATAAAATGACGTACTGGGGCTTTTATTTTTGGTTGGTGGAGTCACCTTTATACATTTCTGGTAAGATATATGACCCTGTAGAAGTTTTCATTCTTTTCTATGCCACACTGTACGGAATAGAATTAAACTAAACACATTGTGATTCATCATAAGGGATATCAACATCCAATGAAATAATAGCATTGTCAAGGAGATGCCACCAAGAAGAACATAGATTTATTTTTTAAGACAAAAGGAAGACTGAGTAATACCTTCTCTCAAAGGTTCCACATATCACATAAAATTCAGGTTAAAACTTGAGGAGAAAAAACAACAACAAAAAACCCTCCCTGAACTGTATTGTCTCTGTGGGACAATAAAAGGAAATCCATCTTTCCTTTTAAACAAAGTTTACTCTCAAATCAGAACTTTATTGTGTATGGTTAAACACTGTTGAAAGTCTTGAAGAAAAGATTAACTTTTAAATTACAGCAAAATGTTACATGTGCAATCCCTTCCACCAAGCAAATCCACATCTAGGTATCATCCTATAGAAATACACACTTGTATACAAGAGACAAAAACGCTTGTTGCAGCATTATTTGTAACAGCAAAATACTGCAGACACCCTAATGGACAACCAGCTTATTAAATTATAGTAGATCCATTCTGTGAAATATTATGTAGTCAGTAAAAAGCCTGGGATGGACCTACACGGGGTGACAGGGAAGAGTGGCCATGATATAAAGCATTAGTGAATGAAAAATATAAGTGACAGAGTGCGGGAAGTGTGATCCCATTTAAACAAACAACAAAAAAAGAGGGAAAATGTTACAATGTTAACGAAAAGTTCACAATTATCTAGAAGAATATACCCCAAAATATTAACTAGTTACCCCGAAGAATAGTGACAAAGGAAACTTTGGCTTTCTACTGCATAATGTCTACGTTGTCTGACTTTTTTAAAACAGTGTGCCTCATTTGCTTTTGTAAAAAATAAGTGATCTGAAAATTAATGAACAAAAATAGAGATCAAAGCAGAATAAAGCTAGAGTAAGCATGAAGAGGAACCTTGAAAGTTGATATCACAAAAGACAGCAGGCAGCACATCACTGCATTGTTTTAACATTCTTCATAAGTATCTTTACAAGTCAGGAGAATAAGTGCCAAAATGTTAACAGCGTGGCGTGGGACTGGATGGCTCAGGGGCTTTCTCTTTTTCAATATAATATCATAACTTACTTTCAAACAAGAGGTTTTACTTTTTGCTCATTTCTCAATATTTTCCAAATAAGGCAAAAGAAAAAGAGAAATACCTTTAGATCCGATTTCTGAGACACCAGCATAGAGGCTCGAGATATAAAATATGCTGTCCCAATATAAGACTAACTTACCACTTATAACATTGTTCTAAAATCAAAACTAGCTTAAATCACCTTTAAAAACTCCCAGGATGTTTCTAAATAGATTAAATTTAAAAACAAAAATCTGGTGAATTTTTAAATACATGAATAAAATTACAACTCCAGGAATCTATACAATAGGAACCTATACACACCAATTCAATAGGGAGTGTGGCAGGATTTACCTTCCATTGTGGCAGATTTTTTTGCTTTCTGAAAGCAAACCACTGAGGAGTATTTTCTCAGCTTATGACACGTAAACCGATGAGACTGGCATAACCACCAAGTCATGTTTCATTTTTCGATACCAGCTGTAAAAATATGTATTCAAAACAAATTTTCTTAATTTTTTCTTCCCTTGTAGAAATCTCCATAAAACCATGGAACAGCCTTCCTGATACTTTGCATCTTTAAAAATTCTTGCATTTGTGTTTTTATTCCTCCAGACTTTTTCCAATTAATGTTATATTTAGCATAACCCTTTATCTGATGCTTGAGTCTTATATCCTTCCAATACTAGGAAACAAATAGCACAGTCCTTGATAGAGTCTGAACAGTTAAAAAAATAACTATTAAATTCATAAATGAATGTCTTGGGCCTCTGGTCAAAATTCCCACTAACAAAGAACTACTACTTCACAGGGAGAAAAGACTCAGCTCTGGCAGATAGTGAAAAGTTCAGTTAGAAGAAACACACACACAAAAGATAGGGATATGCAGATAAGACAGAATTCCTGTCTCTCAAGAAATCCCCAGTTTACTATGAGAAAAGTCAACAACTGAAATCCAATATTAGAGCCCTATGACCAAGATTTACTTAGGACTCTAGGAGAAAGGGCCCCTAACTCAATCTGAAAGAATCAGAGAGAAGTTCTCTGAGAATCCAGAAGTATCTAGAAAGATGAGCATGACTTAGCCAGATAAGAGTATTCCCAAAGCAAAGAAAACAATGTGGGCTGGAAGAAACAGTGGTACCAAAGCATACAATATGTTTTAGAAACCGGGTTGTCTGAAGCAGAGGATTTGAGAGGAGAACGGGGTGGGAACCAGCTCATGGATGGGCCCTGCATGCCATGCTAAGGAATTTGAATTTGATCTCAAAACTGAAGGGAAGACTCTGTAAGGGTCTTTAGGAATAAAAAACATGAAGTGGAAACAGAGGCAGAGAAGTTGGAGGACCTAAGAGGCTAAATTGAAAAAAATTCCAATTCCAAAATGTTATAAAATAAAAACTCTGATGCTGCTGCCAACCTAAAGATGAAAATTACAAAGTGACACCTTTCACTTGCGCAGTTTAAAAGACTCAATCTGTCCCGTCACAGGAAAGACTTGACTTGAACCTGAATATTAAAGATGAATAAGGTGTCAAAGCTGATTTGTGTGTTGCTAAGCGATGCTGTACGCAAGTGCTTCTTAAGAAAAAGCAGCACTTCCTGCAAATACCTTTTTTATTGACAGTGGAAACCACGCTAGCTTTTATTGTGGTGTCTATTACTCCTTAAAAGCCTCATCTCAAACAGAAAAAGTAAAACATGTATTTTTAAGTATTTAGCATTTACAAATCAAATCCTATGAAGCTAACACATTCGCTCAAAGTAAATCCTCCAGTAATGCAGTGCATTTTCTAAGAGAGTGGCATTATTGACACTTTACCAAAAGAACGTGTGCTTCGAAATGACAGGAAGAGATCTGTCTTGACTTGCATAGAGAGCCAGTATTGGGGTCACTGTTTTTGGCCACGTCCTTGCCCTGAGTTAGTCAGGTTTGGGGCTAGCCAGGCCAGAACATAAGAAAATAACTAACTATTATGAGCCAAGTCATTGTTAATTCTTATAAAGAGGCTTCATGAGTCTTTTTAAAAATCTGCTTTTAAAATTCCTCTAAAGAATGTCAAGTCAGTAGTATTGTTATAGATATTTCTGGTTGTGAATTCAGAACACAATGACAGTCATCGCGCAGCTTCTTCTGTTTGTAGCTGACCCCTTCTCCCTCACTTCCTTGAATGCTACCTAATCCTACTTCCACACCATCCTCACTCTTTATCATTTCTTCATCCTGGACACATATTTTTCCAGTACGCCCCGACCCTGACCCTAGTGTCCAACCACAGCCACCATCTGTTCACTTTGTACAGAGAACCAACCCACTTTCCGGCTCAACCTGGGCCTACTCTAGCTGTGACTTGAGCAGCAATCTGCCCTGAGTAACTCCTACACCACAACCCCAAGACTATTACGGAAACTGAAGTAGTTCCTGTTTTAAAGAATTAGGCTAATGAAATGGTCTAACTTGATATCAAGAGAAGACAGACCAGAAAGCAGTACCCAAGATTCAGGAGGTGGAGGCGAGACAGGCATTCAAGGAGTTGTACGTGCACTTTGGCACAAATGGAAGATTTCATAGCAAGATGTTTAGAAAGAAAATTTATGAGGGTATTGGGGAAGGCTCTCGATTCTGAAACACATACAAGAAAATGCAGCTAGAAGAGGAGAACTGAGCTGGGGAATTCCTAAAAAAGATTCAACTAGCTAATTCTGGTTTAGGTATAGAACCCCACAATCAGGGGCTGGATCATGCATATCATGCTAAAATACAAACTTGACAACTAAAACTAACGCATTATTGCTTACTTTTTTTTTTCAACTCTAACCCTTTTTACACAGGAAACAAAAAAACGATTCCATCTTCAAGATTATCTTCAGTAATTGGCATGAGTATTTCAAGATAAATTTCTGATGCTACCATTGCCAAAAATCCCTATACATACTTTATCCTTAATATTTGAACCCATACTAGGATTTTATTTTTGCTTAGCCAATAGATTCGATGCCAACTGACAGTCAATAAATGGATCAAGTGATTTAACAGTAAATACTGAAAAGCAATTCAGAAGTTTTTATAACAGTGTTACTGAAAAAATGTGACTGTCAAATAAGTAGTGCAACTCAAACCTATGCAATGTACTTTTTATTCTAATAAATAAACCACAATATTATCTACGATTATTTTAAATTCTTCTGTTTAAAGCATTTCAGATTTTAATTTCTATATTTTAGGAAAACAAAGTTCTTAAATCTCTAAAATAGATTATTAAAAAAAAAAATCCACATTCCTTGACCTATTACATGTATCTCAAAATGACAATAAAAAAGAAAATAGTAAGAATTAATTATAATCAAAAATTCAAGCCGCTATTGTTAGACATAGTCAAGCATTTTTCTCGAACAAGTTTTCTTCATCTTATTTTTGGTAATTTCCTGAAATATAACGCAATGGTTGAACTATTAATTTCTATGGTTGCTCAATCCAACTGTGAAACTTACCAAATGCTGTAAGCACCAAATTGAATGTGGCATAAGCTGATAACCACAAACCCTTAATATACAATGTGGTTGGTGGACCAGTAGCATCGCATCTGGGAGCTTGTTAGAAACGCAGAATCTCAGGTCTCACTCCAGACCCACTGGACCAGAAACTGCATTTAACAAGATCTCCAAATGATTCCTAACACACTTCAACATTTGAGAACTGCAGACAAGTGAAGGGTTACAACTAAATTAGAATACCGAACAATATCCAAATGACTGCAAGCCGATCCATGATGATAAAGCAGAATGGGGAAATCTTTGATTTATGGATTTAGGAATGAAAAAGAGTTCAACCACAAAATTGTCATTTCCTTAAAGATAACTTCATTCAAAATGGAAGCTCTACTTCGCAAAGACAGAACTCCCTGCAGGGCCAAGTTTTGGCTTCATGTGAGTTCTCTCTGTCACAGGAGGAAATCTAAAAATAAAAACAACAAGATCATAGCAGGTCCCATAAGTAAAGGATCACTGTGAGCTGAAAGTCTCCACAGGAACCCGATCCCAGGCCTTCAAGGATCCCGTTCTAATGAATGAAAGCTTTAATGGATCATGATCCAGAGGTCAGCACAGTGCCACACAGTGAATGTTCAATAAATAGAATGCAACAGATCATGAAAGCAGCCTGATCCCATCTTTAGACTTCTACAGGCTGTCTCTGAGAAGGGTGAGTTTAGACTTGCTCAAGAATAAAGGAGATGCCTTGTGCATCATTTTAAGAACTTTGGGGATGTTTGGTAAAAGACATATTTTGGGTTCAGAATGGTATTTTTAGCTTAAAAACATCAGCTTTAAACGTAGAAAAAGACTTGATGGTTGTTTTGCAAACAACTTTATTTATATCCTAGAAAAAAAAGTTAAATCTAAAATTTCAGACTATAACAAAGGAGAGGTCTTGATCTGCCAACACATAAATTCATCTACTCACAAGGATGCTAACAAACATTTCTCTTGCTGCTGGTGACACAGAGGAAGGTTTCCTCAAGACACAGAAACCAAATACCTGGACATGTTTTGGTGTTCAAAGACTAGCAGGATGTGACAAAACCGCTTTCCTAGTGTCATAGATTTAGAATTAACATTACCTAAAAAGCACTGAGTGGATTTTTCACCTCCAAAAGAATACAATCCCTCTAACTTGTTCAGTCATTTTTGAGAGATGAAAACCTATCAGAAAACTTTTTAATCCTTTTATTTCTTTCCTAATGAACCTGTTACTTATTCATGCTTTTGCGCCATCATTGACGTCACTCTCTTCATCTCTCCTATCATTAGTCAGTCTTCAAAGCTCTTCATCTCTCCTATCATTAGTCAGTCTTCGAAGCCTGAGATTTATTTCCTTGAACTGTCCCTGGGACCCATCTCTAACTCTTCAGTCCAACTTCCAGCCCCTTCAGCAAGTCCCCAACCCCATCTGGATTACAAGTCTCCTTTTTAGCCTCTCGGACTCCAATCTCCCTCCATCCCATTCATCTTACACATTGCTGCAGCCCAATCTTCCCTAAACAACATGTGGATCACAGGGCTCTCCCACATCAAACACTCCAAAGGAGAAATATGATGAATAAGAGAAAAGTTCAACTATGCATATATTACTATAAATATATACTGACATTCTACACAGATGTATTAGTTTCCTGTCTACATAAAGCTGCTGTAACAAATTACCACTAACTCAGTGGCTCAGAAGAACACATTATTTCCTTTCGCACAGTTCTGGAGGTCAGAAGTCCAATATCAGTTTCACTGAGCTAAAGTCAAGGTAGTGAAGGGTTGTTTTTTTCTGGAGGCTTTGAGGAAAGAATCTGTGTCCTTCCCTTTTCAGCTGCCAGTGACTCCCTGTTTTCCTTGGTGTCTGGCCCCCTCCTCCAGCTTCAAAGCACATTAGTCCATCTCTGTTTCCATCATCATATCACCTTCTCCTCTAACTGACTCCTCCTGTGTCCCTGTGATTACATGGAACCTACCAGAATAATCCAAGATAATCTCTTCAAGATCCTTAACTTGATCACATTTGCAAAGTCCCCATTTATAATTTATCAAGTGGGGTTTATTCCAGGGATACAAAGCTCATTCAAAATTAAGGGAAAAAATATCAATGGAATCTGCCTTAGTAACAGGCTAAAGAAGAAAATCACATGATCATATCAATCAATGCAGAAAAAGTATTTGACAAAATTCAACTCCCATTCATGATAAGAACTCTCAGAAAAACAGAAATAGAGGGGAACTTTCTCTACTTGATAAAGTACATCTAAAGCAAACCTCCAATTAACATTATACTTAATGGTGAATGCCCAGATGCTTTCCCCTCCCAAGACTGGGAACATGGCTAGGACGTCTGCTCTCACCACTCTTCTTCGTCATAGTGCTGGAACTTCTAGCCTGTGCAATGAGGAAAGAAAAGGAAATAAAAGACATACAGATTGGAAAGGAAGTAAAACTGACCCTATTTGTAGACAACATGATTGTCTGTGCATACATCCCCAGGAATTCATACACACACGGTCCTAAATTTCAGGATACAAAATAAACATATATAGAAAAGCCAGTTGTAGGGCTACATACTAGCAATGAACACATGGATATGGAAATTAAAAATATAATACCATTTATAATCCCTCAAAAGCAAATAAATACTCAGGAGTGAATCTAACAAAACAGGACTTGTATGCTGAAAGTTACAAAATGCTGATGAAAGAAATCAAGGAAGATCTAAATAAGCGAAGAGACACATTGTATTTATGGATTATAAGACTCAACAATAGTAAAGATGTCAATTCTCCCCAAACTGATATAGAGGTTTAGCACATTCCTATCAAAACTGCACCAAGATTTTTTGCAGATATGGACTAGATTATTCTAAAATTCACATAGAAAAGAAAAGGAGGGTGAGTCCTGGTGGCCTAGTGGTTAAGTTTGGCACGCTCTGTTTCAGTGGCCTGGGTTTGCTTCCCAGGCACAGACCTACACCACTTGTCTGTCAGTGGCCAAGTTTTTCAGTGACTCACATAGAAAATAGAGGAAAACTGGTAACAGGTGTTAGCTCAGGGTGAATCTTCCTCAGGAAAAAAAAAGAAAAGAAAAGAAAAGGAACTGGCGTTGCTAAGACAATTTTGTTACAGATGGAGAAAATGAAAGGAATCATTCTTCTAATTTTAAGGTTCACTACATAGACTCAGAAACCAAGAGAGCGTGGTATTGGAGGAAGGATAGACACAGAGATAATGTAACAGGATAAAGAACAAAGTAAATAGATCCACACAAAGAAGACCATCCTATTTTTGACAAAGACACAAAAGCAATTCAATGGAGAAAAGATAAACTTTTCAACAAATGTGCCAGAGCAACTAGACATTCATAGGCAAAAAAAAAGAACCTTGACCTAAGTCTCATATCTTATACAAAAATTAACTCAAAATGAATCACAGACTTAATGTACACATATAACAATAAACCTTTTAGAAAAAACGTATGAGAAATTATGGGGGTTGAGGACTAAGCAAAGAGTTCTTAGATTTGATACTAATAGCATGATCTAAAAAGGAAAAAATGATAAATTGGACTTCATCAAAATTTAAAACTTTTGCTCTGCAAAAGACCCTATTAAGAAGATGAAGACAAGTTATACACTGAGAGAAAATATTTGCAAGCTATTTATCAGACAAAAGACTAGTAGCTAGAACATATAAAGAACTCTCAAAACTCAATAGTAAGAAAACAAACAACTCAGTAAAAACAGGACAAAAGATTTGAACAGACACTTCACCAAAAAGAAATATGAGTAGCAAATAAGTACATGAAAAGTTGCTAATTGTTACTTACTAGGGAAATGCAAGTTAAAACCACAATGATATATCATTACACAACTATCAGAATGGCTAAAATAAAAAACAGCGACACGGCCAAATGCTGGCAAACACAAAGAGCAGCTCGATCACTCACACATTGCTGGTGAGAATGTAAAATGGTACAGCCACTCTGGAAAATATTTTGACAGTTTCTTATGAAACTAACCATGTAGCTTACAACTCAGCAATTGCACTCTTGGGCACTTATCCCAGAGAAATGAAAACTCATAGTCACACAAAAACCTGCACACATTTATAGCATCTTTATTCATAATGGCCCAAAACTGTAAACAGCCCAGATGTCCTTCAACAGGTGAATGGTTAACAAACAGTGTGTATATTTCTACCTTGGAATACTACTCAGCCATAAAAAGGGATGAATTATTGATACATGCAACAACCTGGATGAATCTCCAGACAATTACACCGAGTGAAAAACACCAGCCCAAAAGGTTACATACTCTACGATTCCACATATATAACATTCTTGAAATGACAAAATATATAAAGGGAGAACCGATTAGCAGTGGTCAGGAGTTAAGGAGGGGAGAAGGGCAGGAAGGAAGTGAGCATGGCTATAAAGAGGCAATGTGAGGGATTCTCGTGTTGGTGGAAATGTGTATCTTAACTGAATCGATGTCAGTATCCTGATTGTGATATTACATTACAATTTTGCAAGATGTCAGCACTAGGGGAAAGTAAGTACTCCCTCTCCTCTGTTATTTCTCACAACTGTGTGTTAATCTACAATTATCCCAAAATAAAGACTTTAATTAAAAATATGTGTGTGTATGTGTACATATCGGATCACATCACTCCTCTGCTCAAAAACCCTCTGTTGACTTATCATCTCACTCAAAGAAAAGCAAAGTCCTCAAAGAAGGCCAAGAAGAATGAGTGATCTGACCCCTTCACGTCCTTGCCTCATGTCCCATTGCTCTCCCTTCAGCCATAGTGGGCTCAGGCACATCCCATTCAGAGCTTCAGCCCCTGTTCTTCCCTCAGCGTGAAACCTCTTCTCCAAAATACCCACACGATTTATTCTCCCACTTCCTCAAGATCTTTGCTCAAAAGTCTTTTCAGTAAGCACCCCACCACCACCCTATTTAAAACTGCCTTCTCTTCCATTCCCTATTCTTCCCTGCTTTATTTTTCTGCATAGAACCTATTATCATCAGAGAAACTATACAATTTATGTATTTGTCTATTAACCACACAATCAACCAATCTCTCTCTCTCTGTCTCTCATGTGATCTCCACAGGTCAGAAATGAATATTTTACTTCAACTTCCCAGGTGCCTATAACACATAGTGGCTTTCAACAAATATTTGTGGAAGGATATGAGGGAGGGAAGAAAGGAGGGACCCCTGTGACCTGTGACAAGAGTGATATGGACAGATATATTAAAGACTACTGGGAAAAACGTAAAACCTACAGGTACCTGTAACAGCAAAATTCAATATGGGAAATTATTTTAAAGTTTTATCATTAGAAGCTTAGGGACACGTTTAAAAAAAGATCTCTGAAAGACCAGAGATGAAATCTTTCCCTCTCTTCTAAATGGTTCACATGTAACAAAGGAAGTAGACTTTTATCAGCTAATAGGAGGAACATGGGAAAGACAAGAAAAAACATTATTAGCATAAAATATAGCTTAGGAGAAGGCTTGAGGTTGTGTTTAGAAAGGTTAGAGAAACACATGTGAAATAAACTTTCCAGGCAGGATGGTTAGAAATAGTCAGGGAAGGAAATGAACAGAATTGTTTCGCCACCACAGCACCTCAGGCTCCCTGTGAGCAAGCACCTCGCCCAGGGGCCCACAGCACTGGCAGCAGAGCAGAGATTACCTTGGACCTCACGTTCCCCTCTCTACCCACCTAAGTAAGTGGTCCCAGTAGAAAGCTTGCTCATCCCCTTGACCACCATTCCCCTAGGAGTTGCTGGATAGAAAGTCACTTGATGCCCTATACCCTGTGGCCTCTACTGATGACCCACCAGGCTCTAAGAGACATTCAAACCAAACCCATCATGGCTCACATCCTGGTTTACCTCCGTCACACCACACGACCAACTCTTCCAGGTCATCCAACTGATGTATCAATTAGACCCTTATCTCCAGATGACACTTACGTCCCTAATTTCCCACCCCACCCCTCAAATCCATCTTATAACATATCCTTTTTAGAATATAGAGAAGGAAATGCTTCACAACTCATCCTATGAAGTCAGCATAACCCTGATACCAAAACTTAACGAAAGTATTACAAGAAAATTATACATTAATATCCTTCATGAACACAGACACAGAAATCTTTAACAAATATTAGCAGATCAAATCCAGCCATATGAAAAAATAACAGCATACCATGACCATCATGGCTCCACATTTGAAAATCAATGTAATTCACATTAGCAAAATAAAGGAGAAAAAACTATATGATCATCTTGATAGATATAGAAAAAACTGACAAAATTCAATACCTATTATTAATAAAAACTCTCAACAAACTAGAAATAGAAGGAAATTTCCTCATTCAGATAAAAGCCATCTATGAAAACCCCACAGCTAACACCATATTTAATGATGAAAGACTGAATGCTTTCCCCCAAAGATCAATAACAAGACAAGGATGTCCATTTTCACCACCTCTAATGCGGTACTGGAAATCTTAGTTATAAGGAAAAAAAGAGAAAAACTACAAGAACTAATAAGTAAAGTCAGTTAGCTTGCAGGAGACAAGGTTAATTTTCATCAGACTAAAGAGCTTCTTCAAGGCAAGGGAAAACAGGATTGAAAGAAAAAAACAGCCCACTAATTGGGAAAAAATATTTACAAGTTATTTATCCAACAAAGGGTTAATCTCCATAATATATAAAGAACTCACACAGCTCAACAACAATAAATCAAACAACCCAATCAAAAAATGGGCAGGGGACATGAACAGACATTTCTCCAAAGAAGATATAAGGATGGCCAATAGGCACATGAAAAGATGCTCATCATCATTAATCATCAGGAAAATGAAAATCAAAACTACACTAAGATATCACCTTACACCTGTTAGAATGACAAAAATATCCAAAACCAAGAGTGACAAATGTTGGAGAGATTGTGGAGAAAAAGGAACCCTCATACACTGTTGGTGGGAGTGCAAACTGGTGCAGCCACTATGGAAAACAGTATGGAGATTTCTCAAAAAGTTAAAAGTAGAAATACCTTATGACCCAGCCATCCCACTGCTGGGTATCTATCCTAAGAGCCTGAAATCAGCAATTCAAAAAGTCCCATGCACCCCTATGTTCATCGCAGCATTATTTACAATAGCCAAGACGTGGAACCAACCTAAGTGCCCAGCAAATGATGATTGGATAAAGAAGATATGATATATATATATATATACAATGGAATACTACTCAGCCATAACAAATGACAAAATTGTCCCATTCACAACAACATGGATGGACCTTGAGGGTATTATGTTAAGCGAAATAAGCCAGACAGAGAAAGACGAACTCTGTACAACTCCACTCATAGGTGGAAGTTAACATATAGACAAAGAGAACTGATAGGTGGTTACCAGGGGAAAGGGGGGGGGGTGGTGGGAGGGCACAAAGGGTGAAGTGGTGTACCCACAGCATGACTAACAATAATGTACAACTGAAATTTCACAAGGTTGTAAACTATCATAATCTTAATAAAAAAAATCAATGTCAGCAAAATTTTAAATTCTGCTTATTAAAAAACATACTATATACATATATATATATGACAAAGGACTGATATCTAAAATATATAAAGAACCACTACAAATCAACAATTTCAAAAAATTAATTTCTTTAATGGGCAAAAGACTTGGCCAAACACCTCACAAAAGATGTATATGTGTACGAAAAGGTGCTCAACATCATGAGCCATCAGGAAAATACAACTGGAGATATTATTTCACACCAACCAGAATGGCTTCCCCCCACCAAAAGAAAAAAAGGTTTACAATACAAAATAGTAGCAAAGATGTGGAGCAACTAGAACTCTCATACATTACCAACTAGCGTATGAAATGATTCAACCACTCTGGAAAACTGTGTGGCAATTTCTCGTAAAGTTAAACTACATGTAACCCATATGATCCAGCAATTTCATTCCTAGGTATTTAAATAAGGGAAATTAAAACATATGTCCACAAAAGGACTTGTAGAAGAATATTCATAGCAGCTTTATTCAAAATAGCCAGAAACTAAACATCACCCAAATACCCATCAACAGTTGTACGGATAAATACATCATGATATAGTCATACAGTGGAATACTCAATAATGAAAAGAAAAGAAACTACCGACATACTCAACCTAGATGAATATCAAAAACATTGTTCTGAGAAGAAAAAGAAAGCCAGACACAAAAGAATACATATTGTACAGTAGTCTCCCTCTTCCTGAGGTTTTGTTTTCCATGGTTTCAGTTGCCCATGGTCAACAGCAGTCCAAAAATATTAAATGGAAAATTTCAGAAATAAACAATTCATAAGTTTTAAATTATGCTAGTGTGATGAAATCTCGCACCATTCGGCTGGATCATCCCTTTGTCCAGCAGATCCACGCTGTACACACTCCCCACCCACTGGTCACTTAGTGGCCATCCTGATCATCAGACCAACTGTTGCAGTGCGGCAGTGCTTGAGTTCAAGTAACCCTTATTTTATCTAATAATGGCCCCCAAGCCAAGAGGAGTGATGCTAGCAATTCAGACATGCCAAAAAGAACCCGAAAAGTGCTTCTCTTAAGTAAAAAAATGAAAGTTCTCAACTTAAGGAGGAAAGAAAAAAAATCGTATGCTGAGGTTGCTAAGATCTGTGGTAACTTATATTACAGCACATTGTTATAATTGTCTTATTTCATTATTAATTATTGTTGTTACTATCCTATTTATCTAATTTATAAGATAAACTTTATCATAGGTATGTATGCAAAGGAAAAAACATAGTATACGTAGGGTACAGTACTACCATGGCTTGAGACACCAACTGGGGTCTTGGAGTTTATCCCCCACAGATAAGGGGGACTACTGTACATATAAAGTTCAAGAACAGGCAAAACTAATCTATGGTGTTAGAAATCAGAAAGTGATTGCTTCTGGAGTGTGCCAGGGGAAACTGAAAAAGGAACACAAGAGAATTTCCTGGGTGTTGAAAATGTTCTATATCTTGCCTTGGGCTGTGGTTACAAGGGTGTACACAAGTGTGAAAACTCATGAACTAAGACCTTTACATTTTATTGTATGCATATTATACCTCAATTTAAAAGCCTATGTGAATATATACTTTGTAGGAAAAAATCAATCAAATTGCTAAATGCCAGCTTTAAACAAGTAGAAAAGAAAACCTAAAAAATGATACCTTTTATAGTGCATTCAATAACTCAAACATCTAGGAAAAAATATGCAAAAGATGTGCAATACCTCAACACAGAGAACTAGAAATATTTTAAAAATTGAGAGAAATTAAAGAAGACCCAAATTATGGAAGGATAAAGACAATCTTGAACAAGATCAAAGCTGGAGGACTCACATTCCCAGACACTAGGACTCATTTTAAAACTGCAGCAATTGTGACATTGAGGTATTAGTGTCAAGAGAGACAAATTAACAAAGAGAATGGAATATGGAGTCCAGAAACAAACCCACACATGTACAAGCACTTGGTTTATAATAAAAGTGACACTTTAGAACAATGGGAAAAGGGTGATCTTTCCAATAAATTCTGCTGGGTCAGATAGACATCCACATGGGAGGGAAAGAGAACCTTGGCTCCTAACTCACAGCATGTTTTTTTAAAAAGCAATTCTTGATGAATTGTCAATCTAAATACAATAGGAAAATCAATAGAGCTTCTGGAAGATAACACAAAAGAATATATTCATACGTTGGGGTTGACAAAGATGTCTTAAATAGAATACAAAATGCATTCCTATAAAGGAAAAGATTAATAAAATCAGACTGCACCGAAATTAAGAAATTCAGTTCTTCAAAAAGCACTATTGCGAGAATGAAACAGCAAATCTCAAGACTAGGAGACTATATCTGCATTACATGGAATGGATACTGTGCTTGTATCCAGAATATTCAACTCCTACAAATCAACAAGAAAAAGACAAACAGTCTGACAGAAAGATGGGTAAGGGACATGAAAAGATATTTCATAAAACAGAACATACAAATGGCCAATAAATATGTGAAAAGATATTCAACCTCATTAGTCATCAGGGAAAAAAGCAAATTAAAACTACCAAACAAATTACTACTACAAACAAACAAAACATAATGGCTTGACTTTAAAAGACTGACAATACCAAGCATGAGCAAGTATGTGAAGACTGGAACTCGCACACACTGCTGATGGGAGTGTAAATCCACACACCTACTTTGGAAAACTCTTTAGCAAAATCCGCTATGGCTGAATGTTCCACTTATAGGTATACATCCAACAGATAGGTGTTGGATTTCATTTTTTATATCATTTCCAGATGATAGAAAATAGCCAAAAACTGGAAACCACCTAAACATCCATCAACAGAAGAGCTTATATGTCACATATTTGAACAACGGAATTTTATCCAGCAATGAGAATGAACACAGTATTACTACACATAACAATAAAGACAACGCTGAGTGAAAGAAGCCAAACAAATATACTGTCTGGTTCCATTTATATGAGGTTCCAAATCAGGCAAACCTCATCGATGGTGTTAGAAGTAAGAATGATGGATGCTTGGGCAGAAGAACTGGGTAGTGAATGGAAGGAGCACAAACGGGGCTGCCGGATACTGGCAAATGTTCTCTTTCCTGATCCAGAGGGAGGTCACGTGGGTACGTCCACTTTGTGAATATTTACTGAGCCTAGCTCTCAACCACCCACCAGCTCATTATACTCCATCCACACTAGCCTCTTTCTGGGCTTCAAAAGTGGGAAGTTTGCCCCCATCTGAGGACCTTTGTGTGCCTGCTGCCCAGGACGGGACTCAGACTGTGACAGCACTGGCTTCTTCTCACCCTCAAGGGTCACCCTCAAGAAGTCTTCCTTGCCCACTCAATCCAAAGGGCTCCCCCGCCCCCATCAATCATCCCCCGCCACTGCGTTAGTCTCTATCGTCATGTCACCATCAGAAATCACCTGGCACATAAACTCACACACTCATTTATTGTGTGCTCCTTCCACTAGCAATACTGGCAACCTGGGATTAAAAGACCTTGTCGGTCATGTTCACTGCTGCATCCCCAGGACCAGGAGCACCATCTGACAGAGTGTGCACCTAATAAACATCTGGTGAATGAATGAATGTCACCAATGCAAGTAGGTCTTCTACCAAGGAGTAAGTCAAGACACAGGCTTAGAAAGGAAAAAAGTGAGAAAAGGAGAGAACAAAAGAAATGTACACAGTCAAGGAAGGCAAAATACTACCTCTGGTGCCACTGAGAGGCATAAAGCAGATTAGGCCATAGACGGCCACCCGGAAGGAGGCCGTCTAAACGAAGCCTGGGGAAGCCCGTGAATAATGCAGACATTTTTCCACATTGGTGCTGTAAGAAATACCGCAAAATAGAGAAGGCACAGTGCCTCAGACAAAGAACCTACCTTCAGGAAGCTTCCAAGCTAGGAATTAGCAATGAATGATTTTCATACTTCAGTTATACAAGGAAGTCATTTCTGCACCTCAGTTTTTATAGAAAAATATCTGGAAAACTCTAATATGGACACACCTAAGGAAATATCTTAAGTTTTATAGTTTACGTATCTATAAATGAAAAAAAAAAAACTTTCTTCAGCCTAGTGTGCCCCTGCCTCATAAGCCTCATTTCTTCTGTTATTCTAAGATGAGGCAGAGAGAAGAGGCAGAGTAGGGAGGGAGGAAGCAGGAGCGTGCAGGCAGGAAGTGGTTCGCACGCCCTGAGAAAACTAAGTGAACTTGACCGTGGTCTCCCCATCTTGTGAGCTGCACCTAACAGAGCGCCAAGTGCAAGGTGAGGATTCAGTAGGCACCTAATGAATGGACATTCTTCCAAACAATGACATTAAAAGGCTGATTAAGCGGTTTAAGAACCAGGATTAGGAATGTTTTGGTTTTGGTTTTCTAATTCTAAAGATATTTATTCAGCATTTATTCAAACAATTAGTACAACAAGCACCCGCAGGGGACACAGCTCAAAGCTCCAGCTGCAGGCGCACAATGCAAAACAGAGGGTGGCGGAGGATCTGATAAAGCACACAGCTCTCGAATCACAGAATTATTTTATTTGTATCTCATAGGCAAAAACCTAGGAACTTCTGTCTTCTTAATGATCCTGTGCTTAGGTATTTTTTCTTCTGTATTCATCTGACTTCTGCCTCATTCTTTGAAGCTAAAGTTTAACTGCCCACTTTCAGCACTTATTTTCTTATCTGTTATTCCCTCTGGGATTGGCAACTAAAGTAATTCCTCAGCAGGCTCAAAGCCTTTTATCATTTCAGAGACTTACATGGCTTACATATGGCATCCTTCTGTGAAATTCTTGAGCATTTGTTTCTCACCAACATAAGATGATTTAAAGGGGAAAGGAATTAATTATACGGAAAAGAATGCAATTCAAAGTAGAGTCATCCCAGCATAAAAAGAAAAACAATGAAATTTCAATGTAAGATATCAGTAACTGATAACATTTCAGAGCTGGACCTAAACGAGCTAGTGCTAATTTCACCTCCTCATTTTATTAATGGGTAAATTGATGGAGATTTCTAGCATTTTTAAGGGGAAACTAGAAAGGGTTGTGCCCTTACAAGTTAAAGCACTCCCCCTTGTAGGCTGAGGTTTGACAAATTGTGAATGAATGACTGATGGAATTAACTAATTAATTTATAAGTATCCTTCTAAGTAACGGTCACAAAGCTAGTGGCAGGGCCAGGACTAAAACCCAGTTACTTTTTTCTTTCCTTGGTAACTCGTAAGTTGCAGCTCCATTAGCAGTTTAGTTAGTTCTCAGGAGAGCAGCAATGTCACGGAAATCACTCACTGACCTTAGTTGTGGGGTTTTTTTTCATTCCGCTTTTAGACACGCAAACAAAAGAAAAGAATGAAAAGCGCCAAGTGGGATGACACAAGAAAATTGCACCGTAGCCAGATCACACATAGAAAATGACAGAAAAAAGGTAGGCAGAGATGGCTCTGTGATTTTCCTCTCTCTCTCACCTGATCTAAAAGATACAAAAGTTCGAAGTTAAAATGCATTAGCTGTCAAATCAACAATATTCCATTAGAAGCACAGACTCCTCGAACAATGCAGCCATTTTATAACCACACGCTTGACACAGGCCACAACCGGAGGAAAAGAGGTGGCCCTGATCGGGAGCAAGGACGGAATGTGATGATGAAGACAATATACTTACTCTTCCAGGAAGTGCTGCTGGGGTCCTATAATGGAGCCTGGCCGGCAGATTCTGATCCAAGCAATTATTTCAGCGTGTGTAAACCTGTAGTGTTTCATGACATAACAGGCTATCATCGTCCCTGTTCTTCCAAGACCAGCTGTAAGAGAGGGAGACAGAACAAGAAATACAAAATACAACAGATGCACCCACAAAAACACTGAAATCAAACACTGTCCGGCAACTGCAGTGGTTTCAAGCAGAATGGAACCCAGACAATAACGTAATGCTTTTTACACGATGTTAAAAAGGTTAAAAGATAATTCTACCTTAAGAAATCTTTAACAGATAGATCCCATGATTAAAATAAACATATATAAGAAAATATAAAAATCAGAGCAAGGGTCTTGAAAATCCATGGAGTTCAACCCCTGAGGGGCTTTGGGAATGACTGTCATTGTGAGTATTGTTAAGACAAGGCTGGTTCCATGACAAGCCCTTATAAAGGTCCCCTGTCCATTGTCTCCATGATCCTCATCCTTGGCCCCAGCCCAGGCTGTAGATGAACCTACGGTTAACAGCCTGTGTGTGTGACCCCTGAGTCAGTAGTATAACTGATTATATTATCATGGCCATGGTTTTTAACCTATTTAAATGGTTAGTTTTTTTAACTTATTTTCCAATAAAGGATCATAGAATCAAAGTTAGAAGACACCACAGACATCATCAAGCCCCATCAATTACCTCACCCACGATGGTTTCAATACTATCTCTATCAGGCGGCAAATCTAACCTCTATTGAAATCAATCAGAGACCAGGATTTCATTATTTCCTCCATCAACAGGTATTGATGGAGCACCTACCACCTGCCAGGTACTGTGCCAGGAGCTGGGGATTCAGGGCCAAACAGAACAGCCATGGTCCCTGCCCTTGTGGAAGCACACAGCCCACTGAGAAAGAACGAAGCAAACAGAAGTGCTCCAGTTTCACTTCCTGAAGCTCCTGCATTTTTAAGTAACTTTTGTGTCAGTGTATTTTCTTTATGTTGAACCCAATTTCTGTTACGTAGGATAAAGTAATGCAATTAGAAATGATTTTCAAAGAAGTTTTGGTTACTAACATGAACTCTGATTTCTTCAAAGTGTTTTTACAAATTGTTATATTTTTTTCCTGTCTCCAGAGAAATAAAAGCGATAGAACTTTACATTTTAGCCAATCTTTAAAAAAAAAAAATACACACACACACACACACACACACACACACACACTAGTGACCTCCTTTCCCAAAAATACTCAAAAACTTGATCAAACTGTAGGTTTTCAAATATAGTGATTCTTGTCCATATACCAGAACAGCTGATGCCCAAAGATACTAACCCATTGACTCATATTAG
Source organism: Equus przewalskii (assembly GCF_037783145.1). Lineage (NCBI taxonomy): Eukaryota > Metazoa > Chordata > Mammalia > Perissodactyla > Equidae > Equus > Equus przewalskii. The sequence goes on from NC_091854.1 coordinate 766,528, forward strand.
TATAACAAGTGAATGTGGAATTCAGGACTTAGATCCCCCAAGTGTCCTGTTTCTCATCCCAGATTCTTTCCACTCTTGGCTCATCCGTTCACTTACTCATTCTACAAACATTCCACAAGTATTGACTAGGACCAACTGTGTGTGAAGCACCATGAGAGATGCTGGGGATAGAAATATGAAGACAAGCAGATGCCTGCCCTCGTGAGGTTTATAGTGCTGAGCCAATAATGCTTATTTACAGGCATTTTCTAAATCTTTCCATATCTGGATTCTTGAAAGTAAATTCAGTACTATAAACTTTTAAGTACCACCCATGAGCAAGGCACTGTGCTGAGTTATTTTTCTACTACTTAAAATCTGTTCCCATCGTATACACTTTTCTTATAGAAAGACAAAGAGGCTCTGTCTTTTTTTTTTTGTAGGGAAAGATTTGCTCTGAGCTAACATCTGTTGCCATCTTCCTCTTTTTTCTTCTTCTTTTTTCCTCCCAAAGCCCCAGTGCATGGTTGTATATCATAGTTGTAAGTCCTTCTAGTTCTCATATGTGAGCCGCCCCCACAGCACGGCTTCTGAGATGGATGGTGTGGTTCCACAACCGGGAACCGAACCTGGGCTGCCAGAGGGGTGAGAATGCCAAACTTTAACCACTAGGCCATCAGGGCTGTCTCTAGTGTTAAACACTAGATTTAGCTAGTCAAATGTTTATTCATTGCCTACAAGATATGCAAGACAGGGCTCCGCTCACAAGATAAAGATATAAGCAAGGATATGTTTGACCACAATGAGTTATCACAGTGGTTGTAGACACAAGAATATTAACCAAGAAACAATAAGCAAAGAAATTTAAACTGAAACTGGGCTCCCAGAGAAAGGAGGAGGGACTCTGTGAGCTGCTGGTGTCTTCCAAGAATGTGTCATGGATGACAAGGACTTCGTAGCAGACTAAAGAATAGGAAAGTCACAAAACATTTTGGGCAAAGGGTCTAATGAGTGAAAGCCTGGCTGGTCTGGGGAATGCGTCAGTGTGTGTCGAGTGGAAAATAAGGAAAATAAGGGTGGGGAGGGGCCAGATTAAAGAGCGCCTCTGAGTCAAGTGGAGGAGCCTGTACTTAGGAGAAGCAGGTTACCAATCGTGGGCCAAAGACAATGAGGATTGCTAACGCATTATCGGGAGTCCCCAGTTCCAGACGCACGGTGCTCTGAGCGCTGACTAAGTCACAGCGCCTGCATATATGTGTTATAACTCCTCAAATGTATGTAGATGATGCTTCGAGCAACAAAATTCAACTCATTTAAAAAGTATTACAGAATTCATGATATTATCAACAGCTAATAAACATACAACTGCTATCATATAAAATCTGTTATTTTCCCTTTAACCAATGGAAAGGGCAAAAAAAAAGCACGATATATTTGGGGGTCAAGAAAGCGAGATGATAAAAGCAGATGGATCTGGGAGCAGCATACCTCTGGATTGGAAAAGGCCGAGCCAGGAGCCAGAGAGAGGAGCTGGAAGGCTGGGCAGGAGAGGAGGGGTGGACAGCGGTAATAAAAAGGGAGAGCTGAATTAGAAAGACGCTTTGATTGGGTCACAGGGAAAGTTAAGATGACTGATAGTTTTGGCCTGGAAAACTAGTACAATGTCAATTTCATCTGGGAAAACATTTAGGTAGAAAAAAATAGGGGAAAGTTGATGGTTTTATTTTTCATATGTTTAAGAATCTTCCCCGCAAAGGAGGGGTCCTTCTGTCAGCTTTCCTTAGTGAAATGATACAGAGAATCATCTCTAACCTGCTCGGTGCTTTGAAACACACAGTACGTCAGCAAATCTAAGACGGCATCAAGTCGTCTAATGGTGTCATACACCAATAAGTTTCACTAAGGAAGAAAAAATTAAACCATGACAAGCTATCAATTTTAAGGTCCATCCTAGTTTCATGAACATGAAAATGTGAAAGAGCTGTCTCTAAATCAGTGTTTCTCAACCTTTTTTTCATTACCGCCTCCTCCAAGAGCCTCTTTAGACTTTTTTTCCCTTAATCATCCCCCATGAGATCTTACTGCCACAGATATACTGTATATCTGTTTATGTACTGTATGTAAATCTGTGCTTTACACCAAAAAACAATGTTTTTTACCCCCAAAAAGCAGTTTTTTCACCTTGTGGTCAATATCACCTGGGATTGAGGAATACCTTTGAAAAATGCAAATGAAATTACAATCAAGCACCTGTTTATAGATGCCAGGCATTCCCTTCCCATTCACCCTCCCTTTTTAAAAATTCTATTTACACTGTTTTATTAGACAAGGTCTGTGTTGGGGGGAGGGGCTGTTTTCGTCTCAAGTCCCTTTTGCCCCAGATCAAGCATCAGCATTCTTTAGAAAAGAGGGAAGTTTAATTATGCTCTCAGTGGGGTTTTTTCTTTAACATAAGAGTTAAAAGTGATTTGCTTTTCTGTTTCCGTCCGGGGCGAATACTTTCTGTTTCTGCAAAGTTGTTACCTCCCCAGACCTCTGACGAGACCACAGGTGATCACATTGATAAAACACAGCTGGACAGCCTGCAGCAGGAGCCAGGGCCCAGCTGGTTTCCAGGGTCCCTCCCTCGAGTCACCAACTTGGGTCTCTGTCTGGAGAGAAGACGGGCTCTGTGGAGACAACACTACCGCTCTCTCTCTGCTCCCCTCTCTGTTCCAGGGGCTGTCTGGGTCCCTCAGTTAAGCTCCTGGTCACACACACTCACGATCAAAAAAAGGTGGTGCAGAAAATTTTCAAATTTCTCTGAAACTAAAGTTGCTTCTCCCTTTTAAAAAGAGTCTATAATTTAGATCTATAAAAAGAACCTACTTAGCACTCAATAGTTAGGAGCTCTTACCACAATTCAACAGAATAGGAACATTTCACTAAGTTTCTATAAAAACTTTAACAAATTTTTTAAAGCATTCATAATTAAAGGGCTCCCTGGTACAGCAAGAGAAGACGTTGAAAAGTATTCTATTTATACTAAGTTAAACGCCGATTGCCTCACAGTTCCAGGCATTTTCTGAAATCCCCATAGAACATCAACAATCACATTCCAGGACGTCACAATGTTGCCATCTTTTAAATTATTATTTGTGCTGGAAAATTTCAAGAATTCATAGCCATTCCTTTTATCAACCAGAAGGCAAACTGCAGATACTGAATTCCAAGATTTCACGTGTTCCTGGCAAACTAGTTTCTAGTTTGTCTCTATATATACAACTCTCTTTATGTTGAGACATGACATATTCACTCTCTTTCCAGCAGCTACCAAAGTTCACTTGACATAAGATGAAATCCTCTCTCCCTCCTCCTTGTAGTTCAATTAAAATGCTCACTGCTGGTTGACTCCCCAGAAAATTAAGCTGACTTAATTAGGGCAGATGTCAAAATAATTAACAGGCCTATAGTAGATAAGTACGCTATTAAAAGCAATCCAGCTGTAATTAAATCAAAAGTGTAATCCTTATAAAAGAACCCTACATGTGTATACAAGTGGAAGCAAATGAAATAACACTCTCAAAAAGATGTCACCACATGTAAATGTGACCTTCCTATACAAGAACCGACCTCAATATTAAAGGTTCTGATTTTAAATTTAAAAAATGTAAAAACCTCTGCTATATATATTTCTTAAAGTATCAACATTCACAGGTCATGGATGTAACACAGAGAATACCTGTAACAAGAATGTTTAACACCACAGAGTTTTATTTTCACAATGTTTGTTAGGTGAAGAATGCTAATTAAGAGAGATGCTGAGTTTTAATGAAAGCTTTGAGTTTCTTCTCCCTTGAATTTGTCAATCTAAGACATGACACACAGATAAACTATAAGACTTCTTAATCATAAAACTAATTGACCAGGAAACAAGGCCGAATTAATCACAGGAAAAACACTGATTTTTATGACACCAAAACTTTGAAAGAGACCATGTGAATATCTCCCACTAAACGTTGGTAGCTGCCATCGTCCCACCAATTCTCAAGTTCCATGATATTTGAAATACACGAAACGCAGGTTTTTGTTAGGCCTGGACAATCGAACAAAATGGGATGGAAAGGCAAAGTTAGGGTGCACATGCACCACACCCCACTGTGACCTGAACAGAACTGAAAGCGGCAGTTACAATGAGGGAACAAAAGACACCTTCCTAACAGACCCACCACCCCATCCCAAAGGCAGGAAATCCTGCAAGTCAGGGCCCCAACCTGCTAAGAAACAGGGAAGGGGAAGGTGGAGTCTATGTCACCGTGGATGAAGCCCAACATAGGAGCCATCATCTAAATCGGGGCCACGTGCAGCTCATCTCCATGTCTCTGGGTCTCTGGAAAAACGCAGCTTCCCGTTATTGCTCACATGTTCAGCAAAGTACCTCCACCTACTCGAATCTTAAACATAGAAACAAGGGCCTACAAAATGGTATTTTAATTTCTGTCAGAACCAAAGCCACGTTTGTGTGAATAAGTCAGTTTCAGCAGCACTAGGCACATGAAAAGAATGGCACAATCCCCAACACCTACTAGACAATTAGCACAAAACTCGACAGAAACCGTTTCTCAGACCCAAAACCATAAGAACAGCACCCCCCAGTGGCATGAAAAAGAGCTGCTTGTGAGGAACTAGAGGCTCATCCCCAGGGGTGGTCAAAGGGATTTCTCTTCTCCTCACTGAAACCAAAGACCCAGCGAAAGAGCTTCCACCGTGCTGGGAAATCTAACATGGAATTTGAGCTTCCTCAGAGTCTAACGACTAGGCTTAGAGCAAATGTTATTTCATACTTTCTGAGTAGCTGACTCAAGGTTGCCAGATAAAATACAGAATGAATGTTCTGTGCTATATTTGAGACATACGAAGAAAGTATTCATAGTTTATCTAAAATTCAAATTTAACTGGGTGTCCTATATTTTCAGTTGCTACATCAGGCAACCTTATGCCTCCTATCATCTGAACGATCCCTATCCCAAAGTACCCACCTCTGGAGACCAGAGATTCACTTTTATAATGAAGTCTTTCAGTTCCTTCAAAGAAGCAGTAACATGTCTGCGGCAAGTAAGCCAGACAATGAATGACCTGTCCCCTGGCAATGGGCAGGGAAGACACGCTGTGCCATGGTGCAGAAGACTAGTAGGGGAAGGGAGGAGCAGAGGGTGAAATGGGGGTCCGGAGAGCCGGATCATAAAATGAGGGCATTCACGATCAGATGGGTTTTTCCAGAGGAGGACGGAAAAGAGATGGGCAATTCTGGAAGAAAAAGAGAAAGGGGAACCAACAACCCCTGCTTCTTAACAATTGTGGCCCCATCGTGGTCCCTGGTACTGGTGGGCATGAACTTGCTAAGGTCAGGCCAGAAACACTACCTGTCCAGGAAGCCACACCACCACCGACTATCCACATCCAAGCAATCTTTCTTTAGGAAGCGGTGATCTAAACAGGCTTGTGTTCCAGTTTTCTGAAACAAACCAACCTCATTTTTTTCCTAAGACGCTGGTTTCATTTTACACGACTTGCTGGTTTTTGGCTCACTCACTTGCAGAAACACAGTGCCCCCCGCAGCCTCGCACGCACCTTTGCAGTGAACCGCGATCGCCCCTTCCGTGTTCTCACAGATGTTCAGGAACCTTCGCACGATGTTGTCGCTGGGGGTGCTGCCGTCTATGAAGAAGAGGTCGTAGTGCTCGAAGCCAGCGTCTGTGAAGCGCTTCGCCTCGTAAATCTTTTTGTTCAGCCTCACGATGGCAGTCACGTTATTCTTTTTGAAATAAGGAAAGTAGGCTTCAGGGGCGTGAAGAGGGTAGCCTGTAGGAAAGAAGGAGCTGTCAGCAAAAGGCACACGTGTCCTCTTCCCCAGCCAGGGGGACACGAAAACCTTCTCGAGGAAGTTTATCCATCTCAACTGTGCTTAGGAGGAAAAGGCATTTCAGGAGAGAGCAAGAGGTGGCAGGACATTCCTGAAAGCAGCCGTCTGAAGAAGTGTAAAAGACACTGGAGGAGGGGGACCTTCTCTACCAGGAATCGCTCATGAAAGTTCAAAACCTCAGCCTCTGGAATTCAAATCCTGGAGCACTCCTCTCGAGCCAACACGGAGGCATTCTGGAAGCCCTCAAATGTGCACAGGAGGCCTGCAATGATTCTTCGTGATTTTTATTCCACTTGACAAATGCTTTTCAACTACAGTGAAAGCTTTTGGGTCAGAAGTATAGCTTTAAGGTAAAATGCAATCCCCCACAAAAGAGACTGATTACGAGACACGTGCCATGTACACGTCACAACTGCATACCATTTCTTTTAATTATCAAAACAGCCTGTTAAGAACAGTTAACCCCACTTAACGGATTAAGAAACTAAAAGAGGTTGCGTCATTTTGTGGTAGATTTTCTTTTTTGAGGAGAACGGGTGGTCAGCCTCTAACACCCCTTCTATTTTGAGTGCATTCAGCATCACGTGAGTATTCCTAGGAGCTACGGTGTCAGCTGGGTTACAGACACATGACCTAGACTTGGCCAATCAACCAAGGTGACACTGGGGGCTTTGGCCACTATAGGCCTTGTCCAGCAGCCCCAGGGGCTAAGGGGGCTAATTTCCCAGCACACTGATCATCACAGCTGTACCCATTCTGGGTTTACGGGCTCCCGGCATTTCAGACAATACGATCTCACTGAGAGCTCATCCATGATGGTGGGCTCCAGGCGTGGGGAGCAGCTGTTTCTGCACTATGCCCTCGGCCATATTTCCTGTGGCCTCGAACCCTGTGTATGCTGGTCATTTCCTATTTTCTCTCAGCAGCAAGACCATTCTCCTATGCCCTGCTCAGTGATACTGGGGTTGGGGTCTGCATATTACATTTCCCAGACTGCCTTTCCAGCTGGCTTCCTGTCAGTTCTAAAAATGGGAGGCACTGAAGGGCGACTGGAGGCCAGAGGAGGGAGAAGGCACTTCTGTCTGGGGGCCAGCATGAGCTTCAGCAGCAGAAGAGGGGAGCAGCCGGAGCTCCCAGCTTAGCCTGGCACTCTCAGCACCAGCCTGCAGCCCAGGCTCGCAGTCTCCACTCCTCAGCCCCCAAGTGCAAACACCAGCTGTGTGGCATGCCCTTCAGAGCTCCTAGGTTCTGGGAACCCCACTTTTTCCCTTCTGGCCCCCCAGCCTTAAAGGCAGTAGCTGTTTCCTCCATAATATTCTAGTTCTTTTACTTTTTAGGTCTCTCTTTAACAAATCCCTTGTGTTACATTCCCTCTGTTTGAAATAGCGTGGTTTCCATTTCTGCCTGGACCCTGCCGATGCCTTATCTCCCCTGGATCCTGTTCATTTTCTAAGCCTCATTCTCCAGCCTTCCTCTGCAGGCTGTGAGCTACCCAACATAATTCCAATAGATGCCTTCTTCTTTTTGGTTTAATTTACCAGAATTGGTTCTGCTGCCTGCAACCAAAAGCCCTACCTGGTACACTTGGCCAGGGTTACACAAAGGATGGAGGCAGCAGGGGAAGGCAGGCCTAACCAATCTGCAGCCCAGATGCATGGTGTTCACAGACCATGCTGCTTTTGAGCAAACAGGTAATACAGAGCTTATTTACAATCCTCTGTGTAGAAACACTGACTTATACACACACGTTTAGAGAAAACAGATGTTTTTCACCTTGGAAAAATTAAATCTGTTTCCTCAGTTCGTTGATGTGCTCAAAGTATTTCCCAGCCTAAAGGGAAAAAGAACTGCAGTTGGCATAAGGAAACAAGAGCTTTCCTACCATGTAGAGAAAGGGAAGGAGAGCGCTCAGGAACATATGGGAAGCCTTCCCTTCATGTGTCAGGCTGACAAGCGCTTCTGCTCCTGGGTTCCTAGCATTCCTGGCACCTCCACGATGGACCTGTCAGCCAGTGGGCTAATGCTTGGTTTGGTGTCTATCCCTTCCCCTCCTCCACCGAGCATTTAAGAAATTCTCTATTCACATATGGATTTCCATCAGGAGTAAATGGCATTATAGATAACACACCTAAACCGACTATTAAGAGCAACTCTGTACGTTTTTTGAGAGAAGAATGCTGGACAGTTACCAAACATGGCAATAGGACATTGAAATAACTACAATCATGATAACAATTGCACCTCACATTTATTGAGGGCTTACTATAAAGTCAGGAACTAAACTGAGTGCTTCGTGTGTATCAACTGATTACACCTTGCAATTACTCCATGACTGATGGCTGGAAAGTGAACTGGCCCTTGCACACACAGCTGGCAAGAGACGGGGCAGCATCAGAACCCTGGTGGCCGGATTCCAGGGCCTGTACTGGGGCTGATTTCGGGTAAGATCCAACTTGATTCTATTTGTTGGGTTTCCAAATAAGGGAAAATTATATGACATTAGGTGCTGCACTTTCTAGAGCTGGTGAGCAGGTTTCTTAAAAATCTTCCAAATTGTTTCAAATGAGTTATAACCAACAAACGTAACAATATTCTTTGACCTCTGAACAACTGTCTGTGGGTGTTATCAGTGCATTCGGATGCTTTTGATGGGCGACTGGTTTCAGCAATGTGCAAGGCGGAGCACTCATCGACCCTTACTCCATCTGGCCGCTAGAGGGTGCCCTAGCATCAGTAAAGCACAGGCAGAACCCTGGCGCCGAGCAAACGCAGAAATGGAATTTCAGAACTAAGAGAGATTTTAAAATTCATCTCTTCCCAGCTCCTCATTTAAAGTTAGGAAACTGAAGGGTAGCAGGGTCAAATGAATAGTCCACCAAGTCATTATTAAAAGTAAAAACTGCAAAATAGGCAGGCAAATGTAGAAGACAATAAAATATATTTACTAGGCTCATTAACGATAAAAATGTAATCAGAATATCTCCTACCTAATAAGCACCTATTATGTGCCCGACACTGTGCAAGGCCCTTCATCTAATATCTCCGATCCTCACTAGGTGCCTGCAATGTTTATCCTATCTCCCTCGTTTGATATAGAAGGAAACTGATGCTCAGAGAAGTTGAGAGCTCACACGGCCAGTAAGTGGCAGAGCCAGGCTTCAACCGGCCAGGTTCTTCACACCTCACTTCTCTCACCAGATGAGCAGGCTGACGCTTCAGATTGCTGGGATTCCCTGGCTCAAGCTGTCTTTCTCTGTGCTTTTTTCTTAATTTTTATTTTTATTTATTTTTATTTTTTTTCTAAGATTGGCACCTGAGCTAACAACTGTTGCCAATCTTCTTTTTCTTCTTCTTCCCCCAAAGCCACCAGTACATAGTTGTATATTCTAGTTGTGGGTCCTTCTAGTTGTGGCATGTGGGACGCCGCCTCAGCATGGCCTGATGAGGGGTGCCATGTCCACGCCCAGGATACAAACCAGCAAAACCCTGGGCCGCCATAGCGAAGCATGCGAACTTAGCCACTCGGCAAGCCTCTTTCTTTTTTTTGTTAAACAGAGATGAGAAGGACATTGCCACCTGAGAGTTTTGGGGGTTTTTTTGGAAATTTTGAAATCTAAAATATGTTCCATTCTACTGCTATATTATTATCAATTCAAACTTGTTTAATCAAAAGAAAGTAGGGGTCTTCTCTTCCCCACTGTTAAAACAATGTGAGCCAGGGTGGCTGAAAGAAACTCCTAGCTGCTTTGTTGACACAAACACACACTTAAGACTCTTATAATGCATTCTGCCCCGACATCAAGATTTTAGCCCCTCTTTTTGCTACATCCTAGCAACAGCTATTTGAGTGTTAATTCCTTGAAAATCTACCTTTTCTACTAACCCCCAAAATGACTTTCAGCCTCCTCAGGAAACACAGGCTTTCCCAATTCAAAAAAAATAGAGAGAGGCCAGCCTTGTGGCCTGGTGGTTAAAGTTCCACATGCTCTGCTTTGGTGGCCCAGGTTCGGATCCCAGGCGTGGACCTACACCACTTGTCAGCCATGCTGTGGCAGCATCCCACATACAAAATAGAGGAAGACTGGCAGCGGATGTTAGCTCAGGGCAAATCCTCCTCAGTAAATAAATAAATATGTGTACCTACACATATATATGCCAAGATTTCACTGTAATTGGATCAAGTTTACTAATTCCATCACAAAATTATTATTATTACCATTTTTTGGGGTGAGGAAGATTGGCTCTGAGCCAATATTTGTTGCCAATATTCCTCTTTTTTTTTCCTCCCCAAAGCCCCAGTACACAGTTGTATATCCCAGTCATAGGTCATTCTAGTTCTTCTATGTGGGATGCCGTCACAGCATGGCTTGATGAGCGGTGTGTAGGTCCACGCCCAGGATCCGAACTGGTGAACCCCAGGCTGCTGAAGCGGAGCGTGTGAACTTAACAACTATACCACCAGGCTGGCCCCACAAAATTATTTTTTAAGTTCAAAAAAGATTTACAAAGTTAAAGCCCTTTACAGAAAAATATGATGAACCTTCTAGTGAATATCAGATCTTAAAATGGTGATTCCAGTAAAACATCACTATTTCACTAATGACAGCCTTAAATGAAATTGTTCTAGACATCATAAAAACAGATAAATATTAGGTAAGCAGCACTGTCAGGGTGCTTAACTTAATAGCAGTTATTTCTAGATTATATAATTACAGGTGACTTTTTATCTACATTGCTTGAATTTTCTTCTTGAACATGTACTTCCCCTAACATGTAATAAAATAAAAAAGAACACAGAATTTGGAATCAGAGACCTGTGTTTGAATCCACACGCTGCCACATTCCGGCTGTGTGAACCTGGGCACGTAAACCAACTCCTCTAACCCTCCATCTCGCTGTCACCTACCCCAGAGGGCAGTTCTGATCAGTGAATAGATGATGTGTGTCTATTTAGCACCATTCCTGGCATATAAGCAAATGGCAGCTCTAATTATTTCTCTATATTGCATTATGGGACCAAAAAGAATTTTTTAAGATTTTTGACAATTAAGAACTATCACACAAAATATTCATATCCTTTTATCTAGTGATTCTACTTCCAAGAATTTAGAGAAGAAACTGGAGCTGCAAAAAGGATGTATAAACATGTAGGCCAACAACAACAGTTTTTATAAAATGAAAACCTGTAAACAACTTAGATCTCATTCAAAAAATTAATTAATTAATTGGGAAAATTATGGCACAGTCATTGAATAGTATACAATGTGCCATGGAAATTTATAATGTAGCTCTACACTTACTGCCACGGAAAGAAGTCTGTGATATGTTAAGTCAAAAAAGCTGCTATAAGCTAATAATTATGTAATGATCCCATGCTTATAAAAATTTTTTTTATAAATGTGTGTGTATTCATTGAGAGAGAAAAAAAATATGTGCAAATAAAAAATACAGAGAAGCAGATGGGAGAAAATTAAAATCCCCAATAATCCCATCACCAAATATAAACCCAGAAAACTTGGGTAGAATTATAGGTCATTTTTATGCTCTTTCAATAGTTTGTCTGCATTTTCTTTTCTTAAAAAAATCATGTATTACCTCTATAAAAATATTTTAAATGATTTTTTAATTATATCTCTCATCTCCTCTTCCAGAAAATTTCATAAAACACATGACTCCCAAATGGCAAAAATCTTTCAATGTTGCCAGATGAACACCCAACAACAAAGGCACTACTACAACCATACACCTACTAAGATTTTCTGAGTCAGATCATTTTGCACAGAAGGCCAAAGCTGGATTTAATCAATCCTGTCTTCAAAGACCAACTGTCAGAAGGCAGCTTCCTGAGGCACTCAACGTGTTGTTCCCAACAACCCAACATGACAGAGGTTAATTATCAATGTCTGGAGCAAAAGAGATTCATCAGCAAATTTGTGAATGAGAAGATCTAATTCTGGCTTCAGTCTAGAGGCTTTCTATTTGTCAGCTTAACTCTCTAGACCTGGATTGCCCATCCACAGAGGAAACCATGACTCCAGCAGAGTTCCCTGGTCCATACGTAATAGTTGGGGAAATGATAAGCACATCTGCGGAAACTCAAACAAATTATCAAATCTAAATGCATGAGTAACAATATACAATGAAACTAGACTTTAGAATAAATACTTATGATGATGATGATGATGAAAGAAGAATAAATCTAGACTAGGGGTTTCAAATTACGTTCCCTCAGGGTACTAGTGTTTCAGCTCTGCAAGCAGATAAGAACAAAAAAAGAAGCTATATGTTCATGGGTAATAGTTTTCAATTTTAAGAACTTCTCTCATAAATTATTCTTAAACCCTTGGTACCTATCATTACTTATCTTCTAGGGAGTGTTACCAAATGGAAAAAAATAATAAAGTAGAAAATAAATACGAATGGGAGAACTCATATAGCTGATCACGTTTCATTCAAGAGAATTATTTTTTGTTTTGCTTTTATTTATTTTTCCTGATTATGTATGCCCATGGCTATCCATATACTGCAAATACATAATTTAATCACTGTCAGCTAGAAAACTGTTCCAAGTTGTCATGATGGAACTCAGTATCAGTGCAGTGGCAATGTTTAGGAAGCTTGGGCAAATTCCCTCTTCATAACCCTCAGTAAAAGGGAAAGAATAGTACCTACACCTCACAGAGTCATGTATGCATTAAATGAGATAACGCTGTGATTAGCTAGTAACTAGCACCTGGTTACTACTCAATAAAAGACAGCTATTGTCATCATTATCGTCATTATGCAACATGGTGTTCCCCAAAGACCTTGATGTGTAGCACTCTACCACCAAACACATGTGAGAACCAATGATAGGATTCAGCAATCTGCTTATTGATGGACCAGTTTCTTTCTCAGATTTTTCTTTGATAATTGGGTCAAGTAAAGTGAGCATCCTATTTAGGGCAACCTAAAAATTTGCTAGTTTTAAAAGTGATTATAGCTCTACCTACTAAACTAAAATATTTAACACACTCATTACTACTGTTCAATTTTTAAAATTAGGAATAAATATTCTTTGGCAAATATTACCAAAAGAAAGGATTATCTGAGGAAATAAAGAAATTAAAGAAAATGAACTGAAATAAATTTTTGGATGGTAAAATAAAGAAAAACCTACCATTTTCAATTTTGCTTTTTGGATGTGGTCCACTAAATGCTAAAAATTTTCCTGGAACAATCCAGTTGAAGTCACCATTTTCAACTCGCTGGAAGAATTTTGTGAGAAAAGAAAAGAAAAATATTTTATAATTCTTATACAATTTACAAAACCCTTACAAATAAAACTGCTTTTTACTCTATTCGTATTAGACTAACTGGACATACATGAAGGCAAAGTAATTTAGCTTAAAATAAAAATACGCATCTGATTCTCAAAATAATATTTATGAATTCAATCTGCTTCAGAAAAATTTTTATCTAGGCTATATGAAAAGTTTAGAAAACTTTATTTAAAGTGGAGGGACTTAGCTTAAAATAATTTTGTCTCTTGGCTACTCTGCAATGAAATGAAATGAAAATAAACATTGCTTTTTGTCCCAGCAAAAAATAAAAGGGAAATAAGAGAAAATGGAAAATATAAGCACTTTCCACGAACATGGTAAACGTACTTTAAACAAAGAAAAAAATCTATAAATATCAGGGTCGTGATGAACACACTTCCAGGTGTTTCTGTGTTTTTATAGATTGATATCTGTTGTCAATGCTGATTTTTAGACTGGGAAATGGAAGGAGGCAGGAGTGAGGGACAGAGGCTCAGCAAACCCTCCAGGTAGACCACAAACCAGAGACAGCCACGTTCTACCACAGGGGCTGCAAACCCAAAGAGTGACAAGATCAGGCAGAGACATAAATAAGGGCAGGTACTCTTCAGCTCCGGCCAGTCAGTCACCTTGCAAGAAAGCAGACTGATTGTGGCCGATCTTTCAATTGGATTTTCATGTGAAATCTCTCTATATGTGAAATGTTGACTGTTTTTAAATTAAGTTTTTAAATACCATGAAATCAAATAAAACACACCTGCAGGCTGACGGATTACCAATTGTCGGCCTCGTCTACACACTCTAAGGAATCCTCAGAAAGGCTTGAAGACCAGGGAAGGGGCTGAGCATCCTCCCACTGCTCCATCACCTCCTCCATCTCCTTCCCTTCCCCAAGTCTCCGTGAACCCATGGAACACTGGGGCAGGGCTGAGGGTACCTGAGATCTTGCAGGTAATTGGGAGACATTTGTACAATGCATCACAAAATATATGTTTCACCTCTTCATGTAAGCCATCTTTAGCCCACCCCCATCCCCACCACAAGGCACAGCTCAAGTCTCCAAGTGCCCCCTCAGGGCTCTCATAGCTCTGCATGGATAGTTCCCAGGCAGGGAAGGAAGGCAGTTCTCTTTCCTGGGCTAAGGCTGTGCACACAAAAGGCTCTCTCTTCTGCTACGTGGCACAGACCTCAATGGTAGCAATCTGAGTCAAATACAGAGTCCGCGCTCTGGTGTGAGAGCTCAGCAAGTACTCGTTAAATAAACTGGAGTAATGTCATAAAGGAAAACTGGAGCCTCCACTTTAATTACTTATACTACACATTATCAGGTCCACGATAATCAAAACTTAGCTGTACAATTTTCATGTTTAAAATGCAGATGTTTCTTACCAGTTATAAAAGGTTATAAATGAAACTTTATATGACACCCTATAAATGTCTGAATTGCATTAATCTAATTGTAATAAACATGATATCTCCACAATGCCCTAAATAAAATCTTAGAGATACTATGAGTGTTATGAGCACACACGCCAAATTAAATCTCAAGCATAATTATTTATAACAATATGAATATAGAATCTAAACTCTTTATGATAATTAAACATTTTCTTGGTTAAATAAAGCAGTCTCAAATTAACAGTCCAAAATCCCTCTTAAGTAATTATTAAGCTTAAAACATTATTTAAAATTCAAATATAAAAGCATGCTCTAACCATCAAAAGGCTAAAACCAATTCTTTGTGAACAGTCGAAGAAAACAGGTTTCTACATTCACTATTTCTGTATCTTTGACCACTAAGGAGGCCTAAACAAATAAATTGTCTTATGCCTGTTTATTCGGATGATAGACATGCATTGGGTTAAACAGTAACCTTTCATCATCAATGACATGGAGACAGGCAGTGGACTCTCTAGGACACATTCACTCACAGACAAAAAGAATGTTTGCAAATCTGCCCACCCAAAAAGATAAACATTAGATATTATTCATCCATATTCAGTAGCTTAGATAAGGTTGATGGAGTAAACAAAAAGATTTAGGACTTTGATTCAAATCCAAAAAGAAGTTAGTAAAGTCATAGCTTTTAACCGACTAATATAAGCTTACTTTGGTAAGCTTCCAAAATTAATATCTGTGCCTTCTTTCATAGTGTTTTATAAGAATGTCAATATTTATCAATAATAGAATATTTAAGATGAAAAATTTGTTTTTCTAATTAAATGCACACACACACACACACAGTTCAAAGAATCTAGATCAGACGGGAACTTGAGGTACTTTCCCAAGCCTACCACATTTTATAAACAAACATCTAAGCAAGGATAAGATAAGAAGGTATTTCACCTCTTCCAATCTAAAGCCTACTACCTACCACGTACTATGTAGACAAACTTAGGATGTTCCTCACTCTATGAAAACCCCAAAATAAAAATCTGAATTCCTGAAACTGACACATTTAGGTGTTACTATTCACTTTACCAGGATTCTTCAGTCTACAAAAGATTTACCAGATTTCTTTGGAATAGCTAACTGTCCTGGTGCATTTAAAATATAATTGAAAAAAAAAATCACAGTTGCTTACAAAGTAATTAACAGTTTTAAAATAAAATATAATTGACTTGAAAACATAAATTTTTATAACTTCTAAGAAATACATCTGTGCCAGTAAGGCATACCTCTGTTGTAATGGTTACAAACATATTTTTCAGACCAAACACTGAAAAACGTTTGGCCTTATTACCATTGTAATAAACAGACAGTAAGATAGAAAAGATAGACCTTGAAGTTGACAGTTACAGGATTATTCCCTTTATCAACATATGTTTTCTAAGATAACATGGCTAAACAGGTTTCAAGCACAATTCAATACTCATTGAACCATGTGCTGAGCCTTTATTATACATCGAGGATTATAACTTGGTGTCATACAAAAAAAATTAAAAAGCCTTCCCTCTGTGCTCTAAAGGAGTCTGAAAGCAAGTGGGAGTGACAAACAACTGTAATAATAATAGCAGCAAATCACTGACTCTGTGCTACGAACTACTCTATTACATGCAACTCATTTAATCCCTACAGGAACCCTATGAATGCAGGTGCTATTATCATCTCCATTTTACCCATTGCTATGGTCTGAATGTTTGTGTTCCCCAAAATTCATATGTTGAAACCTAATCCCCAATGTGATGGTATTTGGAGGTGGGGCCTTCAGGAGGTGATTAGGTCATGAGGATAGAGCCCTCACGAATGGGATTAGTGTCCTTGTAAGAGAGACCCCAGAGAGTTCCCTTGCTCCTTTCACCACGTGAAGACACAAGGAGAATATGGCCATCTATGAACCAGGAAAATGGCCATCACCAGACACCAAATCTGCTGGCAACTTGATCTTGATCAAGCCTCCAGAACTGTGAGAAATAACTGTTTGTTGTTTAAGCACACAGTCTATGGTATTTTTGTCATAGCTGCCCAAACTAAGACACCCATTAAAGGAAAAGTTGCATTCAGCCTTGATAAGTGCTATAACAGAAGTATACAAGAGGTTTAATGGTGGCACGAAGACTATTGTAAAAATCAAAAAGACAGAACTACAAAGTTCTTTTTGATTCATTAGGAAAGTGCCTTGTTTATGTTTTCCTAACTTCTAAAACAATAAAATAGAGTTGACAGAATAATTGTATTACATAAATGCAAACATGCTGTAGTGATTGGCACTTTATGAGCTTAAAGCAAAGTAAATATTTGAGTTATTTGGTTTAAATTGTTACCATGCCACATGGCTTAAATAATAATCCAACTCTAGATTATTAATTTAGATTTGCTTTTGAGAGAGACAGTGTGGCGGAGGGAAAGAGGAGTGACCCATGTGGATGATCGCTTCACCTCCACTAGCAACAGTGGGGGTGGGGAGATGCTGGTGGGAAAAAACATCCAGGGTACTGCTCCAACAGCCCAGACCAGGGAATGCATCTGCCAGTTGCAGAGTGCCATTCCAGTGCTCAAGACATGAAGATCTGAGGCTATCAGGACTAGGTGGTTACTGAAACTTGGAAACAGGTGCTCTCACTCACAGAGAGCGTGCATAACGAGAAATCATAAGGCCCTGGAGAGCAGCAGCATTTCAGGTGGGAAAAGGAAGAGAAAGGACTTATAAGGGGACTGAGAAAGATGACCAGAGATGGAAGGAGGAGAAATGCAGGAGACAGAACCTTAGAAGTTAGGGGAGGAAAGTGACTTTTCAGAATTAGAGAATGGCCACTGAGTCAATCCAGTAGGAACAAGACCACACACAACTATTTGCTGGTGCGAACTCTTGTGTTAGCAGGACCAATTTCAGTAGAGTCACAAAGGTAGAGGCCAGGCCATCATCAGATGACTGGCTGAGTAAAAACAGACTCAAGACTGCTCTCTTAAGACATTTGGAGGTAAAAAAAAAAAGGAACAGAGACCAAACAATAATTAAAGAGGAAGAAAAGACCATGAGAAATTTCTCAGGATAAGGTAGACCTCAAAACATTTTATAGATTTAACCAACATGATCTTTGAACTACACCCGCATTAGCTGATGTGGAAGCACTGGGTCCCTCCACTCTAGCAGCTGCAGTGTCTGGGAAGCAACTTTGCTTCCTTAAACTGGTGACCTTTGAGTGGTGCAATCAACACCACGGGATGGCTCCAGGGAAATGCTTCTAAGAGTTCTTTGAGTAGTCAAATCACCTTGGCAGACACACCTCCATAGTTCCTCCAGGTGGTGAGGACATACCCATATACCTCCATTCTGGAACTCGCCTGACCCCAGTCCTATGGCAGGAATTCACAATTACAGTGGCAGAAATTCACATTTTTCCAGTTCTATAATCCATGAACAAGCAAAGACAGCAGATCAAGCAATGTCCAGATTACATTTTAGTTTCCTGTACAAATTCTAATCCAAAGCAAAGCCTCGAAACATCATACCTTAGGTCTTCAACAACAATGACTCCCGCTGCTGACCTGGGATGACACATCAAGAGCTGGGAGACCTAACAAACATTATTAATTCTCAAGGTACATGCAAAAGGGCAACCTCGGGAGTCTACACCACCTGGTCAGTTTGACAATTTACTTACTAACTGTAATGAAGGATGACACAGTCAACCTGGAGACAGTCTCCGTTCAAATATTAAACTAAACTGACATTACATGCAAGCCCTGATCCAAGGTTACAATATCTAGCAACCTGTGTTGCAAATAATTCAAAAACTCACTCTTGCAGCATAGATTGGTTGGTGATGAAAGACAGAAATATCATTACAAGAAGTTGTCTATTACAGTCAGTAAATTTTTCCCTGGAGTGTTACTGCAAAATCAGAATGGATTTTATCTATTTATTTATTTGTTTTTGGTGAGGAAGATTGACCTTGAGCTAACACCTGTTGCCAATCCTCCTCTTTTTGCTTAAGGAAGACTGTCCCTGAGTTAATATCTGTGCCAATCCTCCTCTATTTTATGTGTGGGACACCACCACTGTATGGTTTGTTGAGCAGTGTGTAGGTTTGCACCTGCAATCTGAACCCACAAACCCTGGGCTGCCAAAGCAGAGTGTGCAAACTTAACCACTATGCCACTGGGCTGACTCCCAGAGTGGATTCTTAATTAAGACGTCTTGATCACTTTCCATTGAAAAGTAGTTACATTTAATAAATTATATAAAATATCTTGGAATGTGCTCTACTCCTGTTTTTAGTATTCACTTATTTATTCCTTAGTTCTTTCATTCTACAAACAATTAATGACAGTCCACTATGAGTATACTATGCTACTGGATTACTTATTCATCCAAAGATGAATAAGACACAGTTCCTGTCCTCAAGGACCCAAAGCACAGAGAAGACACAGATGTGTAAACAGAGTTTCAAGCAACACTGTGTGAGAAGAGCTCCCACAGAGCTGAGAATGACTTAGCAGTCAGCCACATAAATATGACGGGCAGGTGAGAAGGGATCACAGACAGGAGGAGGGCCAAGAGTATGCCCAAAGGCACAAAAGCATGAAGAAGCACTGCCATCTGGGAAGCTGCATAGACTTGGGTATGAGGAGGGAGGGGAAAGAGATAACCGTGGAGAGGAAGGAAGAGCTCAGTCAAGAAGGGCCTTCTGCGCCGCATTAAGGGGTTTGCAATTCTTCCCCGCTTTCAGTCAGCGTGGAGTCCATGAAGGACTTAAAGCAGCAGGAGAGTGATACAATCAGACAACTTCTGAAACATACACTGACAGTAATATGAAGACTTGATGGAAGAGGCCCAAGATTCCAGAAAGACCCAATCCTAGGCATCCAGAATCAACCAACACTTTCTAATAAACAGTTCTCAGACGGGCCGCATTGTAACGTGGCTAAGATAATGTGAAATCATCTTTTAGAAGAGCAACGCTCTTTTCCACAAAGAATATCCTTTGTGAAGATAGCAATAATAATGACTTAAGAATTGCTAGACTATCTCAGGAGCCAAATTTCCCACACTCAGCCTGTCCCAGATCAATGAGAAATTCTGTGTAGAGAACTAATTTGTTAAACACGAAGATCGGGGCTTGCGGCAAAAGTCAAACATAACTTCTACACAAGAATATACGGAGTCTATGATAGCAGGCGACAAGAGCAAAGGCTCTAATCCCACACATGAAGAGATGAAATTACAGGATCCTCCTAAAAAAAGAATACTATTCCTAGCAAATACACTGAGCAAATAGGAAGCACATAATAAACGTTCAATAAACGAATTGAAAAGTTATCAAATTGAAGCCATTAAGACTGTAATGCGGCTTCTTGACTCTCATATAACAAAAGTTTATCTGTACACCATTATTTCTGTAGAACAAAGCTTCCCAACCAGTCTAACAGAATGGAGTTGCCTGGGCAGGGACTGGAGCAGCCAGAGTCCCCAGCCCAGTCGCCAACAGCTGTGAGCTATGATCACAGGGTGCTGAGCAAATATTATCATTCTCCACGTGTGCCATGACAAGAGAAACAAAAGGAAGCCCTGTGCAGTGACTCCACTCTCAAGGAGGCAGTAACCAGCTTGTCTGTCACCAGGCCTGCAGCAGCCAAGCACAGCTCTAACCACTTCCATCGAGTAACCAATGGCAAAGAAGTGGCTGGGGTTCGTCAGCATATAAAAGCACAGGGTCAAGTCAATAATAGCTTGATATTCTGGGAAATATCCTCATACTGACAAAACTACTTCACAGAATGCATTTTTTTCTCAAAAAAGGAATTTTATGGTGAGGAAAAGATGATGGCAGATAGAAAATAGCTCAAAGAAAGAAGTCAAAACAATTTTTTCATTTTTGAAGTGGGCTCTCCATGAACTTTAAGCTCCATCTAATCCCCTAAAGGATATTTAAGGCAGCGCTTTGAAATTGCATGGGCCACATTCTGGATGGGGAATAAATGTAAGCCACAGCGATGAGGCACCCCCAAAGGATGCCACTGAAGCTCTGTTTTTTTGCATTTCTCTCTCTTTTCCCTCCCCCTAAGCAGGAACAGGGTACTGATACTGGATAACTCTTGCTCGCTGTTGTTCTGCGAGTTCATCTGTGTATGGCCAGCACAGGGGCATGATCAAAAATGGCAAGCCTACTAGTAAACAGTGGAAAGCCCCTTAGGGAAAACCAAATAAACTAAAAATACAACTTCAAATTCTCTTTGATGAATAATGACTACTTAAGAGCAGCGTCATTAATGATAGGTGGTGTTCAGACAAGGTCTTATTTGGTAAGGATAGTTCACTCAAAAAGAAGAGAAGTTGACTGAAGGCAGACTCTTTCTATGGGTGCTACTTTCTGAGTCTTTTAAAAGCAGAATATTAACCTACATGAGCATTAACTCTATAGAGGTATGTGAGGCTACAGGTCCTCACATACCTGCAAGTGCATCACTTGATAGAATACTCAAGCTTTTTCATCTCCATTGTTTTTCCCTAGGGCAAAAAGTCTGTTTCTATTTTTCAAGTGAACTGATCCGTGGCTAGATATCAAAGGAGTGGCCGCGCTCTTAGATCTTTGAGAATACCATAAGAAACCTGCTGGGAAAGTATGAATGTTTGACACTGATTCCTAGGAGAAGCTTTTGGACCACCATCCTGCACAATTTCTTCATCAGACCGTCATCGCATAGTGCCAGAATGATGTCTGTTTGATCAGTGCAAATGTGAGGAAGCCACAACTCCACAACAGCTTGGCAAAGGACCTGAGAGGCCACATTTTAGAAGATACTTTTGTTTATCAATACTTAATACAATGGGCCATTTGTAAGTTACACAAAAATAAAGCAAGAGCCTGAGATACTTATCCCAAGCCTTCTAAATATGACAGGGCCTTGAAATCAACACTTAAGTGAACAATTAAATCGCCTCAGAAAGCAGGCAGACCCTGTTCTGCTTATCTAGGCTTCATGCCATACTGAGGGACTATGATAGTTCTCTGTCAAGGCTGTCCTTGCAGAATTTGCACTCTAGCTACATGGGGCTACTGGGCACTTGAAACGTGGCCAGTCCAAACTGAGATGTGCTGCAGTGTCAACTACACGCTGGGTCTTGCAGGCTTAGTTCAAAAATAAAAAGGTAAAATACCTCATTAATAATTTTTATATTGATTACATGTTGAAATGATATTGCATTAAATAAAATATATAATTAAAATTCATTTCATCATTTCTTTTTGCTTTTTCTAAATGTGGCTACTAGAATGTTTAAAATATATAAACATACACGATTCTCACTATATTTCTATTGGACAGTGCTGCTCTAGACCCATGAATTACAGGAAGAAGATGGAGATAACCTTTTGCACAATGAGCAGAGGTTTATCTGCAGACTTTATAAAACAAGTACTTCCCATGTTCTGCTGCCCCTGTCATTAATAGCATTTATAAATGACATTCTTATCATAAGCCTCCCCCTTTTAATGTCACAGAGAGATGCAGTGCCATTAATTTAGGCTTTTTCTTGAGCCGCCGTATTATATATTAAATGTAGTTTAGTCAAGACGTGCCTTTCAAAAGCTTCACCTTGAACATCCCCCAATCATCCACGACTTACATTCTCATAATATGCTGTCCATGATAAAATTTTACTTTGAAAACTATGTCTTCCTGGGAATACTGACTTCGTTGGAGCTAACGAAACATGTAAATTTAGCTCTTCCACAAGTTCTCCAAATGTCCAGACTCATAAAGCAGGTGAGGGAACAGAGACAGAAGTTATGACAAAAATGACTGGGCCCACAGATTGTCAGGAAGAGAGTTCCTTTATTTAGCCACTTATTCATTAAGCAACATTTATGAAATGCTTACTACCTGCCAATCACACTTCTACTTGTGATTTTCTATTTTCTAGGCTTTTTGATAAAGTGGACATGTCATTCTCAAAAAGAAAGTAATTTGACAGAAAACTTTCCAAATGTTCGCCAACTGCCTCCTCCCCTCCCATTACCTGAGTGGTGGTGATGGTGGTGGTTGATTCGGGTGAAGGTATGACCACATTCTTAGCAGATTTTTGTTTGGTTGGTTGGTTTGCAAGAATGAAATTGCATTGTCCGTTTCAGGTTTCTCAATAGCTTTTTCAACTAACTCTCAACATCACCATTAAAATTTTTTTAAAAAGGGAGGGGATAAGTAAAATGTCAACTAGTCTTTTCTCTGTAGTGTGGTATTTGTTCCTTCCTCTCCCTCTCTAACCCCCACCCCACTATCTCCTTTAACTGAAACGGCTTTAGTGTTCTGCCACATAATTTTCTCCATGCTCATATACATGGGGCAGAAATCCAGGTTTTGGGGGGTGCCTGAAACATCTACTTTGGAGGCCCACTTTAAGAATACAAAATTACAAACACAAAATTAGGTATAGGACTTTAAAAGGTGCCCATGCGATTGAGGGTCTCTAAAGTTTAGGCTTCATTAGCTTCACAGGAAATCACTTCTGGTCATATAATACAGATATACATATATGTATATGGGGTGGAGGTGGATCTTGTTATTGTTTGTTTTATTAAAAAGGGGGGATTATATTGTAAGCACTCTGCTATATCTTTTCTTCTCAACAACGTATTATAGAAATCACTCCAAGACAAGTGATATAGCTCAAATTCATTTTTCTAAATGACGACATAACATTCTAAGGTACTACAGGTTATTCAGCCTTCCCCCTTACAAGTACATAGCCTCTTCGTCTCTAGTTTTTTGGGAATTTTTTAGGGGGTTGTACTTTTTTTTTTTTGGCACTACTAAAGATGCCATGATAACAATGTTTTTATGGTTAAAAAAAAATTCGAGGTCTTTAACAAATTTCACCCAATTTATTAATTTTGGAGAAGAGGCAGTTTTATAATGTTAAACCTTTCTATCTGAGAACTTGGTATGTATTTTTCCATTTAGTCATGTCCCATCCACAAGGAATCTGCAATCTTATAGGGAAAATAAAGCTTGTATACCAATAGCTATGATGTAAGATAAGAAAAATGGAAAGTACAAATTCTAACACGTGAAATTGAGGGAGAAAGAATACTCTAGAGAGTGAGAGCTGACCAGTGTAGGATTTGACACACACGAAATAGAGGAGAGGAAAGGTTAAAGAAGATGGGCGCCTAAGAGAAAGGAAGCTCAGCCAGGGCACAGAGACATTCAAGAAACAGTAAGTACACAGCTCAGCAGGGATGACTGAGGAAACAAGCTGAGGCAGCTAGGTGAGCTGGAGAGCAGCCATGCTAAGAATGCCGGGACAGGGGAGCTTCTCCTTACTTCTGCAGGGGAGGAATGGGAGCAACAGCCAGTTTGGGGCCAAGACAAGCCAAGATAAGAGCTCTGTTTTAAGATCTCTCAGGCAAGTGGGTGAAAGACCAAGAGGAGAAGGGTGAGGGCTCCCTTAGACAGTGGTTATAATAGTCCACGAGAGAGGATGTGAGACCTGAGCCAGGGAGAACACAAAGGGAAGGAGGGAGGAAACACATCCTGGGACATTGGCAACAGGAATTCAAATACTTGTTAGATTAGGGAGACAAAGAGAAATGTTTCTGGCCTTGAGTCTGGGTGAACGGTAGGATGGTGATGCCATTAATACTGATGAACAATGCAGAAGCCCATGTTTGGGCGAAAGATGATCAGTTTCTTTTCAGATATGTTAAGTCTAACATGTAAGCAGGATACCCAAATAGACATGTCCTGAACTAGAGCCCAAAATGTGAGGGCTGCCCTTGTCCAGCTAAGGATAGTGATAAATTTTCTAACTCCTCTGGAGAACCCCAACAGATGAGCCCACTTTCTTAGAACCTTGAGCCTACTCATGGTCTACAGGCTTCTCATCTTTCAGGAAAAGTTAACTCCTAGATTCCTCCTTCTACTCAGAAAGTGCTCTTCTTCAATGCCTCCTTATAAAGTGACCTAGCTTGGACAGCCTTTGCCTAAAATCTACAACACTGAGCAGGCAAGACATTATTTGAAAGCTTTGTGATGGTGCCATAGGAAAAAAAATCAGCCAACTATTAGAAATAAGTAAATTCAGCCATATTTCAAAATAAAATTTACGCAGTCGAAAATATTACAAGGCACAAATCTAGTTTTGTTTTAAATGAAATTTGAATTTTAAAATAAAGATAATTTATAATTTTGCTACCAAATTATACTTTAAAATTATTTTTTATCATAAGCTAAAGACGCAAAGTAATTGTGAATCAAGGTTTGATAAAAGAATATATACAGATATAGGATTTTACCAAGCTAAAATTTTGGTGACTCCTGGTTCAAAGGTAATAACCAAAGATAAAAGAAGAAAACTGACACCTATAGAAAACTCCAGAATGCTTTTATTTAGCACCCATTCAATTTGCAATTCCTGAGTGTTGGGGGGGTAATCAACACGAAATTATATCTTGCAAACAATTAAAATGTACAAACCTCATAATGTTCATATTCATCCACATCAAATGTTTCAAAGTCAAAAAATCCATGTTGTAATCCCTAAAAGCAGAATTTGAATTAGTTTTTCCACACTAAATTGACAAAGTCTTCTAGCCATTCCCAGAATTCCTGCTCACAAAATCATCCTCACTAACCTGGAGAGAAAGCCTGAAATCTTTGATTTTTAATGCATATCATCTTCTAACATTCTTAATTTTAAGACCGTCGTACATATAGGACTAGGCACTTAGAAAAACAGGAAAATATGTCCCACAAAATATGCCTCTTGAATTCTAATTTACATTTGTTTTGCACATAAAATTAATTATATATATAAAATGGAACATATTAGCAACCTTATAGTTAAAACCTATGCAATTAATTCATATTTAACTGTGACAGAATATATAATAGTGATTAACTTCTCAGATAGCAGCAAAATCAATTATTCCCAGGAGACTTGTTTTCCTTTTACCATTAACGAGATATTTAGCAAAAATGGCATTTTTACTTAGTAGGCTTACTTAATTTGTTCCTAAAATTCTACTTCGGGAGAACTTCTTTTATGTCGTGATAGTTTCCGACAGAGTAAAAGTGTAACTGACTGCTGTTACAGTTTAGAAGGAAGACTGATATTTTTAACAACACAAAGAAAAACTTCATGCTGCTTTTTGTAACTAATGACTTAGAACTTTTCAAAACTATCTGGCTTGCTCAGATGTAATATCTTAAAGAGGACAGAGCCTTTTACGTTATAAGCCGTGAAGCTAAACAGATTACAACAGAATACAAAACCAGTTACTTGGAAAAGTTACATGATCGAGTCATTAAAAATAGAAGAAACCATTAAGTCAAGCTCGAGTACATCTATCTTTGAAAACACTTTACAGACCAACGTTTTTCAAAACGTAGAACATGGACCACCTGTAACAGAAGCACTTAAGTAATTTATATTTAAAATACAGATTCCTCGGCCCCATCCTAGAAGTATTAAATCAGATTCTTTGGGGGCGGGGTCAGCATTTTTAACATGTCTTCCTAGGTGATTCTTATAAATGCTCAACTCTGACAAGACTGGATTAGACAACCTCTACAGAATAAGCCGAACAACTTATTTAAATTATTTCACCTTTAAAGAAAGCAATCTAGTTCATCCATATGCACCATTCCAGAGAAAACAGTGAGAAAAATATACCCTGAACTAGCCACTTTCCCTTTCTTTAAAGTGTGTGTTTGTGTATGCCTCTGTATGCAGACGTTCACACACACATAAACTATGCTGCTGATGATGTCAATACATCAAAATCAAAAAGATGCGCTTCCTAAAATAAGGCAAAATGTGGCTATAGTCTGTCTACATTCTTAGGAGGTATGGTACTTGTCACAAAAATGGCCCAGAACATTCGAGCCCTATGTAAGAGAGTGTACAGAGGGCAATGTGTCTCGGTGTTTAAAGACATGGTGAAAAATCTACCAGATCCCCGGAAACCTCCTCTACATTTGGGTAAAATACACTGCAACACCTAACAAAATGAGTTTACAGACGACCCTCTTCATGAACAAAGGCAGACCTTTCCTCTACAACACAGAGGATGTCATAAGTTTCTGTATCAAGTTACCATTCACTATAATAATGGGCAGGATAATAATGATACTCCAGTGTGAACTCTTTCTGAATTTACTAAGCGTTAGAAAAGAAATAACCACTACCAGATGGCAGGATAGGCAAAACAACAATAACAGTGACAATAAATAAATTACTTCTTTTCCCTCAGGGGTATTTTTCAAAGGCTGTAATCGTGGATTCTATGTTGGGTACCATCTCCATAAGGGTCCTTAACTGGTGATACTGGAAGTGCTTGTTGGTGGTATTATTTGCAGGGGGTGGGCTAGAGTCTCTTGATAGTTTTTAAGTGAACAGAAAAATATTTGAAAACTATTTTAAAGTTGTACAGAGTTTACATGCATTTTTAAATGAAATGTCAAAAACAAACATACATAAAACAGATAGCATATTTAGCATACCAATTTTCTCAACTCAAAACACAATGAAATCAGTTTTACATTACCTCAGAGAACAGAAACTGGAGCTAGAATTGCTGCTAATACTATACTTACAGTCCACGATGACCCTTGCCAATGGGCTGTGTCATACGTACATTCCTGACTGATAAATCATGGCTATATGTTCAAGGTGGAATGTTGTACTTTGAACATTCATTAGAATTCACAGTATAGCTTGCATGACTTCTCAGATTGTAAACCAATGTTTAACATGTCCCAATAGTTCTCAAGAATCTTCTAGATTAACTTCTGCGTTTTATATATATAAATAACTCTGACTCTGAACTTTAGAGTGCATCAAATCACCTGGAGCGAC
Source organism: Equus przewalskii (assembly GCF_037783145.1). Lineage (NCBI taxonomy): Eukaryota > Metazoa > Chordata > Mammalia > Perissodactyla > Equidae > Equus > Equus przewalskii. The sequence goes on from NC_091854.1 coordinate 794,012, forward strand.
TGTTCAAACACAAACTTCAAGGCCCCACTCCCAGAGTTTATGATTCTGCCGGTCTTGGATGAGGACTGAGAATTTGCCTCTCCAACCAGTTCTCACACTTTGACAACTGTTGATTTACGACATACCCTGAGAGGCTATGAGAAAGAACTCTGGATTGACAGGGAAATGTGAGTTAAAATTAGTCCTCCTAATAACTCTGTGACCCTGAGAGTGACTTAACCTCTGTGGAGTGGTTTCCTCCTCTGTCAAAAGGAGATAATAATAACTGGCCTACTTACTACTTCATGGGCGTGTCATAATATTCAATGAGAAAACCAATGTGGAAATGTCTCCTCCACACTAACAGAGGAGACCAGTGGCTTAGGCAACTTCCTGTCTCTCCCACGCCAAGATCTAGTTTGATAATGAGGCTGAATGGCTGACAAAGCAATACCACAGGCACAGCAGTAGATGGAAGTGATAAATCTGCCCCAGAACACAGATAGTTTAAACAGAAAGGGAGGCCCCTTCCACCCTATAAGGAGTTACAGAGTTACCCTCCTACCCTCTCCCCGTTTGCCCTGTAGTTTGTATTCTATAGATCCATCATTGTTCAAGAAGTGGAAAGCCTTCTGCTTACTGGCTCCCCTCTCTTCTTTCCAGCAACAAACAAGATGTTGATATTATTTCTTTTTCATATTTTTAAACTAGTGTGTCAGCTACAGCAAGGAGAACTGTATTACCTTTCTGATTCCCTGCAAACAGTCGAGGATGGTGAGGTTGTAAGAGCAATTTCCAAAGGAAGCATCCCTACAAACAGAAAAAACTTCACATTAAAAACTTGCATCTAGAATATCCAAATAATAAAATACCCAAGTCAGAGGGAGACATGCCAGTTTGGCTTCACAGCTGTCAACACGGTAAACTGATGTAACATATCAGCTCCTACTCGTTAACTACTCCTGCAGCTTAACTGAAGCACTTCTGAAGTTGCTTTAATCCAACAGGCAGAATTAATAAGAAAGCAGATTTAAGAGCCTGAACTCTGCAGTGAGGCTGCCTTGGTTCAAAGTCCACCTCTGCCACATACTGGCTGGGACCTGGAGCAAGTTATTTTCTTTCCCTCTACAAGTCGGTTTCCTCATCTGGGAAATGAAATTACTGATAGTAGCTAACATTCATAGGATTGTTGTCAGAGTCATTAAAAAATATGTCAAGTCCTTCATGTAGTGCCCAGCACATAGGAAGCACTTAATAAATATTATGACTCATTAATATTTTATTATTATTATTATTAATTAACAGTGAACCGAGCTGTTTCATTAAGTAAAACATTCATCATCAAGAAAGGTATTCTGACAGAGGAATATGGTAAACAGAAGCGTAAAAGAAAAGTGGGACAAGGTATGCAGGTCAACAGAAACCAGCAGTTATTTTCATGGATTAAATGCCACCACTCCCATACCCCTCCCCCCAACAAACTAAGAAAAATGCAGTCATGCTTCCAATCTCCTCAGGATCCATAAGAGTTTCCAACACACCATGAAGTGTTCTACCAAAGGAGTGGGAACCTACTGCGCTGAAAATTGAGTGCTTCATACTTTATTTAAGTTTTTAGAACAACTTAGCAGACCTGCTTTAGGCAACTTAAAACTAGAGTATCAAGTTCAGGTCAGTTAAGCAAGAACTGGCACTGGAGCTCTAATACTAGCAATGTTCCAAGGTGGCCAAGGCAAGAAACTTGACCTCAAGGCTCTCAGTCTCCCTGCAGAGGCCCCACTGCTGAACCAAAGGCCCAGAGCTGTCAGGCACCTGCCAATGACAAAGTCCAATGCACCACACCAAGTCGGTCCAGGGACAGCTTGGGGGAGGGTGCCAGAAGACGTTCCATGGGGAGAAAATGACTTTTAAGGCCTTTAACGTATAACTACCATGAAACCAAGTTTTATATCATAACTGTCCAAGGTAAGTTGAACTATGGCTGCAAAGCCATGAATTAAAAAGGTAACATCAACGTTACTGAGTTTCAGCATCCTGATAAGCTAATATAAAAATAGTAAGTTAGCAAAGCAGCTTAACAGAAATGTTTCTTAAGTCCTGAAACTTCAAAGTTGCCCTATATAAATAGGAAGAGTTAGTCTAGATATTTAAGTCTGATTTCAAGAGTTCTTCTTTTAATGCCATCTGAACTCACGGGTCAGTGAAAAACAAAATAGCTCCTTTTTCAAATATCTTGTAAAGATGTAAACCACATATGAAGAAGCAAATTTCAATGGACTAACCCAGAGAAAGGAGCAGCTGGGGAGCTAAGACAAAATATCAGTTTATATAAATCACTACACATGCCTTTGTAGGCACTGGTCTTTTTGGGACAAGGGTTCAGAATCTTTTGTGTGCCCTGGACCCCTGCAAGCAATCTGGTGAAGCCTATGAACCCTTTTTCTCAGAATAATGTTTTTAAATGCATAAAATAGAATACACAGGAATAATAGAAGACCTATTCCATTAAATTTAAGTAAAGTTATCAAAATATTAAAAAAGCAAATTTATAATACCTTATTATGCAGTTTTTATTTATATAACAATATCTAGTAGGAGGTCTGATAATTACTGTAATTTTGAAGAAGGAATGAACATAAATAATAAGATATAGGAAACAACTGTAATGGGATATAAAAATCTCTATGATTTCTACTGTGACAAAGTCATTTATATTACTAATACTTCTAATAGTTTATTTCCAACCCTTATAATTGAATACTATCTCATAAATTATAAGGTTAGTGAAAATAAAGATATAATTTTTGTCATCCAAATTTCATTCTACAGACCCTAGATTAAAAACTGCTGCTTTAGTAAAAAACAAAAAAGGAAAAGAAAAAACCCATCTTTGTATTTAAAAAGAGTAAAAAAACATAAGAATTGGAAGTGCTCTTTATTCCCCCAAGTGTATCTTCCCACACCTAGACTCAGCTAAACAAATTCACAGATACAAGTTATCAGGAAAGCTCCAGACCCAGTCTTTCTGACCATCTGCTAAGTATAGTGAGACTGTCGTGATATCTCCTCCTATAGCCAAAATTTTTACCAATGACTGAAAAGACAGCTGTGGTGACTTGGTGACCAACGCTGAAGACCGGAAGATCTTCGAGGGAGAGTTAACGTGCCATCTGACAGGATTTGGGCACAAAGCAGTCACAGCAAGCTGGGAAGTCAGGCAGAAGTTTACAAATTGAAATATAACAAGGCATGGAATAAAATTAAGTCACATCCTCAGGACCGAAGAAAGAAGATCCCACACCTTTTTGAACACCTACTAGGCCGGGCAATTTCAATGCACTGGTGCATTTAATCCTCATGACATCCACGTGAAGCCAACAGGTTCCCCAAACCTGCCCCACACTGGGCAAGAGACAAATGGCTTACTACATGTGGCTCATACACAGTCACAAGAGAGTAACTGTAAAAGTGAAGGAACCCAAAAACATGTAATATACTCTTTAGGAGGAAAAAAAAAGAGAAAGAAAGTAAAGGTGGCAGACTGAACCCGTTCATCTACCAAAACCCCACTAAAAAGAGAACTTTAAAAGGCTTTTTAAAAATGGAATCCAACAAGGTCAGGGAGAATGAGAGAGAAGACAATAGCAATAAAATTCTGAAAGCTGGAAATCAGATAGATAAGCAGCAAAAAAGTTAGAACACCAAGAAAACTGAATACAAAGCTGACAGTGAAAAAAATCAGAGACTCTACACAATTAATATCAGATAATTCTCAAAAGGATCAGTTATTGACAGCACTGGGTTCTTCTGGACGTGAGAGTGAGGAAATGACCAAAATGAGACTGAAAGTCCATTTAAGAAGCTGAGAGGGGCTGGCCCAGCGGCAGAGCAGTTCAATTTGCACGCTCTGCTTTGGTGGCCCGGGGTTGGGCAGTTCGGATCCCCGGCGCAGACCTACACACCGCTTATCAAGCCATGCTGTGGCAGGTGACCCACATATAAAGTGGAGGAAGATGGGCACAGATGTTAGCTGAGGGCCAATCTTCCCCCCCAAAAAAAGAAGCTGAGATATTTTACTCTCTAAAAGTAACATTACCTCCCATTTTATAAATCAGTTTTCCCAAGTGATTTTCCTCAACCACCCAATATTGTTAGAACCATCAGAAAATGGAATGGTTGGCCCTGGAAGGCAGCAAGATACCTACCCCATACAATGTTTGAATTGAATGATGGCTTGTGAGGAATATTTTTCACCTGCATTGTTACATGAAACGGAAGTCAAGGTTAGGAAAACACCTCAAAAATCCCTTCCCACTCTGAAATTATATCATTATTCAGTACAATTGATGATCTCTTTCCTCTCCATATCTCTCTCCTGGGTCCTTCCCAGCAGAATTTAAACATTTTCAGGTCTCTACCATTTATTTTAAAGAAAACCATCCAAAACGTTCTTGACTCTACAACTGCCTTCAATCACCACCCTCTCTTTGGCCTCCTCTTTAAAACAAGACTTCGCTAAAGAATTACTCATCTTCCTGCTTCCATTTTCTCTCCTCTCACATCTTAACCTCCTCTGTTCTGTTTGCACCCTCATCCATGCCATGAGCACTCCTCACCAAGGTCACCAATGATCTCCACTGTGCTAAGCCCAGGGGATGTTTTCTTAAATGAGAGAAAATTCACCATTTTAGCCTTTTTGAAGTGTACAATTCAGTGATTTTCCTATATTCACGATGTTGTGATTTTTAGTACATTCACAATGCACATCACCACTGATTCCAAAACATTTTTATTACCCCCAAAAGAAACTCTATACCTATTTGCAGTAACGCCCCATTTTCCCTTCCCCACCCTACCCTCAGGCCCTGGCAATCACGAATCTATTTTCTGTCTCTCTGGATTTGCTTATTCTAAGCCCAGGCAACATTTCGCAACCATCATTTTATTTACTACGTCAGCAGCAAGTAACTCCCTCCTTTGAATACTCTCTTCACCTGCTTCCTGGATTCTTCTTCTACCTCTCTAAACACTCCCCTTCCCAGTCTCCTTTGCAAAGTCATCCTTCACCGCCCGATCTTTAAAAGTTAGAGCCCCCCAAAGTTTAATTCCAGACTCCAATTCTTCTCACTCCACACTCTCCTAGACCAGGGTTCTCAAACTCTAGCACGCACCAGCATCACCTGGATGGTTCCTTAAAATACACAAGGCTGGGCCCCACCCAAGTTTCTGATTCAACAGGTCTGGGGCCCGGCCTGAGAATCTGTGTTTCTAATAAGTTCCCAGGTGGTGTTGATGCTGCTGGTAGGAGGAAGCACATTTTTGAGAATCACTGCCTTACACAATCCCATTTATATAAATTACCATCCATCTGCCAATGACCCTCAAATTTATCACTCTAGCACAAACTCCTAAAAATTCAAAAATGGTATAGCCAACCACATGCATGACATTTCCACTTGGGCGTCTTAAGGCATCACAAACTCACTGTGTAAGAATCTCTTGAACCTGCCACCACCCCAAAACAACAACAATAATCTGCCTCCAGCACTCCCTATCTGGGTAAAAGTCACAGCTTCCACAATTGCTCAAGCTAGAACCCGGAAGTCCCTCCACCTCTCTCATTCCCCTTATCCATCTGACACTACGTCCCATTGTTTTTCCCTCTCAAATGTCTCTTGAATGCATTCACTCCTCTCCACTTCCAGTGCTCCCTATCACGTAGACTACTGCAGCAGCCTTCCCACATCCACTCCTAGCCTTCCTAATCAGTTTTCCTCACGGAAGCCAGTGGTATTTTCAAAAGGCAAATCACAACGGCCTGCTCTGAGCTGCTCAGATGGGGCACTCTGCTCTCACCACAGAACCTTTGCTCCTGCTGGTCACATGTTCTCCTGCTCACCTTAGCCTGGGTTACCCTACTCACGCTTCAGATCTCAGCTCAAAGATCACTCGTCTCAGAGGAAAAACCTCTATCTCCACCCTGGCTAGACCAGCTCCCTAACTTTTTTTTTCCATTGGACTTAACCACAGTTTGACATTATATCCTGGTGTACTTATTTGATTCTCTGCCTGCCTCTCTGGAATAGTCTGGAAGAAGGCAGGATCTATACATTTTTCACTCATCATTGTGTCCCTAATATCTAATACAGTGCCTGGCACAAAATAGATACTCAATAAACGTTTGTAAGCAAACATTCAAATTAACTAAAGGAGCTTAGGAGCTCATCTCAAGAAAATTTTCTATAATATTCTGTGGCCACTTTTGTTAACTCAGTAACCTAACACCTCAATCCTCACTAGCAAGAAAAGCTTTCTTTGCATTAACCCAAAATTCCTTCTGTCCATTTAAGACCATTTTCTTTTGCTCTCTTTCCCAGAGTACTAATTGAATAGAGCTAAAAGCTCAAAGTAGTTTTCTCTTCCTTTGTCAAGTGGTATTAAACATCATTTTTTATTTTAACACCTTTTCGAGAGGCTACAAAGAGCTTTCGGAATTTAAATCACTATAGCAATGTGCTACAAAGTTTTAAACTCCCACAGTTTTTATTGCAGTTACAGTTCCCAGTTGTTTACTTAACTCCTGGTTTGCTTTTTCACTCATTGATCCATGCATTCATTCATTCATTCATATTTATCCAGCCAAATATGTACTGAGTTGACTAAGAGGACATGTATTTTTCCACCTCCCTCATAGAGGACCACTGAAATCCCATAGACTTCAACAGAAGGAAAACGTTTGCACACCCCTGGCTTGCCTGGGAAAACTACAGCTCTTACTCTTATCTGTCATGATGGTTTTACCATGGATTGCATTCCTCTCCTAAACAGGTAAAGACAAGGCTGCTCTTCATTCAGGAGATAGGGTAACACCCCAAACACCCAAGGTTTCTAATCATTCATCTCTGCTGAAGAATAAATAATGTGTCCCTAACCCCCAATACAGAAGACTAACGTTACAGCCGACAGCTGTCTATAGACATCTAAACACAAACTGAGCTCAACCCCATGCTTGACCATCTAAACTGCATCCATCCTGATAATTCTTTCTAAATGTGACTTGCGGCATAAAGGCAACTGATCCATAAAGCTATTATGAAGTGATTATAAAAATCCATATAACTATTCCAAGTCCCTGGGAGGGATTAGAACTCAATAAATATTTGTTGAACGAAAAACTAAATGAATGAATATTTAAGTAGATGGAACAGATGGGTTTTTTTTGTTTATTTTTATGCTTTTGCATTTATTTTGCAGAGATGCAGCAGAAGAAAAATTAAGAAAACTAGAATCAACATCCTCAATTAGATACAAAGAGAAAGGGCTTGATTCACTGTTGTCCTAGAGCTGTCTTTCTACAGGCTCTCAAGAGTCAATTGTTAAATATTCAGAAATTTTGGGATCCCAAATCAGCATTGGTGGGAAACTTTACACCACAGAAATCAATAAACACTTTTTACTTAAGAGAGCCAGTTTACCAACACACCACTGTTTGTAACCTAAGAATCTAAGAAATCACTCAGAATGAAGCAACCTTGTAAACACTAATAATGAGAAGATGAAACCAGAGATGAAAGAACATATTTACACAAAACAATAAGAAAGCATTTCTGGTAATGAAGTTGTTCGAAATGAGAAAAGAAAGAAGAACGGAGGCACAGCCAGTGTTTACAATGTGGAGACCACATTAAAGAAGAAAAAAGAGCCAAAGGTAAATGGACTAAGAAATATTGGGAAGGACTATGATCTACATAGATGATTCTCTATAAATTCTCTGGATAGCAAGTAGTTAGGAGGTATGCAAATATCTGCAAAGCATGGATTGGAAAGGATCTGAAAGGTCATCTAAGCACCTTCTAAGCACTGAACTGAATCCCATCTACACAAGCACCACAAGATCATGAGCTTCTTAAGGACAGCAAATGTGTCCTTTACATCTGGATGTCCAGAGTCTAGTACAGTTTTGGGTATATCACTACGTTGTAGATGTTGAATGAATGAATGAATGAATAAATGATCGTTACCAGGAGATCATTTGACTTTAGCCTGAACAACTCTAATGGCTGGGAACTACTGACCTTTGAAAGCAAAAGTTACATAAAACAATCTTTAATCATAAACTATGTACAGTAACAAAAATATAATCTAGATCATTGCTGTCCAATGGAAATATAATGCCAGCCACAGAAGAGAGCCAAGTATAATTTTAAATTTTCAAATAACCATACTGAAATAAAGTAAAAGGAAATTACATTAATTTTCATAATATATTTTGTTTAGTCCACTATATCTGAAATAGTATTATTTCAGCATGCAATCAACATAGTTATAAATAAGATACTTTACCTTTTTTCTTAAATAAATCTTTGAAATCCAATGTGTATTTTAAAGTTATGGTCTATTTAAGTTTACACTAAACAAATTTCAAGTGCTCAACAGCACATGTAGCTAATAGCTACTATATAAGACAGTTCAGTCCTAGACTATATTGTTTGGATACCTGGGAACTAGACAATGCCCCAAAATACTTTACACAATTGTCCAAAGTACGCCTGGCTTCCAGAATCTGAACACATCCGTGCCATATATGTACCAGATCCAGGGAAAAGAAAGAGCTGACTGCTTATATCATCGAGGTCTACAAGAGAAGAATTAGTGGGGAGAACAGAGCTATCTCCCACTCATGAAAGAGCAAAATCAGCTGGCTTCATGGGTAGGACCAAAAGCTGAGCACAACCAGTACTTAACAAAAAATGGAACACGGGATCACCTGCTCTTCAGACTGAACATAAAGCGATACACTAATCACTTTGCTCATCTAAAGAAACAGAGATATGTGAAAATTCATTTCTAAGTCATGGTTTAAAAGGTCACATAAAGTCAGCAGAATGGAATCTGTCTAGAACCAGCAGTAACAGGCACCAGAATTAAGACCAAGGGCTGTGTTCTGAGCCTTTTATCAGCACCTAAGTGCTACTCATTTAATCACATTAGTTTTGCTTTAAAGATAAAAATAATAGTAAATTATCTTTGACTCAGGTATTGAAAATAAGAGCTTCACCTAATAGGCATTCCACAAAATAACTATGTTCGTTAATGTAAATGACTGTCTCTTATTCCAAACCACCTTTATCACCTAAGGCTGGCTATCGGAAATGTACTATAAAGAGTACAAAAAGTTTGGTAATACTGATCTGGGACCATAAAAATAGGAATAACCAAAAAAGTAGTCTGAGCCAATTTTCACAACTCAAACCACTTAAGCAATGCCATGTTCCAAAAAAAGAACAGATGTAACTCACCTCCTCACACATATTTAATGGGTATAAAGACCCTGACAGTTGTTTCTGTTCTCAGATCCTGTATAGTGGCGCTTATTTACCGCTTTAACAAGAGAAAGCTGATAAAGCGTCTGCTTTTCATGGTGGTCCATGTTACTCAATATGCTCCAGCTGTTGCGAATGGAGTCAACGTTTGGACTGGATAAGCTATCTATGTCCATCTGTTTTCAACGCTCAGGGAACTGGCACATCCTCACTATTCAAAACTAACACAGATTCTTTCCCATCATACCAGGCATCGAAAGCAAAGGTTTATTAAAGATCCATGGGAAGCAGAGAGGTACCATCACAAAGAAAAGCTGCGAATGAAAGGGAAGTCTTAAGAGAGCATAAAATAAGTTCTGCTTCTATATTTTTGATACTCAAGAGAAAAACAGTAAGGAGAACTTTCCCTTTGAAGTACAAAGTTAACTGCTAAATAAACTTTGACAAAAATCATAATATCATATTTAAACTAACAAATACCGGTTCAATGTTTTATGTAAAGAGATATACTTTATAATTACATCTAACATCCACAGCACATGTTTACTTTGCTTAAGAAGAAGGAAGGAAGATTAATGCCAAGTTCTAAGTGGTTGACCCCTCTGAGCCTTTGTTAAGAGCTCTACAAGTTCGGGCATGCCCAGATGATCCAGAGCAACTGCTTCACAGATTTCCCATTAAGACACAGCTCAGCAACGGGGATATCACTAAGGGTCATCCCCCAAACACAACAAACCCCTCCCTTAATACAAACAGTATGGATTCATTTTAATGACAAGTGTCGTTAAAGGAAGGCCAGTGGGAGGTTTATAGGTCCTCTCTTAAGGAAGGTTTTCTGCCCTCATATCTGTTCCGAAAGAAAACTTGCATATTCCTGTTCCTATTAGATAAAATAGCACTATTTGATAAGCCATTTATTTCCAAGACTCTCAGGAAACAGCACAAAAACAGTTCCACAAATGGCAGCATATTATTCTAATCCCAAGAGATCTATTTTGTCCCACACATGTGTGGATCAGGAAACGTGCTCTAGAGTGTTTGAGAACATGAGTTCTGCCGGGTGTTCATAGAAATTGAGGGGAGTGGGAAAGGATTTGCGATGAAGTACTTGGGAAAATTCTGGGTTAAACCAAGTTAAACAGGTTATTTTGTGACTAAGAACCATTCAGAATCTTTAAAATGAGAATGTACTTTACAAATCTCCTGAGAGTTCTAAATGTATTTGATCACTGAATCTTTTTTTTATGCCATGGTAGATATTATAGAGCAGTAGCTCTCAACCTTGGCAGCATATTGTAATCAAGTCGGTAGTTTTTATAAATCCCAATACCCAGATTTCACCCCAGACCCATCATATCAGAATTTCCAGGAGTAGAACCCAGGCATCAATATTTTTTAAAGCTTCCCAGACTTTTTAAAACCAAGTTTGAGAACCAACATAACTTTGGGAAACACTGATCTGAGTTCTAGCCTCTTCTCCAAGCTAAAATAAAATAGCTACACAAAAACGCATTCATGGACCTATCCAGGAAGAGACCCACCAAAAAAATAACCCTAAACTAACAACTGAAGATAAGACATCCAGCTCATCCAGCGTTATCCACTGGATGTCAGCGCAGCCCGCTACCCTCACCTCACCTCTGCACCCAGTCACTATTTTTCATGTCAAGCTTTCTGTCTTCAAAACTGGGACCCTGGATATTATTTATTTTCTGTATAGTTTTATTCTGCATTTAATTTTATATGTCATTGAAAAATATGCTTTGAGCACATTTATGAATCATCATCAATACAAAAAACTTACCAAACTGATACATGTGGATTGATAAACAAAAAAGTAAGCGCAAAATGAAATTAAAAAGCACAAAAGAGACCTAAAAGATTTGTGCTATTTAGCTTGATTACCTTTGCAATGTTTTGTGAGACTTATAGTTTTCACAAATGCTGTTTTTATGAACACCCAAGAATGTACATTTGAAAACCACTGCCGTTGACTGCCAAGAAAACTGTCTGGGAATTCCACTCAGGGTTGGTGGTCTTATGGGGCCTTAGACAGCTGTGATTAATAGGACTTTGTAGAATGATTGGCCAATAGTATAGACTATAAATTTACTAGTACACTGAAAGGAAGAGAATCTAAAAAGATTCGTACCAGGCTTGCCAATTCAAATGCTGCTGACTCTGACCCCAGAACTGAAAGGCCCCTTGTTCCTTGAAGGCCAACTGCTAAGCCACCACTAAAGATAGATGGACTCAAAGAATTAAAGTAGGTGAAAAACACCCTATTCCTCTAGTTTTCAGCTAAAGTCATTCTTGATAAACACGCCGGCTATCCTTAGTACAAGTAAAAAGTATAGTTTTTGACGCTACTTTACAATTAAATCGGAACACCCTAATACTGACTTACAAACAGTAACATCAGAACAAACACTTCTTGAGTGTCACACCAAGCCAGAAATTCAACTCTCTCTAAAGTCTACTATACCTAATGTAATCCAGGATAGTCAGTAAATGAGAGCAGGGGGTGGGGGAATTGGGTGGAAGTGGTCAAAATGGACAAACTTCCAGTTATCAGAGAAATAAGTACTAGGATGTAATGCACAACATGATGACTCAGTTAACACTGCCGTAAGATGCATCTGAAAGAGGATAGAAGAGTAGATCCTAAAAGTTCACATCATAAGGAAAACAAAAAATTTTTTCTAACTATATGAGGTGACAGATGCTAACTAAACTTACTGTGGTAATCATTTCGCAATGTATGTGTCAAGGCACTGTGCTGTACACTTTAAACCTGTGTTGTATGTCAGTTATATTTCAATAAAACTGGAAGAAAAGAAGAAAAGGAAATAAAGCTACCCAACTCTTTTTCTTTTAATTTGCCTCATCTTTAGAGAATGTTTAACTAGGTTAATAGAAAACTATAATTAAAAATTTTTTTAAGATGAATCCAAATAGAAAAACTTAATCAGATATCTTTTTTGGTTATAATAATGTACCTACACTGCAAACACTGTATTATACAGCATTCTACCGAAGCTACCATTATAAAAGACAATCTGTACCAAACAAATGAAAACTCACAGCACCTAATATCAGCACCTGGATTGCTATTCTCCAGTTTTCATCCTAACATGAAATGCATTCACGGGGCCTACCTCTAACATCTCCTCCAATTCGCAGTTCCCCCCGGTTAAACCTCTTTCCTCAGTACTCCTAAAATACCAATCTCCTAACTCTAATAAAGCAGTATAGTTGTTTTACGTACCTACGCATTTACAAGTCATATAGTGAGTTCCCTGGAGCAGGTACCTAGTTGTCCTAAATCATCTTTAGATCCCTAAGACTTTTACAGTGACTGGCACAGAAAAAGCAATAAATAAATTAATGTATGTATTCCCTGGCACACAAGAAAAGAGCCCAATCTCGGCCTTCAAGAGAAGAGTCAGACATACTTGGTGGTAAGTCAGCCGTTCAAACACATAATTACAATAGAAGACATATGCTTTAATGGTATACATAGCAAATGTAATGGTGTATGAACAAAACGTAATACACAAAATGTAACAGGGAATTCTAGGCAAAGGACCTGCTAAGCCTCTCTGGAAAAATGAGGAAAGGCTTTCCAGAAGAGACTGCTCAGATAAATGTTTGTTGAATGAATAAATCTTGAAGAACAGCATTATTTAAATTCATAGTAGCCTTAAAACTCCCTTATTAGAAACACACTAAAAATATATAGCACAAAAGGGAACATGGGCATTTCAGTGAAGATAGTACATAAAGATGCCAACCACACCTCAACAGCCTTCAAAATAGTCTTCATTTTTAAAAAATTTTAAACCAAAAAACAATTACACTTAAAAGGAAGTTCCTTTAAGGCTTCCTGTTTTTTAAATAAAAGTGTTAATGCAGCAGCAGATTAAATAAAAATCTAGACAACAAAAATAAAGGTGTCATTTAACAGCAAACGGCGTAAAAAACCCAGTGGATGACAGAATCCAGATTCTAAGTGAAGGCCAAGGCAGTGAGGGCTGACCAGAACCAGGATGAAGATGATTCTTGACGCTACTGCATTAGCCTTAGTCGGCCTGGGCTGTGGACTAAAATCAACTCACATCTGATCCTAGCGTTGGGGAAAAAAATTCAGTTTCTTTAGTCAAATTCCAGCCAACTAGTGGTATTCAACTAAGTTTTTCACTAAATTATACACACTAATTTGTGATATTTTTTGCTTCAAATGCATAGCTTATGAAAAGTCTGGATTTAGAAATGCAACTTAATGTAAACAAAACTCTTTGATGTCTTGAGTTATCAGAAAGACACAACTCAGAGTTACACTCAAGGTCAAACTTTTAGTAGGAAATAGATTCCCAAAGCAAGGAACAAATGCCTCATACTTGCACTTAGCATTTTGTTTCATATAATGAGTATCTTTATGCAAACGGATTACTAAAATCTCTTTATCTCTAACAACAATACTATAATTTTCCCATAGTATTGTCTCAGTTTCTTTCCTCTAAAACACACTTGAGACCATATGAATTAAAAAACTGCAATTAAAATGATAGGAAACAATCTAAATTTCTACTTGGTAGAGGCCAGTTAAATGCATTCTTGTACATTACACAGAAATAAGACAGAATGAGGAAGGAAGCTCTCTATGTACTGATAGAAAAAGATACCTAAGATGAGGTAAGTGAAAAAAATTAACGTGCAGAATAGCATATATACTAAGCTATTTTGTGATAAAAATAGGAAAAATAAAAACGTGTATCTTTATTTTTTATATGTGCATAAAGAAATTCTAGGGGCCAGCCCCATGGTCAAGTGGTTAAGTTCATGTGCTCTGCTTTGGCAGCCCAGGGTTTCACGCTTCGGATCCGGGGCACAGACCTAGCACTGCTCATCAAGCCATGCTGAGGCAGCGTCCCACGCAGCAGAACCAGAAGCACCTACAACTAGAATATACAACTATGTACTCGGGGGCTTTGGGGAGAAGAAAAAAAAAAGATTGGCAACAGATGTTAGCTCAGGGCCAATCTTTTTTAAAAAATTAAATACAATAAAATGCTTCTTAAAAAAAAAGAAATTCTAGAAGGATATGGAATAAACAGAAGTTATTGGAATACTAGAAGTTATTCAGAAAGGACTAGAGAGATGAGGATAAGGATGGGAAAGGGCATTTTCACTGTAAACCTTCTTATATATTTTTAAAATTTTTAAACCATGTTAACATATTTATGTTTTCAAATATTTAAATAAAAACAATCTGGAAAAACAAGCTATAACTTTAATAACTTTGATTTAATTCTATGTTAAGTAATAATAACTTTCTTACTATCTTTCCTTCCATTCTAATCTTAATTATTTAAAAATTCTAGTTCTCAGGAAACAAATTAATTACCCAGGCCATTATAAGCTAGAAATATAATTTTGCTTAAAGGAAGAATTTATTCTTTCCTCCTTTTCCAACATTTTCATCTAAATTGACAAGGACAACAAGGGTCATCTGTGTAGTGAAATGGAAATACATCTCCCTTGACTTCTGAATGGATAATATCACAAGCATAAAAATTAATATACATTTTTCACTTAAACTGCTTAAATAGTTATATCCTCCATTGGACTTACTGACTGGCACTACAATTCTACAAATGTTAGAGCATTACAATTTCCAGGTGCGTGTGGTATTTTTCAAAATAACAAAAAAAAATTGCAGACACTTTTTTTTTAAATTGGCCCTGAGCTAACATCTGTTGCCAACCTTTTTTCTTCTTCTTCTTCTTCTTCCCAAGGTCCCCCAGTACATAGCTGTATATTCTAGTTGTAGGTCCTTCCAGTTCTGCCATGTGGGACGCCACCTCAGCATAGCTTGATGAGTTGTGCCATGTCCGCGCCCAGGATCCGAGCCTGCGAAACCCTGGGCTGCCGAAGCGGAGCGTGTGAACTGAACCACTCGGCCATGGGGCTTGGCCCTGCAAACACTTTTCTTATTTAGAAAAGAAATTTAATGAGCCCTCAGTGTCTCCAGGAAAAGTGCCTCAGTAATCCCATCACCGTTACTGGCCCCTCTCTCACCACAGACACTGTGCTCCTACCACAGAGAACTTCTAAAGTTATTTTAGATACGGCATCCTTTCCAGGGCTTTCCGTAGGGTATATCTGTGCCTAACCTCCCCTCCTCCATTCCCAAACCCTTATCTATGTTTAAAAGCTCAGTTTAAATGTCTGATACTTTCCCAAATCTCTGTCAGAATCTTTTCTTCTATTTTTATAGCTTATTATGTACCTGTAGAGCTACTCACTCCTACTAAATATGTGACCATTAGAAGAAATACTTCCTATTCATATTTAGCATATCCTTGTGGATAATTCTTGTTTCTTATTAGTAACAGTACTAACAACACTGAGAAAAACAAAAACCAGGTACTACACCAGGCACAGTGATAAACGCATTACCTCATTTAATCCTCAAGAGAGCCCTAAAGCCATTTTACAGAAAAGGAAACTGAGGTTCAAGGAGGAGAAGTAACTTGTCCAAGTTACTACGCTTGCTATAGACAGTAAGGAGCAGAATGAGCCTTCAAACCCAGTGTCTCTGCCTCCAAGGCATATACTCAACCACTTTGCTCAGAGCTTAGGCAGAATGATTACTATTATCATCAGCAGCACAATAGACTGAAGGTTGCTGTTCTCCTAAAATTCATATATTGAAATCCTAACCCCAGTGTGACGTAGTAGGAGGTGGGGCCTTTGGAGGTAACAGATCATGAGGGTTGAGCACTCATGAATGGAATTAGTGCCCTTATAAAACAGACCCCAGAGATCTTTCTTGCCCTCCTTCCACTATGTGAGGACACAAGGAGAAGTCAGCAGTCTGCACCCCGAAAGAGGGCCCTCGCCAGAACCTGACCAGGCTGGACCCTGGGCCAGCCTCCAGAACCGTGAGAAATGTATTTCTGCTGTTTATAAGCACTCAGTCTGTGGTACTGTGTTAGAGCAGACCAGACTGACTAAAACAATTACCCATTTCTAAAAAATACAACTGTGTTTTACCAAAAGCTTTCAAATTATAGAAGCCATTAGAAGCGGAAGAAAAAAATAAAAAGCTTTGTTTTCATCATTAAAACTCTCCTATACATAATCTGTCACTTTTTAATCTGCCCTTCAATAGCTAATTAGCTCAACTCTAGACTGCTTGAGGGCACTTTCCTCTCACTGCTTCACTCCTCGATTTCATTGAGAGATCGAGCACACCGGGTGTCATCTGCCCCATTCCTCCTCCCCACCTTGACACCCACCCTGTGCCTCATAATGCTCCCTCCTGTGGTCTGAGAAACAGAGGTGGGAATCCCCTGGATCTTAAGGGATTTAGTCTTAACTTATTCATTCAAATATTTACTAAAAACACTTTTTTATTTATTTACTTTTTTTTGAGGAAGATTAGCCCTGAGCTAACATCTGCCACCAATCCTCCTCTTTTTTTTGCTGAGGAAGACTGGCCCTGAGCTCACATTCGTACCCATCTTCCTCTACTTTGTATGTGGGACGCCGGCCACAGCACGGCTTGCCAAGCAGTGCCATGTCCGCACCCGGGATCCGAGCCAGCAAACCCAGGGCCACTGAAGCAGAGCGTGCGAACTTAACCGCTGTACCACCGGGCCGGTGCCTAAAAGCACTTTTAAGTATCAGGCACTGTGACCTGCCCTCTTACAGGAGAGGAAGGAAAACAGACAAGCAAGGAGGCCTCCTCAATCCTTCCCGGTCCTTTCTTTCACTGTTGTTGGTAATTATGGTATTAGTAATAACAACCAATCCAAATGCTTGGAGATTTCGACACACAAATAAGCAAAAAGGCAAAAATATTAGAATCATCTACAATTCTATCAGAGATGACTGTTGTCGGAGTTTTGACGTATATTCCCTTCTATTTTTTAAACAAGTTCAAGTTTACTCAAAATTTTTAAAGACCTTTTTCCGGTGATACTTAGAAAATATTCTTTCCCAACGTTGTAATAAAGACAGGCTTCCTCAGGATGAAAGCTGGTTTTGTGCGCTAAACAGATGATTTAGGGTCCCCACTAAGGATGTGCTCCTGGAAGGAAGGTACTTGGAGGGTCTTATTCTATATACCTAGCCCCTGATATTCAGTCAGAGCTCAATCAGTGCTCATGAAATGAAAGAATGAATGGATGAATCAGTGATGTACATTACTGAAATCCAACGAATCTTGACAGGGTTGTTTGCTCATAAATCAGGCACTGTTTGTGCTTAAGTTGTCAAGATATAGAAAGGATTCAAGGAAAAAATTAATTCCTAAAAGGAGAAAGCTACTTTATTCTTACTAGATAGGGGGAAAAAAACTCTGCAAAAAGGAAATAATAAAAACTACCATCTCATTTCATCCCATATAACATAATGGTCACAGTCTTAAGACAATTTAAAAAAACAATAATCCAACTCTAAAGTCGCGAGCTGTCCCGCAGAGGGCTATAGCCCAAGTCTCAAAAGCAGTTATACCTGAACGGAAGATAAGGGGCGGTTGAGCCAGATAGCAGTGCTCTGTAGGCTTCTTCTGGTGTCTTCTTTAAATAGATTACCTAAGACAGATAAACAACAACATTTAGAACACCAGCAAAAAATGACGCAAAACTAATTTAATTACTCACCAAGTTTGCATTTCACGTCTTCCACTTTGAGTGTCAACTGTCATGGCGATAATGTTGATCTTTAGACGGCAACCGAGCTGCCAAAATTTCCTTTTCAGCTTGAAGCTGAGCAGCAGCCTTTGACTTAAGCATGGGTAAGAGCTTAAAGACAGAGGGCAGAGCCATCAAGAGGCCGCCCAGGGCTGTCGACAAGGCACACTGCACAGATACAATGGCAGGGTTTTCCCTTCTGGGAACAGAACAATCATACCTCCATTACTGTACTCTGTGCTCAACAAAGATCAAGAGTCCTCCCTGTCCTACACAGAAGATCTGCCAGAGGTAATTCTGTGCCTGGTGAACTTTGAAAGAGACATCGCAGGGTGATGACAATACCCAGGGAGGGTCTACTGCGAGCGCTCCCTCCGCCCTGAGGAAAGCCCACTCAATAATCCCAAGGAAATGAGCGGAAACGCCTGCAGGTGAGGGCGTTGGAACACACAGTGGCTTGGCTCTTGCTATCAAGGATACTTATAATTCCTCCAGTCCAGCATGATAAACTAATGTTAAACAAAGAAATAAACAAAAAAAAGAGCTCTTAAAACTAGTAAACTTCTAGTGAATCAACTTATTGACTATATAATATGTGCCCGGGTTCTATCAGGTACTGGTACCTATCTTAGAATTTACATTCTTATGGGAATGTAAATTCCTGGAAAAAGAATAGAACGGCTGCTTAAGGCAAGGTAGCCATGGAGGGGTCTCTGGGAGCCTTTAGGGTATCAAGATGCAAACAGTGAGAGCCGTGGGAAGAGCTGAGGGAAAGAGGAAGGGCTTTCTAGGCAGTAGGAAGAACAAGCGCCAGTTTTTGCTGGGGATAGAGAGCCTGGTGAGTTGGACAGAGAGGAGATCGGTGTCACTAGAACAGGAGAGAGAGGGAGAGCCAGGCAGTGGCCAGATTGTGAAGAGCAACACAAACCATGGAGTTTGGTTTTATTCCAAGTACAATTTACTATTTTAATTTTGAGCCAAGGGCACTGGTCCTTTTCCTCTATAGTTTGAATCGAATTTGATTCCTAAACCCTCTCTACCTAGAATTAGTGGCATTATTTTCTTAATATGTCCCAACATCAAAACACTATGCTTTTCAATGACAAGAATGAGAGTCTCAGTTCTTAAAAAGTAGTCTTCCTCTCTACTTACAAAGTTTCTTTGAGCATTACGCTTTTCCACTAGCAATATATTGCATTTAATTATTTAAAATTTCAAGTCTAGAAAACACCTCGATTCTAAATTCTCTAAAGAAAGAAAACTAAAATAAATACACAAAAGATACTACTAACTTTAATAAGAAAGGCTCATATTCATTTGACAAGTCAACATAAAGGTCTGATAAACCAACCAACCAAAGCGAACTGAACATGAAACAAAAACAGCACAGAAAATGAAACCACTGTGAAAGAATGCTCTAGACATGAAGCACTCATTCTACAAATGGAGAATCATGACCCTAGTTGCAGCTCAAACAATTAAAAAAATCCATTTAAACCAACCCTAGCTTGAAAGACCATTATCAGTAACCAATATTAAAACAGGATTTTGCTGCACCCTAATGAGTAGGTTATATAATATAAACAGAGTTGCTTATAATGCAGTGATTTCTCAAGCCTAAAAATGTAGCAGTATTTGAAAGTTGACTATGGCTGCTAAAAGGGAAAGCTGCTTGGAGAAAGCTTCTGAGTTTGGATTAGATAATTAAAGCTTATACAACAACCTTTGAAAAGCAAAAATACATTTCCCTTCTCAGGAGCAATTACATTAATTCCCTGTAATGCTGAGGCAGTCATTCTGCATGAGGGAGGCAACAGGCCACATCAAATACTTCTTTAGACTGCCTACCCCACGGGGTTTGCTACTCATCTTACCTGCATGACTTAGCACACATGACCCATGTTCTCACACTGTAAGATGAGAGTCTTTGTTTTTATTTTTATCCCAGTGCTAAATTATTAATAAGTGCAAAGTGAAACCCAACAAAGCCATCTAAATTCCCAGGAAGATTCCAGGAGCAGGTAAACGCAATGACCTTTCACAACCTCATGTCAGGCACTTGTAGAGTGGTGAAATGTAATAAATGAGTGTGTTACTGAACGCATGCACGCTAAGGTCATTAAAATATGTTCCATTTTTCTAGGAGAAAATATGTCATGAATTCTTATGATAGATCTTTTTAGATATGTCTCCTATTAAAAAGAGAGAGAGAAACTAGGTCTGATTAAAGCTCAGAAGGAAAACAATATTTATTTACTGCTGAGCAATCCAAAGCTCAGAAAGGTAGAGAACTTTCCAAACTCACATTGCTGCTCTGTGACAGGATTAGCCCACACTAATTCCATACATCACATCTGCTTAAAAATATAAATGCGGGCAAAAGCAGCACAATCTGGAAAAAAAGATTCCTACTCCTCCAAATTCCTAAATCCCATTACACTTGACTTTTAAAATTAAGTGACTTCAGGGCTGGCCCCATGGCCGAGTGGTTAAGTTTGTGCGCTCCCCTGTACGTGGCCCAGTGTTTCGTTGGTTCCAATCCTGGGCGTGGACATGGCACTGCTCATCAAACCATGCTGAGGCAGCGTCCCACATGCCACAACTAGAAGGACCCACAAGGAAGAATATACAACTATGTACTGGGGTGGCTTTGGGGAGAAAAAGGAAAAAAAAATAAAATCTTTAAAAAAAATAAAATTAAGTGACTTCAAACTGTTAAAGGGAGGAAAGAGTACTAATTATATTTTCTATTCTCTCTACATTTCCTGTATTTTGTAAAGATGTGTATTAATTTGTTTTTTTGAGGAAGATTAGCCCTGAGCTAACATCTGCGCCAATTTTCCTCCACTTTACATGTGGGTCGCTGCCACAGCATGGTTGACGAGTGACGGAGGCTCACACCAGGGGACCTGAACCCGTGAACCCAGGCCACCAAAGCAGAGTACACCGAACTTAACCATTATGCCACCAAGCCAGCCTCGTAATTTGTTTTTCAAATGTGGAGTAACTAAATCAGTTATGAAATATTAAATGTGTACTCTTTCCAAAAATAAAATCTATATTTAATTAATACTCAAAAATGTATTACTATATATTCTAATATTTCTAAAAATATTTTCTAAATAAAATTAACTTCAAAGCATCTTCTAAATATCCTGATTTCCCTTTTCTGATTCTCAGGGGAAAAAAAATACGCTACTTTTCTCACTAGATATTAGCATATATGAACCCAAACCAAAAGAATCTTCCCAAACTTTGATTGATAAAATGTAACAAAGCCCCGTGCATAGTGCTTGGTGTACCATGCATTTTAATGTAGTTGCCCTGAGAAGGGAAATGTATTTTTGCTTTTCAAAGGTTGTTGTATAGCACATAACCATGGAATAGTGAGTACATGCATTACTTTTATAAAATTGCACTATTCTTGCCAGGAAGTCTTAGAAACCTTCTCAATAGAAAAGCATTTGATATATACTTTCTTATTTTTAATTGTCTAGGAGTCAACCAAAGTGATTTTTTTCTGCTTAATTAACTTTGATGCCAGATACCAAAGACCCAAATAAGTCAATTTCTCTAAGAAAAGATTCTTAAAAAGCCAGCATTCTAACTTATATATATATAACCAATAGCTATGAGGTTTTTATTTAACAGCATAATTAAAATTACAGTACTACAAGCTAGCATAATATATGTTGTTTCCCAATAAACCAACGTTTGCCAAACTTCAATTAATCGTGCATCAACTTTCCCACTTCTGCCACCACATGTAGCACCACATACTACCACTTCTCTTTAAAGAGACATACATACTCTTTTAACTTAAATCAACTTATTCTAAAGTGTTTTACATCATTGCTACCAATGGAAAATCATGTCACTTGCCATAGAGGCTACACATAAATGAATATTAAAATATATAATCTTAAAATTTAAAAATGCTTGTGCACACCACTCACTGAGAAAGAATGTAATAAATATCAAGTTTGGACTAATTTTATAGAAGAACAGCAGATCAACCTAGTAAGTTAAATAAAATCCTCTTAGAATTAATCTGCAAATACTTCTAAATCATTTCTTTAAACTAAATACTATGGTTGTTAAATCCTTAAAGCCCGTCAAAAAATAATATATGTGAATTTCAGAAGCATTTTGGAATTTACAATTATATTTCTCTACTCAGTTAACTTAATCTCTCTGATACACAAGGGGTAATTCTTAAAACAACAAATGGCTTAATATAGTAGTCTAAACCAGACTTCAAGTCACGAATTTGCTAACGGTCTTTCCCTGGGGACGTCAGCCTCAGATCTTACTATGTTTTTAGTTTTATTTTTAGGTGCTATTACTTCCCCCAAAAAAAGGCTCACTGCAAAGAGCAACACACACACACACACATATCCCTAATATTTAAAAATGAAACCTGTGCTGCTAGGTTAATTATATCTATATTTTACGATCTGGAAAGTGGAAATACTCTTGAGGATTTGATTTGGCCATCCAAGAGAATATTCTCGAGTTCTGGCATTTAATTTCCTGTAATTTGTTTAATATTTTATTTGTTTATAAAAGAGGAAACAAATGCTGAGAACAGCCTTTCCCAGTCAGGTACTACCAGCAGAACGCTGACATGTTAGCTGTGAAATCAGCATTCCAATCATTTCTGAGTCAATTAAATTTCTTCGAAATAGAAGTTTCCAGAAAACAGATGTTATAACTTAAAAACAGCCTAGAAGCACTAAGATTTACCAAATATAGAAGACTTACATCAAAAAGGAGAGACTCTTTAAAAGTTTCAGACAACTAGGTTTAGCATATGTACAGAGTTCTAAATGCGGACATTATAAAGATGTCCCTATGGTATGTGCTCTGGGTTCTAGTCCATTAATTAGCAGTCATGCTTGTGCTCCTTTGCCCAGCCCCATATCACTTAAAATTATCATGCTTGTAAGACAAGAGTTAAGGATGGGGATGGGCAGAGGTTAACAAAGAAATGTTTCTTTCCCTGGTAAAGCTAACTAGTATAGAGCACTGGCTTGGTCTGAAACCACTGCTCCTTAACTGGCTTCTCCCATCGTCCCCCTTTCCCATCAGGGGTTCCTCCCAGTCAGCCACACTCAAAATTTCAAAAGTCATCTTTGACTGGCCATTCCTTCACTGCACCCACTCATGTCACATCAATACTCAGACTGATTCTTTCCCCCACAGACTCTTTCAACTATGAGGTAGATCCAGGATTGAGGGACTGAAACATATCATTTGGGGTGACCAGCAAAAAGATACAAATATCTTTTCTAACTTTACAAAAATATCACTAAGGTCCCTCCAACAGCCTTGAAAGAGGGGCCCAGGCAAGTGAGGGGCCCCAAATCTTAAGTTTCATTAGCTTCCCAGTGAATCTGCACTTGACCTTCATGATTATCATTATCACCTTATTTCAAACCCTTATCACTGCACCTCACCATTCCCTAAACATACTTGACACCTTCTGGCATCTGAGGTTTTTTTCTGGAACACTCTCCACGCCATCTCTGCCTATTCAAATTCTTCCTATTTCATTAGACCTAACTCAAATACTGCCTCCACAATGGATTTCTTCTTCAGCTCAGAAACCCTTCCCCTCACTCTTTAGACTCAATTCTAAGAGAGATAATGACCACGATAAAGATGATGATAAATACAAAAAGTTATATAGTGCATACTATATGCCAGGCACTATTCCAAGCACTTTACGTAATTTGGCTCATTAATCCTCATAATCACCCTGAGATGGGTTCCATTAATCCCCATTTCCATTTTACACATGAAATGCTGAGAATCAGTTACTCAAGGTCACACTGCTAGGGTGTGGCGGAGTCAGGCAGTCTGGCTCCCCATCCGTGCTCCTAAACACTTCCTGATGGGCCCCTTACAGCTCTGTTGTGATTAACTTCCTTTATACTAATGTGGAAAGCTCCTTGGGCTCAGTAACCAAGTTTTCCATACTTCTATAAGCATTACAATGCCTCCTGTCAGACAGATGCTCAGTAAATACATGTTTAGTGAATGACAGCTTTAAACTTGTAAGGTACTGAGAGTGTATCGACCCTAGAGAGTTAATGCAGTTTAATTAATAATTAGTGAGTGAGATTTTTAAAATATGTCACTACAACTTCAGTTGTAATGCCCAGGGGAGCTAGTGAAATTAACTTTTTGAGCCCAGTTGTATGAGAGCATCAAATTAGGTATAGTCAATTCCTCAATGATTTGCAAAAAAAAGAAAGTAAGAAAAAGATGATTTTAAAAATAAGAGCTCTCACTCAAATGATCTGTATTAGCTTATAGAAAGCATTTCAAGAGCAAGGCATACTACCTGACCCAGACATTCATTCTCCTACTTCCCCTGTGTCTGTTCTGAAGCTACACTCAGCCACTCTCAAAACCTTAAAAAAGGCAGGAAGCAGGAAGTGGAACAGAACACAAGTCACCAAAGATCAAGGTGTATTTACTTAATGCTTACAATTAGCACAAGATCCCATACGTATATATGTGGACAGAGGGAAAGTCTGCAATCTCATTACAGAGCTTAAAGTTATTGACAACAAGGGCTCTAAAGGGGCCTGGGGAATGGTCCACGAAGGGACCAGACTCACCGGAGCCTTCCTTGCATGCTGGTAGCATTTAGACGGCCACCTCTCCTCTGCCTTGGGACCACAGCTCTAAGTCACTTTGGTAAGGCAGACTTCTTCGCCACTCGATGAGATCAGGCCCCTATCTTATGTTCTCAAAGCTCCCTGCCCTTCTCCAAACTCTTCCCCCGGTTTGTCATCACATGTTTCTGTGGTTATTTTAGTCTGCCTTTTCCTGTCTAGGCTGTAAGTCAGAGAACAAGATTTCTGTCTATTCTGTATCTGCAGGACTCAACACTGTGCATAGCACACACTCAAAAAATGTCTGACAACTGCATGAACAAATGATGGAGAGAAAGACAGCATTTTATGTGAGAACAAGTGTGACACAGTCACAGAACATGGGTCATCAACTAGAGCCTAGGTGACAGAGTGTAGTGGTCAGGCACCCCAAGTCTGCAGCCAAGCTGCCTGGGTTCAAATCCAGGCTCTTTTACTTATGACCTGTATTACATTAACTCTACGTGCTTCCATTTCCTTACTTATGAAGTGGGGATCACAACTGTAGCTGCCTCATAAGGCTGTTTGTTGGGAAGATCAAATGAATTAATAATATACGTAAAGTACTCAGAATTTGATCTAGCACATTGCTCTCTCCCTAGCAAGGGACCAGAGAAAGGAGATAAAACTTTGGCCCCAAAATATTTTTTTTTCTCCTTTTCACCACCTGTATCCTTGTGAATCTGGACCCACAACTGTATTATTTCTGACACCTTAGCCCTAAAGCCTGTCTATGCGTACAAACATCAAAACATGAGGTTGTAAAGATCCCTCATGATTGCCATACACCAAAACCATAACATATAGACCATATAGAGCATCATTTAGTACAACCTTCTCATTTTAAAAGTATAGACATTGATCCTCGTCTCAGTTCCGCCTCTTCCAATAGTCTCCTGAGTCTCCTGGTGACTTAACATCAACAACCATAAAATAAATGCCCTGGCTCCTGTTTTATCAATCTGTGGTCAAAATATCAGAAGATCCCAAGGTGGCCCACATCTCTCTCCAACAAAGTACATGGAAGCAGGAGGGAGTTGACGCTGCACTCATTTTTTCTTATGTGAACTTCTCATGAACAGAAGAGTAAGATTACCAGGCTGGGTTTGTTTTTAGGAGAGGAAAGCAATTACCAGCTACCTGCAAAGAATGAATCACAGAAGTCCACGGGGTGAACATCTGAAAAAACACCCTCTCAGATGATGGGGGGCCAGCCCTGTGGCCTAGTGGTTAAAGTTCCACACGCTCCACTTTGGCAGCCCAGGTTCGAGGGTTCGGATCCTGAGCATGGACCTATTCCACTCATCAGCCATGCTATGGAGGCAACCCACATGCAAAGTAGAGGAAGACTGGCACAGATGTTAGCTCAGAGTGAATCTTCCTTAAGCAAAAAAGGAGGAGGATTGGCAACGGACGTCAGCTCAGGGCGAATCTTCCTCACACACAAAAAATACTAGTAAAACAAAAAATAAAAAACACACCATCAGGTGAGAAACTCTGCAAAGATTTGAAACATAAAACTTTTAAAGTCTCCTTCTTGGCTCCCAAGATTTTGTTTCTCAGACTTCTTAAATGTCAAGGCACTTAATTTATAAACCGCTTTTTCCGGAAGACAGCATTAAGTCTTAATTGTCATATGCAAGCACAAACAAAACGTCTAATTTTATTATTTTTAGCAACATTTTTTTCTTAATCATTTCCTCCCATTATAACCAGTGACTGAGAAAACAATATCTGCATTCAACTTTAAAATTAAAACAAAAAAAAGGAAAAAGGCAAATATTTCTCAAATGCACAACTTATTCTACTTTTGTTCTAATTGCTTACGGAAATAAAAATATTCAGTGTGAAACAATCACTTACAAATCAGATAGGTAAATCTGATTTACAAACCAGAAATGCAACTGTATATTTAAAACAATCTTATTTTATTCAGTCTATTTTAAATCTATTGTACTAATAGTCTAATTAGAACAAGAATGAATGCATCTTGTCTTCTACAGTCTTTGAACACATTGTGAAAGAAGGTAAGTCATTCTTCCTGTTCTTCAAGTTTTGAGTCTATTATAAATCATGGATTATGAGGCCTGCAAAGTATAAGACAGTACTTAACAAATGTGGAGGCAACACTAATTACAGAAGTAAGGCAGAATGTGATGTTGAGTCTTTATCTCCATCCCTTGTCTCTGCCCTAAAAATACTTAACAATCCTTATGAGAACAAGGTCTAGAAATGATTATGCTTTTTGGTTGAGGTGATGTTTGCTCGGAAATACTCTTATGTGACATCTCTTAACACTTTAATTTGAATTTGAGATACGATATACAGTGAACAAGCAGGGAACTTTATCCCATATATTAGAGAATTAGTTCAGAATAGAAATACTCTCTCCACCACTCTCATGGGCGTAATTACAGTAAAACCAGTGGGAGCTCTTTGAAGGGCAATTTAGAAGAACTGCAGACAACGTCAGCCATGTGTGTCTTCCCAACTAATCTGATGGGAACCAGAATCTTCATAATCAGCCTGAAAAGATCTCCTTCCAGAACTGACAGCCACAGCCAGGACAAATATATGTCTCTTGCTAGCAGAGTCTCAGTAACACTTACAGCCTTCTCGAGCCTGAGGAGAGCTCATGTTCCAAAACAGACATGGCTAAGCTGGTTGTATCTCATTGAACTAGCCCAGCCCCTTATTAAGCAAACCAAGGAAACACTAAGCCAATGTTCTCAGCACACAGCAGTTTAAAAGGACCCTTTAAAGCAGAAAAGGAGAAAATATTTGGTCCCAAGAAAACGTGAGCGCCTAGTCTCACACAAGCTGAGTACAGGGCTGCTATGTTACAACACACAGGTAAACACAACACTGTATATCATCTATCTTTCATCTCAGAGGCGGCCTCTGTATAAAACACAAAAACAGACTGGCTCCAGAAGATCACTTGAATAACACACACTCTCAAACGGAATGGTTTCATGTTAAAAACTCCTCGAGCTGAATTTCACTGCGTACTTCTGAGTAGTATGAGTTGTATTTCATAAAACCTTTCAAGTTAAAGAAAAGTGAAAAAAAGTGGGAAGAACATGTTCTTTAAACCAAGGACTGAAGTTGATCAAGCTTAGAAGGCAAAGAACCATAATTTCATTTATGATGAAGATGTAGATGAGAGATCCACTACAATAGACCAAGAACCAGTGTTTAAATCCTTTTAACACCTATTATGAATTACAGAAAGTCCTTAACTTGTACATGAATTATATTCTAAAAGCTTATTTGTTAAGGCTAATATTTAGATCTCTGGAAAGAGTTCCCCAAAGATAAAAACTTACTGTTGTTAGTTTCCAAGGCTGGTCCAAAAATGATAATATATTCCATATTACAATTAAAATTATATATCTAAAATAAAACTTGGGAGAAAACATTTCAAAACTAAAACAAAATAATTCAACTAAATAAGTGTGTTTACTTTTTAAATTATCTTCCCTCAACACTAACACTTGAGGAAAGGCTGGATTAGCAAAACATGAGGAACCCAATGCACATGTTTATGACTCTAAAGTGAACTCTGGATTATTTCAAATGTTTTGATTGGTACTTTGTTATATCTAATTCCACTTGGAAATGCATAGCCTTCTTCAATATTTGGCATTATGATTAGGATGATTTAAAAATCTGAGGCAATGGCAGTCAGGGCAAATATTAGAGGGGAAAGATTTTCTTGACGTAACCAGAGGGAAATAATTGGGGAGAAAAGTGAACAAGAAAGATCAAAAACTTCCTGGACATGCACAGGAGGAAGACTGCCAAACTTGCCAGGGATGGAACTCAACCAGGGTGCAAGCGCACTGAGATCAAAGCGTGCTTTTTTCCCCGTGGACTTATGGTAACTTATGGCAGCCTAAGATCTCCTAGAAGGAGGGAGGGAGGTAGACCAGACAATCAATTGTATTCATTTTAGTAACTAGAGCATACAACTGAGGGACAACAAACAAACAAACAAACAAAGCCTTTTCCAATGTAGTCATCGTATTCTTGTTCAAATTGAAGAAGTTAGTAGGTGAGGTGTTATCCAAATTTCTAAGACAGAAGCCACACAACACGTGAACTAAATCTCAGATCTAGATTCTCACAGTGACTTGTAAGCTAGTGTTCTTTGAATTGACTCAAGAATAGAAAACTAACAATGAACACAAACAAGGCACTGGCTGTTCTCTTCCAGTATTCACAAAGTGTTGTTGCTTAGAGAAAGCAAAAGAAACAAGAGCTCTGCCCATCCGTCAGGTGTTTGCAGAAAAGATTCTGTGGCAATTTTACTGTGCATTAGCCCAAACTGCTCAAATACATGCCACGTGACAGAACTGTCCTTCAAGAACATAATAGAATTAATCACTCTTAAATGTGTGTACATTTTTTTAAGAAGTAAGCATGTTCCCCAAATATTTGAGTTTACTAATTTCACAAACAGTGGAATTGAAACAAGTGAAGGCAACTTTAATTTAAAGCAACTAAATCCAACCAACAGCTCTATTGTGCACAGGCCCAACATATATAATATACAAGAAGTCTGTCCACCTTCCCTGCAGCTACTGGGAATTTCCCTCCCCTTCTGGCTCACCCCTCTAGGCAGAACCCACTACTTCCAGAGAAAACACCTCCCCTTCACTGTTGGTCAGCGATTTCTCACCCTTATCTTTTTTTTTTTTTTTTTTTGAGGAAGATTAGCCCTGAGCTAACATCTGCCATCAATCCTCCTCTTTTTGCTGAGGAAGATTGGCTTTGAGTTAACATCCGTGTCCATCTTCCTCTATTTTATATGTAGGACGCCTGCTACAGCACGGCTCAGTAAGCGGTGCGTCGGTCCACACCCGGGATCCGAACCAGCCAACCCTGGGCTGCCGAAGCAGAACGTGTGAACTTAACTGCTGCACCACTGGGCTGGCCACTCACCCTCATCTTTTGATCAGCAGCAAGGCTTGCATTGCAGATTTACTCGTCGTAGCAAGGAAAATGAGGAAGAGGAAGAAGAAAGGAAAAGAAGGAGATGAGCAAAGAATTTGCCAATTCTACACATTGGTGATTCATTTCCTCATTCAGCAGAGTGAATGGTACCAGGCACCATGGATAATATCAAGAACAAGGCAAATATCTTCCTGATCCCATAGAGCATCCCTTGTATGTAACTTCAGATCTTCCAAGTCAGGCAATCCCAACTTAAAATATTCCTCAGAAAAACCTTTAAAGCTATTTAAGATATAGATATCCTGACTTCTCCCCCCTGAGATTCTGATTCACCAGATATGAGAGGTCTGGCCCATGGGTATTTCTAATACATAATTAGGTTGAGAACCAATGTCATAAATATTATCCTTACAGAAGTCAGAAGGCTAAATATCTGAATTATATCACAGAACTACAAATATACATTATTTTCTTAGCTTTAAGTGATAGCTGATATAAGAAAAGAGGTCCACCTTCTCAATGAAATTCCAAGGGCACAACAGGCTTTGCCAATGTCGTTGACAACCCATGTGACAAATCCACTTCTCCATGCATGTGTCTACTTGTAGACACTGAGTTACATTTTAGGGATACATAAATGAAGATGATAGGGAAGGCAGACATGTAAATAATCAGATGATTATGGCACAGTTTAAAAGAAATTTGAAACACACAGATAACTATCATGGAGAGCTTTCAGTTGAGTTCTAAAGGATGAGTTTAAAAAATCTTTTTAGGTGCAAATCAGATCATTTCAACTCTCTAACAGTTTCCCATGTCATGTAGAATGAAATCCAAACTCTTCCCCTTACATACAACCCCTGTCAGAGACCGCAGACTCATCACCTACATTAGCCTCTCCACCCTCTGTGCTCCAGCCACATCGGCTTTCTCTTGGTCCCTCAGTCACACCCAAGTTCATGCCCACCTTAAAGCCTTTGTACCTGGTAATAGCTCCGCCTACAGTGTTCCTCCTCTTTATCAGCTTAACTGTCATCACCTCAAAGAGGGCTTCTCTGAACTTCCCATCTGAAGTAGCCAGCCAGTCCCTAGCACGTCGCCACACAGCTGTTACCGCTGACCTTTCATTCGTTTGTCTCCCCCAGTAGAATATAAGCTCTATGAGGACAGAGATTTTTCTCTCATTCATTGCTGTATCTTTAGAGCCTAGAAGAGTATCCCGCACAGCTGCTCAATAATTATCTCTTCAACGACAGAATGAACAAATGAACCAGATGGAAGGGGAGAGGGAAAGACTATTTCCTATTAAAACTAATAAAGAGTTTTTATTAAACAGTGAAGGCTATGGAGCCCTCTACTTCCCCCTTTTGACTAAGCTACCAGGAAATTCACTACAAAGTTGTGAGCTTGAGCAAGTCAGAGCCAGTTTCTGTAACATGCAACAAAAACTTCCAATTATTAAAGTACTGCTATCCAATATGCAAGCCAATTAAGAAAGAAGGACTGGGGGAAAGGAAGGAAATAAAGCAACAGGAGATAAGCGATCAGAAACACAGGAAGGAGAAAGAGGGGGAAGTAGTCCAGGGAAAAAGCACAGACAAAGATGAGGGCTACACAGAGACAGCCCAGGACTGCTGGATGAGCAACAGGCATAAAGGAAAGCTGAGAGCAAAGGATGAGAAAAGGGGTAACTGGTTATTTCACACAATGGTGTTAACTTGGACTATGGGTGTCTAAATAAACTAGGGGTTGCTGACAAAGAGAGCAAGAAGGACTGGAATGCCAACAATACAGGGGAGTTCTTGTCGCTCCCTTTTCTGCCTCTTGTGACAAGTTACTTAATTTCTCTGGGTCTCCTAGCACAGTGAGGAGGAGGAGGGGAGAAGGATGGGGGTGGGCAGGCAGGGCAAGAAGAGATCCTCTCTAACCTCTGTTTCTGTAACTTAGTGAAGAATCACTGTGTACAGCTCCCATGATGCAACTCTTCAGAGGAGAAATTATCCTCTGGATTGCCAGAGGAGACACGGTAAAGGCCACAGACCCTCTAATCTCATTCTGAAGTCTTGGATTTAACCTGAGGTCCTGGTCAACCAATGTTCCTTAAAAAAAAAACGTAAAATAGACTTTACAGAAGGAGCCCCGTGGCCCACATTCTGGGTAAATCTCAAAAATTTTAATTGCAATAGAAGGATCTTAATCAACAACTTATATCTGACTTCCTCTTCCATGAATTCAGAAGTAAAATATTGTCATCAGTCAGTACACATATATCAAATTTAACATCTAATATATTTTTTAAACTTTGTGCTAATAATGGGATAGTCCCATGCCAGGATTAGGTGGTGTTGTTTTTTAACTCATACATCTGACTTGGAGGCAAAAACACAGAATGATTTTAGAAACTGGTTTAAAATGTTAACCCCATTTTGTCACTATTTCCATTATTTCACAGATGTGTTTCCAGAAAAAGACTAAAATTTAAAATCTGGTTCTGGGTAAAATACATGGCTTGCTCCCAAAACTACAACTCACTTGCAGCACTAAGAATTTTCTCAAAATTTCAGACATTTCTGAAGGGAACATAAACACTTTGCCACATTCAAACTAGTGGGATTTAGGGCTTCCTCAATTCCAAGACAGACAATATCCTACCATGCTATTAGGAGAGTTACAGCATAGCCCTAAATTCTTTGTACAGGAGGGGTCCATTCCTATAGGTTCTAACAAGCAGTCAATTTCAAATTGAAGGCACTGCAGCTGAGGCCCTGGTGACAGAAGCCAAGGGCAGGGCCTGGGGGGAGGGGTGATGTGATGAAGATCCTGAGCTTGGAGTCCGTCTGCATCGTTTCTTACACACTGTTAATACGAGATCAGCCACCATGGGAAATCTGATATTTCATCTCTTTATTCTTAAAACAAAAGAGACAGGCACTATGTTGAGCACGGGGGATACAAATATGAGTAAATCCCTTTACCCAAGGAGCTCGTTCTAGGAGAGAGAGATGGCAAAGCAAGTAACTACAAAGAGCTCATTCTAGTAGATGATATTACACATAATTAATTGCAAGACAAGGGGAGAAAAGCTATAATTAAGCCATGCTCTGGTCAGATTGTAAGAAATGACAAAATAAACAGCTTGGGGTGGGAAGTGGGCAGACAAACTACAGAGAAAACATCACGAAAGATTTCTCTGAGAAGGAATTATGTTGGTTTTTTTGTTAACTAAGAAATTTCCCAAAGCAGGTCCCACTAAATGACTCACATACACCCACTTGAGAAAGAACTGTAAAGTCTGATTCACATGGAAAGGCTTGTCTGTCTGCTCATTAATTTGAAACTAGGAACCACAAATGTTACTCCCCTATGAAATTAATTCTCTGAGGCACTGCCACAACTCTGAACATTTCTTTTAGGCTAAAGTTACCCTTTCCTAGCCCTACTATTTACATACTTTGATTAACCGTGAATTGCTATCTAACTACATCCCTGCCTTTAGGTGCTCATCATATAAGCTTGGTTTTTCATAATGAAAATTCAAAGGCCCTACAAGCATTTGTCCTGGGGGAATGAGACGGGTGGGGGATGGGTGGGCACAGGAGAAGCAAGGTGGAGGCAGAAGAGCAATGAAGAAGAGAACTAAGCAAAACTCAGAGACAGGCTGGCGCTAACATGGGAACCTGGTAGGTGACGTGGGCTTGGTCCAAGTTTATTACCGTGGTGACCATATTTTGGGCACTAAAAGTCTTAGGAATAACTCAACGCACAGCAACCTCAACAGGAGCTACAATTAGCTCCTGCTTTATTTAAAATTTCAGAAAGTAGGGGCAGGCCCTGTGGCCAAGTGATTAAGTTCACCCGCTCCACTTTGGGGGCCCAGGGTTTCACCGGTTTGGATCCTGGGTGCAGACATGGCACTGCTCATCAAGCCATGCTGAGGAGGCATCCCACATGGCACAACCAGAAGGACCTACAACTAGAATATACAGCTATATACTGGGGGGCTTTAGGGAGAAGAAGGAAAAAAAGATTGGCAACAGATGTTAGCTCAGGTGTCTATATTTCAAAAACAAATTTCAAAAAGTACGTGTGGAAAGGGCTTTTCATTTATTAATTCACTGTCCATAATAGAGAAAAGGCCACTGTCTTACTCACTATATCAAATAGAAAAAACTTTCTTGAAATAAAATTTACAGAGATTAAAATTATGCATTCAAAACCCCTTATAAACCTCAGGTTTAAGATGAGATGGTCTTGAGGTGACTAGAGCATTACAAACCATCGGCGTAAATTTAGAAACTAAACAGGATGAGGCTCTCACATAACAGAACCAGAGGCAGGCTCCGCACCGGCTCCTCGGGGCCCCAAACGCTGACCCGAGCACAGGCTTCTCTCATTCAAGTTTGTCCCCAAATGAATAAATACACATTTTGGCTGCCAGGAAGAAGGGGACGTGGAGGAGAGGAGTTTGAGGGAAACAGTGATCCAAAGGAAAGCGTGATAAGATAAATTGTATTATTTGAGGGCTTAAAACAAACTCAGCTTTTCCTGACAATCAAGAATCAGCTGAATCAAGGTCACATGGCAGCCAGCCGCACATCTTGATATTCAGCGATAAGAGGCTCTGAGTTCAGAACACTTTCCATCTTCCTTAAGCTGTTCACATTAATTGCAGACTAACCCAGACAGGCCAAACAACACCTCACACGTTCAGTGCCACAGCAATGCCCTAAAAACACAGAAACACATTTCAGATCTGAGCACAGGAAGCAGCTCCTCCAGTGGCTGCGCTTTGCAAACTGCAGGTAACTACCCACTAGTGAGCAGCAAAATCAATTTAATGGGTAAAGACTTTTTAAAAAATAAAATAGAATAGAAAATGTCAGTATTCATTCTAAGGTAAGAATTGTCAGGAATCTTTTGTTTCAATTATACATGTGAATGGTGTGCATGCGTGTGAGCGTGTGTACTAAGCTGCAGTATAAAATGTTTCTTACTGTGGATTATAGTGAAAACAGCTTTAAAACCCTGTGGTGAGATTCAGCCTAAACTGCTTCATGTCGTTCCTTGGTTCTCGCATTGCCCTATCACTGGTGACACTTAGACCTCCTCTAAGACATCCACGGACCTCACCAAAGTAAATGTGAGAACGGCCATTTCGCCTGGTTGGAACACAAAGGTACTTGGGTTGTTAACACCATTAGCTAGACTTACATCTCAGACGCTACCTGGAAGAGAAACTGCATGACTAGTGTATTTGAAACACTGATTTCTAACTGGAAAATTCTACTTGTCCACACTACATGTTGTTTTGAATCTTCTGCATAATATTATGGTTTACATGCAGTATTATTCCAAGACCGGCACTGCTCAGTTACGTGCTGAGCGGATAAAGCTCCAATGGGGAACTTAGGGATCTCTGGTCTAGTCTCTCTCTTTCACCATCTGGATTTGACCTTGGGCAAGGCAGGCGATCTCTCTGGGCTCAGATTCTCCAAGCAAAACCTGAGAAGACAGGACTGGAGCAGGGTTTTCCCTATCAAGTCTCTTGTAGAGATACATCAATGGTTCTGCAAAAGTGAGTCTTTTTTTTTAAATTAACATACGTTTATTTTTAAACTAAGAGAAAGTAATAAACACAATCAAATGCATCCTCTATCAGATTTTACTGCGGTAGAAATCACTGGGCAGCCAAATAACCTCATTTTGCATAAAACTTGGAAGTATTATCTACGGTTTCTGCATCTATTCTAGTAAATGTCTCCTTGCTTCGGAAGCCTGGAGCTCTGCACTGTGGACATGTGTAAATGTGAGCCTGTTCTGTCCAGATGGCTGTGTAAGATTGAACAGAGATGGCTCACACTCATGCAAGCGCCTGGGGAGGCCCAGGCAGACATACACAGGACTGGTTAACTGTAGACTAACCCAGATGGCAGACCTACTCCCACATCAGGCATTGCAAATACATTTCAAGTCACACTCTGATGAAAGATAATGTCTTCGGGCCTTCCGGTGCCTCTTTTCTAATTTTTTTCCATAAAAATGCATACAGTTAAAATTTTTAAAGATTCAACTCTGATTACAAATTTTTCTAGTATTCTTTTTTCAAGGTTTTGGATTGCTTCTTACTAAAAGTTATCCTGAGATTGTAAGGACAGCTGTTAAAAAACATTATTGACATTCATTAGCAGCTACTTACCTACTGAGGGAAAAATCCTTCAATATAAATAAAGGAAATAATTCCAAAATTTTAGAGATCTATATAAAACATCTTGTTTTATTCAGCAACTTTAAAAAAATAAATTAATGCCTCAAAACACTGTCATTCTTGCTGCTATTTTTACAATTAGTACTGACTTCATAATTCATTTTTAAGCACTCCAGTTTTTAAATTACTCCACACCAAACTTTCAAGAACTATGGATACAACCACTAATTTAGCAATGTTATTATTAATGTATTTATCAATGTTATTATTGTTTATTTATAAATTAAACATTCAGTCATTCATTCCACAAATATTTATTGAGCACTTAGGATTCGTCAGACACTGTTCTAGATACTGAGGCTTTGGGAACAAAACAAAGTTCCCTCCCTTAAAGGGAGAGATAATAAACAAGTACGTAAATAATTCCAAGCACTAAAAAAATATATTCCCTTAATTCATTATATAAGCGAAACAAATGGACATAAGCTTTCCACACAGAAAGTATATGTCATTTCAAGGCTACTAGTGAGATTCAGAAATGTGTGAGTAAACAGCATCAGCATACGCAGAGTATCAGTACTTAAATACATGGTACTAAAAACAGGGTGAGAGTGTATGTGTGTGTGTGTGTAGATAAGTATGTGCATATAAATCTGAGAGCTTATTTACGGCACAGAGGAAGCTTGTTATCAGGATACCAAAGGGACAATAGAAAAAAAAATACTGGAAAGGTTTATTCAGTTTAACTTGAAAAACAAACCTTTCACAAGTGAAAAGCAAACAGCTGATTTTCCTAGCCCACAGCTGAATGATACATCCAAGGAGAGTTGAAGAAAAGACAATATTGCTCTACCCCTATGCAGAAGACTAACAGGACTTTCAAACTGAAAATTCTGCACGATTTTAGGGAGCCTGATCTGTTTTAAAGTCAGCAGACACAGAAGCCCACGAGGAGAAAAGCCTGTCTGGCCTATTTACAGGCAATATCACAAAAGCATTCTTGCCCATCAAACTATAAAAGGAAAGAACTGCAAACAGGAAACTGCCCTGCCCCAGCCATGTGCCACTCCTCCCTTCCTCTCCCCAGTATCTATAAGCTGAAGCAAACACTATCTGTCACACTTACCAAGAAACCACAGGGGGTTGACAGAACACTAGTAGCTGACATCCGCTATAATACTGTTTTCATAAATATTTAATGTAAATGCCTTTATTATTTTGAATCAACATTTTCCTTGATAATTTTACCTACACTTTAAGTGACATTTGTTTAACCTATAGTTTATTAATGACAATATAAAGCAGTTCTGAAACTGCAATTTACAAATGAACTGGAAGTTTGAGAGTAAGGAAACTAAGTAAACTTGGTCCAAACAATGACAACAAAAACAAATTCAGAGTGAGTTGGCCTGGTTTATCATTTTCCAATGGTTTCAATACACATACACTAACCACTTTTAAATAATACTGTTCTGAAGATAATTTTCTGTATATTCAGTAGATCACTCATTGTT
The DNA here is from genome assembly GCF_037783145.1 of Equus przewalskii. NCBI lineage: Eukaryota > Metazoa > Chordata > Mammalia > Perissodactyla > Equidae > Equus > Equus przewalskii. The sequence goes on from NC_091854.1 coordinate 831,359, forward strand.
GAATGATCAACAGGTCTATTGTCTGCAGTTCCAATTAACCGTCTTTGAATTCTGGTATTCAGAAGTAGTTATTAATACATCATTTCAATGAGAAACAGAATTTAAGGTATACAGACTTCCTGATTTCTTACAAAAACGTGGACCAATGGGAGCCAGCCCTGATGGCCTAGTGGTCAAAGTTCAGTGCTCACCACTTCAGCGGCCGGGTTCACCTCCCAGTCCCAGAACCACACCACCCATGTGTCAGCTGCCATGCTGTGGTGGCGGCTCACACAGAAAAACTAAAAGGAATTACAACTAGGATATACAACCATGCACTGGGGGTTTGCGGAGGAAAATTAAAAAAAACAGGAAGACTGGCAACAGATGTTAGCACAGGGCAAATCTTTCCCTACAAAAAGAAAAAAAAAAATCCACTCTCATAAAACAATAAAAAAGAAATCTGGACTGATAGGTATGATTTCCCATCTGTGATCTCTAGGGGTGTATGTCTGGATACAAATTAGACACAGGGAAATGACTCCTTTTTTTAAAGGAAAGAGACTGATAGCCACTTTTCAACTTTTAAATGGTTCAAATACAGGAAACAAATTTAAAAAACACAAACTAGTCAAAAAGTCAATAAACATATAAATAAAACTATAGGAATAATAATCCTCAATAATCAAAGAAATGATTAGTAAAACAATGAGTTATTTTTCAGCAATCAAATTTCTAAACCTTTAATGTTTATAACTAATATGCAAAAGTATATGAAACTTGAGACTTCACATAATACCAAATTTAGTGCGAACTAGCATAAATATACCAACCTGCTCCAAGAGCCTAAAAAATGCTGATTTTTTTAACTCTGTTAATCCTACTTCTGGCAATCTAAAGATCAAAAATCCACGAAAAGAAACATTTATAATGCCAAAAGATGTATGTTGCATTGTAAAAAATTTTTAAAGGAATCTAAAATGTTAAATAGTGATATGCCCTCTAAATGGAATATTATTTGGTCACCAGAGTAGCAAAAAGGCAAAACATACATAGGCCAACTGAAAAAAAGTTCACAAAACTACAGTGCAATTACACGTAAGTAAATAGTTCAGGCTTAGAGTGCTGGAGAATTTTCCTACTTTTCTTCTATACTGTGGTTATGCCACTTTTTTAATTTAAATAAGTTTAATTTTAATTAAATCATCCTCTTTTCAAACTAGATATTTAAAATATATTTAAGCATCTCCCAACCCCTCTCCTCGCCCCCCAAAAAAAGCATCCTCCCCTCCAAGTTATTCCCCCTGTCGGATCTTCCCTCACCACTTGGCCTGCTGAGGTGGCCATCCTTGATCCCACCCTCCCTCCAGGTTTGATTCTGGTCCCCCAACTCCCACCCCAGAAGGCAGGAGTTATTCACTTTAGCATCCTCTACTCCTAGAACAAGGCTGTGTGTATGATAAGGGCTAGTAATACACTTGTTGAGTGAATTAATATTTATCCAAATTTGGCACCCACTGCACACTTTTCCCAATTATTTATTGCTCAACTGTCCTCTATTTTAAGCTAGGCATTCATTCTTTTTTTTCTATTTTTCTTCTATTTTTGTATTCCCTAGAGCCCACTATAGTGCTGGGTAGAGCTCATCTGAGCTAAATAAACATTTACTGAACTAATAAATGTCTGAACACACATCTCAAAAATGAGAAACTCATTTGGTTTAGACAAGTTCTTACTTTAAAGTTCAAATAACATCCTAGGAGGGAAAAAAAAAAAAGCTCATACCCACACCTTCCAGTAAATTATCTTAAGCAGTCGTCAGATTAACAACCCTCTGCATGTTAAATACAGGAAGGATGTCAGTGTAAAATGGGTGGAAAGGAGGGAACATAAGCAGACAGGGGGAGCAGCCTTCAACTCTTCAAAGGAGGTAAGACAATGGCTCTGAGAACCTTCTGGAAGGCCACACAACTTCCCTGCATGGAGCCACCAGCCATTCCTAAGCGCTTAAAATGCCAGGCGCTGCCTCAACACCCTCATAAGCATGACCTCCTTCAGTCCTCACCACAACTATGTTAGGCGGGGTGTTATTATCTCCGTTTTAAAGATGAAAAACACAGGAGTTTGGATGAGTTAAGTAACTTGCTCAAGACATACAAATACCAAGTGGTTTCAAGGCCAAGCCTGTGGTTCTGCCAAAGTGGTTGCTCTCAGCCACTGCTCCAGATAGAGAATGGCCTCTTTGCAATTAGTAGTAGACTTAGAGGTGGAATATAACTACTAAGGCCTTAAGGGCAGTCTGCAGAATAAATAGCAGACACAGACATGATTACAAAGTCTACACACCTTAGCCTTGTCATCTCTAATCCAGACATGACATCTGGTTCAGACCAGTCCCAGTTAATCCATAATTAGACCCCTTATTTAGCAATTCGAGTACTTAACAAGTGGGTTAAGGAAAATACAACATGGTTACCACCTCTGTGGAAGCATCCTCCACACATCTGAAAAAAATTCTTAATTCTTTAACTCTGAATTTAATTTTCTAAGTTAAACCATCACACTTATTTTAATTTCTCCTCATACATATTATTTTCCAATCCTTCAGTCATCATGGCCCGATCCAAATTCTCCGTGACCTCTTTATCATAAGTTCTGTGAACTCAAAACGATACAGTAACTAGTGAAGATTTGGTCTTTAATCACACGGCAAGAACTTAATTAATTCATGCTTATTTTTTAAAGTCATCTTCTTCAAATTCATATGAGAGTATTTTGGTTGTTCTGATGGTCCAAGCATTCTATTTCCTAACTCTAACATTGCACTGAGTATTGTGCTGAAAGGGAAATACCTTTCCAGCAAAGTTGATCATCTTAAACTCTGAGCCGTCCACCTCAGGGAGCACACCATCACAGCTCAGGAATAAAGAGATGCTTCGTGAGCAGGGACTTCCCTGAAACGGGTGTCTGTCATCTGTTAAGGGGCACTGTGATCTCCAGTGGCCACATCATCCCAGCAACCCTGGCTTTAGGATCACCCACAGAGAGGGGTTTGTGGATTTCTTACTGAACACGATGTTCTATATTTTATGATGTTCTGTGTTCTACAGGAGTATTTTTGATACTCAAACAGCTCTCCCAGATAAAACATAAAAAGCCTCTCCTCCACTTAGAGATAAGGAAATAGAAACACAAAAGCTTCTCTGACATACTTAAAGGCATGATCTAACAGAGAAGCCACAAGCAAAGCCCTGACTCTGCAGGTACACAATGTCTGCCGCAAAATGTCACACTCAAAAGCAAGGTATGATAGTTGCACAACAAGATGGATGTACCTAATACCACTGAACTACACACTTATAAATGGTTAAGACTCATCACAAGAAAAAATATTTTTTTTGAAACTACGTATGGTGACAGATGTTAAGTGGACTTAGTGATCATTTTGTAATATATGCAAATATTGAATCACTATGTTGTACATCTGAAACTAATATAATGTTAAGTCAATTATACCTCAGTAGAAAAAATAGTAAAAAAGAAAGAAAAAATGGTGGACAGTAAATTTTATTTTATGTATATTTTACCACAGTAAAAAAAATTGGAAAAAAAAGTTTATCAAAAAAAAAACACAAGGTCATGATGTGACTTTGTCTACCAGTACTGCCCTTGGTCTATGATCTCTGCTTTGATTCTGCATCTCAAACACCACAGTGGGCTCATCATTACCACAAATATCCTGGGGCGATGAGGAAGACACCACTTTACACTTTATGTCCAATTTGATCGTTTTCAGAGTTTCCCTCTTAAGTTACCTAAAAGAAGTTACCTTCCTTCTTTCTTTCATATTTTGTCATCAACAGCTGCTGCCCACAGCACCCCAACCCCCTCCACAGTGGCCACCTCATCTCTTCCCTGGGTCACCCTCCCCCCCGGACTTCCCCATGATTCAGCAAGGCAGGAAGGTTCCACTGTGGCCAGCTTCCAGTTCAACTGGTGAATGCCTGGGCCTAACCTTTTGTTAAATATTTGATCACCTCATAGACACAGCAATGAATGAAACAGACAAGGTCCCTACCTTCTAGTCTAGGAAAGAGACAAAAAACAAGTAAATACATAAATGAATCAGATAATTTCAAATAGTAGAGTGCTGTAAAGAAAATAAAACAGTAAAGGGCTAGAGGGTGACTGGGAGCAGGTGGAGGATGGCAAAACTTGAAAGTCTCTCTGAGGAGGTGACATCACAAGGAACCAGGAATGCAAAGTTCTGAGGTAAAAACATTCCAGATAGAGAGAACGAAGTATCAAGGCCTTCTGGTGGGAACAAGTTTGGGATTTTCATGGTTAGAAGCCCAGTGTGATGGGAACATCTAGAGCAAGGAGATCACAGTGGTAGGCAGGGCCAGATCAGGGAGTATCTTAATGGCATTGGTAAGGAGGTTGAATTTTATGCCAAGAACAGTGAGCAATCATTAGACAGATTTGATACAGGGCAATGACATGATCTAATTTATATTTTTAAAAGATTACTCCGACAATTGTGTGGCAACTGGATCCAAGGGAGGCAAGAGTGTAAAAAGGAGACAATGTGTGAAGCTGTGGTGGTCATCCGGGTGAATAATGATAGTGGCTTGGGCTAAGCGATAGCAATAGAGATGGAAAGAAGTATTCTGACTCAATATATGTTTTAGAAGTAGAGCTGACCAAACTTACTGATGAGGATAATGTGGGAAGAGGAAACAAGAGAAATCAAAATGACTAGTATCCTTTGATTCAGCAAGTCACTGATGGTAGTTCACAGATAAAAAAAGGCAATGACTGAGGGAATAAATAGATTTGTGGAGAGAAGGAATAAAAAGTTCTGTCTTGCCACAATTAATATGAGATATCATTTAGATACATAATGTGGAGCTATCAAACAGGCTTTGGAATTTCAATCTTGATACCAATCCAGTGAGGTACACCAGAAAATCCTAGTATTATCCAAATTTTACAAATGAGAAAACTAAGGCTCAGAGAAAAAGACTTGTCTTAGAACAAAATATTTTCTATTAGTCAATGCCACTTGATAGCTGATTCCACATTTAAAAAAGAGGAACACCTTCACTGTTAAGGAATTCTCTCTGAAGAAACACACCTCCATAGCTTGCCCCATATAGGCTGTGCGGCCGCTCCAAAGATAAAAGTCCTTCCCATCCAAGAAGACTCCTCCAGGAGATTATGACTTATCCAAACAGCAACATTTAATACATGCGAAACAACTGAGACGGATGTATAACGCACATTACTGACTATCTTCTTAGAAGACTTGCGTGAACAATTAAATGCACACACATGATATGAAGTAAGCCACAAAATTCTCCTTAAGGAAAGATTACAATTCTTGGTTTTTATTTTTACTAAGTGTTGTGTCAAAAAACTTTCTGGGGAACGCATTTCCAAAATTAGCAAGGAAAATCAACTGGGAAATGACCAATACAAGAATAAGTACTTTACACGGCTTCTCAGGACTGGGACTAGCGTGTAAGACAAGCGCACGCTGCCCTAAGCACTTCTTCCCGCCCCACCCCCCCCCCCCCCCCCCCCCCTAGTCCCCACGCCGGGACTGCTTTTCCTTCATTTGGTTACTTTAAAGTGGCGGAAACGTCTGCCTTAGAAGACACATTTTCTCCCAGGCTCAATGCATCTATTATAATGAAAGTTCCTTTCCAAATTCTAGAATTGCCACACTGAAATTAAGGATGACACTAAAAACAGGACAGACAGGTGTTAAAAAGTAAAGAAGAGAGAGAAGGGGCGAGGGAGGAAGGCAGGGGAAAGGCAGAAGAGCAGCAGGTGATCTTTTCCTGATGGCAATCCCTTATGACAAAAGACCCATGAATAACATGCTCACACAGCATCACAAAACCCCTCAGGAAAGACACGCTTGTTTATGTGGCTTGAATCCAGAGATTATTACACGCTTTTCATATTGTAAACACAGTGTCAATTATCAGTTTCAAGTAAGTAGTAATTATCAATATAAAGTGAAAAATATGCATGCCTGCATTCAGCTGATCAGCACTTCACTATCCTCCCTGCCAACAACCAGCTTTTCAAGGATGCTCTTAAAATAAAAGCAATAGACTGGCTGTGGCAACAAATAATCCTAGTATCCTCAGAATTGGAAGGAAACTTAGAGGTCATTATATCCAACCCTCTCATTTTACAGATAAGGAAACTAAATAAAGCTAAGAGAGATAAAGTGGCTTAGCCATCATCACAGAGCCACTTCATGATGAAAAAATGTGTTTCTGATTCTTAGTCATGATTCCTTGTACTATACCATGCTGCCTACAGAGCGAGAAAGAAGAGTTCCACAAGGGATGGCAGAAGGCTTTACTGCAGCCACATAAGGTGGAGAAAAAGTGGGCAGGGTTGGGCATCTGAGGCCTGGAAACAAGGCTCTGGAGCGTAGTGTGGCCGTTAGCCTGCCACTGTTCTCTGCCTACTCCCAGCAACAGCTGAGTCTTTCCAACAACACCACCGGGTTTGTTCCCCCAGAGCTTTTGGTTTGATGTGACAGAGTTTGATGTCTAGTAGCTGGTGCCTCCTTCTGTCAAGATCTTTAGAATGAGGCCCCTGAAAGGTCATGCAGCAGTGTGCTTCCAGGCTTCAGAGAAGCCCAGACCCTCCCCAAGGAGGAGGGGCAATGACATCCCAATGGCATCCCTCTGCCCTGCCCTTAAACCAGCATATTCCTAACTGGATATCACACATGTCCCTAACAAGCTATTATAGATTGCAAATGCATTTTAGCCTCGATGGCTTCTGCCTTCCAAGTTTTTGCTCAATCCCAGTATATATAGAAAATTCTAGAAATCCTCACACCAACATTCTGTAGCACATTCACGTTGAACTCACATTTACATTCTAGTGCTTACAGAAAACAAAATTTCTAATCAAAATTATTTTTGAAAAATCTTCTCTAGTTATGAGGGAAGTTGTAATATACACAGAATTTATATTCAGTTTGCCTACTACAAACACTTGTATAGATAAATGAATGAATTGATAAAAATAATAACAATAGCCTCCCCCACCCCGTGCAATCTAGGATTTCCTCTTATCCCAAAAAAGGAACTACTCAACAGTCTTTAAAAATCTCCCATTATACATAATTTTTTTTCCTGGAAATATCTTTTCTGGGTATTCTTTTTATTAAAACATCTATACGACTGTGGAATCCAAGCTACACATTGCAGTTCCAAGATTCTCTCATTAGCCTCGAGTAAATAAAGTCCAGAGAAAAAAGCCCATCGACGCTAGTCCACATTTTCTATTCCACATCATTTCCCAAGCTGCTAATCATCTTCGCATCTCCCAGTTCCACTGAAAAAGTGGCCCAGGTTTTATCTGACAGTGTTAGCACTCCACCGGCTTGATTATAAAATAAATCATGAAAAAAGTACTTACAGCATAAGCACCTATCAAAAATGCTGCATTGGCTCTTTTCCGTTGATCAAAACAGGTGTAGTGCACTATTTTCTTTCTTGATAAACTGTATGACTAGAAAGAAGGAGTAGAAACAGTAAGCGTAACCACAGAGACAATGTTGAAATGTACAGAAGATAAACATCATCTCTTCCAAAGAAATGTCACAATCAGTTAAATTTAACAACTTTCAACTTTAATTTCTATGACATTTGGACACGAGCATTTGGAGGGTGGAGGGTCACTAGCTCAGATTTTTTCCAGCCCAATCAGGATGTAAGAATTGACGATGTAACAAATATGTTTTCCTCCAAGAAAGGAGACTGATACAGTGGGAAATACTTAAATTATTGGCATCTCTAGTAGCAGGAGCCATTTTTGAAGATTTACTCTTCATCTTATAAGTCAAATCTATTCACCCTTTTTCATTCCTTACATACCATCCCCACTCCCAGAAAAGTTATCTAGACTTCTCATTTTATAGTTTGTTTTTAAATGTCAACCAGTCTATTTTCCTCTCTAAAGTTTTTAAATATATTAGCTAAATTATAATACAATATATAAATTATTAATATATTAACCAGAGCAGAAATAGTAACATTTTCTTTCTAGAATATTCTATAGTGATCTCTTTTTAATTATCTGAAAATAAATGGTTAATGGGAAAAGCTAAACTATCAAAAGGATTATATCAGCAAACATCTTAATACAACAGTCATATGTTAAATTCATGGATTCAAACAGTTATTAAGCACCTGCTATATGCCAGGCAATATGCTGCATGCTCAAGTATTCAGCTAAACCCAAAATAAGCAACATGGTATGTTGAATACATGCTAAACATGAAAAGAAGTGTACAAATAAAAAGATCCGTTAAAATGAAATCAAATTATTAATCAAAATACAAATAAATATAAAACAATGAGAACACAGATACAGCTCAATGAAATCTGCTCAATGTTCTCATATTTCAAAATAGTTATAGTATTTTGACAAATGGTTTTCAAGATACAGGCACATAAGCACATTTAAACATCTGTCTATAAATTCATACCGACTATAAAATAGCAGCTTTTTATACCTCACACATTGACCACAGCTCACAGAGTCTCGACTTTTAGAGCCCCTGTAAAAATGTCAACAGAGTTCAACTACATACCTTCTTTCCTCTGATATTTTCTACAAGGAAAAGAAACTCTTCCAACTGAAGTCTATGCTAAGATGAAACTGCAACATTCTGGCTTTAACATGCAACCACAGAGAACGTAGCTGTGCGTACGTATCCCTGCACCGAGCCCGAGCCCGGAGACCCTCCCAGCCAGGCCAGGCAATTCTTCGATGACAAAGAATCACAAGCTCTGAAAATGGCATTGCCCTTCTTCATTGAACTTTGAAAAGTAAGTGTTTGCTACATAGAGGGCCTCATTACCAAAGTCCTTATTTCCTCACAGGCTGACTAAAATACGCCTATGAAATAAACAACAAAAATGTATAATATTTTATTCAGTTCAGCTTAATCAAGTTAATACACTGAAGTTATCTAAAGCTTCAAGGTCACTGTCAATGGTGCTGACACTTGTCTACTTGCTTTCTCAACTTGGAACTATTGTCTGCCTGGCCATTTCCTCTTTCGTTTTATTATATTTGTTTGTGTTTGCCACTTACTGTTCTCCACCAATAAGTTATGTTTGATTTACTGAAAACAGAGTCAAGGCTCTTAAGACCTAAGCAACTTTTATGGTCTCTGAATCCCAAACATCTAAAGCCCACCTTACACAGGCCAGGCCCCCATAAACCTGCGTTTGACTGAACATAAGGACTCAGCTCGGGGTGGCCCGGTGGCGCAGCGGTTAAGTTTGCACGTTCCGCTTCTTGGAGGGCCAGGATTCACTGGTTTGGATCCCAGGTGCGGACATGGCACCGCTTGGCACACCATGCTGTGGTAGGCGTCCCACATAGAAAGTAGAGGAAGATGGGCATAGATGTTAGCTCAAGGCCAGTCTTCCTCAGCGAAAAGAGGAGGACTGGCGGTACTTAGCTCACGGCTAATCTTCCTCAAAAAAAAAAAGAGAGAAGAAGGACTCAGCTCTTCTTGCTCCCAGCCTCTCACTCTTTACACTTCCTGGTTCCCTAAAACACCTATGGGGAAGAACTATCAACAATCTACCTTGAAGTTCAGATTATCTGTTTTGATGCTCTTTTCTACTAAGAATTTAGGTTTCATAACCAACTCTTGTTATAATTTAATAGTGTGGAATTAAATTTATTTTACAAATCACTTGCCAAAAGTGACAAACACATATTGGTGTTCTTTCATCACCAATGGTCTTTTCTGTGTGTTTGTTTTTGAACTTCTTGTGTTTGCTTGGGGTTTTTTTTGTTTTTGCTGAGGAAGATCCACCCTGAGCTAACATCTATTGCCAATCTTCCTCAATTTTGTATGTAAGCCGCCATTACAGTGTGGCCACCGATGACGAGTGTGTAGGTCTGTTCCTGGGAACCGAACCCAGGCCGCTGAAGCGGAGTGCACCAAACTTAACCACTAGGCCACCAGGTCTGGCCCTGTCTTCACTTGTTTTTTGTTTTTCTCTCTCTTATTCTAAAGTATATGGAATGCAGAGAACAGAATGGGAATCATGAAGCTGGAGGACAGAATTCTGAAAGAAAATTTTTTTCACTGTATATCTACAAGTTTTTTAAGTAAATATAATACAAATTAAAATTTTAAGGACTTCAGAAGAACTTTACAAGCTTTCAGAAATTATTTCAGATAAAGAATATTCTTCACAAAATTCACCTAGAAATTTTAACCATTTTAAAACACCACCTGTTGGAAACGGCCTACAGGATGGAAACATAACCGACTTTTTGTTTTTTTAACATCCATCATCAGACATAGTTAGAAAACTTTTTTCTTCTGATGAGAGCTTTTACGATTTCTCTCTTACCAACTTTCAAATATACAATACAGTTTTATTAACTATAGTTACCATGCTGTATATTACAATAACCGACTTTTTTAAATGAGAGTTTTCTACTTGATTTTTAGGAAAATTTTTAAAGCTCCTAGCATTTAGCTTACTTAGATGTTTTTGGACTTTAAGCGTTTTTCTCAGTTAAGTCTCAAAAGCACTACAGTCAAGAAACGACCTTCTGCTTAGTGAAGTGTGGCCCCTGTCTCCTAGGTCAGATCACAGGGAGCTGAGTTCTCACTCAACGAATCAAAACTAATTCAAAGTGAATGATAAGAGAGAAAAATCTTATGGACTACTGGCCTTGTCCTAATCTCCCTCCTTGCCACAGCCAGGCCTGCCTCTTACGGGTCACCCTGCCCCAGTATCACAATGCTGCTCAACAGAGGAGATATTCTGGCACTGAAAAAAAAACTCAGGGACAGCAAAACATTTTGCCTTAGTTGATGCTCTATATGATTGGGTTGTTATATACAAACTGTTTAATGTTTTATTCTTTCAAATATTAAACACGTCCCTCTCTTCAAAAAAAAAAAAACTATCTATTACATATCAAAGCAATCCAGAAGAAACAATACTATCCATTAGAGACACTGATGACTAAAGTTCTTTACAGGAACATTTGGTTCATCCTTCCAGATCTTTCATGGAAGAACGTTAGCATGCTGGGAGAGAAAGGCCATCTGCAGACAATAGGACTCTATTTTATGAATAAGCCTAGTAGATACTTTCTTAGATCCTGCCCTAATACCAGGAGAAGTTCATGCCTCCGAACTGGACAGCTGCCTCTTTCTTACTCTGACCTGTCTCCTCTGTGGTCTGGTAGGCTGACCAGGCCCCTCAAAGGAGAGCACCTGCAAGGTCATGCCATCTCCTCTGGCTGTCAGTGAACTGTCTGATCTCTTATAGATTCTTTTTGCTTTACATGAGAAGCTTAAAGGTTACAAAAACACTGTACAATAGCAAAGTCAAGCCAGAAATTGGTAAAGGAAATGAATACAGTCTTAACTATAAAGGGGAGGATGTCACAGAAAGAATACTGAGATCTCTGGACCATTTGCCTGCTCTGCAGCAAGGCTGCCCATGACACATTACAAATTATAACCTGCAGCTACTATATTTTAGATTTCTACTTGGAAACTCGAGTGTACAGCCTTCTGAATCTTCTTAACCTAAGTGGACACAGCCAGCCCCTATAACAACAGCAACAACAACAACAGCTAACATTTATTGGTCATTTGCTACATTCCAACATTTCTCAAAGCAAAAGGAACAGTGCCAGAGGGATCTGACTAGACACAGAGTGACTCCCAAACCAGAGGTCCTGGGCAAGCCTGAAATATAATGAGCATAATGTGTCTCTTTTTTACCAAAAGAACATAATCCAGGAGCCAGAGAGGGCCTGGTTTATCACACTTGGCCAAGATCTCCTGGGTCAGATCACAGAGAGCTGAGTTCTCTCAGCAATTGCGGTAGATGGGAGAAATCCAGAACACTCTCACTGAGCTTGAAAATTTGTGTAAATCTCAATTATTAGGCCATATCAAGTTTCATGGTTGAAATTTTAAATAAGTCTCAGGCTGCATTGTTCAATATTATTCAAACTTTTCAGAAATAAAAAACAAACTAAACATCAATCTAAATTATATGTTATTATTACATTATTGTTATACTTCATCCTCTTAACAGACTGGTCCGTCACCTGGAGGGCTTACTGAAATACAGATTGCTGGGCCTCACCCCCAGAGTTTTCTGATTTGGTGGAGCAGGGCCTGAGAATCTGCATTTCTAACCAGTTCCCTGGTAATGCTGATGCTGCTGGTGCAGGGACCACACATTGAAATCCATGACTCTAAGATACTGCTAAATTTTGAAGAGCTGCCTGAAAACGTGACTGGTCACACCCCTGGAAATGTTCTGTATGGATCCTAAACACTGTCCATCTGGTCAACCAGCCTCAAAAGACATTTAAATTCTTTCAGAAACTCCAAATCTGCCATATGCCTTTTAAAAGCATGGTATAAAAAACACATTTCCCCAGATCCCTCAGAAAACTTTATCATAATTTGTAAATTCTTGCATTCCAGGCAAAAACACCTTAGGAACAAGTTCCTTCAATGCTTCAGTAACTAAGCTGCCTTAAAGGATGTTATCACAGAGGGTCCACTCGGATGCCCTCGGGGGCCAAGAACTTGAAGTGGGTCAGGTGGCAAACTAGAAAAGCGTGCCCCATCCAAAGCAGACCTGGCTCCAACCTGCTGTTCCCATGCAGGAATCTGGGCCCATAACCAGATACTGCAATATTTGAAAGAAGCCAGAAATCCAGAATATAAGGGAAATTTTCATAAATTGCAGATTTTTGACCACGAATTCAAAAATTTTAAACAGCATTCATGCCTAAACCAAGATGTCTGTGGACTGAATGCTGCCCAAAGGCAACCAGTTGGCTGAATCTGGGTGATGGGATACTGTGGCCGAAGAAAGTTCTGGTTGGTTCTAGCAGCATGAACTGAGCAGCTGCTGAGCATCAAGCACAGTGCTGAGCAATGTGGTAATGAGGGGAGCAGAACCCCAGTCTCATGGCTCATAAGCGGTCACAACCTAATGAATATTTGATGCTAAACAAGGGGAAAATATTGGCCAAGGCTTATTACAAACAGAAGAGAGTAACTACCTAGAGATGCATTCACAGCACAGCAAGGAGCAATGGAACGATCTTAATTACAGGTACAGTAACTGTTTCATTTAATGAGATAAAAAACAGTAGATAAAAAAATGGGATTTAGTATTGAATTTCTATCAATTAACATAATCAAACCTATAGAGATTTCCAGACCTGTATTGCTTACCTGAGTGAAAGTCAAAGTTTCACCACTCTTAATGTAAATCATGACAAGTGTGTAATATAGCATATAAATGTTTAATGGTACTTGTAAACCAAAGTACAGGACTGCTGCAATAGAACAATATAAATTAAGATGAGGGTATTGACCTCAAACAGACATTTTCTACCTTGGAAAGACAAGCTATGTGACAGGTTGCATTCTAGTGGGATCACTCCTTGTGAGAAACAAGTCACAGCAACTCGAAGAGAGAAAATGATGAAACGCTACACAGATCACAAATGGCCCAGGCTATCCTTGGATTATGATGACATACACAAATCTTGCACTTGTTCGGCTTAAATCAGGAGAGCACCAACTACCTAACTATTCAAAAACAAAAGGTGATGCAATTAAGCTCAAAGCCAAAAACACAAAAACAAAAGAATTAATGGCCAATTTAAAGAAACAGATCTTTAAGCAGCCTTTCAGTAAAGTTGTTTGCCATGCTTAAAAATAAAATCCTCAAGTCATTTGTTTAGAACACCGTGTTTAATGAAGCTGTGTGAATCAGCCTGATGGAGCTAAGGAAGACATTAGTATAGGCGGGATAATATGCTCTCTAATAAAAAATAGAGCCCATGCATTTTCCTAAACAAGCAAGCTCTGCCAGTGATGGTGGCCAGATTAAGTAGATTACAGCACAGGGACCATGGTGACCAAGGCATCATTCTCTTACAGGTGACTAGGCTAGCCCAGTAATGGCCGCAGCAATCAGCGTCTCCATAGCAATTGGTAGTCATCTCATTGCAAAAGCGATAAAATGAACAGGTCTTCCTGAGAGCAGCCATGACCTCTACATGTTTTACCTCCAACTTTCCCAGGAAAGGGATATTCTTGAAAATTTTCTTTGGCTGTACAAAACAAAATATGGTTTATGATTTATTTACAGCTAAAATAAAATAGATTGAATAGTTTCTTTAAAAAGAAAAAGGTGTCTCTGTATGGTCTACTTCGTTTCAAACCCATTATGTTTCATTAATGAAATGACACATTTGATTAAAGGAGAAGTCAAAAATGTCAGAGAAAAGTTGCTTATAAAGATTACTTGATCGTGCTGATAATCGAGTTGAAGGCATTTGGGGATTCTCTGTAAAAGGGGTTCTTCTTGCCTGAGGATTTCTGAATGGGGATAAGGGCTCCGTGCCTTGTGAACTAGGTATGCTCACTCCCAGGGGAATTAACACTGCTTTCGAACCCTGGAGACCGCTTTAAACTACATGAACTGCGTCCAGAGGGTAGCTTGCTTTTTTCCTCCCAAAGCCCATGAACCTGAAACAGAAGATAACCTCATGAAGAAATCTTTGACATGTTTTTGTAGTTATAATAGGAGGGTGGTCTGATCATTATATCAAAAGAGTTCTTGTGTACAACCACCTGACACCATGGCAGGTGCCTGGTTACCAGATAGGATTACTGCACTGATTCGTCCAGCAACAAGGACATTCCCCAAGCCCCACCACCTGCCAGGTACCTTCAGTGCTATAATACAATCGTCCATTTCACCGCACCCACCTCCCTTCTACTTTTACCTGAAAGGGCTATGTGGGATGTTGGGTACATTTAAAATTACACTTGTCAATATTCTTTCAAACCTTTTTAAAATCATCCTCAAGATTACTATAATTGTCCTGTTGATTCATAAGAGCAGGTATTAAAAAAAAAAACACTGCCTTTGAAAATGTCCCCTTTTGTCAGTGATGCTCTTAGATATTTTTGCCCCAGGCTGGGGTTTTATTTTTCCCTGAGAAAAAGGCAAATCTGTATTGACTATTTTAGGAAAAGCTGGTTCAATCATATTATCTTTATAAAACTTTCAGATTATTGAATCAATAACTGAAAGATTTTCTTAACTGAGTAATTTTGAAGTAACTGAGTAATTTGAATTTTGTTTTCTAAAATACTACTACTTTGTCTTTTCTTAGTAAGGCTTTCTCTCTTAGAAGACTTAATATTCTAGCCCAGTGTTCTTGGCATTGTCTGTGCCAAGAATCCCTTTGAGAATCTGTTAAAAAGTTATGATATAGAAAATATTAGGGAAATGCAAATCAAAACTATAATGAAATATCACTTCACGTCTGTCAGAATAGCTATAATTAAAAAGATAAGAAATAACAAGTGTTGGCAAAGATGTGGAGAAAAGGGAACCCTCATACACTACTGATAGGAATATAAACTGATGCAGACACTATGCAAAACAGTATAAAGAGACCTCAAAAAAATTAAGAATAGAACTACCATATGATCAAGCAATTCCACTTCTGGATATTTATCCAAAGAACATGAAAACACTAATTCAAAAAGGTATTTACACCCCTGTGTTCACTGCAGCATTATTCACAATAGTCAAGACTTGGAAACAACCTAAGAGCCTATCAATGGATGAATGGATAAAGATGGAGTAGTATATATAAACAATGGAATACTACTCAGCCATAAAAAAAGATGAAAGTCAGCCACTTGTGACAACATGGATAGACCTTGAGGGTACTATGCTAAGTAAAATAAGTCAGACGAGAAAGCCAAATACCATATGATTTCACTCATATGTGAAAGATAAAAACAAAAACAACAACAAATAAACACACAGACACAGAGATTTGATTGATGGTTACAAGAAAGAAAGGCGGAGGGGGGCAAAGCAAAAGGGGCAAAAGGGCACATGTATGTGGTGATGGATGGTAATTAGTCTTTCATGGTGAACATGATGTAGTCTATACAGAAGTCAAAATATAATTATGTACACTTGAAATTTACATAATATTATAAACCAATGCTATCTAAAGAAAATGAAAAAAAAAGTTATGAATCCTCTCAGGAACAAATTTAAATACACACAATTTTACATCTAATTTCAGGGGATTATGGATCTCTTGAAATACCAGATTAATAATTCCTGGTTAAGCCGATCAATCATTGATGACATTTTATATTAAACAACATACACTGTTTACAAATTGTTCTTACTGCAATAAATCTTCCTTTCTTTTGACTGCTCCCTCATTATGGTAACTACTGACCAGAAATAGCAAACAACAAACTACTACTGCATAACTCTTAGTACTTACACTTTTTAAAGTATAGTTTAAAATAAGAAACAGGATTTTTGTTAGTGACAGTGGTTTCTGCTTTTAGTTTTTTAACCTAAGCAGATGTTTGATGAATAATTTTCCATTCTAATCAACAGAATTAAAACAAAGGCCATTGGGAATAGAACGCATACTGACACAGAGAAAAACAGCAACAAATCACCACCTCAAAACGTCAACTTGAAAAAATACCTTTTGATATATAATAAATAAGAAAGTTGGGTTTAGAATAGAATGTACTGCAAAATATTACCTATTTACCTAAGGTATGAAATAAAGGAGAAAAATCGTAAAAGCTTTCTTGGAAGAAATAAAAATTTCCAAAGCAGAAAATAAAACATGTCTAAAAGAATTAGGAAACCACAAGAGAAATATTCTAAGAAGTTGCTATTGGTTAAAATAGTGCCAAATTATTCAGAGAAGTAAAGGAATTTGAAGACAAAGTAAACACCCTCCGATTCAGTGTTAAGATGTCACCAGAGCAGTTTCAGTAGAATAAAGAAGGCCAAGGGAGACAGCAGACAATGAAGAAATCTGTGCGTAGAGAGGATGTGAACATGCTGGGGGTGGACTACTCTGAAACTTCTAGAGGCAAAAAGATAAAAGAGAACCTGTAAGTCAAGGGCATCATGATTAGGTCAACAGAAGTTTCTGCATATTTGGTGACCCTGTGCTGGACACTAGGGACACAAAATTATATCACACGTCACCATCCTCTAGAAGCTCATAGTTTATTGAGAAAGAAAGATGCAAACAGGTAATTATAATTCATCAATAACAGAGATCTGCACAGAGAACTATGGGAAAACAAGGGAGGCACCTCCAACCCCGTCCAGAAGGACAAGGAGACATACTAGAAGCAGAGGTGCCTAACCAAGGGCTCAAAGAACAGGGTTATCAAACCAGAAGGAAGGACATTCCAGTAAGACCGGGCGTCACAAGCAATTGTGTGGAGCAGTGGTGTAGTTCAGAGTAAAGTGCAAGGCTGGGAGTGGCAGGGACACTGCAATCGTCAGTAGATCAGTAAATGAGTGCATGAAGTCACCCACTGGGAAGACGGCAAGGGTGAGAGTTGTCAAGGCAAGCAAGACAAAAGGCATGGATGCAAGGTGCCCAACGATCTTACCAAAATGAGTGCCACAGGCTGCAGACAAGAGACATCAGCAGGGAGCCGATGGACTGAGAGAATAAGGAGAGAGACGGTCTGGAGATTACACGAGGGTGAGAGAGACAAAAGAGGGGGAGGTGTAACAAGAAGGGTACATTCAAAGTCTGGTTTCCTAGAAGCAAAGCAGCCGGAGTGGCAGTAACAGTCACTAAGCAAAAGAGGCAGAAGAGCTCAAGGCCACTACGGAACAACAAGGTGAAGCCAGTCAGGGCAATGCCATGAGTGAGCATGGAAAGATTATAAACCCGAGGCTGCAGCTACCACTGAAGGTGGGAAGAAGGAGCATGAAGAAAGCAGTCAAGAGCCCTGAAAGTTAGCCCCGACTTTACCTCGCAGCCTTGGGCAAGTCACCTGCCTCTCCCAGGCCTCTCTTTCTGCACCTATAAAATCAGGAGGCTGGACTAAATGGTCATTTAGATACCTAAAATTATACTGGAGACGACAGCTATGAGACTGCGAATGTGTTCATAACCTTTGTTGAAGAACTGTCTTTAATGTATTTCCCATCAGAATGCACAGGTGTCAATTACATTAGTAACTTTCTTCTGTTTAGGACTTTAAAATTTACAAAGGTCTTTTACATATATTTTCTAACATAATCCTAACCACCTCCCTGTGAGAGCTCTATAATCCCTATTTATAGCTGAAGAAACTGAGATTCCACAAGGCTGCAGCAGTGGCGGCTTTGAATTGGTCTTTTTCTCCTAATAGAGAGAGTCTACTTGGTATGCTTTATTGAGATAACCCATGACTTCTTAACCTTTGAGCTTGAAAATTCATTCCTTCAGCAACTAACAGGATGCCCACTGATTGTACGAAAGCCAAAAATGTCATTCCAGGCATTCAACATTACCTCACCACTGAAACGAACCCAGAGAACTACCTGAATGTTATTAAACTTTCACAGTGTTGTAAGAAAGCTTCGTAAATGAAAACAAATCAAAATAAGTCCTTGTGTATACTTACCCATACTGTTCAGTATAGAATATGGTAGAAAATTAGTCTTAATTCAATCCACCTACACTTATATAATTGTTATAAGTACAACACTGAGTCAGACCAAAAATTTTGTTTTCCTAATAACGAATCCTTTCTCTTCAATCACTCCAGATAGTAGACAGGTCTCAAATTGTTAATTATAATACCCAGTTCATACCAACTACATACTAACAGGACTAACAAAGAAAGCAAAGAGATTCCTAGGTCCTCAAAAGGAAAAAATGAACTTCAATTATTTATGAATTATTCTTTCTCTGCTAATTCTTCCATTAAAAGTCCATTTAATATTTTTACACTAAATTCTTGTTAGAATATTATTTGCTTCCTTGGTGGTAACAAAAATTTCAACTTTATTTTCTAAACTAGAGGTAGTAGCTTCTTTTCTGAAAAAATGTAGAGTGGTTTAGTTAAAGGAATTTACATACATCTTTTCAAGTCAGACAATATTTTACAATTAATTCCTTAAAAAGTTGATTGCAACAGATTTTATGTTATATGATTATTGACAAAAAAAAAATCCCTCTTTGGTATCATTCCATGAGCATTTAGCATTTTGAGATCAATGGCAAAAATTTCTGAATTCGTAAATACACAACATACTACGGGAAATTTTCCACCACAGACTTGTATTCCTAAATTCAATAAAAATCAATCAAATCTTAAGACGATCATTAAGTAGTTAATATGTACAAGGTGCTGTACTGTCACACCGGTAACCCAGCAGAAAGAATAAACTACCCTGGGGTATACTTTAGCGGTTATCTGTAAGAGCATGCTATGTAGTATTTCACCTTCCAAACAGAAACATTACATTTAAGATCCTCATTTAGAAAGGTGGAAGAAAAAGATAACTTTTCTTTCTATACGATAGAAATAAGTTTACCAAAATTAGAAGTAGATGTCACTTTTCCTCAAATTATGCTTAGAACTTAAGAGAAAAAAAAAGCCATAAGTAAAATCAAAAATATACATGAATACTGAACGTATAACCTGAATTCTGTCATCACAAGTAAAGTCCATGCTCTGTAACTACTAGTTCGTCAACCTTACTTGTCAACTCTACAGGGATGACATTCAAGAATATGCAAAAATTTCAACGTTGAGCAGACAAACAAAGCTTATGTTCCAGAGTTCCTGCTGTGCAATAATGCTTTGAGCCCCTTCAAAGCCTGGTGACATTATCTAGAAGCAGAACTGAAGGTTTCAGAAAAATCATCCTAAGAGGGAATTCGATAGACTCATTAACGATGATCTGAAAGGATTTGTGCTTTCTTTCTTGGATCACTATTCCAATGACTTCATTCAGCTCATATTTCAATTCATCCTGAAAAATGAAAGAGGTTAACATGCCCTTTATGGGGTAATCAGATGGATCGATTTCAGCTGCTAGGTGAACTACTCACATAAATTTCCAAAGATCAAGATGACCTGACCAAACGGTGTGTGTGCAGCAATCCCATTGGTTAGAATTCACAGTTCAAATTTTTAATACTAAAATGTAAACATCACCACAATACTCACTTTTAGTTTCTTGTTTAGTTTACAGCAGTATCTGTACACCATTGCCAAGTTCAGAGGTCCAAAATCTGCATAGAAACTGAAGATTTTCAAAAAATGTAGTATTTAGTAAAAATTTAATTTTCAGTAACATCAATGCTCATTTTTATTTTCATTAAAGTTGGAATGAAATTTCAATTGTCTTCAGGAATAAGGGTCAGTATATAACTGATTCTTAGTAATCCAAATAACTAATGGTTTCACCCTACTAATGCCATCCAGTTACCATAACAAGTCTCTTAAGAGGGAACTAATTGGACAGTTTTGAGTTCTACCTCCTTTTATTCCCCCGCCAGGACATTAAGTAAAAGGATTAAAAAGCAGGCAAAGAAAGAACCAACATGAACATAAAATGTATGTGGCCTATGCTTCCTGGTTTTATTTCTTTACCACCAAGTATACTTGCATCATAAAGCTCAAGTACTCTGGGTTCCAATTCCAACTATTCCATCCAAACCTTGCTCTCAGTTGTCAGGTATCTTACATCCAGTCGTCTTTTCTTTGAGTTTCACTCTCCCTGGACTTTCTGTATTATATGACACACCGGCTCATCTCCGTCTCCCCCCGTACCTCTCCAGGACACAGTCATCAGTCTGCAGATCATCCGCTGCCACGAGTTTAAGTGATAACCCTATGGAAAATAGATGGCTCCTAACTCAAGACCCAGCATCAATCTTTTCCATCCTCAACTACCCGCTAGACTTCACATCTACAGGTCCTTCCATCAGCGGAACTCAGAAGGTCTAAAACTCACCCATCTTTCCTTCTAATCAGCCCTCCAGACTAAAAACATTCGGCTTCTCCCAGCCACTCAAACATGAAACCTCCTACTCAAAGTAGGGCAACAAGTAATTATTAATTTAATTCTTATATATCAAATAAGCTACTACTCTAAGTTATCCTTTCCTTTTCTTTTTTTTTATCTTTTTTTGGGGGGGGAGGACTGGCCCTGAGCCAACATCTGTGCCAATCTTCCTGTATTTTTTTTGTATGTGGGATGCCACCACAACATGGCTTGATGAGCAGTGTGTAGGTCCATGGCCAGGATCCGAACCCACAAACCCAGGGCCACCAAAGTGGAGCATGTGAACTTAACCACTCTGCCACTGGGCCAGCCGCCACCCTTTCCTTTTCTATTCCTATTTTAGCAATAGAAGTCCAGATCCTCTTCTTCCCACATCTTTAGTGTTTAAATTCTCTCTCTCCTCTGCCCTGTCTTCCACTGGAGAAATTAATCTTCATAAAATCTCACGTCTCATATATCCTCCACTATTCAAAAATGTTTAATGGCTCCTTACTTCCTTCAGAATAATTTGGTCCAGCAATCAAAGCCCTACACTTCACCCCTCTAGCTTCCAGGCTGACTTTATCTCCTCATAGGTCCCATAGGGAATCTTCATTCTAAAGAACATGTCCATTTCTTATTCCCAAATACTCCACGCACATTCTGAATCCCGCCCTCTGCTCACATCGGTCTCCTTGCCTGGAGGGCCCTCCTTTTCTCTTTCTACTACCCTCTAGCTTCCTCAAAACCCAGTTCAAATCCTATTTTCTCCATAAAGTCTTTCCAATCACCCTTAGGGAACACTAACTACCCTTCTCTCAAATTGTGGGTGAACTTACCAAAACTTACCATCTGAGACACTCTTTTGGCCCACTACACATATCACATCCTGTGAATACCTTTTCAAGCATAGATACTACCTGCCCACCTACAGTGTAAGCCTCCCACTCAGGGACTATATCTTATACCTTACACGCTTAGAAAAATATCCTGCTCATAATATCAAACTTCAAAAAATAAGTCTTTATAATGAACATTTTGCTCATTAAAGCTCAATTTAGCCTAGACCATAAATTTACTAAATATCAACAAGTTTCCCAAAAAACCTTGATTTCGAAATACTAATTTAATTTTTTTCTGCCACCCAAATTACACTATCATAGATATTATTACACTACATCGAATCTGCGAATAACCACTTGCCTCACCTAAGTAAAAAATACTAAACCAGTGTATTTTACCTAAGGTAAGTAAGTTGGTAATATTTTGGAACCTCTATTCCAGGTAACACCAAATTAGCTGTCGCTGTACACAGGCTTCATAAGAGTAAGAACACAGAGTTGCCAAAAAAGGAAACCTGCAATGATTTGAAATAAAAGTTCTGGATTCATTTCTAAAGTTCCCAGTGTGATGCTATGTGCTAAGTATAAACAAAATATGCATGAATCCAAAATGAACTATGCCTATAACACCTAATTACTGACAAGTCCAAGACCTGTCAAGAGGAATCCACTCAAAAAAACAAAATAAAAAGAGTATAAAATAAGCACCTAGGCATTGATTAAGGCAGCCCTATTTCTATCACAGAGATTTCCTTGTCCTTGGGTTATTGGAAGCAACACTTGACCAACATACCTTGTTTTTTTCCTACTTGAACATGAATACTGACACCTAGAACTTTAAAGTAAATCTGGAATTTTTAGTTATGGTTATTTCAGCTTTTTAAACTCACTTTCAACAAATTTCTGGAAAGCAGAAAGAATTCAGGTCACATCATTCCAGTTTCATACTAACCATTACAAGCCAACTTCAATTTCAAACTCAAAGCTGTACAGTTTCTAACGATACAGTCAGCTTAGCCATGGGCACTTTTGGAAGCAACATGGCAAACAAACACATCTGTTTCACCAAACACCAGGAAAATAAACTGGTGTACTCTAAAGACACGGGAAAAAGTAAATCAAATACAGACCTCGTCCTTAAGTTGATCTGCACTCTCCAACACGGTAGCCACTAGCCACATGTGGCTATTTAAATTTAAATTAATTAAAGTTAAGTAAATTAAAAGTCAGGCCTCTCCTTTTGAACATTTCAAGCCTTCCAAAGCCACATGTGGCTAATGGCTACCAAATTTCACAATGCAAATACAGAAAATTTCTAGCAAGGCAGAAAATGTTCTGTGCTGATGAACAACACTGATCAAGATAAAAAAATAAAATAAGAACAAAAATAACCATAAAACACTAGAGAAACTGCCAAGGACCATTGGCATGAGATATAGATAAAATGTTTAAAGACCATGGCCTTCCCCTTCAGGGGCCCACATATTTCCCAACAGTGAGATTAGGCCCTGGTAATTTTTGTTCCGTTTTGTTCAAGGGAGTCATATTTCCAAAAAGCCAGTTTGTGACATAGAACACAGGAGGACAAAAAAATAGAATAGGATCTAGTCCCCACTCTGCTTTACTGTCCCTCAAAGAGACAGGTTTCTCTAAGAACATGGCATAGCTACAATGAAGAAGGTACACCTCTACCTTGCGCCATGGCCCCAGGTTAAGGGCAGAAGAAAAAGAAGCACTCCAACCCAGAGGGTTTCCCACCTCACCATATCTCGAAGCTTAATGGGCTAGCTTTTTACATCCTACAAAAGGAGAGACGCGTTCTAAGAAATTCAGTCCAAAATTTTGCACAGCCAAGAGCAATTCAGAACAGGTCTTCAAAAGTCAGAATTGTCACAGACAAATATAGAGCCAACAAACTCTATCTTAAGGTCATTTTATACATCCTTACAATTCTTACAGTTCTAAGAATATTCATATGTATTTATAATAAAATAGTTTGACAACTATATATAGTTTTCTAACCAGCTAAACACATTTCTGAAAATGTCAAGATCACTGAAAAAAAAATGGTCATAGCTGCTCACATCATGCTGGGTTACCACTCATTTTGGTATAATAAAATGCCACAAATGAAGAAGACACCTTCCAACAACATGCTTCTTTGCAAGACTCTTCCTCATCAGAGGTGGGGGCAAACGCAAACACATTTATTAGCCAGACCATTCACTAGAAAGAAATTTTGAAAGAAAAAATCAATTGAGGGGCTGGCCCCGTGGCCAAGTGGTTAAGTTCGCGTGCTCCGCTGCAGGCAGCCCAGTGTTTCGTTAGTTCGAATCCTGGGCGCGGACATGGCACTGCTCATCAGACCACGCTGAGGCAGCGTCCCACATGCCACAACTAGAAGGACCCACAACGAAGAATACACAGCTATGTACCGGGGGGCTTTGGGGAGAAAAAGGAAAAAATAAAATCTTTAAAAAAAAAAAAATCAATTGAGATAAGTCAGATGTGCTAGAAAGTATAAAATAGGTACTCGGGTAACTTGGAGCCGAGGCAGGAGAATGGAAGAATTGGGCTTACGGTAGAAGAGGAGAAATGGATTGTCGTCAACCTGGGGACAGTGAAAAGGGAAGGAGAAATGTTAGAGATAAGCCTTACAGAGACACAGTAAAGACACCCGAAGGCTGACTCGGCCCCAAAGCCTGAAGTGAATGAGCCTGGAGAGCGTCTTCCCCACTCTGGCAACTCCCTGGAAGAGGCCTCCAGAGGCACAGCCAGGCAAGGGCCCCCACTGTGTCTTGGGTGGGGGAGTAAAGGGAAATGTGGTCTCATTTGGGCAGGGAAACCCATGGATATATTATTTTATTATTTCAGAGTACCCTGAGCTCCCCCTCCAAATGAATGAATGAGCAAATAAGTGAATAAATCTCCCTTATCTATTTGTAAATTCCCCCTTGTGAGGTTGGCAAATTATGGGTTAATAACTAGAATGAAACTCATAAATTATTAAGTGAAAATCAGTCAATCTGTCTCTTATTCAGTAAGTGTAAATAGCTAAAATCAAATTCTTTCCTGTTTTGACAGGAAAGAATAGAACTGGAGTCTGCAAGTGCGGAGGGGAGGGAAGAGAGAGTCATCTGCTTCTGACGAGGACAAAGAAATGGGAGCCCAAGGATCAGAGCAAACATTTACCAGGGCCACCGACTACCCACGGGGTCATCCACTACCCACAGTACTGGTCCTACAGATTCGAAGGGGAATAGAAGTCGGGCCTAGAAGTCTTTGTTATACCCAACATGTCTAACTCTTCTCACAAGATTTATGAAGTTTATGATGTATCATCATTTTGTGTTTGGTTTTTCTAACATACTCTAATTTAAGTGGGGCCATTCCCAAAGGAATCATTGTTTAAGGCACTGTTGTACCTTATTCTACATATCAGAAGTTTTCTTTGAAAATGTTCAACTCCTCACCAAAAAATAAGCTACAGTCCAAGCAATACTAACTCCTTCAACAAAATTTATGACCATCTATGCTGAGCAAGGCACTACAAGTTAGCATATAAATCAAAGAGTGTTGACAATACAAAAAAAATAGGATGAAAAGATCCTCTAAGTTCATTATAAGGCATGCCACTCTTCAATTTTTTATCAGCACTGCTGACACTTCTGTCTGTTCATTCACTCACTCACTCAAATATTTACTGAAACCTGCTACCACCAGTCCCTACCCACCAGGAGCTCACCACCTACTAAGAAGACAAGTAAACATATTATTACATTGTGCTAAATGCTAAGATAGCAGTATCCCCCAAAGCACGGGGAGATCGTGTGTGCTTGTGTGAGTGTGTGCAAAATTTTGGTGAAATTAATCAGTACAGCCCTCTAGGCTGCGCACACCATCTAAGGTTTTCCCTAGCACTGGAATGCTATCAGCACCCCTCCGGTCAGATGATAAAGTTCCTGTACATGGCTGAAATTGATAACGATCAAATTCCAAAAAGGCCTCAACTACTCAGCAAATCTAAGACCAAACTCCAAGGCTGAGTTTTTGCTCAAGCCCTTAGAGCATAACAAACCAGTCACACTGATGTCGACTTCCTAGGGAATAGAGGCTGCACACCTAAGAAGCTTCCCAGCCCCACATCGGTCACAGAGACTCTGATGGAAAACCAAAGACCACTGGGAAGCAAGGGGTTCTAGGCCCAACTAGACCATTCCACGTCCCTGGGCCGATGTCTTAGGCTTTCTGGAACCCCACATCCTCTCTTTCAAACGGAGCTGCTGAATTAGATGGCGTCTAAAGTTCTTTCCAGGCTATGATATTATATTACCCCATTATACAACATTTCTAGCCATGTATATAATAGATTATTATATGTATTATCTATGAGAGTCCAGAAAGTCAATGACTCTGGTTATCCACATTGGACAAACCCATTCAACAGTTCAAATGTTTCTCAAGGACTCCTCGCACGATCTGATGCGCTCTGCCCTCTCAATGTGCTGGGTCTGGGTACAGAGGCATTTCCCTCAGAGTGTCTCCTGGGGAAGAACCTCACAGTTTTCTCCCTGAAATTCACTAGGCTTTGCACACAGCCAGAGAACAAACCCAGAGTCCAGAGAGCAGCTTCCTAAGGTGGGAAGCTTGACATCTATTGACTACTAATTACGTACTTGCATAAAGTTTGACATCTGTCCAGACCACAAAGGAAGGAGAGAACCCCAATATCAACTCTCACTCCTGGTCTTTGGTACCTTATCTAGGGTTTTAGGAAAGTTCAGGAATGCAACACTGGGAGTATGAGGAACCCTTCTCCACTTAGTAGCTTCCGAACCTGCGGCAAGTAGCAGGGCCACTTAAGCATCAGCTGCTGCTACTGCAAAATGGGTTAGTGTTGCCACTTTGCCTTAAAGCCAAAAGACAGACTAGACGGTTCAAGGAACCTCCCAGCATTGGGGTCTGTAATTCTGTGACTTCCCTCTTTGGAGCAAGTCAATTAATGAAAACCCCCTTTGAGACTCAGATTAATGAAAACAAAAGGAGACTTCTTCAGGAATGCACTGGTAAGATTAAAATTCACTCCTACAGAAACATTCCCAAGTTGTGTCAATTAACCCCTTTACTCAACGGCGGGTACTGAAAGCAAGAGGGCTCTGCAGACAGTATTCACAGGGCTCTGGTGGAAAACAGAGTGACGACTGATCCCTGAACAGGAAAGACTAACCCTCCTCACCTTTCATAAAGCAACTGAGGCCCAGAGAAGGAAAAGAATTACTCTCCACCCTGGCGATGACCACATTACCTCTCTAAGCTCTTGGAATTAAAACCAAAACCTGCAAACTTACTTGTGAGGCCCCGGTATAGCCCTACCTATCTCTCTTTGGGGCTCCATTCTGCACCATTTCCCCCATTTTATTACTAGTAAGCTCCAGCCAAGATATTACTTTTAATTCCTGCCTCAGGCCTTTAGCACATTACTCTCCCTGGCCTAGCTAACATCTACTTATCCTTTAGGTCTCAGCTCCCATCATACTTCCTCAGGAGCGTCTTCTCTGATCCCTCCCCCACCCCTACCTCCACCCCCACCCCACTTCACACACACCCCCCCACACACCACTACCGCCACCCCACAAGGCCAGGCTCCATTGTTATGAGCTTCCAAAGAACTGGAGGGCTTTTCTTCGAGCAATGACAAATAATCCTATGACCAAATATTTAATTAACATCCTCCCTCTGCCCACTGGACTATAAGCTCCATGAGAACAGGGCTGGGTTAGAATTCATGCACTATCGTATCCCTAGCCCCTGGCACAGAGATGACTGACTAAACAAACGAAAGATTGAGACTTGGTTGGTTCATCTGCAAAAATACTGCCTTCTTCCATTAAATCCTTCTAAACTATAGACCAGGTTAAATGTGGGGAGAGCTATCAGATATCACACTTTACTAAATTTGGGTACAAAATAAGACTAAGTTGACAAAAATGACCTAAGAAGGAAGGGACAGCAAGAGGGATGGAGAGCAGTGAGATCGTCCACCTCTCCAGGGCAGGGAGAGGGTCGGAGCACCCCAGCCCTGTCTCCCCTACAGCCTGCATCTTTATCATTGGTCTACTCCAAAGGTGGCCTGCGCCAGAAGTAACCCTCAATCTACACAGACTCACTCCAACTAGACATTACCCCAACTCCTTTTTGCTTCGGTGCCCCTTCAATTTTGTCTCAGAGTTTTGCCAAGTTAAAAATCATCCTCAACAAAGAATATACAACTATGTAGTGGGGGGCTTTGGGAAGAAAAAGGAAAAAAAATAAAATCTTTAAAAAAAAAAAGAGGGGCTGGCCCCGTGGCCGAGTGGTTAAGTTCGCGCACTCCGCTGCAGGCGTCCCAGTGTTTCGTTGGTTTGAATCCTGGGTGCGGACATGGCACTGCTCATCAAACCACGCTGAGGCAGCATCCCACATGCCACAACTAGAAAGACCCACGACGAAGAATATACAACTATGTACTGGGGGGCTTTGGGAAGAAAAAGGAAAAAAATAAAATCTTTAAAAAAAAAAATCATCCTAAACCTTTAAAATTATCCATTACTTTTGGGTTTTCTAGAATCTGTTGGAGGGCATGTGGAACAAAGCACAAGACTTGACACTAGAGAAAAGGTCTGGCAGAACAGGAAAGGCACTATTTTACAAGCCCACCATTCACAGCTTCCTACAAGAGATCTTTTTAAACATTTCTCTTTATCTCACACTTAGAAAAAAATAAAACATTTTTAACATTTCAGATTGACTCAGCGGGGGAGAATCAACAATTTGACTCCCAAGACTAATGTAAATGCTATATTAGTTCCACACTCTCTTAAAAGGAAGAGAAATGTAGAGGATAAGAAATCAGTTATACAAGGACCCCCAATTCAGAAATCTCAATCTGGAATACAAGAGAGAGTCACAAGTAAGCCAAAACACAAAATCTTATTGCTTCTTCGA
The DNA here is from genome assembly GCF_037783145.1 of Equus przewalskii. Classification (NCBI taxonomy): domain Eukaryota; kingdom Metazoa; phylum Chordata; class Mammalia; order Perissodactyla; family Equidae; genus Equus; species Equus przewalskii. The sequence continues at coordinate 860,088 of NC_091854.1, forward strand.
AAGCCTGCCACAAAACGCAGAGCCTTTGGCTATGTTTATAAGAGAGTCTATTTAGTGTTATTTCCTATCAAAGGCTAATAAAATGTGATGTCTGGTTTCTATGCCCATAGTATATTAGGACAGCTTATAGGGACAAGGCAGCTTTTAGGGGCTGGTACATCAGCAGCAACGTCAAAAGCTACACTGACAGTAAGCAGCACCTAGAAAGTACTCAACTCATAGCAGTTAGTCGTCAATAAAAACTGACTGAATAAATTAAATCCACTAAAGGACACAAGATGTTTAGCAAACAGGCACCATCTGCTATATAAGCAGAGGGCCCTTTATTCCTTAGGAGCTGCTGAAACCATCCCTGAATTACAGTGAAACTGCACAACCAATGTATTCAGTGAATCTGAGTGTTACAGAAAAAAAGCAACTCATAATCAGTAAATTTTTTTCTTTTCTTTTCTTTTTTTTTTTTTTGGTGAGGAACATTGGCCCTGAGCTGACATCCGTGCCAATCTTACTCTGTTTAGTATGTGGGATGCCACCACAGCATGACTTGATGAGCAGTGTGTAGGTCTGTGCCTGGGATCTGAACCCACAAACGGCAGACCACCAAAGCAGAGCACACGAACTTAACCACTACACCACCAGGCCAGCCCCAGTAAATTCTTTAAGAGGGCAGATATGTAGATTCATTTTAGCAAGGTTTCCATAAATTATAAAACTGCTTTGAGGGGCCAGCCCGTAGCCTAGTGGTTAAGTTCAGCATGCTCTACTTTGGCAGCCCAGGTTCAGTTCCCAGGCGCAGACATATACTACTCATCAGCAGCCATGCTGTGGCAGTGACCCACAAACAAAATAGAGGAAGACTGGCACAGATGTTAGCTTGGGGAAAATCTTCTTCAGCAAAAAAAATACAAAAAAAACCCCTGCTTTGATATTTCAAGATGTGATTTTCCAACTGTTTGTAGAAGCTGCTTCACTGAAATGACACATTCTCCAACAACACTGGATAAATGCATTACTAGAGTATATCCATCAAGGAGAGCAAATTTGAAATAAACCATCTCTTCTGGTTCTAAAAGAAAATTAAACTTTATAACAAAAGAACAAGTCCAAACTAACAAATTCTTCAATTCATCAACAAGATGTGAATACCTTTAAGACCAAAATATTACATTATTAAATGAAACATTTTATTCAAAACGTTTTATTCAAACATTTTATTCAAAAACTATTCATACAAACTATTTTCTATAAAGGAATTCACTGTCAATCACAAATAATTGTGATCATTTACCAGATGTTTCCAAGTTGTTAAGGACTGGGAGGATTATGTGCTTCCAATAAATAGAGCAATATTTTTGATGGTTCTCATTCAACATCTGATTCTTTGGTGGTCCTGGAAGTATTTAGTTGATTAACAAAACCAACTCTTTTTTTTTAAGTAAATGGAAACTAAAGCCTCAAAAAATTTTTTAAAGAAACAATGAATTCCACACTGAAGTGCAGAAAGCCCAGCTCAAGTCACTGAGCCAGAAAGGAACTTGAGATCAGCTGTTCCACCCACCACTCGAGATTTTAAAAAAGCAAATATCTAAATACCCAGGACAGGCATTGTCTATTTCCTACTTAAAAATCACAAAAAACAAAGACTCCTCTTTTACTTTCATTATAGACCCCTCTCTTTTTACATGTCTCCCCATCCCCAAAATAAAACAAAGCAACAAAAAGCCGGCCCCTGCCCCCAATTTGCGTACGTGGCCTACTTTGAGGTGTCACTTTCTCCCAATCACCCAAGCCAGATACCTTGAGTTCACCTTCACTTCTTCCTTCCCTCCTCATCTGGTCACTCCCAAATACAGTCAACCCATCCTGTCTAGCCCCCGAGTCTGGCCTTCCTGTTCCAATTACTGCAACTGTAATCCAATTCACCAACAGGCTAACACACCCACACCTCCCAGCCATGAGTAGTTGTCCTACAGCAGAGTTCTGATCAGTCTCTCTGTCATTCTTAAGCCAGCAAATGGCTTTCCATAGTCCAGTCCCCAACCGAGTGTCCAGACTCACCTGTGCTCTCTCTGCATCCAAATATTTTGCCTCACCTACCAGAACTTTGCTATTCCCAAACACTAAATTCTCTTTCTTTCTTTCCTTCCTTCTTTCTTCACCATTCATTCAGCTAAAATTTCTTGAGCATCCTCCCTAGGGCAGGCACTGTACTGGGTGTAGGGACACATGGGAAGCAAAAACAGGTAGTACTTGTTTTCACAGAGATCATAAAGTATACTCTTGGCTCTTACACACCCTTCAAAAGCTAGTTCAAACATCACTCTGTGTCTTTATCACCCTGGGCAGTAATAATCTCTTCCTTTCTTGGATTCCTAACATCTACATGTGCAGCTTTTGTCACATATTGTCCTGCACTGTATTTGTTTTCACTTCCTTCTTTACGTATTTGTGTATCCCCATAGCACTAGCACAGTGCTGTGCACCAAAATCTACCCCGTCTAAACGGTAGTTTCTTCGGTAGCGATTTTCAACCGCTTACAAGTTTTAAGTTATGCTTTTTTCACTTCCCATAAAAATATGTCAAGTCTTTGTTCTTTTTCTTTTTTTTTTTTAAGCACAAAGGTGTATTGAGCTGTGGCTAAGTAGAAGTCACTTACTTTTGGCTTTGGAATGTGTTTATGAACTTACAAATGAGAACATCTGATGTCTTAGGAATCTACTTCAAACAAAATAATGAAGTCGCCCTGTGGTGACTTGGCTTGGAAAGAACTTGGACAGCAGACAGCTCCCAACTGGACTCTCCTACAGCCCATTCGGATCCCTCTCACCGGCTGCCTGATTGAGACGAGCCCTGTTAATTTTACCTGAGTCCTTAGCACCTCAGTTAAATTTTGGATTTTCATCAAGCTTATCACAAGCAAACTGAAAGCAGTGAATAACAGGTTGCCTTTTTGAAGATCAGAGACCAACTACCCACTATGAATGCCTAAGAGAGAAAAACATTACGGATTTAATAAATCACTATCTAGAAAGCAAAATTTGACTCTAGTGGGTCAGAGAATTAAGACTTGACTGGTGACCGTACCCCGATATGTCGGTTTCCTCATCACGTATCCTACAGAGGACTGCTGGCCACACACGCAGGTATGCAATACACAAGCACACGCCTAAAACTCGTGTTCAAAACAGAGGATAAAAAAAAGTGGCTCTGAACAATACTGGGTTATTTTTGCAAGGTTAGTTTGGAAGCAAGGAGAAATGGGGAAGAAAGTATAAACCTACCATCTTTTAAAAGCTAAAGAGTTTTCTGAGTTTTTAGGAGAATTCTATGCAGAAATCATTACATCTTAAGTTATACCAGTTAAGCAGCAAGAGTATTTGACCAAACAGCCTGCAAAAGCCGTTTTTATAGGCTTACAAAAACTGGGCTTCCTTTGTTTTCATCCATCCTATTAATATACAATGATAATTAATTAATTGACTTTTTTTTTGGCCATCTGAAAGGAACAAAAGCAAAATTACACCCACAAAAGTGGAATTGTGAAAAAAACATTCCCAGATACGGCCTGAACATAAAGTTTGTGCACACACTGTCAGTGGCACATTTCTTGCAAAAACCATCACCACCCAAGTTAGAGGGGCCAAGCACACCAGGGAGGGGCAATGCTGTTCTGCACCCTCCTCACCAGCCTCAGACTCAGGACAACTGGGAACCTGCTGGAAGCAGAAGAGCTTAGACTCTAGGCTCGACTGCCTGTGGCTTGAATCTCGGCTCAGCAACTTACTAGCTCAGTGACCTTAGGCTCTACTTACCCTCTCTGGGCCTCAGTTTCCTCATCTATAAAGTGGCCATAATAATAGAACCTAACTCCTTGGGTTGTTCTGAAGATCGAGTTAATGTGTGTAAAGTACATAGAACTCTCTGGCACAGGACTATAAAGGTTTAGCTGTTGTTATGATTTTATTTTTATTCTCATAGTGAAATTTGTCTCTGAATTCAACTAAATCTCCTCTTCTGTCCACATCGTAGCAACTCATAATGAGAGCCGAGGTATCAAATGATGGCCCTCAGGCTCCATAAATCATATATACATGTATATGTGTGCAGGTGCCTAAATGGCATTCCCCTTTCCATTAAATTAACCTACTTGCTACATATTAAATTTGAAATGAAAATTGAAAAACCAAAAGCGTTTCTTCTCACCTCTATCTAACCTAAATACTTCATTCCCACAAACATTTCCTGGCAAAAAAAAGCTTTTCTGTATTTCTCTCAAAGATGCCCTAGGTTCACACTTTGACTCAAACCTATGCTACAGACTACATAAAAGAAATCATTCTTCTAAAATTATTTATCCAAAAATTCCTGGTTGCATTAATATCAGGCTGCTTTACCAAAGTTTAAATGAAAACTGAACATTTTAAATTACTTAAATCTTCAGTTTAGTTAATTAGTCCTCATTAGAGGCTGCTCATTCTTCCATGCTAAAACATTTGGTGAAATTCTTTGAGTCACTTCAGAAACTGCTTAATATTCAGTCCCCAGAGTATGTCCATGAAGAGTTCTCGCCTGCATATTCAATACCTTCCTTTTGCAAACATAAGAGAAGAAATGAAAACAGACAAGGCTGAAAAGGAAGACCCTCTACACTACTCTTCACAGCAAACTGGCGTTCTATGCATTAACATCCAACCCTACACCCATCAACACCATTAGGAGGGGCACATAAAGCTTATAACAATTCACATATTTCATTTTGCTAAGTTTTTTTTTTTTTTTTTTTTTGGCTGAGGAAGATTGGCCCTGAGCTAACATCTGCTGCCAATCTTCCTTTATTTTTTCATATGTGAGTCACTGCCACACTATGGCTGCCAACGAACGGTGTAGATCCACACCCAGGAACCAAACCAGGGCCACCACAGCAGAGCACACCAAACTTAACCACTAGGCCACAGGGCCAGATCTGATTTTGCTAACTTTTGAACCAAAAAAATTTGAGCCAAGTTATAAAAGTAAGCCTCTATTTGGATTACAGGGCCCAATTCCAAAACCAAAGAATTAGCTTTTCTGGAGAGTTGTGCATTATTTGTAGCTTAATCAAATAGACATAAATCTCTGAAAGGCTCCCTTTTTATGGGGCTATTTTTGTCCACAAGTGTGATAGGATATACTCTGATTTTAATTCTGATCTGGGAAATCATAACCCAAGGACAAATGTATGCTTTCTAATCAACCCCATTTCACCAAAACTGTTCAGGCCTTTATACTGAGATAAGTTCTGTTTAAAAATCAAGCAGAAAATTCAGACTTTCATTTCTAATAGCCTGACCTCATGAGGCCACTGAAATTTTCTCCACCAGCTTCTCAGAAGGTTGCCATTTTAATCATGGAGCACTATCATCCTTTTAGAACTAAATAAACATCTGCACAAAACACAGCTGTGTCCAGGGTACCCACAGTCTAATATTTAAAGTCTACTTCCTGATTCAAAAATAATAGATGCATTTCCAAGGTGACAATTTAGCCAGAAAGGCAACATTTCACTTATACATTCAGCAAATAAGTACACAGGTACACAGCTGTACAAGGCCCTGTGTGGTAATGGACATAAATATACTTCTTTCCTTAGAGACATGTACACTCTGATAGGACAGTCAAGATTTTTCTCACCACAAGCATCCTCCACAGATAGAACCCAGGTTACTACACATCCTTCTAGGGGCCTTGCAGTCTCTCTTATTCTATACTTCCAAGAAGTGGAGCTGACAAGACAAGATGGCTTCCACAGCTCCTGGCCCTCTCCCCTTTCTTCCCTCTCCTGCAGCGTCTGTGCACCAAAGTCTCTGGCTGCTTATTTCCACCACTTTCCCTTGCTCCTCTCATCCTGGCCCTGCCTGTGAAATACAGACCTTGATATCTTCTCTTTCTCTCCAGAAATCAGACCATTCTCACAGCTTTACCTTCTCTTTGGGGAAAATTCACACATTTAAGAACTTCGAATTTATGTGAGATCCAGCACTGATGTGGATATCCCTTAAACTCCTTAAATTCAACCTGAGCAAAATGGAATGCCTGATCTCCCCACTAAAGCCAGGTCTTCTGTCTTAAGGACTTCGACGACTTCTTTTCCTCAGCACCCCGCCAACCCACCCACCTGATCTGTTGCCAAGTGACATGATACACATCCCTTCTTCCCATCACTATTGCTACCAATCCTAATCGAGGCACTTGAATATTCCAGAATTTTTCCAAGTGGGTTCCTACATCCTCTCTAACCCACCTTCAGTGATGCTATCACATTAACTTTTTGAGAGAAGATATATGTACTCAAGAACCAGAAGGCTTGGTTTCAAATTCCAGCTCTGCTAATTCTTCCTTCTGTGACCTTGGGTGAGTTACTTAACCTCTCTGTACCTTACTCTCATCATTTGCACAATAATGATGATAATAGTATCTGCCTCATAGAATTGTCATGAAATGAAATAAATTAATAATTGTGGAGCACCTAGAACAGGGTCTGGCATGCATTTAAATTCTCAATAAATGTTTGCCATTATTTGCAATTAGCACAAACCCAGTCATACCATGGCCTGCCCCAAACCCTCAAGGGAGTCCTACTTCGTACCAAGGAAACTGTGGTTCCTCACCCTGGCATTCCCTCTGCCCCCAACTGACCTCTTAGCTTCATATTCCACATCCCCATGTGACTTGTATGCACATCAGGCAAAGTGGAGGATGTACTGTTCCCTGAACACACTCCAGAGCCTCCCTCCTCATCCGTGCTGTTCTCGCTTCGGGGATCTCACATCTCCGCCTGTCCTCCTTCAAGCCAATCCTAATTCTTCCGTGACGCCTTCTCTGACCCCCTCAACCAGATGTGCTCCCATCCACCTGTGAATTCCTCCTAGCACAGGGGTTACGTTTCTCTCACTGCAGTTATCTTTTCTATACCTCTCACGGCAGCCCTGTCATTCTCCCTACAGGTTTGGAGCTCTCTGAAGGTAATACATGCGTTCATCATCATTGTATTCTCTACATCATCTAGCCACGTGTAATCTGTTGGGGTAACAAGAAAGATGGATTTGTGGGTGATCAGAAGCACAGCCACTCCTGTAGCACAATAGTTGGGCAAGTCCAAAGGCAAAGAAGTACACACTCTCCCCGGACTGAAGTCCTCATCATAGTTTCAAATGACATCAAAACTCACAATATAAATTGGGTGGTCTCTCCAGCAAGAAACACAGTAGTATAAATATAAGAGGAATGTGATTTGTAGCCCTATTCTTAAATACCAACATTAAAATCACACCAAAAATGTCCCTCACCTACCAACACTAGAATCAAAAAACCAAGGAGCCCTGTGCTTAGTTGGCTAAATGTAATTTTCTGCTAGATCTACCATCTAGCAATCCCAAGACGAGCAACTCAGACCTCAATGACTGGAGCTTGATCAATGACACATTAACCACCTCTGGTACGTTAGTCACTACAGAATTGAACAGAATGGCATATGCACAGTCCCTACCCTCAGACTCACGAGAGGTTCCCAAACCCTAAACTCACAAACAGAAAGCCACAACAACGCACATTCCCAACAATAGAGTGAATACTCAATAAACACTGCAGGCAGTGACATCATCCAGGTACAAGGGTCAGAGAGCGGGAGCATTACCCCATTCTGTCTGGGAGCAGAGCTGTAATCTGACACCACAGATTTAGACCTCTTTGCTGCAGCAACTCTGGGCATTCATGAGCAGCAGCAAAGGGCTCTTTCATTCCCACTTTCACTCCAGCCATTCAAGAAGCATCCTGCTCCCAGCACCACTAAGAGAAATGTCCCAAAGACATCAGTTTCAAGAATCCTTATGAGCAAGTGACAATTAAAGACTGTTTTCCCTCAAATAAAAGATACGTTCTTGAAGGTCAAGACTATTCTCACTATTTGAATGCCTGGTGGTACCCACAAATTCATAGGCATAACTGCCAAGATCCCTTTTAACAGGACAAGTCCTAGGAAGCTTACTAGCGTGACTATGGTTCATGTAACGATGTTCATTTAATTGCATGTTTGGTTAAAACAACAAGAAAGTAAAATTAAATGTTTAAGTTAGACTATATTAGACTAGTCTGAAACACCAGCTCTTTTAATAAAAAGACATAATCGAGTCAGTTCCTCCTTTTTATTCCTTATTATCTCTTGCTTTTACTGAATAGAGATTTATCTCTCTTTACTTAAATTTTTACTATACTTAAAGAGTTAGGGTATCTTTTTCCTGTAAATTAACGGTCTTTCACAGAAAACAGTTCCCTACACTTATCTCCCACTCTCAAATCCTAATCCCACAGAAGCAAAGTAACCAAAGAAAGTAACTCAGCACTCCTCGACCAGCTCTTCACAGGCAAAGAAAATAATACTGTCAGGGAGGGGGCACCCAAATAAAGTCACTCAATCAATAACGTGTCATACAGGTGAAATCTTACTCATAGATATGACTTGGATACTGTTCCCTGCAGCTAATGTGTCCCACTTCCCGAAAATGAGCTGCACAAACAAAAACCTCCTGGGAGACACCAGAAGCCTTGTGACCCGGAGAGCTGAAGCACCTGTAAGACACACAGCGCCCTGTGCTCCGCGGCTGCTCCATAAATACTCGGTCACTGATTCACAGGCCCATGACGGAGTCCACCAGCACAGAGTGCGTGTCCCCCTGGGCCTCCCCTGGGGAGTGGGAGGAATCGACAGCCGCAGTTGCTGTGGCGGCAGGAAGAACTAATACAGACAAATGTCTAAAAGGACTGAAGTGCTGACAGGTTCCAACTACACCAACTTTCCCTGCACCTCTCCCCAGGCACCTGAGCCTAAACAAATGATACTGTTACTTGCAACACTGGGGGAAAGAGAATAAAACTGCCATAAAGGTGCACAGTGTCTGCTCACCAAAGAGCCAACTAGCTAAATGGTTGAGAAAAAACAAAATAGAAACTTACTTTTCATAGACCAGCTCCTCATCGATGGAGAAATAGTGGGTATTTACTGTGCTTTTTGGTCTATTCCTTAAAGTAGCAAAATATAACCGATCTGAAAGACAAGTTTAAAAGACGAGAGAAAACATATGAGAAGCAGGGAAGCTGGAGGTGGCGGGCGGTGATAATACACGAAGGATCAAAATAACTGCTACCCATTATTTAAAGACCCCATGAACACGCAGAATTCTTGCAGAAACCTGACCTCTCCCAGAAAGCGGCGGAGACCCAGGAGCACAACAATTAGAAAAGCAAGAACATCTGACTGAGGGACTCAGCGAGGGCCAGAGCTCCCATACGTCCCTTGGTTCAGGCCAGCGGGGACAGATAGAAGCCGGGGGTGCCCGTGGAACTGGAGATGCAAGTTTGGTTCAGAAATCTCCAGATCTCAGCAGCCGCGGAAGGGGAAGAGAGAGGCGCGCCTCTCCCCTGCAGCTCAGGCGACTTCAAGAAGAGGAAGGGAGGAGAGACAGGGGGGTGTGGTGGGGGGGGGGGGAGGGTCCTGAAAATAGAGGCCAGCAATAGTAGGATAAAGGCGATCTAAAGGATCACCCGGAGCAGGATCCCCACGAACTGCGTGCAGGAGCCCGGCGGAAGCCGGCGCTGTCCCATTACCGAGCGGAGAGGCCATCTGAGGGAGCTGCAGAAGGAACGAGGGACGCAAGAAAGACAGAGAAGCCGGAAGCAGGGGGTCCTCGGGGAGAGGATAGTGCCGAGAGGGGACGAGAGCGCGCGCAGCGGCTGCAGGACACTGGGGGCCCAAGGAGAAGCCGGGGGCAGCGGTTAGGATGTAGGGGCGAGAAGTGAAGAGTTGGGGGCGAGGGAGGGTTGGAGGATGCGGGGCGGCTGCTTCTCACCTTTCATGAACTCGCAAGCCCCGATTAGTTCCCCTGACTCCGCTGCCATCTTAAGCGAGATACGCACGGGGGAGGGCTGGGTCGGGGCCAGTTGAGGTCACCCGCCCCGGGGGGCTTCCCCACTGCCCAGGAGCCGGGAAGCTTGCAGACCCGAACACCGAGCCGGCCCGAGAGAGGCAGCAGGCGCCGAAGGCGGCGGCGGCTGGGGGGTCAGCGCGCCAGGAGCCCCGGGGACATTCCGTGGGGAACCCGAGCCCGCTCCGCGCGGGGCGCACACGCCCCGGGTTGTGGCCGCTCCGATTCGGACCGGGCTGCTGCTGCTGCTCCGCCGCCGCTGCCGCGCCTGGGAAACGCAGACCAGCTCTCACGGCCGGGCAAAGTCTTCCCCCGGCTCCCAAAGTGATCATGGAGGAGGAGACGTCTGGCACCGATCGCGCCCGTGGCTACTCGTGCAGCAGCGGGCAGGACCCCGGTGCCCGCGGGCTGGCAGCAGCTGCTCTGGCTCCTCCTTCGCCACCTCCTTTCAGCGGCAACTCTTCCTCCTCCTCCTCCCCCTAGGTCCGCCCCCAGACCTTCCTCCCCGCCCTCCCTCGGCCCCCTCCACTTTCACGGCTCCGCGGCCATCCCTTAAAGGGACAGCCCCGCTCCTTTCTCCGTGTCGGCCCCGCGCCCCAGTTACGAGGCGTTCTGCGGGTCACTAGGAGCCGGTTGCTAAGGCTTTGTTGTCGTCCACCAATTGCTATACAGGAAACGGGGCCGTCGGCCCAGAGGAGCCAGGCGGGGCGCCCGGACCAGAAACTTATGAATGAAGCGGTGGAGTTGGGAGTGGATGTCCGGGAGGGCGAAGTTGCAGCTTCACAGGCAAGGATGCGCCGACGCCCCTTTCCTGCACCCACTAAGTCTTCTCCCACTCCAAATTTTTCTTCTCTGTCTCATTATTTTTCTCTCTCGCCCCACTCACCCACGTTCCTCTCAACTCTTACATGTAAGCGCACACACACACACAATTAAAGATCTCAGATCTCCGTGTCCTGCCTTACCTATAGCTAATCTTTCAACCAACCCCCATCCCCACCACTGATGGATCTCCTTCTCTATAAAAAATAAATTTAAAAAAGAAGCACTACCTCCTAGCTCAGAAGAACACGTACTGGTTTCCTCTACACATTCTAGACTCTGGTATAATTTGTGCTTTGTTCTTACGGAGGAAAACGTTCCCATCCGGTTCCCCACGTCCTTTCATGTGGGCCGCCACTGTGGGCTCAAAATCATCACAAATGCCTAGCCTTTATATTGCTCTGGTCCAGGAGGGGGGCGGGGCAGGGGAACAAGGCCAGCGGGGGGAGGGGGGAACGGAGGAGAGCGGGACTCTAGTCCACGGGGGAGGTTAACACAAAAGAATTGCTTTACGTAGAGTTGGCTGAAGCGCTGCAGGGAGTGGTTCCTCTCAAAGAAGCCCTTGAGGGGTTTCTGTGAGGCTCCTCATACGGCCTGAACAACTGCAACGCCGAGTGTCCTCTACGGACGTGCCTAATTAGAAGGCAGTCCCTTCGATATGAAAATGGCGCTACAGACCCATCATCAGAGGAGCATGCGCTCTGAGTGGTTTCCCCGCAAACGGGGCTTTACGCCGGCCGTGGGATTCGCAGTCGGTTGTTTACTTCTTGGGAGAAAGGGGGCGCGCAAGTGAGGAGCCGACTGACTGAGTTCGGAGCAGCGCTTTGAGGCCAGCGAGGAAAGCTCAACTCATTGGTCTTAGCCCGTTATTCAACTTTGCTGGCTAAACAGTCACAAAATGATAAACGAATGTTACTTAGATATTCGGAAAAAATATTCACAACATCTCGGTGATTTTAATCGGATATGTTCTTGTAAGATAGTAAAAAGAAAAACCTATCCGAACATCCAAATCTTCAAACTCTCAGGCTAGAACCATATAAAATTGAAGCTGGAAGAACCACTAAAGAGGACCTTCTACCGCCCCTAATCTTCACGTGAGAAAAAAATATCTCAAAAGAGTTTTTAAAACTGTAAAAAGTCCTGAAAAGATGAGTTGTAATGAGTGCGCCACTCTTTTGAGATGCATTCATGGTTTACGGGCCGCCACAGGGAAGCACCTCAAACATGTTGTGCATATTCACACAATGAGTTGGATTTTGCCTATTTGTTCCCTCTAATCTTGGTGTCAACTATCATGTTGTCCAATTCAAATTATTTTACTGAAATATTCTAATTGAAATTTTATATGTGAAAGATATGGAAAAGCAAAGTATATAAATATACTCAATGAGGTCTCAATAAACGTATCTACTTTGTTGAAAAGGCTAAATTAATTCAAAAATGGCGATCTATTTCCAAATTTATGATTTCAAATTCATGTAGTCACTTAAGAAATTTCCCAACAATTTTTCATCCAAGTGTTGTATTAGAAAAAGATGTCCAAGTTCTCATTCAATGCGTAAACTTTTAGTTTCACAAAGTGCAGTCTTAGAACTCTAAATCTACACTTTCAGAGAAGGCAGATTTAATTGAATACCCTCTCGTTATTTTCTAAAATGAATTTACAAAAACGTTTTCTTTCATATAATTCTCCAGCTTAGAAATTTTCGTCATGAGGAGTGAATCATGAGTTGAACAAACAGAAGTCCTTAAAATTAAGAACTGAAAATGCAAAAGTTTATCTTTCCTTAGCATATAACAATATGAAATTTTTGGAGTTAACAAGACTCTAAGTAATTTTTTTATTGTTTCATGAAAGGAAAATAAGTGATTGTCAGTATAATCAAATTTCTCTAAACCAAAATCCATACCATCTAAATGGTATAGAAAATTCTATAAGAAAAATGGTGAACAAGATAGTACGCACACAGCACACACATGTCAAGGTTCTAATGAGATCATAAAACACTATTCTCTCAATTGTCATACAGTCAAAGTTCCTATTGGTTGTAGTTTCATAATAAAGGCATGATTTCACAGTCTCTGGAGGAACATAATGGAAGAAACTTCTTGCCAATCACCCAAATTAGTATAAATATTAGGAATTTACTTTTATTTTAAACAACAATAAAGAAAGGTGTTTCAAGCATTAAGGAAATACTAAGAGAATTAAGATATCACTCAACTGCAGAAAAGGAAGGTAATGTTATACATAGAAATTTAGCAGTTAAGTCTAGAAGTGTCTCAGGCTTAAAAACGACAACATTTGGTCTCACTGTGCAAACATTACTTGAATTCTGCCTGGGACACCCAGAAAGACAGTCTGCAGCCCTTGCCTGTTCACCTGCACAGCTACAAACTCACTGCTGGAGGCAGCTTCAACATACGGCTCCACCCTCTGGTTCTCATTCTGCCCCCTCAAGCTGCAGTGAACGCCCTTAGGCACCCTTGCACACAACGACTCTTCAAAAATGCAAAGGCAGCTCCCTTGGACCGCTTCTTCTCTTTTCCCCAGATTAAAAGCTCTCTTTTCTTTAAGCTCTTCTTGAATTACATGGCTTCACGCCTCCTTGCTGTCCAGTCCTCTCCTCTCCAGTTTGTCTGTGTCCCTCATAAAGTGTCTCAGAACTGAACGCAGGCCAGTGGCGACCTGGTGTGTCCAGTTCTGAGATCAGAAAAAAAGCATTAGTGGGAGAATCAGATGGGAACAAAAGCAACGAAAAACATAAAAGAACTAACTTGTCATTTAGCTTCAAGAGAAAAGGAAAATATTCTCTCTTGTTGGAAGAGGGCAAAGAAAAAGTCACCTACGATTGCCAAAGGCCTGACAGCTGTGATATTTACCTATTCTATTCTTTTAAATTATCATTTCTCATTAGAACAGGCTCTTTCAGTTGCTTGTTCAGTCATGATGATGTTATTTAAGAAAGTAAAAGAAAATATAGAATACGTACTTTAAATTCTTTCTAAAACTTAATTTTCAGTTTAACTGTGAAACAAGAAGTAGAAACCTGCACTGCTGAATGATATGAAATTCAAAGTAATTTGAATTGTTTAAATATTTTGATAATTAACTTCTTGACTGATGCTGAAAATAATTTACAGCAGCTTTTAGTGAAATGTAGATACCAAAAAGAAGTTATTACAGTACAACCACAATACCAAAAGTACCTAGACCATGTGGCTTATGAAATAGCTGCCTGCAGACGCTAAGATCTTGGCCTAACCCAGCCATAATCTGCATCACACTAATCACCAATGCCTGTTTAAGAATTGCAAAACAAAATCAAAGATAGTAAGAACCAGAAGGGACCTGAGAGATCAGCTAGTTCCAGTTTTCAAACAGCTCCATGGAGCACAAGGTGACAGAGGCCTCACCTGGGGATGGGGGTGGACAGTGATGGGTGAGCAGGCAGGGATCCTACAAAATATTTCACTAGTAAAAGATTATGGGGCAAAATAGAAGAAAGAAAAGGGAAGAAGAAACTGAGGTGTATAGTGGGTAAATGTTTTCCAAAGTGACAAACGTGATTGGTGGTAAAAATAAGCCCAGTATTCATTATTTTCTCTAATACCAACTATTGTTAGCTTATCTTACATTGTTTAGCTCATAGGTTCTTAAGCTTTTGAGATGATAAAATATCAAGCAATAATAGTGTATATGTATAATATCTTAACTAATTTCTTCAAAATTTTAGGGAAAATATCGAAAGAATTTAAACAATGAAAAAATACAAGATGTGTTATCTGCCATTACTATTGTTGACATGTGGCCTTTACAAAAATTTGAATTATTTTCCCACCCTTGTGAATTATTAATTGCATACCAGCATTCTACAGAACATAATTTAAGAAATACTGGTTTTGTGAGCAGTAAATAAAACAATTCACTTCAATAATCATCTCATCCTTGACTAATGCAGCCAGTAAAGAAAGATGAAGTTTTAGAAATTAAATGGCCAGGTCAATATACTTAATAATGCTCAATTTATTGGCCAGTTTGCTATATTTTTCAAATAGGCTAACGTCTCAATGCAGTTTTTAAATTTAAAGAATTTATCCATGTATATTTATTTGTCATTCCTACTCTTTTTGGAGAAAAAATAAAGAAGGGAACATTTTTTTCTCCAAAAATATATAAAATAATATTCCTCACCCCATCACCACTACCTCAATTACTAACACTCTCATCACCATCACCCTGCTGAGAAAGATCAAGTGAAGTTTATGCTTTAATCTCATGTTTCTAATATTCGCTCCCATATGCCTGTTTAATACATGTCCCTACTATACTCTGTACATTTTTCTATCAGGAAAATAATGATAGTTAGTAGTTAAGTTTTATTGAAAACCAAGCACAGCAATTTATCTCAGTTCTCACATCAGTTTCCTATGAGGTAGATACTATTATTATTCCCATTTTACAGATGAATAAACTACCACAAAACAGATGCTCAACAAATATTTGGAGAATGAATAAGTAAATGAGTAATGAACATGTTGGGAGATGAACTTATGTGCATCACTTGGATAATAAATCAGTTCCTTTATAGCTTAAAGCAGTGGAAATAATACTGAATTTACAAACAGAAACCCGGGTTTCAGGCATTACACTATCACCAACTGTATATGCATTATCTTAGACTGTTTCCTCTGGCATTAAATAAGGATTATAATAATTTCTAATTCCCAGGAATAATAGTAGAATTAAACAAGTGCCATGCTGTAATGCCATAGTATACGTATATTTGTTATTAATGTTAAAGCCTATATTAAATACTAAATTATTTCCAAAATCCGATGTTCACAAGCCTCAAATTATTATATTTATTTGAATCTAGGTATTGTTACTTCGTTTACTCCTAGCTAACAACATAAGCAAAATATACACTCACAGAGAAGCTCTTTTTATCAACTGAAGACAACTCCACAGGGTACAGGTTACTGTCGTCTTTCATTTCTGATTGCCTGTGGCCGTGGTGCTGTCTCTAGGGTGTGACTGGGGATGACCCCATTCAGGCAACCTCAGTGGATTCCTAAATTCCCCTGCTGTGGCTCACGTTCTTTCAATCGTTCTGTTTCAGAAGCCTGGGACACAAATGTTGTTCCCCGCGGTTCCCGTGGTGACCCTTGATGTCCCTTTAGAACTCTAGGTTTTCTGGTGCCTGATCCTGTGCTGAAACTCCAGGAAAAAATGATATTTTCAATAAACTAATGAGAGACCTTTGGTTTCCATTTTTCCAATCACAAATACTACGCAATTATTGAACAGATTCCTGATGGTTCTTCTTGCTGCTGTTGTTATTAACGCCTATAATTGTACTGATTCCCATGGGAAAAAACACACTTTATATCTTCCATGTGCCAAGCCTTCCTGCATGAGGAGTTTGTTATTCTTCAGATTATTTCTAAAGTACAATTTGGATTTGTTAATGTAAGATAATAGTGACATGAATAATCTAACAGCCACGCAAACAAGAGTAATTTCCATTTATTTCTCTTCATAACTGTGTTTTCTTTCCTGTAACATCAAACATATGTTTTTATATTTATGCCATTCATTTATTCAGCAAATATTTACTGTCTACTGTTTGCCTGGCGCTGTGCTAGGTGCTGGGATTGCAATCAAGAACAAGGCAGATTTCCTGTTCTTAAGGAATTTACATTCTAGAAAGGGATATAGATAAGCAAGCCGGCTCCATAAGCACGATACATGATAGGTTGGAGTAAGTTCAGAGCACTAGGCAGCTTTTGTGAAGAGCATCAGTGCTGAGAAGCAAGGAAAGAGTTCCCTGCAGAATCCTAGACTTGAAAGTTGAAGAGGAATTAGCCCGGTGGAGGTTGCCAGATTACAGAAGGAGCAAGGTGGCAGGGGAGGTGGGAAGGAGGAAGACACAAGGAAAGAGTCCTAAGTTGAGGGAACAGTATGTACATAGGCTGGGAAGCAATAGAGAGAAAGGTTAGTTCAGGGATCTGAAGTAATTCCATTTGGATTCAGCATAGAGTATGAAGTGGGAGGAGAGGGGACAGGATCTTGGTAACAAAGGCTAAAAATTTGGACTTTATCCAGATGGCAATGGGGCACCAAAATGAAATATATTAAACAGGCAAAGCCTAGTCAGGTGTGGATTTAAAATTGCCAGAAATAGTCTGCAAAGTAGTTAAACTAATTGTAAATAGATTGGAGCTTACTCCGTTAATCTCCATAGAAGCAGAATTATAGCAAGAAGATAGACTAAGGCCCACTTAATTGGATCTTTCATTCTTTTTCCTCTCACTATTAAAAATACAAAGTAGAACTTGCTCCTTTTTTCTTCAGCAGAACATAATTAAGTGCATAAAGGGAAGAGTTGTCTGAGATTACAGAAATTTAATTTGCATATATTGGAGATAAATGTTGATGAGACAATGTATATTTCCTCTAAATTCTTAGTAAAATGACCCTAAGGAAATATAAAAAACAGAATATAAAAGAATTACACTTTATTAAAATATTTTAATTAACTAACAAAAGTTAATTTGGGATGTGTGAGAAGTTGACTTTAAAAATAACTTTTAGAAATAGTAAATTAACATGAACAATTTGATTACTTGACTTTGTAGAGGCCAAGTTGACTGTGCCTAAAGATTAAAAACAAAAGCAGAGAGGCTATACTGCATGACATGTACCCTGGAGCCCCCAAGGGACAGCCAGTCCCAGTCTTGCCCATCTCCTCCCGAAGAAAACATTCACAAGCGTACAGACATAATTCTTATCTACACACACTATCTGTCTGTGTATCGTGGTGCCTTTCTTGGTGCTCTTGGGTGCTTTACCTAGTCAATTTTTCCCAATAGACTTTACCTCATTACTGCCATTTACAGCATTCCTCCAAAAGTGATTTTAGTTCTTGGAGTATCATTAACCTAAGCATTACCAATTTGCCCACTGGAAAGAAAAAAAAATTACAAGAAGAGCACTGACTTACTGAGCTGACTCAACCCTTTCCAAACACTTCGTTCCTCGCCAGAACTTTTTTTTTCTTTTTGCGGTAACATTGGTTTATGACATTATATAAATTTCAGGTGTACATCGTTACATTTCAATTTCTGTGTAGATTGCATCACGTTCACCACCCAAAGACTAATTATAATCCATCACTATACACATGTGCCTAATCACCCCTTTCACCACCCTCCCTCCCTCCTTCCCCTCTAATAAGCACCAACCCAATCTCTGTCTCTACCTGTGTGTTTGTCATTTTTGTCTTCTACTTATGAGTGAGATCCTACAGTATTTTACTTTCTCCCTCCGACTTATTTCACTTAGCATAATACCCTATAGGTCCATCCATGTTGTCACAAATAGCCAGATTTCATCATTTCTTGTGGCGAAGTAGTATTCCATTGTGTACGTATGCCATATCTTCTTTATCCGTTCACCTGTTGATGAGCACTTAGGTTGCTTCCAAGTCTTGGCTATTGTGAATAATGCTGCAATGAACATAGGGGTGCATATGTCTTTATGCATTTGTGTTATCCTGTTCTTTGGATAAACACTCAGCAGTGGAATAGCTGGATCATACGGTAGATCTATTCTTAATTTTCTGAGGAATCTCCATACTGTTTTCTATAGTAGCTGCACCAGTTTGCAGCCCCACCAGCAGTGTATGAGAGTTCCCTTCTCTCCACATCCCTTCCAACATTTGCTGTTTCCTGTCTTATTAATTATACCCATTCTGACAGGAGTGAGGTGGTATCTCATTGTAGTTTTGATTTGCGTTTCCCTGATAGTTAATAATGTTGAAGATCCTTTCGTGTGCCTATTGGCAATCTGTATATCTTCTTTGGAGAAATGTCTGTTCAGATCTTTTGCCCATTTCTTAATTAGGTTGTTAATTTTTTTGTTGTGGAGATGTATGAGTTCCTCATATATTTTGGATATTAACCCCTTATCAGACATATGGTTTGCAAATATCTTCTCCCAATTGTTAGGTTGTCTTTTCTTTTTGTTGATGATTTCCTTCACTGTGCTGAAGCTTTTTAGTTTGATGTAGTCCCATTTGTTTATTTTTTCTATCGTTTCCCTTGCCCGGTCAGACATGGTACTTGAGAATATGCTGCTAAGACTGATGTCAAAAAGCATACTGTCTGTGTTTTCTTCTAGAAGTTTCATGGTTTCAGGTCTTTTTTTCTTTTTGTTTTAAGACTGGCACCTGAGCTAACATCTGTTGTCAGTCTTCTGTTTCTTTCTCTTCTTCTTCTCCCCAAATCCCCCCCAGTACATAGTTGTCTATTCTAGTTGTAGGTCCTTCTGGTTGTTCTATGTGGGATGGTGCCTCAGCATGGCTTGATGAGCAGTGCTAGGTCTGTGCCCAGGATCTGAACCAGTGAAACCCTGGGCCTCCAAAGCAGAGTGCACTAACTTAACCACTTGGCCACTGGGCCAGCCCCATGATTTCTAGTTTCATATCATTGTGTTCAGAAAAGATGCTTGGTGTTATTTCAGTCTTCTTAAATTTATCGAGATTTGTTTTGTGGCCTAATGTGTGATCTATCCTGGAGAATGTTCCATGTGCATTTGAAAAAAAATGTGTATTCTGCAGTTTTTGGATGGAATATTCTGTATTATCTACTAAGTCCATCTGATCCAATGTGTCATTTAAGGCCAATGTTTCCTTATTGATCTTCTCTTTGGATAATCTATCCATTGGCGTAAGTAGAGGGCTAAAGTCCTCTACTATTATTGCATTTCTATTTCTCCCTTTATACCTGTTAATAATTGCTTTATTTATTTAGGTGCTCCTGTGTTGGGCACATAGATATTTACAAGTGTTATATCCTCTTGTTGGATTGTTCCCTTTATCATTACGTAGTGCCCTTCTTTGTCTCTTGTTACACTTTTTGTTTTAAACTCTATTTTGTCTAAGTATTGCTACCCCAGCTTTCTTTTCATTGCCATTTGCATGAAGTATCTTTCTCCATCCTTTCACTTTCAGTTTGTGAGTGTCTTGAGGTCTGAACTGTGTCTCTTGTATGCAGCATATATATAGGTCTTGTTTTTTTTTATCCAATTGGCCACCCTATGCCTTTTGATTGGAGCATTTGGTCCATTGACATTTAAAGTAGTTATTGATAAGAATGTACTTGTTGCCATTTTGTTACTTTTTTCTGAGTGTTTTAGTAGTTCTTCTCTGTTCCTTTCTTCTTTTCTTGCTCACTTCCCCTTGTGGTTTGATGACTTTCTTTAGTATCATGTTTGGGTTTCTTTCTCTTAATTATTTGTGTACTTATTATAGGTTTCTGGTTTGTAATTACCATGAGGTTCATATTTAATAACCTACATATATAGCAGTCTATATTAAGTTGATGATCTCTTTAGTTTGACCTCTTGCTAAAAGCTCTACTCTTTTACTCCCCTCCTCCCACATTTTATGTTTTTGATATCATATCTAACCTCTTTGTATGTGTGTGTTTGTATCCATTACCCTCTTATCATGGAAATAGATAATTTTGGTACTTTTGTCTTTTTACCTTCATATTAGCTTCATACATGGTTGATCTGCTACCTTACTGTATATTTGCATTTACCAGTGATTTTATTTTATTTTTTTTTATAATTTTCTTATTCCTGTTTGTGTTCTTCTCTTTTCCACTTAAATAAGTCCCTTTAGTATTTCTTGTAAGGCTGCTTTCTTGGTGATAAACTCCTTTAGTTTTTGCTTCTCTGGGAAACTCTTTATCTCTCTTTCCATTCTGAATGATAACCTTGCTGGGTAGAGTTTTCTTGGTTGGAGATTTTTGCCTTTCAGCACTATAAATATATAGTGCCACTCCTTTCTAGCCTGTAAGGTTTCTGCTGAGAAGTCACCTGATAGCCTTATGTGTTTTCCTTTCTTGTAACTTGTTGCCTTTCTCTTGCAGCTTTTATGATTCTCTCTTTATCCTTGATTCTTGTCATTTTAATTATAATGTGTTTTGGTGTGGGCCTCTCTGAGTTTATTTTGTTTGGTGCTGTGTTTCTTGTACCTGGATGTCTGTTTCCTTCCTTAGATTAGGAAAGTTTTCAGCTATTATTTCTTCAAGTAGATTCTCTGCCCCTTTGTCTCTCGCTTCTCCTTCTGGGACACCTATAATACAGATGTTAGTGTGCTTGATATTGTCCCAGAGGTCCTTCAGACTGTCCTCATTCTTTTTAATTCTTTTTTCTTTTAACTGTTCAGCTTGGGTGATTTCCTCTAGTCTTTTGTCCAACTCACTGATCTGTTCTTCTGTATCATCTACTCTGCTATTTGAGTCCAGCTAGTGAATTTTTCATTTACAGTATTGTATTCTTCATTTCTGATTGGTTCTTTTTTCCAATTCTTTGTTGAAGTTCTCACTGAGCCCATCTCTTCTTCTCCCAAGATCAGTGAGCATCCTTATGACTATTAGTTTGTACTCTTTGTCAGGTAGATTGTTTATCTCTGTTTTGTTTAGTTCTCTTTCTGGCGTTTTGTCCTATTCCTTTACCTGAAGCATATTCTTTTGTCTCCTCATTTTGCCTCTTTCTCTGTGCTTATATCTAGGTATTAGGTAGGTCAGCTATGTCTCCTGATCTTGGAGAAGTGGCCTTATGCAAGAGGTTCCTTATGAGGACCAGCAGTGTTCTTCCCTCTTGTCAGCAGTTCCAAGTGTTCCAGGAGTGTCCCCTGTGTGGGCTACATGTGTCCTTCTGTTGTGGCAGGGTTGCTCCTACTGCAGGTGCCTGGGGAGGCGAGGCTATGCCCCTGGCCAGACCTTTGGATTTCCACCCCAATCCTCTTCCGTCTCCAGACTTCCCAAGCTCACTACATATTACCACCATTCACCTAGTTGCTCAAGCCAACTCCAAGTGTCATCTTAACTTACCCCCACCTCTAATCATTCCAAGTGAATTGCCTGTTCTGCCTTTATAATGTATCCTGAATCCTACTTTCATCTCCATGGTGACATCATCCCTTCCCCTAGACCTCTGCAATAAGCAAGAGTTGCACAAATTTCTCTAGTGTTTTGATCTGTAGGTAGGACCCAAGGACTATTGGCCAAGGAACTCCTCCACTGTTATATCCTTTAAAGGTAGGGGCAGCTATTTTGTCAGTTCTTCCCTTCACAATCCCAAGAAGGTATCCTGGGGAAGGGATATCTAGGTGTCCACTGCCTACAGTTGGTGTGGGATGGGGTCATTGTCAAGTCTACCCCACCCTCCTGCCTTGCCTCATTCTTCTCGAGCTCTGAATGATGGGGCCTTGTAAACCTGACCTAGGATATTTGGTCAGAGCATAGGTTCCTGTGCTTGGTCTTGGAAGAACTTATCTTCCTGTTTGGGGGAAGGAAGGTGGGGTTGAGGCTAGAAACATGACAAGAGCCAGATTGTATATGGCCTCATAGACCATTCAAAAGAATTTGGACCTTTATCCTTCAAGCAATGGGAGTCACAGAGCATTTCTAGAAGGGGAAATCACATAATTATTTGGACAGTTTCTGGTGCAGTGCATAGAAAATGGTGAAAAAGTATTAAGTAGAAGTGAGAATGATGGGGAAGGACATGAATATTAGTACCTAAGGGCTGATATTACAAGATCCAAACCCATCGTTATTAGCTGGGATTAGCTTTTTCTCTGAGTGTTTATGGGTGACGTAAGAACTCCAAGGTAGAGAAGAAACTCTACTGTGGGCTCTGAGCTCCATGGAAAAATTTCAGAAAAGGCTCTTACTGTTTGTGACTAAGCATGGACTGTCATTGATGAAAGGAGTTAGTTGATGAGAAGACAAATTAAAAGGCTATACTTCAGCATTTGGGGCACTGATACTTTCTTTGAGTGGAAAGCTGTTTACATAATGAGATGGAGTTTACAAAGAGCAGAGGCTAAGATAGTGTTGTGAAACTCTGAGATATATAGTGATGAAATTGGGTCACAAGATGTTTTTGGATACTAATTTTGGTTCTGAAATGACCATACAAAGAATTTGAAATATGGAAAGCAATTTTGAACATGATAGAGGACTGTCCAATAAATGATATTAGGATAATTGGTTAGAAATATGGGGGAAATGATTTAAATGCCTCACCCACACTGGAATGAATTTTGCATGAGTGAAAGAGTTAAATATTTTAAAAATCAAATAATCAAACCAGAGAAAATATATTCAGGAAATTTGACAATAATGAGTTATTATGTTTTCTGTATAAAATGTATACAAATCTATAAGAAATCACAACTATCACAAGAATGCAGACAACAATTTACAAAAGAGTAAGTTCAGTCAGTAAACACGTGGTAAAAATCCTCATTAATCAAAGAAACAAGTTGGAACAATAGGCCATCTCTGTTTTTGATACAATAAATTACAAAAGAGAGAAGGGTTAAGTATATAATATTATAACTCATCTAATAAATTGACTATTATGCAAAAGTCAAAGTGATGATTAGGAAGATTATGTAAATGCATATCCGTAGAAGATAATTAGTAATAATAGTTATTATTTTTGAATACCTATTTGTTCTAGACTGTATGGCAAGTCTTTCACATACATTATCATTTAGCCACAATATTTAATCACACATAATCATTTTCAGATGATGATACTGAGCTCAGAGATGTTCAAATGTGCCCAAAATTGAATAGTTAATGCATCTGGGACTGGAATTCAGGCATGACTGTCCCCAAAGCACATCATCTTAACCATTACACTATTGCCTTCTGTATCAAGTTCTACGTTCAGTTTTTTAAAGGCATTATTAAAAATTGTAGGGGCCGGCTCCGTGGCCGAGTGGTTAAGCTCGTGCTCTCCGCTGCTGCGGCCCAGGGTTCAGATCCTGGGCATGGACATGGCACCGCTCGTCAGGCCACATTGAGGCAGCGTCCCACATCCCACAACTAGAAGGACCTGCAACTAAGATATACAACTATGTACGGGGTGGGGATGGGGGGGCGGTTGGGGAGATAAAGCAGGAAAAAAAAAAAAAGGTTGGCAACAGTTGTTAGCCCAGGTGCCAATCCTTAAAAAAAAAAAGTAACACAGCCAGGTCAAGCTCATTATTGTTTCCTCTTTCCTTCACATTGAGTTCTCCTGCCCCCCTCCATAGACTTTTTTTTCTTTTTACAAATAGACTTTTGGAGGGCTTTCCCTACTAGTTCATCAGATATACCCAAGCCTGTATGAATCCCAGTGGTGGACATGGTTTATGTCCAAATTGGAACCCCTACTACTTGGTAATTCAGGACGGAAATGATGAGGGTAAATGGCAGTGGGCATAAAGAGAAGCCCAAATTCAAGACACCTTTAGGAAGTGCAATTGACAGGATATGCAAAACAGATGTATATAGAAATTGAGGGGGAAGAAGGGAGCCAAGGATAACTCCCAGAATTGTGACTCTTCACTGGCTGGATGGTGAGGCCATTTTCTATAGGATGTTGATGGGGAATAAAATAAGGTCAGTTTGTGTTATCTAGAATTTGAAGTATTTGCTGGACAATGAGATGGAAATACATATTAAGTATTGGAATATATAGATCTGAAGCTCAGGAGAGATAGATGGGCTTGACTGACAGGTAGAAAATCTCCAAAGAATAGGCATAGTCTATAAATTGCAGGATAAGCAGACTGAGGTGATAAAGAGCATGACCTCTGGAGACAGACTCTCCAAGGCCACGCCCTGGCCCCTCAAATGGCCAGTGATGGCAACTTGGGAAAATTAGTAACCTCCCTGTGTCTCAGTTTCCTAGTCTATAAATTGGGAATAATAAGAGTACTTACCTCATAACACCATGGAGACAAAACCATTTTGTTTGTAAAGCGCTTAGAACAGTGCATAGCACACAGTAAATATCATAGATATGTTTTTCAAAAATCTCCAAGGAAGGGGCCAGCCCAGTGGCGCAGCAGTTAAGTTCGCACGTTCCGCTTAGGTGGCCTGGGGTTCGCCAGTTCGGATCCCAGGTGCGGACATGGCACCATTTGGCAAGCCATGCTGTGGTAGGTGTCCCACATATAAAGTAGAGGAAGATGGGCACAGATGTTAGCTCAGGGCCAGTCTTCCTCAGCAAAAAGAGGAGGATTGGCAGCAGATGTTAGCTCAGAGCTAATTTCCTCAACAACAAAAAAAATCTCCAGTGAAGAGTGTATGTAACAAGAGTCAAAGAAAACCAGAATTAGCCATGGGGAATATCAACACCTTAAGGTGTATGTAGGTAGAGAAAGAGGTACTCTTGAAAGAGAATGAGAAGAAGCTCCAAGTAGGTATCCTCTTCTCACAAGACACCACAACTGAGATATTGAGACACAGTGGTGCTAAGAGAATTGGAGCTTAACTCCTGAAGTCAGATTCTCTACAACTTTCCTGGGCAGGCTCTCAAATGATTCTAGAAGTACAACATTCTCAGGTTCTATAGAAGTAGAGAGAAGGAAAGTATGTCTTTAGCTACATTAAAAAGGGGGTATCTAGTATCCTTTCTCTACTTATAAAGAAGCCTCACATTTTAAAAATTATTGAGTTTGCTGCACTGGGAAGAATCGCAGACTCTTAAGAGGAGTATAGTTACTCTGACCATAAAATAATTTGTCTACTTCACAGATTCTAGGTTGAATAATTAACGTTCATAACGTGTTCCAACAGGAAAATCACTTAAAAGAACATTATTGTCTAATTAATAATTTCCTAGACTTTATATGATTAAAAACCACACATACAAAAGGAACACATCTGACATGAAATCAGACTTTTACTCTCATCCCCACACCAGGCAATTCTCTCAGGGTGCCAATGCTTTCAAAATGTAGGCAACGTACCATTTTAAAAGAATTTAGTTCTTGGTAGTTCTCTAGTGTTTCTACTCACAACAATTCAGACACCAAAGTCTAGGGAGGGGCTGAAAGTTCCAACCCTCTAATGACGTGGTTTGTTCCTCTGGTCACCAGCCTCCACCGGAAGGTATCTGGGGGCCCACCAGAGGTCAGCACATTAGCATAAACTCCGATATGACTTGTAGTGAATAACAAAAGATGCTCCTCTCACTCCTATCACTCAGGAAATCCCAAGGGTTTTAGAAGCTCTGTGTCAGGAACAAAGACCAAATATTTCTTATTACCACAGGAAGAAAAACCCATGGATAATTTGGGGAAGGAAGCTATCTCAATCTCCCCATTTTGTAATGCCTAGGTACATCGCCCAAAACTGTTTTTTAGGAAGGGGACTTTAATTGCAAATATGTGAACTGTAAGCCAAAAGTCACTATTTGAGTAACATGGGGCCATTTGAGCTGTATCAAGTTCTAGATTATGTCTAAATATGCAGTGTCTTAGCTCAGGTTCCACAAGAAGCAGATTCTGAAACAAGGATTCAAGTACAAGTAATTTATTTGAGAGGTGCAGAGAACACCAACCGGGGAGTGGGGAGGCAACCATTAGAGGGTGTGTCTTCAAGCCCAGCTACCACTGTGGGCAACTGGAGCTTACTCCCTGTGTGTACCAGGTAATGGTGTAAAACCACCTGCCCCTGAGAATCCCCAACTCTCCCAAAGGGCAAAGGAGCTCTGTTTTTTGTCTACCACCTCCCACCAGCTGTTGGTTGAGGGCTGCTCCTGAGGATGTTAATTCTCTGACACTTCTCTTTGGTACATGCTGGATTCAGAGAAATTCCTTAGGCACAGAGATGCAGAGCTTGGCAGATGGAAGTCTTAGAGCCAGGGGAGGTTAGAGTACACAGTGTCAAAGTTAACAGATAAACAAAATCAGAAATGACACGTGTCTTTGGATTTGTCTACTTGAGATTGTTTCACTGCTGCTTTTCATGGCAAAACTCCTCAACATTTTCCTGTCCTCCCTGTCTCCAATTCTTACCCTCTCATTCTCTCCTGAACACATTTCAACCAGGCCTCTGTACCCACCATTCCATCAAAACTGCTCTTGTCAAGCTCACCAGTGACCCACACAATGCTAAATTCAACAGTCAATTCTCAGTCCTCATCTTACTTGACCTATTAGTAAAATGGAACACTGCTGTTTACTTTCTCCTCCTTGAATCTCTTTCTTCACTCGGCTTCCATAACACTATGTCTCCTGGTTCCCCTTCTGACTCATTGGCTGCTGCTTTTTCAGACTCTGTTTCTTCTTATTTTCTTAACCTCCTAAAATTGGAGTACCCCAGTGCTCGGAGCCTATACACGTCTCCATCTCAGCCACTCCCATTATGATCTCAGCTCGTCATGTGGCTTTAACTCTGATCTATCTGCCAATCTCCACATGTTTATCTCTGACCCTGACCTCTCCACTGATCTCTTGACTTGCATATCCAACTGCGCACTAGACATTTTCACTTGAATGTCTAAAAGGCACCTCAAATTAGGTGTGCCCCCAAATGAACTCCTGATCTTTCTCCCAAAACTTCCTCATACAAGCTTCCTCATCTCAGTTAATGGCGATTCTACCTTTCCAGTGGCTCAGGCCAAAAACCTTGGATTTATCCTTGAAGCCCCTCTTTATGTCATATATCACATCTAATCTGTAGCAAATCTTGTCACCTCTACCTTCAAAATATATTCAGAACTGGAAAAGTTCTCCACTACAGTACTGCATCCAAGCCACCACCATCTCTGAATAACTGCAACAATCTCCTAACCGGCTTCCTTGTCAACTATGGTCTAGTCTTAACAGAGCAGCCAGAGGGATCACTTTAAAATGCTAAGTCAGATCATATCAATTCTTGGCTCAAAACCCTCTACTACTGTCCCAAATCATTCAGAGTAAAAGCCAAAAATCCTTAAAACGGTATGTAAAACTCCAAGTGACCTAGACTCTCATTTCCCCTCCAGCCCCATCTCCTATCACTCTGCCCTTTATTCCTACTCCTCCAACCACATTGGTCCTTGTAGTTCCTTGAACATTCCAGATACACTTTCATCTCAGGGCTCTTGACTCTGCTGTTCCCTCTGCCAGAGACTCACTCACTCACTTCCTTTAGGTCTTTGCTCAAATGTCATTCTCTCAGTGATCCTTCCATGACCACATCACTCTTTTAAAACATGAACCTGACATCCCCCACCAGCACTCCCTAGCTCCCTTCCCTGACTGATTTTTCTCCACAGCGTTTATCACTTTCTAACATGCTGGATACTTTGCTCACTTTGTTCATTGTTTGTCTCCCCTACTAGATTATAAACTCCACATGGCAAGAATTTCTGCCGATTTGGTTCACTATTGAGTCTCAGAGCCTGGCACAGAATCTACCATATAGTGGTACCCCAACAAATATTTTAATTAATTAGTTAAATGGTTTAATTAACTAATTAGACCTATTGACTTAAATAACTAACAGCAAATAGTGAGAACAGAAACAAGACTTCACTGATTTGAGAAGTGACTGGAAGGTGAGGAATATGACACCGATCATGTAAGCACCACTTTTAAGAAGCCTGAATGAGAAGGGAAATGAGCGATAAGGCAGGGTTCCGAGAATGTTGAAGGACTAAAGGAAAGTTTTGTTTGGCTTTCACTTTGTTTTGTTTTAAGACTGGTATCTTTGAGCACACTGGTAGGATGAGGGAAAGGGGCCAATAGAGTTGGAGAGGCTGAGGGCAGAGGAAAAGCCTAAATAATCTGAAGAAACAGAAGAGAATGAGATCAAGAAGGAGAAAGATTAGACTCAATCATGTGAAGATCACCCCATCTTCCAAGACAGTGATCAACAAACTTTATCTTCAAGGGCCAGATAGTAAATATTTCAGGCTTTTCAGGTCACAGAGTCTCTATTGCAACTACTCAGCTCTGCCTTTGGATTGCACAAGGAGCCATAGATACATAAACAAATGGGTACAGTTGTCTTCCAATAAAATTTTATTTGCAAAAACATGTGACAGGCCCACAGGCCATAGTTTGTCAACTCCAACTCTAAGTTTATTGGAGGGGAGAGTAAGATGAGAACAAGTGCATGTAAGTTTGTGAATTGGATGGGCAAGCAGTAGAAATGGTATACTTGTCTAATTGCTTCTATTTTCTTTATGAATTGGAAGTTGAGATCACCTAAGAGAGAAGAAGTGGGATCAGGTAGGAGTTTTGTGGAGAGTGGTGAGTATTTGAAATAGCTACAGGAAGGAATAGGGGAAAAATATTTTCCAACTGAGATTAGAAACCAACCCACAAAGTAGTGGTCCATCAGGACCAAACTTGGGAACACAGAAAGTCAATCACAGGAAAGAGAAAGGACGAAGCTAGTCTTATGTTGGCTGTCTGACTAGCATCTACCTTCCCCCTCTTCCTCCTATAGCAGCCTAATTTTCCTTTGAAACACTTACCCCTCAACCACTCTCAAACACATGGTTGTGGTAGCATTAACCTCATCCTCGCCACTCAGCT
Source organism: Equus przewalskii (assembly GCF_037783145.1). Classification (NCBI taxonomy): domain Eukaryota; kingdom Metazoa; phylum Chordata; class Mammalia; order Perissodactyla; family Equidae; genus Equus; species Equus przewalskii. The sequence goes on from NC_091854.1 coordinate 889,262, forward strand.
TTAGAGGTGGGCTTTAGCTGGCATAGCAAATCAGCAAGTCCTATCCTCCACAGGGGTCACAGTGACTGAGTTGGGGATGAAGAGAGGATACAATTTGGGCCAGAGAGAGAAAGAATCCCAAACTCTGTGCCATAGCAGCTTCAAAAAAGCTGTTCCTTCCCCTCAGATGGACGGTGTCGAGAGAACTGTAGCTGCCTTTTTTTGCCACCAAGTGGAATCCAAAGCCAGCCAGTGGAAGAAAGAGTAGAGAGCAATAGAAACAGGACTTAGGGACATGACTGGATCAACAATGATGGAAGAAACTACACATGAAATGTTTTACTTTTTATTTTGTGAGCCTTTTTCTTTGAGCCCATTTGAGTTCTATTGTCTGTAACTAGCTACATAAGAGTCCAAACTGACACAGATCTTACAGTTTCTAAACACGTGATCAGAGGATTATCTGCATAAATATATCTCAGGGTGAGTGCTAGGAATCTGCATTTTTTAACAAGCACTCCAGGTGATTCTTTTGCACATGGCCTTAAAAGATAAGAAAAAAAATTTTTTTTTAAAGATTGGCACCTGAGCTAACAACTGTTGCCAATTTTTCTCCTTCCTCTCCCCTCCCTTCTCCTCCCCTCCCCCTCCCCCTCCTCCTCCTCTTCCTCCTCCTCCTCCTCCTCCTTCCCAAAGCCCCCCAGTACCTAGTTGTATATTCTAGTTGTGAGTGCCATGGTTGTGTCATGTGGGATGCTGCCTCAGCATGGCCTGATGAGTGGTGCCATGCCCACACCTAGGATCTGAAACAGCAAAACCCTGGGCCACCGAAGCAAAGCATGGGAACTCAACCACTTGGCCATGGGGAGGGCCCCAATAAGAAAAATTTGATAAGATAAAAAGAGAGCATTCTAAGGGGCTCCAGAGGCTGGAAATTCAAATTTGAATTAATCCATTAATTGAACAAATATGTATTGAGCATCTTCTTTGTACCAGGCATTGTTCTTAAGGCTGGAAATATAACAGTGAACAAACCAGACAAAAAATCCTGCCCTTAAAGAGCTTACATTTCAGGTAGGGGAGACAGGAAGGAGAGAGGAAGAACAGTAAACAAATAAATATTTCAGATGGTGATGAAAGTTACGAAAAAGAATAAAGTTGGGTTTAAGGACACATGGCTGTTTACATAGGGTAGTCAGAGGAATCTCTCTGATAAAGTACTATTTGAACAAAGACCTGAAGAAAACAGAAGAGTAGGCTATGCAGGTATTTAAGGAAAGAGTTGTTTCCAGGGAAAGGGTTTTCCATCGAGGTCAGCTGGTGAGCCATGAGCATTCTTGGAGCAATCAAGGATGATCAGGGAAGATCAGGGTAGGTGGAGCTGACTGAGTGAAAGTGAAAGTGACAGGAAACAGAGCCCCAGAGAAGTAGGAAGGAGGGGTGGGGCAGATCTTAGAGCACCTGCAGGCCTTGGTAAGCTCTGTGGATTTTAATGGTATCTATGCCTATAGAACAAAATCCACATTCCTTATCAGGAAGTTGAGGCCCTTGGCCCTCCATCCTCCACCACCTAGCAAGCTTGTCTTCAGCCATGCCTGATTTTATACGTGTCCTCTTCCATGCCATGCAGAGTTCTCTTCCCTGGAGATCATGCCCTTTATTGCTTGTGCCTTCCATGATGGCACAGCTTTGGGAAGGTCTAGAATGCCTGGGATGCTCTTCTCACCATCTCTACCTGCCAAGATCCTCTTGGCCAAGAACCAGCTCAAATGCTACTTTTATTAGACTTAGTCATTCCCACTCCTGTGTTCCCACAGAAATTTATCTGCTCCTCTCTTTAGGGGTGCTTATCATACTAAGATCTGCACTAAAGACATCTCAGTCCATGACTGCCATCCCTGCAAGACTGTGGTATGTCTGTTTTTTAGCTTTTCTCAGATTTAAGGGATGCCTTGCATGTATTAAACCCTCAATAAATTTGTTACATAAAACGATGAAGCTTGTCTAGAGTATGATGAGTAATCTAGTGTGTCTGAGCAAAGGGTACATGAAAGGAAGTTCTAGGATATAAAACTAGAAAAATAATGGAGAGTTTCTAACACCAGGCTGAGGCATGTGGAGTGTTACAACACAAACCTGTGCCTCATGATTTCTTGATCTTCCATTTATAGTAAATAAGGCTTATGGTGCTGTTTAAAGCTATAATTTGGTGTCAGAGTTAAAAAACAGATCCATCAGATTTTTAGCAGAAAACAAAAGAAAAAATGGTCTCATACATTTCACCATCATTAGTCTGAAGCTCAGACATCTTGGAGGCAAAATTGAAAATACTGATGTTGAAAGCAGACCTATGATTGATTCTAGGCTCTGTCACTACCACTGAGACTTGAACTAGTTTCCAAACCTCTCTACACCTCAGTTTTATCATCTGTAAAACGGGGATGACACTAGTACCTGCATATTGGGTTGTGAGGATGAAACGACATAATGGGGTGTAAAGTACCTAACCTTAGCACAGGGCCAATAGTTGAGTGCTCAATAAACAGTAGCTACTATTGTACATTACAACGAAATATCTTATCTAGCTGCCACCTCTACTACCTTCTTTTGCGGATGAATCAGGTGAAAATTTGCAGGTGTAATAGCTGAATCAAAAGTAGATGACAGTCAAAGGAGTATTGGAAAGCATTCAAGAAGAATCTACCTTTCCTATTTTCCCCTAAAGTTTTGTGGTGTGTGCAAAGACTGCAGAACTTAAGTATTGTGAAACGTCCTTGTAAAGACACATAGAGTTTCGGATAGAAATTATAACTCAGCATATTACATCTCTGATCCAATGACTACTACTAGTAGTAACAAAGCCTCTTAACTAAGAGGCTTAATTAAGCTTCTATTTGCCTCTTAACGGGAAAAGGGCAGGGTAGGAAACTCTATCTGAAATAAGCCTGTAACACTAGGAAAATGTTTTGTGTGCCCTTAAAAATGAAATTCACAAAATATTGTATTATCTATGTGGAAAGTTGGCATCAGTATTCCTGGAACAGTTTGCCACTTTCAGATCTGTTGTGAAATACAGAAGCAGGACTTGGCTGAGAAAAATTAGAAACAAATTGATATCCCGTCAGTCTCCTGGAAGAAAGTTCCGCTAGTTTATCTCCACTCCACTTGCCCTTCTTCCTCCATCATCCCAATGCTCTACAGTTTTTCAGACCGTGGTTAATCATATGAACCTTGGTGTCAGTTGACCTGGCTTCAAATCCCAGCCTAACTGCTTTCTTACCAGCTGCATGACTTAATCCAACCTGTATTACTTAATATAAACTTCATTTTTCTCCTCTGTAAAACGGGAATAAATATATAAAAGGGCTGTTACGCAGATGAAGTGAGAGAGTGCATTTAAGGCAGTCAGTACTAGGCACATTTCAGTCAATAAGCGCTGGTTGCTTTTATCACTATATTATCGTTCAGTTTAAGATATCTAACCTCTCCATAACTTTCAAAGGACAAGAGAAAAAAAAACACCAGGCAGCCATATCCCAGGAATTCAGAGGTGGTTAATGAAATAGTGTCTCTGAGACCTATTGAATTAAAAGGGAGAAAGGTAATAGACCAGTCTTGAAAACAAGCTGGAAAAAAGGTGCTTAGCCACAAAAAATCTGTACCAGCCAGCCTCCCCTTTACATGAGAACAGTTCAGACTGCAGAGATAATAAAAAAAGAAACTCAACATTCTTGCCCTTTAACCCACTAGAAGTTGTTACTGGCCCTGAGTACAAGGGTATATTCACTGTCAGCTAAAGAGACACAAATTCTAGGGAAGTTACTCTTTCTAAAAACACCTCGGGCACATTAAAGATGCTCATAGCCACATATTCCTCCGGGACCTCAAAACGAAACAGCCAAATCTGTGGTTACACACATATACATTTCTCAGAACAAGTCATTTCAGAAACTTACTGGGACGAAAGTGAAGTCACTTCACACTAACCTGCGATTTGTGGAGCCCAGACTTCCTCTTCTTCATAAGGATATCCCCTTGGGCTGTCAGGACCCCACATGTTCTGAGTCACCTTCTCATTCTTCTGGGTGGCACAAGCCTGTTGTACTCAGGTGAGAAGACAGAAGAATTCTGCCCTATCACATGGGCAGACGTGGTGTTCGATTACTTTCTATCAGTTAGATGGTTAGGGTTAAGGAACTAGATCAAATTACAGTCCAGGAGTGTTCAGACTTTGTAATGCAGGTAAAGGTATGGATGACAGTGGACTGTAGCTTTGCCTTTGGAAAACACCGAACTGACAGAAAGTGCAGCCTCATCCTAAAATTCTATCAAAAACTGCCCAGAAGCTCTTAGTCAAGCAGAAGTGTAAAATAATGAAAAGTAATGTCAAAGTATAAGATAATGAAAGCTGACTGCATCAAAGTCTATTAGCTCAATTCTGCTATTTATAGTATTGTGGCTTCCTCTGTGTCAACACAATCATGGCTGAATTAGATATGACTAACGGTTTTGGTTGATTCTCTTTAATTGGGTCAGAGTAATGTGCCAGCTGCACACCCATGTGGGAGAACCATTAATCATAAATTAGACGCTGATGTTTTGATGTAATGTTAAATTCTCTTTACCCAAATTTGGGTTGAACTATGCACTGTTATGTCAACCTCTCTTTCCTCTCAGCTTTCTAAAGAAGCCTATAAACCAATAGAGGGCTGAGCTAGCTCAGTCTGTCACTAAAGCATTTTCTTTTCCTTTTTATTTAGGGAAGATTCACTCTTAGTTAACATGTATTGCCAATCTTCCTTTTTTTCTTTTTCTCCCCAAAGACCCAGTACATAGTTATATATTCTAGTTGTAAATCCTTCTAGTTCTTCTGTGTGAGCCACCCCCACAGCATGGCCACTGACAGGGTGGTGTGGTTCTGTGACCACGAACTGAACCTGGGCCACCAAGTGGTGAGAACACTGAACTTTAACCACTAGGCCATCAGGGCTGGCTCATCAAGCATTTTCTAATGAGCTAAGGAACAAGTGAAGGGATGGCCTGGCCTCTGAATTAGAGCTGCTAACTGTAGTGGTGAAGAGTAAAGAGCCAGACTTCCTGGATCCAACTCTCGGCTCTGCCACTTGTTTGCAATGACATCTTGGGTGAGTTTCTTTATGCCACTAAACCTGTTTTTTCACTTGTAAGCTAGAGCTAATAATAATACCCGCCCCAAAGAGTTTTTGATGACTAAATGAGATAATCCATTTTAAGTGTTTACCGTAATGCCTAGCATATAGCAAGCACTCAATAAATGTCAGCCATTAATAATAATAATAACTACCAGGCTAAAGGAATCTTTCCTGATAGCTGCTCTCTCAGAAACATGTGGATTGACACATACGCTAACTAGGGATTCCCAACCTCAGTACTTTTGACACTTTGGACTCAGTAATTCTTTGTACTGGGGGACTGTCCCATGCACTGTAGGATGTTTAGCAGCAACCCTGACATCTAACCACTATGTAGCAGTGTCCCAGTTGTGACATCAAAAGTGTCTGCAGACATTGCGGATGTCTCCGGGGCAGGGGAGAGAAATCACTGCAGTCTGGAACCACTGTGCTAGATCAGTTAATACCTGCTGTTCAGGACACACCATCTTTGTCATATCACTCTTGCCTAAACCTCTAGTCACCTATGTCCTCTATGTAACACACACACACACACACACACAAAGCTGCCTTAAAATTACTTTCTTCCTTGCCATTAATTCAACTCTGTGAAGACAGACAGTGCCTGTCATTTCTACCTCAGTGTTCTCAGAACCTGGCACACAATGGACGGTGAATGAACAAATGATGAATTAATGAATGAATACACTTTTGAGCTTTTTCATTTTGTCAAACAACTCAGAGTAGCATTTAGGTTTCCTCACTCTTTGACTTCAGTCAACACACAAAGGAGGTAGACACTGATAATCTCCTCCACACTCACCCTCACATACCATGAGGAAACATGGCAAGTTGGGCCAAGCTGGGTCAGGCTCTCAGGAGCAGGGGAGGGCAGAAGCGCCCTTTCCACAGAGCTTTAGGGCACAGAGCCAAAGGGTGAATACCAGATCGTCTCCAGGAAACAGCGCCAAGGGCCTAGCTGGAGAAGTGGGTCCAAATAGGTCAGGAAGCGAGAAGACCTGCAGCAAATCCTGGGATGAGAGGGGCTGAACAAGCAGAGCCACAGAGCGTGGCAAGGAGCAGAAGCTCAGAGCAAGAAGTGGTCTGGAAAAATCCCACAGACAGGCAGAAATGCTTTTGGCTAGATTTGAACATGTCTCAGACAATTTGTAATATGGTCATTTAAAGGGCCCAAGATAGACTGAGACCCAGATTCTGTCATCCATTGTTTGAATTAACCCTGTCAGCTTTGTGTCCATTACACGTTTAACCAACATGCTCTCTCTTCATCCAGGTCAATGTTAAGCATGCTAAACAAAACTTTTCCTGAGAACCTACAATTATTTCCCCAGTGGCCCATTAAATAAAGGTATTTAATTACATAGAGAACAACTTAAATATGCTATCAAATAACACATGAATCACAAAGTTCAGCAAACAAATTTTCAAGTGAACATCACTTCAACTATTTTCATTTAAACCAAAAAAAATGATGCAATTGTATCAGGTGATTGCATGATATTTCCAAAGCATGCATATGAGGATTCTTAAATCCCTCGTTATTTGCTACTGAGACATAAATTAGTAAACAAATACACAGCTCTCTCAAGTCATGTCAGCTATACCTACTGTTTCCTTCATTGCCCAAAGCACAAGTTAACCATTCATTCAATTTTAATTCAGCTAAAATTTATTTATTTTTTGGCTTTGTTTCCTTTATTATGCAAAGGTATGTGGACTCAGTGGTGATAAAAAAGCTTATAGGGCCATGTGAGAAATTTCTTCTAAGGTCATACGTTAGGAAAACCTATATACTTCCCTTAAGGAAATAGTGGGCTTTGGGAGGATGGTGGGAGGAGGCGGAGGGAATAACCAGTAACCTATCATGTCTCCCTTTTCACTTTCACCCGGAATCCTAGACCAAACTTGAAACTCAATTCTAGTGCTTCATTTGTGTTCTGCTTGTGTGCCCGAACATGCCTTTCTACTGTAGTTTTTATTTCTATATATCTCTAGTTCTGGGCCTGATTTTTAATGTTCTTATTTGTTGCTCTCCACTTTACGGTATGTGCTTATTATAAATCACCTCAAATATTTTGTGCCACGAGGCAAGGTAGGAATAAAAATTAAATAAAACAATGATCAAAATTTTTATGTTATGTAAATGACATCGTAAAATGAGAGGCAGGATCAGCCTTAGGATTAGTCAAATAGTGTAGTGGAAAAGACACGACTATCAGAAAGCTCACAATAACATTCATTCTTTTTTTTAATTTTGAGGGTTTTTTGATTTTCAGATTTCTGATAAAAATGCAGAATCCTCCCTGGAGGGTTAACATCATAAGGCTTTATCAGTTATCAGCTTACAGAGGACTAGCTAACATATATGTAGAATTATATACAAGAGGGGATCCTGACAGGAAAAAATAAAGAAAGAGCAGGTAAGATAGTGTCAAGGATCAACCTCACCTCATAATTTTTAAATGATGCTGCTGCAGCCACAAGAATCAACCTGAGGAGCCAGCCCATTGGCGTAGCATTAAGTTCGTGCACTCTGCTTCAGCAGCTGGCCTTCACAGGTTTGGACCTAGCACCACTTGTCAAGCCATGCTGTGGTGGCATCCCGCATAAAAAAATAGAGATGGGCATGGATGTTAGCTCAGTGACAATCTTCCTCAAGACAAAGAGGAAGATTGGCAACAGATGTTAGCTCAGGGCCACTCTTCCTCACACACAAAAAAAGAATCAACCTGGGAGTATTTTATAGTTTCTTTGTGCTGTTATATCAAACATGTCAATCACAGGGACTTCCCCACCCACAGCCCTAGCCAGGGGCAACCCTAGTACCCATGTTTTACCTTGACAAGAGTGGACCTTGACCACAGGGTGCTCAACCCTCACTTCCAGCCTAGCCCAGGATGAATACAAATGATCTACTATTTAGCCCAATTCAGCAGCAGATCACGAAACATAGATGGCATCATTTCCAAAATTGTATCGCTACTACAAAATTCTTCCTCATTAAATTAGAACAGCCGTATCTGAGCTAAACAAAAATCTCTACTCTTTAATCTTGTTGTTCATTTTTCGTATAAGTAATACGTGAACATGTTCAGAATTCAAAAGAGACTATGAAAAGCATGTTTCCCTCCCTCCTGGGCCTGGAACTATTCCAGTGAAACTGTTCCAATGAAACATTGTTGCTAGTTTATGGTTAGCCTTCCAAAAATTTTCTATTAATTCATAAAATTTATCACAAGCTTTAAAATTGAGTAATCATCAAATTTTTCTTTTCCTCCGACTTACGGTATCCCATTAATTCAAAAATCCTAAAATCGGGGGCCGGCCCCCTGGCCGAGTGGTTAAGTTCGTGCACTCCGCTGTGGTGGCCCAGGGTTTCACTGGTTAGGATTCTGGGCGCAGACATGGCACCACTCATCAGGCCACGTGGAGGTGGCGTCCCATGTGCCACAACTAAAAGGACCCACAATTAAAATATACAACTATGTACTGGGGGGATTTGAGGAGAAAAAGCAGAAAAAAAATAGATTGGCAACAGTTGTTAGCTCAGGTGCCAATCTTTAAAAAAAAAAAAAAGATTGCCAAGTTGTTAGCTCAGGTGCCAATCTAAAAAACAAAAAAAAAATCCTAAAATCTATTTCAAGAGGATTGTGAGCTTCGTCGTTTGTTCCATTTCTTCACTACTGCATCAGCAGCTTTACCAGTCTCCCTGAATCTACTATTCTCCCGTCTTCCATATAGTTACCAGAGTAATTTTTCCTGTTGTGAAATACGTTATGAAAAATATTACATATATGTGTAATATAAATATGTCAAACATACAAAATGGCATATATGACTTATGTATATATCTTCTATAATAATATGTAGACTTTTTTCATGTGCCACCACCCAGCTTAAGTCACAGAACATCACCAGCACTTTGGAAAGCTGCTTTGTGCCTTTTGTCTGTTTGTCCTTCCCTCCCGCTATCCCCAGAGTAATCGCTTATCTAAATATTGAGTTGTCCCATTATTTTGGGATTTATTGTAGCCCAATAAAATAAATTTAGGGTTTTGCATGTCTTTAAAGTTTTCATAAAGGGAATACACTGATGTTTGTCTCGGTGACTTGTCTTCTCAGGTTAAAGATTTTTTGCCATTCGTCCCCGCGGCAGTCATTCATTGGCTATTCCTCTTCCTGCTTTATAATATTCCGTTGTATGCCCATACCACGCTTTCCTTAGCCATTCTTCATATGCACTTGAATTGCTTGGCCTTTTAGGCTATTTCTAATAATACTCCTATAAACGTTCTTATACATACACCCGGGTGCACATATACAAGAGTCCATAGGTTATGTATCTAGGAGAGGAATTCTGGGTCATAGGATATGTATATCTCCAAATTTCCTGAGTAATATCAACCTCTGTTCCAAAATAGTGGACTAAATTGCACTTCTACCAGTAGCACATGAGAGTTCCTGTTGTTCCACATCTTTGCCAACACATAGCATTTAAAAATTTTGCCAATCTCTGGTGAGCATGATACAGTTTCTCACTGTGGTTTTCATTTGCATTTCCATGACAATAATGTGATCAAGCATCCTTCCATGTGTACTTAAGTACTGCTCTGGCTGCTTCCTACAAGTGTTTACTTATACAGTCTTTATTATCATTCAATTATAACTATTTTCTAGTTTCTACTATGATTTATCTTTAACCCATTGATTAATTTCCAGATGTATAGAATTTTTAAAGTATCTTTCTGTTATTGATTTCTAACTTAAATGCATTGATGTCAGTGAGTGTCTTCTATTTGGCATTCATTCTCTGGAAACTTTAAAGAATTTGTTCTATGAACAAATACATGGTCAGTTTTTACATACATCCATGTTTACTTGAAAAGAATGTGTATTCTCTAGTAATTGGGTGAAATCAGTTGAAGAAAACACATTTTAAGTTTCCACCCTCTTCTAGGTCCTTTCTATAGTCAGCTACATGGTTCTTAAAGGCACTTTGAACCTCAGAAACACAAAGATGAAGGTTGCAGTTAAACATCATTTTGGCTGACATCTACCTTAAAGTGAAATCCTTGGGGAAGAGCATCAGCATAGCTTCTGAAGAAAAGGGGAACACAGGATTAAGTAGAATTTAACACGCAATAAGGATGCTGAAAGGAGAAGTGAGAAGAGGAAGAAAATTAACTTCTCCTATCTCATAATTTTGTCTAGAGACAGCCTTTAGCCTTCCCATTTTCTTCTGCTTTCCTAGGTGGTTTATGAGTCCCCTCCAAGGTGGCATTTGCATTTAAACCATGTCTTTCTGAAGACTCTGCCATAATCCAAATGTCATGACTAACTTTTATCCAGTCACCTCAATATTTCCCTGCATCTCTAACTACCATTTATTTATTCCCACAAATTTGAGAGAAGGAAATATTCCTCCTCTATCCCTAGGCTAATCCTTCAACTACAGTCCTTGATTCCATCCTTTCCCTTTGCTAGTGTAAGACCTTGTTAATTCTCTCTTGAATCTTTAATCTCACTATTTGTATCGACTTCTCTTCAGCCTTCAAAAAATCCCAATTATCCAGCATTCTAAAATTTCTCTCCCAGGTGGTGCCTCTTTTCTCTTCTCTCTCAGGACAATTAGGGCTCTTCCACCTGCATCCACCATTCCCAGAGAAGCTTCCCTCAATGATTCTGGTCCATTGGCACCATCTAAGGGAGCCTCTCCAGAGATTCCAAGGTAAAGGACCCTACCTTGACCTTCTGGTGGGGGCATGGCACATTCCTTCTGAGTTCCAAAGCAATTCTCTGGCAATTTTCTCCTTAGAGAAGAAAAAACAAGGCTTAACTTCTGACAGAACATCCTGACAATCACCTACCAGCTTTCTGTATTTTGTGGAATTGTTTATTTGTTATTTGTGGAATTGTTATTTTGTAGAAATAACTAGAATTTTAGAAATATAGTTGATGACATGTCTGTTGTAAAAAATTACTGAAACACTCCAATTAGAATATCAATTCTGATAGAAGGAAGCAACCAATTGCCAGGAAGCCCCATGAGTATCTTTCACTTAACCTTGGCTCTTTCTTGGACCCAGGGCCTTTCTCCATGCTCACCATGTTGTTATCATATATCAGGCATAAAGTGATCAGAGCTCAGTCTAGGGTATCAACTGAGAAATGGAGAGGAAGGGGCTAATTGGTTGATTACATTTAGAATTTAAGGATATTTTCTGGTCCTTAGCATAATCACACTTTAGTAAACTGACTTATAAGGCGTCTCACCAGTCACCGTCCATGCCCCCACCAATTGTGCTGTAAATCCCCTAAAGCCCAGAGAGGGTTAGCCTTAGCATGGTACCTAGCACAGCATCTAGCCACATTGCAGATGCTTAATACATGTTTTTTAAAGTGAAAAACAAATTAAAAATAGGAAACAGGGAAGATGAACTTGGATGGGTGGTGGAAGTAGGGCAATGAGTTTAGTTTTATTCAAATTGAATTTGAAGTGAAATAATAAGATAAAAATGTGAAGCTGATGACTGAAAATACAGGAACATTCCTTTGAAAAGAAGGCAGAGTTGAATATAGGCTGTGGGAATCATTAAATGAAGTTACCGCTCAAGGACTTATGCTACCTCCCATCTCCATGGAGTAAGGATGACTTTTACTGTTCATGTTTTATTTTATTTATTTATTTATTTATTTTTTTTACTGTTCATGTTTTTATGGGAGACCCCACAACAAAATCACAGCTAGCAAAAACCCCCAGGTTCCCTGACTCCCAGTTGAGTGTTATCAAGATTCTCATGCCATCTACTTCTTTTACAACAAGCAGACAAGAAAATAAACAAAAATTATACAGGGCAGACTTCACTGTCTCTTCTGGGTTTGTTCTTTCTTTTCTTCTCTTTGCCCTCAACTTCACTTTACCCTTTTCCTCTCTTAGGAGAGTTCCTGTGCCCTCTTTCCTTACCTGAGGAGCTGTGACTTTGCCTCAGGTCTGCGACTTTCAGAGACGAGTAAACCCAGAGCACAAATGAGGACACAAAGTCTCCTTTCAAGGAGCGACTCTGGTTTCTCACAGCATCTGGGGTGGGTCCTGGGGAGACTCAATATAGCCTTCATCTCTGCTGCTCTGCTGTTGTCTAGTCCTGCTTACCCCAAGAGAATTTGATTCTTCTGGGGCCTAGATGTCACATTGGTCTTGACCAGTGAACTCTGCTTCTCTTCTGAATTGTTGGATTTAAAAACAGCATTTTTGAAGAATTCATACTTACATGAGGAAATGTTCATGATCTATAAAGGGGAAAAACAACTATATTGACTATGATCCCAATTTTATTCTTTAAAATTTCTACTCATCCAACTCTACTTTTATGCTCATATTTAAGTCCCAATGGTGGTTGAACCATGGAGGACTGTATTTTTATATTTTTTAATACTTAGCTTTTTCCCCCAAATTTAATGTTTTTTGGAAAAGTAAGCCTCTTTACTGTTTGCTTCCTCTCAGTCTTTACCACAACTCGGAGGCTACGTTACCCCCTGCTGCCCCAGCCTGCTTCTCTGCTCCTCTAACTCCTCCCTCTTCCTGTCTGACAGACGCGGCCGCTCATTTGGCGGAGGCAAAGAACAGGACGCCTGTTTGATGGGGAGAAGGTACTTAATGTGTCAAAATACTCTGCTTAGTTTAGGTAGGGCTGAGGCTTAGGCTCTGCTTCAGCAGCTACTTGGGGGGAAAGAAAACGCAAACATAGTTAAACCATATCTCTAAGACTTTGGCCCTAAGTAAAAAAGGGTCCTGATTCCCTTTATGGGAAATTTGTTGTTTGTCATTCCTGCTGTTAGATTTGCCTTAATAATATCAAAGAAAGTTCAGAGAATCAGAGCTTACAGTTTTTGAGAACTTTAGAGTAATTGTTAAAGAAGCTCTTTGGCTATAAGTTTACGACCATTCAAGATCTCCATCTTGGTAAATGTGAGCAATAAAAACAGTTGTCTAGATTGATGGAGCCTTATAACAGAGTCTCAAGTTTTATATTATTCATATTATGGCCAGATTCCTTCAGGTTATGGCTGAAAATTCTCTTTTTCAACAGATATTTTCTTAACACATAATGGTAATAAGGATTAGAAAGAAGAAATAAACTGCCATCACTCACAAATGATACGATGCCCTAAATAGAGGACACAGAAGACTCTACAGACGCATTATTAGAATAAGACAGTATGGCAAATTTGCTGATTTAAAGATCAATCTAAAAAATCAATATACAATAGCAACAAGCAGATAGAAAATTGGCATTTTAAGAAGACATATTCAGTCACTATACAGCTATTAGAATGACCAAAATCTAAAACATTGACAACATCAAATGCTGACGAGGATGTGGAGCAACAGGAACTCTCACTCATCGCTGGTGAGAATATAAAATGGTAAAACCACTTAAGAAGACAGTTTGGCAGTTTCTTACAGAACTAAACATACTCTTACCATATGATTCAGAAATCTCATTCCTTGGTATTTACTCGAAGGAGCTGAAAACTTAGTCTACACAAAAACCTGCACACAGACATTTACAGCAGCTTTATTCAATAATTGCCAAAAGTTGGAAGCAACCAAGATGCCTTTCAGTAGGTGAATGGATAAATAAACTGTGGTACATCCAGACAATGGAACATTATTCAGTGCTATAAAGAAGCGTGCTGTCGTGCCATATGAAAGACATGTAGAAAACTTAAATATATATTACTAAATGAAAGTAGTCAATCTGAAAAGGTTATATACCGTATGATTCCAACTATATCCCATTCTGGAAAAGACAAAACTATGGAGACAGTAAAAGGATCAGTGGTCGCCAGGGGTTGGGAGGAAGAAAGGAAAAGTCAGTGGAGCACAGAGGAATTTTAGGGCAGTGCAACTATTCTGTATGATACTATAATGATAGAAACATGTTGTTATACATTTGTCCAAACCCACAGAATGTATAACACAAAGAGTGAACCCTAATGTAAATAATAGACTTTCAGTGATAATGATGCGTCCTTTTAGGTTTACCAGTTATAACAAATGTACCACTCTGGTATGCATCGTTCATAGTGTCAGAGGCTGTGTGTACCTGGGGCAGGAGGTGGGAAAGTTTTGTACCTTCTGCTCAATTTTGCTATGAACCTAAAACTGCTCCAAAAAAAGAAAGTCTATTTTAAAAAAATCAAATAGCAACAAATATATAAAGTAGCTAGGTATAGCAAAAGAAGTATACTTCCTTTATGGAAAAAAATGGTAATACTTTATTAGAAGACTTTAAGGAAGACATAAATTAACAGAGAGACATACCATGTTTATGAACAGAAAGACTCCAAACGGATCTGTAGATTGCACGTAATTCCATTAAAAATCCCAACACATTTTTCACGGGGCCTGAATCATTTAGGGCACAATCACAGAAGCAGAACCAATTATATTACTTCACACATAGCATAAGAAACTTAAAAAAGTATATTCTTATTTCTCGCCTCACAGCTTTTGTGCTACGGTTGTCACATAGTTTACTGCTATATATTATAAACCCCACAAAAAATTATTTTTGCTTTAACAGTCCATTCTCTTTTAAAGAGCTCTAAGAAATAAGAACAAAAGCATACATTTATTCATGAAGTTACCATTTCTTTTTTTTAAAATTTTTTTAATTGCAGTAACATTGGATTATAACATTATATAGCTTTCAGATGTACATCGTAACAGAATTCTGTGTAGATTACATCATGTTCACCCAAAACCTAATTATAGTCCGTCCCCTCACATGTGAGCCTATTCACCCCTTTTGCCCTCCCCCCTCTAGAGTTACCATTTCTGATGCTCTTCACTCCCTTGTGTACTCCTAGGTTTCTCTGGTATCATTTTCCTTCTGCTTGAAGGACTTCATTAACATTTCTTGTAGTTTAGATCTATTGATGGTTAATTCTTTCAGCTTTTGTAGGCCCAAAAAAAGTACTTTGACTTTGCTGTTAAAAGATAATTTTGCCTATGATTATTTTCTTTCAGCCCTTTAAAGATACTGCTCCACAGTTGTCTTGCTTCCATTGATTCTGAGAGAAATCTGTGGTCATCCTTATCTTTTTCTCTGTATGTAAAGTGTCTTTTTTTTCTGGCTGCTTTTAAGATTATCTTTTTATCACTGGTTTTGGGCAATTTGATTATGACGGACCTTGCCGTAGTTTTCTTCACGCATCTTGTGCTTGGGGTTTGTTGAGCTTCTTACAACTGTGGGCTTATAATTTCATCAAATGTGGAAAAATTTTGCCATCAATTCTTCAAATACTTTTCTATCCCCCCTCCTTCATGGATCCAATTCATATATTTTAAACTGCCTGAAGTTGTCCCACAGCTTACTGATACTCTGCTCACCTTTTAAAACTCATTTTTCTCTGTATGTTTCATTTTGGACTGTTTCTATTGCTATGTCTTCAAGTTTACTAATCTATTCTTCTGCAATGCCTAATCTGCCTTTAATTCTATCAATGAATTTTTCATCTCAGATATCATAGTTTTCAACTCTTCAAGTTCTAAATGGGTCTTTTTTAATATCTTCCATGTCTCTAATTAACACATTCATAGGTTTTTGAACATATGGGATATAGTCATAATATTTTAATGTTGTCTGATGATTACATCTTTGCCAATTCTGGATGAATTTCTATTGATTTATTTTTCTTATAATCACGTGTCAAATTTTCCTGCAGCATTGATTGCCTGGTAATTTCGATTGGATGCCAGACATTGTGTTTTTTACCTTGTTGGAGGCTGGATATTTTTGTATTCTTGTAAATATCCTTGAGGTTGGTTCCAGGCCGCACTTAAGTTAGTAGGAGACAGTTTGGCCCTTTTACATCTGTCTTTTGTTAGGTGGGATCAATTCAGCATTTATTCTAGGGCTAATTATTTTCCACTTCTGAGGCATGACTGCTCAGAGTGTTCTACACAACGTGCCGTGAATTTTCTAATTTGGCTGGGTTTCTAATTTGGTTGGGGGTGGGGATGGGCAGTGGACAGGTACTTTTCCTAGCCCTGTGTGAGCACCAAGTACCTGTTCCCTCTAATCCTCTTAGGTGATTCACAGCCTCAGGTAGTTTCCTGATATGCATGCACTCTTCAGGACTCTGCTGAGCATCTGAGGGGAACCCTCTGTAGGCTCTGGACTTCTTTGTCTGTGATGCTCTCTCTCCCATCTCCAGTACTCTGTCCAGCAAACCCCACTCATCAAGCTCTCAAGTTCTCAGTCAACATCCTCAACTCAGAGAGTTTACCAGGCTCTTCCTTGGTTTCCCTTCCCTGTGTCATGGCCTGGAAATGTCCTCCTGGAAGTCAGCTGGGGCAATCACAGGGCTCACTGTGTTTGTTCTCTATCACTCAGAAAACACTATCTTTCATTGTCTGATGTTTAATATCTTGAAAATTATTGCTTTATATATTTTGTTCACTTTTTAAGCTGTCTCAGGCAGAAGAATAGTCCCTGTTACTCTATCTTGGCTGGAAACAGAAGCCTGACAAATTTTTCTTATTATAATGTTATATAAATATTCTCAAATAAAAAAGTTACAGACCTTTCATATATACAACTCTTATACAACTAAAAAAGCTTTAAATTTTTATAAATTAATTATAATCAAATCCAAAAATGAACATTCATTTAAATTAATAACATTAATTTAATTAATACATTAAGCTGACTGACGATACGATTTGGTTTAAACTAGGCATGGTATTAACTGCTCCAGTACAGGTTTGTTTCAGTTTGCCTGTGGCGACTCATTTCTCCCATTAGTTCTCTGCATTTGCATCACTGAAAAACATTCATCTGTACAATGCACCACGATGTCATTCAGACTCCACTTTGTTCAAATGTGTCACTTATATGCTAAGTCTAACCATGTTCTCTTTGGTACTTATGCAATTATATGTGTAACTGGGAATACTGAAATTTTATGATAGTATTTGGCCATAAAATAGGCACCCAGATGATCCTGAATATGCTTATATTAATTTTTAAAATAATAATGGAATTGGAAAAACAAAATTTTTAAAATTCTTGTATAAAAAATGCAGTTTGATATACACTGTTCCAATGCAAGACAGTAAAATTTTATCAAGGTGGTAGCCACAGTGAAAAGGCATGAGATATATGTGAGCCAAGAGAATTCCTGAGAAATAAACCCTACTTTATCTAAGATGACTGATAATGAAGGAGAAACAGGAAGTGAAGTTGTGATGAGCTAAAAAAAATACCTGCAAGAGAAAGGGGGGGAAACTCTAAGAGAATAACCAAAACACCTGCTAGAAAAAGCAGAGGGTAGAAAAGTGAGTGTGACAGAAGATCAATTACAAAGGAGGTAAGTAGACAGAATAGAGAGAAACCCAAATATCACTGTCTGATAGAAAAAACAAAAATAAGGAGATAGGGAACAATAGATTACCCAGGATCTTTATGGATAACACAGGAGTGACAGAAAAAACAGCATCTCTAGGGCAGGAACAGAGAAGATACGCAAGCCAAATTATTGAGGAAAAATCAGGGCAGCTTTGACCAACGGCCCGAGTATAGATCTGGATTGGATTACAAACAGGACAGAATCATGTTCTTTCAGAGGAGACAAGGTGAGTTTTAGGCCCTGCAGTGGACTAGCCTGTCTGGGAAAGGAAGTAACCCGGGTCACTCATAAAACGAGAATTCAGCAAAACAGCACAAAGAGAACAGCATACGGTGCTTCCTTTCTGCAGCAGACTTCAGCTCAGTTTCGAGGTCTTCTCGTCTGTGATGCTCGGTATCTGCTTCTGGTTTCCTGAGTGCTCTCCTGGTTTGTCTTGTAACTTCTCCACAACCCCAGACTCTCACGAACTTTTTCCCACTGGGAGACTCGAGTAGCCCCTTCCGTTTTCTGTGCTTCATCGAACCTGGCTTTCTTGAGCCTGGTTTATTTATTTATTCTGTTTCTGTTTGACTCGGTGATGCCACCTGCCACCTCTTGGGGTGAGGGAAAGCCCTCGAGGGAACAGAAAGGCCCACATGGAAAGGGGGAAAGGGCCACCAGAATAATTATACTTCCAAGGGTGAGGTCCTTAAGAGACCTGAGAGCTAAGTGCAATGCCAAGAAGAGCAGTACTTTAAACCTGCAAGTCCATTTGGCAAGTATGCATAACTGGGAGATTCAATAACTATGTAAAGCCCACCGAATGATATGAAGCACACTCGAGAAAAAACCTCAACTGTGTAGTTTGTGCCTCTGAATCCCTGCTGTGCAATGAAAGTCAGTTGTCTACATAAACCTAAACAATGTGTGTTGAAGTGCACAGGTGGGTGCCAGAAAAGTGAGAGAAAGTGGGAAAAGGCAGGATTCCAGGCTCCTGGTCTTTGACAGGAAAATCTTTGCCCTTTGTATTCTCTGCTGATGACAGAGAGGGGGGAAATCTGAGACACATCTGGAGTGAGATGAGTTGCCATGCCCTATTTTAGCTCAAAGGCTCCTTAAGAATTTGGCATCATTCACTCTTTTTTATTGGTGAGGAAGATTGGCCCTGAGCTAACATCTGTTGCCAATCGTCCTCTTTTTTTTTTTTTCCTCTCCAAAGCCCCAGTACATAGTTGTATATCCAGTTGTAGGTCATTCTAGTTCTGTGCGGGATGCCACCATAGCATGCATGGGATGATGAGCAGAAGGTCTGCGTCCGGGATCTGAACCAGCGAACCCTGGGCCGCTGAAGCAGTGTGCAAACTTAACCACTCGGCCATGGGGCTGACCCCCATTCACTCTCCATACACCCCACTCTGGAGCTGTTAACTTCAGGGTCAGTGTGATGGAACTCCAGTTTCTCATCACCGGACACTCTGTTTCCATGACAGACAGTCCACTGAGGATGTTCACAGGATTTGTCTGACAAGGCACCCTTAGGGAGCAGGTCCAAAGACTGCCCTACAGCTTCACTATGTAGTCTCATTTCACTTGAAGTAATCACTGCCTTATCCATCATTACTCAAATTAGGAACATAGTGATTATTAAAAAATTTTCTGCCCAAGAAAGCAGAATTATTTTAATGGCTTTTATCTCAAACATTGTGACTTTATGTCTTCTGCAGTTATCTGAATGTTTTCACTTAGTTTATAAAAGAAATAGGTCCCTAGTAAAATATACGAAAATATTAGAGCTGCAAAGAATATCAGAGTTTCTAGTCCTCTTTATTTTATGAAAGAACTAAGGTCTACAATGATTAAGTATTTCAAGTCAAGTCATACTTCGGTAATAGATCGAAAATATTATTTCCATAAAAGATCCAATGTTCCGAGAACTTAATTCACCTAAAGTTGACAACTAGTAAGTGGCGAAGCTAGTATTAACACTTACATCTGTTTGTCCCCACTGGCTCTGGAGCCAGGTGTGATACGCTCTTGAAAGAGCCATCTGATCCCAGCACCCATTACGTTGTGCAGCCTTCCTCATGCAGAGAGAACTCTTCTGCCTCCCCAGACTGGTAATGTGCGTGCAGTAACACGCTACATTTTGAATTAAAGCTAAGCAAAGGCAAAAAAGATTTTGAGTTGTCTTTCCACTTGTGTTTCTGGAATTTGATCCTACTGACAACAGAATGACAACTTGCTCCTGTTGCTTCCCAAGTCTAACTTGAATTCTTCCTAGCTTTTCCCCAACCTTGGAGCCTCCTGTAAATCTAGAGCAGTGTTCCTCAAAGGGTGTTACGTGGACAATCTAAACAAGAGTCACTCACCTGGAGGTCCTTTTAAAAACATACAGCTTCCTGGCTCCCACCCAGAGTTACCCAGCCAGAATTTCTGAGGGAGGGGAGAAGTGGGAGTCCGCATCTTTATAAGCCCCCTGAGATGCTGTGTACACCGAAGTTTGAGAATCTCTGAGATTACAGAGAAATGCCACTGACTGAGACCACAATGGTCTGTGCCTGAGGGGATTGAAAAGAACAGAACTGAAATCCTGAGCACAATAGAGCACCCTCCAAGCAATCCTTTCCTATCAGGAAACTGGACTGTCTCAGGAGTGCAGTTTAGAAACTATCTTCAATTGCCTTTATAATATCATGTATTATTCCAGATACAGGATAATTTGGAAAATAAGGAAAAATGGAAAGAAACAGCAATATATACATATTACCCTAATTCCCATTAGACAGCTACTTTTAACATTTTGATGTATTACCTTCCTCCCTTTTCTAAGAAAGCTGCTTTTTCCGAACATAAGGATGACTTAGAAATGAGCTCCTTGATCAGAAGCACTATTGTGTCAAACCTCCGTTACTACAAGGCTAGTCATACTAGCAGAAGCACTGGGTCAGGGAAGGCAAATCCATATCCTGAGTAAGTTCTTTCCAGTGGGGACAAATTGCTGCGTCCTCCATTGTGATCAACCTGCCATGAGGTAGTTTTCTGGTCTTTCCCAAGGAAAGATGCTGCGAGGAGGGTTCAGCATTAGTCTCTGCTCAGGTTAGGCACTCAGCAACGAGGGCCAGCCCAGCCGTGGTGAGGGAAGTCCAGGTTGCTGGGCCCACACATAACCTTTATCCCCACCACTGTGGCTGCTGAGCGAGCACTAAGCTAACTGCAGAGAGAGGCTGGCTGCCAGTCAGAGTGAGGCATTTTGTCCACTTGGTTATTGAAAGTCTCCTCTACATGGATGCCCTTTGCTGAACATTCATGTGGGACACACATTTTTTTCACACCCTATACTCATTCTGAAAGTTTCATCCACATACCTCTGCCCCCATCCTCTTTGTTACCAATCTGCCAAAAATTTTTTTCTGAATCCCCAACATTTCAGACAAACCACCAGTCACTGTCCATGAATCAGTATATTTGTACTTCTGATCAGCTCTCAAGCGAGACAAAGTGGACAACCAAATGTATTGGTCAAAGTTCTGCCCACTGGGAGGATTTTCCATCATCACTGTCTTGCTGGGCTATCCCCAAATGGGGTTGTAATGCTGTAGCATCTCTTCCAGTTGACGCCAACACATTGTACAAAACCATCTGTAAACTAGGCCTTAGCTTTTTCTTCCTCAGTCAACTGGTGAGTGGGAACTTCTCCACGGGGCCATCGGTTGGCAGAGAGGTGGTAACGTAGCAGGTGTAGGTGCTGCAGGAGACTCATGCTTCTGTCTTTAGGAGCTATCTGCACCTAATCTCATTTATATCATTTCCACTTGATGTTGGATTGCTGATGCCTTCAACACCTTGTATCTTAGTGAGTCAGAAAACACACAGTTCATCCTGGGGAGCTTGGGTCATACGGTCTCTAGATGTCCCAGATCAGAAGTTCAGTCTCTACCAGGGCCCAGCAGCAAACCAAGAGATGTTTCTGAAAAGAATAGTTATTTATTCCCAAACCCTATGGTCTGTGTTTCTGCTAGTACGACCGTTGTAGGCAGCCTCTAAAATGGCCCCCAGTGATCCCCACATCCAGCTATTCATGCCATTGAGTAATCCCATCCTCTTGGGTATGAGCTGGACTAGTAACTTGATTCTAATTAATAGAATATGGCAGAAATGACGGGATATCACTTCTGAGATTAGGTTATAAAAAGACTGTCTTTCATTTTGGGGGCTCTCTCTCAGTTCACTCACACTGGGGAAAGCAAGCTGCCTTGCTGTGAGAAGCCCTACGGAAAAGTCCACAGCTTATCAGCCTGGGAGGAACTGAAGACTGCCAACAACCAAGAGTGAGATCAGAAGTGGATCCTTCAACGCCATTCAAGTGTTGAGATGACTGTAGCTCACCCAGCAGCTTGGCTTGATTGCAACCTCATGAGATGCCAGGAGCCAGAACCACCCAGCTAAACTGGTCCTGTATGCCTGACCAACAGAAACTGACAAACAGGAAGTGTTTATTGTTTTAAGCTGCTATAAATTTTGAAGCAACTTGTTATGCAGCAACAGATAAATATAAAGACGATCTGTGGCCTTATGGTTGTTCTATACAACATTGTTTCTGATCAAGGAACTCATTTCTCAGCTAAAGAAGTGTGCCAGTGAGTTCACGCCCATAGAGTTTACTGGTCTTGCTAGGTATGACATCCTTCAGAAGCAGCAGAGCTGATAAGACTGCCTACTGAAGATTCAGTTACAGTGCCAGTCGGGAAATAACACTCTGAAAGGTTAGGGCACTATCCTATAGGATGTGAACTCTTCTTGGGACCAGAGACTAATATAGGGTACTCTCTTCCATCACCAGAATACATGGATCAAGAAGTAGAAGTGGGAGTGGCTCCTCCACTATTACAGTTAATTACATCTCCCAAAATTTTGTTCCCCATCCTGCAACTTTGATTGCTGTTGGTTTAGAGGTTTTTAATTCCCAAAAGAGGAATGCTTCCACCAGATGTCACAACAAGAATGGCTCCAATGAATTGGAAGATTACACTACCACTGGCCATGTTGAGCTTCTCATGA
The DNA here is from genome assembly GCF_037783145.1 of Equus przewalskii. NCBI lineage: Eukaryota > Metazoa > Chordata > Mammalia > Perissodactyla > Equidae > Equus > Equus przewalskii. The sequence goes on from NC_091854.1 coordinate 911,866, forward strand.
TATTGAAATAACAAAGAAGGGATCATTGTTTTTGCTAGAGCAATTGCTCCCAATTACTAAGGGTAAGCTGAGTGGCGCTCTAACAATGGAGGCAGGAAGGACTATGTCTAGAGCCCAAGGCATTCTCTGAGGTATCTCTGAGTACTCTCAAATCCAGTAGTAAAAGTTAAGCAAACTACAGCAACACATTAAAAGACAGACCACTAAGATTTACACCCTTTGGGAGTGAAGGTTTGAATTACCTCCACTAGGAAAAGAACCCTGACTGGCTGTCGTGCCAGGTGAGGGTAAAGGGAATATAGTGTACAGCATTTGCTAATATGAGTAAACAGGATTGTGGTAGTTATGCAAATTTGCTTGCTTGTTATGTATATATTGATAAATATTTACTCACTTTTCTCCTCCCCTTCATCATCCCTATTTTATGTAAAGACTGTTATTGCTAATTAACTTAACAATTTAAGTCTATATGTTATGGAATATTCAGTGGGATTGAGTAAAATAGACAATAACATCACCCAGAGATGGTTATGGTGACTGCAGGGACTTTGGGCCTCTCTTTTGAGGAAGAGGATGAAAATATCAGTTTGAAAAAAGTATAGCTGTATCTTGTTAGGCAAAAGCAAAAAGCTGCTATTGTTGTAGGATAGAAACATGTAAATGAATGCTGAATGACCAAAAAAGATAGATTCTGCTGGCTATTTACTGTCTTTCAGCTCCAAGCACACCTTTCAAAACTCTGTTCCATGATGTTTGGGTGTGTAAATTATAATTTCCAGACTTCCTTGTCAACTGGCTTCTGATTAGGTTCTGCAAAAGGGAAGCCCTGGATGGAGCTTGGAAAGAGGGAGAAAGGGCTCTTCCTGCTTCCAGTTCCCTTGAGGAGTGCTCCAGCAGCAGCAGACTATGGCTCTGAGCTTCTTTCAACTTGTGCTGCCACATACCCTCCTGTGCCCCCCTGGCAGTAGGAATATTAGCCTCACTGTGCTCCCTCACCTGCTGGCCCATGCCATCTGAACCATCCAAGCACCTGCCAGGTTGCATCCTTCTCCCTTAAAAGTCTGAGTACCAGCTGCAATGCTCCTGTGGTCTGATCACCAGCTAAAATATAAATATACCCCTTCTTGACAGATCGCAACATCAGTCCCAGAGAACCCCTCCCTTTAAATTCATAGGTTCTGGTAACACCATTTGTATTAATCAGAGTTCACCAGAGAAACAGAACCAATAGATTATATATATATACTCAATATACATATTGAGAGAGAGAGAGAGAGTGAGATTTATTATAAACTATTGCCTCATGTGATTATGGAGGCTGAGAAGTCCCACCATCTGCCATCTGCAAGGTGGGGACCCAGGAAGGCCAGTGGTATAGTTCCAAGGCCTGGGAGCTGGAGAGCCAATGGTGTAGATGCCAGTCTGGGTCTGAAAGCCTGCAGAACCAGGAGCACCCAGGGCAGAAGACTGATGTTCCAGGTCAAGCAGTCAGGCAGAGAGTAAATTCAACCTTCCTCCACCTTTTTGTTTTATTCAGGCCCTCAAATAATTGGACGAGGCCCACCCACACTGGGGAGGGCCATTTGCTTTACTCAGTTCACCAATTCACATGCTGATCTCTTCTGGAAACACCCATACAGACAGACAAAAGAAATACTGTTTAGCCAGATATTTGGGAATGAAAATTTTTCTATCGTAAGTTTCAACAGTTAGAACAAAGAATCTCATTTCAATGCTATAAATATTGTCATTTTCAAATAAGATTATTCCATCTCTCTTAAATTTATCCACTGGACTCTAAATACCATAGCTGTTTGACAGCCACCATCTCTATTTAAAAAAACAATAGGGGCCAGCCCAGTGACACAGCCATTAAGTTCACACACTCCACTTTGATGGCCCGGGGTTCGCCAGTTCAGATCCCAGGTGCAGACGTATGCACTGCTTGTCAAGCCATGCTGTGGCAGGCATCCCACATATAAAGCAGAGGAAGATGGGCACAGAAGTTAGCTCAGGGCCAGTCTTCCTCAGCAAAAAGAGGTTTAGAGGCAGATGTTAGCTCAGGGCTAATCTTCCTCAAAAACAAATTAAAAAAAAAAACAACATTCCATTCCCGTCACCCAATTTTACCACATTTTTATGCTTAAAAGTTCACCTTGTCTTATGTCTCTGCAATAAAAATATGCCTATTAATTTGCATTAAATTTTAAAATTCTCAGTGAACAAGACTCTTAAAAATGTTTTAAATTTCTCCTGGCTTGATTAATTACAATTAGTATTACTACACAATTGAGCATAACAAATACATATTTTGAAATATTATTAAATATAAAAGTAAAATTTTATGGAAACATATCTTAGTGAGATTGACGCTCTTTTTTAAAAAATTAGATCATAAATATACAGATGAATGTGGTTAATTACTGGGATTAGACAGAGCTTAGTGGAAATCAATAGCAAAAAGGTTACTGAGCAAGTGTGAGGCTTAAAAACATATATTGATAATTGTGTACATATTTACAGAATATTAATAATACAGATTATAGAAGCTAAACACAATCTACATTGTAAGGATGAATAGAGAGCAAAGAAGTAAGTCATAATTCTTACTAATCAGTAAACTCCCAAAGTGAAAAAAAAAAAGACTTACACTTTCTAGTAGCCTTTTGGCAAAGCTAATGAAAATGTTTCTCCTAATAATCTGGAAAAAAAAATTTATTTGAAGACATAATGTTGATCTGTGGAAAATAAACTCTGAAGCTTTCACCTCCCTACTTAAAATCATGCAAATATATAAAATAAGATACAGCTTTACTTATACCTTAGTTTGAGTAGGCTTTTCAGAGACTAATATTGCAAATTGTCCCTTTATTTGGTGCCTTGAAGATATTCTTATCTGGAGGAATGCACCATTGTTAAAACAGGATGAATGAAAAATAAACTTTTCTTTTGTAAAGAGGAAGAATGGTGATTGTGAAAGAGTTTTAAACTAAAAAGGAGAACCTGCAAAGTCCTACCTTGACAGTAGGCAACTCAATTTTAGGAGGAAGTACATATTTAAGTAGAGAAATAAATTCTCTAAAAACTACTGACAGCTGCAAACTTGAAATTCATGGGAAAGCTTTGTGAAACTCGTGCATGAATACTCCTGTTTGAAGGTTATTGGTTTAAAGAATATTCTTAAAGACATTGTACATACAGTGTTGAATCAAGAGAATTACTTGTAGTAGGTGGTCTTAAAAAATAGAAGAAAGAAACATACTGAAATAGAATTTTACAAATTGAAGTAGAAATAGAAATATAATTTTGTTTGGGCAAAACAAATAGAAATACAAATCACTTCTAGGGTTTACCAAAAATTTCTCTGCAGTAGTCCCACCTTCATTTTACCTAAGCTGAGAACAAACCCAAGCCAAGATCACTCACAAACTCCTCATGTACACTGCTGACCTTAAGTCTCTGATGCCAAAATGCCCAATCTCTGTCTTCTCGCCTACCTCTCCAACACTGCTGCCCACCTGTCAGAAGCAGCCAGGATCACATTAGTCTGAGGAACCCCAAATTTATGACCACCTCTCCAAAAACGATATTAAAACTGTAGTTTTACTCTAAAATAGAAAGATATTTCACATCTCACTTGTTATAGAAATGAACTTATAAAATTTATCTACTTCGTGAAAATATAAATAGCAGGCAACACTATCATCGTCGTCGTCAAAGCAAACTGAACCCAGCTGTCCAAGGCCACAGAAATCACTGACAAGAATGATGATTACGTACATGGAGTAATTTTTTTCATTATACTGTTCTATACCAACTAATTCAGCACTTTCTGTATCTATTATAATATCATCTTCTGGATCTGTGTCTTGGACTATATTTTAAGCATCACTGAACAAAGTCCAAGACAGAACCAAGTTTTAATGACTTCCTCAATATATTGCAGGAGAGCATATTTAACTGATAGACCAAAGCAGTTTCATTTGAGTCACAACCTCAACTACCTACAGGGACCAAGAAGTGATCTAAATGTGGAAGCAGGCTAGGTGTAAGATAATAGGGAATGATGAAAAGCACATTCTGTTCTAAAGGCACTCAATTATTTTTTAATACTGCAAGCAAAACACACATCTGGGGCTGAATTTGGCCAAATCTACTAGGGTTGAAATTTTACAATTCTCATTGTTTGGTTTTCACAATATATTCAAGAGATTCAAAATGAGTATTTACCAAGTACCCCCTAGAAGGTACACAGTTAGAATGAGACAATGCTTATTAAATGATATTGTTGACATAGCAAGTACATCTGCATAACGTCGTCTCATTATACTTTACACAAGATTCAGCAAAGTGATTAGAAATATACACAAATTACAGATGAAATCTACATCCTTAACTTATTACATAAAGAACACACTTCAAGTGAAAAGAATATTTTATTTCAATAAATTAATATTGAAATCAGCTATCATACACATCCACCAACTGTTATATTTCATTGTTCATATTTCAGAAGATATTCAAAGTGAGATTAATTTGATGAAGTATTCTCAGCAAATCTAGAACACTCTGTACTTCATCTCCAAATTTAAGTCAAGTCCTTTAATAAGTTACTTCTTATTCACTGTTTTGTAGTATTTATGAAGTGGATTAGTGCAATACATCATTGAGGTATCATTTAAAAGGCAATTACCCTACAGATTTGGATTTGTCATCCCAATTCCTTGGCACTCAATAATATAAGCGTCTTTAGAGGCATCTTCTCCGTCTTCTGATTTCTTCACAGTAAATTTAGCCTGAAACCAGAAGAGTATTTAGTATATAAGTAACATGAAAAGGGATAGAGGGAAGAGCCCATAACTCCAGCTTAAATAGGCACGTAGTTAACCTCAAACTCATTTTATTGAAGAAGCTAGAGACACAAAGATCAAATGAGTCATGAGAAATTCAATAGCTTAGATATAAAATATTTTCTTTCAGAACCATAGTCCTGTTCACACGTATACATACCTGTGAATTTTTGTCCCAATATACAGCCTGGGCCCTACTCCATACCCACTGAATCAGAACCCCCAGGAGTGCAACCCAGGCAAATATCCATTTTAAAATCTCAATCGTTAATTACAATGCACTGCCACTACTTCCTAAAATTTTTCTAAAACATGGCACTGAAGCATTTATACTTTCTTTATCTTGTCAAGTATCAAATTATCCTTTAATTTCCCTCAAATTTTCTTGCCAATTTAATTCACTAAATATACTATTCAAAAAGACATAATTCAAAGAAGGGAGGAGGAAGTGATGATTAACATCTTCCTTCGTCTTTAGTGGGCTTAACCTTGTATTTTTCACTTGTTAACTAATTCAAGTTTGGCTTTGAAGGATTTGATCTCTATCACTGTAGTCTGGAAACATGATTTTTTAAAAAAGCAAATGTTTTCATTCTAACAGAACTGTATTAAAATCAAAACAACTGAGTAGGTTGACTGAATTTATGGCAAAGAGATTTCAAATATGCTTAAAACCTTAGGAGTCTTTGAAATACAATTTGAAAACCATCACTCTGGGGCCCTGTTGAACAGTAATATCCACAAATTATTCCAGTTTCAGTATTTTGTGGCAGTGTGCTGACACACAGTGGACACTGAAAATTACTGCTGAATGAATCAACACTGAATTCTCAGCTAGACAGCCAAATTACTTAGGTTGTTAAATGTACATGCTTTCAAATTAAAAGCATTATATAAATGTGAAACACAGGTAACAGTTATGGAAATCATTTCTAGCCTATATATAAACCTACTGAAAACTACAAAAATTTAGTTAGAAGGAGCCTTAAGGGCCTATAGCACCAGTCTCTGATTTTACAGACAAGCTATCTGCACTGAGGCACAGAGAGACTAATTAAGCAGCTTGCCCCAAGTCACTCAGGTAGAACACAACAAAGCTGAACAAGAAACCAGAGCTATAGATTCCAGTCCACAGCACTTTCCACTAGGTATTCACTTCAAATAACACGTGAGTGTCTACTACGTGCAAAGTACTGTAAAAAGTGAAGACTATGATGAATATAACGTGGTCCCTGCTATCAAGGAGCTCACAGTCTACAAGGGAAGACAGACAAGTAATAGTCACAAATAGAGCACCAGTAGAATAATAAAAAATACAGTTAACTATCTCTTGATATCAAATATAATTTTATTTCAATTCCTATCAGACTTTTCCTATAATTTAACCAAAATCTACCTATGCTTTCTAATAACAAAAAAAGTATTTATTATTAAGAATCATACAAATAAACTGTTAGGAGTAGGGCCACAGTGGTTTTGTGCTTCGTACACTTCTGTAATACTTAATATTTTTTTAACTAAGGGGCATCACTTTTATAATTTTTAAAAATGCTTAAGGTCAGCATCTTCCTTCATAAAAGTCTGTTATAAATTTTATATTACATTATAAACACTATAACAAAATGGAAATATGCTCCATGTTCCTGAAAAAGGCAAGAAACGAACCCATACGCATTAACTGTAAAAAAATGCAAAGACAATTTTAAGAGAGGAGGAAAATATCTAAATGTTAACAATGGTTTTACTGGTAAGGTGGAATTATGGGCAGATCTTTTTCCTCTATTTTCAAAATTTTCTATAAGGAAATTATATTAGTTTCAGATGACATATACATGTTAATCACTTTTAAAAAATTAAGAATCCTATAGAAAAGGTATAAATATGAGCTTATACAATGTTAAATCCCTTTTCACGAAAAATTGTAAATCTATTCTTCTAAAGTTAAGAAGACTGGTAAATATTAGAATTTTAGCAAATATTCTATTCTACCAATAGAATCATAAGAAAATAAAACACTTAAAATTTTATGTAAATATTCAAGTTTACAGCCAACTACAAATCCCTTGTGATTTGATTTCAAAGTTCCCATCAAAACATCTTCACTTACTCTGTAAGGCAGTGCCACACATGGGCTCAGATACATGCTTTCCTGGGTTTGCTCAAAGACTAGCTCTGCCATTAAGAAACTATGTGGTCTTGGGGCTGGCCTGGTGGCACAGCGGTTAAGTGTGCATGTTCCACTTTGGTGGCCTCGGGTTCACGGGTTCAGATCCTGAGTGTGGACATGGCACCGCTTGCCAAGCCATGCTGTGGTAGGCGTCCCACATATAAAGTGGAGGAAGATGGGCATGGATGTTAGCTCAGGGCCAGCCTTCCGCAGCAAAAAGAGGAGGATTGGCAGCAGATGTTAGCTCAGGGCTAATCTTCCTCAACAAAAAAAAGAAACTACGTGTTCTTGAGAAAGTAATCCCTCTGCCTCACTTTACTCATATGTAAATGTGAATAATAATAAATAGCCATCTAAAATGGTTATGCAGAGTAAGATGATTCAGATAAATTGCTGAGTTAGCTCAGCGTCTGCCACATAGGAAGTACTCAGTGAGTGACAGCAATTATGATTACTATTAAGTTTTCTTTTTACTAAAATTTGACTCAAAATTGGCTACAATAAAAATCAATTACTCTTCTGATGGACTACTCACCTTCGATAGTTGTTCAGCAAAATGAATAGCTGTTTGTGTATGGAGAGTAACTGGTCCTGTTTTTACTCTGGAAACGCCACTGGCTAATGCCATGAAAATGATCAGCTATTGAAAAAAACAAAGAAGGAAAATCTCACACATTCACTAATATTTGGAGATAAAATTCTACTGCTTTCCATACAAAAATACTACTAGAAATCAATATAGCTAAAAGAATTTCTATTTCTTTAGTTTTCCAGAAGTTTTAAGAAGATGATGGAAAACCTATGTCTCCCAGTCTGTGGTGTTACAGAAATGCTTAGCAGCAGTTCTTAATATAGACTTTTTTTAAATTAACGTTTAAGATAAAATATATAGTTGAAAGTCATATTTAATCAGACCAAGTATCGCCCAAAAGCTGGCATATATAATATGACAAGCTTATTCCACTCTCTAAAATTACAACACTTTAACAGGTAAATACATACAGAATAACTGGGAGTGAGGAGAAGACCTGGGCAAGAAGGAAGAAGACTAGAAATAAGGAAAACTGCCTTAAGAAACTGGTTAAGAAATCTTGAAGAATACAGTTCTACATGTAGACTTGCTGATTGAGATCAAAGAGAAAAATGTGGTAGAAAGGAAAATCTATCAAGACAGTGGTCCATAAGAAGATCTTATTTGAAAATATTCACTAACATTTCTCAATGTCAGGAGCTACGTTAGGTCTGAGAGGTCTATGACACATCCAAGTGGAGATGCTGACAGGCATAAGGAATATAAGGAGTATGGAATTAATTAAGGAAAAAGGTCTAGGCTAGTGATATAAATTTGGGAGTTGTCAGAATACAGATGGTACTTAAGCCACGAGACTACACAAAATAACTGAAGGAGTGAATACATAAAGAAGCGTGAGCCTGAGCATAGGGGCACTCCAAAATTCAGAAGTTGAGAAGATGACCACAGCAACAATAACAAACTAGCAAAGAGACTAAAATATATGGCCAGTGAGACAGAAAGATAACAGCACTTCATAAAGCAAGTAAAGAAATTATTTCAAGAAAGAAGGAGTGATTAACTGCAGCAAATGCTGTAGCCAGGTCCGTAAGATGATGACTGAAATTTAAGGAACATATATTATAGAATAATACTTAAAAACTGATTGAACTAGGACATGCTAATCAGTGTCTGAAAGTCAATCATTAAGATTTATATCCAACCTAATTACTAAATATTTGGCTAATAGGCTCAAAGCTTTTTCTCCTAAAAGTGTCATTACCTGGTCTTGTAGATACTCGTCCACAGCACCACCATGTCTAAGATTTGCTAACAGCATTTCAGCAGCTTCAATTCCAACTTTGTCTGCATTTACACCTATAACAGGCACCATGTAAAAAAATAAATCAATTACTACAAGGCAAAAAAAGTTAATTAATATATCCCATTTAGCACTAGTATACATTGTTTAGGCCTCCGAACTTAACCCAATGCACCTTTTGGGATAAGATCTTTATGCATACTTAATCTTCTGAGATCTTAGTGTATGCAAATACTTTACCTTTAAGTGCACCAGTAGAGGTAAAAACAGGCTGCTTCAGCCCTGTTTTAAAAGTACTAATTATAAAACTAATTTATAACTAGTTATGATTCTATAATGCTATGCCTCAATTTCAAAATTTAAAACTTAGGATTTACATGTTACAATTAGTCTGTAGGCAATTCCATTAGAATTAAAGGATTTTTTAAAAATCAGAGAACTAATTAAGTTTCATCTAAGGAAGAACAGATAAAAATTCTCTGGTCACATCCGTCTTGGATCTTTTTGAATACCACGTCTACTCAGGCAAGGGAAACAAAAAATGAACAAATGGGACTTCATCAGACTAAAGAGCTTCTGCAAGGCAAAGGAAACCAGGAACAAAACAAAAAGACAACCCACCAAATGGGAGAAAACATTTGCAAATCATATACCCGACAAGGGGTTAATTTCCAAAATACATAAAGAACTCATATAATTCAACAACAACAAAAATACAACCCAATCAAATAATGGGCAGAGGATATGAACAGACATTTTCCCAAAGAAGATACACAGATGGCCAATAGGTACATGAAAAGATGTTCAACATCACTAATCATCAGGGAAATGCAAATCAAAACTACAATGAAATATCACCTTACACCTGTCAGAATGGCTACAATCACCAAGACAAAAAACAACAAATGTTGGAGAGGATCCAAAGAGGGAACCCTCATACACTGCTGGTGGGAATGCAAACTGATACAGCCACTATGGAAAACAGTATGGAAATTTCTCAAAAAAATTAAAAATTGAAATACCATACAGTCCAGCTATTCCACTACTGGGTATTTATCCAAAGAACTTGAAATCAACAATTCAAAGAGATTTATGCACTCTTATGTTCACTGCAGCATTATTCACAATAGCCAAGACATGGATGCAACCCAAGGGCCCACTGACTGATGAATGGATAAAGAAGATGCAGGGTATATATATGTACAATAGAATACTACTCAGCCATAAAAAAAGACAAAATCATCCCATTTGCAATAACATGGATGGAACTTGAGGGTATTGTGTTAAGCAAGATAAGCCAGACAGAAAAAGACAAACACTGCATGATTTCACTCATATGTGGAAGATAATCAAATACATGGACAAAGAGATCAAACTAGTGGTTACCAGAGGGGAAGGGGTTTAGGGGGTGGACATAAGGGGTAACGGGGCACATATACATAGTCATGGACAAATAATAACGTACAATTGAAATTTCACAATGTTATAAACTATTATGACCCCAACAAAAAAAATTTCTCTGATCAAATGCCATAACATTTTATTCCTTTAAGATTTGAACAGGTATTATCTTATTTTGAAAATAAGTCAGAATATTTATCCCCATGCCCTACTCCTTGCTTCTCCACACGTACTCCAAATCTTTGGTACAACGCTTACCAAATAAGTCTGTCAGAAGAGGTGGAATATCAAATGATTCTTTTAAAATATTCATTTTAAACTAAAAGAAGTTTTTGGATACAAACGAAAGTGTTTTAAAAAATGAAAATGTGGTTAATTTTTGTTTCTATTTTATATTTGGAAATTCATTTGATTATATATAAGCCTTGCCCCTTGAAAAAATTTCCTAGAAAAGAGGAATTTTCAGAATTTTAACTTTTTCCTTATAGCAGTTATTATAATAATAGAATAAACTTACTATCTTTAAACAACAGTCAGTCAAGTATTTACATGGCTGAATGAAATGGTGGGAATATGTGGCATGAAGCCTGACTTCTTGGGTAAGCTACTTAGCCTCTTTCATTTCCTCTTCTAGATGGAAATAGAGATGACAACACTTAAGTTGCAAAGTTGTTATAGAAATTAAACATAGTATTTATAAAGCATTTATTACCACTACTGCTTCACAACAAGCTATTATTAATAATAGTTAATACTGAGTACTATGTATGTCCCATACCAAGTAACAGGAACTGGATCCTTTGTTAAGAAGACAACAAAAAATGTTCATATATTAGAGAATTAGAGGATAAGTAAGTACTAAGCTCTATGGCATAAACTATATACTCAATGAAAGTTCAGAAAAGGAAAAGATTATAGGTTCTAGAACAATTTAAGAAGGTTTCATGGAGCATGAAGGACTTGAGTCCTTGAAGAATGGCTAACATTTGCGTGGAGGATGTGAGGGAGAAGGAAAGAATTCCTGGCTTTGTAGTATTATACAGCAGTAGATGTACTAAGTTACTCTGCCAAGTGACAAAGTATTTCTCAGAGCCATTCACATTCCTTCCTACTCAGCTGCCTTGAGAGCAAGTAATGGTATAAACGGATCTACATCACTACCAGCTGTACTAGCAATCTGTGGCAAATGAACAAAATGAGGTAAATATGAGAATTTTGCTTATTAGTATTATGCTCTAAACAAAAGAGCAAAATTCTAATTTCTTCTCAAATTTTAATCCTTTTCTGACAGACAGATAATCTTTTGATATTTTGGATACTTCTATGCACCGCTTGGCAAGGCATGCTGTGGCAGGCATCCCACATATAAAACAGAAGATAGGCATGGATGTTAGCTCAGGGCCAGTCTCCCTCAGCAAAAAGAGGAGGATTGGTGGCAGATGTTAGGTCAGGGCTAATCTTCCTTCAAAAAAAAAAAAAAAGAATGAAAAGGGATCTGGACAATGGGAACCATGGCATTCTCTCTGAAGGATCCTTAACATATAGACTACCCAGACTAAGAGAGAAGACCCCAAGCTGACTTTGCTAACGACATCTCACTTGACTTACATGCCTGACAGCAAACAAGGGAGGGTACCAGCAGGAGCCAGTCAATCTGAGCCCGTATGTTGCCCTAACCTCTATTCCCTCCTACCACTATAAATCAAAATGAATTCTGTGTATTCTACAAGCATATTGTCCAAAAACAACTTCAAAGTAAAAATTGCCTTATGTGACAAAGTGAGAAAAAAATATTAATGGAACATTAGAAATTTTTTCAGGGCTGGCCAACAAAGTTAATTCCAAGTATTCCTGATAACAGAGTAAGGGGCCCTTTACAATCTCAATGCAACACATCTAAAACTATCACCTACCCTGGCAAACTAACTCTCCCTCCTATATTCACAAGTTGTAAATATCCAGTTACCTAAGCTAGAAATCTAGAAGGTCATTCTTCACCTTGCCTTCCTCACCTCCCATATGCAACTGGTCACCAAATTGTCTGTTCACCCTCCTAAATACCCTTATACTAATACTCACCTCTCCAACTCCAGGCACTGCATTCCTTGGTATAGGCCCTCACCATTTCTCACCTAAATGGTTATAACCCCTGTCTTCTTGCCTTCAAAATGGTTTTCCTCTAATCCTCCACATAGCTAATAGAATTACCTTTCCAAAGATCTGATCTTACATCGCTTCTTAAAATCTTTATGTTTACAGGATGAAGCCCAAAGTCCTTTATATGGTCTACAAAGCCATTCAAAATCTGGCCTCTGTTGACCTCTCTAACCTCATCTTCACTCCCCAACCCAGATCCTATACTCATCATATATAGTTATGTACCACATAACGACGTCTCAGTCAACGATGATCGCACATACGATAACGGTCCGGTAAGATTAGTGGCATATGGCCTAGGTGTGTAGTAGGCTATACCATCTAGGTTTGTGTAAGTACACTATATGATGTTTGCACATGAAGAAATCATTCGACACATTTCTCAGAATGTATCCCCGTCACTAAGCATTGCATGACTGTAGCTGTAGTTGCCCAAACACTGAACAACACTCTTTTATGTCAGTACTTTCCTTTGTTCTCTCTCCTTAGCTCTCATTTTTCTATCTGGCTAACTTCTACTTATCTACAGAACACCCCCTGGAGGATCAGTAAATGACAGAAGCCAGATTTCGGGTCAATCAGGCCCCAAAGAAGAATTAGCTGTTCTTCCTCTGTGTTCCCATGGTAGCCGAGGGATACCACAATCATAGTACTGGTCTGTCTCCTCTGCCAGACTAAGCAAGGAGGCAGGACGGTGGCACTCATTTCTGAATACCTAGTACACAGTACCTGGAACATCTTGGTACCCAAAGATAATACCAACAAACAGAACTCATATTCCACCCAACGCCTGACAAGCACTTATTACTCGTGACATATGGGCTCCTAGTCTCTGTTTTATATTTTGTGTTATCTTTGTCTTCTCAAGACTGTTGTAGATATTGCATGCAGTGGCTCACTATCCACTGACTCCCCACCGCACCTAACAAGTATTTAGTATATACTACGTATTTTTGATCACCACTTCTCAAACTTCATTATACCTTAGAAGTACCTGGAGAGCTTGTTAAAGCAGATCCCTGAGCCCTACTCCCAGAGATTCTAATTTGACAGGTATGGGGTAGACCCCAAAATTTGTATTTCTAACAAACTCCCAGGTCATATTGATACACTGCCTGTTCACCAACCACACTTTGAATGGCAGTTTTAAAGAGAATTCATGTAAGTTAGGTCAAATGGAGATGTTGATTTTACTTATTCTATTATGCTAATTAGATTTGATACCCAACTAGTATCCAGATCTACCAAGTGAGGAGACTAAGATTAACTGAAATTTTCTGTATTGAGCAGTAATAATGTGGTTAAACAGCACAGTGAGAGTAAGGATCTTTTAAAGATCTACAAAGAAGGAATAAGGCAATCAACTACCACACCAACAATGAGAAGTTAAACCACAAATTGCCTCAAAGGCAAAGCAATTTTAAATATTAAGAAATAGATGCACACATATATCTCCTCTCCCAAATATGCCAAATCTTAAACAAATTTCCCTTTCACAAAAATATTCAGTATTATAATTGACGGAGGAAAGAATCATCAATGGACATTAAAACCACTGGATGAAAGCTAGATGGGAATAGAATAATCATATGGTCTCCAAGTATTATCCCAGATTACTCATTAATTATAAAGGAAAAAGGAAACTTTATAGTAGATAGACCTGGAGGACACCACCTTAACCAAGTGCTCAGCCAGTTTTACTAATAAAGGACAAACTGACATGCATACCCTGTTGCGATACAATGGAATGTACACAAAATAACCTATGCAATATTCCTACTAAAAATGTTTAACCTGAATATATCTAATCATGAGACAATCAGACGAATCCAAATTGTGGGAAATGTTATGAGAAAATGGCCTGGACTTTTCAAAATGTCAATATCATGAAAGGAAAAAAAGGTGAAAAGTAAAAAAGAAACTAAACAGACATGATAACCAAATGCTATATGTGCTAAAAAAAACAAGAAACAAAAAAACCCCAGAACAATAATAGGGAAGGGGGCGGAGCAAAATGGCAGGGTGAGCTGACCCAGGATTCCCTCCCCTCCAAAATACAACAAAAGATTGGAAGAACTGAATTTCAGAGAATAAACATAATGCCAGCTTGTTAGAGACCTACAATACCAAGAAGGTGGAGATCATAAACCTAGCTTTATACCTTCGGAGGCGCCGGAACGGTAGGAGAGAACATCGCTGCCTCCCCTAGAGTCTGCGATCGCTGCGGCGCAGGTCGGGAAGGAGCGGGGGAGGGGCGGCGCGACCGGGGGATCATCCAGGACTCCTGCCGCTGATTCAGTGGAGACCCGCTGACAGGAGGGGAGGGGCAGCAAGCTTCCGTCTGCAGGGACCCTATAAATCAAGGGCCTTGGGAGACCAGAGAACAGAACTGATCTGAACCCAGACCGGCGTGTGTGAGTAACAGCCCCTCCCACCAACAAAGCCAGTGGGCGCAGCCATCTTGCCCCAAGGCGGAGAGCTCATAACACGCGGCTCTCAACCCCCATCTAGTGGTGACAGGCTGTAACTGCAACTGAATTCTACCACCATGAGAAAAAACCACTCCTCTACCATCCAGCAATTTATAAAAGCCCCAGACCAGAAGGAAAACAATAAAAACATAGAATTAAGTCCTGAGGACGTGGAATTAGCTAAACTAAGTGATAATGAGTTCAGAGCAGCTATAACCAAAAAACTCAATGAGGTAGAGAGAAACATAGAGAAACAAGCCGAGTTCTAGAGTTACTTCACAAAAGAGATTGAAATCATAAAGAAGAATCAAACAGAATTACTTGAGATGAAAAACACAATGGACCAGATAAAACAGAATACGGATTCCCTGAATGCCTGTGTAGACAACCTAGAGGAGCAAATCAGCATAATCGAGGACAGACAGGCTGAATGGCGCCAGACAGAGGAAGAAAGAGAACTAAGAATTAAAAAAAATGAGGAAAATCTCTGAGAGATAATGGATTCAATGAGGAGTAAGAACATAAGGATCATAGGAATTCCTGAGAATATGGAAAAGGAAAATGGAGCAGAAAGTGCACTTAATGAAATTATTGAAGAGAATTTCCCAAATCTAGGGATCAACGGAGAAATGTGTGTAGAGGAGGGATTTAGATCTCCTAGATTTGTCAATGTAAAAAGACCCACCGCAAGGCACATAATAGTAAAGTTGGCAAATAGGAATGATAAGGAAAGAATACTCAGGGAAGTAAGAAAAAAAAAGAGAATAACCTATAAAGGAGCCCCTATCAGACTGTCAGCAGATTTCTCTACAGAAACCCTACAAGCTAGGAGAGAATGGAGTGATATATTCAAAGCTTTAAAGGATAAAAACCTTCAGCCAAGAATACTCTATCCAGCAAGAATTTCCTTCAGATATGAGGGAGAAATTAAATCTTTTCCAGACAAACAAAAGTTAAGGGAATTTGTAACTAAAAACCCTCCATTACAAGAAATCCTCAAGAAGGCTCTCATACTTGAAAAATGAAAAAAGGGAGAAAGGGGACACAAGCCACAGACTAGGGAGACTGATGGATAGAACCAGAACAGGATAGCAAATATTCAACTATAGCATTAGGGTAAAAGTAAGAAAACTACCAAAACAAGGACGATCTTAGCACTCTAACTACAAATTAATAAGATGAGTTGGAATAAAAAATGAAAATAATTATTTAGGAGGGGAAGAGCAAAGGGTCTAAATCAGTATTGGTCGAGTAAGTAAGAGACCACCAGAGAATAGACTATATTATACACGAGATTCTAAATACAAACTTCAAGGTAGACACTAAAATAAAGTACAGAACAGAGTCACAAATCATACATAAGGAAAAATCTAAGAAACCCAGCATAAGAAATTGCAGTATTAAATGGGTAGTCTAAAGCGCACAGGAAAAGAAACACAGGAAAACAAGATAATGAGCGACAGATTGACAGCATTAAGTCCACATGCATCAATAATCACTCTCAATGTGAACGGATTGAACTCTCCAATAAAAAGACACAGAGTGGCAAAATGGATTAAAGAACAAGATCCAACAATTTGTTGCCTCCAGGAAACACACCTCAGCCCCAAGGACAAACACAGACTCAGGGTGAAGGGGTGGAGGACAATACTTCAAGCAAATAGCAAGGAAAAAAAGGCAGGTGTTGCAATTCTCATATCAGACCAAGTGGATTTCAAAATAAGACAGGTAAAGAGAGACACAGAGGGACAATATATAATGATCAAAGGGACACTTCATCAAGAAGAAATAACGCTTATAAATATCTATGCACCCAACACAGGAGCACCAAGATTCATAAAGCAACTATTAACAGACCTAAAGGAAGATGTTAAAAACAACACAATAATAGTAGGGGACCTCAACACCCCACTCACATCAATGGACAGATCATCCAGACAGAAAATCAACAAGGAAATAGTGGAGCTGAATGAAAAACTAAAACAATTGGACTTAATAGACATATATAGATCACTCCACCCTGAAGGAGCTGAATACACATTCTTCTCAAGTGCACATGGAACATTCTCTAGGATAGACCATATGTTGGGAAACAAGGCAAGCCTCTACAAATTTAAAAAAATTGAAATAATAACAAGCATCTTCTCAGATCATAGTGCTATAAGGCTAGAAATTAATTACAAGAAAAAAGCTGAGAAAGGCACAAAGATGTGGAGACTAAACAACACACTACTGAACAAGCAATGGATCATTGAAGAAATTAAAGAAGAAATAAAAAAATACCTGGAAACAAATGAAAATGATAGCATGCCATACCAACTCATATGGGATACAGCAAAAGCTGTATTAAGAGGAAAATTCATCGCAATACAGGCACATCTTAACAAACAAGAAAAATCCCAAATAAGCAACCTTAAAGCACACCTAACTGAACTAGAGAAAAAAGAACAAATGAAGCCCAAAGTCAGCAGAAAGAGAGAAATAATAAAAATCAGAGCAGAAATAAATACTATTGAAACGAAAAAGGCAGTAGAAAGGATCAATGAGACAAAGAGCTGGTTTTTTGAGAAGATAAATAAAATTGACAAACCACTAGCCAGACTTACAAAGAAAAAAAGGGAGAAAGCTCAAATAAACAAAATCAGAAATGAGCGAGGAGAAATAACAACAGACTCTGCAGAAATACAACAGATTATAAGAGAATACTACAAAAAACTATATGCCAACAGAATGGATAACCTAGAGGAAATGGATAAATTCCTGGACTCCTACAATCTCCCAAAGCTCACTCAAGAAGAGGCAGACAATTTGAACAGACCAATCACAAGGAAAGAGATTGAAACAGCAATCAAAAACATCCCAAAGAATAAAACCCCAGGACCAGATGGCTTTCCTGGGGAATTCTACCAAACTTTCAGAGAGGACTTAATACCTATCCTTTTCAAGCTATTCCAAAAAATTAGGGAAGATGGAACACTTCCTAACACATTCTATGAGGCCAGCATCATGCTGATACCAAAACCTGACAAGGACACCACGAAAAAAGAGAACTACAGGCCAATATCACTGATGAACATAGATGCAAAAATTCTAAACAAAATTTTGGCAACCAGAATTCAGCAATTCATCAAAAGAATCATACATCAGGATCAGGTGGGATTCATACCAGGGACACAGGGATGTTTCAACATCCGCAAATCAATCAACGTGATACACCACATCAACAAACTGAGGAATAAAAACCACATGATCATCTCAATAGATGCAGAGAAGGCATTTGACAAGATCCAACAGCCATTTATGATAAAAACTCTGAACAAAATGGGCATAGAAGGAAACTACCTCAACATAATAAAGGCCATATACGACAAACCCATAGCCAACATCATACTCAATGGGCAAAAACTGAACCCCATCCCCCTGAAAACAGGAACAAGACAAGGATGCCCTCTATCACCACTCTTATTTAACATAGTACTGGAGGTCCTGGCCAGAGCAATCAGGCAAGAAAAAGGAATAAAAGGAATCCAAATAGGGAAGGAAGAAGTGAAACTCTCACTGTTTGCAGACGACATGATCTTATATATAGAAAACCCCAAAGAATCCATTGGAAAACTGTTAGAAGTAATCAACAACTACAGCAAAGTTGCAGGGTATAAAATCAATTTGCATAAATCAGTAGCATTTCTATACTCCAGTAATGAACCAACAGAAAAAGAACTCAAGAATACAATACCATTCACAATCGCAACAAAAAGAATAAAATACCTTGGGGTAAATTTAACTAAGGAAGTGAAGGACTTATATAATGAAAAATACAAGGCCTTTCTGAGAGAATTGGATGACGACATAAGGAGATGGAAAGACATTCCATGTACATGGACTGGAAGAATAAACATAGTTAAAATGTCTGTTCTACCTAAAGCAATCTACAGATTCAATGCCATCCCAATCAGAATCCCAATGACATTCTTTACAGAATTAGAACAAAGAATCCTAAAATTCATATGGGGCAACAAAAGACCCCGAATTGCTAAAGCAATCCTGAGAAAAAAGAACAAAACGGGAGGCATCACAATCCCTGACTTCAAAACACACTGCAAAGCTACAGTAATCAAAACAGCATGGTACTGGTACAAAAACAGGTGCACAGATCAATGGAACAAAATTGAAAGCCCAGAAATAAAACCACACATCTATGGACAGCTTATCTTTGACAAAGGAGCTGAGGGCATACAATGGAGAAAAGAAAGTCTTTTCAACAAATGGTGCTGGGAAAACTGGAAAGCCACATGTAAAAGAATGAAAATTGACCATTCTTTTTCACCATTCACCAAAATAAACTCAAAATGGATTAAAGACCTAAAGGTGAGACCTGAAACCATAAGGCTTCTGGAAGAAAACGTAGGCAGTACACTCTTTGACATCAGTATTAAAAGGATCTTTTTGGACATCATGCCTTCTCAGAGAAGGGAAACAATAGAAAGAATAAACAAATGGGACTTCATCAGATTAAAGAGCTTCTTCAAGGCAAATGAAAACAGGATTGAAACAAAAAAACAACCCACTAACTGGGAAAAAATATTTGCAAGTCATATATCTGACAAAGGCTTAATATCTATAATATATAAAGAACTCTCGCAACTCAACAACAAAACATCAAACAACCCAATCAAAAAATGGGCTGGAGACATGAACAGACATTTCTCCAAAGATATACTGATGGCCAATAGGCACATGAAAAGATGCTCATCATCACTGATCATCAGGGAAATGCAAATCAAAACTACACTAAGATATCACCTTACACCCGTTAGAATGACAAAAATATCTAAAACTAATAGCAACAAATGTTGGAGAGGTTGCGAAGAAAAAGGAACCCTCATACACTGCTGGTGGGAATGCAAACTGGTGCAGCCACTATGGAAAACAGTATGGAGATTCCTCAAAAAATTAAAAATAGAACTACCATACGATCCAGCCATCCCACTACTGGGTATTTATCCAAAGAGCTTGAAGTCAGCAATCCCAAAAGTCCTATGCACCCCAATGTTTATTGCAGCACTGTTTACAATAGCCAAGACATGGAAGCAACCTAAGTGTCCAGCAACAGACGAATGGATAAAGAAGATGTGGTACATATATACAATGGAATACTACTCAGCTGCAAAACAGAACAAAATCATTCCATTTGCAATAACATGGATGGACCTTGAGAGAATTATGTTAAGTGAAATAAGCCAGCGAGAGAAGGATAATCTGTGTATGACTCCACTCATATGAGGAATTTAAAATTATGGACTAAGAACAGTTCAGTGGATACCAGGGGAAAGGTGGGGTGGGGGGTGGGCACAAAGGGTGAAATGTTGCACCTACAACATGACTGACAAACATTAATGTACAACTGAAATTTCACAAGATTGTAACCTATCAATAACTCAATAAAAAAAAAAACACCAAACAAATCCCATATTGCTCTAAAGAATATTTTAGAGACAACTAGTTATGTCTGACTATAACAGACAAATTCTTTGCCTGTAAAAATGGTATTGTGATTACGCAGATATTATTCTTTGGACATACATGCTGCAGTATTCAGGTGAGACATGGCACCTGCAACCTACATTGAAATGGTTACACACACAACTTGTAGCTAAATGTTCACTTGTAGCTAAATGTACTAGTGAACCTAGGAGGATAGTGTATGGATGTTCACTAGTCATTCAACTTTTCCATAGGTTTGAAATTTTTCAAAGTATAAAGTTGGGAGAAAGACTGAAAATTTAATTGACTCTAAAACACCATCAGTTAACCATATCCTTTTAAACTCGTCATCCATCATTCTATAACATTCTAACCCTAACAGACAACTAAAGAATTTTACACTAGCATTGGGAACTGTGGACCCTTTACTTTATCTATACCTCGTTTACCAAGCGATGATCCAGCAAATAAACAGCCTGTGGATGTCTCAGCAATAATGCTAAATAAGAAAAAAAAAGTATTATTACTTATGCTATAAATACTCTAAACTTACACACAAATACAACACAGGAGAACAGTGACTGTTAAATATGCAGAATTAGATCTGGCTAGTAAATTGCAAAAGTAAAATTCTTCATACAGACAGCAACATGACCAGCATTCTCCATCGTCATCAGGGCATTAGTATCCTTCAGCACTTCTACAAGTCACCCTAGATTCTAATCCACTCACAGGTAAGGAATTTCTGTCATCGGCACAAAATGGTACCATTTCAGTCAAACTATACTACAAAATATTTTCTGACTATCTTCACTAAAAAGGCCTTTCAAGCATAACTAGGAGGACCTACAACTAGAATACAGAACTATGTATTGGGGCACTTTTGGGAGAAGAAGGTAAAAAGTAAAAAACAGATTGGCAACAGCTGTTAGCTCAGGTGCCAACCTTTAAAAAAAGAAAGAAAGAAAAGGTCTTTCTATAGAGATGTTTGGGTTTTACAGTTTTTAGATAGTATTATCATACGTAGGGCACGCATTTACTTTAAACTCTTAAATAGAAACTGAAAAAGAGACTTCAAAATGTAAATATCCACAAAAGAAACTCTTATACTTCAAAAATATCAATTAAAGCATTTTTATAATAAATTAATAACTCCTAATTGTATTAATAAATTTTTTTTCTAAATAGATCTCTGTTGTATCGAATCTTTCTTGTAAACTGACTTCACATTTGAGGTACAGAAAAGCAACTAGAGATATTTCTCTTTGGATTAGCTTCAAGAGCTAACTTCCAATTATCTTAAACATTTAAGTTCACTACATAAATGAAAAGGCTCTTATAATGTAATAAAAGGAAAACCATCTTCAAAAAAAACTCAGAATAAAACAATCATCTTAATTCATCATACTACTGTTTTAGGTAGGAAGGCCCTTAAAAATATGTCTCCTTAAAACTACAAATTTAAACAAGAAAACTACAAATCTTTAAGTAGGATATTTATTTCAGGGCTCTCAACCAATGTCTAGAAAAAAGTACACTGTCTCACATTATTCCATTTCCATTGCCAAAAGCTTGGTCCTTAGGTTCCTGAACAGGCTGGATGTTAACATACAGATCCCTAATCTCCTTTCTGATGCATCGCACGGCCGCTGCTGCCATATCTTTTGCCACCTATTTTGGCAAGACAGAAAAATAGAATAAAATATAAATTAATGATTATTTTGACAATTGTTTTCAAGCCTTCAAAGACATATAAAATAATTAATAACTTTTATAAGCATTATATACAAACTTCATTTTCAAGAACAGAGAGCACAGGATTTTAAGAAAAATTTTTAATGAAAAGATTTATTAAAAAACTAAGTTCTTTCAATAATTTCAAAACTTGATAATACTTATCAAGACCTACATAGACTTCTAAGAACATTTAGACAACTTACTTTAAATGGCAAAACACCAGCAACAAAAGCTCTTCCATATATCTTAGTCACAGAGCCACGGTCAGTTAAATTGATGGGGTTCAACTGTTTAACTGGTGACATTCGGACAATCACTTCACCACCCCCTTTTGGGTAGTAGCCCCTATGAAAAGTACAACAAACATTCACATAAACTAATCACATGACAAAAATAAATCCCAATACTTACAATAAAATAACATGCAAATGATATCCAACCATATAATTGATTGAAATTTCCAAATATTTTAGATCTGTGCTGTCCAATACAGTAGCCTCAAACTACAAGTTACTATTTAAATTTAAATTAAATAAAAACTCAAAACTCAGCTCCCCAGTTGCACTAGCCACATTTCAAGCGCTTAATAGCTCTATGTGGCTAGTGACTAGCATATCTGACAAATGGGGAACATTTCCTTCAATGCAGAAAGTTCTGTCTAACAGTGCTGGTTTAGAATACAAGGTCCTTAATGGCAGGACCTTTGTCTACTTTGTTCCTGCTAGATTCCCTGCCTAAAACAATGTCTGGCACATAGTAGGTGCTCACTGAACATAGGATGAATATTTAAGTAGTTGAATACTAATACAATTTTAACTCAAATATTTAGTGTAATTTATTCTACAGAAGATGCTGAGAACACACGGATGAGAACGACAGTTCTATCCACAAGGAGCTCGCCACCTGGTAGGGAGATGGCTCCACATACAATCTACTGGAACACAAGTCAGGATGTAAGGAGGACTACAACAGAGGTGCAAATGTGAATTCCAACTGAGGCACGCTCAAGGACAATTCACACAGAAATTACAATTTCATTTTGAAAAAACAGGATTTGCAATTTTTAAGAAGAGCAGGGGAGGAAAAACATGAACAAAGACATGAAAGTCTGAAGGCACAGAGTACGT
Organism: Equus przewalskii; assembly: GCF_037783145.1. NCBI lineage: Eukaryota > Metazoa > Chordata > Mammalia > Perissodactyla > Equidae > Equus > Equus przewalskii. Next base: position 935,092 of record NC_091854.1, read on the forward strand.
TTACAGAACAGCAAGCATCGTGTAGTTAGAATACAAAGCATGTTGAAAGGAGTGGAGGGAAAATGAAGGTAAGAGAAATTGGAACAAGACTGCAAAGCACTTAAATGCCACACCAAGAAATCTGGCCTTGTTATTATGTGGCAGAAGGGAAACCTTAAAGAGAAATAACCTTAACGCCCAATGTGTTTCTTAGGGAAATAACTCTGATTGCACTGTGGAAGCAAATCCCTTTTATGACCCTGCAGTGCCTAGTCCAGCTGTCACATAGCGCTTTTAGTCCAGCTGTCACACAGCGCGCACTCAGTCTGTGCTGAGCACGGATAATGCTAGATACGAAGGTGCCTCAGTGCAGCAACTCCCTTGAAAATATTTCTCCCAAGAAACAAGCGTTTGGAGCTACCTTCAAGCCCCCATGTTCCTGCTGTTTATTGTTTTTAAGCCACAAAGTACAATTATTTCTTACAAGAAATGTAATCTATTAAGTGGGTTCCAGAATGATAGTTCTCTAAGGTCTAACTTTTCCACTATTTTTAGCACAAGTAGGGGTCAGAGGGCTAAGAAATAAGTAACTTACCTCATTTTAATGTCACAATTAAATTTGAAGCCAAATTTTTCAACAATTGGCTTGAAAACCTGAAAAATCAGTTTATTATTACTTTAACCACCATTATTCATTAATTTAACAAGTATATTTATTAAACAAAAGTGCTCTGCACTGAGCTACTAATGAGGCACTACAGATAAACAGTGATATAAAAATGTGTCAGCTAGCTCTATTTTTCAAATAAAATAAATGACATGTAGCTAAAATTAAAAGTTTAACTTTTAATTAATCAGGGCTGTGCAAGTCTATCTAATGGAAAAAATTATCAGAACTCAGGATACTTGATCCCAGTGGTTATTTTACTCGAGGCCAATGTTTCCTAACTCTTCTCAATATAATGCACTCTAAGAAATTAGGGGGTATTGGTGAACAGCATTCCATTCTGCTTCTCAATTTTTTTATACAGTTGAAATCCCACTGCACATACAATGTTTATCCTTATTTTTTCCATTCAACATCATAAAAAAACCTATTTTCCCAACATCATAAAATTCTTCCTAAACAAATTTGAATGACTGCATGGCATTCTAGCATAACTTACTTAACCATTCTCCAAGTTTTCATTATTACATAATTATATATACTATATAATGATAATTATAGGATATAACGCTCTGCTCAAATACCTTTAACATTTAACTTTTGCTGCATTTTGTAATATTTAATGAGGGTCATTTTTTTGAAGTGGAATTAATAGGTAAAGAGAGATACACTTTAACTTTCACTATACATTCTATGAAACTGAATTTAAAAAGATTATGCCATCTATTAAAATGGCAAAAAAAAATTTTAAGTCTGAGAATATCAGGTGCTGGGGAGAATGCAGAACAGCTGAAACTCTCATACAGCATTGGTGAAAATGCAAAACAGTGCAGCCACTTTGGATGCCAAAACTATTTGGCAATTTCTCATAAAGTCAGATGTATATTTACTATTATACCCAGCACTCCCTCTCCTAGTTACTTACCCAAGAGACATGAAAACTTATGTTCACACAAAACACCTGTACATAAGTGTTATAGTGATTTATTCCTGATTGCCCAAAACTGGAAATATGCCAAATGTCCTTCAACAGACAAATGGATAAATAAACTAGTATATCCACATAATAGAACACTACCTAGCTTTTACTGCTGATAAAGGATCATGGATGAATCCCAAATGTATTATGGTAAGTGGAAAAATCAGACTCAAAAGGCTATATACCATATTATTCCTTTATACGACATTCTGAACCATCAGCAAAACTATGACAGAAAACAGATCAGTGGTTGCCAGGGAGGGTAGGGCTGCCTACAAACGGGTATGAGGGAATTTTTTACAGTAATTCTGCATCTTGATTGTGGGGGCTGGCTTACAACCATATGTCAAAAATCACAGAACTCTATACTAGCAAAGGTGAATTTTACTATAAATAATTACAACTCAATAAACATGGAGAAAAAAAAGGATACCACTTTTCTCTCCCATTAGTTTTATGAGTATGCCAATATTGAGTTTTATCACTTTAAAAATTTACAGTCAAAATATGGTATTTAATTCTTTTTTTAAAATTTTATTTTATTGTGGTGAAAACATAACATGAGATCTACCCTCTTAACAAAGTTTTCGGTATACATTGTTGTTGACTATAGGTACAATGTTGTACAGCATCTCTAGAGCTTATCCATCATAACAAAATTGTATGCCCATTGATTAGTAACTTCCTTTCTCCACCATTCCACTGTTTGATTCTATAAATGTGACTACTTTAGATATCTCATATAAGTGGAATCTTTATTTGTCTTTATGTGACTGGCTTATTTCACTTAGCATAATGTCCTCAAGATTCATCCATGTTGGGGCTGGCCCCGTGGCCGAGTGGTTAAGTTCACGCACTCTGCTTCAGTGGCCCAGGGTTTCACCTGTTTGAATTCTGGGCGGAGATATGGCACCACTCATTGGGCCACGTTGAGGCGGCATCCCACATGCCACAACTAGAGGGACCCACAACTGAAAATACACAACTATGTACCAGGGGGCTTTGGGGAATAAAAAGAAAAATAAAATCTTAAAAAAAAAAAAGATTCATCCATGTTGTCACAAATTCTACAATTTTTTTTAAGGCTGTATAATACTCCATTGTATGTCTGTACCACATTTTCTTTATTCATTCACCCATCCATGGACATTTAGGTTGTTCCCACATCTTGGCTATTATGAATAGTGCTGCAAGGAACATGGGAATCTCTTTGAGATCCTGATTTCAACTCTTTTGCATAAATAGCCAGAGGCTGGATTGTTGGATTATATGGTAGTTTTATTTTTTATTTTTTGAGGAACCCTTATACTATTTTCCATAGTGGCTACATCATTTTGTATTCCCACTAACAGTGAGCAAAGGTTCCAATTTCTCCACATCCTCATCAACTCTTGTCAAACATAGTACTTAATTGTTGTTTTGAGTTTTTTCTTTCAAATCATAATTCCTATATTTATAAAATAACTGATTTATGTAATAAGTGATATAATTTACATAATAATTACACTCGAGGTTTTTAAAGAGTTTGCTACAAACACTGTTCTAAGATACAACAAAAAATCTAAAGTAAACACAATCCCTTAGCCTCTCCCACAGCAGAACTAGACACCATGAAGAAATAAACAGGTATGTACACAAAAACATTCAGGATATATTTAAACAGAGAATGGAGGTTCGGAAGAATATATGAGATCATCTTAGTTTGTCAACAACAACCAAAGCCCTTACCATCTCTGTGTAATCAATCTGTGGTGCCATTTCTGCATTAGTTCCACCTTTCAAGCGAAGTTCTGATGGAGAAGCAGCAAAGAGAACACAGGGCATTGAGACCTGCATCAAGAGGCATACGCTCCTAAGGAGAAGGCAGAACAGGCTTAGCTGCGTTTTCTTTTTAAAGTCTCAAGAAAGCAATGTTACTACACATCACCATTAACCGAAGCACAGAAACTGGGAAGGCGGGTACATGCCTTCAAGTGTAAAGTTGAAAAACACTTTAGTAACTGAATGATACAACCTAGAAGCTTAAAAAAAAAAGAGAGACAGTATTTCACAGTAGAAGGAACTGGCCTTAACTGATAAGCAAATCTGGGTTTGAATCCAATACTAAACACATTAGATGCGTGCTCTTAGGTAGTTTCTAGCACTTTATAGTACAAAGAAGTAAAAAAAATTTTTTAATAAAACCATCTTTACAACGTTTCTATAAAAGGATTCTTCAAGCCAGCAGTCTATAAAAAGGCATTCAAAACAGTCAAGGTCTAGAAATATTCAAATGATTATACCTGAATCTCTGCCACGCACAAGGCCCTGTTCCAAATATCAAGTTAAGACATCATTCCTACCATCGTGGAGTTCATGATACAATAGAATATTTTACAAAGACTGTTAGCTGAATATTTTACATGGAAAAAAGTTTTAAGGAAATAATCCTTGCTATAACTCACCTCTCTTTGGTCCTTATAGTCAAGTAATACAAGAAATCATAAGAAATAATTATAGTATATGAAGTATTTTATAAAATGAAACACTTGGTCAGATTTTCTAAATGAGCTGTTATCTCCCTTCTCCAAAGTCAAGGGAAAGCAATCATATTTCTCTGTAGATTGTAGTCTGAAAGGCAGTTGGACATAGCTTCTACACACCAAAAGACAGACCTTTACTTAACTTTCTTATAGCAACGATGCATGCGTACTGAACTAGTCAGCCTCTATAAATGAGAATGCATTTCATTAATTCAGTAAATATTTATTGACTACGTAATATGTTAGGCATTTTAAGAGAAAATGTATGCACTATAATCCCTGTTCTCAAGGAGCTAAGCGTAGAAGTAAGTGAAAAAGACTTGGCAATGTTTCATTTACTATAAACCATCGGTTTATTCCTGAACTTCTCGGTTTATTCTCTCTGAGGAACCCAACACATAAAGTGTTTCTCTTCCCCCTGATAAAATCAGATTCTAAGAATAGCACAGAAAATCTGAATTTTAGGAGAGTAAGGAACTGCAAAGGCAAAGGCAGACTCTGGAGAAAACACATGATACTGTGATCACAATTAGGGACAAAAATGTTAGAATGTAAATAAGTAAGATGTGTTTCTTACTAGGAATAAGCTTGTTTTAGTCTCCTGAATGCAACTAGATTATCAACTTTAAATTCATTTCCCATAAATTCTGGTGGATTAGATGCCAGAAGGTCTAGATTCTAATCCTAGTTCTGACCCTGACTCTATGACCTGAGGTAAGCCACTTTACACCAGAGGGTCTTCATTTTCTCATTCACAAAACGGAGGAAGGAGGGGCCGGCCTGTGGCCGAGTGGTTAAGTTCACACACTCCGCTTCAGTGGCCCAGGGTTTTGCTGGTTCGGATCCTGGGCACGGACATGGTACCGCTCATCAGGTCATGGTGAGGCAGCATCCCATATGCCACAACTAGAAGGACCCACAACTAAAATATACAACTATGTACTGGGGTCGGGGGGGGGTTGGGGAGAAAAAGCAAGGGAAAAAAAAAGAAGATTGGTAACAGTTGTTAGTTCAGATGCCAATCTTAAAAAAAAAAAACAAACGGAGGAAGGGTTGGAATACACAGTTTCTATTTTCCCTCTTGCAGTTTCAAAATTCTATGATTCTGTTTTAGTAAACTTTTAGATAGTTGGTTACCTCTAACTTTTTTTCCCCTTTTTGTATAGGAGAATGCCGAAAATAATATGCTGACTATAATGATACCTCAAAATTCTTTAGTATCTTTCAGAAAGTTCTCACTTGGCAAACCTCACTTTGGGCCCAGCAGCAAGTTCCTTTTCATAGAGGTCTAGTCACATCATAACTCAAATCTCAATGATCACTAACCATTTCTTAAACTAAAAAAAATCTTAATCTATTAAAATAGTCATTTCGGAAACAAATCGGCATCAGATTTACAGTCCTATTTCTTATTTTATTGAACTTCCTAGCAAAGGGATAGGATTTTGGTACAAGGATGCTGCTTACAATAGCAATTAGCCAAATAACACGGAAAACACAAAAACTGCTCTCCATGTTTCAGCAAAAAAAGGAGGGACTCTTGGAATAGGTTAAAGACTCAATTTGTTAAATACCCATTTCCCAATGTGGAAAAAAAACCCAAGATCATTTCTAAAACTTCCTAAATAGGGATGCGTAAGACACAAAAATACCTAGCCTAAAAGTAGGAGAATATGGTTCGTAATTAGCTGTAAACCAAGAAATAAATATGCTACAAGGTAAAGACCATTATTACTACAGGGCATGAAAATTTAGTCATTTTCAAATATTCAATTTCTAAATAATAAAAAATAGACAAATATGCTATACTATACAATGAGAAAATTCTAGATTTAATAATAGCAACAATTAATAAGCAATTAGGTACCCAAAACTTTATACAGTCTGTAACTCTGAAAGGTATGTGTTTTATCTCCATTTGAAAAGTGAGGGAACTAAAGCTCCAAAAGGTGAAGGAACTTGTCCCGTAAGTGGTAGTCCCTGCATCTGAATGCAGGTCTGACTGCAGAACCCATACTTACGTGGAATGTAAGAGACACATACCCTGCTGTCTTGGTATCCGCCGTGTGGAGGCCACCTTTAATCTTCTCGGGTGTAAATATTATTTCTGTTGAGCCGATTTCTGCCCCCTCCAGTTGCCCATCACACAAATCGCGAATCATTTCCAGTCCAGATAAATGTTGAGGCCTTCAGGTCATAAGACTGCATCAAAACGTGTGCATTCAGACTGCCTATATCCCCACATTTTATGACACATTTATAAAACTGCAATGGTGAGAAAACAGCAAGGTCTAACCACAATAAGAGCCGTATCTTCAGTGTCAGAGTCTCCTTTTGGGTTTTTATGCACCAAGACTACCTGCAAGTAGGCATCATTTTAAGGGTTCCTTCTAGACTAGTTATTTTATTTATAAACATATACGCTGATACACTGTTGCAAATCAGAAATGTGCAAAAGAGGAAAACTAACACAACTGCTAAGCGCTACCAGTCTCACTTGCACTTCACTAAACAATTTATGGTAGCTGTTATAACCTGAACTGTGTTCCCCCAACATTCCTACGGTGAAGCCCTAATCCCCAGGACCTCAGAATGTGACTGTATTTGGAGATAGGGCCTTTAAAGAGGTGACTCAGTTAAAAACAGGCAGTTAGAGCAAGCCCTAATCCATTCTCACTGATGTCCTTCTAAAAAGAGGCGATCAGGGGCTGGCCCCATGGCCGAGTGGTTAAGTTAACGTACTCCACTGTAGGCGGCCAGTGTTTCGTCAGTTCCAATCCTGGGCGCGGACATGGCACTGCTCATCAAACCACGCTGAGGCAGCGTCCCACATGCCACAACTAGAAGTACCCACAACGAAGAATATACAACTATGTACTGGGGGGCTTTGGGGAGAAAAAGGAAAAAAATAAAATCTTTAAAAAAAAAAAAGAGGAGATCAGGCCATACAGAGAGACACCAAGAGTGCGCATGCATGGAGTGAGGACCATGTGAAGAGGCAGCAAGGGCCACCTCCAAGCCAGGGAGAGAGGCCTGGAACAGAATCTTCCCTCACCGCCCTCAGAGGAAACCAACCCTGCCAGCACTTGATCTTGGACTTCTAGCCTCTAGACCTGGGAAAAAATAAAATTCTGTTGTTTCAGCCACCCAGTTCGTGATATTTTGTTATGGCAGCCCTAGCAAACGAATAAAGTACCTAACACGGCCTTAATGAACTGGATTTCCCTATTGGTGAAATGGATTGCTGCAAACAACTGCTGTGACAAAGGGAATTAATGAACACACATATCAATAACTTCCTTTTAATAACTTCAAAATGGACTTCAGATTAAAAAAAAAAAACTAAGAGACTGTACTCAAAATACACACTAAGGAATCAGTTTGGCTTCAACCTGGGTCGTCTTCTAACAGGTCCATATTTCCTGAAATTTATCTAGTGGCATGCCCAGCTTCCTGGACAGAAGCAGCAAGGTCGTGTCAACGTTGTCCCGCTCCACAACCGGTAATTCTGGTTGTATTCACAGGTTCCTAGAGGTCTGGATGACAGCTGGAATCACACATCTCAGGGGGCCCTTCCTGTTCTATGATTCTAAAATGTGCGGCAGCAGAGAGCGCACGCCCTGGTTTAAAAGTAGGGTTTCGGTTGGCCGTAGAGGCTGTTGTGCCCTGATCCATCTTGCCCGCTGCTACGACCTCTCCGGGTACTTGGAAGGCCCCGAAGAAGTGGGGAAACATTTTATAAGATTAACTCATTAGGACAAGAGACAACTCTAGCCAAATAGAGAAGACATGCGTCTATTTTCTAAACTTGCCCCTCGAAGCTTCCAAGACCGCCCGCCCCAGGGTGCAGCACCGTCCCCCAGGAGCCTGCGGCCCGGCTTCAGATTCCTCAAGCCTGGGGCGGGGATCTTCTCAGCATCACTGCCCGGGCTCCGGATGGCCCAGCCCCGCGGCCCAGCCCGCCCCTCCAGCCTCCCGGGCTGTCCCCTGACCCTCAACCCCCGGCCCCGCATCCCCCGGTGCGGGCCCGCCCCAGCCGCCCTGCTGCAGCCCCACAGCCCGGCGGCCCGGCTTACCGGAGGCCAGGCGTGCTGCGGCCCGCGCGGATCTTCTGCACCCGCAGGGGGAGGCCCAGGACACAGCTCAGGGCCGTGGAGACCCTCAGGATCTGGCCGCCCTGCCAAGAGCGCGGGTGCAGAGAGAAGAGAGAGAAGCCTGTCAGTCTGAAGGCTCTCCTGGCCAGTCCGCGCGGCAGCCGCCCCGCGGCCCTGGCCCCGCACTCACCCCCTCCATGATGCCGCCGTCCACCTCCACCCGCGGCCCCGCCATGGTGGGCGCCCGGGGGCCAGGCCCACAGCAGCCGAGCCGCCGCCCGAGCCGGAGGCAGAGGAGACGCAGGTCTCCACCCTGCAGCTCCCAAACCGCGGGCCTCGCCCGGGGCCGCGGGGACCTTGCGGAAAGGCGGAGGGAACACCGGCCGGCGGATAACCGGCTGCCGCAGCCTGAGCCCCGCCCCTCGGCGCCCTAGGCCAGGTCCGCCCCGCCCAGCAGCCAGGGCGCGTGCGCGCTGCACCGAGCTTAAAGAGACAGCGCCGAGAAAATTCCGGCAAAGCGGAAGCGCCCCAGAGATGAGGGGAGGGCCGGAAGGTGCTGTGGCACACGGTAGTAGGGTGTCCCCTGAAGGCTTGTGCTGCGAATATAGCAAAACCTGCAGGTTTCAGAAAGCCTCCGTTTCAGCTCTAGTTGGATCCTCCATTGTCTCGCAGGCTCTTGCAGACATCTGTGTTTCTCTGTTTTCTCGAGGATCTTGCCATACTCAGAGCTGGAGGCTCTTATAGCTAAAAATGTAGGAAAGGTCCGGACCTTGCAGTGCACCGACCACCTTCTCTCTCGTTGGGTTTGCCTTCTCTGCAGCCTGTCCCTTGAGATGTGTGTGCCCTGGTGCACTGATGCCCCTGAGCCTCTCGTTCCGTGCTGGCGTGTGTGTGTGTGTGTGTGTGTGTGTGTGTGTGTGTGTAAAGTATTATCATCTCTTTTTTTCTTACGAGACACGATTTATTTGGGGATAGGTGGGAAAGGGCAGAATCAGAATCAGTACTACAATGCTCTAAAAAGCCAAAGTTATGCCACCGTGTCGGAGAGTTGAGTGTGAGCTCTTGACTCCAGTGAATGGTGTAGGTAACATCATTCACCTCAGACCGGGGCAGAAACACAGCCAGTTCCTGTTTCTGCTTGTGGCTCAATTCCTATAATAACTGAGTACCAAACACTAAGCAAGCTTCTAGGTAAGCAAAGAAGAGTAAGCCAATTTCTATCCCAAAATTACTGGAGGTATATTGGAGACACTGAGAAGTAATCAGTTATAATGTCATCCACAATAATAATAAAAATAATAATTAACATGTACTTATCTTACAATTAAGTAAGGGGGACCAGCAATTAGAATATGACAAACCATAACAATAACAGTCAACATTTATTGAGCACTTAGGTGCCATGCACTGCAAGCTTTCACAACCTGTTGAAGTACGTACTACTTTTACCTCTGTTTTACAGCTGCATATGTTAAACAGTTTGCTACAAGGCACACAGTTATTAACTAGAAAACTGGGATATGATCCTGGGTAGTTTGATGTGAACACCATTGTCTCCTAATCCTAATGTTCTACCACTTTTGTGACACAGACTGTTCTGGGAACACATCCACTATATATTTAACCCAACCTGGGACATTGCAATATCTGGGACTTGCCATAAGCTATTCATCATGGAAGTAATCATATTTGCATTTTAGAATGAAGGCTTTGGCAGTATGTGAAAAAGGGCCTACTAGGCTAAAGAGAAAAGTACCAGTGATGCACTAATCCAGGCGAGAGATGATAAGAAGTTGAAGCAAGGCAGTGGCAGTGGGGATGGAATAGGAAAGCTCTTTTACTATCTGACATCTTAGATCCTAGTACAGAAACTTAACCTTCTCAGAAGAATCCTTGGCCTTCTTCATTTCTCACTTTGGCTATAAGATCCTGGGTTTGATCCATTTGCCTCATTCCAACTACTTCCAGTGGTAGGGAGAAGTGAACAAGATAGTAATATAATGGCAGAGTAGCCAGGCAAGAGTAAATAATAGTAAGCATTTGTATAGTACTTCACATACATTTTCTGAGTTAATGTTCACAACAAAGCTATGAGGTTGGTGTTATTGTCTCCATTTGGCCAATAAAGGACTGAGGCCTAGGGAATTGAAGTGACACGCCAAGATGACATAACAAGTTAAGTGGTAGAGTTGGGTTAGATCCTGGGTCTTTTCAATTATCTACAAAGTAGGAACAGTTAGGCAGACAACAAATTCCTCAACAGAAAATGGAAGTAAAGAAAAACAATGGATTCATAGCTTCAGAATGCTGACAGAAAGGAACCATCAACATAGAATTGAGGCCCCAATAAAACTATCTTTCAAGAATGAGGATGAAATAAAATAATTTCTAAATACACAGAAACTGAGTTTAAGATCTATGTAGACTTTCCAAAGGCTGTACTTCAGAAAGAAAAATTATCCCAAGGAAAGTCTGAGATGTAAGAAGAAATGAGGAGCAAAGAAATTGTAAACATGTAGGTGAATCCAAAGAAACGTTATATAAAATAACACCAGACAACAAAAGTATGTAAGCCAAGGGAGGGATGACTAAAGTTAAAGAATTCTAAGGTCTCCTTTGGGCATAGAGTTAAGACATAAATTAATTTAAGAGTTTAAGATAGGTATGCAAGCTAAAATTTTAAAGGTGATCACTAAAGTAACAGTGTGTATAACTTCTCAACCAGCAGAAGGAAGAAATGGACTAAAGGGAAAATACACTTTAATTTTTTAAAAAAGAGAAAAACTGCACACCTTAATCAGCATATAAAAACAGGATGAAAAGAAAGCACTAAAGTAAAAAGTAGAAATACATATATATATCTAATAAAAGTGAAAGTAAATAAAGTAACCTTTCTGGTTGAAAGTCAGAGATGGTTTAAAAATATATATATCATTTATAAGAGAGGCGCCTAATCACTATGGAAAGCAGTAGAGAGTATCCTTAGAAAATTAAGAATAGATCTACCATATGATCCAGCTATCCCACTGCGGGGTATTTATCCAATGAACTTGAAAACACAAATGCATAAAGATACATGCACCCCTATGTTCATTGCAGCATTATTCACAATAGCCAAGACTTGGAAGCAACCTAGCTGCCCATCAAGGGATGAATGGGTAAAGAAGATGTGGTATATATACACAATGGAATTGTACTCAGCCATAAGAAGTGATGAAATACAGCCATTTGTGATAACATGGATGGACCTTGAGGGTATTAAGCCAAGTGAAATAAGTCAGAGGGAGAAAGTCAAATACTGTAGGATCTCACTCATAAGTAGATAAAAACAAGGACAAACAAACACATAGCAACAGAGATTGGATTGGTGGTTACCATGGGGGAAGGGGGAGGGGGGATGGCAAAAGGGGTGAATAGGCTCACATGTGAGGGGATGGACTATAGTTAGTTTTTGGGTGGTGAACATGATGTAATCTACACAGAATTGGAAATATAGTACGATGTACATCTGAAAGCTATATAATGCTATAATCCAATGTTACTGCAATAAAATTTAAAAAAATAAAGAGGCACCTAAAACATTAAGGATCATGAAAAGTTGAACATAAAAAGATGGAAAAGATGCACCAGATAAACACCAACTAAAATAAAGCTGGTATAGCTATATTAATTACAAATTAGACTTTATGTATTAAAGCATTATCATTGACAAAAGAAAAGAGTCACTACAAAATAATAAAAGGTTGACTTCACCAGGAAACATAACTATTCTAGACCTTGTCTGCACTTAATAAAATATCTTCCAAATATATGTCATAAATTGTTAGAACACAAGAAACTGACAAATCCACTACCATGTTGTGAAATTTTATCATGGCTCTCAATTATTGGTAGATCAAATATATCATAATTTAGGAAAGATAAAGGGGATTTGGACAAAACAACTAATAAGCTTCATCTAATGGCAATTTTTGGCCTTCAATCAATTATTATCGATTACATATTTTCCTCAAGAACTCATAAACCATTTATAAAAGATGACTAAACCGTAAAGCAAGTCTAAGCAACGTCCAAAGAATTTGTATCACACAGGTGACATTCTCTGACCAAAATGCAATTATGTTACAAATTCATTCCAAAAAAGACAACCATAAAAACACATATATTTGAAAATTTATAAACACTTCTAGTAATTTATGGAATAAAAGAAGAGGTGTTAATAGAAAAATTTAAAAGTATTTAAAGGTGAACAAAAATGTAAGTTCTGCATATCAAAATCTAAGGAATGCAATGAAACCAGTACTTCAAAAGAAATTTTTACCATTAAGTATTACTATTAGAAATGGAAAAGGCTGAAAAGTGACTTAAGGAGTAAGGAAAAGAACTAGAAAATAAATCCAGAGAAAGTAGAAAGGAGCTAATAAAGATAAAAGCAGAAATTAATAAATTTTAAAACAAAGTTGGGTCTTTAAAAGAACTGATAAAATTGACAAACCTCTGACAAGACTGATCGAGGAAACAAAAGTATAAATAAATAATATTAGAAAAGAAAAGAGAGCACATAACTGTAGATACAATAGAGATTTTTTAAAAAGCAGGAGAATAGTCCGATCAACTTTTTGCCAATTAATTTGAAAACTTAGATGACATAGACAAATTCCTAGAGAGATATAACTTACTCAAACTGGCTCCAGAAGAAATAAATACATTTTGTTCAACAAGTAGATTTCATGAAAAAAAATAATAGTAGTTATCTGAATCTTGATTCAAATCGTAAAAAATGGAGGACTTATCATATAAATGAGAGAATTGAAAATATGTATGATGAAAAAGAAGGAGTAGGTGGGGGAGTAATGTAAAGCTCAATTTATGCTATAACCATTGAAGAAATTTAACTGAACTAATAGTTAAGAAAGGGGTGGGATGGGAAAGGCAGTCCAGAGCATTCTACTGGCAAGATGTACCAAATTTTCTGGGAACAGACCACGAATTGATATGAACTGTCCCAGGTAATACGAAAAGGAAGCAAGACCCCTCAATTCCTTTTACAAGGCTAGTATGACTTTGATCATAAAACCGGACAGGGATGACATGGAGAAGAAAAATTATAAGGCAACTTTATTTATAAATTTAGATGCACCAGTATCAAAGTATTATCAAATAAATCCAATGATGTTTTTAAAATACTATGCATTATGACCAAGTTAGGATTGAAGATCAGTTTAACATTAGGAAAATGTTATGATGATGTATCAAAAACCTAAAATCATGCCAGTAGATGAAGAAAAAGCATTTTAAAAAAGTCAAGATCTATTCATAAACAAAGATCAAACAAAACTAGGAATAAATATAAACTCCCTTCACTTGATTAAGGACATCTGGAAAACCCTACAGCAAATTTCATTCTTAGTAAAATAAATAATAGTAAAATATTAGGCATCTTTCTTTTAAAATCAGTAAGAAGATAAGAATGCCCATGAATGTGCCTTCTTTTCAACAGATGATGGAAGTCTATCCAGATTCTACAAGAAAGGGAAAAAGGACAAAAGATTGGATAGGCAAAAACAACCCCATCCTCATTCACAGATTCTATGACTACCTACATGGAAAACCCCAAAGAATCTTTAGATATGTTATGAAAAGATAATTTCAATGAAATTCCAATCAAATACCCACAAGGACTTTTTTAAGGAGCCTGACATGCTGATTCTAGAATTTTATGAAAGAACAAAAGGGCAGGAATAACTGACAAAGAATGAGGTGGAGAGTACTCATCTTTTCAAAATCCAGGGTTAATATGAAGCTAAAGTAATTAAGATAATGTGAAATTGGCACAATGATAGACAAATAGACTATTTAGAGCACAGAAACAGATTTCTATGACAGATGGGATGGTAGAGCAGTGGGAAAAGAGTCACGCTTCAGTTTACGGTGCTGGAACAACGGGTTAACCGTTAGGAAAACATGAAATTGGATTTCTATCTCACACCATACACAAAAATCATTTCAAGATGGTTTAAAGACTTAAATATCCCACACTATATATGAAATTAACTCAAAATGGATCAAAACCCTAAATGTAATAGCTAAAACTATAAAACTCTTACAAGTAAACATAGACGTAAATCTTGACGACCTTGGATTGGTAAATGGTTTCTGAGATATGACACTAAAAGCACAAACAATAAAAGAAAAAAATAGATAAATTGGACTTAAATTTACTAAAAATTAAAAACTTTTGTGCTTTTAAGGGTTACTATCAAGAAAGTGAAAAAACAAAGCACAACATGGGAGAAAATTTTGTAAATCATACCCTATCCACTAGCATGGCTATAATAAAAAAGACAGACAATAACAAGAGTTGATGAGGACATGAAGAAAGCAGGACCTTCACACACTACTAGTGGGAATGTAAAATGGTGTAGCCACTTTTGAAAACAGTCTGGAAGTTCCTCAAAAAGTTAAACATAGGGTTATCATGCCACCCAGCAATTCCACTCCAGGTATATACTCAAGAAAAATGAAACCTTATGTCCACACAAAAACTCGTACACAAATGTTCATAACAGCATTATTCAAATAGTCCAAAAGTAGAAACAACCCAAATGTCTATCAACTGATGAGTGGATAAACAAAAATGTAGTATATCCACACAAGGAAATATTATTCAGCCAAAAAAGGGAATAAAATACTGATACGTGTGTCTTACAGCTGAACCTTGAGAAAATTATGCTAAGAAGCTAGTCATAAAAGACCACATATTGTATGATTCTATTTATATAAAATGCCCAGAATAGGCAAATTTATAGAGTCAGAAAGCAGATTTGTGGTTGTCAGAGGCGTGGGGGCTGGCGGGGAGTCCCAGAATGGGAAGTGATTGCTAACAGGTATGGGATTTCTTTTTGGGGGTGATGAAAATGTTCCGGAATTAGATAGTGGTAATGGTTGTACAATTTTGTGAATATACTAAAAATCACTGAATTGTTCACTTTAAAAGGGTGAATTTTATGGTATGAGAATGATCTCAATTTTTAAAATTTTGATACATTCAACTACATTAAAATGAAGAACTCTGTGCATCAAAAGACACTTTCAAAAAAGCAAATTCTAGTCAGAAACTAGAAGAAGATAGCAACACATATAAATAAAAAAGCATAAGAGTCTAGAATATATAAACAATTCCTACACAAATCAACAAGAAAAGGATGCATACACAATAGGGAAAAAATAGCCTAAAAGCATGAGCAGGCACTTCAAGAATGGTTAATAAACATATGAAAATGTGTTCAACCTTATTAATAATCAGAGAAATTCAAATTAAGACCATAATACCATTTTATAACTACTAAATTGGGAAAACATTAACTGTTTAAGTGTGACAATATTAAATGAGGAGTGATAGGTACTCCCTTAACAGCTGCTGTGTATTTTGTGCAATTGTGTTGGAAAACAATCTAGCATTATCTTGGGTAAAATTAAAGATAAATATAACTCATGTCTCAACAATTCCATTGTTTTTTTTTTTGAGGAAGATTAGCCCCGAGCTAACATCTGCTGCCAATCCTCTTTTTGCGGAGGAAGACTGGCCCTGAGCTAACAGCCGTGCCCACCTTCCTCTACTTTACATGTGGGACGCCTACCACAGCATAGCTTGCCAAGCAGTGCCATGTCAGCACCCAGGATCCAAACCAGCGAACCCCCGGCCGCTGAAATGAATGTGTGAAATTAACCACTGCACCACCAGGCTGGACCCACAACGATTCCATTTTTAAGTATAGTATATATCTATCCCTTACTAGTCAAAGTGTAATTGGCTAACCAATAGCATCTGTATCACCTAGAGCTTGTTAAAAATGCAGAATCTCAGGCCCCACCCAGATCTATGGAATTGGAATCTGTGTTTTAGTAAGATCCCCCAATTGATATGAATGCTCATTACACTCTGAAAAGCACTACCCTAAAGAAACTCTTGCATGTACACCAGGAGAAATGATCAAGAATGTTCATGTCAGCGCTAATGGTAATAGCAAAGAATGGGAAACAACACAATTGTTCACTGAATAGTGATGGATAAATAAATTGTGGTATCATCATAAAAGCTAGTTGCAGAAAGATACCATTCGACACCATTTTTATAAGACTCAAAACAAGCAAAAGTAAACAATGTGTTGTTAGGGATCCACGTATGTAGTAAATTCTAAAGGAAACAAAGGAATAATAAACACACAATTCAAGATAATGGTTGTCTCAGAAAGAGAGGGAAGTTTAAGAGGAGGAGCAGATGGTGACCTTCGCCAGCATAGAAAAGGTTCTATTTCTTAAATTGGGTGGTGGGCTCAAGGTTTTCATTATTATGTGTGACTTACCTATATGTTACATTATTTTTTTGTATGTATATAACACATTTTTAAATAACTTTACTGCAGTATGCATACCATAAATTTCACCTGTTTCAAGTGTACAACTCAATGATTTTTAGTAAATTTACAGAGTTATGCAACCATCGCCATAATCTGGTAACAGCAAATTTCCATCGCCACGAAACACTTTCTACTGCCCTTTTGCAATCATTCCCCACCCGACCTCCAGACCCAGGCAACCACTAATGTGTTTTTTTATCTCCATAGATTTGCCTTCTCTGGAATGATGCTTCATATAAACGGAATTATGCAATACGTCTCCTTTTGGATCTGGCTTCTTTTACTTAGCATAATTTTTTTTTCTGAGGAAAATTTGCCCTGAGCTAACATCTGTGCCAATCTTCCTCTTTTTTTTTCTTTTTTCGCTTGAGGAAGATTTGCCCTGAGCTAACATCTGTGCCAATCTTTTGTATGTGGGTCACCACCACAGCATGGCTGACAAATGGGGTAGGTCCACACCTGGGGTCCAAACCCATGAACCCAGCCTGCTAAAGTGGAGCATGCCAAACTTAACCACTAGGCCACAGGGCCAGCCCCTAGCATTATATTTTTGAGGTTCATTCATGTTAAAGCATGTGTCATTACATCAGTCATTGTTAAGGATGAATAATATTCCATTAAATGGATATACCACATTTTGTTTATCCATCCACCTGTTTTAAGGACATTTGGGCTGATTCCAATTTTTGGCTATTATGAATAATGCTGTTATGATCATTCTGGTATTAGTCTTTGTGCAGACATATGTTTCATTTCTTTTGGTTAGATACCTAGGAGTGGAATTGCTGGGTCCTAATTAGTCATTTTATGAATTTAAACAAGAAGATAAACCAATGTTACCTCAAAAAAATTATTTAGCCAATTAAAAAAAAAAAAAATAAAGTAAAAAAGAGAAGAAATGAGTTCCTTGGTTCTGTTGAGCTCAAGTGAAAGGTTTCACTAGTGGATAGGTGGCATACCTCTTGATGTTGGAAGGATAGACAAGGGAACATAATACTGAATTTGGAAGCGGTAACCCACTGAGGTATGAAGAGGGTAAAAGAAAAGAAACTAGATATTTTCTTGGGAGAAGGCAGAGTTAAAGTCAAAGTTAAGAGGAAGAACATGGTATAAAGGCCCTGGGAAGAAAAATATTCATTTCAAAGACACTGCTATTTTATCTGTTTATACAAACACATGCATGTGGTATTACCAAGTATACTAATAGTGCCTATAAAATGTTCTGTTAGTGGGAAAGTTAAAAAAAATGAAAGTCCTTTTGACTATCTCAGATTTTCTTATGAAGGTAAGGATTTAGATGTATTGCTTACGGTAGTTTGTGTGTGTGAAATACACTGAAAGGCAAATAAGGCAAAAAAGAAGAAAAGTGTGAGTTTGGGTAATATTAGACTGAACTTATGAAACACCTGAGAGTTTGTTTTACAGCCACTAATCTTCAATGTTGAGAATTTATAATGTTGCCTTTGTTCCTTGTGTGGGCGTGTGTTCTTTCCCCCTCTGTGATTCTTTAGACATTTGAGCAGATTTTCATTCCCAAGTAAAAGGCAAGAACAGAGAAATGTCATTCTGGACATTTCTAGAAATTGGTTTCCTAGTTGCTTTGAGGAAGACTGACTATTAAAGCTCTGATCTTTTCTCTACTGGTTCCTCTTGACCTAAATTTTACATTTCTCCAAGAGACAAGTAAGTCAAGGATATTAACCCAGGTTATATATCTGTGACATATATTGCATGTGCTGGGCAGCTGCTTCTGACAACATTCCCAGAGAAGGAAGGATCATGTTGATGACATGTTTATTTTAGACATTAGGGCAACCTAGTTCACCTTGCAGGAAAACAAAACAAAGCAAAACAACTGAAAAGCCAATTTGGGTAATTAAGACAACTCAACGGGAGTAAGAAATGCCAGTCATTGAGAAGCATTCCAGTAAAGCCTTGTAACACAACTAGTGGTACAGAGCCTTGCTACAAAGTATACAAGTGTCCTGTAACCTGTAATCCAGGCGGTTACAATACAAACTGAAGAAAATACTTCAACATAACTTTCTCCAGGTAAGCGCCCTTTGTCTCTTAACACTCTCTATTTCCCCCATTACATGGACTAAAAAGGTGATCGTTAGCGCACAAGTACTTACACAGCAGTACCTTACCCAACTTTGTCCCTGAAATTAAATTTCGGCTGCTCTCCTCCCCACCTTTTGCCCCAGCCCGGGGCTCCTTCACCTCTCCACGCCCTGAGATTTCCCTCGGGCGCCGCCGGGTTGGTGGGAGGCTCGTTCCTGCGCTCTCCATTGGCCGCTCAGGCGGAGGCGCGTTTCCCAGCTCCGGATAGGTGGCCCTGCCGAGCGACTCTGCACCCGCGGAGCATTTGTCATATCCGGAGTAAAATGGCCGCAGTGCGAGTAATGAGGACCTGGAGCCAGAATGCTGGAAGGCTGGTAAGTAGTTTGGGGCACAGCTGAGATCGAGAAGGGGTGATTTGTGCGGAGTCATCCGAGAGAGGGGTGTTACTTTGTCCTCCGAGTGCCTCGCGTACAGGTCGTGCGCGACGGAGAGGTGGAGGGATGTATGCAAAATGAAGGGCAGAGAAGGAGACGAGCCAGCTGGTTTGGAAGCCCACTCTTTCCCCTTACCTGGGAGCGCCTCTACCGCGACTCTGTCGCTTTCCAGCTCGTTCTACACCCAGGCCAGCTAGCGTTTTGTTGAGCATCATCTAGTGTCTGGGCGTTGTGATGGGCGCTGGGCATACGGAAATATATACTCCTTCAGCATCTATTGAGAACCCACTTTATGCCAGCCGCTGATAATAGGACCTGCCCTCAAGGAACTCAGTCTTCCTCTAGAAAGCAAATCATAACACCATGGGTCCTTGCCTCCGAGGAGCTGAGAGGCTCGAGCTTCATCCTCTGGGCCTGTACTTACCTCTTACGTCCGCACCGGTATCTTTTCAACCTTTTAATCACCAGAGCTAAGACCCGCCACCATCTGCCCTGCAATTCCCCTCTTTCGCACACAGTCTTTTAGCACCAAACAGGTAACATCCCAGTAATCATACTGCTTCATCCTGTTTGCATAGCGTTTTTCTTCCTGGGTCCCCTCTTGCCCAGATCTTCCAACAGTGGTCAACCCCTCATCTTACAAAACTTTTCAAGAGCCTGCTGTGTACTAGGTACTATACTAGGCATTCGGGATGCAAATATGAGACACCACCCTGTCCTCTGAGAGATTAATTACAGCCCTGTGGTGAAGGAGAAAGTTAGACAATGAACAGTTACACCACAGCATGAGAAGTGCTGTGATGGGACGAATATTCACTGGTATAGGAACAGGTAGGACAGGACTTGGAGGTCAGAGAAGAGCGCCTAGAGGATCTTGTATAGCTTGAGATTTGCCCCTTACTAGGTACTGGCCTCTTTTTTGAGAGCTCTCCCTTGGCTTCTGTGACACCAGCTTCCTGATATTCTTGTTCCTATATCTTTGGCCACATCTTCCCAATCTCCTCCTATTTCCCTGCCTGACTTTTAAATCTTGCTGTTTTTAAGGGCCCTGACTTTGGCCCTCTGCACTTCTTGTACTTCCTGGGTTATCTCAACCGCTTCTTTGAATTTAGTTGCCGTCTATATGCTGATGATTCCTAAAGTTCCCCAGTCTTCAAGCCAGCTCTACTCCAGACCCATATATATCTTATTGTCCTGGAAATCTCCAATTGCATGTGCTTTAGTTGTTTTTCAGCTGCAAGTAGTAAAAACCCAACCGATAAATAGGAAATTAAGCAACTGTGCATACAAAGCATCCCAGAGTTAGATGACAGCTGGCGTTGACTCCATGGCCTATCATTGTCAGGGTTGTCATTTCAGGAGTTCATTTGGCCTTTCCCTCAGGGTCACAAGACAGCTTCTCCAACTTCATGTTCAAGGCAGGAAGGAAGAAGAGGTGGTAACAGCCAGACTCAGTGGCTAGAACTGTTTTACATGGCCGCAGCTTAAGGGAGCTTGGAGGAGCTAGGCTTAGTCATCTCACATTGTCTGCCATAATGCCTTAAAGGCTCCAGAACTAAAGCCTCAACCCTGTTTCTCTTTTGATTGTCGCCTATAAATCGCTCCAAAATCTAGGTACTATTCTCCAGCCCGCCCCCAACTACAGATATCCTGGTCCTTCCTAATTGGACTTTCTGCTTCTAATCTTGTATCTCGCCAACCCATTGTTCATTAATATAGCCACGGTGATCTTATAAAAGAGACACAAATTTGAGAATATCATTTCCTTGCTTAAAACTGCCCTAAGCAAAATGTCCAAAATTCAAATGACTGTGAGGCACTTCATGATCTGGACATTTCCAATCTCTCAGGCTTCCTTCCTTGCTAAAACTTACCCATCCCAACCCCCACTCTCACACTTACTTCATTCACCCTTACCCCACACTGAACTACACCAGAACTATGTTAAGCAACTTCAGTTAATTGAACACACTGTGTTCTCCCTTATTGCAGACTCTAGACCTTTACACATGTATTTCCTCTGCTTTCAAGGCTCTTGCCTTACTGCCCTAAGCCCTTTTCTACAGCACACCTCATCCTCTGGGTTACTCCTGCTCATCCCTTGAAGTAGGTCTTACTTCAAGTTCACCATTTCCAGAGAGGTTCCCTCCCTTGTGTTCTCTTAACACTCTCAATTTCCCCCATTATAATGCTGTGTTATAGTCACCTGTTTACTTGTCTTCATCTTTCACAGTACGGACTATATATTCCATAAAGGAAGGAATTGCATCTATTTTGTTCTCTAATCCCAAGTGCCTGGCACATAGTAGGTACTCAATAAACATTTGTTAAACAACTTAGTAAAGAACATTGTTTTTTTCGTCTGATAGAAAAACTTATGAGCAACAAGAGCTCTTATCACCTATAGTAAATTATTTAGATGGCCTTATTGTGTTGTGTTTTATACTCATCTATGACATCATGCATTTGACTCTTGATTAACTTACCATATCATGTTGAATTTTTCTATTATCTGTCTTCCTGTAGTGAAGTGTAAGCAACCTGAATTCAGGGACTATATTGTATATGTCACTTAGCTTTGAATTCCTGAGCCCAGTGCAGTCCCTGTCTTTAGGATTGCTCAACAACTGCCTGTTGAATTAGTATTTATTGCCTTCTTATGCAAATCTCCCTCTATTGTTTTGTGTTCTGTTTCTAGAAAAAATAATGTCCTTCCTAGCTTGAAAAATTGTTTTTTTCTCTTCCTTTCTGTTACCTTTTTATCCTTCTTTTTGTCTTTTTAGCCTTCCGTTCGGCAGCTTTACTAATGTTTGTAGCCTTCTCTTGACCGTTCTCTTGCTGTTGATCATATAATGCCAGCTGCACTTATATTGCTGGCTTTCTTTTTCCCCTGTTGATCACCTCAGTCAGAGCCTGTCTGGCTGTCATTTCATGGCTCAAATACTATAATCGTTTCCTAGCTATTTTCTTTCTCTCCTGGTCTTACCTGTTGCAATCTCATCAATAAACTACAACTAGATTGATTTCTTAATCTTTTTCTTCAATAACCCATAATGTATGAATTCATACTCCTTATCCTGACATTTACAGTCATCAATAATTTGGTCCTTGAGCTACTTCCACGGCTCCCTTTTATAGATATGATCAAGCCAAATCAAGTTATTCACTGTCCTAGTAGACATGCTAAGCAACTTCCTACTGTTTCCTCTGTGTTAAAAGTCCACTTCTGCTCTTTAATTATTAATACCTCTTAAGCAAGACCCAGCTCAGATCTTCTTCCGGGAAGTGTTCTCAGGTCAACCCTGAGAAAAATCTCTCAAACTCCTTTAACACCTATTGTCTAAACTTACTACAAAAAATTAGAGCACACGTGCCCACATGTGAGTGTGAGTGTGTGTGTTTATTGTTTCTACTAGGTTGTAAAGTCCTTGAAAGCAGGGATCATTTCTCCTACCTATAATAATGTGATGGTGATGGAGCTGGGCTTTGGAGTCAAATTCACTTGGCTTCAAAGCTGAGGTTTGCCATTTATTTGCTGTGTGACCTTGGACAAATTACTTCACCTTTCTGATCATTAGTTTCTCATGTGTTAAAGAGACTAATGTACCTATTCCAGAAGGTGATTGTGGGACATAAAGATGATATGCGTATAAAGACCTTTAAAGTATCCAGCACATGGTAGGCTGTTAATACATGTTAAGTTCAATAGTGTGTGCCTCCCTTGACCCATTAATAGTTTCTCAATAAAAGTTGTGTTGTTGAAGGTAGGACCTTCTAGTAGTTTTATTTTATTTCAACGGTTTTAAAAATATAGACTATTGTATTTATATAAAAGTGACTGTATATAATTCAGAACTTTCATTTACTGTCCCTAAATTTTATAATGTCTGATTTACTCCTTTGATTCTGTTGTTGACTAGGAGCCAGGGTGGTGGGAATTGAAAGAGAAAGGAAGGACAAACAAAATGGGAGTGTTTGAGAAAGAGAATTCTTTCCCTATCTGCTAAGTTGTAAGTTATCAGTTTTAGATATTTTAGTTAGGCTTTATGTTACTAGCCAGAATATTAATGTTAATAAGAATAAAATATAGATATTATAAAGATTAGTTGCTTTAGGATGATCTCTTAAAGTCAAGCTGAGATGTATGATTTAAGATTGTTCGTGTTTTAGGAAAGGGATCTTCAGCTTGTCCTTGCCTTCAGAAATCAGTAACAGCTTGGAAATTAGACTGAAAAATCACATAAGAATTTAAATGTATTGTTCCTGTCAGTAGACCAAATATTTGTTTTCATATTATTTGCTATAAGAAAGAGGAACAAAATTCCTATTTATAAATATATATTATAACAGGACTATAATGCATAGCATAATATGTATTATAACATAACTTTTAAATTTTAAGAGCCAATCACCACTGAAGTATAAAGTACATGATGATATAGTAATTGTTTTAAGTAAAAGTAACTCCTACATTAATGAAAAAACTTCGAGTACATACTGGAATTCTCAGACACACTAAGAAGTTTAGAAATTTCTGTGTTTTATGTTTAAAAGTGTGATGTAGTTAATTAGGTATTAATAACATTGAAATGTTAACTTTCAAAATAAGATATTCTACCTTTCAGACACTTAGGTTTTGATAGATCAAGTGATATCTTGATCTATCAATACATTCAGGTCTACTTATTTCTATAACATGTTATCTTTTATTATACTGTTACATAAAATAGTTAAATCTGAAGAGTCATCTATTAATTACGATAAGTAAACCTTTGGGTACAATACTGCATGTGTTTTTCAGTGTCTTTAGATGCTAACAGTTACTTCTGAATTATTTAGTAGTTTTATTTCAAGAACTCTTTAATGAGTCAAGTGCACCTACAAACCTATGTGTTTATACAAAATACATTGTTAAAATTTCTTTACTTCCATAAGGAATTTTAGGCAAGGATCATAAGCATATGAACAGATCTACTCTAAGGATATAATTTTACTAAACAAAAGAACAACAAAATTTTCTCCGTATTCTAAGGTTTGAGTTCATTTGATTTCTTGACCAGAAATACCTAAGAAATATCCAACCTTCATAAACGTGATTGGCACTGAAGCCAAGTATTCTGACTTCAGCCTAGATAATTTCATATTGTGACAATGATTCTTCTACTTTTAGAGTAGACTTGAAATTCAAAATATACTTACAGAGATAAGCCATTAAGATCTTTTATAAAAGCTTTTACTTTTGTGTTTCTCATCTCTAGATTCGTGCTCGCTACTTTCAGACATGTAATAATGTTCATGTTTTGAAGCCAAAATATGTGTGTTTCTTTGGTTATCCTTCATTCAAGTATAGTCATCCACATCAGTTGCTGAAAACAAGTGCTGGTAAGTATGATCTTAAAGCCTATATAAAATAATGTTTTATATCTTATTCAATACTTTTTTAAAAGTAATTGAAGACTTACCAAGGTAAAAAAAAGTTGACCTTTTATTTCTAACCCAGCCCTCCTTGCTCTCCCATCTATCCATTTCTCATTTTCTTCTTTTTTTTTTGTTCCCCCACTCCCACTCTCTTTTCACATACTTTCCCTTACTACTTGTGTCTTCATAATTTGGGGAATGAATTGTCTTGGGCCATCTGTTCTTTATAATCTGACTCATTTAAGTGCAGTAGTCAACATTGATGCGACTTTCTCAATCAAGGTGAATTGTTGACTTAGTAAACTATTTCCTTGTACTCATTGTATTGTTGATGGATGAGGTGCCTAATCTGTCATATTAAGATGGTGGAATGAAACTAGCCTGAGGTGATCATAAGTAGAAAGTTTCCTGGCTTTATCATTTAATTACCTTTCCCCAACTTTTTCTACCCTCTAAAGAACTTGAGGCTTTAAGTGTTAGGTTTGACAAGGGCACTAAAACTTTTTTTTCTGATGGTCTCTTTAGAACCCTGGAAAAGAGCCAAAGACTTTTATTACATCATTAAGCTTTTGACAGATACCGGGCAGCTTTGTCGGTGCTAGCAATGAAAAATAGGGGAATTCCTGGCAGATCCAACCCCTGACATCAATTGATCCTTCCATACCTTTTATATGTCATCTTCCACAACACCCTAAGATATGTAAACCTTATCTTTCCATTTTTTTTTAAGATTTCTATTTTCCGAAGTTGATATTTTCTCTTCTCAGAGAAAATAGAGGCCATTCAAGCAGAAACTCAACCTGCTCCAGTATCTAAACACTTATCATGAACTTTTGGGTTGTTGGTATGCCAAACTAGCTGTGTAACTTTAAGCAGGTTGCTTAATTTCTCTCTGTGTCATCCTCTAGAAAATGAGGGTAATCATGGTATCTAACTCGTTGTATTGTTGTGAGAATAAATATTTGTCACTCCCCTCCTATGTGCCAAGGCACTGCGCTAGGTGCTGGGGACACATCCTTTTCCCAGATTCCCTAACTCAGTAAATAGTTAAGCTAGAAACCTGGAGCCATCCTGATTCCTGTCTCACATCAAATTGATTACCAAGATCTATTAATTTGACATCTTATTTATTTCTTAAGTCTGTCTTCTCATTTTCAAACAGCTTTGAAAATATATAAATATATTAAGTTCCATACTTTAGTTTCTGAACCTGCAGGAGACTCCTCACGGCTTTCTCTGCCACCCCTTCCCCAATCCCATCCAGTACACTCCTGCCAGAGAGATTTTTTCCTAAAATTATGGATCTCAAGTTACAGATCTGAAAGGGCAGATGGGACTCCCTGTCAGTTAATTGTTGCTAAATAACAACCTCCCCACAACTTAGTGGCTTAAAGCAACAATGATTTCTTATTTCTCAGGATTCTGGCGGTTGGCTGAGTCATTGCTCTGCTGGTTTCACCTGGGTTCACTAGTGTAACTGTATTTGGCTAGAGGATCACCTGGGCTGGAAGGTCCAAGATGTTCTCACTCACATGTCTAACAATTGGTGCATATTTTGGGCTGGGACATCTCATTTGTCCTCCACATGGCCTCTCTCATCCTCCACCAAACTAGGACAGCTTTCTTACATGGGGATCTCAAGGCAGTATTCCAACAGGGAGAAGGTATAAGCTGTGAGGTCCTTTGAGCTCTAGGCTTCAAAAGTTGCACAACTTCACTTCTGCTTATTCTACTGGTCAAAGCAAGTCATGGGCCATATAGATTTAAGTAGTACTGGTGAAACAGACTCTATCTCTTATGGAAGCAGCTGCAAAGAATTTATGACATATTTATTTACCATTGGCTCTTGATTTCCTTTTGGGTAAATTCCAAACACTTTACCTCAGCATGGCACACAAAGCCTTTTGAAATCTGGGCTGGTTTCTTGCCACATATCCTATCTTCAGCCTTTTAGAACACTTTGTCATTCCCTAACTATGCTATACACTATCATATTTCCATGATATTCCAATACACCTGCTATTCCTTGCAGAATGTTGTTTGTATAGAGGTGTCATAATGTATTTACTTGTCATTTTTTGGTTTCTTAGGTTGGTTTGCACTTCTTCATAATAACTATTCTTGAGCACGAATCTTTGTGTACCTCTCTAATTCCTCAGGGGGAAAAAATCTTAAAACTAGAATTACTTGTTGAATCAAAAATATGTTGTATATTTTATGAGCAATTTTGATGAATAGCAGTCTAAAAATAGAGGAGCACTCGAATCAGTTCAGAGCCATTTGTTAACCTGGAAAAATGAGAGGATCCATACATACTTTCTGTTGACCAGAAATACTTTCTCTCTTGGGGCTCATCACCATAAAGTATCATTGGCATCTAAGTGTTATAAAAAGGGGGTAGAAATTTGAAAAGGGGTATAAAATGGAAAGAGGAAAGAGAAGACTAACATTTAATGCTAAGTTGGCAGAACACAGTTTGGGCAAATAAAAATTTCCCATCAAGTCTTCTAGATATGGATCTTCCCGATCTTTAGCCACTAAGAATGACAATAGTTATATGAAGTCAAAAGAGATCAAAAAGCAGGCCATTAATGGTTGTTACAATTTCGTAACATAAAACGAGATCCAGTAGGGTCTCCCTTTGCACAATATCTTGTTCTATTTTCTATTCATCAAAATCTCATTTGGCAGAGGGCCTTCTGTCCCCTTGTAAAAGAACAGTATTCTGGAAATTGGAAAAGTTCTGTGGCAGTGTCAGTAGGTCTGTGTCATTGAATAATTTATTTAAATTTTTGATGGTTATGAATGATGGCTATGCTATTAAAAACTAGAAAAGGCTTTATCTGTAAAATGGAATAATTACTGTCTCTGCTTGAGAATATTTTCTAATTTTAGATGTAAAAGCATCTATTAGCAATACATTGCATATTTAATGAGATCATTTCTCATTTGTTCTTAAAGCTCTACATGGACAGATCGTTCAGTTCAAACTCTCCGACATTGGAGAAGGGATTAGAGAAGTAACTGTTAAAGAATGGTAAGTTATTCTGAAAATTATTTTAGTAAATGGAAAAATAATTTGAGTGTAAATAAGTAGGACTCTATTTAAATAGAGAAACTTCTTTCTATAACATAAAATGCTTTTTTTAAAGCAAAAAGGTAAAACTAGTTTGTGTTACTGATATGCTGGTGACACAGTTCAACATACATCATTGCATTTTATTCAATGTAATTTATTAAGGATTATTATTATTATTATTATTATTTGAGGAAGATCAGCCCTGAGCTAACATCCGTGCCCATCTTCCTCTACTTTATATGTGGGACGCCTGCCACAGCATGGCTTGATGAACGGTGCCATGTCTGCACCCAGGATCCGAAGCGCCAAACCCCCGGCTGCTGCCCTGGAATGTGTGAACTTAACGATTGCACCACCAGGCCAGCCCCTATTTTTTCCTCTTTTAAAAACTCCCTTCACTGCCCACCCTTTATTTCAGCTCAAAAAGAGCAATTAACCTCTAAAAGATGTTAAAATAATATGACCATGTGGTTTGAAAAGCATTTAATGTATGAACTTAAAACTTCTTTCCAAACTATTTTAAAATCATCTTGTAGTCTAAGTTCTCTTTACTTTGCTGAAAATGACTTTATTAAGAATGCAAGTACATTTGACTCACCATTACCTGACAGTTTGCCTGTATTTTTAGAAAAGATTAAAATATTATACCAAAAGGCATGAATCAAAAAATAATTTTCAAAAAGGTTAAAAAATTATCCAAAAAAGCTTGGAATAAAAATTAAAAGCCCTCTACTGCCTTAGTCATCTTTCTACCCCTTTTCTTTCTTTCATTTTCTGGAAAAAAAGAAACACCTCTGGGTACTGAACTACTTTTTAAAAGTTTCTACAAGTAGCAGTTAAGATGGATCGATAGATTCTTTGTCACCATAATTTTATACTATTAAAGATTTTTTTTTAAAGACCCTTTTAGGAATCTGATTCTGCCACCTGAACATTCTTTCCCTGTAGTTCACATTGTTCTTACTTTGTAAGTTAGAAGAGAACTGTAATAACATAGATGTACCCTACAGTTATGTCTCTAGTGGCATTGAGGGATGGAGGAAAGAGCAATGGACTTCAGTTCAGAGGAGCCTGACTCTGAAACTATAAGCTGTTTTACCTGTGACTCACTTGGTCTCTACTGAGCGTTTGCCTATTAATATGTAAAATGAGGGTGACGGTACTTTGACATCTCACAAGAGTTATTGAAAGACTTAAATAATGTAATGTATACAAAATGCCTTTAAAATCTGCAAAGTACTATGTACGTTAAAGTTACTGATACCTGCTTTCCAAGACCAAGATTACTCTTTAGATTTTAGATGTTTTTTAACATTTCTTAATTTCTATCTCTTACTAATTCTGTGGACCCGTATGCTTGATAAAAGGTTTTACTGTTCTTGGAAAAGGAGATCATTTCATTCCTCATTAAAATCTAATAGTTTTTTAAATGAGAAACAAATCATTTGATTAAAGTTTTTCAGAAGTTTTTAAACAAATATTAAGAGCTTGCTTGAATTCGGTGTGTTTTTTCTCCAATTTAATATCTATAAATCTCAACTCAAGGAAAAACACATACTGTATTACACTTTGTAAAATGCTAGAAAGCAAAATTCCATCCTACAGAATAGAACCTGAGAATAGAAATTTGAATATGTAAGGGAGCATAATTTAACAGAAGGTAATGTGTTTGTATAAGGGGCAGTAAAACTATTTGTATTCTTAGAATTGGTGGGAATAAATGTATGGATAAATAAGAAAAATACTCAAATTTTAAAAGGTCTTTGACAAAGTTCTAAAGCAAAGTTTGTGTTCTGTTTTGTCTGGTACTAGTATAGCCACTCCAATTCTTTTTTGAAACTTTCCAAAACAGATATATCTTTTTCCATCCTTTTACTTCCAACCTATTTGTGTCTTTGACTGTAAAATATGTCTCTTGTGGACAGCATGTAGTTGAATCTTTTTTTTAATCCATTCTGCCAATCTCTGCTTTCTTATTGGAGCGTTTAAACCATTTACGTTTAATGTAATTACAGATAAGGTAAGATTCATGTCTCCCATTTTGCTATTTGTTTTCTATATGTTTTATGTGGCTTTTTGTTCATGTATTCCCCCATTACTGCCTTCTTTTGTGTTAAATAGATATCTCTAGTGTGCTATTTTAATTTCCTTATTTCTTTTACTATATATATTTTTTGTTATTTTCTTAGTGGTTGCCCTGAGGATTATAGTTAACATCTTAATCTAAAACAATATAGTTTGGATTAATACCAACTTAGTTTCAATAGTACATAAAAACTTTGTTCCAGTATAGCTCCATGCTCTCTCCCCTCTATTGTGCTGTTATTGTCATACGTATTATATCTTTAAATATTATAAGCCCATCAACACAATTTTTTAAGTATTACTTTAGATAGAATAAAAAAGGGTTACAAACAAAATACATATATGCTATCTTTTATATTTACCTATGTAGTTACCTTTACTGGTGTTCTTTATTTCTTCATGTGGATTTGAGTTACTGTCTAATGTCCTTTCATTTAGCCTGAAGGACTTCTTTTAATATTTCTTGCAGGGCAGATATGCGAGCAATGAATTCTCTGTTTTAATTTATTTGAGAATGTATTCATTTCTCCTTCATTTTTGAATGATAGTTTTGCTAGATATAAAATTCTTGATTGACAGTCTTTTTCTTTCAGCACATTGAATGTGTCATTCAGCTGCCTTCTGGCCTCCAGGGTTTCTGACTGGAAATCATCTGTTAATCTTATGAGATTCCTGTTCTTGATGAATGGTTTTTCTTTGCTGATTTCAAGATTCTGTCTTTGTCTTTCAACAGTTTGATTATGATGTGTCTAGGTGTGGCTATTTTGAGTTTCTCCTACTTGGAGTTTGTTGAGATTCTTGCATATGTACGTTAATGTTTTTCGTCAAATTTGGGACGTTTTTGGCAATATTTCTTCAAATATTCTCTTTATTGATATTCTCAGTTTGGTAAGACATCATTTTCTACTACTTCCCTCTAATTCTTTAGACATGATTTCCTTTAGCTCTTTGAACATTTCATTAATTTAATTAAACTTATAATTGTTGATTAAAAGTCTCTGTCTAGTAAGTCCAACATCCAGGCATCTTCAGGAATGATTTCTGTTGACTACTTTTATTCCTGTGTATGGGCGATACTTTCCTGTTTCATTGTGTATGTTATAATATTTTGCTGAAGACTGGATATTTTATGTAAAATAGTGTGGCAACTCTAATGAGAAGTATGGACATCTCGTTCCCCAGATCTTCCTTTTGCGATGTTTGGCCACCCTCTTGTTTGCCCCAAGTTTTTTTTATGTATGTGTGGGGAAGATTCGCCCTGAGCTAACATCTGTTGCCAATCCTCCTCCTTTTTTCCCCTCCTTTTGTCTCCAAAACCCCAGCACATAGCTGTTTGTTATAGTCATAAGTCCTTCTAGTTCTTCTATGTGGGATGTTACCACAGCATGGCTTGATAAGCAGTGTGTATGTCCACACCCAGGATCCAAACTGGCAAACCCTGGGATACTGAAGCAGAGCACGCAAACTTAACCACTATGCCACCCAGCTGGCCTCTGTCCCAACTTTTCTTACTACCTCAGCCAGCTATGATTTTAAGTATTTGCTTTGGATTGTTTTCAGCAAACACCCTGAGCGAGTTCTGATTCAGGTCTAATGAACACAAGCCCTGTGAAAGGGATTTTCCATGGAGCTGCCAGGCAAGTCATACATGGGGAATGTAGCTTTTGTGGAACAACAAACTTGGTCTGCCCCTTCTTGTGGCTTAAAGGCTGCTAATTTTCAAGGTTAATGCTGAGCTGGGAAAGGAAGGTGAGGATAGAGCAAGTTAAAATACCATGAAACTCACTGTTATTAATGACATTCAGCCATTTTTCCTGAATAAATACTTCTTGGCTGTTGCCAGCTTTGTTATTCTGAAACAGTTGATTTTTTAACAACCGTTGCCAATGTGCTTGTTGATTTTATGGAGAAGCAGAATTCCAGAGGTCCTTATTCCACCATTCTGGAAGTGAAAGTCCTCTATATATGTGTCTTCTGTATATGGGTGATGTTTTATTATGAACTGACAACTGGTTAAGACAGGAAGACAATAAGAATGACTGGACAAATATTTTAATGAAGAATTGATTAATAAATCAGAAATAAATCAGAAATGTACTAGATACATCAAGAATGATATTAGAATCAAAATTATATGTAGTATTTTAGATTTGGTCCCATTGTTCCTGTTCTATTTGCTAAGAATATCTAGAAGAGCCTTGTCAAGGATACCTAAAATAATTAAGGGCATAAAGGGACTGATATACAAGGACAGGCTAAAGTAATTGTAGAAAGAAAGACTGAGAGAACTCAAACCAAAATTCATGAAATTACAAAGGATGTGTCTTGGTGATATCAGTTTTTAAAAATTATCTTATTGAGGTCATGTTGGCTTATAACATTGTATAAATTTCAGATGTACATTATATTTCAGTTTCTATGTGGACTGCATCATGTTCACCACCAATAGTCTAGTTTTTATCTGTCACCACACACATGTGCCCCTCTACCCCTTTTGCCCTCCCCTCACCTCCTTCCCCTCTGGTAACCACCAATCTGTTCTCCTTACCTATGTGTTTGTTTGTTTATCTTCCAGATATGAGTGAAATCATACAGTATTTGTCTTTCTCTGTCTGACTTATTTTGCTCAGCATAATACCCTCAAGGTCCATCCATGTTGTCACAAATGGTAGAATTTTTTCCTTTTTTCTGGCTAAATAATATTCCATTGTGTGTATATATACATATATATGTATATATACAATGTATATATACATATGTATGTATGTGTATATATATATAACACACCTTCTTTATCCATTCATCCATTGATAGGCACTTGGGATGCTTCCACATCTTGACTATTGTGAATAATGCTGTGATGAACATAGGGGTGCATATATCTTTTTGAACTATTGATTTCATGTTCTTTGCATACATACCCAGTAGTAGAATAGCTGGACTATATGGTATTTCTATTTTTAGTTGTTTGAGAGCTCTCCATACTATTTTCCATAGTGGCTCTACCAGTTTGCATTCCCACCAGCAGTGTATGAGGGTTCCCTCCACATCCTCTCCTCCATGTGTTATTTCTTCTCTTGTTAATTATAGCCATTCTGACAGATGTAAGGTGATATCTCATTGTAGTTTTGATTTGCATTTCCCTAATAACTAGTGATGTTGAACATCTTTTCGTGGGCTTGTTAGCCATCTGTCTATCATTTTTGGAAAAATGTCTGTTCATATCCTCTGCCCATTTTTTGATTGGTTGTTCATTTTGTTGTTGTTGAGTTGTATGGATTCTTTATATATTTTGGAAATTAACCCCTTGTCAGATATATGATTTGCAAATATTTTCTCCCAGTTGATGGGTTGTCTTTTCATTTTGTTGATGGTTTCCTTTGCCTTGCAGAAGCTTTTTAGTCTGATGTGGTCCCATTTGTTTATGTTTTCTTTTGTTTCCCTTGCCTGAGGAAACATGGTATTCGAAAAGATACTGCTAAGATTGATGTCAAAGAACATACTACCTATGTTTTCTTCTAGGATTTTTGTGGTTTCAGGTCTTACATTCAAGTCTTTAATCCATTTTGTGTTGATTTTTGTGGATGGTGTATGATAATGGTCTACTTTCATTCTTTTGCATGTGGCTGTCCAGGTTTCCCAACACCATTTGTTGAAGAGACTTTCCTTTCTCCATTGTATGTTCTTGGCTCCTTTGTCAAAGATAAGCTGTCCATAGATGTGTGGTTTTATTTCCGGACTTTCAGTTCCGTTCCCTTGATCAGTGTGTCTGTTTTTCTACCAGTACCATGCTTTTTTGATTACTATAGCTTTGTAGTATTTTTTAAATTCAGGGAGTATGTACCTGATTTTACCTCCAACTTTGTTCTAGTTTCTCAAGATTGCTTTTGCTATTTGGGGTCTTTTGTTGTTCCATGTAAATTTTAGGACTCTTTGTTCTATTTCCATGAAGAATGTCATTGAGATTCTGATTGGGATTGCATTGAATCTGTAGATTGCTTTAGGTAATATGGACATTTTAACTATATTTAGTCTTCCTGTCCATGAGCCTGGAATATCTTTTCATTCCCTTATGTCTTCCTCAGTTTCTTTCAATACTGTCTTATAGTTTTCAGCATATAGGTCTTTTACCTCCTTGGTTAAATTTATTCCTAGGTATTTTATTGTTTCTGTTGCAATTGTAAATAGGATTTTTTTTTTGCTGAGGAAGATTTTCACTGAGCTAACATCCATGCCAATCTTCCTCTGTTTTATATGTAGGTTGCTGCCACAGCATGGCCACCAATGAGTGGTGTAGGTCTGTGCCCAGGAACCCAACCGGGCTGCCAAAGTACAGCACACTGAACTTAACCACTAGGCCATGGGGCCAGCCCCTGGGATTGTATTCTTGATTTCTCTTTCTGTTAGTTCGTTATTAGTGGATAGAAATGCAGCTGATTTTTTTTATTTTTTGAGGAAGATTAGCCCTGAACTAACATCTGTTGCCAATCCTCCTCTTTTTGCTGGGGAAGACTGGCCCTGAGCTAACATCCATGCCCATCTTCCTCTACTTTATATGTGGGATGCCTACCACAGCATGGCTTGCCAAGCAGTGCCATGTCTGCACCGGGTATCCGAACCAGCAAACCCTGGGCTGCTGAAGCGGAACATGCGAACTTAACCACTGCACCATCAGGCCGGCCCCAAAATGCAGATGATTTTTGCATGTTGATTTGTACCTTGCAACTTTACTGTACTCATTGATTATTTATAATAGTTTTCTGGTGGATTCATTAGGGTTTTCTATATATAGAATCATGTCATCTGCAAATAGTGACAGTTTTACTTCTTCCTTTCCACTTTGGATCCCTTTTATTTCTTTTTCTTGCCTAATTGCTCTGGCTAAAACTTCCAGTACTATGCTGAATAAGAGTGGAGAGAGTGGGCATCCTTGTCTTGTTCCTGTTCTCAGAGAAATAGCTTTCAGTTTTTCATCATTGAGTATGATGTTGGCTGTGCCTTTGTTGTATATGGGCTTTAATATGTTGAGGTACTTTCCTTCTGTATCCATTTTATTGAGAGTTTTTATCATAAATGGATGTTGGATTTGGTCAAATGCTTTCTCTGTGTCTATTGAGATGATCATGTGATTTTTATTCTTCACTTTGTCAATTTGGTGTATCACATTGATTGATTTGTGGATGTTGAACCATTCCTGCATCTTTGGTATAAATCCCACTTGATTGTGGTGTATGACTCTTTTTTTATTGATGAGGAAGATTGGCCCTGAGCTAATGTCTGTTGCCAATCTTCTTCTTTTTGTTCGAAGCAGCTTGTCCCTCAGCTAACATCTGTGCCAGTCTTCCTCTATTTTATATGTGGGATGCTGTCACAACATGGCTTGATGAGTGTGTATATAGGTCTGTGCCCAGGATTTGAACCCATGAACCCTGGGCTGCCAAAGTGGAGTGTTCAAACCTAAGCACTGTGCCACCAGGCTGGTCCCTGGTGTATGATTCTTTTAATGCATTGTTGTATTTGATTTGGTGGTGTTTTGTTGAGGATTTCTGCATCTATGTTCATCAGCAGTATTGGAGTGTAATTTTCCTTTTGTGTATTGTCCTCATTTGGCTTTGGTATCAGGGTAATGTTGGCCTCTTAAAATGAGTCAGGAACCATCCCATCCTCTTGAATTTTTTGGAAGAGACAGAGATAGATAGATGTTAAATCTTCTTTGAATGTTTGATAGAATTCACCAGAAAAGCTGTCTGGTCCTGGATTTTTTTTTTTTTCTGAGGAAGATTCTCCCTGAGCTAACATCTGTTGCCAATCTTCCTCTATTTTGTGTGTGAGCCACCATCACAGCATGGCCACTGACAGACAAGTGGTGTAGGTTTGTGCCCGGGAACCAAACCCAGGCTGCCAAAGTGGAATGTACCAAACTCAACCACTAGGCCACTGGATCTGGCCCTGGACTTGTTCTGAGAGGTTTTTGGTTACTGTTTCATTCTCTTTACTTGTGATTGGTCTAGTCAGATTCTCTATTTCTTCTTGATTCACTTTTGAGAGGTTGTATGATTCTAAGAATTCATCCTTTTCTTCTAGGTTATCCACTTTCTTGACATACAGCTTTTCGTGGTATTCTCTTATGTCAATTTTTGAATTTAATTCTAGAAATAATAGGCATCCCTTAAAGTTTTCTAATATAAGACAGTAAAAGGAAATAACACTTTTAAAGTACACTTTTAGAACTTATTCAAGAAATGGGTGAGGCAAAAACCTTAAAAGTTTAAATTTTGGAGTTATAGATCTATGAATGGTTTTTAAAATTTTAGTATTTCTTGGAAATACATCAAAGAGACTCTGAAAATCATTATAGTTTCTTCTGGAACATTCTTACCTGCACCATCTGGGACTAAATGCTGGGCTATATATATATGTTGATCTAATTCAGTGTGGCATTTACATTGTTAGGATGATCTGTACTTATGATTGTTCATGCAAAAGTGTCTTATGTCTTTTTCTTTTAGGTATGTAAAAGAAGGAGATACAGTGTCTCAGTTTGATAGCATCTGTGAAGTTCAAAGTGATAAAGCTTCTGTTACTATCACTAGTCGTTATGATGGAGTCATTAAAAAACTGTATTATAATCTAGACGATATTGCCTATGTGGGGAAGCCTTTAGTAGACATAGAAACGGAAGCTTTAAAAGGTACTGTAAATGTGTTCATCTGTCTTGCCAAATTGATTACTTCTGTCCTTTTGTCATTGGGTACCAATAAAAATGATGTTTACTTTGGATAACTTACAGGATTTGATTAGGGGGTTAGAAGCTGAAATCACAAAAATAGAAAAGTTCATCTGTGATTCATGATTATCTTTTGACCAGTCACCATGTTAAAAACATGTACACTTCACCTAGCTGAGGCCTGCCTTCTGGAAACCTTAGTGTGCAAAGAAGCAACAAGCTCTCTTGGAAATTAAAGACCAGGCCTTCAACACTGGTCACTAACAACCAAAGTTGGAGTATGCAGAGATTAAATCTAACATAATGGGATTTCTCTGCCACTGATACAAAAACAAAAAGCACGCTCGTTAGTGATGGTTATGAAAGCCAGACTTCCCCAAGAGAAGTAGAAGAGAAAAGAAGAAATCAGAATGAAAAGGGAAGAGACTAGCATTCAGAAGCAGCAGCAACTGTGGAACTTACAAGCAGTAGATGGCCTGACAAAAGGGAATTCATTATGAGGATGTTACAGAGGAAAACTAAAACAATAGGCTGTCCCAGTGGTAGCAAACAGCTGGCTCTCTACCTCAGAAGTTTCTTATGGCATTGTTGTGATGCACCACGTTATGCCATCTAGGAAACGGCTTCGATATCGGGGGCTGGGGGAACATAAGTTCTATAATGCAACCCTAAGCCACCAGTCTATCAGATAGACATCTGAGCACTTCAGTAGTGTAATTCAGAAGTCTTGAAGGAGTGGGGCCGGCCCCGTGGCTAAGTGGTTAAGTTCACGCACTCCGCTGCAGGTGGCCCAGGGTTTTGTTGGTTCGAATCCTGGGTGCGGACATGGCACTGCTCATCAAACCACGCTGAAGCAGCGTCTCACATGCCACAACTAGAAGGACCCACAATTAAGAATACACAACT
Organism: Equus przewalskii; assembly: GCF_037783145.1. Taxonomy (NCBI): domain Eukaryota; kingdom Metazoa; phylum Chordata; class Mammalia; order Perissodactyla; family Equidae; genus Equus; species Equus przewalskii. Next base: position 972,466 of record NC_091854.1, read on the forward strand.
GTGTACCTGGGGGCTTTGGGGAGAAAAAGGAAAAAAAATAAATAAAAAAAAAAAGAAGTCTAGAAGGAGTATGAGTTACAGTGGCTAGCTGACTCCTAGTTTTGCAGTCTGTACACTAATATAATAACATATCACAATCATACTTTACAATTTATAAAATGTTTCTGGGGCCAGCTCTGTGGCCGAGTGGTTAAGTTTGCGCATTCCGCTGCGGCGGCCCAGGGTTTGGATCCTGGGCGCGGACATGGCACTGCTTGTCGGGCCACGTTGAGGCGGCATCCCACATCCCACAACTAGAAGGACATGCAACTAGATGTACAACCGTGTACGGGGGGGTTTGGGGAGATAAAGCAGAAAAAAAAAATGTTTCATAGCTATTATGTTATTTATCCTTACTGGTGAGATATTCCAGTTTAACAGATGAAGAAACTAAACCTAACCTAAAAAGTTTGGATGATTTGCTCAATGGTATTGACAGAGCCAAATTTAGAATTCGGATGTCTTAAGTCCTTGTCCAGAATATTTTCCACTATGACATGTTGCCTCCAAAAGCTGGAAGATGGCCTTCCTATTATTTAAGTTCTATTGTTATAGAAGCAAAATATGTGCATTGCAGAAAGTTATAAAATGCAGAAAACCAAAACTAAGATAATAAAAACATATTGTGACTACTCAGAAACCACCACTCCTAACACATTAGTGTTTATCATTGTAGACATTTTTCTGGGCACATATATTTGCATTTAGGTATTTTTTACCAAAATAATATATTGTACTTGGTACTTTCTAATCCTTTTTTTAGTTAATGATTTACATTTTTTCATCACAATACATTTTTATTTTATCTGAGAGACCCTATTTAAATTTCCGCAGTTGCCCCCAAAATGTCCTTGACGTTTCAGCTGGTTTGCTCAAACCAGGGTCCAGTACAGGGCTGTGCATTGCCCCTGGTCTCTTTCAACGTAGCTCACCCTCCCCCACATTTTGTTGCATGACGCTGACTTGTTGAAGAGACATCACCATTTGTTTTGCAGAATATCACATCTTTTGGATTTGTCCTGTTGCATCTTCATGGTGGTATTTTAACTTGCTCCTCTAGTGCTTATATTTTCTGTAAACTGGAAGTAAGTTTAAAAGGCTGGATTCAAGTTAGCTCTTTTGGCTAGAATACGTCATGGATAATGTCATGTAATTCATACTGCTTCACATCAGGACACACGTATAACACCTGGATGACCGGCTGTAGTGATGCAAAGTCTAAACGCTGAATCAGGGGAGGGATGCCCTTGCCCCTCCATTGTGCGCTTATGTTTTCCCCTTTGCAACCTGGAAGTGATCTCTGTGGTGTTACTTTGGCACCATATAAGCAGTTTATAATATCATTTGAAAATCTTTGCCTAAATCAACAATTGCTTTAGTGGTTGTGGAATGACAATTTTTGGACTCTGTCATTCCTTTACCATTATTACCCGGCATTATTCTGTAAAGTGGAGCTCTCTCCTCCTCAATTGCAGCTATTGGTTTCTCTTGAATGCAGTTCCTACTGGAAAGAAAATAAACACTTGGCGCATTCCCTTTACCAATTCTCCAAGTAAAAGGTTGCTTTAATAGCTGCTTCAAATGGTGAGATTAATTTTTCCAACTTTCTCTTTATGTGTATTTCATTTGACTCAGTGTGTTTAATCTATTATAATCATTCTTTTTGATGCTCAAATCATTAATAGTAGTGACCCTTTCAAGGTGGCTCCTGCGCTTTTAACATGACCCCATTAATTTTCAAAAGCTTTCTTGCTTTTGGCACAAGAAGATGCTCTGGGACTCACCTTGTACTTCTGTCTCCGACCTGGAATTATCTATTTCTTCAGGGGATTTTGCTCCTTTTAGTGTGGAATGGATAAGAGACCATAATCTAGGGTAGTAGGAGTACCTCCTATCATCTTGATTCCAGATTTCTATTGAAAGTCATTATTTAGAAATATTAAAAACAAAAAGGAATTCCCCTTTAAAAATTACCTGAAATAAACACAGGATGATTTTGATGGATCAATGACATTTTTTGGCTTCAGTTACGACCTAGAAAGGAAAGAGGGTTACGCTTTTGGCAAAAATTGAGACAAGCAAAGATGCTGAACACTATTATTTAAATTGGGACATCCAATGAGGCGCTGTAGACCAGATTAGACACCAATCCAGGTCATCCGAAAAAGCAAATTATTTCCATGAACAAGTAACCAGTTGGGATTTGTGGGGTTTTTATTGTTTGGCTTTGTTTTTAGGGTTTATTTTGACGTCTCAAGTGAGATCCAACTCAATAAGTCTTGATATAGCAAATTATAAAATGATAGTACTTTTTCAGGAGAAGGGTATGCTTTTTCTAGAGAGTTTTTTCACAAAAATTAATCTCCTGGTACAAAATGAATGAATCTCAAAAAATTATGCTGAGTGAAAGAAGCCAGACAAAGAAGAGAACATGCTATAGGATCCCATGTAGTATATAAAATCTTAGAAAATGCAAACTAATCTATAATGACAGAAAATTGATTGGTGGTTGCCAGGTGAGAGGGGAGGGAGCAGAAGGAAGGCTGGGAAGGAGGGCTTCCCAAGGGGTAAAACGAAACTTTCGGGGTTGATGGATATGTTCACTATCTTGATTGTGGTGATGATTTATGGGTATATACATCTTTCAAAGCTTATCAGATTTTCTATTTTATGTATATGCAGTTTATTTATCTGATAATATTTCTCATAGAGAAGTGATCATTTGCTAGCTGTTCTATTTTGTTTGCCATTCAGAGTGTATTCTGAACAATTATCTTGCATGCTAGTTTTATTTTGCATGCTTGCCTTTTTGCTTTTATATTTATGTTTTCTTGTAATTTTTATTAATTTTTTTACCATAAGAATAAACTATGAAGTATAAACCTATATATCAAATAAGCAATCCTATAGAACTATAGATTTGATTTACTGAGAAATTTATGTATGCCTCTTTTTAATTCTGGAAATGGGAAAGATTTTGTAGTAATACTGAATTTGCTTATGTTGTTCCTTGTTTTAGTGTTGGTAAAACCAATTATACTATAAATAGAAAATTACTTAACAAAAAGTCTTTTAGAAGTATAAGATACATTATTTCCATTTTATAGGTGGAAAATAATTGTAGCATAGAACCATCAAGGGTATAAGAGATCAAGACTAGACATCTTAATAGTGGTAGTGGAAATTAAATCCTGTCTTCTAATGCTTGCTTACATGATATTCTGTGGCACTGTCTTTTGTAACACGGTGTTACAGTCTGCTTTTCAAGGCTGGAGTGTCATGATAATTTTGATGAGGGAAACTATTTGAGACCTCCACATCCTATCTGTGAGTGATTTGACTGTAGACAGACCTCTACTTGAAAAGAGCTTACTGGACTCACTTAGGCCAACTTGTATCCGTCACGTTTACAAGGCATGTATTGTTTTAAAAAATACAAGTTGAAATCCAGTTACTTGATGTCAAGATTATATCAAAGCTGTTCCATGTCTCAGTGCGTTGTCTGCTGTAAACTCAGGGTTTTAAGTGGATTGCTGTGAGTTCCCTTTATAGCTAGCCTGCCTTTCTCTAGCCTTTATTTATTTAACAAAGTGAGATGATTTTTGCTTTTCTAAACAGCTAAAGCTTTTTGTACCAAAACTGTTTTCAAAACCATTTATCTGAGGGGAATCGTTAGTTTTATTTTTAAAAAAACTTTATACATTTTACTCCTTCTTAAAGTGAAGATATTGATTATAACTGAAAACTTTTTTTGATCATGCAAAGACATTTTACAAACGTTCATTGTACTGTAAACAGTACAATTCTGCATCTGATTTTTTCCAGCCTACCTCTTAGCATTGCCATTGTGCCACGCCATCACTCTCCTTCCTACCTTTCTGAGAAGACAGATAACCAAGTTTGTTAGCAAGTATGTGCTAAGAAGAGAAAATAGGATCTGACTGAGAGTCTAAATGCCTTTCTTCTGGAACAAGTGCATGGTTTTAATGCTGAAGCTGTGTGGCAGCCAATTTAGGTATTCTGGGCCTGAAGCTATGTGCAAGATGAAGTTGCTAGAATCTTTGACCACCAGACAAGTAGAGAGTTACTATACCTAATTACTCCTAATTGAGGAGTCTTGCCACCATGGGGAAGTATTAAGGGAAGAGAAGGAGGGACATAAGCTATAGCACAATACTTCGTAAAACTAGGATTATTCTGCTATTATATTGCATTTACCCTTTAACGTCAACGTCTGTCATTGATTGAATGCCTTCTCTGTGCTAATGCTGTGTGTACATTATCTCATTAAATCGTTATCTGCAGTTGACACGTGTGACACTGAAACTCACAGAGGTTTGATAACTTGCCTATCTGTGGTCACATAGCCTTGGTGGAGCTACAGTTTGACCCCAACTCTATTTAATTCCAAAGCCCATCTTCCTTACCACTTTGTTACACTGAAAATTCTATTCAGAGATAGTGGGTATCAGCACAATTCTGAATCTACAGCCCTGGGGTTGAATTTCTAACACTATACATGTGCGAATTTACAAAATTCGGCTATAACAATGCAAGTTAGGTATCCTGTAGAGTTTATAACATTAAAATGTTTACCAGGATTAATACAGTGTTTCAGAGTTAAAGAAAAGCTCTTTGACATGAAACCATTCCAAAAATTTGGCATGTCATTTAATTAAATTATGCTCAATAATATAAATTTCATAGTACAATGCCCGGGCATAGTAAGTGCTCAATGAGTGGTAGCTATAAACTTAATTTTGTACAGCTAATTGTAAATTAAATTGGATGAATTAACTGTTTCAGTAATTTGAAGTGAAATCTCCTTGGTTTGGGTGTCATTAATTCTCAATTTATGATCATTTGGACAGGCACTAAACTAAAGTTTACATTTGTGCTATGAAGAAAGGTCTTCCTCAGCAGTTTTGCGAGGAGACAGTTTAAAGCTTATTACGAAAACAAACTGTTTCAAACACCCTTGAATGCTTTAGTGTTTCAAAACATTTTCCCCAAAAGAGTTTCCCCTAGTTGAGTGAATTAATGTCGTTAACTACTTACTGTAGTTCTTAGAAATAGTTTTTGAAATATCTAAGAATATTGCAATTTCATAGTTTAATATTTTTACTAATTCAAATCACTCTTTTATTTAGTTAAGCTGAAATAATGTGTTTTTGGTAAATTTGTTTCACATGAGGAATTTCAGCAACATTAAATTGACAGTCTTCACCGGAAAAAAGTGCTTGCTTACAGAGTTCTTTTGTTCTTAATTAGTGCTTTTAAAACTGTGTACTCTAAATCCACTACTGAAGAAATAAAATCCCACATACTAGAGTATGGTGCTAGAACCTTGAAAATCACATCCGTTGGGGAGAGTTACAAAATGTTAGGTTAGTCTTAACTTCATGCCCCTTAGTGTCTGTTTCTACATTGGTGAAATTGAGAAACTAGTCCTGCATTCTTAAACATTGTTGTGATCACCAAGGGAGAAAATATGTCTAAAAACACTTAGAAAATGATTTAAAGTGCTATGTGGTAAGGTGATATTATAGTACTTGATTAAGAGAGCTTTCTTCCAACAACCACGTAACTATTACAAATGATATATAATATGAATGACTTCTCACAAGTTTGTTTTGTCGCTTATATGTACACACAAGTTATTCTAAAAGACAGTACTACTTGGTGCTATATCAGAATGTTTTCCAGAAAGGTGAGTGGCAGTAAATTACATGATCTTTTTGAAATATATAATAACTTTTGTATATGATAAATTTGGGCATTTATACATTTCTCTTATTTCAGCAATTATGCATTATTCAAGTTAGTATTTGGGATTCCTACAATTGAATCCCCTTGATTTCCCTTGGGACAGTAAGTTCCTAATGTTAATCTTCTTACTACTTTCTCCCGTAACTTTATCAGAGGTGGACAATACAGAGGGATTCTCAAAGACCAACAAGATTATGCCTTGAACTATAGGAGTTATAGTCCAGCTTATTTGACCAGAAAGAAAACTTACTAGGCTCGTGGACTAATGGAAACAGCACAGACTGCATCAGCCCTGGGGTTGAATCCCAGCTCTTCACACTTTATTAGTTGTGTGACTTTGGGCCAATCCCTTCATCTTTCATCTCTCACTTTTTTTAATCTATAAAATGGGGATAATAACACCTATCTTACACAGTTGGAGTGAAAATTAAGATATTGCATTTGTAGTGCATATTTCACATATATTAGGTGCTTGTGGGGGAGGAAAAATAATTTTCCCTCTACCCTGTGAGTTCTTAGCTGAGATCCCTGTAAAAAGAAGACCGATTAACAGAAGAAAAACAGAAGTTTATTAACATATATGCCTCATGTATACATGGGAGACACCCAGGGAAAAATGAGTAACTCAAAGAGGTGGCTTTAAAATTCAGGCTTAAATATCATCTTAATAGGGAAGCGGGGGCGGGGAGTGTAGGCTTCTTAGAAGAGTAAGTGACTTTTAGGAAAGCTGCGTGGGCCTTTAGAAGAAGAGATGGGAGGTGTGATAGTTTGTGGCACAGTTTATCTAGGTGTGGTGCCGACTTCTAGTCTCCTCTCCTGTGATAAGTGTCGATCTTCCCTGGTGGATGAAATTCCTGGGGAAAGGATGTATGACAATTGCGTTCCTTTAGGACAGTCTGTCTTTAGGCAGATAAGGGGGAGTTCACGGAAAGCTTCTCTCTGCATTTGCTGTTTTTTCAAGTGTCTATGGCTCAAAATAATCAGTATACCAAAGGAGCATATTTTGGGATGGCGTGTCCTGGACTCCTACAGTCATATTTTGGGGTGGGATATTCTGCTACCCTTCATGCTCATTATGAGTTTTTTTCTTACCTTCCCCATCCTTAGGGGAACTTTGAGAGCGCTGCTGGGCCAGTTCATAGAGTAGTAAGGAGAGATGAATAGACTGTCTTTCCATAGTTGCAGCACTGGAAAATTTTTATTTGCTTAGAATTGAATGTCAAAGCAAACTCAGTTGCCTGCTGATTTTCAGAAGTTTAGTCTATCACTAATTCCCACAGAGATTCTGCTATGCAGCATTGATTTCCCAGCATCAGACTTTGACAATTAAATGCTCTCAAAAACTTTTTTTTGGTTGCAGAAATACATGCTAACACCCTGAGATAGTTTTTCTTATATCAGTACTCTAGAGTTAGAGAATAGCAAAACCAAATTAGCATTAGCCATGAAAATAAAATCTTCCACAGCATTCCTCAAGCCATATTTAGAGCAGAGAAAAATTTAAATGCTACATTCTTTTTTTTTTTGCTTTATAACGTTGTGTAATTTCAGGTGTACATTATTATTTATCAGTTTCTGTATAGACTGCATTATGCTTATCACCAATAGTCTAATTTTTATCCATCATGATATATATGTGCCCCTTTACCCCTTTCACCCACCCCTCAACCTCTTCCCCTCTGGTAACCACTTATCTGTTCTCTTTATCCATGTGTTTGTTTATCTTCCACATATGAGTGAAATCATGTGGTATTTGTCTTTCTCTGTCTGGCTTATTTTGTTTAACATGATACCCTCAAGGTCCATCCATGTTGTTGCAAATGGGAGGGTTTTGTCTTTTTTATGGCTGAGTAGTATTCCATTGTATATGTATACCACATCTTCTTTATCCATTCATCATTTGATGGTCACTTGGGTTGCTTCCACATCTTGGCTATTGTGAATAATGCTGCAATGAACAGGGGTGCATAAGTTTGAATTGTTGATTTCAAGTTCTTTGGATAAATACTCAGTAGTGGGATAGCTGGATCATATGGTAGTTCTATTTTTAATTTTTTGAGAAATCTCCATACTGTTTTCCATAGTGGCTGCACCTGTTTGCATTCTCACCAGCAGTGCATGAGGGTTCCCTTTTCTCCACATTCTCTCCAACATTTGTTATTTTTTGACTTGGTAGTTATACCCATTCTGACAGGTGTAAGGTGATATCTCATTGTAGTTTTGATTGGTATTTCCCTAATAATTAGTGATGTTGAACATTTTTTCATGTGCCTGTTTGCCATCTGTATATCTTTGGAAAAATGTCTGTTCATATCCTTTCCCCATTTTTTGATAAGATTGTTTTTTGTTGCTGAATTGTATGAGTTCTTTGTATATTAAATGCTACATTATCTTAGGAGAGCGTTTAAGATAGTCACAGATTTTACATAATTCTTTCATATAAATTACCTCACATTTGATTCTTATTTCATGCTATTTATAAATATAAATGAGAAATTTAATAAGAAAGTGGTTAAAATACAACATATTTTAAAACTCATGGAAGAAGTTCTCATTTTTGACTTGTATTGCTACATGATCTTAATAGAAATGGAGTGAACACCAGGTAATAATAATCATTAACCAGTCCTGGGTACCAATACCCACCCCCTACCAGACACACACACACACACTCTACCCATTTGATTTCCCATTCTGAAGTAGCCCAGCTCTTATACTTTTTGACTACAAACTTTAAGTTGAGTTTATATATTATAAGCCACTAAATTTGTTTTTAAAATATTTTAAAGTAAATAAGAAAATTTTACCTTGTTACCAGATTCAGAAGAAGATGTTGTTGAAACTCCTGCTGTGCCCCATGATGAACACACACACCAAGAGATAAAGGGCCAGAAAACTCTGGCAACTCCTGCAGTTCGCCGCCTTGCAATGGAAAACAATGTAAGTTTCTTAAGATTTAAATAGGAGATCACATAGAAAGTATATGTTTGCATATATGAAAAATTAGCCAACAGTCCCATGATGAGATGGCTCAAGATGGGATTAAAGAGAACATGAAAATGTCTGTTACTGAAAAGTGAGAGTTGCATAAAAGTACTCATGAGAAATGAGAAGAATATTGTGACCTTATCGCTTATATTAATTGAGGAATGTGGTTTTATTATTCTTTCTTAGAGCCTAATAATTGTCAGGACTACCATTTATCGAGCACTTGTGAATACTAGTGTCTTAGATCAGGTGCCCTAGAAGCACAGCTTGATTTGGGTATATGTAATTGACTGATTGATTGAGAGAGTGAACATCTTTACTTGGAATGAGGGGGGTCGTATAGGGAAGGGAAGAGAAGGGAAATGAACCAGACAAGGATGTGGCCTCAAGGATCCCAGGTTGAGGGGAGAAGCATAAAATTTTACTGACTGGAAACAAGGAGCCTAGCCTTTTGTATTCCCTTTTAGCAGCCAATCAGTGCTGCTTACCCTCCAGGGAAAGGTACCTCTTAGCACTGTGATAAGTGTTAACATATTATCTCATTTCATCAAACTCTGTGAAATAAGGAGGCTATTCTAAGATTTATAGAGTTCAAGTAACTGGTCCAAGGTCACACTGCTGACACAGTGATGGAGCCAGGATTCCGAAGTGAGTCTCTGTGACTCTACAAACCGGCTCTTGTAATCATTATATACTGCCTCAACAATTATTGCCTCCATTATTTGAGCACTTATGAACCAGACACCGGAGACATATTATCTCAAATCCTCCCGGGAACCCTGCAAAGTAGTTTGGATTCTCCCCATTTTGCAGATGAATAAGAGCAGAGAAGTTGATTAAGTTGTCTAAAATCAAGTAAGTAGAGGACCTGGGGATTTGAACACAAATCTGTCTGGTCCAAAAGCCTGAGTTCTCTCCACTGTGCCTCACAAAGCAGGTTTTTTGTTTGTTTATCCGTTTTTGAGAGAAGTAGTTAATTTACAGTGGGAAAAACAAAAGTTTACATTTTGGAAATAGGCAATAAGAGTCATTAAAATGTTCATATCCCTTCAGCTGGTTATCCTGTTTTTGAGGAACTATCCCAAGGAAATAAATAGTTTAGGATCCATTCTTGCAAGTGTTTTATGTAGCCAGGATGGCACATATGTGTTCAACATCAGGGACATGCTTAGGTAAATTATGTTATAAACCCTTAATGAAAATTTATTAGCCATTAAATGTGCTTAAACATGAAGATAATTTAGCATAATAGAAAATAGAAATATTAATATGGAACACTAGATTGTTACGGGCATCAGATGAATGATCTCATATATTGCTTTGAAAACCATAAAGCATTTTACCAATGTTTTTTCTTAGTTCTATAGAAGGACTACCTGTAGAAATACATGATTTGGCTTTCCTTTACCACTTCCTAAGGATGTGTATAATAACTAGATTATTTGCATAATTACTAGAAATTAAGCAGTAGATCTCTTATTGTAAATCACCTTTTTTTTTTTTTTGCAGTTTGCATATTTAGGAATTGAGTTTGTTTGAAATTAAAAACCAATGCCACTTACAGTTGTTTGTAACTACTTAAAAATTATTTGTTTAAATTCTCAGAGTTCATTTGTTATAAACTAAATGTCTGACGTGATAAAGTCCTTTATTCTTTTGAAGTCATCCTTAGAGATGCACTAATGCAACGGAAGCAGATAATTAACCCTGAGAAGTTAACTAGTACACGCTGTGTGTGAGGATATCATCCAAGCTTTTGTGTCTTTTTATTTAAGTAGAATTAAATTTTGTGAGAATATTTGATCTCTGTAACCAAACATAGAAAATGATTAAATAAAGCCAGATCATATATGTTTCCAAAAATTATCATGAGTGTCTAGTGGAAAGTGGAACTATGTCATCTATGGTTTATTCTGTAGAAAGCAATAATAAAACTTATGTATTTGACCCTTGGGCTGAGGAACTCACATTCCAAATACAATGTCTTAGAAAAGTTAATTTCAGTGTTTTGTACTGATCTTTCTAAAAGAACCATCAGAAAAAAACTTATTTGAGAGAGCTTTTGTATGATGATTATCTTAACTATCTGGTAACCAGGGTCAGAAACATCGGTCTACATTTGTTAGTGTTTAACTCTTCTTTAAACTCTTAGTTCTCTGTCTTCTTACGTAGTCTGCAAAAATAGAAAAAATCAAATAAGAATTATGCAAGAAATTTTAAAATAGTTGACTGTTTAAAAATGTAAGTTTTCATAAGTAGCTATGGGTTATCTACAATGTAGATACTGTATTGTTAACCCATAAAATTATATACATATATATAATCTCTATCCCTCTCCAGCCTTTGTGAAACTGCCTTTTTCAGGGGAAAGCAATTCATTTTCTCCCTACCACCCTCGGCCCTCTTCATATTTTTTAAGTAAATTTTTAAAAAGGAAAAATAGGGCTGGCCCCAGTGGCCTAGCGGTCAAGTTCAGCATGCTCTGCTTCGTTGGCCCAGGTTCCGTTCCTAGGCATGGACCGACACCACTTGGTTAGCAGCCATGCTGTGCTGGTGGCCCACATACTAAAAAATAGAGGAAGATTGGCACAGATGTTAGCTCAGGGCAAATCCTCCTCAGCACAAAAAAAAAAAAAGATTTTTGCATTGTTACCACAGGAGCAAATGAACAGTATGTACAAAAGGAACCAATGATTAAGTATGAAGAGTATCTATAGTTCATAGCATTCTGTTAAGATAATGAAAATATTATTTCCTTATACTAGTTTATTGGGTAGAGGTACTTTTTTGCCTTCAATTCATTAAATTCCATTCAGAGACCTTAATGATGAATTTTTTTATTTTTAGGAAGTTTTATTTTTAGCATTAAAATTTGTCATTTTTTAGATTAAGCTGAGTGAAGTTGTTGGCTCAGGAAAAGATGGCAGAATACTTAAAGAAGATATTCTCAACTATTTGGAAAAGCAGACAGGAGCTATATTACCTCCTTCACCAAAAGCTGAAATTATGCCACCTCCACCAACACCAAAAGACAGGACGACACCTATACCAATATCAAAACCTCTGGTCTTCACAGGCAAAGACAGAACAGAACCCATAAAAGGTAATAATAACAGTAATGTAAGGTAACAGTGTAATTTATTTGGAGAAAGCTACGTCTATAGAGCCACATATATAATATGGTGTTTTCAGTTCTTACTGAAGGGAAAGTTGATGTTCAGCGTATAATTTTTTTAATGATGAAATATCAGTTTTTCCAGGGAAAGCTTCAGCTTATACTGTTAATTTCTGAAGAGTAATATGTTAGCAGGTTTCTTGGACTATAAACTTGAATATGGATAATTGTTCTGTTTGGAGACACACTCAGGATATTTTAAATGTTCATTATTTTTAGTTGGCTTTCAAAACAGCTACTTCTCATTTGTTATTTATAAACTCTTAGCATGATTAGCTTCCAGAAGAGTGACTTTGCAAGACAGCCGTTAGGGAAATACATGGGTTGCATCCTTTTGAAGTTTTCATGCATCACAGCATTGAAGACACTTACCTGTCGTATTATTACACTTGATACTAGGTGTGCTGCAGTCAGTGAAATTAGTGGCTTTCGAGTTATGTAATGAAGATGGTAGCTCCAAGAGGAAGAGCTTAATTGAGAGTAAACAACATTAGAGAAACTTCTATTTTAGTAAAAAAGAGTATTAAAGGATTTAAGAATTTTAAAATATGTATATATTAAATGTTTTCCAGGCTTTCACAAAACGATGGTCAAAACTATGTCTGCAGCCCTGAAGATTCCTCACTTTGGGTATTGTGATGAGGTTGATCTTACTGAACTGGTTAAGCTGCGAGAAGAACTAAAACCCATTGCTTTTGCTCGTGGAGTTAAACTCTCCTTCATGCCATTTTTCTTAAAGGTGAGATTTCAGACAAGTCTTGAGTAGGATCCTTAAATTTTGCTTTGTAAATCTGCAATGTATTAGCTGTGGGTTTGAATAAAAATGTTACTTCTCACCATATCACATAGTTAGAAAAATATGTAAGTACACTCTTTCTTTGTTTTATAAAAATTTATAAAATTGAAATTTCTGTGTCATGTTTTTATCTACTTCTCTCTTTAAGCTGGGTAAGGATTTTCCTGCCAGTTAGGTAAAGCCTGTAATTCTGAAAGCACCCCTCCAGCAAAGTCCTTATTTCAACAAAAGTGAGACTTGGTATTGATCTTGTGTGTCACCAACATGTATTTACTTTCATTTATTCAACAACCATACTGAGGCTTCCGAGAATCATTTCTAGTATGAGGCCTTAGAACGAATGTAAAATGGAATAAGACCATCAGCTGACCTTGAGCAGCCCACCGTCTAGCTCACATTAACCACTATTTATGAAGCAGCTACTGTGTGCCAGACCCCGTACCAAGCATACTGCATCCATGATCACTTTTAATTCTCAGAATAACCCTGACATGTAAATATTGTTATCCCCACTTTCCGTTTAAGGAAATGGCTCAGAGGGGCCGGCACCACTTGGTAAAAGCCATGCTGTGGTAGGTGTCCCACATAGAAAGTAGAGGAACATGGGCATGGATGTTAGCTCAGGGCCAGTCTTCCTCAGCAAAAAGAAGAGGATTGGCAGCAGATGTTAGCTCAGGGCTAATCTTCCTCAACAAAAGAAAAAAAAACAACTTACCAATTGGGAGAAGATATTTACAAATCATATACCTCTGATAGGGGACTAATATCCTAAGTAGATAAAGAACTCATATAACTCAACAACAAAAAAACAACAAGCCAATCAAAAAATGGGCAGAAGATCTGAACAGATATTTTTCCAAATAAGATATGTAGATGACCAACAGGCACATGAAAAGATGCTCAACATTACTGATTATTACGGAAATGCAAGTCAAACCACCATGAGATATCACCTCACACCTGAAAGGAATGGCTATAATTAACAAGACAACAAATAAAAAGTGTTGGAGAGGGTGTGGAGAAAAGGGAACCTTCTTACACTGCTGGTGGGAATGTAACTTAGTACAGCCACTGAGGAAAACAGGATGGAAATTCCTCAAAAAATTAAAAATAGAGCCACCGTATTATCCAGCTGTTCCACTTCTAAGTATTTATCCAAAGAATATGAAAACACTAATTTGAAAAGATACATGTACCCCTATGTTCATTGCAGCATTATTCAAAATAGCCACAATTTAAAAACAGCTGCAGTGCTCATCAACAGATGAATGGATAAAGAAGATGTGGTATATACACAGTGGAATATTACTGAGCCATAATAAAGGTGAAATCTTGCCATTTGTGACAACATGGGTGGACCTTGAGAGTATTATGCTAATTGAAATAAGTCAGATGGAGAAAGCCAAATACTATATAATTTCACTCATATGTGGAAGGTAGAAAAACAACAACAAACAATAACACATAGATACAGAGAATAGATTGGTGGTTACCAGGGGGAAAGAGGCTGAGGAAGGGCAAAAGGCATGAAGGGGCACATGCATATGGTGATGGATGGTAAACATGAGATGTAATAGACGTCAACAAATGAGAGATCTGGGCTATATTACGGCTATAGAGAGTCAGCTGTAGAGACATAGCAATTGAAACACGTGGAGGAGAGCACCCAAACTGTGTTTGAATGAGAAGAAAAGAAGGCTAAGAGTTTTACATCAAAGTTTAAGGGGTAGGTAGAAGCTGAGTTGGCAACGACATGGAAGAGGGTGAGTGAGGTCAGTGGTCTGACCATAGGAGAACCAGGAAAGAGTCACTTAGAAGTATATCTACTGTGATACAACAAACCACTCCCAAATTTAATGGTTTGAAAGAACAGTCACTTATTATTTACCTTGAGTCTACAGGTGAAACAAGACTAGTCTGCTGATCTTGCCAGAGCTCGCTCATGTCTACAGACAGCTAGTATGTTGACTAGGGGCCTGCTGATGTAGGATGGCCTTGGCAAGGCTGACCATTTGTCTTCTGTTTGTCTCACTTGTCTCCCCAGTATACAACCTATGTGTGGTCTCAGTACTGGTAAGGATGAAGAGAGGAAGCAGATTTTAAGTACTTTTTCCAAGCTCTTCTGCATGAGTTTGTTCTTAACTCATTGACCAAAGCAAGTCACGTGACTAAGCGCAGAGTCAGCTTGCCGAGAGCGTGGATGCGGAGAGGCACAAAAGATTGGGGCCGTTGATTCAGCCTCTCACACCAAGAGAGAAGGAAAAAGCTTTAAGAGGGGAGTAGATAAGGGTCCTGTGTCACAGAGGTTGACTAGGAGAAGGGATGGAAACAGGCTATTAGATTAGTAATCAAGAGGTCATGAGTGGCCTTGGCTGGAACTGATTGAATAAAGTATTGTTGAGGTAGAAGCTTGGTTGCAGTTAGTTGGGGAATGAATAGAAATTGCAGAAGAGGAGACACTAAAAAAATCTGGTGAAAGGCAGACAGGGCGCAGGTACAGGGCCTGGTTAAGGTGGTGGTTTGCGGGGAATTGAGGAAGCTTCCACCTGCCCCCTGTCCTCCTGCACATCCTCAGGGAGAAATTGAGCAGATGTGTGGGCTGAGGGAAAGAACTGGAAAGTGGAAAGTTAGAAATATGTGAGTGGGAACAATTGTTGGAGCAAGGCCCTGGCGTTGGGGGAAGAACAAGAGGAAGACCCCGGTGGAGAAGTTAGCCTTGAGCAGGAGATCACTATCTCTGTGTTTCGGACTGGGTTCCCTCACTGCTGCCTGGTGACATCTGTTTAAAGCGAAGATAGACCAGCTCTTAATATATTGAATTTGTCTTATTATTGTTTTCCTTCATTGTTCCAGTCTGAATGAAATATCAGATGTTTATTTTGAAAATAAAATTTAGTAGGCTTTATTTGTTTTAAAGTAACATTTTTTTCTGCCCATGTAAGTTTCAGAGCATTTGGAAAATACTACAAAGTGTAGTACAGGGAAAAAGATGACCTGTGATCGATGGACACACACCTTGTTTTTTGTTTGTTTTTCTTAAAATTTGGATTATACTCAAAACAGTGTTTTTATTTGTAACACTTTAATTAACCTTAGCTATGGATTTTTATATGAAGAAGATTAAAGTTGCAGTTATCAAATCAAATGCTTGATAAAACTTTCCTAACTGTCTAGTTCAAGGATATGACTTCTTTTTTCTGTCAAGGCCACTAACCCACAGACCAAAATAACACTTAACACAATTCATATAAAGAACTCTTAAGGGGCCGGCCCCATGGTGCAGCAGTTAAGTGCACACGTTCCACTTCGGTGGCCCGGGGTTTGCTGGTTCGGATCCCAGGTGCAGAAATGGCACCACTTGGCAAAAGCCATGCTGTGGTAGGCGTCCCACATATAAAGTAGAGGAAGATGGGCATGGATGTTAGCTCAGGGCCAGTCTTCCTCAGAAGAAAGAGGAGGATTGGCAGCAGTTAGCTCAGAGCTAATCTTCATCAAAAAAGAAAAAGAAAAAGAACTCTTAATTAGACTAGATGAGGCCAGTGGGAGAGGGAATTCTTTTTAAGAACAATCTTAAGCATTTTTATTTTTCCATTTTCTTAGATTTAATATAAGGCATAACAACTGAATGCAATGTGTGAACCTTGATTGGATCCTGGATGGGCAGAGAAACAGCTATAAAGAACATTTTGGGGACATTTAGGGAAATCTGAGTATGGACAGAAGAGGAATGGTACTAGTAAGAGAAAAACGGGAAAAAGCAGAGATTAAGGGAGAAGGTGGCCGAGCGGGAAGACAGATGTGATCCATCAGGGAGACGGGCTCTCAAGTAAATGTTCACGCCAGCTCTGCCCTTCACTCGGCCAAGATGCCAGGTAGAACACCGGCCTCTGATGGTCAGCGCACTTGGAAGTCCTTCTCTCTTGTTCTTTTCACACAGGGAAATAGCTTACTTACCGCCTTGTTGAACTACAGGTTTATTTCTCATGGAAATCTTATGACGCTACATGTAAGTGAGGAAGTCACGTAGAATTTAGACATTCTCTTGGTAATTTGGTCAGTCTGTCCAGTTATTTTGCAAATCTTGATGTTTACAAGCTATCTGACTACTTTATCTTTTATCCTTAACTGATTAGGGTGGCCTAGTTCCACACTGCCTGGAGGTGACAGCGGGAGTAAGGCGCCTAAGTACATGGAGACTTGAAGTTAAACTCAGCGTGAATAAGAGTTCTCTCCCTCCCTCCTTTACGCTTCTTCTTATTGCTTCGAGTCCTGTCTCCTCTCTGAGGGAGACGTGCTAAAGTTGCATTCTCTTTCTGTCAAACAGGCTGCTTCCTTGGGATTACTACAGTTCCCTATCCTTAATGCCTCTGTGGATGAAAGCTGCCAAAACATAACATATAAGGTTGGCTATATGTTGTGAAAATGTTCTTGTTATAAATAGAAGATGGTGCGAATGTGCTTGTCTGTTAGAGAAGCTCCTGTTGTACCTCACATAGTGATCTTTTTTAAGCTAGAATTAAAGGTATGGAGTAAAACATTAGACCGAAGTATAATTTGTCGTTATTGTTGGTTTTACTGGTTAATGATGATACTGTTCGGATATGCAGATTGCCATTTTTAAGCTCTTTTGATTTTCTGCTTAAAATGATAAAAATATATGCCTGTGAGGCAACGGGATATGTTACCCATCCTACACACCCTTCCCTCAAAAAGAATGGCTCCTCTCAAAAAGGAAGTCCTGCAGTTTTTAAAATGAGAATAATCTAAATGAGAAGAGTAATGAAAGTTTGAATTCCATTTGAGTGAACTCTTTTCTTGGAGTGAAAGTTTGTTAAGACTGAAAACTCTTTTGGAGATGCTGGTCCTTAATTATATTTCTCACTAGAAATATATAAGCAGAAAGTGAGCTTAGATATTCTAATTCTGAGGGGCTGCATCTAAAATCTTCCCATATGATTAATATGTTTTTCTGATTAAGTATATACTTGTTGCAAAAAATTCAGACAAGAAAATAACGATGTGTACCTTCAATCCCATGACCCTAAGATAACTCACTGTTTATGTTGAGATGTTCATCCTTTCAGCATTTTATTTTTAAAAAATATATGAGGGGCTGGCCCAGTGGCGCAATGGTTAAGTTCGCACGTTCTGCTTTGGTGGCCTCGGGTTCGCTGGTTCAGATCCCGGGTGCAGACCTGGCACTGCTTGGCAAGCCATGCTGTGGTAGGCTTCCCACATATAAAGTGGAGGAAGATGGGCACGGCTGTTACCTCAGGGCCAGTCTTCCTCAGCAAAAAGAAGAGTATTGGTGGCAGATGTTAGCTCAGGGCTAGTCTTCCTCAAAAAAAAAAATAGAGTTATACATTTTATTTAACTTTTAATGTTATAAAAAATTTTTCTTTTAACTTTTTTCTTTTTCATTTACTATATTATGGACATCATTACATGTCAATAAATACAGCTTTGTTATTTATTTAGCTATGACCTATTGATACACGTTTTGATTGTTTGCAGTTTCTCAAACCTACAATCTGAATTCAACATCCCTGTGTATCTCTACATACTTCTGTATTTATCTCCTTAGCACAAATTTTTATAAATATTGATGTTTATTGTTAAATGTTCTCCAGAAAGTGTATAGCAGCTTACATTTCCACTAACAATGTATGGAAATAGCTTGTTGCCCTATATTCTTACCAACAAAAAAAATTGTATTTCTCAAAAAAATCTTTTAAAAATCCTTTAAACATTATTTAAGTCATCACTAATCTGGTGAAATAGTTCTTGGTAATTCTATTTGTAAGACAGTGACAGTTGATCCTTTCTTTCCCATTAGCTTATGAAAAGGCCTACTGTTTGTCTTTTTTAGGCTTCTCATAACATTGGGATAGCAATGGATACTGAGCAGGGGTTGCTCGTCCCTAATGTGAAAAACGTTCAGATCTGTTCCGTATTTGAGATTGCCAGTGAATTGAACCGCCTCCAGAAATTGGGCTCTTTGGGTCAGCTCGGTACCACTGATCTCACAGGAGGAACGTTTACTCTGTCCAACATTGGATCAGTGAGTAATAGTAATGTTCAAATTCATAAACCATAACTTAAGATTTCTATTCATATTTAAAAATATAAAATTTCTTTTGGGGGCCAGCCTGGTGATGCAGTGGTTAAGTTCATACATTCGGCTTTGGGGGCCTGGGGTTCGCCGGTTCAGATCCCAGGTGTGGACCTAGGCACCACTTGTCAAGCCATGCTGTGGCAGGCATCCCACATATAAAGTAGAGGGAGATGGGTATGGATGTTAGCTCAGGACCAGTCTTCCTTAACAAAAAAAAAAAAGAGGAGGATTGGCGGCAGATGTTAGCTTAGGGCTAATCTTCCTCAAAAAATTAGATAAATAAAATTTCATTTGTCCCTCAGAAGCTTAATCTTTCTACTCTTCCTTTTTTATTTTTTAGATTGGTGGTACCTATGCCAAACCAATAATACTGCCGCCTGAAGTAGCAATTGGGGCTGTTGGATCAATTAAGGTGTGTATATTAAATAATTGAAAAAAGAGTTTAAGCAGATTGGGCGAGAAAACACAAAGAGTAACCATTTCTGAGTTTTCCCCTTGCTTTGTAGGTTTGAGTATGACATTTGAGTCGGTAAGCCAATTATTTCTTACCAAGAACTAGGTCTGCAATTCCAGTGGCTCCCTCTATGTGTAGTAAATGGTGCTGATCTGGATTGTTTCTGTGTGGATCAATCATTATGGATAATGCCAGGCGAAGGTGTGAGTCTTTATGGATAATCATAAATATAGCCAATTTGCTTCTATCAAAATATCTTTATTTCAGAATACCAAAGAATAATAGTAAGCCAATCCAAATTATTATTTGTAACACAGTGAGACCCCATTTAGAGCATTTTTTTCTCAAACTTTACTCTGTTCAAGAATTACTGGAAGTGTTAGTTTAAAATGTAGATTTCCTGGCCTTGGGAACAGAGACCCCAGAACTTCCCTTGTAAACAAAGAACCCAGGTGGTTCCAACACAGGTGATTTGTGGCCATGTTTTAGGAGACAGTGACTTGGAATAAGAGTTGCAATGATTCTTAACTCTGGCTGTGCATTAGAATCATCTGGGTTGCTTGAAAAAACTGTCCAAGCTCACCATATACCAACTGCATCAGAATTTGGGGGGATGAGGCTTGGGCATCTCTACTAACAGGGTGGAGAATCACCAGCATTCAAACAACAAGGTCCTGGAACCATTTCCACACCGCCATTGTTAAATTAACCTTGATTTGGGTCTTCACATTTGCAAAAGAACCTTTCTTCTTCTCTTCATTTATAATGCTTCCACATGTCTTTTGTAAGTTTCTTACTTTCATCCCAAACCCTCCACAGACATTCTCACTCGGCCATTGATTTACTCTCCAGCAGACCGCACTTTAGCTGCTAAGTGACTCCCTCTTCCTGGGATCTGCTTCTCCTTCTGGCACACAGAGGAGATAAGGAGAGAAGAACAAAACAGCAGGATGCTGTTCCTTCCACCAGGAGTGTCTCTGAATGGTGGCATCTCTAGCACTCATTCTTCTCCGAACCAGAGTTCAACATTCGATTCCCACAAAATTCTGACTTTCTAGTTTCCAAACCATCATGCCTGTGTGATGAAGTTTTGTTTTTCTTTTTCCCTAAAGAGATTTATTTTCTTCTGAATTGTATGTATAAGTCTGTGATCATGGTAAAATATATATAACATAAATTTACCATTTTAACCATTTTTAAGTGTGCAGTTCAGAGGCATTGGGTACATTCACGTTGTTTGCAACCGTCACCACCATCCAGCTCCAGAACTTTTTTATCACTCTGAACTGAAACTCTCTGTACATACCACGTATGTTTATCTGCTCATCTATAATGAATATTTGGGTTGTTTCCATTTTTTGGCTATTATTAATAATGCTGCTATGAACATTGGTGTACAAATATCTGTTCAATAGATGCGCTTTTACAGAATCGTTTTACCCATGGTTTCTTCAAGGCATGAAGCGTAGTTCTTAGAGTTTAAATTTTCATAGTGACTTAATGTAACTAATCTTTGTTGGGTAAAGACAAATGGTATTTAATTCCTTTCTCCCTTTGTGTTATCTCTCCTTTGCTATTTTCTGTTTTCACTATAAATTTTAAACTCCTTGTTGCTAAATGGTTTAAGTCGCTAGAACCTCCCCGTCACTCAGTTCTCAGTCCTTGTCTTCCTTGACCTATTAGCTGCACTTCAGACAGTTGATCAATCCCACCTCTTTGGAAAACACTCTTAACTTTGACTTGTAGAAGACCTCACTTTTCGGGCTTTCCTCCTACCTGCTGTACCTCCTCATCTCCCAATCTCTAAACATTGGGGTATCCCAGGACTCGCTCTGGCCCTATTCTTTATTAGATCCAGTCTCATGGCTTTAAATACCATTTATACACTGATGACTCTCAAGTCTATGTCTCCAGACTGGACCAAGTTCAAAGGCAAAGTGACTGCAGTGGCCTCCATGGTCCTACGCTGATGCTCTCAGTGTGACCGGGGACCAATGTCAGGCCATGACTGTTGTATCCGGGCTGTGCGGATGGTAGGGCTTACCAACTTTCACGGCAGTTTGACAGAGTGATTTTATGTTTATTGAATCTAATAAGAAGAAGTTAGGGCTTGTATTTTGTGTATCTTTTTAAATTTCATTTTTTAAGTAATTCACTTTTAATATATTTTTTAAAAATAGCTTGCAATGGATTAGAATTTTTTTTAAAAAAAATAGGTCCTTTACCAAAGACAGACTGAGAACTATTGCTCTTAACAAAGGGCCCCACCCTCACCCGGCTCCATCTGTGACCTCAGCTCCCACCACAGCCCTGCCCCTCCACAGCAGCCGCCCTGCCTCCTTTACCGGTCCTCCAGCACTTCAGTCACATGTGCCGTCTGTCTCTGTCTCCCGGTGTCCATCTGGCTTGTTTCCAGTGAGGAAGCCTTCTTGCTGAGGCTTTCCCTGCCCACTCTGTCAAAAATAGGCCACCTCTCCTCTACTTCGCCTTCTGCCTAACAGCTTCATTTTTTCATTTGCACTTTTTACTGTCTAACACACTATACACTTTACTTATTGATCTTAATTGTCTGTCTCTGTCCATTAACATATTAGCTCCAAGAGGGCAAGGATTGTTATTTGTCCACTGCTTTATTCCCCAAATCTAGAATATAGTTGGTACATAGTAGGTGATCAATAATCATTTGTTAAATAATTGAAATCTGAGGTGAAATTTACTGTACGTGTGGAAATTGTATAGGGGGCAGGAAACACCTCGGAGGAACTCTGAAAGCTTGAGGCACGTACTCACAGAGATGGAAAAGTAGCAGCTGGCATTTTCAAAATTCATTTGGGGTGCCCGTCTCCTCTCTGTTGCAGGGAGGGGCGTTTGCCTAATCTTTCACCATTGCTGTTGCTAGAGCTTATGCTTTGAGCAAGTGAACGTTGACTCTTGGTTCTTTTCCTTATTTCTAGGCCCTTCCCCGATTTAATGAGAAAGGAGAAGTATATAAGGCACGGATAATGAATGTGAGCTGGTCAGCCGATCACAGAATTATTGATGGTGCTACAATGTCACGCTTCTCTAATTTGTGGAAATCTTACTTAGAAAACCCAGCTTTTATGCTACTAGATCTGAAATGATGATTGATAAGACATCTTTGAGCTTTTTGAGCTTCCAAAGAATATGTGGAACCAGCTGTGCCAGCACATGTCCTCCATTACAATTTGTATTATAAATGATTTGTATTGTATAATTAAGGTTTTAAGGCACAATATTTATCACTAATCTGTTAGATTTTTTACTGAAAATGAATAATAGTGGGATAGGTCTCCTGGGGCTGTCACATTTTATAGGTCATAGTTTGACTTCTTAATATGGTACTGAGGTCTTTGTGTCAAAGGATTGAAACTGGCAAGAACAACCAAATTAATATCACTAAAAGACAGATAGCCATATACAGTATTTGCTCTTTTTTTCTTTCTTTCTTTTAAATTGACTCTTTTTTCCTTTTTTTTCATTTTTCTTTTTGGTGAGGAAGATTGGCCCTAAGCTAACATCTGTTGCCGATCTTCTTCTTTTTTTTTTTCTCACCAAAGCCTCAGTACATAGTTGTATACTCTAGTTGTAGGTCATTCTAGTTCTTCTATGTGGGATGCCACCACAGCATGGCTTGATGAGCAGTGTGTAGGTCTGTGCCCAGGATCTGAACCTGCAAACCCCAGGCCGCCAAAGCAGAGCATGTGGACTTCACCAGTCTGCCACAGGGCTGGCCCCCTAAATTGACTCTTAATGAAACGTTTCAATTACACTTAGTTGGGAAAAGGAATTTATATATAAAAATATTTTCCATTTCCCCACAATAACGCTAATTGTTGTATAAAATAAGTGCAATTACGCTCAGCTTTTAAGATATCCAGGAGTATGTGGCTCTGTAGAGATTATCATCTGTAAATGTCTTATTTATATAAATTAATATCTTTTAAAGGGGAAAATTATAAGCAGATCTTAAAAATGCCCAATTATAGTTTTATAACCAGTAAGGCTATTAAAGGTGTTTGTTTAAAATGGATATACTTTTAGAATGTTAGTGTCTTGATAGGGAAAAAAACTTCATCTTTGCAAACTTGCTTCATGTAAGGAAGGTACTTTAAATGTAGCAGCCACTGACTTACATTCAGGAATCCACTGCCTTTTAACTTTTTAGACTGTAAGCTAAAAACTAGGAGGGGAGAAAAAATTAAGGTCTATTCCATTCTCCACATCCTAAGTTGGAATGTAAATAGGAGGAGAGACAGGAGTCTAATCAGTAATTATGGACATTATAATAAAATAATAAATTTTATACAGAAATGAAGGTATCAGCGTGATCATTTTGTTAGAGGCCCACTTTAATCAGAAATAGTATCAAAATTAATATATTCCAACATTTTGATTTGCATATGGAAATTAGGTTGTTTCTAATATTGTCTGTTTGAAAACTGTATGTTCAAGTGAAGTTTAATGACAGAAAAAAAAGTGTTTTAATGTCTGCTTGATTGTTTTCAAAATGGAAATAGTATTTAAATGAGAAAATAATGGATCAAATGAATGTGATTTTCAAAGTTCAGATAATATGGAGAGTTACAAAGAAAAGAAAATCCTCTATAATCCTACCACTATGAATATTTTGATCAATGTATCTGTATACATAGCTATTCTTTTTATAAAAATGAGCTCATACTATAGCTACTATTTTATAATTTGTTGTTTTTAATTTAACATTATATTATGGGTAAGTTTACATGTCAATAAACAATACCACACTATCATACTTTAAAATGGCTGTGTAATATTCTATTGTGTGTATTTATTATACATTTAAATATTAAACATCTACTGTATACCAAGCATGGTGGTAAGCACTAGGCACACAGCGCCCGCCCTCGTGGTCCCTGCCTTCATTGGGCTTACAGTCTAGTGGAGGAGACAGATATTAAATAATCATAAAAACAAAAATATAATGACACGTCTCAGTAGGAGAAAACAGGTTGCCATGAGAGCATGTAGCAGAGGTTGCTGGTCTGTCTGAGTGGATCAGGAGATGGATGTACCACAATTTGACCAGTTCCCTATTGACGACATTGGCAGCATTTTAAATGAAGAACAACGTGATCAGCAAAAATTTCCCCCTCACTTAAAGAACGTGAAAACTAGGACAATCAGGAGTCCTGAAATGAGTGTCTGATATATTTCCCTGAAGGTCCAACATCATTGGCTCGAGATGTTCTTTACGTCCCCAAAATAACCCTTGAGCTGTCTTTTCTAGCCCAACCCCCCGCCATTACCATCTTCTCTTTAGTCTCAGCCACTGAGAATTCAGCAAAGCATTTGTTTCTGCTGTGTAGGACCTTTAGGATGGGAGGATGCCCTGGAGGGAATCCACAGGGCTCAACACAGCGGAGGGCGGGCGGTGGGTGATACAAGGCTTTTGCCTTATTCCTAAAGGTTGAAATTAAAGGGCAGAAGCTGGGAAATTCAAGTCCTTCACTAATGTTTCTGGAGGTTGGAAGGTGCTATATGTTCATGGGGGAGAAACAAAAATTATTGCTGGGCGTAGCCAACAAGAAAATCAAGGTTCAGTATATTATGCAGAGCATTTCTCTGATTTTGAAAAGGAAGCACAAAAGGGAAGGAAGTTTGAAGGACAGAAGCCAGAATTGCTATTAATTTCCATTTTAGAGATCAAAATCTACCTAATGTTGAAGGATTTCAAGAAGTGGTTATGTAGGAAGAAGAGAGTGAAAGGGACAGACTCTTTGTCCGGGAAGCCCACAGGCATCTTTGGGCATTTCCCAGGGCTTGCCAGTGAAAGTGGATCCCAAAGATCATTTGATGGATTTCTATGCTGACTTCTAAGTAAACTACAGTTTGAGAAAGGGATCCTGGAGATCGGTGCTGCCCTCCAATACCAGGAGTAAAAACCTTTCCTTGAAGTGTTCAAAAACTTTTTTAACATTCACTCTGTAATTGATTAATTCATTCATTTTGCACATATTGATTTACTGTGTATTCAGTTCCAGGCCCTGGGATGGATATTGTGGATAAAGATAAGATAGAGGAAGTTTCTGCCCTCTCAGCACGAGCTTCGGCCAGTGATTAAACACTTCACCAGAAGCGGGTCGGTGCCAGCAACATGCGCAAGAGCCGTGCTTTTAGAGTTGATTGGTACTTCCAGTCAGTTCTGAGTGGTGGTTTTGCTCCTTCTCTGTAAATTGTCTTTTCTTGCCGAGGTTGGATCGTTGTGTCTTTCCTTAACTCTGGAGCCCTGCCTCACAAATCCTGCTTCACAAACCACACATCGACTAGTAGGATAGGATCTATCCTTGGGCCACACAAGGCCAAGCTGTTCAAGTTCTTTAACAGGTTATGGTTCAGGTGTCACTTTTCATGGGGCATACACCCATGTAAAACCAGACCATTTAGGTGCAATATGGGAGACCCATGCCGTCGGAGCATCATACTTTCAGAACGTACATAATGCAGCTTCTAATTAAAGTACCGTCAGTGAGTCATCTAGCCTACAGGCTTGCCACAGAGTGGTAGTGAGGGAAAAATTGAGACAAATAATTATAATAGTGTCAGACCTCACTAACGCTTTACTTATATTAATTCATTCAGTCTGCTCAGCAACCTTATGAGGTAGGTGCTGTGATTATCCCTATTTTAAAGATGAGGAAACTGAGGCACAGAGTTTAAGTAATTAGATGTGTGCAGATTAGCATACTCTGAAAAAGTATAAAAAACTAGTATAGCTCACTTCATGTTCCACGTGCCTGGATTGTCCATGATTTTATGCTGTTTGAGGAGCAGGTATTATTAGGCTAAGAGGAAGAGGTTTTATATGTCCTTGGGGTCTTGGCAGTTTGAAATGCTCCCTGAAGGCCCTGGATTCTCCCGTCACTGATGGGAAGGGTTCTTGGTGTTATGAATTCCCTGCAGCAGTAGTAACATGATGTTAGTTCATCTCAGAACAGGATCCCACCGACCTTCTCCTGTTCTCTCTTATCGAGCCCTCCTTTACATATCGGAACCCAACTGTAGACGAGCCGGCCACTACTGGCTTGTATACCAGAGTACTCGTACTCTGGTATTCTCAGAGTATGGCATGCTTCTTTTAGAAATGAGGGTAAAAACCTGAGGTTGCGTTCAGTGACTCTGCCTGCGGGGGCCATCACAGTTGTCCTTGGTGGTCTGCAACAGAGCACGAGGACAATGTCATAAGCTTCAAGAGATGATCAAAGGAAATCCTGAGGCTTCCAGAGGAAGGGATCAGGGCCTCAGTCCTTGAGGTTTATGCCTTATTTGCCCAGATGCCAGTTTTTCCTATGTACAAACACTCAAACACCAGAAAGAGATAAGCACAGGATTCAGGGTTCACAAGACACTCTTATGCTCTTTGTTGTCCTAAGCTAGCATCACAATGAACTTCTCTCCATGATACCGACCCTGATATCAGTTTCCCCACATTAAACCCCGCATAGATGGGGTTAAAACCAAAACACTCATTCCCTGCTTACTCTCTGGCTTCCTGGCTCCAGAATCCACTATCCTCCATGGAGACAAACACCGTCAAGGACAAGCACCTGGACTATCTCCTCCCGCAAAGAGATACGGGCTGGTGGGAAAGCTGCTGACCAGCAAGGTCATGAGCTCCCTCCTCTCTGCAAGTGTCTCAAGGACAAAGACAGGCTGGTGGGAAAGCTCCAACCAGCAAGGCCATATGCTTCCCCTCCCCTACCTAAACCCCAAATAAAAACCCTTCCTTTTAGCTTTTCGGGGAGTTTGGGATTTCAGCGTTAGCTGCCCTCTCTCCTTGCTCAGCGCTGTGCAGTAATAAAGTTCCTTCTTTCTTCCACCACACCCGGTGTCAGAAATTGGCTTGCTGCGCAACGGGTGAGCGAACTCACTTCAGGTTCAGTAACATCCAGTCCCTCAAAACAGCATGCAGTTTATTTCCTCCTTCCACTTTGCTGGGCCTGCTCCTCCACTCCGCACTCCCCCAGAAGAAAACCCAGAACAAAAGTTGCTGTTTTCTTTAGACCTCCTCTGACTGCACCTCCGTAAATTTGAATCAATGCTTTTGTTTCTCTCTCTCTCCTGCTTGGCCCATGCCTCGGGCAGGACTCATGCAGCGACGGAGCTAGGTGAGTACGTCTGTCTCTGCTGCTGGACTGTGAACTCCCTCAGTAGCCCGAGCTCAGTTGCCTGGTGCTCAATATGTGCCGGTTGACTTAGCAAGAAATCTACGCCCTTGATTTGATTCTGTTTTTTATGAAGTCCTAATGCAGCGTGAAGCACAGCCAACATCCCAGGACGGTGTGATGTGAAGCTCCCACGGCTAGCAGGCAGCTCTGGCATCTGTAGGCTGACTGAATGGCTTTGCTTGCTGCAAGGAAGAGTATCTAGAGAAGGAAAAGCAATCTGCTCAACGCTCTTATAATCGGTAAGACGTTTGTTTTCCATTTTTGACAAAGAACAGTTATACTTTCTCTTTGCAGTGTGTCAATTTGGACATGGAATTCCATGATTAATCGACAAGCTTAGTGCTTTGAAACTCATTTTAGATTTTCTAGAACTTGGATCATCATTTTGCTTTTTAAAATGCTTGTTACAAATGATTCATTTATGCCATTATAACATATGATTAAACAAAGCAATGATTTATCTAACGCTAAGTGGGAAAGAACACAGCCAAACTCTACAACACTGTTTATATGAGAAAATATTACCCACATTACAGGTGCATTTAATATGCTAAAAAGTAGAAACTACCTAATTTCCTGACATTGATTTATTAATGCCCTGCCACTTTCGTAAAGAATTTAAGAAAGCAATTGCATCCATATTCACAATCAGCACATTTGAACACGATGATGATAATTGTTGTTGTATTGTGATGTTTAGCTACCTTTACACATTTTAAATTAAGCATCTTAATTGATTATTTTTTAATCCTCACAACGACCTTATATAGTGTTATTCTTTTATTTTAATGATGAGGAAGCAAAGCCTCTAGAGAGGATAATAACTTGCCCAAGTTCCCACAGTAGGTGGCAGAGACGGGAAACACAGGCAGACCTGTCTTCAGTCAATCTCTTGAGCACAGCATCATACCCCTGCTCAATCCGCCATGGTTAATGTTGTATAATATAGTCTCTCCCAAAGTTTATACCCCTCCACACTTCCCGAGATGTGTATTTAAGATAAGGTGTTCCATTAAATTGGTTGTTTTCTGGGCTGCAAAGGACAAGGGAAAATGGAAGAAAGTTTTCTACAGGTCTCAATTTTTATTAGAAAAACGAATTTCCTATAATTTCACTCTAATGTTGGTAGTGAAGAGCAAATCTGACAGCAGATCATGAGCAGGCTGCTGTGCCTTATTTAGGTACAAAAAATGAAGGAGGAAACCCATATTATTGTCTACTGTGCACCAGGCACCACGCTCAATAATGATCTGTGTTTCACTTCATCCTTGTGACAATACTTCACAGTAAGTATATCAGTTAGGATTAGGTTTGGCTGCACCTAACAAGGACCCAAACCAATGGTGGCTTAAATAACAGCAAAAAATTCTCTCTCTCTCTCTCTCTCTCTCTCACGTAACTGTCCTCAGCTGGTGTGGCGGCTGTGCTCCATTAAGTCCTGCGGACCTAGGCTCCTTCCAACTTTCTGTTCCACCCTCCCTTTGGTGTCACAATCTGTCCTCGCTGTCCAGGACATTGCTTCAGCCATCACATCCACATTCCACACAGCAGGATGGAGGGAAAAGGGGGAAGCTGGCTCTTAAGGAAGATTCCCAGAAGCTGCTGTGGACACTGCCTCTTACATCCCTTTGACTATAACTCACTCATATGGCCACACCTAATTGCAAGGGAGGCTGGGAAATGAGAGACCATCTGCTTAGCTAAATATTTTGTTCCTATGGGTGAAGGAGAGAATGGATATTAGGGGAAAATTGCCAGTCTCTGCCATAGAAGATATTTTCTCCATGTCAGATTAGAAAAGACCAGAAGACATAAAGTAATTTCTTAATGTCACATAGCCTCTACGGTGCAAGCTGGGACTCAACCCAGGTAAGTCCACTTACTACTACATTGAATTACCCCTTAAACAACACAACTGCTCTGACCAACTTTTCTGACTCAAGCTAAAAAACAACAGAGAGTAATAGATGGGTTGAAACACTTGCAAGTGAAATGCCCATAGAAGCCAGATTTTCCTTTATCCTTCTTTAGGTCTCTTCTAAGCCTTCTCGTCAATTGAGAAGTCTCAGTTTGATTTTTATGGTTTTCTTTTCTACTCTTGTCCTCTGTGGTAATGTCGTAACTACCACTGCCAAAAAGTCAAAAGTTTGAGGGAGGTAAAAATGCAGGAACTACCCGTTGCCTTTCATTGTTCACATTTCTCTCCTCTTCAGTCTGAACCTGTACTTTTAAAGTGTGACAGTCAGAACTCTTTCCTTTTTAAGTGACAAAAGCCTAATTCTTACTGGGTTATACTACAAAGAGAACACAGTTGATATAGCTGAAATGTTCATGGATATCAATTTCAGGTATGGCTGGATCCAGGGTCTTAATGCAATCAAGACAGTCTCTGTTTTTCTCTCTGTCTGTCTTTACTCTTGGATCTTTTCTCCTTTGTGTTGACTTCATTCTCAGGCAAGCTCCCCCAACATGGTGACAAAGATGCCTACCAGCACTGAGGCTTACATTCCTCAGAACTCACATTCTGTTTCCAGTCAAAATCCCAAGGAGAGTTTTGATTGGTGTGGCTTGGTTCAGATGCCCATCACTGTGGGAGGAGAACACAATACTCTGGCTGGCCCGGCTTGAATCTTATGGTTACCTTTCGATCCCGGCATTCAGTCAGCCCCCTTCTACCATGTGCACCAAGAATGGGGATCTCGTAGAATTTCACGGTAGATTAAAAAAAAGGCAACTACAGAAAGTGAGATGTTTCCTTCCCACTCCATCTCATATTGAGTTATGAATCTTTGCTAAGAAAGTTTTCTAAAAGTATGGGTAGGGAGGAAGCTGAGGAGGTAGAGTAGGAAGCGAGAGGCAAATACAGAAGAGAATATTAAATTTCACGGCTGTTTGTTATGATTCCAAGATTTTACAATTTCTCTGACAAAGAATATTTGCATTTTCTTCCTAGTTTTAGTTCAATGTTAATGAGAAGTAATTTCACTCTCAAACTTCAAATGGTGTAGTGCTGACAATTCAACTGATGTTGTCAAAATGTGAATTCCTAGCTTCAGTGTTTTCTACTCATCTAATCTTTCTTAAAATTATCGTGTGCTAATCTATTCACTTTGATGTTTGACTCTTATACTGGCACATTAATTATGGCAGAAGAAAGAAGTCTAAATTTTCAAAGTCCACTTCTATGGTTAAACAGAAGATTAACAGCACCCCATGGTTTACCATAGGGATACTTATCAAGAGAAAAGAAGCTATACATTTGAATTTACCTGACACATTCTGCAAGAGATTGGGGTCACAGGTTAGTCTGAAACAGATTCCTTCCAATTTCTATGGCAAATGCCCCAGCCATTCTTCACAGTAACCGTTCCAAGTTTTTTCTGATAATTTTAAGCACCTACACAAACATCTCCCCAGGCCTGTCATACTAAGCAGACGACTTCATCTTTCATCACGGTTTCTTCTTTTGCGCACGCCCTGGCTGTGAGACTTTGCAGATTTTCTGAAAGGCAATTCTTAATCACTCTGTTGATAAGAGATGGGGTCACTGAACAGACCCTGGAGGGCCCGTGGCTACAATCTCCCGTGGCATGCTAGTTAAGATTCATTTTCAGTTTGGAGGTATTGGAGACTGATTCGGAACCCTCTGCAAATTTAAACATTTTTTATTGTTGATAAATGTGTCAGAAAAATGCTGTGTCCATAGAATCATTTCCTTTTTCTTCTGGCCACACAGTTAAAGATTTTCCAGGCTAGCCTGCAGTTAGGTAGGGCCATATGACTTATTTCTAGTCATTACAATACAGGTAGAAGTGATGTAGGTCATTTCCAGATGTGGCCCATAAAACCTCCCAAGAGGTCCTCCACACTCCCTCTTTCTTCTTCACAAGAAAGTTGAAGCCTGCCTGTTGAAGATGGAGGCCACACAAGATGGAAAGAACCAATATCTCCAAATGACTAGGTGGCACAAAGCCTCCTCCCCCAACACACACCCAAGCCCTGATTGGTTTGGATGTATTGCAGGTAAAAAATAAACTTTTAGGGGCTAGCCTGGTGGCATAGTGATTAAGCTTGCACACTCCTCCTTGGCAGCCTGGCATTTGCAGGTTGGGATCCTGGGTGCAGATCTACACACTGCCTGTCAAGCCATGCTGTGGTGGTGTCCCACATACAAAATAAAGGAAGATGGGCACAGATGTTAGCTCAGGGCCAATCTTCCTCACCAAAATAAATAAATAAAAATGAACTTTTCTTGTTTTAAGACACTGATATTCTGAGGTTAATCTGCTACTCTAGTTAGTAATACCCTAATTCTGAGCTGTCCAGTCAATGCAATAGCCACTAGCTATTATTTAAATAAATTTAAATAGCCACATGAGGCTAGCGGCTACCAAATTGGACATTATATGTACAGAATATTTCCATCATCACAGAAAATTCAATTGGTTAGTGCTGCCTCAACTAATAAATAGAGAGAGAGAACTGTTCCTATTTTTAAAATAATCCCTTCTCCCCAAAAAACTCCCTACCTCTCTAACAGCTAATTTCTCTCTGCCTAAAAGCAGGCTCAAAACACTCCCTTCTCACTGTTACCTTTACCTGCTACTGCATGAACGAACTTCCTGTCCTGCTCCTTCTGCCTTTGCCTAACTTCCTGAATGGGTGGTCTTGAACTCCTTGCAGTCTGGCCTCCTTCCCCACTATCCACTTATAGTCACAATGTTCTTGGCAAAAGGTTTGGCCACACGTCTCTTCCAGACGTCTCCTAAACAGTTCTCTCTAGGTCCACCTCTCTCCTGAGCTCTAGGCACTTACACTCTTCGGCACCTCAAGGTCACCACAGTGACACCGTTTCAGTGACATCACATCAGATGTCATGTCAGACAGACCAGGTCAATTCTGAACTACTTATGCCAAACCTGAGCTGGTTCAAGTTATCATTGTTATTCCATTAAAAGAGCCACAGACTCTTTTATGTTACAGGAGGCATTACTGTGTAAGGGAACACTGAAGGTAGCGTGAATCTTCCATGTTCCCAAGCTCAGAATTAAATGGAAATGAATTCATTATGAGGCAGTCCCAGGACTGAGCAGCTAATTCATGTGCTAATCAGACCCTTGTGAGAGAACTCTAGGCCAGCTTGCTAAAACCCAGCAGGGGAATTTGGAGAGATTCCAGAGGAGAGCCACAAAAACAACCAGAGCATGACAAGAATAATTGCAGTTCTGTTATAAAGAGGCTGTCTATATTAGGCGTTTACCAAGTACCATGTGGAATGTTACAACGCAAAACATGAGAAACAGCTGTTGTGAGTCTTAACAAGACAGGGCAGAAGACACGAGAACAGGCAGGAGATCAAGAATTTAGGGTAGACACAGAGGAAAAGGTGGGACCATCAGAGAAGGGTTCACGCCCATCCCAGGCTGAGGAGGAGGCAGAGTCTCCCAGAACATACAGCACAGTGTCGTCAACCCCCCCCCACCCCCACCCCAGCATTCCCAGAGGAGCTGTTGGGAACGTTAAACTTGGGGAAAGCTATTTAACTTGAAGTTTGCTGCAAGAAACTTCTAAATAGGTGGTACATAGTTCTAAAAATGTGGAAAAAGGAAAGCTCTAAAAGTGTGGTAATGGTTCTAAATATGTGGTAAAAAGGAAAGTGAAAAAACAAAGCCCCAAAAAACCAAGGTTATAAAGTCTGTACAGAAGTTGCAAGAACGCAATCACTGGAAAACCCTAGTAATTTAATTTCCTGGAAAAATGCAGCCAGAGTTCAAACTGCAATAACAAAGGCAAGTTAACTAAATTGACCGCAGGTGTAGTTAGGTTAACAGAAACTGCAGGCATGAAAATAAATCAGAACGTCACTAACAATTTGAAACATTAGATATTCAAATGTGACAGAGAGGAGTCGATGAGCTATGCCACCACGCTAACAACTCTGCAAACCAAGGGCTTCGCAAATTGCACAAGTATCTGACCTTGGTCACATTGTGTTTCTGGCACAAGATTAGAAGGGTCCCACTGGTTCAAATGTTGCTTGGACAGAGTAGGACAAAGTGTCACAGAGACAGCATAAATTTTTAAAGCCACCACTGTCATTTACTGCACTCATTTCCCTAATAGTTTATGAATATTAAAAATTGATACATAAATGCAATGCACTCTAATTTCAATAGAATGGTATTATTTCCATAAGATGTTTCTTTTTGGTTTGTAATACTTTCTGAATATGATAAAAATTCTCATAGCTTCTGTCTTTACTAGATATTAAGGTTCTGTACAGTATTTGTGGACATGTGAAAAAACATGTATATGATATATCCTCAAAAGTTGGGCCAATATCCTAGAAACAAAGTATTATGTAATCCATACAGAATTATCTGGTAAAAGAGTTTATAATTCTGTATAGCTTTTATTTCTGTAGAACTAAAAAATAGTGCATAAAGGACTGGCCTGGTGGTGTAGTGGTTATGTTCTCACACTCTGCTTTGGCAGCCTGGGGTTCACAGGTTTGAATCCCAGGCAGAGACCTACACAGTGCTCATCAAGCCATGTTGTGGAGGCACCCACATACAAAACAGAGAAAGATTGGCACAGATGTTAGCTCAGCAACAATCTTCCTCAAGCAAAAAGAGGAAGATTGGCAACAGATGTTAGCTCAGGGCCAATCTTCCTCACCAAGAAAAATAATAAAAATTTAAAAAAAAAAGCTGCATAATATTCCATTGTATGGATATATCACATTTTCTTTTTTTTTCTTTCTTTCTTTTTTTTTTTTTTTTGAGGAAGATTAGCCCTGAGCTAACATCTGCCACCAATCCTCCTCTTTTTGCTGAGGAAGACTGGCCCTGAGCTAACATCTGTGCCCATCTTCCTCTGCTTTATATGTGGGACGCCTACCACAGCATGGCTTGCCAAGTGGTGCCATGTCCACACCCGGGATCGAAACCAGTGAACCCAGGGCTGCCGAAGCAGAACGTGTGAACTTAACCGCTGCGCCAGTGGGCTGGCCCTGTCACATTCTCTTTATTCATTCATCTGCCATTGGATATTTGGGTTGCTTCCACCTCTTGGATATTGTGATGAATGTTCTGAGGAACATGGGTGTGCAAATCTCTCTTCGAGATCCTGCTTTGAGTTCTTTTGGGTGATGTTATATTTTCAATATGTTTTTATCTCTTATCTAGCCTAGCCATCCCACCTGGCTCTCTTCTAGATTTGTTTTCTTTCTTTTTTTTTTTTTCAAAGATTGGCACCTGGGCTAACAACTGTCGCCAATCTTTTTTTTTTTTTCTGCTTTTATCTCCCCAAACCCTCCCTGTACACAGTTGTATATCTTAGTTGCATGTCCTTCTAGTTGTGGGATGTGGGACGCCGCCTCAACGTGGCCTGACGACCAGTGCCATGTCCGCGCCCACGCCCAGGATCCGAACCCTGGGCTGCCGCAGCGGAGCACGAGAACTTAACCACTCGGCCACGGAGCCGGCCCCTAGATTTGTTTACTTTTCCTAAACACAAGCATTGCAATTGTCCTCAGTCATGGATTCTGATGAACTATTTTCCTGTGGGACCTCAGAATGCAAGGACACTAAGCAGCTGGCAAACACATAATAACAGAAGGCGAGGATAAACCAATTTGTGCAACATTATAAAATAAGATCCTTACTTTGTGTGAAGAGTGAAGCCATTTAAGACGAGCTCTTTTACCTCCCTTCCACTGTAAAATTGTCCTCTCCTTAATTTTGTCTCAGGCTCAGAAGAAAACCCTTTCAGAGTCAGCTACCCTTCTTCCTATGGTCATACGGCAATCACGTCCACACCCAGCTCCTCCCTTCTTGGCTCTACTATTGGAGCGTAGTAATAATAACCATCCCTTATTGAGCATTACTATGCTCAGGCACTGTCCAAACTCTTTCATGTATTAACTCATTTAATCCTCACAAAAGCCCATAAGGAGCTCTTATTTTTATCTACATTTTGCCAATGAGGAACTGAGGCACAGAGAGATTAAGTAACTTGCTCAAGGTACACACAGTAGGAGCTGGGACATTCAAGTATATAAAGATTTAGTGATAGGTGCACAGAAAATTAAGCAAATTTAAAAAGTACACATAACTCTAGGAAAAAACCAAAAATTACAAAAGAAAAGGAAAGGAATCATTTCCACTATTTGATTTAGCTTTGAATAATACTATTAATATTACTTAATATTTATAATACTAAATGTCAAATAATATTTAATAATGATAAACACTAATTACTGGTTTAACAAAAATTGTGATGTAACTATATTGGGATGACAGGAAGAGAAGGTATGTGACACTGAGTGGGTGGTTTAAGACCACAGAATTCTCATCTTCCATGGTACAAAGTCCATAGATGATTCTGAAATTGATATATGAAGAAATAGCAGCATAAGCGTATTTTTGGAAATATAATGAGAAATACCTAAAATAGTTGTGTCGGTTTCTTAGATGCAGATAACAGAATTCTCCCTCGCAAGTTTAAGAAGGAAGGGGTATCAGTTCATAGAAACAGCTCCCAGAACTGCATGCAGAACTGGCCTGGTACCGGAGCTGCGCTGCTGCTCCCAGAAGCAGCTGCACCTGCTGTGGTGCAGAATATATTGCCCTAGGATATGTTGCCTCTGCTGTACACAGGCCAGCAAAGATGGACTCCAGCCATCCAGCCTGTTTTCTCACATTATTTGCTTCTAAATCAAAGTATATGATTAGTAGAAACTTAGTCAAGTCCCCACTCCAGTAGCAAGGGAGACTGGGAATTTTTTTCCTAATTCTACCTTGGTAAGGTAGGATTCACAACATAGGGGATTATCAAACTATGGAGAGGGTGTTCAAAAGATCTTGGGCAGCTGTGAATGACAGATATTCACAATACAATGACTTGTCTCTTCTTCTCTCTCACACTCTATGTCCACCAATCACCAAAATTCTAGCTCGCCTCCTTCATAAAGAGCTCATAATCTATTTACTTTTTTCCACTCTCCCTGCCATTTCTCTAGTGTAAGTCACTTCAACAACTTCTGAATTGGTCTCGCTTTCTGCAGTATTACCTCTTAGATCTGAGCATGAGAAATAAGAGGCTAAATAAGGGAAGGAGAGAGAAAGCTTGAAATTTGTGGGTTTTCTATAAATAGCATCAAATTAAAATTTAATTTAGGCAGTGCCAAAGGCAGAAATAAATCTAAATTATTTCCAAAGGGACAATTTAGTATTCTTATTTATTTATCTATTTATTTATTTAAGAAGTTAGCCCTGAGCTAACATCCACTGCCAATCCTCCTCTTTTTTGCTGAGGAAGATTGGCCCTGAGGCAACATCTGTGCCCATCTTCCTCTGTTTTTTTAATATGTGGGACGCCTGCTACAGCGTGGCTCAACAAGTGGTGTGTAGGTCTGTTGCCAGGATCCCAACTGGTGAACCCCCGGCCACCGAAGCGGAACATGCGAACTTAAACACTACACCACCAGGCTGGACCCCGAGTCCTCCCTGAACGTCAGTGTTGACTTCTGAACATATTCAAGGAAGCTGTGTGTGTGGGATGATGCAAACTCTCTGGACAGGGAGGTTAGACTTTAGGTTCTGGTCACAATTTCTTTACTCTTTCTGTGACCTTGAGCATCTCCATAACCAGTGAACGTATTCATTATAGACACATTAGAAAATTTCTATGGAATAATCGGGCACATAAAAGCACTAAAATTGCCAAAGTGCCCAAGTGA
Organism: Equus przewalskii; assembly: GCF_037783145.1. Taxonomy (NCBI): domain Eukaryota; kingdom Metazoa; phylum Chordata; class Mammalia; order Perissodactyla; family Equidae; genus Equus; species Equus przewalskii. The sequence continues at coordinate 1,009,769 of NC_091854.1, forward strand.
CTAAATAAATTATGATCCTCCTACACACCAAAGTGCTACGTAGACATTAAAAAGAATGATGTAACTCTAAATATACTAATACAAAACAATTTCCAGAATATTTTGAGTGAAGAAAACATGGTATAGAACAATGTATACAGTATGCTACCATTTGTGTGTGTGTGCCACACGTGTGTGTTTTTAAAGAATATAGGATATTTATGCTTGTCAACACACAGACCATCTTTGGAAGGGGACAGTAACTGGCAAAAGTGATTTTCTTCAGAGAAGAGAACTAAATGGCTGGAGCCGGGGCCAGGGGGTGGAATTTTGTTCCATGTGTATATATTACCAATTCAAAAAATAAATACATAATTTTTTAAAGAACCTGGAATTAACTCCTATCTATGTAGACTGAAGAGAAAAAGAGTGAGAGGTAATTAAATGTGAAGCCTGGATGCAGCAGAAGCTTGGGGCTCCTCTGTTACCCATGTTTATCCACACCTTAAGTTTTCTTTTTTCTGAAGCATCTGTGCCTCTATTTTTTTTAAAGATTTTTAAAAATTTTTCCTTTTTCTCCCTAAAGCCCCCGGTACATAGTTGTGTATTTTTAGTTGTGGGTCCTTCTAGTTGTGGCATGTGGGATGCCGCTTCAGCATGGCCTGATGAGCGGTGCCATGTCTGCGCCCGGGATTCGAACCAGGAAAACCCTGGGCCGCCCAAAGCAGAGCACACGAACCTAACCATGCAGCACCGGGCCAGCCTCAGTGCCTTTGGTTTAAATATTTACAGATCTATTGTTTAGAAGATAGCGTTTTTGTTATGTTATATATCCACATATTTCCAAGTTTCTCTGCTTGAAACAGATTCATTAAATTCTATTGAATACTCAAAAGGTATGTCATGAAATTAGGACTTCAATAGGAATTATTTTTCAGGAGCCTAGAAATAATTATGCCCGCTGGTTTCATAAGACCTTTAGTACAGCATTTTGCAGTGTCGGGAATGCACTCACATACATCGTCAGTTGATCCACAGACGCTCCATGTGATTCTTGCTATTCTGAGCTTTATCCATGAACTAAAATTAGAACTAGGCTGACATTACATTGCACTTGGTTATAGTCTGACTGAGGATTTAAACCATTCGGAGTCACACTGAAAACCATTCTTCCTGCAATCCACTCTTAGCTGCTAATTGCTAACTTTGGGCATGTCAGCTTCTGCATCCACCGACAATGGTAAGTATTTTCCAAAACAGTTTTTTGCATTCTTCACATATAAATAGATTGCTGATGATGCCTTTACTGTGTCTGTATTTGCTGGAATGGGCAACTAAACTTGCAATTGAATTTGAAAGTCTCTTTGGGGGTTGACAGTCACTCATGTAGCTGTCTTCCTCTGGAAGACTGATTTCCCTAGAAGTTAAGAAGCATTTCTTCTGAGATTGTATTTCTTTTGCTTTCTCTTGACTTTGGGAAGTCAACTCTTAACAGTCATGTCATTGTCATTCTTACCTCACTGCCACGCTATGAGCTCTTCTGTCACAGTAATAATCAAGGTAGAGGACACAATCTTATGCCAGAGGCAAAAATACATACAACAGAACAATCTTCTGACTATAGTCCAGCATTTTGTACTTGTAGTGACATGTTCTCCTCTAAGGCAAATTGGTTGGTGTTATAGGAAAATTGAAGGCTGACTAAAGTTTAATGGGAACTGAGGAAGTGAACTAGCACATGAATGGTTATAAATGTCTAGTAAAATACACATTTACATGTAGATACCTGGGATTTAAAAAAATTTATTGTTTGATAAACAAATACTTCAAACTTGCTAAAATCGGAGACATAGATTATAGGTTGACTGGGATATACTCAAGTAGTTGGATTATGAGCATACGTATCCCAAGGTTTCTTGTTGATAAAAAGATAACACAGTCTGTTCCTGTGTAACTTCTACATGCACTACTTCAAAATAGGGACTCTCTCCTAATCATTTTGTGCATATTGCCAATTATGTATCAATTCTGAAATTTTAAACTTTTCTCTGTAACACAGTTCTCCTCTCTGTCTCTTTCTCGTGTGTGCACAAGCACATACACGGAGCATACTTTTAGTTTAAAGAAATCAATAATTTAGAGACTAATAATGAAAAGCAATATTCTCTACCCATTTCTATTACCATCGAAGTAACCATCTTAACTGTCAGGATTTAGTTTTCAGTGGTCATCTCCATGTTTCTTTTTTCCTTTTCAAAGGCACTTATATTCTATTTCTTAACAACTTTTAACTATCTGTGGAGCCTCGTTATGAAAGATGATGCTTAAGTTCACTTTCACCCCCATAGAATTATATCCCTATTTTTAGTTTCTGTCTTAACTTTATAACTTTTTTTTATTGAGGTCATAATAGTTTATAACATTGTGAAATTTCAATTGTACCTTATTATTTGTCAGTCACCATATATATGTGCCCCTTTATCCCTTATATCCACCCCCCCAAACCCTTCCCCTCTGGTAACCACTAACCTGTTCTGTTTTCCCATGTGTTAGTTTATCTTCCACATATGAGTGAAATCATATGGTGTCTGTCTTTCTCTGTCTGGCTTATTTCACTTAACATAACACCCTCAAAGTCCATCCATGTTGTTGCAAATGGGACAATTGACTTTATCTTTTTTTCTTCCCTTGGTGAGGAAGACTGGCCTGAGCTAACATCTGTTGCCAGTCTTCCTCTTTTTGCTTGAGGAAGATTGTCATTAAGTTAACGTCTGTGCCTATCTTCCTCCATTTTGCATGTGGGATGCCTCCACAGCATGGCTTGATGAGTGCTGTGTAGGTCTGCACCTGGGATCTGAACCTGTGAACCCTAGGCCGCCGAAGCCGAGTGCACAAACTCAATCACTATGCCACTGGGCCAGCCCCTGACTTTATAACTTTAAACAAATATTTAAATCTCTACTTCTTGTTCCATAAAGTACAGACACTATCTATTGACTTCCCACTTTGAAGATGTGGACATTGGTGTTCCTACTCTCTACATTTCATTTCCTTCTTCCGCATCCTGTTAAAAATACGTTTATTTTTATATTTTCAAGATGTATGACATTTCTGTTCTGTAGCCATAAATAAGTCTTCTTTGCTTTTCCATAGGTCGATTTACTTCAAAAGTTGATTTTCATCACTCACAAAAGAAACTCTACCCTTAGCAGTCACTCCCTATATCCCCCGCTGCAGAGACCCTGGATATCACTAAGCTACTTCCTTTCTCTATGGATTTGCCTATTCTGGAGATTCCATATAAATGGGATCATACAATATGTAGTCTTGTGTCTGGCTTCTTTCACTCAGCATAATTTTATTCAAAACTCATCCATGATGTCACATATACCGGTACTATATATACTATAGCCGAATAATATTCCATTGTATGGATACACCACATTTCATTTATTACCACCACAATGAGATATCATTTTATGCAATAGTGTGTTGGTGAGGATGTATATCAATGGGGACCCTTACGCAGTTGTAGTAAGAGTATAAATGGGCACAATCACTTTGGACAACAATTTGGCTCTAATAAATTTGAACATTCACATAGATTGTGATCCACCAATTCTAATCCTAGGTATATACCCAATAGAAACAATATCACTTGAGCGCCAAGAAGATAAGAACAAGAATTTTAGAAACAGTATTGCTCATAATGGCAAAAATCTGGAACCCAAATATTCACATTCATTTGAATAGATAAAGAAATTTTGGCAGAGTCATACATGTTGGAGATCATGGCATATCAGTATACAAAACGCTTTACTTATTTATGGAACTATACAATTTCCCATAATACGGATCTACTATAATTTACTAATGGAAACTTATGTTGTTTCCAATCTTTTACTGTTATGAAAAAACTGCAGTGAATAAGTGTAATATGTATTTTTACATTTGAAAACATTTGCAGTATAAATTCCTACACGTGTGAATGTGTATTTGTAAGTTTGATTGATATTACCAAATTTATCCCCATAGAGAATATAATAATATACACTGCTACCTTTGGTGAATGGGAGTACCTGTTTCCCGATGCTGTTGCAAATTTCACTTCTTCCTTTCCAAACTTTCTATTTTTGTTTTTTTTTTTGAGGAAGATTAGCCCTGAGCTAACATCTGCTGCCAATCCTCCTCTTTTTGCTGAGGAAGACTGGCCCTGAGCTAATATCCGTGCCCATCTTCCTCTACTTTATATGTGGGACGCCTGCCACCGCATGGCTTGCTAAGTGGTGCCATGTCCGCACCCAGGATCCGAATTGGCGAACCCTGGGCTGCTGAAGCGGAATGTGTGCACTTAACCACTGCGCCACCAGGCCGGCCCCACTTTCTACCTTTCTATTTACTTTCCTTGCATTATAGCATTCCAGAATAATGTTGAATAGAAGTGGTGATTGTGGACATTTTGACTTCCTGAATTTGGGAGGAAATAATTCAATTAATTACGAATCAAATTCTTTCATTATTGCTAATATACTTTGGTGAAAAATCAATACCATTATTTGTAAGGTAAAGAACATTCCATCAAATGGATCTACCATAATTTACATAACCATTCCCCTATTATTACTTTCCTCTCATTTCTGAGATTCAGGTCACAATTCTCAATATTGCATCTCTCCACTTGCAATTTATTCTACACAAGAGCGAACAATCCCAATCTTTTACCACTTAACTGAATTCTAGCTTGTGCATATAGCATCTAGTTTTGGTAGATATTCCAAGATACCTATCTTATTTTATATATCCATTATTTAGCCATTTTCCCATAATTGGACATGCAGACTAGTTGCAGTTTTTCATTATTCTGAATTACATCATAGGGAAGTAGTCTTCGTTTCAGTTCCCACCTCTGCCACATATTGGATATGAGACCTTGAACAAATTGCCTGTCTTCCTTAAGGCTCAGTTTTCTTATCTGTATATTAGAGACAATAAAAGTACCCATATCACAGTATTTTTATGAGGATTCTTAAGTGAGATATGGCATGTAAAGTGGATAAAATAGTCTTGGGAACATGGAAAGTGCTCAATAAATACAAGCTATTATCACTACAGTACTCAGTGAACATTCTGAAACACGTTGCTTTTTTTCTCTGATACAGCTAGGTCCTTTCTGAGATTGCATCTGTGATCCAGCTATTCAGAAATTAATGAAGTCGGTGACTCCATGACAATGTGGAGAAATCATGTCAGAAAATGTGGTTTGTACCGGGGCTGTCAATGCTGTAAAGGAAGTTTGGGAGAAAAGAATACAGAAACACAATGACGAGCTGCAGCGAGAGAAGGAATTTCAACAGAAGTATGCTATAACATTTATTATTTTGAATTAGTGAAAATTCATATCTTCATTACAGAAAAGAGCATGTATTAAACACCTTAATATTGAATTTGATAGAGATTTTCACTTACTGAAAACTCAAAATATACCTAAAGGAAACACCTAACTCAGTTGAGATTATGTGATGGGGCCACAAGAAAATACAACTGTCTGTATGTGAAAATAGTAGTTACCCCAGGTCCTTACAGGACTCTGCCCAACATTCATCAAAGTTTGATAATATTATTTAATCGACTTTTCAGTGATTGTTTGTTCAACATTATATTCCCTAGGATCTAAAACAACACCTGACAGTAGAATGTACTGTAGATTCTCATCTATTTGAAGAGCTGAGTTCCAGCCAGGACCCCTGTGGATCACCTGATTCCTTGATCTGGGCTATACTTAAATAGTCTGACTCTCATTTCCTCTGCCTTCTTCATATCTCCCTATTTTCCTAATTGGATGTCTCCAAAGTACTCTACAAATCTTGCAAGAACTCCCTTTCCTCATACATTCGACATAGCTCCCTACAATTCTCATTTATCAGGTCTCTTTCTAAACATTAAATTGTCTTGTATCTTACCATATATACAAATATCAAACCACTACATTGTACACCTACAACTAATATAATGTTATATGTGAATTTAAAAAATGATCTTGTGTCAGTTAGCAAATAAAAGAAAACTCAACTAAAAATGGCTAAAGCGACAGGGAAGTCCTGAGGTAAGGCAATTCCAAAGCTTCAACAGCTTTAAAGACTCAGCTTCTTTTTATCACCTTCCACTGCTAATCTCAGCGTGTCATTTTGGTCCTTGGGTTAGCTTCTCTCAATGTCACAGGATGACTGGTACACTTCCAGGCCTCACAGCCAGGCATTATTATGTTATCAGCAGAGTGGAAACTATTTATATTTCTTCTTTAAGAAAGAGGACTTTTCTGAGGTTCCCCAGCAAACCTTTCCTTTACCTCTCATTGGCTAGAACTGGGTCATTTGCACACCCCTAATCCAGTTACCTTCTATGGGAATGAGATTGTATGATTGGTTTAGACAAATTAAGATTTTTTACCAGGCACTCCTAAGTGCTTTATTTGCATTACCTCATTTAATCCTCTCAACATGCTGAAACAGTGTCATGAGGAGGATTAAACTGCATTATGAGAGAAGGAAAACCAAAATAATAGTGCCTCCAATAAGATATGTTAGCTTTTCTGGGCAAGTGATCCAGGGCTGGAATAGCACTCCACTGAGTCAGACACTCAGCCTGTCACACACATAGGTGCAATTTTATTTTCTCTATTTTTAAAGATGGAAAACCTGAGGAACAGGCCTAAGTAACTTCTCAAAAATCACCCTGCTAATAAATATGACACTGATATTCACACCCAAGCAATCTGACTCAGTAAGCATTATATTCATCTCAGGTCTTGTATTTTCTTAGATTGGCCCTTTATATCTTAAGCTACCCTTATGAAATCAATTATGTTTATATTATACAATTATAAGAAACTTGATCTGGAGTACTCTTAATAAAACATTTCCATTTTTTTTGTCAGGAATCACGACTTAATTCTAAACTTCTGAATTTCACCTATTACACATCTAGCTAAGAATCATTTAATTTCAGCAGCTTCAAGTTCTCTTGTAAACATCAGGCAAGGAGGAAAAAGAGCAAGAATATAATCTAAGGCTTCTTCTCTCAGCTAAAAGTGGCTAAAGATTTAGCTCAAAAAGCCTAAAGTTTAAGCAGAAATTGTCCTCATTGTTTTTTGATGCCAAGCTGCCTTGAAAAAAATCAAGCACTTAGGTAACAGTTGGTATGACAACATCTGAGAAAGGCTTTAGACTATAATAAAAGGTCTTAGAGGAGGTAGAAAATTTCTATTCAAAACTTGAAAGGACATCAAGCTTAAAATAAGCAGTGTAGGAATTACAGAATACTAGAGCTGAAGAGACCTTGGACATTATTTAATCCCAACCCCACGTTTTACGGGCAAGGCCCATAGAGGTGAGATGTCTTGCTCATGGTCACCAAATTGAGTGATAGATTCTGGACTAGATCACAGAAATTCAGCGCCAGAAAGAATTTAGGAATCATTATAGAGATGGAAATAGACTTGTCTAATAATAGTAAACTCATTAAGGGCAGAGCTTTTTGTGTACACGTTTAACACAATATTTGGCATACAATGGGGTGTTTGATGAATTCTGTAATTCAAGTTAAAGATTAGGGAATAAGACACCTAATTGCACTTGTCATTAAATCTTGCTGTGAAATACATATATCTCGTAGTGAGTAATAAGTAATCAATAATCATTATGCCTACTGTTTGAAAAGCTCTATTTTTATAAAAAGTGATGTAACTGAATAGACGGCATTATACATTTTGTCTCAGTTAACCACATCTATTGGAAGCTTAGCTGCTCAGTCTAGAAGGCCACACATAGCTATTGCCACAGTGTACTTGTTAGCAGATTAAATTTCAGACAGGTAGCAAATGAAAATACAAAGGTTCTATAGAAATATTTTGCAAAAACAAAATATATAGAGAGCAAATATTACACTTTTAGAGATATTTAGTTTTCTGTTCATTAAAATAAAATCCTTGTTGAAGATCAGCTAAGACGCAAAACTAAGAATACATATTAATTCTAAGATGTCAAGAGATTTTTAGCAAATACTCAAATTAAACTTATGTTCTTTGACGACTGCTTATATTTGATTGTGTATCATTCTAATAGGCTAAAATTGTAAAAATTTCAATTCTAAACTTATTTTCTATTTTTCATACATGAAAAAATTTCTAGTACAGAGAAAACCTTTTGCTAGTCATTTTATAGCTTGATATTATTCTTACATATGTTTGCGATGAACCCAAAATCAGTGAGGACATGCTCCAGAATGACAAAGATTTTGTACTTTTTTTATCTGAAAAACAAAATCTGGAAAAAACTGGAATGTGGTAATATACAATTTAACTCTGAAGTTGAACTGTACTATTTTTAAGTTATTAAAAGACTTATTTATTAAAATATCTGTGGATTAAATATTTAATTAATCCAAGTCAAAACAACAAGAAGCCAGAGACAAAAGACACATATTGTATAATCCCATGTATATGAAATGCCCAGAATAGGCAAATCCATAGAGACAGAAAGTAGGTTAGTGGTTGCCAGGAGCTGGAGGAGAGGAATAGGGAGTGACTGCTAATAAGGGTATGCAGTTTCTTTTCTGAGCAAGGAAAATGTTTGGGATTAGACAGTGGTGATGGTCGCATCGCTCTGTGAATACACCAAAAACCACTGAACTGTATAGTTTGAAAGAATCAATTTTATGGTAGGAGAATTATATCTTAACAAAGCTGTTATAAAAAATCTATGGAGAGTTATGATACTTTTCAAAAACTTAAAAATAGGGCATTTATGATACTAATCTTATGTGTAATTCTTGCAAAATAAATTCTTGTCTGTTTCCAGATACTATCAATCAAATGGTTGTTTTTCATGGGTCACTTTTTTATATAAAAGTGACTGCTACCTATGTCATTACCTGTGAACTAAAATGATTTCCTGGACTCTAGGCTAGTGCGGATCTGGGAAGAACGAGTAAGTTTAACCAAGCTAAAAGAAAGGGTCACCAGCGAAGATGGAAGAGTCATTTTGAAGATAGAAAAAGAGGAATGGACGGTAAGCTTTACAGAAGTAATATTTGATTTTCTATGTTTTGCATTTTGTGGGAGAGTTGAGAGAATGATTCTGAGACAGTGTGATTAAGACTGGAATAGTTAGAAACTCTAATTTTAATAATAGACCAAATGAATTTGGGCTTCATGAACAACTGAAAAGAAATATAACTTCACAATTGTTTTTGCAAAAATTCCATCCATTTGTCTCAACTCTGCCTAAACTCACGTCATTTGTCATAGTTCTCCTACTAATCCTTCTAATAAGCAATTTTTCATTTTTCACAAACAAGATGACAGTCTGCCTAACAAAACTCATACAGCTTTTCCAAAGCAAACACTCAGTTAAAACTTCACAAAATGGAAATGGATATTAATTTTTTTCTTAGGTCCACCACCTGATTCACATTCTCTCTCTCTCTCTTGTACACACACAGATACAGACATACAGTTGCTTAATTACGTTAGGCACACTAATTTTTACAAGGGTCCCTACCCCTTGGGTTATACATTTGGTATATTTAGCTGGCAGGTTAGCTCCTTTATTTTCTCTTTTGGCTCTTTTAGGTTGAAAGGAAAAAGGTATAGAGATCAGAATAATCTAAACTCTTAAAATCCTTAAATTAAAAAAAATCCTCTTTAAAAAATATTTGTAAAATGTTTCATAACAAAAGGGGAAGAGAAGTTTGAATTATTGATTAAAATGATTTTTTTGGTTTCTCTCTGATTTCAATTAACTACCATATTCCCATTTTCAATAGCATTTGTACTCTAAGAAAGCCTAATACAACAGAATCTTTAGGACACAGTTCTATATGTGTACACTGTTGATCAAGATATATTATTTTTGTTTCTTCTACTATGATTGGGGTTTGAAGGTTTAGCACCTCCCCTAAAAAGAGTAAAGGCTTAAAACTTAGAAATAATACACAGCACCTGGAAATCAACCCATTAAGGACAAAATATTCCAAAGTTCCTTTAGAAATCAAATTATACCTCTACAATCATACTTCAGTGTGGCATGATACTAAAACAATTTAAGTAATATAGTAACTCTGTGATTTCTTTTGAGTTTAGACTCTCCCTTCTTCTCTACTGAGACTGAAACAGCTACAGGAATGGCAACTTCATAGAACTGGTTTGTTGAAAATCCCTGAATTCATTGGAAGATTCCAGAACCTCATTGTGTTAGATTTATCTCGAAACACAATTTCAGAGATACCTCGAGGAATTGGTAAGGAAAATTGCTTTCATTCCTGTGATTCTTGTTGAGAATATTTTTTGATACATGGAATAAAGGTCTCATCTTTATATAGCCCCAAGAGTTGAGAAAACTTTAAACATGTAATCTAAATTGAAGCTTCCAAGGGATCTAAGCTTCTGGATTTACTGAGGTGATTCAAGATGAGATTTCAATGCAAGAAAAATCTCTTTGGAAATATTATTGTGTAGATTCTGGAAACAATATTGCTGGTTCAGTTATTCCTCCTAGAAGAGAACAGGTTGAAGGCAAGAAAGAAAATCAAATTCCTTAAATGAGAAAAAAATCCCCAAATGGAAAATTGGTCACTATATAGTATAGACAAAACAGAATGAAAAAAAAAAGTATTTTTGCCTATAGCAGTGATAAACCTGCTCCTTATCTGAAGAAGGGGCAGGACACATACTGGGAAAAGGGGGAGAACCTGAGAAGTGTGAATTTGCCAATATGAAATTGGCAGGTAAGGTACACTATAATACTTATTTTAAACTGGAAACATTCTTTTATATCCATCTGCTCCCTACTGTGTGTTATTTTTTGTAGGACTGCTCACTAAACTTCAGGAACTGATTCTTAGTTACAACAAAATCAAGACTGTCCCCAAGGAATTAAGTCACTGTGCCAGCTTGGAGAAACTAGAACTTGCTGTTAACAGAGATATATGTGATCTTCCACAAGAGGTCAGAAAGATATAAATGCCAGGGATTATATTTTCCATCTACTAGTGGTACAGTGCTCAATTGCATGATCGTTAAAAGTAACACTAATGAAGAAATGCTATGTTTTATTTCAGAAAATATTTAGTGAAAATCATTTCCTATTATTATAAGTATAATGCATGTTTTTAACTAGAGAAAGATCTGTTTAGCATAAAAGATACTTCTATTATTGTCACAGTACTGACGTCATTTGTTGACTAGACTGTGATCTCCTTGAAGGACAGAGTGAGTCTTATTTCTATTCCCAGGATTGAGGACACAGCCTAGGTTGTAGTTGTGACTTAATAAAATGCTCATTAAATGCATAAATGATTATCATAAAGCACAATGTAGTGATAGAAAAAACCTTTTACTAGTTCATTTTTATAAAGTGATCAATTTTTGAGATAGAGGTTAAATGATAAGACATGAATTCTTCAGTCTAGGAGAAGTGTTTCACCTTTAGCAAAAGTAGCCTCCTAGGCTCTACCAAGTAAAAGCAAGGCAACGGGCTTGGAAAGCCTTCAAACCTTGAGTGGTATGATCTCTTGTTATTGGTAAAACTAAACTGATTACTTAGAGATATAGATATTTGTATTACTTTTCAAACATATTTGATGCTCTAAGAATCAGAAAAGGAAATTTTCATGGTGCTTTGCCTTGAAAACAATGACTTTGCAAGATAAAAGTTAAGAAAAATAATAAAGCTCAAAATAAAATAGAAAGAATATTCCCTTCTCCCAATGTATCTTGGTGAGAACCACTTTTTGCCTTCCAAATCAGTAAACATGTCCACCAATAATTATTGCTTTTGAAAGTAAAAGTTTTTTTGATTTTTTATTGTAGTCATAATAGTCTGTAACGTTGTGAAATTTCAGTTGTACATTATTTGTCAGACACCACGTAAGCGTGATCCTTTACCCTTTGTGTCCACCCTACATGCCCCTTCCCTCTGGTAATCACTAAACTGTTCTTTGTCCGTAAGTTTTAAAACATAGTGTTTTCTATCTGTCTCTCTCTCTTCATATAACAGTTCAATTTAATGAAATGTATGCACTTGCTTATGATAAAGATGATCATCACAGGGATAATTTCTTTATACCTACAAGAGGGCCAATACATATTTATTTCTAATTTTTAATTCTTTTGATTATTTCTAGGATTGGTTCTGTAACTAAAAAGCTGTGTGAATATGGGCATGTCTATTAACCTCTCTTTATCTTAATTTCTTCACTTAAAGAAATAGATTTTACTGGAACAAATACTGAACTGAGATCTTGAGCCTGGGATTATTTTCAAGTGTAGCCTCTAAGTAGCTGTGTAGCCTTGAACACACTACTTTATAACTAGGTCTGTTTTCATATATGCAAAATTAAGACTGTTAGATTACAATAGTATTTTTTTTTTTTAAAGACTGGCACCTGAGCTAACATCTGTTGCCAATCTTTTCTTTTCTTCTTCTTCTCTCCAAAGCCTCCCATACATTCTATTGTCGTCATTCTAGTTGTAGGTTCTTCCCGTTGTGCTATGTGGGACGCCGCCTCAAGCATGGCTTGATGAGCAGTGCCATGTCCGCGCCCAGGATCCAAACTGGCAAAACCCCAGGCTGCCGTAGCAGAGTGCGCAAACTCAACCTCTCGGCCACGAGGTTGGCCCCTGATTACAATAGTTTTAATATCTTCTCAATCTTCTAAAATCAAAGGATTCTAGAACCACTGATATATCAGCAACGTGAGACACCGCTCAGCCATAAAATTGCACACATTGTATACACAAACATACATTTTTTTAAAATATTTTCTCCCCCAAGCCCCCGGTACATAGCTGTATATTCTTAGTTGCGGGTCCTTCCAGTTGTGGCATATGGGATGCCGCCTCAGCGTGGCTTGATGAGCAGTGCCATGTCCGCGCCCAGGATTCGAACCAACGAAACACTGGGCCGCCTGCAGCGGAGCACCTGAACTTAACCACTAGGCCATGGGGCAGCCCCTATACAAACATACTTATGCTAATGTAAAAACAATCTTTTTATATTCTATTCTGAACCCTCTGAAAAATTTAGTCTGACGACAGATTTTGAAAAAACGTTTTATTCATGCCTTGAATTCTAAAGCTGGAGAAACATCCTACTGGATGGAAGCTTCCCGCTTTTTTGCATTACTCACAAAACATCGTATTTGTTTACTTTTTTGTGGTGTTAAAGCAGAATGAATCTGAACATGTCCTGAGGTAGAAATAAAACACAGAATCTTCCTAGATAAATGGAGAGTTTTTTGTAAAAGTTAACTAAATTCTCACATCTTGTGAAACTTTCACTGGTGTTATATGGAAAGAGGGAAGAAATTTTGTGGCTTTAGGTCCATGAAAACTTGAGTGCTGTACATCATAGCTTTATCATTTCTAGTTACATAGTCTATCTAAGCCATTTTGTCCATAAAATGGAAAGAAGGTACTCACCTTGTAAGCTGATGTCAGAATTATTCACTAATTTAAAGTACAAGAGTGGATGATTCATGTACTCACAGCTTTCTCAGACTGGGGGTGGGGAACACAGATAACTAAAGGGAGATTTTAACATGCAAAACTAGAGCTATAAGCATCACCATGAATACATTTAAAAACTGATACTGAGAGAAAAAAGCAAGTTAAAGAAAGATAAGTACAGTATCGTAACCTTTAATAAGATTTAAAAACATATAAAAATACTAAATTTTATGAAACATATAGAGAAATATACAGAAAACATATATTTATGTATAATAAAAACATTAAAAAAGTGCATGGGAATGATAAATATCAAATTCAGGACAGGAGTTACCTCAGGAGAGGAGGAAGGGAGGAGTACACAGAGGGTGCCGTCATGTCAACACATTGTCTTTGTTAAGCTGAGCACACTGGTATCTGTTATATTATTCTTAATAAATTTTTTATTGATGTTTTCATTTAAGAAATAGAATTGCCAAACAGTAAGTTTTATGACTGAGATAGCATATGTCAAGCAGCAGGCATGAAGAAGGGGGTTCATTAAGGATAACTATTATTTGGAAGCTTGGGTTTTCCCATATAAATCTCAACTACCGGATGAAAGGAAAACATAAGGTATGTTTATTCTCAGAAAGAAGAAAAAAGCTTCTGCCACGCAGGTTCTGAAAACTTTGGAACTTGGTTATTTTGGGAGATAAATGTTTTTTGAATAGATGAACTTTCTATGAGAGTTCTTCATTTATCTAGAGGTTACTTAGCTTTATTTTTATTTCAAATTTGTTGCGAACTACTAGGACTAACTACAGCCCAAGCACAACGTGAACATTCCTTGATGTGAAATATCTCCTTTATCAACATGAGTGTTCTAGTACTTTACACTGTGGACATTTATTCTAAAAACCTTGCTTTCCTTTTCAGCTCAGCAATTTGTTAAAGCTTACTCACCTTGATTTGAGTATGAACCACTTTACTACAATCCCTCCTGCTGTGTTGAACATGCCTGCCCTTGAGTGGCTTGACATGGGAAGCAACAGACTTGAACAACTTCCTGATACTATAGAAAGGTAAAATAAAAAACGTTTTATGCAATAGATGTGTTGAAGTCATCTAGGATAAATAAGAAATAAAACAAATGGGATCCCAAGTATAACCAATCACAATAGATCCATTTAGTTTTAAATATGCTACTTTTTAACAGAATATTTTCATTTACTCCAAATTAAGTAAAAGGGTTTTGGGAGAGAAAAACTGGCTATCTGACTTCAACAAATCGACAAGAATATGCCACGATAACAATGCTGCTTAGTGCATGCCAGGCACTTCCGTGCACCTTATGAACGGATCAGAAAACTAACGCAGAGACGTTAGCTAAATTGCTGAAGATCACAGTGTGCAAGCTCAGATCTGAACCTAGGCAGCCTGGCCCCAGATCCATGCGGTAACCATTATGCATCTTTGCCTTGACTTAAATGGTCATATTAATAATTTCTGATATTTCTCTTAAGATTCTAATACAAATTAGATAACATCTACAACAGTTCTTTAAGAAATTCTATAAGAATAGTAAAGAATTCTAGAATATGCTGATTTTATTTCTACTACCACATGAGAGCTGTACTGTAGAGATTAACTCCCTGATGCAGTTTCCCTAATAATCAGGTAGTGTGAAGTCGGTTAACTCATAGGTATACTGGTTAAAGGAGATGTTATAAAAGATGACATTTCTTTGATTCTTAAGTAAATAAGAAACATGGTTTTTATATTATGTGTGATTAATTGCAGAAACCTCTCTAATTCTTTAGAATGCAAAATCTACACACATTATGGCTGCAACGGAATGAAATAACATGTTTGCCAGAAACTATCAGCAATCTGAAAAATCTGGGTACTCTTGTTCTCAGCAACAACAAACTACAAGATATTCCATCATGCATGGAAGAGATGACCAATCTGAGGTAAAAAGCTGTACACACAAAACCAACATGTTCCCTTCTGGCTACATAATAAAGTAATATAGAACAATTATTATAAATAGACTTGAGTTCTCAATTCATATGAATGCATTTAAAAAGTCTTTTCCATCTTTGAAATCCTATAATTTATAAATAGGATTCATATAATACTGGTCTAAATATTCAATAGAGAATCCTTGAAATTAAAGCTGTACCGAGATTTATCAGCATTAAAGAATGCCCTCTGTTGGTGACATTTTCATGAAAATCATCTTTATAACTGCTAACAAGCCTCATCTGTGATACAAAAACCTAAAGCATAAAACAGTGATCCTTTTCCTTCTAAATAACTACAAATGTACACAGGCAATTATGTTACAGATAAGGCAAATGTAACTTTTTACTAAGTTAATTACTATCAGAACTCCCTCAAGCATCTTCCTTCCAAAATTTAATTTCCTGACAGCATAAGCCATGAGAATTCACATCAAATCCCACAAGTTCCATAACAAAATCATTCATTCACTTCTTCAGCAACTCCTGAGCTCTGTACTAGATGGTGAAGACACAATGATAACACACAATTGAGTCTACTAAATATCTAGAAACTTTAAGTTCCTAGCATTAATTGTATATTTGAGATGCATTAGAATTGTTCTTGGAAGTTAAACTGTAGCACATTAAATATATGCTACAGACTAAGAGTTACTTTTACAAGCTGTGAAAATAAGTTGTCTAAAGCTAATATTTTTTTCTTCTAGGAAAGAAACTTAAAGATTCTTGGGATATATCACATCTCACCAAGATGTTCAGTTATTGAAACCAGTTAAAGAGAGTAATTTAGAATATTATCATTTGATCTTTCTCCAGGGAAATAAATGTACACTTCTATGGCACCTATAAAAATACTGTTTTTTGGTGAACTGCTAGGTTTGTCAACTTCAGAGACAATCCATTGAAATTGGAAGTAACACTTCCTCCCAGTGAAAGTGCAGATGATGAGGAGGACCGGGAATTATTCGGACTTCAGTTTATGCACACATACATACAGGAGTCACGGAGAAGAGCAGGTAGGACATTTGTACGTAACACAGGTTAAATATTCTTTTTGGTAAAGGAATGTTTATATATATTAATTTCTTTATAGATTTCTCATTTCACCTTAGCTTTTCTGTCAAATTCTGGTCTCTTGGTCAACATTGTGGGAGGGAAAAAAGGCAAAATTCAAATCGGTTCACAATTTTGATAAAGGCTTGGAGAGAGGGATTGTAAAGATAGTCAAAGACCTTCAAGCGGAGTGAGAAAATAAAATAAATTTCTTTGGCCAAGCACTCGAAGCACAATCAAGTGCATGAAGATGGGATTCTTAAAGCTCCACTCTCTCACTCTATCAGTTTGTCATATATGTCAGTTTACTCTTAGAACACTACCTTCCTTGCCATTTCCCCATTTTCAACAATCCACAAGTAACAAAATAAAATTTTGCCTAGGAATGAAAAATATTAAGAGAACAGATTTTAACCAATAGTTAAAATGTGAGGTTTTGATACACAGATTTCAATCACTTAGTCTCTGATAATTTAGAATTAAACCACTTTTTTTTTTTTAAACTAAAGAAGGAAAGCCTTTAACTTAATCCAAGGTTAAGGGAAGAGACAAAGAGCAAAATTCTCTGTTAATGAAAACAGTTTAGTAATAGAAATCATGGTTTTATAATTCACTAAAATGTCGAGAGTTTTCGAGTTAAAAGATAGATTTTAGTTACATACTCAAATAGTTACTTTGAAGAATGAGTATAATGTGAGCAAACAATTACAGATTTTTTGAGCTAGAGGAAATAATTTTGACCAACATCCAATAGGGGATGTTTAGGAAATGATGATTAGATCTGTTGTAGCAAGGTCAAAGAAGCAAAAGCATGCAGGATGGATTGGAGGAAGACAAGTAAAAACCTAACAGTTTGGGGCCTGGTTTTGGAAAGTGGAGGATAAACATATAAAAGATAAGGAGGAGACAGAACTGATGACTGAATAAAGTTGAGAAAAGGGAGGAGTTTAGGATGAATCTCAGTTTTCGATCAGAGCAACTGGAGAGATGGTGATGCTGAGATGGGGAAAGGAAATACAGAAGTTGATTTGGCGGGCAGAATCAGGTGGCAGAACTGGAAAATGAGCTTCAGTTCTAACACAGTAAATGTAAATCTGTGGGATATGCAGGAAGAGGTAGTTGTATAGATGACTCTGAAGTTTAAAAGGGGTTTACTCAATCTGAGAAATTCTGCAGGCCAAGGAATAGCAATATGCACATCCCACACAGTCACTTTCTCATGATATGTTAAGGGAAATAAACAAGGTTGGGGAAAACAATAATCTTGACCTACGGCTGCCGTGGTGAAGGACAAGCTTTCCTTTCCATAAAGTACTTGGAATCATTGTCAGAAACATATCATTCAGCTAAATGGACCACAAGACTGTATCAGTATTAATTTTCATGCATGCATGTATGTTTGATGAAACATAACTGACATTATGTCTGTTGTAGCATATCTTTTATTTCTGGGCATAAATAGTCGAAAGATGCAAAACAGATTGTATGACGCAAAGTACCATTGCCTGACCCAGTAAAATTAGGTTAATTATTAAATGATGTATTATCTTCATTTATGTTCTCTTGATTGAGAGACATGAGTAATTAACTTAAAAAATAGTCAAGCTACTTTAATAACATTTGACATAAAACTTAACAAGAGAAAAAAAGTTACAACTTAAAGAGATAATAAAACCAAGTCTGCCTATTATCTTATTAAAAGGTTCATGAATTACTACCATTAATAATAGCTAATATTTACTGAGTATTCACTCTGTGCTTGGAACTGTTCTAAGCATTTTACATGTTATCTCATTTGATGTTCACAACAACCTTGTGAGGTAGGTATCATCATCATCACCATCCCCATTTTACGAGGAGGAAATTGAGGCACAAAGAGATTAAACAGCTTGCCCAAGGTCAGAGAGCAGAGAGGCAGGAGGGTTGGCTTTGGGACCCAGGTAATCTCAGAAAACATGAGATTAAAGTCGAAAGGTCAGGAATTAAAAATAGGCTAGGCTTCTAATTTATAATTCATATAATCACAGACTTACAGGATAAAAATAGTTACCTAAGAATATCATTCTAACATTAATAATTCTAGATCTTTGTCTTGGCAAATGTACCAATGACTAAGACAATTTTTACAAATAAAGGCAGACACAAATCAAGGATAAGATGTGGAAAAGAATAACAGTCTTACCATATGTTTGGTTTAGTATTTGCTTGTGCATAGAAACTGCTTATGAATTAAATGAGGCCTAAATGTGAGAAGGTTTTTGGTTTCACTGTCTAATTTCCACCTTATTCTAAATTGTTTTCCCAAAGAGAAGACAACATACTTATATTTGTACTTACACATGTAAAAATGGCTTATTAAAGGATATGAGATACCAAATTAACTTCAGAATCTATCTTCAGATTTCAATTTAATTTGTCAATTAGGCTTATAAATATCCTTTTGGAAGTTTTAACTAGGTAATTATCCAATTAAAAAAATGAAGTGAAACAGTTTTTTTCCTTAAAAACATCTCTTTAGTTTTGGTGTTTGTCATGGACAAATTCTGATATATATAGATACAGGTATGGCTCTGGAAATCTGAAGGTGAACTCATTAATTGATTGTGAATATCTCTGAATTTGTTTACATTAGAAAAAAATCCTAATTGATTATCCTTTCCAGCTCTGCATGGAATAAAATCCATACATAAGCCAAATTCTCAAATTGGCCCTTGTACAAACTGACAATTGTTCATTACATCTTGAATTTGGGAAATAAGAAGTATTAAATAAGATCAAAGGAAAATAAATTTCCAAAATTAATGCAAATAGAAAGTTAATGTGCTATTCATACGTTGACGTGTTGTGTGTGTTTCAGAGAACCAAGTGAACTGTCCAACTACTTTATCAATCTCTGAAAATACAGATGGATAATAGAATTCAAGACACCTGCTGAAGAGGATTACTTTGGGAATTTGGTGAATTCTCTAATGTTTGAACTTCTAAAGTAAAAAAGCTATTACCAAAGTTCCATGAGGTCACAACATTTTTTAAAGTTCACGTTATCTGCTATTTAAACTATATTTTCATGAATATAAAAATACAATTTAAAATGTTATTTTTTTTGTGGAAGACAGAAGTTGTTCAAAATTTCTTTTCCATTAAGCAGTTGTCTCTGGTAATGAAGAATGTTTTGGTAAAGCAGTCAACAATACATTTTCCAAAGACACCAAAGGATCTGTATAGTACTGAAGAGCGGGACGGAATCCCTTCTGCTGTAAATACTCGATTCGGCCTTGGTCAATCAGCAATTTACAAAGATGCCCTAGTTTCTTCTTTTCTTCAACAGTAAGAAACCTAAATCAAATAAACAGACACAAAACCTTCTTAGAATTTTGTAGAAGTTTACAAAACTATTTTAGTCACTTCCATTTATTGGTAAGCTGCTAAATAACCCACAATTTACTATGTAATATGTCCCACACTTTCAGGATACATTTTATTTATGACCACAATGAAAAGGTGTGTATTTTAACTTATTCTAAAATTAGAAGGTAAAATACATTTTCATGAATAAGTTTATGATAATATTCATTTAAAAAGACAGTACAGCAATAATAAAATATTTCTGCCCCAGTGTTATACATTTCAAAGTAGTCACTTACCCAGGCAAACTCTCAGCGCTGTCCTCTGTGATTCTGTATCTCCCATCATCATGCTCTTCACTGTCATCATTCTGATTATCTTTTCTCACTGGGGTACTATTTGAGGCTTCCAAAGATGTTTTCCGCATTCCACAAGTTGCCCAACTACTCATTCGCTGGAAATAGTGGAATTCCACTGCTCCAAGGCCTAGAGCCTTGAAATATTCTTTGCCCACATAATGTCTCCAATCACACCTGTGGTGACAACAGAGTGCAATAACAATGCCAGCCACAGGGGTCCACTTCTCTGGGACATTTTTTTCATTTCCTTCCTTGGCCAAAGTGTTAATTTCTTTCTCTGTTTTATCATTCTTTATGCGTTTGGCTAAAGGTTCTTCATTCCTTTCCTCACAACTGGCAGCATAGGTTTCAACCAAACATCGTAATGCAAGATCTGCAAACACAATTATGTGGCCCCCCCCAAACCACATCATCTTTAAAAATAAATATTTTTTACATTTATTAAGCAGTATGGTTTTTAAAAACCCAGCAACAAAACCAACAAAAACCTACTTAGCTTTATACTTGCAGTAATTCTTTCATGAATTACCAACTCTTCCTATTTGCTCTGTCTCACTTTCTTCAGTGATTTATGCTGCATAAAGTCTACTTTCCACTAAAACTTTCTGAAGCTTAAGATCTACAATTTGCAAAAACTTTCAGTTCAACTAGTCGAATTGGCTCTCACTTCTCCTACCCTAGCTGAGGAAATGACTTGTATAGAAAAAACGTATTTACCTACACTTACATTCCAGGGAAATTTTGAGCTTAAGAAACCCAAGGAAAGAAATAAAGAGGAAAGGCATCTGCTAAGCATCTGCTAAGACTGATGTTAGGTGTCAGTCCTGAAACGTGAGATGTTCACAGCAAATAGTGATGAGTCAAAAAGCTGAGAGGAGGGGGGCAGAATGTAGAAAGTAGGCCTCACTGAGTAGCCTCACTGTATTTATTCATTTATTCAGCAAATAGTTACTGAATATCTTTCATCTGCAAGGCTTTTTGGATGTATTGATGATTCATACACAGAAACTTAGAGATGGATGTACTCCATATTAAAATGAAAAACTTATACTACATTTAAAAACTAAACAAATGGATTTTTTGATGACTATAACTACTTCCCACTGAAGAGCGCTATATTGTTGACATTATTGGAAAGACTCTGAATATACGCTGTAAAACCCACATTTTCTGTCTGATTAGGCTGTCATGCTGTGCCTGTTCAATGGAAAACGTGTATGTTTAAATTTGATTACCCTAAGATGTCACAAGTGAACACTAAATGATCTGATATTTCACGAGTAAATTTAATCTAATATATGAATTTAAGTCCACAAACATCATTAGTAACCTATTATTTGGAGAAAGCAATAGCTAATCTATTATTTCATAAACTATTATTTTCTTAAAAAATATATTTAGTCACTGTTTTACCTATACTGGACTTAGGTAAATGATCTTCAGAAATGTGAATAACCAGAAAAATTATTTAAAAAATGAAATTATTTTAGAACCAGAAGGAGCTTAAAAAATCTATCTCAATCTCTTCTTTACAATTTAAAGGACAAAGCCACATATCTAGAAAGGGATAAGAAAAAAGCAAATTGGTGGCCAAGATCACTCATGCATTCAAACATTTACCGAGATTTTGTTATGTATCAAGCATCATGTTAGCACACTCCCTACGCTGAAAAAATTCACAGCACAGTGGGAGAATTAGATATATAAACAGATAATTAAAACACAATATGGTAAAGACATGCAGAGGGTATTATGATAAATCCTTAGGAGGACTATCTTGTTTAACTAGGCTCCTTGAAAGTGGTGACAACTGAGCTGAAGGATGAGTAGAAATTGGCCACTTTAGAAATTGACTCAGTATAGTAAATGGGAAAAGTACATGGGGTTTGAATTTGCTGACCAGTAAAGCTGGAGGCAGGAAGTGGCAAAGAGAGGAAGGCAGAGACCAGACTGAGACTAGGATGTCGTGTTAAAGAGCCTCGACATTATGCTACAGGGACTGGGAGCCACGGAAGAGTTTGAAGATAGGGGCAAGACATTACGTGTGCAGCAGATGGGTCTAAATATTAATATCTAAAGGACAGGTAGTGGAAGGAGACCACGAGAGAAACAGAGAAAGAATAGCATAGAAGTAGGGTAAGAACCAGGAAAGAAGAGTGTCACAAAAGACAAGGAATGAGAATTTCAAGAAGGGCAAGCCATTGCAGGAGAGATTTCTCAGTAAGCTGATGACAGAGTGATGAAGGTAGAATTCAGATAAGAGTGAATTCTTACCTGTGGCGAAAGAGGGCGAAAGTGTGTGGAACACGAGAAATGGCCCGTATAGACTATAGTCCTAAGAAATTTGGATCAGATTGGTAGGAGTAAAGGAGTATGCTTTTTTTCCTCCCCAGGATAGAACTTGCTGACTTCAGAAGGCTTTTATGAGGGTTAAATGAGATAAGGTACATGAAAGTCATCTAAAAACTATGAAGGACAACACAAATACATAATACTCAAAGCCATTTCCAGCCAGTTTGAATAACGTCTTATAGAAGCTCCAAGTTCCCTATATGGGTGAACAATGAAACTAGCAAAAGCCAGGAAGATGATGTAACAATAGTTAACATTTATTGACACAAATATGCACCAGAGACTCTTTGCATGTAACCTGGTAAATCATATATATATTATTATCCCCACTTTACAGATGAGAGAACCAAAGCTCAGAATGGTTAAATAATTTGCCAAGGTTACAGAACAGAGCTGAACCCTGGACTATCTGATTTCAAAGCCCATGGTCTTTCCACTTTACCCTGCTAGATCTGATGGATAGAAGTGCTAAAATAAGACACCTTAGAATTTGATTTTGGTCTAACATTTTTCTTTTTCCCCAGAATCCTGATACATAATCGCCTTCTAGTGAGAGAGGTTTCTGAGTCCTTCCCAGCAACTCCTCTAAAAAAGTCACTAGTTTCGGGGGTGGGATCATACAGTTTCCATAAATAATTCATTTCCTTTTGGGCTGAAAAATAGCCCAAAGAACTTTAAGGTCCCATATGACACAGTATTTACATATAAAATTCTTCAATTCATTCTACAAATGGCCAAAATGAGCAGATAAATAGGAAAGCTCTGAATCCAATATAATACAAGGCCAGTGGTACTTGAAGATTAATGAGTTGTAACATAAATGATATAAGATTCAAAAGAGACTATTCAAATGGTCGGGACCATGTTAAGCTAAAGCTTACTGTTTATCTAGACATTATTAACATGTTTACATACCTGTTGCCATACCACACAGATGCTTCCCAATTCCCACCACAGGTAGTTTTTCTTTGCTTAGCACAGGAATCTTGTCTGAAATAAAAGGAATGAGAACTAAGCCCTCTTGTGAGATAAGGCATTAATGTGACGTCCTAAAAGAGAGAACTAATTAGAATCGTTGAATTTTGGGCTAAAAGCGATTCAAAGAAAAATTCTCACTTTATAATAAGAAGCTCAAAAATGTAGTGATTTGATAAGTAACACAGATGGCTACTGACAGAGTCAAAATTAGAATTTAAGTTTCTTGACTCAGGCTAATGCTATTTCTTCTACACTGATTCAGGACTTTCCTCTGTAGAAACTTTATTTTGCTAAATACTATTAATCCATTGGAAAAAAGACTCAAAACTTTCCCTACTAGATTTATTTTGCACAAATAATATATGATAAATATATATGACTAATATAATCAACACAATATATATTATAAACTACTATATTCAATATTCTAATCAAACTAAAAATAGAGCTTTTACTATATCTTGATGATCAAAAAAAATATATCATCTTAGCTTTTCACATTGTCATGGAAAAAAATTCATTAATAGTCCTGTAGAAGTGAAAAAAAAAACAAGTCCACCAAGTTATATGGTAAAATGTAGTATATCACAGTCATGGCTCCCACTTTTGTCCCCTGATTCATTTTCCTTCTTCCAAGATTTTGAAATGAAAAGTATGCTTCCCCCTGTAAATCTAGCTACAACACGTGGAACAGTGAATTGTCCAATGAAAGTACTTAGTAAATATTTCAATTTTTCTGTTGCTTGCTTTCAGATGGTATTACATGCTAGCAGAAATTGGTACCAAGTGGAATAGTTTGCTCATGCCAGGGAATACAGAGGTTCAAATTAAGATGCTCCAATAAGCTTATCATCAATTAGGGTGAAAAGAAAGGGTGTGTATGAAAGCCCTTTCATTTTTATCCTTGACAAATTACTTCATTTCCTCTCTCTCCTACTTCTTTGGGCTTAGAAAATAGGACAGATGAACTTCTGGGAAAAGAAGGAAGACTGAATACAAGCATCTAGTTTGATACCTCCTAAAACTCTACCAAAGTAAGAATAAGAAGATTTTTTAAAAGGCATACACTCTCAAGGTCTGGAAGAAGAGAAAAGGAGAAAAGGCTGAGAATCAACCAAATTTATCCCACAAATCTCCAAAAGGCGCAGGAATTAGGGGCATCAGGTACCTTGAAAGTAGAGCTGAAGTGGCTATAAGAAGTAGTCAGATCCCCACCTCATAGCTACTTGGTGACCACCTCTTTCCCACTTGGTGGAACACTACAGATTACCTCTCTGATGTGAATAAAACAGGAGGTCACTGGGCTGAGAAACAATAAGAAGTCAAGAGTTGAAGTGTGGCAAAACAATAGGATTAAGTTAGTGTCACACTGATTCCCCTAGCTCTTGTTCCCCATTGGTCCCAGAATGTTGGTAACCAGACCTTTACTCTCTAGGTAGGCGATCAGAAGAGTCTTTTATGGGGAATCCAACAAGCCCAAGAGGAAAGATTACATCTTAGGAAGATCACCCAAAATTCAAGCTCAGAGTCAATAATCCCACCTCAGGACTCAGAGCTCTCAGTCCCTTAATCCTAACTATGAACACTCCATCAAGAAGCATCAGATGTCTGAGGACAGGCTGTAAGTTGAAAGAGACAGACAAAAACAAACAGAAAAGAGCAACTTGGTAAAAACAGAGATTGTGAAGGGAGAATAATTCTTACAAAACTATCATTAATATCCTCAGAGAGATAAGACATCACAATTATAAAAAAAGAACAGGATACAATAATAAAGGCAGATTCAGAGTAAAATATCTTAAAAATTAAAACTCTGATAGAAAAAATTAAATTGAGGAAATTTTAGAAAGTATAGAAAAAAGACCAAAAAATATAAAATAGAGAAGTAAAGTCAAGAAAAGTAGAGAATCATTCTAGGAGGTCTAATAACTAAATCATAAGAGTTTTTCCATAAGGGGAGAAAAGAAAAAAATGGAAGAGAGAAAACTAGCAAAGAAAGAACACAAATTACATATAAGTTGTTATATGTAAGCTTCATGGCAACCTCAAAGCAAAAACCTATAGTAAATACACAAAAGATAAAGAGAAAGGAATATAAACATACCATTAAAGAAAGTTATCAAAACACAAAGGAAGAGAGCAAGAGGAGAAGAAAGAAACAGAGAGAAACTACAAAAACAGCAAAAAAAACAATTAAAATGGCTATAAATACACACCTATCAATAATTATTTTAAATGTAAATGGACTAAATTCTTCCATCAAAACAGAGAGTGGCTGAAGGGATAAAAAAATAAGATTCATTTATGTGCTGCCTACCAGAGACTCACTTTAGATGTAATGACACACACAGACTGAAAGTGAAGGGATAGGAAAAGATATTCCATACAAATGGAAACCAAAAGAAAGCTGGAGTAGCTATACCTATATCAGACAAAAGAGATTTTAAAACAAAGACTGTAATAAGAGACAAGGAAAGGCATTACATAACGATAAAGGGGTCAATCTAACAAGAGGATATAACATTTATAAATATGCACCTAACACAGGAGCAGCTAAATATATAAAGCAAATATTAACAGTTCTAAAAGGAGAAACAGATAGCAGAGATCAACAGTAGAAGATTTTAACACCCCACTTACATTGATGGATAGATATACAGACAGAAAATCAATCAGGAAATAGTGGCCTTAAATGACACATCAGACCACAAGAACTTAACAGATATACACAGAACACTTCATCCAAAAGCAACAGAATATACATTCCACTCAACTGCACATGGAACATTTTCCATGATAGATCATATATTAGGCCAAGAAACAAGTCTTAATAAATTTAAGAAGACTGAAAACATATCAAGCATCTTTTCTGACCACAATGATATGAAATTAGAAATGAATTACATGAAGAAAACAGGAAAACTCACAAATACGTGGAGATTAAACAACACACTACTGAACAACGGGTGAGTCAAAGAAGAAATCAAAATAGAAATAAAAAAATACAAAAGACAAACAAAAATGGAAACATAACACACCAAAATTTATGGGATACAGCAAAAGCAGTTCTAAGAGGGAATTTCATAGCAATAAATGCCTACTTCAAGAAACAAAAAAAGTCTCAAATAAATAACGTAACTTTACACTTCAAGGAACTAGAAAAGAACAAAGCTCAAAGTTAGCATAAAAAAGGAAATAACAAAGATTAGAACAGAAATAAATGAAAGACACAAAAAGACAACAGAAAAGATCAATGAAACTAATAGCTGGTTCTTTGAAAAGATAAACAAAATTGACAAACATTTAACTAGGCTCACCAAAAAAAAAAAAAAATGACAAGACTCAAATAAAATCAGAAATGAAGGAAGAGACATTACAACTGACACCACAAAAATACAAAGGATCCTAAGATACTACGATGAACAATTATATGCCAACAAATTGGACAAATGAGAAGAAATGGATAAATTCCTAGAAACATACAACCTACCAAGACTGAATCATGATGAAATAGAAAATCTGAACAGACCAACTACTATTAATAAGATTGGATCAGTAATCAAAAACCACCCAAGAAACAAAAGTCCAGGACCAGATGGCTTCACTGATGACTTCTACCAAACATTCAAAGAAGAATTAATACCAATCCTTCTCCAGCTCTTCCAGAAATAAGAAGAGGAGGGAACGGCAGAAGAAAATTACAGGCCAATATCCCTGATGAACATTGATGTAAAAATCAACTCTTAAAATATTATCAAACCAAATTCAAAAATACATTAAAGGGATCATACACCATGATCAAGTGGGATTTACTCCAGAGATGCAAGGATGGCTCAGCATCTGCAAATCAGTCAATGTGATACACCACATTAACAAAATGAAGGATAAAAATCATATGATCATCTTAATAGATGCAAAAAAAGCACCTGACACAATTCTACATCCATTTATCGTAAAAACTCTCAAAAAGGCAGGCAGATGGGGGCTGGCCCCGTGGCAGAGTGGTTAAGTTCGCGCACTCCGCTGCAGGCGGCCCAGTGTTTCGTCAGTTCGAATCCTGGGCGCGGACATGGCACTGCTCATCAGACCACGCTGAGGCAGCGTCCCACATGCCACAACTAGAAGAACCCACAACGAAGAATACACAACTATGTACTGGGGGGCTTTGGGGAGAAAAAGGAAAAAATAAAATCTTTAAAAAAAAAAAAAAAGGCAGGCAGAGAGGGAACATAGCTCAACTTAATAAAGGTCATATATAACAAACCCACAGCTCACATACTCAACAGTGAAAAGCTGAAAGTTTTTCCTCTAAGATTAGGAACAAGGATGCCCACTCTTGCCACTTTCATTCAACATGGTATTGTAAGTCCTAGCTAGAGAAATTAGGCAAGGAAAAGAAATAACAACCATGCAAATTGTAAAGGAAGAAGTAAAACTGTCATTATTTGGAGATGATATGATACTATATCGATAAAACCCTAATGGCTCTATCAAAAATCTGTTAGAACTATTAGTTTACTAAACAAGTTTGGTAAAGTTGCAAGATACAAAATCAATACACAATCTGTTGTGTTTCTATACACTAATAATGAATTATCAGAAAGAGAAATTAAGAAAACAATCTTATTTACAATTGCATCAAAAAGAATAAAATAGGGGCTGGCCCTGTGGCCAAGTGGTTAAACTTCTGTGTGCTCCACTTCAGTGGCCCAGGGTTCACAGGTTTGGATCCTGGATGCGGACCTACTCCACTCATCAGCCATGCTGTGGAGGCAACCCACATACCAGGTAGAGGAGACTGGCAAATTAGTTAACTCAGGGCTAGTCTTCCTCAGGCAAAAAAGGAGGAGGACTGGCAACAGATGTTAGCTCACGGCAAATCTTCCTCTCATACACACAAAATATCTAGGAATAAATTTAACCAAGGAGGTTAAATTTTTACTTTTTTAAGGAAAGAAACTGAAGAAGACACAAATAAATGGAAAGATATTCCATGCTCATAGACTAGAACAAGTAATATTGTTGGGGCCAGTCCTGTGGCCGAATGGTTAAGTTCTTGAGCTCCACTTCGGTGGCCTGGGGTTTGCCAGTTTGGATCCTTGGTGCAGACCTACACACCACTCATCAAGCCAAGCTGTGACAGTAACCCACACAGAGGAACCAGAACGACTTACAACTAGGATATACAACTATGTACCAGGATTTTGGGGAGAGAACAAAAAGATGAAGATAGGCAATGGATGTTAGCTCAAGGCCAATATTTCTCACCAAAAAAAAACCCCAAAAAACAAAAAAAACAAGGCATACCTTAAAAAAAGAGGAATTAATACTGTTAAAATGTTCATCCTACCCAAAGCAATCTACAGATTCAATGCAATCTCAATCAAAATTCTAACATTTTTGAGAGAAATAGAACAATCCTAAAATTTGTATGAACCAAAAAAGACCCAGAATAGCCAAAGCAATCTTGAGAAAGAACAAAGCTGGAGGCATCCCACTCCTTGGATTCAAACTATTTTACAAAGCTATAGTAATTAAAACTGTATGGAATTGGCATAAACAGACACACAGAGCAATGGAACAGAATAGAGAACCCAGAAATAAACCCACACCTAAATAGTCAATTAATGTATGACAAAGGAGCCAAGAATATACAATGGGTGAAAGGATAGTCTCTTCAAAAAATGGTGCTGGGAAAACTGGACAGCCACATGCAAAAGAATGAAACTGGACCCACTATCTTACACAACACACAAAAATTAACTCAAAAGGGATTAAAGACTTGAACATAAGACCTGAAACCATAAAACTCCCACAAGAAAACATAGGCAGTAAGGTTGACAAAGGTCTGAGCAATGATTTTTTTAATCTGACATCAAAAGCAAAAGCAGCAAAAGCAAAAATAAACAAGTGGAACTACATCAAATTAAAAAGTTTCTGCATAGCAAAGGAAACTATCAACAAAATGAAACGGCAACCTACTCACTGGAAAAAAATATTTGCAAATCATATCTGATAAGGGGTTAATATTCAAAATATATAAAGTACTCATACAACTCAATAGCAAAAGAAAAAACAATCTGATTAAAAAATGGACAGAAGAGAGTGACGTCAGCATCACGGTGGACTGAGGTCTCTCAGAAATCTTCCCCCTCCAATAAACAATGAAAAAATCATCCATACTCCAACAGGGGACATCCAAACTCAACAAAAAAACATTGGAGAGATCCACGAAGCCATATGATGGAGAAGGGAGAGGCTGGAACCCCCTCGGAGGTGGAACAGGGTAAGAGAGATCTTTGCTATCTCCCCTAAAGAGTGCAATTGGGACTGCGGGAGGCCTCCTAAAGGGGAGGAAGGGGGGAGGGGACGTTCATTCATGCGAACATCAAGCACTCCCTAGGGCCCTTGCAGCCTAGAGAGAAGCCTTCTACCAGGGCTGACCTCATCAAGCCAACACCCCAGGAGAGTAGGGGGAGAGAGCAAGCAGGAGAAAGCACCCCTTGCCCCACCCACTCAGCCGGCTCCAGCCCCTAGGATTTTGGCTGAAGGCAGAGGGCTCAGAATATGGGGCTCCTGACCCCCACCCAGTGGCGATAGGTGGTAACTGCAACCTAATAATGCCAGGATGCAAAAAAAACAAAGCCTCTAGCAATACTAAACACATTAGACCTACAGACCAGAGAGAAAATGACAAGCACCCAGAAATCAGTCCTGAGGATGCAGAAATATGTAATCTAAATGACAAAGAATTCAAAACAGCTATCATCAAAAAACTCAATAAGTCAAAAGAGAACGTAGAGAAACCACTCAATGAGTTCAGAAGCTACTTCACCCAAGAGATGGAAACTATAAAGAAGAATCAATCAGAAATATGAGAGATGAAAGACACAATGGAAGAGATAAAACAAAATATGGATTCCCTGAACACTCAAGCACACACCAAAGAGCGTATCAGCATAACTGAAGATAGACATGTTGAAATGCTCCAGATAGAGGAGGAGAGAGAACTAAAACTAAAAAGAAATTAAGAAAGTCTCCAAGAAATATCTGACTCAATGAGGAAATGCCACATAAGAATTGTAGGCATTCAAGAAGAAGAGGAGGAGAATGGAGCAGAAGGTATGTTCAAAGAAATAATAGCAGAGAACTTCCCAAATCTAGGGAAAGAGAGAGAAATATGTGTGGAAGAAGCTTCCAGATCTCCTAGATTTGTCAATATAAAAAGACCTACTGTAAGGCATATAATAGTAAAACTGGCAAAAATGAATCATAAAGAAAGAATATCAAGGGCAGCAAGGCAGAAGAAAATAACCGACAAAGGAACCCCTATCAGGCTTCCAGCGGATTTCTCTGCAGAAACCTTACAAGCTAGGAGAGAATGGAACAACATATTCAAAATTTTAAAAGACAAGAATCTTCAGCCAGGAATACTCAATCCAGCAAAAATATCCTTCAGATATGAGGGAGAAATTAAATCTTTCCCAGAGAAACAAAAGCTAAGGGACTTTGTAGTTACGAGATCTTCCCCTAAAAGAAATCTTCAAGAAGGCCTTCATACCTGAAAAAAGAAAAACAGGGAGAAAGGGGTCACAAAACACAGAGTAAGGAGATAAACAGGTAGACAGAATCAGAATAGGATAGCAAATATTCAACCATAGCATTTGGCTAAAGGGAAGGAAAACACCAAAAACAAAGACAAGCTTGTCACTTTAACCACAATCTCACAACACAAGTTGGAATAAGAAAAACAACTCAGGAGGGGAGGAGGAAAGGGACCAAATCGGTTTAGACTAGGAAAATAAGAGGCCATCAGAAAATGGACTATGTTATACACGAGATTCTGAATACAAACCTCAGGCTAACCACTAAACAAAAAAGCAGAACAGAGACACAAAAAATAAACAAGGAAAACACAAAGAAACACATCATAAAAAATTAGATAATTCAATGTGTAGACCAATGCACACAGGACGAGAAACAAAGGAAATGCAGGAAAACTGGAAAATGAGTGATATAATGACAGCATTAAGCCCTCATACATCAAGAATCACCCTAAACGTAAATGGATTGAATGCTCCAATAAAAAGACACACAGTGTCAAGATGGATTAAAGAACAAGACCCAACAATATGCTGCCTCCAGGAAACACATCTCAGCTCCAATGACAAATACAGGCTCAGAGTGAAGGAGTGGAAGATGATACTCCAAGCTAATGGCAAACAAAAGAAAGCAGGTGTCGTTATACTCACATCAGACAAAGTAGAATTCAAGATAAGACAGGTCAAGGGAGACAAAGAGGGGCAGCCTATAATGATCAAAGGTACACTCTTTCAAGCAGAAATAACGCTTATAAATATCTATGCACACAACATAGGATCACCAAATTTCATAAAGCAACTATTAACAAACCTAAAAGAAGACATTAATAATAACACAATAATAGTAGGGGACCTCAATACCCAAGTCACATCAATGGATACATCATTCAGACAGAAAATCAACAAGGAAACAGTGGAATTAAATGAAAAGCTAGACCACATGGACTTAACAAACATATATAGAACACTCCATCCAATAACAGCACACTACACATTCTTCTCAAGTGTGCATGGAACATTCTCAAGCATAGACCATATGCTGGGAAACAAGGCATGCATCAATAAATTTAAGAAGATTGAAATAACAACAAGCATCTTTTCCAATCACAATGCCATAAAGCTAGAAATTAATTACAAGAAAAGAGCTGACAAAAGGACAAAGATGTGGAGACTAAACAACATGCTATTGAACGAGCAATGGATCATTAAAGAAATTACAGGAGAAATAAAAAAATATCTGAAGACAAATGAAAATGATAACATACCATACCAACTCATATGAGATGCAGCAAAAGCTGTACTAAAAGGGAAATTCATCGCAATACAAGCTTACCAAAAAAGAAAAATCCCAAATAAGCAATCTCAAACTACACCTAACTGAATTAGAAAAAAAGAACAAACAAAGCTCAAGGTCAGTAGAAGGAGAGAAACAATAAAAATCAGAGCAGAAATTAATGCTATTGAAACAAAAAAGGCAGTAGAAAGGATCAATGAAACAAAGAGCTGGTTCTTTGAGAAGATAAATAAAACTGACAAACCCCTAGCCAGACTTACAAAGAAAAAAAGAGAGAAATCTCAGATAAATAAAATTAGAAATGAAAGAGTAGAAATAACACTGGATGCCACTGGAATACAATGGATTATCAGAGAATAGTCCAAAAATTATATGCCAACAAAATGGACAATCTAGAGGAAATGGATAAATTCTTAGATTCTTACAACCTCCCAAAGCTGAATCAAAAAGAAATAGAGAATCTGAATAGACAAATCACAAGGAAAGAGATTCAAACAGTAATCAAAAGAATCCCCAAGAATAAAAGCCCAGGACCAGACGGCTTCCCTGGGGAATTCTACCAAACTTTCAAAGAGGATTTAACACCTATCCTTCTCAAGCTATTCCAAAAAATTAGGGAAGATGGAACACTTCCTAACACATTCTGTGAGGTCAACATTACACTGATACCAAAGCCTGACAAGGGCAAGACAAAAAAGGAAAACTACTGGCCAATATCGCTGATGAACATAGATGCAAAAATCCTGAACAAAATATTGGCAACTCGAATACAGCAATACATCGCAAACATCATACATCATGATCAAGTGGGATTTATTCCAGGGACACAGGCATGGTTCAACATCCGCAAATCAATCAACATGATACACCACATTAACAAAATGAGGGGAAAAAACCACATGATCATCTCAACAGATGCAGAGAAAGCATTTGCCAAGATCCAACAGCCATTTATGATAAAAACTCTTAACAAAACCCTAAAGAATCCATTGGAAAACTATTAGAAATAATTAACAACTACAATAAAGTTACAGGGTACAAAATCAACTTACAAAAATCAGTTGAATTTCTGTACTCTAATAATAAACTTACAGAAAGAGAACTCAAGAATATAATTCCATTTACAATCGCAAAAAACAGAATAAAGGACCTAGAGAATAAATTTAACTAAGGAGGTGAAGGACTTATACAATGAAAAGCATAAGACACTATTGAAAGAAATAGATAATGACATAAAGAGATGGAAAGAGATTCTGTGCACATGGATTGGAAGAATAAACACAGTTAAAATGTCCATACTACCCAAAGCAATCTACAGATTCAATGCAATCCCCATCAGAATCCCAATGACATTCTTCACAGAAATAGAGCAAAGCATCCTAAAATTCATATGGGGCAGCCAAAGACCCTGAATTGCTAAAACAATACTGAGTAAAAAGAACAAAGCTGGAGGCATCAAAATCCCTGACTTCAAAACGTCCTACAAAGCCATAGGGATCAAAACAACATGGTACTGGTACAAAAACAGGCACACAGATCAGTGGAACAGAACTGAAAGCCCAGAAATAAAATCATACATCTACGGACAGCTAATCTTCAACCAAGGTGCCAAGAACATACCATGGAGAAAAGATAGTCTGTTCAATAAATGCTGTTGGGAAAACTGGACAGCCACATGCAAAACAATGAAAGTGGACCATTATCTCACACCATACACAAAAATAAACTCAAAATGGATCAAAGACTTGAAGATAAGTCCTGAAACCATAAAACTCCTGGAAGATAATATAGGTAGTACACTCTTTGACACTGAACTTTCAAGGATCTTTTTGAATACCATGTCTTCTCAGACAAGGGAAATAACAGAAAAAATAAACAAGTGGGAGTTCATCAGACTAATGAGCTTCTGTAAGGCAAAAGAAACTAGGATCAAAACCAAAAGACAACCCACCAACTGGGAGAAAATATTTGCAAATCATCTATCTGACAAGCAGTTAATCTCCATAATATATAAGGAACTCACACAACTGAACAACAAAACAACAAACAGCCTGATCAAAAAAACAGGCAGAGGATATGAACAGACATTTTTCCAAAGAAGATATACAGATGGCCAATAAACACATGAAATGATGTTCAACATCACTAATCATCAGGGAAATGCAAATCAAAACTACACTAAGATACTACCTTATGCCTGTTAAAGTAGCTATAATCACTAAGACTAAAAATAATAAACATTGGAGAGGGTGTGGAGAGAAGGGAACCCTCATACACTGCTGGTGGGAATGCAAACTGGTGCAGTCACTATGGAAACAGTATAGAGATTCCTCAAAAGACTAAAAATAGAACTACCATATGACCCAGCTATCCCACTACTGGGTATCTACCCAAACAACTTGAAATCAACAATCCAAAGTAACATATGTATCCCTACATTCATTGCAGCACTATTCACAATAGCCAAGACATGGAAACTACCCAAGTGCCCACTGACTGATGATTGGATAAAGATGATGTGGTATATACATACAATGGAATACCAGTCAGCCTGAAAAAAAGACAAATTCATCCCATTTGCAACAACACTGAAAGACCTAGAGGGAATTATGCTTAGTGAAATAAGCCAGACTGAGAAAGACCAACACCAGATGATTTCACTCACATGTGAAATAAAAACAAGCACATGGACAAAGAAAACAGTTCAGTGGTTACCAGGGGAAGGGGTTGAGGGGTGGGCACAGGGGGTGAAGGGGAGCACCTATGTGGTAACAGACAAGAAATAATGTACAACTGAAATTTCACAAAGATGTAAACTATTATGAACTCAAATAATAAAAAATTTTTTTAAAATTAATAAAAAGACATGGAAACTTCTACAAGTGACCAGCTCTTGAAATTCAAATAATCATTTTCATTTACAAAGAAACACACTTTCTTGGTTAAAAAAAAAAAACGGTTAGAAGATCTGAGTAAGACATCTTTCCAAAGAAGACATACAGATGGCCAACAGGTACATGAAAAAATGCTCATCATCATTAATCATCAGGGAACGCAAATCAAAACCACAATGAGGGGCTGGCCCCATGGCCGAGTGGTTGAGTTCACGCACTCCGCTGCAGGCTGCCCAGTGTTTCGTTGGTTCAAATCCTGGGCGTGGACATGGCACTGCTTGTCAAACCACGCTGAGGCGGCATCCCACATACCACAACTAGAAGGACCCACAACGAAGAATATACAACTACGTACCGGGGGGCTTTGGGGAGAAAAATGAAAAAATGAAAAAATCTTTAAAAAAAAAACAAAAACCACAATGAGATATCATGAACACCTGTTAGAATGGCTACTATCAATAAAATGAGAGATTACAAATGTTGGCGAGGATGCAGAGACAAAGGAACCTTTGTGAACTGCTGACAGAATGTAAATTGTTGCAGCCACCATGGAAAACAGTATGGAGGCTCCTCAAAAAATCAAAATAGAACTACCATACGATCCAGCAATTTCAGTTCTGGGTATTTATTCAAAGAAAATGAAAATATTAACTTGAAAAGATATATATATATGTACTCCCACGTTCATTACACATTATTTACAATAGCCCAGATAAGAAAACAACCTAAGTGCCCATCAATAGATGAATGGATAAAGAAATTGTGATATATATACACGATAGAATATTATTCAGCCATAAAAATGAATGAAATCTTGCCATTTGTGATAACCTGGATGGACCTTGAGGGCATTATGCTAAGTGAAATAAGCAAGACAGAGAAAGAAAAATACTGCATGATCTCTCTTATATGTGGAATCCGAAACAAAACAAAACAAAGCAAAACAAAACTAAGCTCATGGATACAAAGAACAGATTGGTGGTTGCCAGAGGTGGGGGCGGGGAGGTGAGGAATGGGAAAAATGGGTGAAGGGGGTCAAAGGTAAAAAGAAAAAAAAAGAAAAGCAAGGGAGTTGTGTCTCATAAACATTTTTTTCTTTGTAGCTTTCTCTGATGTGGATGATACCCCTAACATTTATGGAAAAAAAAAAAAAAGAATGCAAGGATATTTCACAGAAAGCTGATAATACTAGACTCGGTAAACCAGGATTTCTTATCCTTGGCATTATTCACTTTTTGGCTCAAATAATTCTTTGTTGTGGAGCTGTACTGTACCTTATAGGATATTTAGCAGGCCTCGGGTTTAGCAGGCTCCCTAGCCTCTATCCACTAGATGCCAGCAGCATGCCCACTGTTATGACAACCAAAAATGTCTCAGACATTACCAATGTCCCCTAGGGGACAAAACTGCCTCCAGTTAAGAACCACTGCTATGAACTAAAGAGTCCACCAAGTGCCCAGTACAATGGATAAAAATATGACAATATCAAGGCACATTACTGGGAAACTTTAGAATACTGAGGACAAAGAAAATAGCCTATACATTTCTAGAACGAAAAAAGCAGCTCACGTACAAGGGATCAGGACTCAGAATGGCACTGAACTTTTAAAGAGAAACACCAGGGGAGTAATATTTTCAAAATTCTAAAGGAATATAATTTTCAACCTAGTAATAGAAATACCCAGCCAAATCAAGCATAAGGGTAAACAAAAGATATTTTTAGACCATGTAAGTTTCAAATTTATCTCTAATATATCATTTCTCAGGAAGCTATAGGAGGAGATGCTCTGCCCAAAAGAGAGAGTGAATCAACAGGAAGATGTGGGATAAGATGTTTAAAAAGAAATTCCTACCCAGGAGAGTGAAGGGAACGCCCAGGATGAGAACTGAAGAGACTGTTAAGGATGACATTTGTGCCCCAGAAACAGAGGCATCCAGTCTGGAACAGAACAGGTCTGTAGGATCCAAGAGAGATTTTTTCAGGAAGATGGAAACTGATAGAATACTTGATTTATGTATTATGATAAGCACATTTTTAAAAGACCAAATAAACAAAATTGTAAGTTAATTAACTCCACAAACAATAAAAAATTGCACAGGAAAAAAGTAACTTAATTTACTCCATGATTCAGCTGTGGGGGAAAATGATGATTTAATCATTCAATACATATTAGGAAGATGAGGAATGGGCAGTGTATGTATTTGAAGCGGGGCAGGGGTAGAAAATCTTCATCTTCCATGGGCAAAAAAAATCAATAAACTATGCTTGAAAAAACAAAAAGCAGTAATACAAGCCTATTGTTAGAGACTTTAGATAAATACAAAAATTGACCAATAAGAGATGAATGTTTGCCTCTGAAGAGAGATGTTGGGGAGGGAACTGGCTGGTGCTGCTTATATAAGAACTTATAGTTGTATTTGACTCTTAACCACACATATGCATAAACTTAATAAAAGCCAAAAAAAAAAGAAAAAGAAAAAACAAAGAAATATATGTCAGTAATATCTCAAGAAAGCTGGGGAAAAAAGAAGAAAAAAAGAGGAATGTTCACAGTGAACTCATTCAACAGATACTTCCTATCTTTTCTCTTCCCCTAAAATGAGTAAATTCCAATCCTGCAACAAAGAAAGAAAGAGAAGTGCTCTAAGTAAATACCCCCTTTTACCCATTTCAAAACTATCTTTAATTACTCTCAGTATATCATTAAATAAGTCTTTTATTTTAAACATCAAGAAATAACTGAAGTACCGAAGTTAGGGATTACAATCCACATTTTCATTGGTGGCTATAATCTTGGGTAGGTCACTGTTTAGCACATGAGAGAGATTTTCCAAAATTAATGCAAATTCTAAAGGGCAGTATTGAACTGAATTGTAGATATTTGATCAATCCTTCTTTATTAATCTTTCTCTCTTATTTTGGTTTAAAAATATGGGATGGGGTACATGGTGGGGACAGACGAAGAGTCATATAGAAACTATTCAAGAAAGTAGGCTATTTTCCAGGATGCTTAATACGAACTCAACACATAGCACATAAACTTGTTTAGGGTTTACAACTTCAGAAAAGTAATATATTCAGTTAAATAATTTTCAATACAGTGATTTACATATAAATTCTGGGTTGCTTCACAAGGCTGGATTAAAATTAGTGGATGGAAGAGGCTGCTGGGATATGTTTGCATTATTTTCATTTAAAATAATATGAAAAACTACAAAAAGGCACAGAAAGGGCACTAAAGAGTATGACTGAGGGATGTGTGTGTGTATGAAATGTGAGTTCCATAGATATGAGTTATTTTCTTTGGTACAATTTAAAACTCTAGGAAGTATCCTTTACATAATAGCTAGGCAGAGAACTGTCTCATTTCTTTAATAGTTTAGGTAAAAGTTATGCTAACTACAGGCAAAAGGCTAGTGTAAAACAGACTTAATAAGTTAAACAGGACAAAGAAGAAACATAAGCACATATTACCAAAACTTTTAAACTCTTCCCTAACATGAGACTTCATTTCTAGTTGATACTAAAAAAACTGTTTTCTAAAGTTTCAACACTAATTCAACTTACATTTATCTAAATGTTAGATATAACATTCTATATTAAGATTAATTTTACTTTGTTTTCCTTGAAGCGCTGTTCTGCATGTTTGAATTTCTAAGCAACTCTCAGAGTTTGAAACTTCTATGATTTCTAGTAGAGCAACCAAGAGTTACGTAACTTACTTAAACACAAGTGTTGAATATCAATTTGAAGTCTTTCAAACACTGAATTTTTCTTTCTGTGTTTGCCATCCACCTGAACAAATAGACCGTAAACATAACAATGACTTTTTACGTTAACAGTTTTATGAAAATAAAAAGATTTCTCTTTTTCAAAATTCAGAATAAGGTTTCCACCTTATTTTTTAGTATTTAAAAAACAGAATCATTAATATAACAATTTAAGATCGTATATTCTTTGATGAAAACTCTGAAATAACAATACCATTTTTATAAGGCTTAAAAATTTTATAAATTATTATGTATACATTATTTCCTTTATTTATATTTCCCTAATATACTATTTTTGGCTTGCTCCTCTTATTGTCCCTGAAAGATAATAACCTGTGGGATCTATATCCACGTGCCTATGATTTATAAATCTACATGTGGCCCAGACTTCTCTGATGCGCATCAGACACATATCCAACCGTGAAGTAGAAAGCTCTACTTCAACAGCAAAACTCATTCAGAACTGAACTCATTATTTTTCCCTCCAAACCTATTCTTCCTCTTCCTCCTTGTATATTCCCACTCTCAAGGAAGAGCAGCACTTAGTCACATATGCCATAAAATATCTCTTTATGGCTCTGAAATAACTCTTTCTCTCTCATACTTAATGAATAATAAATCACCAAGTCTCACAGCTTCCAACATCTTAACATCTCTCATACTCTTCCCCTCCTCTCCACCCCACCACAATAGCCTTAGCTCTGGGCCATTTCTTACTTGAATTATTGGATAATAATTATCTTATTATTAATCTCCCTACTTCAACTTTCAGACTCTTCTGATATACCTTTAACGGTACTGCTAAGATGAACTTTTAAAAACCCCTTTTTACTTTACCAACTCTTACATACTTTCAATTTCCTCTCAGTTGTCATTTCCTCTGGGAAACCTTCTGTGACCTACACTAGAATGAGGTCAGTCAGTGTTCTACCTTCATGCTCCCACAGTATCTGGTACTTACCATTATCATAAGACACTTAACATACTGAATCAAAGTACTTATAAATCGGCCCCAATAGATGTAAGCTTCTTGAAGACTGGAACTAAATCTTGCTTGCACTCTCTCCCCAGCATGAAGCAAGATAAACTCCTTCCTTAGCATAAAATATGAGACGTTCCACGGTTTAGCCCTCTTCTCCTGTCTCATCACTGTTGAACTCTACTTTGCACCCAGAAATGT
Source organism: Equus przewalskii (assembly GCF_037783145.1). Lineage (NCBI taxonomy): Eukaryota > Metazoa > Chordata > Mammalia > Perissodactyla > Equidae > Equus > Equus przewalskii. Next base: position 1,050,085 of record NC_091854.1, read on the forward strand.
TTCCACATTGTTTCAGGCGTTTGGTTACACTGTTCTAGTTTCCTAGAATGCTTCTCAAATTCTCTTTCTAGCAAATACCAAATCACTTCTCAAGATACAGCTCAAGGACCACCTTTTCTGTGTTGCCATTTGCCATCCCTTACTTGCATTAAAACTTGTCACTTCCTTTGTTGAACCCATACTGTACTCTGTGCAGACGTTTTTTCAGATTTTAACACTTTTCTATAAATATTTATCTATGTGTCTGTCTCTCCTTCTTAAATATAAGTAATAGAGCACAGGGACTTGTTTTATTTGATAGATAATCCAATGTCTATCATGGTGCCTGGCGGTACGCTCAATAAACATTTACTGAATGAATAGTTACTAAGTGGCAGAGGCAGGTTAGCACCCAAGACTTTTAACTCCTAGCTTGAGTTTGGCTCTTTTCACATATTTTCTTGTCTCTAAAAACAATTTTAAGAACTCAGATCAACAGACTATCAAAATTTAGATTAAAAAATTTGCTTTCAGGGGCTAGCCCCGTGGCCGAGTGGTTAAGTTCACACGCTCCACTTCAGTGGCCCAGGGTTTCGCCGGTTTGGATCCTGGGCGCGGACATGGCACCACTCATCAGGCCAGGCTAAGGCGGCATCCCACATGCCACAACTAGAAGGACCCACAACTACAAATATACAACCATGTACTGGGGGCTTTGGGGAAAAAAAGAAGAAAATAAAATCTTTAAAAAAATTTGCTTCCAGTTTTAAGTCATCAATACTATTAGAATAAAAAGCTCTAATTAAGTAAACACACAAAAAATTCATTTTATTTAAGAGACATAGTTCTGAGTATCTTTTTTCAAACAAGAAAAGTGAAAACAAAGTTTGGTTACTAATATACTACAATGGTTTCACTTACCTTGAATCTTGTGGTCACCTTTTCTACTAGGATGAAGTGAACTTTTTCAGCATCTTTTAAGGCAATATCAACCCAATGAGATAATTTTCCCTTTCCTGCTCCAAACTCAACAAAGCATCTTCTTGGACCAAGTAACTTTAATTTTTCAATGTTACCTAAAATAGAAGCCTGCAAACTTCACAAGATTATTTTATACACTAGAACAAACACATTTAGCTCTAATGGGAAAATAGTAAGGTAATTTCTACGTAAGGCAGCATGTTCACATTGATAATCTCTGTTTGGCTTTAAATTTTTTCTCTTGCTTTTAAATATTTAACACGAAGTACTCAGAACCATACCCATGCCAGAAATTTTTTATATATGTTTATACATTTTTTTTAAATGGAAAGATTCTATGCCCTGAAAGATAAACTAAGCAAAGTCTCATTAATAACTATATTCAGAAAGAACAGAACGTTAGTTTTTGACAAACGAACAAAAGGCCATTTTTAGTAGAGTTACTATCACCTAAACATACCTGCTGTTTCAGGTGTTTGGTTGCAGAATCACCATTTTTAGGGTCATTAAGGGCATCATGCAATGCTGGATGGGACATAATTTGATCTTTAAGTGTAGAGTTCAAACCTGTGCCAAACATAAGCACAACAGCTTAAGCAACCAAACATGAAACCATAGGGCTCTCAACAGTGGTAGTAACATCTTTTAAATCACACTGGTGTCAACTCATAACCACCTAATTACTCCAAAAAAAATTTAACTTGTAACTTTAGGCAGACTTACCTTCACTTGCTTTTCTCAATTTCTTAATTAAATTTTCCAACTGCTCTTCAGAGAGAGAAGAAACTGGAACCTATTTACAAAAATGGGACATGAGAGCTCGTCTTGGAACTAACCATCACTGATAATATTGATTCTATAGGAAAATGCATTCTAAATTCAAAACAAATGATTTATTCCAAACAAAAATTGGAACACAGCTTATTCATGATATGGAGATAGCTCATAAATACCTTTTAAAATTAAATATTAAGTACTTACTAACTGTTCAGGTATTTCCGTCTCATCTTTTAAGCCTGCATTAATATCTTGAATAAAGAAGTCCTTAACAAAAAAAACACAAAACCATAACAATACTGTTATTAATTTGAAGACCTCACAAAAATTAAGCTGAAAAACTGATCCTTTCCTTCTTCCCATACTCTGTACCTGCCATCCTCCCTTCTTCCCATTCCTTTAATCATTAAATAATTATTGAGTACCTACTTAATTTGCTTTACATGCTGAGGATTCACCACAGCTGAGAACGGAACAGACAAAATCTCTGTGTTCAAGGATCTTATATTCTAGTAAGGTGGTTATCTAAATAAATGTTTAGTCTAAAGAAATTCATTAGTAATTCTCATTAAAGTTTTTACCTGTCTACAACACAAACTGAGGACTGTGACAGTTTTGTTTATGGCGTTAAAGCAAAAACGACACAGTACACACACGGCTTATTTATCAGACAGGCAGCATGACCAAAAACTGAGATAAAGTATACATATTAAAACAGTTTAGGTCTGATTTCTCCTATTTTAAAATGCTAATTAAAACTGCAAATAGAAGCGTCCTGTGACACTGTGTCGTTTAAACTGACACAGTGAGATCTTTCTAGTCCACCTTCAAAGACAGATTCTAGGTACAGGTCTAGATCAGCACTGTCCAAAAGAACTCCTGCAATGATGGAAATGTTCTCTATCTGCCCTGGCCAACGTGGTAGGCACCAGCCTTGAAATACAGTTAGTGTGAGTGAGGAACTGGATTTTCAATTTTATTTCATTTAACTCAGATTTAAATAGTTACACATAGCTAGTGCCTACCATACTGGACCATGCAGATGTAGACAAATGAAATAGCACTATTTCTATAAATCCTGTTTTAAGAGTGAAAACAACTCCCGGGACATTATGAATAGTAATGGGCTTTTGTTATACAGATGGAAGAAAGGTAACATGTTGATTGTATGTCGCTACCTTTCTATATGGATAATAATGGAAAGAGGTGACTGAGAGGAATAAGTGAAGACTACGGGTATTATAATGCTTTGTTGGGTGTCTGGCAAAACTAGAACAGGAAATTAGCAGTAACTATTATAATCTGATATGTTCTTAGTTTACCAAGGTTGCAAAGAATGCTCCAGGTAACTCATGGACTAGATTTTTAAATGTGAAAACAATTTATATCGGAGAAACTTATCACCAACTTAGTTTTATTTGGTTTATAAAACTTTAAAAAACTCATGAAGAGTTGTACAAAGTAAAGCAATGGTGATAAGACTTTACCTGGGTTCCAAGTTTCATATTCTACAGTGTTCTAAATAAATACTGCTTTGCATTCATCCCACTGCTTTTCTCCCTTTCCTTTCCACTGTGTCCTGGTATGCAATGGAACCTGTGTAGCGGTATTTTATTTTTAATAAATTCACCTAGTCTCTCAAAGTTTTTCCAGAACACATATTCCACTTGCTAGCTTCAAATAAAACTTGGCACTCAGGTAAAGACGATAACTTCTATGCATACTTGAAAGTAAAGGCAAAATTTTCTTTTTGCTAAGGGGCTAAGTGGGGGCGGTCATCATTTTTCTTCTACACATCTTAAAATAAAAGTACTTTCTTTTAAGTTTATGCCATTCGGCCTAGTGCTTCTCAATTGGGATGCATGTGAAAATGTATGAGGATATTTAGTTGTCAAAATGAGTGAGAGATGCTATTGGGAGACAATTCTCCAGGAGTCTCAATTTTCTGCAAGTCTTACAAGCAGAGGCACTGACTACCTTTGTTCCAGACTATCTTTTCAAGGATGTTTGTATGCCAAGCAACCTTAGAAGACAGAAATAGTGTCTTCTAGAGTAGATGGCAGGCCTACTTATTGTACAGTATAATAAAGAAACGTCTACTTATGGAACAAAAGTCAGGCAGGTTTCCTTACCGCCCATTTTAAAAGATTTGTATTTCCTAAGCTTGTCTTCAGCTATGACACAAGATATGCAGAAACATGCAGTATCTGTCTAGGCCCCTCTGTGCTGACTCCACGGGCCTTGGGGAACAAGGGGAATTGATGCAGACAAGAAGCTTATTAAGTAAACTCACTGCTTGCTTTGCAGTGAGTAATAAATAAAGTCCCTGGTCTCTGACCTAGGAGTCTCATATCTTCTGCCAGCATCCATCAAACTGTGGCAGGATAACTTGGTAGCTTGAAACTAAGATTAACTTTTAGATCCTTCTACCTCTATTTTGTTCTTCGACATTTGCCATTTGGTGTTCAGAAGCCAGGAATGCTAAATACAGGGATGCTTTGAAATGCACAGGACAGGACTGTCCCACCCCAAATGCCAAAAATTCCCAATGGGAAATACCAGCTGTTAAATCATCTTCTAAATCTCCCAGTGGTTGTCAACTATCAATCTGTTGGTCATTATCCAACATACATTAGGGACTTTGACACCAAGCTGTTCTTTCCACTAGGTCCAGTCAATAAGACCAGGTTTTCAAGCCACCCAACATAATAGTTCTGTTTGACCTTCTTAACTCTAATGACCTTCGCTCCACCTCAGCAAACTACTTCCATGGGCCCTCTAGACTGTGGCATTCCTGTGAACCATTTAACCTCTGAAATCTTAAACTCCATTAGCCCACTCTCTGACCATAACTTTGTACTATGCTAGCACAAAGTAAAGAGGTTCCCTTGCTGCTAATTATATTCTTCATCTTTTCAAGGCCTCTATTTACTTTTTCTCAGCTAATTTCTAGCTTCCCTTTCATGCCATCCACTCTGGATACCCAGTATCATCATCATCATCTTCCCCAATCTGGTTCTTCTGTCACCCACCCTTACAAAACCTAAAGCCTGCACTAATATGACTTTTAACTCTCAACATCTGGCCTGAACACTGCTGAAGTAAAACCACCCAGTCATTTGGACTGCTGCCAGTTCAAATTCAACATCTGTATCCTTGGTCTGACTCTCAAAGACGCCTAGCAATTACTCTTCATAACCCTAATTCTAAACTTTTACCTCTCTCCTCAATCTCCTACTGCACCATCATCTCCTTCAATCACCTTGTCTCTTCAACAAGAAAAGTGTAGTTATCGAATGACAACCTTCTCAATTAAATCCTTCTGTCAGCTCAAATTTGCCTGAACTGAGATCCATCTTTTACTCCCTGCCATTTATCTCAGTGGAAGAGCTATTTTTCTCCCTATTGTTCCCTATCTCTGGCTGCTTTCTGGAGAGCCTCACACCATCAATGATGCCCTCTTCTATTTCTAATTTCTTCCTCTCTACTGGTTTATTACTCTTAGTATATAAATAAAACTAAATTTTCTCCCATTTTAAAACACACTCCCTCTAGCCTCCCTTCCTCTCTGACTGACATTCTGCCTATCAAGTTCCACCCATAGCCCAGTTTCTTGAAGAATAGTCTATGTTTGTGCTTTCTACTGCTTTATCTTCCATTTACTCACATATCATTCCAATCTGATTTCTGCCCACTCCACTCTATTAAATATGCATTTTGCTGAAGTCTTTGATCTTTAACAATCACCATGTGGCCAAACCAATGGATTCTTTTCTGTCTTTACCTTACTTGATTCCTCTGTGGTGTCAGACAGTGTTGAACACTATTTTCCTTTTGAAATTCTCCTTCCCCTGGCTTCTGATATACCATGCTTCTCTGGTTTTTCTCTTTCCTACCTCTCCAGCTACCCCTTCCTAATATTTTTCTATGGTTCCTGTTAGTAGCTCATCCTTTAATGTCAAGGTCACCTTGAATTCTGTCCTTGGTCTCATGCTCTACCTCCTGGCTACCTCTCATCTTCTACTCAGCTCTCCCCTTGTACTCTATACTCCAGTCACGTGAAATCCCCAGTCTCACACAAAGCTATCTACTCTCCCACTTCTAGGCCCTCACACATGTTTTCTTCCTCATCTGGCTGATTCTCCTTAGACCTTTAGGTCTCATGATACTCCTTCAGAGAAGCCTCCCCATCCTTCTAACCCCCTATATTCTTTCAAAAGAGGGTTAGGCTCTCCTCCTTTATTCTTCCATAGTCCTGTGTACTAATACAATTTTAACACACGTAATATTGCATTTTCTGTCTCTCTTGCTAGATTGTAATGTTCTCCTAGGCAGGGTGCTTGGTACAACATCTGGCATAAGTCGTTAATTAATATCTATTGGATAAACAAGTTTCTTTTTCCCCCTCTAATCTCTTACTCTGGGTAACTTAAAAGTCCAAAGCTGCCCCTATGACCTGTATGTAGTTGACTTCCAAATCTTGATTACTGGCCCCACCTCTCTACTGAGTTTCAGACTCATATATCCAATTCCGAATTTCCAATCAGTTGCCAAGTTTCATTGATTTGGCTATCTAAATAAATCTCGCATTTATCCCCACCCTCGCCATCCTCTTTTTTTTTTCTTTTTGAGGAAGATTAGCCCTGAGCTAACATCTGCTACCAATCCTCCTCTTTTTGCTGAGGAAGGCTGGCCCTGAGCTAACATCCGTGCCCATCTTCCTCTACTTTACATGTGGGACGCCTACCACAGCATGGCTTGCCAAGAAGTGCCATGTCCGCATCCAGGATCCGAACCAGTGAACTCCGGGCCGCCAAAGGGGAATGTGAGCACTTAACCGCTGCGCCACCGGGCCAGCCCCATCCTCTCTAATTCAGGCTTTTATCACGTTCCATCCGGAATTCAGCAATAGCACCCTAACTAGGCCTCCTGATTCTAAGCCATCCTCCCACACTGCTCTAAGAGAAAGTTTTCTAAGAGGTAAATTTGACCACACTATTCCCTAGCTTACAATTTTCCAGTGGTTCTCCCTTATCTTTCAGAATAGAGCTCAAGTTCCTTGAAAGCCTCAAGTAGTTTCAGTTTCTGTTTTTGCACATTTAGTTCATTCTGCCTAGGACTCTTCTTCCTTTTCTTTGCCAAATCAAGACTCAGCTCAAGCCTTATTCCCTCTGGGAAGCCTTTGTTGACTCCCTGGATTTAATTGTAACTTTTACATAACATGTGTTTGTAACACATGTGTACTTTCTTCTTTCATTGACCTTATTAAATAATACTCATTATTTACAAATTTACTTACCAACTCAAATAAGATCCTTGAAGGCTGGGATCGTATTTTATTGAAATAAATTTAGTAGGCACTAAGTAAATATTTTTGAATAAATAAGGTATGAAAGCATTCTCTGAACAACACTCTTGTTCCATAAAATTCTATTACCTGAATTAAGACTATAAATGGGTTCACAGTCTGATGTCCTATGTACACTCAAATGCATTTACCATACTCAAGCCTTCTGAGGCAAGAGCCTTGTTAAATATCTACATTTGAAATCTACTAAGTATATATAAACATTACATTCTACACATATCACCATTCACTTTTACTCATCAAACACTTACAGGTTTTGGCTTCTCTCTTGAGTTACATTTTTTCAAATGCTTTGCTAGTTGATCTTCATATACTGTGCTAAATTCAAGGAGAAAATTATTTAAAATGAGACTTGTGACAATTACTGTTTCCAGCACAGAAAAACCCTTATCTGACCCATACTTACTGTTTTGGATCTAAAGGACAGAGGATTCTTTTCCGAGCATTTTCTTCCTAATAAAGAAAAAGGATATAATTATTTAAATAAAATATCAAGTTTTTTGCTTAGATATTAGATATAACTTCAGTGTGCTTATGCATTGCCAAAACAAAGTAAGGAAATCTTAAGAAGACATTAATAAAACATCGGCAAAATCAGGTCATAGAGTTTAAGAACAAAAATCTCCAATGTAGCTGGTTTACGAATATATGAGCAAATACTGCTTTGGACAACAAAGGTCTATAGCTTCAAACAGGTTACAGAAAAGGCCTAAATATGGAATTTTTAATCTCTGATAGCACTGACTGTAACATGCACTATTTTAGGCATCACTAAGAAAGAAAAAATGCTGTCAATTTACATAATGACATATCACTGATTTTAAGGTGCACTCTGATTTCAGAGATGTTAAAATGTGGGGAAAAACGTGTCTCAGAGACAATAAAATATGGCATTTTAACTATTTGGTATGTGGTCATATTCTACAGGCTTTGCAACTTTTCAGTATAGCAGAATTACATCCTGTTCGTTTCTAAGCTATATGGATTTAACTATACACACTAACAGAAAAAGGAAAATTAATAGTGCTGGCAATTCTACCCAACATTCATATGAATCTGTATCTAACAGGATAGTATAATAGTTAAGGTCATATCTAGGTCATACACATACACACATACACAGGTCAGCCAGATGGCCTAGGTATGATTCCCAGCTCTCTCTATCAGCTTCTAACTCTATGACCTGAGGTAGGCTTATGTCTCAGCTGAAATGAGAACAGTATGTCTTACCTCCTAAGGTTTGTGAAAATTAAGTGAGCTAAGAGCACAGAGCTGGCCATATAGTAAACGCCAAGTATTCAGTGTTATTAACAACTCTTTTTTCAGTTTATTTCGGTTCTGATCTGCCTCCTAGCATACCCATGAAACTATATACACTGAATTTCATGGGAAAGCTAAGAGATTTTGCAGTGTTTTTGAAAACACCATACATTATTCTTCATTTGCTGACTTTAAAATCTAACCTGGGTGAAAGAGAAGACTCTATTCTAATCCCCCAAAGTCTAACCATAGAGTGAGGGGAAAAAACACTCTTAAAATTTATTATTTGGGTTTAGAAACAGGGTTTCTCAACCCTGGAACTACTGATACTCTGGCCAGATAATTCTTTTTTGTGGGGAACAGTTCTGTGTATTGCAGGAGGGTTAGCAGCATCTCTGGCCTCTACACACTAGATGCCAGGAACACTCCTCAGTTATGAAAACCAAAATGTCTTAGACATTGCCAAGTGTTTCCTGGGGGTAAAAATCACCCCCCAGTTGAGAACCACTGGGTAAAAATGAGTACGAGTGGTCTCAGCTATATACGACACACAAAAAAGGAATGGAAACATAACACTTAATTATATCATAAATTACAGACTCAGTAGGATGCCCACAATTGAAAACCAAATTGTAGTTGTGTGAAGTGTTTCCAGTTGGCATGTTGCAGTATTCCTTCAAGGGACTAAGAACAACATGTCATTCCTCTCCAAGAATATCAATCAGCTTGTAAAGATCTATTCATATTCTACTACTGTCACCATCCGCAGTCACCTTCCAGATGTCTGGTTAAGGTGCAGTCTAAGATCTTATAACACAATGGGAACAAAATCATTCTCCTATCATAAATCCCCTTCTTCAATCAAGGGATGTTTCCGGTCCCCTTAAAACCAGCTGACACAACTGTGAGTGTACTTCAGAGAGTTCTCACCATGAGTCACAAGTCTCCCACATTCCACAACAAGAATATGCCTGTTTCAGCATCCTTTACTCTAGGCAAATATCAGTCAAATAAAATAGGAAGTAGAGCTATGGCTATGATGGACAGTAGCAAATGAAGGAACTCTGGGCTGATCTGTACTGGATATTACCTAGAAGGATAAGCTATCTGACGAACATGGAAAAATAGCAATACTCTTCATTCAGAACGCATGAATAATACTGCCCAGTCAGAAGGCATGAAACCAGATGCTTGCCTATTTGGCTTAAGCTTTCCAAAATGTATTAGACATGCTCCTTTTCTATAAGCATTCTGCTCCCCTTGTTATTTTTATTTTTTTATCATATATATCCCCAAAATAGACATATACAAAAATATATATTCTTTGACAGTACAATTACATGTATAACTGTGTCATCGAACAAAATTGTACGTTTTCTGTTCTCAATTTTAAAAGGAGAGTCATTTCTTACGTTTTTAAATCTTCCCTTCTCCTTTCCAGCAAAGTAGTTGTAAGTCGCTTTCAAAAGATTGTACGTCTAAATAAATCTTAAAAAAGTTTCTCTCAACTGCATTCATGAGAAATGATTACCATTCACGAAACAATTAGAACACAATTAGTGAAGCCTTGGGATCTTTGATGACTATTCTTCCTAAACTACCACTTCCCATCAGGAAGGCGGAGAATGGGCGGAGTGTAAGAAGCTGTAGTTTAGAGCGAAACTAAAATCCGGCATTGCCATGAGTTAGGACCAAGATAAGCAGGTCACTGCTGTCGCTTTACTTAGTAAAAGAAAACACTGCACTTCTCTAGGGTTCATCATCGCTCCCCAGGAAGGGCAGGACTGCGTTGATGAAAGGAAAAGCTAAAAAATCAGGGGACAGAAGCAGAAATCCGTCAGAGAGGGGAGGTACGGGACCAGGAAACTTATTTCTGACTCTCGAGAGGGTAGGGCGATACCAGACCTCCGCGGCTCCAGCGTGTTCACCACAGAACCTCTTCCCTGCTGCCACCACCATCCTGCAGAACCGCTTCTTCTTTTCCACATAGTAACCGCATCGACCCTCAGCTGGAAAGCCAGTCGCGTGCGGCGTCGGCGCAGAAGCCGCCATAAGTCAGGACTCGCTTCGGGTGTTGCAAGCATCGGGCGAACAGAGGAAAAGTTGTCAGCTTCCCTCGAGTTCTCTTCCCTTAACAAATATGGCTGCCTCGAGTCCCGCCACGTAGGTTAATACCCGGAACTATCGTCTCATCCTGCGCAAAACCGGAAGAAACGGATGGTGGCTGGCGAGGTCCAAACCTCCCCCGTCTTCCCACCGCTTCTCTTTCCCCGCCTCCTCCGCGGAAGCCGAGCGCCAAACTCAAACTTCAGCAAGCCCCGGACGCCTTTCAGGCGAGAACCGCGGGCCGGGCCTGTGGACTTTTCCGTACACCGGCTGGGGGAGCGGGCCACCATGAGCCAGGTTCTGTTCCAGGAACTAGTCCCGCTGCAGGTGAAATGCAAAGACTGCGAGGAGAGGTGAGGTCCGCGTTACCGGGTGCCGGCGGGTGGCGGTTGGGGTCGGGCCAAGGGGGAAAGATGGCGGCTCTGGCCTGCGGCTGGGTGTCCGGCCGGCCTCCCCGGACGCGGAGAGGGACCCGGCTGGAACCTAATGGTCACCGCTCTCCCCGGGGCGACCGTTGCTGAAGGCACGAAAAAAGGGCGTGAGGAAATGGGAAGCCGACCCGCGTCAAGTTAATATCAAACAATCTTACATCTGAACGGAATCGTGGAGATTATAGCCCTACTGTCTCCTGGCGGATAAGAACTCTGGTCCAGAGAAGTTAAATAATGTCCGCCAGGGCTCACAGCGACTTCACGGCAGCGCCGGCTCCGGAGCTCAGGCCTTGGCTCTCAGCCTTTTTTTCGCTCTCCTTTGAATTATATTGGAAGTAAATTTAAGCTTCAGCTTAAAAAAAAAATTCAATTTCATGGTGTATTGCCTCTTCTCAATAGTTACTAAATAAAATAAATTACATTTAGTCGACCGAAAACAATAGGGGAAAACCAGAGCTTTTATTCATTCATTTATTTATTCAACAAATATTGCTAACTTGCAAAACACCTTGCTGGGCACTGGGGATACAGTGGTCAGCAAAAACAGTTCTTGTCTTCGTGGAGTTTACGGTCCCGCGGGGCAGGAAATAAAGGCCAGTCTCACAGATAAATGCAAAATTAGCAGTTTCACTGAGGAGGTGGTGGTATTGGGGCTTAAGTAGAGAGATTGACTAGAAGTCAAGAGATTTCAATTTGGTCTTAGTTTCACCGCTCATTAGCTGTCTCTGAACTTCTCTGACCCTTAAGTTGCCTCATTTGTGAAACTGATATAACATGCCTACTGCCCACATGATTTGTTATGAGGGTCAAGTGTGAAAATGTACATGAAAACGAAACAGTGTGGTAAGTGACATATAAAAAATGAAGACTGACTTACTGAGTTGCCTGTATTGTGAAACTAGCGTATAGTTCAGAATTAGGTCCAAAAGCCATTGGCAAACCAGGCACGGAGAGGGTACCAGAACCAGCAGCCGCATATGGAGACCTGTAGGTTATTTCAGTTGGTCATTCTTTTTTTGCCGCCCAATATGGGAGCCATATATGGTTATTGAATATTTGAAATGGAGCTAATCTGAACTGATGTGCCGTAAGAGTAACATGCACACTGGATTTTGGAGACCTACTATGAAAAAAAGGAATGTAAAATATCTCAATAATTTTTATATTGATTATATGTCAAGATGACAATGTTTTGGATATGTTGGGTGAAATAAAATACTAAAGTTAATTTACATGTTCTAATTTTTTTAATGTGGCTTCTGGAAAATTCAAATCTATATACATGGTGGGGCTGCCAGTGGCGCAGCGGTTAAGTGCTCATGTTCTGCTTCGGTGGCCCAGGGTTCACTGGTTCGGATCCCAGGTGCAGCCATGGCACCCACTTGGCAAGCCATGCTGTGGTAGGTATCCCACATATAAAGTAGAGGAAGATGGGCACAGATGTTAGCTCAGGGCCAATCTTCCTCAGCTAAAAGAGGAGGATTGGCAGTGGATGTTAGCTCAGGGCTAATCTTCCTCAAAAAAAAAAGACCAAACTTTATACTTGGGTCATATTTGTGGCCGCCATTGTATTTGTTTTGGACAGCATTGTTCTAGAATGATTATAGAAAGATACAAGAAAGGGGGAAGGGCCAGCCCGCTGGTGTAGTGGCTGAGCTCACGCGCTCTGCTTCAGTGGTCCTGCTTCGCCAGTTCGGATCCCAGCGGCAGACCTAACGCCAATTGTCAAGCATTCTGTGGTGGCCTTCCAAGTAAGACAGAGGAAGACTGGCACAGGTTGTTAGCTCAGGGACAATCTTCCTGGCCAAAATAAAGAAGGAGGGGTGCAAAATTTCTCATTCCAATATTGAAACTCCTAGCTCTTCCCCATCTCATTACATTGTCATCACAGTTATCTGCTTAAAACACAATTCAACCTTTTCACTACTCCTTTTTAGAAACCTTTCATATATTCCTATCACCTATAGCAGGGGTCAGCAAACTAGAGCCCATAGGCCAGAAGGCATACTGCCTGTTTTTGTAAATAAAGTTTTATTGGAACACAGCCATTCTTATTAGTTTAACAATTGTCTATGGCTGCTTTTGTGCTGCAAGGGCAGAGGTGAGTAATTATGACAGAGACCTTATGACCTGCAGAGCCTAAGATATTTCCTATCTGGCCCTTTAGAAAAAGTGTGCAGACCCCCCTGATCTATAGGAAAAACAATCTAGATTCTTCAGTTAAGTATTCAAGGCCAGTTGAGCTCAACAAATAGTATGAATGCCCACTATGTACCAGGAACTGTCCTAGGTGCTGAGAATATAAAGCTCCTTCCCTCCTCCACCCAAAAAATTTTCATTCTGGCCTTCACGGATCTCACACTTTAATAGGAAACACAAAAAGATTTTCCTTGGAGGGGCAGCATAGCAGAAGTTAAGATAAGAGTTCAGGCTCTGGAGCTAGATTGTCTGAGTTTAAATCTCACTTCTGCCGATTATTGACTGATTTTGTACAATTTTTTTTACTTCTCTATGCCTCCTCTTTAAACTGATGATAATAGAAGTACTTGCCTCATGGGATTATTATGAGCATGAAATGATTTAATACACATAAAGTGCTTAGCACAGTGCCTGGAGCATAATAAGCATTCACTAAACATTAGCTATTATTAAAGTGTGATGAATTCATGAAGTAATATAAATGTACTAAAGTCCTAGAAAAGAAAGAAATTCAGTTGAAGACTGAACTCTGTCTAGAAGAAAGTCTTGCAAAATTTTCGAGTCATGTTGTGACACCAATCTGCTTTTTCGTTTTTGTTTCCTAACCTCCCTCCTCTCCCCAATATATTAGTCACAAGACTACCTGTTATCCTGTGAATGTACCTGATACTCTCTGAATACAATACCTTTACTCCTTCTCTTCCCTCTGTCTCAAATTCTTTTGCTTTCCTAGCCTTCAAGGTCTATTTTAAATCCCTTCACTATAAGAACCTTTTCAGAGTTGCCCAAGTTGAAATTGCCACTTGTCATTTATTAAATAGCATGCTGTAAGTGAAAAATCTCAGTTCTAATTTGGGCTCTGCAGTGTGACCTTAACCAAGTTTGTAACTCTGTGTGTCTCAGATTCTTCCCTTGTACCAGAGAGATAATATTTACTTAACAAGATTAGTGTCGTTAAATAAGATGTGTGTAAAGTGCCTGCCAGGTACTCAGATACTCAGGAAGTGTTAGTAACCCTTCCCTGCCCTCTCTTGAAGGCCTAAAATATAATCAGAAGCAAATCTGAGGTAAAGTCATTTAATCTGATCTCAATGTAAGGACATAGAGCATGTTTATTTCTGTTTGTATCCCTAGCACCCAGCACGGTACCTGGCTTAGAGTAGCTTTGATTTGTTTGAATTGAGTTTAAGGTTATAGCTACTAGGTGGCAGAGGTGGGCTAGAATCCAGTTCTGCTAATGCCAAATCTAACTTACAGGAAGGATGTTATGTAGATTTATACATTCAGAGTGTGACAGTTATTTTGAGAAATAGCATTTTTTGGGTTTTTATTGATTTGTTTTATATTGTTCCTATGACATTAACCATTACAATGGAGAAAATAAGATTTGTGGTTTCAGATAGTATATCCTATGAAAGCTCAGATTTTTCTACAAGATATTTCCAGGGGGCAGTGTTTGAAGTAAACATGGAGGATAGTTTTAATCTATGGGCCTCTCCTCCTTTGTTCTTCCAACACCTAATGTGTATAGGCATTTGGAATACTGTAACAACATCATTAATATGATTATAAAATTATCATATTAATGTAACATCCAGTATTATATAAAGAACACTTTATTAAATGGATACATCTTGATTTTTTTTTTTTTTTTACAAATTTGTCAAATATGACAGGACTGTTAAATGTGTAGATCACCATAAAAAATTAGTCATCAACTGCAGTGTCATACCACTATGGCAGTATGTACTAGAAAAAACTTCCAAAAGATGAAAACCAAACATAATGACATTACAGGCCTGAGAAGGCCCTCACAAACCTAACTCAATTGAAATTAGGAAATTGGAAGTTTTTACCCCCAAGAACACTTAATTTAAGTGGAATTGGAGTAGGAATCTAATCTGTTTCGCAAAGATTGCTCTAGATACTAGAAAATTAGAAACAAATTCTCTTGTTTCGTTTTGTTTTTTCTGAGGAAGATTAGCCCTGAGCTAACATCTGTTGCTAATCTTTCTCTCTTTTTTTTTTTGGCTTGAGGAAGATTAGCCCGAGCTAACATCTGTGCCAGTCTTCCTCCACTCTATATGTGGGTCACCGCCTCAGCATGGCTGACGAGTGGGATGTAGGTCTGTGTCTGGGATCTGAGCCCATGAACCTGGGCTGCCAAAGCAGAGCACACTGAACTGAACCACTATGCCGTGGAGCCAGCCCCAAATTCTCTTGTTTCAAAGATAATTCGTCCTATCTTTGCGGTCTTCACTAGTGTTGCTTGTTCATTTTCAGATAACTAATACGAGTTATGGTAACCTCATCGTATGAACTAAGATTTAGCATCTAATCATATGTTCAATAGGAAATTTAACTAAAATCATATGTTTTAAACCAGTATAAAATTGCAGGTCAGAGCATAAAAAAATTCAAACAGTTGAATCTAGCCTTGGTCAACTATTACCAAGTTTTTTCCATCAACACTCGGTTGCTATGTCTATACTTTTTACTTCTGCAGTGGATAAGTAGTAGAATGTGGGAAAGATTTAAAACACATCTTTAGAAGAATAACTTAAAATTGAATAAATTCTATTTGTGAGTTTGCTTTCTTTCTCTGTACATCAGGGAAACACCATTGGTATTTAATTCTAGTAGGATAGTTTGAGAACCACTTCTACAGAGATGTCTTTTCACCAGTTTTTCCCTTTATTTCCTGAATTATTTAAACATTTTTGCTTAATTTGATTAATGTTTATGGATACCTTTATTTTAATTTAATTTAAGTTATTTTAAAGACAGGCCCTGAGCTAACATGTTTACCACTCTTCCTCTATTTATATCTGGGGTGCCGCCTCAGCATGGCCTGATGAGCAGTGCTAGGTCCTCACCCGGGATCTGAACTGGCGAAAGCCTGGGCCGCCGAAGCGGAGTGTGTGAACTTAACCACTCAACCACGCGCTGGACCCTATGAGCACCTTTATTTATATTCCTCTGTCCAATACTGGGTTCTCTATGATGCAGATAGAATATGGAAAGCTATGGTTTCTTCCTTTTAGGGTTTGGAGTTACTCTAGGATTGGATAGATGATAATAAACTTGTTGACAGTAGTTCTGTGGATGTATTGCATAGGGAGTGTATTTAGCACATTTTAAGTTTTTACTTAAATTACTTGACACTTTAAGTTTTTCAAATGGAATCTCTCATACATCAATTTGATCATTTGAATTGGTAATTTTTTTAATGTGAAAAGTTGTTATTAAAGTGATGGATTGTCTTTTAATAGATGCTACTTTAGAATCAGGGCAGCACTAGGCATTCCACATCATTTATATCATTTAGTCCTCACAATAACCCCATTGTACAGGAGAGAAAAATTGAGCCTCAGGTTAAAAACTTGATCACTTGCTAGTGGAAGAACAAGCACTTAAACTTCGAATCCAGTGTGCTTTCTAAACATGTTTGTAAGTTAGGGAACACCTGTGGAATATCTTGTAGCTCAAGACCCAAAACTGCAGCTAATACAAATGACAGTGATAACTCATTTCATGTGAATGTTATTGACCGTTGGGTGTATCTTTCTATACAGGAGAGTAAGTGTTAGAGTGAGCGTTGAACTACAATCAGTTTCTAATCCAGTTCACAGAAAGGTTGGTATTTATTTTGTTTTTGAAATATGATTTCTATACATTATAGATAATTATTTTTATTCTTTAAGAATGTGAGATCTTTTGTTATACCCGTTTTGCTTTTTAATTTGGGGCCATTTTGTAACTTGCAAATCTGGGGTGGTAGAATCTACCGAGACAACTAAGAGATTATTCTACCATATATTTCTAAAGTATAGGGGAAGAATTGAGGGTTGGGGAAACAGTCTCCTTAGGTTTGCCCAATGCATTCGTAAGTTGGTAAAATATATATTGCTACTCTATAGAATTGGCATTTCATGGTGTAAATGTGAGAATGGAATGAATTGAAGCACTGCAGGGAGATATTCTTGAACTTTTATTTTGTCTTTTGAAGAGAGGTATTTAGAGCGTCAGTCCTATATGATCTTCAGAAGTATGAGTCATTAACAGAGATGGGGATATAGAATAGACAGCTAAGAAATACAGCATCTGTTTTCTCTGTGTCGTAGCTTTCCCTAAACGTATTCAGGGATCTAGTAGTAGTAGTAGCGGCTTCAGTTTTTTATAGCATCTTGTGGTAGATTTCAAGAAGTGCTTAAATAGAAGCTGCTTTAAGAACAGGGTGTTCTGAAATACCTAGATTGCTAACTTTCCAGGGTAGAGATTATATACTGTACTTCTTACATGTCATTCCATATGCCTGCTGTACCTCTTCATTTTCTAGCTCTCCTTGTGAGTCATTTAGATTTGTCTAGGACTCTAGCAGTTCCCCAGTAACCACGAGTAGATTTTGTTTCAAGGTGGAAGCGTGTTCTTAACTGGAATGCCTGTTTCTTTATTAGTCCTCCATCATCTTGTGCTGTGGCTTAACACCAGTGTTCTCTGAAGGATGTGATTTCTCTGTACTTTTCTGTCAGCTTTAGCTGCTGTGATGATTTACTATGCTGTAAATTTAACTACCTGGAAAGTGGTCTTTATGAAAGGTATTCGCTTCATTTGAAACTGAAAACAGATGGGGTTCCACGTCAGTGACCACCTGGAGTAGGAGAGAATAGGCTCTTAGGAAGAAGCCCTGGCAACATGTCACCTGATACCCCTGTCCTCTGCCTGAGAGAGAAATGTTTCTTTCTTTTCTAGGGTGCATGATGGTTTGTCTTCTGCTCATGTATTTGCCACTTTTGAAATATGAGACAGTTAACTTGAGGGAAACTGAAAATGTAATTGAATATGCTGTGGTCAGTGGTAAAGAATATCTTTGTCATGGTATCGTAGTGCAGCAAGGGCTGGGTCTGAATTTTCCTAAGCCTCTGATAGGGTAATATTCCTAAACTTTCAACTCCTAGCGTTTAATTAACTTTTATAGACCCCTCTGTGGCTCTCAAAGAGCAGAATATCTGCCCTTGTTTAAGATTGTACGTCTTTAAAGACTAATGAAAGCCCAGTGGCAGGAGAAAACAAAGCCGTCTGAAGTATAACGTGATACATTGATGTTATTGGATAATTTCACTTCGAAGAAGGAAGAAATTACTCTAAAAGCCAGATCTACTGAAAATATTAAAATTTTTCTTTTAGGATTTAGTTATCCGTCTGACTGATGATACTGATCCATTTTTTCTGTATAACCTTGTTATATCTGAGGAGGATTTTCAGAGGTAACTAAATTTATTTTTCTGATCCTGTATTTAATCTAGGAATAAGTAAGTTAAGTTTTATGAATGTAGTGGTACTATTCTCTTTGCAACACATACATATTAGGAACATTTCTGTATTTGGGGAACACTGGACTATTTATACTCTAATTATTCAGGATGTTTTTGAAAATAATTATTTCATAGATTATCAGAGTTCTGCTTAAAACAGCTCAGAAATTTGGAACTTTAGCTAAATTTATTGACTTTTTCTCTCCCATTGAATAAATTTTATAAAAATCAAAGCTGCCTAGCTTAGTTCTTTTTTATAATGGGTGTTTAGTAAATAAAAAAAATCTTTCAGGTTGATAATTATTATTAAAGATGTAATTAAATTTTTAAAAAATCTCTTTTCCTGTCTTCTGTATAGTTTAAAATTCCAGCAAGGTCTTCTGGTAGACTTCTTAGCTTTCCCACAAAAATTTATAGATCTCCTTCAGCAATGTACTCAAGAACATACCAAAGAAGTTCCAAGGTAAGCCTCATGAGAGCACTACATCATTAAACTCCTCTCAGGACGAACTGTTCTTTGTAAGACAAGTTGATGGCGAAGTATTTTCTATGTATTATAAGTATTCCTGTCTATTTTAAAAACTGAGATTAGGGCTCCATTAAATCTCAAATTTTAAGGAATCATTAAAATCAGAAATATTTACCCCTTAATTTTCATGTCTTGGCAAAGCAATTAAAATTACCTGAAATATTTAACAGCATCAAGTAAATGTTTTTATAGTGAACTTGGAAGAAAGGAAGAATAACGTTTTTTGTGTGTATATTCATATTCATGTGGCTCTAACACCTGATCCTTTCATTGTAAATTTCACCAACCTTTAATGTATCAGTTTCAATTGATGGTTGTTGTTTGAATCAATAATTTCATTAAGAACTTACAAAATTATGCTTTTCTAATTCTATCATTCTGTATTTATTAGGCATAATTCTATAAAGAAGAACTTTGCTCATCAATTAGGGCTATTTGATTATCTGATAATTCATAGAGAAAAGGATAAATGTTTAATTTTTACTTTTAAATTGTCAGTTTTCAGAGTACGGAGTTGTTACTCTAGATGCTTTTGTGGTTTCAATAAGTTTTTGGTTTGTTTTTATTTTTAGTTTTTTGCTTTCTCTCTCTCCTCATCTGTCTCTTATTCTATACTCCTGAACATTTATATATTCACTATATTTCAATCAATTCTTTTTCTCGCCCAATTTATTCATTTTTTCCTATTTACATCAATATATCCAGTTTTACATTGGGAGTCCTTTCATATTGGCCTGTCTGATTCTTTTTTTTTTTTTTGAGGAAGATTAGCCCTGAGGTAACATCTGCTGCCAAACCTCCTCTTTTTGCTGAGCAAGACTGGCCGTGAGCTAACATCCGTGCCCATCTTCCTCTGCTTTATATATGGGACACCTGCCACAGCATGGCTTGCCAAGTGGCATGTAGGTCCACACCCAGGTTCCAAACTTTCAAACTGGTGAACCCTGGGCTGCCGAAGCAGAATGTGTGAACTTAACTGCTGCGCCACCAGGCCAGCCCCTCTATGATTCTAATATGTCCTCTTTCCTGATCCTTTTATCATTGATGATTCAATGGAGCTCATCATTCAATGGGAGAGAGTTTCACTATCTCATAAATGTGTTATAATAAACACTTTCTCTTCAAAGGTTTTTGCTACAGTTAGTTTCTCCAGCTGCTATTTTGGATAACTCACCTGCCTTTTTAAATGTGGTAGAGACAAATCCTTTTAAACATCTTACACACCTCTCACTGAAAGTTTTACCTGGAAATGATGTGGAAATAAAGAAGTTTCTAGCAGGCTGTTTGAAATGTAGCAAGGTAAGATTTAAATTTAAGTTATTCTTCTAAAATAAGTACCAAAAGTTTCTGATAAATCACTGAAGAGCTATATTGCCATTAGTTTTTGTTTTCTGCAGAAAGTTTTTTAAAGATGTCCAGCAAGTTTTTATAGCATGTAATGAATTTATTTTATTTTATTGTTTCTCATTTAGTCAAGGTACAACAAGGATAGAACTGGACCAGAAATTGAGAAAACTTAGGTCCCAGGGTATTTACTTACTTCGTGTGGCTTTGGGCAGGTTACTTAAACTCTTGATGTCATGGTTTCATCAGCTGGTAGCTAAGTGTGGAAATATCTACCATATCTAGCCTATCTTAAATGAGATAAAATATCTGAAAGTGTCTTAAATTACAAAGTACTCTATAACTATATAAGATGTATAGCACAAGGAAACAACATTGGGATGCCCCTTAAGAGTTTTCAGAGATTCTCTTTAGTCAAATGCTATGGACCAGTGCATCTCAAAATTTAATGGTACTCAAATCTTCTAGGGATAGTATTCATGTAGATTCTAACTCAGAAGATCTGAGGTAGAGCCTGAGAGTCTGCATTTCTAACAAACTCCCAGGGGGATTCTGATCCTATACTGTTGCTACACTTTGAGGAGCACAGCTACAGATGATAAAATTAAATTGTGATCTGTGTAATTTTATTATTTTTATAAATAGGAAGAAAAACTATCATTGGCACAATCACTAGAGGATGTTACTAGGCAACTGAATTTCACACAAAAGGTAATTGAAATTTCATTTTGTCTTTGTAAGTCATCCAAATATTGGCTCTGAATTGCTTCTTGAATCAAATCGAGGCTTTTGTACATTTTTTTTTCAAACATGCTACCATTGAATTCCCTCTTTTTTTTGTCATCCTTTTCCTACCAGTTAATTATCTTAATCTTGTGCTTCCTCTCTGATATTTTATTCCATGTAAACATTTGTTATCCTCAGTAAAAACACATTCCCTTCAAGTCTTCATTAAATAAGATAGTGTATAGTATCTGTCACATGTTCTCTGCTCTTCTTTTGTTCACCTCATTCCTCTTGTCTCAAATAGCTTTTCAGTTCCTGTCTTCTAAACGTTTCCCTTTCTTCCTTTTGTTATGTTTAGAATTAATTCCTCTAATAGGCCTGTCATGGTTTCAGTCATAGCTGCTACCTCCTTGCCCCTAGTCCTTGAAATTGAGGAGGAAAGTATATCTAATAAGCTTCATGGCTTCAGGTAGAAAACTGTCCTGCACAAGGTGGCCCATCTTGGGAACATATGTTATTATGTTTTTGTGTTTAAGTGAACTACTCCTTGTGACTAACTTGCTCTACCCTGGGTTGCTGTATTTCTTAATGCCTGAGGAGAGGATTGGGTGGTGCAGAGCCAGATTTGACTAGAAGATTAAAGATAATTAAGGTTGACCTATGGGCCGTTTTAGCTCTAAAATTGCTTTTATTCTAATCTTGATTTCCTCAAATTCAAAAAATCTGTGTAGGAAAAGGCTTTGAGTTTGTCTTGAAAAGCTGTGATACCATTTTCTTTAATATCCTTGTAAATATTGCCATGTTCTAGTCTAATAACTTATTCAGAAAACTGTGTTAATGTTTTGTATTGAACTCTAATACAGACATTATCAGAAAAAATCCAAGAATTAGATAAGTTACGGAATGAATGGGCATCACACACAACAGCATTGTCAAATAAGCATTCTCAGGAACTGACAAATGAGAAGGAAAAAGCCTTACAGGTATGAACCTTAAAAGAAACTAGAAAAATATTTTGTTATTACTGTTAGTCGTTTCGTTAATTATAAAAGTAATATATGCTTGCTTTAAAGTTTTCAAACATTACAGAAGTATATGAAAATTGTCTCTCCTTCAGTCTTAATACCCAGAGATAATCTGTGAACATTTTGACGTGTTTTTCCAGACTTTCTCTGTATATGTAAAAAATATTTATAAATTTATAAATATTTGCTTATATTTATAAATTTAGGAATATGTACATTATATATAATTACTGATATATATGTATGTGCACACATAGTGGGCTTTGTTTTTGTTCTATGCTAATGAAGCCCTACTGCGTATATTGATTGTAATTTTTGTTTCACCTAACATGACATCATAGATATTCTTTATCAAATCAGATATTCCTTTTTAGTGGTTGCATAGTATTCATTATCTGAACATAGCATAAATTATTTAACTACTTACCCAACTGGTAGACATTTAAATGCTTCAAAAATTTCGTTATTACAAGTAATACTCCAGTGAACATTTTTTGTTCCTAGAAGTGAGATTGCAATATACTCCTATAAAATATTAATTAATATTGCAAATTTGCCACCCAAAAAGCTTGTACCAAATGGAAGCCCAAAAATAGTGTTTGACCATACTTATTTCCTCACACTCTATTATTATTAACCTTCTTAATATTTGCCACCTGATGAGTGTTATGGTAGTATTTAATTTATATTTCTTAGATTTTCGACAAAGATAAACATTTTTTCGTATGACTTTTGGCCATTTTGTTTTCTTCTGGGGTTTACTTTTTAATATCTTGTGCTTATTTTATCTATGTGACTATCATTTTCTTTGTAGTGTGGATTTATTTTTTAGCTTTTATATTACAGCTTCTTTAATATTTAATTTCATTTTTGTTTTTAATATTTAATTTCATTTTTGTTTTTAATGCACTTTACTAGATGTTTGCTGTTAAGGGTGCAGCTTGATGATATTTTTATGTGTAACTTCCACCCAAATAAAGATTCAGAAAATTGTACCAACCCCCTCTAGGTTCCCTTGGGTGCCTTCCCAGTCTGTATCATACTCCCATAGGAGGTCATCACTCTTCCAACTTCTGTCGTCATTGACTAATTTTGTCTGTTCTTGAATTTCATATAAGTGATGCAGTATGTACTTACTTGTGTATGGCTTCCTTCACTCAGCATATCATCTCTGAGATTCAGTTATGTTCTTGTGTGTTTCTTTTTATTGTTATGTAGTATTCTCTTGTGTGAATATGCCATAATTTATCTATTTTCCTGTTGATAGACATTTGGATTGTTTCTGATAATTTGCTATTATTAATTAAACTGCTGTGAACATTCTTGTGCATGTCTTTTTGTGAACAGATGCACTAATTTTCCTTGGGTATTTATATTTAGGATTGGAATGACTAGGTTCTAGTGTAGACTTAGGTTTAACTTGGTAGAAACTACCAGTTTTCCAAAGTGGACATGCCAGTTTATACTGCTGTTCTGTGGGTGTGTAATTAGACCTCATAATAATGAACACTTTTTCATATGCATATTGATCACTTGGATCTTCTATTGTGAAGTGCCTGTTTGAGTCTTTAGCCTGTTTTTAAATTGGGCTATTAGTATTTTTCTTAGTGATTTGTAGGAATTCTTTGTTCTGGACATGAGTCCTGTGTCAGATATATGCGTTGTGAATATTTTCTGTCTGTGGCTTGTGCTTTCATTTCTTAATGGTATGAAGTAAGGATATTTTACCTTTATCTGTTATGTAGATTATAAACATTTTTTCCTGGCCTATCATTTGCCATTTACGGGTATCTTTTGCCAAATACGGTTCTTTTTATTTGAATTTCATTAAATCTGTCAATCTCTCCCTTTATGGTTTAAGGCTTCATTTCATGTTTCACCCCAAGGTTATGAAAGATATTCTCCAATATTTTCTTCTAATACTTTTATAGTTTTCTTGTATTTAACTCTTTAATCTTTTTGGAATATATTTTTGTGGAGTGTATGAAGTATTTTTTTGACGTAGAGTCAGTGAGTTGTTCCAATACCATATTTCCCCAGTGATTTGAAATACAACCTTTAACATACACTGAATTCCTTTATGTATTTGGGCTTATTTCTGGACTGTTGGGAAGATCTGATATGTCTGGAATTTTCTTCCCTAGTAGAACTATCTCTTGGTTTGTTTATTCAAGTCTTATTTGTTTAAAACAGGCTCTTTATTTTCTTCCTTTTCTCCTTTCATTTTTTCTCTTACATTTCTTGTTAACTTTTTGCCTGGAAAGGTTTCTGCTCTATAAATGGGACCATCTACACTCCACCACTGTGATATTTTCTAATTGTTTATTGCTAATGTGTATTAATATGGTACCCATTAATTCTAAATTACATTCACATATTTGCATAATATACATATTCTAATAGTTTTGGAGTTGATTCTCTTAGGTTTTCCAGGTGGATATAAAAACTATATAAAAATGGTAATTTGTCTCTTCCTAAGATTTATGTCCCTTTTTTTTTCTTGTATAGAAAAGTGCTGAATAATAATGGAATCTTTATCTTGTTCCAGTCTTTTTTGGTAAATAACTGAAATATTTCACCATTAGGTATGATATTTGCTCTACATTTGAGAAAGTTTTCTTCTTTTCCTGGTTTCCTAGGAGTTTTAATGCAAAGAGTGCTAAGTCAGATAAATTGAGTTTTGAGAATCTAATCAAATAATCATAACATTTTTTTCACTTAATCTGATAATGTAATAAATGATGATAATAGATTTCCAAGTGTGGAACCATCTTTGAATTCATAGTATAATACTTAGTCAAAGAGATTTTAATTAAAGTGTTGGATCAATTTGTTAATATTTAATTTAGGATATTTGTATTTATATTCATAGCTGAAATTGGTCTGAAATTACCCTTTCCCTGAACTCTGTCTTAGTCTGCCTGTTAAAATTATGGGGTATAGACTATGGTATTAGAATTATGCTAGCGTCATATAATGAGTGAGAACATTTTCTAGTTTTCTTTATGCTGTAGAACAGTCAGATAACAAGGAATTATCTGTTCCTTGAAGGCCTGATAGAATTAGCCTTTTATCATTTGGATCTGGTGCCTTTTCTTTTTGAGAAAGATTAGCCCTGAGCTAACATCTGCTGCCAATCCTCTTCTTTGTGCTGAGGAAGATTGGCCCTGAGCTAATATCTGTGCCCATCTTCCTCTACTTTATATGTGAGACGCCTCCCACAACATGGCTTGATGAGTGGTGGTTAGGTCCATGCCTAGGATCCGAACTGGTGAACCCTGGGCCACTGAAGTGGAGCACGCGAATTTAACCGCTATGCCACCAGGCTGGCCCCTTGGTTTGGTGCCCTTTTGAGGCATTTATCTTTAGGTTCTTTTTCCATTTCCTTCATGATTATTGGTCTGTTTGGATTTTCTATTTTTTCTTGAGTTAGTTTTTAAAATTTTTATTTCCTGAAAAAACATGTATTTCATCTATGTGTTTAAATGTATTAGTACAATATCATACATATTGTCTTATGATTTTTAAAATCTTCATGTTATTTCTTTTATGTTCTTAATTTGTTTTTTTAATGAGACAGGATGGTTTGTCTTTTTTTTAGTATTTTTGAAGAATTAGTTTTTCATTTTATTAATTAGTTCTACACTGTTTTTCTCACTATTTCAATTAATATCTGTTGTTTACTAAATTATTTTTGACTCTATTTTCAAACAAGTTAAGTTCTAAAAGTTTCATCATAAGTGCATTTGTTCATAGCTCAAAAGTGACTGAAGAATTCTTTTTTCCTTACTGCATTTTCGAATAGGGTTGTGAATCAGTCCTTAGAGACTTTAAAACCAGGCAACTCTTCTCTTGCTGCTGATAGATATTCTCGAGGGCAGTGATTTTAAAACTTTAGTGTACATCAGAATCATCTGAAATGAACAAATAGAAAATGTAAACGTTGTATGTAATCTTATGCCTTATACTTTCATTTTTTTTAAAACAAAAACTTCACAATTCGCATGATCACTGAGATAAAACCAGTTCTTTTTGTTTTTGAGGAAGGTTAGCCCTGAGCTAACTACTGCCAATCCTCCTCTTTTTGCTGAGGAAGACTGGCCCTGAGCTAACATCTATGCCCATCTTCCTCTACTTTTATATGTGGGACGCCTACCCCAGCATGGCTTTTGCCAAGCGGTGCTATGTCCGCACCTGGGATCCAAACCAGCAAACCCTGGGCCTCCAAGAAGTGGAACGTGTGAACCTAACTGCTGCGCCACTGGGCCAGCCCCAAAACCAGTTCTTTATTTTTACTGCCTTTGGCCTCAGTTGCCTCTAGTCTGTTTGATTACTCTCTTAGACACAGTTAGCATGTTTACCAGTATGCTCCTTTTTTTTTCTTGATTGCTGCTTCAGTGCTTTTTCCAAGATTGCCTTTTCAGTTTATATTTTTATAGATTCTTACTTATTTTATCTCTTTTGCTCCCTTCTCCTCCCTCTTCCAGTTTTCCAAAAATGAGGGAATTATTAAAGTAGTAATGTAAAATTCTCAAAGTATTTTATGAGAAAGACATTCCCCTGCACTTGAAGAAATCTTTGAATGGTTACAACTTTTCTGGAATGTAGTTTTGGAACTTGTATCAAGCTTTATATTTGTGTATATTCTTTGACCTATAATTGATCATAAGGAAATAATCTGAATTTTGGATGTATGTCTCTGTACAAAAATATTAATCATAGTTTTATTTGTAATTGTGAAAAATTGGAAACTCCATAGTAGGGCAAGGGTTAAATGAATTGTGGTATAGCTATGGGATGGAATGTTGTGCAACTATGAAAGTGTTTACAAAGAGTTTTTAATGATGTGAGAAGGTGCAAATGCTAAGGGAATAAAAAGCGTGATTAAGTTGTATAAATAGCTTGATCTTAATTTGTTAAATTTAAATATATTGTATGTGTGTGGATGACGTCAATTTAAATATATAAATGACGAAAAGAATATTCCTAAATATTTAGAGTGACTTCCTGGATGAAATTATTGGTTGTGATTTCTTTCTTTGCCTTTAAGAGCATGTATAACTTTCATAATCAGAAGAATATTTTTCAGAGGTATTTAGGATTTGGTAGTGTTCATCAACAGAAATTGTTAGGATGGGTTTGTGGTATGTTTCCAACAGGCACCAGAGATTACATAGTTACAACCATGTTCAAATTTTTTTGTTGGTAAAGTGTAACTACTAAATGTAAGACGGAACTAATGAACAATACCTTGCTGATTTTACAAGTTTGTGTTATTTTAATTATAAAACATATAAATTGGTTGTAAAAAACAAACAATATAATGGTGTGTAAAGCAAATACTGAAATTTCCTTATGTACTCACTCATTTTTTTTTTTTGCACAAATAGGTTCACACTATATATACTGTTTTGCAGTTTGCTTTTTACTTAATCATGCCTCATTCTTGCCTTAACTTAAAGACCATTGCTTCTAAACATATGTGGATTTAGCAGAAACAGAAATTATGAATAAGATCATAGTGGTAAATAAACTTGCCTTTGTTCACCTTACTTTCTCCTTTAATTCAGTTGAATTCTTCAATTTCAATTATGGAAATAGCTGAAATAAAATTGAACTATTTCATAATTGAAATAGTTGAATTGAACTGTTTGAGTAGTTGAAATAATTGAAAATAGATCCTCTTCAAAACAGACATCTTATAAAGGAGAATAATTAGATTGTTTTTTCTTCAAATCTTCTCATATTTGTATTTCTGTTTTTTATTTGAATTTTGGTAATATATTCTTATTATATAATAGGCACAGGTTCAGTACCAACAACAGCATGAACAACAGAAGAAAGATTTAGAAATGCTCCACCAGCGGAACACCCAGCAGTTACAGAGCAGATTGTCTGAGTTGGAAGCAGCTAATAAAGACCTAACCGAAAGGAAGTATAAAGGAGACTCCACCATCAGAGAACTTAAAGCAAAACTATCTGGTGTTGAAGAGGTATTGAATGTGGGATTTGGTTTTTTCCCCCCAGTTTAAAAGAACCATTTTAATTTGGTAATTTGATTTTAATTTGATTGCTTTATTACTTGGATGGGTGGTGTTCCTCTGGGTGTTCTGCAAGAGCCTCTTACGGTGTTAGCACAATCAAGTCAGACAATGCAAAAAAAATTGAGAATCTAAAATCTGATGAAAAGGGCTAATTCAGAACTGAACTGAGGTAAACTTGGATGTTTTTAATTAGGGTTTTGAGGAACAGCTCATTGGCACAGCCCTCAGAGTTTTCAGTGTACCCTTAATATCAGCACAATGTCACAGCTCAGGGTACTCAGTGTTGACAGGGTTGGTTCTTTCTCTCAGCCTACTCAACATATCTAACAACTATATGAAGTTTAGTGTCTAGTAATAATAATAATGATAATAGTAATGATGATAGCTAATGCTTGCTGAGCACTTGCTATGTGATAGGCACTGTTTTAAGTGCTTTACATATAGTAATTCATTTAAGTCTTGTAACAGTTCTTTTAAAGTAGGTACTATTATTATCCCCATTTTACAGATGATGAAACTAAGAGACAGAAGTTAAGTAACTTGCCCAAAGTCATATAGCTAATAAGTGGAAGAGCGAGGATTGGAACCCTTTATTATTTGGCTGTCTTTAGTATTATCTAGTTCTTTCAGGCAACAGAGAAGTTTTAAAATTCTTGCTATAGTGGCACATTTGATGATGCTTTGGCATTGATGATAGAATCCTTCCTAGTATTATTATACATTATTGTTATATGAATTATCAGAAAACATATGTAGATTTTATTAAGTCTATCATATTTAGATACAAAGATCACCAGTGTTATTCTAGCTCACAGGACTTCCAACTCTCTTCACCAGTGTGTTATGAGACACTCTAAAGCATGACCAATTTTATGTTCCAATCTTGGTAGTGTTCTGTCCCAACAGTAGGTGTCTACAGTTCGTCCTCCCTGCCCTCTTCACCTTTCATGCCAGTTAGTAAAACATTTCAGTCTTCACAGTACATTGGTTCATTATAATGCTATATGATTTCTTCTATCTTAGCCCTGAAACTGGCCAGTGTGTAAACAGAGTGCTTCATTATGTTGACTTTTATATAATCAAGTGTATCTGATATCAAAGTCTGTGCTTCTAAAACCACTGTGGTATCATGCTATAAAATTATTTTATAAGGTTTTTGTTAAAAATGAAAATTATCTAGGAATACTATATATTAGGCTTTGTATACCAGCAACATTTGGGTTGGTATTAGATGATTGGGAAGTGATTTATTCTAGACTTTTAAAGAATCTATTTTTAATGAGCAATTATTTTTCGCTGTGTTTGTTTTAAAGAACAAACCAAAAGGAAATCCAGAAATGTTAATGTGTTTGTTGACATGGAAAGATATTTGTAATACCTGAAGAAGATAGATTATAAAACTACACACTATGAGCCCTTTTTAAAAAATAAATCTGTATATATAAGCAACAGAGAAAAATGTTATCTCTAGGTCATGGCTCTCACCCTTGGCTACTCTTAGAATCAGTTTGGGAGCTCTTTAAGGTACAAGTGCCCAGGCCCTAACGCACACTCTCTAAATCAGAATCTCTTGGGGGTGGTACCAGGCGTCAGTAGTTGTTAAGCTTCCCAGGTGATTTCAATATACAGACAAGATTGAGAACCACTGCTTAGATGGTAGAACGATAGAGTTTTTTATTTATTTTATGTATTTTGAAATTCTGTTACAGTGAGCATTTACTATCTAAGTGATTTTTTAAAACTGTGAATTTCAAGACATCAGAAAATTCTTACTAGTTTTTAAAAGTTATAGTAATTTATTTATAAATCAGGGTGTTTTATTTTCCCTTGTGGTTGAATTAGATCTTAGTGTTTTTTATTATTATATTACAAATCTACAATTTACATATACCTTTAGAGAGACCTTTATGTCTTTTAAAAATATATCAGTACTAGAACTTTAAAATTATTAAAGACATTTTTTATGTATTAAACGTCTTAATTATCGAGACCAGCCAATTTCCCTTTTTCGTAATGCATCATTTTTTTTTCTCTCTAGGAGCTTCAGCGGGCTAAGCAAGAAGTCCTCTCTTTGCGAAGAGAGAATTCTACACTAGATGCTGAATGCCATGAAAAAGAAAAGCATATTAATCAGCTACAAACAAAAGTGGCTGTTTTAGAACAAGAAATCAAGGATAAGGACCAGCTTGTTTTAAGAACAAAGGAAGCATTTGATACAATCCAGGAACAAAAGGTTTATTTTAAAATTTTGTAAACAAATTGATGATCACATTTACAAGTGATGTTTTTTTCCTAAACAGACACGAACATAATTATTCATGTTTTTTAAAATATGTATCAGGTGGCTTTAGAAGAAAATGGTGAGAAAAATCAGGTACAACTAGGAAAACTTGAAGCTACAATAAAATCATTATCTGCTGAACTTCTTAAGGTTTGTTTTTTTTTTTTTTGTATAATTCTAGATAGCTTTTATTTAATACTAGCACATATTTCTTTCCTCATCTTAAAACACATTTTTTTTTTTTATTAATGTTATGATAGATTACAACCTTGTGAGATTTCAGTTGTACATTTTTGTTAGTCATGTTGTGGGTACCCCACTTCCCCCTTTGTGCCCTCCCCCCACCCCCCCTTTTCCCTGGTAACCACCGATCAGATCTCCTTGTCAATACACTAACTTCCACCTATGAGTGGAGTCATATAGAGTTCATCTTTCTCTGACTGGCTTATTTCACTTAACATAATACCCTCGAGGTCCATCCACGTTGCTGCGAATGGGCCAATTTTGTCTTTTTTTATGGCTGAGTAGTATTCCATTGTGTATATATACCACATCTTTATCCAATCATCAGTTTCTGGGCATGTAGGTTGGTTTTTTAAAAATTTAATAGAATATTAATATTTCACTGGATTATGTAGAGATATACATATGAAGCTCTTTTATAGGCAAATGAAATTATCAAGAAATTACAAGGGGATCTGAAGACTTTAATGGGTAAATTGAAACTGAAGAATACAGTAACTATTCAGCAAGAGAAACTCCTGGCTGAGAAGGAAGAAAAATTACAAAAGGAACAAAAGGAATTACAAGATGTTGGACAGTCTCTCAGAATTAAAGAGCAAGAGGTATAATATTTTATATTTTTGCATGTGTGACTATTTGCAAAGTATAACAAATTTCCTCAGATGTCTTTTCAAAATTTCTGGTTTATCATATGACAGAATGGCTTTGGTTTTTTTTTTCTTCCGAAGAACATGACTAAATTCAACAGAAGTTAATAACATATTTCAGTTTGAACAAGTTATCATGGCTCAAATACCATGAGTGTTCACGTATATATATATATGTGTGTATGTATATAAAATAAATATTTTATCACATAGGTGAGCTAATTCCTTTATTCTTTAATAATAATTAATAGTAATTATTTAATAGTAATATATTTCTTCAGTTTTTGTTTTGGCCTTTATTATACTTATTATGAGGATTGTCATATTTCAGATATGCAAATTACAAGAACAGTTAGAAGCCACGGTTCAAAAACTTGAAGAAAGCAAACACCTTCTAAAAAATAATGAAAAGTGTAAGTATTTTACCTTTTTATGTAAATGAAGTTTGTAGTTTTGTTCTTAACCTGAAAATTTTATTTGAATTCATAAAAGTCTAGGTAAATCAAGATAGTGCTATATACAAATAATTTCTGGTTTAATTATTCTGACTTAATGTCTTTGCTATAGTGAATTATATCATCTGCCCTGTAAAATAGCAGCATTATAAAGAAAAGCATATCACATATCAATAAGCCAAAATTAAAAGTGCTGTAAATATTGACTATAATTTACTGTTTAAATTCATCACTTCTTTTTCTAATTGCTGTGTTTACCTAGGAGCAATAATATGAATTATTTGAAACTGAAATATAAGATTAAGCTTTTAACATTTTCTCAGTTTCTAGTATTGGTCATCAGACGTAAGAGTGTGAACTTTAAATAAACTGTAAGGTATCTATCATTCTAGAAATGAAAGCTTTCAAAGAGTTCTTTGACTAGCCGAAATATATGCTTCTGAAACTGATAGAATAAGGAGTCCTATGAGGCAGTTGCTACAATAATAAGCTTAAGTTATAAAAATTTAGGTAAACCTATATTGTTCCCTTGTGATATAAGATACTTTTAAAACCTTTAAAATTTAAAAAATCTCAATATAATTTTTAAATGTTTACAATTATTAGGAAAATAAAAATAGTCAAATAAAATTCTTTACCTTGTTTCTTGTTCTTTTATTTAAGTAATCACGTGGTTAAATAAAGAACTAAATGAAAATCAGCTAGTGAGAAAGCAAGATGTATTGGGACCTTCTGCCACTCCACCCGTACATTCTAGTAGCAACACAATCAGAAGTGGAATTTCTCCTAACTCTAATGTGGTAAGATTTAAATTAAGATGTGAGTTATCTTAGTAAATTTCCTAAAACAAAAATATTCCCAGATTGTTAGGAAGTCTCCATGGCTTAAGGTGTTGGTACTAATACAACTGGAGTCCTACAGTTATTAGCACTGAAGTAGAGTTTAAGTTGCACTTGAAAGTGGGACATATAGGTATACTTGCTCTTAACAAAGAGGCTGTATTTAAGGGCTCACTTCTTTATAAGATTTTAATGGATATAGAAATCATTCAGTATTAACTAAAGTAGTGCTGAATGTGCTGAAAAACTTTAACACTCACAAAGTGTTTAGGAGGCGTCAAGAAGGAAGAAAGGGGTTTGGCTCAAGTTTGGAGCTAGGATGGAAGGGGCCTAAACTGAATTCTGTTAGAAAAAGGGAAAAAACAGAAAGAAAAGCCCTTAGCAGGCTTGTCAGCTCTAGATTCTAGAAGAAAGTAGTTATGAGATATAAGCTTTCCAGCTCTCAGGACAAGATCTCTTGCTTTTTCCTTGCAAGAAATAAGAGGGGAGAGAAAGAAAAGCAGCTCCTTACATCTGGGAGCTGGCTTGGTACTATCACTTAGGCCTAGGTGTCACTGGGAGCTGGCCTAGCACTCACAGTTAGGCCTTGGGGGCTCTCCTGTTGAACATGAACAATTTCACAGAATATCAGCATCAGTCAAGGCCACTCTATGACTGTGATGAATCAAGACAAAAACAAGACCACTCTGTAATCATGTCTGAATGCAACAAAAAAATATGAACATTGCCGGAGGACAAAAATGGGCAAGCATCCTCCTGTCCTGGCTAACGTGAGTGACTGGTGCTACATTAGCAGTTACTGCTTTGGCCTTAATACATTCCTCCTGCCTCATTAGATAAGATTTATTCAGATACCCAGTTGTACCATTATCCCCATTTCCTGATAGCATCTGATCCACAGCAAAGCCCCACTTTCTTAAACTGTCCCTCAAAGCACCTAACATGTGCCTAATTCCACTGAATAAGTCCATTTTAACACCCTCTTCCTGAGACACCCGTCTTATTAGGTTCCTCATGGTGTGCAGTCTCCCTTGTTGTAAGGAGCAGTAAACCCAATGTATACACCTATAGATATGTTTCTGGTAGTCTTTGGCTGGAAGGCATTGGCAGAGGATTTAAAATGGCAGGTGCCTAATTGAATTTTTAATTTACTCTAGTAAATCAGTACATGATGTTTAAAGAAGGGAAAAGATTTCTGCTAGATTGGGAATAGGTACAGAAAGAAGTGCCCGTACTAAATTTCAAACTTGAAAGAACTTGACAGGCTTAACCTTAATGACTGATGGTAAATAGCTGGGTGAAAGATATTTTTATCAAGCAGCCATTGATGTACACAGTTGCTTTTTTAAGATTTGTGTTTCAATTGTCCTGTTATAAAAATAAACTGGTTTTGCGACGTTGGTTAATGGTGGTATCACTATGTTGAGAATTAGTAGCAAAGCAAATTATTGTCTCAAGTGGTCCATTTAAGAACACAGATCTTGATCTTAACTCAGTCTGGCAGAAAATTATTTTTATTTCTAAAATCCCTGATTGGCCTATTGATCTATGACTCCCTTCCCTATCCCCCCCTTTTTAGGAATGGGAAGCCTCGAGGGAACCAACATGGTCCGGGGGTCTTTGTTTTAACTCATCTCAAAGGCAGGTCCAGTGGTTTGTTTTGTCTGAGCTTACACAGCCACATTGAAAAGCCCTGTGGGCCAAAGGTACCCCAGCCTCATGCTGTATAATAAAGCAGGGTTTTGTGGTGTTAGGATAAATAAAATTGGTCTCAGAAATAGTGCTCTTAACTATTAGTTATAACAGATGCTAACGGCTCCTGGATCAGCATATACTATTTAGAACTAATTTCTCATCCTTAACCTTTTTCATGTTTTTGGTTTTAGGTTGATGGTAGACTGACTTACCCATCTTGTGGGATGGGTTATCCTGTCTCCTCTGCATTTGCATTCCAGAATACCTTTCCTCATCCTATATCTGCCAAAAATACCATCCACCCAGTTTCAGGACCAAAGGTAGCCAAATTAATACTTTTATTGAAAAATATAGCAACTTATTAACATACACATATTTTTCAATTTTTAAAAATTTATTCATTGAGCAATTGGTAAGTATTAGATAATGTACAAGATGAATATATTACTAAATATCTAGTATATACGTTTATAGTAAGTATTATATGCACTGTATGATATTTCTTGAGTCACTGTAATTTATAAAAACCTGGACATCATTGTGCTTAAACTTTATTTATTCCTATTCAGTGTCTCCATTTTTTTGTTAATTTTTATTGAGTTTATAATAGTTTATAATCTTGTGAAATTTCAGTTGTACATTACTGTTTGTCAGTCATGTTGTAAGTACACCCCTTCACCCTTTGTGCCCACCCCCGACCCCCGCTTTCCTCTGGTAGCCACTAATCTGTTCTCTTTGTCTACATGTTTAAAATTCCTTATATGAGCAGAGTCATACAGAGGTTGTCCTTCTCTATCTGGCTTATTTCACTTAACAGTTCCCTCAAGGTCCATCCATGTTGTTGTGAATGGGACAATTTTATTCTTTTTTATGGCTGAGTAGTATTCCATTGTATATATATACCATATCTTCTTTATCCAGTCATCAGTTGATGGGCACCAAGGTTGCTTCCATGTCTCGGCTATTGTAAATAATGCTGCAATGAACATAGGGGTGCATGGGACTTTTGGAATTGCTGACTTCAAGCTCTTTGGATAGATACCCAGTAGGGGGGTAGCTGGGTCATATGGTATTTCTATTTTTACTTTTTTGAGAAATCTCCATAGTGGCTGTACCAGTTTGCATTCCCACCAGGAGTGTATGAGGGATCCTTTTTCTCCACAGCCTCTCCAACATTTGTTACATTTGTTTTGGATATTTTTGCCATTCTAATGGGTGTAAGGTGATATCTTAGTGTAGTTTTGATTTCCATTTCCCTGATGATCAGTGATGATGAACATCTTTTCATGTGCCTGTTGGCCATCCGTATATCTTCTTTGGAGAAATGTCTGTTCATGTTTCCTGCCAATTTTTTGATCTGGTTGTTTGAGTTTTTGTTGTTGAGTTATGTGAGTTCTTTATATATTATGGAAATTAACCCTTTGTCGGATGTATGACTTGCAAATATTTTTTCCCAATTAGTGGGTTGTTTTTTTTGTCTCAATCCTGTTTTCCCTTGCCTTGAAGACGCTCTTTAGTCTGGTGAAGTCCCATTTGTTTATTCTTTCTATTGTTTCCCTTCTCTGAGAAGACATGGCGTCCGACAAGATCCTTTTAATACTGATGTCAAAGAGTGTACTGCCTATATTTTCTTCTAGAAGCCTTATGGTTTCAGGTCTTACCTTTAGGTCTTTGATCCATTTTGAGTTTATTTTTGTGAATGGTGAAAAAGAATGGTCAATTTTCATTCTTTTATATGTGGCTTTCGAGTTTTCCCAGCACCATTTGTTGAAAAGACTTTCTTTTCTCCATTGTATGCCCTCAGCTCCTTTGTTGAAGATTAGCTGTCCATAGATGTGTGATTTTATTTCTGGGCTTTCAATTCTGTTCCATTGATCTGTTCACCTGTTTTTGTACCAATACCATGCTGTTTTGATTACTGTAGCTTTGTAGATTGTGATGGCTCCAGCTTTGTTCTTTTTTCTCAGAATTGCTTTAGCAATTCGGGGTCTTTTGTTGCCCCACATGAATTTTAGGATTCTTTGTTGTATTTCTGTAAAGAATGTCATTGGGATTCTCATTGAGATTGCATTGAATCTGTAGATTGCTTTAGGTAGTATGGACATTTTAACTATGTTTATTCTTCCAATCCATGTACATGGAATGTCTTTCCATCTCTTTATGTTGTCATCCATTTCTTTCAGGAAAGCCTTGTAGTTTTCGTTGTATAGGTCTTTCACTTCCTTAGTTAAATTCACCCCGAGGTATTTTATTCTTTTTGTTGTGATTGTGAATGGTATTGTGTTCTTGAGTTCTTTTTCTGTTAGTTCGTTATTAGAGTATAGAAATGCTACTGAGTTATGTAAGTTGATTTTGTACCCTGCAGCTTTGCTGTAGTTGTTGATTATTTTTAGAAGTTTTCCAATGGATTCTTCGGGGTTTTCTATATATAAGATCATGTCGTCTGCAAACAGCGAGAGTTTAACTTCTTCCCTCCCTATTTGGATTCCTTTTATTCCTTTCTCTTGCCTAATTGCTCTGGCCAAAACCTCCAGTACTATGTTGAATAAGAGTGGTGATAGAGGGCATCCTTGTCTCATTCCTGTTTTCGGAAGGATGGTGCTAATTTTTTGCTCATTGAGTATGATGTTGGCTGTGAGTTTGTCACGTATGGCCTTTCTTATGTTGAGGTAATTTCCTTCTAGCCCCATTTTGTTCAGAGTTTTTATCATAAATGGCTGTTGGATCTTGTCAAATGCTTTTTCTGCATCTATTGAGATGATCATGTGGTTTTTATTCCTCAATTTGCTGATGTGGTGTATCACGTTGATTGATTTGTGGATGTTGAACCATCCTTGTGTCCCTGGTATGAATCCCTCTTGATCATGATGTATGATCCTTTTGCTGTATTGCCCAATTCGAGTTGCCAAAATTTTGTTGGGAATTTTTGCATCTATGTTCATCAGCAATGTTGGCCTTTAGTTTTCTTTTTTTGTGCTGTCCTTGTCAGGGTTTGGTATCAGCGTGATGTTGGCCTTGTTGAATGGGTTAGGAGGTGTCCCATCCTCCCTAATTTTTTTGAACAGCTTGAAAAGTATAGGTGTTAAATCCTCTTTGAAAGTTTGGTAGAATTCCCCAGGAAAGCTGTCTGGTCCTGGAGTTTTATTCTTTGGGATGGTTTTGATTGCTGTTTCAATCTCTTTCCTTGTGATTGGTCTATTCAGATTGTCTGCTTCTTCTTGACTTAGCTTTGGGAGATTGTAAGAGTCTAAGAATTTATCCTTTTCCTCTAGGTTATCCATTTTGGTGGCATATAGTTTTTCATAGTACTCTCTTTATAATCCAGCGTATTTCTGCGGAGTCTGTTATGTCTCCTCTTTCATTTCTGATTTTGTTTATTTGAGCTTTCTCTCTTTTTTTCTTTGTAAGTCTGGCTAGGGGTTTGTCACTTTTATTTATCTTCTCAACGAACCAGCTTTTTGTTTCATTGATCCTTTCTACTGCCTTTTTTGTTTCAAAAGCATTTGTTTCTGCTCTGATTTTTATTATTTCTCTCCTAGTGCTGACTTTGGGCTTTGTTCTTCTTTCTGTAATTCAGTTAGGTATAATTTGAGATTGCTTATTTGGGATTTTTCTTGTTTCTTAAGGTTGCCTGGATTGCAATAAATTTCCCTCTTAATACAGCTTTTTCTGTATTCCATATGAGTTGGTATGGCATGTTATCATTGTCATTTGTCTCCAGATTTTTTTTATTTCTTCAATTTCTTCAATGATCCATTGCTT
The DNA here is from genome assembly GCF_037783145.1 of Equus przewalskii. NCBI lineage: Eukaryota > Metazoa > Chordata > Mammalia > Perissodactyla > Equidae > Equus > Equus przewalskii. The sequence goes on from NC_091854.1 coordinate 1,088,091, forward strand.
GTTCAATAGCATATTGGTTAGTCTCCACATCTTTGTCCCTTTCAGAGCTTTTTTCTTGTAATTACTTTCTAGCTTTATAGCATTATGATCAGAGAAGATGCTTGTTACTATATCAATTTTTTTGAATTTATAGAGACTTGCCTTGTTTCCCAACACATGGTCTATCCTTGAGAATGTCCCGTGGGCACTTGAGAAGAATGTGTATTCTGCTGTTTTTGGATGGAGTGTTCTATATCTGTATATTAAGTCCAACTGTTTTAGCTTTTCGTTTAATTCCACTGTTTCCTTGTTGATTTTCTGTCTGGGTGATCTGTCCAGTGATGTGAGTGGGGTGTTGAGGTCCCCTACTATTGTGTTACTTTTGATGTCTTCTTTTAGGTTTGTTAATAGTTGCTTTATGAACTTTGGTGGTCCTGTGTTGGGTGCATAGATATTTATAAGGGTTATTTCTTCTTGATGTAGTGTCCCTTTGATCATTATATACTGCCCCTCTATGTCTCTCTTTACCTGCCTTATCTTGAAATCTACTTTGTCTGATGTAAGTATTGCAACACCTGCTTTCTTTTGTTTGCCATTAGCTTGGAGTATCGTCTTCACCCCTTCACTCTGAGCCTGTATTTATCATTGGAGCTCAGATGTGTTTCCTTGAGGCAACAGATTGTTGGATCTTGTTCTTTAATCCATCTTGCCACTCTGTGTCTTTTTATTGGAGAGTTCAATCCGTTTACATTGAGGGTGATTCTTGATGCATGAGGGCTTAATGCTGTCATTTTGTCACTTGTTTTCTGGTTTTCCTGTGTTTCCTTTGTTTCTCATCCTGTGTGTTTTGGCCTACCCGTTGACTGCTGCAGTTTCTTATGCTGGGTTTCTTTGCTTTTTCCTTATTTATTTTTTGTGCCTCTCTTCTGTTTTGTAGTTTAGTGGCTACCCTGAAGTTTGTATTCAGAATCTCATGCATAACATAGTCCATTTTCTAGTGGCCTCTTATTTCCTTAGCCTAAACTGATTCAGTCCCTTTCCTCCTCCTCTCGTAGGTTATTATTGTCATCTCTTATTCCAACTTGTGATGTGAGTTTGTGGTTAAAGTGACAAGATTGTCTTTGTTTTTGGTGTTTTCCTTCCCTTTAGCCTAATGCTATAGTTGAATATTTGCTATCCTTTTCTGATTCTATCTATTTGTCTCCTTACTCTGTGTTTTGTGACCCCTTTCTCCCTGTTTTTCTTTTTCCAGGTCTGAGGGCCTTCTTGAGGATTTCTTGTAGGGGGTGTCTCCTGGCTACAAAGTCCCTTAGCTTTTGTTTGTTTGGGAAAGATTTAACTTCTCCCTCATATCTGAATGATATTTTTGCTGGATAGAGTATTCTTGGCTGAAGATTTTTATCCTTCAAAGTTTTGAATATGTCATTCCAATCTCTCCTAGCTACTAAGGTTTCTGCAGAGAAGTCTGCTGAAGGTCTGATAGGGGTTCCTTTGTAGGTTATTCTCTCCTGCCTTGCTGCCCTGAGTATTCTTTCTTTGTCATTCAGTTTTGCCAGTTTTACTACTATATGCCTTGCAGTAGGGCGTTTTACATTGACATATCTAGGAGATCTGGAAGCTTCTTCCACACACATTTCTCTCTCATTCCCTAGATTTGGGAAACTCTCTGCTATTATTTCTTTGAGCACGCTTTCTGCTCCATTCTCCTTTTCTTTGCCCTTGGGGATAACTATAATTAGTTATCATTATACTCATTGAGTCGGCTATTTCTCGGAGATCTTCTTCATTGCTTTTTATTCTTTGTTCTCTCTCTTCCTCTGTATGGAGCCATTCAACCTCTCTTCGATTATGCTGATTTGCTCCTCTGTGGCATCCACGTGGGCATTCAGGGAATCTGTATTATGTTTTATTTCTTCCGTTGTATTTTTCATCTCTAGTTTTTCTCATTATTTCTTCTTTATCGTTCCAATCTCTTTTGTGAAGTAACTCCAGAACTCGACTTGTTTCTCTATATTCTCCTTTACCTCATTCAGTTTTTTTGACCATAGCTATTCTGAATTCATTGTCATTTAGTTTACCTATTTCCAAGTCCTCAGGACATAATTCTGTGTTATTATTGTTTTCCTTCTCGTCTGGAGCTTTTATGAATTGTTTGATGCTAGAAGAACGATTTTTCCTCATAGTGCTTTTATTTGCTTTCAGTTACAGCCTGTTGCCACTAGATGGGAGTTGAGAGCTGCGTATTCTGAGCCCTCCACCTTCAGCTGAGATGTCATGGCACAGCGCTGGCTGGGGGGGTGGGGCACTTTCTCTTGTGCGCAGACCCAGGATTCCAGACCAGCTCTCGCTATCTGGTCTCCTGGGGTCTTGGCTTGATGAGGTCACCCCATGCGAAAGCTTTCACCCTGTTACAGGGCTTCTGTCTGGGCTGCAAGGGTGCTAGGGAGTCCTGGGTGATCCTGCAGATGAGCGGCCCCTCACCTGCTCCTTCCCTTATGGAGCCTCCCATGGCAGTGATCCCAGGCTTTAGGGGAGGAATCCAAGTTCTCTCTTACCCCGTTCCAGCTCCTCCAAGGGGGGCTTCAGCCTCTCTGCCCTCTGTCATTTGGCTGCTGTGGGTCTCCAAGGATTCCTGTGCCATTAGGATATTTTCTGTTGGAATATGGTTTCTCCTTTTTGTTGTATGTTAGAGGGGCGAGAGTCCCAGGCAAGCTCACTCTGCCATGACACTCTCTCCATTTTTTTTTAATTGAGGTAACATTGGTTCATGACATTATATGAAGTTTAGGTGTACTTCATTATATTTGGATTTCTGCATAGATTACATCATGTTCACCATCCAAAGACTAGTTACCATCCATCACTGTACACATATACTCAGTCACCCTTTTTCCCTCCTTCCACCGTTCCCCTCTGGTAACCACCAATCTAATCTGTATATCTCTTACCGCCCAAGGGGGGTCGTCTGCTGGCCTCATGACATGCCAGTAGTCAAGAGGCAAGGTGATAGGAGAGAAGGGACTTTATTACGCTTGCTGGCAGGAGGGAAGATGGCCAAGTCATGTCCAAAAGAACCATCTCAAAGAACAAAGACTACAGGCCAGTTATATATGGGGCTATTCTGCAGGTAGGGGAGGCGGCTGGTCTCTCGGTGGGAGGAGACATCTGGTCCCAGTTCCTGATAGTCCTTTGTGTTACTGGATATGCATCAGAGAATGGAGCAATGCCCTATACCCTGATCTTTCACTCGTCATTGATGATGGCTATCAGCATAGGCTCTCTGCCCAGGGGTCATCACATTCCTAAGGAACTCAAAAGAACAAAGTTACCATCTTAAAGCAGCTGAGGGGGGACATGAAATCTACAGAGCATATCTGAGTTAGTCAGTCAGAGGTCATTTAAAGTTACAATATGGTTTCCTTTCTACAATATAGCTTCTCTTATGTCAACCTTGTGTTGACCCGGTATCATATCTATGTGTGTTTGTTGTTGTTTTTATCTTCCACGTATGAGTGAAATCATATAGTATTTGACTTTCTCTTGCTTAGCATAATACCCTCAAAGTCTATCCATGTTCTTGCAACTGGCAAGATTTCATCTTTTTTTATGACTGAGTAGTGTATATACACCACATCTTCTTTATCCATTCATCCATTGATGGGCACTTATGTTGTTTCCAAGTCTTGACTGTTATGAATAATACTTCAATGAACATAGGGGTAGAAATTATTATTTTGATTTAGTGTTTTCATATTCTTTGGATAAATAGCCAGAAGTGGAATAGCTGGATCATCTGGTATTTCTGTTTCTAATTTTTTGAGGAATCTCCATACTGTTTTCCCTAATGGCTGTACCAGTTTGCACTCCCACCACTAGTGTATGAGGGTTCCCTTTTCTTCACAGCCTCTCCAATGCTTATTTATTTTTAATTTTTTAATTTTATTTTGGGTTTTTTTGAGGAAGATTAGCCCTGAGCTGACATCAGCTGCCAGTTTTTCCTCTTTTTGCCGAGGAAGACTGGCCCTGCACTAACATCCATGCCCACCTTCCTCTACTTTATATGTGGGACGCCTGCCACAGCAAGGCTTGACAAGCAGTGCATAGGTCTGCACCCGGGATCCAAACCAGCGAACCTCAGGCTGCCGAAGCAGAACATGTGAACTTAACTGCTGCACCACTGGGCCCTCCCAACACTTCTTATTTCTTGTCTTATTAATTATAGCCATTCTGACGGACATGAGGTGATATCTCATTGTACTTTTGATTTACACTTCCCTAATAATTAGTGATGTTGAACTTGTTTTCATGTGCCTGTTGGCCATCTGTACATTTTTGGAAAAATGTTCAGATCTTTTGCCCATTTTTAGTTGGTTTTTTGTTTTTGTTGTTGAGTTACATGAGTTCTTTATATATTTTGGATATTAACCCCTTATCAAATAATTTTCTCCCAATTGTTAGGTTGTCTTTTTGTTTTGTTGATGGTTTTCTTTGCTGTGCAGAAGCTTTTTAGTTTGATGTAATCCCATTTGTTTATTTTTTCTTTTGTTTCCCTTTCCTGATGAGAAATGGTATTCAAAAAGATACTACTAAGACCGATGTCAAAGAGCATATACCTATGTTTTCTTGTAGAAGTTTTATAGTTTAAGGTCTTACATTCAAGTCTTTAATCCATTTTGAGTTAATTTTTGTGTATGGTGTAAGATAATGGTCTATTTTCATTCTTCGGCAGGTGGCTGTCTGGTTTTCCCAACATCGTTTATGGAAAAGACTTTCCTTTCTCTGTTGTATGTTCTTGGCTCCTCAAAAATTAGCTGTCCATAGATACATGGGTTTATTTCTGGGCTTTCAGTTCTCTTCCTTTGATCTGTGTGTCTGGTTTTTGTGCCAATACCATGGTGTTTTGATTACTGTAACTTTGTATTGTATTTTGAAATCAGGGAGTGTGATACCTCCAGCTTTGTTCTTCTTTCTCAGGATTGCTTTGGCTATTTGGGGTCTTTTGTTGTTCCATATGAATTTTAGGATTCTTTGTTCTATTTTTGTGAAAAATGTTGGGATTTTGATACGGACTGCATTGAATCTGTAGATTGCTTTAGGAAGGATGGACATTTTAACTACGTTAATTCTTCTAATCCATGGGCATGGAATCTCTTTCCATTTGTTTGTGTCTTCTTCAGTTTCTTTCAAAAGTGTTTTATAGTTTTCAGGGTACAGATCTTTTCACCTCTTGTTAAATTTTTCTGTAGGTATTTTATTCTGTTTGTTGTAAGTGTAAATTGGATTCTATTCTTAATTTCTCTTTCTGTGATTTCATCGTTAGTGTATGGAAATGCAATTTATTTTTGTATGTTGATTTTGTACCCTGCAACTTTACTGTATGTTTATTATTTCTGTTAGTTTTTTGGTGGATTCTTTAGGGTTTTCTATATGTAAACTCATTTCATCTGTGAATAATGACACTTCTACTTCTTCGTTTCCCATGTAGATCCCTTTTATTTCTTTCTATGCCTGATTGCTCTGGCTAGGACTTGTGATACTATGTTTAATAAGAGTGGTAAAAGTGGGCATCCTTGTCTGGTTCCTGTCCTTAAAGGGATAGCTTTCAGTTTTTCACCATTGAGTATGGTGTTGGCTGTGGGTTTGCCATATATGGGCTTTATTATGTTGACGTACTTTCCTTCTTTACCCATTTTATTCAGTTTTTATCATAAATGGATGCTGTATCTTGTTAAATGCTTTCTCTGCTTCTATTGAGATGATCATGTGATTTTTATTGTTCATTTTGTTAATGTGGAGTATCATGTTGATTGATTTGTGGATCTTGAACCATCCTCACATCTCTGGAATAAATCACACTTAATCATGGTATATGACCATTTTAAGGCATTATTGTATTTGATTTGCTAGCATTTTGTTGAGAATTTTTGCATCTGTGTTCATCAGTAATATTGACCTGTAATTTTCTTTTTCTGTCTTGTCCTTGTCTGGTTTGGTATCAGGGTAATGTTGGCCTCATAGAATGAATTAGGAAGCATCTCCTCCTCTTCAACTTTTTGGAAGAGATTGAGAAGGATAGGTATTAAGACTTCTTTGAAGCTTTGGTAGAATTCACCAGGGAAGTCTTATGCTCCTGGGCTTTTGTCTTTTGGCAGGTTTTTGATTACTATTTTGATCTCCCTACCAGTGATTAGTCTATTCAGGTTCTCTGTTTTTATTTGATTCAGTTTTGGAAAGTTGTATGATTCTAAGAATTTGTCCATTTTTTCCAGATTATGCGATTTGTTGGTGTATAGCTTTTCATAGTATTCTCTTATAATCCTTTGTATTTCAGTGATGTCCATTGTAATTTCTCCTCTTTCATTTCTGATTTTATTTCAGTCTTCTCTTTATTTTCTTGGTGAGTCTAGCCAAAGGTTTGTCAATGTTGTTTGTCTTTTCAAAGAACCAGCTCTTAGTTTCATTGACTTTTTTTGTGGCTTTTTTTTTTTTTAGTCTCATTTATTTCCACTCTGATTTTTATTATTTCTTTCCTTCTACTCATTTTGGGCTGCTTTGTTTGTTCTTCTTTGTCTAGTTCCTTTAGGTGTATCATTAGATTGTTTATTTGAGATTTTTCTTGTTTTTGAAGTAGGGCTCTATTACTGTAAAATTTCCTTAGTACCACTTTTGCTGTATCTCGTGAGTTTTGGTATTTGTCTGTTAGTTTTCATTTGTCTCCAGGTATTTTTTGATTTCTCTGTTGACTGAATAGTTGTCAGTAGCATTTTGTTTAATCTCAACATACTTGTGGCTTTCCCAGTTTCTTCTTGTAGTTGATTTCTTGTTTCATACTGTCATGGTCAGAAAAGATGCTTGGTTTTATTTCGATCTTGGTAAATTTATTAAGACTTGTTTTCTGGCCTAATATGTAATCTATCCTGGAGAATGTTCCATGTGCATTCTAAAAGAATGTGTATTCTGCAGTTTTTGGATGGGATGTTTTGTATATATCTACTAAGTCCATTTGGTCTATTGTGTCATTTAAGGCCACTGTTTCCTTATTGATCTTCTGTTTGGATGATATATCCATTGATATAAATGGAGTGTTAAAGTCTTATTGTTATTATAAATTTTTCCTTGTATGTCTATTAATAGTTGCTTTATATATTTAGGTGCTCCTATGTTGGGTGCATAGTTATTTACAAGCATTATGTCCTCTTGTTGGATTGTTCTCTTTATCATATGTAATGCCCTCTTTGTCTCTTGTTACAGTTTTTGTTTTAAAGTCTGTTTTGTTTGATGTAAGTATTGCTCCCCAAGCTTGCTTTTCATTTCCGTTTGCATGGAGTATCTTTTTCCATCCCTTCACTTTCAGTTTGAGTGTCTTTAGGTCTGAAGTGTGTCTCTTGTTTGCAGCGTGTATATGGGTCTTGTTTTTTTATCCAATTGACCACCCTATGTCTTTTGATTGGAGCTTTTAGTTCACTGATATTTAAAGTAGCTATTGGTAAATATGTACTCATTGTCATTTTGTTACTTTTTTTCTGGGTGTTTTAGTAGTTCTTCTCTTGCTCTCTTCTCTTGTGATTTGATGGCTTTCTTTAGTATAAAGTTTCTGTTCCTTCCTCTTTATTTTTTGTGTATTTATTATAGGTTCTGGTTTGTGATTACCATGAGGTTCATATATAATAACCTATGAAAATAATCTACATTAAGTTAATGATGTCTTAAGTTTGATGTCTTACTAAACACCCTGCACTTTTACTTCCTCCCTCCCTCCTCATTTTATGGTTTTGATGTCGTATTTTACCTATTTTTGTGTGTGCGTATCCATTAACCTCTTATCATGGAGATAGATATTTTTAGTACTTTTGTTGTTTGACCTTCATATAGGACCTTTACAGGTGGTTAATCCACTGCCTTTAATGTATATGTGCATTTACCAGTGATTATTTTTCTTTGATAATTTTCTTAGTCCTATTTGTGGTCTTTTCTTTTCAACTTAAATAAGTCCCTTAAGTTTTCTTGTAAGGCCGGTTTTCTTGGTGATAAACTCCTGTAGTTTTTGCTTTTCTGGAGACTCTTTATCTCTCCTTCCATTCTTAATGATTGCTTTGCCAGGTAGAGTCTTTTTGACTAGCTTGTTTTCCTGTCAGCACTTTGTGAATTTATCATGCCACTCCCTTCTAGCCTGTAAGGTTTCTGCTGAGAAGTCAGCTGATAGCCCAGTGGGGTTTCTTTTGTATGTTTATGTATGTATTGTATGTTTTGTATGTATTGCCTTTCTGTTGCAGCTTTTAAGATTCTTTCTTTATCTTTAATTCTTGGCATTTTAATTATAATGTGTCTTGGTGTGGGGCTCTTTGGGTCCATCTTGTTTTGTGCTCTCTGTGCTTTCTATACACGGATGTCTGTTTCCTTCCTTAGAGTAGGGAAGTTTTCAGCCATTATTTCTTTAAATAAGTTCTCTGCCCATTTCTCTCTCTCTTCTTCTGGGACACCTATAATGTGGATGTTAGTATGCTTGATGTTGTCCAAGACTTAGACTGTCCCTTAGACTGTCCTTGTTCTTTTTAATTCTTTTTTCTGTTTCCTGTTCAGCTTGGATGATTTCCTCTACTCTTTCATCCAGATCACTGATTCGTTCTTCTGTGTCGTCTGCTCTGCCGTTGATTCCCTATAGTGAAATTTTCGTTTCCGTTTTTGTATTTTTCAGTTCTGAGTGGCTCTTTTTTATATTTTCCAGTTCTTTGTTGAATTTCTCACTGTGTTCATCTATTCTCCTAAGAACGTAATCATCCTTATGACTATTATTTTGTACATTTTATCAGGTAGATTGTTTATCTCTGTTTCATTTCGTTTTTTTTCTGAGGATTTGTCCTCTGCCCTTATCTGGAACATACTCCTTTTTCTCCTCATTTTGCCAACTTCTCTGTGTTTATATCTATGTATTAGATAGAGAAGCTACATATCCTGATTTTGGACATATAGCCTTACATAAGAGATCCCTTTTTTGGGGGCCAGCTGTGTGACTTCCTCTTGTCACCTGTTCCAAATGTTCCAGGAGTGTCCCCTGTCTGCACTATGTGTGCCCTTCTGTTGTGGTGGGCTTGCTTTTGCTATGGTCGCATGGGTATGTTAGGCTGGCCCCTGGGCCAGCTGGTTGTAATGTTCAGCCATGTGCAGCTGCTGTGGTCACTTTATTGGGTGGGGCAAGCCCTGGCAGAGCTGGCCGTGAGGTCCAATAGCACACAGCTACAGCTGGTTTGCTTTAAAGCAAGTTGCGTACCCAGTGTTGCTGGTTGCTAGACTTGGGCTTACCATTGCTGCAGGCCTCAGCCGCCACTCTCTGGAGTGTGCAGCTATTGGTGGTTCTCTCAGGAGTGCAGATGGGTTGGGCCGTCCTCAGGCAAGTGCACAGTCATTTCAGGCGTTGGAATGTGGGGCAGATGCCCTGTGTGGCTGTTTCAGATGGCCCAGAGGCACAAGTTTGCTGTGGCTTACACACCCTACTGCCCATGGGCCCAAAGCACCCCGCCAGTGCTGGCTCAGCCATTCTTAGGTCCCGATGAGGTGGACTTGCTCCATTTCTATCTATTTATCAAGCCTCTCCATTTTTATTCATTCGTCTGTTTATATCTTTTGCAACTCTGTGGTGTATTAGCTATGGTGACATTTTTAGATTCCATTGCCAGGATTTAAAGGTCTAGTAGGGCAGGGTTATAGCAAACTTTAAAATGTAGTTCTGGCAACATTATCTCAAATAACATATGCCTAGTTGTCCTTCCAAGTCTTGATTTATTTGCTAAGACTTTTTTCAACCCACTTGAGTTGTTCGTCCATATTACTATTACTAATATCTTAGATTTATGTATTGTTTTCATGTGTATTATAATTTTGTTTTCACAATAATTTAATCCACACAGAGCTGCCACTGATTCTGTTTTCATTCCTAACTTCAGGTCCAAATTGATCTTGTCCTAAATCATAGAGACAAATATTTTTGGAAAGAATATTATAAAAGATAGAATTGAGGACTTTGAGACTCGTATTATAAACACTTTGTCAAATTAGTTTTGGTCTCCCCTAAAAATAAGTTGGCTGCGTTGCTTAAGCAAGTGCTTCTCTTTAGCTTTAGCCTTATTAATTATCATCTGAAGCTGTTGAGGATTCTCAGTGAAATGAGAATTAAACTTGATTTTTTACGCTTAGCATATTATTATGTAAAGACTATTCAGATGCATTTAATTGGGTTTTTTTGCACTGCCTATTAAAGAAAATTAAATATGTATATTCAAAGAAATACTATTGTTTTCTCTCTTTTTTTGGTGAGGAAGATTCCCTCTGAGCTAACATCCATTGTCAATCTTCCTCTGCTTTTCCTTGAGGAATATTAGTCCTGAGCTAACATCTCTCCTAGTTTTCCTCTATTTTGTATGTGGGTCTCTGCCATGACATGGCTTGACGAGTGGTGTAGGTCCACACTCAGGATCTGATCTTGTGAAGTTGGCCACCAAAGCAGAGTGCACCAAACTTAACCACTATGCTGCGGGGCCAGCCCCGGAACACTCTTGTGTTCTAATACATACCAGTATACTCAAGTGTGATTGCATCCTGGGATCAGTTTTTTCTTTAGAATTATGATTGAATTCACACTTGCTTTTTTATTTTAAACAGCTTTCCAGGAATATATATGTTGTCCAAAATAAGGACAGGAACTACTACAGGTAGTTACCTAGTTGGTAGGTTTGCATATGACTTATAAAATAATGAGGTTACCTTTCTTATAAGCTCTTCTGGCATCAGAGGAATCATTATGACAATGACGTTCTTAACCATACGAGCAAGAATTTAACTGTTTCCTGTATCATTGATCTCTCCATATTCTTTTGATCATGTGTCCCCAATAGTTTTTTTTAAAAAACCTAAAACAAACAAAACACTTTGAACTTGAATCTCTAATAAGGAATATTTATTTATCTCTGAATTGTATGCATATAGTACTCAACTACTATATTATATACGTATAGTTTAGTGGTTAAGAAAGTGGAATCTGATGTTAGAGTTTAAATCCTGCTTCTAACAATGTGAAGTTGGTCAAGCCACTGAAAAACAAGCAGAAAACAACATCCAGCTCTCATGCTTGAGTTTCTCTACTTGTGAAATAGAGCAATAATTTTATCTACCTTACGGGATTATAGTGAGGGCTAAGTGAGTTAATGCCTTTGCTTAGAATAGTGCCTTGTACATGATTACTGCTTCCTAAGTGTTTTATGTTATCTATTATTAATAATAAAATGTTCTCAAAATACCAATTAATGAATGAGATTAAAAATTTAAATAGGGACTGACCCCGTGGTGTAGTGGTTAAGTTTGCATGCTCCACTTAGATGGCCTGGATTCGCTGGTTCGGATCCCAGGTGTAGACCTACACCACTCATCAGCCATGGTGTGGCAGCAACGCACATACAAAATAGAGGAAAATTGGCATAGATGTTAGCTCAGGGCAAATCTTCATCAGCAAAAAAAAAAAAAAAAAAAAGTCTGTAACTAAGATTTTTTTTTCTTACACCTTTATGCATAGTTGTATTCACTGCCTAGTTTGGAGAGCTGATCTAAGTAGTCTTGTGGTAGCAGCTATGGCAATTAAAACATGTTCTTTTTAGTTGCAATTAAAAAAATAATTTTATTTCATGACATTCGATGTTATATCAATCTGTGATATAACTGATGTCTTAAAATGTTACTGTCAAGATTCAGTACATTTAAATAGATGTTTAACTGTGAGGATGTAAAGTAACGTGAGTTAAATGCAAGAAACAAAATCATGCTGAAAGAATATGTAAACGTATTTTAAAAAATTGTGCCATGCTAACCAATAGAAAGAATACTAGATAATTTTAAAGCGTAATCTCAATTTTAAAAAAGTAACTTCTCCTTTATCTTTCAAGACGATAGTAGCCATGAATTCATTCATCCAATAAATATTTAATGAATGTCTACTATGGCCAGTCATTTTGCTTCTTGCAAGAAATACAGCATAGATTCTTGGATTACTTTGACTGTTTCAAAATTTGAATTGGTAGCGCTATTTAGAATCCTTAAATAAATATAACAGGCTCTGAAACTTCTTGAAAAGGGAAGAAATTGCAGAATGCATAAGGTAAATGCGTCATTCTGGAACTTGGTCACTTATAGCACTGGGACATTTATTTAGATGTGTCAGTGTTCACTTTATGTTTCAAAATAATTGTTAAGAGAATTATTTCGTGCTCTTCCTCTTGCTTATATGACAGGGACTTTTTTGGTAAGGAGAAATGGAATTCTTTTTATTAAATCTTCTCAGTAGAATGTGCTTGTGTTAGAAAATATAGGTTGGACCTGTATTTTCATGGTCTAGATTTATTGCAAAACAGTTTAACCGCCTATCTCCGTTGAGAACTGTCTCAGTTCTCACTAATTCAGTTACATGAGATGTTTTCCCTCTTCACAGGTTCATTTTAACTTGCAGTTTACAAAACCAAACACATCACTAGGAGATGTTCAGTCAGGAACAACTGTTAATATGCCTTGCTCAACTGACAAGGAAAAGTAAGTACTTGTTGACTTAGAATTTAATGTTTACAATTTTGAAAGTCATCTTAAAGAATTTTATCAGTGCTTGAAAGCTACAATGACTGCTTAATTATTTGTGACATTTTAAGTTACTGATCAGTGGAACTTAAGTTAAAATACTTTTAGCTATAAGAAAGAAGTTTCTCATATTTTTTAAAACTGTAGGAGACAGTTAGACATATAGTAAAATTTTATTTTTTAAGAGATTTTCGTACGTAACTGAAGATCACCCTTGTAAATATTCTTGGGCATGTAGATAGAAATCTTTTTAATTCCTCGTAGTTAGCTGTTTTGTTTTTGTTTTCCTTTATGGTTATGTCTGTCTCTGGAAGCTTTCCATTTTCCTGAATTATTTGTTCCAGTGTAAAGTAATCCGAGAAACCGGTTAGAATTCCTTGGTGAATAAGAGTAAAAAGGCTTATGAGATTGTCCGATAGCTGACATACATAAGCTGTAATGCCAATTTGTGACTTCTGTTTTGCCTAGTCAGATTCCTTGCCCATTTTTTAGATCTTAAACAGGTTTTGCATAGTGAAGTTTATTGAATCAGAGAGTTGTGGCTAAATTAAACAACTCATGTATGCAAATTTGTCTCTCTGGGTAGGGTAGTCTTCATGTTTGTAATATTGTTTTCTTATCATCATGCTTCCTTATTTACTTAAAATTTAGTGGCTTTAAGGCCTGCCTGCTGGCACTCATTATCGTGAGCTATTACCATCCCAATATGTTGCAAACTAAATTACTAACATGTCTCAGAGAGGCTTCTTATCACAGCTTTCTAGACTTTATTCACTGGCTCCTTTAAAATTGACACCAAGATGAGTATTAAAATAGTTAATGTTTTTGCATCTCCCTTTTTTAAAAACGTCAGAATTCTTTGAAGCCCTGAAATGTGTTATATTTATCTCAAGGCAGAGCACCTGGAATTCATATTAGTGGTAGAACATCATAATTTTTATCGTTAACTCCATCATATACACCAAGAGCAATTTTGCTTGAAGAACATAAGATGATCATGTTTGTACAAAATCAAACATAATCGTGTGTCCGTAAAATTAGGACTTTTCAGCTATTTTGAATTTTTTCTGTTTAGAATTGGTTTGTTCTTTCATTTGTTGTCAGGTAGTAAAAAGTGGCAATGGATATCAAAGATTAAAGAAAAAAAGTTAAAATTGAAAAAAATACCTCTTCAACTACTTAATTCTTTTCAGAAAGTTGGGAAAGGACCATTATTTCATTTTAAGGATATAATGTCATTGTTTTGCAAGTCTTTAACTTGTTACAAGTATACTACTAGAGCAACTTTAACAGTGAACGAATTTAGATAGAAGCAGTATAGTGGTAGAAAGGGGACAAATACAACTACAGAAATGCTCCCCCCTTTTTTCCAAAGTTCATATTTGTATTCATCTGATTAGAATTCATTATTGTACAATGTGTATATTTAATAATTATAACTTTGAAGCACTACAAAATTTTGAAGAGCTTTTGGTGAAAGAAAAAAGAAATCTTACTCATTTTAAATACAAGATGAGATAGAAATTATTAAATAATAATATTCTCTAGGCATGAACCTGTATATTTTTCTTCCATTGTGTATCACTTATGTGCCACTCTTTAAAATTATGTAGTAGTCACAGAATTTTCATTTCCCCCACATTCCTTATTCCAGTAGAAGTTTTAGTATTATTTATTATGACTTACTCTTTACTGGGAAGACGGGTACTTTGGCTTATGAATAAATTATTTGCTTAAGAAACCAGTGAAGAATGTGATTTGTTTTGAACAAAGCTATAAATGTAATTTAATTATAAATAGGGTATATGTATATAGATTAGATGAACCTTCAAAATTAACTTCTAAAGAGAAAATAAGACTTCGTTAAAATAAGTAAATAACTACTATTTTCTTTTTAAGTGGTGAAAATTTAGGGCTGGAATCCAAATATCTGAAGAAAAGGGAAGGTAGCATTCCTTTACGTGGGCTCAGCCAGAATCTATTTAATAATGCAGGTGAGAAGACATTTCTGAAATGGATGTGTACACTCTGATTTAATTAAATGTTTTATATAGACGTAAGTGAATACAAATAATCATTTTTTGTCCTCATTTGCAGACCAGCAGAAAGATGGCACTGTAGGAGGAGCATTACAGACAGCTTCGAAACCCGCAGTGCTCCCCCCGGCTGCTTCAGCCTATTTCCCTGGGCAGTTACCAAACAGTTAATCATAGTCTTGTCTTTTTTCATTGAAATTTTAGAAATTCATGTGGTTTAAAAATGTATTAACAGCATAGATCAAATCCTGAACAAGCAAGTTTCAGTTTACTTGATCCTCTATCAGGTTCAGATCCTTTAAGTACTGCTGTCGTTTCCTGCAGTTTAGAGGAACAGATTTGTGCTGGGGGATTGGTGAAGATTCTGAGTAGATGACACTTTTTAGATTGTGAACATAGTGTTTTATAGAATAATATTATGAATTTTATTAAACCAATCCTTAGAAATTCTCTTAAGTTCTAAGGAAAGAGTTGATCCTTATCAGGGACATTCGAATCATATTGAATATCTGGGTAAATTAAAACCTGCTCAGACATAACAGTATGAAACTAAAGAATACTAATAATTCATTTTATCATTTTAATTGGCAAAATAAAAGTTTTAAATTTACCACCTGAGAATTATGAGGGAAAATAATTATCTCCTAAGATGTGTGTATTATTGACATTTTCAGTAAAGTCCTAAAATCAGCTTAAATTACTGAATTAATCCTTCATAGCTAGTAAATATTTTCCTTGAAGCCTTTAAATGGACTATTAAGTCGATTAAGTAATTTTGATAAATTTATTATATAAATAATTTGGACAATCTATTTACTTGACCTGATTGGGTATGAAGTGCTTTAGTCATTTGAGCTGCCAAGTTTATAGGATTTGAATGCTTCCTGGAAGTCTACACTAAATCCAGGTTTTCTCTTTTATTTGAGTTTTATTAGTTTGTTACGCAAATCTGTATTAGTGGAATTTTGTTTTAAAAATTGTACTATACAAAATCTTTACTATAAGAACATCATGAATATTCATTGTTTATATCAGAACGGGTTCATTTTAATGTTTGCTTAATAACGTATGCAAAATAATTAACTACTGGAAGAAGTTACAACTCCCTTCTCTTCCATAACTAAAAGTTTCGAGTAAGAATTGTTCCTTGGAAAAAATCAGGTGCTTTAAAAAAATTCACGCAGAATCATAGGGTCCCATTGTTTTCTTGTTGACAACCATCCAAAACAGAGGAGCATTCTCAAGAAACTGCTAAATCAGTTTTTGTTTGCAAAGATTGCTAATGCTCATGTGATATTTTAAAAATTTTCAAGGACCTTAACACAGATGAAGAGAGAGGCATTTCAAGATATTAATGACATACTGACATTATTGGGTTCCATGATAAGACAAAGAATCTTTGCTAATTTTTTTATGAAGCCACAACAGTCTTATACTTTGAAACTGTACTGGCAATTGCAAGCTGTCTTAAACTAAGGATCCAGTCTAAAACATTTAATAACTATTATTAGGTAGTGACTTTTCATATAGAGTTCTTCCCTCATTTAGATGTATTAGAATACTTGGTTACAATAACTTGAAAGCACTTACTAATCTGGAAAGAAGCCTCGTGGGGATATTAGAATCTTTCTTGTACATACTATGTAATATATACAAAACATTGCGACAGGGTTTGGATGCAATACATGACATACCAGTAGTTTTTTTCTTCTTTAAATACATATATCCTTTTCTATATCCACACATGGAAAATTAGAATTTTCAAAAGATAGGATAATTTTGATATTAACTCGCTGAAGATTTTTTGTATTAAATGTATATATATATACAGACTTTTGAGTGTGCTAATTCTTTGCCCTACCTCTTAAACTTTATTTGAAATTTTTTTGCAATGTAAAATTGTACATGTGTTAATAATCAAAATGCTGCGTTTAATGTATTTCTGTAAACTGTGAGAGCTTTGTTAATAAAGTATTATTTTGGGAGTATGACATAGAAAGTATATAAAAACAGAAATAGGATTGACCTACAGTGTTTATGCTTAGAAAATTATGTACTTCCAGTTACTATATGGACTAAGTTTTCATTTCTTTCCTTTTGTCTTCCTACAAGAGTATTTTAGTGAGGGAAGAGAAGTGGATTCAAAACTTTGATTTGTTACTCTAAAAAGTGATTATGGTAACAAAGTCAAAATAGGCCTTACAGGGAATCAGAGATCAAGACTTTCTTTAAAAAAAAATCATTAAAATATTTAATTTTATTAACAGAATATTTACATTTCTTTTAAGACCTTATTTAACCATAATGAATGTTCCAAGTTTAAAAAGCATTAAGCAATAACCACACACAAGATGAAAACAGTGTAAACTATACAATACTTTATGTACAATTTTTACAAAGTAACACTTTTTTAAATAATATAACTGGACACAAAAATATACACTTTAGAGAAATTCACATCAGTAATTGTATAAAGCTCTCTTCTAGGGTCCTGAAAATTTAGGACAAACATTAGCTCTGTAAATAAAGTGTTACTGTGACAGTCCTGAAAGGCCACTATATATATTTATCTACATATAGATATCACATTGACATTTTCAAGGCTACCAGCTTTACTATATAATTTTTAGATTATGTATTCAAGTGTTGAGGTTCTTATGATTATGCAAACAATAAAAGAATAGTGGTATAAGTAGCTGGGGAACAAATTCGAGCCAGCATTTAGATTTACAGGCTCTAAATACCCCAATTTAAATTCTAAATGGCTGACATTTTCTCATTTCAAAAACAGTAGTGAATAATGTTTAAAATAAAATTACTACAAACAAGCTTGAAACATGATTCAGATTTAGTACAATTTTCTTAAGAGTTTTTTTAAAATGCAAACAATTTACCATTTCTTTACTTTAGTGCATCTGCATTAAGGCTTTGAATTATTTGACCCAAGATTTTATGATACTAAAATCTGACTCAAGATTTTACAATGTTAAAACAAACAGGTCCACAGCCGTACTATCTACTGTCTCACTCGAGTCAGCGTGGATGGGGTTAAAGCTCAACACTGAAGGACATGGGCGCAGAGCCGGTGCTAGTATCTGACAAGTTCCATAGACCGTTTTTAATTAAAGGATGTGTAAGAAAACAAACAGCTTAGTGGCAAGAAATTGGTGCTAATAAACAAAAGGTTTCTTTTCAAAAGAAATTGTAACATCTTTGGAAAACTGTCCGTTGGTTCTTTCTTTAGTTCCCACGCAGTTCATGCAGATACATTTCTTAAGACAATCTTAAAGTACACTGTAGATGGAAATGGAATGTACGTCCAGAACTACAGGTGAAAACTAAGACCCGGGTGCTGATAGAAAAGTCTTCCTGATTTCGGTTGTCACACATTTGTGTCCTGGAGTAAAGGTTCTTTGGCCTCTCCTGGCGCTTGTGTACTATGAGGATGGCTGTGACTGCCACAGTGCTTTCGCCAACTGCTCGACCTTAAGCTTAAATTGGTATGTTCCGGAATAAACAAGGCAACAAGCAGAGCCAGCAGTACCGAACAGGCTCCAAAGAGGAAGGGGGGGCCAGGGATGATGGAATTCTGAGGAAGAAAGAGAGAATTAGCATTTTTGCACAGCCACATTTGCTCAGAGGGAGAAACTGCTTCTCTTTCAGTGATAACCGATCGCCCTGATTACAAGCCGACGACTCCTCTTTCCTCATGAAAGCCACAGTCAGCAAATCACGCCCGTTCCGGGAGTGGACTCAGTGTGCAATTCTAGGGCGATAACTGATGAGAGAGAGCTGAAAGACTTTAAAACCAGCCCATAGAAAAATATATCTTCACTTGCAGCACCGAATCTGAACACGTTCTATGGGCCTGCACTTAATTTGCTAGTTCAAGAGGAAAACAGGAAGATCTCAAAAGTAAAATCAATTAGCATACAATATGAACTACAGTAGCAGAATCAATCCCCATTTTCTTTGTTTAAAAAGAGAATTATATTCTCTAGTAACTGAAAGTTGAGAAAACAGATAATGCTGTTACCATGAGGAGAATCAGAGACCTTTGTTTTAGCCCAAAATTACATTGTTCTTAGCAAAAACTTGCACTGCCAGTTTTAACTGTGTATAGCCCACAAACAAACATCCTTTTTTATTTACAAGTAGTCGTAGCTGGTTAGAAGATCAGCATAGCACTCTGCTCAATAAGCAAAGAAAGTGCCGAGCTGTTTGCACTGGCTAAAACGACAGTGTCATTTGCGGCGGTATTTGCAGTTGTGAGGAGCAGCAGAGCAAACCAGGGAACAAAGATGTTTACCAGCACTGACTCTTCATACAGGGACTCTAACATCACTGAAGTCTCAGATGAAAGACAAGCAGTAGTAATAGACAAAGGGTTGTTACCGATGCCATGACAAACTAGCATATTTAAATAACACAATTCTGCAGAGAAAAGGTATGCACAGCCAATTTCACAAAGAGGTGTACAGGAGAAGACAGTCCCTTAGGCTTTGGTTTTTAAGTGTTTTATTCGATCTAAAATAAGAATCTCACATAAAAGCTTTAGTGACCAAAAAACATTTATCATCTTTCAATCCAGCCAAATGAACTATTTATCACGTGAAGGAAGAATTACCTGTTCAAAGTGGTGCTGTGGGCTAGTGTTTGTTCCCAAGTCTGTTCCTGTCATTGGCAGTTCTTTAAGTTCTACATGAAATATGTAGAAAATGAATCCATAAAGAGCTGGTCCCAGACCATTGCACAATCCTCGAATTCCGGTTATCATCCCTTGAACGACACCTAAATTGTTTAAACAAAGTGTTTAGTACACCACTTATTTTTCCAACCCTAGAACCAGTACAAATATGAAATCACTCAATCTAAAACTCAAGGTGGTTTTTTGTTTTTTTTTTTTGAGGAAGATTAGCCCTGAGCTAACTACTGCCAGTCCTCCTCTTTTTGCTGAGGAAGCCTGGCCCTGAGCTAACATCGTGCCCATCTTCCTCTACTTTATATGTGGGATGCCTACCAAGCATGGCGTGCCAAGGGGTGCCATGTTCACACCTGGGATCCAAACCTGCGAACCCCGGGCCGCCGAGAAGCGGAACGTGCAAACTTAACCTCTGCGCCACCAGGCTGGCCCCTAAAACTCAAGGTTTTATCAGACACTAGCAATTTACTGTGATGGCCTTAGAAATTACTTAGAAGCCATCAGCTCTATGAAGTGTGGTAAGCTACCTGACGTCAAGGGTGACAGGTATACCTGTATGTAGGTCTAATGTAAAAGGAATGTGGGTAAAAGCACTTTATTTCCTTTAAAATGTCCCTTAGCTAAAAATCAGGACTGAGTTCACAAGCACAGTTGTTAAAAACACTGTTCCCAAGAAGATACTTCAGACCCCATTTAGCCGAATATAGACCCTTTTCATAGTTTGATTTTTGTTTGTCTCTGGGATCTTCTCTCAAACTTAAAATGCAACTTGCTTTGGCAACAGGTCTTTCTCATTTATCAACCAAGTGACCACCGCCACTCTTTTGTAACACCCTTTTTTCCTTATGACTAGATAAAGCCTATCTTTTTCAAAGAATTCTTCCTAATCTGTTACCATTTCAAGAATTAAGTGTTCCTGCCATAAAAGCCTAAGACAATAAAAATGTGTTCTCTATGTTTCTAGATAAGTGAAACCATAGGATTGTAACAAAAGGGTTATAAGTGTACCCCCAAGGTATCTAGCACATCATAGCAAACAATAAATAAATGGTTAGTGAATATAAGGTGGCCAACCTTCACTAAATTTTCTAGCAAAAGAACAGAGAGGGCCACATTCTCAAAATGAGAGACAAGAGTCTCGGTATCCATCCACCTCGGTAATACCAAGAATGTGCCTGTCCTCTTTACAATGAAAACTATTTAAAATTCTCTACCTGAAAGATGCACTTATGTTTCAGTACTTACGAAAGAGAGAGAACAAGGATTAGAATATTCTGTACTTTTACGTAATTATCACTGGCTCCTAATCAGCTCACCTTGTTGATCAGCATCAGCAGTCCGTGAAACGAGTGCGCTGACAGCTGGGAAGGTAATGCTAGACATGGCCGCCACGGCCCCAGCAGCCCACATCATCCTGGAAGCAAAGCAGCAAAACGCAACACTCAATTACTCTTTTTCACTGCACCTGTCAAAGTCAAAGTACAGACCTAAAATCAACTAACCCTTACTGGGAAATGGCTGTGCTACACGGAAGAGAACTGTACTTGCTCTATTCCTTCCCTCCTGGGTGACTCCGGGCAAGTCACTTTCAAAGTCTAACCCTATTGACTCTTCCGGAAAGCAGAAATACAAGTTATTCGCAAGAATGGTGTGGGGTTTTAATGTAGCACTGGGATATCATTCCAAACTGTAAAATGT
Organism: Equus przewalskii; assembly: GCF_037783145.1. Lineage (NCBI taxonomy): Eukaryota > Metazoa > Chordata > Mammalia > Perissodactyla > Equidae > Equus > Equus przewalskii. The sequence continues at coordinate 1,109,118 of NC_091854.1, forward strand.
GTTGGCTATTTCTGCAAGGGCAGGGGGGAGGGTATGTAAGAGTAATGTATAATACACATGAAGAAACATCATTAAATGTTTCCAAACATGTGAAGCCAGAAACTCTTCTGGCAAGGTTCCCATGGAAGATAATACTGATTTGATCTAAACCTTGGATGCTCCTGGCTTGAGATTTAAAAATGTTTTAGATAATTTAAATTGCAAGCACTTCTTTGTAAAAGCTAGACTAGAAAACAAAATGTCGGGGCCGGCCAGGTGGCGCAGCAGTTAAGTTCACACGTCCTGCTTTGGCCTGGGGTTTGCCAGTTTGGATCCCGGGTGGGACCTATACACCACTTGTCAAGCCATGCTGTGGCAGGCGTCCCACTTATAGAGGAAGATGAGCACGGATGTGAGCTCAGGGCCAGTCTTCCTCAGCAAAAAGAGGAGGATTGGCAGCAGATGTTAGCTCAGGGCTAATCTTCCTCAAAAAAAAAAAAAGAAAAAGAAAACAAAATGTCCATCAAAACACACTCTTGATGCTTATTCACATCCAAGTACAGAGATGATGTGTTCAGCTGCATGAAACACTCATGCACACTATGGGGTTCAGTCCTGTAACCCGAGCACGAAGGGGTATGTGGGCAGCCTGACATCAGCATCAGCATCACCATCACCTCCCCGCAGGACACCAGACTGGCAAGGAAAGCAGACTTCTCGGCATGAAGCCGGGACCAAAACAACTGCTCTGATCTCGGTCACTTCTGCTTTGCCGTCAGTCATGACCACCGGCGGTACTCAACTTTTTTTTCTAACCAGAAAAACAAAAAAAGGTAAACAACGTGAACCTTCAGGGCCTTGGGCTTTGGGATTACGTTTTTTCCAGGTGACAGACTGATCTAGATGAAATACTCAGTAGAGATTCAAAAACCCAATAATCTCATCCAAAGACCCAACTTGTCACTTAGACATAGAATGCCACTTTTCTATCCTCAAGCCAGTCTAGGATATATACACACACAAGTGAGAAATTTGCATTATATACATTTTGAGACAAAAAAAGCATAGTAAGAGACAGATTAAAGTCTAAGCCTTAGTTGAGAAGCAAATGAAACACAAAAATTTTGTCAGGTTTACCTCAATAAAGCTGAAAAAAGAAAAAAATACAAAAAAGGCAAGCACCAAAATTAAGAAAATTAAAATATTTATACCTACCAAGGTTCTGAACCGAAGCCATACCATGCCAGCTGTAATATTTGAAATCCCAGACCCAATAAAATGGTGTTCTTATTTCCAATTGACCTCATAAGTAAACTCAAGACTATGGTCTAGAAAATAAGAAAAACCACAATGGTTTATCAGAATAAAAAAAAACTTGTAAAACTAAAAAGAAAACAAAATATTTGGTGATTTCTTTGTATACCATACAGGACTATTTACCACATTTCTACATTTTGGCTTTTCAGCAATAATCGCCCTGAATCTATTTGAGACCATTACTCCAGGCAGATGAAAGGTCCCTCTGCTGACACAGATCCAGCTTCCGGGAAAAAGTGAGAAACTGAAAACAGAAAGGGGAACTTTCTACTCAGGACATTTCTACTGAGGACCACTAAATCAGAAATTGTAAACTGTGGGGTCAAAAGCTTCTAACTGATGACTTGGAGATCTTTATTAGGTAATAGTTTTAAAAAAGTTTTTGTAGGTCCAAGTTAATCCAAAATGCGTATTTCCCGACTAGAGAAAACTGAAACAGTCTAACAATTACTCACGTATCCTTCACCTGTGTTAACCTGTTGCTGAAACCGTGATGTCTTGATGAATCAGTTTAACAGGCATGCTTTGGGACAGGTATAGTGTAATAACTGAGCAGACAGCCTTTGGAACAACAGCCTGGATCACAACTGTGGCTTCGACTGTGTGACCCTGGGCAGGTCACCTCACCTGGAGACTCAGTTTTGTCTCTTACAAAATGGCGATAATAGTATCTACTTTAAAACTTTGGGATATGAGTTAGACGAGATGATATTTACCTAAAGTGCTTATTTCGCACTGTGCCTGGCACATAGTATTTAATAAACAATATTATGACTTGATGGGTTTTCTTGCTTTTCCTTTTCAAAGCTAAGAGAAATTCAGTAATGATTTGGGAAACTAGAAAACATTTTTTGCTATTTTAAGTATTAAATATATCACTTAAGATGGCAAGTAATCCACAGAAGAAGTGAAAATAATTCAGGAAATCACTATTTGATGACTGGCTGGCACTCTAAACTCATAATGATCAAGTCTAAGTTTAAAATTCTTTAAGTTGAGACAATCATTTAGAAGTTTAATCAGACTTAATCACAAATAAGCCAGTGGAAAGCAAATGAAGATTCTTTTAAGGATTCTTGAACAATTAAGACTCCTAGCTTTCTCCTCTGAAAATTTTCCTTCACTCAGGTAAGTTCCCCACGGCATGGAACCTTGTTGGATTACGTCCTTCAACAACCACAGCCAAACGGGAGCCTACCCAGAGTAAGCAGTGAGCAAAGACAAACTTCCTTCTACATGACCCTAACTGGGGACACCGATGTTCTCCGTGAGGGCAGGGACTTCTCTCTCTTTTCTCTTTGCATCCCCAGCACCTAGCATAAGTTCTTAAAAAGTATTTATGAAAAGCATGCATGATTTTAAATATGTCATGATATTCTCAACTCAATAATGGAACAAATTAGTTAGCATATACAGTGTGTTAGACAGGAAAAAATTTTAATTCCATAGAACTCTCATTTTGAATATGAGAGAACCAAGTCCCAAAGGTTAACTGACTGACAACTTACCGAAGATGACGCAGCTAATTAACAGTTAACTGACATCAGCTCTGGCCAGTCAGCCAACAACTATCTGCCAAGTTCCTACAATACCCACTGGCTATTCCAGGTCTGAGGGCACTGACCTAGGGGTTAGTGAGTAGGTCAAAGTGCCAGTCCCCAAACAGATTCCTCCTACTGGAGGGAAGACAGACATAAGCATGCTTATTTAACAGCGTAATTCCAGCTGGTAGCTGCCATGAAGAAAAAAAAATAGGGTAGCATGATGGAGGCACTGCTTGAACCAGGAAGGGCAGGGAAGGCCTATCCCGAGGTGACCTCCGAGGCGAGAGCTGAAAGAGGAGGAGGAGGAGGTAGTGATATGAATATCTAGGGGAAGAGAGCACTCCAAGCGAGGTGACAGCAAGTGCAAAGGTCCTGGACTGGAGTGTACCCAACAACATGGAGAATGGAGGAAAACGAGGTCACGTCAAGAGTCTAGATTTTATCCTAGTAGCAATGGAAAGTGAATTTTAAACAAGAAAGCACTATGATTAAATTTCCACTTTACAAAAATTATTCTGCCCAGTGGTAAATGAGCTACAGGGAGACAAACATGGAAGCAGAGAGGCCAGACAGAGGCTACTGCCATGGCTTAGACTGGGCTCCTAGGAACGGAGATGGTGAGAAATGCTCTGATTCAGAACATATTTTGGAGACAGAGGTGACAGGACATACCATCTAATGGAGAAAGAAAGGAATCAAGAATGATGCCAAGGTTTCTGGCCCCAAAAACCAGGAGAGTGGTGATGCCACTGAATGACATGAGCAGCACTGGAAGGAGGGAATCCAGATTTTAGTGTGGGCCACGTCAAATCTGAGATGCCCACCAGATGCGTCAAACAGGAGCTCAGGGATTGGCCTGGAGGTATAAATTTGGGAGTTACCAGCATACTGAGGACTACATGAGAGCACTGAGGAAAGGTGTAGAACTCACTATATCCATGCACTCATGTAAACATTTATTTCGTGCAAGTGTTATCATGCCTACTGAGGCCAAGGAAGTGATGGGCCTCAGACAAACCAGAGAGTAAAGGCCCCAAAGGGGACAGCAACTATCTGGCTCCCACTGGAAAGAGGGTCTATCCATCTTACCAGATATCATAATTTTGGGGGAGAAGCTTCATATCCATATTTTCATATAACATCTCCCAAGTTTTAAATGCTTACTACTAATTTTTCAAGTTTTAAAAACACTACGGAAAAAACCAGTGACTTCTAATTTAGAACCTTCTGGGGTGCAGGCACAGTGCGGGGTGTTAGCGTGACCAAGACAAAGGTAATACGACCCTCGCAGTCTAGTCAGAGCTCCTGTTCACAATCTACTGAGGCAAAGATCACCAGAAATAAACAGAGGTAAAATCTGGCCTGCAGTGCGTTCTGTACAATGAGAGAGAGACGCCCAAGTCAACATGGGAACTCAGAGAGGGAGACCGAGGGCAGAGCAGGGGAGGCAGTACGGACAGCAGGAACACGCACAAGGGCAAGCAAGAAAATAAAGAGCGGCACAAACGGGGAGCTGCAAGCGGCTCGGTGCTGCTGGAAAGCAGGGTCAAAGACACTGGTCTGTCACTGGCTTGAGAGGTCAACAGGGGACAAGTCATACTAAATTGTATACCTGACAAACACAAGAATACAAGGTAATTCTACCTTTGGGGCTATAAATTATACTTAATATTTTAGTTCATATAATGACAGAAAAATGTAATTATCAGTATTTACACGTATACTACACATGCCTATTCACCTACTTTCAAAGTCCAACTAATCTTCTCACTTTTTTTAAGTGTGACATTTTATCTCAAAAACGGTTTCTATGTAGGGGTTGGCCCAGTGGTGTAGCAGTTAAGTTCACATGCTCTGCTTTGGCGGCCTGGGGTTTGCAGGTTTGGATCCCAGGTGTGGACCTACACACTGCTTGGCAAGCCATGCTGGGGCAGGCGTCCCACATATAACATAGACGAAGATGGGCAAGGATGTTAGCTCAGAGCCAGTCTTCCTCAGCAAAAAGAGGAGGACTGGCAGTGAATGTTAGCTCAGGGCTAATCTTCCTCAAAAAACAACAACAGACAAACAAACAAAAGCCGTTGCTATGTAGGCCCCCAAAGCTAAATGGTCATTTCAGTATGTATTCCTTGTGGACGGAGATTGCGTATATACCATCTCTGCCCCATCAGCGTGGGCTGGATGGTGGCTCGTTCCTTCCCGATGCCCAGCCCTCAGGACCCTCCTACTGCACTGCTCTTTCCAGTACAAAGCCGACCACGCCCCCTCCTGTGTTCACGTGCCTGCCCTTCTAGACTCCGGGCTCTTAGGGACTGTTTTCCACCTTGTATCCTTTATGCCAGGTGCCATCTGCTGAGCAGAGGGAAAAGTTCCTCTAAAGCACTTTCAACCCATCACTCCAGCAGTCTGAGTGTTAACTGCTCGAATTTACTAGGTGCCTACAGCTCCCACAATCACTTAAGTATGAAACGGAACTGTGGACCTTACAGCTATTAATCTCTTAAGTGTCATTACTAAAGGTTAGCCTGTGCTTATTAGCAAATCTAGTTTCAGCAATATATGAAAAAGAGAAGACATCACGACCAGGCTGGATTTACCCCAGGATTCGAGGTCAGTTTAACATCTGATCATTCATCAAGCTCTACTTTTACTACTAATATATTTTCCCTTGTGTCATGCTTCAGAAAGGTTTTTTAAAAAGCTGTTTTTAAATACAGGCAACAATATTTTCTCCTTCAAAGCTGAAGAGCATTTTTTCTGATAGCCAGGAATGCATACTTAAATGCAATGTTTTCCCAGGTCAAAGATTTTCAGGATAAAACTGAAGTTAGAAATAGCACTAATACTCAGTGCCATGTGTACTTCTGTGTGGGGCCACGGGAGGGGTACAGTATAGAGTTTAAATTTAAATTTGAAATTTATCACTAAACCTACCAAAAATTCATAAATGTTGAGACCTGCAGAAGGAATCCTACCTAAGAAACAGTGAAACATCCAAGAGTCCTATGAAATGGAGCCTACCTTCCGTTTTCTTAAGAGCAGAATAAAACAAGGCGGCCGCAACCTAGTAGACTGGATCTAAGGAGGGAAAGAGTCTGAGAGTGCCTCACCTGCAGGTCTAGAAAAAGCAAAGGCGAATGGCAAGAGCTGGGTGGGGCTTTTTCACAGAAACACTGTGAAGGAGAAAATTCTGGTCACTGGAGAAGAACAGTACTTGACTGTGGAACAGAGATAGTTGGGAGGCCAGGATGAAATTATCTCCTAAGAAAATCCAAATTCCTGAGCTGACTAATATCTTATCATCAAACAATGCGGGGGTACCAACTGGGTTTCCAAGACAAATACTTCCATGCCATTCCTCTGCTCAAAACACTCCAATAGCTTCCTTTCTTCCTGTCAGTCTTATGACGACCTGGACAGGCCCCACGATCTGGTCCCTCTCCACCTCTCAGACTGACTTTCCTGACACTCTCCCTCGCTCACTCCACCAGAGCCACTGGGGCCCCTGGCTGTTGCTTACACATCCCAAGTACAGTCTCTCAAAGTTTCCTGTTCCCGCTGCTTAGAATCCTCTTCCTCCAGATTCCCATGGCTTGTTCCTCATTCCTTTGGGTCTCTGCTCAAATGTCACCCTGTAACAGCAAGGCCTTCCCAACCCTCCCAGATAAAATAACACCCTGCCTCAGTCTCTCTCTCTATCCCCCGTACCTTTTTTTTCCTAATAGTTTCATTACACCCAATATGTTTACATTGACATATTTATGAATTTTCTGTCTTATCCCACATTCGCAAACTCCGCAAGAGCAGGGGTTTAGTTCACTGCTACATCCCCAGTGCCCGACACACAGTAGGTATTCAATAAATATTTACTGAATGAATGAATCAACAGAACAGGACTCATATAAAATTTCTGACTTTATGCAGGTATATACGCGTGTAAATCAATAAACTCTCTTTCTGGTTTATACATCATATAATAATATGCATCAGTCCCAAAAATCTGATCAATACTAGCTACACTAACAAAACTGAGTTTCTGAACCTATAAACTTCCAAATGCTGACACTGGTGATTCCACCAAGATATCATCCCTTGAGTACCAGATGAGGCCCCGTCTAGATGGGCAGCAGGGTCAGCACTCTATGACATCACTAACTAAGATGACACTCACCTGGGCAATAATGGAAAGAATGCCAAGGACTGCAATAAATGCTGCAACACTTTCTTGTGAAAATTTCATTATCTAGAAGGTTCCCAAAAAAGTAACATAAATAAATTAAAAAATACAACAAATACCGTACTAATGCAATTACTTGTATACTGACATTAAATAGGCTACAAAAAGAAAATGCAATCTTTTTATAAACAAAGAATACTTCAGAAGAAGAATCTGGCTTTCACTGAGAAGAAAAATTATAACAAGTGTTCACATACTAAAAACAACAGCTACTTACTTTAGATTAAGTAAATCTAAATCCCTTAATTTAAATTTACAAAATTGGAGACAGGTATCAAGCACTCAGAATCTATTTTACAAATAAATATTGCACCATTTTGTGCTTTTTATGGGTATTGATAAAGGCTCCATCTCTGCCTAGTAAGACTAGTGTTCAGGAGAAAAAGCCGAATGCTCTCATTTTGGCCCGCTGCTTTACTAATATATGCTCTCAATCACGAGGAGATTGCCTACAGCGGGTGCCCGGGTTAAAGCATGCCCTCACCTCCAGAAGTGACACAAAAACTCAAACCACACACACTGCCAGGAAAATTTCCGCCTAAGCCGAAAGTCGTCACAGACATGCAGAAGGAACATCAGCCACACGAAACAGGAAGTTAATTCCAGGGAGCTGTTACTTACAAAATAAGATGGTAGGCATTTTTAAAAGCCTCTGTTATTAGAGCTCCCTCAAGGTTAAATATTTTGTTATTATGGCACTAAACAAGAAAGAAAGGTCCACCTTGGTAGAATAGGATTTTACCTGTCTGAGGTATAAAAAAAAGCTGGAATATTGGCCTGCCTCCGGCAGGTAGGAGAGAAACACCGTAATGCAGATGAGCAGCACTATGGAATCTTGGCCCACTTTTTTTAAGGACTAGAACAAGAAAAAGACTGATATAAGGTTTTATATCAAAAGACAGAACTATTCTTGAGAATATGCAAAGATATCCCAGCAGTATACAAATATAGACACCGAGTTGTCTTCTTTTCTTTTCAGTTTATTTCATCCTCCCCAAAGTATTCTGAAAAGCATTTCAAAATACTTTTTAAAAACCTGTCAAGTTTTTTCCCCCAAAGAAACATCCACAACCAAACATTAATGCTGCACTGAATCATGCATTCACCTTTTGGCCAAAGAGATGGAGAAAGTAGAAACTTACTGCAAAGGGGTCAGCCTGTTCCCAGGAAATGGGCGCTCCCCAAGACGCCGGCCGCATCTTCTCAGGCAGTGACTCTGGCACAGCAACAAGGATAAAACAAATATCTAGCAAAGCTATCGCTGTAGCCAGGACCACCACTAAGCTGTCCCCATACACTCGCCCAAGGTAAGCTCCAATTGCAGGGCTGGTTACCAAACTTGCAGCAAATGTTGCTGAAACCTGCAACAAGTCAACAGGAAGAGATCTGTCAGGACCCCTCAACGCCACCGCTTCAACACTGCACACCTCCACTTTCTGCCAATCCTCTCGCTGCATGCTCCCTTTCCTCCTCCTCCCTGTACCATTTTCCTTACACTCTCTTCTTTTGAAGGAAAAGAATTAGATTCTTAACCAAAAATATGTAACACCCTCTAAGACAGTGGCTTCAAACTTTAAGCCTTGGAGCCCTTTGTTCAAATAAATCCTACTGACAAACTCATAGACAAAACAGATTAAAAAATAAAAAACTGCTTTCGTTGAGGGAGGGTTGGGGGCCTGGAGCACTGTCCCAATGCCCCTTGCCTAACTAGTCCCTGGGGCACCTCCACACCCCTAGTGCTCTGTGAAAGCAGTCTGAAAAACAATGCTCTAAGGAAATCCACTGTCACTGTGATTTTTTCGCAACATTAAAATTAAAATTAAATGAATGTTTACCTTGATACATAGTTACGGCTGGCTGAAAGACACGTTAAAGACTGTGAGGTTTACCTTCTCACCAGTAATAGTGGTAAGCCCTGGTACAAAACTGAACTTGGAACCCTTTTTAGGTGGCAGGTTAGGAAGGATGAGATGCACACTGAGTACACCTATACCCACGTCTCTGTAAAATGCTGAGGAAGTCCCTAAATGTCTGAAGATGCAGATGAAAGGAGAGAGGACATGGTGGAGAAAAATTGTTAACCCCAGACACATCTGGCCTAGTGAAAAAAATGGCCTGCAAATCAGCAGGAGATGTGACGGAAGATAACACCTGACAGAAACCACAGTCTTCAGAGGATAACTGGAAATTCACGTTGGAGTCTGCATGAGCTTCTGCTCCCCACCCTGTGCTTGATTTCTGTTTCGATGCCACTTTTGACCTTTGCATAGAGGATTTAAACTTTACAGGAGTGCTTATTTTTAGCAATTTATTAATAACTGCTCAAGAAAAGCAATTCAATTTCCAAGGGTCAATTATTTGACAAGTACAGTACATAATATTTTAATAACTTTAAATATCTAGCTGTCAACCCAATGTCCTCCAATGTCAACCCAAATGTCCATCACAGGTGAGTGGATAAACAAAATGTATATCCCAAACAATGGAATACTACACAGCAATAAAAACGAACAAACTATTGCCATATGCATCAACATGGAGGAACCTCAGAAGATGATGCTAAGTAAAAGAAGCTAGACACAAAAGACTCCATTTTATATATTATTTCATTTTAATGACATTTCTAGTAAAAGCAAAAGTAGAGACAAAGTAGATTGGTGGTTGCCTGAGGTCAGGGTGAAGTGAGAACAGATGGCAGATGGGCCTGAAGGAACTTTTTGGGCTGATGGAAATGTTGTCAAACTGGATGGTAGTGATATTTCATTACGGCGGTCCTAGCAAATTAAATACAGTGGGCTGTGGTCTCTTTTAAACTCATGTCATATTAAATAATTCCTTATTTTTAGTATTTTATTAAAACGAACTTTTATAGAGTAAAAATATTCTATTGTAATTTCAAATCTGACATGTGTGACTAATAAACACTAACTGAATGAAGTATCAAAACTTATATGACTTTGCAATGGAAAAAATGTTTAGTCTAAAGGGATGATTTTACTATGAAATATACTGTATGTCAAAAAAAAAAAAATCCTATAGTGCAAAGGTTTGCTCTCCTTGAAATATGAGGTAATTAAAAAACAAGGCATTTCCCCGCAGACACAAAGGCACAAAACAAACCCACATACCAGTCCATATGCCATGCTCCTCTCATGTTCTTGGGTTATATCTGCTACATATGCAAATACCACGGAGAAAGTCACTGCAAAAACCCCAGAAACAGAGATAACTGCAAAGTACCACCTAGGATTGAAAGACAATTGACAAAAAATGGTTAAACAATTATCACTCCTTAACCTTCCTTCATTCCTGTTAAGTGAATTAGAGTAAGAACAGCTAAGTTCAGTCAACGGCTTACTAGCACAGCTCACAGACTAATACTATAGATCGTAAGCCAGAGATATTACGAAAACACAGGGCTAGAAGCAGCCCTTCGATATCAACTCAGCTACGACGCAGGAATACTTTAATTAGCTCATGTATTCAGGCCAATCTTTTACCCAACTGTTGAATTTTAAATAGCTTTGTTCTTTCCACTAAACACAGCAACAAACTAAAGTCTATCATAATTCATCCATTACAATTTCCCACCACAGTACTGTAAGAGTCAATAAAAATAAAGACTCAAAAAATAAAACTAGGAACAAGTTACTCTATATTTTATTTTGAACCTATATATAGGAACTAGATGTTTTTCCATAAATTATCTTTAGCTCTTCAAACGTTGGCAAAACAAACTTGGTCTTCACATAGAAGAAACCTGTATGGCAGGTTTCTATTGAGAACAGATAGTCACTATGAAGAGGTAAACAAAAGATATTTTAAAAAGCAAACTACATTTTGCTATAGATGATTCCAGAATACGTGGCTGGGAATAAGAAGTTTCTATTACAATGCTGATGTTTACTTTTTAAAATTATGTGTAATCATAATGAACTTACAAGATATCTTCCACCAGGACTTTACTGCTTACTAAATTTTTTCTAATAAACCGCTTTCCATAGCAAATACTTGTTCATTCCCTAGATTCGTTTGGCTTCATTTGTGTCATGAGCACTCATCAACGATTTGTCCCTTGGAGGAGTATCTAACCTATGAGAGGAAGATCCTGCCCCATACACATTCTTGGCCTGTCTAGATACACCATGGAAATATGATGTAGAAGTAACTAACATTAATGCTCAGTGGAGTCGAACATTAGTCAGAGAACTAATCAATCCCCAACAAAACTGGGTCTACTACCTTGGGAAAATCACTCTCTTTGTGAGCTTTCCTTCCCTTCCTCCTCAGTTAAAGAATGCTGATTTTAATCAGGGTGGCCGTGAGCCTAGCCTCGTGTAACTAGGAGCAGCATATGCCTGAAATCTGAACAAAGAGATGCAAGCAGAGGCTGGGTGGGAATTCTGTAGTTGTCTTAAAGGAAGGTGGTGTGCTCTTCTTAGCCACTCCTTCCATCTTGATGCCTGAAGTGTGACGTGAGCTGGAGCTCAAGCAGCCATCTTGGACAGTGAGGTAATTGCGGAGGATGGCAGAGCACGAAGACAGAAAAAGTCTGGTTCTCTGGGACCGCCACACCAGCCCTTCACTGCTCAACTCCAGATTTCTTTCATATGGAGAAAGAAATAAGTTTCCTTGATTTTAAGCAACTATTATTGAGCTTGACTGATATAAAACAAAACCTATTCCTAATTAATACAGATAATGATGATAAACCTTGTGTTCTTAACATTCTACTTAAGAAAATAAAAACTCAGCAACTCAATCCAGTCCCCAAAAGATGGTTTTTAAATTTGGGCTGTGAAATCCAAGAGCAGATTAGCCAAGAGTCTATCTGCTTCCTACAGTAGCATCTAGATCTAAAGCCTTTATGAAACATTACTTAGCTATTATGTTTTTAAGGGTCCTCTTATCTGTGTCAAAGAATAAACACATTAGAAGAATAAAATCAAAACCTACATAGAAAAGGTGGCAAAAAGTGAAAGAAATAAGGGAATATTCAGAAAACAATTAACAGAAAGTGTTAATAGTTAGTTGCTACAATCTGGATATACACGTACCATGGGCTGATCTTCATTAAAGGAATTGGGGCACATGTGAAAAACACTGTTAGCAGCAAGAAGGATTTTCGGCCCCAAACATCAGAAAGAGCACCAATAAGTGGGGCACTGAGGAATGACAACAAACCCTAAAAAAAAGGTAAATTAAAAAAAAATGTATATTATGTATACCAATGAGTCAAAAATAAACCATTTTACTACCATAGAAGAACTTCAAACAAGTTTATTTCTAAAATAAATATAGATCAAATTTTAGATAAACAACTTCTTTCTTATCTATATCTAATTTAAATTTTTCCTAAGACTGTCTAGAATCATCTGCAAGGCTCTGTTTGTGTATTAAATACGAAACGTTCTAACGAATTCTCACCACAATAACTCCATATTAGCAATTCTAGAAAAAATACCGTATGTGAATTATCTGTTTTTATATCCATAGGCTAATTATCTGTTTGTAAATTTGTTGGTGAAATGGAATCAAGAGTGAAGAATATGTAGAGTGATGAAAGAGTTTCACATACTGATACTGTTTTATATTTAGGCATTTTTTAAATAGTTCTTTTCTCTCTAATCTATATTATTGTTGTTAGTTTACAAAATACAACATATTGTTGTTAGTTTAAAAAAGCATTCACATCTCTGGAATAAAAATGCCAACACATTAAGCAGAGGGGAAATCTGTTATGATGTGGGTTATCATTATACATAGTTAGCTATATTTCAGTCAAATCGTATGTAAAACCCAGAATTTTAAAAAGAGTTAAGTGATCCCCAAAGACATAATCTAACCAGTCCTGGTGGTCTAGTGGTTAAGATTCAGCTCTGTGGTCACCGTTGAGGCCCAGGTTCATTTCTTAGTCAGGAAACCACACCACCTGTCTGTTGGTTGTCATACTGTGGGGGCTGCATGTTGCTGTGATGCTGAAAGTTGTGCAACCGGTATTTCAAATACCAGCAGGGTCACCCATCGTGCACAGGTTTCACAGCAGCTTCCAGACTAAGACAGATGAGGAAGAAGGACCTGGCCACTCACTTCCAATAACACTGGTCAGGAAAACCCCATGAACAGCAGTGAAGCACTATCTGATGCAGTGCCGGAAGGTGAGAGGACGGCGCAAAAAGATAGGGCAGGGTTCTGCTCTGATGTACACAGAGTCACCAGGAGTTGGAACTGACTCAACAGCACTGAGAAAACCACCAAAACAAGATACACTCTAATCGTGAAAATTAACACTTAGTGGATTAGTCAGCTAACTAACTTAATATACTGGCAGAATTATAGATACGTAGGGGGGTGTGTGTGTGTGTACATGTGTATATGTATGTGTGTATATACATATGTGTGTGTATATATTTTTATATGTATATATATGATTGATCCTACCTTTACTCCTTGAATTAGGCCATTCATCAGAAATGTATGTTTAGGGAAGGTTTCATGTAATACCTAAAAAATAAAAATAATAAAAACCTCAAAATAAAAATCTACATTTTAGTCTTAGTAAAACTTCTACATATACATTTTAAAACATCCCTTCATAATACAATCTGATTTTATTTCATATAAATTTTCAGAATTGTATGACACTATGCTTATGAGTGAGTAAATAATAATATCAAACATTTATATAGCATTTACTATGTCACGAGGCACTAAATTGGGTACTTTACGTATATTATCTCATTTAATTCCTGATAACAACCCTATTAGAAAACTGATACACACAAAGGTTAAATAGAGATTACATAGTCAGTAAGTGGCAAAACAGAAACTGAACACAGGGTAAGGCTTGAAAGTTCAGACTTTTAATCACAATGTTATCCTGCTTCCAATACATAACTGACTGGCTTATAACTCCTTTACAAATAGGTATGTTATTTAAGATAGGAGACCGGCAGAATATACAGGGAAATTTTAAATGCCAAAAAGTGGATCTAGAAAGATTACGAGAAAAAAAATCCCAACCTATGAAAATGTGTAACAAGTTATTCTATCCTTTCCAAGGCCTGGTCTCAAACTACATGGCATCAGTTTGTTCACTGGGCAACAAGTGAACTACTGGGAACCCACCGGTTGAAAAGGCAACGGGAGGGAAAGGTAACTAAAAAATAAAAAGCAGCAGCCACCATTTTTACAGCCTATGTGCCAAAGGCTTTATAGATCCTCTTATTTAACCCTAGCAACACTATCAATTAGATAATATTACCAGCGTACAGATGAGGCAACTGAGTTCTTGCGTGACTTAAAAGCCAACGCCTCTTCCACTATACCACACCGTCTCAGTAAAAACAGTAGACAATGGCAACGAAGGGACTAAGAAAGGTGGGGAAATCTCTTTAGGAAGAAAAACTATGCTGAGTGTACTTTCTGACATCCTGCAAGAAAAATCTTGACAAGGCTCAGAAGCCTCTTTCAGTGACTCTTCTTCTGCCAATCACTAGAAATTTAACAAAAATTAGGAGTGAAATCTTCTCCTTCAGCACAAGAACTGGCAAGCTATGGCCAGAGCAAATCCTGCTAGTCGCACTCGTTTTATGTAATGAAGGTTTACTGAAACACAGCCAAGCGCATTTATGTACATGCAATCTATGACTGTTTTGTTGAGTACAGTACTTGTGACAGAGACTGTATGGCTTGTAAAGCTGGAAAAAGCTGAAAATATTTAACATCTGGTCCTTTGCAGAAGAATCTGTAGACTCCTACTTTAGATTTGTCAGTCTTTATGATGAATAATAACAGTTGCTCAAACTCAGTGCTATTGACATTTTGGAGCAGATGGTTACAGTCATGCACTGCATAACCACCTTTTGGTCAATGATGGACCACATATATGACAGTGGGCCCATAAGATTAACACCATATGGCCTAGCCATGTAGTGGCTGTATCATCTAGGTTTTGCTTTATGACGTTTGCATAATAACAAAATTGCCTAACAATGCATTTCCCCGTTATTAAGTAACGCATGACTGTATTTGTTGTGGACGGCTGACTTGTGCATTATAGGACGTTTAGTGACATCCGTGCTAAACCTCTCCCTATTAGATGCCACTAGCATCTTCTCTTCCCCAGCCCCCCAAAGTTGTGACAATCAAAAATGTCACTAGACATTGCCAAATGCCCCCTCCTGGCGAGTCAAAATTATCCTCAGTTGAGAATCGCTGACATAAACGAAATACTGTATGACTACAGTAAATAGGTGATTTTTCCCAGGTTAATGATTTTCTTCTACTAAACATTTCTAATTTTCTTTATTTTTACATATGAGTTAATTTGTGTTAAATTTCTAGCTATGGGCAGAAGAAGAGCAACGGAAAGGGGCATTCTAATCCTTCTAAAGGTTTTTCTTCCAAGATGTCAGAAAGTACACTCAGTGTAGTTTTTCTTCCTAAAGAGATTTCCCCGCCTTTTGCGTCAACTCAAATCTACTTTTCTTCCAATAATTACTACAGGCTAAAACTTTCTAAAGACAAAGAATGGGTTTGGTGTTACAAAGAATGAAGGACATAATTAATGCCTACAAGAAGCTTTATGTAAAGCTAGATCTTATTACTAATCATTCACTGTGCTAAGCTATCTTCCATTCCAATTAATCTGGTCTCTTCTGTTTTAGAAATATTCCTACGCTTCCCAACATTCACACTTTGATACACGACAACCTGTCCATTTTGAACGTTGGTTCCCCTATCTCTTCTATCTAGCCGAACCCCAAACCTTCCAAATTGCTGCTCTGCTACCAAACTTCTCTGTCCAAAGCAATCAATTTCTCCCTTAGGGCCATATCGTAGGTGATTATAGCACTCACTCGGCAGTCACAGACAGCTTGGTGACATTGCTTATATTACAGTACTGAGCTCTTGTATTTTTCAGCTTTTCATGTATTAATAAATATTTCTTTTTACCTCTTTCAAAGTTCTTAAGGACAGGCATTGTACCTAGGCTACTCTGCATTTAACATATCTTTACCTCTATTAGTGCCTCATAGGGCACCTTCGTGTAGAAAATGTTCACTAAATGTTCATAATTAACTAATAAATTCTGCTTTCAAAATGACTTACTACAACATGACAATTATGCAAATTAAATTAAGCTAATGTTACAAAATAAAAACTTTCATAACCCTCTGAAGGAGTACAGTTAAATTAAGATAAAAAATCAAACGTGGGAGCTTAACAAAATTTTTTTTTTTAAAGATTTTATTTTTTCCTTTTTCTCCCCAAAGCCCTCCGGTACATAGTTGTATATTCTTCGTTGTGGGTCCTAGTTGTGGCATGTGGGATGCTGCCTCAGCGTGGTTTCATGAGCAGTGCCATGTCCACACCCAGAATTCGAACCAACGAAACACTGGGCCACCGGCAGCGGAGCATGCGAACTTAACCGCTTGGCCACGGGGCCAGCTCCAGTTTAACAAAATTTTAACACAGAGACAAATATAACAAGTGATACAAATGTTGTACAGATTTTTGATCTGTAAGAATCCTTTAGCAGTAGACTTTAGAGCTGAACAGGAAAAAACGTAACATTTTCCAAGAAATTTTATGGATCTTAAAAATTTTAAGAACTTTAAAAATTTTGAGTAAATAGTTCTTAAAATATTAAATGCCTTGGGACTACCACTGTGGCAAAGGATGCTAAGCCATTTACACAGAAGAGATGCTGGAGGATCTGAGTGTATGGTCCTGCTCCATAACACGAACCATCAAAGCTTGGCTTAGTATTTCTAGAACAAAAACACCAAAACATTTTCTATCAAAAAAGTGAGGCCACTTCTTAGAATTATAGATCCTTGGACCTAGTGTCGTTAATTTTCTTTATCTAACTAAAATATTATTCAGTCAATCAATAATCACTGATTGAATACCCACTATGAAGCAACCATATAGTCATAACTTCACAAAGTGTTACACTTCAGTCCTTAAAAATGTTCGTCATATAAAATTCTTCTTTGTAGTTAACTTAAACTCCCTTGTTGGCGGAGACTTTACCATCCTCCCCTGGGAAGGTCCTCCACATAGAACACAGCCTTTGTTGTTTGACTGTGTTTTTAGAGTACACAGTGTTCTAAGCTCTCTGAGCTTAAAATGCAAAGATAATCGCAACCACGTGAAATTAATAACTTTTTAACATCACATTAATTTTTAAAACTAAGGCTATTATTAATCCAAAACCAAGCATTTATTATAATTAGTATGTCTTAAGATTGGTTATTTGTTAAATGGATTAATTCAAAGAATATCTGAAATGTTGAAACTTTATAGTGAGGGACTACAGGAATCTAAAACAAAGAAAAGAAGACTGCCATCACAATCAACAACAAAAATTTGTAAGCAAGAAATCTCAAAATGAACAAAATCTTTTTAAAAAGCCCACACTGAATTGATAATCTGGTTCTTAATTGGTGATATATACTAGCTATATAAGAGAATCTCTAAAAAATACACATGCCTGAGCCTCACCCTTGAAGATTCTGATTTCAGCAAGACGTTCAAAGGCCTGGGTATTTTGAAAAAACTCCCAGGTATCACTATTTACCTCTGGTTAAAACTCACTGAATTAATGAACAGCGCATTTTTATTGCTGAAAATGTTCATCTCTGGTTGGCTAATCTGTCCTAATTTGGAAGTAAAGCCCATCCTGAAGCCAAGCGCCAAGCCTGCTTATCAAACTGCGGACTGCTGCCTGAAGGGGCGGGCAGGACGAAGGGGAACCTCCGGGTCCATACACATTCCTCTATCGCTTCATGTTTTACAACAGGCACACGGTGTGCCTCTAATTACAAAAAAAGCAATCTATATTACACAGAGAGAGAGGAAGGCATATATACACATTTACACATGTGCTGCCATGCACAATTTTCTACAGTGTGATTTCAAAGATTCTTGCTGTTCCAATGCCCAAAGGCCAAAGCACCTGAAAGGATCTAGAACATAACTAATCTCAGCATTTAGATACAATCTAATCTCCACAATCCTTGTAAGGCCTAGGTCTCTTCCCTCCACCCCATGGTTTTCCCCATCACACAAGAGAAAAAGGTAGAAGACAAAAACCGCACTTATTTATTTTTTTTAATTTTACTGCAGTAACATTGGATTATAACATTATATAGCTTCCAGACGCACATGGTAATATATTTTGAATTCTGTGTAGATTACATCATGCCCACCACCCAAAAACTAATTATAGTCCATCACCTCACACGTGAGCCTAATCACCCCTTTTGCCTTCTCCCCTCCCCGCTTCCCCTATGGTAACCACGAATACAGTCTCCATTGCTATGTGTGTGTTTGTCATTGTTTTTATCTTCTACTTATGAGTGAGATCCTACAGTATTTGACTTTCTCCCTCTGACTTATTTCACTTCACGTAATACCCTCAAGGACCATCCATGTTGTCACACATGGCTGGATTTCATCATTTCTTATGGCTGAGTAGTCTTGCATTGTGTATAAACACCACATCTTCTGTATTCATTCGTCCCTTGATGGGCACCTAGGTTGCTTCTAAGTCTTGGCTGTTGTGTATAATGCTGCAGTGAGCATAGGGGTACATGTATCTTTATGCATTTGTGTTTTCAAGTTCTTTGGATAAATACCCAGCAGTGGGATGGCTGGATCATAGTAGACCTATTCTTAATTTCTTGAGGAAACTCCATTCTGCTTTCCATGGTGGCTGCACCAGTTTGCACTCCCACCAGCAGTGTACAAAGGTTCCCTTCTCTCCACATCCTCTCCAATACTTGTTTCCTGTCTTATTAATTATAGCCATTGTGACCGGAGTGAGGTCATTTCTCATTGTAGTTTTGATTTGCATTTCCCTGATAGTTAATGATGTTGAGCATCTTTTCACTTGCCTGTTGACCACCTGTGTATCTTCTTTGGAGAAATCTCTGTTCAGATCTTTTGCCCAGTTTTTAATTGGGTTGTTGGCTTTTTTGTTGTTGAGATGTATGAGTTCTTTGTATATTTTGGGTATTAACCCCTTATTTGATATATGGTTTGCACATATCTTCTCCCAATTGGTAGGTTGTCTTTTTGTTTTGTTGATGGTTTCCTTTGCTGTGCAGAAGCTTTTTAGTTTGATGTAGTCCCATTTGATCACTTTTTTCTTTTGTTTTGCTAGCCTGGTCAGACATGGTACTTGAAAATATGCTGCTAAGATTGATGTCAAAGAGCGTACTGCCTATGTTTTCTTCTAGAAGTTTCATGGTTTCGGGTCTTACATTCAAGTCTTTAATCCATTTTAAGTTGATTTTTGTGCACGGTGTAAGGTAATGGTCTACTTTTATTCTTTTGCATGTGGCTGTCCAGTCTTCCCAGCACCATTTATTGAAGAGACTCTCCTTTCTCTAGTGTATGCTTTTGGCTCCCTTGTCAAATATTAGCTGTCCATAAATGTGTGGGTTTATTCTTGGGCTCTTGATTCTGTTCCACTGATCTGTGTGTCTGTTTTTGTGCCAGTACCATGCTGTTTTGGTTACTATGACTTTGTAGTATATTTTGAAATCAGGGAGTTTGATACCTCCAGCTTTTTTCTCTTTTCTCAGGAATCCTTTGGCTATTTGGGGTCCTTTGTTGTTCCATATAAATTTTAGGATTCTTTTTTCTATTTCTGTGAAAAATGTTGGAACTTTCACAGGGATTGTGTTGACTCTATAGATTGCTTTAGGAAGTATGGACATTTTAACTATGTTAATTCTTCCAATCCAAGAGCATGGAATATCTTTCCATTTCTTTGTGTCTTCTTCGATTTCTTTCAACAATGTTTTATAGTTTTTGGTGTACAGACCTTTCACCTCTTTGGTTAAGTTTATTCCTAGGTATTTTATCCTTTTTGTTGAGATTATAAATGGGGTTGTATTCTGAATTTCTCCTTCTGCTATTTGTTATTATTGTTGTTAGTGTATAGAAACGTAACTGACTTTTGCGTGTTGATTCTGTATCCTGCGACTTGACTGTATTCTTTTATTATTTCTAAAAGTTTTTCAGTGGATACTTTAGGGTTTTATATATATAAAATCATGTCGTCTACAAAGAGTGACAGTTTCACTTCTTTTTTTCCAATATGGATCCTTTTATTTCTTTTGCTTGCCTGATTGCTCTGGCTAGGACTTCCAATACTATGTTAAATAAGAGTGGTGACCGTGGGCATCCTTGTCTCATTCCTGTTCTCAAAAGGATAGCTTTCAGTTTTTCTCTGTTGCGAATGATATTTGCTGTGGGTTTGTCACATATGGCCTTTATTATGTTGAGGTATTTTCCTTCTATACCCATTTTATTTAGAGTTCTTATCATAAACGGATGCTGTATCTTGTCAAATGCTCTCTCTGCATCTATTGAGATTATCATGTGATTTTTAGTCTTCATTTTGTTAATGTGGTGTATCACGTTGATAGATTTGCAAATGTTGAGCCATCCCTGAATCCCTGGAATGAAGCCCACTTGATCCTGATGTATGATGTTTTTAATGTATAGTTGTATTCGATTTGCTAGTATTTTGTTGAGGATTTTTGTATCGACGTTCATCAGTGACATTGGCCTGTAATTTTCTTTTTTTGTGTTGTCCTTGTCTGGTTTTGGTATCACGATAATGTTGGATTCATAGAATGAGTTAGGAAGCCTCCCCTCCTCTTCAATTTTTTGGAAGAGTTTGAGGGTAGGTATTAAGTCTTCTTTGAATGTTTGGTAGAATTCACCAGGGAAGCCATCTGGTCTTGGACTTTTATTTTTGGGGAGGTTTTTGATAAAATCGCACTTATTTAAAAACATGTATACATTACAGATGAGAAAAGAACTAGAAAAATAAAACTCTGAGCTTAATATTCCTCAATATTTAAACTTTTTTTTTCTGAAAGGATGCTTGATTTAAAAAATATAATCAAGTTAAAATTGAAAAAGGTAGAAAATGATGACCACGATAATAATATGGACAACTCTCCCTAGTAACCACAACTCATCATTTTGCCATAATAAAATTCCAGCACACAGAACAAACATGCGAATTAAGAGTAACTGTTATAACAACCATGGGAAGAAAAGTCTCGCCATAAATCAAATAGTTGGCAATAATGTCATAGCAATTATTCCAAAAAACATAGTCATGCTGGCCAAAAAAAAAAAAAAAACCTCATCAAGTGCCCCCAAATTAGCACCTTTGATTTTCCTGACCAGAATTCAAGATTTTAAAAAGTTAAAGAAAAAAAGAAAAACCAAAGGTACTGTCCATTTTGTAATTAACAAAAATCATTAAGCATATACTAAGTACAAAGCTAGTTTTCCCATAACTTTGAAAAATGAACTAATAAACAAGGCTTTATGTCTAAACAACTGGACTTCTTCCTTTTCTTAAAGAAGACAGTCTCCCTTTGTCCCATTAGAAAAAAGATACCAAAGTTAGACAAAAATTGACACGTGAAAAATTTAAACCAGAAGCAAATTTTGAAAAATAGTTATATACACTTCAAAACCTGATGAGAAATTATGGAAACATCATAAAAAGCTCTTTTGATGGCTTGCTAACAGTTTACCCAACATTTTAATCTATTTAGCTAGTGATTGGGCTGCCAATAATCTCAACTACCTAAAACACGGGTAGGAACCCCTTACTACCAGCATTACCCGAGACTGGGCACTGAAACAAAGCAAACCCAGGTTCAAATACCAACGCTGCATTTTAACGTCATAGTAGCAAGCAAGTTGCTTAACTTTTCTAAACCTTAATTTTCTTGTCGTGTTATAAGGCTAACACCTCACTCAAAAGGTGGTTTTGAGGATTAAAAGTGGTGATGTATTTAAAGTGCTCAGGACTGTGCCTGGACCCATCATAATATAAATATATATGGACTGTTTACTACCTTAAACCATGACTAATGATCCACCAGACAGATTTATACGTTGAAGGGGTAATGGATTATAAACAAGCACACTGGAACATTAGGAGAGCTAACAGAAAGGTGTGAGACCAGAAGGTTATTAAAGCACCTCAGTGGCCCTTAATATCAAGTTATTACAATAGAATGAAGTTACAAATGTCATAATGAACTTGCACCATCTGACCAGTATAAATGGATTACGAAGGCAGGAAATATGTAAATTAATTTTTGAAAGATTCCCATCAGAAATTATTAAACTAAAAAAAGATCAGATATTTAAAAAGTCCACTTTTCAATTATTTGGAAAATCCATTTATGTAAAACTGATGACTCACTACAGGCAAATGAGCCGTACGTATTCTTCTTAAAAGGGAAAGGATCTCAATCAAAACATACTCAAATCAGCATTCTTATAACTCTATGTCAGGGAACTTTTATTATTCAGGGAACTATTCTAACTTGCAATGCATAGTTTATTACAAACGGAATTGTACTTATTTGAGATTTTCCTTTCTTCTGAATCTTGTTTTAGCGGTACTCATGAATATGCCCTACATATTCAAAACAACTGTTAGACATCCGTATTTTATGGAGATACAATAATGATTATGTAGCCATATGCTAAGAAATAGGGAACATACATTTTCTTAAGACTAGTTCAATCTACTTATATGATCATTCAATTTATCTATAAACAACTTTTTATAAAAACCCTTTTAGTATAACAATGAACAAGTTCATGAAAATATAAGGAAGTATATCTCTTTAAAATTCTATTCTTCTCGGATTTGGTAAGCTGCACCTTTATTCTGATTACACCTTCCAAGGTATTACAGGCTTCTACCCTAACTACTCTTTCCTCCATCCATTCCCCTCGTCTACACCAAGAGGAGAAAAGCAGCTATCACCTGAGCTGTTTGGTATGGCAGGGAGGTCTTTTCTAAGCTTCCAAACCTGGGTATATTTGGGTAAAATCAGCTCAGGGCTTTGAAAAGAATCACCTTTCTAGAAGGTTACCTCCAGATCCTTGGCCTAAACTAAAAGAAACTTGTATGTGGAAAATGCAGCTGCATGAATGAATCTCAAAGTAATAACGCTGAGTGATTCAGGTCACAGATATCATCTTTCCTAAGCTTGCCAGTCCAAGAATCCTTTCTGCCTTACCCAAACAGAGCGGGGACTGAGCCCCTGCATAAACATGTCCAGTGTTCACCCAAAGAATCACACCTGTCCAAGCCCTCCCAAAAAAGGAGAAGTACAGGTTGGAAAAGAAAACTGAAACGGTAAAATACAGTACCAAAGGGTTGACAATATTGGTGGGAGAACTAACCCTGGAAAAGTAAAAGGGCCGTCGTCCTTTCCCCCAAAACTGAAGAAAAAGAGACTTTAAAATCAGTGATAAATAAATTAAAAGACTACTTACCACCAAGGTGGGTGCTGTCAATAATCCCCAAGCAAAAAACTCCAAAAAGATGACGATAACCGCATGATAAACACTAGGAGAACCTATTCCTTGAGGCTATAAAAACAGATTTTAAAAAAGTTAACGGTGCATTACAGAATTACTAACAATGATAGCAAGTGTCAATAAACATTTATTGAGAACATACATGTATTGGGCACTACATCAAACATCTGGACACCCACTGTCCCTGTCCTCAAGGTGACAGGGACAGACAAGGAAGCAAATAAATACATTACATAAGCACAGTGTGCAATGGGAACACACAGAGTCCAGGGTGGGGATGGGAATACCAGACTTCCAGGAGGAAGGGTGAAAGGATGTTAGGATGAGGTGAGGGGCGGGAGAAGGGACAGCGGAAGTTAAGGCAGCAGCCTGCACAAAGGCTGCAAGACCTGAGAACAGGAGGCATTACAGGACTCCTATAGTTCAGTACAACTAAGAATGGGCCACGCTTTCGGAGTATTGAGAGATGAGCTAGGGGCACACAGGACTAACTTCCACGCTAAGGAGTCTATATTTAATTCTGAAGGCAACGGGGAGCCACTAAAGAATGTCAAGTAAGACTCACATGATCACATGAAACTTCTAAGAAAGATCATTCTGGCAAAGGCGTAGCAGATAGATTAAAAGGTGGCAAAACTAAGAAAAGTTAACAGTCAGGAGGCTACTGTGCTAACCCCAAAACGTAAAGGACGCACGTGAAGCATCATTAACAGACACTAACACGCTCCAAAGCAGAACAGTCCCCACAATAGCATGTAAGAGATTCAGGATTTGATATACGCAAGACAGAAAATACCAAATTAAGTTTATACCGCTGCTAGAGATGTCTTAAGAATTACTTCAGTTGTTGAATTTCATATTTCTAGGGGCAACATTAAAATGATGGGAAAGCAAATGACCTATAATATTAACTCAGTTTCTGCTGACAAGTTTGTATAACAGAAAAACAAGTCTAATCAACACATAATACAATGTCATACTTAAGTTTTAAAGTCTATTCGATAGTCTGATGTGGAAAATATTAACAGTGTTTGGGTCTCTCCATACTTTAAAAATGATACATCATTTTTAATATTGTGATAATGCATCTTCATCATTTAAAAAAATGTCCTTCCCAACTTGCAGAATTTAGGTACCTGAAACCCCCCTCAGTAGGAGAACTTGCAGCTGAGGAATCTGAGACAGACAGAGGTCGGGTGGGGTTTGGGGGACACAGACGTTGAGGGACTATAGCTGGGAATGAATCTGTACCAGATCTCAGTCATTCAACAAATATTTACAGACCACCTACTAGGCACCAGAGGTGCTGGGACCACAAAAACCAAGACACATTCCCTGATCTCAAGGAGTTCACAGCCTAGATAGGAAGAAAACTCGTTACAATCATCTGCTTATGTGTAACTGAAATGAAAGAGATATACGCAAGTTAGGAAGCAAGGAAAGAGTACTGCAAGAAAAGGAAGTAGTGTAGACAATCACATCCGAGAAAACCAGAATGAAATAGACAAGGGCCATGACAGTTTAAGGACAATGGAGAATAACGTTCTAATCATGGAGAAAAGCAAGGAAGGCAGATGAGGCAGCTGCTAAGCTTTGTTAAGGAGTCTCACAGGAAACCATTGAAGGGTATCAAGCAAGAGGACAGTGTGATAGACCTGCACGTTTCAACACACCATGGTGATTTCCTAAAGGATGAAACTGAGCAGCAAACTGCATGCAAAAGGAGATAATTTCAACCAGTTCAAACAAGTGATGATGAAACAGGGGAGTGGCCTGGATGCTGGAGGGGAGGGAGTGGATATAAGCATTTAGGATTTGAAACTGGCAGAATTTGGTAAATGTGGGAGGGAGAGTCGAGAGTGACCTCCAAGTTTTTAGCTTAGTTATCTACTAGTGGAAGTTGGTAGCTTTCCAGTTTTTTTCCCCCTAGGAGGCTCAGATTTACTTTAGGTCCTATCTGAGACTGCCCCTTGTACTTGAAACATTTCTATTGTCCTTTGAGGGCTAATTAAAACAATTAGTCAGCAGCAAATGTGACTGTTGGAAACTACCAGTGTAGATGAAATTATCTGGAGAAGATGAAGTGTGAAAAGAGCAGTGGGCTAAGACAGAACCCCAAGAAATACCAATATTTCAGTAGTAGACAGAAGAAAAGGAAACCATGAAGAAGATAAAGGAATAATCAAAGAGGATCAGGAGAATCAAAAGAATATAGTGTCACAAACGACGAAGGAGCAGTTTTAGGAAGGAAGAAGTGATGACCAGTACCACATAGGGTAAGTAGAGGGAGATAAGGTCAAAAAATGTCCATAGGATTTAGTAAAGCTCCACACCAGTTTTGTTCACCGCCACTTATACTCAGCACCTAGAAGAACACCAAGTAGAACTTCTCAGTGCCTTCAAAATGGTAATTTATATTATGAATCTCTGAGAAGCTGCAGTGTGCACTGTTTTCCAAACTTGACCAAGGAATCTTTTTTTCATATAGGAGATATTATCTCATGAACACTTGACCTCCTTAGAAAACTGTTTGGGAAACACTGATAAAAAGTAGATGATAATTATCTAACAATATGTGTAAATATACACAGAGCAAAATGGCTAGAAGAAAATAATGTGTTAAAAGTGGGAGTTTAGGGGCCAGCCCCGTGGCCAAGTGGTTAAGTTCACGCGTTCTGCTTCTGCGGCCCAGGGTTTTGCAGGTTCAGATCCAGGGTGCGGACATGGAACTGCTCATTGGGTCATGTTGAGGCAGAGTCCCACACCCCACAACTAGAAGGACGCACAACTAAAGTATACAACTAGGTACTGGGGGGATTTGGGGAGAAAAAGCAGAAAAAAAAAAAAGAAGATTGGCAACAGTTGTTAGCTCAGGTGCCAATCTTTAAAAGTAAATAAATAAATAAAAGTGGGTGTTTAAGTGAAGAGCACTTAATCAGTTGAGAGGCATGTCAAGGAACGCTTCCCAGAGAAGGCAGGAGGTACTATCTAAACTGAGACCTCACAACCCAGTGGGAAAGACGTCAAGATTGTCAGGTGTATATGTCCATTTGGGAAGGTCGGTGGAGGGAAACGATGGCCAAATGTGTCTGAGGTAAAGGGAACAGCATCTGCAAAGGCCAGAAGACAAGAGATATTGTAGCTTACTGTATCTGATATATGATATCTAAGGTTTCCACTATCTAAGGAGAGAAGTGATAAACGATCAGGTTGAGAGGTGAGCAGAGGTGAAACTGAAGAGGTGACTCAACAAAGGCCTTTTAAATCACATTAAGGCCTTGAACCTGAAGGCAGCAGAGTAACATTGAAATGTTCTAACTCAAGAGTAACATCACATTATAGGATTGCCTTTCTGGAACCATAATTTTCACTGCAGTGTGGCGAATAGGCTGAAAGAGAGGGAGGAAGACCAGAAGGGAAGCTATCGAACATACCAGCAGGTAAGAGGTAACAGTAACTTGAACAAGACAGCAGTAGTAGGGATAAAGCAAAGTGAATGAGTATAAAAAACATTTAGGAAAAAGGACTGAGTGGTTGACTAGATATAGCAGAAGAGGATAAGGGAAGATCGAAGATGAAAAGGTAAGAGTTCAGTTTCTCGCCTGGTCAGCTGGACAGTGAGGAAAGGGGAAAGAACAAAAGATCAATTAGTTCTAGGCACACCAGTTTGAGAAAAACTTGTATAACATGAGCTGAATTTAGGGCAAGAAACTCAGGAAGATAAGTAAGAAACAGCAAAAGATTAAGATCTCAACCAAGTAAAGCAATCATAAAAACCAATATAAAAGCATTAAGACACCATAAAAATATAAAGGATATAAACAAATAATTTTAAAAACAGCTAATAACATTCTATCCTATGGATATACCCAAACATTCAGAGAAAGTTCCACCACAAAGATGTTCAAAGCAGCACGACTTACAGTAGGAAATGTGGAAACCTACAGGTTCAACCTTTAGGTACATGTCCTATAATCAAATCACATACGTAAATCAGACAGAACAAGATGCAGGCACAAATTGTTTACAGATAATCTTTAATGACAGGTAAAAATGCTTATGGCAATGTTAAACTTCAAAAATCAAAGCAGGATATAAAATTGCTTATGTAGAGTAATCTCAACTATGAAAAACAAAAAAACTCACCTCAATGTTAACAGTGTTTATGTTAGGTAGCAATTTTAAGTGACATAAAATTGTTTATTATGTTGTTCTGAATTTTCTAAATCTTTTTTAACAGGCATGCTTGTACTTTAAATAAATGTTTTATTTAAGAGAAAAACTATGCAAAACTAGAATGGAAAAAGATAGGGAGTGGCATATATTTGTCCCTCCTGGGCCATTCTCTCATATTTCCCAGAATTGGGAGGAAAAAGTCTATTTTTTTTAAAAAAAAGCAGGACAGGGCAGTGGGGGCCAGGGGGTAGACATCTGTTTGTCTTAAAGTACTGGTAATTTTGAGAGTTGTACTATATCCATAATCATCTCTTCTGTTTTAAATGAATTCAAAAGTAAATCAAGACCTTAATAAAACTGACAAAATTTAAAAATATTTTACTGATTTGAAATTACAAAAACTTCTAGGTAGGGCTTTTGACATAACAGAATATGTCAAACATAATGGAATAACTATCCATAAGCAAAATTTCAGGACAATTTGGGAAGGAATACAAGGGTCATGGCCTGGGCAGAAAGACCAGGGGAAGAGGGTTAACAGACAAGTAGGGGGCAAATATTTGACCAGTAAGTGGTTACAGCATCAAGAGCAGAAGAGTTCAGGGGGCCAGTCCTTTGGTGTAGTGGTTAAGTCCATGAGCTGCTTTGGCAGCCTGGGGTTCGCCAGTTTGGATCCTGGTGCAGACCTACGCACTGCTCATCAAGCCATGCTGTGGCGGCGTCCCACATAGAAGAACTAGAAGCACTTACAACTAAGATATGCAACTATGTACTGGGGCTTTGGGGAGTAAAAAAAAAAAAAAAAAAAAAAGAGGAAGATTGGCAACAGACGTTAGCTCTTGGCCAATCTTAAAAAAAAAAAAAAAAAACTTGCCTGAAAAACCTTCCAAAAAAAAAAACTAGAGAGTTCAGATCATAATGAGATCATATCAACAGATGACATTTGAGGATACTCAAGAGAAGTGAAGAGGTACAAAGTGAAAAATCCTGAAGGAGACATAAACTATCACATACCTAACTCCAAACGCCAAGATATGCCACCTAAATCCATAGTAATTACTAGACCAGAAGTCCACTAGGCTGAGTAATTTTTCACTTTTGGAGGCAGGAGAGATGGTTCCACCCCTAACTTCAACCTCAAGAGTGAAGGACCATCTCCTCTAACCCTGCCTCCACCCTCCAATCTAATTCCTATTCCCCAAATCATACTTTTCATTGGTAGTAGATTTGGCTTCATGATCTAGGCTTTTGGCTAAGCCTTTGAAAGTCTACTTATTTATTCTTCTATCCTGTAATACTAGGTAACTTCTATGAAGTTTTATTTTGCCATGTAAAGTACTTATTTCATCTTATTTAACCTAAACTTACCTTTTCTCAAGTTCATGCTAAGGCAGGCCCTTTATTATTTATGCTTTATTATTCTACATCCTGGAGCATCTGGTACATGCATGGCACAAAGGTGCTTAATGAATGCTTGTAGAATTGAAATGAATTACTCTCTAAGTCTCTTCTACCTATCTCTATAGACATTCAGTCATTGTATTTAAACAATGTTAAAAGGGCAGCACAGGGGCGGCCCCGTGGCCAAGTGGTTGAGTTCCCGCACCCCGCTTTGGCGGCCTGGGGTTTCACCAGTTTAGATCCTGGGCATGGACATGGCACCGTTCGTCAAGCCATGCTGAGGTGGCATCCCACATAGCCAAACTGGAAGGACTCACAACTAGAATATACAACTGTGTACTGGGGGGCTTTAGGGAGAAGGAAAAAAAAATGGGGCAGCATATTCATTAATTAAACTTGCAACTTCCCCTATTAATTCCCTCCTCTATACTCTGATATCCTATGGTTGCTACTGTATCATCTATCACATGGATTCATTGTACACAGACACTAGATTAAAATAATAAATAGGTATTACTGAAGACTTACAATGGTTTACATTCATAATCTTATTTACTCTTCCTAACAACCTTTCAAGTTAGATACTACTATCTCCATTTTACAGCCCAATACAGCAAATAAGAGAAGGAGCAGAGTCAATCCAGGCAACTCTGAAGCCCAAGTCTGGAGTCCCGCTGGTTGCAGTGGTCACACTGCATACATTGCCACAGGCTGTTACTCTCTTAAGTGTAGGGATCCAGTCTTATCCATTTTAGTATCCCAATGCACAGCACAATGTCTGGTACAGATAGGGTATTTAATGCCCATGGATTGACTGATAGCCCTATTGATAGTCACTAAGCTGCTAGGTGACTTAAGTATGTCACTTCACCTATCCCAGCAGTTGAGGGGTAAACAATTAACCACCTACCCAAATCCTCATCTAGCTCTCATACTCTGAGTCTATGCTTGCGCAAGCAATATGAGTTTATGAATCCAGCAGTTATTATGCAGGACATTGACTTTGATAACTTATGTTGTATTCCTATCAGTGATCTGCAGGCTTACATGGATTGTTGGCCAGGGGACAGAAGTAATTCCACCAATAGCTGGGCATTATAATGCCATTACAATCCCACTTATTAAACAGGATGTTATCCTGTGAGGAAACAATGAGAATAAGCCAAAGTGAGGCTCACTCTTCAAAATAACTGGCCCAGACTATTCAAAAATGTCAATATCATTAAAAAAATCTATTCTAGAATGAAGAGACATGGCAACGAAAAGTAACGATTAAATTCTGCATCCAAAAAAAGACAGCTATAAAGGACATTATAGGGACAATTGGGGAATGTGACTATGGACTATATACTACAGAATAGCATTGTGGTAATGTTAAATGTTCTGAATGTGATGACTGCATTGTGTTTATGTGGGAGAATCTCTCTATTCTTGGGTGATACCATCCTGAATGCTTTAGGGATAAAGTGTCATGATGTCCATAACTAATTCTCAAATGGTTCAGATAAAATTTGAGTATATATAGAGAGAAAGGAAAAATGAATGTGGCAAAATGTTAACAAGCGGTAAAGTGTTAATCTACGGGATGGGCAAATGAATACTCATTATGTTATTCTTGAAACTTTTCTGTAGTTTTGAAAATTCTCAGAACAAAAGCTGGAAAAAATAAAAAATACGATAAAAACCAGAATAAGGTATGAAGGAGAATCATTTTGAACTTGGAATTTAATACTCACAGTATTAGTCAAGAATGAAGGTAAAATCCATCTTCAGAAAGAAATATTGAATTTTCTCTGAACAATACATAACTAAGCTGACTAAAATAATTTAATGTAAAAGTCTTACACAAAAAAAGACCAATACACTTAGTCATAGGTATCTGAGAATTGTAGCTTTTCGTGGAGGAACATAAAAAAAGTTCCTACAGAAAACAGCCCAACTCCAAGGCTGCTTTCCTGGGCTCCTGACCGCTTAGGGCCTAACTGGGGGAGACGCAGGGCTGCAGTGCTGGGATGTGGCATCACGTTTCCTTTGTCACAAAGTCAGCTGATGTTTTTCTTATTTTCTCTGACTTTAATCAAGCAAGGAAAAATTTACTACATTTGTGAACAAAAAGAAAACCGAACCTCAATTTCCTGAAAGTATGAATCACCACAAGCACGGAGAGCAGCCAGCCTGGTGATCTAGTGGTTAAGATTCATTGCTCTCACCACCAAGGCCCAGGTTTGTTTCCTGGACAGGGAACCACACCACTCATCTGTCTGTCGGTTGTCACACTGCGGCGGCTGGGTGTTGCTGTGATGCTGAAAGCTATGCCACCGGTATTTCAAATAGCAGCAGGGTCACCCATGCTGGACAGGCTTCAGCAGAGCTTCCAGACTTACACAGACTAGGAAGGACCTGGCCACCCACTTCCAATAAAACTGGCCATGAAAACCCTATGAACAGCAGGGGAGCACTGTCTGATACCGTGCCGGCAGGTGAGAGGATGGAGCATACGGCAGGGCTCTGTGTGCTGTCCAGAGGGTCGCTGGAGTCGGAACTGACTCATCGGCACTAACAAGAAAAGATGTAGAGACACTAGTATACTAAGTCATTTGGCCTTAATTTGAAGTGAGACTTTATAATTATTCTACTGATATGTTATGGATCAATTCTAAAGAGATATTCAGTATTTGTGTATCATCACAGAAGTGAAAAGGTATTGGCTGGATAAGAACAATCTTAAGATTTAAGAACAATCTTAAATAGATTTAAATACACTTCTTAAAAATATTCAACAAGAGCATTAGTAATACTGAGTTTTACTCTAGAAAACAAAAAGGCCTAGAGCTTAAGACCATATTGCTTTGTGGTAAATTCTGAAAAAATACGTGACACGATAGACTAATACATCCCCTTCCATTCTTAGGAGGAAAATATGTGGCTGTTAAATCAAGTTAAGCCATCACTACATGAAGTGCTTATCCCCATGAACAACTAATGGATTACATGGTTCAAATGACTACAAACTAAACTCACTAAAAAGGCAAAATAAAATTAAAAATAAAAAATCACCATCAACACAAATATCAAACTGTCACCAACGTCTAGGATGGAGCCTAAACTCAGGACTGGTCTTAGTGTAATCTCTTAATCTCTCCGTTTATGTAGCTAAACGATGAAATACTACCTACCACCCCTTAATTTTATAAGAAGCCTCCCTAAGAGGGGGAAGTACATCATGTGGTAGAGTTCATAACTATACATCACTGAGACAGTGGGCTCATTATTAAGAATAAGCTACTACATCTGGCCCTCAAAGAGATAAAAACCCACGTCAGGGATCTTGACATACCTGGCTGAAACTGTCAATTGTTACTTTAATTGACACTTCTTATAAAAATAATGCTAAAAGACAACTTGAGCTTTTAAATAATTGAAAAATTTAAATCATATATACTCGTCAAAATACTACTCGGAAAAAGCTATTCTTTTACTTAAAATTCAAACTTTTGGTAGCTGCAAATGAGTTACACTCAACTACAAGTGAACTTCAGCAAATGCTATGATTATACTGGGAAACAGGTCTTCAAACTATATTAGGATGAACTGGACATATAATCTGAGAAAACTGCTTACTAACTTATCCCCAAACACACTGACCTAAAGCAAATGTCGAACCATGAAGGTAAGGAGGTAAGTCATTCATGGTACTGCAGGCAACAAGCTCGCCAAAGACATACATACATACATACGCATATATCCTGATATTTCTACTAGGCATGAGCTAGTGACTTCAAAGAAGAGCTGCTTTTTGAAAGGCACCAGGGCGTTCCTCCTCATGGCTTGCATACTAGCAACCAGAGGCTGACTATTTAGTAACTCTCTGGGGGCTACAGAGAGCTATCCTGCAACTCCCTCACCATTCTCCTAGGGGAAGATGCAAAGGATCAGAGCTTGGTTCCAGACTTCTGATGTGGTTGCTAACTCCTATTTACTGTGATTAAAATCAGAAGTCTCAGGAATAAAAACCTGGTGCTCTGCCTCTCTGGGCATATTTTATTTTGCAAATAAATATCAATTTTATTTTCTTCAGGTACTTCCAACAAAGTAATTTACATATGCCTTGCTTTCTATCTAATCTTTAAAGTCATTTTACCAATTCACTCATGAAAAAAATTGGACATTTTTCGCTTCATCAGAGATGCAGACCCACATCTGTATTCATAAAACAATAAGGATCACACAAAAAAAGAGGAAAATTCTATTTTTGATAATACAAATAACTCATGTACATAACTCTTTAGCTCTTAGCCTCTACCAAGAATGCTTATAAACAATCTGGTGATACATAGTAATGATTTAACAACAAAACTGGAAGTATTCTAAAATGTGAGAATGCACATTTAATTCAACAGTCCTAAACAGTCTGTACTGAATAAGAGATCTATCAAAATGTTATATACATTAAAACATAACTAAAAACTCTATTTCTACAGAAGGATGCTTTAAAAAGCAAATTCATCAATAACGTCACAAATACTTTCATCAGCAAAATGGTATACAGTAGATGATTAAGTAAATTTTTAATGAATGTAACCTGTGGAGCTATTTTTTAGTTACTTATGTTGTTTTCAAATAGAACAATTATTCTTAATTTGGGGAGTATCGATCCTTTTGAGAAACCTCCCTAAAAAACGTTTAGTCAGAATTTTGCCAACAACTTCAGGGTGAACAAACCCGGGTTAAGAACTCCTGATACAGAAGCACACACCTTCATGTAATTTACCTTAATTGAGTACTACTCAAATGGACAACATTAGTTAGCTTTACCAGGGCTTCAGAGCCAACTGAAATACAATTTCAAGAAAAGAAAAACATTTAGTAACTTCTGATTAACCTGGTTCATTTAGAAAGGTCCACTTCTTCAACTCTTCCAAAACTATAATAAGTCTGTGCTAAGTCTTTGACAAATCATTAACGACTCATTACTAATTTTGTTTATCAATATTAAAATTGGCTGATCAGGCTTACAAAGATGTCATTAGCAGAAGAACAAAGCAAAATAATTTTATTAACATTGTTGAACACTAGGAAGAAAATGGAAGGGGTTCAGGTCAGTACCACTGGCCAGGGATGTGAAATATTGTTCAGAGCCTGTCATGTAGGACTGTATCAACTCAGACACCTGGCTGAATGAATCCACCCACTGGCAGAACTTACACACACGCACAGGAAGAACAGAACAATATCAAATGGCAATTTTATCCCCTTTCTCAAAAAATGTTCATAACTGCAGTCTGACCAGTTTTAAGTAAAGGCAGAAAAGCAAATGCCATTCTAAAATCATTTCTATTACTCTAATAGTTATACTTTCTTTCATTTACAGTGAGGGTAGATTAAAATACAAACACTGCAAAAAATTACACTGACACTTCTGGAAATACAAATATTCTGATTATAGGAACAAACTTACAATAAGAAAAATCACCTAGGTATGTAATACACACATTTTTAAAATCACTTTAAATGTGTTTTTATCACTTTAAATTTACATACTAGGCCCTGTAGAATGCAAAGACGCATAAACAAAGCCCCTATTCTAAGGGGGCTCTTAGAATGGAAAAGTTCAACACAAGTGTATAAAGATGATAAACGCTAATGCCCCCATGCCCACAGCCCTCAAGAAAAGCTTTCATTTATTCCCTGGGCCCTATTAAAAATATATTGCTGGTGTAAAAATTGTATTTTGTGTCCAAAAGCAAGCTATGAATTCACTACAACTTTAATAAACGATACAAAAAATAAAAAATCTCTCCCAAATCTCACAGGATTTGATTGCCGTAAAGCAAACCAAACAAAACCCCAAACAAAACTCCAAGGAGAGGTAACAAAACGGAACTTTACAAGAAAAGGAAGGTGTGTTTCTTCACCACAGCTTCATTCTTACTTTTTGCAAAGACCAATCTTAAATCTCACTTGCTTTTATAAAATACAATCCTTTGTTGCTTCTATTTTGTAGATTTTATGAAGGATTTAAAATATCAAGTCCCTATGGTTGACGAAAGCAACCAGTATTCTTTCAAGCTATTTCTCTCCCAACAGAGCAGTTCTAACCAACTTGGTCAAAAGAGCCAGGACTATTCATAACTGATTTAATCAAAGTAACGTTTTAATCAAGTACAACAAAAAGATCTGAGGACTTGAATTTCAATTTCTTTTTTCACCAAATGTGAAAGCTACAACATCTAATAAGTTTGACAGTAAACTAAAAGTACATTCTGAAATTGCTACATATGTCCCAGGCTTTCTAAATTTTAGCATATTGACTGGGCCATATTCTGAAATGTGAAAAGAAAGCTGTCGTTTATTTTAAATGAATTTAGCAAATCCTCAGTGGTAGCCTAATGACATATTTAGCACTGTGCTGGCAGTTGATCAGGGCTCCAACAAAATACAAACAAATTATGGAATAAAAGGAATCACTTCTGCACACTTCTTGGGAAACCGAAACAAATTTCACTTTCCATTCTATTCGAGAATGTGATATCAAAGAATGCAACAAAGACCAGAGAGTGTAGCCACGGAGAAATTTCAGCAGAAAAAAAGTACAGGCGAGTCATTTTCAATTAAAAAGCCTACGTCCCCTGCTGGTTAACAACAGCACACTGCACAAAGTTTATTGTGATGACAACTGTTTCTAAAAAGCAAAATCTTTTCTTGCCCTCAATCTGTCTTCCTTTCAAAGTGTCTTCTAATCCTCAGGCCCTGACCAATTCTATTTAGTATTTTTTAGTTTTAAAATAAACAAGGTGATTTCAAACTAACAGGGTGATTACAGTTCTTTCTAAACTAGCAGACTGAAGTCTAGGCCCCAGGGGTCCTCCGTCCGTCACGCTCCGACTGCGGGAAGACAAGAGGGAAGCCCACCTTTGGACAGTGTTGACCGCACTGGAAGCAGCTCAGGGCAGGAGCACTGACCCAGGACGAGGTGGAAGAGGAGAGCCAGCGCCCCACGGGGCCGCAGCGGGGTCGCCGCGCCAGATGCCACCTCGCCAGCAGCATATGGGAAGGCAGGGATTGCTGCCGGCCGCCCCGAAAGCCCGGCCCCGGCGACGAGGGGCGCGGCGGGCCAGCACCGCCCGGACCTCAGGACCCCCGGCCGGCCGGCGGGAGAGACCGACGCGAATTCCTCCCCGCGGCGTTGGCGCACGTGGGGCTCGAGGCCGCACGGCCTCCAGGGACGGCGGGAGGAGAGGGCGGCAGGTGCGAGCAAGGCCAGTGGCTTCTCCCAGAGGAGGGGCCCGGAGGCCGCAGGCCCGGGCTGGGGAGGAAAGCCCCCGGAGCACAGGCATGGGGGCCCGGGAACCCGAGGCACCGGCAGCGCGGACGGGGTGAAGGAGGGCAGGGCCACTCAGGGGCGGCTGGAGGCGGCAGCCTTGGGGACAGAAAGAGATCGGATGGGGGCCCCGAGAGACGCTCCCCGGCGCGGTACCCCAACTCACCGTGCCTCCGTCCTTAATGATGATCTTCTTGGCCAGCATGATACTGCGGTTCGCGGCCCGTTTCTTCTTCTTCCCCTGGGTCATTTTACCATCCTCGATTCCTGGCGCTGCTGCAGCCACTCCCGGGGCGGCCGGCCCCAGCGGCGAGTGCCGTCCCGCCACTACTGCCGGGCCGAGCCGCTCGGGGCGCCCGCCGCCATCTTGAGGGCCCGGCCTGCCTCCGGCGGCGCGTCACATCGTGCGATCTGCCGACGAGCCCGGCCCGCCCCGCCCACGTGACGCCGCCCCGCCCGCCCGGCCGCTCCGCAGTCGCCGCGCGGGGATGGCAGCCCGGAGGGATGCCGTTAGGGTCGCCGGGGTCTGCTCGCCGCCGGTTGAGCCCTGTGCTTGGCTCACCAGCTGGCTTAATCCTCCTAACAACCCTGGGCCCTGGGGACCGTGATAGTCCCCGTTCACAGATGAAGAATTCTAAGTTTCTGAAAGCTACCTGCTCATGGAAATACGGCTGATAAATGGTTGCTCTGGAGTTCTAAGCAAGCGTCCTCCGCTTTAAGTGCTATCTCCAACTATGTTCTAACCAAGACGGAAACTGAAGGGAACGGTTAAAATAGTTTTCCAGAAATAGTGGGTAGCTGAACGGGTGAAGAAAAAGTGGTTTTGCAGAAATAACCTTTTGTCCTTCTGGCTCAGGGCCCCCCAAAGCTCAACTGGAGCATGCCTGTTTCCAGCAGCTCCCTAGTTCCAGAGCATTTTCTTTATTCCCTGCCAATGAAAACTTACACAACCTGTGTCACACTCTGTAGCCCACTACCTGTTTTCTCATTTTGTTTAAAAATCAATTTAATTGCGGGGGAAACTAGAAAGGATAATTGACACAAGCAGAATATGGACTGCAGATTAAAGTATCACGATGTTGAATTTGAGTTTGATAACTGTACTGTCTCTTTTTCCTTAAGACGTACAATGAAGTCTTAAGGAGTGAAGGAATGTGATGCATGCTACCTGCTCTCTCAAACGGTTAGGAAATAACGTGTGTATATGTGAGAAGAGGGTAAGAGAGTGACAAAGCGAAATGGCAAGATGTTAAAAAATAGTGAATTTGGGTATGGTGATTTTAGGATATGTTCATTTCTGGAAGAGGTGGAGTCTTAATTCCCCTCCCCTTGAGTGTAGGCTGGGCTTAGTAACTCTTTCCATCTAACAGGGATAGCAGAAGTGACAGCATTGACTTCAGAGGGTAGGTCATAAACGGCACCACAGCTTCCTTGCTAGCTTTTTCATTCACTCTGGGCCCAAGTCTGGGGAAGCCAGCCGCCATGTCATAAGGACAGTCAGGCAGCCTATGGAGAGGTCCAGGTGTCCAGGAACTGAGGCCTCCTACCAACGGATAGGTGAGTGAGTCATCTTGGATCATCCAGACCAAGATGGTAAAGACTTCAGCTGACTGCAGCTTCAGGATATCCTGAGTTAGGACCTCCCAGCTTAGCCACTCCCAGTTTCCTGACTCTCAGAAACTGTAAGATAAAAAGTACTTGTTTTAAGCCATTAAGCTTTGGGGTAATTTGTTACACAACTATAATAACTAATACACAGGGTAAAAGGAATGTGTTCTTTGTACTATTCTTGCAGCTCTTCTGGAGGTTTAAAATTATTTCAAAATAAAATGTTAAATAATAAATTTGATTGAGTTTTCTCTTCCCTCTTTTCATAACTGACTAGAAAGGGAAAACAAATTGCCATGGAAGAGAAAGGCATTTTAGCCCGGTAGATACTTTAAGTGAAGTTTTCCTATCAATAAGTAAAGTCATCATTTGTTTAAAGATATCTTCTTGCTGAAACATTTAATTGAACTCCAACTTGAGGCTCTTTAGAGAAAGTAATATGATAGATTTTATAATGAAATCCCCAGGAGCTTGTTTTGGATGGATGTAGAGGGCCAGTAAGATCATTTATTGTGTGGTTACTCTGATTTTCAAGGCCCCTCAAAACCATACTTCATCCAGCTGCACCAATTTTATCATCTTTAAGATCTGATTATTGTTCAGCCACTCAAAAAATATTTATTGAGAACCCATAAGTGTTTGTTACTGCTCTTCTAGACACTGGGGATACATCAGTAAACGAGATAGTGTTTATCTGCATGGAGCTTAATTATACTAGGCGACACAGTTAGAAAACACACACAAAAGGAAGATAATTGCAGGTGTGCTAAGTGCTGTTGGAAATAATATATAATAAGAGAAATTTAACACATATTGAATGTCCAGCATGTCCTAGGCTTTGTGCTAGAAGAGCTGCAATAGTAAACAAGAGAGAACGGTCTTGTTCTAACAGACTAAGTGTGTATGTTCTTGTGATCTGGGGTTGTGAGGAGTCACAAACTTTAAGAGGTTGATATGTCAATTAGGGTTCTTTGATCACAGTCAACAGAAACTAGCACTGGCCAACATAAGCAAAAGGGAATGATTTGGAAGAATATTGGGAGTTCCCGAAATTAATGAGAAGGCCAAGAATCAGGCTTGGAAACAGGCAAGAACCAAACTGTGGAAGGTCCATGAGACTACTTCATGAGGCACCTTGGAAGGCAGAGGGGTTCCCTGGAGAGAAGGACTAGAGGTTGAAGCTAAATATTCCAAAAAAAAGATAAGATTGTATCACAAAATCTAAACCCCAAAATGCAGCATTTATTAAAGAAACTTCACTTCACTTTACTAACACAAGAGGGCCTTCTTTAACTATGAAGCCGAGTTAGTCACCCACATCTCTTCACCCCTCCCTTCCATAGAACCACCTGTCATTGCTGATCAAGAAAATCCTACATATTTTATTAGGAACAGAAAAAGCCACCAAAAGCCCATACAAGGCTATTATAAAAAGAAAACAGAAGAGCCAGCCCCAGAGGCCTAGTGGTGAAGTTTGGTGCACTCTGCTTTGGCAGCCCAGGTTCGGTTCCTGGGTGCGGACCTACACCACTTGTCCATCCTTGGCCATGCTGTGGCACATACAAAAAAAAGAGGAAGACTGGCAATGGATATTAGCTCAGGCCAATCTGCCTCAGCCAAAAAAAAAAAAAAGAAAAGAAAGAAAATGAAGATCTTTCGATTAATAGAAAATACTACCCTTTAGAAAATACGAAGCAGAGGAAAACTATATACAACACACCAATATGAATTAAATATCATTAAATAAGCAATGGCATATGTGAAAGGATGCAACAAATAAAAAGTTGAAAACTCAACAGGAAGATGTAAAATGAGAGTTGATCGACCTAGAGCAATATACCCCAAAAATAAAATCATATAAAAAATGAAAACTAAATTACAGGGTTCCTAAGAGAGAATAGATACAAATGAAAGTAAGAAACATGGAGAAGAATAAATTAGCTATGAGAACAAAAAAAGAGAAAAGATCAAAGAGAAAATGATATGAAAAACATTATCTGGGCCTCCAAGCAAAACCAACAACAAATAAACAAAATCAACATTTCCAAAGGGGAAAAACATCAAGTGATGCCAAACTTCTTGACAGTAACACCAAGCAACACAACAATGGAGCAACATCTTCAAATAAGAAAGTGTGAGCCAAGGACTTTATATCTAGTCAAGCTGCCCTTAAAGTATCTAGGCTCTAGAAGAAATTTTAAACATGCCAGAACTTCAGGAGTATCGTACTTACAAGCCCTCCTTGAGTGCTTTACTAGAAGAGCTTCATCCAGCCAAACATTAACGGGGGAGGCTCCAGCTAAAGTACTGGTGGAGAGGACTTTTATAACAAAGGCCGGGGCTAGGGTAAAGAAATAGTGTGTAAATGTTACATGTTCTAATCAGAAATAAGGCAACTAAAAAATATGAGAAGATGGGACAAAGGAGGAGAATAAATTCATTGGTTGTCACAAAGGCAATTAGATGTGAATCAAAGAACATCATTTGAAGATGGTAAGCTAAATAGTAGAGGATTAGATAAGCTAAAAGGGGGCTCTAAGACAATTATGTAAAATATTATTAGTATAAATGTAACCACTATAACATACAAACCTTTCTAAACTAAAAAGAAATTTTACATTCCACATAATAAAAGAAACACTGTGAATATAGCAATATACATAACTTTATTTTTCAAAAAGAAAGACAGGAAAAATAAACTGGAAACTAATGAAAATACCTATAAGAGGTGGTTAGGAATGGGATGGAGGGATAGGCATGACAGCTAGACCTTGCTAAGGAGACTTTTTATATAGTTTTAACTTTGAACCATGTAAATGCTTCACATATTCAAAAACAGAAGAAAAAATTTCAAGTAAATTCTAAAATTGAATACAAACAAAAACAAATGACCTCATCATATCACACTGATCACATAACCATGTAGACAAAAGAGTGACTCCCATTAACTTTTGAACACTGTCCTCTGACTATACATCCTTAGTGGGCTATTATTCTAAGGACAAAGAGAACTACAAAGAAATCTTAAATTTTATTCAGCATGTTTACCATTAGTAATATTGGTATTGTAGTGCTGAAACATATACTATACAATAAAACATATAACCAAATATATTAATGTTACTCAGAACCAATATTTTCACTGTGAGAGAAAAGAGAGGCAAATATAAGAAAAAACTTTGTAACACTAAAACTTAATTTAACAAATATTGACTTGAATTCATAGCTTTTTAAAAAACTTATTTCCTAGCTCTGTCCACTGAAATGTCCTTCAAGCAAATGGAGTCCAAATTCCATTCTCCCTAAAAGGAATAGGGCTCCTTGGAGAAATAATTGATATTCCAGGTTTGGGATAGGACAAGTACAAGGTAAGGCCGGGACATCCTGTCCCTGAAACAAAGATGACCTGTAAGACCAATGTAGTCATGGCTAAGAGACACACAGGAGCCAGCTTGCAGTGACATTCACTGGCTACTGGCTCACAGATGAACATCAAAAAGAACTGTGACTGTAACTGACTATAATACATTGAGTAATTTGAAGACATAGTGATATTTAAAAAGAGGAGGGGGTCAGCTGTGTGGCATAGTGGTTAAGTTCAGCATGCTCCACTTTGGCAGCCCAGTTTGCAGGTTCAGATCCCAGGCACAGACCTACACCACTCATCAAGTCATGCTGTGGCAGCAACCCACATATGAAATACAGAAAGACTGGCAAGGATGTTAGCTCAGGGCTAATCTTCCTCAAGCAAAAAAAGAGGAGGGTTGGCAACAGATGTTAGCTCAGGGCTAATCTTCCTCAGCAAAAAAAAAAAAGAAAAGAAAAAAAAGAGGGGACATTGGGAAAAAAGAAAGGAGGGAAAATAGTCTTTAAAAAAAATAGATGAATATAGACTAATAAATGTAGAAGAAAATTTTAAAATTTTAAATTGCCATTTTGCACCTCAATGTAACAAATGATTCATTTAAGAATCATCAATTGATGCTAAAGCCATTGAATGAAAGGCTGTTAGGAAAAAGAATATTCCCATGGTGCCAAAACATTACCCTAGAGATTACTAATTACTAAGGGAAAAAAATGACCCTTACAATGGAAAGATCTAGTAGTCACCATCTTAACCAAAATTCTTATCATCATTAACAGTGAGACAATCTAATTATGTCTTCTAATGTGATACAATATAAAATCTACAAGATCACCTATGAAATATTCTTTCCAAAAACATTTAACCTGAAGAAGCTAATGAAACCTATGAACTTGACTTCCAGTTGAAAGGAAATGCAAAGAATGAAGAGAACATGTCAAAGGATATCAGATCACGGATAGGAGCCAAGTGACTTAGATTCTTCAAAAAGTCACATCATGGAAAAAAAAGCCATAGGGGTGTAGGGAAAAATCTTTCAGACTAAGAGAGAGAATCAAATACGAAATATGAACCTTGACTGAATCCTGGTTCAAAAACAAAAAACTGTAAAAAATCATTTTTGAGGCAACTGGAAATATCTGAATATGAACTTAGATGATATAATCAAATTAATTTAAATTTTCTTAAGTGTGATAATGGTTTTGAGTTTAATTAGGAAAATGTCCTTATTTTTAGGATATACATGCTGAAGTATTAAGTAAAGTGTCCTGATAAAGCTAGTATGGCAAAATGCCAATAATTGCTGAATTTGGGTGGAGAGTAAATGGGTATACCATTCTTTCAAATATTATGTTTGTGTAAAATTTTTCAAAATAAAAAGCTGGAGAACATTTAAATTTTTTTAAGTCTTTAACAATGCTTACTTTGTGAGCACATGGAGATAACCCATGAATTTTTCAAAGCTGAGCTGGCACAATATGTCATATCATGATTGAAACCATTAAAATGGCAATAAATTAGAAAAATGAAATATTCAAAACAAAACCTGGCCTATTAGGTAAATGGAGACAAATAATATTAAGAAATAGAAATTTGGAGCATTATACATATAACATCCAAAGTAAGCTTCAGGTTTTAAAATTCTAGAATTCATAGCAGTATCTTGAAACAATCATAAAATGAAACATGAACTCACCTCTGTCATGATTTTCTGTAATTCCATCATTACCCAAGAAATATTACTCTACCTTTG
Organism: Equus przewalskii; assembly: GCF_037783145.1. Classification (NCBI taxonomy): domain Eukaryota; kingdom Metazoa; phylum Chordata; class Mammalia; order Perissodactyla; family Equidae; genus Equus; species Equus przewalskii. The sequence continues at coordinate 1,152,210 of NC_091854.1, forward strand.
CTATACTATGTAGAAAATCTATTGAAGCAGCTTGCATATATTAGAAAAAGCACTTAGTATTGTAATTTTTCATTGCTGTGTTTACTATCCAAGCAGAATAAAATGGAACATAATAAAACTTTAGCTTAAAGGAGAAAACTTAAACCCTCAATTATTAGAAATCATGTTTTTGTATATGAAGTGTATTTTAAAAGAGCAAACACACACATTCACAGACTTTGTTAAAAATACACAAGTCAGGGCCGGGCCTCGTGGCAGAGTGGTTAAGTTTGCATGCTCTGCTTTGGCGGCCCGGGGTTCACTGGTTGGGATCCTGGGCACGGACCTACGCACTACTCATCAAGCCATGCTGTGGTGGCATCCCACATAGAGGAACTAGAATGACCTACAACTAGGATATACAACTATGTACTGGGGCTTTGGGGAGGGAAACAAAAAAGAAGATTGGCAATAGATGGCTCGGGGCCAATATCCTCACCAAAAAAAAAAATTCACAAGTCTGATTTAGCACATTTAACTAAGCCTCTTAAATACACTACATTTAAAATACATTTTAACAAGAGTGGATTTTCAGATGACTACCCCAAAACACTATAACAACATTCATTATTCTTTTACATCTTCAGTGAGTTCTACTTAAAAAAGGACAAAAGTGTATATCTGGGGTAAACTCTTTATTTCCAAAGGAATACCATGTTATTTGTTTTAAAGAAGTTATTTTAACAAATTAGAAATCCTAAATGAATAGGTGTAAATAAATGCATAAATGGAAAAAACTGACCAGATCCAATGGAGGACTAATACTTAACGCTAGTAAAGGATGATAGGAAATGTGGACCATCAATCAACAGTGAAGCCCTACTGTGAGCCAAAGTAACAACTGATGGCAGTTTTATTCTATTAACTTTCCTTATAATAGTGATGGTTAATGGTAATTTAAAACTAGCTGAAAATTGTATGTTAATATACAGGATACAAAAGGTTTATAAATTAATTTTAAATTTATTGTTTTTTAAAATATTCCAGCATTTAATAAAGTTGTCATTAAATATCAGAACTCAAAACTAAATGAATATTATATATGCTACTTAACACTATATCTGATTATAAATGTTTTTCTACCCTCAAGTCATATATTCAGAATCATTTGACAAAATTTCTGAAATTAAAAATGACAATGCATAAAAGTCTCTATAAACAATTGTCCTTGCTTGTGTCATCCCCATCAGTTCAGAATGTGTATAGAGATGAATGGTCACTGCGTGAGAGAGAATTTGGCCTTACCCTAAAAAATATTCTGGCCTACATCTTTAGGAGGTCCCAGCGACAGGAGTGTCTTTGTTATTCATGTGGGGCCCTCAGACCACACCTGATAATTTACGCTAACAAGATGACTCAGGATGAGCCGCTGGAGCCTGATGTCAACCAGTTCTCCAGGGAGGGACAGGTTCAACCATGTGGCCAAAGAATCAATCAATCATGCCAAGTAATGAAGCTTCAATAAAAATCTGGACAACAAAGCGTGGGTGAGCTTTCCTGGTTGGCAATACTCTGTGTACTAACATACACTGTGGCCACAGTAGATAAGACTGTCCATGACTCCACAGGGAGCGGATAACTGGAAAGGACAACAGGAGTTTGGACCCCTCCTAGACTCGGCCCTATGTGTCTCTTCCTTTGACTGGTTCTAATTTGTACCCTTTGTAATAAATGTGATAGTGAATACAATAGCTTTCAGTGAGTTCTATCTAGTGAATTATTAAACCTGAAGGTGAATTTGGGAAACCCCTGAATTTGCAGTCACCATGACATTCTCTACTACAGTAGAATTTCAAATCTTTGGGATGTGGAGGCAATTTATTTCCTCGTTGCTATTTTCTTTTCTGGAGTTTGTATGTAATCAATCCTGCTTTGAAGTAATTCTCTTTTTAAGAACAGTAAGAAAAACCATTATGACTACTAATGCTGGTCACTCTGACTCTCTTGCATAGCAGTAGCATCTATGAGAGTTCAGTTATGAGGTAGGTTTGCATAGCCCTGGGATTCAAGGATTGTGATATACTTTCAACAAAAGAGTATTCCAATACAAAAGGAATTTAAAGATTTTCAGTTAGTGCTTTTCACAAGAAGATACCAAAGAAAAGTATACATTTAAAAAGTGCTGATATTCTTATTTTAGTCATCTTTTAAAACAAAGGATTTTGTACAAAGTTACTTCAGTATTAGAAGTGGGAATAAAATCCTTTATATTGCTTATCATTTGATCTCTATGCATTGAATTGATAGTCACAATAGAAACAATTATCTTCAAATTTTAATGAAAATATATACCAATTCCTGTAATTATTTAACCTTGAGGCTAGTGAAGAGATAATTTATTTAAAACAAAACATTTTTAGTCTGTCATCATCATACAGGTAGAGAAATTATAACTAGTTTAAATAAAACCCAGTCTTTCATGCTGGAGCACAGGCTACAGAAAAGGAAGATCACACGTGATAAAGGTAGCTAGAGAGATAGGGAAAAGATTAGTGAGTCATTTTTGATATATAGAGAAGAATAATTCATGATTAAGTCAGACACAGGTGGATAGAAAATACCGGAAGAACTTACATAATTAGGAAAATAATCTATTTCCATAAACCTACCAAATAGATAATAACTGGATACCAAAAGATGACAAGGAAATTTGTCAATTAAAAAGCCATTTAACAAAAGACCAATTTATACATTCCTTTGAATTGTGTCCATAAAAAATTTAAATATACAAATCGCATTCCTAAACCCAAAAGAATCTTTCTAAACAAATGAAATACAGACATACAGACAAATTCAGATTCCAAATCATAAAAAAAATTTTTTAAGTCACAGTAAATTATAACATATAATAAGAAATAAAACAACAGAATAACAGTTAAATAAAATTGTTAGTTTCAAAAGCTCAATGATGAATCAAAGGTGCCATAATTTATTTAAATAAGTACTGATCACTAATGCTTGCATAATATACCTATTTTAATATCCTGTTAGACAGTAGATTTAAAGAGCAAACGTTGAAACAATCAAAAATTGAATTATAGTTATTCTTAAAACATCTTCATTTTTACCCATGTGTCCAAAGTTGTGAATTACAGTAATATGCTCCAGAAAAGTCAGTATTTGGTAAAGCAAGGCACATAGGACCAGATTTTTGATAAAGGTGCTTTGTCTTTGGTCCTATAATTACTTTAAATAAGCTACATATCTGGGAGATTCTTAAGATGGACTCTCAATATAGCATAAATAACTTTTATAAACGTTTTCTTATGTAAACATACATCCACATGTAATTAAATATTATAACAAAGTGTAAATAAAATGAGTGATGCTAAACTCTGTTTTTAAAAACAAACCAAAACAAAACTCAGTTAAATCACTATACAATGACATTTTAAAAGTCTAATAATTTGATGTGTAGGAAAAGTGTATTAATTCTTAAGAATGGTCAATATTACACTAAGTCTACTGAGTACAAAGTCAATTAGTTTCCTTTCAGATTCTGTCTCCTTAGAATCTAGTTTAAATATCAAACTGCCTTTCCTTCTTGAAATTGTGACAGTCAACATAAATTGATGTAAACATTTAAGTTTTGCATCTCTAAACCACATTTTCCACCATAAAAGTAACCTACAACTTCTCTAAAACCACTTATCAAAGAATTGATAACATTTTTTTGTGAAACATCCTAATCCTGCATTTCAAACTTTTCTTCCCAAATACCATATTCTTAACTTTTAATAGAACTATCAACTGGCACTCTTCTCCCATGAATTAGCATTTTTATAATGAACAAAGCAGTTAAGAGATAACAAGTAAACTTTAAAAAGTGTAAGGATTTAAATAATAAAGGAGTCATCATTATAAAAGATTGATACAATAAGGCTTTTGGAGGTCATCAAAACACACACCACACACAAGAAAATGGCATTATCTTTATATATGACATGATCTAGGATACAAGTCCACCTTCTCAAATATGATTATTTCTTTATGAATTACAAATGATAAACTATACAACCCAATCTCTAATAACATTTTCAAACCTACTAGAAAAGCAAAATATAAATTATGCCTGTCAAATAAAAGTTTGCTTTGAAAATATACTTTAGATTATTTTGTCCTTTATCACAACTCTTGATTATATTTTTATAAACTTTGTTGGGAATCTTGGAAATTGTGTTATTTTGGACACCTGAAAATGTATTATTGTTGTAATTAACATGTCTGATGTTCAGTAATTAGCTTGTATCATTTTTTGAAGTTTTAAAATAGGGACACACTAAACCTGAATTAACAATTAATTGTAAATGCACAGTGAATTAATACACCAGTACCCAACCAGTACTTCAATGTGGGCTGAACATGAATCTTTATATTCAGTCTTAAATTCTGTGCATTTTGCAGGATTTACATTTCACATAGCAGTAGGTAATAAGATATAAGTCTAAATGTTGTTACAGTCTAAAACATCATGCTCAAAAATGTGGTAAAATTATTAAACTTTACTCTAAAAGGTGGTCATTGAATATCATGTCAGGTTTCCAGAAAGTTTGCTTGGTGTCAATTTGGAATCACCAGCAAATTGATTTAAAATATTTTGTAAGTTTAAACACTTTTAAACTCTGGATGGAATAGGTTAGGACTGTGTCTTGTAGAGTCTAGGTTTGCACAGCCAGTCCTAATTAGCCAAGAGTACCCAACAGTTTGAAACACAGTATTTTTTGAGCCAAATTCTGTTTAACAAAATTCATTAGAACTATATAAAAATATTTATTTTGTACAGTTTTCATACTAGTAGAACAGGAGACTTTTAAAAATATATAAAGTAGGAATGAAATAAAGTAAAATACTTCTTATACACAATAGGTAATTCTGTCTCTAGTCAATAATTAAATCCATATTCCAATTTTAGAAATTATTTTTGCCCAATAATTCATTTTATCTTTTCTCTCCCTTGAACCAATTTATTAAATAATTTATGTAATTTGCAACCTTAAAACTCCAGTGCTAATCAAAGCAGAAAAGAACCACTATTTTAAAGCAAAGTAGTGAGTGGCTCCTTCCCAGCAGCTCTTGCAGGGCCACACAGAGGGGACTCGGAAGTCTGCGTCTCTCCCAGACATGTGATCAGAGAATTCCTGGGGATGGGGGGTTTATGAGAGGCCTAAAGTTCTTCTGAGCAGTCTTGAATTTACAATTATAGTGCCATTCAAAATAATGTAATATCATGATAATCTGGAATGTCTCCAGGAAAAGTCATTTTGGTCTCAATTCATTGACATCTGTACTACTATTTTTCTGATTGTTGTTTTTGTCAACAGTTGTAGATTAAAGGAAGCTTTTACAAATCAATGAGTGAAACATTCATTGAAAAATGTTCTAGTTGTATACTGTATATGCTTTAATAGTTCAAAATTCTCCAAAGGGAGATATTAGACAATAATTATTATTTTGTTTTAAATTATTAAATGAGTATTTAATCCCTTTAAATTACATTTTAAAACTTTAATGGAAATTAACATACAGAAATTTAATTTAAAGTAACATAAGGATTCATCTGATTTACACAGAAAAGAAATGCAATTAAGAAATTAAGGACAAAACTGCATTCTTGTAAAAGTCACTGGCTACTGTCTAGCACAGGAGCAACTGGATTGCTGTCAGCAGTTTCGAAGCACTAAAAGATCTTAAAATGTAGATGGAGAAATAGATTGTGTATTTCTCTACACTATATTTAAATTTGAATTTTATTCTCTGAGAAATCAAACCCAGAACATTACTTTATCAATTTTTATGTCGCTGAACAAATAACATTTAGCAATCCTTTGTATAAATATAAAAATCTCAGATACATGAAAATGTTTTTCAAATCATACTTCTATTTCTTCACAGCTTTATAGGTAATTATAATTTTCAAACTTTGAATATTCCATGTGATTTGATATATCTGTACAAGAAGAGTAAGATAAAAACATTTTATAAGATTAAATAGATCTAATTTGCAAAAATTGATATCTGACATTTGTGTGCTCTTGCAAAGAGTGCATAGGATAATTCTGCAGCAATCAAAAAGGTAAAATCTTTTAAAACTCAGATTTCAAGTTTCCTCCAATACGTATTCTAATCCCTGGAAATACTTTCAAGTTTTGATTTCTAGATGCAATAGGTATTTTCTTACATATACATATATTTTATCCTTAAAACTTTTATATTTCAAACTGTTTGAGCAATATGATCAGATTCAGCATAACGTTATCTTCTTAGAATCTGTAGAAGTCCTCTGTGCAAGATTAATGTTGAGATTTCTAGTGCACCATTATGAAAAACCAGTTAAAGATAGTATACGACTATGCTTTAGTGGGATTTCCTGCAGGTTTGGGATCATAACCATATAGGAAAGTAGCCGCTATTACAAGGATGGCTCCAAGGAAAAAGACACTGAATGGATGAAGAAAAAATGAAAAAGAGAAAATTAGATAAAAGAAAAACAAGTTATTTCTATTTCTTTACCATAAGAACAATTATGACTTGGGAAAAAATATTCCAATAATATGGCTAACAAATATGAGTATTTACTACATTCCAGGTATTCAGCTAAGTGTTTTACATTCATTATCTCATTTAGTTCTCACCACAACCCTATGAAGAAGTATGAGTATTGTCCTCATTTTGTTATATATGAGGAAATTGAGGTTTAGAGAATTTAAGTAACTTTCTTAAAGTCCCACAACTTTAAGTGGAAGATGGGATTCAAATCCAGGTATGTTTTACTCTGGAGTCAAGACTCCACTTTCATCCACTGCACTATATTGTCTCCCAAAGCAGAGATGTTTTAAATGTTGTATTTCATGTTAATATGTCTTTTGCCTGTAATACACTGAATAATAAAAGATCTCAATTTTTTTAAATATTTAAAAATATAAAAGGAAAGCTGCATTATTTTCAAACCAGCGTAAAGTTCTGTTTAAAATCCAAGGTAGTAACAAGCAAAACCAATTTTTATAGGATGGTTTACAAAAGGAAATTAGACAAAATGCTGGGAGACTTTGGTTTCTTTCTTTTATCTATCCACAGATATAATACTCCTTTCTGTAAACTGGAAATGAACTTAAACTGGAACTTAAACTGGATGTAAACTGGAATACCAATCTTAACTTTTAACGCATATTCTTCAAAGTGCTGTTCCACGAACATGAATTAGTCTCGGTTTTAAAGTTTCTATTAACAGTTCAGTGACTTCCTTGCTTTAAAATAACACATCTGTTCTATAAAGGAAAAAGATCACTAATCCTTATTATGACATAAAGGGCCCTTCCTAATGTGGTCCCTCCAGTCTCACCTCTCACACTCCACCCCACCCAATCTGCAATTCAGTCACTCTAGTCAGTGAACATAACACGCCTTTCAGGACAGCGTAGATGCTATTCCTCTGCCTGTAATGCCCTTTCTCCCAAGAAAACTGCTTATTCATAACAACTCAGGTGTAATGTTTCCAAGATTCACTCCCCTAGGCAGAGTTACTCTACGATAATAGTTATCACACTGTATTAAAAAATGCATTATTTACATGTCTGTTTCCCTGCTCAACCATGTGCTCCTCATTAATCAGTATACCCACAGAGCCTAGCATATATAGAGGGCTCAAGCATTATCTGTTATGATAAATATCTAGTGTTGACTTGATGCAAACGGGCAACTTTTCAAAAGCCTTGGGTGCAAGTATACCTATAAGATTAAGACAACACAAACTTCCTATAATGTATCTTGAAGAAAATTACTACCAAAGGAATATTTGGTAATTATTTAGGCTTTGGATAAACTTTGTCAGTCATTATGACCTTTTCTTAGCTTTCCAGAACTCTGGAATTTCACAGAATCACATGCTTATCTGAAAAGTTGTCTGATCCAACTTTCTACCCTCTGTAGGAATCCATTCTCTGATATCTCTAACAGGATCTACTTGAATACCCAATAATGTCAGGAAATTCCTGCTTCTCAAGCCAGCTATTTTCAGATGGTTTTGGGAGAAGAAATTTTGTTAGCAAAAAAAACTATCAGAATTTAATGATTATTTTGAGTATTTGAGCCCCCTCTTTCGAATGGAAATACTTGTATATATACTCCCATTGCTGCACTGATTGTACTGTTATAATTTATTTACTCATATGTCTCTCTAAACATTGTGACTTCTTTGAAGGCAGGAAACCATATCTTATTCATGCATTCGTGTTTTTCCAGGATCTAGTACAGTGACAGGTAGACACATAGTGGACACAATAACTTTTTGATAAAAGAATAAGCAAGCCTAAATGCAAGGATGGTAATACCAATAAGCAAAATAATGAGCACAGGAAAAATAGCAAAGAGAATATTGGTGATATGATAGCAGTAGAGATGTCTGGCAGTTAGTTGAAAATAGGGATCTAGAGTTAAGGTGAAACTGGGACTTATCTTCATAGAGAAGACAGATAAGACATGGCAATGGATGAGATGAACAAGTGAGTAAGCAGGGATTGACAGGTTACCAAAGGAACAATCAATCAGAAAGGCAGGTACAGGGGTACTACTTCTGAGAAACTGAAAAACAGTTTCAAGAGGTGAAATGGGGATAACAAAAGAAAATATATTATTGCATTTAGAATACAGGTCACTGGATTTATTGCTTGAAAGATGTTCTTCACAAAAGACTACGTAAAGATAGAGGGCTTAGTTATCTATTTTAGGAAAAATGATCCATCTCCTGCATCTGTCTTGATGTTCTATACATATTCTCAAAATGCTCATTCATTCATTCATTCCATAACAACAGTAGCATTGTCTTTTCTCTTTTTATCTTCATCCCAACACACCTTACATGCTCCTTCAGATGCATGGATTTATATGCAGGTGTATATCTTATTGACAAACTACTACTCTTTTGTCCCTCTACTGGTTTACTTTTTCATTTACTTGTTTATTTTCTGCATGATTCAAAGATTTAAAGTTAACACCTTTGGCCTTATATGAAGTTTTACTTTTTTTGAAAAAGGAATGCCGTTTTAAGTGTACCCTAAAAATCTGCAAGTTCCAAACATTCTCAAGTACTATTAAAGCACATAATTTCCCCATTTAATGAACAGGGAATAAAGCATTCTTAAGACATAGGTGCTAATTGTCTCACTAGGTAATTCATTCCCATACCAAGCTAAAAACAAATAGTTTCACATTAATGCCTCAGAAAAATTAAAGATCTCAACATTCATGTCCCAGACTTACTGTCCACGTTACTAGAGAAGAATCAAACCATCAATGGCCAATATAGAAATGTAAAGAGCATATTATATTTTTACCCCGCCAAATTTCATCCATAATCTTATCTCACTAACTCTCAATAATGCAAATGAATTTTACTAGCTGTATTAAAATTTTAAGGTCTTGAACATTCATTCAAGAAACATACTGAGTACCTGTTACGTGCCAAGCTGAGGCCGTTTATTTATCAGATGGTGATAAGTTTTCTGAAGAAAGGAGGAAAGAATGTTGCAATATTGAGGGGTGTTCTTTTACTTAGAGAGGTCTCTTGACAAAGAGACACTTGAGCGAAGACCTGAGGATGTGAGGGAGTATGCCATATGAATATATGTAAGGGATGAGTACTCCAAGATGACTAAAGGACAAGTCAAAGCCCATAGCAAAGAGGTTACTGTAGCTAAAAAAAAAAAAGTGAACAAGAGGAAAGTAATATCAGATGAGAACAGAAAGGTAGTTGAGGGCCAAATCAAATGGGCCATTGATGATGACAACTTTTCAGTGACATGGGAAGCAATTAGAGGGTTTTTGAGCGGAGTAGTGATATGATGTGATTTACACTGAAGAGAATCATTCTGGTTGCGGAGTGGAGAAAACGGTGGGGGGGGGCGGGCAGAGGAGAAGAGAAGAAGCAAGGAGACAAGTCAGGAGACTATTTCCTTAATCTTGATGATACGTGAGCGTGCTTTTGTTACCACAGGCCCTCCAGGACCAGTTCCACTGACTCCATCTCTCATCAACAGAGTGATTAAGAATTGCCTTGCAGAAAATCTGCAAAGTCACGAAGCCAAGGCGTGTGCAAAAAAAGAAATCATGACCTGAAACAAACTCGGAATCAAAGATGATCCCTCCCACAGAATCCAAAGACTGGGACACAACCAGAGCTTGAAGGTAGGACTCTTATCAGAAGTGAGGGGTCCCTCTTTCAGGAAGATCCAGTATTAAAATTCCTTCCCCATCTCATCAAAAATGTTTAGAACCCCATCATAAATGTTTAGAACCCTGTCATAAATGTTTAAGACCTTACCATAAATGCTTGAAGCCCACCAATCAAAACCTGTCCCACCAGCACCTCTGTGTGACAGCCAGTTCTCCATAACATCTTAAATTTTGCCCCAAATCCTGAACCAGGGAGACAGATCTGAGGGCACACGCCCCCTGTCTCCCTGCAGATTGATCTCACAGAATAAAAGCTGACTTCTCCCCGAAGGCTGGCGCCATAATTAACTGGCTTGTTTATGCACATCAGGCAGAGAGCCCCAATTTTGTGCAGTAACACTTTGGACCAGGGTAGTAGCAGTAGAGGTTGTGACAAATGGTCAGAATCTGGAGTTATTAAAAAGGAAGAGTTGCCAGGCTTTGTTTTCGGATTAGAATGACATGTGAGAGGAAAGAGAAGCTGATGACCTTATTTCTTCACTCAGAAAATTAAAAATTTCCATACATTTTAACTTATTTTTGTAAATCTATTTATATCCATATCTATAGACTCTGCCCCCTCTTAGGTTACTGTGGATAAACTGTGTTCCTATCTAAGTCAAGAAGGATTTTGGCTTAAGCAACTGGAAGAATGGAGGTGCTGCCATTTGCTAAATTGGGAAACCCTGACAGAGAGAAGGAATGAGTTATTTATTCAAGTGAAAATGTCAAATACACAATTAGATATATAAGCCTGAAATTCAAATTTAAATTTGAGAATTATTAGCATATAGATGGTGTTGAAAGCCATGAGAATAGAGATCACCCAGGGAGTGACTGCAGATAAAAAAGGTCCAAGAATATATCCTTGGGAGACTCCAAAGTTTAGAGGATGAGAAGATGAGAAGGAGGGTGAAGATGGAGGAAAACCAATAATGGTGTCCTGGAATCCATTAAAATACAATCTCATTACTCTGGGATTATAAACTAATAATTGTTAAAAAAAATAATAATAGGACCTTTAATACCATCTCTAATGGGTATTTATTACACTTCATTCATCTTGACTCTGTCCTGCCTCACCCATCATTCCTTTTGCAATTCTTTTCCAAACTACTCTTTTTTCTGCCACCACCTAATAGAATTTTCTCATGAGCCAAGTCCTCTATATAAACTATTCTCTTCACGAATGTCATCCATTCTCCTGGCTTTAGCTATATAAAGTCTGCATTTAAAAAGTCATTATATAACTTATTTTATGACTTTATATGACATTAACTTTTTAAATACCATTTTTAACTTTGGGGGTAAAAAAACCATTCAGATCTGCAGGGAAAATTCTGGCCAGCCAAATTAGCATAAAAAACTTTCCAGTGGAAGATTTTCTTTCATGCATTTAATTTGAAACATCCTTTAAAAGATAGTTAAATGGATCTTTTACAATATTTCCATGATTCTTCAACAGTTGTAATAGTACAAAATTTTTCAGATCAGATCTTATGAAGAATTCATCTTTTTCTTACGTACTTTTGGAAATTTAAAGAAATAGAAAAGAATTTATTACCTGGTTGGCACAAAATCTTGTAGCCAAAAATAGGATATCAGTGTTGATAATATTATGGATAAAGAGGTTGCAAATCCCTTTAAAATATTATCTGCATACTTAATAACAGCAGCTATTACAAGGCCTCCAAGTGCCTGCAAAAGTTTTAAAAGATTATTTTAAAAAACAAACATATAAAACTGCTTTTCAAAACAATCTCATTACTTAATGAAGTTTTAGGCTTTTGTCCTAGACATTTAATCTCATTATAGTGATTTTTATTAAACATCTCATAATCAATAGACTTCGGGGTTTTGTTCAATAGCCCTCTTATTTCAAAAGGTATCTGATGATGTAACTACCAGCATAATCTGCAGTTGTTATGATGGAGCTTGCCCATCTTACGAATAAAACATCCATCCTCATCCAACTTAGTAATTAAACATCCCTTGTTAGGACAAATGTGGGAAGACTGGTCACTCTGATTAGTGAAGTATTTTTACTTTAGAGTAAAAATAAAGTACAACTTGAAAGTTATTTTACTAGTCTTTCCAGAGCCTCCTAATTGGCTTTCTTCCTTTAGTCTCTCCCCATTCAAATCCACCTATCATTGCTGTCAGATTACTCTTCCTAAAGCACAATTTTTTTTTCTAAAGCATAATTTTAATCATTCTCTTTCTTTAAGAGTGTAGAAAGAACTTTCTATCAAATCCCTCTCAAATTCCAAATAGTGGTTACCTAAATAATGAGGTTTTACCATAACTCACAAATTTTCTACAAACCCTACTTATCAGCTCCCAAATCTGGGTTACTTACCTTAACAACTTTCACTGCACCTCTTCAAATGACAGAAGCTTTATTAGGGAAAGTCATGAATTAAGTCAATTGAGCTCACTACAATTGATGTTTGAGTCCAGTATTTCTTGGCAATGTTCTCACTCATCTATTTATGCCCTGTTGAGTCCCTCACACCAACTATACCAAACCTTTTCTATTCTACTCAAGTCTTCAGCCCCATCTTAAGGGAAGAGGGCTTCCCTCTGACAGGATAAAGGCCATCATACATAGACTTTCCTGACTTACCCTAACTCTACTTCAAATTTTCTCTGAAATGTCACTTATCCTTGTCTCCTTTTCTCCTGTCTTAAAAATGAGGGGTATCCTTCCTGCTTTCAAAACACAACTATCCTTTGCCACCTTCACTCATCTTCCCTAAGGGACCTTATCCCTTATAGACTCAAATACTTCTAGAGAAAGGCTTTGTGGAGGCAGTGACTTGCGTCTTCATTTTTATATCCTCCAGAGTACTGAATAAGCATTTTTTGAAGATGAAATTACTCAACTCTTGAACGATTTCAAGTTATAAACTGAGATAATTTGACAGGAATATTCCAATATGTAATTAAAATATGAGGCTATAAACTGTTACAGATTTAAATATCTAGATCTGCCTCTACAAAAAAAAAAAAAAAGTCTCACTGTTAGGCTGACCACAGACTTCCTGTACAATGATAAGAATTGTAGAGAAGTCAAAAGTTATTTGCCCTCAGCTTCAACTCTTTTATTCTTAAACTTGCATTTTCATTATGTTAAATTTAAATACCACAAAGTTCATTCATGGCTTCTTTTCAAAGTAAGTTTTCATTATGGCATTAAGATCAGTTCTATTTTAATTTCCCTGAATAAACTAAATATAATGAGAGCACTAACAGGAGGGATCTTTTTTCCTCGCATCAGTACATCAGTAGCTACTTTGATTCTATTAAAACGAAGTTTATTAGCATTAAATATAAGATTTTAAATGCTTTACCTGAAGAACAACAACTATCCAGGTCAGTCGGTTATATCCCTGAAAAAATCCATCCTTTGATACCAGTTCTCCATCATAAATGTATACACCCATTAATCCAAATATACTCCCAAAGAAACCTAAAAAAAATGTCTACGTCACATGTGATTTAGTTTGGAGGGATACTTTTCCATTGACATTCCAAATAATTTTATACTTAACTTTTCCTTTTTGATAAAATTTGACAACTTTAAAATATTTTTACTTGGATATTTATATAAACAAATGTTTACTTAGTACTATATTATGACTGTAAGACAAAGATATGAGAATATAAAGAAGAACAGAGACTATCAACTTTGGAGCACTAAACAATACAATGCATATGTTACATGACTATATGGCTGTCCCATTCAAATATCTGTAAAAAGCACACTTTTGGCCTATTTCATTGTATCTTGTATCTTCCTATTGCTAGACCTAGATTTTCATATAGTCACATTCATACATGCAGACAGCAGACATACAAGTCAGGTATGTGGGACAGCATTTTTCCTTATTAATAAGTTTTCAAAGTACAGTAAGTAATATCCAAAAACTCTGAACTAAGAAATAGTCATAGGCGACATCAGAATCTGTCATTACTGAAGTCTCACTGTTAGGAAAAGTTGACTCAGTGAGAGTAGAAACTATGTCTCATTCATTGCCGAATCGTTTACCTCTACCACAGAGCTTATCACATGACTACCGTGTCTGAGAGTTCCAGGAGCAATCCTAAACTATGAATAAAGAAATTGATGCCTAGGGCCAACTCTGGTGGCCTAGTGGTTAAGTTCGCTTCAGGGGGCCCGGGTTCAGTTCCTGGATGAAGGCCTATAGCACTCATCAGTGGCCATGCTGTGGCGGTGGCTCATACACAAAGAGGGAGGTTGGCAATAGATGTTAGCTCAGGGTAAATCTTCCTCAGCAAAAAAAAGAAAGAAAGAAAGAAAGAAATAGATGCCTACAGAGGCCACCTCCTCAGGGTAGTCTCTGGTAAGATATAGCGAAAGAGTGCAGGGTGAAGCATTTTTTTATAAAACCATAACTAATCAAAAGTATTCCATGATGGAAAGGAACTAAAAGGGATGTGAAATGTTCCTTCTAAAATTTTATTTATGCCAACTCTATCATTTTAATATGCCTAGGTTTGAACATGAAAATAATACTGGCATAATACAAAATTACAAAAATAAACATTTCCAGAGGTATTAGGTTTTTTTAATTATAAAAATAACACGATAATTACAAAAAAAATGTATATAGTCCAGAAGGGTACATACATGTCAGTATATACAGATCTACTGTATTCTTTCTATCACTTGCATAATTTTCCATTCTATACACAGTAATATAATAATAATAATATGAAATAGGTATATAACACCTTGTGCAACAAATTGTTCTGCTTTATGTATGTTAATTCACAACAACTCTAGGAGGTAGATACTTTTATGCTTGTTTTATAGGTGAAGAAACTAAAGCATAGAGAGGATAAATAAACTTGCCTAAACTTACACTGCTTGTTAGTGATGAACTCAGGATTTTAATCCAGGCAGAGTGGTTCTGGAGCCCACGATCTTAACCACTACCCTATTTAATCATATTGATAATTTATTCAGCCAGTCTTCTAAATGTTTTCAATTTTTTACAACTGTAACCAATGATGAAATGAATAACCTTGGACATTTATCTTTGTGCTCTTATACAAGTATATCTGTAGGATAAATTATTATCCAGATGTGGAATTTTTGCATCAACATCTTTATTTATTTAAAATTTTCTTAAACATTCCCGAACTGAGATCCAATAAGGTTATATCAATCTATACTCCTAGCAACCATAGGTAATAAGAGTTCCTGTTTCTCCACTCTCTGGCTAACACTGGGTCTTATTAATTTGCTAATCTTTGACAGTTTGATGTTAGAAAAATGCTATTACATTGTTTTAATTTCTGTTTTTGTAACTTTTAGCTATCTATTACTTACGGATCCTTCTCAAAACTTGAGTCAGCTTACCATTAAATTGTGCTATGAGGTCAAACCAAAGAATAAGAACTACATGAAGTACCATAGAATCATGAATTCTGATCTTTCATTTTTATCTATAATTCAAGAAAATTTTGGGCAACTCACACAAACCTTGAATATTTCTTTCTTTTCTTATATTTGCATATTTATATAAATAGCTAATATTAGTGCTTACTATATGCAAGGCACTTTATTCTAAACACTTTAGACATATCCTGTTTAATTCTCATGGCAACATATGAAGTAAATACCATAAGTAAGTACACTTTATGATGAGGAATGTGAAGCAGAGGAAGTTTAAGCAATGTGCCTAAGGTCAACAGGTGGTAAGTGATGAAATCAGGATTTGAGTGGTCTAACTACAAAACCAAGTGTTCTTAACCACTATGCTATAGATACACTCTTTCTGAAATGGTGAATTATATTGGTTAATGCTTTTCCAGCCTGTGAACTGCCTTCTAGATAAACTGAACAAAAAGAAGCTAATTTAATTTTATCTATAAAAATATTTAGCTTGAGAGTTCTTAAAAAAAAAAAAAACCTTAACACATTTTTATCAATTTTGCAGAGAAATTTAAGGACATCCTAGGTGATAAAACGAAGGTTCAGTTTGTTTGTTATCACATTACTTTGAAACAGCTGGAAGGATGGACATTAATCAAATTTGGAAGGTTTGTTTGGTATGGTCTGACTTAAAATACAGGTCATTAGTAGTAAAGAGACTTCACTGTGTAGGGCCTGGGATGGGCCTGTTATGACTGCTATCAAGAGGGACATGGTATACCTATTAAGTTGATGTGGACACAAAAGAACAGTGGTTTCAAGGATGAGCTCCAAAGTCACAAGGACAGAGGCTTAAAATACAATGTGTTGATTTGCAATTGAGCTGCTTCTCACATGTAGCATCTTCCAAAATGAGTATATGAGAGGAACAGTAAATGCTACAATCTTTGTATGAGGAATTCAGTGTTAGAATACTATACATAAATAGTTTAAATATTCGTTCAAAGGCAATCTCTCAATATGTGGGATTTTTTTCCTGTTAAACTATTTACTTTCAGTTATAAAAATGCTATAGTATTTAAAAGCTAAAACATAACATTTTGAAATAAAAAGGCATATTAAAATTTTAAAACTGAGATGAAAGATTCATCATTTCAAACTTCGTCCATTTAAGGTTTTTTTCTCAGCTTTATTGAGGTATAATTGACAAAATTGTAAGATATTTAAAATGTACATTGTGGTGATTTGATATGCAACATGGTGACTACAGTTGATAACACTGTATTATATAATTGGAATTTGCTAAGTATCTTAATCTTCTTTTCCAAGAGGAAAATATGTAAGTTACTTGCAACATCTTCTAGGGAAAAAACGTAGCAACCAAGGATAAAGTTACTAAGGCTCCAAATGGTGTGTACAGAAACAGGTTATATACACCCTTATGTCACAGACCTAAAATTCCACAATCTTGAATGAAAGGCATTCATTTAAAATACAATTTTTTAAAAGGAAAAAACCTTGCCAGATATTTGGATCAAGAGCAGATTTTATGAAAGACACACTTATTTAAAGATATATAGAAATCTTAATATATAATAATATAATCTTTAAAAATAATACTAGAAAACATTTAAAACTTACCAAGTTGAATGTTTCTTATCCACACTGATTGTTTGGTTTCTTTTAAGATTTTCTCAAAGTAAACCCCAGCAAAGCCACTTGAAAAACATGCTGTGAGAACTGCCATGAGGCCTACAAATTGAGAGCCAGCTGAAAGTTCCTTAGAATCAAGCTCTTGAGAGTCTGAGGGCCACTGAACAAAAAGAAAAACAAAATTGAAGTTTAAGTCCTATAATTTTACAAAGTGCATATTTAAAGCTCACTCTTAGACCTTAAGATAAAAATGTAACCAATACCATTCTTGGGGATTGCAGAGGAGAGCTTTTGAAAGAAAACCTTACAATCATTTTACTTTTTTTCCCAACAGTGCTATTACTGTTACAATTTATAATTTCAAAAAATACCCTAAAAAAGAGAAAGAAAATGAATAAATGCACAGATGCACAAAATAGCCTCTAGAGGCAGATCAGCTGTAAAAATTCAGAGTGTGAAGCGCCAGAGCAGCAAAAATGAGTCTGGAGCTGTTCGTTTATTACAGAAGAACCATATGGTATCAAGCTAAGCATTCTGGATTTTGTCCTATACATTAGTGTTCCTGAAACTTCAATTATTTGCCTTTATGGTTTTTGTCAAATCCATGTTCTACTTGAATTATTAATTACTTGATACTTTAATTTAAAATACTTCACTTTTAAAGTTTTAATATCTACTTTAGCTTATCTTCAAGCAATATCTATGAAAATATGGGTTTGTAACACCCATTTAAAATAAATAACCATTAAAAATATCTATTCAAGATATACATACCACACTCTGGGGAAAGTGTGGTGGCCTCTGAATGGCAGGAAATTGACATGATTGGATTTGTCTTTAGATAGACCAAGGTGATGAGTAAGTAGGGGCTGAATGGGGGGAAGGGTAAGGCTAAAAAGTGGGGAAAAAAAAGTCAGGAGGCAAAAGATCATGTAAGAAACAAAGAGGTCATGAACTGGGGAAATGAGAGTAGAGACAGATGACAAGGACAAAATCAAGAAGAATTAGAAAGGAGAATCAGTAAGGTCTTAGAGATTGACCGGATGTACAGGCAGAAGGAAGAGTCTAGGACAACTCCCAGGCTGAGTAAATAACGACTAGAAAGAACAGAAATAAGAACAGGTTTGGTGGGAAAAGGTAAAGTTTAGTTTTGGATATGCTGAGTTTATAAAGTTTATTGAACAACCAAGCAAAGACGTCCAACAGGCTTTTAGAAATACAAATCTGAAACTACAGGTGATAACCAGAGCTAATGACATAGATCAAGAAGCTATCAGCATATGTGTCAATAAAAACCTCCAGAATGGATGAAATCTCCAAAAATAAGGACATAATTTAAGAGAAATAACAAGCCTACCAGCAATCCCAATATCTAAAGGGAGTATCAAGGAAGAAGACCCCAGGAGGGAAACCAAATAAGGAATCACTAGAAAGATGTGAGAAGAACCAGGAAAGAACGATATCAGGAAAGCTGATAGGCAATAAGGGATTCATTACTCTCAAATGCCCCAGGTCTCCAGTAAAAATCAGCTTTGTTTTACACGCTCTTACTTCCCTAACTAGATTATTCATTTATTTATGTCAGACAATTTGATTTTTATTTATTTCTTTGTATCACTTACAGTCCCAATGTAGTATCTTACTCAAAGGAAACCATCAAAAAACTTATCAGTTGGGAGAATAAGCATTTATTTGCTTCAACAAATGATAGAACCATATTCTTCATGCACAATAAATAAGGTTTTGAAAGTGTGATAAAATGAAAGGTATACTTATCTTGAATAGTTACCTGTACAAAAGCAACTCCTGTCATCAAAATTACTAAGGAGAGCCACTGGTACACACCTAATTTTTTACTAAGCATAGACACAGAAAATAATGCCGTCGTAAGAATTTTCAACTGATATGTGACCTGAAAAAGAAAACAGCTAATATTATTAGTGTTTGCTTGTTTGTTTGTTTCTTAGAAGGACTACTAGAAATGTATTGTAAGTACCTGATAAGTAGCCGCATCTAGATTTGACAGTGCCACATAGAGTAAATTATTCTGAAGAGTATATATCCCTGATGGAATAGCAAGTTTAAGCGTTTCCATGGGTTTATTAAGAATTTCATCATGTAGTATTCGATTCAGTGCTCTTAGACTACATTCTAGAAGAAATACGAAATGGGCAAAATCAGTAATTAAATAACTCTAAATAAGTTACATACCTTATTTCAAGGGCTCAGTTTTCTCACCTGTAAAAGAAGGAATTTCAGCTACATGTTAAGATACTTTTTGGTCTAAAATATACCTTTACAATGATGCTAATATTTCAAATGTTAAATATTAAAAGGTAACATATTAAGAAGAGCATTATCCTTATATTCTTTCATCGGGAAACACAATCAAATTATGTGTATATATTTACATATATGTATTTATGATGAAAAAATCTCAAAGTATTAATTTGTCAACCAAGCATTCTTACTTTATCATAGCAATATTATAAAACCTTGTATTTTGTGCATTCCATTTTCTCATCAGTCATTTGATGCCAATTAATAATTGTGAAAACTTTTAATCATAAAAAGAAGGTAAATCAGTTAGGGAGTAGGTTTGGCTGCAAACAGAAAACCCAACCAACACTGGCTCATACCCCATAGGGATTTGTCTCACATATCATGAGTCCAGGTCCAAAGCTACTGCAGCAGCTCAGTGATGACATTAAGTACCTAAGCTCTCTCTCTATATATATAATCGCTTTTTCCTTCATGCTTTTCACCTATTGTCTACATGATTAGTGCAACAAGGTCACCAAATGACTGCTGTACCTCTGGTTCTTCTTTTAGGCAGCAAGAAAGAAGAGGAGAAAACAGTGGTCTAGCAGGCATCTTCTTCACTCTCATTGACCAGGATTGTGTGGCATAGCTACCCCCTGCTGCAAGGGAGCTATGCAAGCTCCACATTAGAGACAAGAAAGGGAAACAGGAGTTGGAAATGGACTTTGAGCTAGCCAACCTACAATATCAATCACGAAAAATGTCTAAAGAACTTTAAGAGATACATAAACCACTAGAAAAAGGATAAATTCTAAGGAACTCTACCACTTTAGCAACAATGACACTTTACAGATGAATTTTTCTACCAAAATAAACCTTGAAAACTTTGATTATGACAACTTTTTTAAAATGAAAAAAACTTTAAAGATTGCTACTTTATATTCATTCTTTCCTCAACGTAAAATAATGTCAAAAAATTATGTAAGTAAAATAAAAATTACCAAAAGAGCTTTTCTTAGTTTTAGCAGGAAAAAAATCTAAAATATTACTTATTTTTTAAATTAAATTTTTAAATAATTAATGCCATCACATATTGTTCTCATCAGCAGTTTAGGGAAAGTCTTGTTCCACGTTCCTGTCAGTTCCTGGTATTGTTAGACACTCTATTTTTGCCAATGTGAGCATAGCGAAATTGAGTCTCGTGGTTTTAATTTGATTTCTCTGATTACTAATGAAGCCAAGCATCTCTTTACATATTTATTGGCTATTCAGGTTTCCTCTTCTGTAAACTGCCTGTTTATATCTTTTGTCCTCTTTTCTATTGCATTGCTTCTCTGTTTCTTATTGCGTTGTATGAGTTTTTTTGTACATTCTGGATATTAATTATTGGTGCTTCCATGTGATATAACTATATTCTCTCAGTCTGTGGCTTGTCTTCTCATTTGGTTTAATATACAGACGTTTTTCATTTTAATGTACCCCAAACTATTTTTTCCTTCACAGTTTATTTGTGGTTTTTTCTGCATCTTGTCTGAAATCATTCATGGTACCAAAGATAAGGTTTTGCCTTTTAAATATCAGTCTTTAATCCACCTGGAATTTATTTTTGTGCATGATATGTCTACTTGTGCTTTGGTTCACTGAAAGTTGATTTTATCACCTCTCTCCATAATGCCAACCACTCAATGTCAAAGATACCTTTGGCTCCACAATGCTAAATGAGTGGATACTTCCATTCATCTAGAATGGAAGCAGCAAAAACACTACTTTCTCAGCTTGCCTACATTTTTCCTACATTTTTATAGGTTTTTTTCTATCTTGCTGGTAACTCCTTTGGTCTTCTTTTCTTATTCCTCCTTCTTAGTATGACCTCTAAATGTTGAGAATGCTACAGTTTAGTCTTTGGTCTTCTCTTTTCAGTATATACTAGGTTATCTCATCCAATCCTTGATTTTAAAGTAATACATAAGCTGACAAATCCTTGAGCTCCATATTCACCTATTCTACTATTTGACACGTCAATCTGAATGCCTTACAGGCATCTCAAATGTAACGTGGACCAAAGAGAAGCTTTAATTTTCCCCCAAATCTATCTTCCATACATCATTCATTGTACACCTATTCACCCAGTAATTTAATCTAAAAACCTAGGAATTATTCCACAAACTGAATTCCTCCATACATCATTCATTGTACACCTATTCACCCAGTAATTTAATCTAAAAACCTAGGAATTATTCCACAAACTGAATTCCTCCTGTGCCTGGACCTTCACACACCTAATCTACTAGCAAGTTGCATCAGCTGTAGCTTAAAAAAACATCTCAGAAACATCCTCTCTTCTCTAACAACCTAGTTTAAGCCACTATCATCTTCTTGCTGGACTAGTGCACTAGCTTCCCTACACTTCTGGAAGCAGCTGCACCTATTCTTGCACATCCTCCTCTGTCAATACAGCTGCCAGGCTGGTCTTTTTGAGTGCAAAACAGACCATATTATAAACATTTAAATTATTTCCCTTTGCTTTGACAAGGAAATTCATAGCCTTCAAAGCTATCCTGCATTGTCTATTTTCTGAAACCAATTCAATTTCTCTTTGATCCATTCTCTTCCCATATAAGTATGTTCCAGCCACACTGGCCACCATGATAGTTTCAAAAGTATACCAAAGTTACAAACAACCCAATTCAAAAATGGGCAACAAACTTAAATAGATATTTCTCTAAAGATAGACAAATGGCCAATAAGCACATGAAAAGACGCTCCACATTATTATTCATCAGGGAAATGCAAATCAAAACCACAATGAGATACTACTTCACACCTACTAGAATGGCTATAATAAAAAAAAAAGAAAAACCCATAAAATAACAAGTGTTAGAGAGGATGTGGATAAATTGGAACTCTTATACATTGCTGGTGGGAATGTAAAATGGTGCAGTTGCTGTGGAAAACAGTTTGGCTGTTCTTCAAAATGTTAAACATAGAATTACCATATGACCCAACAATTCCACTCTGAAGTAAATACTCAAAAGAAATGAAAGCAGGGACTTGAACAGAGACTTGTACATCTATTGCAGCATTAGTCACAGTAGCCAAGAGGTGGAAACAATTCAAATGTCCATCAATACGTGAATGGATAAAATGTTATACACACATACACACACAATGGAATGTTATTTAGCCATAAAAAGCAAGAGTTCTGATACATATTACAATACAGACAAACCTTGAAAACATTATGCCAAGTCAAATAAACCAGACATAAAAAGACAAACATTTATGATTCTGCTTAGATGAACTATCTAGAATAGGCCAATTCATAGAGATAGAAAGTAGATTAGAGGTTTGCAGGGGCTGAGGGTAAAGAAGAACAGAGAGTTATTGTTTAATGGTTACAATGTTTCTGTTTGGGGTGATGAAAAGTTTTAGAAATAGTGCTAACAGTTGTACAATATTGTGAATGTAATTAATACTATGGAATTGTACATTTAAAAATGGTTAGAATTGAGGGGCTGGCCCCGTGGTCGAGTGGTTGGTTTCGCGCGCTCCGCTGCAGGCGGCCCAGTGTTTCCTTAGTTCGAATCCTGGGCGCGGACATGGCACTGCTCGTCAGACCACGCTGAGGCGGCATCCCACATGCCACAACTAGAAGAACCCACAACGAAGAATACACAACTATGTACCAGGGGGCTTTGGGGAGAAAAAGGAAAAAATAAAATCTTTAAAAAAAAAAAATGGTTAGAATTGAAAATTTTATGATATATGTAACTATAACTTCAAAGAATTAATAATGTAATATACAAAAAAAATATTGAATTGTACATTTTAAAATAAGTGAATTATATGGTACATGAATTGTATCTCAGTAAAGCTGTTTTTTAAAAATATTATATCAAATTAGTCACTGCTGGACTAATACAGCAAATAAAAAGCCATGACGTTAGTAAAAACTTATGACTCCTCTAAAGTTCTAATAGTCACAGAATTATAGAATTTACTTATTCTCAAATTATAAATGCAAAAAAACTGTTTCATATTTACAGTGTTAACTAGAAGATATGAACCATGATACAGATTAGAATAATATACCTTTATTACTAGACTAAAGCTGTCTTTTTTTTCCTTTTTTTTTTTTTGCTGAGGAAGATTCACTCTGAGCTAACATCTGTGCCAATCTTTCTCTACATTTTAGTATGTGGGCTGCCAGAACAGCATGGCTGCTAACAGAGCAGTGTAGGTCCACAGCCGGGATCTGAACCCAGGCTGCCAAAGTGGAGCATGCTGAACTTAAATACTAGGTCACTGGGGTTGGCCCTAAAGCTGTCTTAACAAAATGAACATTGAATGTTCTTAATGCTAGAGCATTAGATAATGCAATAGTGTTCAAATGTATAGTTACCAATATATATTTACATATATATCATATGTGAAGAACACGAAAACAATTAAATAAATGCAATGACTTAAAAACAGAAAACCCAGATACCTACTGCTGTCTTTGTAGACTAATAAAACGCAGGCCATTATCTTCAAAAGTTCAGCAACAACTACTGCTGTAGAAGATAGATAACGAGGTCCCTCCTCTTTTAAAGTCCTAGAATAACGCATTGTTAGAACCAAACTGGTAGTCTGAAAGACCAAAATTCCCAAGGAAAGGTACTTTAAGTTGGCAGACATTGTTTTATCTTCATCTACCTGAAAAACAAAATAAACAGGGCTAATAAACAAAACTAGAAAATACAGAAACTAATATTCAGGCATACCTCATTTATTGTACTTCACAGATATTGCAGTTTTTTTAACAAGACCCTCCACCACTGAAAAGATTATGACTCACTGAAGGCTCAGATGATGGTTAGTATTTTTTTTAGCAATTAAGTATTTTTTAGTTAAGATATGTACTTTTTTTTAGACATAATGCTATTGCAGTTAATAGACGATATAGTATAAACATAACTTTTATATGTACTGGGAAACCAAAATATTCATGTCACTCACTTTATTGCAATATTCACTTTATTGCAGTGGTCTGGAACTGCACCTGCAATATCTTGGAGGTACACCTGTATTAAAAACCAGTAAGAGACTTCTGGCTCCAGGCAAGATGGAATAAGTGCATTCCACTCTATTTTTCCTGCTAATTACAACTATAAACCCTGGACCAAAGACAAAGCAACTACCAGAAGACTTTGAAAGGTGAAGAAAATAAGACAGACTTTCTAGAGACTTCAGATCTTCAGCAATGAGTTCCTTGGAGATTTTTTGCCACCTATGTATCTCACCCTGGGTGCTACAGCAGTACAACCCAGAACCACCAACAGGTATAAATCAACAACAAAAAAGGCCCAAGAAAAAAACCCATGGTCTCTAACCAAAGGACTGGGAAGACAGCAGCCCTGCAGGACAGAACCCTCCAAACTGGGTGCTGTGTGATCTGTGAGGCAGAGACTTACTGACCATCCCCACCCTGCACTAAAGAGAGCAGACGTGACAGCCCTCTCCCCCTCCCACCAGGGGCTGCAGCCACAGACTATGGGGGAAAAGCCCTGTTGACCATTCTTGCCCTAACAAGGTAAATGCCAGCAAAGAGGCAGCACCTTTCATACCTCCCCAGTGGCTAACCACTAATACAGAAGATTTAAGTAGGATCCAAAGCCTCATAATGTGACACTCAAAATGTCCAGGATACAATCCAAAATGAGTATACTCATCATACCAAAAAACAAGATAAATCTCAACTAGGATGAGTAAGGATAATCGACAACAACACCAGAGTTGATACAGATGTTGGAATTATCAGACAAGAATTTTAAAGAAGTTACCAGAAAAATGTGCTAACAACAAGCAATTATAAACATTCTTGAGAAATTTTAAACTCCCATAGTTGAAAACATAGTATAGGAGTATGTACCCTCTACCCAACTTCTGCCAATGGTAAAAGTTGCAAAGTTCGTATATTTTCCTGAAAGTAATTCAGTATTAGCTCTAAGAGACTCACTTTTAAATCTGAAAATACAAATAGGTTAAAAACTAAAAGTACAGGAAAAGATATGCGATGAGAAAAATAACTATGAGAAAATTGGAGTGGCTATATTAATATCAGGCAAAATACATCACATAAGAATTATTTCTAGAGCTAAAGAAGGACATTTCATAATAATAAAAGAGTCAATATATCAGGAAGACAGACCGCTATAAATGTATATGTGCCTAATAACATAGCTTCAAAACACATAAAGCAAAAACTAACAGAACTAAAAAGAAAAACAGGTAAGTCCACAGTCACAATGTGAGATTTTAACCCACTTTTCTCAGTAATTGATAGAACCACACACAAAAATACCACTCAGAATTCAGAAGATCTGAACAACACTGTCAACCACTATAACTCTGTAGACATGGAGATGCTCCACTAAGATCCTCCTTCAAGGAAAGACAACGCACTGTGTGGTCAGTTTACTGCCTCTCCATCCAAAGTCACACCTTTTGCCTCAAATTCAATGAAATCCCAAACAAAATCCCTATAGGTTTTTTTGGTAAAAATTGACAAGCTGATTTTACAATTTATATGGAAATACAAAGTACCTAGACAACCAAAACAAGTTTGAAAAGGAAAGCTAAAGTAAAAGGAGTTAAACTACTGAAATTCCAGACTTACAATAAAGCTCTAGTAATCAAGACTGATATTGACACAAGGAGAGAAGTATAGATCAATGGAACAGAATAAAGTCCAGAACACGATCCATACATATTTGGTCAAATGATTTTGACAAAGATACCAAAAAGAAAGGATAGTCTTTTCAACAAATAATTCTGTAACAACGAGATACCTGCGTGTTTTTTTTTAAATGAACCTCTACCGTTATCTGCCTCATACCAAATATTAACTAGAAATGGATCACAGGCATGACATAAAAGCTAAAACTATAAATATGCAAGAAGAAAACATAGGAGAAAATGGTAGCTGCATAGAGATAAGCAAAGATTTCTTAGATAGGATACAAAAAACACAAACCATAAAAGAAAAATATGGATAAATTGGACATGATCAAAATTAAAAACTACTCTTCCAAAGATATTGCAAAAATAATAAGAGGCAAATCACATCATGGGAGAAAATATTCTCAATACATATATCTGACAATGGCCTTATATCCAGAATATATACAGAACTTGTAACAACAAAGTAAGTAAAGACAACTCAATTTAAAATGGACAAAAGATTTAAAAGCATTTCACCAAAAAGGATAAATAACTGTCTAATAGGCACATGAAAAGATGTTTAACATCATAGTCTTCAGAGAAATACAAATTAAAACCACAATGAGATACCATTATAAACCATTAGAATGGCTAAATCGTAAAAATTGATGCTACCAAGTGCAGGGAGGATTTAGAGCAAATAAAACTCTCAACATTGTTAGTGGGAATGTAAAATGGTACAACCACTTTGAAAATGTTTGGTATTTTACTAAAAAAAAGAAAAGAATCTTTTCATATGACCTAGCAATTCCACTCTTAGGGGTACTCAACAGATTTGAAAATACATGTCCATAACAATACCTGTACACGAATATTCATAGGAGCTTTATTTGTAACAGTCAGTAACAGGAAATAACCCAAATACCAAATAGGTGAATTACTAGACAAATTATGGTACATTCATACAATGGAATACTACTCAGCAATAAAAAGAAATGAAATACTGATACACACTAAAACATCAATGAATCTCAAAAACATACTGAGCAAAAAAAGTTTTGACAAAACAGTATATACTATATAACTCATTTAGATGAAATTTCAGAAAAGGCAAAACTAATCTGCAGGGGTTAGAATTGGGGGGTTGAGTGCAAAGGGACAGCAAGGAATTTTTGGTAATAGAAATATTCTGTATCTTGATTGTGTGGTGGTTATAAAATTATATTCATTTATCATAACTCACTGAACTGTACATTTAAAATGGGTACATTTTATTGTATGTAAATTATAACTCAATAAAGTTGATTAAAAAAATTAAAGATTGAAGACATACCAAATAGTAGCATTCCTCACCAGGCTTTCCTCCTAGCTTTGGTTCTGGCTCTGATTTCTTTGGATTAAGGTCAATGTCATTCTGTTAGTCTGTTCTTCACCTCAACTCTGTCTTTTCCATGATTCCATATTCCACCCTAAATTTTATTAATATGAACTCTGTTTATACTACATCTCTTTAGAGCTCTTACAACCAAGCCACCATTTATGGTTCTAGATATATGATTCTTTTTCTTTCCTTACCCATAAGTATTATAATACCACGTAATATATTCAAACAGATTCAACAATCATTATTTAGTGCCTACAGTAGACACCATAGCTACAATATGGCCTATCCTTGAAGGCATAAAGTCTAGCTTAGTAAATTTAGCAATTCTGACCTCCAGTAGAATATACCCCAAACACAAACAATGTAGCACCATGAATATAAAATTTTTCAATGGTGAAAAATACATATAATGATTGGAAAAAAATATCTTAAGCATTTCATTTGAATTTCAGAAAAAAAATCTGAATATCTTTTTGTCACATATAAATTAGAGAATCAAGCTTAGAGGAAAGAAAACATAGACGTCTTTATCAACCATCTATCTCACTTTTCTAAATCTGCATTAGCAAAAGAGTCCTAACGTGAAATAAAATTACAGCATTTTAGGGGTAAAAGATGCTTTCAAAATTATCTAGTACAATCTCGTTATTTTAAAATCAAGAAAATAGTGAACAGAGAAGTTAGATGACTTGTTCAAGGTCATAAAATTACTAATTGGAAATACCAGGTTATGTAGTTACATATCAGGTTCCCTAGCTCCTGCTACATGCTACTGTAGAATTCCAGAGGACATCCTGGTGGCCTTAACTCTCTGTGGAAGGAGAGCAAGTTGCCAACAATCTACATTTGGCATAAGAATCTGATTCTCCTGGAAAATGTCAAACAACGATTTCAAACATGTTCCAGGAAGTCTTTTGTTTATTCTGTCCAACTAAGACCATAAGTTACCTGTTATAACATCATTCCTCTAATTTCTTTTCAAATGAAAATTTAAAAGTCAGCTTCTAAGCTAGGATATACCATTTTTATAATTTTGCTTTTCCATTTCCAAGCATATACAACATCAATACAGACATTCACCTTAATAATACAGTTCTTAATTACTAATACAGTTCTTAATACTCTTAGTCTCCTACAATGTTTTTTATTAAGTCTGTGAGATAATAGACAAAATATATATTGGTCTCTGCCCCTGGCTCCTGACACAGGGCTCCTGACATCCTGGTAATTTCCTGGGTGACAGGAGTGTCTTTTGTTCTAATGAGGTAACTTTGGGTGGGCTTCTGGAAGGCTCCTGGATGAGGGCTGGTCACCAGAAAGAACCATAATTAGAAGCTTGGGATTTCTCAGCCCCACCCCCATTCTCTTGAGAAGGGAGAAGGGCTGAAAACAGAGCTAAAGATCAATCATGCCTATCTGATGAAGCCTCCATAAAAATCCCAACAGTATGGGGTTTGGAGCTTCTAGGTTGGCGAAAACATCCACAGTGTGTATAGAAGCACTCTATTTCACACACACAGAAGATCCTGTGCTGGGGACCCTCCCAGGCCTTGCCTTATGTATCTCTTCATCTGGCTGTTCATCCATATCCTTTAATAAACTGGTAAATGTGAACTAGTGTTTCCCTACGTCCTGAGCTGCTCTAGCAAATTAATGGAACCTGAGGAGGAGGTGGCGGGAACCTCCAATTTGTAGCCAAGGTGGACAGAAAGTTGTGGGTAACCTGTGGACCTACTACTTGCAACTGGCAACTCAGGTAGGGTGGGAGCAGTCTTCTAGGATTGAGCCCTTAACCTGTGGGATCTGATACTATCTCTAGGTGGACAATGTCAGAATTGAGTTAAATTGCAGGACATTCAACTGGTGTCGCAGAGAATTGCTTGGTGTGGGGGAAAACTTCCACACATTTGGGACCAGAAGTGTCAGTGAAGTGTTCTGTGTGAGGAGTAAAGGAGGCACACAGGAGAAAAAAACTGGGTTGTTTTTCTAATAAAGTCAAAAAGTAAAATATATATAAACACATGATTATTTGTACTAGATAATCTATAAAGAACTACAATTTAATTTCAGCTCTGCCTAAGGGCAGGATAAACTCAAAATGAAAAAAATCAAAATACTAGTATTTCTAAGATTATACAAATATGTAGTTTGGTTTTGGAGTACAATACAGGTAAAACTAAGTATTTTCACTTAATACAAACCATAAATGCACAGCAACTCCATATATTGAAAATCAACCAAAACAAAGATTACGTTCCACTTCTCTATAAGATTAACATTGTTTCTTCATTTTAAAGTCTACAATATTTTCCTATTATAATTGAAAACAAACTTTAAACAATTTCATGTTAAAATTTAATTTCAGTCCAACCTAGATTTCTCTCTTACCACCTAATTTTCCTTCTTTTATCCTTTCAGGTGTTGCCAATCTTCTGGTTCCCAGATTATTCTTTGTTTCATAAAAATTTCCTATCTGAGAAACTTACATACCAATAATCAACAAGAAACTGTGCTAAGTTCTTTCACAAATGTAACCTCATCCTGTTTACTGTCAAAAACCTCAGGAACCAGTCAGCATATTACTGCCCACGTTCCTTTAAGGACCCACTTGGGGTTCAGTGAGGCTCTCACTTTGATAGCAGGGTCAGAAGAGTCCGGATGCTTGGATGCTCCACTTTCACCTCAACAGCTAAGACCTGAAAACTGCACTCTTCCTGATTACTACAGTAAATGACACTATTTCATTCTGATGGCTTTCCTTTGTTTTGCTCTGTTTTTTAAAAAAAAGCATTTATTATTTTATTTACTTTAAAAAGTAGTATACTCTTGGATGAGAACAATGTAGAAACTTTAAAATTATATTAATAAGTAAAAATTTGAACCATAATCCCACCACCCAAAGTGGTATAGAGTCTGTCAATTTTTCTTATTTCAGTTTTTTGGAAATCCCTAAACCCCAGGACTTTAGCAGCAAAGGGAAAATAAAGTACCTAGACCATTTCATATTCCCAACAAAATGATTTCAACAACTGTTTGGGCTTCTTAGTTATACAGAAAATAGTCTTGTAATCACAAAGTTCCCCCATTTATTTAAAAAATAACATCTTTCTTGAGGGAAGAAAACAGATATTGAAGACACAGGAAAGTACCAAGAATATAACAAACATCCATGATTCCACCACCCAGAACTAACAAGTGTCAATCTTGTCATATTTGCTTATCCTTCCTTGCATAAAGGAATAAAACATTACAACTAAAGTCAAAGTTTAAATCCTGTTCCTTTCCCTCTCCCCAGCAGGAGCCTATTATCTTGATTAGAGTATACATTTCCTGTCCACTTTTCAAAATTTTATATACATATATATACTCTTAAGCCATACATATTTTAATATACATACATGCATCAAACTGTATACATTATTCAGCACCTCTCTTACTTTATTCAGCATTGTTTTGCCACTACATGCTACTGTGTTGATATATAAACCTAGTTCACTGCTTTGAACAACTTTATAATGTTCCATCAAATGAGTGGACCTTTTATTTACCCATTCTTCCACTGATGAACATTTAGGATACTTTCTTTTCCTTTTAAAGATTTAAATTTGAAAATCTTAAAATTTCCTTAAAATTTTTCAACAAGTAGCTCCTAAATATTATATAAGCTACAAATATCTTAAGCTATTTTTCTAAAATTTAATATTTTATATGATTTCTCAGGTATCTTCCAGTTCCAACACTAACACACACACACACACTCCTATTAATCTAATTTCAATTTTTTCATCTAAGAGTTTTGTCTGAATTTTTAAACTGTAAACTTTGAGTGTACATACATAGTAATATACAACTTATGTAATACTTAACTATTGGATAAATAAGAGTGTATAATTGTTTTATAATAACATATAATTGTAATCTTTGTGTATTGTAATCTTTGTGATCATATATACTACAATCACACTGATTTAATACAAGCAATTACACTACTGATACTTTCAAAAGTCCTTTGCACAAGGAATATATCAGGATTTGGTCAGTTGCTCTAATAGATCTTGCACTTGCTTTCCAATTACTGTTTTTCCTCTGAATTTTTAAATAAGTTTGATATTTATAAAGTTGAGTTTCATTATTTTAAATCTTTTCTCACCTCTTGGGAGAAAAATGTACAACAAAACTTCACTCATCTAATAAGCTCTATCCATTTGGATTTGATAAGTTTGGATGATCGCTTGGTTAGAACTTACTTTTGCATTTTGTACAAAAAATATTAGTAAGTTTACTTAGACTTCAAAGAAGTTCTCAGTAATTATTTAATAGTCTTAAGAAAAAAAGGTTTTTCAAACACTCTAGAAGGTATAATTTAAGTACATTTGATATGCTAATTACATGTCCCTCATTTTCATTAAAGTATCTCCCAAAGATCCCTGCTTTATAATTCTTTGTCAGCCAATTCTGAGTTACTTTGCAGGCTCTAAATGTTTAAAAAATATACATTACATAAGGTATATTATTGCTACCGTCTCCACCCCCAAATTAATCAGGATTAGTCAGAAATTACTTGTTTACACCATCATTATTGCATTAGATATGTATTAACTAAGTTCTGAAATATTCAAAACACTGTATACTAATAATTTCTATTCCTTTTTCAAACTGATATGTAGCTAGGTAAATCTGAAAATCAGTCTGACTCTTATTTCAAAGAGCTTACCAACATATATGTACAATCTTTAGGTCTATGTATGAAGCCCATCATTCTACTGCGACAGTAATATCTGTATTTTACCAATATGTCTCCAGCCACTAAAAGTCTTAAAAAACTAAAAGTTTAGTCCATGTTTTAAAACTGTAACAAAATTTATACAGATTTTTAAAGACTACTAAGTACCTAAGAAATTCTGCAAATCACTTTTCCTTCTACTGTAAAAACAAAAGGCTGAATTTCTAACTTATGGTTTTTATTTTATTTATTTATTTATTGTTACAGATTTTATTTTTCCTTTTTCTACCAAAGCCCCCTGGTACATAGTTGTGTATTTTTTTAGTTGTGGGTCCTTCTAGTTGTGGCATGTGGGATGCTGCCTCAGCATGGCCTGATGAGCGGTGCCATGTCTGCGCCCAGGATTCGAACCACCAAAACCCTGGGCCATCGAAGTGGAGCATGCGAACTTAACCACTCAGGCACGGGGCCAGCCCCATAACTTATGGTTTTCAGAGTGAGATATATTTACAATTCTAAACATCAGTTCTGAAATATACTAAGTATAATATA
Source organism: Equus przewalskii (assembly GCF_037783145.1). Taxonomy (NCBI): domain Eukaryota; kingdom Metazoa; phylum Chordata; class Mammalia; order Perissodactyla; family Equidae; genus Equus; species Equus przewalskii. The sequence continues at coordinate 1,185,138 of NC_091854.1, forward strand.
ACAATCTACTAGAGGTTAATGACATAATAGAGTACATATGAAAACACACAAGTTATAAAGTGCTATGCAAACATAAGTTCACATTACATACTAGTCAAAAAGAGCTATTGGTGTAAAAACAAACCGTTTAAGGTTTTTCCAAGTAAATGAGCAGAAAAAGTAAATACATACAGAAATGCTGACCTCAGCTACAATTTTTTGTCCATTATCTTCCATGATGCCAAAACTTTAAAACTGCCACTTGTAACTGTACTCCAAATAACAACAAATAAAATTCATCACAATTGGCTTTACTTCTGACACTGGCATTTATATATAACTTCTTTTCAAACTACCTCAGAAGTAGATACAGTATTCCCAAAAAGTAGCAACAATATGCTGTACTTGCAGTCCATAAAAATCCCATGGAAAATCTAAAAATTGTATTTTTTATAAAAGTGAAAGAAATATGAGTCGAAGGTAATTTGCACTATTGGTATAACCAATTTTGTGTCTATGATAGAAATAATTACTTCCACTAAATTATTTCACTCTTAAATGCTTACAAAAAGCAAAATCCTGCTCAATAACACTTTACAACTGACCCTTTACCATCTGTGGTTCCTATTACATTCTAAGTTGAACAACTTTTCATTGTTTCTCCTTCCCTTTCTTCCTCAAGGTGTCAAGTGTCTGTTTACATAAGACAATATGACCTGTATGTAAGTTAAAGTACTGCCAATTTTTAACTTGTTCTTTCACAGATGCAGAATTCCACTCCTACATTCAGGTAGAATCAATAGTACTTAAATATTTCTTCAACTATACAAACATAAAACCTATTTGCATACTAATTTTTAGATTAAAAATTGTTCAGTACTATTGTACTCATTAAGTAAAGTCAATGATTGGGCAAACATAATAACCTAATTAAGTATAGCTGTAAGACCCTCTTTGAATCGATGATGCCACGTAAAAATGTTCTCCTTCCCACCCTCCCAGTTCCCCACCCCTGTGCTATTCTGCTCTACCACTTTTCTGCTATGGTCATTTCCCCCAACTTACAGCTAAAGGCAGAAGTTAAAGGTATTCTACAAAGAAGAGATACAGTCCACAGGTACTAACCAATAGTAAAGGCTCAAGACTAAAGAGATTGGGGGCAGAAGTGAAAAATAAAGGTATCACACAACTCTCCACAACCGATGATCAATATTTAATACATATTTACTATGGTCAGGCACTGGGACGAGCATTGGGTACACAACAAAGAACAAAACAAATAGAATCTGTTTCTTCATGGAGCTTATCCTCCAGCTTAGAAGACATTTAAATAATTCAAAAAATAGTCTAAGTGTGTAAACTGCTATGACATAGCGCACAATAGGAAAATATCATAGGGAAATTAGGGTCCTTGGTTAAACTCAAACACATTTCCCAAAATCCTCTTCTCTGTATGGTGCCAAGTGAGAACTGGCTAAACCAAAATCTGCACAAGATCTGGATGGCAGAAGTGAAAAAACAGCCATTACTCTCAGAAGATTCTCAGGGTTAAATGTGCTGAAACAGAAACAGAAGCGCCAGCAGGCTCCAGTTTATCCTCTCTTCCCTGCCCTCAGTCAGCTCTTCTTCCCAACTGCTGACCCTACTAAGCAATAGTGAGCCCAGGCTCTCCAGGAGATTTTTGACTGGGGACATAGAGAGACAGCTACACAGAAATCACAGCTTTCCATAAACTTTTCCACCAGCATCACTGTATGGTCCCACTCTGGCTGCAGGACATGGCTGGCTTCCTAGATTCCTGTGAAAAGCTCTGACTTGCCTACCTGCACCAGTCTTTCAGGAGGGCTGCTGAGAGACTTTTCAGTAATCCTCCAACACTCTCTTCTTTGACCTTCACTTCCCCTGCTTCTCCCACAGTTGTGAAAAGTCTTATTCCTATTATAAATTCCTTATTCCATAGTGGTGAAGTGTTCTGTTTCTCTACTGAGCCCCAATTGACACAGTTTTTGGTACCAAATGTAATTCCAAGGTAACAGAACCACAACAATAGGAATATAGAATCAGTTTTCTGATCTGACTAAATTTAAGGGCATTAATGACCCTATTACCAGTGGTAAAGGAGACACTGGTAGTTCACCATGCCAAGGCAAAAATTACTTAAATTATCACCTTTAAACACTTATACTCAAGATGAGGCTTTGGGTGATCAAGTAGTAGCTGCCACAAACATGGTATTGGAAACAGGCATATAATGCTGTTCACTGGTTGCTTCTAAGTGAACTAGAAAACTTGGAGAAAGAAAATAATGAACTTGAGGGCCTAAAATTCACAGCCCAAAGTCCACATAAGGAATCAGAAAGCTTTATAACTGCCCTAAAACAACTTCTTATCTCCTTTGGTTACAAGGTCAACATTTCTGAAAACCACATCCAAAGTCTGATCTTGTAGTAGGCTGAAATAAAAAGCAAATTGAGTTTAAAACTTTACAGGTTTTCGGGGTCCTATATTCTACATATTTTTATAATCTCTATATTCTAGCACATGACCAGACATCAAAAGATGCTTGAAGATATTAGTAGGCTGAATAATGGTCCCCCAAAATATCAGGTCCTAATCCCTAGAATCTGTAAATGTTACCTTATTTGGAAGATTAAGTTAAGATTATTCTATATTAGCTAAGAGAGCCCTAAATGCCAACACAAGTGTCCTTATAAAAGATAGAAGAGGACAACACAGATACTCAAGAGAAGGCAATACGAAGATGGAGCAGAGAGAGATTTGAAGATGCTGCCCTTGAAGACTGGAGTGATGCAGCCACAAACCAAGGAATGTTGGCAGCCACGAGAAGCTGGAAGAAGAAAGGAATGGATTCTGCCTTAGATGCTCCAGAGGGAGCACAGCCCTGCTGACACTTTGGTATCAGCCCAGTGATAGTGATTTTGGATTTCTGGCCTCCAGAACTGTGGGAGAATATATTTCTCTTATTTTAAGCAACCAAATCTGTGGTAATTTGTTACAGAAGCCACAGGAAACTAATGTAAGTATCTAAGTCTACATTAAAAAAATTTTATGTTTCTCCATTCTACTCAGGCAGAAAGTATTTAATATGTTTAGAAGGAAGACTGGTTAAAATGAAGTTTTCAGTATTCAAAAGAATTAATAAATTACTAGGAAAACTGAGTTATACTGAAGAGTGCATAGATTGGTTCCTGGTACATAGTATGTACTCAATAAATATTTTTAAAATAAATGCCAGACTGAGTAACAAACCAAGGATACCAAATAAGTGAGATATTACTCTAGTGATCTTCTGCCATGGGAAATGCAAAGCCCATCCACTTGGTTCACAAAACTAAACGGTTAATAATAACATTTCTACAGGGAAGGTAATGACTTGACTAATGTTAGAAAGTAATTCTTCTACTATGGCTCATTTCAGAAAAGACCAATTTCTTTGCTATTTTAAAGGACATAAATGGCAGTACAGATTGGCACTATTTTTAATTGTGTCTTTGTTTTTATAGCCTGAAATTTTTTTTTTTTCTGGGAAGATTGGTCCTGAGCTAACATCTGTTGCCAATCTTCCTTTCTTTTTTCTTTTTTCTTCCCAAAGCCCGAGTACATAGTTGTATATCCTAGTTGTAGGTTATTCTAGTTCGTCTATGTGGGATGCCACCACAGCATGGCCTGACAAGCAGTGCCTAGGTGAGTGCCCAGATCCAAACTGATGAACCCTGGGCCACCAAAGTGGAGCACATGAACTTAACCACTCCGCCACAGGGCTGGCCCCCTGAAATATTAATAGCATATGATCAGATATAAAGTTTATAAGCTAAAAAACAATTCCCAATTTTAAGTTTTCTGTCCATACTAGACTATTCTCAAACTAACTCCTTTAACATAACTTATTGCCCAGTTTCAGGTACACTACATGGGTCAAAACATGCCATCTGAAATATATCTATTTATATGCAGAAGGCCTAACATAATATAATCATTTTATAAGATAGTGTTGCTTTTCAAGCACTAACATTAACAACAAGTTCCCAGCATTTTCTAACCATTTTTCAAATGTTTAAGTATAAAAATGTACAAGGTAATCAAGAATAATGTTTAGCTATTTATTTAATTCAGCCTGAGGATACACCTGAAAGGTGACGGGCCTTAAAAAATTTCTTTTTGTAGCATTTGCAAATGGTAAAAATTTTAGAAAAATGTGTTATCAGTGAAAATAACTGAAACTTAATAGAACATATAGAATGAGCTGGTATTTTTGGATTTATGGTCTGACAAGCTTCAAGAATTTTAAAACTTTTTCTAATGCTGGCTGTTAACTGTGCTGGGGTAATTACCACCTCCCCTAAGGACAAAATTCCAGTGTTAGAACTCAAATGCTGTGTAGTGTTTTTTTTTTTTTAACCACCATGCTTTCTAAAAATGAAATCGCAACCACTCCCTGGTAAACCTACAGTCTTAGAAGTTTATATACACTATGGACTTATAAACTACATAGAATATGAAGACATTCCAATTACCTTGTTCAGTATTTACTGTTCAAGTCTCATGTCACTCTGTGTCCTAACTGATGAGGACAGCCTTCAGATTCTCATAACTCTAATCTATCCTCTCTACAGCAGATATCTTAATAAAATGTAGATGTGATTACATTCCTTCCCTGTTGGTAAAGTTTAATTGACTATCAAATAGAAGATACACATAAAACAGTCCCTGATTAACCTCATGAATTTCCTGCCATAAACTATTACCTGTCTCGTGCATTCTTTGTTCTTCATGCATTCTTTGTACAAAATATCCCTCTTCTTAAAAAACTCTTTCCTCTTCTTTACTTGTAGAACTTCACACAATATAGGTTTCCTCTCAGTGAAGTTTTCCTAAGTCTTCCAAGCAGACTGAAACCTCCCCTTTACTATATTCCTGTGCAATTTTGCACATATCTTTTATAACACCACTCATAAATGTTATCAAACTAATTTGTTGACGTATATGACTTTCTTTTATTCATCATTGTATGTCCTGCATCTCCTTACCAGTACCTGTCACATAGTGTACGTATGCATGCACATAGGCATTTACTTTATGTTGGATTTATAAAAGAATAAATAATTTCCACATAAATTCTCAGAAGGGAAGAATGAGCTCCTCCTGAATTAAGTCTCTCTGTATAATACATAAAAGACAGGTGCATGCTGAAACTGGTTCTCCTTAAATGTTTTCTAATAATTGCAATTTCACAAGTTAAATTAATAAAAGAAGATTTACTGAGCACCTACAGCATGACAGACGTACTAGCTGCTTTACAGACAGGCATTATCTCATTTAAATCTCCTTTAATCTGTAAAAGGAGATATCATTTGTTTTACAGATTTAAAAACTGAGGTTCTGAGATATTAAGTATATAACTTGCCTTGTATAACATGTCAGAGCTCAGACACAAAGCAAGCTTTCTCTTAGTCAAGGCTACCAACTCATGGCCCATGAATTTTGCAGTAAGCCTCTTGCATGGTCTTTGCAGTAAAGCCTAAGTGTTTAAGTCTGTCTAAATTTTAGAGGGTCAGTCAGCACAGTAAATGAGAGTATGCCTCTGGACTCAGATCGCCTAACTTCACATTCTGTCTCTACTGCTTCATAACTAAGGAAAATTACTTAACCTCTCTGTCCCTCCTTTCCCTCATCTATAAAATGAGGATAAACAATAGTATGTACCTCATAGGATGGTTATGAGGATTAAAGGATATAAATCAGATAAAGTGGTTATACTACTACAATGCCTTATTTGAATATTCACTTTATATTTATATATATAAATTATATATATTATATATTATTTTATTTATGCTTATATATTTATTATAAATATATATATTTATATTTATATAATACCTTTATAAGACTTACTCATGTTAGAAAATGCTACTAGAAATGTTTAAAATTGGCTTATACAACAAATGAATTTAGAAAAAACTTCTTATCCAGCTTTTACAGAAAAAACTAGGCAGAGAAGGTGTAAAGTCATCAGTGGACACTTTCTTACTGGAACGATCTGCTTTCTTAGCATTCTATCTGATGTGACCTAAAAGTTTCCGCTCCATCTTGACTCTAATTTCGACTATATTATCCGACCTAGCATACTTTTTCAACCAAAATGCTCATCTCTAGACAGCAACTGGTTCTTTGGTTTCATTTGAGATGGTATCTCCAATATAGACAATAAACGAGTAAGAGTTCTGCGCAGGCAATCTGGATAGAGAAGCTGAGTAACAGTCTAGCTCATAAAGCAAAAACTCTCACATTTATATACCAAACACTCTCAAATTTACATAGCAAAAGATCCAAAAAACAATCATTAAAAATATATAACCACAGCACTACACTCCTTCATTAAAGTTGACAATTAAGTTGAATGTACTTAGGATACACTTGCTTTTTAAAGGTTTGAAATCTAATGTTAAGATACCAGTTCATACATATTGATATAAACTTTAAGTTCATACACATGAACGACATTACTAACTGCCCGTTTGATGAGGTTCAAGCTATTTCAGTTACCCAGACACGTCTACAGTGTACTCTTAATTTTTTTGCAATTTCACACACACAAAAATTCCACGGCAGATTAATATTAAATAGAAATTTCCCTCTCTAAAACTTTCAGGAAAAGGGAAGAAGCTCAAAACTTAACTCCACAGTTACTGAATGATAGGATTAGGCTCTGAGAGACTGAGTTGATTCTAATATTTATCCAGTCATTCATTCAACATATTGATCCTACTGAGTGAAAGAAACATTTGAAGATACAAATTATATCCATTTCAAATATAACTGAGGCAACCTAAAGAGTATATGCAGGACCTAGGGCTAATTATTTGACCTGTCTGAACTTCAATATTCTCATCTATAAAATGGGGGTGATGAAAAGCAGACAGAGCACCCCCCAAATATACCACTTTGGCATATTGATTATTTTGAGCTGTAGGTACTCGAAAAACAGGAAATACAAGGAGAGGCTTTCTGTGAACTTCTATTACCTGCCTAAATCCTCTAAAAGGAACTCAGTTGTCATAAATCCCCTCCCCAGAAGAGTTTCACCAACCAAGGAGAACTGACTCTTACCACAGGAAAGGAGACTAGAAGTCGGCACCATACCGGAACTTTGTCACAAACTATCATACTTCCCTTCTATTCTTCTAAGGGCCCATTCATCTTTGCTAAAAATCACTTAATCTCCCCTAAGACGCCTACATCTCCTCCCTCGCCTTTCCCTATTAAGATGGTATAGAATTCCCTGAATTCTAAAGCCACCTCTTTGCATCATTCATTTTCCCTGAGTGTGTCCCATGTATATGTGAAGTATACATGTTAATAAACTTGTTTGTTTTTCTCTTGTTAATCTGCTTTTTATTACACGAGTCTCAGTTAAGAACTCAGAAGGATAGAGGAAAATTATTTTCCTCCCCAAAAGTTTCTGGTGACAGAGAAAGGATGAGATTGCTGAGATACCCTACTCACTCCAGAGCCTGCAGATGGGATCCTGGGAGAACTGGCAGAAGCCAGAGACAGGCAAAAATTCTTACGAAAAGTCAGCTGCCCCTGATCTTTGTCTGTAAAGCCCAGTTGAGACAGGAAGGTAAAATTTTACATTGCCCCTTCCTTTCCAAATTCAGATTAGCAAGAGAAAAACATTTGTAAAAATTAGTTCTCTGAATTGAGACTCTTGTGAATTTGGTTTTGGGGTACCCATTGGTTATTGATCCTTGCCTTCCCAGGGACAGCTATTACTTTCTTGTTTGTCTCCTTGTGTGTCCCAAGAACTTGGCTTGACTTTCTGCCAGCACAGGGCATGAAGGTCATTGGTTCTTGTGTGTGCAAGTGGCTCAACATCAAACTGGGGGTGCAAAAATACGGCCGGACAGAAATGGGGGTTTCACCCCATTTGCAGTTAGCATCCAACTGACTGTTGCCAGGCCAGGGGTGAGTGAGCATGGCATGTTGGCCAAGTCTTTCCTTTTTTTGGCTATCTTTGGGAGTTATTCTGGATCTTGGGAGGGCTGCTTCTTTTGGATGCTCTTTGGGGAATTCTCTTGCATCATGATTAAGTCATAAAAGGTTTACTGATTTTGGTTTTGAGTCACTTGATAGATATACTTTCGGTTTAAAAAAAAGGAAAAAATAATTTTAAAAAAGGAGTTCAACACTGTCAGAAATATTTACTGTTTGTCCTGACTGAAACCTGATAATAAGATATTTGAAACAACTTTTTTAAAAAGAGCTCTACAGTAAAAAATTAGTCTAATTAGAAGCTGATAGTCAAAGCCTAATGGGAGCTATGTTTTTTAAGGCCTCTCTGTTCTACTTCATCCTGTTTCTCCCATGGGAACTTCTCAGTTGACTGAAATCCTCTTCTTGGACCCCTGTGGACTATATGTTCCACCAACTCTGTCCACCTCCTTCTTGTTGGCACAGTTTTGCTGAGGATAATTTAGAACTTCACTGGCTTCTTTTAGAAACTTAAGGTCTCCCCAAACTGGCTCCTCTAAGACCTCTTCCTTCCCATTGCTTCTGCTCCTCCTCCTTCCTTTTGCCACCTTCGATCTTCCATTCAGTTCCCTTGAATCCTTTCTTACATCCGCCTTCAAACTCCTACCTTCCCCATCTGTCTGTCGACCCCCGCTAGACTTTTCCCTTGCCACTTCAGCCCTCAGATCCCTACAGTCACTTATATAAGGCCCCTATCCTCTATCAGGGGCTCTCAAGGGACTCAGAGAACCCCAGAAGCAACTACCTGAGGCTGAAAAGGGAAAGGGAGCCATTTGGAAAATGGGAAAATGAAAAAATCTTAAAAGTCTTTTCCACAAATACTAGTAGAAAGCTTTCGCCATCTCCACAGGTAACCTTATCTAATTCCATTTGCACAAAACACAATTTGGATCCAACTGTTCTTTTATAAACTAGTGAGTTTTGTATTACTGTACTTGACGCATGGCTAAAATTTTAAAAAGACAGTTATAAGATCTCTCTGTGTTTGCATGTTTGTGTATATTATAGATATGTGCTATTTCTTTCTCTGGATGGTACTGCCAAAATTAATTTGTAAAAGAGCTCAATTTAATTGACTTAAAGAAAAAGAAGTGCTATATTAATTAAACCTTCTCTCAGAGAAATATAGAAACTAACCCAAATGTTTTTAAGCTCATGTGATTCAGGTACTCTTTGGTAAATAAGAATATCGTTAGTTTAGTAAAAACAAGCAAACAAAAAAACCCAACCAAACAAAGAATGGGTATGTCTCCAGAGTTGTCAGCATTAAAGATAATGCAGAGATACAACTTTTTCTACCTGGGTTTACTAGGTAATAAGTTCATATTAGATCTATGTTACAAAATTTGTCAACGAGAAAAATAAGATGACGGCTGGCTGTTTAATGTCTCATGAAGTTTTCATGAGTAATGAAAACATACTTGTTAAAAGGAAGTCAATTAAATATTTGTGCATAATATCAGATACGATCAGCCAGCTTTAAGGAACTAAGGTTGACTTTATAGAGCCAATAAAGCTCCTTTCAAAAAAAAAAAAAAAAGCCTGGTATCTTGCTTTCATTGTTCCCAGCCTTGCTAGGTGAGTAAGGAAGGTCACTTCCTGGCAAACCCAATGAACCTTAGGATTTCTTAGGGATCTCGAGAAGAGAGAAATTCACTCACTCTATAGGTATTGCAGGCAAAGTCTGATGGTGATTCCTTGGCTTGGCATCGTAGCCTTGAAAAGCTTTTAGAAGTCCAATCTGAGATTCCTTCTGAAAAGCTCCAGCAAAGCAGACTTAAAAAGACCCTATGTGGTCAATCACCATTCTTGCTGCACTTATGCAAATAATCTGGCCAAGTTTAATGAGACTAGACTTAGACTGCAAACAAATTAGTCTTACTGTGATTATCTTTGGTAGAAATGGAGATGACTGTAGAGAGAAAAAATCATGTTTCAGTAGCACACTTTTGTGGATATCAGATTCTAGTGCTATTCACAGTCTTTGAGGTTTTATTATCTACCTGTAAACTGAAGTGGATCCTGAATTCTTCCAGTTTCCTCCAACACCTGGCAATGACTCTCCAAACTAACATTTCTAATTTTCTCTCACCCTCCTAAGTTGGAATTGCTGAGAACAAAAGCTGCCCTGTTCCCAAAGCCCTGCAAGCTGAAGCCGGACGACTTGTGCTCCTGGAGACAAGGATAACTCTTGTGTTGTAGTGTAACCTCATTTCAGATTTTTACTAATAATCTTAAATTTGAAAATGCTTTTCTGTTCCATGTTTTAGTACTTCATTCGATCCTAGTAATAAATCTTTGAGGTAGTATAGATAAACTTCTCAAATAACCATGGTAAAATGCAAATTTAACAAGTATTATAAAATTTATAAAGCTCAGCACACAAGAGGAAAAAAAAAGTTTTAGAGTGATAGTAGACTTCAGAAAGCTTCATAAGAAGGAAGTGGCAACTTCCAGTCATAAAATAAATAAGTCCCAGGGATACGGTACAGCATAGTGGTTATAGTTAATAATACTGTATTGTATATTTGAAAGTTGCTAAGACAGTAAATCTAAAAAGTTCTCGTCACAAGAAAAAAAATCTGTAACTACATGTGGTGATGAATGCTAACTAGATTTATGGCAGTGATCATTTTGCAATACATACAAATATCAAATCATTGTGTTGTACACCTGGAACATAACGTTAAATGTCAATTATATCTCAATTAAAAAATTAAACACAGAAGGAGGCGGCATTTAAGGCTTTAAAGAACAAGTAGCATTTCTACAAGGATGGTAAGGAAGGCCTTCCTTGTAGGAAGAAAGGATGTAAGCAAAGACCAAGACAGGTAGGCATAGAGCATGTTCAGAAATTACATTTCCAAATAACTACTATGGTTTAGCTAAAAAATACTATGTGTGGAATAAAGTAATAAAAAAAAAGAATGAAAGGTACATATTGATCTGACTGGAGCAACGAACGGCTTCAAATTTGGAAGTGCTTTGAATGCCACATTAAATAATTTTACATTTACTCTGGAGCTAAAAGAGCATCACACAAGCATTTCTGTGGAAAGATTAACCAAAGAACGAGTAAGATCCCCGGCTTTAAAAAGTAGCAGGCAGGAGAGTGACTGGAAGGGAGACAGGCTGGGGGCAGCAAGTCCAATTTGGAAGCCACTGCACTAGCGCAAAGAAGAGGAAAGAAGAGTCTAAAACATTTAGCACAGGTAGTGGGAATGAAAAAGGGAAAAAGCAAACTGAGATGCTGAAGAAGTAGAATCAACACTTGGGAGGAACGTTAACACCCGAAAGGTAAACTTAGAAGAAATTCCCTTAAAGGAAACCGCCTGAGTTTACCAGTGAAAATGAGTAAGAGCACCAAGTGAGAAACTGTCCCAAATTTCACCTTTAACTACCAAAAGTGGAATGTTGATTGAAAACAAAACACTCCGGTTCCATTTTCAAATAGCGCACGTAACAGAACATAACAAAAGATTCAGTCTCCTAAGCAACGTCCACGACCACATTTAATACTATTCTTTAATTCATTTGAACCGACGTTCCCGAGAGGCATTTAACTGGTTTATACAAGTGTTAATTAAAATCCTTCCTTCTCACCACTCAGAACCCTCCCCCAACACACACACACACACGCCCACCCCCACCCGTGCTCCGACAGAAAGCCCACCTGGCCTCGGACAGCCCCTGCACACGTACAAGCCTTACCAAGGACACCCTTTCTGTTTCTTGAAGTTCCTGCGGCTTCTGGAGCATAGCGTCCGCGTCTGGTGGCTCGGTGCGGGAGCTCAAGGGCCACTCACTGAGGGAGTGACCACCACTTTGGCCCACCGGCCACTTCGCTCCGCACGCCCCAGGCTCTGAGGCACACATTGCCGATTTCGCTCGCTTGACACACCCCTTTCCTCGGGCCCTTTTCCTTCTCCACCCAGCACATTCCTCACGTCGTTCCTCGGAGGTACCACGTGTCACTTCGTCCACTCCCACCCCTACCGAGCTAGTCCTTAAGGACTTCGACACCGTCCCCTCCACTCAGCCGGGCTTCACACAAGCCCCCTGCACGCCGCCTCCGGCTCCTGCTCTGGGAGCCGCCCCGGCCGCGCCAGCAGCCTCTCGCGCCGCCGCCGGCCTCCCCGCGCCCGCCGCCCGGAGCAGAGCGCCATGCTCACCTTCCGCGCAGCCCCGCCGGCCGCGCGCACTGGGGGCGGCGGTGCAGCTCCGCCGGGGACCTCAGGCCGCCGAGCCCGCCGGGTCCCCGGAGACACCCGACGCGCAGCGCCGCCCGCTTCTGCTGCCGTCGCTGGCGCCAACCCCTTGCGGCCCGGGCGTTTCCGGGTTCCCGCGGTCCCGTCTCCCAAATGCTCCGGCTTCCTCCTCGGCCCGGGCAAACGCCGTTCCCGGCTCCCCTCCGGGGACCCCAGCTTGGCACTTGCCAGCTCCGTCTCGAAGGCGAGGTCCCTGGGCTGCTCCGCGGGCAGCCCCCAGCGCCAGCTTCACCGTCCCGTCACCGCCTAGGGCAGTGGCTCCCGCTAGATGGGTCCTAAGGGGACGAGGCAGGCGGGGTGACTCCTGCCGCGGGCCTCTGCGGGGGCTGTCTGGTTGCGGAGGATGCCAGTGTGTCCAACAGCTAAAGCAAAGGCAAAGTCCTTTGGGGCAAAGTACCATTTGAGGGAGTGGGGAGGCGGGTCCAGAAAGCAAACAAACCCGCTTCTAGAAATCACTGTCACTGACATTGAAAACACAGGAGATTAGCTCTGGCGCTGGCTGCCACCCAGTAATGTGGAAAAAAGCATGTTCACTTGGCAATGACCGCTTCTCCCACCCTGGCTGAGAGCTTGAGGCTGAGCGCAGCCCAAAGCGGCACCACCCGGGGGCCTAGTGCCATTAACCAGGAGAGGACAAAAAGAGCAAATGGGGCCAGAGGATCTCGGAGGTACAGGGGACTAACCCCTTTCAGGCTCCATGGATCCCTTACACAACATCACTCTTTAAAGTCCTTCCAATATCTCTGTTGGAAACCTTCCAACCACTGCAGCCCATTCTAGTGCTGTTCAGGATGAAATGAATATTCTAGGTCCAGTGCGATCATCAATAGTAGAGTAGAAGTATCCCTTAAACTTGCTTAATACATCCATCTAACACAATCCCTTAAAACAACGCCGCTATGCATTAAACCTGTCTCTTTGCACTGCGAATGATTAAAACTACGTCCAAGAAAGATACGAGAAAGAGAGAGCAAAAAAATAAAATTAAGTAACTGTGTTAGAGTAGAATAACTGGCTTTAAAATTTTCTGTAATATGATCTTGAAAAAATCCCTGTGTGGTGGAATTATATTGGATCTTAATGTGGTGTCCAAATACTTTGGAACTATGAAACGTGCCTGGTACATAGTAACAATAGCTAGGCACTATTCTAAGATATATATCTATATATCTATCTAGATATCTATATATCTATCTTAGACTATATATATTCATTCAAAAAATAGTAGGTACACTGTAACTATGTGGGGTTGTAAGGGGAAAGAAAGATTTGAAATACTTTAAAAATACATCAGCAGGAAAAATATACCTTACTATATAAATATGTTTTTTAGAGAAAAGAAAGACCTTTCAGTCCATTCAGAAAGTTTTAAAATAAGAAACATGAGAAGTGGAAGCACTTATAATTATGAAACATTAACATGTGCTTTGGCATCTTGGAAAGGCATGAAATTGAAAATGACCAAAACTCTATTCAAACAAAAGCAGCAATGAAAATAGTGGACCAAATATATGAGACCCACAATTGATGTAGACGTAAGCGCTCCCAAAGTGATGATCAAAGGAAAGTAATGCGTTCATTAGCCTTTCCTGGCTTTGTAATTTATACTCTAAAAATATTGAATTGCTTTGAGTTTCCCTGTATATACCATTCACAGTACCTATCCCTATTCCTCATACTGTCCACTAAGTATAGAGTATGTTTCCACTACTCCCCCATATTTTTTACAGCTAGCCCCACTCATCTTTTATTCTCTGCTCAGATATTATCACAAACTTGAAGCCTTTTCTTGCCTCTTTCCCCCAGGGGGTCTGAACTGCTTCTCTGTGGTCCCATAGCATCTTGAGGCATCCTGTGCATATGAAGATAATCTTACTTACTTCATTGTATTGTTACCTGTTTTATAGCTATTCTTTCTGCCCAACACTTTCCTTGAGGTCAGTGCTATCCTATTTATCCTATTTATTTCTCCAGCACCCAGCACAGGGCTTAGCACATGATAGAAACTCAACACGTATTTACTGAACTGAACTGCACTGGTTGGTAATGATGTTAAAGACAAGCCAGACAGCACAAAAGCTCACCAGGGAAGAATGTCAGCAGAGCCTGAACTGGAAGTCCAGGCATCTAAAACATAGAAAGAAGTCAAATCAGTACTCAAAGCCTGAAGCTCTTTTAGTAATATCAATCCAATAAGGATTGTACCTTTAAGTAGTTTGTCTATATCATCTCATTTAACACTCACGACAGCTCTATAAAGTAGGCATTAGTACCTGTATTTACAGAAGGATAAACTGAGGCTTACAGATGTTAAGTAGCTTATTGAAGTTCCCATATCTACTGAAAGGTAAACTGGCATTCATCCTAATTTGACTGCCTTTAAAGTCCATGCTTTAAAACACTACCCTTAGCTGTCATAGGAAGAAAAAATAGGACAGAAGGGGAATAAGCACAGTATAGAGAAAAGGTGGTAGATAGCAAAGAAGAATCAGTGAAGAGTAGGGATGGTCATGAAGAAAGAGAGAAAAACAGCAGTCTGGGGACACTGGGACAGAGGACCAGCTTTGGCCTCTCTGTTAGAACAGATCTGAAAGGCAAAATTTTGTCACCCTAAAGACTAATGAAAACAACATATTGGTCTAAGGGCAGCCAGGGCCAAATAGGACTATGTATCTCAGTGGTACTTGATTAGGGTTGTCAGATAAAATATAGGACACCTAGTTAAACTTGAATTTCAAATAAACATGAGTAATTGTTTAGTATATGCAATATTTGAGATATACTTATACTAGAAAAATTCATTGTTTATCAGAAATTCAAATTTAACTGGGTATCCTATATTTTTATTTGCCAAATCTGGCAACCATATTGCAAGCATGAGTACATTATAATATTGCACAATAACTGTGATTTCCAGTGGTGCCCCAGAGAAATTAAGAACAAATCAAATTATATTTGGTGCAGATGACACTGCAAGCATTGTGCACACCAAGTGACATTCGCCAGATAAGTATTTTTAGGCAGAGCCAAGGCTGGTAGAGAACAGGGACTATGGTGTGTGGAAATTAATAAAAGAATCCTCAACTATATTGGAGTTGGGAAGGCCTGTCGGGGGTGCTTTCATGCCCTGTCATACACGGTTGCTCCAAACAGGAATAAACGTTGGCTTGCATCTCCTGCAGAAGGTGCAACTACTTTACTACTGAAGGAAGATTTCTCTCCCCTCCTGACAACAGCTCAGCCAATTGCCACCCTGGACTGTTAACTTTCCTCCGATGGACTTTCCTTTAGAACAGTGCCTCCCTACTCTACTTTTGCTCTATAGAAGCAAGCTCACTCTTTTTTCTCTCTGGATTTGGCTATGGTTTATCATAGCATGTACATCCAGAATGGTAATTCTTTGCTGATCTTGAATAAATCCATTTTGGAGAAATCACTGGCTGTTTGTTTAACATTTGGTGGCCCATATGATATCGAACCTGAAGTGAGTTCGCTCATCCATTGTGCAGCAAGCCAATCTCTGACACCGGGTGTAGTGGAAGAAAGTAGGAATTTTATTATTGCACAGCACTGAGCAAGGAGAGAGGGCAGCTAATGCTGAAATCCAAAACTCCCCAGAAAACTAAAAGGAAGGGTTTTATTTGGGGTTTTAGGTAGGGGAAGGGGAGCATATGGCTTTGCTGGTCAGAGCTTTCCCACCAGGCTGTCTTTGGCCTTGAGACTACTTGCAGAGAGGAGGGAGTCCGTGATCTTGCTGGTCAGCAGCTTTCCCACCAGCCTGTATTTCCAGATGATGAATCCAGGTGCTTGTCCTTGGCGGTGTCTGTCTCCATGGAGGATAGTAGATTCTGGAGACAGGAAGCCAGGGAGTAAGCAGGGAAAGAGTGTTTTGGTTTTAACCACATATATGCTGGGTTTAATGTAGGGAAACTGATATAACGGTTGGTATCACATACAGGGATCCAGAGAAGACCCCTGACGACTCCCAGACTGGCAAGCAAACAGGTGTGGTACCCACAAAAGAGCACATTGACCTCGCCGCTATTCTTGCCAATTCTGGAGTTTGAGAGTAAGATTTTCTCCCGGGTCTGAGCTTCCACCTCTTTGCATTCAAGGCTCTATAAGCTTTATTCAAGATCTGTTTTAAGGCTTCATCCTTTTCTGGTTAAGGCTTTGTCTGTGAGTTCTTGGGTGGCACTTTGGCCTGACTCTTTGAATCAGGCTGTTTCTTTGAACTGTGCTAGCCTTTGGTCTGATCCTTTTTTGAACCAGATTGTTCCCATACTTGGAACTGGTTAGCCTTTGGTCAGACATGCAGACTGTTCATTGGAACTGTTTGGAGCTGTGCTTGACTCCCTTGGGAGCAGACTGTCCCTTAGAACTGCATTGATCAACCTTCGGTTGGACTGTTCTTTGGAACTACATTGTTCCCTGGTCCATCTTAATGAAATGAACTGTTCTATTGGGGCTGGCTGGCATCGAGCCTGCAGGTTGTTTGAGCTGTTCAAGCTGTTTGAGTTACAAGCTGTGTGAGAGCTATACCTTTGCTCTAGAGAAAAACCTCTAAGAAACAGGATCTCAGTTAGCTACATATTTGGAGGGCACCCCCCTCTACAGGGACCCCAGCTGATTGTATGTTTAAGAACTGTGGGCCTCTGGTGCCGGCCCGGTGGCGCAGCGGTTAAGTTCACACGTTCCGCTTCTCGGCGGCCTGGGGTTCAGTGGTTTGGATCCTGGGTGCGGTCATGGCACCGCTTGGCACACCATGCTGTGGCAGGCGTCCCACATATAGAGTGGAGGAAGATAGGCACGGATGTTAGCTCAGGGCCAGGCTTCCTCAGCAAAAAGAGGAGGACTGGCAGTAGTTAGCTCAGAGATAATCTTCCTCAAAAAAAAAGAAAAGAATTGTGGGTCTCTTACATGGACATTTTTTAACTAAGTGGGCCAAACTGACCAAAAGTAATCCAGAATTACAATGGCTATTATGAGGAACTTTCGATCTCCCCAAAGTCATTTCTCTTAAAACCAAATTGGGAGACCACGGCTCTAAAATTAAGCAAAATGAGTGATACATTTATTTTAATTGGTACCCGGAGGCTTCTAAATGTGCACAAAACTCTAAAATTGCCTCATTACAAGATATCATGTCTAAATTAACTGAAATAACTAAAAATCTGAGGGGGAACAAAGTGGCTTATGAAACCTCATCTTCTCCTCCTCCGTGGTCTCAGGTGCTATTTCATTTGTTTTCACAGATTCTTTTGTCTCAGGGCTACCCCTGCACTGCCATCTTGTCTTAGACTCCACCCTGGCAGTCATTTTGTGCTCATGCTACCACCTTCCTTTTTTCCCCTTGTGGAACCCTGATCCTTTAAAATTGGACCATCTGAGGATTGAAATACTAAGCTCTAATTATTACTTCTAAGTTCACTGAAACAAATAAACCACTAAAAGGAAAAATTTGAATAGCAATTTCCTAGACTTTTGATAATAGACACATATACTCCAAAACTCCTAGGAGAAAACTTGCTCTCTGTTTCTGTCTGTCTGTTTGTTGAAGCTTGTTGGTAAATCACCCATCCTACTCAAAAATGGGGAAAACACATGATTCCTGGTGTTTTGGAACAGCTGTTGGAAAACGGGGTCCCTCTTAGTTAAGATATTTTAGAGAATACAAAGGCAAGACAGGTTACACCTGGCTTACGTGCCAGGATCTTGTGCCTTTGTGGAAAAATGGGTGAACTTTTAGACAATTTAGAATTATAATAGTCATCTGGGTAACCTCTGTGTTAAATAAGTCCATCTTAAGGGACACCCTTAAAAAAGAGGATTCCAAATCTCTCAGGAGACAATGGAATGCATTCTTTGATTGGTACACAGAAGCTTCTGAAAGATGAAATGACTCACAAAACAGCTCTAAATGGATCCTTACAGCGTGCAAATAAAAAAACAAACAAAAAACTTTAGCCATCCAAGCAAATAAACTTAACTTAGTCTTTCTGTCAGAAACGCAATTTGAATCCGAAACTGAGTCTGCTTGGTAGTAAAGGAGTTATGTTTTGATTACAACTACATAACCTTTTGTATTTGCCTTTGAAATTTTTTATTGTTACTTTGGTCAAATAGATATAATGTTTCATCCTCAAAGAGCTTTATAGAAAATACTTTAACAAGTACTCTGGAGTACAGGTTTTTGATAACTTTAAGATCGTAACACTGAACTGGGTAAGAATTTCTAAACTCTCATGGAAAACTGACTGCTTTAATGTTTTGTTTTCCAGATGTAAGCCCCCTTTTCTCCTCTCCTTTAAGCTGCCAAATTAAGCAGTTTGGTAAAGTGTATCTTTGCAAGAAAGGCTGAAGCATTTTTCTTTCTCTCCCTGCTTGATTCCCTCCAGAATTTGGAAACTCTTAAGTCTTCTTTTCAAGAGAATATATGTATTTGTGTAAATTCAATGAGAATCTGTTCTCATTACTTTCCTCCAATAGACTTTCAGTTGGAACGGCCCCTCCCTACTCTACTCTTGCTCTATAGAAGCAAGCCCTTTCCTTTTTCTCTCCAAATTTGCCTGTGTTTCATCATAGCATGCACATCCCAAACTGCAGTTCTTTGCTGATCCTGAATAAACCCATTTTTGCTGGAGAAATAACTGGCTGTTTAAGGTCAACAGGTGATATATATTTTTAAAGGATTTCTGTCCAAAACAGTTAAAATACAAAAAATTTCAGTGCTTAGAGAATTAAACCTTAGGTTTCCAGGTGTCACTTATACTTTGTTCCTATACTATTACATTTCTTAAAACTATTGCATTGAAATTAAAGTCCATGAACTGGAAAAACCAGTTCTTCTTTTAAGCTGCCAAAATAGTTGAATATGGCATGTTCCTGTTAGTTCTTCAGGGCAAAGAACCTATATGTAAAGAAAGCTGGAGAGAATAGCCAAAGATTACCTCCTTTTCCATCATTCACCTCTAAGAGGAGTTGAATGACTTCCATATCATCAATAGCTCAATAGTCATGTGATCCTTTTGCTTTGAGATGGATCCGTTGAGTTTAACACTCTACAGAACAGCGATCTGACAGATTTGAAATGGACTTACTTTTCATTTTCTCCTTTAGCCAATAGGGGCTTCTGCTTGGCTTTTCCTATGATAATAAACTTACTCTTTAAGTCAGGGAGTTAGGGGGTGGTTTCATGGAAGTGAGACCATCTACTCTATCTATACATTCAAAGACTGGGGAAATTGCCCTGGATAATTGCATGCCCCATAGAACTCAGTTGATTCTGGACAAAGCTTCAGTTATCATGTAATGCTCTTAAGTCTCTGACTGATGGATGATCTTGGTCGTCTGGGCGTCAGGAATTAGTTTTAGCTCAGAGTCATGGCAAATTTTAAATGGAAGTTTTGCAGATTTTCCTTTACCTGGCATAGTTACCAGACAAAATCACCACAGACTCCTTTGTGGAAGTCTAGAAGAAAGATGCGTAGTATGTACTTGTGCTGTTAAAGCTGGTCAGGGGCCTATTAAGTCTGGGAATGGGTGAGGGGTTGTAACTCTAGTCAAGTTGGGTGTCTACTCATCAGTCCTGGGGTACACTTGATTACATAGTTCATATGCTGTTCACCAACTATTTCCTGCTCTCTACCTTCAGGGCATGTGGTATGTTGCACTTCCTGGTTCTCTTGTAGTTGAGTGGAACCGTGTGACTAGTTCTAGCCAATCCGTTGTAAGCAGATTATGTGTGTCACTCAGGGCCATAGCATTGAATTGCCAATTTGTGATCCTCTGGAACTCTTTCTGTCTGCTTTTGAGTCTGGCAATGTTCATGATCATGACCGCTCTATCAGCCTGTATCCTAGAGTGAGGAGATATAAAGTGAAGGCCCCAGCACAGTAGACATACAGTATGAACAGGAAATAAATCTTTGTCATTATATGTCACTAAGATTTTGACAAAATCTAGCATATATTGATGGATACAGAAATTGATACCCAGAGATGGAGTGTGTATTAAAAATCTGGCTTTTTTGGCATTGGCTTTGGGGTCAAGTAAGCCAATTTTATAAGCTGGAAGAATGACACTCTATGTTATGCATTGGAATATTTGATAAAACTATCACCTACAATAACTTGAGAGGTAAATGACGAACCTAGAGAAGTGATTAGAAAACAAATGTTAATAGCATATATTGGTTAGTGTTGGCTGCATTTGACAAGATACTTCACAACAGAGAAGTACTAAAAAATAACTGACTAATGTATAAGTAGGAATGGAAGGGAATAAAGAGAACAGAGAAATTCAGAATTTGCAGGGTTGGGAGTGGCAAATGCTTTTCATCTCCAGTTGGTGAACTATAAAACTGAATCAACTTTTCAGCCCCAATTTGTAAACTATAAAGTTGAGTAGGCTTTTAAAACAAAACAAAACAAAAAACAGCTATTAGAACTAGGCTTTTACGCAAGGATCAAATCAAGCATATCTTTGTCATAGCCATGTTTAAAATCTGTAAGTGAATTGAGATGTCACCCAGTAAATCCTTGTAATTGGATGAAATAGGTCAGGGAGACAGGAACAAAGGGCTTTCTTTCCCACCAAGCTTAATGGGTACAAAGTACCTGGGATTAACTAGATAGATTAATTGATGTGTCAAGAAAAGAACCATGGTTATGGTTATTGGCAAATGAAGCCCACTGCAATCAATTGAATAAGAAGCCAATTATGTTTATGAGATAATGTACTGCCAAAGAAATCAAGAACCCAGATAGGACTTAAAATGCATCTTTGACCTCTAGCCTTCTGTAGACAGGAAATGAGTTCAGAACACTGCTCAGCTTCCAAAGAGCACATGTTCTCCAATGCGCACTTCAGATATAGCCAGGGAAGATAGTAGAAAAGAAAGGACCCTTCTCTAGAAGGTCAAGTCAAGGGACATAGAGAAGAATGAACGTGAAGCCCCTCTTAGGTAGCTGAATTAATGTCTAATTCAAGAAATATTCCCCATTCAGGGTGGCGGGACTTCAAAATATCTTGCCATGGACTAGCGTCAGCCCTATATTTCCATTGGTCCCCTCCCCTTGTTTCTCCCCGCCACTAACCCCTCATCCCCCCACCTTTAATCTATTTTTTGTTCTCCATGAATTTGCCTATTCTAGATACTTTAAAAAGTATTATCGTATAATATTTGTCCTTTTATATTTGGCTTATTTCACTCAGCATAATATTTTCAAGATTCATCCATGTTGTAGCATGTATCAGAACTTCATTCCTGGTGCTGGCCCCGTGGCCGAGGGGTTAAGTTCGAGCGCTCCACTTAGGAGGCCCAGGTTTTCACAGGTTCAAATCCTGGGCTCATTAGGCCATGCTGAGGTGGCGTCCCACAAGCCACGACTAGAAGGACTCACAACTAAAACATGCAACTGTGTACTGGGTGGATTTGGGGAGAAAAAGCAGGAAAAAAAATGAATTTCATCCCTTTTTGTTTTGTTTATCCATTCATCCATCAAAAGATATTTGGGTTGTTTCTGCCTTTCAGCTATTGTGAATAATGCTGCTGGGAATATTCATGTACAAGCACCTATTTGAGTCCCTGTTTTTCATTCTTTTAGGTGTATACCTAGAAGTAGAATTGCTGGGTCATATGATAATACTATGTTTGACTTTCTGAGAAATTGCCAAACTGTTTACCAAAATGTCTGTACCATTTTACCTTTCCACTGACAATGTATGAGGATTCCAATTCCTCAGCATCCTCACCAATACTTGTTATTTTCCATTATTTATTATAGCCATCCTACTAGGTGTGAAGTGGTGTCTTGATTGTGGTTTTGATTTGCATTTTCATAATGACTGATGATTTTGAGCTTCTTTGCATGTGCTTATTGGCTATTTATATATCTTCTTTGGAGAAATGTCTATTCAAGTCCTTTGACCATTCTTGAATTGTGTTGTTTAGTTTTTTGTTGTTAAATTGTAGGCTTTTTAAAAATGTATTCTGGATTTTAAATCTTTATTACCAAATCCAAGGTCTTGAAGATTACCCTTGCTTTTTATGCTAGACTAATTTCTATGGTGTCATTCCATTTAGAGAGAGGTTGAGCTAACTGTGTGGTGTCAATAGCTGAGCATCATTAGTGTTGAGAATCAAAGAGATTCAGCTACTAATCAATTACCCAGACTAGCCTGAAGGCCATAGGGAAGTGCTCAGATACTTGTGGGATAAGCTAACAATTCAAACAGAAACTAAGACCATGAATGGGATTTACAGTTTTTATTTATTTTTCTTTCTTTCCTTTTTAGTGTCAACAAATGAAGAGAGAGAGTCAATGCAAGTTGGTTTTATTTAAAGTTTGTGGCACATTTCAACTGAAGCCAGACTAAAGTGCAGTTAAACCTATTATCTAGTATACCTGATTTTAACCAACTAGAAGTATTGAAAAAAAGCAAACTCTAGGGGCCAGCCCCATGGCCGAGTGCTTAAGTTCGCACACTCCACTTCGATGCACCAGGGTTTCACCAGTTCAGATCCCGGGCGTGGACCTAGCACCACTCACCAAGCCATGCTGAGGCTGCATTCCACATAGCAGAGCCAGAAGGACCTACAACTAGAATATACAACTACATACTGGGGGCCTTTGGGGAGAAGAAGAAGAAAAAAAGAAGCTTGGCAAGAGATGTTAGCTCAGGTGCCAATCTTTAAACAACAACAACAACAAAACTCTACAAAAAATAATCAGAATGAAAGGAATAGAAGAACCAATAGCAATTAAGAAAAGGATGTGAAAATGTATATAGTAACATCCAAATTTAAGTAATAATGTTTTATACTACTCAAAGACACCTATGTGCTCTTCACAGTGACTTAAGGCAGTAATTTCCTACCAGTCACAGTTGTGAGATAATGTGGTTAAACATATTCACATAACAAAACAACTCTTAATATACGCAGGGTTAAATTCAGCTATTTAAAACTGAAGAACAGGATGATGACTTTTGCTCCCCGTTGCTCTGAAACGTTGACAAAAATAATCCATAACCAATCTATAAATGAAAATTTGGGCGAGTTTATTCTGAGCTAAAAGTGAGGACCATGGCCCTGGGTCTTCCTTCAGGAAGGAAGGAAGGGCACCAAAGAAGTGGGGTGTACAGATTAGTTACATACCCTCAAAGAGGATGTTTCACATATGGTTGAAATGTCCCTTTTACGATAGTCACGAGACTGCTCTGTTGGCACAGCAATTGATGGACACAGCAGGTAGTAGGTCTGTTGTCTTGGTGGACACAGCAGGGTGGTAGTTCTGTTGTCTCAAGCTGGGTGGTCACAAGTGAGCACAGCAATCAGTTCCTAGCCTAAGGAAAGATACTTATCCTTAAGGAAATGCCACGGTGGGGGGGAAGTTGCACCTTTATCTTAAGGGCATTTGTTCTTGTCTTTGGGACATAGCAAATGCTTAAGCAGATATACAATGCATGCTCAATGGCCACATCAGGCCCTTTTGGAAAAACAAAGTCAGGCCAAATTAGGTTTACACTAAATGGCTTCCTCATATACTCCAATATATCCTATTGCTTGCCATATCTATTTGTCAATACCACAAGTTCAGTTCTATGGTATAATGCAGAGAGGATGTCTATTTATGTGACTTTTTTAGCATTGTCATAGTTTGTAAAAAAGCTAAGCTGTTTATAACAAGACTTGTAAAAGTGTAAGTGCACGTTAGCACAAAAGATATTACTTTCAAGCTAGGTAAATTCTGATCCAAATATGTTTAAAGCAATACAGCCTACATAACATAAAACTTGTAGAAATATATCTCAGCAGGTCACACCAACATAGCAAAGTTTGTTGAACTATTACAAAAAGTATAGGTTTCAGCTCTGGTGAAATGGTATAAGCATACTCTACCCTATTTCTCCCAATGACTTCAACAAAAGTCCTGGACAGAATACATAAAACAACTAACTGAGGACGCTGAAAAGTAAATAAGAATGAACAAACTGGGGAGGAAATCAAAGCTCAAAGAACAAAATAGTGAGTTCCATATTTTTCCCCCTCTATTATGTCCTGGTGTAGTCTCAAGGCAACTCAGATTCTGGAACATTGCAATGGGCGCAGCCAAGAGGAAATCTCTCTCTCAAATGAGAAGAGTGTGAAGATGCCCCCTGAAGAAGAGAGAGAAAGGGGAAGTACACTGTTTTCGTTTTCCTCTTTTGGCTGTGCAGAGCTCCAGTTTCAAAGCTGCCCTCTCTGTGGGCAGTGGCTGTATGAGCAGCTGAGCCTGTTGATTTGCCTTGACAGTAGATCCAGTGGTGAAAGATGTCTGATGGCACAGGAAGAATGAAAGCCAGGCATTCTGGCCAGAAGACCAAGAGAAGAAACTCTGGGATCCAGATTATGTTGTGGAGATTTTAGAGAGGAGGGAGCTCAAGAAGGGAATACCATAGATCTGTGTTTGGAGGTCACCCCACAGTGCTCACATGTGAAACTAACCTGCTATAGAAGACCAAAGGCTTTGAACACCAGTCTGTGGTATAGACCACCACCCCGGCCTCTTTAGCTCCTGGGGAAACACACATAGAACACATCCAAATAGTAGTGCAAAGGTTTGAAAACTGAAATTACATTGGAACCACGGACCACAGAAGGCGAGACAAGACTTTCGACCTGAACCTAACTGGGGCAACTAGCTGCTAAAACAAAACAAAGAAAAACCCAATGTGCTCCGGTCTTTTTAACAGGACTTCCAGTCTCATAACACAGCAATTAAAACATCCAGGATACAATGCAAAATTACTTGACATTTAAAAACAAACAAACTAGAAGCAAAAACAGCAAAATTGCAGCAACTCACAAGGAAGAAGACAACAAATCCCACTCTGAGATGACTCAGATGTCAGAATTACTAGACCAAGACTCAACAGCTCAATAGTGGAATGGAAAAGAGAAAATAGTTTGCGAACTTGAAGATCAATGGACTTATCCAATATGAACCACAGAGAGAAAATATTGGGAAAAAATTGGACACAGACTCAGGGAACTGTAGGACAGTCTAACATTCATGTATTTGAGAGGCAGGAGGAAAGGAGAATGAAACTAGTGCAGAAAAAAATATTTAAAGAACAAAGTTAGAGGCCACACACTACCCAATTTTAAGAATCATTATAAAGCTGTAGTAATCGAGACAGTATGATATTGGTGAAAGCACACACACGTGATCAATGGAACAGAATAGAGTCCAAAAATAGACACACAAAAAAAACAGTCCACTGATTTTTGACAAAAGTGAAAAGTCACTTTAGTGGAGAAAGGGGGCTCTTTTCAACAAATGCTGGGGAAAAAATTCACTATCCAAATGCAAAAAGAAGTCAACCTCTAACTCAATTTCAAAAAACAAAACAAAACAAAACAAACCGAACTATAAGACATTTAAAAGAAAATACAGGAGGAAATCTTTGTGACCTTGAGATGGGCAAATTGTTTTTAGTTATGCGCCAAAAATAAAATCCATAAAAGAAAAAATATATGAATCGGACTTTTTCAAAACTTCAAAACATTTTCTCTGCAAAAGACACCTTTAAGAGAATGAAAACATAAACTATAGACTATTAGATGGTATTTAAAAATCTCCTATCTGACAAAGGACTTGTATACAGAATATATGAAGAACTCTCAAACTCAACAATAAAAAAACCCTCAATTTTAAAAATGAGCAGAGGATATGAACAGATACTTTCTCAAAGAAAATATACAGATGACAAACACAGGAAAAGGTGCCCAACCACATTAGTTATTACGGAAACGAAAATTAAAAACACAGTAAGACACCATTACTATACCTATTAGAATGGCTAAACAAACAAATTAACAGTAACAAGTGCTGACAAGAATATGAA
Source organism: Equus przewalskii (assembly GCF_037783145.1). Lineage (NCBI taxonomy): Eukaryota > Metazoa > Chordata > Mammalia > Perissodactyla > Equidae > Equus > Equus przewalskii. The sequence continues at coordinate 1,211,333 of NC_091854.1, forward strand.
GCAACAAACCATCATATATTGTTGGTGGGAATACAGTATCATATAGCTACTCCAGAAAACAATTTTGCAGTTTCTTATACAGTTAAACATATACTTACATGACCAAGAAATCCTGCTCCTAGGCATTTATTTACTCAAAAGAATTGGAAAGTTATGTTCACACAAAATCCTGTACACGAGTGTTTACAGCATCATTATTCATAATCGCACAAATCTGGAAATGATCCAAATGTTTTTAATGGGTACAGCTATACAATGGAGTACTGTACAATTCTATTGGATGACATCCAGGAAAAGGTAAAATTATAGGGACCAAGCAGTAAGGATTAGTAGTCGTCAGAGGTTAGAGGTGGGGAGAACTTTTGACTACAAATGAGCAGCATAAGGAAATTTTGGGGGGTCATGGGGATGTTCTGTATCCTGATTAGAGTGGTGGTTACGCAAATCGACACACGTGTTAAAACTAAGAGAACTGGACACCTTTAAAAAAAGTGAATTTAGTCTCTCTCTCTCTCTCTATATATAATACCTTTTCTAGCAGTAAGCTATAAATTTAACTTTCCCTTGGCAGCAGGTTATTTTGGTGGTATCGAAAATGGGAGTTGGCATTCACCAAAAAAGTAAGTACTATGCTATCACTTGTGTACTAGTAAGAGACCAGGTATTTGGGAAGTGCCAAATGTGACAAAGTACTGACATTCTTCCCCCTTAAGTCCTGTGCTGGGAAGGCCATGCATTCAATTAAACAGCTACCCCAGATCTGGGAGGCTGTGTTGTCATTATTCCAGCTCCCACTACCACTATTAAACCATTATTCCCTCACTGACAAGGAAAAAAATTTCTCCTTTGTCATTCTTACTCTCCCACCTAAGCCCTGCCCTTATCCCTGACATCTGCTAGCCACATCTCCACGTTGCTCAGGAGCACTACCACGTGATTTACAGTCTACTTCCTTTACTCTACTTTAGCCACCCACACCCATGGCTGCTGTTTGGACTTTATCACCATAGTGCTCTACCTCTGAAATAATAAACCCCAATAGTCCAGTATTTATCCAAAACTTCCTTGCATTTCAGCTGCATCATTTCTTTACTCCCACTATACCTCTATTTATTTGAACTCTTCAGGATTTCTAGTCACTTTGTTTCCTCCATTTGCCTTATTCTGTTTCCCTCTTTCTTCTTTTTCTATCTAGCTTTGACCGGCAGTGTCCATAACTTCTTCCCATTTCCATCAATTGCCATGTCTTCTTGTATTTCTGTTCCATTTCACTCAGAATTACCCTAACTTGGATCAGTCCAATGATCTCCTTTTCTACTCATACACTCAGTTGACCAACCTGCCAAGGATTCCTGGAGAAAACTATACAACCACATAACTTAGTGGATTAGAGCCACTGCAAATTGTTGGTCTTTGATATTAAATAACATAACTACATCATGGCGATCTTCAGTCAGCCCTCTCCGTTTGTCTCAATAGTTATTTCAAACCTTCGCAGATATCTAACCAATCCTCCCCCTTAGACCAACCCTCCCCTCACACACACACCTTAAAGAGAAAACTCAAGTTATTAGGCAACTTTCTCGGCTTCTTGCACTACCCCTGTGGTAAGCAGAATTCCAAGATGGCCCCCATGATCTGTACCCCTGGTGTCACGGCCATGATAAGACTATGTTAATCAGTGATGATGTGGAACTTTACTTGAGCATAGAAAATAATGAAGCTTAAGAAATCCTCCCAACATTTTGTTTTCCAAAATTCCTCCACCCTTTTATGTTGTGAGAAACGGCTTACCACAGAGAGCTATTTTCCTGAATACAACTTAAATAAGATTTCCTGTCCAACTTTCTCGTGATTCCCATAAGACTCACAGATGACTCCATTGTTTACCTGTGACTAGCCTCTTTTGCATGAACCTGCTGGCATGGGCAGACTCAGAACGTCCAACTTCCATTCTCTGTCTCATGATTGATTAGCTGAGATTAGGACTGTTTGTCCGCCTCAAAACGACTATCCACAGAGAAAAACATTTCATGTTCAGGTAACCATCTGAGACTGCCTCTGCCTGCAAAACAACAAATGAAAATCACTCCATCTGCACCTTGTTTATCTTTCTTGTCTTTGTTCAAGGTGCTATGACAAAATACTACAGACTGGGTGGCTTATAAACAAAAGAAATTTATTTCTCTCAGTTCTGGAGGCTGGCAAGCCCAAGATGAAGGCGCTGGCAGATTAGGTGTCTGGTGAGAGCCTGCTTTCTGATTCACAGACTGTGTCTTCTAGCTGTGTTCTCACATAGCAGAAGGGGCTAGCGAGCTCTGTGGAGTCTCTTTTATAAGAACGCTGGCCTCATTCATGAGGACTCCATTCTCACGACCTAGGCACCTCCCAAAGGCCCCAACTCAATATCATCACAGTGGGATTACGATTTCAACATATGAATTGGGGCCGGGCCGGGCACAAACGTTCAGATCATAGCACTTCTCTATGAAACTCTAAGGCAAATCCACTTGCTGAGATACTCTGATCTTTGGATCTGGGTTGCTCAGCCTGAATAAAATCAATATCCTTGCTTGTCCGTTTTGTCTTTGACGTGTGCTGCTGTGAATCAGATAGGACTGGCCTGGCCTTCCCTCCCTCTTTACTTCACTCAGGCAAGGAGGACTCCTCAAGCCCTTGGTGCTCCATCTTGACTGGCCATCTGGAGATCCAACAGTGAGTCCAACTTCCGGTTCTGTGTTCCAGACTCCTGTCCTACAGTGGCAGAGAAAGGATTTTATTTTTATTCTTTTTGAGTACTGGCTTGATTTTCGGTGCTAGCTTCTTTTGGTTTTATGGCCTGACTTTTTGATGATCTCTGTAAATGACTTAAATGGTTTATAGAAATCTTGCCTCTGTGGGTAAAAGCAGAAAATCTGGCTTGTCACACTTTTCTGTTTGTCTATTTTAAATGAAATCAATTAAAGCATTTGTACCCCGTGGGAACAGAACAGCTCTTTTATATGAATCAGTGAGTTTTATATTTCTGCTTGGCTGAGATACAGAATTGGCTGAAATATTTTAATTGAAGCCGTAGCTGTCTATGTGGTCTGTATGTATGTTTATGTGCCTATGACTGTATAATATTTTCTTTCCTCCAGATCGTATTACCAAATTAGATTATGAAATCTTTTAAAAGAGTTCTATTTGGATTGGTTTAGAAAAAAGTGAGTCTTATGCAATTCCTAAAATTCCCAGAAATTAAGGAAATTGATCTTCTAAATACATGTTAAATATATATTATAATAGAAACTAAGTCAAACGGGTTCAGAATTTGAGTTCACATTATTTGGGTAAATCTTTGGTGTATGAGACTGGTTTAATATAGTTGATTTAATAAAAATAGCTATGTCTTCTGAGTTATTAGTATTAAATATAATACTAGCATACATGTTTATTCTAATTGGGTATGTTTTTCCTAAACTTTCATAGATTTACTGATCAAATAAGCTAGCATTACATCTCCTAGATGTTTAAGATTATGAAAAATGTAAATTTGTGTTTAACCAAATTGAATTATTATTCTGGCACACTTTATTTCAACAGTAATTATGCTTTGCAGTATGTCAGCTTGGAAATAGTTTCCAAGATTTTCAGATAGCTAAAAACCTGTACTGATGCTAAATAGAGTTAATTAATGGATATTCGTTACACGCCTAGATCACTTGTACATAGGATAGGATACTGAAATTAATTGCAAAGCAGAATTTTAAGTTTATATAATTTTTACGTACTTTTCCCTCTCATTTTTATAAGATACAGCGAGGCTATATATTTAATGTTAATGAATGTGTTCATTTTCGCAACTTTGGGATGTGCATAGCCATAAAAAGTTATGAGATGTACATTCATAAGATCTGCTAGTCTGCTAAAAATGTTAGTGTATTATAAACCTCCTAGTTTTCTTTGTAAAATAGAAGGGACTGTGGTTAAAAACTCTAATCCATATGTGTGAATGAGACTCAGAGCAATAGTGGCAGAGAGGAACAACTCTGTATGGAATGTATGCAGGATGAATTTTTGTTTAAACAAAGAAAGGGTAGTTTGTGCTAAACTAAAATAACTCTGTTCCAGAATGAGAAGGAGGAAAGTGTAGGAAAAAATCTAAATGGATATAGAAAGTTGTAGAAGGTTCTCAGAAAGGGGATTTTTAATTGTGGTGGTCAAGGCTAAAGTTTAATGGATTTATTTATAAGGTTTTCAAAAAGAGTTTTAATAAACACTGTATACAATATATCTGATGCAGAACTAGCATTTGGTTTTCTCTCTGTTAAAATGACAAAATCTTCTTGGATTACATGCCTGCTTTATTCGTTAAGAGGTTGGAAAAGATTTTTCTTTGCCTTCTAAATAATTTGTCAAAGATTCTCTGTCTTATCAGGGTTATTTCCTGCATTTTATGTTGATTTTATCATGTCCTCGATTATTTAAGAGAACAAAGTCTTCCCATTTTTGAAAGAGCCAGTGTTCTTTACAATCATGTTACCTCCTGTGTATACTTTTAAAACCTTTTATTGTCATCTTGGTTAAATAAGTAACCAAGTATTGTTTTCCAGTAACCCATGATTCTATTTCAGCAAGTGTTCAAACCTCCAGACGACTTTTGATACTTTGCCTTCCCAACATCAAATCCTAAATGATATATTTTGCACCTAAAACTGGTTTCCCAGGGGGGCCCTGAAAAACATTTAGAAAGAATTTGTTCTTTATCTTATAAAAAGAGAGGTTCTAGTCATAATTAGGTTTATTTGATATGTGACTATTGATGAGTTGCATGGGAAGACTGATCAAATCAGAAGAAATGCTTAACCTTCCCCAGGCTAAATTTTTGTGAGTAAAATGTTATTAATATAAATATTTCAGAAATTGTATGCTATTTGAGAAGTTCCTAGAGATTTGTCAATATCCTAACTGTCTATGTTTCTAATTATCAGAGTGTCCGTGCTGCTTTGCCTGATATTAGACAACAAAAGTATAATGAATACAAACATAAGTTATTTTTTAAAATGTTAATTGAGTGACAACTTTCTTTTTTAAATTTGAATCTAGCATCTTCTAGTCCAATGGCTCCAAACTGGGGATTCATATCACTTACCTATGGAGTTTTATGAATATACAAATGTGTAGGACTTATTCCATTCTTACTGAATTTCTTCACTTGATAAACTTGATATATTCTTGTATATTCCAGCCATATACTTGGTGTATCCATGGTATATCATGTCTCAGGATTATTGTATACTAAATCTGAAGAATTTTTTTCTCTGTAAAGATTCATTTTCATAAAGTAAATCTACTTTATCATACAGGAGATAAATAAATCATAAATCATAAAGTAATATCTACTGTTCTTTGGAAATAAGATTAATTATTATGTTTATAGACATTTTACCTAAAACTTTTTTGCATTGACTTTCTTTTGGTTTGCATGCCACAGAAACGACTGTCTTTGCCAGCTTCATTATTCTTATGATGAACTCTCATCGCCTCCTCCACTCTTAAAAGTTATCAGTAATAAGTTAACTGCAGCCATTTTAAGGCTTTTGTCATCTACAGATAGTTTTATATTTTACTCTGATGCTTCCCTGAAAGGCCTTGCAATCAGCCACAGGCCAGAGTACATCTTGGGCACAGGCTTCGGATGGCATTCCTTAAACACCTTTGAGTCCATACCAATGGACTGAGGCAGGATTTCCAGAACTCTAGTCCAGAAACAGATGGGTTCCTGAGACCACCAACCCAAGATCGAGTGGAACAAGAATGAATTACATAGGCCTGAATAAACTGATGAGGGATGCTTGTGGGTTTTGTTTGGAATGTTGTTGATGTTAATGTTATATTTTCTGGATATAAGGAACCCCTTTCTTTTTTGTCTTAAGCTATCTATAACTCATAATAATTTAGTAAACTCTGCTTTTGTAAATAGAAATGAAACATTTATCTTTTTGCCCCTGCCTGACTCCTCCAGATTTCAAAAACTCTTATTTTCTTCTTTTCATAGCAATCTAGTTACGTATTTGCACAATTCAGTAAGGTCTGTCCTCCTCGTTAATAGGACTTAATTGGAAACATTGGTCATGCAATCAAGGCCTTGCCTGGAATGTCACATTTGAGAGTAATGCTCACTTAATCAGATATGACCAGACACTTTTAAGGAACTATGTCCAGTTAATTTTATGGTACTAGTGCTTATAAAGCATGCTTAGGGAAACTGGACTGGTATCTGGTTCACAGGGTGAGTAATGAAGGTCACTTCCTGGTAGGCCTAGGTCACAGGATATTTTAGGGAATTTGAGAAGAGAGGAGTTCACCCAAATTTATAGGTGCTACAGGTGAAATTTGATGGCGAACTCTTGGCTTGGCTTCTTAGCTCAAGAGGTTTTTAAAAGTCCAATCTGACATTTCTTATTAAACTTTCGGCAAAGTAGATTTAAGGAGTACTATATGATATTACCATTTTTGCCACACCTATGTAAATAATCAGGTCTAATCTAATGAGATCAGTTGTATTTTATGATCAAGAATAATCTTTCTTTGAGATTACCTGTGATTAAAAGGGGAGTGACTTTAGAGAGAAATTTTGTGTTTCAATGGAAAACTATAGCACACTCTTCTGACTCTAGTCCTAAATTAGCAATAATTGGAGTTCATTGTCCATTGTTCATTGTCTTTGTGCTATTTGCACACTTTGTAAATTGCAGGTAATTGATGGATATTCAAACTCTGTCTTCTCTGGTGGAGATTTAAGTGACTTCCTCCCCACCTTGTGGAAAAACCAGTTTGAGTACATTCCTGTAACAGTCCAAGGATCCTGTTACCTTGCACAAGTCATTAACACTTACCAAATGTTCACTTCTTCCAGATTCCTTCAATATCTGGCTATAGTCATCTAATTAAGTTTTCCAAATTTTCTCCCTCCTGCCTGACTTAGCCTATTTAAGAATTAAACCTGACCACTCAGATTCCTTTCCTGTACTGCACTGGCCTTTTCCCCTAGGATCTGAAGAAGCCCTGTAAGCTAAAACCTAATGATTTCATGTAAACATTGAAGGACTCAGGAACTCATCACCGTAGTGGACCATGCATGGGTTGGATTATTCCTGGACAAGCCACTGTCTGGGCTTGTAAGGAAGTTTGGCAATATACTGGGCTATACATGCCCTTACATGAGAGATAACCAAGGCTATGGACAACATCACCAAGAGAAGCAACATCTTAACTTCAAAGAACTCAATCAGTGGTGCTCCACCAGCATCTTGGAATCTAATGAACTGGTTACCCTCAGGTTCAGCTCCTGAAGCTGTTTACTTTAGTACAAACGTTCATATTTATATTTTCCTTTTTTCATTTCAGGCATTCCTCTTTAAGATATCTGATGTCCAGGACTCCAAAATAACTGACCTTTTCCATCACTTCTCCATAAATGGTTTGACTGATTTTGCAGAAACAGTGCCAAAAAGAGGTCGTAAGAGATTATTTCTTGGACTCTGCTTGGCCCCACGCAGGAGGTTTATTCTTACCTCTGAGTTGTTCAGTGAAGAATGATATTCATTCATCTTTAACAAAAATCTGACAATATTGAACTTCACCTGAGCCCTGTGCTCTTGGAGGATAGCAACAGTTGAGAAATCCATACCCCAACCTTTTGTGTTCCAGGAAATGGCTTGCTGCAAAGAACTACTCTCCTCCATAACACTTAGAAAAGACTCACTGTCCACTCTTTCTCATGATTCCCACGAGACTTGAGGATAACACCACTATGCACCTGTGATGAGGCCAAACATATATTTCTCTCCTTTCGCACGCACCTGCTGAGAAGGTCAAACTGACCATCTTCCTTCTTGTTCTTTGTCTCATGATTGATTAGCTGAGATTAGAAGTGTTTGCTCCCTGAAACTGGCTGTGGTTAATTTATGTGTCAACTTGACTGAGCTAAGGGGTGCTCAGATAACTGGTAAAATGTCGCTGTGTGTGTCTGTGAGGGTGTTTCTAGAAGAGATTAGCGTTTGAATTGGTGAACTGAGTCAAGCAGAGGGCCCTTCCCATGGGGCCCAGCCATGTGGGTGGCTGGGTGGGAGTCATCCAATCCTTTGACAGCCGAATAGAATAAAAAAGGCAGAGGAAGGACAAATTCACTCTCTGCTTGAGCTTCTTCTGTCCATCCATCTTCTTCTGTCTTCAGATAGCCAAGCTCCTGGTTCTCAGGCTTTGGGACTCACGCTGACACTTACCTCATCAGCCCCGATTGTCCGGTCTTTGGACTTGGACCGAATTATGTCACCAGTTTTCCTGGTCCTCCAGCTTGCAGATGGCAGATTGTGGGACTTCTTAGCCTCCATAACTGTGTGAGCCAATGCCTATAATAAATCTCCTCATATATATCTATATAGATTGCTACTGGTTCTGTTTTTCTGGAGAATCTTGACTAATACACCAGCTATTCACAGGGAAAGAAACATATCCTGTTCAACTAACCAACCGAGGGAGACTTCCCCTGCTCAGAAAACATCTCCAACCACAGACCACTCCGTCTGCAACTTGTTTACTCCTCTTTTTGAAACTCTAAGGCAAAACCACCCACCGAGATACTCTGATCTTTAGATCTGGGATGCTCTCCCTATTGCAATAGCTTGAATACAATTAATATCCTTACCAGTCCAGTTTTTGTCTTTGACAATAGCAAAAAGGATTTTGGTATGTATTTAGGGTCCCTAATCAGTTTATTTTAAGACAAGGAGATTCTCCTTGGTGGGACTAACTTAATCAGTTGAGACCTTTAGAAGCAGAGCCTTTTCTCTGGCTAGTCACAGAAGGGGAGATCAGAGAGATGTGCTCCTGCTGACCAGCAAGAAAGCAAGCGTCCGTGCTGTAACTGCCTGTGGGTGCCATATGGCAAGGAAGTGCAGGAGGCCTCCAGGAGCTGAGACTGGCCCCCAGCTGATACCCAGCCAGATACTGGGGGCTTTAGTCTTTTAACTGCAAGGAACTAAACTCTGCCAAGAATGTGGGTGGGCTTGGAAAAGTTCCTGTAGCCCCAGATGAGAACTGCAACCTGACTGACACTCTAATTTCACCCTGTGGCACTCTGACCCGAGAACCAAGCCACATCATGTCAGACTTCTGACCTGCAGAACTGACAATTAATAACCAGGTGGTGTTTTAAGCTGCTACATTTGTGGAAATTTGTTACACAGCAATAGAAAACTAGTAAAACCCCTGACAAATCATTCTGTGTCTTCATTGATCTGCAGCTTTTCTCCTTTCTCAATGTTTGATACCTCTATCTACGCTATGATCTCACTTGCTTCTGCCCCTGTATCCACAGGCATCTTACTCCATTGATTGCTCCTGTTGTCACTCTGCCTCTATCATCCATCCTCTTCAACATGTAAACATGGTGAAATCTCTCCTATTACAAAAAAACCCTCCACTGATCCCTTCTTCCCTTAGCTATGAACTGATTTGAAAGAACAGTAGTCTACACTTGATGTTTCTACTTTCTTACCTCTTATTTACCACTCATCCATATAAAAGGGCTTTCAACCAAACACACTATCAAAATTCTTCTCAGCAAGTCACTAGTGATATCAATTTTGCTACATTCAGTAGAGAATCATCACACTTGATCTCTTCGCATATTTTACAGTGTTACTTATTGATACTCTCCTGGTTTCCATAACACCACTCTCGGGGCTTTTCGCTTATTTCTCTGATAATTTCTTCACTCCTTCTCAGTCTTCTTTACGGGGGTCCTCTTCCTCTACCCATTCCATGTATTAACATTATAGCTCAAATTTCTAGGGGTTTTGCACTCACTCCTAATGTGAGTTCTGCAGACACCTACAAATCTCATGTGCACACACACATACCCCTTTGGTTTTATTGGGATTCACTTCTTATAAACAAGTTCACTTCTCTGGTTGCTGCAACGGCTCCGTTATGTGATCTCCTTCCCATCACAGCTCATGAGCTCAGTTGCACATTAGCCTCCCCATGATGGCTGCCCCTGCTCTACCAAACTTCACATCCTCTTCCAATGCTGCCACCACCTTGGCAACTAGAAACAGAATCCAGAAGCTCCAGCCCCTCAACCTCGTATTCAAATTGGGCGGTCACCACGAGTAAACTGAGCAAACTGAGTCTGCGGTGGGAAATGCAATGCCTCTGCCCTCTTGTTTCATCTGCTGTTAGAGGAAGTCTCTAGCTAGTCTTGTTTGTTCCTTGATGCCTCACAACATTCAGGGAAAAATCTTTCTGCATTTTTTGCAGCCTTTTTTCTCTCCAGGACTCAGAGCTACATATCCATGGAGAAAAATGGAAATAGAGTTGACTGCCAATCTCTGAAATGTTCTCAAAATGCTGTTCCCCTCCCCTGCCAAAGGCTTTTTTACCGCGTCAAGTTCATTAAGCTCTTTCCTCAACCTTTAGGAAGAGTTTGTTCCTACGAAGCTCCTGAGACCACGGAGGCAGTAGCTGTTGGACCTCTCCCACCATTGCATCAGGTAAGCCCTGACACTTTTGAACCTCCTTTCATTGGAGACTGGGGCAGAGCTTCTCAAATTATTCCAGTGAAGGAACAATCCTTTTCACCCCAAATCATTCTAGACTGATACTTTGGTAAAATACAATAAAAAGGAACTACTAGAAATTGTCTGAAATAAAAATCAGACAATGTCAGACTGCTATAAAATTTTCTAAATGCTTACTCTCAATGTCTGTATTTCTCTAATTGCAGACCTGTAACACGCATATCATCTCCGTACACTGGCCTGTGAAGCAGTCTGGGTAGCACTGGTCTATGAGTGAAGGAAGGGCGAAACCGGAATGTTCTGTCTGCTTCTTGAACTATATCCTAGTTACAATTTTTCAGGATTTCGTTTTCTTCCAGCTTCTGGTGAACTGGGTAGATGATTACCATCTTTCCTCCATTTGAACTCTCAGTTCTCAATTTCTTGATGCCAAATTTCGTACTTTCTGAATTATTTTTCAATCATGACCATGCCCCTGAGTCTCTTCTTTCCTTAGTTGATTGCTCTTTGGAATGTCAACATCTCCACTGGAGAGCGTGAGAGGTATTTCACAGGGAGTTAAACTGAATTGTCAGCATTTTTTGTAGCATCGCTTGCTAAAGGCTAAACAGAAGTTTGACCATTACCTGTGAATTTCATTTTACTTCAGAAAAATATTGCTGTGCACTTGATCTGAAGGGTCATCCTTCAGAACAAGAGGCAGAGAGTTAAGAGAGGACGGAAATATTCACGTAAGCAGGTGATAGACGGGGCAGGGTGGGGATTGGACTCAGCTAGATCCCCCTTGGCATCTGACTCTCCAACAGTTCTCTTTCCTTTCCAAATTTTCTCCAACTCTTTATTGTATAGGTCAACAAATGAGAGGCATAAACTACAAGAGAAGCAAAAAAAGTTTATTTGGGTCAAGAATTGCAATTTGGGAGACAGATTTGAGTAGAAACTCAAATGTACTCCACTTACAGGAGAGGGGCTTAGGGTTTTTGTGGGAAAAAGGGAGGAAGATGAGGTGGGCTGTCTTAAGGAAGAGTTCATTGTTCTGAAGAGGTGAGGCTGGGTTTGTACCTCATAGATTGGCTTAAGCTTCAGTCATCAGGCAAAAGACCAGACTTGTACTATGTTGACTGGTCAGTGACTCGGTTATTAGCAAAATCCAGTTTTATCAGTCCTTACAAACAGGATATTCCTGTCTTTATGGACTTTCTGGAATGTTGGCGGTTTGGTCCAGTTTGGAAGATGAAGAAAACAAGATGTGCAAGGCAATTCCTCTGAAATGGCTGCTCCGGCTCCATTTGAGTATGGCTCTACTCGCGTCATCTTTCATATATAGATCGACTTAACTGCTAAAGCTTCTCTTTTTTCCACACTCTGGGTTTTGAATCATAATGAACTGAGCTCCCCAATTAAGGAGAAACGAGGGGGGAATCATCTGTATGATAAGCCCTATTTACAACTGTTTTCTTTTACATATAAATCTGTGTCATGAATATGAAGATAATGCTGGATGTGAAGTTTCTTCACATGTATTATTCAAAAACACTAACTTTGACTAGAAAGGACACTCAAGAGCAATTTGTCATCATTTTGAGGAGAAAAGAAACAAAAAGCCCTTCAAACATATCCAGGATCTTTTTCTTTTCTCCAAACACCAAAAAGAAATTGATGGCCACTTGATTCTCTCTTTACAACTTGTTTAGAATGCCAGAATTCTTCCAGGAAAAAGAGGATCAAGGTTATGGATCTCTCTTCCTAATAGTAAACTGCCATATTTTAAGTACGGTTAGATCTCATGTTTTTAAAAAATTGTCTAGACACATGTGCCCTGAAAGTCTCTGAGTTGAGTGGGAAAAGCTCTCTTCCAAAATTAGTTGTGAACAAATATGAAATGATTGACTTTGTTAACTAAAGGGAAAAGGTTAAACTGATAAGGGTTGTCAGATGCTTAGACATTTTATAGAATTTGAGAACACAGAGCTTGGCTTTCAGCCTCTCCAACTTCAAGTATTTTGCGATGAGGAAATACCTCCCATGTCTGTTTACTCAATTTCCTACCCACCCCTAACTATAGGAAAATATTTGAAGGCAGTGGAAATTTCATCTTCCTGACTCAAACGGGCTACACAGAAACACCTCACCTCTTCATAGTAGGTAAGCATTGTTATCCAAAGAGATTTATGAATTAAAACTTCAACCTTATCTATTGTTGATATGTATTTAATTTTGTAATTAAAATATGTATTTAATTTTGGGTTTTTGTCCTTGTTTTCTTTTCATTTTTTTTCCAGCTTTATCCAAATATAATTGACATGTAACATTGTGTAAGTTTAAGGTGGGCCACGTGATGATTTGTTACATGTATAGATTGAGAAATGATTACCACAATAAGGGATTTCTTTTCCATAAAGATCCATGAATGAACTTACTGATGAAGAGACTGATGACGATTTGGAAAAATTAGCATGACATCCTGAATGGAAACATGAAGAATCTGTACTTTCAAAGCTGACTTTCGTAATTGGTACTGTCTCTTACTGAGTGATTTGTTAAAAAGTCATCTCATTTCTTTTAGAATCGGTTATCTCATCTCAGAGGGAAATATCACCAGCCCATAAGGCTACTGGGAAGTTTGGGAATATTTGGAAAGGCTTATGCAGAGGGTTACAAAGCAGAGCAGAAATAATTATGGTCAACATTGATCCAAAACGAAAGCAAAGTTTCATTTATGAGAGAAAAAAAGTCCATATCTTATAGAGTAATTTATATTAGCGTTAAAATTACTATAAAGATAGATTTATTATAAAACTTTAAAGCAAACATCCATGCCCTGATTTTGGCTGTCAAAGGCCCGATTTAGGCTGAAAGTGCTTGTTCCTCCGCTTGGAGAGAACTGTTGCCTGCGTCGGCCGGGCGGTGGGGTGAGTCAGAGAAGCGAGGTGAGCACACGCTGCCCTCTGGTGGCGCTTGCCCGAACTTGCTGAGCCGCCAAAGCTGCCCTCGGAAGCAGCGACCCGCGCTTTCCAGAAGCGAGTACGGTATTCCTGGATATTCAGCAGGCTTGAAGAATGGCTCTCGGAGGGACTTCTTTCTTGAATTAATCGTAAGTTTAAGAATCCAGCCCCCCCCCCGCCCCCCCAAAAAAGCCTTATTGTACCTAAGTTTTCAAAGATGGCTTTTTGTGACATTCTAGAAACAATGACTACTTTTTTTTTTAAAGATTGGCACCTGAAGTAACATCTGTTGCCAAACTTCTTTTTTTTTTTTTTCCTTCTTCTTCTCCCCGGAGCCCCCCAGTAGATAGTTGTATATTCTAGTTGTAGGTCCTTCTGGTTGTGCTATGTGGGACGCTGCCTCAGCATGGCTTGACGACCAGTGTCACATCCGCGCCCAGGATCCTAACTGGTGAAAACCCTAACCCCTAGTTTGCCTTTCAAGGCCTGTATCTTGTATCCAATCTCATCATAATGTATCCCAACACAAATTGTGCTGCTCACATTCCACAGACATACCACACTCATTCTCCCTTCCATCCCTCTACTCGTTGTATTAGCCTGTTTAGGCCTTTCCAAACCCCGCTATTTTCCAAATCCCAATTTCTGGTTCACCTCTTCAATAAAGAACTCCCAAAAGTTCAAAGTGAGTTAGAAAGGTTACCAGCTTTGTATAAATATCAGATTGTGAGTTGTAGGTCCTGGGAGATGGAATAAAATACTTGTTTAGCTGTAAAGTCAAATTTCAATTCACCTGTGGATATTTCGTGGTCTCTGTGCTCCCCAGTTGTCAGTGATGAGAAAACAAAATGTGGTCATTAATTTATTGAGCATATGCTGCATGCAAGGCTGGAATATACAGGGGTGAACAAGAAAGACCATTTACTCACAGCACCTTCTTCTAGTAGGGAAACCTCAAAACACCCTTAATCATTCTCAAAAGATTTTATGAAATATAGGCCGTACGTGAGAAACAAAAAATTAAAAACAAAAACCAATAAAGCATACACTAACTGCATTTATTTCAGTAAATACAAAAATGTGTTTAATTTTCAGAGCCAGAATAAAGATATATTTTAAACAATGAAGGACATCAGTCACAAAATTCATAAAGTAGCACATTTATTTCATATATCTCAGAAACATCCAACTTTAAATTTTCTAATGGGTTTCTATGTAGTAGATGGCGCCATCTATGGGTGAAGCAGGAAATGCCTAGTTTTATTAACAGCAATCCGTGCAGAAAGGAGAAGGGGAAGGAATTCGCTACCAGAGCTCTGAGGAATGAATGCCACACCACCCAGGGAAAGGCGAAATCTCCAATATTGAAATGGAAGCGCAAGGTCCTAGACTAAAGAAATTGTCAACTGGTCAGTACACTATAATTATTTCTTCCTACAAACCTTCAACCTGATCGTGTATTTAACGTTCCAAATAAACAATTTTCCAATTTTATAATGGAAGCCAAGGAGAAAATAAAATTTGCTGTTTGGAAATGTATTTTAGTTGAGCAGAATATCCATTTTAGAAAACAATGTATATAAGTAGGAATAACTACTAGCACATAGACTAATATTCTATTATTAATTGGTTAAAAAAGAAATTGGTGCTAATTTGAAGACTTTGTAAAGCATATCTAAAGAAGAATGCTTTAATAAGGGGAACGACTGAGAGGTTATCAATCTTAATATTTCAGGAATAATCCAGATTAGTTTTCTAGGTTTGTGAAAATCCATAAGTCAGGATCTCTAAGCATCAGATTTCCACAAAGAAAAAAATTAAAACTGTCTTGTTTTTCCTGTTTTGTTTAGAAACAACCCAGTTAAAAGAAGATGCAAATTATTTGAATGTGTTCTATAATTAAGAAGTAGCAGTGAAATTGATTGAGAACTCAACCACTGATAAACACGAAAGCAACCAACACCCTTACATTTTTCCTGTTTTATAACATATCCCCAGAGGAATTTGACGTATTTTTATTTATTTATTCATTTTTTTGAGGAAGATTGCCCTGAGCTAACATCTGCTGCCAATCCTCCTCTTTTTGCTGAGGAAGACTGGCCCTGAGCTAACATCCATGCCCATCTTCCTCTACTTTATATGTGGGATGCCAACACAGCATGGCAGTGTGATGTGTGCACCCGGGATCCCAACGGCAAACCCTGGGCCGACGAAGCGGAACGTGCAAACTTAACCGCTGTGCCACTGGACCGGCCCCTGACGTATTTTTAGAAGTCAACATTAGCCTGTTGACAAATCAGGCTAATAGAAAAAACAAAATCACAGAAGCAAAGAATCTAAAAGTTAAACATATGGTTCTCCCCCCATTCTTTTCTTTTTGTTACTACTGTCTTGATATGCTTAAAGCAATTCATTTTTCTTGTACGTTTTGTTCTTAGGATTTATTAGTTTTATGACCTTAAAGATCTAGTAGAAATAATATAAGCTTGTTTGACTAGTAAACCTGGTAGAAAAAACATTTTATGTCTGTATTATGTGTAATGCTGACAACTTTGAAGACATGCTTGCTTTTATTTTAGCAACAATTTTAAAGCTAGCTTTATTTACTAAAGATTATTCCAGATCATGTAAACTTAAAAAAATGAATTAGTTTCTGTATTTCTGAGAGTTTTAGGAATACTTAATGTATGTAAGTGCTCATTTATCTCTATGCCAATTTAATTAGAACGTCTTTGAGGGATTTTATAAATTAATTTGGTAATACCATCTGGAGGTGAAAAATATCACACCTATAACATACATATATATAGACATACATAAACATACAGACACACCTATAACATACATATATATAGACAAACATACAGACAGATCTAAGTAGAGATCCTATGGTTTTCATTTTAAAATTTTAGCCATAAGTCAGTAAAACATAGTAATACAAGCTCACTGATTTATATAAAATAGTTAGCTCTTTTCTCCACTTTATATATTTTATATATATATATTTATATATATTTATATATATATATATTTTTTTTGCCGAGGAAAATTCACCCTAAGCTAACATCTGTTGCCAATCTTCCTGTTTTTTGTTTTGCTTGAGGAAGATTAGCCCTGAGCTAAAATCTGTGCCAGTCTTCCTCCATTTTGTATGTGGGTTGCTGCCCACAGGTCTGGGCCTGGGATCCGAATCTGTGAACCCAGGCTGCTGAAGCAGAGAACACTGAGCTTAACCACCAGGCCACGGGACTGGCCCCTCCACTTTATATTTTTATCAGAATTGTGTTTCTGGCAAATGGGACAAATTAAGGTTACCTGTTTACCAGTGTCTGTAGAGGAGACCTTCAAGACCCTTCCTGGCCCTGATATGTAATCTTATGGACGCTGTGGACCAAATTTTAGGCAAGTAAGTCATAGAGGAGGTATTTAGAGCTGTCTAGATGTCTGCAAAGCTCATCCAAGCGGCCAAAAACATCCAGTCTGTTTCCAATTAGCCTTTTTCCTTTTCAGTCTCAGGCAGTTCCTCAAAGATAGCCAAAAGAAACAAAGACTTAGACACCTCCCCACCGAAAGCAGGCAACGCTTGGTAGGACATTAGCTGCAAATTGGTGGAACCCACATTTGTGTCCAGCCATCTTCTTGAGGCCCCCAACCTGATAGTTGCCCTCCTGCACAAGCAATAACCAACAAGTCGTGCACCCCGGCAGGTAGAAAGCCAAGTTCTCAGGACATAAAACAAGAGACAAACAGGAAGGCAATGGCTGTCCCTGGGAACGAAAGGATCAATAACCAATGGGTACCCCCAAATCAAGTTTTAACCAGAGTCACAATCCAAAGAACTAATTTTTACAAATGCTTTTACCTTCCTAATCTGAATTTGGAAAGGAAAAGAGTCTTACTGTCTCCTCTTGACCAGTCCCCACAGGCAGAGATCTAAGACTGACATGGTCAGAATTCGTACCTTCCGCTGGCTCTGGTCAGAGGTCCAGGATCTTGTAACTGTGGCTTCTGGACCAGCAAGATGTCTTCAGCTGAGGGTGGCTCTTGGGCTCCAGAAACTGTAGAGGAGGAAAAAGTTTTCCTTGACTGTCTTAGAATCTCTGGCTGGGTCTGAAAATTAAGCAGACAGAGGCAGATTAACAGGAGAAAAGCATACAAACTTATTCGATGTAAGTTTTACGTGACATGGGAAGCTTCATAATGAAATGAAGACCCAAAGAAACAGGTAAGCCTGAGTGTTTTTATGGTAGGTTTGATGAAGAGTGGAAAGCTGTCGAAAGATATGATAGAAGACAGATATAAGCTGATTGTGGTAAACTGGGGAGATTTAGAAGGCCTGTTTGTTTGGAGTCTTCTCGGTGTCCCTCCGTCTTGGGGATAAGGACACTCCCTTCCTCTGAGTGTAGGGAGGGCACCTCTCACCGGAGGGTGACTTCCTGCTTCAGCCCGTTTCTCAAACTCCTGCAGCTTAAAAGATTCACATGTCGAGGTGCCATATTTTGTGGTGTGTATCCTGAACCCCATCACCATGTTCTGGGCACTATGCTCCGCGTTGTTCTCAGGTAGAATTTTCAATCTAGCTGGGAGATATTTTAATCAAATAATGACTAATATAAAATCATAACCATGTAAATGCTGCAAAGAAATTTCAGAGTCCCATGAGAGAGTATAAATAAGGAGATCTGGTCTACAGGACCAGGGAAGGCTCATTTAAATAGTGAAAAAGGAAGTAGACTGTAGAATAATTTTTAAGAAAAAGTTAAAGTACGTACATGTTGTATTGCATGAGGCTTTCAGTTTGCTAAGTGGTCATGATATGCAGGGTTTGAATTTGTAATTAGTATACAAAAATCATCCTATTTTTATTTATTTGGAAATAATTTCAAATTTACAGAAAAGTTTCAGGAATAAGAACAGAAAAAAGATTACTCATATACCCTTCACCCAGATTCAACTATTATTTATATTTTACTCCACAAGTCAAATTATTTTCTTCTCTCTCTCTCGATAGATAGATACATATATATGTATTTATTTATATGCTTTTATGTTTGTATTTATTTATGAATAAATATTTATATTTGTGGGTAGTTGCTTTTGAGAGCCCCTGAATCTCTTGAGAGGCCCCGATGGTGCCAGGTGGCCCAAAGATCAAATGACCGTAGGAACTGGAGTGAAAAGAGGCCTGGCAGGGGTGGACAGAGGGATGGATGAAGTAGGCGCCTGAAGGCGACATCTCAGGCCTATCAGTCTCCGAATATCACCTTCCAATTAGGCTAACTTCTGATCACAGAGCTCTTTGAAAAAAAATCCTTCAAATATCTTATTTTCAGGTCTCAGCCCAAATAGTAAATATTCTTGGCAATATTGAACTCCTTTTTAAAAGTTATTATTATCATATATATATTTTTCAACCAAAGGTATACCTATTAAGTGACTCAAAATCAAAACCAATGAGCTTTTTTTTTGTGACTTAACCATGGATGCAAGAGGTGGCTCTAAAGAGAGCACAAAAGATGTCGTCCTCCCAAGATCCAGAACCAGTCTCAAAGGTTTTATTGCTCATGGCTTCCATTGTTTGTGTTGCAAATTAGTCATAAGTCTTATTATTACACTTTTGTAGCTAAGGTTTCTTTTTTTATGCGGATGTGTTATGATTTTCTATTTTTCTTTTGTTTTCAGAAGTTTGACTAGGATGTGCCTAGCTGTGGTTTTCTTTTTATCCTATTTGGCATTCACTGAGATGCTTTAATATGGGAACTGATTGTTTTCAACAGTTTCGAAAAATTCTCAGTCATTATCTCTTCAAATATTCTTTCTGCCACATTATCTCTTTCTTCTATTCGATGACTCGAATTATGTGTCAAATAGCATTAGACTGTTTGACCCTGTCCCACATGTCTCCCAGGCTGTGTTCTGTTCTTTCCAGGATTTTTCTCTCTGTGTTTTAGTTTGCATATTTTTTTATTGATTGAGTTCACTAATTCTGTTTTTGCTCTGTCCAGTCTGCTGTTAAAACCAGACAATAAGTTGTTTTTAAAAAAAGTTTTTTTACTGAGGTAGTATTGATTTATAACATTATATAAATTTGAAGTGTACATCATATTTTTCAACTTCAATATAGACTGCATTCTGTTCACCACCAAAATTCTAGTTGCCATTCATCACCATAAATGTCCCTGTTTACCTCTTTCACCCTCCTTCCACCCCCTTTCCCTCTGGTAACCACTAATCTGTTCTCTGTATCTATGTTTTTGCTTGTTTATCTTCCACATATGAATGAAATCATATAGTATTTGTCTTTCTCTGTCTGACTTATTTCACTTAGCATAATATTCTCAAGATCCATCCATGTTGTCACAAATGGCAAGCTTTCATCTTTTTTATGCCTGAGTAGTATTCCATGGTATATATATACCACATCTTTATCCATTCATCTTTAGAAGGGCACTTATGTTGTTTCCAGGTCTTGGCTATTGTGAATAATGCTGCAATGAACATAGGGATGCATATATCTATCTGAATTTGTGTTTTTGTGTTCTTTGGATGACTAGCCAGAAGTGGAATAGCTGGGTCACATGGTAGTTCTATTTTTAATTTTTTGAGGAATCTCCATACTATAAAAACTGTTAATAAGTTAATTTCTGATTTCATATTTTTTCAGTTCTAAAATGTCCTTTTGATTTTTAGATTTCAATTCTCTTTGGAAATTCTCCATCTTTTCAAATGTATTTTTCCTCTTTTGCTTTATTTTTAAACGTTCATAATCTTATTTTAAAAGTCCTATCTGCTAACCCTTACCTGTGCGCATTTGTTCATCTGCTTTCCTTGTCTGTTTTTCTTTTGATTATCCATCACATTTTCCTTTCTCTTCAAATGTCTCTTTATGTATAATTATATGCCACATATTGTACACAAAAGAACAACAGAGACTAAAGTTCATGTTATTTTCTTATAGAGAATTGTTTGAATGGATATATAAATTGTGGTTTATTCCAACAATGGAATCAACCATGGTGGAGAAAGAAAATGAGTCACAAGTTACACCCATTAATGAGAATGAAGCTCAAAAACAAAGTGTTACAAAAGTCAGGTGGGGCTGGCCCGGTGGTTAAGTGCGCATGTTCTGCTTCAGCGGCCCGGGGTTCGCCGGTTTGGATCCCGGGTGCAGACATGGCACCGCTTGGCAAGCCCTACTGTGGCGGGGGTCCTACATATAAAGTGGAGGAAGATGGGCACGGATGTTAGCTCAGGGCCACTCTTCCTCAGCAAAAAGAGGAGGATTGGCAGCAGATGTTAGCTCAGGGCTAATCTTCCTCAAAAAAAAACCCAAAAAACCAAAAGATTAGAAATACTAGGGTTTCAATTAGATAAAGGTCAACATGGGCAAAACTGAAAATATATATATTAAGATATACATCTATAACACTATAGAGCTGGGTAAGAAAATGACTAACATAAAATCAGGAGGGAAGACAGCCCAGTGGCAGAGTGGGGTCAGATTTGGAGGGGCACAGAGTGCCCTTTAGTGATATTGGTAAGATTCTATTCTGAAATTCTCCCACAAATACCTCCAGAAAAACCTGTTGATCATGCATTACACATTGCAGCAAGGAAAACCATCTTAACAGAGTCTTAGTAGTTTCTCAAGAGGAGTAAGTCAGGGAAACGTATTTAGGAGTACTGAGACTCAGCTGGTGATATTTAAGGCAGACCCTGCAATGTGGAGCTGGGTGAGATTAGTCAAGAGTTCATAACACAACATTTTTGTATTGGTGCACAAAGTGAGGCAAGTGTTTAGAAGCAAATCTTGTTGAGCAAGATGATTATCAGAAAAATACTGACGAGCAAGCTGTTTTAGTTGGTCTACAGTCTTATCTTCCTACAGCAAGAATTCCTGGAAAACACACCTACTATCTTGGTTTGGTCTCAGTATTGTTTAACATAGGGACAGGAAATTTGCTTTAGTTTTCTACTCTGTGTTGGGTTCATTGTTGTTTAATTATTTAAGGTGAACTTCAAAGGTGCATATATATTATATACTCTTTTATATATATGGGCAATGTATTTCAAAACAACTTTTTTTTCTCTAGGAAAGCAATTATACTTGAGTATTCATTCCTTAAGAGGTTTCTAGGCTGAAAACTGATAAGCCATCCCCTTAACAAGTCCAACATAATCATTTTCCCCTTTAATTATAAACGACTTGTTCTTCGCTAGGTTGGGCACAAGGTAAAGTAGCCTCTGTGTTGAAGGCAGTTTCCCGACCACTGTGGGACTCCATGCTGAGAAAGTAACAAGAGTGATGAGACAGTTTTTCTTAGCCCTTCGGGCAATCCATCTCTGACTAGTTGTCACCAGCTGTAACATCCTCCTCTTGTTTACCACAGAATGCTGCTTAACTATCTTTTCCTACGTGTTCCACAATAGGTAAAAGGTTGGAAGCACTGGTTTAGGAGACCATGTTTTATGGAAAATATCTTTTTAAATACTAGAATCATACTTGGCCCAATGGAACAATCACGTTATGAGAAACACACAGAAATGAAGACCCCTTGAGGGGAGCAACACATTTGCTTATTTCTGAGTAAGCAGAGCTGAATTCTAGTAAGTTAAGTGAAACTCTAATAAAAAGTTACTCTAGATCTTAGAGTTAGTGCTTCGAAATTGCTTAAGAAAAAAAAAAACAGCTTATCTTTCCTAAAGACACTCAGAAACAAGAGAAGTCTAAGTCTATTAAGCAATCGCTCTCTAGGCATTTATTCCCCACTATTTATTTGTCTGTTGTAATACATTTTTTTCCCTTTGTTAAATGAGGAGAAAGACCAAAGTAGAATTAAAACCAATCGAACCAGAAACAACAAAAATTTGTACAAAATTCCATCTTGCTTATAAGTAAAGACTTCAATGGCTATTTCACTTTTTAAAAATTTAATGTATTAAATTACAAATTTTTAAAATATAAATATAAAATTATGAATTATAAAATTTGTTCTTATTTTAACCAAACCATAAAATTTGCACCTAATTCAGATCATATAAACTTTGAGTTCTTGTTTGCCCAAGATCAAGCTTTGGGAAGTCAAGAGAAAAAATAATTTGGAGAAACCACTGATAAACAGATTGTTGTACATCTCTGCTCACAACATAGGAGACAATGAGCTCACATTAAAAAAAATTATATCCGGGAAATGACAGAATATTGTCATTAGATGCTAGCCTTGGTTCCTGATGCCCATGGAGCCAGCGTATGAATTCTGCATTGTACCCCTCAGGACCTTTATCTCATTTAGACCACTGTTATTTGGATTCTGTTATATACAGTCAAACTTAATCCTGATATACTGTGGGTCACCTTCACAAATCCTTATTGCCCTGCAGGGTAGGTATTACCATTATCCTTGTTTTTACAGTTGAAGAAACAAAGGCCCAGAGAGGCAAGTAATCAGCTTTGGAAAGACCAAAGAGTCATTGTGCTGGGAAGAGATTGGGGCCAAATTACAGAGGATCCCAGATGTCCTCTGCACAGTGATGGAATAGTATCAGTGTTCAAGAAAGGCTTCCCTCATAGCTCTATGAGGGGTGGAGTAAGTTGTGATCAATTAAGAAATTATCATGTTAGTCTAAGGACATAAGTGCAAATAGAAAGAGGGAAATAGAGGGGAACCTAGGCAGGTAAAAGTGAAAAGACTGAGATCCATCGAATGTGATGTAGGAGTCAAGATGAATCATTTTTGGAGCACTTCTCCTTTATGTCGTGATTATAAGAAAATGTGTCATAAGACAGTGCTCAGTTATGCCCTTTCAAAATATATCAATTACAATAAATATATTAACATTAAACATTTGCAGAATTAAGTGCTATATTTGTTAGTAAACTTCCATAGATAAAACTTGTTTCCTTTGGTATTCTGCACGCCTGGGGATGAACCCTAACTTTTGACCAAATTCTCATGTATCAACTTTGACAGTGGCCATCTCTTAACTATTATGCTCCCTATTACCCCTGACTTTTCTCTGTTTCACCTTGATAAGACACTTACATTTGCACGTTAGCCAGGTTGGGTAACCTAACCCATGGCTGGCACTTTGAGTCTGAATATTTAGCCAGGAATCTATCAGTTATCTTACTAAGGCAGATGGCTGCAGCTATAGCATTTTGACCAGGTGATAATAAGGGAGCATATCCAGACCCCAGCAGAACAGGGTCTAATGCTTTCCCTAATCAGATGGGCAACTGCTAACAGACACAGCTTGACCTACGGATGGATGGTGGCAAGAAATGTGAAGATGAGCACACAAAACTGCAATCTTGAGAATCTCTGAAAGAGAATTTGTGGTAGGAAGAGGAGTTGAGTCTTGGTGCAGTAATTTATCAGTTGTGTGACTTAGGGTGAAACACTTTAGCAATGTTCTCATTTATAAAATGTGTATGATACTTCCAACATAATTTACATGGTAGGTCTCATACATATTTGTTGAACTTGAATTTTTTATTCTGATTAATTGGTTATTAAGTTGAACCAAAAAGGATCACATTCATAATAGCAACCAAAAACATAAAATTAGGAAAAATTCCAGCAAGTTAAAATAAATTTAAATAAACAGACACTCTATGTCCTTAGGTGAGTACAGCATGAGTACCAGTTTAGTAAAAATGTTAGAATACTTTTTGGATATGGAAAATATTTAAGAAGAACAAATAAGTGGGTATGTAAAACAAGATTCTTAGAAAGGGATTGGTGAAAGGTGGTGAGAAAAATCTCTAACAAATATTTAAACAAAAAATTGTAATAGTTAAATAAGCGAATAGGCACAGATAACTTCAGTAGCATATCTCAGTATAGTCTATTATTCTATAAAAACTCAATAATTGAAAAAAGGAATCACAGGGGGCCGGCCCCGTGGCCGAGTGGTTAAGGTTCGCGCGCTCCGCTATGGCGGCCCAGGGTTCGGATCCTGGGCGCAGACATGGCACTGCTCGTCAGGTCACGTTGAGGCGGCGTTCCCACATGCCACAACTAGAAGGACCCACAACTAAGATATACAACTATGTACGGGGGGGGGGGGTTTGGGGAGATAAAGCAGAAAAAAAAAAAAAAGATTGGCAACAGTTGTTAGCTCAGGTGCCAATCATTAAAAAAAAAAAAAGGAATCACTATAAATCATATTCAATTCATGAGTTTGGAATATAACAACTTGAAAATAATGTCTCACCTTATACTGGATGCTGCTATAAAAAATATAAATCTAAAACCAGAAGAACACAGAAGCAAAGTGTATTAAATCATTGAATGAGGTTGATTAAATTTTGAAGAGATTTTTACAAAAGAGTTCACAAAGATAAGCACTAAAAAATTTGATTAAAGAAAATTTAAAAGCTTTTGTAAATTAAACAAAACCCTCTAACCAAAATAACAAGGCAAATACATTACAAAAAAAATTGTAGCCAAAATGACAAAGTATCAGTATTAGTTAATAATTCAAGGCTCATACAAATAAAAAAATAAATAAAACTAAGCAACTTACTCGAATCTATTATTTTGGCACATTGAGGATCTATATAAGTTTGGTAAGTTTGACAAATTCACTTATAAAGGCTGTTTGATGGTGAGAGGTTTGGATTTTTAGGTTAATGCTTTTTATCTGAAGATAAAGATATATATCTGCAGTAAAAATGAACCAACAGTAATTAAGGCAAAGACCAAATGAATCAACTTTGGTCATTAGATGTTATTCAGAATATACGTATATGTTATTCAGTTGTATAATTAACAGTGAAAAGATCTTTCTGGCCCCTGAAGGAGGCATCCATCTACAGTACGTCTGTTCTGGCCTGTACTATTTGCCTTTAGTAAGTCGATGAAAAGTAAATAAAAAATTCATGGTAGTGTAGAAGGTATCAAGAAATAACAGAAGAGTATATAGTTGCTAACATCTATTGATACATCAAAAGCTTATTTTGCTCCTAATTTCAACATGGCTAATTAAATCAATTACCAAACAGCCTAAAATTCTTCCTCCTCTTTCCGTTCTCAGACATCCTGCAAAAAGATAAGCAGTCCAAATAAGCAAGCCCTGAATGAATGTAGTGGTCAGCACCCACAAATTAGTTAATGGGTAAAGAATTAAATGAAAGCAAAATACAGTCCTTTAGAAAACATTTTTATTTTCTTGGCACACAGACATGAAAATGACATCTGCCCACTAGATGGAGCAGTTGAAGACATATCAGAAACGGATTACAATTCGCTAGGTTATAATGTTCACAGATATGAAGACAGGTCTCATGTTTCCTCAGTTATCTTTGAAACTTATAAAATTATCACAACATACTGGTTTAAGTGGCAAACTTACTTCTCAAGTTAAAGAGTAAGGCTGATTTCGATTGTGAAGAACCAAGGCATGAGCCATTGTCGAAAAGTAATATAATGGTACCTCATCCAACATCACTCAGGAATGAAGCATTCTGTTTAATAAATGCTCTTTAGTCACATGACATTTACTCCTCCAAAATCTGTAACTGTTATTTTAACTACCTTTGATGAAATAATGTGTAACATGCCTTCTTAAACGGTAAACTAGACCATGCAGATATAATAATGTTCTTTCATTAATTTTCCTTATTAGGAATAAGAACCGCTTAATTTCCTAGTGCAACGCGATATCCTAAAAAATTACTGAGGTGGGTATTTGCCCTACTATAGATAACCTAATATGGCTATGTTTTAAAAATTCTCAACTTGTTATTTATTATTTATTTATCACATTTAACTATGAACTATTACTCCTTGCTTTCATTACATCTGCTGGTTCCCAGTTACTTTTCTTCCTACCTTTAATGTAGAAGTTACAGTACAGCAACATAACTACATAAACCTTTGCTGACTAATGCTTCTTTCTCTCAACAAAGCTCATTCCTTTTAACCCACAGGGTATAGACACTTATACATTGAGCACTGAAGGAGGGGAAACTTGAAAACCAGTGTGCTTATAGATAGCAGTCAGATTATCACCACAACTGTCCTTAAGTCTGTAGGATTTAATTGGCTTTGGGCTGGGAAAACTAGAAAAGTAAGCTGGTTCAAACTGTTTCTAAAGCAGGGTCAGCTCTGAGGAAGTGTGTGCAGGCAATCTTACAGGAAATTGCATGAGTTTTTGAGCCTGGGCATTTGATATCGGAAGCATTTGTATATTTTTCCTACCCAGAAATTTTAGTTTACTTGTTTTTCTTCTTTATTTTTATTTCTTATTGACAGTTAAGGTGTTTTGGTTTGTGACCTTTAACTGAGAAAAGTGTTATGTACCATTATTTTATTAACTATAAATATATCACGATAATTATAGTTAATTTATACTGAACTATAAATATACCACTGAATAATATTAAATAGTAATGAAAAGATTTTTGCAACTATTTTCTTTCAACTGAAAGTACAATAATCTAATTTAAGTGTTTCCTTGAGACAAAAATAGTAGAAAAATTCCATCTAGAAAATAAGTACTGTTCAAAAATGTTAACTCATAAACATTAAAACTTTTTCCTTTTATGACTTTTTCAGATTTGAGGTATGTTAATGTAAAAACATTTTAAAATGATTTTATAGAATTCAAGATAACTACTGAATTCATATCTATATGTTTATTATGTTAAAATTGTTCTCAATGCTGAATTTGTCAATGTAGGTTTTAGTTAATAGGAAACCAGTATCTACCGTGATCTATCAAGACTTTTATGCGAACTAAAAATAATTTTTAGAAAATTAATATAGCTTTTTTCTTTAAAATTGTCATAAATATGTCCAACAATTTGCATTGTGAAAACATAAACCATTTCATAGTAGGAAACTGGAACTCAAAGCTAATATTATAAAACTGTTTTTAGGAAATAAATTCCTAATGCTTGTGTTTTTTCCCCAAATATCTTATGCATCATTAGCACAAGTAAATTATGTCAAAAATATTATGGCATTCATTATATTAAAAAGATATTACTATATTAGTGAAAAAAATAAAAGCACATTATGAACATCTGTGCTCCATTTACGAACATATATTAAGGTGGACACTTCCATGATTCAACATCCATTTAATATCTATTGAATGAGGTGTGGAAGATGTTAGGAACAATATAGTAAAAGGTGAGAACATTAATTAACCACAGCCTATTCAGTATGTATTGTTACTGAATAAAATATATACCATAATTTAAAGATACTTTTCCATTTCTTTCATTATTACACTCTCATACTTCATTTTTGCTTATGTACAACAGATGATTACATAATTTTTCTTTTTCAAACTCTGGATTTCAAACTCTATTTCTAGGTGTTTGAAGAATACTTCCTGAATTCAAAATAAAAAACATTCCATTGGTAATGATAATTTTTCTTTCTGATTCAAATCAAAAGCTACGTCTGTACATTAAAAAAAACAAAATGCTTTTAAAAGTCTTACCTAATTGAGCATCAATATTATACGAACGAGATTTTTAAAATGACTCGAGCCTGTGCATAGAAAGCATTTACATTATATTATGAACTTGCATTCGACAATACAAATGTTTGCATACTTAATATATATCCATGAATCAACTATAAGTCATAGAGTGTTTCAAGAACAGTAGCAATTGACCAGGCTTGTGTTTCACAGCTGAAAGGACAGTATTGGCCATTCTCATTAGTCAGTTCTGGAAGTCCTTTCCAAGGGGATCTTAAAGAAAGAAAAGACATTTTATGAGATATCATCTAATACACATCTTGTTTGGATTAACAAAATAGGCAAACACCTCGTACTTTTGCCTTCTAGCATAAAAAACAATCATATATAGTCATTTGCTACAAAATAAAACAGGATATCCTAAATATGTATTATGAAGAATTTAGGTTGAAATTATTCTTTGATATTCAATCTTTGGGGTTTAAGACTTCCAAATACAAAGAAATGCCTTTATGTATTAAAAACATAGAAGAAATTATCATTTCAAGCAATACATAAATAC
Organism: Equus przewalskii; assembly: GCF_037783145.1. Classification (NCBI taxonomy): domain Eukaryota; kingdom Metazoa; phylum Chordata; class Mammalia; order Perissodactyla; family Equidae; genus Equus; species Equus przewalskii. The sequence continues at coordinate 1,239,847 of NC_091854.1, forward strand.
AGAGAAAAATATCATCTCAGGCCTAATTTTATTCCTTTTGGAGTAAGTTTATGTGACTCAAATTGTAACTATATAGATGTATTATGTTTGATTTGACAAAATTGTAAAATTAATATGAAACAATGAAGAAACACTGAGAACTATGATTAGGAAAAAAAATGCCAATTAAAAGCAACTTGAATTTCTATACTAATTTCTCATCTACTGAATAATAATACAGTTAGTATTTATTGTGCATTTATTATATTCTAATACTAAGTGCTTTATATTCATTATCTGATTCAATGCTCACAGCAACCCTATAAGGTATGTATCATAATCATTCCTTTTTACAGAACAGGTAAGAGACGTTTATAGAGGCTCATAACTTATTCCAGGTCTCATTATCACAACACAGCATTATTATCATATCAAATCTACTCAATTTCAATGTAATCCCTTAAATATGAAATATAAATTAAAAAAATAGAGAATTCTGTAATGTTTCATTTTTTAAGTTGGGTTGTGAGAACGTTTATTTCATTATTATACTTTGTAACTCATGGCTATGTTACCTATACTCTTCTGTAGGTATTAAACATTTCGTAATAAAAATGGAAAAAATAATTACATTAGGTAAATATGGAGATATTTTGGATAATGACTAATAAAGTCACGTGTTACTTAATGAGGAGGATACATTCTGAGAGATGCATTGTTAGGCAGTTTTGTTGTTGTGCCAACATCAGAGGGCATATCTGCACAAACCTAGATGGCACAGCCTACTACACACCTAGGATATATAGTACTAATCTCATGGGACCACTGTCGTATATGTAGCCTGTTGTTGACTGAAACATCATTATGCGGTGCATGACTGTAACTAACATCAGCTAGGTATCATATTTAAAAAGCTGTCGTAGAGACATGGGAAATAAGAAAACTTACTTGCTTCTAAGTATTCAAGCTACTTCAGAGTAAAATGCCAAATTACTGAAGTTGGGTAGCTGGGTATCTGTAATGGCTTGAATATCTCAAAATTCATATGTTGAAGTCCTAACCGTCAGTACCTCAGAATGTGCACTTATTTGGATATAGGGTTATTGCAGATGTAATTAGTTAAGATGAGGTCATACTGATATGAGGTGGGCCCCTAATACAATATGACTGGAGTCCTTACAAAACAGGGAAATAAATTTGGAGACAGACTTACACACAGGGAAAATGCCAATGTGAAGACTGGAATTATGCTGCCACAAGCCAAGGAATTAGCAGAAGCTAGGAGAGAGGGCTGAAAGAGAGCCTTCCCTGGCCCCTTCACAGGTAGCATGGCCCTGCTGGCACCTTGATTTCAGATTCTGGCCTCCAGAACTATGAGATGATAAAGTTCTGCTGTCTAAGCCACTCAGTTTATGGTGCTTTGTTATGGCAGTCCTAGCAAACTATGCAATACTGAAATGAAGAAACAAAACAAGTTTATAGAACCACTAATAGGGTGCTCATAATCAGATGTGGAACTAGAACATGGAACATATCCATCCTGATATAAAGAAGTCTCCTTTCCCTTCCTTTCTGAAAAACTCATTCCTTAAGTCATAAAGTGGGACAAAGAAGGTCAGTGACCACAGTTGGGGAGGAGAGTACCACAGAAGGGTAGCAGGAGCAGCACAGGACAGGATATCAGAGCCTGAGGGGTATGAGGAAGGAGTTCACACCAAACCACATCAAGCGGGGGTAGGGAGGAGTAGCCGAGAGCCCAGGTGTTCAGGGAATCCACACATAAGAGTGGCCTAGTGTGGGGCTGTCAGGCTCAAGCAGGGTGAAGAGGGCATCTGTGTCTTGGGGCACGCCAGCATGCAGTGTCAGAGCCAGACAGGGTGAGCTGAGTCCACGTGGTAGAGATGGCAGAGAGTAAGGAGTTACTCACTGTTGGAAAAGAGAATTACAAATACGAAAAGGGAGAAAAACAGAATTAAATACTGAGTGGAGCTGGTGTGAATACAGGTTTTCAATACATAGAGATAGATACATAAAGATATAAATATACGTGTATATATGTGTATACATATTATATATATACTTCCTAGCTCTATCTACTGGAAGACACACTAACAATGATTCTCCAGGGGCAATGAATACACCAAGTGTCCAGATCTGGGCTTTTAAATAACATTCTTCACTAAAAAGAATCAGGGCTCTTTAGAGAATTGCCCAGTTCGAAGGCTGGGGCAGGGAAAGTAAAAGATGAGCCTAGAACATCTTAATGGGCCAGAAAGCAAGAAAGGACTTCTACTTCTGACAAACATGGAATAGCATGGACATAATTTTCCTCCTTCCCAAACCAATCAAAGAACTTAATAAAGTATACGAAGCAATAATTTTCAAGACCTTGGACATTAGGCAACAGAGAACAGTGATCCCTGAGAAATGAGAAAAAAAATGAAGTAAGTCCTTTGATTACCATACCTTACTGTCTTGAGGGAGTTTCCAAGATTTGGCACAGGGAGGGAAACCCAGCTGGAGCTTAGCAGATTTCTTAAATTGAAGAGATGGAACTGAGAGTCCAGGAAGACCAAGGTAGCTAGAATTTTCAAGACAGACTACTAGAAAGGAGAGAACTGCACAAAGAGAGAACTCTGAAGATATGCAGAGGGTCCCAATCAAGTATCTGCAGCATACAGATCAGTGAATACACAAGAGGAAACTAACCAAGGATGGGGAAAGAACCACTCAAAAGGATTAGATGAAGTAGTACCTGACAGTCACGCAGGGTCAGGAAAGTACTTATTCCCACCAGCCAGATTTGAAAACTTCTTAATTTTAGGAAAATGGGGTAGAAAACTCAGATGGGTCTTGATTCAATAGGTGAAGAACAATGAGTCCTAGACTAATCATTGTTCCAGTCAGACCCAACAAAGCTTAAAAGACCAGGAAGGATCAAACTGTTTCCAAATAATTTAACTGCGTTCCAAAACAAAGCTCAAGAACATTTACAGAAATACAAAAAAATCCAATAGCCAACAAGATAAAATTCATACCTGGCATCCAATAAAACACTAGCAGGCAAAGAGCAGGATAACAGGACCCACAGTAAGAGAATAATCACAAGTGAAACTGACCCAGAAATCAATTAGCAGACAAAGACCTTAAAATAGTTACTGTAACTGTATTCTATATGTTCAAAATTAGCAGAGACGTGGAAGATATAAAAAAGACCCAAATCAAATTTCAAGAGATAAAAACTACAACGTATAAAATGAAAAATACACTGAATGGAATTAATGGCAGTTTAGATGTAAGGATGAGAGCAGATTTCTTGTCATAAAATGCAACAACTTTAAAGTACTGAAAGAAATAAACTTGTCAACCTTTAATTCTATACACAACAAAAATATCTTTCAAAAATGAAGGCAAAATAAAGACTTTTCTGACATACAAGAGCTTAAAGAATTCATCAGGAGCAGGTCTGCACTACAAGACACAACAGAGGAAGTCTTTAGGCAGAAGAAAATGATACCAGATGAAAATATGGATATTCACGAAGAGATGAAGAGCACTGGAAATGGCAGCTATGTGAGTAATTGTATAAGAGTTTTTTCTATATTATTTAAATATCTTTGAAAGATAACTGCTTAAACAAAAATAAAAACAATGTAGTGTGGGGATTATAACATATGTAAAAGCAAAATAGATGACAATAATAGCACAAAAGCCTGGAGAGAAATGGAGCTACACTATTTTAAGGTTCTTATACTATACTTGAAGTGGTATATCACTGAAGGCAAACTATGATAAGTTAAAGATGTATACTATAAACCTATAGCAACCATTAAAAAAAACCAAAATAGGAATAGCTAATTAGCCAACAACGCAGATAAAATGGAATAAAAATATTCAATCCAAAAGAAGCAGGTTGGGGCCAGCCCCGTGGCCGAGTGGTTAAGTTCATGTGCTGTGCTTCGGTGGCCCAGGGTTTCACTGGTTTGGATCCTGGGCGCAGACATGGCACCGCTCGTCAGGCCACGTTGAGGCGGCATCCCATGTGCCACAACTAGAGGGACCCACAACTAAAATATACAACTATGTACTGGGGGGATTTGAGGAGAGAAGGCAGAAAAAAAAAAAAGAAAAAGAAAAGAAGATTGGCAACAGTTGTTAGCTCAGGTGCCAATCTTTAAAGAAAAAAAAAACAAAAGAAGCAGGAAAAGAGGAAAAAGGTAACAAAGAACAGACAGGATAAACAGAAAACTATTAGATTTATATTTAACCATATAAATAATCACATTAAGCAAAAATGGTCTAAACATCCCAATTAAAAATTAGAGATTATGAGGCTGCATAAACAAGCAAGACCCAATTATATGCTGCTATGTACAAGAAACCCACTGTAAATTTAAAATACAAATAGGTTAAAAGTAAAAGGATGTAAAAATATATACCATGGTAACAACAAATCAAAAGAAATCTGGAGCACTTATATTAATATCAAACAAAGGGGCTGGCCCAGTGGCGCAGTGGTTAAGTGCACATGTCCTGCTTCAGCGGCCCAGGGTTTGCCGGTTCAGATCCTCGGTGCGGACGTGGCACGGCTCATCAGGCCATGCTGCAGTAGGTGTTCCACATATAAAGTAGAGGATGATGGGCATGGATGTGCGCTCAGGGCCAGCCTTCCAGCAAAAAGAGGATTGGCAGCAGATGTTAGCTCAGCTAATCTTTCTCAAAATAAAAAAAACCAAAAAAACCTAAAGCTTTTGGAGCAAAGATATTGCCAGTGGTAAAGAAGGTCATTTCATAATGATCTAAAACGACCAATTCAAGAGAACATAACAACCTTAAATAGTTACACATCTAAAATTAAGATTTCAAAATACACGAAGCAAAAACTGATACAACTGCAAGGAGAAAGAGACAATCTGTAATTACAGTAGGAGATGTCAACACTCCTCTGTAGGTAATTCATAGAACAAGTAGATAGAAAATCTGTAAGTACTTTGTACAACACTATCAACCAACTTGACCTAGTTGACATTTACAGAACACTCCACTCAATGATAGCAGAACATACAGTTTTTTCACTTGCAAACAGATTAGTGATCTAGACAGAATATATTCTGAGCCACAAACCAAGTATCAATATGTTTATAAGGATTAGAGTCATATAAAGTATATTACCTGACCACAATGGAATTAATTTTGAAACTAATAACAGAAACATCTCTGGAAAATTCTTAAATATTTGAAAACTATATAACACCTTTCTAAATAACCCATGGGTCAGAAAAGAAATCAAAGAGGAAAACACAAAGTATTTGCAACTGAATGAAAATAAAAACACCACATATCAGAATTTGTGGGGTACTGTTAATTTAGTCCTTAGTGGGAAATTCACAGCAGTAAGTACCTATATTAGAAAAGAAGAAAGGTCTTTACATCAATGATCTCCACTTCTACCTTAAAAAATTAGAAAAAGACAAACAAATTAAACCTAAAGTAAGCAGAAGAGAATAATAAAGATCAGAGTAGAAATCAATGAAATAAAACCCATAAAAAAATCAATGAAACCAAAATCTGGTTCTTCAAGAAAATCAATAAAATTGATAAACTTCTAGTCAGGCAGATCAGGAAAAAAAGAAAGAAAATATAGCTTCTTAATATCAAGAATGAGAATGTTGACATCACTACAGAGTCCACAGATAATTTTAAAGAGTAATAATTCACTTTAGATGAAACCATTTCTTGAATTGTGACAAGTATTTTTGATCTATCTTTTCATTTAATCTTGAGAGCAAATAATGAGAAATTATTACTATTTTACAGATGAAGACATTTATTTCAAAGAGGTCAAGTAACTTGCTCAAAGTCACATGTCAAGTAAGTAGCAAGGACAAAGTCTGAAATCCAAATTGAACCCAAAGCTCACACTTGAAGCTAATGTTACCAAAAGTAGCTACAGGAAAGAGTAAGAAATAAAAGTGGAAAGGTAGTTTGAGAAAAACTTATGGAAACAAAGGAATTTGGATTTCATTCTGTAGCAGTGGAGACTTATTGAAGATTTTTTAAATGTAAGATTAAAATTGTGAGTTATATATCAACAAAATTAATCTTGTTTGGGGTACTATGACAAGATGGAGCGAGGAGAGACTGGAGGTATGGGGGCTGTTGCCTATTGCAGAGAAAACGTTACGAATTACAAATTAGGCAGTGGCAATAGAAAGGAAGAAGGTGGGCTGTTAGAAGAAGGTATAGAGATAGAATCAAGTCTTGACAGTGATATGGATGTTCTGAGAGGTAATGAAGTAAAATTAAAAGGCACCTGGGCTATTTGAATTTGCAGAGCACAAATAATGTTAACACTGTAACAGAAATGGGAATTATAGCAAGAAAAAATATGTGTGTGGGAGAAGATGAATGATGGCAGAAGGATATTCAAGGTAAGAAGTTTATCAGGTAGTTGAAAAGTAGAAGTGGAACTTATGAAAGAGTTCAAAATTACCTAAGAGTGAAGACATGAGATTAGATGAAATATAACAGGAGAAAACATAGATAGGAAAGAAAGGAAGATCAAGGACAGATTTTTGGAGAACTAACATATTTAGGTACCAGGAAGAAAAGCCAGAAAAACAATAAATAGAGCCACAGTGTAGTGTTAAGAGTACAGCCTATGAAGCAGGATTGCCTGGAGCTCAGTAAGGACTCCAAGGTAAGAAGTTTATCAGGTAGTTGAAAAGTAGAAGTGGAGGGGCTGGCCCCGTGGCCGAGTGGTTAAGTTCACGCGCTCCGCTGCAGGCGGCCCAGTGCTTCGTTGGTTCGAATCCTGGGCGCGGACATGGCACTGCTCGTCAGACCACGCTGAGGCAGCGTCCCACATGCCACAACTAGAGGAACCGACAACGAAGAATACACAACTATGTACCGGGGGGCTTTGGGGAGAAAAAAGGAAAAAATAAAATCTTTAAAAAAAAAAAAAAAAAAAAGTAGAAGTGGAACTTATGAAAGAGTTCAAAATTACCTAAGAGTGAAGACATGAGATTAGATGAAATATAAGAGGAGAAAACATAGATAGGAAAGAAAGGAAGATCAAGGACAGATTTTTGGAGAACTAACATATTTAGGTACCAGGAAGAAAAGCCAGAAAAACAGTAAATAGAGCCACAGTGTAGTGGTTAAGAGTACAGCCTATGAAGCAGGATTGCCTGGAGCTCAGTAAGGACTCCACCATGCTACTTGCCATTTGACTTTATATAAATTACTCGACTTTCTTAGCTTTATTTATCAAATGGAGATAACTAATAACAGCTCATACCTGAGTTAGTATTCTGTCCATGTTACACGTTACTAATATATTAATCCTCAAAACAATCCCAGTGCATCTATCATACAAATGAGGAAACTGAGGCTTAGAGAAGTTAAGTAATTTGCCTGTGATAACATAGCTAGTAAGTGGAGAAGTGAATAGTAACAATAATAGAATAATAATAGTAGTAGTAGCTGTTTTATATAGTTTTTTGGATTAAATGAATAATGTTATATAAATGCATTTAGAGCAATGCCTAGAACATAGTTAAGTACTCAGTAATACTTGCTATTATTATTATAGTTGTTACTGTTATGAGGTCAACCAGGGAAACCTAAGGCTATGGATGGCAAAAGGTTTTTCATGAAAAAAGGAGTCAACAATGTCAAATCCTGTAAACAAGTCAAAGAGAACTGAAAGGAGGTCATGGGATCTGGGAACCAGAAAGGATCTCGTTGAGTGGCTTCACCAGAGTGGTGACGGCAAAACAAAAGCCAGATTGCAGGTGGTATTGACTAGGTGGGTGGTCAGAAAGCAAAAGGAACCAGGAGGTCACTCCTGTAGGAAGTGTGCTGAAAAGAAAACAGAATGATAGGACAAGGCTTGAGGTAAGAACAGGATGAAGTGCCTTTATTTTAGGATGGGCTGACAAATATCTTTGTAGCTTAAGGGGGAAGGATCAAGTGGAACACCAAGAGAGGATAAGGTCATGGAAGAGGTGGGAGGGATGAGATCATGGTAGTACGATCCCTGCAACGTAAGATATTCTTCCTTCTCATGAACAGAAGGGAAGAAAGAGAAAACAAATGCAAATAATGAGAAATACTGTGGGGCAATAAAGGATGGAACATATGAATGTTCATACCACACAGACTCAGACTCAATCTCTAGATGAGGCAGAAGAAGCACGGCAGGGTTGGGGTTTTCTGTGACTACAGTTAAGCTAATGAAAACAGACTCTGACACAACATTCATGGTGACAGATGGAAGCCTCTCATGTTCTTGTAATAAAGGAGATAAAATTTATGCTATTTACGCATAATTATTCTGAGCAATAAGGTGACATATATGTAGGTTTAATCTAGAATTTGGGAAATAAAGATAGCTTTTGACTTAATTTGTATCATCATAGTTATGTATCATCACATAACTATGACACTATTTATCTGCTAATAATTAGGACAAAGCAGGCAACAAATGGGTTTGAAATAAAAGTCAAAAGACCAACTCTGATATTTTAATGATAATGAAAGCATTTCTGAAAATTATTTATTGATATATCTTTAAATCAGTTAACACAAGAGGCCCAGCCTGAGTACTTTTAGTTTTTGTATTTATTGTGTGCTAACCATATCCAAAAATCAGTGAAATTTTAAAAATCAAAGACTATTCCACAAGCATAAATCACACAATATCAAGTCTTCAAATTAAAATAAATAACCTAAAATAATTAAAGGAAAGGGAAAATTACATCATAGAACTTGTGTTAGAGAGTAAAGCTTTCAAATTTCATTGGGGTACCTAGGGTATTCAGATATGACTTCTAAGGAAGTGTCATTTACCTAATATATAATAAACTGACTAAACACTAGTTATGGAAATTACACGCCCCTAACAGCTTACCTCTCAAGATGAACATAATGTCTGGAAAGGACGTTTTTAACCAAAAACATAGTCTTTGCATTAGTCTCTGGACCCATTAATTTGGAAAAATACAATTTTGCACGAAGAAAATATCCAGTGGGCCACAGCCACTCCTAAAAATGACAATTTAAAAGTAAAAAAAAAAAAAAAAAAGAAAAGACCTATGAATATCTAAAGTTATTTTAAAAATAACTTTAAATGAAAATTCAGAAAAGAGAAATGAAATTCTTACAGGTCCTTGGTGATAATTGAAACCTTTAGCAAGATTGTAGTTGTCATTGTCTAAGGCATTGTCATAAATTCCACAGTAAACCATATCACTGCAAAATCATTGAAATTTAGGTTAAAAAAAGATCAGACATTATACAGAAAGCATTAGAAAAATTTTTCAATAGCAAAGGTAAGAGAAATAAGCAAATTTATTTTGTCTTCGAATCTATAGACTAAACTATCCATTTAACCTTAAAGGAGGATGCACTGAGTTTAGAGGCCTTTAATCATGTGTTAGGGAATGATTGACAAATAATTACTGGCTAATACAAAAAAATCTAAGATAGTCAGGTATCTAGGCTTCAAGGAGTTAGCTTGACACTAAATATTAAAGTCAATTATTTCACTAGGCCTTTACTATATTTATAACAATTAAAATATACACAGAATAATTTAAATTAGTAAGCATTAAAAATAAAGTTTTACTAATTATTATATATTGGAAACTTTTCCATAAAGTTATTTTAAAATTGGTGTATTATCAGATTACAGATTGCAACTGAACACACATAATTTATACACACTTATAAACCAAAGTATTATAAACTTATTGAAACAGAAAATATAAGACAGTCTATACTGAGTTTAATTCATTATTACTTTTCATCTTTTTCTTTTAGTGAGAGACAGAACTAGCCACATAAGTGAGCTTTAACTGTGGCCTTTAGTTTTAACCAGCAGTTCTTAACACCTCTGAAAATATGGAGAACAGCTCAGAATGCAGGTAAGTACACACATAAAATTTGCATCTCAAGACTGAAATGAGTACACAGTAAATTAGGAAAAATCTACAAAAGTAAGGGTACTATAGAAATGGGGCTCTCTCATATGCTGATATAGAAAGCAAATTGATGACAGATATCAAGGTTTATAGGAAAACAGTAAAACAGAAAAGTCATTAAAAACTCAGCAAAAACCAAAAGTAGTAAAAGAAAGGAAATATAAATTGGCATAAACAAATAATCATAAAATAAAAACAATTATATATTGGTTTAAATAAACATAGTGGTATAATTACATAGGAAGGATGCAAAGGGTTGGTGGAGAGGTGGGGATAGAGTTAATCTTCATCTCACATCACAAGAAGTAAACAAATAATGTCTAATACTTAAAAAAATCAAGAAACAGCCACATACACATATTATTGAGAAATATGGAAGGAACTACTAGGAGTAACAACTTAGAAAATAAAGATTGTCTCTGAGGAGACAATATGTCCATACTTCCAATGTCCATAATAATTATTACTTTTACAATCAGAAAAAAATATGCCTTAGAAAATTTTGATAATGTATTAGTTTTATAAACTTAAAACTCTCTTTATTGGTTATTGAATACAGGACAGCCAATGGCATTTTGAACAGAGATGTTTAATGAAGACACAGAAGGTATTTTTAAAAACTCAGTTCAAATGCAATTTTAGCGATTTTATTGACAAGCAAAAACATTATGATTGATGCAACATAATATCAACATTCTTAGTCCTTATACTCCAACTTACGCTGGACTTCAAGTTTTAATGCCAAGATTAAGTACAATTATATATTAAGTATGATATGAACAACATTCTTAATATTTATATTCTAACTTACTCTGGATCCAAAGTTTTCATGCCAAGGGGACCAAGCAATTTTTTTTCTGCAATCTCCAAAGCTTTCCATGCTTTTTCTGGGGTAAACAGCTCAGGGGCCTAATGAATGTCAAAAAGAAACACACAAACTTTTTAAGATCATAGAATAATTAGTTTCCACCCAAAGTGGAACATAAACTACTCATAAACGTGGAAAAGAATGAAAACTATTTAAAAATACAATATGGGTCGGAATTCAAGTGCAGATACCTAACCAGATCTAATCCCATGAGGCTGACTTGCAAGCACTGTTCCTGGCCTTAGAAGTCAGGGAGGTTGTTAGAGGTGATTATTTCCTCATGTTATTTCGAGACAGTGTACCAGCTCCAAAAGGAAGCTGCCAAGCTACAATGAACGCAGAACACACTTAACCCATCTAATTCATTCTTCAGAAGATTTACAATAGCTTCCTTTAAGTATATCCGGTAACCATTTTTTGCTTCTGAGGTCATAATAAAATAAGAAGGACTTGCACTTCAACAGCGTGAGTAAATTTACTTGTGATATGGAGAAGGAGAGAAAGCATTGGTGACTAAGGATCTGCATTAATTTTAATGGTTAAATGAAACCAAATGCACACTGAACCGAAGCTACCTTTACGTACCATTCTACTATAATTAACAGTACTATGTTTAGTACTCTTTTTGACAAAGTGGAGACAGCTAGGCAGGCATGGAAGGAGATATATCTCCTCTAGTCTACCACTATTTTATTTACTATTGCAGTTTATTTTTCCACCAAGTAGAGATAAAATAACGAGAGTCTAGACTTTTTGGCTAGATGGAACTAATTACAGCAATACAACAAAGAGCACAGAAGGTGAGTTGAAGCTACCCACATTAGTTCACTGTCTGGATCTTTCCAACTAGTGTGCTGAGACACTGGTCATGGCAGAGGTGTGCTGAAATATAGATGCTCTCAGCTGGCAAGGCAGTTGGGTGGGGCCTGGGGCTGACTGAAGCAGCTGGATCCGGCACAAGCAACCTAATCCGTTTAGCCCAGTGTGCTATACAAAGATCATCATTTTCTATGTGTGCTATGATGTCAAAGACCTTGGGAAGCATTTCATTAGTCACATCCCTTATTTTCTATTTTCTGATACCAAATGTTATAGGTTAAGGGAGATATGCATAATGCTTTATTGATCAGAAAAGACTATAAAACTAGATAGTAAACCATATACTTTTTAGCAATTAAATGAATTTAAAAACAAAGGGGAATGAAGAACTAAATAAATCTTATCACAACATTTTTGAAATTTGAAAATAACAAACAAAACACTTACTACGACCATTGCTATGGTAAAATTAGGCCTGAGCTGGTAGTCACACCAAGGGCTTGATGCTCCATAACTATCTTTGTATATGCCACGTTTGTGAACCAGCTCAGGATGCTTTTCGTTAAAATCTGAAGGGTCTTCTGACACATGAAATAGCTTTTCAAAGTTGTCTTGTATTTTTCTGTTCCACTCATCATATGAGACTGTCACAAACTTTCCTGAAACATGACAAAAGACTCGTCAGCTTTAAGCATTTGAAGAAATCCATACATTTAGTTATAGCCAAAGAATAATATTTAGGCAATAAATTATCCACTTTTTGAAAGTGTCAGGGTCTTTTGAAGGGCACTAGCTTGAAATTTAAAATTATCTTTCACTATATTACCAAAAAAGGATTAGACTCTAGCAAATGATCCCTAATTTGTCTTTGTATCACTCGTATATGTTTGATAAAGTTACCTTTATTGAGCACTTGAAATGAGGCTAGTCTGAATTGAGATGTGCCAGAAGTATGAAAGATTTCTAAGACTTAGTACTCCTCAAGAAGAATGTAAAACAGTTCATGAAAAACTTCATATTGATTACATGTTGAAATAATATTTAGCATATATTGAGTCAATAAAATATATTCTTATAATTAATTTTACCTGTTTCTTACTTTTTAAAAATGTGGGTACTAGAAAATTTAAAATTATGTATATGGCTTAAGTTATATTTCTATTGGACAGCACAGTTCTCGAAAAAGAGATGTAAAGCTTTCATAATTGTTCACAAAAACACAGCTTACTCACAGTCATGCTGAGGAAAAAGAAAAGCACAAAAAGACAATAACTACGATGCTTTTCATATCTCAGTTCAAAGTTGCTATAAAAATATGGTTAGTAACCAGGTTTGTTATATTTTTCATACTAGTAAATTAATGGTTTTTCTTTCTTCTTAAACTTAAGGGTTTTCTAATCTTAGATCATTGAGTCAAATGATGATAACGTAGGTTAAGAATAAAGAAAGAACATTCTAAGTTTCTTTGTAAATAAAATGAACAGCTTACCATGTCTTTTTACTCGGACTTCATGATAAGGGAAAATATTTTTTCGGGATAATTCCAGCAACCAACGAACGGCAGATTTACTCAGGCCCACAATTTCCACAGCAGACCCATCTCTAAAATTAAATTTTATTCTGTGAGTTGGAGTCATTTAAGCACTATTTAAAGGGTATTCAATAAACAATTTTGGTGAATTATATAACTAATGTATTACAAAAACAATTATCTAAAAAAAAAAGCCCTTGCTTTATAGGAATGTGTATTGCACATAAAAGAAATCTCTCCTTTTACCATTTTGCCATTGCTTACCTTCCTAATATATTTTTTAAAAATTCTATAAAGTAGAATGGGGATTATGGAGTAAAAGGAGATGGCAACTGGAAAAAGGTAGGAATAAGGAATCAGAGAATATTGAAATAGAATACCAAAGAAAAGACAGCAAACATGAGATATAGGAATGGAGAAAGCCAGGGAAGGTGAACACAAAAATTTAATTAAAAGCTAATTTTTAAGGAAAATGAAAGGGAAGTACAATATCTAATAATGTACCCAAATAAATAGATTTTAAAAAGAATTTGCAAAGGATGTAACAACAGCTAATACTAAATAATTTTTTTGACAATTCTGACTGAAGATAAAATTTAGAATAAGAAAATAGTTTCTCAGACTTGACACCATATTAAGCATTTGAAATTATAAAAAGCGATGGGATAAAAGATTAAAAAATTTTGGGGGAAAAGTTTCAGAAAGTGAAAGGATTTCATAAAGGACAGGATAACTGACTGTTTTCTATGTTTACAAAAGATGGGCATAATGAAATGTTTACAATGAAAGCACTTTAGGTTAAGAACATATCTTAACCACAGGGATAATGAGTCATAAAACTTTCCATTGAGGTGCTTGTAGAGAATCACCCCAGGAGAACTTACAGAAGAGAAAAGAGAGCTCTACTTGATGATTACACCAAGAGGATTGTGTATGTGTATATTAGGGGAGAGGGAGGGGGAAATGGAAGAGGAAGTGGGAAGGAGGAAGGGAGATTTTGACTGATTTAATATGAAGACTTTATTGTTAATAATAAAAGGTTCCACAAGTATGTGGTTTAAAAAAGGGTATAAACAGGGACCGGCCCTGTGGTGTAGTGGTTAAGTTTGGCACGCTCTGCTTTGGTGGCCTGGGTTTGCAGGTTCAGATCCCAGCATCGACCTACACCATTAGTCAGCCATGCTGTGGTGGTGACCCACATATAAAGTGGAGGAAGACTGGCATAGATGTTAACTCAGAGCTAATCTTCCTCAAAAAAAAAAAGGTCCAATTATATAAGCACCATAAAATAAACATGACCTTGGAGTGGCCGGGATTCCTCTGTTTCTAGCTCTGTCACTTTCTCCCATTTTATCCATCCATGTGCCGCAATTGAAGCGATTTCCTCCATAAACAAATCCCGTTTCTTCATCAACTCCTGCAGTTATATTAAAACCTATAAAAGCAAAATAAAACATTTATAAATTTAAAAGGAATATAAATAGGACAAGTACTCTGGAGAGCAATTTGGTAATACCTTAAAGGCTGAAGATGTGCATATACTACCTCATAGTAATTTCATTTCTAAATAGATACTCTAGAGAAACCCTTACCTATGTGCACATGGAGACACGTATGAAGATATTCATTTCAACGGTGCTTGTATTATCAAGAAAATAAATAACTGCTGAGTAGAGAATGGATAAACACTGTGGTTTATTCATACAATGGAAAACTCTATACCATTTAGAATTAATGAACTGGATTTACACGAATGAAAATGGATAAATTCCAAAAACAAAATGATTGAGTAAATAAGTTGCAAAAGGATATGCATGATAAGATACTTTTTCTGTAAAAGTTTAAAATATAGACAATACTAATATGTACAACCATGCATGTCTATATGGCTATGTCTAATATCATAATATTTGTTTAAAACTTAAAAGCATATAAAGTAGTTATATATAGTGTATATATACACATTATACAATAGTATACAACATAATATACTGAATGTATACTATATAATATCC
This sequence comes from Equus przewalskii, assembly GCF_037783145.1. Taxonomy (NCBI): domain Eukaryota; kingdom Metazoa; phylum Chordata; class Mammalia; order Perissodactyla; family Equidae; genus Equus; species Equus przewalskii. The sequence continues at coordinate 1,255,048 of NC_091854.1, forward strand.
TGAATATATACTACATAGCCTATATCATATGTAATTTATATATACTCGAACACACATAAACACATAAAGTACAAAAACATACATGGAAATTGTAAACCCTGATTATAGGACAGTCATTAATTCTAAAGAGGGAGCAAAGAGACAGAAATGAAGCTTTAGATAAGTCTGTAATGGTTTCTTTCTTTCCAGAACAAAAGAGAAAGATCTGAAGAAAATGTGGCCAAATGTTAGTATCTAGTTTTAGTTCTAGGTTCAAAGGTATAATTTATATTATTTTCTATATATTGCAATGTTTCATAATTAAAATTAAAAACTAAAATAATTCAGAGATGTCACAAAAATGTTCTTTAAATATAAAATCTATTTCTATTTAGTTACCTCTTGAAGGATAAAAAATGTACCAGTGATTCTTACCAGCTCAATTAGGTATAAAATTGTTATCACTACAAACAATAAATTAACTAAAAGAGGTTTAATTATTATTTAAAATATAATTTAGAATATTATAATATAGTATATAACATAATAGGAATGTAGAAGGAATTTAGATTCCTGAGTCTACATCAAAATTTGCCACTGAGTCAGTCAGTTATTGGAAATATCTGGGATAGATCACTTAAAAAGCTTATTTTTTTATGTTAAAAACAATAGTATTTAAAAACAAGACCAGGGGAAAAAATCCATAATCCTATAACCCTAACAAAATTATTACATTTCTATATTCCTTTCTGGTCTTTTTACGTAATAGTAATATTTTCATAAAAATATCACATCCAACTATTTTTCATGTATCAGATTAGACACCCATAGATTTTATGGTCTTTAATAGTTATAATCTGTAGAAATTACAAAATTTTTCATTCAAGTCAATATAAACATTTCCTGTTAGACATAATGGTTGTTTCATTCTTTTAGGCAATTATAAGCAATGTTAAGATCAATATCATTATGTAATACTATTTTTTTGTGTATTTTAGATTATTTCATGGGTTGGATTCCAAGAAGTGAAATACGTTCATGAAAAAAAATATGAATATTTTATGTCTCATAAAATATATTTGGATATATATATCCAAATTGATTTCCAAAAAGAATGAGTCAATTTACAATGCCATCAGTAGTACATGAATCCCTCTCAAAACTGACAACTGTTATCCTTGTTACTATTTGTTATGGGTTGAATTGTGTAAACCCCCAACTTCATAGTATTGAAGTCCTAACCCCTAATATCTCTGAATGTGACCTTATTTGGAGATAGGAATTTACAAAGTTAATCATGTTAAAATAAGGTCATTAGAAAGTAGGCCCGAATCCAACCTGACTGGTGTCCTTACAGGAAGAGGAAATTCGGACACAGACATTGCAGGGGAAGACGATGTGAAGCATCTCTGTTTTAACTCTGTACACAAATCAACTGTTTTACAAAAAGTATTTTCTAAAAGCCTAGGTTATAGACACAGAGAGACAGACCATGGATGAAATCCTAGCTCTGTCACTTGGTAGCTGTGTGACTCTGGGCAAGCTACTCTGCTTCAGTCATCTTATCAATAAAAATGGGAGCAATATAACTCATTGATGCCCAATGGACCCGGGAGCGTTAAGTGGGAATAACACAGATAAAGTAGTTAGCACAGTGGCTAGCACAGAGTAAGCACTCAATTACCAGAAATTATTATTATACTATAAATGCAACCACCAAATTACCTTTCAAATTGCTGACAAAGATATAAATTTTATCTCTCTTCTACAAATTAATACCAAATCGGTAAGATCAGAAACTGTGTTAATCTTTTTCATGGTTATATTCTGAAGTTCTACACGTAAATAAAATATTTGTCAAATAAATCAACAATTACAAGGTTTAATTTCACCTCATCAGTAAATCTTTACTACGTGAAGCTATGTACCTTCATCCTTCATGTTTCGATCTATCTGTGGACCAGCATTCCTTTCTCGGAACTGTATGCCCTGCACATGTCTTTGCATAGCTTCCTGTATTACTTCAAACAATGGTTGATCCTGTTTGAGACATAATGAACGCTACCTTTGTTAGAAATTATATTTTTCTTTTCTTCCCCCAAATCCCAAAACTTATGTTTTGTAAAAACATATATTTTCCTTTGGAGGGAGAAATGGGGCTCAGGAGTGGGACCGGGGAAAGCAGCAGTTCCCTATACACCAAATAATGCAGCTGATCTTTGGTATACGAATATTTAATATATTGCAGTTTTGACTATTCATGTTTGTGACATGAAATAATTTGTAATTTTGCTGACACATGAAAACAAATCTTGTGAGTAACTAAAATAGTTTGTAATAGAGTGAACTGTTCAGTTAATAAATGAATCTAGCTTATTATACAGAAATCTGAATTTTAATTTGGCATTACTGTTCCTATTCATCCACATACATAGTAATGGGGATAAATTCTATACTAAAGCGGTACTTTAGGTAAAAACTTTTTTTGACAAATGTTCTTTGAATAATTCATGATATAAACATCATGGGGACACAAATCTATGCTTGTCCTGAGGTAGTTTAGAAGTGTCCCACAGAAATACACCAAACAAACGATAACATAAAGGCAGATCAGAAGTGGCAAAAGCACAGAGTTACTATATATTATTGACTGGGAAGAAACCACTCAAAAACGTTATTTATTCTGCACTGGTCATAAGATAAACTCTGAACTCCCCGGACTGGTAGTCAAGGCTCTCCACAACGCAGTTCCCTCTCCCACAATCTCTTACTACCCTGCACGTGCCCTACACAAGAAGCCCAACTAGACCGAGCAGCATGTCCTAACTATGCTTCCACTCACCCTGCGTTTTATTATTTCTTTCATCTTTGATGTCTTCCCACAACTTTTCTCATCTCTGCTGAAATTCTACTCACTTTTTTAAGGTTCAGTTTAGGTGAAATTAGCTGCTTTCTGAAGTCTTCCCTGAGACCCATCTACTAGATCATCTCTGTCCCTTTTATGAGACTACACAGCATTTCCCACACCTCTTTCTGCAGTGACCATGTTATATACACATCATCTCTTCACCGTGTTGCAAGCTCTTTAAGCAAGGAGCAAGGCTTATGTCTGCAGTCTCTCATGGTATGGCAAGGGCTAAGTATGTACCAATATTTGAAGAATTCTTAAGATTCGGATTCTAAATTACACGTATTTTCATATTAGAAGCTAAGTCATTTGTCAGGAAAAAAATTATTTTAAAAAATGATTTTTACCACTGTGCCAGCAGACAAAGGAACAGAATCATCTGTAGGATACATTCTGGAAACCGGGCACCTGAGGATGTCCAGGCCATTTGGAACAATTTTACAGTAATCCTGAATACACTGTAGCCACCACCACACAGCATCCCGGCAATTGTATCTGGCGTGAGTTCCTTCACCCAGGAGATTAGGAATGAGACCGTGTCTCAGGGTGCCAGCAAATGCTAAAATAATATTCCTAAAACAACAGAATTAGGTGGATCATTTGACATGAAAACAATCACTCAAACCAACTGAAGTCACTTTTTATGACTATTACTTTGGATGCATTTTCACTCTTGCCCTTATTTCTTTGTATTTTCATGTACAAAGTAGTCATAATATGATAGAACAAACACTGAATTAAAAGTCAGAAACCCTGATCCCAGCCCCGGCTTTTTCTCTAACAATCTGTATAACTTACCCTCTCTGGGATAGTCTTTTCATCTGTGGAGTTAGGGATTGGACTGGCTAATTTTTAAGGTCCCTCACAGTTTTAGATTCTACTTCTGAAATCCTTGCTATTTCAAAATCTAAATAAGTAAGAATGTGAACTTCATTATTTTAAATAGTAGATACCAAGAGCAAAGCAAATATAGAAAAAAATAAACGGGTAAAAGCTTACCTTGAAAAACATGATTCATCAAAAAGTGGTAGAGGATACTTTATCTTTTAAATTGTTATTCTACTTTCATATACCAAATGACAACTTTTTAAGATGGCACGGCATTCTAGAGAGCGTGAAACTAAGAAATAAGACTGAGGTTTAAATCCTAGTGTTGCCATCTATATGACTTTGGAAAAGTCATTTAAAATGTCTAGGCCTCAGTGCTTTTTGGCTAAACCACTTAGAAATTTGATTGATTCTGTATCTCAGTTTAATGCCCATCTCTTAAATAATCGTGCAATAGGAAACTTTCTATCTTCTGCAGTACAAAAGTGTTAAGTGGACAGTGGCACTTCCAATCATAACCATCCAGAAGAATGTCATATACTTGGAAGTTGAATAAGAAGACCTCTGTGCACGAACGCCTCTACAGCGGGAGGAAATAGAAGTGTCTGTGGTAGAGAGAGCCATGTGTCCACCAAGAGGGCTTTCCTACATGTAGTCATGGCCAGATGACTGCATTCTAAGGCAAAAGAACGTGATGGAACTGACGTAGGTTATCTGCACGGAACAGGTTTATTTTCCCCAGACTCCTTCCCTCTCTGCCAGCTGACAGCAGAGGACTCGGAGGCCCTGGAAGATGGTAGATTCTCAAGATTGAAGGAGCCTGTATCCCTTAATTACTACGTGGAAAGCTGCCTCCTGAACACCTATATTAGATTAGAAGCAAGAAATAAATTTCATTTGTGAAAAGTGATTGAAATTTAAGAGTTTATAATTTACAGCAGCTGGCACAGCCCTAACAGATACATTATCTTCTGAGAATCATCTAGATCAGGAGTGGCAAACTTTTCTGTAAAGGGTCAGACAGTAAATATTTTAGGCTTTCTTGGCCATATATGGTCTCAGTCATGCGTTCTTCTTCGTCTGTGTTTTTTTGTAAGGAAGATTGGCCCTTGAGCTAACATTCATTGTCAATCTTCCTCTTTTTGCTTGAGGAAGATTGTCCCTGAGCTAACATCTGTGCCAACCATCCTCTATTTCGTATGTGGGATGCTGCCACAGCATGGCTTGACAAGCAGTGTGTAGGTCCATGCTTGGGATCCAAACCTGCAAACCCCAGGCCGCCAAAGTGGAGTATGTGAACTTAACCACTATGCCACTGGGCCGGCCACCTTCTTCTGTTTTTAATGACTGTTTAAAAAGTTAGAAACCATTCTTTGCTCACAGGTCATACAAAACAGGTGACAGGCCATAGTTTGCTGACCCTTGAACTAGACAGTCACATAAAATTAAGAAGCAGAAATTTTTGGTACTACATAGAAGTGATAAGTGGGAGCCCAGATAACAATGAAAATAATAATAATGATTAAAAAACTAATATTTATGTAATGCTTAGCATGTAGCAGACACTGTTCTGGACACTTCAACTACATTAGCTCTTTTAATCTTCACGAAAACCCTGTCAGATAAGTACTATAAGCATTTTACAGAGAGTGCAAAGAGGATAGACAACTTGTCAGTGGGTAGTTTGGAACCAGGATTAGAACCTGGCAGTCTGGCTCAAACCCAAGTTCTTAACCACTACACTACACTGAATCCTGATGTTCCATTTCCTGCTTCTTAGTCACAGTCATTTTGGGGCATTTGGGGAAGAAGCAAACAGCCTCTCAAATTTCTACAGCCCCAAAATGGTATCTTAAGTCAATAAGAAAAGGTCTTATGAGGTTAGCAAGGAAAAATATAATACATTTCAGATGCCCACTTAAAAATTTTCAATTTTAAAAGGACCAAAAATAAAACTTTTGTCATTTGAAAAGGCCAACTTCAGTTATTTTTCTGATGACATCAAAACGAGGTATCATATACATGCTGTTTTTGCTAAAAAAAACTCGTAGAGCAGTGCTGTAAAACTTTAGCCTTAGGCTGCTGAAAATCTCCTGGAGCCCCCGCGAAAACATAGATTTCCACCTGTCAACTCTGCCCTCTCTACCCCCAGCTTTGGATTCAGGAGGTCCGGCCTAGGGACCAAGAATTCGCATTTCTAACAAGCTCTCAGATGATGGTGACACTGCTGATTTGTGGAACACACTTTGAGTGGCACTGCTGTGGAGCTTTTCTGTTCTACCTCTGATAAATTCATTAGTATTATTGTGACATAAGAAAACACCATTTCGGGGGCCAGCTCTGTGGCCAAGTGTTCAAGTTCGCACACTCCGCTTCGGTGGCTCGGGGTTTCGCTGGTTCAGATCCAGGAAGCAGACATGGCACCGCTCATCAGGCCATGCTGAGGTGGTGTCCCACATAGCTCAACCAGAGGCACTCACAACTAGAATATACAACCATGTACTGAGGGATTTTGGAGAGAAGAAGAAAAAGAAAAAAAGAAGAAGATTGGCAACATATGTTAGCTCAGGTGCCAATCTTTCAAAAAAAAAAAAAAGAAAACACCATTTTAAGTCTAGAAAACATAAAACTGGAGGTTACATGGCCTGACAACAAATAGAGGAAAACCTGTTATTATAATTCTTCCTACAGAACTCAGTCAGAGAGCCAGCAATGTTTTCATTATAAACGGACAAAAATGATAGACTTTCAAATTTTACCTAAAAGTTTATCTGAGTTCTCATATGTTACTTAATTCAGGCATAGAAATTTTACTCTTTAGTGAGTGATGTTAGTAACACAGTTAGACAGTTTTTACTTTTACTGACATAAATGAGCAAACGCTGAAGATATCCTGACCTGTAACATGAGAGACTAGAATTTAGTAACTGCAAAGATTTTCACTCCTTTGAAATTCTATGATCCTATTAAATGCAAAAAACATGCAAAAAATAAAATAAAAAAACACTTAAGGAAAACATGCCTCCCAAATGTTGAGAATAGATGGATTTGAAGGAAACTTTGAAGAGCACGTGAAGAACATGCAGGCATAAACTTGCACTGCAATGTTTTAGAGATCTCCTACCTGGCCTCCAAATAGCGTCCCGTAACCAGCAGCAGACCTCTGAGCGCAATGAAGGTATCCCTTCCCCAGCAGCGGAAAATGCCAGCAGAAAAATGAGGTAAGCCTAACAGGAAGCACAACAAAGTAATGTGTTAATCTTAATAACATACGCCAGCCTTTGGACACTATTACTATGGATCAGTTGGTCTAAACCTGGGGGACCACAGGCCTGAGCTAGAGGGAGTCTGTAAATCCTCTAAAATTATCGGCAAAATGCTCGTCTATACTCATGACTACTTTTGTGCAATGAGATTCCAGATTCTTATCAGATTCTTCCAGGAATCTGTGACTCAAGAGAGATTAAGAACCAGGGCCGGAGGGACTGGCCCCGTGGCCGAGTGGTTAAGTTCGCTCGCTCCGCTGCAGGTGGCCCAGTGTTTTGTTGGTTCGAATCCTGGGCGCGGACATGGCACTGCTCATCAAACCACACTGAGGCAGTGTCCCACATGCCACAACTAGAAGGACCCACAATGAGGAATATATACAACTATGTACCGGGGGACTTGGGGAGAAAAAGGAAAAAATAAAATCTTAAAAAAAAAAAAAAAAAAGAACCAGGGCTGGAGACGGGTGCCTATCTGAATCGACTCAAATGTGTGAGTCTTTAAACACAGACAATAAAACTAAAGATTAAAATCAGAGATCAAATATTTAACACATAAACACTTAATATAATGTTAATGATATATTTGAAAAGATCCTACCTGCAATTTATAGGCAACAAATTAATCTAAATGAAATTATTACCTTAATATACAATTAAATATTAATCTATTACTCGAGTTAAACTTTATTACTAAATTTCCCATTAATTCAAAACAACTTAAAAGTGTTACACTTTGTTATCCAGAAACAGTTTTTACAGATGAAAACAAGGATTTCAGCTGTCAAATAACTTGAACATTCTAGGTACTTGTAGCCTTTATGCATGAGATAAAATAGGACGGCTGATGGATAAAATCTAAAATTTTACTTTTAGATTGAGTTTGGTTTCTTGTCAAATGTGTAAAGAAATACAATTGTTATCTGTATTTGTAATAAAAACAAAAAAGTAGTAGGAAAGTAAAACAAAGGCAAATGGCATTTCACTCAAAAAAAGAACTATGCTAAAGCATAAATATAACAAATTTTTCAGGAAGGGAAACTTGAGGACACAAATAAAATGTACACAGCATTCATTCATAACTAACTTCCAAGCACTTAACACTATCTGACATTATCTTGTTTTGTTTGTTTCCTGGTTTGTTGAATGAATGATTGTCCTTTCCAGTAGAAAATCAGATCCACGATAACAGAAACCTCATCTTCCTTGTTTACCAAAGTATATCTATCATTGAAAATTGTAACTGGGTACATTATAAAAATTTACTGAATGAATAAAATAAGAGACTAATTATAAAAGGTAAATCTAGAGGTGAAAGAATTTGACTAAGATAAAAGAAAAGTTTGGTAATTTCTAAGTGTACTTCACAATTGAAGTTTCTGCTTACTGGGTCTTCACCTTCCTGGAGATCAGAAATTATTTTCTTCTGTTAAGAAAGATCAGAACTAAAGGTAACATTAGACATTTCTCTTTATATTGCCTCCAAAATAATGGTACAAAATTTCCGTAAATGGTTTGTGTATTATTTATACATGGTTGATATATATGGCTTATATATGGTTGATGATGATAATTTTGATGACGACGATGATGATGACAACAGCTAACATATATATAGCACTCTGTGCCACACAGACTTCCTGGTACTTTAATTCATTTAACACCCTGTATGAAATATAAGTATAGATAGATTCAAAGGTGAGTTTAAGTTGGTATGTCTTAAAACACAGGTAGTATATCTTTGTTAAATGGTCAAAACCATAAAATCTCTAGCACTCATATGTGGAAATGTTTGTATAACTTTTTGACCTCTAAGACTATATGACTTATAGATTACATATCTTCTGAGTGATTCCTACTTTATCATTATTATAAAAGTCTACAATTATAATTTTTTTTCACTACTGTCACCAAAGGAAGGTATACTTGGCCTTGGTATTATTCATTTTAAAATGAACCCGAAAAACATATCTGCAAGTCTGAGTATATTTTGTTAGTATGGAGTATATAAAACAATCCCTTGGGATGCTAGATGTAAGTATCAGAACTTCTATTTATATTTATCAACTTACCTGTTTAGTTTCTAGTTTTGTTTTATCGTGTACCTGATATATAAGTATATCAGGGATCATAACTTACATAAGCATATCATTTATGATATCAGTATATTTATTTTGGGAGTGCTTAACAACAGCAGTGCATGATCAAACATGTTAAGATCACTATTTTATGTACAAGGCTTTTAAACAGTAGGCTTTAAAACCAAATTCTGCATATCAAATTTTTTTTGCCATGATGGCCCAGTTCAGTTTTATGAGCATCTGCATGAATTCACAGGGGAAAGATAAGGACCAGAAGGAAATCAAATAGATCAAATCAAATTAAATAAAAAAATTTGAGTGAAAATCTAAAACACAATTATATAATTAAGACATTCAGAGGGTTCACATGATCACTCTAAATAAAAAGTTAATTTCTTTTTTAGTTGTTGGGTCTCACCAAGTCATTTTTCTTGGTCTAAGCAGAGGCAAATTTAAGGGTAAAAAGAGGAAATCATATTTACAATACTATTACTTTCATCTTACAATTTGGTATTTTTCAGTTTAGTTTGGAAAGTTCTGTACTTCAGTGGCCTCAAATGTTAAGTACTTTCTAGAAATAGCTTGAAATATATTAAAGAGAAAACAAAAGGCTGTCCTTTGCCTATTTTGCTTACTTAGATGTCACTTGTTTCAGGTTTTATTACTACTTCCAGGAAAGGATGCCAACAAATATAGCTGAAAACATTTGACTGCAATTAGACACAATAAAAAAAATCACTTAACGTTTGTTTTCTTTTTGTAACTTGTAGAGGACCTATACATGATATCTTGGCAATAACAAGGTTGGGTTAAGTTTTAAAAATTGGGAAAGAAGTATAACATAATTGAAAAAGGGTAGTAAAACAAATCTGGTAAGAAAATACAAACTGTCAATAGTGGGAAAAAATAAAAACATGCTGAAGAAAAAAATTAACCAGCCACAATAAAAAATGCACATAAATGCCTGTTGCACAGTCATAATTAAATAGTAAGCATGGTTACTCTTTTTACAAGTGAATATCTATGAAATTTTACTAAGCAGTAACATAAAATCTTGAATAACATCATGAGATTTTTTTTAAGTAATTGTTTCCCCATAACTTTTCCCCTTGGAATAATATTGATTTACACATCTTAACCTTGTATGTAATTTCTTACCTGCAGCTAGAGACCCACAACACTGCTCCTTTTCTTTTGTGATCTCATTTACTCTATATGGTAGATCCGTAAGGGAAGGTGAAAGAAGTGGCAGAGAAGGGAATTTTCCTACTCCACACATTTGGACTGAACCCAGAGAAAGGTGTTTCACAAAGGTAGAACCATTCTGAACAAAGCTGGAACAAAGGGATGGAGCTTAAAATATTGTTTGTACAAATGCAAAAATTTTTATTTATTTTTAAAAAATGTTATTGTGGTAAGAACACTTGAGATCTACCCTCTTAGATTTTTAAGTGTATAATACAATATTGTTATTTTATTTATAGGCACAATGCTGTACAGCATATATGTAAAACTTATTCATGTTGCATAACTGAAATTTTATACCCATTGATTCAAAAGTTTTTAGCAGTATTATTTTACTTGGTTCCTTTCCTTCAAATAATCTTTCTACACAAATGTGTAACAATGGTAATATCACGTGAAAGAAATTTTCAGTTTGGTTAGATTTCAGAACTGCTTTCATTTCACCCAATATTCTAACTAGCTTTAAGTCTAAGTCCTGTTGTGAGACAAATGGTAGGACTGAAGTTTAGTTCTTTCTGAAATTATCCTCAAATCGATTTGGTGGCTCTTCACTAGCACATCATGATCTGTGTTTTCATTTCAGGGAAATTCATCATTAAAGGCAAATTTCATTCGTAATAATAGCAGAATATTTTTTCTTTTAATTAATGCACAATTAGAAAAAGAACTGTGTATGTATATTCTAAAAATTGTACCCATTACTTAAGTCAATGAACAAATAGAAACAACATAAAACAACTAAATTTTCCCATAAACATATTTCTATAGCTTTATAGAACAGATTTTAATACCTGAGTTTATTTTTGTATGCTCCAGATTAAACGATGCTAATAAATTTACTATCCACTTACACAAATTTTCAGTTCTATGAGTCTTTGACAGTTCCTCAATAAAATGCTTTTAAGAGTATGAATAAACTGACTCTGATATGGTTTCTACAAAGACATGCCTATTTACTCAAGCTTTGTTGGGCATACCTTGACATCTGCTTCCATGCTATATCCAGGAGAGTGGTGTATGCACCAATTAATATAGCATCAAAGTAACATGGAATAAGATAACGGGGGATCTGCTTCAGGTAGAGGAACATAGCCTGCAACCATTTACCAACCTGTTGTAAAAAATAATTTAAAAAAGTTAATTTCGTTTGTTTACAGGCAAGGTGTATTTTAAGAGGTAAATCCAAACATGCAACCCTACTATCTAGTAATCTATCAACTGTATTTCCATTTATTAGAAATGAAGGATGATAAAGAATGCAGGACAATGTTTCAGGTTAGAAAACAATATAAATATTTTATATAGCATAGTACTATAGTTCTTACTGTGCCCTTGTTTTTTTGGACTAGAATATAGCTTTACTTACTTCAGCAATAGTTCCTGATCGTGAAATAAGCCGGCTACTGACATAGTCAATCATCCAATCTCCAGATCTCAAATTGTCACAAAAGGGATGCCCCAAGTCATTCCTTGGTCTTATTTCTGCCAATATGGACATTAATCCTGAAAATTCAGAGAAATATCATGCTATATTATTGGCAGAGGTAATACGTTCCCATAGCCTGGGCTGCTGCTAGTCTCTCATGATTTGGAGTGAACACATATTGAGGTAGACACAAGGGCTGCGTAGTCCACAGTGCACTTTCCAGGGCTGGAGATAACAGTGGAAACACTGGCTTGAACCAAGCTACACAGGCACACTGAAGGGGGCTACTGTCACAGGGGCTTAATTCCAAGGTTCCTATCTTCTGAGACTGGTCTTGTTCTTTTCGATTTTAATGTTATAATATCTAAAGGCAACTGCATGGTTTCCCTGCCTAAGGCATCTGGGGGAAGAAAATTGATAAGTTTGTGTCTTTTCATATTGAAAAGTTGTAGATTCATTAATGTTTAGGCAAGATTTAAGGAAATCACAGAACCATTTTCAGAGAGAGCAAGAGCATCTATGGTGTTAAGAATAAAGCCAGCTTTGGAAAGAATCTTTGAAATATAACAGGAGGTACTTGGAATTAAAGTATCAAAGTGAGGTATGCAGGAATATTCTCAAGTAATACTCAAATAGAAGCATTAGATTCCTATGCATATATAGCAGATTCTGTTATTTCAATGACAGAACAATAGTACTTCTTTCATTACTCAATAAAGTAATAATTTCCATCTTAAAAAAATTATATTGGCTTCACTGTCTTCACTTAGCTTAATGACGGGGATATGTTCTGAGAAATGTGGCATTAGGCGATTTCATCAATATGCAAACATCGAGTGCACTTACACAAACCTGATGATAGCCTACTACACATCTAGGCTGTACGGTACTAATCTTATAGGACCACTATCATACATGTGGTCCATTGTTGACTGAAACATCATTATATGGCGCATGACTGTATTTAGTTAGTTAGAATTTAATTAATTTTGTTATATATATAGCATGTCGAGAAATTAAAAAATAAATACATAAATTTAAGATATAGTTCTCTTCCTCAAGGGGCTTACAAATCTTCTTTGGGAAACAAAGCTTAAAACATAAAAAAATTAGAAAACAAGACAGTATAACGCCGTATAAAATAACGTTCTACAGATGCTCTAGCACTTTCAGGAAAGGTAAATATTGCAAAGTAAATAATCAGATCCACTTGTTGAAAACTGGAATGACACGATGGAGCTGTGTTTTAAGAAAACAGATCTGATGATGACTCAGTGGGATAGAATGATTTGTGGAAGAGGTAACAAGAGGTTGGAAAACTAGTTAGTTGTTTTTTTTTTTTTCTGCTTTTTCTCTCCAAATCCCCCCAGTACATAGATGTATATTTTAGTTGTGGGTCCTTCTAGTTGTGGCATGTGGGACGCCACCTCAGCGTGGCCTGATGAGTGGTACCATGTCCATGCCCAGGATCCAAACCAGTGAATCCCTGGGCTGCCGAAGTGTAGCGCATGAACTTAACCACTTGGCCACGGGGCCGGCCCCCTAGTTAGTTGGCTTTGTAGACAAGACTTAGTCCTAGAATAGAGTGATAACTGTGGAAATAGAAAGGATATGGTATGCCAAAGAACAGACAAAAAAATCTACATCATAATTTCTGATGGAATATTGAGAATGAAAGGAGCAGATCCAAAAATGGATTCCTGGATTCCAACATGACTGAATATGTAGTATTGTAAGACACAGGGAAGTAGGAAGGGGAATTTTGTTTAGGGGAGAGAAAGGCCAATGAAGTGGTTAAGTTTGATTTAATCTTAGGGTGCTGTTAATAGCCTGCTGGAAATATTAAACTGTTAGAGAGAAAAGAGATTAGTATACAGTAAAAAATAAATCAGGGAAGGGTGATTATATTTAGACAGGATGAGTAAAATCATTTTATGAGAAAGTAAAGACAATTAGTAAAGAATTAGACTCAATTTTAAGAAAGACAAAGGCCAGAAAAGAAGTTCACAGAAGTGTGGTCTTCTCAGTCAAGCAGAAGTTCAATGGCTCACAGTGAAAATGGAGTAGAGATCTGCTTAAGACTAGTAGCATAAATATTTCTTTATTACAGCAAAAACACTTTATGTTGAAAAGGAGAATGTTTTAGAAAAAAATAAAATGTCACTAGTACAAAATGTCACAAAAAAAGTTACTAACAGCTTCTTATGTGCTTGGAAGGTATAAAAGCTAAGAAATAAGAACCTCAAAAAGGGCAAACATTCTTTCTTGAGGTACAATCTACTTAACGGAGTTTTAAAGCTAACAGTTACCAAGTAATTACTACGAATTAAGCGTTATGTAAATGCTTTAGGTGTCTTAACTCATTTAAATCTAACAGTAAGTTCTTGTGCTAGGTACTATTACTATCTCCATTTACAGATGAGGAAACTGGGCAATGGAGAGTTTAACTACTCCAAAGTTATACAGCTAGTCAGTATAACCTGGGGAGTCTGATTCTAAAGCCTAACTCTTACCACAATAGCAAAGATTCACAAAATACATTACACTAATTACTGAAATAAGGCAACATATTTTAAGGGTCAAGTAAGAGGTATAGTAGATAAATAGAGTGCATGTCCAGAGTACAAAGAAATTGCTGTGAAAAGCAATAGTTAAGGAAGTCTTTGTGGAAGATGTAAGAATTGAATTGGCCCTTAAAGATGAGTTAGATGGACAAAGAAATAACAGGGAGTTGAAAAGTTGGCATGCTAAGTGGGAAACTACATGGACCAGGAATACAGATGATAAACCAAATTTCCTGAATAAAAATCTAAGAAAATATTACAAACAAGATGGATTAAATTGATAGTTAAATATTTAGTTCCTGTATCCCATCTTACAACTACTCTAACTACATAATATTTTACTATAAGTTCTCCTTGTAGGATTAAACAAATATGCAGCAAAAAATATTTCCATTTAGATGAAAGTACTATATTTACACCTAGTCTCATTTGGGGCCCAAATAAATTATCTCATTTAATCCTCAGAAAAGCCTATGAATTAGGCAATAGTATTCACATTTTATAGAGGTAGAAATTGGGGCACAGAGAGGTTCAGTTACTTGCCAGAGATCAATCAACGAGTAAGCGGCAGAGCCATAATTTGAATCCCAGAAGTCGAACTCTGAATAGTACTCTTATTTCTGTAAGGAAGACATCATCTAACCCCATGCAACCCCTGCCCCGCAAAAGCTTAACTATCCTTATACTTGCTTACCTTGAAGACCTGCATATTTAAGAGACGACCAGTTTGGTATGTTATAACACCCTCCACCATCTTCTTGTTCTTCTGATTCACATCGATAAAGGACCTGATTTAGCTCAGCCAAAGTTAATTTAGAGGCAATACTAAGAATTAGAAAATAAAGAGAACTGGTTAAATATATTGAAATTTCACTTGCACTCCATAAAAATAAAAAAGAAAATCTGAAGGATAACCATAAAATGTCTCAGTAATGTACATTTTAGGAACTCAGCATTATAACATACATCAGAAACAATATATATTATAAATAATAATTTAAGGATAAAACATGTTAAAAATTCAATTAGAAGTAACATTTCTTCCAAGCCAAGGAAACAATCAAGTGCCAAATTTTGTTAATTAGAAGTATGCTGGAAAAATCTTTTGGTGCTATATTCTTTATCTTATCAATTTGTGTTTTCAATCTTTCTAGTTCAGACTTAGTTTTCTTCCTCCTTTATATTCTCCTTTGTGGGACATCAAGAACTTTTTCTGCTAATTATCTTAAACTCAAAATACTTATCAAAGGACCAGTAAAGGGATAATCAAAAGTCACAGTTAACCACTTTAGAAATCACGTAGTACTCTGCTTTTGTATTTCTCTCCTTTTCCCTTCTCTCCTCTCCTAAAGTTGCGTTGCCCTTCAGCTTGGTTATTCAAGGGGCCAGAATCGTCTTTGATAAAGATGCTTCTTGCTAATGGTCAGAAGGAAGTCTCTAACTATCATGGCTTTGACTTTCCTTTGTTCAGTTAGCAGTCAGACTGTATAATCGACCACGCCTGAATACAACTGAAACCCTACTTCCTCGCACTTCCAGCTGCTCAGGTAATTTCATTTTACATAACTGAATACATTTCCTCTTGAATACTATGTGAACACATATCCTTTTGAATGTACTTCCTTCTTTTTCTTTTAGTTCTGTCTCAACTTAGAAAATCGCTGTCAGCTGTTTTGTTCCCTCTGTCTCTGCTAGCCTCCGCCCTCACTGCTGGGGTGACCCTCCCTCTGCAGTATGTGAGTCAAGTCTGAGTCAAATCTATTAGCAGCCTCAGTACCAACTCCATTCGAGGGCAATATTCTTCAGCATGTAGCCTGTCAACTTCTTGCATAGGAATTACCTGGAGAGCTTATTAAAACGGATTTCTTGGCCTTGCCCCAAGATAACGTGAATAGGTCTGAGAAGGAGTGTGCATTTTATAAACCTTCCGTAGAAACACAAAACTGCTTTGTCACAGATTTTTTAGACTGCAACTACTTTACTAAGTGTAGTTTGAATTAAGAGTTAATATCCTTAATGATAAAGTGCCAATAAAACAACAAAACCGAACACAACAGAAAAATGAGCTAATATGTAAAATACTTCACTGAATAAATACAAATGCTGATCAAAAAAATTAGCTTAATTTTTAAAATAAATTAAAATGGGATGTAATTTTAAAGTATTTTCTATTTACCAACTTGATTGGTAATAGTTAACACTTATTGATCACTTACTACGTGTCAAACACTGTTCTATGTGTTTTACATAAGTATTTCTCATAACTCTGTAAGAGAGGCACTATAATTATATTAGGTAACTTGCCCAAGGTCTTACTTAGGGCTAATACAGTCTGAAATTGGATTCAAACCCAGTTAGTCAGGTAGCATAATCTGATTATATTCTATGCTCTTAAACATCATATTAAATAATACATACTCAGTATTGGTAGGGATATGGGATAATGGACTCTTACATAGAACCGAAAATATTAATTAATATAATCTTTCTGGAGGAGATTTGGTAGTATTAAAAGCCTGAAACATATGAATATAGTCTAACCGAGAAATTCCATTTCTGGAAATTTATCCTAGCCCTCATGACAGCAAACATAGATTGGGCACTTATTATGTGCTGTCATTGTGTTAAGTGCTTTATATGCATTATCCTATTTAATCCTTACAAAATCTAAGACATAGGCATTATTATAAGCCCCACTTTCCAGATGAGGAAACTGAAATGAAGAAAGTCTCAATAACTTGTCCAAGATCATACTAACAGTGGTGAAGCTGAAGTTAAACCAGCCCTACACTTCAAAACCTATACTCTTTGGTACTATGTGGTATGACCTAGTAAGGGAATGATTAGTAAGGGAATAACTAAGGATTTATGCAAAGATGAATGTAGAAAGACATACCTAATGGGGAATAATTGGAAGCAATCTTGACATCCAAAAAATGGAGACTGATCAAATAAATTATAGTATAGCAACATATTAGAATAATACTTTGGCATTAAAAAAAATGATGTGGTAAGGAGTATGATGTATACAACTTAGTCTCAACTAGTCCAGAAAAATTTGTGTGTATGTATAGATAGAGAAGTATGTATATGTGTGAGTGTGTACGTCTGCATGTACATATCTATAACTATATATAAAGAGTGCATGAGTGTGAGACAGCGTGCATGCAAGCACACATACAAATGATAAAGTAATAGGGCAAAATGTTAACAATAGCTGATGCTGACACTGCTGGTCCTGGGACTACCCTTTGAGTAGCAAGAATATGGAAGACCCTTAAAACTGATTACATCAGGCTTGTGGTAATTTATCAGTTATTAAAGTGGCAAACCTCCATAAAATAAGGCATACTTACGAAGCAAAAGGAATTTTCAATATAGGATCTGCGTTGTCAACAGCAAGGCTCCCAGATTTAAAGTGAGGACTGAATTGTGTCAGATGATTTCGAAGAATTCCAACAGCAACTTGTGCATGTGGATCAAGACTAACTCTGAAAACATTAATTAAAAAATGGTTAATTTTTAGGAATAATTTATTCAAAATTAACGCTATATATAAACTATTTTATATATAAGCAAAGTGAACAGTTTGAACTCTAACATACCTGAATATAATAACACTTCCTGGAGTCAAGTTTTCAAACTCTATTTCTTGAACAAATTCATTGGGTCCTTTTGTGACAATTCCAGCATGTTTAACAATTTTACTTTCATTAAGCTTAAAAACAATTACAGAAAACCATTCAACAAATAATTCTAATGTCCTTAAAATGTTAAACACAGTAGTAAAACAAGAGTCTCAAATACCTGAATATGTTCTCTAATTTCTACTGTGATATTTGGCATTCCATTGATTGAGTTTTCATCCTTCTTATAAGGTATTGTATGTCTCTCAATAGTTCTAGCTTCAAGAACTACTTCTTCAATTTTGCCTGGAAATACAAAAAAATTTTTAACAAAATTTCATATTAAACCACCTGGAATTAGGAATTGCTAAAAGCATTTTAAATCATCTAATTTAAAGTTGAACATGAACTATCAGTTAATTAAAAATATACAAAACAATCTGAAAGTAGATGATTCTACCCAAGATGCACTTTTCACACAATTCTTTTTTTTAATAAAAAATCACAACTTAATTAACAAACCTTTATTTGAAAAGAGATCTTATCAAATAATAACTTAGCTCTGGGGAACAATATACAACCTGCTTAATTTTGAGCAGAGAGAAAGTAAATCACTTGAAAGGCTTACATTTTTAAAAAATGGAATATTTCAGAAATACAAAAAGTAGGAAAAAACTTAAAACACCCAGATCCTACTACTTAGCTTGAGAAAACATTGCAAATCCAACTGAACCCCGTGTACCCTTTCTTCCCCTTCAGAGGTAATCACTACCTGCAGTTTGGTGTTCATTGATCTTGTGCATTTTTACTAAATATGAATGTTTCCCTGAACAACTTGTATTATTTTCCAAGTTTTATTAAAGTAGATTCAAGTTATATATATAAATATCTATGTATACATTTCAGTAACTTGTTTTTCATTGGACAACACTGTGTTTTTTAGATTTGTTCACATTGCTACATTAGCTTTAGCTCATTTATTTCAAATGCCACATAGTACTCCACTGTGTGAATACACCAAAATGCATTCATTCTATTAAGATTATCACTAATTTTTCTCTGTTATAAATCATGTTACAATAAATATTCTTGTGCATGTCCCTAATGGAAATGCATGAGGATTTTTCAGATATATTCCTGGGAGTGGCACTGCTGGGTCAAAGAATATATTAAACTTCAACTTTTATTATTTAAATAATTTAAGCTTTAAGCCATTAATCTGATAATACAGGACTTTTTGATCTAGAAATTCTACTTCTGGAAATATACACTAAGGAAATTGTTCAGAAGAAAAAAAATTATTCCTAGCATATATTCAAATCTTAAATAAGAACACTACTAAACATTCTAAAGAATATTAAAAATGGAATACTAACATAAAATATGAAACATTGAAGATAATGAAAATCACAATTTTGTTGACTCACAAAATGGAAATGTTTTAAGAATGATCAGTGATCAAAACAAAACCTGAGATAATACCGTGCAACTGACTGCAGCCACGCAAAACTATACATGTACATTAGCAACAATCAAATAAGATTACTGAATATAAATTTGTGAACAGTTAAAAAACTAACGAACATTTAACCCTAAAGCTATTCATGTTGATAATTTTTAAAAAGTAGAGTTATGCATATTTAGCAACTAGCAACCAAAATAGAATATGATGATTTTTATGGGACTCTTCATTTACTCAATTAATCAAAGACTTGGACAGCTGCTATATACACAGGAGCATGTCATGTTACGCTATGATATATCATATATAATAATAAGTGAGGAAATAAAATACACACATCTAGAAAAAAATCAAGCAATGATAAAGATATACCTCAGGGATGTATTTTATAATTAATGGCTAAAGGAGTGATATAGAGAGACTATAATTGCTATAGAGATCACTGATTACTTAGAGAAGTTCTGGAAGGAAGTGGAACTTTAGTCCTTGAAAGACATAAAGAATTCATATATAGGTGGAAATAAGACTACTTGGAGATCAGTGAAAATATCTATTTGGCTGAAATAGTGGAGTGATAGAGGACTAGGAAGGTAGATGAGGATGGATTATGAAGAGTCTTAAATATTAAATTATTTTCCATTTTGGTTTATACATGTGTGTACATATGTGCATACACATACACAAACACACACAAATGTACAGGTATATACATATACATAAACACATGAATATACATATATATTTTCCAGGGAATAGAAGAAATACACGTTCATTTTATACAAATTAGGAAATAAGGGAATAAGATGAAACCAAAACTACTTCACAACTCAAAAAATGTTAACATTTGAAAGTATTTCTGTCCAGATTTTGTTCCATGTAGTAAAAATATGTTACCAAAAATTTCTAATTCTTTTTCTCAACTACATCCACACTTGCAATGTGTTATAATATATGATATACAACAATTTAATATAATAGTATAATTTAATATAACAATCTAATATAATCACAGTAACATTTTTAGATAGCATTACCAGGGATGTACATATGAGGCACTTCCTTGCTGTAAAATGACGTCTTGGGATTCCTGAAAGCAGTTCTCGACACAGACACAACAGACTGATGGATGCTAGGTGAGTGCCTTGTTACCGCCACTATATCTTGATCAACCTGATCCACATACACCTGACAAACAGAAAGAGAAAACGCATTAGCGCTCAAACTGGAAAGACGTACTCTGAAACTGAACCTTAAGAAAGAAACAGAAAATTTAGTTTCTTGCCTGAATGAAACCCTTGGCCCCAAGCTCTTGATGAAGTTTATTGATAGCACGCCTGGCTGCAATAATTCCGCTTTGGAAATTGACTTCACCTGTATTTGATGGCAATGCTTCAGGATTCCACTTAGTATAAAATCGTTCTTCAGAAACCACTGAAATCTGAACAAAGTTAAAACTTAGCCATGTTACATTTTATGACAATGAGAAATTTCAGTAAAAATGCTCAAAGTTGTTGGCCACGTGGATTTTAAAAACAACGCATAAACAAACCTGATGAGGCACTAATTCATCATAGCCTTTAGTACTTCCACTAGCACAAGATGCCATAGAAACAATCGTGGAACTCGGGAGAGCATCATATGCTGACCTATGCTAGAAAACAATAAAAAACCAAAAAGTTCTTTTTCTTTCAAATGCAAAGTTACATCCTATTGCATAGTGAAGTAAAAGGATAATTACATGAATACATTCTATAAGATATATTAATTTGCT
This sequence comes from Equus przewalskii, assembly GCF_037783145.1. Classification (NCBI taxonomy): domain Eukaryota; kingdom Metazoa; phylum Chordata; class Mammalia; order Perissodactyla; family Equidae; genus Equus; species Equus przewalskii. The sequence goes on from NC_091854.1 coordinate 1,276,204, forward strand.
TTAAAACAAACATTCTAAAAACTTTGTACCACAATCACACATAAATTTAAGCTACTATTTTGAAGTATGTGGATATTATTGCCACTAAATATCAAAACATTTAGCAAAATAAGTCAATACAAGAAACAGATTAGATGCTTACCACAATAGGACACTCATTATCATGGGTGATATCCATAAACAGGGCATGTGCAATAGCTGGCATTAAAGGCCTCAAACAGGGCTGAACAAAGGACCCAACAGGCTCTCCTCCATATCGGTAAACTAATCTGCCCTCCTCATGGCTATCAGCTGCACTCATTGCCTCTGCAAAGCATTACAGAACACTTTAAAAATCTTCATTACTAATATTCAAGAAGTTAGACTTCTTACCATGACTGACTTTCAAAATAAGTCCACATAAATATTATTAAAAAAACCTGCTTTAAACATTTAAACAAATGTCCATTAGTTTAAGTGACCAAAAAAGTCTTCTCTATAACTTAACTGGAGAAACGGCTCATACAGGTAAAAGGGAACTTATGTTGTTTAGTAGGATGTTGGTTATATAAAATCTATGGGAAAAAATCAAGATTACATCATTCATCCAGGTAGGAGACAAGAAACATATTTGTATATTTTCAACAATAAAATAATGGTTTTGTTCATGAGTCATCAATTCATCCCACTGCTCTTTCAATTTAAAATGTCATTTTACCCCAATGTAGAATGTTTTACTTATAAAAACAGACTGAGTTATATTAGAAAATTTTGTGTAGAATATTTCAAAGAACATTAGCTATGCTGAAAATTATTAAACACTATATTTAAAGCTATTAAATCCCTTTTAATCTACATGAACAAAAACTAAAGTTTTAGATGGGAAATACACTTCAACAAGCCTACCTCTTATTAAGGAACTAATGCCCAGTCTAGTAACAAAGATATTGTCCAGGTCTTCGCTTCCTGTGAACAGTTCAGCTACTACATATAAATTGGGTTGCAATTTCCTAGCGGCATCCAACATGTACTGCAAAAAGCACAGTTACAAATGTAAGAGAAAGAGAAAAGCAAGGTTGGAGTTAGGGGGAAGAAGAGGAGGCAAGACTAGGCATGGATTTGACATAGGAAAGTACGATGTAGCAAGACAAAATGGAAATCCAAGAAGAATTTCCAAATAAATTTAATTGTGCATGTGTAAGAAAACATAAAACAAACCAATACACACAGGTAACAAGAGAATTTATAGAGAGAATAAAACATTTACAAAGGAAGATTAGATTTTGCAAAGATATAGGGACACAAGGGGGAAAAAAGGAAGAAGAAAAATGTTAGTGTCACATTAAAAAATGTAAACCATAATACTGCAATTCTGCTAGGCTTTCCCCTGTTTTACGTGTTTATTTTTAATACCTCTAATCAGACTATTAATTTCCAGGCAGTTGACTCTAAGCCATCATTGATAAATTCCCTGCTGGTGAATCATTTAGCCTTTGCAAAGATTAGGTCTGACTGACTAGACTGAAGCCAGCTTTTCCTACAGATTACAATAAACTCTTAATCTTTCAGAAATCAGATCAGTTTCAAAATTTTTTTAACATAACGTTTGCACAAAGGTTCATGAAATACTTGAAATTCTATTGGCAAACAAGCAGGACCCTAGAGGATTTCGTACCTTAAAATTAAGCAAATTAAGATTTAATATTATGTTTTGCCATAATGTTATAACAATCTTACAAGTATATATTTTTTGCTGTTGCTAAAGGCACACTTAAAAATAAACCTCTGCCATTTTTTGGAGCTAACACATGTTCTACTACCTTAACTAATGCTTACTAAGTTCTTCTAAATCAAATCAATTTTTCATCACAGACTCAAAACATATACAGTATAATACTGCTTTAAAATTATAGAAATAGGTATTTTTCAGATAAGTACACATTTCCACAGAACAGTAAGTTGTCACTAGGAAGCTATCCTTTGATCTTATAAACAGGATGAAAATTATAAGAGTTTACAAAGCTGTATTAGATAGAAGAAAATGCTATAAATGTTGGCATTGCTTACGTTACGGTAAAAACACCAAAGAGAAATAGACAATCTTTATGTTTACACCTACATTTTTGTAAAAATTAATAAAATTGAATCAATGAGGTTAAAACTAGCCTCAATATACTGTATTGTTAGTGTTTTTACATATTATATTATAATTTTACATATTTATTATATTACATATTATATATTACAAATTTACATTTTACATAAACATTATAATTTTACATATTATAATCACTATAATATGCAACGAGCTATTCAACTTCACAGCAGCTACTAATATACTGAAAGCAACCTAACAAGAAGACAAATTAATATTTATATATTAAAATATTAATTCCTTATATAATATTAAAATATATATATATTTTTTTTTCCGAGGAAGATTAGCCCCAAGCTAACATCTGCCAATCCTCCTCTGTTTTTTCTGAGGAAGACTGGCCCTAAGCTAACATCCATGCCCATCTTCCTCTACTTTATATGTGGGACGCCTACCACAGCATGGCTTGCCAAGCGGTGCCATGTCTGCACCTGGGATCTGAACCAGTGAACCCCAGGCCGCCAAAGTGGAACATGCGCACTTAACTGCTGCACCACCGGGCTGGCCCCAATAATATTAAAATATTAATATTTTAATAGTATATATGGCAATATGGTTGTATACATATTATCAGAGATAATATGATTTACTTCCTTAAATTAAAATAAAAACATTAACTCATTGAACATTTTATAGCCTAGTGTTCCAAGACAACTGCATCAAAAGATTCTGTCACAATTTTGCAAATCAAGCAAAGGTGTTCAATACTACCACCAAATCAATGCTGGTGTCCAACTAGCAAAAGGAAACTGTATTTGCATACTCTATTTCAGGAAAGCTAGGAAAGAATACCAAATTTCTTTTCGTAATATAGATGAACTGTTTTTCTGTACCTCGGCTACATGAATTGGTGTTGAGTGGCAGTTATCAAGACGTACTCCCTGGAAATGAGTTGCAGTTATTTCAGTGTATTTTTTCATGTGCGCCCAGAGGTAAGGACAGTCCTCTGGCTTATTCCCATAGCGTAATTTAACACTGTCTCCCCAGCAGATAAGTTCTCTCCTTAGATAAACGTCTGAACCTGTTAAGAAAGGAGTTGCTTTCAATGGTTCAAGAAGTACAATGAAAATAATCACTTGAAGGAAACACTGTTGTTTTAAAATCACAATGACTATTTCTACCACAGCCCATATATTGGTTAAAATTATATCTAAAATGGTATGGGATAAAGTTTTAAAAAATTATTAATTTGTATCTTGTATCTATTTTGCTAAAATTCTAGCTTATAGTCTCTTCTAAAAATGTGTGCTTAATGTAAAAAATTCAAGTTCCTTCTTAAAGGAAAACAGTAATAGTAATATCACAGGCCTAAAGCTAGAGTTCTACAAAAATATTTAAAGCTCCACCCCCATGTCACTCCCCATTTTCGGCAATAGGTTACATTAAATCCATGGCATACAGCAGAATGGCTTTTTTTCATTTAGAATGGCTATAAAGGAGATGGCAGATTCTTAAACCTAAAGTTACATTCCTTTTTTAAAAATGAGATTTTGATTTAAATTTATGTCATTCAAACAGACTTCTAATTCTGAAATGTTGAAAAATACAGTGACGGGTCCCGGCAAAATTTTTCCTGGCAATGAAATAGCTGTAGGAAAATAAGATGCTAGGAGTAAGTGAGAGGGAACCTAAAAACAATTAGTTTCTAGTTTAATTGCCTTTCAAATACCTTAATACCCCTCTGGCTAATGAGTGAAAATATCTCTTATGGCAATATAACTGTAATAGCAGTGGTTTCAAATGTCTTTAAAAAATGTAATAGAATACATTTTTGCCCAAATAAAATCTTTTGCAGAAACACAATATAAAATAGATTTATAAAAGCTACTCTGTTTGAGAAGATAAGGGGTAGGCAGGGAAAGGAGAAGATGAATGCCATCCTTTTTATCAACCCCTTCTTTTTTCTCTCAAACTGTATGTACCTCTGGCACCTCTGTGATGAAGTAGCCTAAAAACCACCAGCCTAGTGGGGAAAAAAAATCACTAACAGTTTATATTTTGAGCTTGTGGTGAACTTTTCTTTCTCTATGCATACAGAAGTTAACAAAAATGACACACCTGGTTCAGCAAAGTTCCGAAGGGGATCATCTCCCATTACCCATCCATTATGCGCCATCAGAAAACAAGCTTTATTTGGGAGATGAATCATAGATTCTTCTGTGGATGGGGTCATTTCTTCAAATGGGAAAGTAAAATATCTATGGAGATAGAATTAAATATTAAATCCATACAGAGAAACTCAATGGAGAGAATTTGAGTTAGCACTATCAGAATTAAACTTCCTCCCTAAGGAAGAGAATAAGTAAGATTAGTTTGACACTATTTATAGGGAAAAAACTTCAATATAGGTAAAAGATCTTCAGTAGACTTTTTGAATAAATCTAGTAGGAGTTGAGAATGGAGAGTTAGCATTACAGCATATCTGGTTAACATTTTAAATAACTTAAAAAATCTCATAAAATTACTAAGAAAATCACTGCAATATTGATGTTACTTTGTAAAGGTTTTTGCTATGCTTTCGTTGCCTAATCTATGCTGCACACACAAGTACTTATAAGATAAGGAGCAAAATGCTTGCTCAATTTGATTAACACTGAATTTATTAGTAAGAATGCAGTCCCCCAGAAACCGTAATGTAAATGATTATAACTTGGTTCATACTGATGACAGTTTCTCTCACTAAAGATTTGCCTAACAAAATCAATTAATATGAAGCCTAGTTACCCAATCAAAACTTCTATTTCAATTAAGAAATGTACTGAAGTCACACATTAAAGGAAACATTTAAGTTAATTTGAAAAGTTAAATACAATTTTCAATTTTTAACCTTTAACGAGAAGAAAACAAAAATGGAATACCTGGTAACTAAAGGATGTTTTCTGGTGACAGGTCCTAGTTTAGGACCATGGCCAGCCAGTCGTTCATAAAATACATTTCCCAAAAGGCAATTAACTGCCTAGAAGACATCAAATTATGTTACGTCAATAAAAACAACAAGAACAACAACAAACAGTATTAAGACTCAAAGAAAAATAGCAGTTCAAAAGTAGGTCAAACCTGCTCCTGATGATAGTTCACAAGTTGATGCTTCTCTGCGTTTAATTCCTCAATTCTCTTACGGAAACAATTACAGCATTCATCAATTGCAGCTGGCCCATTACTAGAGCAGGTAGAACAATACAAACTTATTATTTCAGGGTTTTACAACCATTTAAAATTTGTCTAACAAGGGTCATAGAAACTTGAAATATATTCATCAGGATCTTAATTATGGCTGAAGAAATTTTCCAATTGTAAACATTTTTACATACACACGTACAGGAATGCGGACCAGCACACAGAAAAAGGGGGAAAATGTCATGTGTTTGAAGTAGCAGAATTATGATGAATTGCTTTATTTCATTTTCTATTCAAGCTTCTAATAAATAGTATGAAAATAATGCTAGCCATAAAGGTTTATAAGTAATATTGTTCTCTATTTCACAGGAAAAATACATAACATACTCATGTGGTATGAAAGTTGCTAGTGCAATGTTCATATCTACAGTACAGCCAAGCCGTCTGTATTCAGGATCCTGAATAATCTTAAGGTGTTGCTTTGGATCAGGCTGAGTTATTATTTTCCTATTTTCTGAAAGAAAGAAAAGATGATATCTTAAATGCAAATACGCATAAGGAGATGATAACTGTTACTGATTCCACGTTTTTAGTTTACAATTTTTTCATAGAAAGTAAAACAAATGTTTATTTCACAAGCATCCTGCCTACCGCCCTCTCCATCCTCCTGCACACCATCTAACACACACACATACACATACATGGTGGGGGTGGTGGGAGAGCGAGAGAGAGATTAAGAGAAAATAACATTACAGAAGAAAAACATAAGGATTCCCATCACTTCAACCCTAGTCCCACTTTTCTGCCTCAGTCAGCATTCTCCTTTTCTACTCATGTTTTCGGGCATTAAGGAAGTCAGTGGTACTAATTTTCTTTCCAGGTGCTACCAAATACGTCAGCAGTTCTTATTCCTCAAAGCTTGCTTTCTTTTCTAAACTAAGTCTTTTTAACAACCTGACTTTCTTTGTATTCTCTGAAAGAGGCACATAGGTTTGTTTTCATAATTTTTTCCTTTTCACCAACAAGCATATTCTTCACATAATAATAAAAAATGAAAAAAGTAAATAAATGCTTTATGGGGGGAATTTTCATTCTTTTCTGGAACTTAATCCTAATAAATCAGATGTTTGTGCAGGATTGCCTCCACTGGGTCTGATTGTATATTAACTAATCAATATCTAGCTTATTCTAAAGAGACTTTGAAATGGCTTCAAAAAGCACAAACAAAATAAGATAAAATATAAATAGATTCTTAAAATCTAGTTTTTGAAGTTCATCTGGAAGAAGGAATATATGAAAACTGTCAAGAAATGTTTGAAAAAGAGAAAAAGCTACACAGTGAGTGTAAATTATAAAACAGTCTTCATTATTGGTAGCATAAAGGACAGACAGATCACTGGAATGGCACAGATAACAGACCCATGTAAGTTCAGTATATGACTACATGCTATGAAGTAATATGGTGGTTCTCAAAATCAGTGAAAAAGGATGGATTACCAACTCAACATCATTTTTTGAATAAAAATAAAGTTCAATACCTTCTTTATATAATATACAAAACTAAATTCCAAGTGTATTAAGTATTTAAATGTAAAATATAAGTAAGATTGTTAGAAGAAAACATAGAATGTTGATAGGTCTCTTCTAAGCATGATATAAAATTGGAAGCCATCAAAGAAAAGACTGACAAATTTGACTACACTGAAAAAAAATACCACCATAAACAAGAGTTGGAAGATAAACAGCAAAATAGGAGGACATATCTGAGGCCAGCATAATAAGGAATCACCGAATTTATTATTATTACAAGTGAATATGAAAAAGACAAACAACCCAATAGAAAAAATAGGGAAAGAACATTAATAGGCAATTAATGGAAAAACTAATTAACATGTGAAAGGGTATTAAGATGTTACACAACTGGGAAAGCTGAAGTGTGAATCTGACCCTAAGCTTCCTGGACCTTAGTCACACTGACTCCTACTTTGAAGGCAGTATTTCTGGGTCCCACTCTAGCTCTGGTGTCTGGACGAGGAGGAGAATTCCTTATTGTAAGAGCCATCAAAGAGCCTTGCTGTTAGAAGGTCCTATACTAATTGTAGATAGATTCTTTATAATCTCTCTCCAATTTGCCTCCTAAAAATCCTAACTTCTCTTTTAGCCTGGTTTTTCCTACCCTACTTTGTCGAGAACACAATGATTAACTTCTTGAGGTTAGTTATGTCCTTAACTGAAGATGTGTTTCTTTACCTTTTGTTACTGGCTAACATTTGGGAAAGTCTCACTAGTGGTTAGGTGGCATTAATGCTGGGTACCATCAGCTGGAAGACCCCGCCTCAGTTAAGATTTCTACTTTAGCCAACAGAAGACTATTACATCTGTCAGTTTGAAAGCCTGTTTCAAGCCTTTGGCAGGTGAAATAATCTGCTCTACTTACCTCTCACTCATGCATCTAACAAATATATATTGAGCTCTACTGTATTCTGAGCTCTATGCTAAGGAATCAATTGTAAGAAAGTCCCCAATGGAAATAATTATGTTATGTATTATTGTGACCTGTCCTTTAGATGTCTCTGCTAACTCTCAGATAGCTTCCAGAATCCTATTTTTGTAGTATCAAAAACAACACTAATATCATATAATAACAGATTTAATAACATGTTAAGAGTTATCCTTTTAAAAGTATCACTAAATTTCTTAAAATTGATAGAAGCATTCTAGTTGTAGATCCTTTACCTTGTGTAAGAAGTCCTCTAAATTGCTCAACTGCTTTGTGAACGTCTACTTGGAAAAATTCCCAGAGGTGAATCTTTGGATAAATATCCTCCCAAATTATTTTTCGAATGCACTGAAAAATTTCAATAGTTAAAAAATACATATATATACACTTAAAATATTTTTACTAAATATTATTTAGCATATTAAAAGACAGATTCTAAATAATTTTCAACCATATATTTGTTTAATTTGCACTTTAGAAATTCTGTTTTTCTGTTTTAGTGTGGTACTCCTCTAGACATACTGACATTCATTTGATGATCATTTTCAATCAGAGCAGGTACTCCTTTTTCTCTGTATTTCCCTTCTGCCACATCACAGGATAAATGCCAAAGTGCTCTGTCTAAGACCCAGGCAGGTTTTAAGTGTGGAGAATTCACAAGGTTATATGCACTTTCTGGATGTTCATGGATCCATTTACTATTAGCAGCTTAAAGAAAAAAAAAACATAAAGGAATATCTTGTAATTAAACTGAAGTATCTATGTTAGTATCTATGATAAATTTAAAGGTGAAAGAAAATATCATCTACCACTCATTTTCCTATACATTAGACATCAATATTTTATAATGATACTGTAATATGAAAAATATTTTTTTGGCTGCAGTATCCTATCTCCACTTCACATTTTTCTTTTCTGTTGTAGGAATTTTTAATTGATAGTAGATAGGAGGCAACGCTGATTTATTAACACCACTGTAATGACAGGTTTACTATTGTGGTAGGAGTTAAGAAGGGTCTTGTCCTCGGCCTGCTTTGATGGTCCTTGAGTCCGACTATATTTTGGAATGCTCCTTCTAAGCCCCAAGGACATCTTTTCCTGTAAGGGAGATGGGGTTCCTGCCCTGACTTCAAGTTCTCTGGCCTTGTTAAAGCTGAAAGTTACCTGTATCTTCAACTCTGGTTTAGGCTGTTTGCTTCTAGGGCAGGATAATATCTTCCTTTTTTATTACTTTCCTCAGGTGCTTGTCTTCTTTACTTTTAGTCTCCTAGTGAGAGGGCCCTTCTTTGGCCCATCTAAGCTTTAGGTACTCTTATCTATCTTTAGAACTCAAAATGTCATTTACAACTTTTTTCCTACAAAATTGTCTCTTCCTGTGTTTTTTTCTGGGGGAGGGGAGGGAGGGCAGGTTCCTCTGGATCTTTAAATATGCTTGTATCTCCCAAAGCTAAGAATACAAACATACATCCTATCTAAACACAGTTATTTCTCTAACTTCTGCGTAGTATATTAGTATCAAGACCAAATGTCTTGAAAATCCAACCCATATCTGCTGCTTCCACTTTCTCCCCATACCCTCATTCCTTTTCCCAATACAATCTGCTTCTGTATCCAGCACTCCAGCGAGGTTACTCCAAGCTGCCTAATCATGGAATTTAGTGTTACTTTCTTGTCTTCATCCATTTCAACCTCTACAACATTTGCCATTACTGATTAGTCTTCCTTTAGTTACAAAATACCTCTTCCTTGATGTACAAAAGGCACCCTTATCTTGGTTGTTTTTTATTTTTCCTTCCCTCTTTTGCCCCTTCTCTTCTCCTTCCCATCTACCCTAAAGCTTTGAGGGAGGTTTGCTACATATCTTAGTCCTCCTCTTTCTTTGAACATGCCATTCCCATCCCACCCCTCTTCTCAGTACCCAGCTCTCTTAACCTGGTCCAGGCTCCAGCGGGGGCCTGAGCACATCCACCTATGCACCTGATGGGCAGCAATGCCTGAGGACAGCCTGTGAACTCAAAATCCATTCACCCAGTCTACATATATCTACGTTGAAAATGTAATATATCCCAGGCACTGTTCTGGAGCAGGTATTCTGTAGTGAATAGCAAGCAAGGCTCCTGTCCTCATGAGCTTTCATTTTAGAAAGGTGTTGGTCTTTTTTGGTATTTTTATTTCTGCTTAGACAATCCTGATGGAAGAAAATTTAGTTCTCTCATAGGTAACTTTGTTCAATCCTGAATGGTTAATCAGATATGTTGTTTTGATAAGACTGATAAAAGCGAGGCTGAGAAACTGCTAAAAGAAATGTACTCAAAGAACAAGGGTCTAGCTTATTCTTATTACCCATTTGTATTAGTAAATTCAGAATCAGAATCAGGAGTTCTGTAAGGCATTCTAAGTATTTGTAATATTAAAGATAATTTGTTTTAATTTTTTAAATAAAGAGAAAAATTATATACATTTTGTTTGATCTTTAAAATGGACTAATGCCCCCTGAATTCATACTGAGGAGCATGAGTGTGTAATGTACATGAAATAAAAAGTAATAACAATTATTAAATACCTGCCACATGCCAGGAACTGTTCTAAGCAGTTAAATGCACTATTTATTAATCCTCATGCCTTACCACATAATGTAGGACATACTACCATGTTTCCTTCATAGATGAGAAACTGAGGCACAGAGAGATAAGTAACTCAACTAAAGTCACACAGCCAGGAGTGAACCTGGGCAAGTCTCTTCAGAACCTGCAACGTTAACCACTTTGCTCTGCGGCAGCGGCGAATGTGTTCATGCCTCATTTACTTAGCTGAGCACCATTACAATCCTTACAGAGGTTTAAAATAATTATTTTTAGTTTCAGCCATTTCTTTTGTAAATCATTTATTTATATCTTATTTATAAATACTATTTATTTATATATTTACCATTTATTTATATAATAAACAAACACTTGGATGAATACAGGAAACATAAGGAGCAGAGACGTTGTAATAAAAGTTAAATTGATAATTCTCCAAATTTGAATCAAGATAGTTTTCCCTAGATTCATTATCACAGTCATTAAAATTCAACATGTAAGAGAAAAATGCAGTGATAATTAAATCCGATTTATTAAGAATAAATACTAAAACTACCCTAATTTTTTAAGTGGTAAAATCCTGAAACTTTATTTCTTATCTCAATTTTTTGAAATAAAATTAAGTATAAAATGAATTTTAAACATTTTTTCTAATTCTACCTGAAAGAGGAGTCAAATTCCAAACTATGTCTTAATATACATCAAAATTAAAAATGAAACATGGACTTTGGGAGCAGTGCAGTAAGGAACTTAGCAGACACTCTCTCCAGCAAAACAATTTAACTGGTGAGAATTATAAAATACAATCATTTAAAGTCTCTGGAAATTGTCCTAAGGGCATTTGGCAAATGGAGAAACATTTATTCAAGAAAATCTAGTAACTCTTGGTAAGAACAGCAAGTGTCTATGGCATCTGAACCACGACCTGCTCCCTCATCCCACTCAACCAGCTATGTGTTGGGAAGCCCTAACCTGGTGCTCTACTCGAGGCAAGTGTGGCCAACAGAGACTTCCTCTCCCTCCAAGTCTTAGTCTGGGCTTATAGTTTCACCCTGGGAGAGGCAAGCTGTTTCTCATTCCCTCTAGCCTCATGTCACAGCTCTATTCCACACAGGCAGGCAGAGAAAACCACCGCTTCCTTCCCCCACCCAGCCCCCACTTGTAGGGTGGCCGTCCTATCCCAGCTGTGGGAGGCCAAGAATACCAAGACCCCATCTCTCCCAAGAGCTGGGACTCACTTGCAGGGTGGAGGGTCCACCTGGGGAGGGGCAACTGAGAAGACCAGGGACTGCCGCCTTCTGCCTTGAGTGCCCCCAAAATGGGGTGGCAGGAAAAGTGGTCCTGCCCCTGGCTCAGGAGCAGTGGCACAGGTGTTCTGTTCAGGGGGAAAGGCAGACCAAAAGGATGAAGAGCCCTGCCTGAAAGGACTGAATTTACTTGGAACAGTGAGTGGAGAACCCCATGCCTAAGGCTGATGTTGAAAATAATGGAGACCTTGGTGAGGAGCAATTAAGAGAAGGCTGGTATAGCTCTGTGACACCAAAAAAAAAAAAAAAAAAAAATCAGAGCAACCAGAAGTTTAATGGCGAGAATCAGGGAAAGAGGTAGCAGAGAGCCCTCCTGGGATCACAGGCAATTCTAGGGGTTGGGAAGGCTGGGTGCATGTGCTACCCTGCACCCTCTCAGGAGCAATCCTAGCAGGACATGGGAAAGACTTGAAGGCATTCACCAAACCACATACAGACTTATTAACACAGGACAGAAGCTCACTGGTAAAGGGACTTAAACGCAACCTCTAACCAAATATCAAATGAACAATAAACTACTCTGACCCAGGGTGACTCCTAGGAAGCCAGGCTTAAACAGAAAATCACATTCATCTCTGGCAGTCTGGAAGACGGTGTGTATGCCCAAGGTGTGCTGTCCCAGGGGCAATCAGAGAGGGAAACTCTGAGCTACCAGGTCCTGGTATATCTTTTTCCATCCTTTTACTGTCAGTCAATTTGTATCTTTCAATCTAAGGTATGTTGCCTGTAGACAGCATATAGGTGGATCTTGTTTTTTTATTGACTCTGGCAATCTCTGCCTTTCAAGATATTACTTTCAAGATTCCCTAAGTCTTTGGTTTTCAAAATTTTTACTATGATCTGTCTCAATGTGGCTCTCTTTGGGTTTATGTTACTTGGAGTTTGCTGAGCTTTAGGATGTGAAGATTAATTTTTTTTTTGAGAATTTATTTATTTATTTTTTGAGGAAGATTAGCCCTGAGCTAACATCTGCTGCCAATCCTCCTCTTTTTGCTGAGGAAGACTGGCCCTGAGCTAACATCCATGCCCATCTTCCTCTACTTTATATGTGGGACGCCTGCCACAGCATGGCTTGCCAAGCAGTGCCATGTCCGCACCTGGGATCCAAACCAGCAAACCCCGGGCCCCTGAAGCAGAATGTGCACACTTAACTGCTGCGCCACCGGGCTGGCCCAAGAGTAATGTTTTTAATCAAATTTTGAAGATTGGGAAGTTTTCAGCCATTATTTCTCGAAGTATTTTTTCCGTTCTTTTCTTTCTTTCTGGTATTTCCATGATGCCCATGTTGGTGTGCTTAAAGATGTCCCACATTTCTTTGGAGCTCTGTTCCCTTCTATCTTTTTTTTCTGTCCTTCAGATCACATCCCTCTTCACTGATCCTTTCTTCTGTCAACTCAGATATACTGCTGAACACCTCTAGTGAATTTTTCATTTTGGTTATTTACTTTTCAACTACAGAATTCCCAATTGGTTCTTTTTTAAAAATTTCTGTCTATTTATGATATTCTCTTTTTGATGAGATATCATCATCATACCCTCCCTTACTTCTTTAAACTTGTTTCATTTAGTTCTCTGAATACATTTACAATAGTTGCTTTGAAGTCTGTATCAGCTAAATATGACATCTAAGACTTCTCAAAGGGCAATTTCTGTTGCCCCCTTTTTTCTTGTGTATGGGTCACACGTTGCTGTTTCTTTGCATGTCTCAATTTTTTGTTGAAAATCAGGCAATTTAGGTAATGTACTGCAGCAACTCTGGATACTGATCCCATCCCCTCCAGGTCTTGTTGGTTGCTTGCCTGTGACTTGGCTGGACTATTTCAGCGAAGGCCATTTCCCCTACAGTGTGCAGCCTCTGATATTGCTACTCAGAGAGTGCAGCCTTGGTCACAGTCAGTCAGCCAGGGATAACAGTGGTTTTTAGCAGGGCTCCCATAACAGTCTCTTTCCCTGAACTCTGTTAAGCTGCCTGTCTCTATTGCTATCACACTCAGCTGCTATTCTCCACTAATGCAGGCTGACTGTGCTATTATTACTTGATAATATGCTGGAACATAAATTGCTCCACAACCTGATCCAAGTAAATTTGGGGCCATTGGCAGGGGTAGTCTTTGAAGCTTGTTCTGACCTTAGGAGGGCTCTTGCAGCTGTCTCTTTCCCTGGTTCTCTCTGTTAAACTACTAGCTGGCATATGGTTTAGCATGTTGCTCTCCTGGAGATACCAGCTTTCTCTTGACTGTTTACCACCAAAGTCTCCATTGTTTTCAAGTGTCCAAAGCCTTAAATTTTCCCATGCCATGTACCAAATAAAGCCAATTTCGTTCTTTCTCTGCTCTTACTGCACATCTCTTCCCCCAGGCAGAACACCTGTGTCAGTGCTCCACAGCTGGTGGTGGGGATGGTAGCCTCTGGTGTTCTTGGCTTACCTCTCACAAGCGAGCTGGGGCAAGGGCCACTGAGGCCCAGTATTCTTGACCTGTCACACATCGGGTAGAACTTCCCTTCTATAAGTGGGGGCTTGGTGAAGGAAGGGAGCCCCAGACCAGCTGCTCTTGCCTGGAATAGAGCTTCTGCAACACAGCACTGCAGGGTAGGATAAGAACTGTTGGAAGGCTGCCCCTTTCAACTGTAACCCTAGCCTGGGAGCTGGGGAGAAAGGGAGGCTTGTGTTCTCGGTTGCACCTGCCAGGAGTAGACCTATCATCACTCTCAGCCTGGGGCAGAGTGGGGAGGGAGGAGCAGGTTGTGGTTCAAATGTCACAGACTCTCACTGTTCTTATTGAGATGTAGTAGATTTTCTTGGATAAATGCTTCTCCATATGCTGAATGCCCTAGGACAATTTCCAGAGATTTTAAATAACTTCTTACAAAATAATTTTCACCAGTTATAGTTGTTTTGCTGGATAGAAGGTCTGTGAGGCCCTCATGTTGCTACTCTGGAAGCTGACTCTCCCTAGATAGTAACTTTTTAATGAAAACCTGTTTCACAGAAAGGATATTATGATTTGCAGTATTTTCCAAGTAAGGCTGAAGCAAAGTTCACTTTTTCTGCATTGCACAGAATCTCTCAAATGGTCCAGAAATATAGTCTCTGACAGAGACTGCTGCTGTACTCCAAATTTTATTCTTTTATTCCTTTAGTAACAGAACTCCCAAGGTTTTGCTGTACATATGGCTGACAAACAAAAGACTATAGCGCAAGCCTCCTTTATAGCTAAGTGTGACAAGAGACAACATCCTATCTGATGCAGTGTGAGTAGAAATGATATATACACCAGATCACGCCCTTAAAGGCATGTCTTCCCTTTCCTCATTTCCATGGGGTAGAAGGTGATATTGGGAACTGGAGTGGCCATATTTAGTTAAGAGTTGGAAGCAAAGTGTTGGAGACAGCAGAGCAACATGACAGCAAAAGAGAACCTAGTTCCCTATCACCACTGAGCCACCATACCAGTCTTGGAATGCCTACCTAATATTTTATAAGAAATAAATGCAATTTCAGTCTCAAGTCATTATAGTTTTCTGTCTCTTTGTTATAGCTGCTTAAGCCATATCCTAACTCATACAATGAACGCCATTACGTGGTTTGATAAATTTGATGTGAATAATATCATAGATGTCAATATAATTATCAATAATGTCAAATTTTCAAGTGAAGAATACTGAGTTCTTGGAGAATAAGAAATTTTCACTGTGAACTCTGATGCTTAGTTTCCAGGTGCATGCAGAAACACCAAATTTTAGAATGTATCCATTTCTTTGCTTAATTTTCATTGTTTATTATTATTAGAGATTATCTATACTGATCAACCAAATCTTCGAGCTTTTAAATATCTTCATAGTTCCTATGGTTACTTGGAAAACTACTTTATGACACACCAGATTTTTTCTTTACTGTTAAATGTTTTGTACCACCCAGAACTCCTGTTGTTCACGTATGGAAATCAGTGGTTTCTGGACTTTTCTACACTGTGGCACACACAGAAGATAATATTTGCAAGGTACACTGGGTTAAGTCGAAAGCTGATCATGGCCAGAGGCTTCCCCAGCCCCAGGTGCTCTGACAGGTGAGGGGAGCAATCATCTCCCTGAGGACCATCTGTTGGGAAGCTCTGCTCTATTTTACAGAATTGTGTATTGGGCAGGAATCTTGGGATCCAAAACAGGTTAACTTTAATAAGCTCTTTTAACATGTAAAAGATATAATTTTCAGATTTAACTTCTAAGAGTTTACCAATAATTTTCTCTTTAAATAATAACCATTCAGTTTTTTTCAAATATATGCTATAGTACCAGAGCTGCTGCTATATAGGATCCATCTGTTGGTCTACAAAGTACTAATACCGTAAGTTGAAATACGTGACCATTATGTCCCTCCTATCATCACTCTCCTGTTTTTTATAATCATCACATGCAAAATACTTACATATTGATTATATTTTCAACTAACATTTTTTTCTTTGAAAGAAAAAAGTGGTACTATTTAAGCGATTTTTAAATTAAAGGACACCTAAGCATCATTTGTATTTTCAAAATTTATGTCATATAAAACACCAAGGAATAAAATAATTAGAATATAATATTCTCATAAAAATTAATAGTTAATAAAGCTCATACCAGTATGATTGTAGACAACATCAG
This sequence comes from Equus przewalskii, assembly GCF_037783145.1. Lineage (NCBI taxonomy): Eukaryota > Metazoa > Chordata > Mammalia > Perissodactyla > Equidae > Equus > Equus przewalskii. The sequence goes on from NC_091854.1 coordinate 1,292,485, forward strand.
TAATACAAAGAATATCCCATTCCTTTTTCAATTTTTCCACTAGCTGTCCAACATCATGCCAGGTATACTTTTTATTAGGTCTTGAAAAGTCAGGATTTAATTCTAACTGGTCAGCAAGGGAGTAGGACGACCTAGATAGTCCAAGAGTCTGCAATGGTGTAAAATGAATCATGTTGTAACCTGTAATGCAAGAAAATACTTGTAAGGAAAAAAACACCTAAAACTAAGCAAAATGTAAGTTTAAATTTCCTTAAAGAATTCTAATAGCAAGACAACCATGCTACTAGAAAAGGAATCAAAGACTTGGGTTCAAATCCTAGCTGTACCACAAGTGACTTGAAGTAAGTCTTCTTAAATCTTCAGGGTATCAGTGTCCTCATATACAAGACAGGGATACTGAGAAAACGTATTTGAAAAAATCACACACAGTGCCTAGTTACTATTAGGGGTTCAATGTATATTTGCTGAATGGATATATTTACATGTAGAAAATATGTCCTATGCAAGTATAGCAGTAAGTGTTTCTCCTACTTTTAATCTCCCACAGTACTTGTATTCTGTTTCAGTCATGTCAGCGAGCTTCTCATTTCTTTCTTCATACTATATGCAACTTAATACTATTCAAATTAATATTACCCTTTGCTGAAGAGACAGATACAAGTTTCATTTTACTCTTGGTATGTATGGCAGCACATGCCTTCCACATGGAAGATAGTTAATCAATGTTAGATTAAAATTATATATAATGACAATACATTTCCCGACACATTTTAATAGTTTACTACTAATTTTTATGTCAAAGTAAAGTCTTAGAAACAATAGTCCTCTTTTTTTATCACAGAGTTCCTTAATTTATTAAGTTGAACCATATAATTTGCCATTTTTATAGGTTAAAAATGGTCAATTATCAACAATATCATATGGTTCTATATCTATTACTAAATGTACTAAGCACCAAAATCAAAAAAAGAATCAAAGCTTTTGAAATTTGTATCACAGAGGACAATTACATTTATTTTAAAAAAGAAAAGAAAGGTGACATTACCTGATTCTTTTGCAACCCTAAGTCTGCTTTCCCATTCATCAAAGGGTCCCAAACACTTAGTTAAAAAAGTCTGGAGAGTAACACAGTCCAAGGGTAACACATGATTATCAGCACCAACACGTAAAATAGGATCCACAACTATGTAACCCCCACCACTTTTCTCATTTCTAAGGAAAAAAACAAAACAAAACTTCTCAGTTAATGATAGGAAAAAAAATCATCTAATAGTCTGATTCTCTAAAATCACTTAAAAAGTTGTAATAAAACTCAATGGAAAAGCCATGTTTTATCCTTTTCAAACTCTATATAATGATATAATACAAAATATATAACATCTAATAATATTGCTTTAAGGAAAAATAACTGTACTAAAATCTATTAGTAATAACAAGGGCAGTCAAGTGACTAGCATCCTATAATCAGGTTGCATGAAAAGACTTGAGTATTTAAGCCATTACTTAAAAAAAAAATACTTTGAATCTGCAATGACCCTTACAATTACTTGCTAGAAATTGAAGAACCATAGTCTATTTGCATCTCAAAAAAGTCCTGTAAAAACTGCACTGTCACGATTCATATAGTAACTTTTTACATGTTAATAGCTTCGTTATAGAATAGATTACCCTCTATTCACATACAGTACACTTGACTTACCCTTGAAGGAAGTAATACTGAAATGATCCAGCTTGTTGAAGATTAAGTTTACAGTATTTATCAGAATCATCTTCTCTTTCTGTTGGATTTTCCCATTGCAAGGAATGGAACTTCTCTCGATTAAATGTTTCTCCAGGAAATGGGTAATTTGTATACACAGTAACTGCTTTTCCCTGTAAAGTTGGGCCTAATCGGAACTGTAGTTCAAACCCTAAACAGAAAGCATAGTTCGGTAAACTCACTGTAGGACTTAAATTACCATATTAAAAAACAGATGTTTTATTTAAAGTATTACAATAACTATGATTTCTCAACTATGTTTAAAATAACTCCAAATACGTGATGCTGTTTTTGGAACTATTTTGTATTCCAATTTAGCCAAATTTTATATTTTAACATATAGAATTCATCATAGAACTGTCCGCTCTGTACTGTCCCTCTCTTCTTCTCCTGGAAGCTGATTCCTATTCGCAGGGCTCCTTCGGGATATGCAAGTTCTTACATGATCTCATTTCCCTGAATGCCTTTCAACCCCTGACCCTCACCTCTGAATTGACTGCCCAGAGGTGGGCATCTAACCAGAGACCTTTGCTAGTATTTTTCAAACTGCAATAGACAAAGTGAGTTTCTCTGTGGTGTCAGAGTATGTGATAGTACATAAGACTTGGGAGGTATCATGGGACAACTATCTCACCATATAGAGAAAGGCAATCTTCCCTGAGAGAACTCAACCTCTAAAGAGACAGATTTCTAATAGGAGTTCCAGAGGCATTTGAGCCCCTAACGCTAGTTGTTTCTGATGTCTGCTCAAATCCAGAGGTGTGGTAACAAAGGGTTAACAAGTGGCTGTGTGGGGCTAGGGTGTGTGGAGGGGTGGGGGTAAGGAGCCCTGATTTGCAGCCTTTGCTGACTTCCCAGTGGAAACAATCTCACCATGGTCAATCTCAAGCTACCCACATGACATCATTGAATATGGAATTGGGAAGAGATATGCACAATTGGCTCCTGTGAGCCAACACAAGCAACTCCAGCATACCACTACCTATATCCCTACTCTTTATGGTTTAGTTACTCAAGTCTTTTTTGGAATTCTGAGAGCCAAAACATTCCCACTTTTGCCTAAGTTAGGCTATTTCTATTAAAATATATCTGTGACTTCTTTACTGTGTTACAAGTATTTTGCTATAAGAAGAAAAAGAACTAACACATCCCAGTTATAATTTTACTGTGAAAGAAAAATTTTGGTTCGTTCAAGGCGGACTTTAAACCTTGATTATAGTTATTAGAATGTGGAATTCTTGACTATAGTAAAGTCTTTTAGAAATATAAGGCACAGAAATTTTAAACATGGATGTAACATTTCAATTAATGATGCGTAATAATAACTGATGAAGGCAGGAAAATTTAGTCCTGCTGGTTATAATCTTTAAGCTTAAGGAACTTTTGAGAAGAAAGAAACATACTAATATTTATACTTTTGATGCTCAATTTATTAAACATCCAACAAAGTAAAAAAAAAATTATGTACTGAGTGCATACCACGTAATAGTGCACAAAACAGACAATGATCTCTGCCCTGTGGAGCTCGAGTTCTAAAGGGGAAAAGGGCACCATTAAACAAGGAACATGACAGATAAATAAGAAAAAACAGTATGTCTGGAAGGAGTAATTCTATGGGAAAAAAAGAAAAATTCCAGAGCAGTGTAGGGAAAATAGAGGAAAAGGGAGATGGTGAGGAGGTGGTAGCAATTTCAAATAAGATGGTTATCGAGAAGTTGGAGGACTTGAGAGAACTAAGGGAGTTAGCCACATGGCTATCCGTGGCCATCTAAGGAAAGCGTTGACCAAGCAAAGGAAGCAAAGGGCACAAAGGTCCTAGGGTGGAAGCATGCCCAGTGGTTCCAGAAATAACAAGAAGCATGGTTTGGCTAGACTGGAATAAGCTGGGGGAGGAGCAGTAGGATACGGGAAAGAAAGGCAACAGGGGAACCAGATCGTGCAGAGTCTTGTAGGCCATTGTAAGTATTTTGGCTTCTTCTCTGACTGAAATGAGGAGCCAGTGAATAGTTCTGAGCAGAGGAGAGACATGACCTAACTTGTGTATTAAAAATATCACTCTGAAGATGTCTGCTTCTGGCCATAACAGAGTAACTGGTACTAGACTTGCATTCTGCTGAAAAACCAGAAGAAATACATAAGACAACTGTTTTTAGAAATAGGTAATGAAGGACTATGATGTCTGAGAGAAGGGGGAGTTCTGTGAAGTCTTAGCTTTCAGACAGGGAACTTTCTGGGCTGTGACACAGGGAGCAGAAATAGTAGTGTCACTGAGTTGAAGAGACAGGGATTAGAGTTTGAGGAGGGTGAAGAGACTGCAATTTTCAGGGCAGAGTGTGGCACAGAAGGCAGCTATGCAAAGAGTGAGCTCCAGAAATTTCCCTAGGGTCATCTTGAGTCTGCCCGAATACTAAGCTCCACATGAGTAGGGTTCACTCCATGAAGTTGGGCAAAGAACAACTACTAAGAGCTGTAAATTGAACAATTCCCAGAGCTCACTCAGGCCTGGGAGACATTACAATTTGTAAGCAGCTGAAGTGAAGAGGCCTTGTTGAGCACCTGTTGTATTCCAAATAGTCATGCCTTAAGAAGTAGAGCTAAAGTAGCCCTGGAGTAAAAAGTACTATAAACCTAATCCTATCAAAGCTTAAAAACAAGCCTCAAAAGGATTAAGCTGATCCACAGATAATGTAAATGGCTGCTAAAATAAAACTCATCACTCCTTTAAAGCAAGACAGTAAAATCTAGAGATACAACAACAGAACATTTGTAATGTCCAGCAGCTAATAAAAAACTGCTAAACAGAAAGAAGAGGTGAGGGAGTTGACCACACAGATATGTGGGGTAAGGCATTCCACACACAGGACACAGAAGATGTAAATGACCTCAGGCTTCTTTTGGCAAAGATGAGAAAACAGGGACTGGCTTTACCCTCTTCCCTGAAACTTAAAAGAATGAAAGAAACCAACAAAAAACAGACAAAATGTATGAAATGATAGTTTGCAAGATGCTGGACATCAGCCAACAAAAGAGAGCCATCCCTGAGAGACAGAAAATAAACAAGGTGAACCCTAAAATTGCCCCTGCCTACAACCTTATAAGAATTTCCAGGCTGAGGCACAGGGAGCAAGAACCAGGCAGAGCTCAACTGACTTCCTGTGCTGAGGAGATGGAGCTAAGAATTTGTGGAGACCAAGGCAGCTAGAGGTTGCAGATGAGAGCAGTGCATGAGGAAGAGAAAGCTTCACAGAGAGAGAACTCCAGAGATCTGCAGAAGGTCGTCTTTGAGTATTCAGCAGAGTCCTGATCAGTGCATGTCTGTGAGGAAAATAACTGAGACCAAGAATAGTGCTTGTTCTCACCAGCTAGACTGGGAAATCTCATAGTTCATGTGGAACTGGGCAGAAAGTTCAGAAGGAATTTGCTTCAGTAGTGGGAAATAATGAGCCCCAGACAGGGAATGGTTCTAGATTGGCTTAAACAAATCATAAAAGTAAAACTCAAAAAGATTAAAATATTTCCAAGTAACTCAACTTCATCATAAAACAAAGATCAAGAACATTTATAAGAATCCAAAAATACCCAGCATCTAACAAGGTAAAATTCACAATGTCTGGTATCCAAACAAAGATTATGAGAAATACAAAGCAGGAAAACACAACCTATAACAATGAGAATAATCAATCAATGAAAACTGACCCAGAAATGACACAGATGTTGAACTAGCATATAAAGAAGAATCAGTTATTATAACTATATTCCATATGTTCAAAAAATTAAGTCAAGACATAAAAAATATTTAAAAAACAAAACAGAAAAACGCCCCAGAGAGTCAAACTTTTCGAGATGAAAACTATCATGTCTGAGATGAAAAATACACAGGACAGAATTCATTGATGGTGAGACATGGAAGAAAAAAAGATTAATGAATTTCAAGACACAGGAATAGAATCCATGCAAAATGAAACCAAGAGAGAAAAAAAGAACCTAGAAAATTGAAAGAGCATCATTGACCTGTGGGACAATTCAAGTGGCTTAATATATAGATAACCAGAGTCCCAAAGGAGAGGAGAGAGAAGGGGGACAAATTATTTGAAGAAATAATGGGTAAAAAATTCCCAAATTAGATGAAAACAACAAATTTACAGATCCAAGAAGTTCCACAAATTCCCCAAGCAAGAAACATGAAGAAAATTACACCAAGGGACATCAAAATCAAATTGCTGAAAACCAGTGACAGAAAGAATACCTTACAAGCAGCCAGAGAGAAAAAAAAAGACCCAATATGTACAGAGGAACAAAGATAAGGATGACAGCCGATTTCTCATGGGAAGCAACACAAGCAAGCAGACAGTGGATAAAAACCTTTAAAAGTACTGAAAGATTAACACTGTCAGCCTAGAATTCTATACATGGTGAAAATATCTTTCAAAAACAAAGGTGATGAGAGCCAGGTTTTTCACTGTCAGAGAAAGATGTTCTCTTTCAAATAAGCAAGGGGGAAGCTACAGTGCACCCTGTTGTGGTGGATATGAATCAGAGATATCAGTATGAACTACTATTTATTTATATATAAAAAATGTCAGTTTGGTTCAAGGCAAATCCTGAAATAGAAAACCGGTAGATAGGTTTTAGTCATGTCTAAACTGCTCTTTAGTAGAAGTAAATCCCTCACAGTGATATTTGACAGATGGTAAATCCCATACCACAATATTAAACACTGGGTAAGATATTCTCTGTGAACAAAAGATTTCAGTAAAAGACATTAAGAGAATGCTGGACTCTTCCAATTTACTCTAATCCAATTAAATACTTCTATATTTGCCTAGGGAAATATGAATGCTATATTTTGCCTACTGCAACATGGATAATATGAAGGAGCAGAAGTTCTAAGCATTCCTGGAAAAAATGATAATCTAGTGATAAGTACTCTTAACCATACTCCTAGACTGGACTAAAATATGGATATAAATTGATTTAAAGTAAACGGCATTAGCAAGCAAGAAACAAATTATCCAAATGGAGTTACTAAGTAACTTTGCAAAAATCCAAGGACCCACTTTTACTTCTCACATTGTACAGTGAAACTAATAATTTCTTTTCCAAGTGGCTACATACACAAATTTTTCTAAAAGCAATTTGGCATAAATATACTAAGAATGTCAATTAAGTTTTCTGTTTTTGACCCAATGATTTCACATAGACATATATTTTCTGAGGAATTAATTAGTGAAGTAAACATAGATTATATATAAGAATGTTCATCATAGCTTCACTTATAATTAAATAAACTGACAACAAACTAAATATCTAATGATTGGGAATGATTAAGTAAATTATGGTACAAATTATCGTGTTCTGCAAGCTGGAATATTATAAAGCCACTATACATCATGTTATCAAAAGATATTTAATAATGTGGTTACTTTTATTCTATTTTGCTACATTTAATGCAACTATTTAGATCTTTTGAAATCCCTTCTGGAAGAAAGTATGGCTGAAGGGTGGCGGTAAGCAAGGAGCTAGAATTCACACACCGTAATACCATAAGCAGGTTTCAAAATTACTTAAATAGAATAAACCCAATTTTGTTTTGAAACAAAAAGCATAGAGAAAAGACTTTTTGTACATTTCTAGAATTTTATAATGGAGAAACTATTTTTAAACTAGAGTTACAGATATGAAGAGATTGATTGAGAAATCATTGCCCAAAGAATTGAAACATGAAGTAAAATACTTAGTGACTGTGAGAATCCTAAATATCTACATCTTCACAAGAATGATTCAATTTATGAAAAAAGAAATGGCGTCCTTTCGAACAAGCACAAATATCAGAGATTAGCCATCTGAGCATATTTAAACAACCTGTCCTCTCTTCAGTTTATGCAAATATTGTTTTTAAAATTACATAAGAATTCAGAGAAGTTGTAGTACAAAGGTTAAAACTCATCCCAAATCTCTAAAACAGTATTTGGATCATTTGTCTACCTTCAGAAAAAAAATGACAAGCATTCTCCAAATATGAACATTTATTTATATTATATACATATATGATGCCTTAGTAGATTACATAAATTATAAAACAAAAATAAGGATAAGATGTAACTAAAACAATATTTTAAAAATAACTAGTATAATTATTAATGGATGGAAAAAATCTTTTCTCTCTCACTAAAAATTAACATTGATAATATCTATCAGTGAAAGCAATGTGATCAAATAAATTTCATTAATCTTAAAAGTCTTGATTTAGTATTTTGTGATAAACTAACTTAAAGATTCAAGTTCTGTTCATTTTCATACTTGGTTTACCGGCCTCAGACTTGAAAAAAAACACCACAAAAAGAAACGCAAATCCAATGGAAGAAGTTCTTGGTGGTTATGTTTACTAATCCATGGCATTAACTTTTCAATCCCATTCACCAATTATGTGAAGATTTTTGTCGAAATGTGCTAGTAAATATATATTTTCCCTGACACACATCAATTGTTTTTACAAGCTAATCAGAAGATGTTCCATATTGATATATTAAACAGATGATTTGCAAATCAACTGAAATCCTTTATTTGGAAGATTTCAAACAGATTAGAAAATTTTGTTATCAACTTTTTTAAAGTGGGCAGACATTCATTGAAATGAGTAAAATCATATGATGGAACTGTTACTAAAAATACACATTCAAAATGCACTCACTATAGTAAGGTCTGGCAAACTATATCCAGCCTACTACCTGTTTCTGTTATTAATCAAGTTTTATTGGAACACAGCCACATCCACTCACTTATGTATTGTCTGTGGTTGCTTTCATGGTACCATGGCAGAGTTGAATAGCTGCAACAGAAAGCATATGGCCTGCAAAGATGCAAATATTTGCTATCTGAACATTTACAGGAAAAAAGTGTGCTGAATTCTGCTCTACAGAATCAACTGCTATCAGAAAGCAGTTAACTTTCTCACTCATATTTACCTCAGAGTTAACCTGTGTTTATTTTTTCTGAAAATATTTTCTATCACACTACTGAAAGCTACATATCATTGCTGAAAAAGACACTGTCTCAAACAGCAAACTTCAAATACTTTCTAACTCATCTTTAACTCTGACCTCTGACCTCTACCCTCTTGAGGTAAGAGGCATTTATGGTTACTCTACCTCTTGTTACAAAATATTGTGAAGACCTTACTATTTCAGATAATACAACTTGTATATCTACTTACCCTGGCTTAGGTAAAAGTGTAATTCATGGCAACATACTGCACAGCACACCAGGGGTGGTGTGACTGTCAACCCCTTCTAGACCTATAACCTCTACTCTGTCCTCAGAATGTGTCTTTTTTGTTTATCACTTATCTGACATACAAACATCAATGTCAATTTGTATATAGCAAAATTTAATTAGGTTTTTTTTAAAAAAAAGATAGGTAGATAAATAGGTAGAAAGGAAGAAAATAAAGAAACAAAGATAAGTCCTATATTTTCTTTCTATATTCCAATTGATAGATCAGTGCATATCCCCAAGGGTACACAGTTACCCTGTATACATTTAGTCCAAATCCCTGAAACTAAAGTTTTTAGATACAGTAAATGAAACATCGGAATATCTACAGTACGTCAGGTTCCATAACTAATTGCTCAGTTTGCTAAAATTAGCTTAGGTCACAGCAGTACACGGTGTGGCTATCTTATTCCTCATACTAATACTAGGAATACTTTCCTCAGATTAGCCATATCCCTCTTGTAGGCAACTAGCAAGATGAGTGATTAAACCATTTCCTTGTAAACTAAATTTTTCTATCTTGTTTCCTTCACTCAATTCATATAAACTTGAGCTCCTAATCAAGGTTTTATAAATATTTTCCTTAAAAAAAGGTAAAAATTGAAATTTGACCAACCTATGTGAAAGATGGAAGAATTCTAGCTTTGGGGATTACTGATTTTGTTCAGTGTTCTGCCACTAAATGGAACGGGGAATACAGGAAAAGGCTATGATTTGGCTAGAAAAGATAACTAGTTTGGTCTTGTACTTGTTGAATTAGAAGAATCTACAGAGATATTATCCTTGAAAATGAGGAGGAATCCTTTCTTAGGGAAAAGCGAAAAGGAAAGGAAAATGAAGAATGGCTTGGTGACCAATTAAATAGGAAAGAACTAAAAGTTGCCAGAGTTTTTCTTCACACTTAACTGGTCACCAAGTCCTGTGAACTTTAAAATGTCTCATACTCTGCCCCTGAGTTTTCAACTCTGATGTAGGTAAATCCTCATCTTTAACCAGACATGTTTTTAAAATAGCTGTCTCAATGATTTCTTGTCTTCAATGTCCCTTCTCTTCATCCTTCACATTATAATTATCTTCTAAAATAATATGATCACATCATTACTGCACAAAAAATATTTGACATGTTCCCACTTACATCATTTGAATGAATTTACTGGTTTTAACTAGAATTACACAGTTAACCACACCATTCTTATTTTATGAACCCTCCACAGTTCCCCCTTCAAATAGCTTGGCTGAATTTACAATTTTTGCATTTTAGTAACTAACGAGCAAGGATTTATTAAGTGTTGTACATTCTGCTAGGTTTGTAATATTGTTCCTAGCCTCACAGATCTTAAACCCCAGTTGGACAATATAAGACTAACAAGCTTTTAGACACTGCAACATTGTTTGGCACTTAATTGTTCTGTACCCACTGTGTAACTGGAAATCAAAGAAAAGAGATGATGAAACATTAAGGAAAGACTTCATGGAGGAGGTGGAATTTTAGCTGAAAGTTGAGAGTAGGCAACACACAGAATGACAGTACAGGGGTTTAATAGATAGAGGCATCTGACAGCCCTGCAGGTGTAAGGACAGGCATGTGAAAGGCCACTGGGGAGGCGATTAATGGGGAAACTGAAAAGATGTCGGACACTAATAATGGGGAATAATGAGATACAATCTTGGCTACGGAAGATGGATTCCATGATAGAATGTCCGGGAAGCCAGAGAGAGGTGTTTAAATTTGACTTTATAGACACTGACTAAAGAAAGGGAAGAGATTGCATAAGAAGATTATTCTAACATCCACATTCATACATATGGAAGAGACAGAGACAGGTAAGCAGAGATATTTGGAAAGAAATTATAGGGCTTAAAGAGAGATTGCAGTCAAAGAAAAGAAATCAAAGAAGAGTACAAAGTTTCTAGCCTTGGAAACTATGAAAATGAAGACGTCACTAAAATAAACAGGGAAGTTGGGAAATAAAGAAGGTTTGAGAATGGGGAAGAGATGATTTTGGACATGTTAGATTTAAACATATCCAAGTGGAGCTATCCTAAGGCTACTCTACAGCATAACACTGGGATGAAGCCAGGAATTTGGGGCGAGAATAGATAGGCATAGTGATCTATCAAGGCCTTATCTCTATTTGGGGCTTTAAGGCCATACATTATCAATTTTGAGCCTCAAAACCTAGGAAGGTAGAAGAGCAAAAATTAATAGCTTCATTTCACAAATAAAGAAACTAATGTTTAGAATTAATGTGACTTGCCCAAAGTCAAACAGTTTATGAGCAGCAGAGCCAGGAAAATTCTAGTTCCGTACTCTTGCCATTATACTCGCCGACTTCCAGAAAGCAAGCAAAGCTCAAGGCTCTGCTTCCAAAAGGAGTCATCAGCATGAGGCAATAGCTGAGGCCATGAGGATGTATAATTCTTTGAAGGCAGGAGTATAGAAAAAGAAAGGATTCCTTGGCAGGAGTACAGAAAAAGAAAGGATTCCTTGCAGATACACACAGTTAATTGAAATGCGGAAGGAAGAAAGCTGAGCAAGAGATACCACCAAGCTGACAGGAGCACTCAGGAGGGTAGGAAAAAAATACGAACCAGAAAGGCGCAGAGTCAGGAAAGCCAAAAACGGAGTAAGCACTCAGTGATCTTAAATGCCAAAGTTGGAAGAAAATGAAGATTTGGCATGGAGGTAACACATTTGATGGATGAAAGTTTTTCAAAAATTACTCCTGAGATATCGGGGGAAAAAATTCCTTCAAAATGTTTACTAATATCAATGTCCACTTGCTACAGCATCAAGGGGATTGTATTCTATTTTTTCATATGTTAAACCTCTACTTCACAAGTTATATTAACATAGATGTGAAATGTTTTCCAATGTTGAAAAATTATAAAGTCTAAGAAAATAAAGTATCTATTTAATTAGTCTTATAAAAATAAAATTTGATCTTTTAAATCACAGCTCGAATATAGGTCAACATAACTGCATCAGTTATTTCACTTTTTATCCAAAAAAAAAATTTTCAGTTTTTATCTTCTCCATATTTGAGAAGCTTTTGATAAACATAAATAATAATTTACTTTTTGCTGTGATCTATTTTACTAATTCAAAGTTCCAGTAAAGGAAAAGAGTGAGAGCTATAAAAAATCAAATCTACAGATATACCCAAAGTAAAATTACACATGAAGTAATTTACCAAGTGTTAATAATAATAAATAGAAATAACATGGTCAATCTTCTGATCATAAATGCAACTTAAGTGGAAATTAGCATGCAAAGAAAACCGAACTATTTTATCCTCATTCTAACATGACAGATATAAAATATTTTTAACTAAAATCAACTTTTATTCGTGATATTTTTAGAACACAGCACCATCTTTGCACAAATAAAGTTTTAGAAGGGTCCTTGGAAATTATATCTTTCTCAAAGTTTTAAAAAATTTAATGACAATGAATTAAAAATTTAAAAGTCACAGAGCTAATCAAACAACCTGCTACTGACCTTGCTCAAGTCTGAAGAGGGTCTTTTCCAGCTTTTCCATTTCGTTCAGAAGTAAAATTCTAATCTGTTTACTGTGTCCCATTTTGGCTTCTAGAGGATTTGAAATTTTTCAGAAGAATTAAAAGAACTCCGAAATCGAATGAGTTACCCCTATGAAACAAAAAGGAATTAAGATAAAGAAAATAACTATTATTTTAAATTTTCTAAGGCTGACAGCCGCACTTACATGTTGTAAATGTGTTTTAACCCTAGCAGAGCAAAGAGAAAGAATGAATCTTATAAATAACACCAGAGAAGGCAAATTGATAGTTGTTTCCTCCCTTTGAGCACAATAAGACTGAAGCAAAAATACTGTAATATAGATTCTTACAATTAAAACAAAAACAAAAAACCTAAAGTATTCTCCGAGAAGAGCAATAGGTTTTGGAAAGCCTGGAGTTGGGTAAGGGGGAAAATTCCCAGGGCCCAGCCAAAGAGCTTTGAAGGCTCCAAATGGCACTTCTGCTTACAAGAGATTAGTCTGCTCAAAGATAACAGGTGGGAGATCGTCCCCATTCCCAAATTCGGGTTGGAAGCCACCAATGGGGAGATGAGAACAGAGGGAAGCAGTTGCTGCCCCTGGAATAGCTGCTGCAGACATAGGATGTACCTACAGAGCTATAGATAGAAAGAATGCATGTCCCCGAGAGACCAGGGGCATTCCTAGCACTTACACCGAGCAAGCTGTACGTGCGGCTTCTGGGACACTGCAGGAGCCGCCCCTCTGGTGTTAGAGTCGGGGGAGGGGACAGGAAGGAAAGCAAAGGGGGAAAGGCAAGCTGCCCGGGCGCGGAGAGAAGCCCGAGGCAAGCAGGGCCGGGCGCCGTGAAGGGCAAAGGGAGGGGCAGCGGCAGCCGGGACGAGCCGAGGCCGCCGCGAGAGCGGCAGAGAGCTTCTCCGTGCCCCCGCCTCGCGCTGATCTCCGAGGAGACTCCCGACCCCCAGGGGCCTCGAGCGCCCACGCCCCGGGTGGGAGTGGACAGGTCCCCTGGCCGGCTTCCGGGAGGTTCCGCACCGGCTCGCCCCGGCCGCTAGTCTCGCGAGAGTGGGGTTGCCCGGAGCCGAGGTTGAGAGGCGGCTGCGGGCCCGGCAGCGAGCCGTTCTGTCTTCCGCGCGCAGGGCAGGTGCGAGGCCCGGGGGCACCCGTCCTGTAACAGCCTGCGATCTCGTGGTTGGGCGTAAAGATGCTGCGAGCTAAGTGAAGGTGTGCAACGGAGTCGTTTTGTGAAAGGGCTGAATGGTGGGGAAGCAAGCGACCTGGCTCCCTGTGCCCTTTCTGTCATGATGTATTTTGTGTTTCTTTTTCTTCTTTTTACGTGGCCTAAATTTACTTGGCCTAAATCTTCTGAGCCTTGATTTCCCCGTGTCTGAAATAAGGGACCTGGCTACAATCTCTGACATTACATCCTACACGTGTCCACCAGTCTTAACACAGACAGGGCACATCTTCCTGAATGCAGACTCGGAAGGACTAGGTAGGTGAAGTGTGGCCAGTCTACAAACAATTGAGGGTGCGAATACCCCTGTGTTTACAACGTCTGGTTGTACCTAGTGTACACAGCAGGGACCTGAAGATCGCCTGAGATTAAGGATCTATATTGGCTATAGCTGCACATATTTTAGGCCAGAACTTCAGGATGCGGTTCAGATGCTTAAGGAGATTTTATGCCTGAAGGAAAAGAAAAACCCATCTTCCAGGGCTTTTAGGGCACCTGAGGATCATGAAAAAAAATGGACAAAAGGTTTAGAGCGTGTAGAAGAATTTTGCTTTCTTTATTGTGCAATTACTGTAGGTCCAAGGAGTATAGTGGGTGAAAAACTAAAGATACTGAAATGTTTGTTTCAGTAGATTTCTGAGAATGACTGGCTGCAAATGATCCACAACTGAATTTGGAAACCCACAGTTCATTTATTCATTCAGCTAATATTTATTGAGCACCTATGATTTGGCAGGCACACAGGCGCTGGGAATGCAGCAACAGTAAACGGAAGTGACCACTCTCATGGAACTCCTACATTTTCTTAGTGGAAGACAGTAAATAAATAAATTATACAGGATAATTAAAAGTTGTAAAAAATAAAGCTGAGAAGGGGGAAGTGTGGAAGAGTTAGGAGAGGCAGGTTTGCAATTTTAAATACAATGATCAGTAAAGGACTTGGTCGTAAGTTGACATTTGATCCCAAACAGAGAAAGAATAATATCCAGGGTAGAGAGTTACATACAGAAGCAGAGGAAGTGACAAGGCCATGAGGTAGGAGCATACTTGGTGAATTCAAGAAGGCCACTGTAGCTGAGTGAAGAGAGTGGTAAGAAATTAGAACAGATAGATGGAGTGGAGGGGGCCACCAGATCTTGTAATGTTTTGTAGGCTGTTGCAAGGACTTGGGCTTTTACTCTGGGAAAAAGAGCCATTGGAGAATTTTGAACAGAGGAGTGACCTTTTAAAAGGATCACTCTGCAACTTTGTGGGAAATAGCTAAATAAACTGTAGGGTGTTGTGAGAAAGGAAGCAAGGAGACCAGTTAAGAAGCTATTTCAGTTACCCACACAAGAGATAGTGATGTGTGTGTGTGTGTGTGTGTGTGTGTATGTGAAAAGAAGATATAGCGGGGAAGGTGGGGAGAAGTTGGTGAATTATGGATCTATTGTAAAGGTAGAGCCTACACAATTTGCTGATGGAGAGCGAGGAGTCAAGGATGATTCTAAGGTTTTTAGCCTGAGTAACCAGAACATTATTGTCTAATGGAAATATAATGTGCCACATAGGTAATTAAAATTTTTCAAGTAGCCACATCAAAAAAAGAAACAAGTGAAATTAATTTTAATAATGTGTTTTAATTAACTTACTAAATCTAAAACATTATTGCAACGTGCAGTCAATATAAAAAGTTATTAATGAGGTATTTTAGGTTCTTTATTCATGCTAAGTCTTTGAAACCTGCTGTATATTTTACACTTCCAGCATGTCTTGATTCTGATAGCTACGTTTCAAGTGCTTGATAGCTTCACGTGGCTAGTGGCTATCGTATGGATAGCGCAGAAGAAGCTGCCATTTAATGAGAGAGGAGGAAAAGGGAAGGAGCAGACTGGAGGGTGAATTCAGGAGTTTGGTTGTAGGTTTTCAGCAGTCCATTGAAGATGATTGTCCACTTGTGTGAGATGACTGTCAAATATCCAGGTGGAGATACTGAGTTATAATTCGTAGCCCTCATCTCTAAAGTAGTGTTTTTCAAATTGTGAGTCATAACCCACTGAGGGTGGTTAAATTAATTTACTAGTTGCAACCACCAGTTTTTAAACTAAAATGGGAAAGATCTGAATGCATTGCATCTGGTAAGAGTATGATTTAACAAAACTTCTGTCTCTATTACTTATGTTTTGATGTACTGGATCATGTATTCCTACTGGAGGCAACGGTTTAAAACAAGTTTGAGAGCTACTGCTCTAGAGTGTATCCTGTGTAAAATCATAATAATTCATGATTATGAAATGGTGCCTGGATTTGAATCCCAGCTCTGCCACTAACTAGCTTTGAAGCTTTGGAAGATGCTCAACTTCTTTGTGCTTTGGTTTTTCCAACTGTACAGTAGAGATAAAAATAGTACCTACTATTAATTAAATGAGGACCTAGAACTGTTCCTGGAACATACTAAGTACTGTGTGAGTACAAATATTAGAGCAAAGTGGGCCCCTGACCATATTATGAAGCACAGTTCACATTTATGTTTGTCTTCAGGCTCTCCTTTCCATACGCCCTTCTGCTTGCAGTCTCTCCTACGATATCTCATTACACTCCCTGCTGTTGATCACTCTTCTCCAGGGCTCCAAAATGAGCCTTTCCTTTTGTCCTCCCTCCAGCAAAACTCTCACGTTAGTGCCCAATATTTCAGCTAGATATAAGGAGTAAAAGAGATTAATGAAATGAATTCCTTTAGTAGTGAGTTATTCTTACACAAATCCTTGAATTTTAAAAGAAAACTTGTTAATCCAAGTGACCTTAATTTTGGAGATCTTCCATTGTGCAAGAAAGTAAAGACTGTTAAGTAATGGAAATATTATGATTTGTTATGATGTGTCTCTAAGATTAATTTTACAAGCCACATAGTGTCCTTTTTAAAAAGAAAAGTCACACTAGTGCGCTGTCTGTGAACTTCTTGGAATACCAATGAATTTCAGTCTAGGGCTACAGTGGTGCCTTGTGCAGCCTTCATCTTGGTCAGCATTTGTCATGTGCATGTCCTGTGCATGACAGTGATCTATATATACACAATAATCTCATACTGGTGCTGTCAGGAGAAGAATCTCCTTGAGAAAAAACTAATAGATAATCTCAGCTATTTGGCAGTGACTCTAGTGTTTTCTAAAACATGGATATTAATGCACCTGGGGAGTGGGTGAAGGGCTATAATCAGAAGGGGCTTCAGGTTTGTGTAGGTATGTGTATGTTTCCTGAAAGGAAAGGAGTTATTTTCTCAATCTTGTAATCTTCTGGGTCTGAAGTGGGCAGGGCTGTCTTATTTGGATTTTATATTCATCAGTATTTTCTGTATATTGTATTTTATAGTGATATTATACTGACATTATTAATAAGTTTATCTTATAGAATTTGGAATTGTGTCTCCAAATCCCTTCTCAGCTGAATAGTTTATTCTGCATATTTTGAAATATCTGGGTGTAGCCAGTGAGGAGAAGAAGGGAAGATAGGAAAGGAAATAGAACTGAAGTCAGAGGAGTGGGAGAACCTAATAGAATGATATAGAGTATGGAAAACCAGAGAGAGATTTTAAAAAAGGAGATAGTACAACATAAAGAAAACGGACTTTGGAGACAAACCAACCTCAGATTAGTTCAAATCTCTCTGAATCACAGTTGATTCATCCCTAAGATGGAGAGAACAGCACCTCACTTGTAGGGTTGGTGTGAAGATAAGATGAAATAACGAAAGCATTTAAAACATCTATTGTAGCATTTAGCAAAAATTAGCCTTTTAATAATGATAGCCTGAAAAAAGGAAGAGGTGATGCCTAGTTGTCTCTGCTGAGTCAAGGATGGCAGCCAGACAAAGCAGATGAAGAGACTCCCAGGGCATGGCAGAGACGAGAGACATAATCAAAAGGCTCTCACTCTGTGAAGAGGCAGTGTAAAGGGGAATTCAGAGCAAAGTCAGAGCCCAAGGTTTCAGCTAAGTCATAGAAAATAGAGGAAGGACAGCCTAAGAATGAAGTAAGGTTAGTTGTTGTGCAGTAAATATTTGTTAGAAAACTTATTGAGATGCGCATATAGAGAGGTAAATATAGTTGTGTTTCTATTGAAACAAAAAACAAAGAACAAATCTTGAGTTCTTAGAACTTGCGTAGGGAAAGTCATTGAAAAATTCCTAAGCATCAACATAACAAATTAGCTAAAAACAGTGTATGGAATGCTTGGAAACCATGGTAGGAGGAAACTTGAGAGGATTTTTTTAGTGGTGATCTTTTCTTTTTTCTTAGGATATATCGATTAAAAGTTCTTTGGCCCCAAATTTAAAGCTAAGTCATTTTGCCCTTGCACATAAATTTAACTTCCTGTTAAATCCTGGCTCCAGAGTTTCCATAGAGAAGGGTTTAGAGTTGGCAGTCTGGTTGGGGAGAAAAGACCAGAAAAGCAGGGCTTGAAGCTAATTTGCTATATTTGTCAGGGCAACTACAGCTGCATATGACAGGAAAAAGCAAAACAACAGTGGCTTAAATAAGAGATAAGTTTATTTCACTCTCACATAAAAGTCTAGAGGTAAACAATTCAAAGCTGGTGTAGCGGCTCTATAAAGTTGTCAGGAAGCCAGACTTTCTCTAGCTCACAGCTTCCTCCCTTTATTGTGTGGCCGTCATCAGAGTACAAAAAGGCTGCCAGAACTCCAGCTATCATATCCACGTTCAGGGAACAGGATGGAGGAAGAGGTTAAGAAGGGTGATCTTCCTGCCTTTAAGAATTCCTGGAAATACCACACAACATTTCTGCTTGTATCTCATTAGCCAAAACTTTGTCACAAGGTACACACCAATGTAACATTTATCTAGGCAGCAACGAGACTAGCCAAAACCAGGTTTTGTTCTTTAGGAAAGAGAATTGGATTTTGCTAGATAACTAGTAGTCTTTGCCACAGTTTGCATGGTACTTTATTTTTGATTTTAATTGTTGTCAAAGCAATACAGTTTGGAGCAGGAGGGTGGAAGGCTCAGGAGGAATGTCTCCAAGAAAAAAAATGGAACTATTCTGTAACCTGCTTGACTATATTGCAGATGTTTCACAAACACCTCACAGTTTTCCTTCAGAGAGCTTTGGGGTGAATCATTGATCGGCACACAGAAAACTAAGCAAGCAAGCTTGCCAAAAAAAAAAAGTACAATTGGAGTCTGTAGCTTTAGATCCGTCAGCCAAATGAGCAACCTAAAACTAAACTCCCAAACTGGCCAGCTCTCCCTCCCCGTGGCAGAAGGACTGCGGAAATCGTGCTCTCTGCATGCTCATTCCCCAAAGGAAGAGGGACAGACAGGAGCCACGCTCACCCATTTGTTCTTCCCAGGTAAGTCACGGCCTCCCCAGGAACAGAGTGGGTTAAAGAGCCAAGAGGAGCCAGGAGTTTGCTTAGGGAAGCTCTTTCTCCAAAGAATACACTATTAGGGAAGAGCCTTCTTCTTCAGGCATTAAGCACGTCATTTAACCGCTTTTGTGCCCTAATTCCTAAGTGGTAATCTATTTTCCAAGGATGTGCAAAAATAAGAGGTATGAAATGTTTTGAAAATTAATACATGCACTATAATTAATAACAGCCTAATATTTAATGAGCATCTAGGAGGCAGCAGGCTCTGTTCTAAGCCCTTTACACATACTGACTCAATTCCCAAAACAACACTATAGTTACCTCCAATTTAAAGATAAGGAAACTGAGTCCCCAAGGTTAACTAACTTGTTTAAAGTCACATAGCAAGCAAGTGGAGGAATGTGATTTCAACTGCATCTTCAGTGATTCTGTTCAGTAAACTCTAAGGGCACTGACATTATCTCCTGGTAATCAATAAAGGTTTTATAAGTGAATTTAGATGTTACTTACTTTATATATGGCTGTGTCAGCAGTGAGTTTGTTTTCTTGCTTCTAGGGATTTTCTGGCTAACCTAAAAGTCAGTCATCTCAGAGCACCTCCTTAAGGAAACCTTTCCCTGCCTTGCCCCTGCCTCCCATGGGTCTGGGTTGGCACTCCTCCTTCCTGCTCCTTTGTTGTGTGATATGTTGTGTTGTGTTGTATGATAACTGCCTTTATCCTTTTCTCCCTTTTCCACTAGGGTCCTTGAGACAGGGACTGTTTTTTCTCTCTGGATGGCAGAGTTGTAAAATTATTTACACTTCTTAGATATACTAAGAAAACAATACTTTATATATATCTCTATATATTTTAAATTGAAATGCATTTTTTATTTGAGAATAGTTTTAGATTTAAGAAAATAGTTGCAAAGAGAGTATAGAGAGTTCCTGAATACTTCACACCCAGTGTCCCCTGTTGTTAACGTCTTATAATAGTATGATGCATTTGGTACAATTAGTGCGCTAATATTGACACATTATTTTTAACTACAGTCCTTAGTTTATTCAGGTTTCCTTAGTTTTTACCTACTGTCCTTTTTCTATTCTAGGATCCCATCAGGATACCACATTACATTTAGTTGTCATGTCTCCTTAGACTCTTCTTGGCTGTGATAGTTGCTCAGTCTTTCTTTCTTTTTTTAAATTTATTTTTATTGGAATATGATTGACATATAGCAATGCGTAAGTTGAAGGTGTACCATGCGTTGATTTGATGCATTTATATCTTGTAGTATGATTACCACTGTAGCGTTAGCTAACATCTCTATCATGTCACATAAGTATCATTTCTTTATCGTGGTGGGAACAATTAAGTTCTAGTCTCTCAGCAACTTTGAAGTTTATAATACAGTATTGTTGTTTATAATCACTATGCTGTTGCGTTAGATCTCTAGGACTTATTTATCTACTGGTTGCAAGTTTGTATCCTTAAACAACATTTCCTCAGTTCACCCCAACCCCAGCCCCTAGTAACCACCGTTCTCTTCTCTGTTTCTATGAGTTTGGCTTTTTAAGATTCCACCTATAAGTGATATCATAGAGTATTTGTCTTTATTGTCAGACTTATCTCAGCATCATGCCCTCAAGGTCCATACTGTCACAAATGGCAGGATTTCCTTCTTTCTCATGACTGAATAATATTCTATTGGATATACAAACCATATCTTCTTTATCCCTTCATCCGTTGACAGACACTTAGGTTGTTTCCATATACACTTTATTCTTAAAAACTGCTCTGATCTCCTTTACCATTTACCAACTGCCAGGTAGGCATAGGAAAACAAAAATAATTTTACTCCAGTCTCTTTTAAAACTAATTCTGATCCAATTATTTAAATAATCTCCTTAACCCTGTCTCTTTGAAATAATCGTTTTATTGTTTCAATCCCCCTTCCTCCCCCTGCTTCTTTCTAAGATGGTGTCTGGCACACAGAGCAGGGTCTCACATGAACTTGTTGCATTGGAGGAGTTGATCTCTGTGACCTTGAACTGGTCATTGTGCAAGGGCTGGCATCACCTGAAGTACATTTGTCTGGTCCTATTCCTGGTTATCCTGTTGGCATAAGCTACTGATGTCTGTAGCTCCTAACTTCCTGGTCATTCTTTCCAGCTTGGTCAGAGCCTAGAGGTCCTCCCTGCTGTCTCTGCCTTCCTTGAAGTCCTACTTTCACTGCAGACCCCTCTGAATATCTGAAATGTTCTCAGCCTGGTCCAAGGCCCAAGGCATCTATGTCATAAGGCTTTGCTGGAGTTACCTTATCTCTGCTATGGTAGAGCCATGAAATGTGTGCTGGGTATGAAAACTAGGTCCTGCCTGTAACGGATTTCTCTGCTTTACCCTCCTAAATATGCTGGGACACCACCCCTTTTTGGACTCCCCGTTTTGCCTAGCATAGCACCCTCACCCAGAGTTCAGAACTGGGAACAGAACAGAAATCCCTCTATGCATTCAACAAATACCGTACATACTGCATGATAAGAACTGTTCTAGGCACTAAGGGTAGAGTAATGAATAAAACAGACAAAAATCCTTGCTCATATGGAGTTTATATTCTAATAATCCCCTCAACCTATCTGGCTTGCTTCAACAGGACACACCAGACTGTTTCATTCACCCTTCTCTCTGTTCTTTATGTTGTCTCCTCTTCATAATCACTCAAACCCAGAAGGAATGGGTTTCCCTTCCTTCCTGTCCCGAACTAGTTCATTAGTTCCAGCTCCTAACACATTAAAGGAAAGAGAAAAGAATTTAATTTTTCTCTCTCAAAAATGCTTACAATAGGGGCCAGCCCCATGGCTGAGTGGTTAAGTTTGCATGCTCTGCTTTGGTGGCTCAGGGTTTCGCCAGTTCCCATGATAGGTGTGGACATGGCACCACTCCTCAAGCCATGCTGAGGCAGCATCCCACATGCCACAACTAGAAGGACCCACAACTAAAAATATACAACTATGTGCCAGGGGGCTTTGGGGATAAAAAGGAAAAATAAAATCTTAAAAAAAATGCCTACAATATTGCTGCAAAATCCTGTTTTGAATATCAGATGTTAAATATTAACTCTTCCTTCTCTTTGCATTCATCCCAGAATAGTCCAAGTCCCCTATGAAGGCAGATGTCTTAGGCCGAATGGGGAAAGTCTTGTATGTTACAAAGGCAAATGAGAAAGGCACACTGATTTCTTTAAAAATATTATCCCTGTTACATCAGGATCCACATTGCCTGGTGTAGTGCCTGGCACTTAAAGGCACTCAATAATGCCTATAGGAATGAATGAAAGTTGGAAAGAATGAGTAAGTAAATGAGCTATAATCTCTATACTTTTGTTTCTGGTTTAATGAATAATTTACTTAGGCTAACTTTTTCTGACATCTTAAATCTTTTTTCCTTGTTATTTCTTTTTTTGCCCTTGTGTAAGTAGTTGAATATCTCATTGAACAAAGCTTCCAAAACCAACACACTGAGCTACATTTCTTTATTTCTTTTCTTCCCCTCATTTTTTTTCATTGTGGTAAAATTCACATAACGTAAAATTTATCATCTCAACCATTTTTAACTGTACAATTCAGTGGTATTAAGTGCATTCATGTTGTTCTGCAACCATCACCATCTCTCCAGAACTCTTTTCATCTTGCAAAGGCTGAAGCTCCATACTCATTAAACAATAAATTTCCCATTCCTCTCCCCTTCCAGCCCCTGGAAAACACCTTTTTACTTTCTGTTTCTATGATTTTGACTACTCTGTGTACCTCATGTAAGTGGAATCATACAGTAATTTGTCTTTTTTGTGACTGGCTTATTTCACTTAGCATAGTGTCTTCAAGGTTTATGCATGTTGTAGCCCATGTCAGAATTCCCTTTCTTTTTAAGCCTGAATAATATTCCATTGTTTGTCTCTACCACAGTTTGCTTATCCATTTGTCTGTCAATGGACACTTGGGTTGCTTCCATGTTTTGGCTACTGTGAATAATACTGCTGTGAACATGGGCGTACAAATAACTCCTTGAGACCCTGCTTTCAAATCTCTTGGATATATACTCAGAAGTGGAATTGCTGGATCACATGATAATTCTATGTTTAATTTTTTGAGAAACTGTCATACTGTTTTCCATAGCAGCTGTACCATTTTACATTCCCACCAACAGGGCACAAGTGTTCCACTTTCTCCACATCTTGCCAATGCTTGTTATTTCTGTTTTTTTGATAGTAGCTATCCTCATGGGTGTGAAATGGTGCCTCATCGTGATTTTGATTTGTGTTTCCCTAGTGATTAATGACATTGAGTATCTTTCCATTTGCTAATTGACCATTCATATACCTTTGGAGAATTGTCTACTCAAGTCCTTTGCCAATTTTTGAATTGAGTTGTTTGGGTTTTTTTGTCTTTATATATTTTGGATACTAATCCCTTATCAGATATAGATATGCAAATATTTTCTCCCATTCTGTGAATCGCCTTCTCACTTCTCCAGTGAATGATCTTGTCACCCTTGTTAAAAAACATTTGACCATATGTACAAAGGTTTATTTCTGGGATTTCTATTCTGTTCCATTCATCTCTACATCTGTCTTTATTCTATTACCATACTGTTTTGATTACTGTAGCTTTGTAGTAAGTTTTGAAATCAGGAAGTGTGACTTTTCCCATTTTGTATTTCTTTCTCGAGATTGTTTTGGGTATTTGGGTCCCTTGACATTACATATGAATTTTAGAGTGGATTTTTCTATTTCTGCAAAAACAGTCATTGGGATTTTGATAAGGATTGCATTAAATCTATGTACCACTTTGGGTAGTACTGACATTTAATAATACTAAGTCTTCCAATCCATGAACATGGGATGTCTTTCCATTTATTTATGTCTTCTTTAACTTCTTTTAGCAATATTTTGTAGTTTTCTACAAAACTACAAATGTTTTGTATGAGTCTTTTATCTCCTTGGTTAAATTAATTTCTAAGTATTTATTCTTTTTTGATGGTATTGTAAAGGGAATTGTCTTTGTCATTTCCTTTTCAGATTGTTCATTGTTAGTGTATAAAAATGTAACTTATTTTCATGCATTGACTTTGCATCCTGCTACTTTGCTGAATTAGTTTATTAGTTGTAACTATTTTTTTATGGAGTCATTGGGTTTTCTGCTAGAGGATCATAACATCTGTAAACAGAAATAGTTTTACTTTTTCCTTTTCAATTTGGATGCTGTTTATTTACTTTTGCCTACCTAATTGCTCTGGCTAGGACTTCTAGTACTATGTTGAATAAAAGTGGTGAGAGTGGGCATCTTTGCCTTTTTCTTGATCTTAGAGAAAAAGCTTCCAGTCATTCACTATTGAGTGTGATGTTTGCTGTGGGTTTTGTGCATATGGCTTTTGTTTGTTTTTGTTTTGTTTTGTTTGCTGACAAAGATTTCCCTGAGCTAACATCTGTTGCCAATCTTCCTCTTTTTTGTGGGTTGCCGTCACAGCATGGCTGCCGATGAGTGGTGTAGGTCTGTGCCTGGCATGCAAACCTGGGCCACCAAAGCAGAGCATGCTGAACTTAACACTAGGCCACAGGGCAAGCCCTGGATTTTATTTGTTGAGACAGTTTTCTTCTATTCCTAGTTTGTTGAGTGTTTTCTCATGAAAAGTTGTTGATTTTGTCAAATGCTTTTTTCTACACCAGTTGAGATGATCCTTTATTTCTTTTTAGGACATTCATTTCCTTTTCCCTTTTGAAATGTCACAGGAAAGCCTAGGGGGTTTGAATTTGCTATATCTCATGGCAGTATGATAAGCCCATGGCTAGCATGGTGCTAACAATGCTGTATTTACTGTCTTTTCAAAAGTAGCACTTTTCTTATTATTAATTTTGGTTAGGTTTTTAAATTTTCTCAGTTATGAATGGGAGTTGACTTGATAGCTGATTTTATGGGTCTTTTACCCAGCTCAAAAGGGTGGAAAACAAACAAACCTCTCAAAACAAAGCTTTTAAAATGGAAGAATGCATAAGCTATCCTGACAATAACACTTATAGGTTCATTTCTCCTACCAGAGAGTGAGCTCCTTGAGGGGGCAAAATATCATTTCCTGTTAATCCCCAGTACCTAGAACTGGAGATTATTGCTTGTTTTATAGAAAATTCTTAATAAAACATCTTGGGAGGGAATCAAAGGACAACAGTGCATCCTTTGCCCTTTCTTTCCTCTCCTTTCCTCAAAAGAAATTGCAACAAACTCAGTAATTTTCATATAATTAATTTGCTGTGAAGTCTAAATATTGAAGTATCTAAGTAGTACAAATAGGGCGAAAGTGAGCATTTATGCCATTTGATTCAGTATTGTTGAATTGGAAAATTTAGATTTTGGTATTAAGAAAGAACTGTACTTTTTTGCCATGTCATTATTGATTACTTTCTCATTTCAAAGCTATGTAGACTCATGCATTCTTCAGTTCTCAAAAGTTAAGTTGATAGACTGTCTGAGAGTAGATGGCCAAACAGTACTGTAAAGCCAGAATTGGAAAATAGAGATACTTTGACTAAGCCCTCAAAGAAGGTCTTTATTTTTATTTATTTTTTTTGAGGAAGGTTAGCCCTGAGCTAACATCTGCTGCCATTCCTCCTCTTTTTGCTGAGGAAGACTGGCCCTGAGTTAACATCTGTGCCCATCTTCCTCTACTTTATACGTGGGACGCCTACCACAGCATGGCTTTTTGCCAAGCGGCACCATGTCCACAACAGGATCCGAACCAGCAAACCCTGGGCCACTGAAGCAGAACCTGTGAACTTAACCACTGTGCCACTGGGCCAGCCCAGAAGGTCTTTATTTTATACAAAGCATCACATAGTACATTGTTTGAAAATAAAATTAGATGAAGTATAATCTGTGAGTGATACTTGCTGTATAGATTCTCAGTTTGGTGACCAACACAACTTAGTTTACCAGAACACTTGACTGAAGTATTTCACTGCCGCTCAAGTAAACTTAGAGGAAAGGTCAACGGTATAACTACAAAGGTCAATCTATTTTAATTGCCTGAGGTTTAAAAAAAGCCCTCTTCTCAATTTACAGTGACTGTGGATGTCATTTTCCTGCTTACACAGTGATAAAGGGGTTGTATATCATGAATGCAGCATAGTGGATAATCAGCAAAACTTTAAGATTAAATTAAATTAATCAGCACTTTGGAAAGTTTGTTCCGTGAGCGTAGGTTACACGTTCTGTCAAGGCAAATGATTGCTTCTTTGGTTATGTAGAAAAATACTAATAAGCTTTCTTTTTCTTTTTAAAGTATTTTACTGGAAAGAATTTATTTAGAGATTCAAACATAATAAGATTACATTTTAAAAATATATGAGGCTGAAATTTGCTAGTAACGGTATTTTTGAAGTACAAATATATAAAATATATATTAAATTCAGAACAAATTCAATATTTAGTCTTTGAACTGATTTTGTAAATCATGCCATATTCATTTAATATATTCTCTAGGATCCATTTGACTTCTCTTTCTCTCCTTCTCAAGGCTTATTGATTCTTTGATATTTTTAAATAAATTTTTTAAAAAGTAATGAAAATTTGAGGTGATTTCTAATTTCTTCATATTATATCTTCTGTGTGTATGTGTGTGTAAGGAAGTTTGGCCCTGAGTTAACATCTGTTGCCAGTCTTCCTCTTTTTTTTTGCTTGAGGAAGACTGTCACTAAACTGACGTCTGTGCCACTCTTCCTCTACTTTATATGGAATGCTACCACAGCGTGGCTTGACGAGCAGTGCTAGTTCTGCATCTGGGATCTGGACCTGCAAAGACTGGGCCACTGACGTGGAGCATGTGAACTTAACCACTACACCACCAGGGCAGCCCCACTTCATGTTATATCTTAACAGTAACATTAAAATCAAAATGTCAAACAACATTCTTGTGTTCATTAATCTGGACTGCACAGGACGCAAGTTGATATAAAAGGAAGGACACTGAAGTGCATGTCAGGTAAGATGACGGTAGACCCTACTGAACATCTAACTAGTTGTGTGGACAAGTCACTCTCAGAGCCTCAATTTTGTATCTGTACAATGATCTCTAACTTAGAATGCATAAATATGGGGAAATCTGCATTGGGAATAGAATCCACAGTGAAGTAGTCTCCAAATTTCAGAAATCAGAGGAATTTCTGTTAGATACAGTGTGATAATGCTGCATTTCAGGAAGACTTGGAGGGCTTTTGGGCACTCTGACTCATGAGATAGCTGCTTTCTAAGCGGTAAATAGAGTAAGCCCTGGCATGCCCTCACTGACGTGACCTCACTCAGCGATGCAAGGGAGCATGGGAGGGTAAGGGGAGGAGACCCACTGGGCACGTTGAGACTCCCAACAGGTCTCTCCCATAGAGTTCACAGAAATCCTGGGGGACGGACCTATGTGGGGCCCTAGGATATGGGAGAGAGTTACAATTCTTAGTCTATAGTTGGCAATGTACTTTCTGCTGCATAATACTCCTGTTAGGAGCTGGTCGTCCACTGTAGATCTGGCAGAGTTCTAGGTGAGCTTAAGAATGCTCTTTACAGCTGTCCCCTCCACTACGAGGCTCAGCCCTGGGGACTCTCACCACCACTCTTAATCCTATTACCTTCAGTGTCTAGCCTACCAGGTATCGTGTATCGGGCTCGTCATTTGAGATACTATGAGCTTCGACCAAAATGGAATTTCTCAGCACTACTGAGAAATATTTAGTGAAATAATGTGATGTTTTTGTGTATGAATACTGTGGAACTGATTTATATCTTTTATGTATATTTTCCAAATTTTCTACATTGAAAAATGAATATAGACTCTATGAAAATTCGTATGGTCACATATTAATTATAGTCAATTCTACCATAGGTCGCTTCATCCCTGGGTTGACAAAGTTCTTTCACTCTTTAATTATTTAGTATAATATTTGTTGGGAACCTACTCAGCATTGTCTTATAATATAATGATCTATTTGGTTTACAATATCAAAAATGGAAAAAATCAATATTATAGAAGTACAGAATTAGTTTTTCTACAAAGAATAAGTGAGCCACAGAGTGTTGTGACAAGTTCAGTTGTCATGTTTTGTGAGTCAGTACCTGGAGGAGTACTGTAACCTATGCAAGTTAGTTGCATTTTATTTGGTAGCATAACCACAGATCAAGTTGTCTGCTTAATTCTTGGGGTTCAAGAAGCAGAATGTGATGCTAACCGTCACTTCTTTACTCCAGGCTTGGAGAAGTTGCTTTTAAAAGTAGTTTATTCATCTGTTAAATTAAACTTGCAATATCAGTGATAGTATTTGATACTTATATAGTGCTTTATAGCTTTTCAAGGTATTGTAGTGTCCATTATTCCGTTTAATCTTCACAACAATTTTGTGAAGAAGACAAGACAGTTACTAACTCCATGTTACAGATAAGAAAAATGAAGTCCTGAAATGTAAAGTGATTTGGGTATTATAATATGGCTAGTCAATGGTAGTAAGGAACTAATTTCCAGGTTTTTTGATTTTTAGGTGTGACCACAAGATATTATGGATTACGTAGAGACAAAGGGAACAGATTAGGACATAAAACTAATTTTTTTGTAAAATTAAACAGCGTAATTTCAGAGATGGCATGGATCCCATCCAGGCTGGCATAAATAGGCAAGGATTCAAATTGACTGGGTGAGACATGATAGCATAGCCTTAATTAACACTTTTAGTCAAATGACAGCATCTTTGTTCTTGGGGCTGGAGTTGGACCACAGGTCATAGAGGACTACAAGGACTAAGCATAGAATTTGGGCCCCAGAAGCCATATTGTCTAGGGTTCTTTGCCAGGCTCCAGTCTTAGTTGCAGGAATGGAACACAAATCAAGACTGGGGTAGCTGCTTAGTCAGAAAGACTGAGGGGAAATAGTGAGAATTGAGTGTGGTTTGGGGAGGAGACTGCTGCTATTTAACAGGCTGGGGAATGTCACCCCGGAAGTGAAACATAGGGAAAAGGAGTTAATTTTAGACTCTTTGATACATTCCAGGCATGGTTCTGATTGGCAGGGCTCAATCCGCTGATCAAATGTCTTCAGTCCTCCCTGCTGGGTAGAGCACAGTGGGCAGGCGCAAGAAGCGGTGCTCTTTCGGCACTTGAGTACATGGTTCAATTTATAAGGCATGTGCTTTACCTTAGACTTAAGTGAGATCCTCTGCTCACCTGCATCCACAGAGGTACAACTGTGAAGTTTCCACACATTTTCTATGTAAAATGGCTGCCACTGCATTTTATAATAACCTCCATGTACATTTTCATGGGATGTTGCCAGGTGAGCATATACTGCTTTATCAGTGCTTCTAGGACTATCTCATAAATAGCGCAGGTATTCTTATAAATAGCACGGGTATTCTTATGACAGAGTTATGCTAGTAAGTTTGATTAGCATAAAGCAAAAATTAATTCCATGACTCATATGTAAAGGTAACACACTCTGTTTCCCATTGCCACCAATTTCCTAATCTTGTGAAGGTCTGTACCTTTTGATGGCTGAATGAATTTGTGGAGAGCTTCTATTTGGGCTCTCTGGATGCTGTGTTAAGTTGGGTGTCATCAGTACTTTGCTGTTCAAAGTGTGATCCAAGGACCAGCAGCATTGACATCACCTGGGAGCTTATTAAAAATGCAGAACCTCAGGCCTAATGCCAGACCTACTAAATCAGAGTGCGTTTTAACACGATCTCCTGGTGATTTGTAAGCACATTCAAGTTTGAGAAGCACCAGTCGTGCCTTTATGTCTCAACTTCATGCCTTCCTAAATCTCCATTTTTACGGACCCTCTACTTCCTACTTTTCTGAAATCTCCAGGCCATCAGCTAGCCAATTCAGTTGGATGCTTTTTAAATTCTAAACCGTGTAACTTTGTGTGCCCGAAGCTGTCCCTCTCTTATTTTGTCAGAGAAGGGGGAATTTTTTCTTTTGCATTCCTCATATTTGTCACCTCTGTCCCCTTGATGATTTTTGGTTTTGGACACAAAGCATCACTTCTAGCTTTCAGGGGACATATTTTCTCTCTGATCCACTTGAAGACTTTCTCATGGCATCTCTCTCAACAACATTAAAGTATTGTCATCTTGTTTACTGTTGAATTCTATCAGAAAGGTGAGTTGCCATTAATTTCAATATTGCTTATTTTTAGGTAGCTTTAGAGTGCCTTTAAAAATAAAACCACCAACAGGACTGCTCAATAGCTTTCTCTGCCATGCTCAACTTTCTGTTTTGTTTGACTTTTTGCAAGCTTATGGAAATCTTGGACCTCAGAAATTTCATCTCTCCCAGCAGTAGCTATATTTTCTGTGTCTTAGCCATAAGTTATTTTATTCTAGAACTCTAAACCAATTAAGGAAAAATCCTTACTGGACATTTTATCCTCTCTGTTCTCTTAACTTTGTTTTCTGTTTTTTTCCATCTCTGTTATAAAAGGAAAAAACTCCCATGGAATGTGTTGCCATTTTGAAATTTAGGGGTTAATGTATATACTATTTTTATGTGTGTATCAGAAGTCACACTTAGAAATACTCTCTGTAAGTTACACTTAAACCTTTTTAGTTGGTAAGTGCCAACAACATTATGGTTTATTTCATAAGATCCCTCTTCACTTTGAAACCATAACCTCTGTTTCTTCTTTTGCTCTAAAAACCACACAGGATGAAGAAACAAAGTGAGAGAAGTCTGCTGAAATATACTTACGACAATATTCTAAATGTCATTTGTTGAGTGATCCATAAACTTTCATGGTACAAGGAATGGGATTGTATAAAAGTGACCCTGAGAGCTCACTCTTAGTTACCTGAAACAGTGAGCCATCTGGAACCAGGAATTAGCTTTTGACCAGTGGGAGAAGCCACACTTGAACTCAGCTTCCTGTAAGACTGATGGCATTATTTTACCCTCTTCCAGGAACTACAATTTTCTAAAAAATTTCCTTTTTTAGTTGAGATATAATTGATATACAACATTATATTAGTAGAATTACAACTTTCTATGGTCTCCGCTGTCCTGAGGTGCTGGGCAGCTGGTTTTCACAGTCACTTCCTCTAAATAGGTTGCATGCAATCCAGACTGCCTTATGTTTAAGTTATCTGCCTATCTCTACTGATAAGGTTGCTCTCATGATTGCCCTATAAGAAAGGAGAGCAACAGTGGGGTGGGATCTCTTCCCTGGAATACTGGACTGAGTGTCCATCAGATGGCTCAGGCCCCTACGTACTCCCCCATGGGAAAAATGGGAGAAACAAATGACCTGTGACTTTTGTTGTTACTGATTCCTTGAGTTTTCTCATTAAACCCTAGTTTTTAACCCTTACAACATGATATTATAAAATTCATCCTGAGCTCTGGTAAAGCTTCATGTGGCCACCACAAAAGGACCCATTTTGCACAACACATTTATTGATGATAATCGAAGAGTTGTTCTGCATACCCAAATTTTGGACAGTTCGTACCTCAGTTTGTATATCTGTAACATGGATTGAAGTCACTGTCTATATTTGTGTTTTGCTTTGGATAAAATGTCCTCCCATCTGTGTTAACTCATGCATTTTCTTCCAATCCATCTGTCTCCCTTCACAGCTCTCTCTCCTTGTCCAGCTAAGATTCCATGATGTATTGTTCAATAATAATGTTGCTGGTACCCTAAACTCCCTTCACCTTCTGTCTTCTTTGAGGCATCTGCCAAGGACTGCAACCAGCTATGACAGCCACAGATGTCTTCAGACATTGCCAAATGACCCTTATAGGGCAAAATTGCCTCTGGTTGAGAATCATTGCTCTATCCTCATGGCTCCTGTTAAGGTTACCAATGACTTTCACAATGCTAAGTCTCATTTCTTATCATACCTGAT
This sequence comes from Equus przewalskii, assembly GCF_037783145.1. Taxonomy (NCBI): domain Eukaryota; kingdom Metazoa; phylum Chordata; class Mammalia; order Perissodactyla; family Equidae; genus Equus; species Equus przewalskii. The sequence continues at coordinate 1,324,543 of NC_091854.1, forward strand.
ATCTCAGTGGCATCTGACATTGTTAACCTCTCCCTTCCTGAAACATTTTTCTCTTACCTCCAATGACTTAACATTCTTTTGATTCTACCTTTACCTCTTGGCTTCTCCCTTCCTTCCTTCTTTTTTTTCTTCCTTCCTTCCTTGTTTCTTCCTCCCTCCCTCCCCGTCTCTCTCTGTCTCTCTCTCTTTTATTTTCTTTCTAAAAATATCCTTTGCAGGTTCATCTTCTGCCAATTGACAATTAAATATTGGTATTCTGTTCTTACTCTGTTCTCTTTCTGGGGAATCTCATCCACACCAGGGCTTTAATTTCCATCTTTATACTTCTGCTTCCAGCTATGATGAACTGGCTTCAGGATGGTGAACAGCCAACCCTTTCAACAGTAACATAAAAGCACTAAATACAATAATTTGTCTATCGCTTGTGAATCTTTATCTCTATGTGATAACTGTGATAGCAGTTAGAGTAAAAATATCTGCTTCTAGCTCTACCTTTTGAAGTGGAAAATTAGTTCTTAATCAAAATAATATGGATAAAGATGAAAATGACATTCCTTAAATTGGCCTGGAAGGGCCTAAATGATCTGCCTCCACCTCTCACACCTCTCCACCCTCCCCAACCTCATCCTGCATCATCATCCCTCTTGCATTCCTGCTGGAGTCAACTAGCCATGGTTCGGTCCTTTGTCCTCACCGTGCTCCACAACAGGGCTTTTTTACTTGTTCCCTCTGCCTTCACCCTTTTCTACCTACTTAACTCATCTTTCAGATCTCAACTCAAGCAGACTTTAATGGCTTTTGTACATCTCCTTCTTACGTATAGCACAGTAGCAGTTTTACATTTACTTGTGTGATTGGAGAGGCAGTGGAGTACAGTTGAGTGGCTAAGAGCAGAGGTTTTGGGGCCAAGACTGCTTGGCTTGGAATCTGGGTGCTTCAGTTTCCTCATCTTTAAAATGGGGATAGTAATAGAACCTACCTTTAAGGGTTGTTGTGAGTCTTAAATGATTTAGTGTATATACAACACTTAGAACAGTGCCTGGAGCCTAGTAAGCACTATGTAAATGTTGGCTGTAATTTTTAAAAATTTAATTATACGTCTCTCTCATGATTTTTGTTCATCATTTTTTTCCCCAGTGCCAACATAGTTCATGATGTATAGTAGGCATGTAGTAACTGTCAGAGTAATGTATAAATTAAAATACTTGGGAACAAGAAATGCTATATAAATGCAAAGTATATTAAAAAGATCTACAGACCATTTGTGTAGATGAAAAATTAGAGATTCTGCATTGTGTTATTAAAATGATTCTACTATAGTCTTCACTATTTTCACTTGCACAACCTGTGCCAGGAGGAAAATAGATGATTACCTAATTCTAAGAGAATTTAAACAATATTGTATGCTCGTTGAGTTAATTATAACAGAATCAGTGAAGTCAGAGTCCTTGAGTTAAATAGTACAAACTTGCCAAATATATTCAAGTTCAAATTACTGCATTAAATAGAAAAGAAATATATATAATTTTTCATAACAGAAAATGAAAACAAACATCTTAGTCTTAGAGGTTAAGGATTACATAACAACGAACCATTTCAGTTTTTTTTTTTAATTAAAAAAAATTTTTTTTAAATTTTTTCCTTTTTCTCCCCAAAGCCCCCCAGTACATAGTTGTATATTCTTCGTTGTGGGTCCTTCTAGTTGTGGTATGTGGGATACTGCCTCAGCGTGGTTTGATGAGCAGTGCCATGTCCGCACCCAAGATTCAAACCAACGAAACAGTGGGCCGCCTGCAGCGGAGCGTGTGAACTTAACCACTTGGCCACGGGGCCAGCCCTGAACCATTTCAGTTTTAAAGTATCACAGAAAGTCTTGTAAACAAACTCACAAGGACTCAATTTTTTGATGACTCAATTTTATACCAAATAAGTATAAATCTGACCAATAAACCTGGCTCTGTAAGCATGCATATGAGAATTATTTACCTGACACTGAGGTCACTGGGTTCTTTGATTCATTATGAATTATTAGACGTTGATAATTTAAGAAACAGCCTTGTCACGTGAGCAACGTTAATTCAATGCAAAAAATCTAAAGCCTTGAAGAGATACTGATAAAGCAGTATATCACCATTTGTATTAGTCAGCTCAGGCTGCCATAACAAAATACCACGGACCGGATAGCATAAACAACAGAAATATATTTCTCACAGTTCTGGAGGCTGAGAGGTCCAAGATCAAGGCGCCTACCAATTTTGTTCCTGGCGAGAGCTCTTATCCTGGTTTGTAGACAGCTGCCTTCTCACTATGTCATCACAAGGCAGAGAAAGAGAGCTCTGGGGTCTCTTCCTCTTCTTATAAGTGCACCAGCCGTATCCAGTTAAGGTTCCACCCTGTGATCTCGTTTAACCTTTATCACCTCCTGACAGGTCCTGTTTCTAAATACAGTCACATTGGGGGTTGGGGCTTCTACATACGAATTTTAAGGGGACACAAACATCCAGTCCACAATAAGATTCAAAAGAAGGAGAAAATATTTTTATTTGGATGAATATGCCAGAAACTTTCAGAGGAGGAGGCTTTTAAGATTGGCTTTGAAGAGTTTGGATATGCAGAGTGGGAAAGGAAATTATACCATGATCGGAATATTGTATGTGGAAAGCAGCGGGAATGCGGGATCTGTGTGGGGCTAGTGAAGATTTCAGTTTGATTTACTCTCATATGTGAGAATAAAATTAGTAGAAAATAAGCTAATTTCAAGTCATTGGGAAATTATAATGATGAGGTATGGAGTTTATACTTTATTCCGGAGCAATAGGAACCTGAAATTTTGAAAAGGAGTGAAATGATCAGAGCTGTTCTCCCAGGAGATTACTCTGACAGGGACTTTGAGGGGCTGAAATTGGCAGCTTAGTTCTGGTCTAGTTAGGAGATTATATTAATAGTCAGGAAAGAGGTAATGAGAGCCTGATCTATCATAGTGGTACCAGGTATTCACCGATGAGTCAAACATTGACCCCTCCTCAGTAAGCCAGCACTCTAATGGGTGAAACATGCAAGTAAACTAATGATTATAATACAATGCCATAAGTGCTAGGATAAGATTCAAATCACCAGTAACATACAACAATTCTAAACTTGTATATATACAATAAAATATACTCAATATTTATAAAGAAAAATGGATACAACTATGGGGAAAAATCAACAGATCCATACTTACAGTGGAATATTTCAACACATATCTCACAATTAATGATAGGTTAAGCAGATAAAATATTAGTAAAGATATAGAAGGTTTTAATAATGCAAGTAACTCTATTGATGTTGGCTTAAATCAGAGAACAGTATAGGCTCAGAGAATAATACACCCAACAACTGGAGAATATACATTGATGTTCTCCTATTTCTCCTCTGTCCTTGTCCAAACTCTCTTTCACAGTCACCATTTCCCCACTTTTCAAAAGAAAGGAATACCTATTATCCATCCCAAATCTTCCGTGATGCATCATCTGGGGTATAAGAACTTCAGAGGTACAATAAAAATATTGGCGTTGGAGAAATGTCTTTTAATCCTAAACTTTCATAGGCCATTGCCTTTTCCAGCCTTATATGAAGGCCTGTTAAGGGTGAGGCATAGTATTAAAAAAGGAATAATTTGACTCTTGTTGGGATGTTCCAAATTCAAAAGTATGGCACAGTTGCACTGCTGACGATTTCTATGTGATTACTTTGCCTCTTTCATATTCTTACTTTTGTCAAAGAATGACTTACTCCTGAGGGAGTCATGTCAGAGCAACACATTACACTCAACTCAGGTGGGTGAGAGAGAGGGAGAGGGAGGACCTGGCAAAGCTGGCCCGGGTGCTGTAGCCATAGCCTTGCCAATCCAAGGGCTGGAGTCTCTAAGGGCTTACCCTGGCAAGAAGCACCTCCTGAGTAAGAAACTGGGAGGAAATGATAGATGTGGCTTAACCAATAATTACCAGTTATGATGAAACAGAAGGAGGCTTTTGTAAACTATCAAAAATGAAAATCTATTAACTATGTTGAAAGAAATTCTTGACTATCTTTCTATTTTTCCCATAGAAAATGATATAAAAAAGCACTGTCATTTGAAGAGGGGATTAAAAGTATCCAGCCAAAAACTATGGAAAAATGTTATAGAGATATTAATTAATACTATTGTTATGTATTTTCTAGAGTATATGATGTTAGTGGAATTTATCATCCTTTAAAAATTTATAATTTGTGATTTTGTTCTCATATTATATAAATATTTACTTTTTTTGATAAACAAATGGCAAGCAATAGGATATATTGGAGTATGTGAGGAAGCTATTAGGTATAAATCTAATTTGGCCTGACGTTTTTTCCAAAAGGGGCTGGCATGGCTGTTAGCATGCATTGTGCATCTGCTTTAAGCATTTGCTATGTCCCAAAGACAAGAATAAATGGCTTTACGACAAAGATTTAACTTCCCCCACATTGGCATTTCCTTAAGGATAAGCATCTTTCCCGAGGCTAGGAATGGATTGCTGCACCCACCCTCTGACCACCCAGTTCCAGACAGCAGACCTGCTACCTACTGTGTGAATAGCTGTACTGTGCCGGCTTGGCAATCGTGACTGTTGTAAAAGGGACATTCCTATCATGTGATATATGCTCTTTGTTCTAAGATGGTATATAACGACTCTGTACACCCCACTTCTCTGGTGCCCTTCCTCCCTTGGGGAAGGAAGGCACCAGGCTAAGCTAGTCCTCAGATCTGACTCATAATAAACTCACCCCAATTTTAATTTATAGATTGGCTATGGATTATTTTCGTCAACAATATCTAATTTTTTATTCATGATGTGGTATTGTTTTGAAGAAGTCTGCACCTCGTGTTATATAGGCTTCAGGCTGAACAAAACCTGACTTCATCCCTCGACCTGATACCTTTTCTCTCTCTTTCTCTTTCTCTTTGTTTCTCTTGTCATTGCTTTCTATGCTCTTAAAAGCAGGATGTATATAAATATATATGGGATGTAGAACAAAATATTCAAAAAATATGACCTACAATATAGTGCCGTAAACTTTAGAAAACCAGCTTTATTAAATTAAGATTAATTCTTCCCTCTCTGTAATGTAAGCCCTGAAAGTTGTTTTCTTTTTTTTTGTAATGCAAGTGGCTGACTTAATCTTTGATTGTTGAGGCATCCACTTCAAAGATGGCTACCTCCAATAAAAACATTGCCCCCCCCCCCCAACCCCACCCCAAGGCTCCTTTGTTTTAGAGATGTTGGTTGATTTCAATAATTGACCATTTGGGCCACTTGTTTTTTCTCTTCCTTGTGCTTTATGTGCCCACTCTTATGTTTTAAATTCACCAACAAACAATGAGCCTGTGAAATCCTAGGCTCCCAACCTTGACCCCAATAAAAACAGAACCCCAGGCCTGTCCTATGTGCTCTCTCTCTACCCGCAACCTTGCTGTGTGGCCCTAGGTATGCTGTATAATTTCCATGTCCTGTAAGTAACAAACCTTTAGTTTTTCAAAGTTTCCTGATGGTTATAGCTGAAAGGCGTCTTGCAATCATAGCGAGAACCACAAAGGCTGGTCCAACCACAACATTGCTTACTGATAGGCTGAGACCTTCACAAAACACCAATGTTAATATGTTATTCTAATTATCAGATGCAAAATATATACTTAGCATATTTTAAGTTTTGCTAACAAAACTTCCATTCTCACATATTTCTGTATAAGAATAAGGTTTTTTAGTGCTATAAATATAAATGAAAAACAAGAATAGCTGAATCCTGACTCATTGTAGCAATAAAGTAATATTATTTGATGAGGATTTTTAGGCTGCTTAATTTTAAAATGGCTTATGATGAGGATTTTTAGGCTGGTTAGTTTTAAAACTACAGATGAGATTCAGGCTCCAAGGAGTGGAATTTGTTTGCCCCTTTGTTGGGAAACATTTACATTTCTAAGGGAAACCTCTATCTGTGAAGATGCCTCCCTCTCTGTGCCAGGAAGGGGGGGGATGGTCTTATCTCTAGAGGCTCTTGGTCAATGCCAGAGGCAAGAACTTAAATTGGTTACTGTCTGGCAACCTCATGTAACTGACCCTCCCCCCCACAAATCCTCCTTTGTCTTTAGCCGAGGATAAAATTCAAGCGGTGACTTCTGCCATTTACTCAATCCGGTTTGATTCTTATCTACCATTTTAACTTTTTTACATATTCTTTGTCTTGTAAAGAGATAACTCACATACCTATGCCTTAAATTTAGCTCTAACCCTCAACTCGGGGCAGCAACAGGAGCTCTGACTGCCCGTGGGTCCTGTCCCCACGCACCAGCTCTGCCTGCCCATGGGTCCTGTCCCCATGCTATTCCACACTATTCTCTAAATAAAAGAGCACTACTGCCAGATCTTGAGAGTCTAAGAAATCTTTCTTTCGACTCCTCGGCTCACCGACCCCGCATCATTATTCTATGGATAAATAAACTTTTAAAAATATTAGGTGGTCAACTGAAAAAATTCATGGAGGATACATAGTTTCTCAAATTTCTTTTAAGGGTACACAAGCAAAAACATTTGGAGACAACTGATCTAGACAGATAAATATGGAAGACTATTTAAGTCAATCATGCAAGTCCTTTACAGGAGCTGGCCATCTATTTTTAACTGTCCTATTGGCAGATTTCAGCAGACAGCTGTATCAAGGGGATGGAGGCTGCCTGAGAGTGCGGAAGAACACTGTTGGCCCGCTTATTCTCAGTTGTGAAAACTTCTTTTCAAACTCTAATATTTAAACAATGTATTTGAGATGAACGTGTTAGTCTGGGGTGGAAATAGCTCCCATTAGTGCTATAGAACAGAGCAGGGGGATCTACAGGACTATCTTGGCAGCAGTTCTGGTTCATTTCCCTCAAGGCCCCCCTTTTGTTTGTCCTGGCATGCTTGTGAACTTCAGTACTTAGGAACAAGTGGGAGTGAGGGTGGGATTGATCCAGGCCATCTTGATGCTGTCCTGTTGACAAGTCCTTGCTGGAGGTGCCTGTCCTCAGTTCAGAATTTTCCCCGATGTGACTGGGGCTAAGTCGCTGCTCCAGGGCTTCCCCGGGGCTGGAACACCAGCAGTAGCTGATTTTTGAGGATAGGCAACCTCACGTCCCTTGTGTTATTCTTGGAGAAAAAGGGTCTATTCAAACTGATCATAACTCCAGAGTGATTGCTCTTTTTAGTTCTTCTCCCAACCACTTTCCTGGGGTTTGAATCTATCAGATCTATCCAGGAGAGCAGGTTCAGTTTAGATTTTGGAGTCTGCCACTTCATGGACTTTCTCTCGGAGTAAGCCTGGGCCCCTAATATCAGACTTCAGTAACTAATCTTTGAAATACATGCAGTGACCTCCCCTGCGTGCATATTTGCCCCAAGTTGGGCTGGATTAGGGCAGATCCCATCATACACTGCCTCATGGACTCAAAAATCACTGTGTTTCCTCCAGTGGCTCAGTTCTGGGGCTCAGTGCTGGATATTGATCCTCCCCTTATGCTTTCGTGATAACCTTAGTTCATAAAACTCACTGAGTTTCTGTGTGACTAGCCTGAATCTGTACAATCCAGGCTCCCTGACTCCAAATCTCAGAGAAAAGGCAGTGGGATATTGTTTTCATCCCTTGCAGAGGGTCTCAAGTTTCCTTAAGCAAAATTTCCCTCCCTATGGCTGTACTAAATAAGAGGAGAGGCTCACTTTGCTAAGAGGATAATGAATTCCCATGTACCAGAGCTGAGGGTATATTGGCCTCATAGATACATAACTAAAGGGGCTGTTCAACTGACTTCGCAGAGCCAAAAAGACCCCACAAAAACACCAAAAAAACATTCCAAGATTATCTTCTATTTCCTCTTGTTCTGTGAGCATAGGGCAGCCAAAATAATAGTGCTAGTCATGATAAAACTAAGCTATGGCAGGGCACTCCCTTATCCAGATGAAACCAGCACCCCTCTGAAGTTGGAGTGGAAGGCTTGAGTTTACCTGTTTGGTCTCTTTCTTTTCTCAATCCAGCCCACCGCCGGGTCATATCCAACAGATGGCAAATTTCTTTTTGAAAATCTTGTAGAGTCAGTTTCAAACATCTAATGTATTTCTCCCCCAAAATACACTGCATCATATTCAGCAAATTTATCCTTAAATAATCCCAGGGCCTCCTCTGTCACCATTTTGTTCCCAGAGAACTCCCTCCTGGAACTTTCTTTCCTCTGCTCCGCTCGGGGCTGATCACTCTCTAGGCTGCCCCACGGTGGCCCTGGGGACTTCACCTGGCTGGTCTCCTGGGTTAAATTCAGGATCCCAGGTGTAACAGGATGTGAAGTGAGATTTTTCCTCATATCCCAGAATTACAGATAGAGCACAGATGTGAAGACCAGAGGCACTTAGTTCTCCATATTCTGAAGAGAGCTACCAGCGAAACCTCACACCTGCCTTCCAGGGCTTGAAGGAAGGCTGGGCAAGTGGAATTTTGTCAGAGAGTTTAATGGAAAAGATTGGTAAGCCTGCTAGAAGGGGGAGAGGGGCATCTTGTTTCTCACGTGGATGCTTGATGAGCTGCAGAACCTGTAGGTCTACCCTGGAACTGTGGTGATGAAAAGTTTTGGGCGTCTGGCTTGTGTCCCCTGGAGATTAGGGCAAACATGAATATAGAGACTGGTGCCTATTTCTAGTCTAGAAATTTCTGAGAGAGTCCCTCTGCATTAGGCCAGGCTTATGGGGCTTGAAAAGACTCTGGCACAGTATACCTAAAGGAAGAAGGAGACAATTCCTTATCATATCCGGTTGAAGAGGACACAGAAGTTGTTGAAGCTCCTCAGGAAGAAGCATGGAAGATGGATGAAGAGCAGGAGCCCAGGACTTTTCTGGTGGCCGCTGAGCCAACCGATGGAGTTCCCAACCAGGAGGAGCTGTTGTGAGCGGAAGACTGCCTTTATCTGAGGTGGTTCTGTTCTGAGAAGCATACCCTGTCTTCTCCCTGGGGACCATTCATTGTGGTGGCCATGTGGTAAGCCAATTTCAATCTGCAGATTAGCACAGTTTGGTTTTGAAAAATTTTCTTTTATTATTGTTTTGAAACTATCCTTCATCTACGTTTTCTCTCTCTCTCTTTCTATTAATCAGATGTTGGGTCTTCTAACCCAATCCTCTAAATCTTTTATTGTTTCTTCCATGTATTCCATCTGATTGCTTATTTTTCATCCTACTCATTGGAACTTTCTTCCTTCTTTCAACTTTATTTTCCACAATTTCTATTTAAATGTTTGCTTTTGGCTCTCATATTTTTTAATTTCAAGAATTCTTTCTGGTCCCTTGCTTATTCCTTATTCATATCAAACATTTTTTTTTAAGTGGATGGAATATCTTCTCTTATCTCTTTGATTTTTTTTAAGTTTCCTGAAATATTTCTGTTTCTTCCAGATTCCTTTTTTTCCTCATGAGACATTGATATGCATGAGTGGGGCTTGTGAATTAATGGCCTCTACATCAGAGTGTCTGGATTCAAGGAGAGGCTATTTAAACCTTCTTGGCCTCTGATCTTCATCTATAAATTGGGTATGATAAAAATTACCTCCCTTACAGACTTGTTATTAGGATTAAATGGAATAATATATTGGCACTTGTTGAGGCAGTCCATAGAGATCTGCCACTTGGGGAATAGAGCAAAGTGGAGAATGGAGCTGAAGGGGCAAGTGGAAAATGTCCAGCCCAGTACTCAATAAATGTTCACTCATTCAATAGTTCAATAAATATTTACTGATTACCTAATATATGCTAAGCCATTATTTTAGGCAAGGAGATATATCTTATGGAGTTTACATTCTAGTGAGTGGCTCTTAAATTCTAATGGGTGAATATAGAAAAGTGATAATAAATATCATAAATAAGTCAATTATATAACGAGTTAAGTAATAAGTGAATAATATAAAGGGCATTGAGGGTGCCAATGGATAGTAAGGGTGGCTTGCAACTTAAATGGGAAAGTTGGGTAGGCCTGTTGAGAAGGTGACATTACAGCAAAGACTTGACAGAGGTACAACAGTGACCTATGTTTACATCTTGGGGAGGAGTGTACCAGGAAATGGAATTGGTCAGTACAAAGCCCTAAGGCAGGACCATGCCAGAGGAGTTTGAGGAGCCAATGTGTCTGGAGCAGAACAGGAGAGAAAGTCAGAGAGGGAACAAGAGGCTTGATTGTGTAGAGTTTTGTAGACAATTGGAAGGACTTAGCTTTTACTCTGAGTGAAACAGGGCACCACTGGGGGCTTTGGAACAGAGGAGTGACCTGATCTGACTTGCATTTTAACATTGTCATTGTGGCTACTTTGTTGACAGTAGTCCTAGGGGGGCAAAGGTATAAGAGACTAGTTAGGGCCCTGTCACAAGAATCCAGCTGAGATGGTAACAGTGGAGGTGGTAAGAAGGGGTCAAGTTCTGGTTATATTTTGTAAGGAGAGCCAATAATGGATTGGATGTGAGAAAGAGAGAGGAGTCAATCCTGACTTCAAATTTTTAGACTGAGAAATTGACACTATGGAGTTGCCATTAAAAGAGGTGAGGAAAATTATAGATGGAGTAAGTTTGGAGAGGAAGATCAGGAGTTTAGTTTTGGACATATGAAATTTGAGATATTTATTAGAAATCTAAGTGGGGATATCAAAAGGCAGTTGGATGTAGGAATCTGGTGTTCAGTGAGGCAATCTGAGGCACTAATATGAACTTGGGAGTCCTGATATTATAAATGGGATTAAAACCCATGAGACTGGGTGATAGCCCCACTATAATGCATATAGAAAAGAGAAAAGGGGCCAACCCGGTGGCATAGTGGTTAAGTTTGCGTGCTCCACTTCAGAGACCTGGGGTTCGTGGGTTCAGATCCTGGACATGGACCTACACTCTGCTCATCAAGCCATGCTGTGGCAGCATCCCACATGCAAAAAATAGAGGAAGATTGGCACAGATGTTAGTTCGGGGGACAATCTTCCTCAAGCAAATAGAGGAAGATTGGCAACAGATGTTGGTTGAGGGTCACTGTTCCTTGCCAAAAAAAAAAAAGAGAGAGAAGAGTTTCAAAATGTCAGCCCTGAGGCATGCCAACATTAAGGGGTTGGGGGAAAAAAACGAAAGAAAAGGAAACTGAGATGAAGCAATCAGTTTGGAGTTTGGAGGAAAAACAAGAGAGCGTGGTATGCTGGATGACAATTGAAGGAAGGATTTCCAGGGGGAAGAGAGCTATCAGTGAGGGAATTGCTGCTGATATGCCCTGTAAGAGGAGGACTAAGAATTGAGGTTTAGTGGTGACCTAGTGAGAGCAGATCTGGAGGACTGGTGGGGCTGAAACCCTGTGAGGTGGAGAAAGAGAGGAACTGAGACTGCTAGTAAGACAACTCTTTCAAGGAGTTTGCCCTAAATGGGAACAGAGAAATGATGTGGTAGCTAGAGGAGGAATGTGGGGTTACGACTCTCATTTTTATTTTTAATATGTGAGAAAAAAACAGCACTTTTATTTTTCAGCATAAACAGCATGTCTATTTACTATCAGTAGGACTTGAGATAAAGGTAAAAATGGATGGTGTAGGAGAGAAAAGGGGAATGTATCAGTCTGGGACCTGGCAAGAAGCACATGGTACACACAAATGGAGTAATTTGAAGAGAATTTTAAACAGGATTATTTATTATACAAAATTATGGTCAGGATATAAGGAAAACATAGGGATACTGCAATACCTTGGATGAGTTATGGTTTGGCATCAATACCATCTTTTGACATGAAGAGGCAAGGGGAGGGGAAAGGGTACCAGAACCTAGAGAATGAGACCTGTGTGCAGAGAGCTATTTGTCCCATTGAGCCAGCCCATGGGGAGGGAGCTGGAACAATAAATGTCTTACCTTCACTTTCCTCTTTCCTACCATCCCTGGTCCTTTCCTGGGACCACCATCCTTCTCATTAGCCAAAATAATCTGGAAGCCAGAGGACAGGGGAACCTGTTGATTCAGGTCAGACTTCCTGGCATAGAGCAGGGTAGGGGAAGGTGGAAAATGGATCTGGAGAGGCAAATGGGAAAAATTCTGCACAGGGAGAATTGGTTGACTGACGACCTTGGGTGAGTGAGAGAAAAAGAACCTGGTGGACGGTGGAAGAATTAGCCACAGATAGGAACACCTCTAGTTCGTGCTCAGGACAGGAGAGAAGGCAGAGTGACAGGGCGCAAATGCTGGTCAGGTAGGATGATGTGATTCAGGTAGGAGGTTAGGGATGCTTTTCTCTTCTGATTCCTTCAAGTTTCTCAGGGAGGTAAGGAGCAAGGTCATCAGATTGAGCACGAGATGTTTGTATGTGTGGTATTAAGGAAGCTGGGGTATGCTTATAATTGTGCATTGTTTGCTAGTTGGGGACTGCAACTATACTTTTGTACTTCTGTCATTTATCTTTACTGCCCCGTGTCCTCATAAACATATTCTCTTTTTTAGTCAGGTCTGTCTCCTCATCACTCCAGTGCCCTCCAAGCTTACGTATTCACATTCTTTCATCTGAAATAAAGTACCCATCCCTTTGTTTGTCAGTTTTCAACGTCTAATGCCAAGCATACTTCCTTCATGAAACCCTCATTAACTACTCCATCCCGCACTATCGTTTCTCTTCAATTCACCCTACTTTAACTTGCAGTGAATACCACACAATTCTGGCTTTGTTTTCTAATTGTTTCCTGTTATTCTTGGTCTCTGAACTTGGTCGTAAGATCATCCATAGCAAGAACAATTTCTTTTTTGTCATCCTCCCACAGTGATGAGTGCAGACTTGTAATAAGTGCTCATTGAATAGTTATTACATCCAGTATCCATTCAGAGCCTGCAGTGAATCTGGGGTAACCATGCTGGCAGTGATTTTAATATAACTTTTTTTTTTTTTTTTTAAGGAAGATTAGTCCTGAGCTAATATCCGCTGCCAATCCTCCTCTTTTTGCTGAGGAAGATCGGCCCTGAGCTGACATCTGTGTCCATCTTCCTCTATTTTATATGTGGGACACCTGCCTCAGCATGGCTTGATAAGTGTTGTGTAGATCTGAACCTGGGATCTGCCAAACCTGCGAATCCTGGGCTGTTGAATTGGAACATGCGAACTTAACCTCTACGTCACCAGGCTGGCCCCTGATATTCCTTTTTTAGCTACATAATCCAAAGGAAATTGTGAACAACACTTGGAAGGGAAAAAAAAAAAATGTCTTTTCCAATGGCTGTGATAGCTGAATTATAATTATAGCTAAATATGAACCAGATGCATTTACTTGACACATTACAGTTATTGCAGGAAAATATTCTGAGTTTGTTAGCCTTTTGTAAACCAGAGATTCTCAATTCTGGTTGTATTGGTTTTGTATCTGGATGTACCTGAAGCTATTAGAAATTGATCATCTGAGAGCCAAACAAACAGCAAGCTTGAGAGACATTTGACTGAATATGGATTCTTTCTGCTTCCCTCCTCCTTGCTAACTCTAATGTAACTAGTCACCAAATTCTGCTGGTTCTAGATCTGAAATGACTCTCAATTGTCTGGGCATCTCAAATTTAACTTGCCCCAAACCAAATCTTTATATTCTCCCTAACATGCTACACTCTTTCCTCATCCACCTAAACCTTGAAATAATTCTGGATTCTATTTTTCCCATCTCCACACTGAATCCATCCAATTCTGTCAGCTCTACCTTCAGAAGATATTGTAATTCAGACCTCATCACATGTCCTGCTGTTTCCTACTCCAGGCCTCTAGATAAATATGAATCATGGATATCATCAACATTATATGTAACATTTAGAATATGTCTTAGAGTGATCACTTAAAACCATGAATTGTGTTTTTTCCTTTGCTCACAAACGTCCCCTGACTTTCCATCACACCTAGAGTAAAATCCACAGCCCTTACTGTGGCTTAGAAGACTCTATAAATCTGGGCCTACTTCTCCCTCTGACTTCATGGCCCCCCACACTTTCCCCTTGTCATTGCCTTCCAACCACACTGCCCATCGTGCCATTCCTTGAAAACCACAAGCATGCTCTTGCTGCTTTCTCATCTTGGAATAATCTTCTTCCCATATTTCTGCATGGCTTACCTTCTCAGTTAACTCAGATCTTTGCTCAAATTAGTAACTCCTAAATGATTGCATGTTACTGGGACTTGGATGGGAATATAGCTGGGAGAGGATAATGTTAGATTTTATCATCCCTCCAAGGCAAGCTATTTAACCACTGTCCTTTCTATAAAACCAAACACGACTGTTCAGGTTTGATAAGGCACTTGCAACTTTCTACCTTTTTGGCCCATCTGTTAACAGAAGGGAATGTTCTGTTACCTAGAAAAAGAACCTAAAGATATGAGGCATGTTCACTTCTGCAAAGCAAGCCACCCTTGTAGAATATCCCAAGATTAAAGAAATCCCAACATTGCTGGGTATCAGCCTCTCTGGGTGTGGATTATTAAGAAGATATAGGATAATCAGAAAGAATCTTATTAAGATTTCTGAGTTTATACATAAACTCGGATAATAAAACTTCCCTGATAATAAAACTTCTTTGGAGCATTCTAATCTATAGAGTTACCTCCTGTTTTATTAATGCCAGTTCGACCCACTCTTACTGGGTAATAGAACTATGAATTTCTGTTCAGTATGGGTGTGAATACATGCGTATGTGTGTGTAAGCATGTGTATATAACACTAAGCCTTTCTCCTTAGTGTCTCTCATTTGTAGAAATAATATTCCCCCTTTTATTTGATTCTTTTTTCCTCCTGGGACTTCCCCAGTGGCGTAAATTCTGAACCAGATTGGCTTTACACCATCCCAAGTAAGACATTGTTTTGGTTAACGTAGCTCTGAAATCTTTGGCTGTTAGTACTTGAAGGGAGAAGTCTTCATTAGTACCTATTTCAGGGGGCCTCATTCCCCCTCCCTAATCCCCCTACTACTGTCCTAGGAGTTGTGGAGGATTACAGTGAACTGTCTGAGTCCTCACTCTTCAGAAGGAATGCTTTAGGGGTAGTGCTTTGAGGGTGGGTGGGTAGAAAGATACTAGTTACCTCCCTCTCCTTTCAGTGATCACTCAGAAAGGAAAATGTGGGTTTCCACAGAGGAAGATAAATTTACCCTTCTGTGCTTGCAGTTGTGCGCAGTACTTGGAATTTCCTGGCATCTACTGCCACCACGTGGATATTTACAGTTACTGAATTCAAACTTGAGTGTTTTCCTGTTAAGCCTGTTCCTAAGCCAAAACACAAAGAATTGTAAGTTTGTTTTAGTGTCCTTCTGCCTCAGATGGCTCCTAAGTCCCCTCTAGGTTACCTGTGTCCTCAAACTTACAATGAGGTCCCATTATTAAATATGTTGGTCTTCCCTATGCTGCAGTTTGTTAAAGCAGTACAAACGCTGTGCTGCTGGTACTGCAATGACTTAGTTTTTGATACATCAGTTTGAAACAGACAGACTCTAAAATGGTCTCAATTATCTCTGTTTCCTGATATTCATGCCTTGCGTAGCCCCTTAACCTTGAGTGTGGGTGGGACCTGTGACTAGCTTCTAACCAAGAGAATATGGCAGAGGTGGTGGGCTGGCACTTCCCCAATTACGTTACATAATGTCGTAACTTCCAGATTGCTAGCAGACTCTCTTGAATGTCTTCTGGGCTGGCATGCATGAAGCAAGCAGCTATGGGGGTGAGGCATGGTGAAAAGGAACTGAGGGCAGCTACTGTCTATCAGCCGGCAAGAAACAGATGCCCCCCAGGCCAACAGGACATAGATGATTGAATCCTGTTAATAGCTGTGTGAACTTGGGAGCAGATCACTCTCCAGCTGAGCTTTCAGATGAGACGCCAGCCCTGGCAAACACCTTGATTGCAGCTTCACAAGAGACCCTGAAGCAGAGGACCCAATTAAGCTGTGCCCAGATTCTGTGAGAATAAATAAGTGTTGTTTTTAGCCACTAAATCTGTGCTAATTTGCTATGCAGCAATAGATAATTAACACACAGTTCTTTGGTTTTACTTACATCACTCCCCTCTTCACAGGACTGCAATATAAGTCCTAGGAGACTGTTCTTGGAAATAAATATAATTGACAAGCACCACTCTGTGCTCAGAATTGTCCCTCTGCTCTTGCCGAGTTCTGTCACTGAATCAGCTTGTTGTGTCTGATTCCTTTAGAATAAGTTCTCTCTCAGGAGGTACCTCAGCTCCTCATACAAGGAGAGCTCTGTGGGGCCTGCCCATGTAGTTTCCCAAATAAGCTTAGACAAGCTTAAATCCATTAAATCCAGCAGTGGGCACAACTTAGCCTACAGCTGAGACCTCACACCTTGTCAGATAATTTATTAACTTCCAGATGTATTACATTATTGCAGCTATGGTTATCATGACTGATATTAAACTTTTTTCATAGTTAAAAAAATGCTTCATGTTCCATGAAACACTTAACTAAGAGTATCAAAGCAGTGCTAAAAGGCAAGAGTGGGGACAAGGAGTGACTCCCCTCATCACAGACCATCCACTTTATCCTAAAATACAAGCAGGAATATTGTATAACTACACTAAATTTGATATATGTTATTGGAAAGCCAGTTGTGCTATGTCAATGGCATGCTTCTGATAAACCAGTCTGATGAAAGGAAGTTAACCTATAGTAATAAAGGAAGTTAGTCTGATAAAGGAAGTTAGCCTATAGTAATAAGTTATTTGTGAATCTAACTTGCTCCTAATGATTGGCATTTTTTTTTTTTTTAATGATGAGCATTTGCTTTTCTCATAAAACATCTTTTAGGTTATCCATTCTAGAGTTTTGTAGGGGGTTGTCATCAAGCTCTGCAGTTTTTAGAATTTAATTTACACCTCTTTTTGAAAACCAGAACAGTATTTATTCAGCTCTGTTACAGAGGCTTAAATACATTTAAACTTGAAAAGTGCTGAGATATTAACTTTTTGGCATAATTGAAGCAAGCTTGGCTCTGAAGCATGCTCAATTTTGACCAAAAAGGCAGTGGAGAAAGGGAGGATGGTATTTTCATGCAGTTCTGTGCAGGCTTGATCAGTCTATAGAACTGATCTGATGAGTACGTTGCTGTTCAACGTATGGTACACTCCAATATCCAACCCTAGACTAGACTATTCATGAACATGAACTTGCCTATGCTGCATCTTCTGATATTTTAGTCTTCATTCCCCACCCCTCATCACCACTCCTGGTTTTGACATCTCAACCCAAAACAATCTCTGTTGGCTAAAGAAGTGTAAAAAACTTAGGCCAGAGGCAATATTTGAATACAGATGAGGTGCCATGGGGATTCCAAAAAATCGTTTTGGTTGAGAACCCCAACCAATGACTGAAGGTGTGAGAAATAAGCTCCAGTATTCCAGAGGAACTTAGGACAAATTACAAAAAGGATCGTGGTAGGTTTGCAATGTTTCTGTAGAGTGTTTCCGTAGTAGAGATGGAGACACAGGCCATGGCCCGATGCACAAACTGGGCCGAGAAAACAGGGTCAGAGGTGGGTGTTGGTGAATTATTTATGGAAACACATATGCCTAGGGCACATTGGATATGAAAACTGGACCCAGACCTTACCCACTAGTGAGGCTGAGCTCCCAAGATATTCCTGCTGTCTTTTATTAGCCTCTTAGTAAGGTGGAACTTGGGTAAATCCTTAAAGCACTAAGACAGAAGTATGAAGCCAAAACTGGGGAGGAGCGGCAAAGGCTGACCTACCAGAAGATCCAGCATTTGCAAACTTATGTTCAGGAGAAGTTGGGTTTAAGGTTGGAAATTGAAGGAAGTCGACAGATTAATTAATTATTAATTAGTCAATTAATTCAAGAACCTTTTTTTGTTTGCTAAGCAGAGGGGTTATAAGGTCTAGTAAGATACAGATCTGGCCCACAATGATCTTATAGTCTCATGCGGAAAGTAGATAAGCCTAATAGGTCAACTGCGGGGTTGATAATGGAGCTGTGTTTTGAAGGACAGGAAGGGGGTGGTTAGATGAAAATGAGGAAGGAACACAGAGGAAGCATTCTGTGGGACAGTCTGAAGACATGAAGCCACCTAAACATCTAGGACACTGCAAAGAGTTCTCAATGGTGAAAACAAAGAATGTGTGCATGTAAGTGGCAGATGATGCTCGAGAGGTAAGCAGGAATCATATTCTAATGGGCTTTGAGTGGTATGCTGTGGAGTTGGACTTGATTGTAAAAACAGAAGATTTTAAATATGAAAAATATTTTAAACAGGAAAATATTTTAATCAGGGAAATAATGTGATGATTTGTACTTTAGAAAGATACATCCAGGGGCTGGCCCCGTGGCCGAGTGGTTAAGTTCATGTGCTCTGCTTCAGTGGCCCAGGGTTTGACTGGTTCAGATCCAGGGCACAGACTGGCTCCGCTCATCAGGCCACGCTGAGGTGGCATCCCGCATGCCACAACTAGAAGGACCTGCAACTAAAATATACAACTGTGTCCCGAGGAGTTTTGGGGAGAAAGAGGAAAAATAAAATCTTAAAAAAAAAAAAAGAAAGATACATCCAAACCAGTGTCGTGGCTGGATTAGAGGGGTGTAAGACTGGCGGCAGGGAGACCAGATAAGAGGCGAGAAGAAATGAGGGCCTGAACTAAGAGAGTGGCAGTGGGGTTAGAAAAACATGGAAGATTATGAAGAATATTATGCAGGTAGGATAATATCGATTTGATGATTGATAAAATGTGGAGGATAAGTGAAAGGAGAAGGCTATGATGAGCACCAAGTTTCTACCTTGGAGAATGGGTGGTTGGGGAAACAGATTTGAGAATGGAAGTCTGAGGAACACTAATGTTGAAGCCTTAAGCTTTAAGGGGTTGATCAGAACTGCATGTAGGAGGCTGAGTACAGCATGTCAGAGCCATCAGAGGAAAACTGGGAGAAGGTGGAGTCACAGAAGCTAAGAAAGTAAGTATCAAGAAACGTGGAGTGACCAACAGGAACTAATACCACAAAGAAATCAAGTAGATGAGAGAAAATTATCTTTTGAGGTGGAGAAGACTTATATTTTAATTGAGGTGCACATGTGTGTGTATGTGTGTGTGTAAGGGAGACAACCAATGAACAGACAAACAAGAAAAAATACCAAATAAGTTCACATAGTGGTAATTCTCATGAACAGGTCATTCATTCCACACACCTTTTGAGGCCTTGCCCTCTAACCCTAAGGACATATTTTCACCAGGCTTGTTAAGGCACCTCTGTTTGAGTCTGGCATTTGATACCTGCTCTGTTGAGACTGATTATAAACTTGGGAGAACCAAGGCTTCAGGTGAAGGGCTTCAGTGGCTGGAAGTCAGTGGGGCCCAGAATGCAGAGGCTACCTTTCTGCATCTCTCCCGTTCCTTGTATTCTCCCCTGATCATGTTTGTTTTAGTCTTTCTGCTTTCAAGATTATTCTCCTTGACAGAGAAGTAAAATAGGATCGGATAGTTCTATTTTCCACTGCCATCTTTTAATTTGCCATTAGCCTCTTTCAGTCAGATTATATCTTCCTCATTTTTGTTCTTTAAGGCTTTCTTAACAGTCAGGCCCTTATTAATCTTCTTAGTATATTAAAATACTTCTGTTCATTCTGGACTTTAGTCTCTCTGTCATAAATCTTTTGCTTTGGTGCCATTCCTTTGTAGTCATCTGTTTCAAATTTGATCTCATTGGAGAGCTCCCTCAGTAGTCAAATTACGTTGTTTGAATGCAGTATTAGCTGGGGGGCAGACAAGCCTGCTGCACCATAAAACCCAAAATATGAGAGAGAATTCTATTTCTCTTCACACAATAGTAGGCAAGCCAATCAAGGCCTGTTGTTGGTTTTACTCCCCAAGATCATCCAGTGGCCCAGTTTCTTCTGTCACCTCCATTCACATTCCACTGGAGAGAATTTAGTCATGTCATCTAGATGCAAGGTGATGAGGATTTTTAGGCTGCTTAATTTTAAAATGGCTTATGATGAGGATTTTTAGGCTGGTTAGTTTTAAAACTACAGATGAGATTCAGGCTCCAAGGAATGGAATTTGTTTGCCCCTTTGTTGGGAAACATTTACATTTCTAAGGGAAACCTCTATCTGTGAAGATGCCTCCCTCTCTGTGCCAGGAAGGGGGGGGATGGTCTTATCTCTAGAGGCTCTTGGTCAATGCCAGAGGCAAGAACTTAAGTTGGTTGCTGTCTGGCAATCTCATTTAACTGGTTTAGGGTGGTGGCGTCTAACCTTTCTAACCTTTACTTAATCCGATTTGATTCTTGTCTAAAAGTCATGGGATCACCCAATGACCAGACCCCACCCGCACTGATACCATTTTAACTTTTTTTTCATGTTCTTTCCTTTGTCTTGTAAAGAGATGAATCATATACCTATGCCTTATAAAATTAGCCCTAACCCTCAACTCGGGGCAGCAGCAGGAGCTCTGACTGCCCGTGGGTCCTGTCCCCATGCCAGCGGGGGCAGCAGCAGCAGCTCTGCCTGCCCATGGGCTCTGTCCCCATGCCAGCGGGGGCAGCAGAAGCGGCAGCAGCAGGAGCTCTGACTGCCCATGGGTCCTGTCCCCATGCTATTCCACACTATTTTCTAAATAAAAGAGCACTACTGCCAGATCTTGAGAGTCTAAGAAATCTTTCTTTCGACTCCTCGGCTCACCGACCCCGCATCACAAGGGATGATGGTAAGTGCGTTTTTAAAAAAATTTGAGTTCATTATAGTTTACATCATTGTGAAATTTCATTTGTACATTATTTCTTGACTGTCACCACATAGGTGCTCCCCTTCACCCCTGTGCCCACCCCTCAACCCCCTTCCCCTGGTAACCACTGAACTGTTTTCTTTGTCCATGTGCTTGTTCATATTCCACATATGAGTGAAATCATCTAGTGTTTGTCTTTCTCAGTCTGACTTATTTCACTAGTCACAATTCCCTCCAAGTCTTTCCATGTTGTTGTAAATGGGATGAATTTGGTTTTATTTCTGGCTGAGTAGTATTCCATTGTATATATATCTATATATATATGCCACATCTTCTTTATCCAATCATCAGTTGATGGGCACTTGGGTTGTTTCCATGTCTTGACTATTGTGAATAGTGCAGCAATGAACATAAGGGTCCATATATTACTTTGGATTGTTGATTTCTAGTTGTTTGGGTAGATACTCAGTAGTGGGCTAGCTGGGTCATATGGCAGTTCCATTTTTAGTTTTTTGAGGAATCTCCATACTGTTTTCCATAGTGGCCGTACTAGTTTGCATTCCCACCAGTGGTGTATGAGTGTTCCTGGGATGTGTATTTTTTTGATGAGTGGTCATGTGTCCTGCTGAAAACGGGAAAAGGACCTATTACTGAAAGGAAGACGGGAAGAATGAGCACTGAGGAAAAATCAGTGATGATGTGCCACAAATGCTTCCTCCTCTTCTTCACTGAGATACATTTGACTATGTCATCAGAATTTGGCATTTGGGAGCCTCTCAACTTCTATTTGTAAATCACCTACTATGTGCCAGGCACCATGGTTGAAACTGAGGCTGCAACAATGAACGCAATAATAAAACACTAAGAGAAGAAGCTGTAGCTCCTGTACCCCAAGGCAGCTCCGAGTCCTGGTGGCCTCCTGCCACTCTACCCATCCATCTGAGGGTCCGGCTGATGGCCTTCAGCTCCCAGCATTGGAAGAGTAGAAATTCTTGGTCCACGTTGGCAATGGCAGCAGCTCTTTTAAGCCTGGCTGTCTCCAGGACACTGCTGCACCTTGGGGCTTACTCATTCCCTGTTTACATTCTTCAACCTGGCCTAGTGGCTCCACTTAAAATTTCTCTAGTCTACTTTGCGCCTTCAGTGATACTCAAAGTTCAGCTGAAGCTACATGTTTAGATCTATTGATTAGCTGTTTGATGTTTGGGAGCAGGATGGCTAGGCTGATTCTCCAACAGGTCACCCACTCTAAATCAAAACTGGTTTGATGATAAGTCCTGTCCTCTCACACAGAGGTATAAGATAATAGAAAATATGTATATTGGTCTCTGCCCCCAGTTCCTGATACAGAGCTCCTAAAACCTTTGTAATTTCCTAAGTGATAAGAGTACTAGGAGCATCTTATGTCCTAATATTTGATCTTTGACCCTGGTTCCTGTCACTGAGCCCGTAAATCTCTTGGAATTTCCTGGGTGATAGGAGTATCTTTTGTTCTAACAAGGTGGCTCTTGGTGGACTCTTGGATAGGGGCTTGTTTATCAGAAAAGCAAGCCATGATTAGAAGCTTGGAACTTTCAGTTCCACCCCTCATTGCCTGGAGAGGGGTTGGAAATTGAATTAATGATGCATCACGCCTACGGGATGAAACCTCCATAAACATCCCCTGAGGGTGGGGTTTGGGGAGCTTCTGTGTTGATGAACATGTGGAAGTGCTGGGAGAGTAGTGGGTTCAGAGACCATGGAAGCTCTGCATCCTTTCCCACATAACCTTGGCCCTATTCATCTCCTCTATCTGGCTGTTCCTCAGTTATATCCTTTTATAACAAACTGGTAATCTAATAGGTAAACTGTTTTCATTAGTTCTGTGAGCCATTCTAGCAAATTAATTGAACTTGAAGAGGGGGTTGTGGGAACCTCTGTTTTATAGCCAGTTGGTCAGAAGCACAGGTAACAATTTGGACTTGTGATTGGCATCTAAAATGTGCGGGGGTAATGGGAGCAGTCTTGTAGGACTGAACCCTAATTTCTGGGATCTGGCCCTATGTCTCGGTAGATAGTGTCAAAATTGAGTTAAATGATAGGACCCCCAGCTGGTGTCACAGAGAATTGCTTGGTGTGGGGGAACCTCCCACACATCTGGTGTCAGAAGTGTTGTGAGTGTGGTAGTAGTGTGAGAGTAAAGGAGAGACACTCAGGAGGAAAAGCAGAGTTTTCCTTACAGAGGCCTTGTTAAACTTTCCATTGCCACATTCTTAAGTTGAGAAAGGCAGCTAAATCACCTGCCATTTGAGTAAACCTACAATAAGAACAAGAAGAATTAAAATAATATTAAAAAACCTTACTCCTGAGGAAACAGATAATTCAGAGAACAGAAACTATGTAAAAACAAAATAAAACCCTTCAAAACTCAGAAAAATTTAGGAAACTACTGAATCTATAAAACAAAAATAATAAGAACTCTGAGTACACAATGTATTTTAAAAAAAGGAAAACAATTAAAGTCTTCAGAAAAAAACTGTACAAGAAACTCACAGTCTAAATGAATCTAATCTAAAACAGGAAATCCATAGAATTAAGGAAAAATGGAATGGAATCTACTCAACAGATGCAATGAATAAGAAACTGGATAATATTAAAGATGCTGGGTGGAATGCATATATTTTTTCATCCTACAAGCAAATAAAAGATTATATGAAATGGCGAGGCAAAATAAACAAACACTAACAAACAATTTTCAGTATAGAAAAGGCATGTTCTAAATATAAGGCAACTCAAATATGACCTGATTTTGAGCAATTTGTGGCAACGTAAGAAAAGAGAGTCCATTTTGCGCATTGTCATGTTGAGTGGCACTTGGATCAAGACTTTGGAGACATAGATTAGGAATTCCACCTTGACTCTTCAGTGAAAAATATTAAAAAGACTAATAATCAAAAATAAATGCTCTTTATAGTTTTTAACTTGGAAATCAACTTGCAGGCAAAACACGGAAGACCTAATTATGGTTACAGAATAGAACATAAATGTTATCCACTTTGACCACGTGGAAGTTATTGACAGAAGACGGGAGGGGATGAGGAAGGGAAAATAAATGGAATGTTAGAGGTCCTATTCTCATCTTATGTAGGAGAAATTCAAAGGATACTATCTATATTTGAGACAATTAGATAGGAGTTTGGGTATTATATGAAGTCACAAAAGTAACCAGTAGAGGAGCTAAAAATAGTGATATGACTGTATAGAGGGGAGAGGTGATCAGGGGAGAGGTGAACAGGGGAAAGTAGCAGAAAATTCATAAAAAATACCTCAAGGTTTTATATCAAGAAATAGTAGGAAAAGTATATTATTAAGAGAAATGGAAGCAACCAGCAGAAGAACCAAAGCAGACACATGTACGTAAGAGGTTTCGCCTCTGTATTCGGGAACTGATGGGAGAGGACAGTGAGCACAGAATGATTGCTTTTCATTATACAATTTTTGATTAAAAAAATTTTAAAAACTACATCGGAATTTTAACAAACAACTTGCTGCAGTTAGAAGAGTTGCCCTCCGCCACTCTGCCTCTCTCTCAAGGGGCAAAGAGGTTTTCCTGGGGTTGGTGGTACAGGCAGGTAAGCTCGGAGTTAAAACTATACCCCTTGCTTCCTTTATTTCTGCAATACTGAATTAATATCTTTAATTATTACCAAATGATGTCACAAAATACACTTTTCTTAACTATTTAAATCCTCACGTATTACTGGTTGGAATGAAAAAATGGTACAGTCACTTTGGAAAACAATTTGGAAGCTTCTTATAAGGTTAAACATACACTTAACCATAGGATCTATCGATCCCATTCCTAGGTATTTGCTCAAGAGAAATGAAAACAAAAAAACATAATTATTTGTGGTGATAGATGTTAACGAGACTTGTGGTGATCATTTTGCAGTATATCCATATATAGAATCATTATCTTGTACACCTGAAACTAATATAATGTTATATGTCAATTATATCTTAATTAAAAAAAAGAGAAATGAAAACATTTGTGTATATAAAACTAGTATGCAAATTTTTATAGTGGCTTTATTTACAATTGCCCCAAACTGGAAACAATCCTAGTGTCCTTCAGTTGGTGAATGGATAAAAAACTGAAAGACAAATGTACAGCGGAATATTACTCAGCAGTAACAAGGAATGAACTTCTGATACATGCAACACGGGTGAATCTCAAATGCATTATGCTAAGTGAAAGAAGCTAGATGCAAAAGTCCACATAAGCTATGATTCCATTCCTATAATATTCTGGAAAAGGCAAATCTATAAGAAGAGAAAACAGATTGGTGTGTTATGAGTTGAACTGTATTGCCTCAAAATTCATATCTTGAAGTTGTAACTCCTAGTACCTCATAATGTGACCTTATTTGGACAGGGTCTTTACAGAGCTAATCAAGTTAAAATGAAGTCTTTAGGGTGTCCTTATAAAAAGGGAAAATCTGGACACAGAGATATGCATAGAGGGAAGATGATGCAAAGAGACACAGGAAGAGGATGGCCATCTACAAGCCAAGGAGGGAGGTGTGGAGCGATCCTTCCCTCACAGCCCTCAGAGGGAACCAACCCAGCCAACACCTTGGTTTCAGATCTCTAGCCTCTAGAACCGTGAGACAATAAATTTCTGTCATTTAAGTCACCCAGTTTGTGGTACTTTGTTATGGCAGTCCTAGCAGACTAATATCAGTGGTTTCTAGGGGTGGGGATGAGGCAAGGGTTGACTACAAAGGGTCACAAAGAAACTTTTTGAGGTGATGGGTATGTTCTCTGTCTTGATTGTGGTGATTACGTGACTGCATGTGTTTATCAGAATTCACAGAATTCTACACTAAATAGGGAAAATTTCCCTCTTTGTAGAGTCATACCTCTATAAATGTGACTTGAAAAAATTAACAGAAAAACTAGATCACAAAGACAAAAATTACTTTAAAAAATTAAGTATAGGAAAAGCGACCCAAGATGTATATATATACAAGGATCTTTATATTAACATAGCTCATAATAGCAAAACAGCAGAAATAAACACAATGTCCCAAAATAAGAGATTATTTGAACAAATAATAGTTAAAAACAAACCAAAAGGCAAAATTCTTTCCCTGATGGACCTTTCATTCTAGCAGGTGAGATAGCCAAAACATAAATAAAAAAATAAATATATAAAAATAATTTCAGGTAGTGATAAGCTCCGTAAAGAAAACACAGCATGGTAAGGGGGTAGAAAATTAGAAGGGATCCTATTTTAGATATATAGTGTGATGCTCAATTTTATCTGTCAACCTCTCTAGGCTGTAATCCCCAGTTAGTCGATCAAACACTAGTCTAGGTGCCGCTGTGAAGATATTTTATACATGTGATTCAAGTCCATAATGAGTTAACTTTCAATTAGGGAGATTTTCTTAGATAACCTGAGTGGGCCTGATTCAATCAGTTGAAAAAGCCTTAAAATCAGAGGCTTCTTTCAAGAGGGGGAAATTCCAGCTGTGGTGAGAGAGAGAAAACTTATCTCTAAGACTATGTTATCTTAGAGTTTTATTAACCAAGGAAGGGGCCAGATTTTGAATTGGACATATTTTTACTTTACTTTTAAAAGAGCTGTTTCAAAAAGTTTGGTGCAGTGGTTCTCAAAATGTAGTCCACAGACCAATAGCATCAGCGTTGCCAGGGATCTTGTTGGAAATGCAATTTTTCAGCCTCACTCCAGTCTTCCTGAGTCAAAAACTCTAGGGGTGGGACCTAGTAATCTGTGTTTTAAGGAATCCAACAGGTGACTCTGATGCACATTATAGTCTGAGAACCACTGGTCTTGAGAAAAGATGGGTATAATTCCACTGCCAATGACTCTAGGACAATAACTCTCAGGTCCATAAGAATCACTCTGTGTTTGCTTAAGAACAGAATTCTAGGCCTCTCCCCACAGAGTCTGATCCCGTAGGTCTAAGGTGGGCTTAGAAATCTCATTTTAATAAGTTAAGTGGGTAATTCTGTTGCAAGTGGCCCACAGGTGAATGAGAAACCATGCTCATAGGTTAATTATTAGTCTCTAGTATATTTAAGCTCCCAGCAACATTTGACATAATTGACCACCTCCACCTTCAGAACCACTTTCTACATTTTTGGATTCACCACTCTCTCAGTTTTCTTCCTACCTCACTGGCCATTCAATCCCAATTTCCTTTACTGAATTTTCTTGTTCTTCCCAACCTCTAAAATTAGTGTGCCCCAAGGCTCACTCTTCAGACCTCTTCTCTTTTCCACCCATGTTCACACCCTAAGCGCTAATGACTCAGATTTATATCTCTAGACACATCTATTAAACAGGTATCTCCACTTGGATATTTTAATGGGATCTAAAATTTAATATGGACAACACTGGACTCCTGCTTTCCACCCTTCAAATCTGTTCCTCCCTTATCTCTACCAATCTTCCCATCCAAATAGATGCCACTACTTCCAATTTCTTGTTGTTTCTCAAGTTTTCTATCTCTGGATTCATCAAACTTTGTTGATCAAGATTGATTCAGATTGATTCAAGAGAAATAGTTCTGATTGTTGCTTCTTGTGTTCCCTGGGAGATAAAGTTAATAGTAATTCAGGTCAAGAATTTATCTACTGCTCTATGTTTGGAGTCTTACTGTCAACATCTTTAAAGAAAATATCCCATTGTAGGCTAGAGAAGAGCAAACTTGGCCCACTAGGGGCAGCAGAGAACAGTGTGTTAGATGTTGAAACCCAGAGAGAGCAGCTGAGAGTGAGTAGTTATCAAAGCAACTCTCCTAAGCACCCAAGTATCTGATGTGATCAGTGCTCAGCTCTTACTGTTGGCTGATGGAGGTAAGACTCTGGAGGAGTGTATCAGATGAATAGTGAAGGGACAGGAGACAAGACTGGGCCAGGAATGAAAAAACCAAGCATGGTAGAAGCCAAACTAGATTTGCCAAGAAATGGGAAAATCAGGTCATTAGGAGTCCATGGTAAAACCAGACAATGTCAACAGCAAGGTTGAATTCTTAGGCTCCCAAGGAAGAATTCTATGTGATGTGACCACTCACTGTGTCATAGTCTTGTGCCACTTTTGTGATTTCTATTAGGAATGTATCATCCGCATCCTCTGTCTGACTGGCTGACCTAGGATTTGACCACAATAACACTCACTTCTCTTTTTGCTTCCTTTTATTCCTCACTCGAGTGCTCTTCATCATGCTTCCAAGTCTAGGGACTGGATGAATAATTGTGGGAAACATGAGGCTCGTAGAGATCAAATGCTATTCTTCTATCACTTTTTATCATATATGCATTGTTTTGGTAAAGGATATTTTCCTGTACATCATTCATTCATTCATTCATTCATTTATTTACGTGACAAGCATAGAAGTGCCTACTATGGTGCTGCCCACTGCTGGCAATGCAAAAGCAAAAGAAAGCATTATAAAAAGCCTTCTAAGTTTTAGGGAATAATAGGAAGAGACAGACATATAAAGCAATAAGCACAATAAAGAGTCACAGATGCATGCCCAGAGTATAGTAGGAAACAAAGGAGGGAATGACTGATTTTACTGGGAAGTTCATGGAAGGCTTCACAGAGGAGGTGACCTTTGAGTTGGATTCTGACTCTTGGGTTCAGCAGCGTTCAATGGGGGGGGGGGGTGACATCATTTCAGGAGGGGGAAGCAATGTGAATAAAGGTAACAATTCATGATAGAGCTTGTGCATTTGGGGAACTGCAAGCAGTTTAGTTGGACTGGTGCTTAGATTGCCCAAGGGTGGAAAGAAGAAGTAGATGGAACAATAGAACAACTAAGGAGTCATAGCAAGAAGACAGATACAAAAGTTGGTCCCAAACTGCAGTGGGGACACTCTTTTCCTCTGAAAACTAGATGTAGCTGTGAACAGCTTTATAAGGGTGGAGGTAGATAGTTGAGAGTGTTGACCCCTGCTAACATCAGTTTTATCTAATTTGCTGAGAGGAGGAGATCTGGTGTGAGTCTGTGAATATGTGTGTGTGCATGTGTGTTGGGGGAGATGGTTAAAGTAGATGGAATAAGGATTCATAAAATCTCAATACTTTCCTCCACTAGGCCATATTTTTCCATCTTTTATCGGTAAGTTTGATTACCCCTGAAATAAGAATCTTTTTATTTTTTGACCTCTTGAAGGATGCTATAGGATTTGACAAGAAGAAGTAAAAAGAGGAAAGGAGTTTAGCCCTAGTGTCAAAAGTGTAAGGGAGATAGAATAAGTGAGTAATACATAGTTGAAAAGAATTGGAAAAAGTGAACCTGAAAGCCTGGCTAACTAGTCCCTATTATGTGAAAGGAAGTGAAGCAGAATAATACAGCATCTTGAAGGCAGGAGCTAGCAGAAACAAGGCAGGAGACAGGTGCAAGTGATCCATACACATCTTGATTGTGTAAGGGGGCACTATATGTAAAATTGCAAGTTAAGGACACATGAATATTGTTGGCTTTGATGCCAAAGCAGCAAGTGGGCTCTTTGGTGGATTGAACCTGTGAAACAACAGATATATAACCCTGTGAATGCCCTGCAATGTCTGAAAGGGTTGCTGGTACCGTTGTTAAAAAGAAAAAAACCTTAATACTAGTTGTTGTTGAGGTATACTTATGTAGTCCAGAGAATGGGGGAGAACGTTGTTTCTTTCTTATCAGGTTTCTTTTCAGTCCATGCAAAGCCAGGCTCAGATGGGCATCTTGGAGTTCTTACTCTCTCTGGTCTCCTTTTCTCATTTTTCATTTCTGCCTCTCTCCATTACCTACTCCATTCCCATCCCCATGAGCCCACCGTGGTTGACACTGCATGGATGACACCATCCTAGTGATGCTCCATAAGATCTAGACTGAGAACACACTTCATGACATTGGGTCCTTCCAATTCTCCTGACCATGGGCTGAGGTCTTTCAGATTATTCCAATATTGCCAATATTTATAGGATCTCATAGAAAAACTTCTTTGCCTTATTATGAGGAAAGATCCTCACCAGGAAAAAGGAGTGAAAGGAGCAGAGTGAGTGAAAGATCAGAAAACCGTATACAACCATATCAATTTCTGGAAAGAGTTTAGTGAAAGTGGGAGACTATTTTGACAATTCACATGGGCTTTTTCACCCCCAGGGAAGGATGGGTGAGGGTTTGTTTATCCTAGGCAAAGAGGATGGCGTTAGTATGGGCTTGGACCTCAGAAAGAGCATGAGATGTGCCATGGATTATAAGTGGTTGAGTGTTGCTAAAGCATAAAGCATGAGGCAAGGACTGGGAAAAGATGAGATTGGAGAGGTGAATGGGGCCAGTCCTCAGAAAACTTTGCCATTTTAATAAATTTTGAATTTGTTCAATAGGCCATTGGGATGGAGAGTATTGAAGATTTTAAGCTGAGGAGTGGCATGGTCTTATTTGAATTTTTAAGTAAGTAGATCTGACAGTCACGTAGAAGATGGATTTGAAGGAAAAAAAACCTAGAGGCAGAAAACTAAATAGGATACCGTTATATTACTTTAGGCAAGAGATGATGAAAATCTATCTAGGAGAGGAAAAATTAGAGAAATAACTAGGAGAAAAATAGGTGTGGAGATATTTTAGCTAGTGGGGCAGTGTAGAGGGAGCAGTCAAGGATGACTCCAAGGTTCCACCAGGCTATTAAGGGAGATGGAGAAATTCTAATATGGGAAATGGTGCAGATGTGGCTATCAGAATTGCGGGGGAAGAGGCAATGGACAGACATGGCAACCATCACAGAGAGACAGCTGCTTCTGTATGCTCTGTAGGGATTAGCAAGGTTTTCCAGAGAATCCATAAACTACTGAATTATCTTCGTTGACCCCTGCCAGCCTTCTCAATGGTACACTGTCTAGACTAGACTCTTACTACCAGCCAGTCAATTAACTTATGCCAAAAATGGCCAAAAAGATTCACTATGTGCAGACTGCCTACAGTTGTTTTTCCCCTCTCCTTTCTTTCATACATCCTGTTTTTGCCTTTGTCCCTTGATATTGTAATGTCTGTCTCCTTCATGTAAGAAATAAATACTGGCCAAAATAACTAAACAAAGGTGGCTAAATACTTGAGTTATTCGTTGACAATGTATTATTGTTTGAAAAGAATTTCATAACAATATGAAGACAATGATATTATTTATGTTATAAAACCAAAGCTATATATTTTTGTAAGTACAAAAAACTGTATGTAAATGCGTGGAAGGAAACACATTGAAATGATAATAATGGTTGCTTTTGGGAAAGAGAATGGAATTGGATGGTATCAAGTAGAATTTTAACTTTATCTTTATTGTTTCAAATTTACATTGAAAATATTTAGATATGATATCTGTCTAATTAAAAATAAAAAATAATTAAAAATTCAGAATGCAAGGAAAAAAGAAAGAAATGCCCCTACCATCTTGGGCCATTTTCTGGGGAATCTGGGCAATTCTAGGGAATGGATGGTGTTCATTCCATTTTACCCCTCTGGAAGGTCCTGATTTGCCTGGGCCAGCCCATTCTCGCATAAAAAGTTACTGAAGGCTTCTGTACTCCATTCTAGAATTTATCTGGATCATTACTTCTAGCCATTCTATTACTCTTCACTTCTGCTTTTCTTGGTTTTCAGTGTTCCTTATTTTGGCCGCATGTTTCAGCTCACATTTTCCAACTAATCTGATTAATGACCAGATTTGGATTTGCTCTCCTTGTTTTGATATTGTTGCTTCAGCAGGGTCTCACATTTAGTATTTGTCTTGAGGTTTCTTGCAACTACAGGCTTTTGGGTAAAGGTTTTTGTCCCTGTAGTCAACTTTAGGGCACTATAGGATAGACAGACTCCTGTTCCCTCTGGTGTGGTTGGAGGGTGGGGATCCCCTTGCTTCACTCATGATCTAAGATTATTTTCCATCCTCAGAACACATCATGTTACCTCACACATTTGTGAAACAAGTGGTGTTTGTACTCCTGTTCTTTCTAAGATGCCCTTCTCCTTTCCGTCTGCTGGGAACACCCATCTTGTGTTTCCTTCTCTGTGAAGACTCATTCAAGCAGTGAGGTGTTGCTTTCTTGGTTTGCATAGCTTTTTATACAATCTCCCACAGCAAGGAGCACATCATTTACACGAATTATTTAATTAGATTTCTCTCCATCCTACTAAACTGGGAGTTCCTGAGGGTTAGGACTTTGTCTTATTTATTGCTTTATTTTTGTTGAATTTAAAATTCTACCACTTTGAAGGTTTACCCAATGGAGGAAAAGAATTCTTTCAAAAATAGTTAGGTGAGCTTCTGGCTTTGATTATGTGTTACCCTGGCTATATAATGTTTTGTGTATAAAAGAAACAAATGACTTTACTCAATCGATAAATCTATTACTTCTTATTCTGACTATGGAGAGTACAGTTTCTCTTCAGTATTAAGACTACTTCATATTTGTGCATATTAAAGGCTCTCACTAACAGAATGGGACCACATTATAATGTATGAATGTACAATGTTAGAATGTAAATAAGTGACATTTTAAAAAGTCCATGAGCTACTAAAGCAAAATTCTGCAGAAAAATTATGCTATTCTTTCATTGTTAAAATTTAGTAAATAAAAAAATAGGTTATGGGGCTGGCCCGGTGGTGCAACGGTTAAGTGAGCACGTTCCGCTTGGGCAGTCCGGGGTTCGCAGGTTCAAATCCCGGGTGCGGACAGGGCACTGTTTGGCAAGCTGTCCTGTGGTAGGCGTCCCACATATAAAATAGAGGAAGATGGGCATGGATGTTAGCTCGGGGCCTGTCCTCCTCAGCAAAAAGAGGAGGATTGGCAGATGTTAGCTCAGGGCTAGTCTTCCTCAAAAAAAAAAAAAAAAAAGGTTATTACTGAATAGATCTAGGTTCTCATTAAATAGATATTGTTTTCTTCCTTTCCTTGATTTTCTTTTTAGTTTCTTCTTTTTATTTGCTTTAATTGATTTAATAACAGGTATGGTAGATATTTAAATGTAGTGTAACCCTAATTGATAGGAAATAGTAGAAACCACTGATTGTAATCAGCAAGACTTGATTTATGTCATGTTTCTAGGTGACCAATGGAGATTTTATTAATGATTTGGTTGAGATGAGACAACCTTTTAATATTTTACTTTGATCCGTGGTTCTATCTCTGTGGCACATAATTACACAGTATTAATATTGTCTTGCACTAAATTAAAATGCTACAAAAGAAAAAACTGTAATTAAAGAGATAAAGAATGTCTGCCATGCTTTCATTGTGGTCATTAATCTGGCCTTAAAATGAACTGAAATTCAAATAGAGTTTGAAGAGGGGTAAAACAAAAGAAGGGGCTGTCTAGGTATCTATCTTTCTACCACTTAAATTAACATAAGACTTTATATCTAACATGTATTTTTTGAGTACCTAGAAAGAGGAATTGAAAGTAATGTCATAATCCTAACCCAGGGATTGCTTACAGGGAGTGTGAGTTTTCATCCATTGGTATTGACTAATTGGTGTAATGTATTGAGAAGGGTCTGAGGCCATATCTGGGTTTAGCAGTAAAGAGTATTACAAGCAATGAATGATGACTGGTTGAGTGTGGGAATGGCAGCTTATGTAATGTGTATTTTCTCCCTCTAATATAAGACATTAAAGGTAGTGTCATGAGCATGTTTTCAAGACCATCCTGGTGCCTGTGTGATGAGATGTTATCTCATGAAAACATGACGTCAGCTCCACTTATGTGTCGTTATCTTCTTTACACAAATGAAGAAGGTGAGATTAGGAGGGTTAGCAACTTGTCTGAAGTCAACCAGCTTTTAGAGCAGAGCTGGGATTTCAACCTAAGTAGGTCTGACTTCAGCGAATAGGATCTATTTACTTGGCCATGAAGTCATTTTATAACAGAGGAACTAATATTAGTTCCGATTATCAGAAATGTTTCATGGATGAATTGAGACTTTTGCCAGACCTTGAGGAATGTCTGCTATTTAATAGGTAGAAAGAAAGGAGATAAGGGAACAGCATGAGCAAACGTGGAAACATGGGAATGAGTCTTTGTGTTTAGTGAATTGATTTGTCAGCGGCACCTGCTGGGATGGCAATGAGAATGTTGTAAGTGTGGCCAGATGATGGAGTGCTTTAAATGTTAGAAAAAGTGTGGATTTAACTCTCTAAGCAATGGTAAATCACAGTACATTATTGATAAAAGCAACACTTCAAGAAGATTAATCTGACGTTGGACTGTTGTCGCAGGATTAATGGGGGTCATGAGAGATGAAGTTAGAGAGATTAATTAGAAGGTTACTACTACAGTCCAAAGAATGCAAGCATAGATAATTACATTGCTTATCTTTTATTGAACAATTTTTATGCTTAGGCATTGAACTAAGCACTTTACATATGTTATCTCAGCTATTCCATACAACAACATTATGAAGAACGTATTATGATCTTCATTTCATGATGAAGAAACAGGTCAGAGAGGTCCGGATTACAAAACTAGTGATGGAACTGGTTTTTAAATCCTGGGTGATTTGATTTCTAAAACATCATGTTCCTCAGCTTAGAATAAACAGGAGGGAAGAAGGCCTACATGTGAGTATTGAGAAAGGAGGAACTGATCACTGACTTGGTGAGATATTAAAAGCAGTTGGTTTCAACATTTTGGGCTGCTGCAACAAAGTAAGAAATAAAATACATTTCACCTCACACACCAGGACATAGCTACTCACGGATATAATCAGAATAAACTCATGAAATGGCATTTATTTACTCTTAACATGTATAATGCACTCTGATATTTTCTTTTCTATTTTATTTCATTAATTTTTTTCTAATTGTGACCCACTAGAGATTTTACAATCCACTAATAAATGGATTGTGGCTCTGAGTTGAAAAACTCTGAGCTATAGCATATGAAAGAAAAAAAGTCAGAAGTCATCTCTAGGTTTAGCTTGAGTGTTGAAGAGAATGGGCACCACTCATTGATAAAAATAAAGGAGAAATTGGAAATGGGAGTTGATTAGTTTCCAGTGGGTGCTGTAAGAAAATACCACAAGCTTGGTGGGTAAAACAACAGAAATTTATTCTCTCATGGTCTGGAGGCCAGAAGTCCAACATTAGCATCACTGGGCCAATGTCAAGGTGTTGACAGATCGAGACTTTCTCCAGAGGCTCTAGGGGGTCTGTTCCATGTCTCTTCCAGGTTCTTTGGGTTGTGGCTGCATCTCTCCAATCTCTTCCTCCACGGTCACATCATCTTCTCTTCTTTGATGAATAATCTCCCTCTGCCTCTCTCTTTTAAGGACACTTGTGATTGCAGTTAGGGCACACCTGGATGTTCCAGGATAATCTGTCTCAAGATCCTCAACTTAATGCCATCTGCAAAGCTTTTTTTTGCCATGTAAGGTAACCTTCCTAGGTTCCAGGGATTTGGATGTAGATGTCTTTTGGGGGGCCATTATTCAGCCTGCTATGAGTGTTGATGGAGGGAAAAATATAGTGAGTTCAGTTTTTGAATGGTGAGATCTTCAGTTACCTTGGAAGCAGTTAGGAAAACAAGACTTGAATTTACTAATATATAAAAGATGAGGAATGTAATTATATATTAGTTGTTTATTAACATCAAGGAGATAGCTGAAGCTTTGAGAGTAGACATGGTTATGCAAGCACAAACCAAACTCATCTTTATAAAACATGCAATGCTGTGTATTGGACGAAAAGCAAGCTCAGGTCAGATGTCTGCAAAGCAATGAGAACTGTGTGTCTACCAGCAGATGTGTTTATCAGGTAATTAAGCTTGCTTGCTTTCTTTGTATCTATCTATCTACCTACCTGCCATCCACCTAAGATATTACAATATACTAGAGTAGATATAGAGCCACTTTTTACAAATATAATTAGTGCCTAGCACAGTATCTGCCATATAGCAGGTACTTGACAAAATATTTCTTGAATTATTGTGATAATTCTTTTTTTTAAAGTGACTTTTTTTTGTGTGAGGAAGATTGGCCCTGAGCTAACATCCGTTGCCAGTCTTCCTCTTTTTGTTTGAGGAAGATGGTCCTTGAGCTAACATCGGTGCCAATCTTCCTCTGCTTTGTATGTGGGACACTGCCACTGGATGGCTTGACGAGCAGTGTGTAGGTCCATGCCTGGGATCTGAACCTGCAAACCCTGGGCCGCCAAAATGAAGTGTGCAAACTTAACTACTCTGTCACGGGGCTCAGCCCCTAAAAGTGACTTCTCACTCTGAAAGTCTAGGCTTTTTCTGGCCCATTATGTGTCTTTTCCTGGCCATCAGAAACCTGCCTTCGGAATTTGACATGAGAACTTACAGAATCTATAGTTCTGGTTGTAAGCTCTCATTTTTACCCTTAAGGTAACACAAAGAGAGAGGATAAGTGATTTGTCCAGGATGATCTAGTGCTCTTTTCACTACACTCCTCTGCTTTTTCACAGCCATTTTAAGCCAAACTTCTCTTGAGTTTGTCAACTTGAAGAAGCAGTACTGTTCTTTACTAGAAAGGGGTGGTACTCTAGGTCTTTCCTTCTTGGTATTTATTTTCTTTGAAAGCAAAACACTGCTTCCACTGGGACCCAGAGTCATTTATCTAATCACAGCCTTACACAGCGGATTGATGCATTATTTCTGCTTCCCGCCACAACTTTGGAAATGTGTGGTGGTATTTTTTTGATTATTACTATGAATGCGGAGAGGATGGCTTCTGGCATTTACTAGCTAGGGTCAGGAAGGCTTATACATTCTGCGATGAGCAGGACAGTGTGTCACAACAAAGAAATATTTTACTTGAAAAGAATTAAAAGAAGGTGGTGTCCTATCCCACGGATGAGCTACTCTCTATGTATTTACACTGGAGTAGACTTTTATGAGTTCGCATCGTCTCCAAATGGTTTTGCATGAAAGAAATATTATAAAAATAAAAACATTTTTGAAGAGATCAGTTTTCTCTAGATAAGTCAAAACTGGTTCTCAGTGATAATGTTCGTTACTTTTTTCAAGACACAGGGAGTTCTTGCCAGAGGTGTGGTTGAAGTGGCAGATATTCTTCAGGATCAGTCACTGTAAGGAAGTCACATTATGTGGAGTAATTTAAGGAATAGGCTGTGTTTAGGGGAACATAATGTGAAGTGATCTTAAACTGGTGGGTAAGAAAAAATATGAAGAAGAATGTTGCTACCACTAATGTAATGCCGACAATGGCTTTGTGTTGTCAAAGAACATGTAAAATGTGAATTTATTGAGCAGAGTTTGGTCAGAAATCTACGGATGATTTTGGAACAATTTCTTTTTATTTATAGCACTGGGAAGATGGGGCATTTCATTTGCAAGGCCACCATTAAAACTTCCTTTTGGTTTTTTGCTTTGAACTATCATTTATTAAATATTTATTTTTGTGCCAAGCACTATGCCTTACAGATATTATTTCATTTGACTCTCTGTCTATGGAATCTGGATATTTATTCATTTACTAATAAGTTGTGAGTAAGTGAAGATTTTCTGAGCAGGAGAATTACACGATGTAAATTATACTTTAGAAAGATTAACATGATAGAGTGTATAATGGCTAATTAGATGGATGAGAAACTGGAGACACTTAGTAGATAGTGACTATAATCCAGTAGAGAAGTGTTGATGCAGAATAACCAATAATCATTCTATAAATAACAGAGATAAGGTGAGTTTTACTTGAGCCAAGGTGAGGATTATAATCTGGGAAGGGAAGTTGCACAAAGGAAGAAAGCCTTCCAGAGAAGCATGGTTTTCAGTACAGTCTTATACCTTTTTAGAACAAAGGACATACGTTAAACACACCCAGGATAAATTTTCGTCAAAGTTTCAAAGAGGTATTTAGTTGCAAATTATCAGGTCAACATGACCCTGTTGTTGGGAAAGAGACTAAGTGTGTTACTGATAGGGTGCAGGAGGGGAAGTATGTCTTCTTATCTTGAGAGCGCATTCTTTACTTCAATGGTTAAAGCAGAGGTACAATGTGTGTTTGACAGGCTCTAAGTCAGGCTTCTTTAGTTCAAGCCAAAGCAGTTTTTGAACCCAAATAGTTACCCCCTATACCTCAATATGTGAAAATCTCTTGTCACATGCGTTATATGATATCACAACAGATTGAATACAGAAACAGATATGAGAATCAGGCTGTCTTATATTGACAGACACTAAAGAAAATTGGAAAAATTTAAGCAATGTTACTCTTCTCACCAAATTCTTATTTTTGAAAAACAATCATAAAAACAACAGTGAAATATATTATGTTTACATGTAATGAGTTTATTATTGTCATTTAAAGTGAATTTGTGAAGAAGTATTTAAATATTTCTCAGTTTTAATTTTTAAAACAATAGATATTGATAGATACCATCCACATAAACAAACATCACTTTGGGATTCCCAATAAGTTTTAAGAGTTGTAAAGAGGTCCTGAAACCCAAAAGTTTGAGAACTGCTGATTCAGAGGCATGAGAGAGGGATTCAGGAGGGCAGAGCCAACTTCTTAGAGCCCAAGCTCCATTGAACATTTTAATAAATTTGGTTTCCTCTGTGACAGCTGACAAGCAGCTGATGAAGAGCCTGGGAGAGGTGAACTTCTGGGAGAAAGCGATAAGGGGAATTATAGCTGCGGACTTTAAGGGAAATGATAGGCCTAGGAAGGGTGGTGGAGGGGAGCAGAATCTGCCATCCCCAAATGTGTCTCTTTGGTTTCACTATTTTTTAAGAACAAGACTCAGGCAGAAACTTTGACTTTCCTCTAACCGCCTAAAAGAATTTAAGATAGAAGGCCTATTCCAGGGAGGAGCTATCAGCATAGAAAATTATAGTATAATATGAACTGTTTGTGGTAGATGGGGAAGAGTTTAGCCCTCCCAGTGTCGCATTGTCTTTGCTAGGATGGCAAACATTTGTTTACCAAACAGTTGCTTTTCCTTCTTCAAGTGAATTGCCTTACTCCCCTTTGAAGTCCCAAATCGCTACCCCCAACATCCTCTTTTGTCTTTCGCTGAAGATGGTATTTAATGTGGTGGCTTTGGCCATTTTGGTGAGTTACTCAGTTTTCCTGGGTTCTCTCAGGTATACATGTTATTAAGCTCGATTTTCTCCTGTTGTTCTGTCTCATGTCAATTTAATTTTTAGACCCATCAGAAGAACCTAGAAGGATAGAGGGAAATTTCTTCCCCTCTACAGTGGTTTTAGATAGAGCTCACCCTCACCATTCACTTCTTTCCACTATGCCATACTGCTTCCTAAGAGTTCTCTAGGATGAAAGATTATGATAATATATTCTAAGAATTGTTCATTTTATTGGCTTTTTATCATGCTTTTGGCATGCAAAGTATTCACTGGGGACTATTCCTGGAAAGCTAGCTATGTCACCACCTGAGGCTTTATATAGAAGGACTGAAGATCAACTGATTTAGTTTAAATCTATTCACGTTCCAAGCAGCTTTAGATGGAAACCCTGGGTCATCTTTATTTAAAGCCTCTCTCTAAAATCCTGTAGAGAGGGGCTTCTGTTAATTGATTGGTTCTTATGGAGAAAGATTAAAGTGATGGCGTTTCCCCCCCTCTTTTCTCTCCTTCTCACGTGGTTTAGAGAATTTACTAGTGTTGATTGTCAACCACTGATCACAGTCATGTGTGACCATTTATTTTCCAGTCTGCACGTTAGTCATAGACTGGAGTGTGTAGTATTTTCAGACATATCTTTTCCTAGCCCTAAAAATTTTCTTTTGCAAAAGAATCTTGTGGAAACAAAGATTAAAGGCTCAAAAAGAAACAAAAGCAAATAAAATTCCTAAATATTAGAGTAGCTTTTGCAAAATAAAATAATCTTTTTGCATTATGTCATTCACTTTCAAAGATTTCAGTTCTATGCAATTTGGTTCTTTAATACCTTTCGTAGTTAATTGAAATAGTTTGCTATTTACTGTTATTCTGTAGATAGGGTTGCCAGGTAAAATACAGGACATCCAGGGTATATTTCAATTTCAGAAAAACAATGAATCAGTGTTTGGTATAAGTATGCCCCAAATATTGCATAAGACAATACTTACACTGAGGAATGATTGGTTGTTTATCTGAAATTCGAATTTAACTGGGCATCCTATATTTTAATTTGCTAAATTTGGCAACCTTACCTAAGCACAATACGTTCTTTTGTCTTTACTTTGCATTATATAGAACAGGATTAGGATTGTATTTTCAAAAGGTTTTGTAGTTA
This sequence comes from Equus przewalskii, assembly GCF_037783145.1. NCBI lineage: Eukaryota > Metazoa > Chordata > Mammalia > Perissodactyla > Equidae > Equus > Equus przewalskii. The sequence goes on from NC_091854.1 coordinate 1,364,584, forward strand.
AAGACAAAAATCTAATTTTCTCCGTGAAACAATTATTAGTTGTAAAAACTAATTCTGTAAAGTCTGTAACTAGTTCTGTAAAACAGAGCTCTTAATTCTCAGAAATGGAGTGCTAAAACTAGTACTGGTCTTGCAAATCAAGTTTTACAGCTTAGTCTGTGAAACCTTCCCTTCTGGTTACTGGGTAAACTGGCTCCACCCAGCTGCTGAAATATGATAACAAGTTGCAACAAAGCCAGAAGTTGGCTAGGCTGCCTTCGCTTCTCAAGGTAAGTGTCTCTGTTTTCTTTATGTCGGAGGTCTTAGCAAAGCCTTTAAAAATTGATCCAGCTAGGGGACAGTACTGAGTGCATGCGCCTGTGGTGACCCGCGGCAGGCGGCGACGCGGGATGGATGCTTTACGAACAAACTGTCTTCCGGAGCTTGTGTTGAGCTAATGAGTGTTCGCTAACGAGTGAGGTTAATAACATGTCCTGTGACTTTGACTAATGAGCTTTAATCCCAAGAAAGGGGTGATTATAAGTAGAGACGTGTTTGGGATCCTGAAAAGTATCAACTTTATTCGTGCATGAGCGTTCCTTTCTTTCTTTCTTTTTTAAATTTTAAACTGTGGGAACTCCCTTTTATAAATTTAAAGCTAATGGCATAAATCCCTATATGAAGGCTACCTACAGCTTTGCTTGGTTTTTAAAGTATTTTTAGTCTACAAATCTTGGCTCTCCCTACTCCTTCTCATGGTGTGCCTTTAGAATTTCACCAAGGCTCTGGGGTGACTAGGTGTTACCTTTGCCCTTAGTTTCTTTGCATTTGTCGGTGCTTTCCTAGGGACAAAGGAAATTTTTTAATTTGTAAATGCGTTATCAGGAATATTTCTTTCCAAAGCTAAACTTTCCAGTTCAGATATTTTCTTTTTCCTCTGAATTAAAAAAAAAAAAAACTAGAAAGATGCGAATGTTGTACTTGGATAGTGCAAAGGCGGGAGGCTAAAATTTGATCTATTGGTTTATTGAAAGCAATAGCTAGACTTTTTAAAGGATGGTTTTGTTTAAAGTGATGTGTTCTACTAAGTCTTTTAATAAGCCAATATGTTGCTTGTTTTGCTGTGCTGTACCTTCTGTTTCATACCTGTCCATTTCTGTAATACTGAGTTCTCTGGAAATCACATTGCAAGTGATGTTTTCAATGTTGTCGGCTAGTTAGGGTCAAAGGAGATGAATGAGTAGGACACTTTGGCTGCCTCCAGGAGTTTGCCATAAGACAAGTCACCAGTTGTGGCAGAAAAATGTGATAAATTTTTTTATTAACGAAAACCAAAGCTTATGGAGTTTTCAACAAGAGAACGGTTACATCAAGTTGGTGGAATTAGGTACGACTCCAAGGAAAGAAGTTGATTTTAAATGGAAGCTCTGGTTTATGGTGGGCGCTGTGCTAGATGTTTCATAGATGTTATTTTGTTTAATCTTCACAAGAACACTCAACACTGGTAACTTCAACACTGAAGTTAGAAAACTAAGGCCTGATGGGGTTAAATAATTTACCCAAAGTCACCAAGGTGGTGCCTGCTGGTTGAAACCCAAGTGTATGTGATTTCAAAGTCCATATTGTTCACTGTCGCGTAGGACAGAGTAGTTGATGGCATTTTAAATGGACCTTGAAAGAGGGGTAGAGGTTTTATTTATTAAAACAAAACAAATGAAAACAGTAAAAGTAACATAAAATGTTTGAAAATAGAAAAAGGAAAAAACTCTAACCACTTTACAATTAATGTATTTCTGTACAGTCTTTACATATGCATATTTTGTAGTGTTTTTCAAATTATAAAACACTACATGCTTTTAAAAGAGTGTGTACAATGCAAAGAGGAGTAAAGAGAGGAAGTCCATTCCTCTTCCCATGCTGAAAACCGCCCCCAAGGGGTAACCACTGCTGAGAACCGTTAAAGCTTGGCATGGTTTTTTTTTTTCCTTTTATCTTCCCTTTTAAGTAAAAGATATTTTGGTCCACTACATATCATTTTAGGGTTTGCTTGTTTTCATTCCTCAGTGGGGCAGGAGCGTGTTTCCACTTAAGTACATGTAGATTCATGTCTTAGGATTTTTGTGAAATGAGTTAAAACTTGCAAAGCACTTAAACAATGCCTTTCTCCAAGAAAGTACTCTGTAATGATTAGTTGTTATATTTGTCATTGTCTACTCTATTTCATTCTTTTAAATAGATACACAGTGTTCTTTAGTTTGGATATAGCATAGTTATTTTTGTGATGACCTATATTGTCTTAAATTTTTTTTTTGGTGAGGAAGATTGGCCCTGAGCTAACATCTGTTGCCAAACCTCCTCTTTTTGCTTGAGGAAGATTGTTACTGAGCTAACATCTGTGCCAGTCTTCCTCTACTTTTTTGTATGTGGGATGCCACCACAACGTGGCTTGATGTGTGGTGTGTAGGTCCATACCCGGAATCCAAACCCCTGAACCCTGGGCTACTGAAGAACTTAACCACTATGCTACTGGGCCAGCCCCATAAATTGTCTTAAATTTTTGCGATTACAAGTAATCTTTGCATAATTGTGTGGGTTTTTCTGTAGGATGAAGTCCTTGAAGTCAAATTATTAGGTCAGAGATTAAACATATTTTAATTTAGTAGGATACTGTCAAATTTCCTCCAAAAATATTGACAGTTTACACTCTTCGCTGACTGTGTATGAGTCTGTGCATTTCTCCACATCCTTACTTCTATTGGATATAATCAGTCTTTGGCATTTTAGGTGAAATGATATGTAATGCACCTTTTTTTTACATAGTTTAAGCATAGTATACAGGGATTTTCATATCTTAGTATTTTCCATTTAACATATATCCCTTTTTATGTCGGTAGGAATTTGATGGGTGAAGTAATGGAGGTTCCAGTTAGAAAGCAGAACATGGGTGGAAAGAAAGAGTAGTGCTTATTCCAGGAATAAGTACAAATGGTACATTGTCCCTAGAGTGTGGTGGGAAAATCTCTGAAATTAAGTTGTGCTGAATAGTACAAAACATTAAATGTCTACTGCTTTTGTCTTTAATTTAATAATTCCTGGGCAGCTGTTGAAGATTTTGGGGGAGAGGAGTGATATGGTGAGAATTGTGCTTTAGGAAAATGATCTTGTGGTGTTGTGTAGGACAGATTAGAATGGAGACAGAAACAGAGAGACCATTGGAGAGTGTTTCATTAATTTGGGTGACAGATAATGAAGGCTTTGTGCTCAGAGGTGATGGCAGAATGGAAAATAGTAGACAGATGTAATAGAGGGAATGGAAAGTAGAAGGGAGATGCAAAAGGGAGAAATAGGAGTGTGGAAGGGTGGAGGTGGAATCTGCAGACCTTGTGTGGAAATGGGGTCCAAAGGTGTTTGGAGTCAAATCTTGAGAATTCAGTGCTTCAAGCTTGCTAACTAGAAATGTTTTGACAGGCCGTCATCAGAATAGGAAAATCACATGTGAGAGCTAGTCTGGAGGAAAAGATGATGAATTTCATTTCAGACAAATTGAGCTTATTGTCATCCAAATGGAAATCTATACGCAGTTGGAAATTTGAGTCAAAGCATTGTGGAGATGTGGGGTGGGGGTAATTGAAAGATTTTGGAAACATCTATGAAGCATGGAAGTCATGAGCCTGCAGAGAAATGTGGGGGCCAAAGGAAAAAGTCTTGGGGATGGATATCATCCTGTAAGGGGCATGAAAAGGAGTCAGATTTAATTATTATAATAGTTTTTACAATGACTATTTCTAGTATTTAAACTTGGATCTAGTTACACTGTCCTTCACTGCCCCCAAAAGTCCATTCTCACTTTTTCCTTTCTGCCTCTGGTTCTTTTATTGCTCCTATTTAAATGGTGGTTATTCCAAATCCCTTTTCCTCTCTCATGCCTTATTTACTTAGCATGTCAGCCTTAAGGATCTCCTCTGAAGCTGTGGGTGGCTTAGCGGTTAAAACCTCAGAAACTAGACCAGAGACTCTATTTTTTACCACTCATTTGCTGTGACTTTGGCAGGTGTCTTAATCAGTGCCCTATTTTACGTATTGGAGACAATAACACTGCCTCCCTACCCCCCAGGTTGTTTTGAGGAATGGGTGCTAAATCCTTGACGTAGTGCTTCATATGTTGTAAGCCCTTAGTAATTGTTAGCTCTTGTATTATTATTTTCTCCCATACCTCTAAATTTCTATAATGAAATGCATTTTTTCCCTGTCTGTCCCTGTGTAATCTTAAGCAGTAGTTTTTTTACAACCTCTGTGAGCTTCAGTTTCTGTACAACAAAAAAACCTTTGTGTATTTCTTCCAATGATTAGAGTTCATCCAGGAAAAGCACCTACTGAGATGACTGGACTAGAACAGGCATTCAATAAATAGTACCATAATTTAACTGACAAATTAATGGTATTTGTTCTTGTTTCATTGATTAGTTTTGTGTCTTTGGAGAAGGGGCCATTCCAGTTAGCATCTTGTGTTTTGAGGACAAGATTATTGTGAGGGCCATGTGGAATGATCCAGATGAAAGCTTTATAACATGTAATAAGATACTTGCTTCCAATCATTTTTCCAGAGAATGAATAAAGAAGATGGAAAACTTACTTGCTAATCACACTGTGATTAGGGGAATCAGGATTAGATTGTGGAGTTCCCAATTACTTTTCTTCAGTGGCTTTTCTCTACCTTTCCCTTTGTTTTTTCTTGTTTTCACTTAAAATCTAAACTCTTTTTTCAGAATTCTTTTCAACCATCGTAAGTTGTCAGACCTGACAGATCCCAAATTGGTATTCAATGTGCTATTTTTTTATGCTCTTTGTTTTCTAGAACCTTCTCTGAAAATGTCATAACTCCAATTGTTAATTTAAAAAATCATTTTTCTCTGTGCTTCCCACTGTGAAAATGGAGTCTGAAACATTTTTATCTGAGGAAGTGGAAATACTTGACCTATTTTTCAATTTCCCTATAATTTGAGATTCAGTTATAAAAGTCAATTTAATTCTTGATGTGGAAGTTTTCTATGAAGTTCAAGTTAAATTGCTAGAAAGAAGGGGAGCAAATTTTCTGAAATATTTCAGAAAACTTGAACAAATTAAATACAGATGAAAGAAATATTTGAAAATCTCAGTTGTCTAACCACAGCAGTGTTCAGAAGAAATTAGCATATACTGGCAAAATGGAAAGTTAATAGTGATAATAAATAATTCCAATTGCCATTTATTGGCAACTTAGTGTTTTCAGGCATTGATCTAGTTGTTTTTACATCCATTCTTTTAGGAGCTTTAGTTCTATGAAAGAAATCTCAACATTGCTTCTCAGACTCATAGAGTGGACTCAACATTCTAAATTAGGGAAGCTAATTTAGATTTTAACTTTGTCACAATACGCCGCCACTCAAATTGTTCATTGTGAAATTTGATCCTTTTGTAAGGATTACATCAGAAGTAATATCTACAAGGTTCTCACCAAATGTTTGTTTCTTTTTCTTTTTGTCCAGGCTATGTCCCCTTTCTTTCCCCTTCTATAGTAAAACTGTAATCCTCTTCTTTCTTTTTGTCAAAGAAATTTCATTGCTTTTTCTATATATCTCTTGTGCTTAGTCTTAACTTTTCTGACCTTGTCAATCTCCTCATCCTCCTGTGGTTCTGCCTAGTTTTCTACAGCTCTTTCTGCCTAACTCTGCCGCTGTATAGGTGAACACCCATTTCTACCTCTAACCTAGTCCCTGTAGGTTTTTGCTCACAGGCTTGCCATGTTTGCTCCAGATCCTAGATGAAATGCTGATCTTACAAATGTGCTGTGTCCCAGAATTAATTTCTAATTCAGCTTAGAATTTCAATTCCATTTTCCAATAGAAGTAACATTATAAACGGTGGTTCTGTTTTTAGGCCAAAAGCCTAGAAGCGAAAGCATGTTTAATTCGTAAATTAATTGAAATATTTTATACTTGTAGCAAAGTAAATGAAAATAATGCCATTGTAATTCTAGCAATAAAATAAAATGAAAACAATATGAGTAAGAGGTAGTTATTTACCTTAAACATCATTTGTAGAATGTAGTTGATGGAAATTCTGAAAGGAGCATTCAAGTGCTTTAGTGATTGCAGTGTTTTTATATTTTGGGTCATTAAAGGTCGCTGTGAGAACGCTAATTCATTATCCATATTTATAGTTTTCCTTTAGGTTCACAAAAGAGAGAATAAGACATTTTCCATTGGATAAATCCATCTCCTATATTCAAAATCCTATGGCTTGTCTTGTTTCTTTCTTCTTTAGTTCTGAAAACTATCGTTTTTTACTGAAATCCTTGATACTCCTAATTTAGAAGTCAATTCAAGGCTGAAACTTAATGGTCTATATATGCCGTAAAAGTAATGTCTTTCAAACTGCAGGTGAAGATCCATTGGTAAGCTTAGAAATAATTCAGATGGATGTAACCAGCATGAAAAACAGGAAGGAATAGAAAATACATGAGTTTATCAGATATGGCTAAAGGTAAATAATGTCTCTTGAAATGTTTGTTGCATCATAATGTAAAAACATTTCTTATTTTGGGTGTGGTGAAAAATTAAATAAACTCACTGCAGATAGCGAAGAAATGTCCTTTCTCAAATTATTTAGATATTTTATAGCAAACTCTTTGGTTGAGCTTTTGCTTTTTTTGTGGCTCTTTCTTCATAATTAAGAAAACCTTGTTACCTCTTACCTCTGCATCAAATAAGACACAAATGTGTGATTGTACTCATATCTTAGGTGATATAGAGTGGGTGTTATTGGGCTGAGTTCCAACATTTTTTTGTGTGCGTGTTAACTTTTGAACTCCTTTGATGCCTTAATTTAAAATGAGTGACTAACGCGAGCTGGAGCTTGAATGCACTATAACTAGACTTGATTAGTTATTTACTCGCTTAGTCATCTGACATGGCTTCAAAAGATGTGCTTTCCTCCATTTTTTTCTTTTTCGTACAATGTTTTTTGAGTCGTGCAATAAAAAGACATTTAGCGACCAATTTATTTAAACAGTTCTTAACGCATATTCCTTTTTCTAATGACTTTCTTACATCTAAATATTTTTCAGTTGGATTCTTGTCATTTTATCTGAATTTTATCTTGTAATAAATATAGTGTCTTATGTTTATCATATATCACTTGCCTTTGTGGTTTACAATAACAAAAATAACTACACATTCATCCAAGTACAAGAATGTGGTATTTAAATAATAAAGAATACATTTGTTTTGAAGTTTTATCTTTGTGTGAGATGTGCGTAGGACATGGTATAAGAAGTCATTATATTTTTTTACTAAATGCCTGCCTTTCAGGCAAAGAAAACTATATAAATCTCATCAGGTTTGTGAATATTTCAGTTAAAGAATCGGGGTAACCTCTTTTAATCTTTTAAACCAATATGTCTTTCTTTGCCCTAGGATGACAGAACGCAAATTATGGTATTTTTTGTTTTATTCTCAATATTGTACCCATGGTAGAATATGAATATTAAAAACTTTAAAAAATCATACAAAATTGGTGGGAATTTTTCCGGTGCTTGTAGGATGACCTCATAATGTAATGGCTCATTATGCACATTATGTAATTTTAGCTTAAATGTTTTCATGAATAACTCTTTATTCTCCTTCAGATCTATGCAATCTGTTGGCATAGTTTTGCTAATGAATTAATGCATTAGTTTGAAAAAAGGCTGTTCCTTAAATCATTAACTGGAAAACCGTCATTAGCCATTGCAATGAAAATACAACTTCACTTGAATGGTCAGCATGTAATGAAGGACAAAGAAATTGCTGTTGTCTACTTCCCTCTCTGACCTCATTTATTGTATTTTCCTACTGAATGACAGGTTGTAGTGACTTAGTTACTTCTTTTTCCCATTTTATACTTTTTGCTCTAGTAATTCCCAATGTGCTTTTCCACTTTACTTTCCGAAAATCATAATGTTAGTGATGAAGGTGACCCTGAATTTATTTTGGTTCACCTGCTATATTTTGCAAATGAAGAAACAGAGACAGAGATTAAGTGACTGGATTGACATTAGTCAGCTACTTAGTGCATAGCAGAGACTGGAAATCAAGTCTTGTTTCCACTTTGACCTGACAGGAAGTTAATCCCAATGAAATATTTGTTAAACTTGAACTAACCCTTCCCCATACTATCCTTTAGGTGGCACATTATTGCATTTAATCTTCATAATAACTTGGCCAAGTTCATATGGTTAAAATTATGACCTTGATCCTCTCCAGTAAATCTTGCCTGGTCCCAAAAGCAGGTCTACCCCTCATATAAAGACCTGGAAGCCATGTTTGAGTAGAAAAGTCTCCTACTGCTCCACTCTTTAGAAGTTATTTTCTTAAATATTTTTTCCCATAGTAATTAACCATTTTCAAAGTTATGCTTTAGCTATGAGTCTCCAGAGAAGTCTTGTGCTTCTCTTATGCTATAGATTTTTTTTGGAAGCTCTTGATTGGTTCATTTGTTCCTCTTGCTCATCCTTGCATGGGAAAATTCTACCTAGCTTTGATGTTTGATAAAAAATAGGGGTATATATTGGGGCTGGCCCCGTGGCCGAGTGGCTAAGTTCACGCGCTCCGATGCAGGCGGCCCAGTGTTTCGTTAGTTCGAATCCTGGGCGTGGACATGGCACTGCTCATCAGACCACGCTGAGGCAGCGTCCCACATGCCACAACTAGAAGAACCCACAACGAAGAATACACAACTATGTACCGGGGGGGCTTTGGGGAGAAAAAGGAAAAAATAAAATCTTAAAAAAAAAAAAAAATAGGGGTAGATAGTACTGTTGGACCCTGCACTATCTAGTTGGTAGCTATTGCTGTAAAGGGGCAGGACTGGTTAAAGTGTGTAGTCCCCAGAACAGTTTCATATGTCTAGCAGGAATTCCTGTAGCTTAGCTCTGGTCCAATATGGGGTTTGTAATTTACATAACTATAAAAGGACAATTTGTTCTAGTGATTCTGAGGGTGCTTTTATTTTATCTATGACCAGATCTATGATATAGAAAACGCCATTTCTATGGAGAATGAACTGCTTCTTGGGCTGTTCCCATCTGCAGCCTGTCCACAGTGTTGACTTTATTTATTGCCATGTAGCATGTCCCTGTCCATCTACCTCTAGCCTTGTTGTGTGCTGTGATTTGCAGGTTCTGAATATATGCTTGAAGTGAAGTGGTTGATGTAGGCTAGAGGCGGGTGGAACTGATGTAAAGTAGCTGGTTTTCTATTAGGCAGATAGTAACAGGCAGATAAACTGGTTGAGGGATGAAAAATTGCTTGGGCTGATGAATTTGTTTCTTAATTCAGAAGTATCTGGATTATAGGTAATAGCAACGTTGTCTCTTGTAGTTGGTTGCCTGTTATCCTCAGTTTTCAGTATTGCAAATTAAATTTCCCGTCCTGTCACCATGACTAGTTTAATGGGAAGTGGGGAGAAGGCATATCGGAGGTTTATTCAGGTGATGATATTGAAGTCCAGAAGAAACATTTCTTCTTTGGTCTTTAAGCTTTCTAGAATGAAGCAGAGTAAAACCTTTTGCTGTTACTGGACTGGTTCATTATTTCCCAATCATGCTAATGATAGCTAACCTTTATTATCTTCTTTGTCAGACTTTAGGCTGTATCTTGCTTTTATTAAAACAACTTTGAAAGGAGGGTCTTAGTTTCCTCATTTTTCAGGTAAGAAAGTGGAGGGTTAACTGATTTGGTTAAAGTCTCGCAATTGGTAATTAGTAGAGCTGAGATTCAAATCCAGGTCAAACTTCATATATCACATTCTTCTTTTTATGTATTTTTGAGATGGGGTAGCTGATTATTGAAAGCTAGTAGTCATCTAGAATTACTGTCCTGTGGTATGAAGGCTTTTATATTTTAAATACAGATGAAAATAATGTGTTTTTAACCTTCTTTTTGAGATGGCAGTTCCTGGATTTAGTCTTGGTGCCCTCATACTTCTGTTGCACATTAGTTCTGTGGCTAATTATCCCAATGGAAAAGTAACAAAGTCGTGTTATGGAATGATTCCTGAACATGGCCATACCCCACAATCTGATCCTGTTCACCATATTTCAGTGAGTCAGATGACATTCAGGCCAGGAGATCAGCTTAAAGGTACCGTGCTGGGATTAACTATTTGCATTTTGAGTTTCCCTCTTTTACTGTACGTTGAATCTTTATTGCTGTTGGATTTATACATTCATTTAAATCTGTTCACCTATTTTCATAAGATACCATCATCTTGTACTTCTCATTTTGTGTTTAACTGCTACAGATGACTATGTTACTTACGTAGTATGTCTACTCCCCATTAAGAATAGGTTTTAAAATATGTTTTTATCGTTGTTTAATGTATCTTCATTAACAGTACTATTAACTCAATAGAAGAGCAAGATAAAGTTTATTTTATCTAGTTTAGGATATAATAAACCCTTTTCTTTTTGATATAGTGTGATCTTGTGTTTCCCTGATTCTTTTGGCAAAATGTAGGCTGACTGTTAAAGGTGTATCTATTACAGTATTTTACAAACCATATTCTGCAACCCTAGACGTGCAAAATATTAATAGATACTCTCTAACAAAAACAATGTATGGAAAAATGTTTGCAACACTTTGTGTTCTGTATAATATACTTCTTAGAGTTTCATACTGCACAGTAGGATGTTAAAGGCCCTGAGAGGTTTGCAGTAAAGAAAGAAATATTTACTTTCATCCTGCATTATTCAAACTAATTTGGCCCCATGGACCACCCCCTGATCATCACTTGTCATTTTTTCCCTGTGGAAAGGCTATTAACGTCTCATGAAATGAATGTCCTATAGAACACAGTTTAGAACTTCTTTGTTTGTTGGATGATTTCTACTGTTTTCTCTCCTGGAGTAGTTTTGTATACATTCACCTGATTCTAACTGTGATATGCCTGCTCTAAACAGTTTCCTTTTTGGTATGTTGCTAAACATCGCGTCTTTTTGTCTGTTTCTCAGTTACTTTGTCAGGGCCACCCTTTAAAGGCTTTCTTTTAGAAGCACGGGATGCTGATGATTTGAGTAGGTCTCCTATTGGCTCCTTCACATTGATTGACAGTCAAGTGTCACAGCTTCTGACCTGTGAAGATATACAGGTTTGTGTTTAGTTTGAAACTGATTTCTGTCCATTTCCATGGGTCTTTTCACTACAGGGTGATTGTTACAAGATAAACAATGACATTACCCATGTTCTGCAGACATCTAAAGAGATTCACGAAGATCAAACTTTCCCCCTAATTTTACTACTAGCAGTATTTTTTTACACAGCATCCTAGAAAAGGTAGGACAGTAGCGTGAAGAGTTTATAGCTTTTGATATTTTATATAATATTAACTCTTATTATATTGATGTTTTTGAAGTGTGTTAATATTGAAGATAGAGTTCTAGAGTGGGACAGAGGTGTAATTTTAGTCATTCATTCATTCATTTAATAAACATTTCTTATACCAGGAACTGTCCTGGGTGCGAGGGATATGGTGATGAACAAGCTTTACTCTTGTTTCTTGACGAACTCATAGCTTTACACATAAGTAAAACATAAGGACATATGACATATGGCACATAAGTAGAACATATGGATATAGGACAGACGCTTAAGTAGAACAGTGTGATAATGTAGATTAGAAGCATACACAAGGTGGGTGGGAAGCATAGCAGGTGGTGCCACAAACAGGCTGGAGGGAATTGAGAGAGAGCTTCTTGGAGAAGATGATCTCTACACTAAGCCTCAAAGAATGAGTAGGAATTTGCTGGGTGTATATAAGTGGGAAATAAGATTGTTCAAGAAAAAGCGATTACTAAAATATAATGCTACATATTTGGAGGCAGGAATGTTTTCTTTTGATGAATCTTTTGGATTCTAGTTGTCTCTATTAATGGAAGGAATATAAATTTATAGCATAAATGAAATACTGAGCAGGCTCTATATGGCATTAACACATCCAGTATTTGTAACTCTCTTCAATTCTTAAATTTCTGCTGCCTCTAATTCATTCACAAAGCCAGCTGCTAATCTGGTGTCAACCAGTCAATGTGCATTTACTGGGTACCTGAGTCCCTGACCTAGATAAAATAGTCTTTACCAGAAAGCCAATGTTGTGCAAGGATAAATTACTTTGCAAAATGCTAGTGGTTCCAGCCATGCTGAGCTATTGAGTGACTGAGTGGTAGTTCTTTTCCATTTTATTTCAGGGATCAGCTGTGAGTCACACAAGTCCATCCAAAAAAACAGAAATTAAAGTCTACTGGAATGCTCCAAACAGTGCCCCGAATCACGTACAGTTTCTGTGAGTAGAAGAGTTTATAACTTTGTAACTGGTATAGTTGAAACAGTAATGGCCTGTATCACTTTTTATACCTATTGGACACTCACCTGTATAGGAGAGGTTTGGTATAGTAATGACACCATCTTAGTGATGTAAGTGATTATTTTGCTTTTTGCTTTGCTTTTTTCCACCTAGCACAGGACCCAGTACCTAATAGACACTTAATAGACATTTGTCGAGTGAATGACGTATTCCACTGCCTTCACACTAATAACAGCCATCAATTAATACTTGAGTCTGCATGGTATATGGACTAATATTTTTTTAGATTTGCTCTTGTCTTAGTAGGAGAATATGAAAAAAACAGTCCTGCAATTTGGATGAATTTTTTGCAGTGTTACGACTTGCAGATTAGATTGTCAGAAAAGTAAGACCCTGCTTGCCTTCAGAATTATGAAATTCAGCGAAATTAGAATAGCACTTCTCCCTTAATCCTATATGTAAGGGGAAATGGAATGTCATAAAGCCATGTAATGATTCCTGAGTGGTGTCATAGATATATATATATGTGTGTGTTTTTAAAATTATTTTATTGAGGTCATATTGGCTGATAACATTGTTTAAATTTCAGGTATACATTATTATATATCAGTTTCTGTAAAGACTGCATTGTATTCACCACCAATAGTATAGACATGTATTTTAAGGGAAGAATTGCTCCCCTGACGTATCTGCATTTTCTGCCTCACTTTGTGGACAGGTCTCCAGCACAAAGTAACACAGCTTTGCATCTGTGTGTTATGTGGAATGGGAGAAAGGGGATGTGAGCACCGTAAGAGCTGACAGTTGATTATGCAGCCTCTATATAGATTCTTGCTGTAGCTCCCTGCCCACATGCCCTTTGGAATAATTTGAACAGCACACTATGAAATGAGTAGTAGTGGTATATTCTTTATATGTCAGGGAATAGAAATCTGTGCAGTTTAGTCCCTGGATCTGGCATTCAAGGCTGCTGTGAATATGCCCAAAGAACAGACAAGTAACAGAAGAGACAGGGAAAGAGAGAGAGAATTAAAGAGTGGGCAATAAAAGTTCATTTGGTGATAGGGTGGATGACAGTCATTAGAGGTTTGCCTCAGACAAAATTAGTAGTACTGTTAGGTGCTATTAAGTTGTGTGTCCCTAGTTCATTCCCTTAAAAAAAAATCTTTTTTTTTGATTTGATTATGATGGGCCACGATCAGGGTTCTGTGTAATCTCACTGCTACTGCCTTTCAGAGCCACAGTTGTTGAGAAGTATAAAATCTGCTGGGTGAAGATTCCTGGTCCGATAATTTCACAACCCAATGCATTTCCTTTTACAACACCTGAAGCTACAATCGCACGTCTGTCAACGTTACCTCCAGTCTCCCATTTAACCACATCAGTAAGTCACATTTTTATGGTTTCACCAAATGCAATCTAAAGTAACAACTTTCTTGGAAATTGTGGTTCTGTGCTTGTGAAGTGTGTAGAGAAGCAGCTGTACTGGGTTGTGGTAGCGAGTTCCAGGGTTCTCTGTAGGAAATATGAAGCAGGTCTTCATTGCAACATTATGACTTAGAGGTTAGGATGAAGGGAGTGCAAGACCCTGCATGTTCATGCTGTGGTTATGACATTCACACATAGTCTATACTAGCAGTGGATATGTTTTCATTTGATAATAAATCTGATGAAGCAGCAGCTTTCTTTGTTTTTTTTTTTTTTAAGCAGCCAGATATTAAACATGGTAGGGGAGCTTAAAGCTTAAGCTAAATTTAGACAAGATTTGGAGGAGAATCTTGAGATGGTGATATAACTCTTAGCTCTTATTTCATGACGGCCAGTGAGCACTAGGGAATTCGATGAGCTGAACCACAGAAACTCTTTTGCAAGCTCATCAGCTAGAATTCCACTTAGGCCCTTTGATTCAAAAGAATTACAATTGAAAAAAACATATCTTGGAAAGGGTGATGCACGTTAGAAACATTAGAAAGGTTTTACTGAAGGCAATTCTAATAAATTAGACTTACTAATTCAGAAGTGAATGTAATAAGAAACATCTTAAGACAGATTATTGCAGTTGAAAGAACAAACTTGGGCCTGAATCCTGACTTGTCGACTTTCTGGGTGATTTTGGAAAGGTTCCTTAATTCTCAAAGTCTCAGTTTCTTCACCTCTAAAGTGAGAAATAATAATATCTAACTCTTAGATAGCATCACTATAAAAATTAAACAATGTAATGAATATTACATTTCTAACCGCTTTGCATTTAATAGATATCCAGTAAATGTTAGTTCCTTTCTTCTTTTCCTGATCTGTCTTATCTTTTTATAATTCATTGTTCTCGTAGAGAAGACTAAGTAAGGCACTTGCACTCCTACGTAATGTCTCATTTTATTTTCTTTCTCTTCTACGTGTTGCAAAATATGACCATCATATTTGACTACATTATTATGAATGTGGCACTTTTGTTTGACCGTACAATTATATCCGTTATTTGGCCCAATTCTCAGTTTAGTCTTAATGCTTATTAATTTAAAATCTGCTTTAGGATGGTGAACAGTCAATTTGGATCTGAGCTTCCCAGTTGACACGCTTTTTATCTGTTATCACAAAAGCCTCCATAAAAATCCCAAAAGTATGGGATTTAGAGAGCTCCCCTGTTGCTGAACATGTGGAGGTGCTGGGAAGGTGGTGCCTCAGATGGGTCATGGAAGCTCCACACTCCTTCCCGCATACTTTGCCCTAAGCATCTCTTTCATCTGGCTGTCCCCGAGTTGTATCCTTTTATAATAAATTTGTTATCTAGTAAGTAAACTGTTTTTCTGAGTTCTGTGAGCCATCCTGGCAAATTATCAAACCCAAGGAGCAGGGGTGGGGGGAGGACGGTGTTCCTAGGAACCTCCAATTTATAGCCGGTCAATTAGAAGTACAGGTGACAACCTGGGACTTGTGATTGGCATCTGAAATGGGGGCAGTCTTGTGGGACTGAGCCCTTAACTTGTGGGATCTGACACTAACTTCAGGTAGATAGTGTCAGAACGGAATTGAATTGTCGGACACTCGGTGTCTGCAGAGAACTGCAGAATTGCTTAGTGTGGGAAACACGTCCCCTACCTTTGTGGCCAGAAGTATTGGTAGAGTAGAAGAAGAAATGAGAGTTTTTTTTAATCCAGTTCCTGGTAAATCTAGTTACATAAAGTAATGTTTAACTTTCTTCTGAAATGTACTGTCACAGGCCAATCTAACAAGATGACTGCTCATTTGCTCTGTCAAATTGTAGAGCTGACAGTTTTTGAGCGTTTCCTCTTATTTGCCATACCAAGAAGCTCTGTATTAAATCATAATAGATTATTTTTGTTTCTCCACCACTAAATTGGTATTACTATTATTTGGATTGGCAGTATATATAGGAGTAACCGTTTTTTCTTACATTATTTTAATATCAAATTTGAACCTGAATTCTAGAAGCAAATTCTAGGATCTAAATATAAAAACTTGCTAAGCGATTGCTTGCTTGCTTTTAAAAATTCTATCTCTGAAAACTAGAGGATACCCTTTAGAAAAAAATGTCAGTTGGACTTCAATATTCCCTAAGAAGTTTCTCAAAATTTACTAGAAACTTTGCTCCAGAACATAATTAATGTGAAATATTTGGTGTATTAAAGGAACTTTAACACTCATGCACAATTACAGTCCAACTAGTGTTGTGTCTTCCAAATTTTAATTAAAATTAATTAAGTTTAAAAGTTCACAAGCTGATTACTGCTCTGATCATTTCTAATTTGGGATATGTCTTTTGTTCTCTTATTTGAATCCTTATTATGAAAAGGTATTCTTGTAAAAACCTGTAATTCAAGGTAGTGGCTCTTCTGTCATTGGAAATGAACTGCCTGTTTGATGATTAAGACTTTTTTCCCCCCTGTCATTTTTCTAGTTCAGTGCTTTGGATTGTGGGAACAAGAAGTTCTGTATCAGGAATCCTCTGAACTGTGACCCAGAGAAGGAGCATGCCTGTTTCTTCTTGTCCTTCACACGAGATGACCAATCAGTGATGGTTGAAATGAGCGGTCCCAGTAAAGGCTATTTATCCTTTGCGTTTTCTGATGACCGATGGATGGTTTGTATCTCTCATTTACATGAGGGTAATGAAAGGAGGCTCACTGGGGTGAGGGCTAATCAATGGCAGTTTAGCGGTTTGTTCCAGAGTCGAATTATTGTACTTAAGCGGGGAATGGGAAGGGCAGGGCAGGAGAAACTAAGAACAGATTCTAAGTGAAACAGCTTTGAGTGTTTCAGGTCTTTAACAATTGGGCAGTTAGACACCTCTAAGAACAGACTGTCTGCCCTAAGGAAAGTTAGGAAATCATTTTATTTCCAGTGGATTTGCTACTTTATCTTTCTGTCTCTCTGTCTGTCTGTCTCTCTGTCATAAAGCAGGAAGTGCAGTTAAAAAAAAAGTTGCTCTGCATAAAATCTCGTGTTGTTTGTGATGGTTTTCAAATTGTAGTTGTTTTCTCAGATGATGAGCATCTACAGCATGGGTTGCTGCTCTGGGTGTCCTCATTTTGGTAGTCATGGGTGCCTTTCCCAAACAGAATTAAACCTTGCGTGTCCAGGCAAAAATGTATTCTTTACCAGTAGGCTCCTTTGTCAAATCTACAGAGGGCAGCATTTGTTTTAAGCTGGTTCTTGCTCTCCTTGGGTAGTGCTGAATGGAGGAAATGACACTGTAGGTGGCAGTCTTGTGCTGTGGTGTGGAAGAGCAGAGTGCCACATTAGCATCCTGATTTTCCCAAGACAAGAAAGAGTGTTGTGGCCAGGGCCTAAGTCCTGCTCAAGCGGAGCTGGCAGTCGGGGGTGGGGATTACTACAAATGGAGAGAGTCTCTTACTTCCCATTAGCAAAGGCCAGGAGTCTTTTCTTGAGAGTTTTCTTCCGGTCAGGTTTTAAACTTAACGTCATTTCTTTAGGGAATCATATTTCAAATAAGGAAAAGGTACTCAAATTCTGTAATCGAAGAACTAATATTTTTCCTAGAAGTGCACTCTGATCACATTGGCCCTTGTATGCTGGTTGCAAATATTGCAGGAAGACAGGTGAAACTTTTTTTAGAAGGATAACGTTGCAATATGTTCATATGACCTATATATTTTACGAATAATTCTAGAATGCACTTGTCATCCTTTTTCATTAAATGAAGGATATACCTTAAACCTCTGAGATACAAGATACCATCTAAGACATTAGGAAAATAACATATGAGAAATTACAACTCTTTCCCTTTTAAAGTTGCTTTTATGGGAAAGTTTATACTTGCCCAAATGATGCTGCAACTGTTCAAAACATTTTCATTTCCCTTTTGTAATTGACATGAGACCTATAGCATATTCTTTTGGGTATTCTCAGTTCTGGCAAAAATGAACCAAGTTCGGTGCATAAGGTGGATAAAGAGGCTGGGTTAAAAATAAAATGTGACTATAAAGCGATAAGGAAAGATGGTGGTAGCACTTGCTGTTGTGTGAATGTGATGGAACTGGCTATGGAGGATATTCTGAAGATGAGTTCAGCAAGGATTAGCAATGGTAGCCTTGTTGGAATAAGTGTGTAGTTTCATTAGGGTTCATGTCTAAGGTATAGTACTCATTTAGCTATGTGTTCTAGTCACTTAAATAAAAAGCATTCATGTCACTTTATAGCCAAACTTCATGCAATACTATACTATCACATTTCCTTTTCTGGTCACACAAAATGTCAGCAAGAGGAAAAGATACTATTGTTGCATTGAGTGTGGTGATGCGGACCGTACAGGTAGACTGGTTATTTCTCTTCTAAGTTGTAGGCATAGATGGCACAAAATATATCTAATTCAAGATATATTTATCTTAGAAATCTTATGTTTCTAGTATAGTACTCATCAAAGATGTTTATAAAAAAGATTTAATTATGCAGGTGCAGTTGATTTACAGAGCAATCATATTTAGTGATTAATCTGTACACCTGTTTGCCTAAATTGAGGGAAATAAATCATCCTCAAAAAAAGTATTTTAAAGTGGTTATTTCTATTTTTGGTTATTTTAAAATTTTTAGGATATTTTTATGACTTGCTATTTCTTTTCGCTAGGTAATGTATATTTAAATACTGAAGGTATCTGACGTTATGAATACTTAGCCTAAATTATACTTTTTAAAAAAATTTGGCTTGTAAATTAATGATAGCAGTTGTTTTGGTATTAGACCTCATCACTAAAATTGATGAAACGTGTAGTTTTCCGAATTTTTTGCTAGCAATGACTTGCTAATGTCTGAATTTAAACTGAATTTTAAAGAACACACATCTGCCCCATCTCGGATATTTTGTTAAGTGATGTAAAGTAAATCAAATATACACACTGTATCAGCTTCTGCTTTTTTCCTCCTGCTGCTCAGTATTACCTTGTTCTATACATAATTTCTCAGCGCTTAAATTCCATCGTGTTCCCATCTTGACCTCTTTCCAGATTGGGATTTCCAGCTGCAGGCTGGTCTCCTCCAGATGAGTGTTCCTGGACAACACAAACCGTTACCTGTCGAACTGAACTATTATCTTCCCTCCTAATGTCCTCTATGTTCCCCATTCTTGGTGATCAACAACAGTAATAAAAAAGTAGCTACCATATTGATTTCTTGCTTCTTTTGGATATTGTCCTGGGCAATTTATAGACCAACTCATTCATTGCTGCCTCCATCTTCTCTGGTGTTCACGGAAATTTTGGTTACAACTTGGACTTTTCCTTTTTTATTCCCTTCTTAGGTCCTTCTTCCACCCACTCCCAACTTTTTGTCTTGTAAAGTTAAACCTATATGCATGTTGAAAGAATACCACAACATATATCAGTAAGCCCTTCACCTACCTTTGCCATTTTCTCTCTCTCTCTCTCTTTCTGTGTGTGTGTGTGTGTGTGTGTTTCGATTGATTTATCAGATGTATATAAACACACATTTTTTTCATGAACTATTTGGAAGTTCAGTTGTAGATATATGATGACATTTTATCTGTAAAGTTTTCAGCATAAATCTCCTAAGAATAAGGACATTCTCCTACATTTACCATATCTTTATCACACTGAGAAAACTTAACAATGACTTAATAATTTTATGCAATATTCAGTTGATATTCCTATTTCTTCAATTGTCCCAATAAAGTCCTTTATAGCTATTTTTTAAAAAAAAATTTCTCATCCAAGATCCAATCAGTTATCACTCAATGCATTTAATTGTTATATGTCTTTAATCTCTTTTACTTTAGAACAGTTACTCTATGTTTTTTCTTGATTTTTTTTTTCGGGCCAATTGTTTTGTAGAATGTAGAATTTGTGTGACAGATTCAGGTTAAAATTTTTGGCACAAATACTATGTAAGGGATGTGTTTCTATCTCAGTGCATCATGTCAAGAGGTGCATAATGTCTAATTGTTCCAATATTGATGATTCTATCTTTGATCACTGGTCTGTGTCAGATTTCTCCATTGTGATGGTATATTCTCTTTTTTTAATTAATAAGTAATCTGTGGGGTGATACTTTGTGTGAATTTTCTGTTCCTCAATAATGTTTTACCAAATGATTTTAGGATTCATTGATGTTCCTTTCCCGAATCAATTGTTACATTGCTGGTTGCAAAATGGTGATTTTCTAATTTATCTATTAGCTGACATTATTCTGAAAAGAAGAGTTTTCTTTTTTCTGCATCTCTCCTCCCCTTCTGGAGTAACACTATGGATGAATGGATTCCTTTTGTCTATTGTGTTATAGTTTATTACCATCATTCTTCTTTTAGATGCTCATATTGACCCAAATGTGGCCAATGGCAGCCCCTTCAAGCTAGTTTCTGTATTCTTTTGATGCATCTCCACTAGTTTTTGAGTATGTCCTTGTTTTCTGGTGTAAGAAGGTGTTCTCCACTCATCTTATACTTGCAAGCATTTTATCATTTCTCAAATGAGCTGTTTCCTTTTAAAAGGAATAGTATTTACAAGTCAAGATTTGGGTGCTAATATATTCACTGCTACTGATCTTCCTGACATTTTTGATTCTCTCTTTGACATACTTCTTTCATTCTCTTTATTGCATTGTTACTATCTCTGACTGGGCGTTTACCTTTATTGTCTTCTTTCTGGACTGCTGCAGTAATCGTCACTAGTTGTCCTGCCTTCATGATTTCTCTTCTCCATTTCATCCTTCAACAAGCCACAATTGAGATCATCTCAATCCTATCCCCAAAAACCTTTGGTGAACCTTTAGTAGCTATAGAAGAATGTTCTTTTTCTTTATCATGACTTTCAGAACTCTTTAAAGTCTTTGTTGGAATTTTTGGCCTTACTCTGTGTATGTGTTAGTTAACAAAACTACAGATTTCCTAAAATTTTCATATATTTTTTTTTTTTATCTTTTGTCCTGGAAGTTCCTCAGCTTGGAAAACTTTTCTCTTAATCTTAGCTTTACTGAGATTCACATATTCACATATAAATATTTTTTATTCTCTAAGGCCTGGTTAATTATTATCTTTTCTGATAAATCTTTTCAATCCTCTGTCCCTATATAATTTGTCTTTCTGTAGCACTTTGTCTAAATCTCTGTTTTATCATATTTCACGTACTATTATAACCATCTGTCTCCTCCATTAAAACACAGTCTGTGATTGTAAGAACCATCTAGTCGTCTGTATTTCTCCTTGGGTATCCTCACAATGTTTTCTCACAGAGTGCATTCTAAATGCTTGAATCAAGAGGAACAAACGTGGGAAGGAGGTTCTGTCCAATTCAGAGGTTTGGTGGAACTTCTTACATGTGTGCTTCCATGCTCCAAACTTGGGGTTTCTAGAACTGCCTGGAGCCTAAGATGGTAATAGCACCTTCTTTTCCCCTTCATTGTAGAGTAATGAGAATTGAGTTACTTCTTCTCGATTTGTGTCATCCTCTCCAATATTTGGGAGGTGTACCTGCAATCATTTAGTATGGTAGTTGACTTCTTATCATCAGTTTGCCTCAAAACCAACCATTTTGTTATATTAAAATTTATTTTAAATAACAAAAGAATTCTTATGCCTTGTTGATGATAGACATCCTAGAAAACACACGGTGTTTGTTTAAATCAGAGATCAGCAAACTTTTTCTGTAAAGGTCCAGATAGTAACTACTTTAGAATTTTTGGGCATATGGTCTCTGTTGCAACTCCTCAGTTCTGTTGTTGTAGTGCTAAAGCAGCCATAGACAATCCATAAATTACTAAGTGTGCTGCGTTCCAATAAAACTTTATTTGTGGACACTGAAGTTTGGGTTTCATATATTTTTACTCATCATGAAATAGTATTCTTCTTTTAATTTTTAAAAATCATTTAGATAAGTAAACACTATTCTTAGCCGGTGGGCTGTACAAAAACAGGCATCAAGTTGAATTTGGTCTGTGTGCCATAGTTTGCTGATTCCTGGTTTAAATCAGGACGGCTCCAAATTTCTTGAGTTGGGCTAATTCTGATTTAAATATAAGATGTGTAACAGTAAATAATTGCTTTGCTAAGGTTATGTACTTGAGAGTTCTCAAAAGTGGAACTTTTAAAAATAAATTTAACACATTTGAATATCATATTAGTATTTATAGCAAAATTTATTATAACTTGTTAGTCTTGGATCTTGTTTAAGTAGTTTAGTGACTAAAGCACATAAAAGACCTTGTTAGATAGTTTATAGAGAATGGTTTAGAATAGGTGAAAGAATCAAAACTATACACAATAACTTAAAATCCAGATTATTCGTTGATACCATCATTTAAATGTACTTTGAAAATGCAGTCTGCCCTCTGAAACTCACTTTAAATAAGGTCTAGCTTTTAGAGTTAAGGAATATTGGAGACTAAAGGATATATAAGAACTAGATTGACAAAAAATTGCCTCCTTGAGCTCTGACATTTTGGTCTTAATATGTAATAGTAAATCTATTGAATTTGTACAACATTAACAATATTTGATTACAGTGTCTTCTAAAAATTACCCCCCAAACCCAACATAATGCAGTGCATCTATAGTTATGAAAATTTGTAGGACGTATATATTAATTTACAAATAAATATCCAGAACAATGTGATAAGTTCAGTGGAAAAAGTTAACAAAACTGTGTATTTTCCCATTTTGGGATAAAAAATAGGTATAAATACAAATAGACTTGGATGCATATATACAAAACTATTAAAGTGATGATCAGTTGGTGATGGGTTTATGGGCACATAAACATGTTATATGTCCACTTTAATCTGTTTTTATGCTGAAATTGTATTGCTTTTATATTATAACAAAATTATTTTTAATTAATAAGTTGGACAGCCAGTTCTTTAGAATTTGTAGTACCATTTAAGATAGAGTCAGTAAATTATGTATTAAAAAACATCAAGTGCTATTTGATTTCATTAAAGACTTTTAAAAAAACAAAATGTTGAAATTCCTTTGAGTTTTTCTTTCCTTATTTGCAATTGTTTTTCAGGGTGATGATGATGCTTATGTGTGTATTCATGAAGATCAGACTGTGTCCATCCAACCTTCCCATTTGATGGGGCGAAGCCACCCTGTGATGGACTCCAGGGTAGGTGTGAAACTTTTGGGAACCTCCACCTGGCTGGTCCACCTTCTACCTATGTGGCTGACAGTGCGTGGCTGTGTTGCAAAACGGCTTCCAAACCCACAGTTAGCAGCAAAGCCTGAAGAGGAGCCTGGCAGCAGAGTTCCTCTCTTATAATAATCTGAGAGAAACTTTTCTGCATTTTATTTTAGTTTTACAATATATACATATTTTTTTTCCCAGAAGAAGCTTAGCCTTGAGCTAACATCTGCCAATCCTCCTCTTTTGGCTGAGGAAGACTGGCCCTGAACTAACATCCATGCCCATCTTCCTGTACTTTATATGTGGGACACCTACCACAGCATGGCTTGCCAAGCAGTGCCATGTCCGCACCCGGGATCCAAACCGGTGACTCCTGGGCCACTGAAGCAGAACGTATGCATGTAACAACTGTGCCACCAGGCCGGACCCTACAATACATATTTTTAAAATAAAAACTATATGTATTTAAGATGTACAACATGATGTTTTGATATACAAATGCATAGTGAAATGATTACTACAGTGAAGCTAGTTAATATATCCATCTCCTCACATAGTTATCATTTTTTTGTGTGTGGTGAGAGCTCCTGAAATCTACTCTCCTAGTAATTTCCAGTTTATAGTATGTATTATTGACTATAGTTATAATGCTGTACATTAGATCTTGTTAGACTTAGTCATCCTGCATAACTGCAACTTTGCACCCTTTGACTAACATCTTCTCTTTTCTGTGCTTTAGAAAGCACAAGACAGGTTTCTCTTTTAGTAAAAGATGAATTCTTGCTTGTATCACTTAAATGCTTTTTGGTCCATCTTACAAAAAATATATTTATATTTTTTTGGTGAGAAAGATTCGCTCTGAGCTAACATCTGTTGTCAATCTTTTTCTTTTTTTGCTTAAGGATGATTAGCCCTGAGCTAACATCTGTGCCAATCTTCCTCTGTTTTTATGTGGGTCGCTGCCACAGCGTGGCTTTATGAATGGTGTAGGGTGGCACCTGGGATCCAAACCTGCGAACCTGGGCCAATGAAGCAGAGCATGCCATACTTAACCACTATGCCATGGGGCCTGCCCCCCCAAAAATATTTCATGGTTTGTTAAGATGGTCAAAGCATCAGCTTTTCAAAAGTTTACAGACAGATTTTTAAGAAGAGGCTTATGTTAGTCACACAAAGAATTTCTTGACTAGCAAGAAAGAGGAGCACATATGGTAGAGAGTGCTTCAGTGCCTCTGGCAGTTGTCTCAAGTTCCCCTTGTTGGCATCTGTGCTAAAGGTGGCCTATTTCTGGTAGAGAAGTGTCTTTTTCACACAGCAATTGACAAGCAAATGAGCTCTAACCCAGCAGTAGCTATCATCTAATGACATATGTTCTCTGCATAGCTTTCCCACGGGGTTAGAACTTCTCCCCAGTTGCATGTTGCATTTTGGCCACTAGGGTATTACTTGCTAATTGTTTCTTCAGTGTTTTTGATTGTGTGTTAGCAGCCAGATGGAGTTAGTACATCTGCAAAAGTTTCTAACCTGGGTATAGGAATTGTTGGATTCTGACTCAAAGTAAAAATAATATTTTTGCCAAGTGGGATAAAGACAAACTGGGAGAAAACATTTCTTTTACTCTTCAAAGAGGAAGTGGAAAAACAATGACACTGTAGACAAAACAAGCACAGAGGATCTTAGAGAAAGGAAATTGAACAGGTCAGGATTTTGATCATATCTTATTTTTAGCAAATCTTTGGAAAGTGCTGAGAAGACCCATTGTGTGTGTTTATAGGATACACTGGAGGATATGGCTTGGAGGCTGGAGGATGGTGTTATGCAGTGTTCTTTCAGAAGAAACATTAGCATTCCTGGGGTTAAGAATAGATTTGATCTAAACACAAGCTATTACATATTCCTAGCAGATGGAGCAGCTGATGATGGTAAGTCATTGATGAAAACTATCTTTCCAAGTTTTTTTCTCTCTCTTTCCCCTCCCCTCCATTTTTTTTGGAGAGACTACTGTGATTGCTCATTTTTAAGATATATACTTGTGGGTAAAGTGTTATCAATACACTTTTCCATTTTTTGCCTGAAAAGTTGACTTTGGTTGACCTTCTAGCTTTGTTTCTCTGGAAACTAGATAAAAGTAGTGTCAATTATGTTATAAGGCAACATGCTTATGATAAATATGACTTCTTTCTGGTAAACTGCGTTTGTACCACGAAGAACCATAAATGCCTGGTAAGAAGCCATATCTTTGGGCTTTCCTGAGTATTGTGACATTGGTGGATTTCTTACAGAGGCCCTAACCAGAGACTTTGGAGTTGTTGCAAGAGATGTTGGCTCCTGTGGGATAACCTGTCCAATATGAATCTCATCTGCTTGGACCTGAGCTTTCTCCAGGGAGGTGGAAGGGGTAAAGAGAATAGCTCCTGGGCAGCTGAGTAAACTGCTGAGGACCTCCCATCAAAGGAGAATGTCTCACAGCCCCTGCAGGTGTTCTGAGTTTCCTGTCCCACATCTTTCCAAGTGAATCTGATGCCAAATGCAGTCTAAGGTAGTTTTATGAGTTTGAATGATTAGTTTATCCATAAGAAGACTACTGTGGTGAGTATTGCAACACATCTTAATAGGAATAAGCAGATTTTGTTTAAGGTCTTGGCTGATGATATTTTGAAGAACTGTTGGAAATTCCAAGGTGGTATTTACTGACTCATCTCTTTGGAGATAATACTGCCCCAAAACTTTGAGACTAAAACCTCCTTTGAAAATAGTGAGGGGCTGGCCCGGTGGCGCAGCGGTTAAGTTCGCATGTTCCACTTTGGCGGCCTGGGGTTCGCCAGTTCGGATCCCGGGTGTGGACGTGGCACCGCTCATCAAGCCATCCTGTGGTAGGCATCCTATGTATAAAGTGGAGGAAGATGGGCATGGATGTTAGCTCAGGGCCAGTCTTGCTGAGCGAAAAGAGGAGCATTGGCAGCAGTTAGCTCAGGGCTAGTCTTCCTCAAAAAAAAAAAAAGAAAATAGTGAGACGCTGGGCATATAAAATGGAGGGCTAGGGGTTGGGGTATAGGAAGAGGAAGAGCAGAAATGTGATGCAGGCAAAACTGTGAAAAGCCTAGACTATTCTATCATGCGGTTTAGATTTTATACTATAGGTAAAGTGGAGACCCAAAAGGTTTTGGGGCAGGATAAAATATCTACTCAGTGTTAGAGAAATTCAGTAACATTTGTAGATTTAGTTGTAGGTGATACATGTAGTTGTCTTAGCCAAATCATGTATTCTTAATTGCACTAGCAACAGCAAATGTAGCTTGAAAATAATTTTTTGGTTAAGTGATAACAATGAGTACAGATTTCTTCGTGTTTAATGAATGCCAGTCGCTGCTAAGTGCTATAGTTAGGTTCTTTATTTTTATCTTCCTAAGAACTACACTAGATACGTACTCTCATTATTCCTAGTTTATCTGGGAGGAAATTTAGGGAGGTTAAATAATTTCCCTAGACAAGTAAATGGTAGAGCTGGAATTTAAACCCACACTCTTTTACCTCAGAGCCTAACTATTCAATACTTTCAAACATGGAAAATGCAGGAAATGAATTTTTAATGAGGAGAAGGTCAAATATTTGTGTTTTCAAACAGACACTACTAAAGTGTGGGTTAGTGTGCACGATAACAATTGTGTCATTGTTATTACTGCAGCTATCACTTATTGTAAATTACATATATCTCATTTATTTCTCACAGCGGCTTTGTAAATAGATATTATATTTCCCGTTTTAGAGACAAGGAAACCGGAACCTAGAAAGGCTAAGTAACTTGTTCAAAATCAAACAAGCGGTGGAGTCAGAAATTAAACCCAGATCTGTTCTAACTACAAAGGTCATGACCTTTCCATCATAGCAGACTGCTTCCTTTGGTGCCCTAGCAAGTTATAGATATAGCAAGATATATATATATATCCTATTCTAGGATAGTGTTCTCCCAACTAAGTATACGCATTGTAAGACAGTCCGTGGGATACAAGGAACAATACTAGAATTTTCTATTTATATTTATTTTATCTCATTAAAAAATTTGTTTCAATATATTTTATAGTGTTTATAATGTATTAAAAAAGTAGTGCATGAATATTCTTATTAACAAAAATATATATGAGGGCACAGACTCATTTTTATTTTTGAGGAAGACTGGCCCTGAGCTAACATCTGTGCCCATCTTCCTCTACTTTGTATGTGGGACGCCTGCCACAGCATGGCTTGCCAAGCAGTGCCTAGGTCTGCACCTGGGATCCAAACCAGCGAACCCTGGGATGCCAAAGTGGAGCATGCAAACTTAACCACTGCGCCACTGGGCTGGCCCCCAGACATTTTTTTTAACTGGTAGAGTGCAAAGCATCAGAAAAAACAAGCCTAGACATTACTGTGCCAGGGAATTCACTTTCCACTTCCTTTGTAGTGTTAAACAAAGTGCCATTATCACGTAAATCATTGTCTCTTCCGTTATCTATGTTATATATGTATGTGGACCAATTATAAGTTGCACTCTGCTTAAAAGCAGTGAGGCTTTGTGAGGTTGAAAGCATTTTTAAAAACAATCATATAATCTCCATAACCCATATAAATGTAAAATGTACCCAATTTCAGTAAAATCCACTTAAAACCTTTTTCTAATTGCTGTTTCCGTCCCCAGAATGCTGACATTGTCTAATAATGAGATAAGCAGTCATCTGAAATGCTGAGTGTTTGAACTGAAAAAACTCAGGTGAATAAGTAATTCACAATTAGGAAAGCTACCAATTTAAATAATTAATAAAATAGAGACCCTGTTACCACATGACCTGTTATTTTAATAATTTTGAAATATGATATGTCTCACAATACTGAAGAGCCATGAACTAAACACAAACTCAACCTCCCTTAGAGCAGAACTCCAAAATTGTAATGGGGCCCTTTGGTGGAACTCTGAAATTAAAATGGACTTCTGCTTTAATGAAGGGTAAGTTCATGCTTAGTCCATGGCTCCGTGGTGAATCAGAGTTTCAAAACAGTTTTCTTCCAACTTGACTCTCAGGCTGTTGGGGATGCGGTCTTGTTTTCATCACTACCGCTCTGCGAATGCAGTATTGTTAGATTCTTCAGTGCCTTTCGTGTCATTTTCAATAGTTTTCTTTATCTTTTCTTTTTGACATTTTTGTAGCTCCTGATAATCATTGACTCTTTCTTCTTGACACTCTCTTCTCTAGGTATTCATTACATAAAACTCTTCTCATTTTCAGCTTTGTCTCTGATCTTCCCTGTTATAACAAGCTGTGATATAATGGTATTTGTCAAAGGAATAACCAGGTGTCCTAACACGATTTTTTGAATAGTCCATTTTATCTCTACTGCTTCAAAAGCCTCCTTCCCATATACTAAAAATCTATCAGTAAAGTACACTATTTCTAGTTTGTTCTTCCATTGATCTATCTATTACTTCACTAGTTGAAATTACTATAGCTTTATAATAGGTTGTGGATTTTGATAGAACATGATTCCCCTCCTGGCCTTCTTTTTCAGGAATTCTTGCCTCTTCATTGTGTATCTGTTCTTTTTGATGAACTTAAGTAATGATTTGTCAAATTTCTTTAAAAATTCTATTGTGGTTGTGATTGGAAGTGCAATGAATGTTAGATTAATTTGGAGAATAATTGACATCTGTGCAAGAGTGAGTGTCACTATCCAGGACTATATTGGGATATTTTATTTATTCAGATCCTGTGTATATGTATCTTTCAGTGAAATTTTATAGTTTTCTTCATATCTTCATATAAGTCATATATTTTTTGTTACTTTGTTTTTGGATATTTTATAGATTTCTAAAACAAACTTGTGAATGGAATTATTTTTCTTGCATTTTCTAAATTTGTTGGTGTTTAAGAAAGTTACTGAGTTTTGAATGTTTATCTTGAATTATGCCCCTTAGTTTTCTAGTTGATTGTCTTGGATTTTCTAGATAAACATCACATCCCATGCAAATAACGACAAGGTCAATAGCCCTCATTTTCATTCTTGTTTCACTGCATCGTCTGGTTCTTCCAGAACAACGTGGAATGGCAGTGCTGATATGGCAAGCATTCTTGTCTGGCTCCTGATTTTGTTGGGAATGCATCTGATATTCAGTGTTAAGTGTCATGTTTGTTGTATTTTTTTCTGGTAGATGTTTTTTATTGTGTTTCAGAAATGTTCTTCTGTTCCTAACTTTACTAAGCATTCATGTCATGGATGTGTGCTGAATTTCATCTGATGTCTTTTGGCCAGCTATTGAGATGATATTTTATTATTACTTTTATAGATTTCTGAATGGTGAACAATCCTCACTTTTCTAGGATCAACTTTGCTTGGCCATATTTATTATTCTTTTAATGCACAGTTGATTTGATTAACTAATATTTTATTTAAGTTTTTGCATCTATATTCATAAATGATTTTGGTCTATGGTTTTGGGATTGTGTGTGTTTGCATGTATGTGCATGCCTCCTAGTTTTGGTTTCAGTGTTACGCTAATCTTATAGAATGAACTCTAGGGAGTTTAAATAAGAATTTTTAAAGTTAAAAAATTTTTTTTAATGGTATGATAGAACTCATCCACATAACAATCGGAGCCTTTAGGGATGGAAATAGTTGACTAATTAAAAAAAATTCTTCTATTGTTATTACTCTCCAGAGTTACTACTACTTCTTTGATCAGTTTTTGTAATTCTAGATTTTCCCAGAAATTCATCGATTTCATTTAGATTTTGAAATATTTTTGGCTGACTTAAAGTTGTTTATAGCATTTTCATATGCTTTTTAAGAATATCTTCTATATCAGTAGCTATGTTACCCTTTTCATTTCTAATACTGTTTGTGATATTTCTTTTTATCTTGTGGTTAGACTTGCCAAAAACTCAATCAATTTTAGTGACCTTTTACAGAGTTGATTTTTCTGATTTTTAGACTGACTTGTTTGTTTAATTTCTACTTTTATTTTTAATCAATCTTCTTTTCTGGGTTCCCAGGCTATATTTTGTTGTTTTAAACACATCTTGAATTAAGTGATCACTTCAATACTTTGTCTTTTTTTTTTTATTTAAAGGAAATGCTTTTGAGATGATAAAAACTTCTTTTGAATAGTACCTTGATTGCATCACATGAGTTTTGATATGAAGTGTCTTCGTTGTTATACATTTTTGAAAAGACTTGTGACTTTAGTTTTGATTTCCTGTTTAACCAAAGGCTTATTTGGAAGAGTAGTTTTGTAAATATCTGGGTGGGCCATTGTTTTCTACCTTTTATTATTAATTTTTAGTGTTGTTGCATTTTGGATAGATGATATAACTTGTATCCTGTATAATTATTTCTTTTAGGAAATTACTGAGATATAGTCTGTGGTCTAAAACCTATTATTTGTTTGGAATGAAACTTCATATGTATCTGTTATATCAAATTTTTAAATTGTTTTTGTTCTTTTTAATGACTGCATTGTATTCTAAAAATGTATGTATATTCTATAATTTATTTACTCATTCTCCTAATGATGGACATTTAGTTTATTTAAATTTTTTTTTGGCCAACATAAAAAAGTTTCTATGAACATCCTTGTACATATATCTTTGGTTAAAATGTGGAATGTTTCTATAAGATAGACTCTCAGAATACACACACACGTATACATACTCACATACATGAACAAATTGGAATAGTTCTGTACATTCACAGATTTAATTTTATATATAATAAATAATTATATAATATCTCTTCAATTTGTTTACATCGTTATTATTTGGGATTTTGGTTTGTTAGTCAAACCCAGTCCAAACTGACCATATGCCAAATAACTTAGCATCAAAACACTTTTCTTTGTCTTCTACCTATCCCCTTCTTGTAGGCCCAATTTCTGTTGGCTTAATCTAGGATTATAGTTTTCTTTAACATACATTCTCTTTCAAGAATTATGTTTGGCATTTTGAATGATTCGTGATCTTATTAACAGTCATTATTTTGACTTAACGTTGTTTAGCTGATCTCTTGCACACCACCAGTTCTTTTACCATAACTTCTCCATTCCTAGTCTTCATTTTGATTCATCTCTTGGTTGAATCTTGGCTAAATTATTTAACTTTCTTCAAGAAGATTATGTGTACTTGAATGTATGTTTATGTTGCTTTTGCATGTGAATGGCATTTTTGTTGATATTTATTTATTTTATATTACCTTACAAAGTTTTATTTCCATTCTATGCCACTGTCTTTCCATTTTTTCTCTCCTTGGGAAGTAATTATTCTTTGGCTTTTTGTTTTTTTAAATTTCAGTTCGAATCTATAAGCATTCTCAGCGACCTTTGATTACGTATGAAAAACATGATGTGATAAACTCTCCAAAGAATGTAGGAGGATCCCGTTCTTCACTCCTTCTGAAGGCTCACGGTAAGCTACATGTGTAGTAGTATTGCTATTTTGTGGAATAAACTTACCTGATGGCTCAGTGCTGGCTGAATTAGGAGTGGCAGCGGGCATAATTTAGCAAATGTTCATAAATCTTCTAAGTTTAAACATTAACATTTGCAGGTAGCAATATCTATCTTAATATTTGCTAATTTTTTTTAGAAATTGAGAGTAGGGATAATTCAGTGGTTTTAACCCTGGCTGCACATTAAAAAGCCAGCCCTCATAGTCTGCTGGTTAGATTTGGCACTCTCACTGCTGTACTCTGGATTTGTTTCCTTGTCAGGGAACCACATTACCCTGACAATTGTCATACTGTGATGGCTGCATGCTGCCATGATGCTGAAAGCTATGCTACTAATATTTCAGATACCAGCAGGGTCATGGTATGAAACTATAGAAATCATACAGAAACTGTGTAGAAATCAACTACAAGAAGAAAACTGAAAAATTCTCAAATGTGTGGAGATTAAACAAAATGCCACTGAACAACTGTTGGGTCAATGACGAAATCAAAGGAGGAATAAAAATACCTGGCTACAAATGAAAATACAACATACCAAAATCTATGGGAGACAGCAAAGCAGTACTGAGGGAAGTTTATAGCTATACAGGCCTACCTCAAAAAACAAGAAAAATGTTAAATAAACAATGTAACGTTACACCTAAAGGAACTAGAAAAAGAAGAACAAATGGAGCCCCAGATCAGTAGAAGGAAGGAAATAATAAAAATCAGAATGAAAATAAATGAAATGGAGACTAAAAAGATGGTAGAAAAGACCAATGAAACTAAGAACTGTTTCTGTGAAAAGGTAAACAAAATTGACAAACCTTTAGCTAAGCTCACCAAGAAAAAAAGAGAAGGCTCCAATAAATAAAATCAGAAATGAAAGAAGAGAAATTACAACAGATACCACAGAAATATAAAAGATTTTGAGAATACTACAAAAAGCTATGTGCCAACAAATTGGATAATCTAAAAGAAATGGATCCATTCTTAGAATCATAGAACTTTCCAAAACTGAATCAAGAATAGAAAATCTGAACAGACTGACCACTAGAAAGGAGATTGAAAGAGAAATAAAAAACCTTCTAAAAACAAAAGTCCAGGACTAGATGGCTTCCCTGAATTCTACCAAACATTCGAAGATTAATATCAGTCCTTCTCAAACTCTTCCAAAAAATTGAAGAGGAGGGGATGCTTCCTTACTCATTCTATGAGGCCAATGTTACCCTGATACCAAAACCAGACAAGGACAACATGAGAAAAGAAAATTACAGGCCAATGTCACAGATGAATATAGATGCAAAAATCCTCAGCAAAATATTGGCAAATTACAAACAACAATACATTAAAAGGATCATACACCATGATCAAGTGAGATTTATTCTGAGGATGCGAAGACGGTTGAACATCTGCAAGTCAATCAATGTGATATACCAGATTAACAAAATGAAGAATAAAAATCACGTGATCATCTCAATAGATGCAGAGAAAGCATTTGACAAGATACAGCATACATTTGTGATAAAAACTCTGAATAAAGTGGGTATAGAAGGAAGGTCTTTGAAGGATTGGCCTCAACATAGTAAAGGCCCTTTATGACAAACTCACAGCTAACATCATACTAGGAAGTCCTAGCCAGAGCAAGTAGGCAAGAAAAAGAAAGAAAAGGAATCCAAATTGGAAAGGAAGAAGTGAAACTGTCACTATTTGCACATGACATGATTTTATATATAGAAAACCCTAAAGAATCCATCAAAAAACTATTAGAAGTAACGAATACAGTCAAGTTTCAGGGTAGAAAATCAAAATGTACAAATCAGTTGCATTACTAAACACTAACTACAAAATAGCAGAAAGAGAAATCAAGAATACAATCCCATTTACAATCACAATGAAAAGAATAAAATACCTAGGAATAAAATTACCAGATAACAGGTGTTGGAGAGGATGTGGAGAAAAGGGAACTCTTTTACACTGCTGGTGGGAATTCAAACTGCTGCAGCCCCTGTGGAAAACAGTGTGGAGATTCCTCAAAAATTTAAAAATAGAGCTACCATATGATCCAGCTATCCACATCTGGGTATTTATCCAAAAACATGAAAACATTAATTCGAAAATCTACATGTACCCCTATCTTCTTTGCAGTAGTATTCACAATAGCCAAGACTTGGAAAGAACCTAGGTGTCCATAAACAGATGAATAGGGAAAGAAAAGATGTGGTATATAATATACAATATAATACTAAGCCATAAAAAAGATGAAATCTTGCCATTTGTGACAACATAGATGGACCTTGAAGGCAATATGCTAAGTGAACTAAGTCAGATGGAGAAAGCCAAATACCATATGATTTCACTCATATGTGGAAGAGAAAAAACAACAACAACAACAATAAAGAAACACATAGACACAGGAATAGATTGTTGGTTACCAGAGGGGGAGGGGGAAGGGCAAAAGGAGTAGAAGGGCACATTTGTACGGTGATGACTAGTAATTAGACTTTGGATGGTGGACATGATGTCGTCTACACAGAAATTGAAATATCATGATATACACCTGAAATTTATATAATGTTATAAACCAATGTTGCATCAATAAAAAATTAAAGAAAAAGTAAGGGAATAATGTAGTATATACTATACTATTGTAGAATATTAGTATTTTGGGGGAACTTTACTTACGTGGTATATTTCCTTTATGTTCTCCAGAGTTATCCATTCTTGCAGAGATTCAATAAACGTCATCAAAGTTTGCTTGAAAATAGCTTTACTGTTGTTAATTTGCTTCTTCTCATAGCTCCAGTTTGACAGTGATTCGATTTAGAAATAGTGTGCCTATTTGTTTTTCATTGTGTTTTGGAGTGAGATGTGAGAAGATGCTGAGATAGCTGCAGACAGGCTGTGTTAGCATAATGGTTAAGAGCACAGTTGCTCAAGCCAGACTGGGTTCGAATCCCGACTTTGTAACCTTTAGTGAGTTACTTCACTTCTCTATGTGTTAGTTTCCTTATCCAGCAAAACTAGAACAATAATTGTAACTACTTCATAGGACTCTTGTAAAAATCAGTTAGATTATACATATAAAGCACTTCGAGACAGTGCTTGTCATGTCGTAGAAGCTATGGAAGTGTCAACTATTAGAAGTAGTGGTGGTGGTACGGGCTGTGATGTATAGGGTCTTTTTAGGTTATGCCCCTGTCAGTTGAATGTATTTTGCTGGCTGTTTATATTTTCTGAGCATTTGGCTTGGTCATTTAAGAAACATCTTAATTAGTTTGTGATGTCAACCATTGTATTTTCTCACCTGTAGGTGCCTTAATGTTTGTGGCATGGGTGACAACCGTTAGCATAGGTGTACTGATTGCTCGGTTCTTCAAACCTGTTTGGTCAAAGGTTTTCTTTGGCAAAGCAGCTTGGTTTCAGGTAAGTGGGAGAAAAAGGTTAATGCAATTTCCGTGTTCTTTGAACACTGCAACATAAAAATATATGAAGCATGTGTGGATTTTTTTTTGTGTGTGTGGTTACTGTTGTTGTAGATTTGGAATCCTAATAATTCTTCTTTTTACCCTTTAATTTCCTAACCAGTTGAGAGCAGACATAAGGTTCTTGATGGAGATCAAAATAGAGACAGCTTTATAAAGGGTCAGGCTGGATTGGAGAATGTTTCAGGGCCATGTGTGCTCCTTTGTGGGCAAACATAAACTTTGGGACCCAAATAATCCTGACTTACATGTCTAGTTGCGGGGGGAGAGGCTGGAAGAGCATGCACCCGCTACACTGAGTACAGATGGGTCAAGAAAGGCAGGAGAGCAGAAGAAAGAACTAGTGGGTGCTTACTGCATTGCAGGGCAGGGGTCTGTCCTTTGGTAGAGGGGCCAATGAATGTCGGGCTATCCCTAGCTCACCAATCAATTTATCTATCTCCTGTGTGGGTGGGAAGAGAAAGTAGAAGTGTTCCTTTTCATGCTGCCCCTTCCTCTGAGATGAGGAGGCAATCTCTTGTTAGAAACATGGGCAAGAGTCCATAAGAACCCCTCAAAACAAAACAAAATAAACTCTATTCTTCATGTGTCATGGAGTATGGATGTTTGTACCTAGAGGGCAGATCAATGAGTATGTGTTGGTATAGAATGTACATGCCTGCTTGTAGAAAAAATAACCACTTATTCGAACAGTTTTGACTTTATAAGAGGATATTCTTGAAACTTCATATTCATATAAATTTGTAGCTTTTAAAATTTACCATATCTAACTTCATTTCTCACTATTGGCTGGCAGGGTCAATCTGTTCTATTTGTTCTCACTATTGCTACATGCCTTGCTCTTGTCTGTCTCTGCCTTTGATTGCTCTCTCTCTCTTTCCCTCTGTCTTTCAGCTGCTCATATGGATATTCCCAACTGGAAAACTCTTTATGTCTTCTCCTTACCAATTCAAATCCTCCACTGCCTTTAAAACTATGATGTCTAGAAGGCTGGCCTGGTGACACAGCAGTTGAGTTTGCACATTCCGCTTCAGCCGCCGGGGGTTTGCTGGTTCTGATCCCAGGTGTGGACCTAAACATGGCTTGTCAAGCCATGCTGTGGCAGGCATCCCACATATAAAGCAGAGGAAGATGGGCACGTGTTAGCTCAGAAAAAAGAGGAGGATTGGCGGTGGATGTTAGCTCAGGGCTAATCTTCCTCAAAAAAAAAAAAAATAAGTAAAAAATACAACAAAAAAACTATGGTGTCTATGTATATAGGGTAACATATATATAAAGAGACATATATGCATATGATGATATATAGATATGGTGATACACAGCCTTTAGAAATATGATGTCTATATTTATAGGGTGACATCTCTATATATAATATGGTGGCTATATGTCCTACTTTCCTGGGGATAGTTTTGGTTTGTACCAGTTATCCTGGCATAATCAATTAACAGTGCCCATTTTCACTCTCAATATTCTTTTAATTTGGGCAAAAAATTATGCATTTTATATATGTTTATCTTATCTACCCAGTTATATACCAAGCTCCTCAGGAGACAGTATTTTCCGTTTCCTTGCTGTCTCATTGTGTCTGGTATTGCACTGTGCCTGATGGTAGAACTTAATACATATCTTTGGAAGGAAATGAAGGACTTGGCGAGTAACTGCTCTGTGTGTGAAGTACCCATTCCTGCTGCTCTGTGCAGGTGAAGTCTTGCCAAATGCTTTTGAATGATGAGGATGGGAGCTTATGATTGTCTTTAAGGTTCAGTGGTATACTAAGATTTTTTTTTTTTGAGGATGATTAGCCCTGAGCTAACATCTGCTGCCGATCCTCTTCTTTTTGCTGAGGAAGACTGGCCCTGAGCTAACATCCATCTTCCTCTACTTTATATGTGGGACGCCTGCCACAGCATGGCTTGCCAAGCGGTGCCCTGTCAGCACCCGGGATCCGAACTGGCAAACCCCGGGCCGCCAAAACGGGACATGTGCACTTAACCTCTGCACCACCGGGTTGGCCCCCTAAGATGTTTTTTTAACTGACCACAAACTGTGATTAGGTGTCAATGGAATGCATACCTTCAGCGAATCTCACCCCGTGATCTTTTCTCCAGAGTAACACCAACGCCTGTCTCTGACGTAGTTAACCCTCTTCTCACTTTATTTCATCCTTGTAGGTGCACCGACTGCTCATGCTCACGACTTCTGCTCTCACCTGCATTGCTTTTGTTCTACCTTTTATTTACACAGGAGGCTGGAGTTGGGTAAGTCTGTCTTAAACAGGATGTTTTTATATAAATTCATTTTGATGTCAAAGGAGATTGCTGTTTTTAGGCTCAAATGATGGGTAAAATGATGTTTCTGCAGGTATCCCTCTTTCTTTCCTTTCTGAAGCATCTGATGATTATTTCACGTGGTTGGGTGACAGTGATGGAGTGAGGATGTCAGCGCAGATCACTTGGTGATGAAACGTATTTTTCAGCTGCATCAAATGCTATGTATACGCTATGTAGCTTTAGTGAGTTTTCTCACTACAGAGTGGTGAAAATTCCAAGTGTGATATCTAAGGAACATGAACACTGTAAGCAGTTGTCTCTAATTAATGCTATGATTACCACTAAGCTAACATTAGTTGCATTCCTACTATGTGACCAGCTGTGCTGAGTGCTTTATATGTGTTATCAAATTCAAACCTGAAATGAAGTAGTTATTGATAATAATCCCATGTCGCAAATGAAGAAACTGAGGCTTATTCTCAAAAGTTTATCTCCTGCTTAGACCTTTCCCCTGGCATGAGACTCACACGTCCAGCTGTCTGCTCGGGACCTCAACTTGCATGTCTCAAACAGCTCAAACCTAATCCATCCAAAATGGAATTCCTGATCTTTCCTCCCAGCCCTGCTCCACCTGCTGCCGTCCCATATTAGATGTTGACAGTTCCCTTCTTAGGCCAAAACCTTGGAATTATTCTTAACTCTGCTCTCTTGCACACCCTGTGTGAAATCCATCAGGAAAACCCAATCGTCTGCATTTAAAATACAACACCTCTCACCATCACTGATACTACTATGTTGGTTTGAGCCACCACCGTCTTTTGCCTGGACTGTTGTAGTGGTACCTAATTGGTCTCTCTACTTCAACCTTTGGCTGTGTACAGTCTGTTTCCAACCAAGAAGCAGAGTGATTTTTAACAATGTAAATCAGAACATGTCATTACTGTGCCCGTAACTGGTTTCTCTAATGTCTCTCAATTTTACTCAAAGGTAAAGCCAAAGTCCTTCCAGTGACCTCTATGATTGGCTACCACTTACTCTCTGTAGTGATCTCCTCCCCCTCTCCTCAGCCCATAGCTCATCTCATTCCACACTGGCCTAATGCTAGGCATGCTCCTATTTACTTTCTTTGTGAAGATTTGTCATTCTGCCTTGGTCATGCTTCCTCCACTCCCTCACCTTCTTCAAGTCTTCGCTCAGATAATAGCTTCTCAGAGAGCCCTTCCCTGCTCTATTTTTTCCCATAGCACTCTTTACCCTATTTCTTTTCATATAGTTTACTTATATCTTATGTTTTTTCTTCATCTGCCTTCCCACACTAGTATGTAAGTTCTGTGAGAGCCAGAATATTTACTGTTATGTTCACTGGTGTATCTAAAGCACCCAGAAAAGATTCTGGTACGTAGTAGGTGTTGTTGCTAGTGACATCACATTGATTTGGACTCCTAGTGCCCCTGTGGACAGCAGAGCTGAGCCCTGCCCACTCTTTTTGTGCCATCCTCTCATCTTTCTGTGCTATATCAGACAGTGCTCTGCTGCTGTTCACAGGGTTTTTATGGCCATTTTTGGGGGAAGTGGGTGGCCAGGTCTTTCTTCCTAGTCTGTCTTAGTCTGGAAGCTCTGCTCAAACCTCTTCACCACAGGTGACCCTGCTGGTGTCTGAAATACTCGTGGCATAGCTTTCAGCATCACAGCAACATGCAGCCGCCACAGTATGACAGCTGATAGGCAGGTGGTGTGGTTCTCTGACTGGGAAATGAACCCAGGCCACTGCAGTGAGAGCACCAAATCTTAACCACCAGATCTGTACCTACATAGTAGTACTCAGTAAATATTTATTGAACGAATGAATAAGGCTCATTGAGAATAAGTGATGTACCTAAGGTCGGAACCTATGCTTTTGTTACACTCTTCCAGTTTTACAGCCAGTCACAATTTGATAGCAAAATTTAATATTTCAGCTTGGGTTGTTGTTACAAGGGCTAAGATTTGATGATTCTCGGGTCACAGATTTCACTAGGAAACCCCCCTCCTGCTTTTTAGGTAGTTTATAGATGAGTCAACCTGTTTCTTTTAAGGAAATTGTGAAGTTTTTTGGTATGAATCAAGACATCAGAACCTTATTTTATCCAGGTATTTGGGACAAGAGTAACACTTATTTTGTAAACTTTGTAGTTTGTAGTCTTTGCAGTTCATGAATAGGATAGTATAAGGGTTAGGAGCTCAATTCTACAGCCAGACTACTTGGATTCAAATTCTGATGTCATCACTTATTACCTGGGATACGTTGGGCAAGTTATTTAACTTCTCTGTCTCTCAGTTTACTCATCTGTAAAATGGCAATAGTGTAGTATCCATCTTAGCCTTTCTGAGAATTGACAGCTAATTAACTGAAAGCACTTAGGATAGTTCCCAGCACACTCTAAGCACAGATAAGAATTTTGTTGCTGCTGTTACTGTTTTTTATCAGATAGAGACACTTTCCACCCCCATGGTCCTGGTTATAATTTTATCCGTGTGTAACTGAGTCCATGGTTTGAAAGTATTTTTATAGTACTCTTTTGTCTGCTTTTAGTTCCTATTTCCAAAAGCTTCCCTTCGTGGCTTAGAAACCACTGTGTCCTTGTTCTAGATCACAGATTTTAGAGTCTACCTGAGCATGGGAGTCAGTAACAACAGACTGTAACAGCCCTCCGTCTAAACATGTCACAGTTTGGAGCATCTTCTTAGTCCTCTTAAGTTTTTAAGTGAAATCATTGTGCTAAGGGGTCTAACCCATTGTTTGCTGTTTTGAGCAGGCACACAACTGCACTAAGAGAGGAGTGTAGCCAAGGCTGTTGAGATACTGTGTTGATGTATTTTCTTGGGTTAGGCCTTCCTTCTGAACAGAGGAGATAAGATGTTAATACAGTGGCTGCACAGCTTATTCACTTACTCAACGTTTATTGCGTGACTAAGGCTCTGTTAAGCACTGGAGTTACAAGGAATCATAGAACCTTCAGCTCAGGGAACACAGAGGTCTGAACAAATAATTACAGGACGTTAGGATGAGTGCTTTCGACATGTGGATATTGGCGAGTCCTCGGTGGGCTGCAAATGGCTGTACTGGTGTTGGTGGTCATCTAACATCTTGATGGGGGAGGGGCAGCATTCTGTGCTTGGATTCTGCTGCAACCATTTGCACCCTTTGTGGCCTTGGACACATCACTTGCTGTCTCTGAGCCTCAGTTCCCCCATTTTTGAAAGTGGGGTATTGATAACTAACCATCAAGCGTTGCAGTGAGCATTAGTGATAATGTATATAAAGTGAATGCCTAGTATAAAGTAGACACTCAGTGAATGGTACCTGTTATTATTATTATCATTATTAGATGTTTAAAGCTACAGAAAAACACTAAGATACATCTGTGTGTATTATTTTTAAGTTGAAGATGTAAAGTGATAATCCAGCTTGAGACCACTAAAGTGCTGTAACTTTGTTCAGTCTGCAGGCTATCACCCGTACCTTGGTTGTATAGTGATGGTTTTAGCAGTTTTTCAGCCTCTTCTGGCAGCCTTCAGACCAGCTTTACATGACCCAAGGTACGTACAGCTTCCCTGTATAAATGTTCTTAATGTGGACGTCGTTAGTTGGCAAACTAATCCCTTTTCAAGTAGAAACATTTGGCATTGTATGAAATTCAGTGATAGATTAATTATATTTACTTTAAAAGGTTTTAAAATGTACTTCCGATTCTAGTTCCTAGGCAATAAGGGAAATTGCGAGCTTTTTATTCTCTTGGGAATTAATTGTAGTTCCATCACTTTTAAGGATTCTGACTGGTTCTTTATTTTGGTAGAAGACAAATGTTTAACTGGACTCATTGGAGTATGGGAACAGCGGCTAGAATCATAGCAGGTATGTAATTGTGATGCCACTTCCTCGTATATAACTGCTGGTTGTTTATGTTGCAAGTTGTAATTTGGCTTAAATGATTTTTGGATGCATTAGTAATTGGGGTAATTGGTTGTTGAGGAGAAATCAACCTTCAACATCGAAATCCAGAAAGTAATTTCTAGAGGTAACTATTTAAGTCATTATTTCAGCTTTAAGTTTCAGATTTTTAAAATGACTTTAAAAGTCTCCTTTTAAGGCTTTTTTAGCATTTGCCTTTGCCAGCAGAATACGCCATGCTGACAGCCAAATATTTAAGCAGCTCAAGTGGAGGGTCATTTGTAAGTTGGACTGAGGTGGGCTGAGAGGGTCCCAGCCCTGTCTCCAGGTTCTTTCCATGGAGATGGTACCTTCAAGGGAAGAGAGGTTTTCAAAAGTAAAATATGATTATCCAGTACATTTTGATGGCTTGTGTAATAAATACCTAAACTGACACCCTCTGCCCTCGCATTTTTATAGGCTACAGAAATCTCTGGAAGGGGGGGGGGTATCATCAGCAATGGTTTCCTTACTTTTCTCCCTTCCTACAGTGCAGACTTAAAACTTTTTGGAAAATTTGGGTGCCTCTTTTTTAACAATTGGTAGATCAAAATTATAATCTCTCATCTTACCCTTTCTAGTCTTACAATAAAAACAAAACTAAATTAACTGTTTGGTGTTACATATTAATCTAATTCATCTCATAAACTTTTTTAGTATGTTTTACTTGATATAATGCACACACATGTACACACACACACACACACACAGTTACCTCTTTCGGTATTGACTACATTTGAATATATATTGTTTTTCTACAAACACAGTGGCCGCCATGTTCCTGGGAATGGATTTACCAGGGTTGGATCTTCCTGGCCCATGGAAAACCTATGTAATGATTGGATTTGTAGCCTGGCATGTCGGAACTGAAATTGTTCTGGAAATACATGCTTACCGACTCTCTCGAAAAGGTAATAACCTGTTCAAAAAGCCACGTTATGTAGAATCACATTTATACAAACTTTGAAATATAATTAGTTTCTTGATACTAATGGTTGACTATTACATGGCAGCTCACTACAAATTTCTGCTGTGATTACCCAGTCAGTGGTAGAAATTGTGGAAATTTTCTGCCTTTGTTTTTTATATTCATTACTATTAGAATTTGTGAATAAAATATAAAGGAAAGATTTTAGGTTTAGGGAAGAAGTCTTCTTTGTCAGTACTTTTTACTTTGCGTGCTGGTCTGACTTGCGGCCAGTATGCACTGAGAACGCTGAATGCCTGGAGCTGAGAGAACCCTGAGATGGAGGAAGAAGAGATGCCTAAAGTCAACAGAGGGCACAGCTGCACACAAATTCTACCTGTTTAACACACTTCCTACGTGCTATCCCATAGGTTGCCATATACGTCATATATAGCTAGCTACCAGTGAGCTAGATAGGAAGGCCTTACTTTGCCCGAGCTCTCTAGTGGTAAGGTCCGTTTTGGTCTTAGTATACCAGGCAGGATCAAGATACCTATATCCATCAGGAGTGGAGAAATTAGTAGAGAATGGGTGACATTTTAAATTAGCTTAGATTCTGGGCCAAGAGTCCTTTGTGTCCTAACTAGTTTCAGCCACCCAAATGATAAATAAAGGTGGCCTTCTAAAAACAAAACCTCTTTGTTGTTTAGTGCATATTTTGTGAATTTAGGAGCCTAGGCAGCTTTTAGGAGCTGAGTAGTAAATGTCTGTACTGTGGTTTTTGGTTCTTGGTGGGGTTATATACGTGGGGCTTTTGATGACCACGGAATTATGGCTTGTTGTTTAAAATACATATGTACTTAAACTTGCGTTGTTAGGACATTGACCAGGTGTTTATTGACTAGAAGAAGAGGGCACATTTTAAATCCCTTGACAAATGCGTGCTATAGCCACCTTGTCCCAATTTGAGAGAGCTGTAAATATTCAGGAAGTTTGCGGCATTTGGTAGCTTGAAACGGGAGAATGTACACCCTGCAAATCAGCAAACACTACAAATCAGGGCTTTTTTGGGGGGTTAGTTTACCTGAGTACCACTGTCCTTATAAACCTGTGTTCTCATTCTCAACAGGTGAAATATTGGATGATGCTAGAATTCAGATCCTTCAGTCATTTACTGTAGCTGAAGCAGAAGTAAGTTCTTCTTTTTAAATTTATATTGACAAAAAACTTCAATGACAATAGTTTCTTTCCTTCATATCTCAATTTTTCTTTCAGGGTCACGCTTTTAAAAAGGCAGTGTTAACAATTTATATCTGTGGGAATGTGACTTTTCTCATCATGTTCTTATCTGCAATCAACAGTCTATGAGCAAGCAAAGACTTCGGCTTTGCAGACCAGGTGGTAACTATCATCAAGCCAAAAAACCTGAAGCCTGCACTGACTTCCTGGAGCATATTCATGAATTCTAACTTAG
The DNA here is from genome assembly GCF_037783145.1 of Equus przewalskii. Classification (NCBI taxonomy): domain Eukaryota; kingdom Metazoa; phylum Chordata; class Mammalia; order Perissodactyla; family Equidae; genus Equus; species Equus przewalskii. Next base: position 1,408,105 of record NC_091854.1, read on the forward strand.
AAGACCAGGTCATGTCTATGGAGAGATTCTGAAGTCTGGTCTTTAGTGATCAACATTCAGCAGGGTCCTATGGACTATAAAGTGATGTCAAGCCTTTATGTGTACTTCTGAGTCTTAAAGAGAAGGTTGTACTGGAGGAGAATGACTGTCAAATATTTTTATGCTGAGATTTTCAGAATGTTAGCATTTAAGAAAGTAAACAAGAACTGTTCGGAAAAACAAAAAAGATGTCATTAGGCTGAAAAGGAGATTGTATTAAGGTAAATATATTTTTGAGTATAAAGCTGCTCTGGTGCTTTAAAGAAAACACTTATTTTTACTAGTTTATCTGACTGGTCTTTATTAGGACTTTCTGAGAAACTATGTTTTTCAGTCCAGTTTTTTGGGCATGTGTTTGCTTTGTGTATTTTGTTACTTCTCTGGTAAAGGTGGAAGTGGGGCTGACCCCACCATAGATTTCATTAACATTTAAATATATTATGAATATTATAATTTTTTCCTTAGCTATGAAATGCAAGTGTACATCTTCTGCTTAAAGACTGTCTTTATATATTCAGCTACAGGGCTGAAATGGCATTTTATATGTTAATTGTTTTGACTATAAGATTTAAGTCCCATAGGCTTTGGAGATTGTAGACTTGCATTTCAAAATTAATAAAACTCAGCCTTGTGAACATGTCTGTTATTCTTTTTCCTTGTGGTAATAAAATAATATGGATAGTTCAGTTTTGTTAGAAGTTCCTGGTGCTATAATGAATTAGAATAATCAATGTTATTTTTGCTTCCTATTTCACTAATTTATCTTGTGTTTTAAGGCTGGGTCTCATATTTGCTATGAGGACTTCTAGCCAGTGGGTGGTGCCATAATACCAAACTACTGCTTTGTTCCTGTTTCCCTGTGCTGTCATTCATTTTTAGTATTTAAATGTAACACTGTGGGATGGTATTTTCCTTAAAGTCCACCAACTCTTAATCTTTGAAAAATTTCTGCTACTTTTGGAGAGAGGAGAATTGGGGTTATGGGTTAGAAACTGAAATTAGGGACCAATGTTGTTATTTTCTGGTTTTATTTTTGTATGTTTTCTAACCATGATTATTTGTAACAATTGTTTGATGTTTCCCTTTACATTCCTCTGACCCTGTAAGAAATGAATACAACTATCTTAGGCAAAGGAAACAAACAAATCTGGACATTCTTAAAAAAGTTTAGGGAGGCATATTTTATTTCTTTAGGCCTTCTTTTTGATTATGTTATAGTTTCTGCTTGGCCCAAGGCCCTAATTTCTCTCTGGTATAAATAATACCCTCAGCCATGTATCCTACATCTTTTACTGAGTAAAATGATATGGAAGTTTTGTTTTTTTCCTTATATACGTGTTTATCATAAGTGGCTTAAGGGTTGAGATGTGAACTTTGTGTGTTCATGTTCTGTGAATGCCAGGCTACTTACAGTCCAAACTTTCCTTTTGAATGTCTCTTATCAAAAAATTTTTTTAGTATAGAAAATGAAATGCACACTAAAAAATTTTCCTCGAGTTTTCAATTCTAAGGAGGTTAAATGTTAATAAAATTCTTTCTTTTTTTTTTTTTTGGTGAGGAAGACTGACCCTGAGCTGTGCCCAATCTTCCTCTTGTGGCTTAGGGAAGATTGTTACTGAGCTAACATTTGTGCCAGTCTTCCTCTGTTTTTTGTATGTGGGACTCCACCACAGCATGGCTTGATGAGCCACGTGTAGGTCCACACCCAGAATCTGCACCCACAAACCCTAGGCCACCAAAGTGGCGAGTGCGAACTTAACCACTACACCACTGGGCTGGCCCCTTAGCTTCTTTTAAGGAGAAGATGAACGCTGATGTATTTGGTATTCAAGTACATGAACTTGCTGGATTTCCAGTGCTGAGGCTAAGATATTTTAACTTTTTCTTTTTCAGTGATTCATCTGTTAGCACTATTTTGATATGTCACCAGTTGATACAGACAGCTGTCCAAAGACGTCCATGTCATTTAATCTTAATAGACCCAACCTTTTCATAAGTACCAAATTATAATTCTCTGCTTATGAGTGGTTGATATCCATAACTTGAAAATGTCTTTTCTTCACTCCTCTCAATTTTTCTTCTTGTTTTTGTAATGAACAATCTGGGTGTTTTTTTTTTTTGTAAATTTCTTTTGATAAAAGTGATTGTTAAACTAAATGCCTTTGTATCTTCAGCTATCTTGCCCCAAATAGTGAGCAAAATCATGTTTTCTTCCTAAAGATGGGTTCCTTTATTAAATAAAAATAAGTATATTTTTTAGAACAAATGAAACAAATTCTAGAAAATTGTAGTTGAGATAGCATCCATAAGTGAGGCTATGTCAACTTTTATTATTTTCTGGTCTGTGGAAATCAATCTTAAGGGCATAGCCTATGGCATAAGTTCTCGAGTAAATGGATCAAATTCACTTTAGTGCTTACTTGGTTTTATCAGGATTTTGGCTTTAATGTGTGTTAAATGATATTCATCCTGCCCCAGTCCAGGATGCAGTGGGAAAAGACAGATGCAGAAGATGCCAACTGGGAAGCTAGGAGAACATGGAGCTTTTGGCTAAAATTCTATTTATCTGTAAACTCTGGTGAAGAAGCAAAAAAAGTGAACAAAGGTCCTTGTTTAAGATAATCCATTATAGAAAGGAATGAAAGGAAGAATTCTAATCTCTTTTCAAATCTGATTGGGATACACACTCTCCCTGTCCACATCCTGCTTCTTTCCTCCTTGCCCAGCCCCTGCCGGGCTCACCACTGGTGGCCGCCTGCCTGGAATGCCCTTTCTGTTCTTCTCTTCCCAGCAAAAGCTAGTTTATCAAGTTTTGGCTCAATTCTTCTTTGTACTTGGAGCCTTCCAAGACTTTCTCTCCCATATGGAGAGACTTCTCTCCAAGACTTTCTCTCCTTGTCCTGCCCAACCTTATAAATGGGGTGGTGGTCTGGGAGGCAACTGATCCTGTAAATTAAACAGCACTAGGAGTTGGGGAGTAGAGTTGGAAGACCTGAGTGTGCGTGTTTGATGTACCAGCTGCATGTCCTTGGACAAGTCGTTTATCTTCTCTGAGCCTCATTCCTTCATCTAAAGCTCATCTCGCAGGGCAGTTGTGAGGAATGAATGAAGTGATGCCAGCAAAAAGTGCTTTGTACATGTTGTTGATGATGTCATTGCTGTTTGATTGCAATGTTAAACTTTAGTAATTTTTACACATAAAATGTGTAGTTTTTATTTTATAAAGATATTTGATGTTTGCTTTGAAAACATTATGCTAAGTGAAATAATCAGACACAAAAGGAGAACTATTGTATGATTGTATTTATTTGAGGTACCCTGACTGGTCAAATTCACAGAGATAGAAAGTATAATGGTGATTACCAGGGATTGGGGGAGAGGGAAGAATGAGGAGTTGTTGTTTAGTGGGTGCAGAAATCTGTTTGAGATGATGAAATAGTTCCAGAGATTGATAGTGGTGATACTTGCACAACACTGAATGTATTTAATGCACTGAACTGTACACTTAAAACTGGTTAAAATGGTAAATTTTGTGTTATGTATATTTTACTACAGTAAGAACAAACAGAAAAAAATTTGATATTCATAGCAGCACTATTCCCCATAGCTGAACGATGGAAATGACCCATATATCCATCAACAAAATGGATAAACAAATTGTGGTGTATACATACAATGGAATAGTATTCAGCCATAAAAAGGAATGAAGTGCTAATACATGCTGTAACAGGATAACCCTGCAAAACATTATGCTAAGTGAAAGAAATCATACACAAAAGGCTACATATTATGATTCCATTTATATGAAATTTCCAGAATAGGTAAATCCATAGAGACAGCAGTTGCCAGGGACTTGGAGGGGGAGAAGGAGAAAATGGGGAGCAATTGCATAATGGGTATAAGATTTTATTTTGGGGTGATGAAAATGTTTGGAGATAGAGGTGGTAGTTATCCAACAATGTGAATGTGAGAAATGCCACTGATGTGTCCACTTTAAAATGCTTATTTTATTTCATGTGAATTTCACCTCAGGAAAACAAATATTTGTCTTTTTACTGATCTTGGGTTATACCTTTGGGTGGAAAGCTCTTGGGGTTTTTCTGGCCCTAAACTTTGGTATCAGTTTAATTTCTTATTTTGTTATCAAAGAAGTTAATGTAATTTTATATTATGCCTGGTCATATACCTCTGGCTTAGGGGAGAGAAATTTCCTAGAGCATATCCTTAGAAGTCTATCTTCTTCATGTGATATCTTATTCATACGTAAAAGAATTTGTATTATATTCTATATTTCCTATAAGGGCCTAAACAAATTTTTTGATTCCCAATCAAACACTGATACATGGTAATTAAACTCTTGGAATAAGAATTTCCTGAACCCAAACATTCTAAGTATGTGACTTCCACTGTCAGTAGTGGTTGAGTAACAGCCTTCCAAACCAACTCTCTTCCAGAAAATTAGTGTAAATTTCAAAAACCAGTGACCCGAAGGCCCCAGTGAACAGAAATAGGAAGATTCTGGTAATGAGTCCACATTCAGAGGAGAAAAATTGTTGGGAGTTCCCTATTTTCACTGTTTTTACCTTCAGGGCAGTTGCAGTCAGCTGTGTGCGTGGTGCTGGGGGGCAGAGAATCTGCACTCTTCCTGGCATAGGGAACCAGAGGACTGAGATCTGGGCCCGCTACAGCGGTCAGGGAGTGGGGAGTGGAGGTAATCCTGGAAAGGAAAGCACTAGAGACGGGATCCCAATTCCTGTTTGCCCACAGCTCTGGTTGATCCCTGAACATGTTCACCTTCATGAAGCAGACACAAAGCAGCAGATCAAGGAAGAAAAGTTGACCTGAGATTGGAGGTGTAACACAAGACACAGAGCTTGCAGTCCAACCCAGTTAATTGCCTGCTACAACAAAAGGAGCAACATTCATTGGAGAAAAATAAGAAAATCTGGTATTTTTATAACCTGATATTTTATGATGTACAGATGACAATCCAAAATTACCTGACATAAGAAGAACCAGAAAACTCTGGCCCATTCTCCAAAGCAGGGACTGGCTAAAAGGCCTGATAGGAAATATTTTAGGCTTTGCGGACCACAGATAGTCTCTGTAGCATAATCTATTTTTTTTAACAAACCTTCAAAAATGTGAGAAACCGTTCTTAGCTTGTAGGCCGTACAAAAACAGGGATGGAGGGGCCAGCCTCGTGGCATAGTGGCTAAGTTAGTGTGTTCTGCTTTGGCAGCCTGGGGTTTGCCATTTCGGATCATGGGTGTGGACCTAGCACTGATTATCAAGCCATGCTGTGGCAGGCATCCTACATATAAAATAGAGGAAGATGGGCACAGATGTTAGCTCAGGGCCAATCTTCCTCAAAAACAAAACCAAAAAAAAAAACCAGGGATGGATTTGGGCTGTGGGCCATAGTTTGTCAACCCCTGCTCTAAAGAAAGACCAGTCAATGGGGACCAACCTTTGAGATTTCTTAGATGATCAGATTCAGAAGATAAGGATTTTAAAGCATCTATATTAACTATTCTTGATGATGTAAAAGAAAATATACTTTCTATAAATAAAAAGATGATTCAAAATAAAAACAATACAAAGGACCATATGGAAATTAGAGAGCTGAAGAAATAAAATGTTTGAAAAAATTCACTGCAGAGACTTAATATCAGAATGGAGATGACAGAAAAAAGAGCCAATGAAGTTGAAGATAGATAAATAGAAATTACCTAATGTTTGAGGAGAAGAAAGAAGAAATTTTGTAAAAGAATTGAACAGAGTCTCAGGGACCTGTTAAATGATAACATCTTTTAGTGTGATCTCAGAAGGAGAGGAGAGGAAATAATTACCGAAAAATCCTCAAATTTTCTAAAAGACTTCACTTTTCTGATTCATGATTCAGGAAGACAGCTCAAGTAGGAAAATATGAAGACAGTCATGCTCACGCAAATCATAGTTAAACTCTTGAAAGCAAAAAATACAGAGCAAATCTTGAAAGGAGAAAGAAAAATGAAACCTTACATACAAGGGAACAAAGATTTAGTGAACATCTGACTTCTCGTAGGAATCTATGGAGGCCAGAGAAAGTGTAATAACATGTTTAAAGTGGTGAATGAGAAAAAAAATGTCAATAAGAATTCTGTATGCAGAAAAAATATCCTTCAAGAGTGAGGGCAAAAATGAAAACGTTTCTGGCTGAAAGACACCTAATAGAATTTGTTGCTAGCACATATGCACTACGAGAAATGCAAAAGGAAATTCTTCAGGCTGAAGAGAAATGATACTAAATGGGAACATGAATCCTCAAAACGGAGGGAAAAGCACTCAAAATGTTAAATAATTGGTCAATATAAAACCCATTTTTTTGGAATTTTTCTACTTAAATTCGTTATAATAAATATGTCTGTTTAAAACAAAAAAGAAGTCTACATTGTTTTGTGGAGTTTATAATGTATGCAGATGTAATATATATAACAAGTTAGTATTAAGGATGGGAAGGAATATGGACCTGTATAGTTGCAAGATGTCTGCATTTTATATAATGTTATATAATGCTAGTTCTAAGTGAAAAGTTTTAAGTTCTTACATGAAAAGTTAAGGATGTAGGAGCCAGCCCAGTGGCACAGCAGTTAGGTTTGCACGTTCCGCTTCCGCTGCTTTCATGCACCTTGGATCCCGGGTGCGGACCTACACACCACTTGTCAAGCCATACCGTGGCAGGCATCCCCCATATAAAGTAGAGGAAGATGGGCACGGATGTTAGCTCAGGGCCAGTCTTCCTCAGGAAAAAGAGGAGGATTGGTGGGAGATGTTAGCTCACGGTTAATCTTCCTCAAAAAAAAAAAAAAAGAGTAAGGATGTATATTTAATTTCTAGAGAAAAAAAGCAATAAAAAGCAAAAGCCAATAGAAAAACTAACATGGAACTCTAAAATTATTTAATTTAATTAAAAAGGCCAGGAAGGAAAAATAAGGAACAAAAATCAGAGGGGACAAATAGAGAACAAATAATAAAATAGTGGGCCAAAACTCAACCATGTTAACAGTTACATTAAACACTAGTGTACTAAATACTCCAGTTAAAAGAGAATGTCAGATGGATAAAAAAACAAAACCCATGATGTGATTTAAATATAGAGGCAGATTTGTTGAAAGTAGATGAATGGAAAATGATATACCATGAAATAGTAAGCATGAGAAGGCTGAAATGTCTGTATTTATACTAATTAAATTCATTTCCAGCTAAAAGTACCATCAGAGATAGAGACCTTTCTTTTTTTAAAAAATTATTTTACTGAGGTCATATTGGCTTATAACATTGTGTAAATTTCAGGTGTACATTATTATATTTCAATTTCTGTATAGACTGCATTGTGTTCACCATCAATAGTCTAGTTTTTATCTGTCACCATACATATGTGCCCCCAACCCTTTTGCTCACCCCCCACACCCGTCTCCTCTGGTAACATCTGTTCTTCTTAACTATGTGCTGTTTGTTTATCTTCCACATATAAGTGAAATCATACGGTATTTGGCTTTCTCTGTCTGACCTACTTCACCTAGCATAATACTCTCAAGATCAATCCATGTGGTCAAAATGGCACAGTTTTGTCTTTTTGTCTTTCTCCTGGCTGAGCAGTATTCCATTGTATATATATATACTACATCTTTATTGATTCATCCATTGATGGGCACTTGGGTTGCTTCCACATCTTGGCTATTGTGAATAATGCTGTGATGAACATAAGGGTGCATAAATCTCTTTGAATTATTGATTTCACATTCTTTGGATAAATACCCAGTAGTGGAATAGTTGGATCATATCGTATTTCTATTTTTAATTTTTTGAGAAATCTCCATATTGTTTTCCTCAGTGGCTGCACCAGTTTGCATTCCCACCAGCAGTGAATGAGGGTCCCCTTTTCTCCACATCCTCTCTAACATTTATTATTTCTTGTCTTGTTAATTATAGCCGTTCAGATAGGTGTGATGATATTTCATTGTGGTTTTGATTTGCATTTTCCGAATAATTAGTGACGTTGAACATCTGTTCATGTGCTTGTTGACCATCTGTATATCTTCTTTGGAAAAATGTCTGTTCATATCCTCTGCCCATTTTTTGATTGGGTTGTTTGTTTTGTTGTTGTTGAGTTGTATGAGTTCTTTACATATTTTGGAAATTAACCCCTTGTCAGATATATGATTTGCAAATATTTTGTCCCAGTTGGTGAATTGTCTTTTCATTTTGTTACTGGTTTCCTTGGCTGTGCAGAAACTTTTTAGTCTGATGTAGCCCCATTTGTTAATTTTTTCTTTTGTTTCCCTTGCCTGAGGAGACATGATATTCGAAAAGATACTGCTAAGACCGATGTTGAAGAGTGTACTGCCTATGTTTTCTTCTAGGAGTTTTATGGTTTCATGTCTTACATTCAAGTGTTTGATCCATTTAGAGTTAATTTTTGTGTGTTGTGTAAGCTAATGGTCCACTTTTATTCTTTTGCACATGACTGTCCAGTTTTCCCCCATACCATTTATTGAAGAGACTTTCCTTTCTCTATTGTATGTTCTTGGTTCCTTTGTCAAAGATTAGCTGTCCATAGATGTGTGGGTTTATTTCTGGGATCTCAGTTCTTTTCTGTTGATCTGTGTGTCTGTTTTTGTGCCAGTACTATGCTATTTTGATTACTACAACTTTGTAGTATATTTTGAATTCAGGGAGTATGGTACCTCCAACTTTGTTCTTTTTTCTCAGGATTGCTTTGGCTATTCAGGATCTTTTTCGTTCAAGATAAATTTTAGAATTTTTTGTTCTATTTCCATGAAGAATGTCATTGGGATTCTGATTGGTATTGCATTGAATCTGTAGATTCCTTTAGGTAATATGGACATTTTAACCATGTTTATTCTTCCAATCCATGAGTCTGGAATATCTTTCCATTTATTTATGTCTTCTTCAATTTCTTTCAATAGTGTCTTATAGTTTTTAGTGTATGGGTCTTTCACCTCCTTGGTTAAATTTATTCCTAGATATTTTATTCTTTTTGTTGCCATTTTAAATGGGATTGTATTCTTGATATCTCTTTGTGCTGGCTTGTTATTAGTGTATAGAAATACAACTTATTTTTGTATGGTGATTTTGTACCTTGCAATTTTACTGTATTTGTTGATTAAGAGAAACCCTTCTTAATGAGTAAAGCATTAACTTATCAAGAATACATTACAGTCATAAATATTATGTGCCTAATAACAGACTTTAAACACATGAAGGAAAAGTTGACAGAATTAGAGAGAGGCATCCATTCAGGATAAAAACACTCAACAAATGTGAAATAGAAGGGGATATCCTCAACCTGATAAACGCGTCTAGGAAAAACCTACAGCTAACATCATGCTTAATGGTGAATGACTGAAAATTTTCCCCTTAAGATAAGGAACAAGTTTAGGGTGTCTGTTCTTACCACTTTTCATCAACATTGTATTGGTGGTTTTAGCAAGGGCACTTAGGCAAGAAAAAGAAATAAAAGGTGTCCAGATTGTGAAGGAAGCAGCAAAACTATCACTTTTCACAGATGAAGTATTCTTATATATAGAAATTCCTAAGGAATCCAGTAAATAACTACCATAAGTAATAAAAGAGTTAAGCAAGGTTGCAGGATGCAAAATCAATATACGAAAATCAACTGCATTTCCAAACACTAGCAGTGAACAATCTGAAATTGAAATTAAGAAAATAATTCCATTCACAATAGCATCAAAGAGAATAAAATAGGAATAAATTTAAGGAAATGCAAGACTTGTACACTGAAAACTACAAAACAGTATTGAAAGAGACTAAAGAAGATCTAATGAAATGGAAAGACATCTCATGTTCAACACATTTCAGGGCATGTGTCAAAGATGCACATTAGCCAACTGAAAGAGCTTTTAATGGCCAAAGCTGGAAGAATTGGGCAAGAAATTGTGTTGGATTATAACTCAAGTGTGTGGTAAACATCCATGAGTCTATATTGATTTAAATTAATGATTAAATAAACAAATGGGGGAGAATGTACAAATCTCCTGAGCAGAAAATATTGAAATAATTTATGTAGATATTCAGCCCTCAAGGAGAGGGAACTAAACTCCCTCCCTACTGTTTAAGTGTGAGCTGTGCATAGTGACTTCTTTCCAAAGCATAGAGGATAGAAAGGGGGAAAAAGAATAATTTTACAGTGGAGCAACCTGACAAACACTACATTAGCCACGTGATCAAGGTCCACTTCAATAGTAAACCACGTTGAAAGTATGTACTCTTGATTTGATGTGACGAAAACGGCTCTTTAATTCTGTGGTCCTCCTCCCCAAACTCATGGCCACAGTCTAATCATGAGAGAAACATCAGGCAATTTGCAACAGAGAGACATCTAACAAAGCACTTGACCAGTAATTTTCAAAACTGCCAAGGTTATCAAAAACAAGGAAGGTCTGAAAAGCAGCAGCCAAGAGGAGCCTAAGGAGACGCGACGACTAAAAGTAATGTGGTTTTCTGTATGGGATCTGGGAAGAGAAAAAGGACTTGAGGTCAAAACTAATGAAATCTGAATAAACTATTAGACTTTAGTTAATAATAATGTATCACTATTGGTTCATTAATTATAACAAATGTACCACACTAATGTAAGATGTTAACAATAGAGGAAACTGGGTGTGGGGTATATGGAAACTTTGTATTATCTTTTCAATTTTTTTGTTAATCTAAAATTGTTCTTAAAAATAATGTTTAATATAGTTAACTGTGGATACAATGACTCTTGGGAGCATGTGTCTCCTCATTTGGGGAGAGGGTGGGATCTTTGTATAAAGGATAGTTGTATATTATTAGATGGAAACAGTTGTTTTTTAGTTCCTACAACCTTCAAAGGTATATAGAAGGGTAAATATGGAAGCTGAGTAGAAAAATGGGTGGACTGTGCTAGTTTAATGCTTCATCTTTATTTTCATTGTTTAACGCTTCATCTCCAAATCCCCTCTTCTTTGCCCTGCCTTGTGATACTGACCCTGTAAACGTCTCTGTTGCCAGCTGATGCAATGTTAGGCTTTGCCATAGAGGGTGCTGGAGGGATGCTTCAGGGTAACAGCGACAAGAAGGAACCTCACTTCCGTTTCCGCTTCCCGGCTTTCTTTCCTTTTCCCCGAGCATAGGAGTCAGCGGACTGGTGTGTGGATGGTCAATCTCATCTCAGCAGCCTGACTGACCAGTTCCAGCTTTGCACTCAGGTCCCACTCTGCCCACTCTGCCCACCCAGCAGCCACTTCTGCAGCAGCTCCAGCCTCATCCCCAGGCAAAAGACCAGCCCTAGCCTCCCGCATCTTCTGGCCGTGGTGGACCATTTCTATGCACAAGCCTTGGCCCATGCCCTCTGGCAAGGGGGTGGATGATCGACCAGCCAGATGCTGGCTCACGCTGCCTGAGGTGAGCTGGTGTTACACAGCCTCCCCTTGCACTCTCCATCTTTTCCCTTTTGACCCATTCATTCATTCATTCATTCATTTATTGATCATTTACTAGGTGCCAGGTAGTGTTCTAATAAACATTTGTGTATGAAAACCAAAAACAAAAACCAATACTTTAATCACAGGATGGCAGAGCTACAAAAGAATATGCAGGTTTGACAAGTCACTTATGCTAAAGTCAGAGCCATGAAAGGGAAAGAATGGGACCCTTGGTCCTGGAATAGGGGTATTTGTGTAAAAGTGTCCAAAATTTGAACCTCCAGACTTCCCAGGACATTCCAGGCCAGCAGAGGAGCTCTCTCCTCCTAGAGAGCAACTGCCCCTTGCCAACAACCCATGTGAGGCTGATGCTTCCCAGGTTAATGCTTTATCTCATCAGGATCTGCTTCTTTGACCTCTTATTGCCTCCACACTAGTAACTAAGATAAAGTCTCATCATAGTCTCACCAGGGAAATTCAGTTTCTGCCATGAGAGGAAACAGACTGTTCACTGAAAGACGTACAGGACCTGGGTAACATGCATTGGCGTGATCCAGGGAAAGATGTGTGGGACTGGATTTTGAGGGTGTTGGGTGGAGGGCAGTACAATAATGTAGAGTAGGAGAGAATTGGCATGGAAGTATTATCCTTCAAATCAGCATTTAACATCCTGGCAAGAATACTTAGGAATGGCACGCTGTACACATTGTTATTAAGTTTCACTATTAGGATTCTAACTTGTTTAGAAGAATTGGTCAAACCTTAGACCAGATTTGTGTGCTTTGAGTATATGGGAAGTCTTCCATCCCACAGTCTTTGTTCGTAATCAGTCATTGCACAATGGGGTTCACATTGAACAGAGTAAAAGAAAGGATGATATTTCAAGAACAATGAATGTGCCAGTTATCATCTGCAAAGTCATAAACACTATTGAAATAATCCAAATCCAGTCCTAAAACATGAGGATAATTATTGCATGCACCTTTTGGATGTATGCAAAGGGTTTGAAGTTTCTACCAAATCAATTGAATTGGTCCTTAGTAGGAGGATGTCTTAAAGCCTTGTTGATTTGGGATGGCATGTTTACTTGTTAGAGTTGAAGATGAATATTTCTGCAATGGCTTCCTATGATCTTTCAATCTTTGTATTAGAAAGATTATAATGTCTATTAATAGAATATAGTCAGGCTATTTTAAATAACTTTATTCTTAAATTTAACAAGCTCTTATTAGAAATGCTTTGGTATCAATACAATAAAAATATGCTGGTTCCCCGCCCCCCCCCCCCCCCCCATGAATTGTGTCAAGCATCTGGAAAAGATAAGCATTTATTCTCCCCAGCTTTTTTGGAATTTTTCACAAATAATGACTACTGCTTATTCACATGGCTTAATATGGGTATAATTATAATTTTTTGTTCTCAGAAAAAAGAAACAAAATATCCAGAAGAGATATTTGCAAACATTTCTTAGTCTCTTCTCCAAGGGATGTTTACATAGATGGTACAACTCTCAGATAACTTTTTTCCCAAGCTTTGCCATTCTCATTCTTAAAGCTGCAAATAAAAGAAAAAAAAATAGAGAGAGAGTTATTAAAAAAAGGCTTAATTTTCACTCTAAATGACCATTTCATAGAATGCAGGAAAGTTTGAAACATACCTCAGATGATTTTATCCAGCAATGTGAGCATTGTTTTAGTAGCACAAAAAGATAGTAGAAATAATAAGCTATGGTTAACTTTGGGCAGAAGCAGGTTCAGAACTAGAAGGAACCTATTTCTATAAATAGTAGAAAAATTAGTAGAGCAAACAAAGCATAAGTTGAGTAAATATAGGATTAGTGCACAATTTCACTATTAGCCATAGGTAAATTCCTATAGGTCAATGACTGTGTTTTGTGCGTATTTCTGAGCTATGCACTACTAAAGAAAAAAAAATAGGTATTGACACTTAAACTCTGATTCATGGTTGGGTTATATTTTAACTCATCTACTTGGTTATCCCAAGGGGTTCCATCCTTGGATATAGAATGATAAAAACAAATTTATTTATAAATGAAACAAGGTAAACCAGTAATTAATAGTTGGAGTAATTATAAAATGCCTTTGTCAAGATGTTATAAGTATATTTTCAAATGTCAAATCTATCTTTTTTTGAGCGTATTCCACTGCTAATGACATACTGGATATAGAAACCATCTCAGAAAATGTAGATTTAGAATTCGTAACACTCCTCTGATGTTCTGGTATCATGCCCTTAATATTTAGAACTTCTCAGTATAGCTGCCTCAGTCATGTCCCAGGAGCTGAGAGATGCCTTCAAGGCACTGATGATTACATTCATGTGTAATATGGCCCAAGAACCAGCCACTTAACTGATTGCACAATTTTATCTAATGAAAAAAATTAAAAAGGGAAGGCGTGTTCTCTCATTTCTTGGCCATATGTTAGTTGTTTATTAACAAATGAATGAACGTATCTCTAAGAAGCTCTTTTTCACCATGTGAGAATGAATGGGGATCCAATACTGTAATAAGACCATGATCTCTTTGATTGTCACTCTATATGAAATATTTTCATTTAACTGAAGTCCAAGAGCATTATTTCCCTTGGAAACTTAAGAGGAATGATCATTTCTACTTGCAGGACTCAGAATACTCCCTGAATTTAAGAACAACTGGTAGAGTTTCCTTTGCCCTGTATCCAGGAAGATGGTCTCTACTGTGGGAGATGTTGGATGGTGAAACCTGGGGAAAGAACTGCACTTCCACAGCAGGGGGTAAACTGAAGGTAGAAGGCAAGGTTTTATGAAGTTCCTACTCTTGGATTTTATGGACATCTACTTTGCCCATACTGAAAAAGAGAGCAAGGGCAAAGTTTATTTGAAGGGACTTTTTAAAGGTCCCTTTAGGCAGGGGCAAAGTCTTCCTCCCTACAATCACTCCTCACCTTGAGACTGAGTAAATTAGGCATACCCTGTGTGCTGAGAACATTCAGTGAAGCTCTTAAAGGACATCCTGGAGGTGCTCAGAAGTGGGACATCCTCAGGAGTGGGGTAATCCAGTCACTCACTGTCCCATTTCTTCAGGGGGAAAAAGAATTCTAGGTTGTTAAAGTCTGATATTCCTTTCTTTGGCCTATGACAAGTAAATGGTATGAGTTCCAGGTAGATGTGTGGGGCCAGAGCATGTTAGCAAAGGGAAGGCCCTTAGGTGTAGCAGCTAAAACACCTGGGCCATCAACTCTCCTTTTCACTTCTCTTTTCTGCTCTTCTCTGATCTCTACCTCCTCTCCTGATAGCAATTCAACTCAATGTAGTTTTGGCTGGTTGAACTTGGTCGAAGAGAGCTTGACTCCTTACTTTCTGTATCCCCTGGCTCCTAATAGTTGCCATAGACTGGCAGTTTTGGCACCAATAGCAGACGAATCCCCCAGAACTGAAGTTCCCCACCACTTCATCCTGAAGACTGAAAAGTGAGATCTCTAAGATGGGAGAATAGAGCTAGAAGGAGTACAAGAACAGGTTGGTGAGGATTACCAAAGAAAGCCAGCTCTCCAGTTGGTGGGCACAGTAGTGGAGTCCCTGTAAAATCTTACTGGGGTTCCTCATTGATGGAAATGCCTAGCAGTGATCTATATCTTAGAACATGACCCTGTTATAGTTACATTAGCAGATGGACATAACTTTGCCTAAATTTTTTTTGTCAGGTCTTATCCTGTTCAAAGTTTTGACTAAAAATTTTGCCTTTAGGATCTCCAAAATGCACCTTATCCCATCTTTCTTCCTCCTTCATGCTTTTTTCCAAGTTAAAAATTGTTCTTAGATAAGCCTTTGATAGCCACATTTACAATAAGAGAAAAGAGACTAACAATTCTTAACTATTATGCTTACCAGAAATATTTATATTTAGTAGGGGACCTGTATCATAAATAAAGGAATTGGCTGAAACGGTGGATTTTCAAGTTTCAATAAGCATTTTGGGAGTAGGGGGCAGGTAGGGAGAGAAGCTCAATCTACTTGGTGCTTGTGAAATGGAAGGGCATAGGCGGCTATCTATTCCACGTATATGGGTGCTCCCTGGGGCATATGTCAATATGATAGACTTATTTTTAAAACCCATTAAAAAACCTTATTGGCTGTGTAGCTGTGTAATCCATGCACTGAATTGGCAAACAGGAATGTAAAACAATATCATGATGAAAGGCAAGGAATTTGGAATATTCTGTTTATAAGATGCTTTGATTGATAGTACAGAATTTGTATTGTTACTTTGTCTGGAAAAGCTCTTCCTGTTTTCATTATTTTAGGTCAGTGGCATGATTAGTGTTGTCTGGAAACATTAGTCACTTCCTGTCTTTTTCTATGGGGTAAATGTGTTGACATGAGGAGGCGAGAAGGAATAAGGGTGTTCAGGAGCTGGCTAACATCCAAGTTCAAAAATGGGAGGCTTTATAAGGGGTAATGTCATTACTCTTGACCATGAAAAGTATACTCCTTTTTTCTAAGTCTTCTGTGTTGCTGTTTTAAAAATGAATTTAAGAGGTAAAGTTTGATCAACAAACAAAGCTCATTCTTAAAACAGAAAGGAACCTTTAGTTTTAGCAGGTTTCCATTGTAGGGACACACCATTCAACTCTGATTTAGGAAGATAATATAAACGTACACCAAGACGTTAGAAATTCTTCAGATAATTAAATTTATAATTGGCATGCCTAATTTAACTACTTAAAAGAATGGAAGAGGTCTATTTTATTGTACTATTGGTAACTCAAGATTGGGTTTATGGGTTGCAGAGGAAGAAACTTTCCTGAATTGTGCAGGTACTACTACACTTCTGTAGAATTACCAGGTTCTGTTTGCTGGATTAGCTGGGACTTAATAGCTATTGCTTTTTAATGAGCATTCTCCCATTAGTGAAATTTAAAATTACCGTCCCTTTCACACATCCAGTACCTATATGTCTGGATAATTTGACTTATGTCTTTAGCCAAGGTAAGTACAGCTATTATAACTGATTTTGTGAGATTCTTATTCTTTATAAATGATAAGTAGAGTACAATTTTCAAGTGATAACAATTAATCTAAAATTGATAAGCTATCACTTTTGTAGAAAAAAGTATCATTTTCCATTTGATGCTAAAAAAGCTAGATAGCTATAAAAATTTACAGAGAATGAGAGATGCAAATATACAGAAAATAGAAAAAATAAATTTGCTAAGTTAGAGAAGACTATGCAAAGTTAAACGTTACAGATAATGGAAGAAAAACTGATATTCTATTTTAAAATTATAAAAATTAAGGAAATAAAGTTAATAAAACTATAAAAGTATAGAGAAACAAGATATAGCTAAGTAGTAAAATATCACACTGAGAATAAAATTTGCTTCTTGTTTTTTCCTTGCAAAATTAAGGCAATTTGTTAACTTATGTAGGAAGTTTAAATCACAGAGAGGCACAAAAAAGTAGCTGGCATCAGATTCTGGTAGGAAAAGTTATGATATTGATGACCCAACATATTAGTGATCCAGATACACTCACACACAGTACTATACTGTGACCTCATTTCAGGTTACTGAGGTCAATCAATGCAATATCCAAATAAGACCATGATTTTATTTTTCCATTTTCCTTATCTTTTGAAGTGATTTATTCACTTTACTTATGGTGATAATGTCAGCATTCTTAGCATGTATTAGTCTATAAGGTGCTCCAAAGAACTGAAAGCAAGAGGATTTGTTAACAACACACAGAGAAGATTGTCACATAACTAAACAGCAGCGGCAAGCCTTATCATTTTTATTACCTGTTAAAGACGGATCCTCAGTCCCATCTCCAGCTATCTGCACATCAAGCGGAGAATGGTGGACCGGGCTGCCTAAGCTTTCTTCTTGCTCTTTCAGGGATATGGAATTTTTGTGGGGAGATTTATGGTTTGTGTTTTCATGAGGATTAACTTCCGGTCTCTTGCGAGGAAGTGGTGTTGGTTTGGCAGGCTGGTAAACCTGACTATAGGGAGCTATGGGATGGTAGGATGGTTTCTCAGCTTCTCCTTCACTCTCCTCCTCCTCATCATCAATCACAACCAGCTCAGCGTGGATGACCCCGTCATACCCCGTCAGACGCTTCTTTTCTTCTTCATTGTCTTCTGCCTGCTGATACCCCATGAAAATCATCGTCACAGGTTCTGTACCATCCATGTCAGGAGGCAGGGAACGAACGATATTATATCTAACATCTTCCTCATCCTCTTGGCAAGTAGGAGAAGAACCCTCGCGTTCTGACTTCCCAACTAGTGCTTTGCGGGGACTCAATCTTGCCTCTGGAGAGCGTGCATACTTGTCCTGCAGCACATTCGATTCTTCCCAAGGAGTCATCAGCCTCTTTTGTAGGGTGTGGGGTGTCTCCTCTGTTTGTGGAGTCATTGATCGGGGATGAGGTATTGGCCGAACAGGATTGATATGATTGAAGCTGTTGCCACTCTCCTCTGAAAATCCGTTGTCCATATTGTGTGCGGATTCATTCATATCATTTCCCAGTCCATTAACTTTAATCTTTATCCTTTCTTGAAAGTTTGGTCCAGGGGTTACCTTCTCTCTCTGTGGAGTAATAGGCCTGCAAAATGGATTGGCATATACAGGCTCGTGATACTCTGTGGGAGATTTAGAGTTTCTCTCTGAAGCTTGTCTTAAAAGTTCCTCTACCTCAACTGGTGCTAGGCCATCGGTGCCGTTGTATGCTGCACTGTGATTAGAGCTTACTGCATATACTGACTTTTGCCCGTCGTCATAAACTTTTATGCCTGTACCTTTAAAGTCATCTGATGGGAGAGGTATTGAAGACAGGACTGTACTTTCTCCAGTCTTCAAGTCTTTTTCAACCTTAATTTCCATGGCATACAAAGCTGTCAAGAGACAAATTTGATCTTTGATTTAGTTAACTTTTCCTTTTGTAAACTAGCTTGTTTCACAGTGCTTATTTTTATATTAAGTATACCCTTTGATGTTCTTTTATGTAAGATGTCTGTTTTTTAGTTTCTAACCTTATGCATTAATTACATAATGACCCACACTGTAATGACACGGGTTTTTATGTGAGGATGTATGGAATTGCTGAAAAATTGAAAAGATTGAAGAAAAGAAGCTGATGGTTTCCAAAAGTAAGGATTTTCATTAGGGAACCAAAAGCTATCCTCATTCTAATTAATAAATCCAACAAGACAGATTTACACTTTTTTCTGTCACTCAGTGAGAGGAATCAGATCTTTTCTTGAGTTAGGAAGAATATGTCGCACTATGCATTACTGTGAGTGAAAGACCCAGCACAGTATGTTTTATTAAGTTCCATCCCTGCTGCATAGGCCAGAGGTCTGTTGAAATTACAGAGGAGTTTTCACACCAGGGAGGTTGTTTCAATGTGGAACTGGGAATGCAGGGGGAGGGAGAAGGCTAGAATTGCATGCTTCTCCTCTTGCCCTATGTTTCTTTTCATTTTCACTCCCACTTTCAAGTGGAAGAAGGGCTAAAAGTAAAGCCATATGAGCTGTACTGAAACAATTGGACTAGAGACAACTGGTTGATTTTGCAGGAAGCTCAGATCTGCTTCCTGGCCCAGGTAAGATCCTTATGTCTGGAATTTTAACTGGCAGAGTAAAGGTAAAAGGATTATGGCAAAATTACAATACGGCAGTGCTTGTCTTTCTTGTGTCCTCCCACCTTCCTTTCTGAACCCATCTGAGAATATTTCCTCCCTCCTCCACAGCCCGATGGTTCTTGGCCTTCCCTAGCTAGCCAGCTAAACTGCAGACCCCCACGTACCCTTTCTATCTCCCTTCTGCACTTTCTTCTTTTCTTCAGCGTTTTTACTCCCTAACATGATATATTTTATTTACCTAATTTTTTGTCTATTTTCTCCCTTAGAATGTCAGCTCCATGAGGGCAGAGATTATTGCTGTTTCACTCACTACTGTATTCTTAGTGCAAGAACGGAGCTTGGAATATAGCATATGTTAAGTAAATACTTGTTGAATGAATGAATGAATGAATGACTGGTACCTGGAGATAGAGTGTAACTTCTCTTTCCAGTGTAAAATTCAAAGCTTCCCTCTCTGCTCCCATACAAGCCTTCATTTCTTCTAGAGGCTTTGAAGTATTAGTTCTATGAAAATCATTCCCATATGGGGGTAATAATGCCTAAACTTCCCAAGGGGAGTTTTTTCATTTTCATAAAGGATCTTAGTAACCCGAGAGAATGTCTACTGTGGGGAAGTGTTGGGAGAGATATTTTTGAGAAGGAGAGCTTTGCTTTGGAGAGCTCCTTGTCTCCTTCAGGACTTTATCTTCCTTGTCCCTATTTAGTTTACTAGGAAATAAAATAGATGGAATAAATACCGTAACCCCGTTACCCCTACCTATGCAAGTGACTCACATACCTCATGGAACTTTGTAAAATGGACCATTGCTTGACCTGAAAGTGTAGCATGTCAAAGCAAGTTGCTACTATTTGACATTGTAAAATCCGAATTTGAGAACCTACTGTTGAAGACAGATTTCCCACATACCTTTTCTATTTTGTTCATCATCCTCTATTCCTTCATTTCTTTCCTTCCTTAATCTGGAAGGTACGTAGGATTTTGGAAGGTCAGGGATATTAGCGTAGATGTCTTCAATTGACTCTGCAAAATTAATATTAATTCAAAATACATTTAGAATATATTTATAATAATGGGAAAAATTTCACTGGGCTTATCAAAAAATATCTTAGTTGGATATAGAATATACTGCTCAAAAACATACCTCCTGATGTTTCTTCTTTTTCCACCTTCACAGACTATAAGAAAAAAGAATTCTCTATGATCAATACAGTTTGAAAAGTGAATTCTAAATGTGGATATACTTTGAAGAATTACATACTATTTGTGGACTTTGAGAGGGCATCATAGTTTTAAAATTAGTTAATGCTCACCTTTATTATATCTTCTGTTGTCCTCTCAATTAATTTTAGTTTCTTTAAAATTGCCTCTTCATTGGTTGAGATTTGCAATTCAGCCTTTTCAAGATCTTGGATCTCTTTCTCAAGTCTGACAACAAAAAGGTATACTTTTTATTGCTGAAGACAGTACACATGCAGAGATCTCAACTATATCTTCCCCATACATAAACTTCCCTTGGAATATTGCATGTAAGTATCAGGATGCCTTCGAAGAACATAGCATCACATTAAACATCACATGTAGTACATAGAAGATACCTAATACCTGACTTTGATTTACCAATTTTCGATTCAAGTTTTAAAAGTTTTTTTTTTTTTTGACAAAGGGAATTCTCAGGTAAAGTATTTGAACCTTGCTTCATTCCTTGATGCACTTACTAATGTTACTTCCAAATGAAATCGAGAAACTTCTTTTATAAAGAGACTTAAGTTTAAAATTGAACTGAAAGGAATGGTCCATTTGTAGTTATTATGCAGTTCACCAATTTTTCTTACCAAGTCTCCATATACATTATTTGGAGAAAACATTATCATTATGTTTTTTCTAGCCAATCAACACTTCATAACATTATAATTATTAAACTTGATTTAATAATCATAGCTCTTTAACACTTAGAAGCTCTGCGTATCATAACATAGAAAATAACATTTTGTTTTAATTTCACAGTTTTCTAAGAGTTGTGCCATATTATTGCGAGGCGGGTGAGGAGCCGAGAAATGGACAAAATCTAGTATAGTGGCCTCAGCTGAAGCTGTTTATAGAGACTAAATTTTCTGGGAACGAAAAGGGGAACACATGGCCTGATAAAGAATAAGAGAACTTATAGGGACAAAGAGATAGGCATTTGAAATTGGACTGTTGCGAACATTCCGAGCTGGTTCCTTGACCAGTGTACAGCTGCATGTCAGATTCAAGTTAACTCCAGGGTGTGGCGTCATGACCTCTATCCTGTATAAAAACAAACAGCCACTGGCATTCACGCAGTTAGTAAGGCTGGCCTTTGGCAGCCATGAAACACACATCATTTCTCAGCCAAATACTCTCAGCTCTAAAGTCAGCTGCCTCAGAGGATGGCTGATTAGATACAGCAACTAGTTCAGGAGATGACAGCTGTGGGTATTAGTGTCAGCTAAGATAACTGTCAGTTTTCTTGGCTTCCTTCTTTAAGATAGGCATGGATTTGGCAGCTTGAAAATCCTGTGCCATTGTCACACTAATAAAAGCCCAAGATATGGTCTGCTTGACCATTCTCCTACTCATCGCTTCAAGGTTCTGACTTTCCCACTGCCTCTCGCCGTTTGTAGTTGGCCATTTATAGTTGGTTTTGTAGCCGAGAAGATTTTCTTGTGTATCACAGAACTCCAAGTAAAATGTAGTACCCCCGGTTTCTTAGAAAGAAGAATTACTGAGGTGCGACTCCTATTCTGTTAAAATCCCTCCATGTCTGTGGTGGCACATTTGCCCATCAGTAGATGTGGGAATAGATGTTGGTTGGCAGAGTAGAAAGTTCTATACTAAAAGTGATAGATGTGGATTGTTCTGATTCTGCTACTCACTACTTGTGAGAGCCAATTCCCTTAACCTCAAGCACGTTGAATATAGCTGATGCTGGATGTGAAGTGTTATTACGGTATAATTAAAAGTTTCTGCAATACCCTGTGTCCTTTCTCCTTCCATGCCCGGTTGCACAGGGTCCTCTACCTGACAGCATGTTAGAGACAGTCTAGTGGGGAGCCATTGGGTAGAAAATGAGGAAGTTCAAATTAACACCGCAAGCAGCCCTGGGATCTCAGAATCCAGCTGTGGAACCAAGCGGACCTGGGTTTGAATCCTAGTTCATCTGTCAATTTCCTGTGGGACCGAGACAAACACTACACCTCACTAAACCTTAATGTTTTCATTTATTCATTCAAAAATATTTTTTTAGCATCTACTTTGTACCAGGCGCTAGCCTATGTGCTAGGGATATGACAGTGAACAAAGTCCCTGCCCACAAGGAGTTTACATTCCAGTGGGAGGACACGGACAATACACGAATACAGGGGCTGACAACCTTTTTATGTAAAGAGCCAGATAGTAAATATTTTAGACTTTGCAGGCCACATGCGAATTCTGTTGCATATTCATGTTTTTTCTTTTTTTACCTTTTACAATCCTTTAATAATATAAAAACTATTCCTAGCTCATGGTTGTACAAAAGTAGGCTAGGGATAGATTTGGTTCTGGGTTGTAGTTTGTCAGCCTCTGAAAATGTGTCTATGTGTGTGTGTGTATGTGCATATTTATTCATTCACACACACACATATATATATACAGACGCATTTGCAGAAGCTGGCAAACTATGGCCCATGAGCAAACCTAGCTCTGGATTTTTTATATATATATCTACATATATAAAATATATATACACACATACACACACATACAATATACACATACATATTTACATATACAACCATAAAAATACATGTACATATATATATATAATAAAAAAACATGTGAATATACATACACACATTTATTCATGAAGAAAAATATTTCCATGTAAAAGGTAGGATAAGGGCTACAAACAGAAGAACAAGGGGGAGAGAGAGTGTCTGGGGAGGGAGCACTATTTTACATAGTGTGGTCAGGAAGGGTCTCCGTGATAAAGCGTCATTTGAGCAGAGATGTGAAGGAAATGAGGGAAGGACACATGAGGGTTTCAAGGGGAGTGTGCTTCAGAGAGAGGGAAGAGTAACTGCAAAGTTTGAAGTAAGAGCTGAGGTAGTAAGGAGGCAAGTGGTGAGAAATGAAGTCAGAAGGCGGCAGGCGGCCAGATCATACAGAGCCTCGGGCACGGTAAGGCCTTTGGGGAACAACTGGGAGTTCTGAGAGGGGAGAAACACGCTATGATACGAAATGTAAACAATTATATTGGCCGCTGTGTTGAGAATAGACTGGAGGGGGCAAACATGGAGGTCAGTTGTTGTAATAATCTAAATGAAGACTTTTAATCCAGGGTGGTTGCTGAGTAGAAGGATGAGAAGTAACTGGATTCTGGAAATATTTCAAGGGAAGAGCTGCCAGGATTTGTTGACAGATTATATGTGCTTGCAAGAAAGAGAGACATCAAAGGTGATTCCAATGTTTGTGACCCGAATAATTGGAAAAAGTGAACACAATTGGCCAAACAGAAATTGGGGAAAGAGAAGAAAGGAGATTGGTGGGGGACATGTTTATTTTGAGACAGTCAAGTAATGATATGGATAAGACAGCTAGATAAAGAAGTTGAGAGTTCAGAGAAGTCTGAGTTTGAAGATATAAATTTAGGAGTTGGCGTTTACAGCTGCAAGAGTGAGAAGATTTCCTGGAAAGTCAGGGGTTCTAAGGACTGAATCCTGGGGCAATTGAACATTTAGAGGTCTGGGCAAAGTTAACTACTTCATGGGGTTTAATAAGGAATAAAAGAACTAGTGAGCACTCAGCAAATGCTAGTTTCCTCCTGTCTCTGCCTCTTTCTATTCCTCGGGCACAGAAAGAGAGCTTGTGGTCTGGCTGGCCAACTACATCTCAGGGAATTATGAAATGCACTGGTATTTGTAGTTGTTTTCCTCTGTAGAGAGACCCGCGGGTAATGTCATGTCATATGATTCTCATGAATTATCTTTAGACTAATACGGTAAGAATATGAGGTTGAAAGCCAGCTAACCTCATCAGAGTATCTACTAATGAATGTTTTTGAAGGTTTTCAAGTCACTGGGTGAAAGCTGCATTAATATGAAGCTGCAGACAAATGACACATCACGACATGTTTGTGAAAACCAAGTAGAAACAGACAAACACTCCCCTTCTGTTCTTTATCACGTAGTGACAGCCAGCTTTCAGTTCAACAGGATAATAAGGAAGCATCTTAATGCTAATGACTTAGAATCACAAACCTCTGAAGGGAGATGCCTACTGATGTAGAGCATTTCTTAAAATTCCCACTTCAATATCCTATTTTTATATGTTGATTTGATACCTCTGTATATTATTTATGGACAACATAAATATCACTAAGAGATAAATGTTAGAGATTTATTGTTCTAAAAAAGCTTTCTAAGAGATCAGAATGCCAGTGGAAGTGATGGGAAACCTAGAAAACTGTAACTGAGAGCAATGAACAGGCTTCTCCCCAGATGCCCCTCCACATGGTCATTACTCAGAGGGGAGGCGCTGCTATAGCGGGCCAGCAGTGGGAGAGGAGGGCTCTGCATCAGGTAATGCACCAGGCTTTTGAGGACTGACAGTTCTGAAGGTACATGAAACCAAAACCGCAATTGGTAGGCAGGTTCTATCTTCGTGTATCTAGAACAATCGGTCTCAATTGAGGGTGATTTCCCCCTGAGGACATGTGGCAATGTCTGGAGACATTTTTGGTTGTCACAGCTTGAGGAGTATTACTGGCATCTAGTGGGTAGAGGCCAGGGATGCTGCCAAACGTGCCACTGTGCACAGAACAGTCCCCCACAACAAAGACTCACCTGGTCCAAAATGTCAACAGTGCTGAGGTTGAGAAACCATATCCAACTCTCTGATATTGTTACTTTTTCCTCATTATTTCTCTCTTCCAGTTAGCCATAATATAGCATCCAAACTTATTATTTGCTGAATAGAATTTGATGTTCCTTATTTTTATTTAAAATGACCATTTGAGTTAGCTTGTTTTTCAGGTCTCTCTCTCTCTCTCTGTGTATATGTGTGTATGTGTGTGTGTCTATGCTTTTTTCCTTGCTCAGTGACCGTTCTTAGTTAAGAGGATACGCTACACTGATTTAAAGTTCAAAAAATGCAGAGCTTAAATTAGGGACTCACATCCAATCTCTTTCCAAGTGTTTTGGGTAGAGAGAAAAATTTAACAAGTATAAGTGAAGTATTAGGAAAATACATATGTATATATGTATACACAGACATATATACATTCATATAGACACGCATATATATACATATATGTGTGTGTATATGAAAAATTTTAGTTATATGTATGTAAAATTTTTTATATACTTTTACATGGAAAGCTTCTGGGGAGGTCACTGGGGGATAACTCTCTAACCTCACCTGCTTATCTCTCAGCTGATGGGTTAGAATTTCCATAAGTGCTGCCATCCCCATCTTTAGAAGGTATTACCTTTCAGAATGGGAATTGAGCTCCTAGAAATGCTGATTCAGTTTGGTGAGAAACAGGCAGCAGAGAAAGAGAAATATCCTTCTTGGTGCCTCCCGGGCTGTTAGGCAGGGCCTGATGGATGAGTTGGTACTTCTCGCAGTTTCTGAGAGATGGTGGGCAGGCATCATGTGCCAATTTAGATAAGCAGAGTACATGAAAAAGGATTTGTAATGCTATCCATTATTGGAATCTTTCTTCTCCTTGCCTATTTGCTGGGGGAAAAGAGGGTTATTTTCCAGAGCTCTCTATGTGAAAGCAGGTAGCTCTCATTTCATGCTCTGTTCTAGTAACAACCTTCCTTAATCATCACAAGATAATGGCCCCAATCGAATTCCAACATGCAATTTTTGGTCTTGGAGAAAGGACAGCACATAAATGCTGGATGCACCAAAAAGGAATTATTTCAGAAGGCAATTTTTCTGCTGCTAAGGGTCCATTTATCTTTTTCAGTTTTTGGTGGAGTTAACAAGGACTAACAACCTGATGGAGTCTGTGATTAGGGACCAAACAGACTGGAAAAAAAAATTCAGGAGAAAAAAAAATTCAAAAGTTTATGTCCTCCCTTACAGCACTTCATTTGTTAGCAATTATAACAACATTTACCATGTGTTGACTATTTACACTGTACCAGGCACTGACCTAATTAGTCTTCATAATATCCCCCCATGAGCACTGTTCCTAGTTCCATTTGACAGATGAGCAAGTTGGGCACCTAGAAAGGTAACCAGCCCGGAGGCTTACAGGTAGCCTGTGGCAGGATGGAATTTGAAATCAAATCTCTGCTGACAGAGCCTGAGCTCTTAATTCCTTTCTAATTAGCCACTGTGGGAACAAAACTTTAGAAAATGGATTCTTATGAACTTAGACTCAGAATTCATTTTGCTCAGCAGTATAAAAGGAATTCTTACTTTCAATGATAACAAAGAAAGTGAAATTAAAATGCTAGCTGGGGTCCACCAACATGGTAAAGTGCCGACTCATTACATGTAAAGGTAATATTTCTGTCCTAATCTCCATGAGGGTGATTTTGTTGAACTGGGACTTTCTCTGATTAGTGGACCAGTTAGTCTGACCAGGATTAAAGTCTAGGCTTTACTAGCTTTTTCTTTGGCTGCTTGAGTTTGGTTTTTGGTGGGAGTTTAGAACAGTCTCCTTCAAAGAGTCTGGGGTTTCCTAAGCTAGCGAGACTTTATTTGCTAGGACACAAGACTGTTGTTCAAAGTAATGGAAGCTTTAGGTCTTAAATATAAAGCTGGTTAATGCAATTTGATTATACTGCAGTTTGATTGTAACCACCAATGCGATGTTTGAAATTAAGTTTTTGGCTGGCTTTGGCTATATGCTTTGAAAGGACTGATGAATTACTGTGCGTTGGTAGTCCAAACTTCCTTATTAAAAGCCAGATACTATGCCCAAAGAGAGGACCCAATGGCCATTTCTTTGGGAGGGTCTGAGTCAGCAGGTCTTAGACCCAGGCTGTGCCACTACTGATATAAAGTCATCCCTTGGTATCCCTGGGGGATTGGTTCTGGGACATCCCATCCCTACCTCCGAGGATATCAATATTCACAAATGCTCGTTCCTTATATATTGGCATAGTTTTTATATATAACCTATGCACATCTTCCTGCATACTTTAAATCATCTCTAGATTACTTATAATCTAATCTAGATTACTTATATAATTTAATACCTAACACCATGCAAATGCTACGTAAATAGCTGTTAAACTAGGGAATAATGAGAAGGAAAAAAAAGTCTATATGTGATCAATCCAGCCAACCCTGGTGGTCTAGTGGTTAACATTCAACACTCTCAGTGCCTCCACCTGGGATTGTTTCCTGCTCAGGGAACCACACCACTGTCTGTCAGTTGCCATACTGTGGCTGCTGCATGTTGCTGTGATGCTGAAAGATATGGTACCCATGAGTCACCCATGAAACAGAGTCACCATGGTGGACAGGTTTCAGCGAAGCCTCCAGACTAAGACAGACTAGGAAGAACAACCTGACCACCTACGTCCAAAAAAATTGGCCATGAAAACTCTGTGAACAGGAGCAGAGTGTTGTCTGATGTAGCGCTTGAAGGTGAGAGGATGTGCAAAAAGACCTGGCAGGGCTCAGCTCTGCTGTACACAAGGTCACTAGGAGTTGGAACCCACTCCACAGCACTGACAACCAACATGTTCAGTACAGACACAACCATTGTAGGCCTTTCAGTCTGCAGTTGGTTGAATCCAGGGATGAGGAATTTGCAGCTACGGACGGCCAATTGAAACTCTGACGCCAGTTGATGGAAATGCTAGAACCACCTCAACAACCCCACCCCAAGCTAGATAAACAGGGATCCAGTTTCTTCTGGTCTCACAGGCTCTCAGAATGGTTTGCTTCCAGCAGGTGCTGAATTTGGCCTGGAGTGGTAAGCAGTGGTAACCCTTGATTTTTCCTTGGGCCAGAGATTCTTATTCCTTTCTTCCCCACTGAATCTTGGGAGAAGAGGAGGTGGCTGATGGTTTCCCTATATTTTGTGAGTTTTTGTGTGAGAGTTCACCTTTTATCCTCTTTTTTTTCCCAGCTCC
The DNA here is from genome assembly GCF_037783145.1 of Equus przewalskii. Taxonomy (NCBI): domain Eukaryota; kingdom Metazoa; phylum Chordata; class Mammalia; order Perissodactyla; family Equidae; genus Equus; species Equus przewalskii. Next base: position 1,436,370 of record NC_091854.1, read on the forward strand.
ATCCATGGAAACAGGAAATGGGCTCATATCAAAGCTAACACACTTGTCTTAATTATTGAACCCCTCCAAGCTTCAGTTTCCTCACTAGGGGAATAATAATAGTATTCACAAAGTGTTGTCTTGAGGAGGCAAATGAGATAATGTTTGTAAGCCTCTAGTACAGGGCGTGACTTGGAGGAGTTTCTCAATTACTACGAGTTATTGCTTTCACTTCCTAGTCTGCTAGGGAGAGGAGAGAGCAGGGCCTTTATGACAATTCCAGTGAAAGAGAAAATCTACCCGGTCTATTTGGGGATTTGACCTTCAACTCTAATATCAATGGTTTTAGAGGAAGCACGGTGCTAATATAGCTTCAGGGACACACCAGTCCTTGAACATACTGTTCTGACAGAAAACCAAAACAGCGCTCCAGCATGAGTAGAATTTTCATAGTATTTGTGGGGATGGTGTCTATTTAATGTGGTATCTATTTAATAAATGAAAGAATATGATAGTCTGTTTTGAAAACATGCTATTTACCCCTCCTGCCAATCCATTTCTACTGTTCTTTTTAGGGATAGAACTCCCTGAGTTTTATGTGTCTTTCTGTCTACCTTTTACGTTTCCCAGCCTCCTTTGCATTTAAATGGTGCCATGTGTCTAAATTCTGGCCAATAGGATATTAGCAGAAGTGACAGGGAATTTTCAGGTCATATCCTTAAAATAGAGCTGTTGGTCCTCCATTTATCTTCCTCTTCCTACGCTGGAATGCAGATGAGGTGGTGGTGAGTTGTCTTTGAACCAAGGGCATCACTTAGGGCGTAGCAAAGCAACAAGAAGGAAAGAAACAGGGTCTCTCCATCATCTCATGTAATCTTGCTGCTCGCTTCCCCTTGCATGTCTCCCAGCTAAGACTGTTACATGTGTCAGAAGCATGAACCTTTCTAATCTTGTTTAAGCCACTGCTACTATGGAGTCTTTTAAAGCACCAAAACCAGTATGCTAACTATTGCATAAACTTATGGGGATGAACCTTAATGCTTTAAGAGATTTTTCAGAATTTTTTCCATTGATTTGCAGAATCACTCATTAGAATGTTGCATTTCAAGTAGTTAGCTAGTAAAAATAGAAAAATAAAAGTCTTTGCTCCTAGAGGTTAAAGAATTGACATGTTTCTAATAGTCTATCAAATCTGACATGGTTTGTATTAACATTACCTAGTTAGTATTGAATGGTTAAGGTTGCAATGCAAAAAGAAAGTTCTTTTAAATTTATTTTTAAATCGTAACTCATCTAAATGAATAACTCTGGAATCACAATGGATACCATTAAGTACACATAGTTGATGACTTTAACCAGGAAATATTGACTGAAGTGTGTTGGTCATATGTTATAGGCAGATAAGTTATTACTAATGGGTCAGAGGTAAAAGATATTTTATCTCTATAGATAATTTGGCCAATGGTAATGTCAAGCTGTATCTTCTCAATAAAAAACGGTTCATGCTTCTGACACATGTAACAGTCTAGTAGGAGGTGGGCTGATTCATTTGCTTTGTTTTTTCCAGTTGGGATCTGATAAATTTCATCGAACACTTAACAAACTTTTATTAAGCCGTTACTACTTGTCAGGCACGTTTTATTCACCAAACTGAAATAAAAGTGTTTAAAAAAAGACAAAGAATACTTCTATGCACACATTTAGGACAAGAATTGCCTTGTAATCAGCCCTTGCCAAAGGGCACGTGTACAATAAGGAAGATCTAACCCAGCAGTGCAAACAGTCACATGCTGTGGGTAAGCATGCCAGAGAATTGGGAGAATTTGGCATACAGCAAACACTAAATTTGCCCCAGCCAGATCTATTGCCTCTAATTCTGAGCATTTTAAGAACAGGACAAGCAAAACCACACAGCAGCTTCAAGATAACTAGAAGCAGAGAGCTAGCCCAACAGTGACATTAAAACAAGTGTCAGTCTGCTCTGATAATTGGGAACAGAGCAGATGTTTAGGAAAGCTGAATAATTTATAGTTACATGTGAGCAGTATTTGCATGGGTGAATCCCATCTCCTAATCTAACTCTGTAAGTATTAATAATTACCTTATGGGCGGATATACTATCATAATTTGAAACTGCCGTGAAGGCAGATAATGTCAGAAAAGAATGATTCAGTAGAAAAGCAAACCTTCTTAATCAGAATAATATTTTGCAAATTAAGGGTTTCGTTTGCCATGAAAAATAAGAAACCAAACTGGTTTTCAGAGAATCAGCCACTTTCATGTGCAACTTACAAATGTAATTTCAAACAAATGCAAATAAACGCACGCTGGAGGTTGGTGTGGTATGGCCAATTGGTTAGTTACGGCTTCTCAAACGCTTTGGCAGGACCAAAGTTGGGTGTGTGGTTTTTAATTAGGGCCTGTAGAGTATCTTTTAGTGAATGCCAAACATTTAATAAGAGCTAAATAAATGTAATAATAATTCAAATTGACCTCTGCATAGGTGACATGAGTTTCCCAAGTGACCTTCAAATACTGTTGTAGCCAGGACAGGGCAAGTTAACTGCAGATGTGTTTATCCATGATTTGAGGAAATTTCTTTCTTAAAAAAGAAAATTGTAGGGGAAAAATATTTTTAGTGAATAAACTACTTATAACCATATAATGAAATGGCAAAATATATTCAAAGATGTATATAGCCATTGAATCTCTCCCCTGAGAAATAATTACCGGCTTTGTGCCTTGTAACCCTTAACATTTATCTCTAACAGTATTGTAGAGCAGGCACTGTATTTTCTACTTTCTATCCACTTCATTTTTGCTTGCTTCTAGTGTTAATTGCTCATGTTTGATGCCAAGAACAGGACTCTATTATTTGAAGACCAATAAATATAAATTCCAATCTTAATATAACACAGAATAACCAACAAGGACCAGTTAGCCTTGGGTGGTCTAAATGGACTAAGTGACATTTGCCTTATGGCAGATGCATTGCAAGGGGTGGTGTGGAAGTTTTCTGGGCTGGTAGATTTACTCACTGGGCACTCTCCTGGGAATGCGGAAACCTAGACCCTATGGCTGAACCGGCACTTTCTCTAATATAGTGAGTCTCTGCCCTTGAACATTCTTTCTTTGTGACCACGACCTGGAGCATGGATCACTGAAACTAACTCCCTTCCCACTTTCTGGATTGTTCAGTTGATGCTTTGTTCCTTCTTTACTCCTGTCAATCCAGCCAAAGATCTATGACATCCTTGATAATGGTCTTAAATTTGTGTTTCAAGTTACTGAATATTGTTTTGAATGAATATTTAATGTAAAAACACTTTGAAAAGTTAAAATACGTAAAGAGAGGTAAACACATATAAAAATTTGCTTTGAGGAACTTATGATTCTTGTTATTTCCTCTACAAGACCAAAGACTTCCATGTGGCAGGTTCTGAATAAATGTTCACTGAAATGAATCAAAATAAGCAGGGTGAGGCATGGTGGGAAGGATCTGGAGTCAGAAAGATCTATGTGTGACCACATCTTGGCTGTTACTAGATTTATAGTTTTCTGTGCTTTAGTGTCCTTACGTGTAAAACAATGTGCTAATTAGACTTCCCTCAGAGAATTGTCATTCTCAGAATAACGCTTAGTACATAATAGGTGCTCCATAAAGGGGGGCTGTTATTATTGAATTGAAGTGGAACAAGTGGCTCACTTTTAGAGGTTAATCTAATCCACCTTTTAGTCTACCACAATGTGGGGGAGTGTTTATTCTGGGTTACCATTTAATCCTTATTTCTACTAACATATAGATGAGATTGGCAGGTATGAGGAAGAGAGAATGCTGGGAGGTGGGGATAAGAGAATAAAAGCATACAAAAGAGGGGGAAAGGTGTGACAGTAAAAGTGACGGTGAGATGTTAAAACATGCCATCAGCAACTGCCCCCCAAACCAGGGGCATCACCGCTACAGAACTTTACCCTTGACTCAAGACAGTTGGGTGTTTATTCTTTTCTACTTTTTAAAGAATTTCAAGGCTTTCCTTTTTAGTGTATTAATGTTCAAGTCATTGTCTAGTCTTCTTCAGCTGGTCCCTTTAATAGATATTTTCAAGTCCATACATCTATCCATTCATCATCCTTTTTTTTCATTCATTCATTCACTTATTAAGCTATGTATTCACAAGTATCCCTACCATGTGCTAGGCATTGTATTAGGTGCTTGTGTGTGTGTGTGTGTGTGTTTGTGTGTTTTGGAGGGGATAGATTTCTTCCTTTTTTTTTTGCTGGAAATTTGGTTTACTTCACTCCTTTTGTTAAATTAAAAAAAGCTCCTGAATTAAAAATAATCAGAATATCTGGGAAATTAAAAACAACAACAGATGAACTACTGCAAATCTGGTAAAGCAATTAGTCAAATATGGAGAGTGAAAAACATGCTTGGAATGATTTTGACTCATATAATTGCCTCAGAATAATTTCTTGAGTGTTTCTAGGCAACAGCAAATTTAAGAAGAAGAAACAAATGGTGTTTTTTTCCCCTCCTTTTTTCTTTTCTCTTCTCTCTTATGTTGTCCCAAAAGAGCAGCTTGTCAGCCTCCCTGCAATGTGATGTTAGATATGGCTGCTTGGGTGGAGCAGGAAGGCAGAAACATGTAGAATGTGATATTTTTCATGCAGCATGCCTTGTTGTGTTTGATGAGGCATTAGTTTCATTAAGGTACAGTTGGCCTGTGTAGGTAGATAAAAGCATTAGGTAGGGGTTAAACTTGGATAGAAACCATAACGAGCTTAACTTTGATAAACCATAACTAGCAACAAAATCATTTAACCTTTGTATTTATACATCAATGCTTGGGTTCTTTTTTGAAACTCAATCTTGCCTGCTACCTTTTGAGTTCACCGAGTAGATTATTGCTTTATATGATGTTGAGCCGAATGCATTTTCTAGTAGCCCATTACCATTTGTGGAATAATTTCCCATAAGTTAGGTAGGATGGCTAATAGTTGCTGTAATGGCCCGTTCTTCAGCTTTTCTCATGACATACAACAACCTACAAATCCCAAGGCTTCACATGCACCTTCCCATTGGTATCATATGTGGAAGGCAGTTTCTAACTATCTGGAGACAAGTGAAAGTGCATTAAAGGCAGGCAGAGGGTCAGAGGGTACTTCAGAATAGTAAAAAAATCCTTATTAAAGAACATTTAATCATAAGTAGATAATCCCTCTCAAAGGGAATGCAGTGTATTTGCATCATTCGCCTTGACAGTTGACCTTTTGCATCTTATGCTTATGACATTGCTGTCAGGCGCCCTGTGTGCTCCAATTAAAGTCAGAGGTCTTTGGACACAGTTCAAGAAGCAGCGAGTGTCTGGAGGGGAGCTTGATGCAAGGCAACTTGGCAGAGGGAGTCATGGAGCATGGCAGGGCAGCTGGATACGAAAGAGGAACCTAGGATGCGAATGTCTTAACTCCTTTGGACACTTCTTGGGGTGCTTGAGGTGTCGTTTTGGGCGTAGGCTATTGGATGGAGGAAAGAAACAGGAGTGACAGGATAGGATTTCTAAGCCACCCTATCAATTTGTGCACATGGATGTTTGGACTGAGAAGTTGGTGCTGAATTTGCACCTGTGCCTACAGTCAGGAAGCGAACGGTTCAGTGGTCACAGTAAGAGCAGGGCTCATTTGAGAGGCAAATTGAAACTCTATTTAAGCACAGTGATTCAGAAAGAGATGTTCAATATAGTTTTCCTCCTGGGAACATTTCCTCGTGAGGTATTAATCAGGGCACCAGGCAAAATATTCACTAATACTGTTCCAAAGCTAAGAATGTGACTCAGAGACAAAAACCATGGAAATCCACTTATTTTCTGAAATGTGGCCTCTCTTTGAAAAACAAAAGATGAGAAGATGAATAAATAGACATACTTTACTTAAAGGTTATGTGTGAGTCAGGGAACCTCTGAGTGTTCTTAATATGGCAAAGGGCCACATGAATGTCTACATAAAATGATGCACATCAGAGTGAAATCACAGCACGGATTGGAAGTAAAAAATGCTGTAAAAGAGTAGCAGTTACAAGATATAATTTTTGTAAAATTTTTCTGCAGGATCCGAGGCACAATTTCACTTTTACGATTAGGACTTTTAATTAGATTTTAAATCCTGGCTCTAAAGTTTTTAGCTGTATGACTTGGGGCAAGTTAGCCTCTATAAATGTCAGTTTTTTCACCTGTTAAATGTTATCAACCTCATAAGGTGGTTGTGAGAATTTAGTGAAATAATATATATGAAGTGCTTAGCACAGCGCCTGGTCCATAACAAAAGCTCTGTGGAAATTAACCCCTATTATCAGCATTTTAGTCCTGAAGCCATAAAGAAAACGCAACAATTATTTCCAAATGGAAAGAATCCCAGTTGGATGGTCATCTCAGTTTATTCCAAGAAAAGATTCTTTGTGCTGGCATAAAGAAATGAGAGATCTTGGCCAGAAGATAAAAATTCCCAGATAAAGCTCCAGGCAGTGTCCTTCTTTTAATTATTTGTGACTTCTAGTAAGGAATGGTATCTTATATTTTTTTGAACACCTACCACGTGCCAGGCACTCTGAGAGCTGCTTCACTCACAGTAGTCCTGCAAAGTGGCTATGATTGTCTCACTGTTACACACAGGGAAACTGAGGCCCGAAGAGATGAAAGAATATGGCCAGCCTTATGCACTACGGTCAGCAGAACAAGGATCTGAAGACCAAAGGCCGTGCCCTTTCAGTGCATCTCACAAAAACCGTGGAAGTAACAGGAATGAAAACTTCATGGGCAAAGCCTGGCCCTGCTACAGACTCCAAGGTAATAGCAACGTTTCTATTTTGATGCTCCTATTAAAATCTTATCCTCTAGCTGAGAGGCCTGGCAGATGGCAAATGTCACCCTTGAGCAGGCGCCTAAGTCAAGTGATGAATCACATTCGGGATTTGGGATACTTTCCCTGCTTAGAGGAGGATGGCTCTGCCTAGTTCAACTTCACCAGTTGGCTCAGTGGCCATTCATAGCTAACAGGAAAATGTACTGTATTTAGCTGGTAAGAAGAGCTTCTTAAGCACTGTGGATAGTTGTTTAGGAGAAAGACTGAATTTAAAAACATGCACCTGATTATTTAGCAGCTTCAGAAATATCTGAAGAAAATGTTCAGTTATCAGGTAAAGCTGCTTTGGCAACGTGATTTCTCTAACACTGGGCAGTAGCAGAGGCTGCTTTAATACAGACAAGGCAAGGATATTTTTTTGTCTCCGTTTGTTTCTCCAGAACATTCTCTTCTCTGCACATTTTTAATGAGATAAATATGCCTTTATGGGTCACAATGATGGAAATTCTTTACTAACTCTTTGCAAATACATCTTTTTAAGACCATTCCTTAAATAAAGCAGCTTGCTATTAGGTGTTAGGTGTTTGCCTGTTTCCAGAACATTGACACTTATAGCTCTCTTTTGATTTTACTGCAGGACAGCACTGAACCTGGCTTGCTTTAAGGCCCAGCTTTACCTCTGCAGGCTCCGTAACCTTAATTAAGTCCCTTATCCTCTCTGAGCCTCATTTTTCATCAATGAAATGGAAGTATTGACGCTTTCTTTCTAGGATTGCTGCATTAAAGGATTTAATGTAAGTGCAAGTGCTTTGTAAATTGCACAAGCCCATTTCAAAATGAACCATTACTGTGATTATTTATATTTGGAGATTAAAATCATTTGGTGTTAATAAAGGAACAATGATGGATTAATGACATCCTGAAGATCTAAAATAGAGTTGTAGTGGGATGCCAGAAATTGGGTAATGAACAGACATGCTATTGGTAATTTCTCAAAAGTATTAGAGGGACAATGGGGGAAGATCCCGAGTGTGGTAGGAGCTGTTTGGAGAAAGAACCAAGGGACAGAATGTGCTTCAAAGACATGCTTTCTGTAAGAGACAAAACCTCTTCAGCCCGGAGAGGTTACTGTGTGCCGTGATTTTATAGACAGCACGGGGTAGTCAAATGAGTTAGTCTCTGATCTGCCACTTCCTAATTGTGTGAATTCTTTAATCTCTCTGCAAAACGTGAAGAGAATGACACCTGTCTCAACGGGGTTATCAAGATTAAATGGGATGATACATGGAAAGTGCCTGGCTTCTAATATGGCTCAGTAAATATGTTTTTCTCCTCCTCCTTCTTTTATTTTTTTGGTCAGATAGGGGCTCTAACTAGGTGAGCCACTATCAATACTATGAGAAGCGTATGTGCTTCTCAGAGCATTCAGGCAAGGTCAGAAAGCAATCAGTAGAATCCTAATAAATTCTCTGGGATTACTCAGGATGCTGTCCAACCTTGTTAATAGAGTTTGAGTATATGTAGCCACTTCAATTATCATCTGGTGCAGAGAAAGTTGTTGGTGTTCAGTACGTGGAAAGACTCTGAAGAGGGGGCTCTGAGGAAAGCAAGGAGGTGTCTGTGCTGAGCGAAGGGTGTACAGGGATTCAATTCAGGACCCCTTCAGAGATAAGCATTCTGTGTTGAGGAATGAGGAAAGCAATCATCAGCTAAGCCAGACTTTGGTAAGAAGCTCTTGCTAAGGGACGCCTTATGAAGAATCAAGTTTTCCAAATGGTAGAGTTGACTCATTGAGTCATTTTTAAGTATTTGTTATCTACCACTCTTTGGGCAAACAACTGAGGGTTTATAAATGTAAACATTTCAATTATAAAATATAACTTTTTAAGAATTGTTAATTCAAAATACATCTAAATAAGAATGAGTAGTCAATGATTTTAGCTATTAAATATATAAGCATATTAAATTATGCAAGTAAAATGGAAATCAGTTGAAAAAAGGAAGCTTTTTTCCATGTCGTCAACTTTAGACCTAAGGCGATCTGTTTGCATAGTGTGCTGAATGTGGACAAAATGTGGTCATAGGACAGCTACTTGGTATTTTTATCTTCCAGATTTTTCCTATAGTCCTCACTAAAGAAAACAAATTCAAAGTGAGTGAAGTTTTAAAACTTACCTATATTTCAAAGTTCCATAGGCTTCGAATTATTGTTGTTATACCACAAGAAATTCCATCTTTTTTCCATATTAGGTTAGGAAATGATTCTGACATTTCCCATATCTCTTTCTTCCACACTATCTATATTTTGTAATAATACTAATAATCTCATCTTATATTTGAGCTTTCCAATTTTATATGTTCATCATCTCATTTTAAGCCAAGGCAATTTAAACACTTATATCAGAAGCTGCTGCCTCTGTCCCGATCCTGTATGATGGGCAGGGAAGGACATGGAGAAGTGAGGTCAACACCTGTGACCAAATAATCAGGGAAGTAACAGGGAGAAAATGTTAGTGAAGTCTTCCCATAGTGCCTTCTTTTCCAAATACCATAGTTGTGATTGGGGTGGGCCTGGGAAAGATGTGATGGAGGGGCAGTCTAAACACACCCATGGACCTGTCACTTGTCCTAAGGTGAGAGTGGGAGCTAGGGCTGTGAAGAAGGACTGTTTCTTGATCATCTGCCATGTGCCAGGTAGATGCTAATAGCTTAGCACACATATTTTTAATCTGCTCAACAACTGTAAAAGATAGATATTTTTACTATCATCCCTTAGGTGAGGAAATCAGCTTAGAGAGCTGTGGTAAGTTACCAATATGTATTTTAAGAATACGTCTTGTGTTTATTTTACATTTAGTTGTAAATTTACATTAAAATTTCTCTTGTTGCCTTCTGATGTGGTTCCTTAGTCTTTATTAGAAATCCAAATGGAAGATCTGATTGTTTCCTTACAAATGAGAATAGCCCTTATACATGCAGCATGTGACAAAATAAAAATAAAAGTAGTTTGGAATATCTCAGTGAGGGCCGTACCTGAGGATACTCTGTTCTAGAACCTGGATCTGGTGCTGGTCTTGTTGATTTTGCTTCTTCATCTCTTCCTGTTCTTTTCCACTGCTGATTCCATCTAGAAGCCATTTCTCTCTCAAGGCCTTTTTCTGATATCAGGAAACACAAAGATGTTCTTAGTCAACAGTTTCCAAAATCTCTGACTGCTTTCAAATCTTATGAATTTCCATAATGGACTTATTAAGGAGAAATTATTTTCTCTCACTGCCTTTCTTGAATAAATCTGGTATTTTCCTTCTTTGCATACTTCTTGATTTCCTTCCAAAGCCAGTTTTTATGTATCTAATTCCTAGTTATCCTTCAAGGTCTAGTTCCGGTCCCTCCTTCTCTATGAAGATCTCTGTCCTCCCCTTGCACCTCCAACAGCTGGGTCCTCACCTTCAGAGAACTCTCCTTCAGAGTCACACAGCACTGTATGTTCACATGCACTATATGTTTGCTGTATGTTTATAGCAGTCTTATAGGGACCTTATCATGTGATGCTTTACTATTATGTGTTTGGTAGATGGGTTTATATCTTGTGACCCTAACAAAGTAAAAAGTTCCCTGAAGCCATTTTGATATTCATCCCAGTGACAGTATACACTGACTGCTTCAAAAAACATCTTTTGTGGGATTAATTGGAATGGTGGGCAAAACAAGAGATTGTGGCTGTATCTTAAACTAATTCAGTGTTAGTCTTAGGCTGCGTGGTCGACATTTATTGTTTTACCTACTCAGTACCCCTCCTTTCTTCTGAGAACCCCTCTGGTTCCAGATATCCCTTAAGTTCAGCTCCCTACTTAATAATTCCAATAATATAATGCACAAAATTCACTGATCTGTCTAAATATTGGTGAGATGAATTTTTGTCAACTTTAATAGAACAGAAAAGATTATTTCAGTCATTTATATACATATCACTATAAGAAACACTCAGGTTGGCTGGTCTTATGATGCTGAGTGGTGGAGGGCAGAGAAAGTGCTGTGATACATTAACTTGGGGCTACATTCTCAGTTCTTAGTCTGGTTAGGAATAAGAATAATTTCTTTTTTTTTTTTTTAAGGATTGGCACCTGGGCTAACAACTGTTGCCAATCTTTTTTTTTTTTCCTGCTTTATCTTCCCAAACCCCGCCCTGTACACAGTTGTATATCTTAGTTGCAGGTCCTTCTAGTTGTGGGATGTGGGACGCTGCCTCAACGTGGCCTGACGAGTGGTGCCATGTCCGCGCCCAGGATCTGAACCCTGGGCTGCCGCAGCGGAGCGCACAACCTTAACCACTCGGCCACAGAGCCAGCCCCCAGAATGATTTTAATTTTAGCCCTATAAAACTTTCTCCATAATTCACAAATTGTCCTTTGCCTCTGGCAGAGAACTCTTCACATCTAAATATAAAATATAGAATTTAGATGTGCCATCAAAATGATATGGTACCATTATATATTGTAATAATCAACACACTTATTTTGCTTTTATGCCACAGTTTAGACTGGTGCTTTAGTTTAGGAGTCTAATGAATATGATAAAATCTATTTCAAAACAGTGACATTCAGAATCAAAAGCCATATTAGCTAAATGAAAATATAAATGACATGTGGGTAATAGATCTTTTGGCCACTTTTTAGGGAAAGGTTACCTTGAAGCACTTCTGCGTTCTACGCGGCAGTTAGAGAAGACTTTAGGAATAAATTAGTTTTTCATACCATGAGTTAAATGGACTTCCAGAGAAGAAGAGTTTTCTAGATGTAGTGTGTTTTGTGTTTCTTGGTGGCATCAGACTGTGATCATGATACTAGGCGAGAAGATCCAAGTACACAAATATCAGAAGTGTTTGAATGTTAGAACACTAATGAGGTCCCAGCAAAACCAGCTTTCCAGCACATCACCCATTGTCAGGTTCCGGAGCTAAAGAATATCAGAGTGAGTTACTGCAACTATTTTGAAATGTACGCTACTGATACAGGAGGCGAACTTTATAAATGTTTACATTTGTGTTGTTTAAAAGTGGGTGGTTGAAGTGTCATGAAATAGTTTCAATCAGAAAAGTGGTGAGGAGAGTCACTGGGATGGGGACAAAGGAATGAAGAAGAAATAAAAGAAAGACTGGGATCTGTAGAGGCCGACGGAGCTTTCTTGACTTGGTGAATGTATTTTGGAATCGACTTTTAAAATACTTCTACACATTTTTGAACCCTGTTTTGCAATGATGCCTCGTTGCTGTTCATTATAGCCAACCGTTTTCTGCAAAGCTTGAAAGAATGTACTTTACTGAAACTGCCACTCTTTCTTCTGTTCTCTTTGCAACTTAAGCCTCGTATACAGTGTGCATCACAGTATAAATGTCTTAAATTTATATGTCAGTTACCATTTTAACATCACAGACCAAATTTTATTGTATTTTCTTAGTATCCAGCTTAGTACCTTGCACATAATAGGTGCTTAATAAATGTTTATTGACTGAAAGGCCCTATGGACACCTATATAAATTCTACTTATCGGTTAAGACTCAGTTTAAATCCCACACCTTTAATAGAAACTTTTTTGACCACCCCAGATTAAAGAACTGCTTACGCTCATATTTAAATATTAAAAAGATCATCACTTGACTTGTCATAGTTATTTATTGAATCTTGAATTTCCCACTAGGTTGCAGGTAGGTCTACAGCCCTGCAGGGCCGCTGCTAGTTTCTATGGTATTAATATGCAAATTAGTCCCTACTCCCAGCCCTTTGGGTCAGTGCACAGCTGGGGAAGGCAGACCGCACCTTTGTGCCAGAGAAAAAGAAACTTCATCCTCCAAGCAAAGCAGCTCTGTGCCAGGCTGCACGGTTCCAAGGGAGTGGGGGCAGGATTTCAGCACCTCTCTCTCAGGTATCTTTGTGCAGTGCACAATCCGCACAAGTGTGTACAGCAGTCCAAAGCATGATAAATGTTTTGATTGGATTAGATTAGAAGAGGTCTCCTGGGTTCTAGAAAGCAAACCTATAGGGATTATCACACACTATTGCTTTTTGGACTATTTTTGGCAAGTACTCAAATGAGGTGCCACCTTAGAAGTGGACCTTTCAGTGTGTCAGAGTTTTCCTATGTGAAACTTAGATCCTAGAATGAGGAATATTAAAACCTGAGGGGATATTAAAATCTTTTCTTCTGCTGTGAGTTCTATTATTGTTTGGCTACTCATTCTACAAGGATAGTAATTGCTGAATGCTAGAGAGCTATCAGTTTACTCAGAAGCAGTAGTTAGTTCACTGGGAGACCCAAACTGTGTGTAAATTGTGTGTGTGTATGTGAGAAAGAGAGAGATTGACAGAGAGAGAGGGCACACAAGCACTGATTTTGGAGCTAGTAATGGCCTATCTCAAAAATTGTTGTAGATTTGACTTTTGACTTCATTTGAGTTGCACTGAAACAACTTGCTAAAATTTGTTTTTATTTCATTCATTTTCTGGGAGGACACATTGCATCTCTTGGCTATGTCTACTACTCACGTAAATTCAGTGTGACATATTGTAGGGGTAGCAGGCTGGCTATGCTTTGAAATGATCCATCAAACATCAGAAATGTCAATTTGTATAGGAGCAAAGAAACAAACAAAACCAGAGAACTGAGGTTGATTGAAATCTTAAATTATGTTTCTCTTCGGAGGTGGATACTTGATTCATCAAAAAGATGGATTTAGCTGAATTTGGCAAGTTTAACTTAAGTTTGTAGACCCCACAATTGTTTCCCTGAGGGATTCATTACATCTATTGATAGCAGCCCTGCCAGGTAAGTAGTTTCCTGCTTGGGCCTGTTCACAAGGAGCTCCTGTTTGTCATTTGGTTGCATCCTGTGACTAAGCTACAGAATAAAATGTTGAAACTCAATGTGCTTTAATTACAAAATGACCGCACCCACGAAAGATGTAAAGTCTGATTTTGAAAATGGAGGTTTATTTTTGGTTATGATCTCATTTTCTGTCAAAACAAAATAAAACAAAAACCCGAGCCATACTCAAACAACATTGGATCCATTGCCCCGAGCTTTTAAATATGAACATCCTTGACCAGGCCAGACAGCGTCTGTTCTGCACCCCCCAAGGGAAAGGCTGGTCTTTCATCAATTTCAAAAGAGACTTCCTAGCTGGATCTGCTCCCTAGGGATGTTAAGCAATACTGTGTTCAGGGCCAAATTATCAAGGCTGAATTCTCAATGTTACCCAAGAAAATGAGGAAATTCAGTAATAAAGGGTAAAAGCAATAAAACCATGTTTTCAACTTTCCACGTGTTTGCCAGAAGGCATTAATCTCATATGCAAATATTACTAGCTTCTTGGCCTCCTCTATGGTTATTAGGGTGTTAGTAACGCTATGATGGAATTTTTTCCCTCCTAAAGCTTCTTCACTATCGAATTTGAGTGCCATTAGAATATCTGAATACAAAATCATTGAAATGAAAGTCATACGTTACCTTCAAATGCTGATGTTTTAGTTTTTCTTCCTCTATTTTCAGACGCTTCTGTGAGATTTCTTCCTGTACTTTTCTTTTATCCTGAAATAAAAAAGTTCTAGAATAATCTATTTTTTCATTTTGCTTAAATATGTTTCCTTGGGGTTGTTATCAAATAACCGGCCAGCAGTATGCCCTTGGCGTTGGTATGAAGATGCTTTGGAAACTCATATTTCAAAGCAAAGGAGAGCAAAGTGAGATATTCAAAGCATTTTGCTGATGGAAAACGATACAAGGTTCTCTTTCAAAGAGGACTTAAAAATATTTTAATGTTTTTCCTTCCGCTCTCCCCTTTCTATCTTCCCCATTAGTCTAGCGAGATCGAGCTACTGAGTGATGCAATGTAAAAAGTGAATTTTAAGGAGGGAGTTTTGAAATAGGCATGAGGCAACATTGTGAGAAGAGAGGCTGTTCCTGGCACAGGGCTGAAGAAACTGCTGGATAAAATGTCTGCTAATGCAGGAAAACAGGACAGCCTATGGAACGTTAGAAAGCGAGGAAGCTAGAAAGTGAGACTGTTTCCCCCTGTGAACCTTGCTATGGGAAGACAGGGCAAAGGGATCAGATAATACACGTTAACACTAAGAGGGCCTTTAGCTGAGGTTAAAAAAAAATTCATGGAGTTTTGTAGTATCTTCATGAAGTTTAAATTGCATTACCTTAGAAAACCCAGAAAGCATAACTATTAATACACAGAGGTTGTACTTTTTAGAAAATACAGCATATGTACTTCAATAGGCAGCCTGGGTTTGACTTCTGGTTCTGCCATTTACTAGCTCTGTGTCCTTGGACAAAATCCTTAACTTCTCTGTGCCTCAAGGACCTCATCTGTAAAATGAGGATAATCAGAGTATCTACCCCATCAGATATGAGCATTAAATGAGCTAATATATGTAAAAGTTCCTAGAATAGTGCTTGCACATAGTGCTTTATAAGTATTTGTTAAAGAAAATCAAGTAAATAAACACATAACCTGTTAATTTCACAGAAAGCAACATACAGATTCTGATAATGCTTCCATTGGCCTGAAATGTTTTTGAGATTCTTTCTCTGGAATTGCTCGAGACGTTTTACAAGCGATGCAAAAAGATCCTTATTTCCTTATTTTTGACCAGAGGTGACATTATCTTCCACCTTATTTGTAAGAATTATTTTTAGATCTGCCTTCAAAATTGAAGACTCCCAAAGGATAAAAATTTGTTGCCAATGAAGACATCTAAAAGAATGTGAAGCAGGCTCAGAAGGTAATTTAGAAGGGAGAGTTCCAGAAACACTTGGCAGGATTACTGAAGTAAGTACACGGCTTCCTGCTGTGACTCCTTTGAAGATAAAAACTCTTTTATGATGTGTAAGTTCAGGTACATTTGCTGAAGAAAACAACACGTTGTGCTCCAACTTTATGTCGTGCTTCTCTGTGTGTAAGAAGATTATATGACTTCATCAGCACTACTTCTTAAATTTCATAAGCAGCCTTTTGAAAAAAGCAGCCAGGCAAAAGCGTGGATCTTCAGAAACATTTCTGTGGATGAAATCTGGTCATTAGGAACAAAGACTCTGAAAATCTGGGAGTCAATTCTCCGCTATTTCTAGAGGCTGTCGTTGAGCAAATATTAGTAATATTTTAAGTGTCTTGTGCCCAACATTTTGATAAGCATTTTACAGGCACTATTTCACTTAACAGTCATAATAACAAAGAGATATTGTAATAGTTTTTATATTACAGAAAAGGAAATGCAAGCTTAGGGAGATTAACTAATCTAAGCTCTCACAACTAATAAGTGGCAGAACCAGGATTTGAACCCAGGGAATTTGAGTTCAGTCTCCACACTCTTAGCCACTTCACTACACCATTTCCCTGAGTGGAAAATGAGTCCAGCTTCTCACCACTTCCCTCATTGTCCTCTCCATTATGAAGCCCTGTGGCCTGGAGGCAGCACCAGCATAGCCAGCAACATGAGTGGGACCGCTCATGGGAAGGGAGCACATTTTTAGTTCACTGCATGCTGGTGTGTAGCCATCCACCTCTCTCCACGGATAACCCAGAGGGAAGAGCACGTTATGTGTGTGTGACAGTGACTGCTGAACCCAGCAATGCTTCCCCACTCCGTGGATAGTCAGTTTGGGCTGGTTTCACCTTGGGGTTAGTAATAAGGTAATGAAAGCTGTGGGTCTCTACCCACAGGGCATCTGAAGTGTTTTGGCAACACGAGGCTTATAGAAGGGTTGCTAAGGAATACTGTACCAATGTTTTGTCTCTCAGCGGTAATGTGATGCCTCTCTCATATCAGTGTAGGTAGTTAAGAAGGTAATTTTATAATGTTACGGGCTTGATCCTATTTTATGATAGGAGCACTTTTTCCTCACAAGATATCCATCAACAGCAAGTTATTATCCTTTTGCCGAATTTCATAGGGATCTATAAGCATTACTGAAAAATAATATGGCAATAATTTAGTTTTATTATGGTGGAATAAACTACAAGTCAACCTTAGGTTGTATATATGGCTCTATTGCTAGTGTACCAAAAGTTATCATAGCCAGATAATTCCTTCCTGAATTATATGGAACAAATAGACATGAAAGCCATCTGCTTCCCAAAATTTCCCTAGAAGTTTGAGCATCTCTATAGACACCTGTTGTAACCTGGAACATCAGAGAGTTATTAATGTTAACCATTATGAATAACTTAAGTTGCTGTTTACTTTTTCAGTGTTCAACCAATGAAGATTTTGTTCAATGAATAATTGCCTAGACGTTTAGCTGTTTAACTTAGAATATTTTAGCAGTTGACATCCAGAAATTCCAATTCTGTAAAAGGCTGCCTCATAATTATTTTGAAAATTAATTTATTTACTTTGTGCAGCTATAAAGCTATTGTAACCATCATGATTCAATGTTATTACCGCAATTACATACCTAATAAAAGTAAACACGATACTTAGGAGTGTGCATAGTTTAGAGATATTATTGGTTAACAGTTAACTAATATTCTAAAATGTCTGAATCTGTGAAGAAGGGAGGATTTATCCTGAGTTATTTAATGATGAATTTATCCAATACTTAGGTACTGATGTACAAATGCTACGTTCAAGGTGACGTTAGAAGTTGTGCAACGTTTAAAAATTATTCAGAAGTAGATACCTTTACCAAGGAACTTACATTCTCGTAAAGAAAGAAAATCACTTGTACAAGTAACTATAGTCTAAGAAATAAAGTGAGAAATGCCATTACTAAGGTATAAGTAAGGTACAAGGGGAGTTGAAGGGAGACGGGGACGGGCTGCTTCTAGCTGATGTGGTTGGGAGAGGCTTTGAAGCAGCATCTGAGTAGAGTATGTCGGGCACTTGCTGGGGAGCTGGGATGTGGGGAGAAAGGCCAAGTCAAGGGCTCAGTGTGAGCAAAGACCTGGAAGGAGAACATTGGGACACTATTTGGAAGAGCAAATCTGGAATCTAAGTTGCCATACAGGGAATAGTGGGAAATAAAATAAGAATAACAGGATGAGGAGAAATCCTCAATAGGGAAGATTGAATGGTAGTACAAGATGTTTGGAATTATGTATTGAAATAGGCAGCAATGAAAGGTTTTCAGAGGGATAGAAATGATAGAGTTAAAACCATGTTTTTAGAAGTTTAATCTAACTTCATTGTCAGTAGATATTGAAGGAGAAGAACTCGAAGGGGTAGTCAGTTAGGCTACAGTTCGTACATAAGGCCATGAGAGCTCGAACAAGAGGTAGCTGAGGCTGTGGATGTCAGAGATATCAAGGAGTTGAAACTGGCAGGACTCGGCAACGGATGACATTTGGATGCAGGAGAGGAAGAGGTCAAATGGGAGTACAGGCTGTTATGCCTAGGAAACTGACAGGAGAGCAGAATCACTAATAGAAATTGGAAATTCAGGAGAGGGAAGAAAGAGTTTGGGAAGGAAGATGTGGGATTCACATCAAGTTTGAGGTGTCTTTTGGGACAACCAGGTGGAGTTATCTGGTGGGCAGTTGAAATGTTGGACGGAGAGAGACCGGAAGAGGAGGCAGAGCTAGAAATAAAGATGTGGCATTTTGGAAGGGAGAGCTGAGGCCAGGAGACTACATCAGAGCACGACAGGAGACTTTGTTATGAAAAGAAAAAGAGAGCTAAGGACAAATCTTTCATGAAGCACCCACATTCAAGGGGTATAGAAGGAAGAGAATCTATATGGAAGTTTATTTTGGGGTCAATCAGATATTTGTAATAGAACTTGGTGAACTGGGCCAATTTAATTAGTCAAAAGGTTTCAGACTCATTCTGTCAGAAGTCGAGTATCTTATAACTTCATGACGAGCTTTGTTGACATTTTCATTGTTTAAAGTCTCAAAAGAACAATAATAGAAGCTGCTTATTTGAATTTAAATAATACCAACAACGCAGAAATTCCTGGTGATGTGCAAATAATGGTAACCTTGAAAGAGAAGGATGTGCTAAACCGGGATTCCTAGAAAAGACTCCTGAGCGTAGTTAGAGGTTTACCAGGTTTCAATGAAGGCAGATTTTAAACATTCTTGAAAAACAGTTCTTAAAAAAAAGATTCTGGAAAAAGGGGGCAAACTTTTCAAGAGGGAAGATAGGTCATGCAGTATGGGCAGTTTACAAGTGGAAACATGGCTACACAATTACAAATGGTGTCAGGTAAGGAGGAAAGAGAACTGCTATAAACAAAACTGATCCAAATAGTTTAACGTCACGGGGAGCTCCCCAATGAGCTCGTGAAACTGAGAATGAAGATAAGCAAGTGGTACCCATTCGTAAAGTGTAAATAAGGTAAAACTCCAGGGTGACGTGAAGACGTGAAGCGTGTGAAAAACACCGAGGGCACAAAAAGCATGTGTCTCAATAAACATATATATTTAAGTTACGTTGACAGCAAAAAGCTAAAGGTGATACTCAGACTACTGCTGAGATACATAGTGTACTATTGACATGATGGAGAGAAACTAGGACTATGCCATTCCTATTTTGCCTTCGTATTTTTGATTAAGGAGAATAATCTTGATCCTGGAAATGGTAGAATAAATATGCTTAAAGGGAAATTAAAGTCCAGGGGGAAATAGAGCACCAAAGACAGAGCAGCTCAGACTCTGATAGGTTTCATTTCAGGGAGTGGAAAAATTTAAATACACGATAGAAATATATTGTCAAGTAATCTTGGAATGTTGGGTGAAATGAAGAGTTATCCGAAGACCAAAAGTGGCAAATGCCCCAAGTTTTCGAAGAGGGAAAAAGGTGAATTGTGAATATTTAAAATTGGTGAATTTATTGGTTAATCCCTGGCAAAGTTGTAGAATGAATTATTAAACTTTTTTTTTTTTTTTTTTTGGTGAGGAAGACTGTCCCTGAGCTAACATATGTGCCAGTCTTCCTCTACTTTGTATGTGGAATGTCATCACAACATGGCTTGATGAGCGGTGTGTATGTCCGAGCCTGGGATCTGAACCTGCGAACCTCAGGAAGCTGAAGCAAAGCACATGAACTTAACCACCATACCACCAGGCCAGCCCCTAAACAGTGTTGTATTTAGACATAAAAAAGTCTGAGAGATAGTATTCAATTATTAAAGACAAAGCATTTAAAATTGATTTTATTTCTTTTGCTTAATCTTTTAAGATCTGCAGATGAAGATTATGATGGTCATAACAATAGCTAATATTTATTGGGAAATTTTTATGTGTCAGGAACTACTTAAATGTATCAATTTATTTAATCTTCCCCAAATTTCTATAAAGTAGGGACTACTTTAATCCCCATTCAGTAGGTGAAGAAGAAGAGGAATGGTGACATCTAGATCACGGGAATTCGGTCAATCTTGGCTTCACCATGACTTGACAAAGTTTATTTTATTCTTTTGGTAATTGGTGTAAATGTGAATAGATAGGAATATTTATTTGAAAGTGATTTTTAAACCAAAATCCTTTTAAACCAATGCCCTGTAAGAAGACATAAAAAAAACTAAAACTAAATCCAAGAAAAAAACAAACATAAAGATATGGAGGTAACTTTCTGAATCAGAATTTCAAAGGTGAAGTGGGGGTGGGCTGGAAGATTTATTGTTAAAAACTGCTCCAGGTAACTTTAATGATTAGCCAGGTAACTTTAGTGATTGAAATAAAAAATGACCAAATCAAGATTTCAGAACATTTTATCTGTTAGGAACGATGGACTCAAATTAGTGATTAATTTCATTATTAATAAATGAAACTTTATAATATGTTAATTGTAAAACGTGAAAAATCCAGACAACTTTAAAGAAGAATATAAAAATCCCCTGTACACTCACGTCTTAAGAAATAACTACTGTCAACATTTTCTTTTAATCTTTTTTTAATACATCCAAGCCACATATATGCACGCTTACACAAACACACATGGGCAAACCACACAAAAAGGCCTATACACAGAGTTTTGTGTTCTACCTTTTACATTTAATATTGTGTCATGAACATTTCTCATATAATTCAATTTTATTAGTAAAAATATTAAATTTTATTCAGAATATTGTAATTTGCTTAATCAGTCTCCCTTTTTCTGCCTTTTAGGTTGTTTTAAAGCTTTTGCTATTATAAGGAGTTGTGTGATGAAGTTTCTCGTACATAAATTTTTGACCACTTTTCCCTGATTATTTCCTCAGGATGGGTCCCTAGATCTTAGTCACCTAGTCAAGGGGTAGGAAGGTTTTAAAGATTCTTGCTACAGATCGCTAAAAAGACCTCAGCGAAAAGCAGTTGTAGCATGTTTCCACAAACAGTGTCCATCGTCTCGTCCTTACTAATTATGAAGATTACAAGTTAAAGATCTTTTAGCAATTTGATAGAGCAAACTAGTATCTCATTTTGATGTCTTAATGAGATTTCTGAGATTAGTGTGGTCAAATTATTCATCATTTTTTTAGCTATTTATATTAATTATTTTTTTAAATCACCTGTTTGTGATGTCTACTCATTTTTCTGTAAAGCTTATTAATTATTTACTTAGTGATTTGTAAGAGCTCTTTCAATTAGGGATAGTAATCTTTTGTTTGCCATATTAGCTGTAAATAAATTTTTCTTATTTGCTTTTAAATTTTATTTATGGTGTTTTTAGAAGCACTGAAAGTTTATTTTTTTTCCATTGCTTTGATGCTTTTAATACATTTTTCATATGAGATAGGGTAATTATACAGTATTTTCTAAAGATTAAAAAAAAACCTCTTTAGTTGAAGATTTCTTGAGTTACGGTAAATGCTGAGGATCTAATATTTTTTCCAAATTTTTAACTAATCTGAAGTTTATCGAAGAATTTTTTCCTATTGATTTACTTTTCCTTTCATTTACTAACTTGGTCATTTACTAACTTTCAACATTTGCTAATTCTTTAAGTACATTAAGGGCTGGCTCCTGGTATAGTATACCTGTATAGTTTCTTTAATTATTGACTTCAGTACTAATACTACAGAGTTTAGATTATGTGCCAATGAGGTAAATTAATGCTAGAGTGGGCAAGTTTTCCTTTATCGCTCTTATCTAAAATGTTTTGATTAGTAGCAGTAGTTTATTTTTCCTGTTGGACTTTGGATCATTTTGTTAAATTCCAATAGAAACACAATCGAAAACCCAATCAGTTCCTTATCTCTCCTCAGTCCCACTAATTCAAAAAAACCAATCAACCAACCAACCAAATAAACAAAAACTGCACACCCTGATGGAATTTAACAAGTTCCTCCTAAGAGTAATTATCATTATCCAGAGATAATCAGAGATCAATATTTTTATAAATGATTTGTATCTGCATGATGTATTGCAGTTTATGTAAAATTGGAATTGCTTTTTACGTGTTTGGTAATCTGACATTTCTTTTAAAATATCATGAACATGATGATATACCATGTCACTAAATAGTCTTCTAAATTAATTTTAATGGCTGCATATTATTTCATATGTATATATGTATATATATGTATACATATATATATATACATATGCAATATATATATTCAGCTCATCCCTATTTTTGGACACAGTTTGCTTCCACTTTTGTATTATAAGAAATGGCTTTGTTGTATTATGAACATCTTAGGAATCCATCTTCGTGTGCATCTCTTATGCTTCTTTAGTATAAGTTCCTTGTTAATGAAATTCTGGGTCAAAGGAAAAAAGTTTTTGAGTTTTCTTTTACCACTTGCCAAGCTGTACTATTTTATCAATTCCATGCTGCCACCAGTGGTGACTAAAATGCCTCCTTAGAGATTTTGATTGGAATTGCACTAAACTTATACATTTGGAAGTATATGGCAGCTTTTTTTGTATTCAGACTTCTTGTTATGGAATGGTGTGCTTTTCCAGACCCATATATTATATTGCTTAGTAAAGTTTCATTATATAAATCCTATACATTTCCTTAGTGGGTATCAAAGTATAAAAGTTTCTTCATACAAATCCTGCACATTTCCTAAGTAGGATTATTTTTGGGTTTTAAGAGCTCTTTTTAAAATTTTGTAGCTATTAGGAATGTGATATTTTTATATTACACTACCTGAATAATTATTGCTTTTCAGAAAGCTATTGACTTTCATATATTCATTGTGCATCTGATTAGGTACTCTCAAGTTAATTCTGATTCTTAATTTTAGAGACACTGAAGCCGAGGCTGGTGAGTTTATTAAATTTCCCGAGTCATATGGTTGGTCCAGCATTGGAATTGACGTTGAACCTAATTTTCTATAACTCCAAAGGTGACACTTTTAATACCACAGCTTGTTGCTTCCCAAATATATCAGTAGAAATACAATTCCCCAAACAAGTGATGTTAAGCACCAAGGGGCTCTGTACTGGTCAGAGTGTTCTGTTCAACTCTTCGCAACAAATTTTAAGAGTAACACTGACATTTTGAAGAGTGTCTAGAATGAGCCTGTGGTATGAGGAATCACTGAAATTAAGAAAAGGAGCTGTATAGCTTCAATGGCTAGAGTCATGATAATTGGGTAGAAGTTGAAGGAAATCAGATTCTGGTGCATTTTGTCAGAACTCTTAACACAGAGAGCTGCCCTGAAATGGAATAGGGTGTTTGGGAGGACTGGGTCCACCTGCTAGTGGAAGTGTTCTAGGAGAGGCTGGGTGAGCATATGGTATAAAGAGGACGGGAATGCGGACAAAGAGATATCCAACTTTCTACTGGTTTTATGATTATTTCTGCATGTAGCTTTGAAATAACTTGGTTCTTAAGTTAGCCACAGGAATTGGATGTGGTTATCACTAATACTTGTGGGGTGAATTAAAAAGCACAAGTTTTCTAAACCTCATTTTATTCAGTAGGTTTAGTCTTCTCTCCCAGTATTACAACAGATTGTAACAGATCTCCACCTAGATTCCAGTTTGTGTTCTACTTTTGTGTTCCTTTGTCTATACTTTCTTGCTTATTCCAATGAATAGTGACAAAACAAAACAAGGATAAACAACAAACAGAAAACCAGCTTTTGAATAATCAAGGGTGATGGTAAACTTGGCTGTGTCTTCAGTGAAAAGAAAACAAAAATCTGTTAGCAGGCCAGACAATCATTAGCTTTCTCGCCCTTTTCAGTTTGATGGCACTCCTTCATTCATTCATTCACTCATTGGCAATTTTTTTTTTGTGCTCTAGCTAGCGTTGAGCTCAGTGTTGGGAGCTGAGAGAGACGCAACAATTTTTTTTGCCTTAAGAAA
Source organism: Equus przewalskii (assembly GCF_037783145.1). Lineage (NCBI taxonomy): Eukaryota > Metazoa > Chordata > Mammalia > Perissodactyla > Equidae > Equus > Equus przewalskii. The sequence continues at coordinate 1,460,455 of NC_091854.1, forward strand.
TCCTGGCTTGAGGAAAGAAACTGTGAAATGAAGGCAGGGTGGGGAGAAGGTAACAAATGCTTAGAATATGGGATGCTCTGAAAATGATTCTGTCCCAACCCTGTTAAAGCAATAACAAATGCTTCTGAAATGGCATCGCATTCTTTCCTTTCCCACTTCTACTCCTGGCAGACTGGGGAAGTGGAGAGGTGAAGGTCTGGTTTGGGTTAGAAAATGCAGTTAAGTGAAGCAAAACTTTCATAGGTTCTGCTCCGCTTCAAACTATTCATAAGAGTGGACAACAGAGGAAGTTCTGATTGAGGGTGAGGTTTGTGGTTTTGATGTTTATTAGAATTTATTGCATGTCGTGGTCAGAGAATCTGACAAGCAGAAGAATGGATTCAATGTCCTACTGTTTAACTAATCCCTTAACTGTTCTTTATCTTGGGTTTTCCACCTATAAAATGAAGATGGTAACATGACCTTTTGCAAATGCTCATAGGGCTGTTTGGACAAATGAGATATGGATGTGAAAGTTTTATTTTTATTTCTTTAAAGCCAAAATGCTAGGAAAGAATAGGTGCTGTTATTAATCTCAGAATTCCTTTGCTTAAATGTCCTTTATGTTCTAGATTTGTTAGCATGGATTGATCTTGAATAGTTCTTGTGGCTCATTTGAAATGCAGCATCACCCTATGTCAATCATAGATGCAGTTACACATTGAAAACTTGGTGCTTAGGACAGAAGCCAGTTTCAGTTTCCATTCAGAGCTTGAGAGAATAACCTGGATTTATGTTTTAAATGGTGTGACTGAATTCACTCAGTCACTGGGGTTTTATGTAAAAACCGTAGATACAGACCTCACTCAAATTACCCCTATGGTGTTTTGGGAAAGTAAACATCCCACAGGGTTCCTGGTGAGGAAACTACCTGAGGCAGTAGATTTTCAGGGAGTCTCTTCCCAAAGTGACACTACTGCCATTTAAATAAATTAAATGCTCTTATTTTATTTAAGAGAAACTAGGTAGTTGAGACTGAACATTAGGGTGTAGGAGTCCTGTTTCAGCTTTAGCACTGAGCTACGCTGCAGTCCGTTAGATTCGAGTCAGACTCAGGTGCTTACACTCTCATTTATTTCAATCACAGTTTTCTAAAGAAGTAACTTTTCCTTTTCACCATCCAGCAACGTTCAGAAAGTTCATGGGGATCTTCGTCAGCAGAGGGATTAAAAAGTGGCATTATCATTCTGTAGCACACTGGAAAAACCTTCCCGTTATCAAAAAGCAGTTTCCTTAAGAAGCTATCAAAATTATTACACCTCATCCCTGTGGGTCTCCTTTGTGGGTGGGCTATTATGTTTGGCAAAGAAATGTGGCATAGCACATTTGTTTGAAGAAAGCTTTCCCTTTCTGGAAGAAACATGTAATCTCAGTACAGCACTGTGGAAAATTGTGCAGAGGCTTTATTGTTTGAATATTCTGGCACAGGACTTCTTTACTTAGGAGATTCCTACATCTCCATGTACCATTGTGATGTGAATGTCTTTGGATGCTCATGACCAGTTGGGAGTTCTTCGGTAACTTTGTCTTAACCGTAGGTATGTGGGAACAATGGTGCATTATACATTCTTTTAGCCATTATTGTTTTAAGAAGTCCTTAGAACTATAAATAATACAAAGGTCCAAACACATATTAAAGTAGTTCTTTAGTCAAGATCCAGGCTGGTTTGCTCTTGTTTTCACTCTTGCATTTGTACGGGCAGAATGAATAGAGAAAAAATGTATACAGTCAGCCTGGGAAATGGAAGTAGGGCTGGCTTCTTGGGCGTGTGACCTGTGAAATCACACATGGCACCACTCTGAGAAGGGCCCAGCACTTACTTTTAATGCTGTTAAACTTCTGCTTTACCATCTTGAAATTCTGAATATTTTTTGAACAAGGGTCTCCACATTTTCATTGTGTACTGGGCCCCACAAATTATGTACCAGGTCCTACTTTGAGGTCATTAATTGTCTTATTAATTGTTAGAAGATCCCAGATATTGACAAAAAGAGAATGAGCTGAGGTAGAGTGTCCAGTGACAGGCAACACGTGCTAAAAAAATAACCACAACGCCGTGTGATTATATTCTTGTTTTAATATTGGTTTCTGTATTGGGTAGATTTCTGTTGTATGTAAATAACTTTTTGCCTCCTAAATTTCTATGTTTATAAGTCTAGAAAAAAATTCCTTGGGAGTGGAAAGAAACAGGGAGTGGATCCGGGGAAATGTGAGAGCTCCTTATTATTTTGCGTCATGAGCAGCTTTGGCCAGCAAATCTGGCTCTGTTGCTCAGATTCCAGTGTCGGAACTTTATATGGCTCTTTTCCAAATGGAGTCAGTCCTAGGCAGGTGCGTGTTCTTGTGATTATTGCTATTGTCTAACTTCTGACAGAGCTCACCTCCTTCACATCTGTGTTCAAATGTCACCTTGGTATGAGGCCCTTCGTGACCACTCCCACCCCTCTCCCACCCCACTCCTGACACTCCTGATTCCCCTTACTTCATTTCTTTTCCTTTAAATCCATAAGACTTGGCACTTCGTAGCATTATGGTGCTCAGTAACCATTAACTGAATAAACAAATGAAAGAATGAGTTGATAACACACATTCCTGACAGTGAAAAGTAAGCTTTGATGAGACTAAAAATGTCAGCTTTATTATCACCCCTTTTCTTCCTCCACTGGGTTTGTTCTTTGCAAATTGATTCTAGTTCTCAGAATTCTTCCGAGCTCATCTGCCCAACAGTACTATTTTTGTAAGTCTATGATCTCTAGCCAGTTTAAGATCTAGGAGTTTTCCAGTCCGAGTATCCCCATATTATTTAGTAACAGTATTTTGTAACATCACCGTTGGAATGGAGATAAGACAGCGCATTCCTTGCAGAGGAGGATGTCAACAGTGTATGGAATATTACTAATCCTACGGGATCTGTCTATTTCTGGGGGGAATTCACTTGGGCCTTGTCACTGTGCTAGTGTGGGTCATGTTCACTTCCAGAGAGGAACTCTGCAGGGATAACTCTGCCACTCCTGTATCTCCCTCTTTCCAAGAATGCTGGAGACGTTGGCATCGTCAGTTCCAGTAACATTAAAAGGGAATTTCAAATTACTAGTCTACTTAGCTCTCCTTTGGTATAAAAATCAGCTATTTGTTAAAATATGTACTAACCTGAAAAGAGTCACAAGAAACTTTTTCATCTAAGTAATATTTAATCAGTTTGAAGCAGCCCTATTTTTGAGTTTTAGTTGAAAACTGAACTCTTTGGCTAAGACATACTTTGATCACTAATTTAGTGTGGGAAGAGTTGGCACATGGATAAAGTAATGAAGGAGGAACATGAGTAAGTATACAAATAGAATCCGTATTTGGTACACCAGAACTGAAATACTTTCTTTCAAATAATCAGTTCTGTGTCCTTTCATAATTTTGTCCTTATTCTCTTTAGGTCTTTGAGAAGACTTCTGTGTAATCTAAAATTCAATTTACTGATAAGAGAAATGAATGGCACCATCACAGTCATTTAGTTTCAGTTCGAGAGCCTAAGTGCCACGTTCTGTCTACTTACTGTGTTTCACCTTTTCTTTTTGAGGAAGAAGAAGCCTGGCACTTGACTTTGTCAAGTTATAGGCATATACATTTGTCTTTTCAATTCTTTGCAATGAAAATAATGACTTTTTGGATACTCGAAACCAGGTGGAATAAATACAACAGTGAAGATTACTTCATTTCATAGCCACGAATTGGAGGAACAAATTTTAATATAAAAATCAAATAGATCTTAGGGTGTAAAAAGTTTTTTTTTTTTTTCCTAACAAAGTGAAGTCTGAGAGTTGCTGCGTTCGGGTAGATTGGGCAATAGTCTTGTGCTTGAGGTATAGAAAAATTGTTTCAGTTCAGGGAAATAGGAGGAAAACAGTTTAAATGAGAAGATTGTCCCTGGGTTTTAGTCTAGGTCAGAGGTTTTGAAGATTTTATGTACTTCCAAAAGGGAAATAATCCCTGCAAACTCTCTGGATACTGTGTGTTTTCATTTTCCCAGGGGCAAGGGGCACAGCTGAGGTGGCTTCCTGGGTAAGGCAAGGGTGGAGAAAGTGGCATTTCCCAGGGCGTCCAGGAGGGAGAGGAGTGGATGTGTTGTTTCCATGGACACCCCGCTGCTCCATGTTCCCTCGAGGTGGTGACAAATGTGACTGGACTTAGCCTGGAGACTGGCCCCAGCTAGTGGGAATTTGTTGCCATAAACTTGCCCCAATTTTTTCTCTACGACCTTTATACAAATATATTACTTCCAAGATAGAACTATTTTGTGATCTTACTTTGGAGATTTGCTTAATTTTTTCTAATGGGCTATGTTTAGGCTAATGAAATTATCCAAAAAGGAGTCTTTTTTAAATCATCCACGAAAGCACATGCCAGTATGTTCAGGAGTCTACTTACGCTCCTGTCTGCTTGTAAGGCATTCTCACTCCTCTTCCATCTCTATTTGCATTTGGACCCCTCAGTAAAAATTCCTAGTCTTCCTGAATAACCATATGGGGTCATACCTTTAGAGCATGTGCTGCTTTGGTGTGAATTACAAGGTGCAAGGGGGTAATGAGGGCTTAAGCAAGGGGTGCTCCAATTCAAAAAGGAAAATGTGGAACAAGGGGCTATGTGTTTATTTTGTTGGATACATGGTTTAATTTAGTTAATTAGGAGACAGACACATCAGAAAAGCAGAGCTTGTGCCCACACAACTCACACAGTCTGATAAAGTAACCTTTTCACAACAGCTGTGATGCAAAAGGCCCACGCCAAAAACAACAGAGCAGGGTTGAGTTCCTGTCCCTTAAAACAGGACAGCTGAACCGGTGGCTGAGTTTAACAACAAAGAAGAACAAAGCAAAACAAACAACAATTCAAATCAAAGATTTTTGAAGAAAGGAAAGTGAACTAATTAGAAGTTAGACATTTCAAATGCATTGTCTTTTGAAAAAGTGCCAAGCTTATCCGTGAACTTCTGGTTCCTTCCTTACCATTGGCTGAGAAAATATTTCAATTTTTTGAATCCTTTCTGGGAGGAACTCAGACTGCCTCCATTTACTAAAAATCCTAAATTGGGATTAGCATTATTACTTACGCTATGCGAATTTGAAGAGCAAAGAAAAATATCCTCCTACCTACTCTGAATTAGCGTCAGTTTTTAAAAAGTGCTCATTTCTTCCTGACAGCTAATGTCAGTGGTAGAAAATGCTGAGAAATTCGGGTGCTGATTTGCAAAGTTTCTTTTCTTTAAAAAAATTATATCATAAGCTGTAGCCAATGAAAAATGACTGTGCCACAGATTTCCAAGTTACTGCCAAATAGAGGACTTTATAAAATTAAAAAAAAAAAAAGCTGGATCATTTAAGGAAAGTAATTCATTTCTTGCTTTGACTTTTTCCCAGAACAAACATAAAAAATGCACTATTTTTTCTTCCCGGTATTAACAAAATATTTTCTAAATCCATTGCATTGCGTGCATTGCATTCCTGTATCAGGATCTTACTCAGTTTGTGACTCTGCTGGAAACTGATATCTTGGAATTCACCTGATCCGTGCTTTTACCTACGTTTCTCCTGTTTAATGCTTAGTTTAAGTCCAACGACACTCATTTTAATTCAGTTAGGCTTTCTGAAACATACTACCACACTACAAACAAAAAGTTTCAAGTCGTTTGTTTTATTTCTTTTTCTCCCTCCTCCCTTTGAAAAGATTTTAACTTTTTGGTGTATTAATTGTCTACAGACGTTTCCAAGTTGGAGATCTGTTTTTTGATCTAACCTCTGTCAAACATAAATTTAAAGAAGAACCTGCATTTTTAAGGAACCGAGAGAGTGAATGACAGTTAAGCAAGCTGCCTTCAAAGCTTCTGATTGCTCTTTGGAATGTAGGCAGAGTTTTTAGGAAGATCAAGAACGTGTGCCCTGCGCTCAGGTTCCGGAGCCCGAGAGTTACAGAGGGTCACAAGGGTTAAGAGAGTGGTAGAGACACGTCCATGAGGGTGACAGTTGTGACTTTCCACTTACAGGGGCTCCGCGGCAGGGGCAGCTAGCAACGTGCCTGCCTGCCGTTTCTCTAATCAACCACCTCCACAAGTTATAACTGTATGCAGACTTACTGTGATGGCCTGGAGTCTTTCCTTCACCAGCTCGGCTTCTTCCATTCTAGAGGTCAAGGACAGGCAGTCGGGGAAGGCAATCCAAAGCTACCATAAAGCAGGAGCCTCCGCGGGGAGAGGAGCGGGGGTGACAGAGGAGAAGCAGGGAGAAATCCGCTCTTTGCACCAGGGGAGAAAAGCAGAAATCCCCCACTCGGCAGGAGCGTCTCTGAGCAGATGTACGATCAGGCCAGACAGACACATGTAATGAGGGTGTGCTGGGGAGGCAGACGCTGAGGCTCCTGGCACGAGTTGACTGACAAGTTTGAACGGCAGCGGCACAAGCCCTTTTCCTTCAGGAGCTGCCAGCTCTTTGTTGTAATGTGCACAGTTAGCAAGGCACATTTTCTTATTAACTGTTCCCTACCCAATTCATTGTTTTCCAGGAGTGGCACAGGGAGCCCACACGCTGAGTGTTTAATTAGCCTCTGCTCTAGCCACACACAACCCTCTCTGTATGTGTGGGTCTGTGTGTGTTTGCGCAAAGTTAGTTCACCTGCGTTCCCTCCAGAGTTTACAAAGATACAGCCTCACCTGGCCAAATAATTTGCTTGCCTTTCTCCCTTGGGTTGGCTTTACATAATAACAAAAAATTCTAAAGTTACTTTGGAACTTGACATCGTGGTAAATTTACATCAGGCTGTCCTGCCCGCTCCCTTTCCCTCCCTCTTCAGCAGTTTGTTTCAAACTTTGGAATCATTAGGCTAAGGAGAAACCAAAGGTGTTAATATGACCGTAAAGAACTCGGCCCACCAGCAGTGTTCAGTACGGTTTCAATGTCAAGTACCACCCTCTATTATTTCTTGTCTCGGATCCCTATGGAATGCAGGTCTTTCTTGGACCTTGTTCAGAAATGACACTCTCGGCTTTCAGCAAGGTGCCCGTTTTGACCTCGCTAGTTGTGCAAGAGAAAGCAGTGAGCCTTTGAAAGTGTGATGAGACATTCTGTAACTCATGCGGTCCGGCGCCGTGTGGCTGTTCTCTAGCCCTTTAGAAAAAGGAAGTCAAGCCCAAAGAAACTCTTAGGTCAAAGCAGAGGCTGGGGAGCTTCACAATTGACTGTTTTATTTCCCCTACCACTTCTTTAATTAAATTTTGATGTAGTAAACCCTAATTACCATCAACCTCTTTATTACGTGTTCGGATGCTCTCAAACACCTTCATATCAACGTTCAGCTGAAGAGGTTAAAAGGACAACACAAACATTGAACATATGATTTAGTCTCCTTTGCATTGTTGATATCAGTAATAACAACAGCCAGTATTTATTGAGGACTCCCTATGGGCAAAAGATTTACATTTTATTTATCTTACAAGGTGCTGGGAGACAGGTGCTATTTTAAAAATATTTAAATATATGGCTCCCTGTGCCACTCCTGGAAAACAATGAATTGGGTAGGGAACAGTTAATAAGAAAATGTGCCTTGCTAACTGTGCACATCCTATTTTAAAAATGTGGAAACAAGCTCAGAGAGGTAATTTGCCACATGGCTAATAAGTAGCAAAGCCAGGATAGGAACCTAGGCTGTTTGACTTTATAATGGCCATTCATCATGGCCTGCCCAACAACAGGGCAAGGTGAGAGATGGGCTGAAGATTAAATCAGTCTTTATGAGAAAGAGTTGGAACCCCAGCCTCCTCCTCCATTTAGCTCCCAGAACACTTACAGGTGGGTGCAAACCCCTTGGGCAGAACCCTGCGGGAATGTCCTCTGGATAAACTTGGTGGCCCTAGTGAGAAAAGATTCCCCATATTGTCATGTGGAGCTACTCAACCACAGAACCCTAAGGTGAAACCCACCAGCTTGAAGAGTCTGCTATCGTACTTGACGGTAGTTTGTCCTTGCTGATACATCCTCAATAGACATTTAGGGAGCCTAGAGAATAGGAGAATTGATTAGGTGTGGGCCAAGTTTGATTACTATTGGATGGATGTTTAAGCTTAAAAAAATCAAACTTTCCAAACTTTTGATTTTGTTTATCTGCAGATCCTGGCCGAATTGAAAGACGAGAGAGCAGTAGTGATAAATATCTCGGTCAGAATCGCATATTTGCTGCCCAGAACAGATGGGCAGTCATCCAATTATTAGTCTGGATCTTTTCCCAAAAACAATTTACCTCTCAAATCTCATTTCTTCTATGGGAAAACCCAAGGGTTTTCTAGGGTAGAGGAGGACTAGATTCAATAAGAGGGTCAGGGGCCTTAGGAGGGAGCAGAGTCCTGGCAACTGCTTGGTATCATCGTGTGTTTATTCATTTACTTAGTTGATAATAATTGCTAATATTTTTAAGCCCTTATTATTCATTATTCTGCACACATTTATTGATCACCTATGATGGGTCAGGCCCTATGCCAGGGGTTTGGGATACATAGATAAACCAAATGCCTGCTCTGCTGGAACTTAATATTCTAGTGGGCAGTGAAAGATAAATATAATATGCAAGCAAAATATAGGAGGCGAGAAGATGATTATGTTAGTCTGAGTCCTCTGAGAAACAAATGCTAAGATGGATTAAATGTGTTGGATTTTATTAGGAGAATGACCACACTAGAGAAATGGGGAGGTAGACAGAAAAGACTGGAACTGAAAAAGTCCAGGAGAGTGATCAGACCACGGCGCATGTCTGACCCAAGTGAAGGAGAGAGGGAGGGAAAAGTGGGTGGAAACAGTCTCATCGGCAGTGCAGTTGAGGGGAGATTGGCGAGGCCATCAGAGAACACTGGAACCAAAGTCAGCTACCAGAGAGGTCTTGTGTCTCCCAGGAACGAGCCTGGGTTAGCCTTCCTGCCACGCTCAATCCTTGTCTGGGAGTAGCCCCCAAGAGGCTTGGTCTTGATGTAATTCAGGGATGGATTTCATAGTACAGCAGCAGGAACCTTGGTCAATTATGTCCTGTAGTTGGAGGTCTGAGAAGCACATTCTCATGGCAGCCACAGTGATAAAAGCTTTGGAAAGAAAATAGAGCAAGGGAGGAGAATAAAGATTGCTAATGCATGGCAAGTTGCAATTGAGAATTGGGCCATTAAGGTAGCCTCAAAGAGAAGGGAACATTTGAACAGGGGCTTGAAGGAAGAGTGGGAGTTAGCCAGGAGGATACCCATGGGAAGAGAATACCGGGGAAAGCCTGTGCAAAGGCCCTCAGGTGGACTATATTTGGCATGTTTTAGAAACAAGGCTTGTGTGGTTAGACAGAAGGGACAGATGCTGAGTAGACAATTGGGTACTTGAGTTTGGAGTTCAGGAAAGAAGTCTCAACTGGCTTTATAAAATTTATTTTATCTCTTGTAGGAAGCAGGACCACAAAATATCTAGAATTATAGTCCACAAAGCAGCATAATCTAGTGAACTAGCATTCACTAAATGTTAAATATATATTCATGACCAAATGCAGTCTTTGTAAAACAGATATACAACAGAGCCCTATCTGCTTTCAATTATCTTGTTAAACTAATTTTACTAAATATTTTCTTATTTGCCAAACAGCCTAAATGAGGATGACAAGAGTTGAAAGTTACAATCAATTACCTGAACTTATATTAGGAGTTAAGAGATATAAGAGCTTCTGAGACAGTGCCTTTTCTTAAAATGAATTTGCTCTCTGGGTGGAGAGGTAAGACATATACTCAATACCGTTAGACGACAAAAGAATAGTAAGCCCATTGTCATTGTATTCTGATAAAACCCAGTGCTAACCATGGCACTGTTTGAGACAGGATAGTATAATATAGTGAATAATAGTATGTGGCACAAGCAGTAAGTGCAAGATGAGTTGTAGGAAATAGAGATTAATGTGAGTTTCAGGAAAGCTACTGAAGGGAGAAAGCAGAACTTAAATGCAGAGAAGTCATTTCTAAGTGTTTGAGGGAGGGAAACACAATGTTAGAGAACCAGAAAGGAGCTTGTCCTACCTGGGGCAGAGAGGAGGAACTGGTTAGAAGGATTGATAGAAACATATATCCATACGTAGCATTTGAGGTTCAGAGAAAGTGGATTAGGGGAGTGGGAGATGAAAGGTTAAGTTCATATTTCAGAAGACTAAAACTGTTAACTCTTCTCAGAACATAGAGGAGGAGGGAAAGATTAGGTAGGAAGACCTTACAGGAAGGTAGGAAATATGAAACATGAGCACCTGTAGAAAGAACCTTAAAAATTGCCAATATTGTGTAAAAGGAAAGGTTCCCATGCTTCTTCCTACCCTTCAGAAAGTCTGAACCCAGAGGCCAAGAAGTAAATGAATAAGTAGGATAAAGTAAGTGCAGCAGGAGTGCTTAAGGTGCTAATATAAATATTTTAAAACTCAGGGATGATGGCAACGGGAATGATTTATAAGGGAGAAATCCAAAAGAAATTTCAACAAGAGGGTTAAGTTGGAGAGAAGGATGAGAATTTGATAGGTTCTAAATTAAGTACAAAATTGAAGCTTAAATTAGAGATTTTGGATTGAAAACCAGAGAGATAAAATCCAGATGAAATAGTGGCAGGAAGAAAATGGAAGGAAACCAAAGGCAGAAAGAAAATCTTTCTAGGATGTATATGTGAAAAGACATTTCTAGAGCCTTTTCGAAACCAGATTCTGTTAAAAAAAAAGTAGGTGCTCATTCTCTTTCTGACTCCTCTCTCTTTCTTTTCTTTTTTCTTTATGACTTGTCAGATTTCTGGAGGGCAGAAGTGGTGTCAGCCTAAGGACAGAGAGTTTCCTTTTCACACTATATCTTTCAAAGAATCATTCAAAAAATCCTGACCCTCAGATTTATGATGTGTTAACCAGTCCTTTCCTATTCTTCTTATGCTTGCCTCTTAGATTCTCACAGCACTGGACAATGGGAGTTTATTTCTCATCCCTTCCTTCTCTAGCTGACCCCTGGATAGGATTTAATTGCTGTAGGCAAGTAACAAGTAGCTATGTGAATAAACTGTAAGATTCCTGATACTGCTTTATTTTCATTCTGGGGTACTCTATATAGTTGGGTCAAAAATATACCTATTTCTTTGTGAGGTAATTTGAGTTTTAGGGTTTAGGGGGTAGGTAGGGAGAATGCAATAGGATTCAAGACAGTCTACAATTTAGGCACTCATCTTACTTGAGCTATCCACGGCATTGGGCAGAGTTGATCCCTCCTTCCTTCTTTCTTCGTTTGGCCTTCAGGATACCTCACTCTCTGGGTTTCATTCCTACCTCAGTGGTCTCTCCTTCTTAGTCTTCTTTGCTGGTTCCTTCTCTTTTCGCCAACCTCATAAAATTGGAGTGCACCAGGGCTCAGTTGTTGGTGCTCTTTTCTTCTCTACTTACTCTCTGGAATATCATTTACTCTCATCCTTATGCCAGTTATATGCAAAGACTACTGAATTTATTTATATCTTCAGCTTAGACTTCTCTTCTACCCTGGAGTTTTAGTCTGTTACCTCCACCCAGAACTTCGCCCAGATATCTCTGTGGCTCATTCCCTCACATTTTTCAGGTCTTTGACAAGCTGTCACCTTCTCATTGAGGCCCACCTTGACCACAGTCTAGAAACCACAGCACTCTCTTCTGATTCTACCAATCCCCTCACTTTGCTCTATTTTTTGCCATAGCATTTATCATCTCCTACAATGCTATATAACACTCTCTTTTTGTTTGTTTGTCTGCCTGTCTTCTTTCACTAGAGTGCAACTTCCATATAGTGAGGAGTTTGTCTGATCCTAAGTGCTTAGAACAGTCCTAGTACCTAGTGGACACTCAACATAGTTGTTGAATGATGTTTATTATGATCTTCTATTTGATTGTCCAGTATGTGTCAGGTGCTTTATAGGCCTACTTAATGGATTTGGACATCAACACTCAAAAAGATTAAATAACTTATCAAGGGGTTATATGTCCAGTAAGCAGTGAAACCCGGATTTAAATCTAGGACTGTCTGGTCTCAAAGTTCCAACTCAGCTACTATATCGTCTTACCTCTATTTTCCCTTAGTTATAATGAGATACCATAGCATACATACATCATTACATGCCTAGAATAGCACATTGCACATGGCAAGCAAATCATCATTTTGATGGTTTGTGGAATTGATTTTTTAAGACTGGACACAGTCTATAACCATTTTTCCTTAGAAATTTGTTTAAAGATTAGACTGTAACTTTTCCGTAAGTGAAGTCTTTCAGCAGTACAGCAATCCTCAAAAAAATTCTACGAGGAGATAGTAGAAGAGCGCATGTGGTTATGCATGCTGCTTCCACTTTGAACATCATGCAGTTTTTTCGGGCTGAGTCTCCCAGAGGTCAAACAACTGCTTGATTTAGTGGAAAAGAATATTTAACTAAACCAATTGTTGGATTTTTTGGAGATAAAAGAAGCAGCTGTTTTCTGAACCAGCCTTAGTTATCTAATAGCCCATCAAAAATAGCCACTGATAGAAAAAAAAAACCTATTAACAAACCAAACATACATAGCAGAATAATCCCCTCAAACACCCATCAAACAAATTGAAAATGTTTCATGTTTCCCTTCTCATGTCCACATAACATGAGAAGTTAATATTTAATATATTTGGGATCTTATATTTTAGTTTCTTCTGCCTCAATTTATAAAAGGACGTGAAAAACCAACATTATAAAAAAACATCAGCATTGCTTTAAACCAGGGAAAAGTGAGAGGCTCAACAGTCTATCATTATCATTCCACCAAGATCAAGGACCGACTATAGGTGCCTTACGCACTGCATTCTCCTCTGTCCACTTGCCACTCACGCATCCCAACCTGGTGGTCTTCACCCTTGTACCCTGTGCACCATAGAGGGGATGAAGAGGACCACCTAGGTTGAACTTTAAATTTACTTGTTTTGAGTCAGATCGTTTGGTGAGGACCGTGTGCCTAATTCACTTTCCTTCCTTTGTTAGCAGTGTAAGGAAGCTGCCCTTCCTACAGCATTGTTTTTGAGTTTGGGTGTTTTAAAAAAATGCTGTTCCACTGTGATACCTTCACTTGACACTTTCATTTTTAGCCAATTGACTCAACATTGTTAATACCTAAAATATTAGGAGCAAAAGAATGTTCCTGAAGTCAAGAGTACTTTGAACAGTGTCCACAATATGTGATAGCACGCACTAAACTGGATGTTTAAGTTGTCCAGATTGCTTCTGTGTGTACTCAGCTGCTTTCTGAACTTGAAAAATTTGAGCTTTCTTTGCTTTTCGTCTTGAAAGCTATTTCTTCTTTTTCTCCTCGAGTTTGTGATGTTTAAAGAATAACCAATTACAAGTTTTAACATTCAAGTTGTTCAAATTTTTTGCTCTAGATTTGCACAAAGACATGTTCAGTGGGGCCCCTTCTATGTACTGAAACTGTTGCACCCTTTTAACTTTCTCTTTAAGTTCAAATCTCAGTTTTTGTTGGGATATCAAAATAAATACCCTTACATCTGTATTGGGATTATAAATGCAAACAGAGACGTTGAAACTGATCATGGAGGAGCTGTCTTCCCCATAAAGAAGTCATTGATTCCATACTTCTACCAGACTCCTGAATTTAATCATGAGAATTCCTGGTCCTAATATTTATGTCTCAAATACCCGATATTTAGATCTCAAATATATTCCTGAAGCAGTTTCGAAGAACACATTGGCCGTCTCAGGAATGCAATTTGGGAACTAGATGTAGAATCGTGAAGGAGTGTCACTACTAAATGGAAGCCCAAGTGTTCTGAGTTCTGATCATTTGTTCATTCAACTATCCATACATCATATGTTGGTTAAACACCTACTGACTATATAACCAACATTGGGCTATGTGCTAGAGACAGAGATGAATAAGACAATGACCTCTTGTTAGTGGAGAAGACAAGAGGTAAAAAGAAGACAAGTAAACACTGTGTAAAAAGTGCTGGGTCACCAAAGTCAGACTGAGAGCAGAGGGAAGGCCAGAGTTCAGCTAAGTCGTCCTAGAAGAGATGACAACTGACTTGAGCGTTGGAGTCTCTTAGACTTGGACAATTAGGAAGTAATTAACCAAGAGAACAAGTCAAGGGCGGGGCGGGAAGCAAAGGGAAATTGTACATAGTCCGTGATTTTATAGATCATCGTGGACAAACTGAATAATCTTTGCACGTGCAGATTTTTTAGCAGATGATGGAATGACATACTTACCAAATTGTCCATGTACAGGCGTATAAATCCCCAGCTTATTATGTAAGGTGTGTGGGTTTAAAGAATATACATATGTATACATATATATACACATATTATAAATATATTTGTCTATATGATCCTTAGCTAATTCACACATATCAAAATCTTGATTCTCCTTCATCAGAAAGTTAATAAATGTAGGTGGTTTTGGAATCAGGGAGATCTGGGCTTATTTTCTAATTTTTCCACTTACTAGATGGGTGAACTTGGGAAGAATCACTTCATATCTCAGAAAAGATGTTTCTTCAGGTGTAAACTGTTGGTAATAACAGGTATCTCATAAAACTTTTTGATCAAGATTAAATGAATATTGAGGTAAAATTGGCCATGGAGCATAATAGGTACTTAATAAATGGCAATTATTATTATTACTTAATCATCTTATTATACATGTCAAGTTCTTAGCAAGTTATATCAAATCTTGCATGCACATTATTATTTCTTTCAGGGGTTTCACATTTGCTGAATGCATCTTCTTTACACCTATAACCTAATTCTATAATTGACTTGGTCAGGAGAAAGACCAGAGTCTCATCTTCTGTGAACCAAGAGGCTACCAGATGTGTTTATTTCCAACATGGGGAAACTGAGGCATGCACTGATTTGGACAGGAAGCCAATTCATTAAATGGTAATGTTCCCTGTCCAGTAGTCTTTCCATTAGACTGACTATGAAATCTTGGAAGGCTTGGTCTGATTCTTTGTCGCTTCGGAAATACTCTATAAACTTCTCCAATTAGATTGGCTTCTAGGCGGAGACATCACTGAAAGCTAGGGTGTGAACCAGTTATGTTAAAGTGGATTTACATGGCAAAGCAAGAAATGAGCCAGCTGTCAATGTGTCTGCCCTTCAGTCCATTTCACTATTAAGAGTGAAGGCTCTGAGGTTTTGCTTACTGACAGATTAGATCCAGACGATTGTAATTCTAGCCTGAAGATTTCTGGAAATAAGTGTTTTGAAAGATGCCAACAGAAAATTTACTTCTAAAATATTTACTGGGTCTCTCTTTGGAGAGAGGGATTCTTTGGAAAGGGCGGTGATGATTACAGGCCTTAGATAGGCCTTTGAAAAGGAACCTAAAAACAACGATGACAAAGAGTCCCAAACATTTTCATTTAGAAGTTTTGCTCTATTTTAGCACAGTATGAAAAGTATTAGATCTGTCATCAATAGATCCTCGATCCTCTGCCCTCCTCTCCCCTCTCCACTGCCTTCTCTTTCCTCTCTCCTCTTCTTTTTGGTGAGAGTCTAACTGTAGGAGTTAGGTTGCTTAATGTGTGCCCAAGGCAAAGACTGAAAGAATTGCATTATGTGGTCATGCAATGGTGTGGGTGGGGTAAGAATTTAAGAGAACACTAAGTTCCAAGAAATATAGTTGCCATAAACACATCTGTAAGAACTCCCTTAGAGCTGGAGATTAATCAGAGTCCTCATTTCCTGTGAAATTTGAAGGTCTAGGGTATAGTCCAAATAGTGACAGAGATAGCTGCCCCTTTATACCCACATCAGCTGTCCATCACCCTTTTTTTTCCTAAGCAGCAAAAATATTCCATTGTATATATCCAATATTAATCTTATAGTATAAAAATGTTTTTCAGAAAAGAAATTTAAATGAAAATTTCCTTCTAAGTGAAATTCCAAAGAGCGGTCTACTCTGTCCCTGACGGACCTTGGAATTCTTAAAAACGAAATCCTACACCATTGTGGTACCACAATAGAAACCAGCCCCTTAAAGCCAGTCTCTGAATAGGGGAAGAATAGTAATTCAGTTGGGAAAGAAAGGTCAAGCCAGATGACTATCTCTGGCTAATTTTGTCCAAGGCTTTATTAACTTACCACGATTTGCCCATTTGACATTTGATTTTTATCAAACTATGCTATTCTTTTCCCCCTCCTTTATATACATCTCTCTTTTGGAAATGGATATAAATGAAATAAAAATCACATCCTTTTAGGGGTGGGGCAGATCCATTTTCCTTTCTTTGAATTTACCAAATCTGTGTGTGTGAGCAAGCAAGAAAATGCATTTTATGATGGCCTAATGGAGTAAGTATAATGTTTCCTGGAGCTATTGAAGGTAGTCCGCTCACTTCCAACAGAGCAATGTAAACACTTCCAGTTTTGTGTTGAGCTTTGGTTGACTGCTGAGTCTTTTCCCCCTTCCCACAAATCTACCAAGTACAAATGCACATGCTGACAAATGGAATGCAAACAAATGGTATGCAAATGGGTACACAACGGGTGAAATGGACAGAGGTTATTACAGGCCATTACGAATGGTAACCCCCAAATGCCAAGTTATTTATAAAAAGGAGAAGCGATGACTTCTAGCACAGGGCTCAAGATAAAGAAGGTTTTGTGCACAAAAAAGAATGTAATGATTCAGTTCTGTGCATTTGTTTATTGATGATCACTTTTTCCCCTTACGTCTTGACATTCCACCAAAGCAAACTGCGTGATCTTCCCCTTGGGAACCAACCCAGAGCTTAGCTTTATTTACAAGCTTCATTATACTAAAGAGCAAAATGTTCTAGCTGGTTGAATAGATATTACATGGCAGCCCACTGACCTCTCCCTTTGGGAGAAATATTTGACTCCTACGGAGAAGTGCTAAATGTTAGCTGATTCACGGTTGTTTTTTTTTTTTTTTTTCTTTCTGTATTTACTGTAGTCCAAATTACTGACTTAGTTTCTTTTTTTTCTTTTTAACTATGATGTTTCTCTATTTCAGGTAAGATTTTGCAATAATCAGAGAAGCTGCTAACTGAGTTTTTAAATTTCTCTCTTTCATTTGCTTTAAAGGCACTGGGTTCACACTACGTTCCAGTTTCACCTTAACAAGAGAAGGATGGTAGGAGGAAGTCTAACTTGCATATCCTTTGGGAATACTGTGATATCAGGGCACTTGCACGTGGGCTTCTATGGGAAATGAGGAGACAACCAAGGAGCTGATCCTTTGACTCTGGGGCTCCAGAAGCTGCTAGAAACACCCTGAATAGTCAGAAAACTCATCTTGATATAGGAGACTGTTGAACAGATCTGTACCTCAGTTTAGGGGACTGAGTAATTATTACTGCGGAGGAGTACTTTTGTGTGTGCGACTCAAGTGTCTCTGACTTCAACCTGAAGGAATCGGACCCCTGATCCTAAGTAAGAGCTATAAAGATCAATAGAGTATGTTACCTTTAGGGGCCTAATAAGAAACTCTAAACGCCAGGGAGGAGAGGACCTGGCCCTGAGTCGGTGAGCTCTGAGCATGAGTAAGTGGCGAGAAGAGAGAAGCCCAGCAGGTCGTGACTAGCATGACTGAGTCAGCAGCTGCTATAGAAGAGGCCACCAGAGGCAGAGCAGAGAGTTCCATTAAAGGACTAGGAGTGTGTGGGAGCTCCCGGGATCAAAGGGATTGGGAAAGGACTTGAACTTTTAAGCGTGAAGTGCCCTCGCAGGCTGGGGCTCAAGAACCAAAGATAATTACAATTGCTACTGTATTCTTGAGGGGCTCCCTGGCTCTCTAGGACAGGTGTGGCCTGGGGAAGATCTTTCAGTGCCCAAGGGCTATTCCAATATCAAAATGTAACTGCAACACTCCGCAGAAAAAAAAATTTTGAAAAAAACCTAGATTTTTCTAAAGTAATTTTGATAAGATATTAGGATGATAGTTGAGAGTCCTTTTTTTTCTCACAGCAATATTCCTCACAATATTTCTCACAGCTTTTATTCCTGTCTCTGTCAATAGCTCTTGGTGCTTTCCACCAAACCAGGAGTGCTAACACATTTGGAGCTTGTAACCAGCATTCTCATTCAAGAAGCGTGCATGATTAATCCCATATCATGGCCGGTTTTATTTCTTCTCTCTCATCCTCATGTGCACAAGGCGCTTGGTTATTACCCATATCCTCACTACCTAAACAAAGCCCATCTTGTCCTCTGCCTTTCCCCTTCCAACCTTTAGTCGTGGAATTATTATTCTTAGGTAAAACATAACTAAATGAATTTAGGAATGTTTACTAATCTACCACCCCTCAAAGTGTTTAGGTCAATCTGAATGATATATTTAGTGGTGAACACACTTCCCACAGTCTAAGTGGAATGTGAGTTTAAGCATTCATTCTTTATTGAGTGGTCACCTCATGGATGAAAGAAGTGATCCTTTCCCTAAGGAACTAGCTTGAAATCAGTAGGTCCACAGTGGGAATTACATTCTGCATATCAAC
Organism: Equus przewalskii; assembly: GCF_037783145.1. Taxonomy (NCBI): domain Eukaryota; kingdom Metazoa; phylum Chordata; class Mammalia; order Perissodactyla; family Equidae; genus Equus; species Equus przewalskii. The sequence goes on from NC_091854.1 coordinate 1,479,036, forward strand.
TGTGTGTCAGCTGGTGTTGTGTTGGTGCCCATGTTGTTAGCGGGAAAGGATGAGTCACTTGGAATGACAAATAAAATCTTGGTTTCTAACATGTTGCTGGGAATCAAATGATAACTGAAAGTCTCTTTAGATCTGAAACTGTTCACAATGTGAATCTTTCCAATACCACACACCTCAAAGAAACGATTGTTACAGCGTGGTTGAATTCATGTATTCAGCCTGTATTAGTTGTGTATTTACCATGAACCAGGCACTGTACACAGGGTTGGTGATGGGCTTCTGAGCAGCATGGACACCGTCTCTGCTGTCTTGGGCCTTAGATTTCAGTGGTGAGAAACAGACATGAGAAAAGCAAACACATGAGCACAGTTTTCGACGGTGTTAAGTGCTGTAGAGAAAACAAAGCAGGGCTTTCAGCAGAGTTTCTGGTTGTGGGTGGCGGCGGGGGTGGGGTGCTCAGCCAGTTTAGACGGAACAGTCAAGGAAGGCCTCTTTGAGGAGATAATATTTGAATTGTCCTAAGCTGATAACTCAGGGATCTTTTTGAATCAGATTCCTCTTTTGATAGTGCTGGACCTAGGAAATTTAGCTTAATACTTTTTTACTTTTTATCTGTTCTTTCTAAACTAGCCAAATCTCTTTGTTGTTGCCATATAAACGTTTAATAACCTTGCAAATTGAGCATAGGGGAGAGTTTGTTTGTTTCCTTTTAAGAATTACAGTAAGTATCTCACAACTAGGGACAACTGCCTCCAGGTCATGGGTGGTACTTGTTAAAAAAAAGTTGCTTCATGGCCTTAATAGCCAGACTTTAGATATGAGTGTAGTTATTTGAGAGAGAGCAGATTTTTTTCTTTCCCCAAGGAAAAGCAACTTTGCTCTTGGTAATTCTGTATATTTAAACTCATCCCTGCATTGTTGGCGTAGGAGGTATGTCTTTTTGATGGCTTCCCAAAGAAGTTACCAAAGAAGTTATCTCAGCCCTTTCAGAATTTAACTATGTGAAAAGAGAAGTAATTCAGGTAATTCTCGACTATGGCAGAGCTACCAGGCTTCTCAGAAAATGTATCCCACCCAATGTCCTCATTGTTAAGTCGACTTGCTTGACCTTCCTTCTTTATGCATTTTAATCAGCTACATGGGCAACTGGATGCTGGGGTGAATGTTTCAAGAGTGATAGTTCTCAGCAGATAGATATTGAGATATTGATATGTTGGTCCTAATCCTTAATTCCCAAAAGATAGACATCGAAATTGATGTACTGGTCAGTGACACCTCACCTTGTTGGTGAGTATCAGTCGTTTGTTATCTTCATGCCCCCTCCTGTGATGCCTCAGGAGACATCTATCACGGAGAGGAGCTAGGGGATTATTTCTACTATAGGTTTGCGCAGGTGGTCACCCTGTTCTGATCTTTCTTCCCAAAAGAATTAAATAAAAATATAACTCCAAAACAGAAAAATTTTAGAGATCCTTCTAAAGCTTATGCCCCTTGAAAGATAGTGTTTGAATGAAGCACTGAGGTGGTTAATTGTCTGGTTCATTTATGATTCATTCATTCATAGATACTTATGGGGAAGAAGAATGGGTAGGCGGGGAGACCTCAGACTGTGATGCAAGTCTGCCATTTGTGAAAGGAGAGGGGCAAGGAAGGAGATTATGTAGGAAGAGCTTCAGACCTCAGTGCAGTTTTGAGAAGTCTTGGGTAGGCTCGTGGGGAGTTCCCGGGCCAACGTTGCCCAATAGAGGAGTCCCGCACTGGAACAGCCTGGCTCGAGTTCTCCTACTGCATTTAGCCCTCCCGGGAGCAGCCGAGGAGAAGCACTGCCTCAGAGTGAACACTGAGAAGGGTCTGAGGGCGTGCACCTGGAGACTGTCGGTCAGCCATGCCCTCTGAGACAGGCTTTCTTGAAGGGAGTTCTAAATGGTGCACCCACAGCCACCACAGATGACATCCAGGATTTTATCTTGAGCGACTCTTGGTGAAGAAGAATGAGTCAGAGAGGAGCAGCTACGTTTTTGTTTTGTGTGTAAATGAAGAGTGTGGTTTCAGATTTGGTGAATGTGAAATACCTAAGAAGTCCAGATGTAGGCAGATCTACTATGACATGCTAGACAGGAACTCAGAGAGGAGGTTTGGGCTGGGAAATCAAGTTTTGAGTCATCAGCTTTTCTAGATGGTATTTAAAGCCATGGGAATAGATGAGATCATTTTGGGGGAGAGAACGTAGGGAAAGAAGAAAGTGTCCACGACTGAGCTCCTTGGAAATCCACTACTGAGAGGTCAGGTACAGGCGGAGGGACAGGCAAAGGAGACTGAGTAGAAGGAGCCAGAAATGTCGGAGGAAAGTCAGGAAAGTGTGCAAGACAAGAGTTACCAGAGGGAGGAAGAGAGACAACTGCCACCCATGCTACTCTGAGGGATCAAATTAGAAGCAAACAGAAAAGTGGCAAAGAGAATTGGCAATAGGGAAAATGACTCTTTCTTTAGTTTTAGTGTCATATGAGTTCAGAAGACAGTTTGGGATAGGATAAAGAAAGAACGGAAAATGAGCAAGTAGAATAAACATGGATTTAAAACTTGAGAAATTTAGCTATCTATGGAAGCAGAGAAATAGGGCAGTGGCTGGAAGTGGGTATAGAGAGAAGAAAGTTCTTGCTTTTAATGATTGCAGATATTTAAAGATATTTGTGGGCTAGAGGCAACGATCCGATGGAAGGTGAGCAGCTGATTTTGTAAGAGAAAGAAGGAAAAACTGAAGAAGAGAGTTTGTTGAGATGAGTGTAGGATCCTGAGTGCAGGGGGAGGGATTGGCCTTTGCTGGGAGGAAGGGGGTGGGTAACGGATTGTCCTCACGGAACGTCTGGAATATCTTCTTCCCCAGAGCTCTGCGGTGCCCCCTCTGTCCACTGTCTATTTGTCCCGGGGAGGCTGGAAGGCAGGCTTCATTCCGCGTGCTCATGTACTCAGCTAGTGATTCTATTAGCAGGGAAGGGAGAAAAATAGATGTTGGAGGACAGCCAGGAGTCTTCGTCACAAAATCGTTTATTAGCTTTATTCCTAGGTGCTGTATGTTTCTGTTGCTGTTGTAAACGATAGATCTCTCTGAAAACGTTAGATTCCACAATTCTCCTTTAAAACAGATCTTCTCGTACCACTTCTCTGCCTCCTTGAATTATACAGTAAAGTTCAAACCTCTTGGCCTGGCACTCAAAGCCCTTTGCAGCCTGTCCTGACATACCTGCTCCCCACACTCTCCCCAGTTTGCTCACTGTTCCCTGGATATGAAATGCACCTGGGAAGCTACTCGGTCCCTCTTCCCCGCCCCCCACCCCACCCCAGCTTTAGAACTTCTTCTCACCCTTTCAAGGCCTGCTGAAAGGACACCTCTTCTCTGAAGCCTTCCTGGATTGATAGAATTAATTGTTCTCTCGCACGTGGCTCCGTAGACCTACTTTTATGATACCACCTAATGCATTGTAATTTCAAATGTATTTGAGTGTCTGTCTGCCTGCTAAAACATGAGATCTGCAAGCTCAGAAAGTGTTTTAATCATCAGGCAGTAAATTCTTGCTTAATTTTCAATGTCAAACTCATAAGATATATTTTGGGAGAATTTTTCCCATAGGCTTATGAAGGCCCATTGATGACATCACGCCTGATTCTTTCACAAAAGGGGGCGACAGCAGTTCTTTTGTGTTGGGCCTGAGAGTTTGGGTGGCAGTGTAGCTGCCCCTTGCAACCTCACGGTTTCTTCTTGACAGCAAGGATAGATTTCACCCAAAGACAGGACTATTTGTCAGAGAGGAAGGACTGAATGGAGAGAGAAGGAAGGGGAAATATACTTCTCTTGAACACAGTCTCTTCTTTCCAATTTGCCTGGCCTGGAAAGGCATAAACGCGGAGCGCACTCCGTTGTACCCCAGTACATCTTAAAATGTGTTGGAGTCTCTAGCCACCTCTCTTTATGGTCCCAAAGTTTTATAATTATTATGATTAAGCAGTAATTATGTGCCAGCTACTGCAATAAGCACTATGCCTTTCTTATCTCATGTAATTCTTACAACGATACTCTAAGATAAGTACTTTTGTTATTTCCATTGGGAATTGAGACCCAGAGCAGCAAGGAGACTTGCCCAAGGTCACACACACATGACCTGCAGCAGATGGAGGGTTTCAATCCTTTCTGCTTGAATTTACAGACTGAACTGGAAACGCTGCTCTGAAAACCCTCCTAGGGTAGTTTGGTCAGCATGTGTTTCCCCTGGGGAGCCGTCGGCAGCCTTGGGCAATCCAGCCTGGGAAGGTGATGGAGTTGGTTGAAGAGAAACTCCGTGTGTGTGACTTATCCACAGCGCTCTAGGTCAGATTCCAAGAAAGATAAAGCTGCTTGGAACGTTTTCCAAATTCTTCTTTCCTATAGTCTATTTTAATGCTGCTCTCCAACTCTCCAAAGCCCAGCCAAACTCACTCAAAGTTTCTTTTTTAAAAACAGCTTTATTGAGATATAATTTGCATACCATACAATTCACCCATTTAAAGTCTACAATTCAGTGGCTTTTTAGTATATGCACAGAGCTGTGCATTCAACACCACAATACATTTTAGAACATTTTTATCACCCCCAAAAGAAACTCATACCCCTTAACCATCATCTCCTATCTCCCTGTACCCATAGCCCCAGGCAGCCGCTAATCTACTTTCTGTCTCTATAGTTTGCCTGTTCTGGACATTTTATGTAAATGGAATCATATAATATATGACCTTTTGTTTATGACTTCTTTTATTTAGCATGATGTTTTCAAGGTTCCTCCAGGTTGTAGCATATATCTGAATTTCATATGTTTTTACGCCCAAATGAGATTCCATTGTTTGGATATACCACATTTGATCTACTCATCAGATGATGGACAACTGGGTTGTTTCTGCTTTTTGGCTATTATGAATAAGCTCATATGAACATCACTCAAAGTTTCTTATTCCACCGTTTTGATTTTCTACCCAGAATTTGCGTTTTCTTGATGCATAGATCTAAGTTCAGAGATAGGAGAGCATTGCAACAGTCAGTCTAGTTGTCACAATTCATACTCAGCTGCAGATGACTGATGTACTACGTGCCTTCTGAAAGAGGAGTGTTATACCTCAAAGAAACTTCAAATTGGTGAAATACTTGCAGATAGTTCTTTTTGAGAAATGAAGTCTTTCCAATGCCCTTTTCTTACAATGGCTGCCACCTGTCACTGTTTTCTCCACACCCACAAAATTCCCAAAGAAGCAAGTTAGCAGCCACTTCTGCTGCTTCAGTGATCTTGTCAACAGTTCTGCGTCTAATCCTTTCTCATGCTTTTCTGGCCACATTCTATTTTTCTTCTCTATAGCAATTTTCTGTGGGTAAATAAAAGGATTATTATCCTAAATTTTGTCATTACTCATAATTGCAACGTCTCCATAATCTCTTCCCACTCTATGACTATCACTTCCTATCTTCTAGCTCGCTCCTTCCAGAACTGTCATGATTACAACAATTTGATTCTGCTGAGATCTCCAATCCATTGATTGTACTACCTTTTCACTGTCTGTCACCCTCTTAATGTCCTCTTTTCCCTCTTGACCAAGATTAAATTCCATTTGCAATCAATATAGTCACTCCCTTGCACGTACTCTCGATACTCTTGCCTATTTTGGTCTCAGTGATCTTCCTTGCGGAAGCACTGAATCCATCTCTCTGTCTACTACACAACCACACCAATGAATCAGAACAAAATTAGACAAAAACAAAGAACTTGGTCTCATTGCATAATTCGTATGGATTTGTCCCACGCAAAATGAATGACTGCCTACTTCAGGTAGGCCTCTGATGCTTTATACTTTATCCTTAATGCTGCCCGGAAATTACATTTCCCTAGTCTATTGACTTTCCCACTTTTCTAGCTAATTTTTTCACATCTCTCCTCCAATCTCAAATACCTCCTCCATCATCAGAAAATTCTCTAGATTTCTCACCGTATTTACCCATCTACCAGCATCTGCATCCTTTAGCTCTACCATCAGCACTGGTTTCTATTGTTCCTCTTTAGAGGGAAAGCTAATCCTCCCGCCTGTGTGCTAGATCGCACTCTTTCTTGCCTACTGAAAGAGTAGATCCCACTCTTTCTTACCCAAATTCTCCCCCCTCTCTCCTACTTCATCAATTTTTCACTTTCCTGTAAAATTATTTTTGATGTACAAATATACTGCTGTATTTCCTATCTTAAAACAATGAAAACTAAACTTTTACTGACTCTACCATCCCTGCCAGTTGCCACCCCATTTTTTGGCTTTCCTTTGCAGCCGAATTCTTTGAAACAGTTGCATCTATCTACTGCCTTCTTGAAGTCTCCCCCAGAAGAGCTAATCAACATTTCAAACTTAATATATACAGGATGGAGCATCTGGTCGTTGCCCTTGCTATACTTCCTCTACTTGTCTCCATCTCAGTTGATGGCAACACCACCCTTTTAATTACTCAGAGCCAAATTCCTGGTTACCCCTGATCTTCTCTTTCTCTCATGCCCTACATCCAACCAGTCAGAAAATCTCATTTGACCTACCTTTAAACTGTATGCTTTGTCTGATCAATTCTCATCATCTCCACTATTAGCATCCTAGGTCAAGCCCACTATTGTCTCTCGCCCCCTAATTCATCTCCCCACTTCCATCCTTGCTCTTTACCATTTGCTTCAACAAGGATTGATCCCTGTAAAGTAGAAGTCAGATCATGTCACACCTCTGCTCAAAACTCTCAGTGTGAAAAAAATCAAAATGCTAATAATAGCATATAAAATCTCGCACAAACTGAGTCTCTATTAGTCTCTGACCTAATCCATCTTCAATTACTGTTTCCCTCCTACTCACACAAGGCAATGTGGTCCACCTCAGGGCCTTTGCACAGACCTCTGCCTGGAATTCTCTTCCCCTAGATATCCACATGATTAACTCCTTCACTCCTTCTAGAACATCACCCTCTCAATCAGGTATACCCAGGACCACCCTACTTAAAACTGTGTAACCTCTCTGCCCTGATCTTCCCACGCTGTTCAATTTTTGTATAGTGCTTGTCGCCTTCTAATACACTACATAATTTCTCTATTTTTTTAATGTTTATTTTTTGTTTTCTGTCTCTCCTCACTAGAATGTAAGCTCCATGAAGTCTGGGATTTTTGTCTGTTTTGTTCACGAGCACTTAGTGCTGGCCCATAGTAGGCGCTCAATAAATATTTGATCACTGAATTAGTCTAAAATTGAGAAGTGTGTTCAGTATTGCCTATTAAATTTGTTGATCGAATTACTCTGTGAACAATCAAATTTTTGGAAGTTTGGTACTGGAATCATATATTAAATCTCATGCTCATTTAAAAAAGATATATATATTCATATTTGTCACCTCCATTGCCACCCCTGTCATAAGCCTTCACTGAAATGGTTATTATTTTAAGAGTTTGCTGTAAGAAAATCTTTGTTTTAGCTTACACTATATTTAAAAGCAGCATTCTTTTGATAACTGAAAGCTAAAATCATGCATTTATTTTAAAAAGAGAAGTTTGAAGCTGTGGTATTAGCTTTATGCCCTGGAATTTGGCGTTGATGACTCCCCGGAATCTTCCAACTGCTGGAGACCTAGTTGAGAGCTAAGAATAGAGCAGAACGTAAACTTCTATAGAGGCAACTGGGAAAGGAATTTTTAGAAGCAGTGTGAGACTAGCATTGTCAGAGAGTTTGGGAAACGGCACTCTTCAATTGTCAAATAGTACTTCTTTTTGGTTATCTTGTTTACTATCCTAAATTCAAATGGAGAATCTTGTAGAGCCCTGCCTCCCAGTTTCATTAAGTCTCTCTATGCATTTGTGTCTTATTTCACATTACTAGGAGGGAACACAGCGCAAAGGTCTGTGTTTGCCAGAAGGCATGTGCTTATTGCCATATTTTATAGGAGTACCTTCAAGGCCCCCTAGAAATTCATTTGACAATTTTATTTGACAGTGGATTACAATTTGTTAAATTTGTTTTAGACCTGGGATCCTCATTTTTGTTTGCAACCTTCCAGGGTGGGTTCAAGGAAAGTCTCTTAGCTTCTGGGAAGTGAAGCGATGCTGGTTTTGGTTTCCTTCTGTCTGTCCTTCCAGCGTTCTTATTTCCCCTCTCAGCATCTTGGTCCTCATGTCCAGTTTGGTCGTGGGGAATCCCACAGAGCCTGGCCCTCCTCAGGAAGTGCCTTATGCCTGACTCGCCCTGACTCCTTCCCCTGCAAAGGAAACCATTTCTTAACTGGCTGGGATTGTTGGGGGAAAAAAGTTAGTTTACATTTTTTTCTTGTAATATAAGGAAATCATCTAGATGATATCTAAGATCCTTCCTGCTCTAAAGTCTTGTGATTCTGTGGTTCAATCTCTTTTCTGGGCAAAATGAAAACTAGTGATTATAAAGTTTCCTGAGAAAACTGTGCCATTTTCACATTTGTAAAATTATTCGTTTTGTTTTGTTGATCTCTCTCTCTCTTTTTGTATTCTCAGAAATGTTATTTGGACCTAAAATAGTAGTCTGCTTATAGCACATTTCGTGGATGCAGGTCTGTCTCAGACCCAGTTTCTAGGCGCTCAGATTTCAAGCCTCTAACTGGGACTGATGGGCAGTTTGGTGGCAAGATGTGGGCGCGCTTCCCATTCTTGGCAAAGGAATTGCTTTACAGCCAGCTCTGCTGTGTGCTTCTCTGCTTTTGGACTCAGCATGGATCAAGTCCTCAATAGGATCATTTATTAAAAGATGTAATATTACTGGTAATATTATGTTTTGATAGACGCAGTTATGCAGGCAGCTCTCTATGAGAGCATACTATGAACTAGAAAGAAGTAAATTATTCTAAGAGTGTTATTGTCCATCCTGAAACCCACAGGCCTCTGCTGAGATTAATTGTTGGCAAACTCTCCCTAAGATCCTTGACTATAAAGCACCCTGGGGAATGCAAAAGATTACAGTCATTACCCTGATGAAAAGCCGAGCTAATTTTGCCTGGATCTGACCCTCTGGTTCCAGGGAGTCTAGCTATTCCGATCCTGTCACTTAGATGACACACCACAATGACGACATCGAGAACGTGATCAGCTGTTCATTAGGTGCGGGCCCCAGCGCTTCCTTTATAGTTCACAGATTTAAACCTGGAATTTAAAACACCCTCTGCAACATGGGGCCTTCCGTTCTTCGGCAGTCATCCCTCCTTTGGAGCTGGTCAGTCACTGTAGTCAGAGTGTGGGAGGACAGACAACCTCAGACACCTGTATCCATAGTGAACCCAGAGGAGCCGCAGGGGGAGCGGGAGGGATAACAGGTGCTGGCTCCCAGGCACAGGCAGGACATGCTATCACAGCAAGGGATTAAGGGACATAGGCAAACTACCTGCAGAGCAAACCCATTAAGTTTCATGTTATTTTCCAGAGCTTTCTTCTTTGTTTCTGTATGACTGGCAGACACCTACAGTCACACTTGATTATAGTATTGCTTTCTTCGTAACCAAGGCAGCTTTATTACTGAAACTTGGTGAAATAGTACAAAGAAAACAATCAGGATGTGCCGCTAAAGAGCCCCAATGAGGGGAAAGAAATTCTTAATAAAAGAGAAGTGACGATTTTGATCAAGGTTTCTCAACACTAAATACTGCTGCCTTTGGGATGCAGAATGAATTTGGGAGGCAAATGGGGAAGAATTTGGAATACTATTTGTTAGTTAAACCATGGTTTCAGCATATGGGTAGAAGTGGGGGGTTGAGGTTAATTAGAAATGAAGTGACTTTGACAGTATCCACTTAAGTAATAGCTGTCAAAGGACCTGGAATTTCCTGAGGAGGAGGAGAAGGAGCTGATAGCTCCTGAAACCCTGCCCGCCTCCAAATGGTTAATCCCCGGGAAGTGCCCTTTGTCGAGGTCATTACTCTGCTATGAGATGGTAATTTAGAAAAAAGTAGGCCTGTTTCAAAGCAGTGTGTACAGGTCAGCTGAATGCTCACCCATCAAGATTTCTTTCAGGAATCTTGCCCTATCCTAGTCTATTTCATGATAAAAGTACTTGGCATACTGCGATACTCTTAGAATTTTCTTGGTGTACACTAATGTGCTGAATTTGAGCCAAGTTTGGAAGACAGGATAAGAACAAGGATTTGTATGTTGAATTGTCAGCATGGAAAACACATATAGCGTTTTAATTGTAAAATGCTTTATAAAGTGATTCCATCCCTCATTCCGCAATGCTAAAACTTTTTCCTTTTGAAAACCATTTCTATTTTTCTTTTTCTTCACTAAAGTTGCCTTGTCCTGACTTGCTCACTCTATTGTAAAAGGCCTATTTATAACGTATAGCTTAATGTGGACTGGAAATTGTGACTCATCGTTCTCTCTTCTAGTAACTACCTAGCACGAATATGTGCCTCTTGACAGTGCTCAGTCTTTCCTATGGGAAAGAGATAGTGACCAAATTTTAGATCTAAGGCACTATTAAGAGCCAGAAATTATTTTGAAGACAATAATATGCTTACCCTGTCTCTTTGAGAAGTTTTCCACCACCTGGTAGGCATTCTCAAATGTAAAATAATAGTGATGATAACATGTAGTGAGAACTTCTATACACCAGATGGTGGAAATTGTTTATATATATCGACCCACCTAATTCTCAGACTAATCTGGTGCAGTAGGTCCTATTAGCATCACCTTAAGGGAAAGGCTGATGGCGAGTGATCTGGGGTCAATACAAAGACCAATATCCTGAACAGCACATGATAGATGCCCTTTTGGATCCAGCTGCCCTGGCATGAGGTTGTATTCTGAGGACAATGGCAAAGCATGTGAGAATTAAAGAAAAATAAACTTGAGATGCAAGTGTGGGGAAGCACTGTGGCCATGAGTGTGATCTCATCCAGTATGAGTGTCACCTCAGAGGCGGACAGTTGTCTCCTAGTTTGTACAGAAACTCTGTGACACTGAAGCAAGCTGTGGTGCCAGCGGACTGATGGGCCTTTCCATTCTTTCCTTCTCCTACTATTCGGGAGAATGAATCACCCCTATATTGAATGTGGAAGCCCTTGGAATTCTTGGACAATTTAGGATTAGGGTGGGATACCATTTTTAAGAGAGAGAGGCCAGTCTTCCTGCTGGGGCAGATGCCGTTTCTAGCAACAAGTGGGAAAGGTAAAAGAGGTATAACTGTATTTATTCTTGAAGCTGGAAGAGGGTCTTATCTCTATGATATACATTTCTATGGGTCAATGCCTTGTCCAGAAATCTCCAATGAATTCCCATCGCCTATGGTATCAAGGTCAAATTCTTCACACCAGCCTCCAACATCTCTCACCTCTAGTCATTCTTTTGGGATCCAACATGGATCTTCTGTCGGACAAGCTGTCTCATTTCTGTTTCCTAAGTGTGCTGTGCTTCTCTACTTGAAGCTTTGCTCAGGATTTATTCTGTGGCCTTTGGAAGGAATAACTCCTCCCCTTGCACTATCCAAATTTTACTCTTCCTCCACTAAAACCCCTGTGCCCTTCATGAAGTTTTTCTTTAGTGCATACGAGTCTCTTCCTTCTGTAAATTCCTCTTGCATTTACTGTCTACGTTGTTCCTTTGTTTCTGTGAGAATAAAGTGCTAGTTGTCATTAATTACCTACTCTGTATATTTATATCTTTTCTCCTTAACAAAGCTTTATATTCTGAGACGATAGGACTTCAGGGCTTACCATTTCTTTTGTATCCTCCACCGGACAACTGTGATCAACGGAAGGAAAGCTGTGCATTGAATCCTGCCTCTGCCATTTTCTAATTGTGATCTTAGGAAACTTTTTCAAGCCCCAGCTTCTTCATCCATAAAAAGGAATTAATGATAGTTATCTCACAGGGTTAGTGTGAAAATTACACATGGTAAGGTTTGTGAAGGTAATTGTGCAAACACCAGACACATGTAAATTATTAAGAATATTTGCTTGTGAAATTTTTTTCAAGTGTATGACTGTCACCACAACCATATTTTTCTAACCACAGGAATTTGTGTCATGTCAGTACCTTTATTAGGGATGCCAGAATATCTCAGAATGCTTAGATTTCGCTTTAAACTTTTCTATGAAAGCCCTGATCTTTCTACTAAGCGTCATTTGCTTTCCTATGCAGCCTGGACTGTGTTGTTAGCCATATCAGAGATCTGTTGTCTATCATGTTAGGGTCCCTTCCCCTGCTGGTCTCCTACTTTTCCAACTTTGCTATATTTACTATCTATTGCTGTGTAACAAACCACTCCAAAACTTAGTGGCTTAAAATTGTAAGAATCATTTATTATCTCTCATGTTGTGGGTCAAGAATTTAGGACTATCTCATGATATTGAATCAGATGTCAGCTGGGGTTGCCATCATCTGTAGGCTTAACAAGGGTTTGAAATCTATTTCCAAGGTGGTTTATTCATATAGATGTTGGCCAGGGGCCTCAGTTTCTGTCCTCATGGACCTGTCCTTGGGGTTGCTTGAGTTTCCTCATGCTATTGTAGGGGAGGAAAATTGTTTTGCTTCTACCCTTCTAGGTTCTAGGCTGGGGCCCCTGTAACAAAAGACAGATTAACGAGAGAAAAACAAAAAGAAGTTTATTAACATGTATAGCTAATATAAATATGGGAGAAATTCAGGGATCGGTAACTCAAAGAAGTGCCCAAAATTTTGGCTTAAATCCCATCTTCAGTCAAAGCAAGGAAAGAAAGGTGTGGGGGAGGCAAGTTATGGGAAGGTGGGGCGGGGGGAGTACTGTAAACAAGGGTAAAGTTTGTTATGAAGATTTAAGTGCCTTCTCTAGTAAGAGTCTCTGGTTATTTAAGGTCATCTTTCTCTTCCTGATACAAATAGGGAGACACTCTTATAAATGTAAATTTCCCTTACAAAAGGTTAACTTATATTCTGTTCTCAGAGCTTCTCCTGTGTCTGCAATTTCTCAAAATAATAAGCTCAAAATAATTCTTACGCCAGAGAGGAATATTTTGGGGTGACATATTCTGGTCTCCTATAGGCATATTTTGGAGTGACATATTCTGGTCTCCCACAGAATTACAGTTGGCTTCCCCTAGAGCAAATGAATCAAGAGACCAAGACAGAAGCTGAAATCCTTTCTATAACCTAGTCTTAGAAGTCACACACTGTCATTTCTGTCATATTGTACTGGTTGCACAGGGACAGACCTGATTCATTATAAAAGGGGACCACGCAAGGTGTGAATACTTGGAACCTACAATGACACTTTATCACCCAAAGTTCATAGTTTACATTAGGGTTCACTCTTGGTGTTGTATAGTCTATGGGTTTTGATAAATATGTATTAATATGTTATGGTATTATGCAGTGTAGTTTCACTGCCCTAAAAATCCTGTGTGCTCCACCTATTCCTCCCATCCTCCTCCCTAACCTCTGGCAACCACTCTTCTTTTTATTGTCTTATAGTTTTGCCTTCTCCAGAAGGTTACATATTTGGAATCATACAGTACGTAGCCTTTTCAGATTGGCTTCTTTCACTTAGTAATATGCATTGAAGTTTCCTCCATGTCTTTTTGTGATTTGATAGCTCATTTCTCTTTAGTGTGGAATAATATTCCGCTGTCTGGATGTACAACAGTTTATTTATCCATTCACTCACCTTCTTTTAAACTCTCATTGAAAACCTCCTTGAAGCGCATCAAGCTTTCATTAGCAGTCTCTTCGAAGTTCTTTAGGCTCTCACTAACATTCTTCTCAAGGTCCTCCCTATTTTTGCCTGTCACCTCATCTCAAGCCACTCCCTCATGTTTTAAATTTTTGTTGCAGTAGCATCCCATTTCCAGGTACTTAAATCTGTACCAGTTGGGATTTGATCAGAGAATCATTATCTGTATCTACATCTATATCTATAATTGTCTATATCTATATATCATCTATATCTATATCATTTGTATCTAGCTCTATATCTCTTAGTATATAAAAATCAACACACACATACTATAAAGGGATTTATATTAAGGATTCGACTTTATGCAATTGTGGGAGCTGACTGCACAATTTATGTGAGGCTTGTTTGGCTTTGTCTGGTAATGGAGCCTGAAGTTGGCCGGATGGGCTGTTGAGAAGGCAGGAAAACACAAAATGGTCCTGAAGACAGACTGGCACTGAATCAGTCTCTCCCCGACTCTAAGCCTTTAACTTGGGTGATGAGAAGCTGGCACCCTTTGTCACAGAGCTAAACATGCACCTGACCCAGGATTTGCAGAAGCTGAAACAAGAGATCCAGCAGGAGCTGGAGAAGTTGTGCCCGTGGCCGCAGCCCTGTGCCAACCAGGGGAGCAGCACAGAAGCACAATGTCCTGGAGCTGCAGCAGTGCCTTGAACCTGATACTGACCTTCCCAGCACAAAAGCAAGATGACTGCTTCTCTTGTTTGCCTTCCAAATGTCAAGCAAATGTTTCTTGTGCTCCAAACTCACCTGGTCCTGTGTAGGGAAGGGAATTCTGGGAAATTTCGTTAAATTGACGTAATACAAACCCACCACCACACTTGCCTATACTCTGCCTTGTGTTTTCTCCACCCCGTACATTCTTTATTTCTTTTAACTCCAAGGGTAGTAAGATGAGATGCAAAATTTTTGCAGATTGGATTAACTAAATTCAATTGAGTCTTTGTTATTACAGGACATTTTTTTTTTTCACTTTTTAAACTCCTATTTAGTCCTCATTGAATTTCTTACAGCAGCTGTTTTAGACTTTTTCTCATCTTATCAGACTCTCGTTATTTCCTCATGCTTTTCTCTCCTATTACCAATGACAGTTAAGGTGAAGGGATATAGGCAAGACTGGTGGTTCTCAAACATTAGTGTGATTGAGACTCAGCTGGAAAGAGGTTGCTGAGTCTTGCTCCCAGTGTTTCTCATTCAGTAGTTCTAGGTAGAGCATCAGAATGCACTTCTAAAAAGTTCCCATGTGATGCTAGACTGCAAGGGTGTTTAGTGGTAAGCTAGGAATAGGGATGGAGGTTGAGCCAGGCTGGGCTGAGCCTGGTACTATGGTAATAGTGGGGTTTTGGGGAGAGACCCTGTGTTTTAAACAATTGGATGGCTCTCTTGGCCCTGGTGTCACATACCCTGCTACAGCTAGGGTTAGCTCAATGTGTTTCTAGGAAGATCTTGAGACTATTCCATGTGTATTTTGGTTTTGGCGAAAAAACTTAGACATTCTTGAATGAATACATATCCAGACCCTTCATGAGATGGTGAAGACAGGAGGAAAAGAAGTTCAAATCTTGTCAACTTGGTGTAGTCATCTGGAAATTGCTTTCCTGGGCAGCTGTTTCATGTTTATGATATTGACCCCTTGGCCTTGCACTTTGTTGATGTTTAGACATATGGTATTCTATAAGTGCTGCAAATCCATGGGGGGAATTTTCCCACTTTAAAAAAATATGATCTTCCTGACCTTTACCCAAATGTGGGCAAGCATATTTATTCTTATTGTATCTTAGATTCTCATCCGTATTTGAGTCTCTTGCTTCTCTGACATATTGAGCAGATTCTGCTGCAAGTGAGCAAGAGACAGTTTTCAGCAAAGGACACAGACAGGTGTAATAAGCTTTAGAGTGGCTTCACTTCTTAATGAAAAGACTAGACCAGGAGTCAGGAGACAAATTCTAGCTCCAGGTCTGCAATTAACATGCTGCAAGATTCGAGCAAGTCGCTTAAATTATCTGGTCTCAGTTTTCAGGACTGGAAAATAAAGGAGATAGCTGAGAAGATTCCAAAGATAGTAAGTCTAAAATTCAATGATAATTTTAATGGGAAAACAGGTTCGTTAAGTAATAGGATTGATGTCTTTATTCTGGGAAATAATACAGAACCATATTAGAAATGAACAAATTTGCAAAATAGATCGAAATAACCCATTGCAGCATCAGAACTTTGACCAGAGTCTTACAGGACAAACTAATTTCTAACTGGTTTTAAGTGAGTTGAACTTTTTGAGGAAGGTTGAGAGGGCTGGCTCTAAGGCTGTGCACCTTGGCACATTTCCTCTAAAGGGCCAATGTCAACAATTAGGCGCACACAAAGAAAGCCATTGAGTCAAAGTTTCAATGAATAAGTGAGTGTGGCTGGGTAAGTTTTGATGGTGGAATTTGATAAAACATCTAGATTGTTTACTTATGATCTTCATCAACTGAAACAATTATAAATAGCTCTGAACAAATTTGACATGGAACGTCTTCCGTGAAGGCATCCTTTTGGAATTTAGTTACATCATTTGGTGATGATAATAGCACGAAATAAATTTTAACCTGGTTTCTTCGGTACAAAGACATTGAAAATTTAGATTTTTTTAAATAGAGTAAACCGTAGAATTTAGTGTTTGCAGGAATGATGATGAATTAACAAATAAATAATTTTTTCCCAAGGAGAATAAAAATTTATAATTAAAACATATTAAAAAGCTCTCTTCTCACTGTTTTAAATAGTGAGCAGGAGGAAAACTGCAGAGCCATCAGTCAGAGAGGGAGAGGAGCAGATTTGCAGGGCTTTGGTGAGGCAGGTAGGCCAGTTCTTTAAAAATTGTGACTGAAAGTTGCTTTTGATGCATTTCCCCCATCTCCTTTTATTCATCTCCAAACAATTTAATACGGGTCTGCCAGTGGAAGGAACCTATGTGCTGGAACCTATTCTCAATCCCTTTGTGTGTCTCAGCTAAGATATAAACACATGTGATGAACTTTTGATGGCAACATGACAATGTAGAAAAGAGCCCTTCTGAAGCGAGAACAGTCCAGGGAAGAAGACTTAAAGAGTCTTTAAAGTCTTAATCACCCAAGGGTGTGTATTTTCACAGAGGAAATAGTTCACAATAATATTGAGCATATCCTATGTTCCAATATTTTTTCTAATGTTACAAAAATTTGCAGAGAGGTTCCATTATTTCTGTTATTTAAACTAAAAAAAAAAATACTGAGCCTCAGTGTTTAAATAATTTGCCCAAGATCAAAACCCTGGTGAGTGGTGAAAATGGAATTCACACCCAGATTTGCTAATGGTAAATCTCATTCATCACACCTTGCTCCCTCTGATTCCAGGTATGGGAACACGGTGGGATTACTAGGTGAGCCCCTTAAATCAGAAGCCCCTTCATTAATCTGGACCATTGGAAAGGTCCATGAAAACTGCAAAGAAGCTTTTTGACTATAATACCCCTTCCCACTTTTCCCCCACCCTCATCCCTGACAGATAAAAAGAGAAGAACTTATAGAACTGTAGTCTTTGCAGAACCAAGCTGGCTGGTTCAGGAGGCAATGGCTCTAAAAATAAATTCTGTTAGAAGGAAAAAGTAAGCACAGTTCTAGAGTGCCATTTGCAGTTTCTTGATTAGTGCTTAAAATGTGATCTTGACAAGATTGGTTGAGTAATATTCAAGGTTCAGTGTAAAATGAAAACGAGAGGCCCCTTGTTCAAAAATAATTAAGGATTTCAAGACAGAGACAGCAGAGCATTAAACCAAACGTGAGGCCTTTGTAAGTATGGAGCTCCGTGTGACTGCACAGGGGTTGCAGACCTGTGAAGTTGGTCCTGGATCCTGAACCCAGTTCTTTATATTGATCTGCACTGAAGAGAGCTTGCTATAAAGATCGATAGGTTATCACCATTAACTGGGCTGTGGAGGAAAGAGTAAAGTTCACATTACATTTTAAAAAATTTTAGTCTACGTGATATTTACAGGCACAGATACGCTCTAGAATGATTACGTCTACCGTTTTGTCCTTTTCAGGGGGACAAAGACAAGAGTGGGAGAAATGCATTTTCATAAATGAAGGAGAAGTGGAGTCCATAATTAGCTCAGCTGTTCCGAAACTGCCTATGACTTCATGGACAGAGGAGGTAACAGGAACATAAAAATACATTTTATTTGTATTGATTATCTACTATTTTGTCCATCTTTTCTCTTTGAGGCAGAGGACAAAAGGTAGGCTGCATGTAAATTACACAGCTGAGTAATTGAAAATGCCTACTTAATTTTCTTCTGACTTTCTGGAGACGTAGGGAAAAGGAGAGGAATGAAAGAAACAGTCTTGCCTTTCACAGAACTGACAATTTAGCTTACATTTCAGCAAGCAGATTTAGAAAAACACTTAGGAAATTGTATGGTTGAACTTGAAAGACATTGAGAATGATATAAGAATAACTTCCAAATATTTGGGGAATAATTTACCTAAATCAGGAGATCGATAAAAAAAGTACCATGTAAGATATATGATACACAAAAGAAAGGCTTCACTAAGAATTCTGAGAGAACATCATTAAATTTTTCTTAAAATTAATAGTCTAGTGCCCTTACATTTGAGAGGCATGATGCTTTAAAGTTGGACAAACAAGTTGCTTATCAATATTTGCAGAATTTTTAATGTGCTTTGTAGAGAATTACCACACCCTTCATCTGAAATTAGTTTGTCTTTATGAATTAGCTACATTAGCTACAAATACCCCCAAGACAAAGACTGCTTAAACCTGGTAATTTTTGTATGTAAGTAATGGAGCACTATTCACAGATAATGTTAGCTGCACATAATTGGCCCGAAGCCATCCAGTCACCAGTAGTTGTAGACATTTTTAGAGGAGCTCTTAACTGGAATGATTTTAAAAATTATGATAATAACCTATTAATACTACAATCTAATTTTATAGCTGAACTGGTTTAAAAATGATTTTCATTCTGCAGTCTGTATTTTAATATTTTAAAAGGTCCCTGAAAGACAGTTTGGCAGGTTCTCATAAAGTTAAGCATAGATTTACAATATGAGCCAGCAATCACACTCCTAGGTATTTCCCAACTGAATTGAAACACATTCAAACACAAACCTGCATGTGAATGTTTATAGAAACTTTATTCATAATCACTAAAAACTAGAAGCGACCAAGATGTCTTTGAGCAGGAAAACTGATAAACTTGGTACATCTGTTCAATGGTACACTCTTCAGCAATAAAAAGGAATTAGCAATTGGTTCACCCAACAGTGTGATGAATCTTAAATGCATTCTACTAGGTGAAAGAAACCAGGTCCTAAAGGTTACATATTATATCATTCCATTCATATGACATTCTGGAAAAGGGAAACTACAGAGACAGAAGAGAGAAGACAGATCAGAGATTGCCAAGGGTTGGTGGGCGGGTGGAGTGACTGACTACAAAGAGGACACCGAGGAAAAATTTAGGGTGATAGAACTGTTCTGTATGGCACTGGAATGGTCGATGCCTAACTCTGTGTACGCATTTATCACAATGCATTTGTCACATATAGTGAACTTTAATATATACAAACTATAAAAAAGTCAACCAGGATTGTTAGAGATCCCAAGATGGAACGCCAACTTTGGTCAATGTTTCTAACTATAGTACAAATGTACACCATAACTGCATAAAGGATATTGAGGGAAAAATTGCTGATCTAAGATGGAAAATGGTGTTTTGACTGGAAATTGTAAGGGTGAAGACAAAAAATGTGTATATAAACACTGTACTCTAGTTGATACATTTTTTTCTCATGGAAATATGAGTTAACAATTATGAAACTGCTCTACATTTACACTGGGATTGAACAATAAGTAAATAGGTGGTGGATGGTGGGTGCCATGTTTGTCACTGTTGGAGTGGGAGCTTACAGAAAGGGAAGGCTAGACTGAACACTGCGATACTGGATCTGGGTTGAAGACATCACTGTGAACTCACACATGGCTTAATATATACACAGATTGATTCATACAGAAAAAATTCTAGATATATGTGTATACATAGGTTTATATCCATATATTACCTAGCTCTATCCACTGAGAGTCTAGAAAAAATGACATCCCAGGAGAGACAAGCACACAGATCTTGGTTTTTGAAATATCATTTTGCTATAAAAGCAACTAGAGATTCTTGGAGAAATGATTGACTCTAGGGCTGGGCAGGGAAAATACACAATGAACCTGGAGCATCGTATAGTACCAAAGAGTAAGGATGTGCTTCAAAGATTAAAGGATGGAGCATGTCAAAGGGACAGGAACTAAACTGAAGGAATCCAAACTAGAATAATTTGAACAGCAAAATAAATAGCATTATATAGCATTATAATATGAAATATAATATAAATATGTATACATTCATATTGATGTACATAAACTATCAAATAAAAAAAAGTAAATGGGAGAGAAGAAACAAATCTTCCTAACAGAAGAACTCCGAGTAATTTATGTAGATACTTCCATCTCCGCTTTTTGAATGTGGTTGGATTTAGTAAGTCACTTACAAAGGATAGAGTAGGAAGTGGGAAAAATAATAACTATTGTGGAGAAACCAGTCAAACACTACCTTAGCCATGTGACCAAAGTGAATATCACCAATGTTGTCATGTGCATATCACGTACCCTTGATATGATGTATTGAGAAGAGAATTTCACCCTTGTAGCATTCTTTCCGAAACCCATAACCCTGGTCTAATCATGAGAAAAGCATTGGACAAAACCAATTCTAGGGACACTCTACAAAATACACAACCAGGACTCCTTAAAACTCTTAAGGTCATGAAAAACAAGGAAAGACTGAGAAACTGTCACAGATCAGAGGACACTCGGGTGACATGACCACTCCATAAAATATAGTACCCTGGATTGGGTTCTGGAACAGAAAAAGAACACCAATGGGAAAATTAATTGAAATCTGAAAAAAGTCTGGAGTTTACTTCAGAGTAGTGTACAGATGTTGGCTTCTTAGTTTTGCGATAAGATGATAACGTTAAGGGAAACTGAAACTGAACAAGGGATATACCAGAACTCTCTGTACTATCTTTGTGACTTTTCAGTGAACCGAAAATTATTAAAAAATAAAAAGTCTATTAAAAAACAGCCCTGATGCTAAAATCTTAACTGACTAGTTGTTTAATCAATTTATTCAAGAAATAGCTACTGAAAATTACAATCTCTAGTCACTGATATAATAATGATGACAAGTCAGAGGAGTCCCTGTACTCCCAGACTTTTCAGTTTAGTGGTAGATAAAGACAATAGGGAAGTTCCAAACAATTGGATAAGCACTTGGAGACAGTGCCAGAGTTTTAAAGAAATATTTTTTCTCCTATATTAATAAATATAGCATGTTAACTAGATCCTAGCACATAGAAAGCATGTTAGTTAAAAAAAATAGTATTGAATACTTTTCGTATTGGATAATACCTAATCTCTCAATGACTGGCCAGCTATTTTTTGAGATTTTTCTCAGAGAAATTTGGGGTTATTATTTAGTCTATTATTCTTTGTTCACCAAGGAATTCTTTTCTACAAAGTGGAGAGCTGCTTCCCCCTTTCATATACAAAATGAAGAGTTCAGTATACATTCTTTCAAATATCTTTCAATTTCAAAAGTCAGTGAGATTTGTCAGATATGTGGCATTTTCTTGGCTGTTTATTAGACCAGTGAAGGTTTACTTACTGATCGCATAAAAATAAACAGCATCATATTTTCCTTTCATTCTTAAGATTCCTATTTCTTCAGTTTATTTCAAGTAGGAAAAATATCCCAAAGAAGGAAAATATTGTCATAGTGAAAATGGAAAAAACTCCATATATTCCATAAGGAAGCAGTGCACCTCAAAAGAATAAGTTTACCTCATTACCTTCATAAGAAGGCTGGGCCGTGAAATGCAGCCCCTAAATCGCAAACTATACTTGCCAAGCCTCGTCAGCCTCCTTAGCTCTCAAAACCCTCAGGAATGAGAGAACAGATTGGTGGTTACTAGAGGACAAGGGGGTAGGGGGCAAGCGAAAGGAGTGAAGGTGCATGTATGTATGGTAGCAGATAAAAACTCGACTATTGGTGGTGAATATGAAGCTGTATATACAGAAGCTGAGATATTATAATGTACGCCTGAAAAAATGTTATAAGCCGATATGACCTCAAAGAAATAATTAAAAAAATGAAAAACGCCTCAAACAAAAAAATAAAAGCAAAGCAATGATAAAACCTCAGGAATGGGTATTTTAAAAGGAAATACTTTTGTGGATTTGCAATTTCTCATTGCAAAGAAATCTATCTCAGTTTGAAAGAGCTTGTAGGGTTAAAAGCCGAGACTTACTTTTGGGAATGCTGGATAATAGATATTTCACATCTCTCTTTTGCTGAGAAGTAATCTCAGAAAGTATTTACAGTCTATGGCTGCACATGGAGGGAGCTTCTCTGAGGGGCCCAAATTTGTATGTGCTTCAACTGGGGAGGTTGGAGGAGTAAATAGAAATGACTGTAGCTGATCCTGACATCTGCTTCTATAGTTACAGAGAAGTTTCAGAACCAGAGACGGGAATCTAAAGCAAGAATGAGATGTCACAATGCAGGAGTTTCCAAGAATGCATTGGGGAAGGGAGGGGTGACAGTGGCCAGATTTCCTCTTAAGAAAAAGAGACAGTAAAAAAGGTATTTCTCTGGCCTGTCGGGTGGCACAGCAGTTAAGTTCGAATGTTCCACTTTGGTGGCCGAGGGTTCGCTGGTTCAGATCCCAGGTGCTGACATGGCACTGCTTGGCAAGCCATGCTGTGGCAGCGTCCCACATATAAAGTAGAGGAAGATGGGCATGGATGTTAGCTCAGGGCCAGTCTTCTTCAGCAAAAATAGGAGGATTGGTAGCAGATGTTAGCTCAGGGCTAATCTTCCTCAAAAACAAAAAAAGAAAAGAAAAGGTATTTCTAACTGGGTAAGGAAAACATGAAACAAAACAAACCAAAAAACGAGACCAAAATAAGCAAAACTACTTTTAGTGGAAGCAAACCTGACATATATCACTCTTTTTAAAAATAACCTCTTTGCTGGATTATTTCATTAGTCTTCTATTTTACCTCCCTGCCACCGATTTCTCCCTCCTTCCGTTTATTCTGCAAACTACTTTCTGAATGATCTGCTGAAAACATCTTAGTGACAATATAACCTTCATGATTAAAAACTTTCAATGACTCATCATTATTCCAGGAAGAAAATTTAAACACTTCGTTTTGGGTTTCAAGTCTTTAGGTTATTAGCTAAATCACAAAACTTTTCTGCATATTGCTTTCTTCATCTGTAAAATGACATTGGCATATGGGAACTCATAGATTATCTCGGTAAATGGTTCAAAAGTAGTATTTTGCTATCTATCATCTATCTATCTATCTGTCTACTTATCTAGCTAGCTAGCTAGCTATCTTCCTTCCTTTCTTTCTTTCTTTCTATCTATTATCTATCGATCTATCAATCTATCAATCTATCGATCTATCATCTATCTCCTAGTGGTAGCAGTAGTTCCTATTTAGGGGATGTTAACAAGGGGTATGAATTGTTCCAGTTTTCAATGTTACATTGATTTATTTATACCAGTGGTTTTGCTTTTAATTACATTGATTGAAACAAGCTAAATAAATAAATTTAATATCCAAAAGAAAAAAAAATCACATTTTTACTATTTATTAGGACATAGACCAATCCAGTCAATATTTTAAAAAAAGAATGCTTTTTTGGTGCCTGCTATATATTTTCAGGTTTAGTAAATAATTGGTTTAATTTAATCCTGTAATCTTCAAAAATCTTTTGAGCAAACCGCTGATAGCAACTGCTTCCAGTATGGTTAATTATAAAACAATTAGGTTCTAATGAGATTTTTGCTTCCTTACTGTGTTTACCAGCACAAGTTCAACATCCTTCTATTGATTTGAAACGTGTGGAAACATCATTTTTCTTCCTTTTCTTTTTAATCTTGATTCTAGAAGCTCTGGTAAAATAGTTAAGGAGATTTCTTAACAGCGAACAGGGGAAGTCTTTTTTTCTCTCTTGGTTTTGATGGTACACAAATTAACTCATTTCCTCTACTGAGCTGGGAATTCAGAAAAACGGAACCTGTTGGAAATATGAACATTCCTGTTCTTCCTGACTCTTAAGTTTCGTTACAGAACTTTCTACATCACACAACTTTTATCAAGAGGAGAATGGAGGCAGGGTTTACCAAGAATGGTTGTTAATGAAGAACTGAGAAACAACGTAGAATTGCTAATCACTTATATAATGAACAATGTAAATACCACTGCCTGCAGAAACGGTGTAATTCTTAGGGAGAGTTTTAAGTTTAGCTCAGGTTGCCATTGGAAGAAGTGCATCAATATTCGCTGAGCACCTATTGTGTGTCAGGCATCATGTAAGGCATCTTCCCCCTACATTTCATTTTACTTCATTCTTAGTGCAATCCTGTGGCTGGGTAGTTTTTCAATCCAAATTCTTAGAGATAAGGAAACTGAGAATTAAGAAATTTTAATGACATATTCAAGGTCATACATCTACTAAATCGTAGGGCTTAGACTTGAAACTACTTTTGTCTGACGCAAAACTGATACAGTTTCCACTATAGCACACTGTCTTCACGTGTGTACTTATACTCTTTGAAGTCCTGTTTCCTGGTTTATGGGACTAGCCTGGAAATCTTGATCTCTAGTGCTTGTAGAGAACACGCAATTATCGAAAGAAAAATCATGACATTTTATAGTTACCTTCTCAGATATTTTTTTTGTTCAAACAAAACCAGGACAATACATGAAGCTATCTATACAGGAATTAATGGAAAGCAAATGGCCGCTGCATCGGTTCCTAACACAGTTGACTCAGCCTACCCTGCTGCTAACTTCTCTCAAACTTTTAGATTCATGGGGACATAAAGGCCAGACTGTGTCTTGTTAAATTCTCCTTTTGATAGGAATATGTAAGATGCAAATGGCAAAAATGCTAAAGCTCTGTAAGGACCATCTCTGGGTTTTATAGCCCCACTTTAGAAGAATGCGTCTATAGGATATAAAGTGAAGAAAAAGGAGCATATACAACAGTATATGTAATAGGGCTGCAATTTGTAATGCAAAAAATATGTAAATGTAGAGGAAAGACTTGAAATAAGGATGCCAAAATGTGAACCATGGTCATCTGTAGGTGGAGAGCTCATCGGGCAATTTCATTTCATTTTAAAGTTATTTTCCTACATTTTCTAATTTGTTAAAAATAAAAAGAACATGTTCCTTCTATAATCAGAAGAATGCAATGAATTTCATCCGTATTTTAAAAAGACATTCTTTTGAAAGCAGTTCTGATGGGGTGTGAGGGTGAGAGTATACTCAAATGGAAACAATTTTGTTTGTAAGGGAATTCAGCTTTAAAATGGAAGCAAGGCATTCATCTCTCTGATGCCATGGCAACCAGAGGGAACCGCGAAGTCCAACAATGGTATAAAATGTGCTTCAAGTGTGGGTAAGGAGGAGGCAACCTTGGACCTCTTTTTTTTTTCCACTTCCCCTAGAACAAAAGACTGCATTGTGTTTTTCTAGCTGACTCTCTGCTTTCCAGCCAGGCTGCTGTGATAGGAAAGAGCAGACAATAATAATAACCTTTTCCTCATGAAGTTATGGGCATCTTCAAAATATTGTGTGCTTTCTTTGAGGAGAAAAGCTTAGTTTCTTTTGGTTTAGTTTCTCTGCCTTCCCTCCTGCTGACATGTTCCAGTTGAGTCATTTTTATGACAAAATTTCTCAATCCCGTGTACATTTCCCCCTCAGAATTCCCCTTGGCTTTGCTCTCCTCTTGAAGCTCGAGGGCTGAGTTGATCTTTTCTCTGTGGTCACTGTTTTCTTCATATCCAAGAGTTCCTTCTGTGAATGTCTTCTCTTTCTCAAACCTTAGTTCTTAGTATTTTTCTGTTGGTCTCTAATGATTTGGCTGTCTGACACTCTCTTCTTTTTTGAAAACTTTTTTTTTTAACCTAGTTTCATCCTTCAGGTAAATCAAATTCCACCAAGCCACTAAAGATTGCCAAGGGTCCTCCTTTTAGCAACACAAAGTCAAATATTATAATGATAGAGGTTGCCTAGGGAGTTTTCCCCATTAGACAGGTAAGTAGTGATGTTGCAAAGCTTTCTCCTGTGGTCTGTGTCATATTACCTACTAACATGATGGCAGGATCAGTACGGTAAGAACTGTTGACCTGTAGGCTGGATTTTACTTTAAGAGAGTGCGTATTTGGATGTAAAAAGTTTAGTCAACTTAGAAGCCACCAGCAATTTGAACAAGTGGCCCTCTAGTTTTATACCTCAAACCAATGCTTTTCAACTAATAATACAAAGAGAAGGAATTGGGGAGAGAATCTTAAGGGCAACTAGACTTTATAGTCTGGTACTCAGAGTGGCAGCCGAGGTGCAGTCTTGGGAGTGGAGGATCCTGTGTGGCAGAGGCAGGGCATGACCCAGTGAGACCCTCTGGCATAGGACACCACAGGAGAGTTGTGCAGCTGCCTGGCTCCCACAGTCCTGGGCAGATGGTCACTCTAGGAAACTGGTGGCAATGGTGTCATTCCTAGGAGTGTGATCCAGCCAAGAAGAAGGAAGATTTTATAGCCATGAGAAAACTAACTGTGGAGGATGGAGGGCTCATGCCATTCAGTTTTCTTTCTTGAGCACTCATCAGTAAATGTTATCTTAAATGAAATGGACTAATCCTAGCTACTGCTCTGAACTGACTGGCTGTGGGGACTGAGGAAATCTCTTCATTTCTTTAACAACTTTTTGCACCCTACATAAATTTTTATTTGTACTGAATTAGCCCTTGGGCGAAAAGAAAATTACTTCTTATAGTTGTAGGCCATAATAATGAATTTTACCAGTCTCTTAACTTCCTATCACTTGGCGTCTAGTAGGGAGAACTAGCATAACAGAGGAGGTCACAGTACCATGGAACTCAATGAAAGCTGAGGACCATTTCAGTCCTGAGCCGTGTACCAGCCTGGCTCAGGGTAGCTTGGAGGGGAAATATCTTACAAGGCTGAGCATTTATATCGTATTGTACAGTGTTTAAAAAGCCTGCCTGTGTAGACTATTTCATTTGACCCTCACTGGGAGTAAAACAAAGTTACTAGACTGGTTGCAGTAGTGAAGAGCCTCAAGAGGGTTCAGGAGTTCTTTCACAAGATTCCTCTAGCAGCCTGGAGGGTGTAGGGGCCTCAGTTCAAACCATGTTCTACAGTCTGTGTAGAATGTTGCACACCTGTAGGACTGAGAATGCTGATGAGAAGGGGTAGGAGTGTAGGCTTGGGAGGGACACACACGATGCTAGTGTTCCTGAACAAATTATGGTATAATAATAAACAAATTAATATATAATAATAACGAAGAATTTGAGTTCTGATTTCTGTTTTGCTTTTGGCTGCAAGCTTATTCTGTCCGCTTACTTGGTTCTTGCATACGAGGTGCTCAATAAAATTTGTTGAATGGATAAATGAAGGAAGGAAGGCTTGTTGTGGTCCTCTGCAGTTACTTCTGAGACAGTGTTAATATTCTCCATTCCAGAGGGACCCCCCCAAAAATTCACATTCATTAGCATCAAAATTTCTATTATAAATTTAGTGGTGTTAATCAATTCAGTATTAAAATAACTGGTATGGCTTTTCTTTTTCTTCTCCTTGTCCTTTTTTTCTGCTTCATAAATTTTTTCATAGAGTCCTTAGAAAGTGGGATAATTCTACCCCTTAAGTTGGTAGTTTTGAAAGTCATTTTATTTTGATATTTAAGTATTGTCAAAGATAACAAAGCTGGATGCCAGTTAAAGTGGTAAAGAGAGATTTTAATCAGTAATGATTGCAATAGGGGAAAGAGTCGAGCATGAACTGAACTCAACTTCGATTTGTAAAGAGGTGATTGGCCATTTTAAAGGGAGAGTGAGGGAGTAGGGAGGGTGGTGAGAGGGAGCTCAGCAGAGTCAGGGAAAAGAAAAATTACAAAAAGCGGGAAGGGAGGGCTGGTTCATGTGAAACCCATCTGGGTTTGCTAATTGGCACTTATCGAATTAGGCTCCCTAACGTTTAATCTTGTGTGTCAAATTGACTGGGCCAGGGATGCCCAGCATCTGATTAAATGTTATTTCTGGGAGTGTCTGTGAGGGTGTTTCCAGAAGAGATTAGCATTTGAATTGGTGAACTGAGTAAAGCAAGTGGCTCTCCCCAATGTGGATGGACTTTATGCAATCTGTTGAGGCCTGAACAGAACAAAAAGGTGGAGGAAGATTGAATTCCCACTCTGCCTGATTGGTTGATACGAGACCTTGATCTTCTCTTGCCCTCGGTGCTCTTGTTCTCAGGCCTTCAGATTCAGGCTGGAATCTGCACCGTCAGCTCTCTGGTTCTCAGGTCTTTGAACTACGCCCTGGGCTTTCCTGCATCCCCTGCTTGCAGACCACAGATTGTGGGGCTTCTCAGCCTCCATGGTCATATGAGCCTTATTGCTTATTATAAATTATAATAATAAATGTAGAATATTAAGCACAGCACATAGCACATAGTAAAGATTCAATAAATGTTGGTTACTATAGCAGATATTATATGTTGGCTGGCTCAGCTTCCCCTTCAATGTCCTAGTGTGCATCTTTGTAAAGCTAGAGAAACTACATTACCTAGACTCCCTTGCAGCTAGGGCATTATATGATTTAGAGTTTTCCTATCAGATGCATTTATCTGAGGCTTGACTTTGACCTGAAGTCACAAAGCATCCATTTCACTGCAGGGTGTAGTGGATTTGTACTCCGTTAACTCAGCTAAACTTGAACTACATTTCTCAGAATTCCTTTCTCTGGATGATTCTGGGTTAGCATGAGCTACATGATCTTGTATGAGATTTGGATGGTGGAAATGAAGTAGTAGCCATATTCTTTTTACCCTCAGAAGGTTTGTGTAGGACACCAGGCACGGTTGCAGCTCGTGCATGTTGCTGCCATCTGCTGCTTCACCTTGTTGGCATGGGGCAGAAGCTGAGCTCACAGCTCCTCTAGCTCCTGCTAGATCCCCTCCTTCAGGTTCCCCAATCCCTGGACTAAGTTTGTGTGTAAAAGTGTGCCAGCTTCTCCTATAGGACACACCATTATTGAAGCTGGAGGCTTAGAAGTGATAAGAGACCAATGTGGGTTTCTGTTTTTCTTGTGGGCTCCAGCTCATCCTTATAGGTTCCAGGTCATCCTTGCTCTCTTCTACCTCGCATCCATCTTTCCTTGCCAACTGCCTGTCCTGCTGACCTGGGGTGGTCAGGCTCCAACACCAGGTGCAGGAGCAACAGTCACATACAAGTTGTTGAACCAGTCACACAATTGAGTAAGGTCAGATCCCCACAATAAATTCCATATTCTGTGCCATTCCTCAGACAGAGACACAGAGGCACAGAGGTCCTGTGGTCAGTATCTTCCTGCAGAGTAAAAATGATTCTGAGGTCTAGGTGCTTCCTAAAAGCCTAGAATCCGCTGACTTCTAATAATTTTATAAGTTCCTGCTACCTCCCGATAAATATCTTTGTTCTTTTACCAGCCAGAGTGCTTTCTGTTGTCTGTTATAGAACTTTGCTAATGAAGACGTTATTACTACCAATTTAGCCCTGGTTTCTGTCTTCATGGAGCTTACGGTCTAGCAACAGAGAAGAGATTACAAGTGTGATGTGTTCCTTTTCCTTCCATTGAAAAGATTTCCTTTGATTTTTATTGACACTTTTCCCAGTTCCTAGGAGGGAAGTAGTCTTTTTCCCCTGCTCCATCAAAAGGAAGCTGGGGCAGAGGGCATCTTGCTGAAATTCACACGTACGTTTCTGGTGGGAGCCGATGTCTCGCTGCACGCCAGCTCCAGGATTTCAGGAAGTGTTGATTCACAGCGGCAGCTGCTTAGACACTGGGTTGGGAGAAGGTGCTGGAAAGTATTTTCTTGCTAAACATAATATTGAAAGAAATTATTTAGTTTAGAATCTTTCAAAAGATAAGAATGAAAAAAACAAATCAACAAACAAAAAAACTATCAGAAGGCCTGGCATCCCCTATATTGAAGTATATGTCGCCTTCATATCATATTAAATCAAAACCAAATTCTGCCTTATATTTGTGGTCAATTTTTGCTTTTCCAAATGTAGCTGAATGCTATGATTATAGGAGTATTATGCTGAAGATTATAAATTAAAATACTCAGACTAAATTATAAGCTACGCTTTTGAATTTAAGGTATTGCCAAAATTTTAAAATTTGAAAATTTTAAAAGGTATAATATTTTACATTTTATATATTTTCATCTTAGCCAGATTTTAGGATTCTACCCCATTTTGAAAATAACAGTATAATCAGACCTCTCCTTAGATCTTCTTTCAGTGATGGAAGTTGTTTCTCCCAGTGCATTCATCTCCCAGGAATATTAAATACTGATGAGGTTGGAACATAAGGAAAACAAGGAATCCCAGGGCTACAGAGCACTGATTTCAGTCTCTATACCTTCCTAATGCACCTATGAAATTCTCTGAATACTTTACCCTGGTAGCATTAATGCCTAATGCAGACTCTTTATTCCTGAATCTAAGCTGCCTATTTACCAGTATGGAAATAATGAAGTGGTCAGGAAGTTGATGTCAGCAACTCAGGCAAGGGTGGGGCTGGCCACAGGGTAAGGCGTCTGTCTGTAAGGGGAGGAACAATCTTTAGAAGGTTTGGGGGCTCTCAGCATACTGTTTCAGGATGAGAGATTTAGATACAACAGGACTGAGTATGTATTATGTACTAGGCCCATGTGACACATTTGAACATCATGTCATTTAATCTTTGCAACAATCTTGGGAGACTAGCATTATGATGCATCATTATCTCTATTTTACAGAGAAAGAAATTGATGCTCAGAAAGGTTAAGAATTTGCTGGAGGTTGCTTACTGAAAAGTGGTGGAGTCAGATTCATGTCAAGATTGCTCCTTTGCCCTGCTGCCGCCTTTGAGAGCAGTTGGAAGCATCTAATCTCCTTTTCCCCTATGCTTCAGCCCCACAGACAATTTTTGAAGAGGCTCATGGTTTTGTGGATTTTGAGATGGGAAAAAGGATTTAAAATAGTGTCTGCCTCCAATCTGAGTTTATGCAATTAAAACCCAGAATCACTAACAGTAATTAGCTGAATAGGTTCAATGATCAATTGACCCTTTAATGAGATTCTCACCCCTTCGTCCTTTACAAGCTTTCTGTAGTTTAAAATAATAATAACTGTGGCCAGCCCTGGTGGCCTAGTGGTTAAGTTTGATGTGCTCTGCTTCAGCTGCCTGGATTCAGTTCCCGGGCATGGACCTACACAGCTCTGTTAGTAGCCATGCTGTGGCCTACACACCAAAAAAAAAAAAAAAAAAAAAAAGGAAGATTGGCATGGATGTTTGCTCAGGGCGAATCTTCCTCAGGTCAGAAAAAAAAATAGTTATAACCAAAATATACTTAAAAGACTTACATACCTGTTTATCAGGAGATCATCCTTCAAAAGCAATCTCTGCTTATTGTTTGGGGAAAGAAGGTGAGAAGCATCTGGAAGAACGAGTAGGGAATGTAATGGTGGAGGCAGAGGTGGTGAGCACTTGGAAGGCTTTTTTAAAAACTAATCTGGAGTATGGAACATACTAGATGTTCAAGTATTTGTCTACTAAATAAACTGAAATGTATTTCTTTCACCTCTGTCTTCTCCCTAACTACCTCTTCTCAAGAACTCTTCCTTCTAAATAATGACTGGCATATAAAAGTTTCAGCATGTGCTTCTTCAGATTAGTAAATATTCTGTAGAATTGGTCCTGCCATTGCTCTGTGTATGCATAAAAATGCCCGTTTGTGAGATGCAGGATTCTGTTTATATGTCTATTTGATTAATCTTGTAATTATGTTGTTTGAATTTTCTAAATCTCAACTTTTTTCCTGCTTGATCTGTGTCTGATAGAGGTGTTTTAAAATCTCCCACTATCATTGTTTTGTCTAGTTCTTCTTATTATTCTCTCAGTTTTAGCTTTATAAACTTGAGGCCAAATTATTAGATGCAGGCATGTACGTTATTATAACTTAGAGAAATGTTCTTTGTTTATTATTTAGTGTTCATCTTTTTCCTTTTTAATTATTTTCCTCTGAAACATTTTCTTGTTTGAAACATGAGCTTTCTTTTGATTATTATTCTCATGATATATCTTTTCTAAACTTTCTGTGTGCTTTTAATTTAGTGTGTTTCTTGTACACAGTGTATGTCTTTTCCTTGATAATCTCTGTTGTTTAATAGGTGGTTTAGTCTATTTACCTTTAGTGTGATTATTGGTACATTTGGTCTTGCTTCTGCTATCTTATTTCTTTTTTCTGTTTATCATCCTTTCCCTTTGCCTGGTCCTTCCTCCATCTCTCCTTCCCTCCTTCCTTCTCTCACTCCCTTCTTCCCTTTCTTTCTTTCAAAGTGATGAGTTTTATACATCCACCCTCTTTTTGCTCTTCTGCTTTTTTAGAAGTTAAAATTATGTAACATTATGTATATATGTATATAGATATATATACATACAGACATGTATATACATGTATTATATACACATACATGATTATATAAAATTATAAATGTAAGGATGTAGTTATATGTATGTATGTATGCATGTATATATTACACATATAAACACCTTTGTCTCTCTATAAACACATAGAGATCCTTGTTTATAGAGTCTATGGGTATTCTTATTATGCCTGAAAGTATTTTTATTTTGGTCATACTCTTGAAAGATAGTTTGGCTGAGTATAAAGTTTTAGGTTGAGCATTACTCTCCCTAAGGTTTCAGAGGATATCATTCCATTATTTTTTGGTATCTATTACTATGATGAGAAATCTTTTGACAATGAAAATATTAAGAAAAATGTTGATAGTTATTACACTTTAGCTATTCTTCTTCTTTGATAGTTCTTAAAAGTTTTCTCTTTGCATATTGATATTCTGCTGATTTTCTCTCTATTTAGATACAGATTCATCTTAGTTTATCCTGCTTGTACTCAGAGTACTCATAGCCTTCTTCATATTTTAAACCATTTTGTCCACTCTGTCTCTGACCCCTGCATCAGCATCATTCCTGCTAGTACCCTTCTTGGAACTACTGTTAAGAGTTGGAGACTCTTAATTGGTCTTTCACGTCTTTTAACTACTCTTTTATTTGAAAAAATAATCTTTTCATCGTGCTGTTTTGAATTTTGGTGGATTTTTCAGTATTATATACTAATTTATTAATTTTCCCTGCTGCCTAAACTTTATCATGCTTGAGTTTTAAAATATTAATGTTAAATATTAACTTTATCAATAAATTAATTTAATTATTAACTAAATATTAAAGATGATATTTTTCATTTCTAAGATTTTAATACATCTATTTTACACTCTTTTGCTTTATGTCTCTGAACTGTTTCAAAGTTTCTCTTTTTTACTGGATATTATTGCCTCAGTTACCTTTTCAATGATTTTAGACATTTCCATTATGTTTGTTTCATCTAGTGCAGGGTTTTTCAACCTCAGCACTGTTGACCTTTGGGGCCAGGTCGTTCTTTGTTCTGAGAGGCTGTCCTGTGCACTGTGAGATGTTCAGCAGCATCCTCGGCTTCTACGTATTAGATGCCAGTAGTGCCTTTACCCCACCACTTGAAACAACCAAAAATATCTGCAGCCATCGCAAAATATCTTCTGATTGACAAAATCATCCCCAATTGAGAAACAGTTCACCAATCTGGAGTGAATTTATGTTGCTGAGTTGTTGAAAGTAACTTTTTTAGTGTTTTTTTGGTGTGTTTTGGAATTTGGTGTGCAGAATTACTTTTTCATACTCTCTGCTGTCTAGTACTTTTGCAGCCACTGTCACTGCACCCTTGTCCCTAAACTTAGAACCAGTTCTTATGTTGGTGGCTCAGGTTCCTGTCCCACAGTGCTATTAAGGATATCCTAGATTCAGGCACTGAGTGGCGAGCCTCAGGTCCTGGTCAAGAGTCTTTGTATATTTCCTTTCCCTCCCTGGGCATCCAGCTTCTTGCAAGCCACTGCCTCAGAGAGCTGTGTGTAGCAGCTTTTCTCAATTCATTTTCACAACCGGATTTCATGCAGTGAAACTTGCTCCATTCCCCACCTTCTTTATTGTGTATAGGAGCCGAAATCCTGGCTGCCACTGCACCTGTATCTCGAGTCTGGAAGGCTCTCCATTTTACATTGATGTCTGGTTCTGTTTCACAGAGATGCTTATCTTGTCTGTAAGCATAGTTTTGTGTTTTTGATGCTCTCTTTACATATATTATCTATCAATACTATGGTTGGGACAGGGGCTTAGGGAGGATGAAGGGGTCTCAAAGTATGAACTTAGAATAGAAGTATTACACTATATTTTAAAATTCATAGCTGCTGAAAAGACTATAAGTTAATTTTTGGTGGCTCTAATCCAGGCTTTCTCCACCTCAGAACTATTGGCCTTTTGGGCCAGATAATTTTTTGTGGGGGGGGGGGGCTGTCTGGTGCATTGTAGGATGTTTAGCAGCATCCTTGGCCTCCACCAACTAGATGCCAGTAGCAGCAGTCTGCCTCCCCCGTCTTTGTGATGACCAAAAATGTCTCTTGATCTTGCCAAATTGCCCTGGGGGCCAAATCACCTCCCACAGAGAACTGCGGCTCTGGTCTACAAATATCTTCCCTGTCTACGTCTCCTCCCTGGTTGTGCACAATTGGTACTTGACACTTTACACACATAAAGAAAATTTAAACTGATTTTTCACTTAATTTGTCTTTTTAGGGTATATATTCTTATAGCACTGGATTTCCAGGGCGTTCAGTTAACAAGAGTGTCGAGACGATATTGTCTGATTTGATGTTAGTTGCCTTAGAGCATACGTGACTTGGAAAAATGTTCTGGGGGGCATCAGAAGCACATAAACAGTAGTGGGGTTGAGCACTTGTGATTTGTCCTTGACCTTCTCTTGTTCTAATTCCTGTGACAGGACTGCCTCTAAGATACAATATCACATTCACAAATAGTTTCATTTAATAAATGCCGCCTGCACCCAGCCCATTGTTGATAGGACAATTCTGTCAAGTCACAGCTTTGGGGAAAAGACGTGGAGGCTGAGATTGTTGTGTGAAAGGCTCTTCACTTCTCCTGACAGCTCTGGCTGGGCTAGAAAAGCAACTTGATCGTCTGCATTGGGGGTTCGCTGATCTAGCCCCTTCCTGAGTGCTCTACTCATTCTCTCAGGAAATCTAAGACTGAGCCTTGGTTTTGACGTGTTGGGGGTTTTATTCTGCAATGAAAAAGAACAGTTCTACTCCTATAGGAGAAGGGCTAAGACGCAAGTCCCCCTGGTCCTGGACTGAGGTCTGAGTGAGTGGTAGACACTTGCTGTGTTACTATAAGGAGGGGACAATGATACAGAGAGCTCAGGGGGACATCTGGAAGATGGCAGCTCTAGCTTATGCCTGCTGGCAGGATCTAACAGGTGCAGCCTGAAGGAGTGGAGCCAGGCTGGAAAGGTAGGAGAACAAAGGTGAGCGTGTCCTCTCACAGGAGGACGCAGGCCTTGGAACAGAGGCCACTCTGTCCCTGTTCTCCTGGTGCTATAGAGGAAGTCCTTTCTGACAGACTCTCACTGTTGTCCTTGTTTTGTTAGGCAAGTCGTTCCCTCGAGGTCTGGAGTGTCTGTTCCTCTCTGGTACTAGAAGGCCGTGTGAACTAAGGTGTGGTTTTGTGACCTTCAGGCCTCACTGCTGATGAGTGAGTAGCCGTGTTGTTGTAGATTAGTCCGTTGCCAAGAAATACTTCCTCTCCTTGTGATTCTATATTTTCTTAGCTTTATAGGGCCTCAAGTTCCAGAAGTCCTCAAGTCCTCAAGTTGTAAGCATTTTTAACAGAAAAAAAAAAAAGAGAACTACCTCTCTTTACCTGTGGCTATCATGGAGCTAGAGGTGCAGCCCTTTAATGGCCTTTACCAGAAGGCTGTTTATTAGGCTCAATATCATCTCCAGCACTTGGCTTAGGCCTTTATGTGATATGAAAAAGCCTTTTCTGTGCCCCAGGGTTCCCATTGTCTTAACAGGCAGGAAATGTTTCTGCCAATATCACTGATCCAGATGCTCCCATGAATTTTCCGTACGGAACTCTGTTAGTCAAAGTCCAGGAAGAGAAGAGCCACTATAAGTGTTATCGAATCAGGAATTTATTATAGGAATGAGACTTTAAAAAACTGCGGGATGAGAAGAGTGACTAACTCTTCCTCTCAAAGCACTTGCACAGGTGGAGAAGTTGGATTGTAGGGAAAATCTGAGAAGCTAAGCGTGTCCAGCCATTGAAGCGGGAATGAGAACAGGAATTTGTGTAATGTCTATAGAAAGCTGCTGATCTGTACAGCAACCGCCTCTGTGGGTCCACAGCCAAGCATCTGGTGGTGGGCATGAGGCCACTTTTGGTCAGCAGAGTCAGTAGAGGAAGAAGAGCTGGGTGCATGGTGGAAGAGAGCCAAGAGAAGCTGGAACCTGCTGGCAGCTCTACCCCACACTATATCTCGCTACAATGACTGGCAAGGGTAATGCCTATTGCTTAACTTCTATCTATCAAATCTCACACAAGTTTCTCTTTTGGCCAACTTTAGCCTAGGACCATATGTGGAAGAGGATTCTGGGGACCTTGGTTTCCAGCTTAATGATGTTGATAATAGAATGATCTAGCACGATAATACTACCTTACAGCATATGGAAAGGCATGTAAGTATAGTCTACTACCAAAAAATGCCCCAAATCCTTAGAGTTTAGAGAAAAGTGCAAAAACAATTATTTACTATACACATTGGATCATCCAGCAGTCCATTCAGCTTCAACTATAGGTGGTGTGGTAGACTGTATTTTGTAAAGATTGCCTTACAAATAAGTTTATCCAATACCACATGCTCTTCTTACAGTGTGACTTACACTATCTAGAGGTGGGACTACCAAAAAGTGGATCCTAGGACCCCGTCTTGTAAACCTAGGTTCTGATCCCCAGTGCATACGTATATACTTCTGCAAGTATGGCAGAAGTGATCCTTTGTGACTTTTGAGGCTAGGTCATAAAAGTTTACAGCTTCTGCTTCTCCTCTCTCTGTCTCTCTCTTCTGTCTGTCTGTCTCTCTCTCTCATGATGCTTATCTGTGGAACCCAGCCACCATGTTGTGAGGAAGCCTAGGTCGTGTGGAGAAGCCATGTGATGGTGTTCAGTCCCTGGCCTTTGAGTCTTCAGCTGAGGCTCAGACACTGTGAAGAGAGATAAGCTATTCTCCACGGTGCCCTGTGCATTCCTTATCCATAGAAACCATGAGAAATAATAAATGATTATTGCTGTTTTAAGTCACAAAGTTTTGGGGTAAATTTTTATGTAGCAATAGATAACTAAAACAGGTGGACTCTGGAAATCTCCTCCTCCATCTGTTCCCCTAACTCCCCACCTTCTTTTTACATCCCTATGCCTTCATTCCTGGCTCCATCCTGCTCCCATCAAGATATATTCAAGGTCAGTGAGATCCATTTTTTGGTTCTGTCCTGGGAAAACTAAGAAATAGCCTTGTAGTTGTTAGATTGCAACTCCTGAGAGCCAACAATCCTCTCTTACTAATACTATCATCTTTCATAGCATAACTTTAACGTAACTAGGTTAGGCAACATATCCTACTTAGCACTAGAGGTGAGGATAAGGAAGGACAAAAGGGTAAAAAGGAGAAAGAATCCTTTCCTGATATCACTTGTGCCATAGAAGAGAGACTAACACATAGTGGGCACTCATTAAATGTTTATTGAATAAGTGAAGAAATTACTATAACTCCGGCATTAAGAGAAGATGCACATGGATCTATGATGGGCATTGTTGAGGTTTATTCCAAACATGGCTTGGGGGGTGGGTGGTCCAGAGACTCTGCCCCATGGGAGAGCAGTTTGAGAGATCTAGATTGGGCCTAAAGTGTTTGCATCTGTTCTAAGGAAGGCCAAGGAATTGGTAAGGTCTTGGTGGGGACTTGAGTAAGCATTGTCCCTATACAATGCAAGGGATTTTTTTGATTTCCAGTTGCATAAGGCTAGGTTGTAAATTCTGGGACTACTCTAGACTACAGTGAGCAATATCCTCTCATGGGTGATAACAATACAGCATGACGTCTAGGTGAAGCTGGTCAAGGTCTTGATTCTGGAGTCCAATAGAACTGTGTTCAAATCTTATTAGCACTGCTGCTTCCTGTGATGTTGAGCAAACTATTTAGACACTTTAAACTTTAGTTTCATTTTCTTTTAAATGAGGTTAGGAACAGTATCTGGGTTGATTGTATAGATTAAATGCCATGATACAGTGTGTCACAGACAACATTATACTATGTACCTAATACATAGGAAGCACTCGTTAAATGGTAACTCTTAGTATTATCATTATAAATGTATTCTTTGGCAAAGGACACTTCCTATTTAATTGTCCCTTGAAAACACCAAAACCTTTCATTATGATGCACTCAGTTTTCTTACTTCCTGACTACGTCTACAAAGCAAAACACTATCAATTAATCTTTTGAGTTCAACCTCCTTCACGAAGTATTCCCCCACACTTCCATTTTACATCTTTTCTTCTTGAAATTCCTGTTACTCATCTTACTAAGATCTGCACCATACTATTTAATTTATCACTGATTGTTTTTCTCACATGGCTACGGCTGTGATTCTGCTTCTTTAATAGAAGTTAATAGAATAGAATAGAGGACAAGGATCATGCCTTATACCACATTTGTACCATTGTGACCATTCTAGACGGTGCTGGGCAAAGAGCTGGTGCTCAATAAACAACTGTTGATTTCACTTTCTATTTGGAAGGTGATTAAAATAATATTCCTTCATTGGAATGGATCAAAAGGACAGCTCATGAGATGTCACTGATAGCTCTGGGCTGGGTCTAGAGAGATGATCCTTGGGCTTCATGAGGACCAAAAAGGACTCTGGCTACACATCGCATGTGCACAGAATATGTGAGGAGACCAGGGAACATTCAGTAAAAGAATATGGTTTAAAACAAACCAAATTATCATATACCCTCTGTTCTGCCCTGTGGCTGAAAAGGCGGGGAAGGCTCAGATGCCTAACTATATGGTACACACTGTTAACAGGGCCTTCTCTTTTCCAACAGCTCCCAGGTTTCTCAGCAGGCCAAGGGCAGGGCTTGGTCTAGAATAGAAGGTTGACAGACAACAGATCACCGTGCTTAAGCAGGACTGAGAGAATGGAAAAACTGATCACAGGAGGCCCACCCTGCCAACTCAGCGGCAGTTGGAGGAAGTACTTTCAAAACATAATGTGTGGAGGCTGGCAGACCAGCACAGGGAGACATGCCAAAGCTTGCAAGCTCCCTATCTGAGACAGGGTGGATTCCACATGGCTAAATCATAGCTTTTCAAAAGGTGTGGTACCTCCCAACTATCTTCTGTATCACTGCAATCTTTCAGTATGATCTGGACTGACACTGCTTAGGCAGAGACCAAAGAAAGAAAAATAGGTCAGGTACACAAGGAGTAGTGGACTGACTTATAGCTTACACTTCAAAAAATAACCATGAGATATCCTATTTCATGCTAATTTTCTTAGCCTCAAATGGTGAACTCCATAAATGCAACTAGATTATAGAAGTTAAACACTTCAGTTTCACAGATGGCTTACTCGCTTGCATTATTGACCAGGTGAGTAGAATGTGGCAACATTTCTAGTTGCTTCTGGTTCAGTTTCATAGGTCATGTACTCGGTAGTAGATCTCTAAAGGATCACAGCTGATGGTGGTTATCCTATGGAAGGGGATGGCCTGGTTTTTCTTGATTGGGAAGAAATAAACCTGTTTAACCAGATGACTTCATCCTTATTCCAGTGACAGGGGACAAAACAAACAAACAAACAAACAAACAAACAAAACTAACAAACACAAGAGTGATGCCCGTTTCCCTGGAGGCATTGGTTGGGAAGGGGACGGGAATGATACTGGTGGAGGGACAGGTCATGACCTGCTTGGAAGAGATGAAATAAAATTGTGATTAACACTTGCTGAGCAATTTTTAACCTTAGGCCTAAAGCAGCTGGTTCAAAAGAAAACAAACTCATTGATGTGAAACACTGAGATTATTGGCTTTCAGATGAGAGAGAAAATGGAGCCATTGTGATTCAGAAATAGCAAACACATTAAGTTTATTCTGCCTGATTCATGGAAATCTATTTTTTACCTAATTAACCATTTAGTGAAAAAAATGTAAAGCACTGCACACTTCATTCTGTAGGAACAGAAATATGCCTCCTCCCACCTCAGTTCCACCAAATACACACAGAGACTCCAGACTCACAGCTATCACTGAGTGATGAGGCAACCTCTATAGATAAACCTGAATGAAAAAGGGAGACCAATTTTCGATAATACAGTGGGACCGATTGCTGTCTTTACCATTGACTTCAGGTTTCCCTGTCTTTCTAATGTCAGATCTGTGATCAGAGGACAGCTGGAAAGTCTTTGTAAGGAAAATGCTACGCTGTGACTAGTCATATGTGTAGAGCTAGTGAAGCGACAACGGCATGGGAGAAAATTCAGTCCTTTTCTGTGACCAGGAGACTTTGATAAATTCTCAGGTGGCTAGAAATGTTACCTTTTCTTAACTCACTTCTTAAATGAGCAGAGACATTTAGCCCATTTCCCGCCAGTGGGGTGGCAGGAAAGCTGATACTGTAGGTGACTTGAGTGCTTTTGAAGTGATTTTTCAGAACTTTAGAAATTTGTATGAACGTCCAGAAATATCACTGCATGAATATTTCTGTCAGTAGAACTTTCTGAATTCAGTTGACCATAATTGGTAAGCAATTTAGGAGTAGAAAGCAAAGTTAATTTAGTAGTAGAGAGTAAATTGAATTAGGATGCAGAATTAACAATCCTGAAGTGTTGGTAAATGATACTTGGGAATGACACGGAGCCATGAAAGAAAAATTATTTCTAATGGGTCTGGGGAGAACCAGAACAAAACAAAAAGTCTGGCTATTTAATGTCGACTTAAATTACAAATAGGTTATAATTTAAATGTAAAATCTAAAGCATAATGCTAACAGAAAAACATTTAAGCGAGATTTTCACACTCTAAAAATAGAGAAGGACTTTCTAACAATGACATCTGAAGCCAAAAATCCAAAGAAAAATTCATAGATTGGTTATGTGAAAATATCTCCATGATAGAAAATACTATAAGCAAAATTGAAAGGCAAATAAAAAGTACATAGCTTTATTATAAAAGAGCTTTATAAAATCAGTAAGGAAATAGTGGGCACTCCAGGAGAAAAACAAAAGAAAAAATACAAATAACCATTAAACGTATGAAATAAAGTTTAAACTCACCAGTGGTGAAATACCTGGAAATGAAAAGAATACTTACCATCTTATCGATGGAAACTATTTTAAAAAATTGGTGGGAACCAATGTTCAGCAAGAATGTGAGGAAATGGGCCCTCTTATGCACAGTGGGAGGGAAGATGCAAGGATACAAATTGTATGAAGAGCAACCTTGCAACCATTGTCTCAAAATGTAAAATATGTGCACTCTTTGACCTTGTATTTCTACTTTTAGGGATTATCTAAGGAAATAATCACACACAAGCAAAGATATGTACGTAAGATGCTCATCCTTGCTTTATTTAATGTAACAACAAATGGAAACTACCTGAATATCTCATATGCTAATGAGAATTAGCTTTAAAACGTTAAAGCAAAACCATACAGTGGACAACTTTTAAAGATGACAATGTAACATGAATTTACCCATAGGGAGAAGTGTCCATGATATATTTGGCGAAAAGTCACACAGTAGCACTTATAATATGATAATTTGACTGGGAATGCTCAGGTTATACACATAGTGTTTGCGTTTTATAATACAATGTTTTTTCTCGACATTTTATTATAAAAATTTCAAATATACAGAAAGGTGAAAGAATAATAAACACCCATTTTTTTCCACCTAGGTTCAATAATTGCTAACACTTTGCTATATTTATTCTTCTCTTTCTCTGTACATGCACACACACACACAGACACTCTCCCACTACATACGTTTGATTTCACTGAATGACCTGGTTCGTGAAACTTCTCTAATCATTTATCAGGGCCCGGATTCTGCTTGAAGAAGCCAAGTAGTGAAGACCTCAGTCTCGAGAAAGGCAACCTATTCTGTTTTTGGTTGAGTTTGATAAGGAAGTTTTCCCCTAATTTGCATTAAAATCTGCATTTTTCTTGGTGGGGATGGGGGGTGGGGTTTGTTACTATTACAGTTTGGCAATGATTTTTCCTCAGGTAGGAGGGTGCTAAAATATAAAAATTTAATCATTTAAGTTAAATTGGGAATATCTCACTTCTAGCTTTTATCTTACAAAAAGTAGCAATAATAATGTCTTTGGCAGATCTGCCTAAAAGAAAAGTCTGAGTAAGACTTTTGAAAGAGAAATCTCTATTAGCCTATTTCTCTTAATCTAAGTCTGAGGAAGGAAGGGGAAGAACACCCCCTCAAAGTGGCATCTTCCTCTTCGGAACAGCTTTCCCTCATACAGTTGTGGTGAGCCACCACTAAGCAAAAACACAGTGCTCTGGGACGGTTCCAATCCTCAGGGAGGCAGATGCTAGATAAGAAGATGATGACAGGCATTCTGGTGCCATTCCAAGCTCCCCTTCAGAGTTCAGCTCGTTTGTCCTGATCTCCCCATCTCCACCAAGCCGCCGCACCTTACTGGGCGGGACAAGGATTCTTTTCCTGCCAGTCTCCTTCGCATACCAGCATCTCAATGTGTATTATTGTAATCAATGCTCTTTTGTAATCTAACCTTAGTGGAGTGTGTAATGTGTGTTTATGTGCATGTTTGTGTGGCAAAGAATTGGTGGGGGGAGTGGCTTTCAGAAAGTGGGGAGACAAGTTTACCTGCCTTCCTACTTTCTACGAAGGTCTCAGTTTGGCCTTGGTCTCCTTCCTTTTTCCTTTCTCTAGTTACTTGCTCCCTTCCCCCACTTTCTTTCTGCTTCCCTTTCCATGCTACACTTCTCTTGTCACTGGGACTTTCTCTTGAGATTTCTCCTCTGTTAAAGCTCAATTCCTCCAGGGTTTGATAGTTCAGTTGTAAAATCAGATTTCCTTCTTCAGAGTTATCTGTTAGATCCTCTCACAAACAATAAAGTTCTTCCCAGTTCTGGCTTACCTCAAAATGTTCCAGTGAGGCAGAAGTTTCATGAGTCTCTCTCAGCAACGGTTCTTGGACTCAAGGTTAATGAACCTTAGAGATTTGGGCAGGGGTTTGGGTGCCAGAATGAATGCCACATTTCCTGTTCATTATTATGAGTTGGCCATGTTAGTTTTAGGATTGGCCTCAGAAGATTAGGTTTTGAGTTAACCTGAGAGTCAAGTCCCACAGGCTGGACATAGTCTGAGTTCATAACGGACACAGGTAGGGGAAGGCTTTTGGTTTTTATTCAAAGCTTATTATAATCTTAGGTTGTTAAATGTTGATACATTAAAAAAACTGGAAAATTGTCATTTTCATCAGTTCATTTGTCATGATTTTCTTGTTCTGTTTTGATACATATACCTCTCCTTTGCATTCCAAAGAAAGTCAGAATTCATGGTTAGATCCAGAGAATCTTGTCAATTTCATTGTGTATTTTCTTTGTGAGTTTTTCAAGGTTAGAATTAAGTACATGTTGAATGATGGTTGAATATCTAGATCAAAATATCAAAATGAAAAAATACGAAAGGCATTGGATCTTTGGAAAGGAAAGGAAATCATAAAATTAGAGAACATTTGTTAGATCCATCAAAGCAGCAAATTAACCAGTATCTGGAAGATTCAAAGATCTAAAAAAATTTATGCTGCAATGCTATCTGGCAACCACAGACCAGTAGATATGTACCAAAACATTTCAACTGAAGTAATATACAAGAGTTATTAATGAATGACATATGATA
Source organism: Equus przewalskii (assembly GCF_037783145.1). Classification (NCBI taxonomy): domain Eukaryota; kingdom Metazoa; phylum Chordata; class Mammalia; order Perissodactyla; family Equidae; genus Equus; species Equus przewalskii. Next base: position 1,522,925 of record NC_091854.1, read on the forward strand.
CGTCAAAGCTATGGTAAAAAGTAATTTTAGACATTATAGCACTTATACTATGTTTAAAATGAATGGTTAAAAGATCATTTAATGCTGAGGCAGAATGATTTGGCAATCTGTCAAGGCCTAGTCTGATGTTTTCTTCCTAGAATTCTTGCATATTATGTTTAGACTTTGTGTAATTTTCATTAGCGACTGTTTCATCACCAGATATTTACCCATATCAGTTGTAATAAAGATATCTATATATGGACTACAAAAAAAATCTGATCTCATTCAGCTTTCCACATTAGCAGAATATTTTGGTGAAAATATTTCATGTTTATTGAAGAAGACAACCCCAGTTAAAATTAAAAAATCCAGTGCTAGGTAAATCAGCAGCTTTGCAATGAGCACCCACCGCATATACAGCAGCATATGACACATTGGGGAGACTCTAAAGGTGGGTGGTCGGCCTCTGTTTCTAGGACTGTGCAGTCTATTATTGATGTACAAATTGCATACGTGTAAGATACAAATAATCAGCTGAGAAAGATAAATAATAGTACAAGAGAGGACTAGCAGCAGGAGGTGCTATTTTGTGTCATAAAGATGGTAGGACATTTTCCACTGGAGGGGGACGTTGAGAAAATTGGGGAGTGTTTTTACCCAGAATGAGTGTGCCACAGATCTTCTCCCAACATAAGAGCAAAAAAAGAAAATATTTTAAAAATTAAATAAAAATCGTTTTATTTGCTTACAGAATTCAATTGTTTAAATGAGGATCAACCCAAAGCTGGTGACATGAATTTTGCCCAAATCAAGACTTTGTCTTGTTTCCCTTTATATGCAAAACGCTGTTGTAGGCTACCGTAACCAGATAATATGCTGCAATTTGCTTTAGGATTTCAAAATTGTCTGGTTGCATTTGTGCATATAGGCACTATGCTTTCTCTAGGTAGTGTTGACTCAATAATTTATATTCTTCTATACACATTTCATTTTTTTCCCACAGATATTTAGCTAAGCTGACCTCACTGGTTGAGTGTTTCTTTGTAGAATTCTTTAGCAAAGCTGCCCACACAATTCAAAATTCAGGAAAGTTTACAGAGGAAAGTTACATACTCAGAATTCCAGGCATGTTCTATACAAATATTTGACTCTTTGTAACCTTCTCCTAATATGTCTGATAGTGTTACCAGTTTATATTGACATTAATTTTCCACTTCATTGCAGCTTATCAAATGCTTATAGACTTTAAAGTTTACTGTTTTCCTAATCAATTGTGCCCAAATCATCTTATATCAAGGACTTTTTCCAACTCGCTGAAGAAGGTAACAATTAACCCTACCATCCAGAAGCAAGATCTTTTGAGATTGCAGATTGAAATCTTTCAGCCTGATTTCATACTTCAATAATAGCTGTAATTTGGCTGAATATTCCCAAGTAATTTGACCCAAATGAGTGGTCTCCAGGAGAGAGTCCAGGCTGGGACTTTGTAAGAAAGTATGTATTAATTCTAGAACTATGCACTTCTGAGACACAGAAAAATACACAATTGAGACAAAATAGTGGAGACATCTATTTGGAGACAAACACAGGCATAAATACTCTTCTAACATGGTGAATACAGGAACATCCATTACCAGATGTCTTGGCAAACAGATTGCTATACTTCAAACCAGGGCCCTAGGTGATGTCGAGAGAACTCTCTTTCTGACGCATAGAAAGCTTTTGGTATTTGAAAAGAGAATGGGATCTGCAGTTTGACAGACCTAGGCTCAAACCCGGTCTCTGTGCCTTAAGAGTTGCATGATCTTGAGCATATTACTCCGCCATTTGGTGCCTCTGTTTCTCCATCTGCAAAACAAAGGCAATACTACTTATTCTTGAGGGAAGTTGTGAGGCTTCCACATCTGTGTAGAGGGCCCAGAAGAAGGCTCTATAAATGTCAAGGCCCTGGCTTCTCCCTTCCCCACACTGAGCAAATGCTCAACCTAACAACTACGTGATCAACCACTGTCTATACACTTTGAAAAGAAGCCTTCTAAAAATAGAATAGAGAGCAGCCTCTGATGGCTTTAAAAATAAAAGAAGGCTAGAGGAAAGATTTTCCCAAACCTGCACAGATAAAAAGTAAAAGCAGTCAGGTGGGAAATGACTTTTATTTTAAAAAGAAAGCTTGGCTGGAAATGAAAGAAACTCGAGGTGGGATTGAAAAACAGTGGGTTGATTGTTAGAGTGATTAGTGGCAAAACTCAAATGTCAGGTTGTTTTTGGATCCCAAAATTAACACAATAAATCTGTGTGAAGGTTCTCTGTGAGTGGCAGCTGGCCAGCTCCTGAGGGCAGACATTTAAGTGTCCTAGAGACAGGAAATGACACCACCTGGGCTACTAGGACCCGGGGCTTGAGGCTGTGTCATGGACTCACACTGCTCATCAACAGCCATCCTGTGTGTAAGCTGAGAAAGGCCTGGACTTTTTGAGGAGGCTGCCTCTGTGATCCTGTTTAGAGAGTGATTTGATAGAAAATTTCTAAAAATATTTCCTCACCTGCTGCCCCCTGGTTGGAAGTTTCGCCCTTAGGCATTTGTTTCTTTGGGTTAAAGTATTACCAGTTTCAGATGCTCTTTCTTGAAATGGAAGAATCTGCAAGAGGCTTTAATACAACCAGTCTTTGTCCTATTCCTTCCCTTAGTCCCTCAGTGAGGAATCAACTGGAGCCTGGGCTTTGCTCCTTCCAGGGCTGAGGCACGCTCTTTCTGTCTAGTGAGAGGCTGGGGCAGCTCACAGAGCTGTTGGTACAGGCTGAGCATGTCTGGTGGGAAACTTCATCCAAAAAGCAGAAGGAGCCGGACCCCAAGCTTGACTGAGCTGTAAAGCCCTAGACATTGGAGAGGAAAAATGATTCTGAACACGAAAGTGTAGTGTTTGTCTTTTGACAGGGAAGGAGAATAAGTAAAAATAGAAAAATCCACTTCACTAAAAATAGAAACAGTGAAATTTTAGAAACACCTGTGAGGATTCCCACCCTTCGAGATTAACCCGAGTAGGAGAGAAGCGTCATCCTCGTCGCTCTCCAGATCATTCGGAGGCCCTGGTCACCTGTGGAGCAGCGGCCTTGGCTGATAGAACTTTGGGGACAAGGAATTTGCCTGCAACCGGAAGTCCTGTGTTCAGAGGTGGCAGAATCTGTGAAATCCGCTCAGGCTGCAGTTGGGAAATGTGTTTATGTGATCAGACTTGATATCATATATCCAAGAAAAGAGAAAACAAAAATCATAGCTTTTTAAATTCGATTGTATTTTTATTCCCTGAGCGCCGGAGAGAGGAAGATTCAGTGAAATAGGGCATCAGTGTGAAACAGTGATTAGGACTTAAAACCAGCTGGAGAAAGAGCACCCTAATCCCAGGTCAATTTTGGTCAGAGAGTGAATTAGTAATGAAAAAGGAACTAGCATATGAAAGATGTGGAAAAAATTCTGACAGAAAAATCTAGTTAGAAACGTTTGTCAAAATTTTGTCAGCAAATTTTACCACACGGAAAATTAAATAAATAAAAGTCTAACTAGATTCACATGCCTTGATTGTGGCATGTTTGCTCTAAGAATTATTTGATTCAATTATATGATGAATTTTTAAGTAGACATTTTTAAGTTTTGAAAATGAAGTCAGATTTACGCCGAGTTGGGCTCAGTGTTCTGTAAAGCTTATATTCTCATCATTGGCACTGTCTTTCTGTGGCAGTAATTTGAAGGATGAGGTAAAATTCCTGGCTGAGATTTATGAAGGCAAACCAGGAATTACCTCAAAATACTCAAGTGCTCAAACGATGTGACAGGGGTACAAGCAGAGGAAAAGTGGTAAGTTATGTCAGTCAGCAAGGTATTAGCATCATTTAAAATAGCTGAGAATAGGATCCGAGGAATTGGAAGTTTTGATGTGAAGGAGAATGAAGGGGGCCGAAAGAGTTGGAGAGAACCCAGTGGAAATGTGGACCCAGATGTGAGTGTCTGGGCGCTTTAGACAGCCCGAGGCTCAGGTGGTTGGGAGGAGGGCTCCTGAGTCCGAGAATGAGGAAGAGGAGGGTCGGAATGGTGGAGCGTCATTTAACACCCACTTGTGACACATCCTCAGAGACACACACTCAGGGTTTCCTAGGAGATTCATGTGGCAACTTTTCATAACGTCTTAAAAGTGTCCTACTTCTTAGAAACTCAAGTGCTTTACCAAACACTGCATGTGGCACTCAATTATAATGATTACATCTTGAAGAGACCAGTGCCAGTTTCAGAAGTTTTGCAAATTGGTGGCTTTAGCACTTGTCTCTTTCTTCCTCAATCCAATTTAACAAACATGAATGAACATTATTATATGCTAGGCACTGTGCTGGCCCCTGGGGACAAAAATATAAACAATTAATGAACGTTGGAATGATGATTTAGACGGATTGATGGATGGGTGGGATTTGGATAGAGATAGGTGGTGACATGGAGGCTTTATTAAAGAGACAATGTGTGTCAGACAAGGAAGAGAGGAAGAACATTTTGGATAGAGCCATTGCTTCCTCAGGAAATAGTGAGTAATTTGATTTGAATGTAGGCTGTGGAAAAGAATCTAGTGAGAAAGATAGTAAATATAATTACAGCTATTATTTATCGAGCACTTTCTTTGTATATAAAACTAGGCGAAAGTCAGATTGCAAGGCCTTAAATGTTATGCTAAGAGATTTATACTTTATTATGAAAGCAAGTGGAGAATAATCCCCTGAGATAAAATTCTGAAGGAGCTCACGAGACTGTAGTAACCTAACCATGGCTATAATAATTATTTTCTTTGGGTCAGGCATTGGGCTAACTATGTTAAACATCCCATTTATTAGGTCAGAGGTTGTTATACTAGTGTAACAAGACACGGTAAGGGCCTTGGTTAGATTTATAGTGATAGAGATAGAAAGAGGCAGTAATTTATTTTTAAATTTTTTTCTATTATTAATAATTTTATTTTTTTCCTGAACCAGTTAACACTAATTTTCAATAATCTTAACACTTTATCCTTTAATATTTCACTTCCACTTATAATTCTTTTTTTTTGTAAACTATTTTATCCAGGTCATATTGGTTTATAACCTTGTGTAATTTCAGGTGTACATTATTACAGATCAGTTTCTGTATAGACTGTATTGCATTCACCACCAATGGTCTAGTTTTTATCCGTCACCATAGACGTGTGCCCCTTCCCCCTTCGCCCACCCTCCACCCCCTCCCCTCTGGTAACCACTAACCTGTTCTCTTTATCCATGTATTTGTTTATCTTCCACATATGAGTGAAAGCATGTAGTGTTTGTCTTTCTCTGTCTGGCTTATTTCACTTTAACATAATACCCTCAAGGTCCATCCATGTTGTTGCAAATGAGACAATTTTCTCTTTTTTGTGGTTGAGTAGTATTCCACTGTATATATATACCACACTTCTTTATCCATTCATCAGTTGATGGGCACTTGGGTTGCTTCCACGTCTTGGCCAATGTGAATACTGCTGCAGTGAACATAGGTGTGCATAGATCTCTTTGAATTGTTGATTTCACTTTCTTTGGATAAATACCCAGTAGTGGGATGGCTGCATTATTGTGGGGACAACATTTCAGCATCTTGATAATTCATTCATTCACTCACTTATTCATTTAACAAACGTCTATTAAAGCACTCACTCTTTGCCAAACTCTGGGCTAGGTGTCAGTAGCAAGGTGTGCCTGATGTGAGCTTACTATGTGCTGGAAGCTGTTCCAAGTACGTTGTTGGTAAGTACCTTATTATTATTATTATTATTATAGAGGAGGAAATAGAAACACAGAGAATTCAAATAACTTGTTTAAGGCCAGGCAGCTACCATGTAGGACCTGACCCACACTGCCTCCAGAGTTGTCATCCTTTAACACTCTATGCCATATCTCACAGGTAGATAAGACCTCTGACCTCAAACATCCCATTTTTCATTTGGGGAGAAGGACATGGAAGCAAATAACTAAAATGCTCTGTCTAACTCCAGTACGTAAAGTGTCAGGTGTTGTTTCCAGTTGTAGGCTGTTGTGAATACAACTGCTATAAACATTCATGCACAGGTTTTCATGTGAACACAAGTCTTTGTTTCCCTCGGATAAATGCCTAAGAGTGTAACTGCTCTCTGATTCTATGGCACTTGTGTTTAGTTCTTGAAGAAACTGGTAAAGAGTTTTCTAGCATAGTTCTACCATTTTCCATTCCCAGGAGTAAAATGTGAGTAATTCAATTTCTCTGTATTCTTGCCAGCATTTGGGGTTGATACAATTTTTGATTTTAGTCATCCCGATAGATGTGTAGTCATATGTCATAGCGGTTTTAATTTGCATTTCTGTAATGGCTGCTCATGTGGAACATCCTTTCATGTGCTTATTTGCCATCTGTATATCCGCCATTGGTGAAATGTCTCCATGTTTTTTGTCTGTTTACTGCTTGGACTTTTTATCCTGTTGAGTCTTGAGAATTCTTTATATATTCTAGTTACCAGATACCAGTCCTTTGTTGGGTATGTGGTTTGCAAATATTGTCTCCTAGTCTGCAAAATGTCTTTAACAGGTCTTTCACATAGCAAAAGTTTTAATTTTGATAAAGTCCAATTTATCAAGTTTTCAGTTGGCTGAGTCCTAGGTTCTGAAGATTTTCTCATACGTGCTCTTCTAAAAGTTGTGTAGTTTGATGTTTTCCATTTAAGTCCAAGTCCATGATCCATTTGTGATAATTTTTAAATAAGGTGAGGCTTGTGTCAAGTTTTTTTTTTTGCCTATGGATATCCAATTGCCCCAGCAAAATTTGTTGAAAAGGAGATCTTCCCTCCATTTTTGTACCTCTACCAAAAACCAGTTGGACGTATTTGTGGGTGTCTATTTTTGGGTTCTCTATTCTGTTCCATTGATCTATGTGCTTATCCCTCCAACTATACCACACAGACTTGATTATTATAGCTATAATATAAGTTTTGAATTCAGGTAGACTGAGTCCTCCCACTTTATTATTTTTTTTTTACAAAGTTGTCTTAACTATTTCAGTTCCTTTGCCTTTTCACATAAATTTTAGAATAGTCTTGTCTATATAAGAAATCTTGCTGAATTTTGATATGAATTATGTCAAACCTTGTGTATCATTTTGAGGAGAATTGACACAATTTTATGCTTAGTCTTCCAATCTATGAATATGACATGTTTCTCCATTTATTAGATCTTCTTTGGTTTCCTTCATTGACGTTTTGTTGTTTTCAACATATAAGTCCTATACTTGTTTTGTTAGATTTATATGTAAGTATTTTATTTTTTTGAGCAATTGTAAATGGTATTGTATTTTTAATTTCAGTCTATGTGTTTCTTGATAATATATAGAAATATAATTGATTTCGTATGTTTATCTTATATCCTGTGACCTTGCTTAACTCATTTATTAGTACTAGGAGGTACTTGGTGTTCTCTTATAGATTCATTAGGATTTTCTACATAGACAATCATGACTTTTAAAAAGGAGAGTGGTTTTACTTTTTCTTTCCAATCTCTATAGCTTTTTCCCTCCCTTTTCTTTCCTTATTATATTAGCTAGAACTTCCAGAACTATGTTGAATAGTGGTGAGATTGGCATCATTGCCTTGTTCCTGATCTAGGGGATGGTTGTGGTGGTGTGGGTGTGTGCACTCAATCTTTCATCATTAGCTGTAGGGTTTTTATAGATGCTCTTTATCAAATTGAGGAAGTTCTCCTCTATTCCTAGTTTTCTGAGAGTTTTTATCATGAATGGATATTAATATTTTCAAATACTTTTTCTGCATCAATTGATTTCTCTTCTTTAGCCTGTTAATATAGCAAGTTATATTGACTGACTTTTAAATACTGAACCAACCTTTCATCCCTAGAATGAACCTCATTTGGTGATAGTTTATAATTCTTTTCATATATTATTGAATTCTATTGGGAAATATTTTATTAAGGATTTGTGTGTCTATGTTCATGAGGAATATTGGCCTGTATTTTTCTTTTTTTGTAATGTCTTTGTCAGGTAATATTAATTTCACAAAATATTAACTTCCTCTTCCTCTATTTTTGGAAAGAGACCGTGCAGGATTGGTGTTAATTTTTCTTGAAAGTTTGGGAGAATTCTGCAGTGAAACCACCTGGATCTTGTGATTTCTTTTTTCAGAGTTTTAAAATTGTGAATTCAATTTCTTTCATAGTTACAGGGATATTCAGATTATCTATTTTATATTAGCTTAGTTATGGTAACTTGAGGAATTGGTCCATTTCATCTACTTCATCAAATTTACATACATAGAATTGTTATAGCATTCGCTCATTTTCCTTTTGATAGTATCTTCTGTTTCATTACTGGTATTGGTAATTTATGTCTTTTCTCTTTTTACTTTGTCAGCCTCCCTAGAGATTTGTCAATTTTACTGATCTTTGAAAAAAGATAGCTCTTTGTTTTCATTGATTTTTCCATATTATTTCTCTGTTTTTATTCAATGATTTCTGCTCTTATCTTTATTATTTCTTTCTTCCTGCTTGCTTTGAGTTTAGTTTGCTCTTCTTTTTCTAAGTTCTCAAAGTAAGAGATTAGACTATTGATGTGAAACTTTTCTTTTTTTCTAATATATGCATTTCATTCTATAAAGTTCCCACTCAGCACTGCTTTAGCCATATCTCACAAATTTTGATATGTTGTATTTTCATTTTTATTCAGTTCAATATATTTTTTCAGTTTTCCTTGAGACTTCCTCTTTCATCTATGGATTATTGTGTTGTTTAGTTGCCAAGTTTGAATATTTTCCTGTTATGTTTCTCTTGTTGATTTCTAATTTGATGTGGCTGGAGAATACATTCTGTATAACTTCAATTCTGTTAAATTTGTTGACATTTATTTTGACACTTCTGACAACAAATGTGGGTTTTTTTCCCCCCACACCAACCAATTTTCCAACCTTCCAGACACCAACTGGGTGTCCTATAATTAAATTCAATTCTGACACTAACTGGTCGGAGTTAGTGTCAGACTCCATAGACTGAAGGGCTCAGAATCACAAGATTGTCCTCACTTTAGACACCGTTGCAATAATGGGTCCCCAGGGTACCCACACTTTTGTCCAACTTCTACCACTTCTGTAGCCCACATTTCAGCTACAAAGTTGAGGTTTCCCACAATCCTCCCTCAGATTTGATAATTTACTGAAATGGCTCACAAAATTGAGGGAAATTTTACTTATGTTTACCAGTTTATTATGTACAAATCAATAGCTGGATGAAGAGGCACCAAGGGCAAGGTAGGAAAGGGTCTTGAGCACAAGAGCTTCTGTCCCTCATGAAGTTGGGGTGCACCACTTTCCTGGCATGTGTATGTGTTCACCAACTTGAAAGTTCTCTGAACCCTGTGGTTTGGGGATTTTTATGGAGGCTTCCTCATGTAGGCATGATCAATTATTAACTCAGTTTCCAGATCCTCTCCCCTCTCTGAAGTATGAGGAGTGGGACTGAAATGTCCAAGCTTCTAATCATAGTTTAGTCATGCCAAGCTCCATCCTGAAATTATCCAGTAGCCTTCTAAGAGTTGCCTCAGAATAAAAGAAACGAAGGGAAAATCAAGGCATTCTCATATGAAGGAAAACTAGGGAATTTGTCATTAACAGATCTACTCTAAAAGAATGGCTATTCTTTTATCACCCAGGATTTAGGAGCTCTGTGTCAGAAACTGGAGTAAAAACTCAAATATTAGAAAAAAGATGCTCCTAGCATCTATATCACTCAGAAAATTACAAGGGTTTTAGGAGCTCCGTGTCAGGAACTAGGGGCAGAGACTAAATATATATTTCCCCTTATGTCACTCTTGCCTATATGGTTTTATTTGAAGTTAATATGCTGATGATGAGGATGATAGACATGAGGTAAGGAGGAAAAAAATAACAACAGTTTGGGTTAATCACCATGGAATAAATATGTAAAAAAGGGACAAAATAAAAGAAAGTTGAAGGTCCACTAATGGTTGAGAATCATAAATTTTTGGTTGCAAAACTCTAAAGAGTTTCTTCCATTTTTTGCTCTCTCCCACTCATCCCCCAACATCAGTTTCTTATTTTCAGAGAAGTAAGAAAAGAATCCATGTTCACATAGCTAGTGAACGGTGAAAGTTGATTCAAATCCAGATCTCTCTGTCTCCAAAGTCTGCTAAGGAACTGTGAGCTCAGGCATTGGATAGTTGGTCTCCTTAGAGGTGATTATGGTAGAATTTAGGAAGAAAAAGAAGATATGAGTATAGACGTGAGCACTAGGGGAAATGGAGAAGAAAAGTGGGGATCAGAGGATATTTTTGCTTGTCTCTGTTGCAATTTGCTGATTTTTTTGTTACAAGGTTTATTGCCTTTATAATAAAAATAATACGTACATTATATGATTTTTGTAAGGACAATGTGCCAGAATATCTGTAAAGCATCTAGGGTAGTACAAACACTCGTATATGTTCATATTTAATAGTATTTAACATGTTTGAACGTGATTACTATAACTTTTCTATTGAACAACAGGAAGCCAAATTAGAAGCAAATGAATATTGTCTAATAAATAAGAACTCTTTAAAAGTGGAACTGGAAAAAAGTCTATTTGCATTCACTTTTGTATGCACAAAATCCCTAGAAGAAAAAACTGGAAATTTATAACGATGGTTCTTTGTTGTGGGCGAGGGTTCAGTGGTGCTGGTGGTGTGGTTGTAGAACTGGGCAGCTGGGTTGGAGGGGGGCCTTCTACCAGTATCATTTTATAATTTTAAAAATTTGATCCCTGTGAATGTATTACTTATACAAATTTTTTTAAAAAGGAAAAATGTAGAATTGGCAATCTTAAGAATTTGCCCCTCCTCTTCCCTGGAAGTATTCTGGTTGAGGGCGCATGCCCATGACCTAAGGAAGTTGTGGAGAGATATTCCTTCCATCGGTGAGAGGCACAATTTGATGACCTCTAATGTCGGTGTGTCGTGATTACCTGAAATGTGAGTGGATTCTCTATTCTCCCAGCCCTTGTTCAAAAAATATGCGCTAAGTACATGTTGTAGTGAATCTGTAGTCAAATCCAGAAAACACTGCTTCTAATTGCATGCTTTGTCTATTTTTTATGTTAACTAGATTACTCTGTCAACTAAAAAGGCTCTGCATTAAAGGAGCGGTTCTGCTACACCTAATATTATTCAGCTAACGCTGAAAACATTGTTCTACCTGTGTCTCAGTGCCAGATATGGCCCCTTGATTGATGACAGCAGAGTGACATATTGACCCACATTGGCATCAAAGGCCAAAACTGTTGGTCATTGCTCCTTTCATAAAGGAGACGGATTGCCCAATATCCTTGTTCATCTAATAGTTTCAGGCTTATTTGTGGAAAGAATCTCAACTGGGTTGCTTACCTATCTTAGCTTGACTTTTGCTCTGACTTATGAACCCTGTTTTGGATTCCGGTTCTAGTGTTGTTGACCTCTTGTCTGCTGGTCCTGACGTGAACTATGCTCTGTGGCTAGGTTTGGTATTTGTTTTTTCTCTGTTCAGAATTACACTTTCTCTCTCCTTTGATCTCTAGGCCTTCAAGAAATATTTCAACTTCCCAAAGAGAATAATTTTCTAAATCACTGTTATCATGGCATTGCCTCTATAATTATTTCAGCATTAAATTTCGTTTTCTCTACAGCAATGGAATTACCACATGATACAAAAGGACTCTTTGTTATTATCATCAGGCTAACCCAATAGCATTGTGGAATCCTGTGATCTTTTACAATGTGTTGGAATTATGAAGAAATTTAATTTGTGTATGTTTTTATTGAGCATAATTCATCAAGCTTGATGAAATAAAGCACAGTTATCCAGATGTACTGTGTATCAGATCAATTTCCATTCCTCTTAGTATGGGAATGAATATTACTAAGACAGTATTAGAAAAGTTTTATTGACCTCATCCTCATTAATACTGACCTCATCCGACTAGTGAGTGGGTGATAAATGACTCACCTTTCAAAAGTAAATGAATCCTTTCGGGTGACTTTGGCACCAAAAAATATGCTGGAGACATTCATTTTTAAATGAATTAAGCAATTTGTGATCAGATTTCCCCCAATTTCAAAAGCACGCACTGCTAGATGCTAGTTCAATCAAGCTCATTTTATGTGATATCAAATAAAAACCAAGTAAGCCTTAGGTTAATTGGCTTCCACAGGCAACGTCTTTCTCTAGTGCCTGAGAATTGTAAAATTTTGATCAACAGTTTTTGAGAGAGAATCCTTGTAAAATTTGAACAATTTTGCAACTAAAAACTTCTCCAGGGACTGACTGTATTCCTAATCGATTACTCAGTGCCACGTCACTGAGCGAAAATTCCCCAGAGTTCAGTCACCTCTTGGTCACATTTAGTTTGATAAGAATATTTAACCGAGGAGTAGGCCAAATATTTGCTGTGTCTTGTTCCTTGAAACTTAAGTTACATTTGAAAGTTTACCTAAAGCAGTTTAGGATACTTTTTGCTTTGGATTTTTGTAGGCTAATAAGCACCTTATTTACAAGAGCTAAAGCAAAGAATACAAAATAAATTAAGACTATTTTTGTCACTAAAAAAGTAAAACATTAATATAACTATCCTACGTGTCAATACTCATTTCCTTAAGTTAAAATGGTTTCTGAAGGAGAATAGCTTTCATAGTTTCTTTCTGAATTTAGGCAAATGGCAGTTAGGCTAGGTACAAAATTCTTGGGCTATGACTGAGAATTCTATCATTTGATTTTCTTCCGGCATTGATTGTTGCAGAAGATGCTGCTAAAGCTAGCTGATTTTAACTGCTCTGAGAGACTTGCCTGGCAACTTTGGAGTTCCCTCTTTCTGCTACAGTCACTTTCTGTTCTCCTTCTGGGACTTCAATTACAAGTAGTTAGAGTTTCTCCCTATCTTCTATATCTTTTACCTTCTATTCTGTATTTTCTATACTTTTATCTCTCTGTGCTTCATGTTGATGATTTTATTCCAGTTTTGCTTCCAGTTCACTAATTCTGTCCTCAGTAGTGAATAATCTAATTTTAGACTCAGCTGCTGCATTTTTCACGTCAGTTATTCCATTTTTATGTATGAAATTTCTGTTTGGTTTTATTTTATAGTTTCTATTTGTTTGTCAAAATTATTAATGTTATTTTTTGTCTTTTGGGACATATTAATAAAGGCTTAAAGTATGTGTGTAAAAACCTTCATCATCTGGATCTCCTGGAGCTCTAAATCTGTCTTCTCTTATTTCTTTTGGTTTTAAATTGCATTTTATGGTTACTTTTGGTTTTGCTAAACAATGCATATGAAAAATTATAAAATTAACTTGAAGCATATGATAGCGTTGTCCAGGCCTTATTAATTGTATGTCTTCTTTTGTCAAGAGCCTAGGGACACTAGCAATCCCAGATCATCTCATTCTAATTATAGAAATTAATGTGATATGAAGCTGCGTTTCATTCCTGCAAAAGCTGAACCATTTCTGGTTTATCCTTACTCTTAGAGTTCAGCTCTTTGAGGTCATAACCCCAAAGTGAGGTATTTTACGAGAGAAATTTTGTTCTTCTAGCCTGCAAGCCTTTCAAAATCTCTTCTCAGCATCTCAGCTTCTTTCCTAAAAGGGCAGAAGTCTCCAGGAAAAAGTGGCTTTGAATGCAAGGCTTACTTCTCTGGATTCCTTTCTTTTCCTTGATCAGCTTGTACTTATAGACAATATTGGTGAACTAAAAATAAAATCTTTCTTCCTAAGCCTTAATCATATCATTTCCCCATTTGACCTCCTCAAGAGCTTATTTTCAGAAACTTATTGATGAAACTTTAAAAATCCATCTGGATCTGGGTTATCTTTGACCACATAATTACATTGTCTTGACAGATAGATGCGTAGGAGCTGTATAATCTTTACAAGGCTTCTTTCTTGATCTTATTGACATTTATCAGAATAAAATTTTGAAGGAAGATTCTGTCTAGGGATTTAGGAGGATTTCAAAAAATTTGTGAGAGAAGAAAGTTTAGTTTTATTGATTTTTATTTATTCAGTCAACACAATTGGTGGAATTAATAGTTTGATAGTAAGTTTACCCTGTTTTGGATAAACTAATGTAGGTCACAGGAATGGACACATTTGGTAAACTTCTGACTGGTTGACATGAAGAAAAAAACCCTAAGTATTAAAAAGAGGCTAGATATAGACTCAGAGGCCCTAGGTTCAAGTCCTTGCTTGGTTACTCCTTATCTATGTGGCCTTGGGAAAGTTATTTAATCTCTTTAAACCTTAGTTTTCTCATTTATAAAATAAGAGAATTGAACTGCAATCGATAATTTTTTCTTGACAGTGCAACACCTTTTTCAAAGGAAAGCTTTACATAGATGTTCAAAATTCAGAATAAATAAAAACAGTGTGCTACATCAGATGTAGGGGTGTGTGTGTGTGTGTGTGTGTGTGTATGTGTGTGAGATAGGCTAGAGCAGGTGTCCTGATAGATTTCCCCCACCTTTGCCTTTGAGGTGCCCCTTAGGTCACCTCTGTGGAAACTCCAGGTAGATAGTGTCAGAACTGAGTTAAATTGTAAGACACATAGCTGGTATGGCAGAGAATTGCTTGAGGTGGGGGAAAAACCTCCACACATTTGGTGACCAGAGGGTCAGAAGTGAAGTGTTCTGTGTGAGGAGGAAAGAAACACACCAAAAAGAAAGACATAAGAGAGAAGAACTAGGTTTTTCCCTACACAGGTGGAAAACTGAGTTTTTCCTTAAAACACATATCATAAGTGGACCAGCCCAATGTCTAGTGGTTAAAGTTCCACGCTCCCCACCATGGCAGCCCAGGTTCGCTTCCCAGTCGTGGAACCACACTCCCCATCTGTCAGTTGCCATGCTGTGGCAGTGGCTCACATAGAAGACCTAGAAAAACTTACAACTAGATACATACAATCATGCACTGGGGCTTTGGGGAGAAGAAAACAAAAAAAGAAGAGAATCGGTAACAGATGTTAGCTCAGGGTGAATCCTTCCTCACAAAAAAACAAAACAAAATGAAACAAAAAACCTCACACACGTCATAAGCAAATTATTGCAGAGCTAACTAAACACATACCACACAGTTGTGTTTGCCTGCTTGACCTTGACCATCCTGATGCCAGCTATAGCCCTATTTACTACTAAAGGGCATCTGGGTATGTAAAAGGACACATGCTATGTGGAAGTTCTTGTCTATTGTTATTTGAACACTTAGGGGAGTCAAGGAAAAAAAAGAAAAGGGTGATAAATGTGAGCTGTAGAGAGCAAGTGGGGAGAGCTGCAATATTCGAATTTTTTGTATATGGGTAATTTTTACTTAATAAGTGTTTGTTAGGCTGTGTTGAATTGGGTGGGCAAAAATGAAAGTGGTAAATACTGTGATTTCAACTACAGAGGGTGGTCCTATTCGTGCCTGGGACCTGTTGGTGGGGACAGATTCCTTGGAACTGGGTAGCTTTCAGAAGATCAAAACAGGGTGACTGGTTTCTCCCAAGCAAGCTTTTTCTGGAATATTTGAAGGAGATAAATTGAATTTTGCTGGATATTTAACGATCTTGGAGGGGTCTAGAAATAGAAAATAAAAAGCATTAATAATTTATAGATGTCTAAATATTGGGTCAGAACTAGACAGAAGTGAAAAAAGGTGTATCCTGATATATACCCTTTCCTTTTGTCTTGTACCAGGGAATAAACCATATGCGTGATGTGGATGCAGCTAGGACTCTGGGAGCATATACACAGTTTTGTGGCTTTTTAGCAGCTTAGGGGGGATTTCTTTGTTATATGTATGCATGCATGTATGTAGTATGTATGTATGTATGTATGTATCTATTCTCTTCCCGCAAATCTACCAGGTGTGGAGCCTGGAAGAAGGCATGGTTTTTCTTTGTAACTGTTTCCTGACAAGGAAACACTGATGCTAATGCTGCAAAGCATGTCCTTCCTAGCAGACTGTGACCTCATCTTGGCCTGGCACTGAATTTATTTGAAGTACCTTGATCATTACTTTTAAAGTCTTTTAGGGAAAGAAAAGTGAAAGTATAAAGCCGGCTCCACAGTAAGCAGTTTTTTTTTTTGGAAAGAGAATAACTTGCTTTTGCTAACCTGATGGAGAAACAAGCTTATTTGCCAAGCTTGATTCTCTTTCTGCAACAGAGCCTACCTGTGGTGTCCCTGTGGATGGAATTTTAAACCCGGTGGTGTGAGAATAGCAATTTCTGTCCTTGGCCTGGATGGGCCTTAGGAGAAGAGACATGCTGAGGGGATTCGAATAAATTTAAAGCTGGCTTTTAGTTTGTACGTTGAAAGAATTTTAAGCACAAGACGTTATGCCTTGAAAAGCGTTAGGAAATAACTCTTCAAAGCTTTTCTCCAGTATATTTTCCACAAAGACTTATTTGTAGTTGTGAAGGATGCCCAGAGTCGGGAAGCCATTTTGTAGATGGTAGACCATTAAAATGATCCAGTCCTCCTATTTTATAGATCACCAGGCTCGTTAGTATGTTAAGTAAGCTCAAAATTGTCCCATGGTAGAAAGTAATGAGGCGCTGAAATGATCTTTGTAGTGAAGCCCAAATTAAAATTTAGCTATGAAACCCATTGGCTGATCTAGTAATATCCATTTCATGGCATTGCTGAGGTCAATATGATATAAGAATGTGGCAATACCATATTGAGGATTAATTCTGATCCTATTGGTTTTTTTTTTTTTTTTGCTACCCAACAATTCTCTGAAAGAAGATATAGGTGAACCTCATTTTATGCAATTGGAAAAGTACTTGGTAATATACTTAAAAACATATTAAATACATTTAACTAATTAATTAAATTTATTTTTGAGAAAGATTAGCCCTGAGCTAACATCTGACGCCAATCCTCCTCTTTTTTGCTGAGGAAGACTGGCCCTGAGCTAACATCCATGCCCATCTTCCTCTACTTTATATGTGGGATGCCTGCCACAGCATGGCTTGCCAAGCGGTGCCATGTCCACACCCGGGATCTGAACCAGTGAACCCCGGGCTGCCGAAGCGGAACGTGCAAACTTAACTGCTGTGCCACTGGGCCAGCCCCTAAATACATTTTAAATGCACTTAGAAAAATATTTATTTACAAGACTATCTTAATCTTTTGTAAATTAAAGAAATATTTGAGAAATATCACTCATGATTGTTATATTTGTAAGTTGAAACTTTTTCTACTTCTTAACCTTTCTTAAATTTGGACATATCTGTCTAATGGTGTGAGTGTAAATGGGAAAGAAACGTTAGGCAAAGGAAAGATGAGAAGGTAGCTAATAGGGGAAGCAGGCAAGGTCATATCTGGAGGCAGAACTCTTCATTGCGGGCCTTTGGAAAACAGGAGGAACATAGCTTACCATACAGGCAACGAAGGTGAGTAATCTTTAAGGTATGGCATAGAAAGAGCAAGCAATGCTGTTAAGATAAAGCCTTTTCCTTGTGTACCAGTGCGAGTGAGATTATGCACTATGTCTCTCTGGTGAGTTACTATTCTTGTAGGTGTAAGCAAAACCAGCTTACTTACAATATACAATTAACGTCTCCCTTCTAGTATCACAAACAGTCATTGCTGATGGCATCTCAGAGCAGCAGTGTTTATCTTTAAAGAGCTCAAAGCACTTCATGGAAACTTCTCTGTTTCTTTAGATCCCTTATCCTCCCAGATAAGCCCACATAGCATCTGTACCTACTCAGCCCACCATGGGAGTTCAACTAGCGTTGTTGACTAAGACACTCAGTGTCTAAAGCTGCCCAGCCCCGCCTAATGATGGATTTGCAGCTAGCAAATCAACTAGCTTTTGGATGTTCTGCTGAGATCCTCCTAATCATTTCTCCATGGCCCTTCTGAATTTGCTCATACCATCTGCCAACATCTGTGCTAAACCACACACTTGGAAGGGCTGAAGTCAGCTCTACATCCTTTCAAGATCAGTTACCATGTGATCTGCCTCCCAACCCTCATCTGCTCCCTTCCCACTTCCACTACCTTCCCTGCAAGGCAGCGAGAATGACTGCTTCACAAGAGGAAATCTGAAAGCCCAGAGAGTATTTGCAGCATCTCTTGGTCTTTCCTCTGTCCTCCTCATGTGTCCTAACTATTGGATCACTCTGCTTCTGTACAGGTGACCAACTTTCAATAAATAGTAGAAAGTATTTTCTTTAAAGAGGTTGAGAAAGCATGAAATACTGAAATGAACAGGGAGTTTGAGTTCAGAAGTCTAATGGTTGAGTTATAACCCAGCGCTCACTCGTTGGCTGGCCTTGTGTTTTAATTCCCTAGCCTGTAAATTAGGAATGATAAAGCCTGGCTCATGGGAGAGGGGGAGCATTGCAAGAGTGATGAATAGTAGAAGTGTCCTGTAGAATTGATTCATAAAATCAATTATTATTTGGATGTTTAATTTTTTTATGCATGTTTTCATAAAACTCCAGAAAATTTAGGATTTTCTGGTAACATGGGATGGCTGAAAAATTGAGCACTTTTTAGCAGTTGACTTTGGAGCAGAGAAAAGTTGAAGGAAAATGAAAATTTTCTGCTTCATCCTACTATGTCTTCCAGGCAATTGCAATTGGCACTCTCAGAAGCTTAGCCTGTGGAAGAATACTGGTTTAACTGGCAGCTCCTGTTGCCCTTGCTGCGTTTTATTCTTGCGTAGATCTGAGGGAGTTAAAAGCAGTGATAACATTAAAGGTCAGGTAAATTATGGCTATAATGTTCAGGCCAAATTTCTGATAGAATTTTCCAAAAATGCATAAAGACTCATTCTTATAGGGCCTATCTCAATGAATTGTTCTTTATTTGCCATGCAGAACTTTGTAAATATTTAATTTTCTTCAGAGTTTGGAATGTACAAGTGTGATTTATTATTTCTAATGACTGGAAAGAGGCTTGGTATCTGCAAACAAAAGGTATGTATTGAAAGAGAATGTATAATACAATACGTTTCTTTGTAAGCAGTAGGCAGAGCGACATCTACAAAGAAAAAGAGTGATTCTCAAGATGACTTGTCCTTAGGCAATGCCCAAGAGGTGATGTTTAAAGTAATAATAGCTTTCATTGGTTGAGCACTAACTACATGCAAGGCTGTGTGTGGACTAAGTGCTTTACGTGTGAGTTCTGCTGTCTGCAATAGAACATTGACTAATAGAGGGTGCAAACTGGATCGTGTTGACAGTGTTATTTACCTATGTTGGTTTGCTAATACCACTTCTTTTCAATTCGTTTTAAAAATAATTCCAAAAATCCCTGAGAAAGAGAAGAAGAGATAGACAGATAGACACACAGACAGAAGAGAGAGAAAAAGAGAAGACAGAGAGATTGAGACAGATTAGTTGTGAGATGTGAGATTCATGCCTTTGTGGAAAAACATGACCCATGACATGTGATAAAAACACAACTGTACTATTTTCTCCCTCAGCTGTATTTGAGACATTCAGTAGAGTAATTATCTCCTGCTGCAGAAATCAGAATTTGGGTGCATTCCATAATTTTTCTGCTCACACTTAGGTATTAGCATCCTACCTTCTCTTTTAAGAAAGAAACCTAGTCTCAAGAATAAGTCAGAGTTGCCAAGTCTAAGATGTTAATACAAAATGAACT
The DNA here is from genome assembly GCF_037783145.1 of Equus przewalskii. Taxonomy (NCBI): domain Eukaryota; kingdom Metazoa; phylum Chordata; class Mammalia; order Perissodactyla; family Equidae; genus Equus; species Equus przewalskii. Next base: position 1,542,608 of record NC_091854.1, read on the forward strand.
TGACTGAATATCAGATGTTTTCCTTTTTTCCAGCTTAGGCCTTCTAGTTGGTAGATGTGATAGGAGTGACGTGGTTGGCTTCTGTGTTTCTATGCCTTGTACTGTCCTCCTCCTTAACAATCTTCTCAACCCAGTTTTTGAGCTTGTTCCTGACTCTATTGAGATTTGGAAGGGCAGCAGTAAGGGGATAGAAAAGGTCATAAATTGGCTTTCCTCGGCTGGGTACTTTTCTAAGGTGATTCTCTCTCTGGTGGGCATTTTTGTGGGTTCTTCTGGGATTCTCATCCCTGGAGACCTCTCCCTTTTAGGTTTGTTGACCCTGTCAGAACCATCTCTATATTGCATAGTCACTTTAGCTCTCTTCCACAGGCCCTTGTTCAATGTCTTCTAGCTTCTTGTCCCTGGGATTCCTTTGCTTCTCCAGGTGGCTCTCACAGGACATGCTTTGACGCCATGCCAGCCCTTTATACCAAGGGACTTGCATTTCCTCCATGAAAAACATTCGTAGAATGCTTGTCCCAACAAAAATTTAGGAGAGTGGCTCAATTCAATTCCAACAGGGTCACGCATCGAGGAGCCTGCTGTGGGTCACTCTGGTTACCTCTGGCCTGAGTCAGGCTTCAGTCTTCTGTGCCCATCAACTGCAAGGGAAAGTCTAGTTCTTCAAATGGTGCCATGAAAGTCCATTCACTGTGCTGGAGAGGAATGAAGTAATACCAGAACGCTCTTCTGTCCTGAGTAAGTGAGAGGAAACTCAATGCATAGCTCTCTCCAAAGAAATCTCTTCTCAAATCTTTTTCAGTTTTTATTCTCTCTCTTTCCCCCTTTTATATTTTCAAAGTGAGTGAGGTGGATCTGTGACTTAGGAAACCATTTCTTTAACTTTTTGGTGGGGACAAATTCTACATATGGCTGTCTGTCTCGCGTGAAATTTGGCATCTGATACGGATCATACTCAGTAGAAATCAAGGCAGGAGAAATCTCCCTCTGCTTTAGTAGCAACCTTCTTTGCAGTTCAGATAAGCATAAAAAGGAAATAAGCAAATTCAGCAATCTTAATGGTTTAATAACTATAATTGCAAAGCCTAGTCCAGTTTTGGATGCATAGAAAGTACCCAGCAAATGTTTGTTTACAAAAGGAAAGGCAGAAGAATGGCAGATAGGTCACCTTTTATAATGTAGTGCATGCACCCATATTCCAATGTCCTGCAGATTCTCTTTGTTTAGCTTCTGACAGCTTTGACCTTGAGTTTGCTGTTAGCCCCAGTGGTTGTATTTACTCTGTTTACATCTGCTATCCCTCTTTTGGGTAACTGAGTATCTGAAGCTTGATCATCTCTCTGACTTCTCTGACTTCACATTTGTTACAAAACCTGGTTTTGGGATAGGCTTACAGTCCTTTGACAATCAACCCCTGGCCTACCTCATTTTTCTTAATTTATCAGCCAATTATTGAGAATCTGCCATAAGTCAAGCATTAAGTAGGCACTGAGAATACAAAGCTTAAAAAAATACAGTCTTCATGCGTTAACACAAACAACTGGTATAAGTGACAGACACTAATTGCTTCATGGAGGTTATCTCACTTAATACTAATAATAACCCTGCAAATAGATATTGTTATTTTCATTTCCACTTTACAGATCAGAAAGCAAAGCACAAGAATGCAAAATAAATTGCCTGGGCTCCCATAACAGTAAGATGGAGCTGGCAGTCTTAATTCTTAACCAACATATCTACGTGGTTCTGCCTGACGTGTTTAATAACTTCTGTCTGTTTCTAGGGTAGAGCTAGTGGGTTAGCAACGGGGCTGGAACTGGGACTGGTGATGGTAATGAAGCTCCTAATTAAAATTATGGAGGTGCAGTATTGTGTAGTGATAAAGAGTGTTGATTAACATCAACACTTCAATATTTACCAGCAGTGTGTCCTCTTTGTGCCTTAATGTTCTAACCTGTAAAGTAAGGATAATGATAATATACAGTCATAGGGTTGTAGGGAGGATGAAACAGAATTTAACAAAGTATATGACACTCAGCAAGTATACAACAATTTATAGCTATTATATTTTGAAAAAGATATACTTTTTAAGGCACAATATATTGAAAATATTCAAGTAGTTTGATCTTCTTTCTGAAAAAGTCGAAGACTTTGCTTTTAGTTGGACATCTAGGAATGAGAAACTATCATTATTTTTGAGACAGGGAAAATGATGCACAAAACTGCCAAAGACTTGATTAAGTTGGCGTTAAGATTTTGCTCTCCAGAAACAAGATCTCTTGCCTCTCTGCTCTTTCTCTGTTTGCTGTGGTGCATAGCTCGATGGAAAGCAAGTTATTAGCATTTGTGTTTCTTCTCCCAGAAGAGTTTTGTCACCCTTAATCCCATAGCACCAGAAGGCCTGTGACTGCTATGTACTTTTTACCTAATTTGCGACTTTAAAATGACAAGCCTGCTCCATAGTGAGACCTCCCCCATGCGGGGGACATCAGGCATGTCAATGGAGGATAATGTGCTTCACAAAGCTGTGCAAGACACGCATCAGATGTGAGAGGGGAGCTCACATGGATGGACTTTAAGCTCTTAAAAGACAGTAAGTTAGTGAACGACGCAACTGCATTTTAGCTATGAATAAAAGCCCGTTTTAGAGACTGAGGGTCTATTTGAAATTGTGCTTGGCTGTCCACAATCCTCTCATAGTTCAGCATTTAATCTTTAGAAAAGAACTGGCCAAATAGAAGATGACATCATCAAATGAATAGAATGCTGCTTTGTGACATCGGAGGACACGTAAAATGTGCAAAACCATTCTCACAAAAGGAAATAAACACAATTATATTTGTTTGGGGTTACATTAACTCCCAAAAGAAAATCCACAGATTTGAATTTAAAACTATTTTCTCTAAATCCAAATCTTTTCTTGGGCGTAAGTATTAACTTTAGAAAGAGAAAAGTTATCCTCCAAAACATGGGACAAAAAGCTTAATTTTTTAGATTCTTACTATTCTACTCAGTCAGTTTATTTTGTAATGTCCATAGAGAGTAAATTTTCAGACATGAAACCTTCTTTGGCCTCCTGTCATGACTTCCTGCTATGAGTTTCCCAGAAAGCCCATTGATTCTCAGGATATTCTTGCTAAAGCACAATGGAGAGTTGTCTCTTCAAGCCTATCTTCTATAGTTGAATGAAAAAAAATTCAGTTGGGTGAGAACTTTCTTTCCATCCATCTATGCACAAGAAGAAGGTAGTAGGGGAAAGAGAGACAGAGAAACAGAGCGAGCTAGAGAGAGAGAGATAGGCAGCCTCAAAGATAAAAATAAAAGAGAAATATAACAAATAAGCCACTTAGCTTCTCTATGATCAAAACATGAAACCACATGGAAGTAGTATTCCATACGTGCTTACAGAAAACATCTGGACTCCTCCATCCTACTAGTTGCAGGTTCTAAGAAAGTAGAAACTGTCCATTTTGGCTATTGTATTAATAATACCTAGCTTGGAGCCTGGCTTAAAATAGGTGAACAATAATATTTGTTAAATGCGTGAATATGAGTGATCAAATTTGTCCCTCTTTAGTCTTACTTTTGGTATAAGAAGCTAAGGTATTTTGAATTTAGATTCAACCATTCCTGTCTTAGCCTTAGGGAAGGCCCTGCGATCTATACATTTTACAGTTGTTGAGGCTTATAGACCATTTTAGCAAGAACATTCCTTGGAAAAGGTATCCAAACAATAACAATCCTCATTGTAACCAATAGTTTTGAAAAGCATTTTAACTAATTTAAGTAGAGATAATTTCATCCTAGCATGAGTGTGAAATGATATAGGCCTAAATAGATTTGAATATTGCTTATGGGGAGCCTCGGCTGCTGGGGTTGATTGGGTAAAGCCATTTGAAGCAGAATCCTGAAGGTCATTATGTTAGTCTGTCCAGGCTACCATAACAGTCACTGGGTGACTTAAACAAGGCCGGAAGTCCAAGATCAGGGTGCCAGCTTCTTTGTATTCTGATGAGTGCTCTCTTTTTGGCAGGCAGACGGTGCCTTCTTGCTCTGTCCTCACATGGCAGAGAAAGAGAGAGAGCAAACTGTCTGGTGTCTCTTTTTATAAGGGCACTAATCCCATCATGAGGACCCCATCCTTATGACCTCATATAAAACTAATTACTTCCCAAAGGCCCCATCTCCAAATACCATCACCTTGGGAGTTAGGGCTTCAACATACGTATTTTGGGGGTGGGGGGAGGAATTCAGTCCAAACCAGTCATGTTGAGTTGGTTGAATTTATTCCAAAGTGTATGCAGGTTCTTAAGCAGCTGGGCAGCAGAATAAGATCACAGTCTATACTTCAGGAAGATAACCCTGAGGAAGAATTATTGAAGAATTATGACGACTAGTGATGTGGAAAGAAGCGAAGTATGGGTGGAGCTGCTGACTGTAGATAAGATGTTACAGATTTAGAGTAAGGTCCTGGCAGTGAGATCACGGAGAAAAGCAAAAATCAAAGATTCATGAACAATGAGCAAGTTTGGGCACCTACTTAGATATGGAGAATAAAGGAGAAGAAGGCATTGAAGTGCCTCTGAAAATTTGAGCCAGTGAAATATGAAAAATAGTGGTGCTATTGATAGATCAGGGAACAGGGAACTTTCCAAAGAGGAACCGCACGTTTGATGTGCAGAGCATGAAGGGTTGAAGGAATAACCCATTTTCCCACCCAAGCTATGTGGAAAATGTGTATGTGCGCATCTATGTCTATGTATTCATCTAAATGACAACATGAGCTCTTTGGCAGCTGAAGTCTATATTTAGCATGAAGTGCTAGCAGGAATAAATTGAACCATAAATTAATAAACTCAATACAGCAAATATTTATTGAGCACTCTCTCTGAACAAAGTGTTATGCTAAGAACAGTGGGAAATCCAAAGATTGGTAGTCCTTGAACTTACAGTCTAGAGAGGGGGTCATGTACTTAAATAAAGTAGACTGAGGTGTTTTATCATAGCAAAGAAAATGGCTTCTATGAAAGGTCAGTGTTGTAGATGGATGGAGGTTGATTTAGTATTGGGGAAAAATTCTACTTGGAGGAAGTAGAGCTTGATCTGGTCCTGGAAAAATAGTTGGGCTCAACAGAAATGAGGAGGTTATTCCAGAAAGAAGGCATAGCATCAACAAAGACCCAGAGGTGAGAATATGCAAAGAGGCATGGCTGAGGAAGAAGAGCAGAAAATTATGGTGGAAGTGTAAGTTAGGTAGAAGTGCATGGGAGAGGAGAGGCATCTGTCCTAAAGAACATGTGTTCTCAATGGGGTAAAAAATAGTTCTCACATTTTAATGTGTAAAGTACAGATATACATATAATAATCAGATATACAGTATATCTGTGGTATTAAAATTGTGTGTGGGTGATTAGAAAAAAAACTAAAACGTCTTCTTAAGGGGATGACAATGAAAACAAGGTTGAGAAACACTGCTATAGATGGATTTTGGCAAAATGATGAAATTTATGGAGCCCCTTGAAGAAAGTAACTTGTCTCACCTAAGTTCTGGTTCTGGTCCATTTTATGGAGATAGGGTACTGAGTTGAGATGAGATGAGTCTCGGTAATTTGGGTAAAAATACTCTACAAACTCAAACTGGTTAATGTAATTTTGGAAACGGTATGTGAGGTATATTATGCAAAAGTTGGTTTTTCCCTGACTCATGAAGAGAGACTCATGAAGAAGAGAATGACTTCTAAACTAATTCTTTCTTTCTCCTTGATTTTGGTGACTTGGCATTATAAGGCACATGGATTGCAGGATGCTTTCAGAGCCCACTATAGTCATTAAATAATGAACACTCTCCAATCTCACCAATTCCATTAAGAGTGACATCATCACTTTCTAAGCCCAAAGACACAGATCTGCCCTTTTAAATATTGCAGAACAGTTTGGTGGAAGAGTTGGATTGAAGCCTAGTATTGTTATTTTAGGGGATGCTCTTAGTTTATTTTAATCATTTTATCAGCAAGTATTTTTGACAATTACACAAAAGGTGCAATTATTATAATTGCCAGGCCCCATGGGGCAAAAGATTTAGAAGATTAAAAGACATATTTATTGATCTAATAGCTGGAGAACAAATATAGAAACTCATGAAAAATCATGTTAGAATGAATTCACATAGTGATCTGATAACCTAACTTTGGCGAAAACACACACAAAAACCCCCCAAAACATTTAGCCTTTTTATTATGTGCATCCTCTTTGGGATAGTAATACTGTGTTTAGTACCAGACATCACCAAACTAATCAGGAGTCACACAAAAATAAGCAAAAAGCATGATAAAGATGATTTACATTAACTTGGAAAAATAGAATCTACTGAAACTCAGTGGGGAAAAAAAGGAATCGATAATTGTTGCAGCAGGAATGTGTGATAGGTTATACTACTGTTGATCAATATCCACTTCCACGACTGGGTTGGCCATGTTACTTGCTTTGGCCAATGAAGGTGAGTGGAGGTGATGTGTGTTACACCCAGGTGGAAGCTTTGAGAGTGGGTTTAAACTTTGCCACATGTTTCTCTACTGTGATGCCAATGTTCCAGACAGAGGCTACTCCTTCAGACTAGTCCCACAATGAGAAGAGGTGCGGAGCTGTGGTTAATCCACCATGACATGAGCCACGAGGGAGAAATGGACCTCTGCTCTTGTAAGCTAAGGTAATTTTCTCTGTTACTTCAGCATAGCCCTGCCTAATCTGACTGCTACTGAAAGCTAGGATGGTTACACATCAATGAGTAAATGCAATTCTGATGGGGCTGATTAACAAGAAATGTGGAGAATCCTTCCCTCAAGAGAAAACCAGCAGCTGGAACTCAATAGGACAGGCAATGATTGTAATCCAACGGTTCTGCACCAGATAAGTACTCACTGCTTGTTATATTTTATGTATATATTTGTGCACTTATCTATTTCAATTAGCAAAGAGAAGAATAAAAGTAATTATTTGAATGGAGAAATAAATAATGAAAAATCGTTGTCTATTACTTTATTATTTTCCATCCATGCAATACGATTCATGTAAATTTACCTCCTCTCAGAAAGCGGGCAGTTTCAGGGAAGGAAAAGCCCAACACAATGTGTCAGCCTGTGACCTCAAGGTAGGGTTTTTCTGTCATTCATTCATAATATTTTCCAGTCCTGTCACTTACTATTTCCATTCCTGAAGATGCATTGTATTGCTTTTGCCTTTTGTCTTTATTCACTTGTGTGACTGCTCTCACTACACTAGCACTTCTTTACTGTTACTCTTTTGTGAAGGAGGCAGAAGCTGCCCAAGGGAAGTGATGATGGGTGATAGCTAATACTTTAAAGTATTGGTTTAATGGTTCTCAGACACTGGTATGAGTTTCCCAAGGATGATCTCATTTAAATCCTTGCAACAACCCTGTGAGGTAGGTACATTATTATCCCAATTTATCAGTATAGGAAACTGAGGCACAGAGTTAAAGTCATACAGTCATATAGTGAGTGGCAGAGCCTGGACTTAAGAACCTAGAAAGTTGGAATTAGGAGCCATGGAGGCATTTTCTAGCCCTGGGCCTGTCGATAATGAGTGGTACAAATTTGAGCAATTTCTTATCTCTGGGCCTCACTTTTTCATGTTTCCAATAAGAAGGGTTGACTAGGGGAATCTCCCAGCTGTAAAACTCTATAAATCTGTGGACTATTAAATGACTATGTTTAAATCATCTAACATATTGTGCAAAAGAGCTGTGACATATTAGAAAGGCTACAAGTTTTGTTGTGACCAAAGCTGCGATGTCTGGCAAGTCTCTTAACCTTACTCAACCTGCTTTCTTATGTGTAAATTGTCCATAATGTCTATCTCAGAAATTTGGTGTCATGTCTAAATGAGATAATATTCATTGGAGTTCTTTGATAATTTTAAGGAACAATATAACAAAAGAAATTATCATTGTGTAAAGGACAATATTCTTCATTCTTTCGTTGAGCCATCCGTTCCTCCACCCATCCATGCATCCATTAAATATTTATTAAATGCCATTTGCAAAGGTGAAGAGTAGAGTTTCCTTCCTACACGGAGCTCATAGTCTAAGTGGGAGACAATTATACAAGCGAACAATTACCTCACAAAGTGATAAATGCACATGGGAGCCAGGTTGAAACACAATTAGTTCCTATATGAAACGCTTAAGGTGGCCTGAAGCAGTCAGGGAAGTTTCACATAGGAGGCAACATTTCAAATGAGACCCAAAGCTGTTAATCATGTAAGTATGTGTGGATGTGGGGGGGCCACATGGGGGTTGTGCTAAGAGAGGAAGTAGAATATGCAACGATCTGGACCTGGAAGACAGCAAAGCATAACCAAGCACTTACAAGTAGGTTAGGAAGCCTGGTATGCAAACTCGAAAGTGGTGAGAGCAGGAGGGCAAAGAGGTAGGTGGAGCTATGTCGTCAGGGGTCTTATATACCATGTTGGGGAGGTTAAATTTTAGCTCCTAGGAGGTCAGCATCTATGGAAGGATTTTAAGGAGAGGAATGTCACTAAATTCACACACTAAAAATATCAGTCCAGCAGTGCTGTGGAGGAGGGAGTGGAGGGAATGAGACGAGAGCCAAAATTGATGACAGTGGTTTGGTCATAAGAAGTCCTGAAACTGCAGCCATGAGAGACCCTGAGCCTGCGTGGGTACCAATGTGGGAAGAGAAAGGGACAAGAGTCCACCAATTAGGCTGGTAAGGCTCACTCAGAGACGGCTAAAATTGGGTCATTATTGGGAATTCACCATACATGCTCTACACCATCCTCCGTCCTGCTCTGAGCTGGTACCCAGGGAAGCACCAGTGATAAGAGGAATTTGATAGGGGGGTATATAAATTCGATCTTGCTTTGGTCATTACTTTCAGCCTGGTTTCCCTTTTAAACCAATCCTCAGCAGAACTAACATCAAACTAAAAAAAATTGTCTTGCTCATATTTTTCCTTTCTTCTATTTTTCGTTTTCCGGTAGAAGCATTGGAAGGTGGGAAAGCCAAAGGCCTGGATAATCCAAGAATCCTTTAATTAATTCCTAACCTCCCCTTCCATTAACCATGCATAAACAAAAATAGATATGCAAGGAAATAATTTTTATACATCCTTACATATGTGTAAACATATATGCATACATCTTTCCACACGTATAAATTAAAATTAATACTTGTTCTCAAAATTTATATTAATAAATCATAATATGTCATAATGTACACAATCATAGTATACATAATATACATGTATACATAATACACAAAATCATAAATAATAAATCGGAATATCATAAGGGTGCCAACTTTGGAACCAGACTATCTGGTTTCAAATTCTGGCTCATCTTCTTGCTGGCTGTGTGACCTTGGGTAAGTAACTTGACTTCTCTACGCCTCAGTTTCTTTAACGATAAGATGGAGAAAATTATAGTTCCTACCAGTTCAAAGTGTTTTGAAGGGTTCCATGAATATAAAGGTCTTAGACCAGGGTATGGACCATGGTAAGAGCCTTATCAGTGTTGATTATTATGAATTTATTAGCCACGATTAACATTCATACTACTGAGAAGGCAAGTTTGCCTACTCAGGGATCTTTCTAAAGACAGAAGTGTAGAATTTAAATGTAAGGCAAGCAAGAGGCTTGCCCTTGCTCAGAACAGAGTCAAACACAGTCAGAGAATAGTGAAACAGAGAATCTTAGAACTAGGAGGTAAATCGAACTCCTTTTAGAATCACCTGTTTAATTACAGCTTCTGCATCTCAGACATTTGCAAACCACTATTCTCCAGCAGAACTGATTTTGGTGTTGTCCTATTCCCTGTTCCCATGCCCTCCCTGGTGTCAATAGCCCTGAGTCCCACTCATAGACGTCCAGTACAGATCTTCAACTTTCCAAGTGTCAGAATTTCTGGGTCCTGACCATTGGCTAAACGCCACAGCACAGGAGGCATCTCAGTGGCCTATAAATAGAGCTGTGTCTGGGTTGGCGCCAATTCCTCTTGCACCAGAAATACTTAATAATCTCTCTACTGATGATTTCAACCTGGCTTCCTAGCAGAACAGCAATAATCAGCATTATCACACCCTAACTTTACTCTAGATTGCTGTCTTTGAACATAGGGGCTGGTTTTTATTAAAAGAATGAATTGACATATGGATGCAGTAGGGAATACCCTGACTTAGTTCACAAAGTATTAAAAAGGAAAGCAATGAAAGAAACTTGCTGGTAAATTTGATTTTAAAAAACTAAAAAATTTCTCATAACAAAAACAAAATGGTAATTATGTGATAGGATGGAGGTGTTACAACGGTAATCATTTGCAATATATAAATGTATGAAATCACTGTGTTGTACACCTTAAACTTGCAGAATGTTATATGTCAATTACCTCTCAATAAAGCTGGGAGAGAGAAAAGCTTTAAAAAAGTCATACTGTCAAAAATCATAGGCAATATCAAAATGTAGATGACAAATTTGGAAAATTTTATGAAGGACAACTGAGAAATTAATTTCCTTAAAGTGTGAATAATGCTTACAAATCAGTAAGGAAAATAGTGAAAACAGAGCAAGGATGAGAAGAGGTAGTTCATGGCAGAAATAAGTAAAATTAATAAACACAACAAATTTTCAACTTCAATAAGTAATCATATAAACATAAATAATAAAGAGACACTTTTTTTGCCTATGAAATTAGCAATAATTAAAATAGGTAATCATCACAAGGCTACCATAAAAATTGATTTTCTCTTATGTTGTCTAAACAGTACAATACTTCAGGAACAGAATCCGACAATATGTTAGCAAGAGCTTTAGAAAAATCCATACCTTTGATCCAGTGATTTCAGTTCTAGAAATCTCCTCTATGAAATTAGAGATTCATAAAAAAATTTTTGCACAGAGGTTTTTACTACAGTCTTGTTTATGATAGCAAATAAACCCAGTAAGGTCAACAATAACAAAAATTAACACCACACAAACAAAAGAAAACTGGGAACAAGTATTTTTAATGAGTTAAAAATAGGGAATGATCCATAAATTATGGTTCATTCATATAGTAGAATTATTTACCACCATATTTTTTAATGGAGCCACTGTTAACTATGTTTGGAAATAGTTTTTAAGAATGAGAAAATCCATACATGTATACGTCATCCTTCATTATATATATTATATATGATAGTCTTATTACATTAAGCTGTTTAACCATGCTTTGCAAGAACTTTTATTAACCTGGGGATACATACATACATACCATAATATATGCATGTATCATAATACATAATTGTATCATAATAAAATACTACATTTTAAGAAGTATTTCTAAACATATACACAAACACATATACATACACTCTAGAAAAAAACTGGAAGAAAAGAGATGAAAATCTTAACAGTAGTTACTGCTGCCTGATAGGGAGGAAACTGATAGAAGAAACTTAAAATAGCGCAAACAATTCTGCTACAGAGATATGATTTATATGGCATTTTCGCATACCTTTCAACTTGAGCCACACAAAACTGTGGGTAAGTGCAAGCAGGTATTATTTCACTTTTTTATAAATAAAGGTGCTGAAGCTCAGAGAGCTGCTTCATTTAATCAAGGTCACAGGCTAAGGAAGGCAGAGCTGAAGTTTGAACACGTCATTTTATTTATTTATTTATTTTTGAGGAGATTAGCCCTGAGCTAACATCTGCTGCCAATCCTCCTCTTTTTGCTGAGGAAGACTGGCCCTGAGCTAACATCCGTGCCCATTTTCCTCTACTTTATATGTGGGACGCCTACCACAGCATGGCATCCCAAGCAGTTCCGTGTCCCCACCTGGGATCCTAACTGGTGACCCCTGGGACTGCAGAGTGGAGCGTGCACACTTAACCGCTGCGCCACCCTGCTGGGCCCTGAACATAAGTCATTTGACACCATATTTGGAGCTACTTTCGCTAAACTAAGTTGTCTGTAAGGTCATTTGGGTAGAAAATCTGTAGCTATAGGGAGGCGAGGAAATGATGGGAGCCCACAGTTATAATCCCCGAAAGTTTCACAGGCATTAATAAGAAATAGGAAAAGTCAGTTGAGACCCTAGGTAGTAGTTAGATGCAGATGGAAGTTTTTGCAGGCTTAAAGAAAATTATTTATTGTTTAAAATATCTTAGCTCACTGGCTAAATTGAAGAGGCTTTTTCATGAATTATTCCTGAGACTTTTGAAGGAAAGTAAGTGGATATTATGTCAATCTATGCAAAGGGAAACAAACTCATAACTAAAGGAAGAATACCCTTTATGCACACACACACTGAAACAGTGGACAAGAGTGAGGCAAATTTCACATTCTTGACTTCGACGTCATGGAGCGGTTTCATATTCCTAGCACCCCTAACCGAGATGACTGTTACACTCCTGTAACCGGGGAGACAGGTTATTGAGGAGGTACTCAAGCTTGTTTGCAGATGAGTAAGCAAATGCGTTGCTCACCGAGAGGCCTGCTTCTCTACTTTAACTTATTTTTCTTCATATTCCGTTTCGTGTTCCCAAATAAGAGCGTGTGTGTTCTTAGCCAAGAGTTTTGGAATTAGAAAAATGAGCATTGGAGTAATTTCCAATTACTCAGGAAGCCGCAGAATGCAACCTTTACTCCTCTTGCACATAGTTATTTGAAGAAACCATCCTGTGCTTGGTACAGGAAGTCGCTGTGGGGTCAGTATCGCCTGGGTGCTAATTATTTTTATCTCTCAGCATCAGATTTCATCTCATTTGATCAATAAGTACTTATTTATATAATTTTCTCTTTCCTCTTAAGAAATTGTCTACTTAATTCAAGCTCTAAAAGTTTCCCCTCCATTTTCTGTTTGTCTTGCTGGAGGGCTTTACCTTCTGTATTTTCTAAATATTTTTCTTAATTCACCAAACCACTTTGCGTAAATAGATCTAGTGTTCATTATTCTTGAAATGTAAAATATTATGTTCATTTACCTTATAATTGATTCTACCTTTGTGCCATGGCATATTGAAAAACATTCTGTGCAAAGAAGACACTGGTAACTATTCATAGGTGATTGGAAAATATTATCACTCCTGCATATATAGAATACTGTCTAATATCAATATTTTTTGGCAAACATTTTATACATTACAAAAAGGGAATGCTTTGTTAAGTTCTGATAGCTCTTATCAGCTTTACAATCACAAGCTAATGCCCCAGAAGTAGGTATGTTTATCTCTGATGACACCTCCACTGGCCCTCTCAATCTCATGCCTTGTCATTCAACCCCCAGCATTTGGATTCATGACAAGTGGGCACAATTTATTGGCTGGGTTAGACTACTGTACATAAACACATGCTAGCTGCTAAGAGGATAACAAAGACAAATACTCGTGTCTATAAAGTAGGAACAGTTTTTGCCTGTGCCTACAGAATGTAGGTGCATTAGTTTAGGCATTTTGAACAGTTCTTGGGGTTTATTAGGCATGTCACATACTTAGGGGAGGAAATAAAATATACTCATCTAAAATGAAACAGTAACATAAAACAAACAGTAGTCAAGACAATATAAAGCATGTCAAATTATGTTCTGGGGGGAGCTTGGTTTAGTGGGAGAAATCGCTATATTGTGAGGTTATCAGGAAAGATTTCATGGAGAGTTGGTAAGAGTGACAGTGCAATATAGTGAGTAATAATGTCAACTTTAGATCAAGACAGGCCTATGTTTGAATTCTGGCTTTGTGATCTTGACAAATTATTTTACATCTCTGAGCTTTGGTTGTCTTCTATTAAACTGGCTTAATAAAACTTACTTTGTAGATGTGTTGAGAGAATTAGGTAAAAAGAAAGTATGGAAAGCATTCAGTTTGGTTCTTGGTACATAGTAAATACTGAACAATGGTAGCTGCTTTGATTGAATTGGAGCTTGAATGGTAGGTTGTATTTCCATGGTGGGAGCTGGGATTGAGGGAGCAGGAGAGACAGGGCAGGAGAATAAAGGCAGAAGATCTTGCTAGTGAAGCAAAGGCATGAACAAGGATGAGAAGGCCTAAATGTGCAGGTGTGTGTAAAGAGAATGTGAGGGGCCACACAAGATTTTCTGGGGCCTGAGGATGTTACACCATTTATCTTGAACAGAGGATTTACTTCAGATCACGAACCACCTGACCTTAGCAGGTGGCTTGGCATCTTCCTTTTGGATGCTGAGATGCCACCTTTCGGCAGGGTAAACATCCTATATTTATTTAGTTTCTTGCTTCACAGCACCTTGGAGTGTCTTACACATTATGTAGTTCTTTTATAAAACACCTGTGAAGTCGGAAGAGCTGTGGATGAAAACGCCTGACATGGACTGAATGGCTCACAGCAGGCAAGTGTGCCCTGGAGATGGGCCTGGCTCCAGGATTTCTTCTTCCCAGAGCATCCCTTGTGAAAGCCCCTGTGGCCGATCATGGCGTTTCTCATTACACATCTGCTCTGGGGGAGAGAGAAAGGAAGAGAACTGAGCACTGTCGGGACTTAAGTCAGCGACTTCAAAGTCTTCTGCAAAAGAGTCATGCAAACAGTTTTGCTTTACATGTACGGAACATGGATCTGTAATTATGAAAACATTTATATGTAATTTCCGCAATAGCAAGGTGTCAATAAGCACGTTTCCTTGTATTTAGAAGAAGGGCTCATCTCACTTCTAAAATGTTTATTTTTATATCTTTCATGTTAGATTTGTGCTTTCCTTTGGACAGCTAATAGCTTTGCCTCCAGACTTCTTTCTGCATATTCCTTTATTCTTCTTCCTATTTACTTTCCTTTCACAGTCCATGGCACTTGGTCCACTGTCTCTAAACTAGCAAAACAGGTTATCAGAAAAGGAGTCAATAAAGGCGTCATTCTGAAGTGTTGCTGACTAATCTGTAATATGTTTCTTAGACGTATTTGTATTTTAACCAGAAACAAATGCCCTGCTAGAAAAAGCCTTCGTGATCACCTTGAAATAATAACTATAGACAGTTACTTACTGTCTGTGCAGAGACAATCAAGTTTTCTCTATCAGATTTACGAGCTGGATCATCCAAGAAAGCTTCAAAGTCTCAGGTTGTAAACATGTGAACATGCAAGCTTATTGGGCAATTGGCATCTGAGAACAAAATCGCTGTCACTTCAATTGCAAGTACTAGGATTCTTTCTACTCAGTTTGGATGCTTCCTCCCTACTCCTAACCCTTCCGTAGATATGAGAGAACCTGAACTCAGAGTCTTTTTGTGGAACAAAACTGAAAGATGTCTGGCTGTGCCTGGCCAAAGTGTGCCTCTTCCTGGGATGTGAAAATCTGGGAAACTACATGAATTCTGCTAGCCCCATACCTGTAACTCAACCTAAGAAATCTTCTTTGTGCCTCCACTCTATGTTGTTTCTGGTATTGGTCTTTACCCCTCACCTGGTCTGTCTTTTCATGAGGTTGCATTTAAGTAATTAGGCAGATACACAAGCTGTTTAGAATACGTATTTCTTCCATACAGCCTCACAGTACGTAAGAAGTCTAGATATCAATTCGTTCATTGATTGGAATTCCTACTGTCACTATATTATAGATTTTCTTCTCTAGGATGATAGCATTTAATTCTTCCTATGGTGGATTTATAGTTATTTGTCGTATGCTTTTATTATGTTATTTATTATGTTATAGTTAGTAAGGCATGGAAAGAGAGGAGAGAAGGGGGTATGGAAGAGCAAAGAAATGAATCATGAGGACTTAATTCTGTATTTAAAAACTTTATGACTGACTTTAAATTTTGGCCACGATTAACTAGCTTGTATCAGACTTCTCCTCTCACCAAAATGTATATAAGTATGGAAAAATATATAAAATAGTTATTTTTAGGGAAAGAGCAGCAGCCAAAGCAAGGCTGAGATCTCTGAGCTAAGGAAAGCTCATGAGCTACATCCTACATTTACTCTGATTTCTCCCTAAGTGCAATTTTCAAACCATTGTATAGGGGAATAGAGCCCGAGCAGAAAACAGCAGTTTTGCTGTTAGAGGAAACAGAGACTGGTGTTTGGAGGTCCCATGGTGACTGAGATTTGAGGGGTAGAGTATTAGACAGGAGACTGCTACAGAGAATGATACTCAAAATCTACGTAAAAATTCACACTGGGTCTTTGGCTGATCCATAAGTCTGCATTCACAGAATGAGATTTCAAGAGATGGAGCAGAGAAACAATGCTGGGAGGCTGCAGGATAATCAGGAATTTCAGAGGTTTCATAGTTCTGGGGGGACATTAAAGTTTGGGTCCAGCTAGCGAATACCTTGGGTTTGTTGTTTTCATTGAAATACCACATCCTAGAAGTTAGGAGAATGCTAGGAGTATGCTAGCAGTAAGAGCTAGACTCTAGGAGAAAGGGCAAAAATGAAATCGACCCATTCTAATAAAGACAATAATCAAGCTGTAGAAGGATCAGGGTGATCCTTTAGTAATTTAATTGCTTGCCAGGTAAAAACATAACACTCTTTAGAAGAAGATAACATACTCCAGAGCATCTTTGATGTATCACTTATAATGTCTAGCATATAATAAAAGAGTGTTAGACATGCAAATAAACAGGAAAAGTGACTAACAATCAAGAGATAAAATAGGAAATAAAGAAAGACCCAGAGATGACATAAATATGGAATACAGTAAGTAAGGTGTACAAAATAACCATGATTCACATGTTAAAAAAGTAATGGAAAAGGGAGTCAAAATAAATAAAAAGGTGGAGTACTTGAAGAGAAAATTGGAATCTATTAAAAGAATCTAATAGAGATCTGGGTTTGCAAAGCACAATATTTGAAATTAAGGTCTTTATGCCTGACATAAGACTAAGTAATCTAGATTCTTATGGTAGTTGTATTTATCTGCCACATGAAATAAAATCTGTGATGTGAACAGAGAAACCAATATGTGTAGCCTGATGAAAGACAATGAAATAGAAGCAACTTGATTTGCAGATGCAAAAGAGGAAACTTCTTTTGTGAACTGTACTAGATTTTCACCAATTAGATGAGACAACTGTAAAACATGACATTCAAATGACCAGAAATACATATTTTGTCTGTATATTAGCTTGCTCGGGCTGCTGTAACAAAATAACATGACCTGGGAGGCTTACCCAGCGGAAATCACATGGCGTTCTGAGTGTGTGTGTTTTCAAAAGTTTTGCCTAAATTAACTGAAATTAAGTTACCATGCTTTCAACCCAAAGACCTCGTAACTGAAATAATTGAAATAAGATGTAAGCCTTTCAGACTTCAGCATATTTGAAAATAATCAGAATGGAGTGAAACTTGGAGTTCCAGATGGACAAACCACCTGTTTCCTTGATAGTCAAAATAACAAAGAGCAAAAAGTGTGGGATGGGCTGGAGGAAAAGATGATACAATTAAGAGGAAGACTGATTTTTGGGACAGCCATGTAGGAGACGCCTGACTTCAGATTCTAGTTATTGGACTGCAGACCGAACTAAGGACACTCTAAAATTGATCTCCTTATCTAAATTCTCTAATTTGGTCACATGAAATAGCATGTTGGTCTCTACTGCAGTTTGATGCTCATCTATGCTTATACTTATACTTGGCTGCCTTCTAAATCAGCTCTATTTCCCTTTTAAATCATATTATCTGAAGTAACAGCATGCCTGGAAGATGGTGTTCATAAATGTATGAGAAAATGGTGTCCAGAAAACGTATCAGAATGCAAGCGAAGAATTGAATCTTGCCCAAGAGAGGTCTGCCCTCTGCCCTCGGCTTCTGAGAGGAATCTCTAAGCTCTTGCAATGCCATGCCTGAGAGGAGTGTCTTTGTGTGACAGGGGACTGTGGGTGATGCCAGATAGTTTAATAATGTCGTTTATGGTAGAAGCTTTGAGTTACATGGTATCAACTTGACCTCCGGAGTGTCAGGCGAGTGAGATCAGCCATGTGGACAATCAACCATGGAGCCTGGATAAAGACTCTGGACACCAAGGCTTGGGTGAGATTTCCTGTTGGTGGTACTTCATCGTGTATATCATCAGATTGTTGTTGGGAAAGTAATGCTGTCCGTGACTCCGTGGGGAGAGGGCAACTTAAGGTTTGGTGTTTGGAACTTTCCTAGACTCTGCCCTATATACCTCTTCTCTTGGCTGATTTTAATATGTATCTTTTAATGTAACCTAATTTGCATCTTAAATCATAATTGTGAGTATAAGAGCGTCCAGTGAGTTCTGTGAGTCTTTCTAGTGAATTATTGAAACTAAGTGTGCTCTTGGGGACCCTAGACTTGCAATCAGTGTCAGAGAGTGTTCTGGTAGATTGCCCTCTAACTTCACACTTTTTTTTAAAGATTGACACCTGAGCTAACATTTGTTGCCAATCTTTTTTCTTTTCCTCTTCTTTTTCTCCCTAAAGCCCCCCAGTACATAGTTGTATATTCTAGTTGTGGGCCTTTCTGGTTGTACTATGTGGGACGCTGCCTCAGCATGGCTTGATGAGCAGTGCCATGGCTGCGCTCATGATCTGAACCGGCGACACCCTGGGCCACTGAAGCAGAGGGTGTGAACTTAACCACTCGGCCATGGGGCCGGCCCCTTCACACTTTTTCAAAAAAGTAAATAATTCATAAACTATGTTTCTGTAATTACTGATAGTGACAAGTTACCTGGGAAGAACTGCTAATTTGAACAGCTGGCATGAGAATAATGCTGACGGTTGTTCATTATAAGGAAGGGAATTTGGGGTTTAAAGTACCTGGCAAATCCTCTAAGCACTGAGGTATTCGTTCATTTAACAAATATTTGCTGAGCACCTTACTACATGCATTAAAGACACAGTCCCTTAAGTTGGGATAATTTCTAGATTTTAAAGAAAGATGAAAATAATAACTAAGAGAAAAATGTGATTCAATCTGAGCAAGAATTAGTTTGCTACCAGAGATAGATACACCAACCCATCAGGTCTATCTTGTTGTAGTGGTTAAAACTGTGATATTTGGAGCCAAGTAAACTTGGGCTGACTACCTAACATGATTTTTTGTACTACACATACTGTGATATTTATTGCAATCTTTAACTCTTTCTCACTTTCTTCACGTATAAAATGGGCATAGTAATAGACTGCTTAATGTTGGGGATTAATATTGGGGGTTACAGATAAATATTAGATACTAGATAATAATGGGGATAATAATCTACTTTATAGACATGAGGATTTAATGGGATGATGTATTAAAGGTCGGTTACATATCATACATGTTTTCTATTATTATTAATATGCTCGGTTGTATCTTTTTTGAGGTAACATTGATTTGTAGCATTGTATAAGTTTCATGTATACATCATTGCATTTTGCCTTCTGTATAGATGACATCGTGTTCCCCACCAAAAGTCTAGTTTCTATCCATCACCATACAAATTGCCCCTTTACCCCTTTTGCCACTTCCCCCATAGGCACAGATCTGTTCTCTGTTTCTATGTTTGTTTATCTTTCACATATGAGTGCAATCATATGGTATTTGTCTTTCTCCATCTGACTCATTTCGATTAGCATAATACCCTCAAAGTCCATTCATGTTGTCACAAACAGCACGATTTCATCTTTTTTATGGCTGAGTGGTATTCCATTTTGTGTGTGTGTGTGTGTGTGTGCGCGCGCGTGTGTACACATCACATCTTCTTATCCATTGATCTGTTGATGGGCACTTAGGCTGTTTCCAAGTCCTGTCTATTGTGACTAATACTGTAATGAACATAGGGGTACACATATCTTTTCAAATTAGCATTTTTGTGTTCTTTGGATAAAATACCCAGAAGTGGAATAGCTGGATCATATGGTAGTTCTGTTTTTAATTTTTTGAGGAATCTCCATACTGTTTTCCATAGTGGCTGTACCAATTTACATTCCCATCAGCAGTCTCTGAGGGTTCCCTTTTCTCCACATCCTCTCTGACACTTATTTCTTGTCTTTTTAATAATAACTATTCTGACAGATGTGAGGTGATATCTCATTGTGGTTTTTATTTGCATTTCCCTAATAATTTGTGATGTTGAGCATCTTTTCGTGTGCCTGTTGGCCATCTGCATATCTTCTTTGGAAAAATGTCTGTTTAGATCCTCTGCCCATGTTTTAATCAGGGTGTTTGTTTTTTTGTTGTTGAGTTGTGTGTGTTCTTTATATGTTTTGGATATTAATCCCTTATCAGATATATGGATTTCCAATATCTTTTCAAAATAGATAGGTTGTCTTTTCCTTTTCTTGATGGTTTTCTTTGCTCTGAAGAAGCTTTTTAGTTTGATGTAGTCCCATTTGTTCATATTTTCTTCTGTTTCCCTTGCCCAGTCAGACATGGTACTTGAAAATATACTGCTAAGACCGATGTTAAAGAGCGTACTGCCTATGTTTTCTTCTAGAAGTTTCATGGTTTGGGGTCTTACATTCAAGTCTTTAATCCAATTTGGGTTGATTTTTGTGCATGGTGTAAGGGAATGGTCTACTTTCATTCTTTTGCATGTGGCTGACCAGTTTTCCCAATACTATTTATTGAAGAGACTCTCTTTTCTCTATTGTATGCTCTGGGCTCCCTTGTCGAATATCAGCTGTCCATAAATGTGTGGGTTTATTTCTGGGCTCTCAATTCTGTTCTATTGATCTGTATGTCTGTTTTTGTACCAGTACCATGCTGTTTTGGTTACTATGGCTTTGTAGTATATTTTGAAATCAGGGAGTGTGATACCTCCAGCTTCATTCTTTTTTCTCAGGAATCCTTCGGCTATTCAGGGTCTTTTGTTGTTCCATGTAAATTTTGGGATTCTTTGTTCTATTTCTGTGAAAAATGGTGTTGGAACTTTGATAGGGATTGGGTTGAGTCTATAGATAGCTTTAGGAAGTATGGATATTTTAACTATGTTAATTCTTCCAATTCAAGAACACGGAATATCTTTCCATTTCTTTGTGTCTTCTTTGATTTCTTTCAACAATGTTTTATAGTTTTAGGTGTACAGATCTTTCACCTCTCTGGTTAAGTTTATTCCTAGGTATTTCACTCTTTTTGTTGCAATTGTAAATGGGATTGTATTCTTAATTTCTCTTTCTGCTATTTCATTGTTAGTGTATAGAAATGCAACCAATTTCTGTATGTTGAATTTGTATCCTGCGACTTGACTGTATTCATTTATTATTTCTAAAAGTTTTTTAGTGGATTCTTTAGGGTTTTCTAGATATAAAATCATGTCATCTGCAAAGAGTGACAGTTTCACTTCTTCTTTTCCAATACGGATCCCTTTTATTTCTTTTTCTTGCCTGATTACTCTGGCTAGGACTTCTAATACTATGTTAAATAAGAGTGGTGATAGTGGGCATCCTTGTCTGGTTCCTGTTCTTAGAGGGATAGCTTTCAGTTTTTCTGCATTGAGAATGATATTTGCTGTGGGTTTGCAATATATGGCCTTTATTATGTTGAGGTATTTTCCTTCTATACCCATTTTATTTAGAGTTTTTATCGTAAATGGATGCTGTATTTTGTCAAATGCTTTCTCTGCATCTATTGAGATGATCATGTGATTTTTATTCTTCATTTTGTTAATGTGGTGTATCACGTTGATAGATTTGCGGATGTTGAACCATCCCTGCATTCCTGGAATGAAACCCACTTGATCATGATGTATGATCTTTTAAATGTATTGTTGTATTCTATTTGCTAGTATTTTGTTGAGGGTTTTTGCATTGAAGTTCATCAGTGATAGTGGCCTGTAATTTTCTGTTTTTGTGTTGTCCTTGTCTGGTTTTGGTATCAGGATAATGTTGGCTTCATAGAATGAGTTAGGAAGCCTCCCCTCTTCTTCAATTTTTTGGAAGAGTTTGAGGATAGGTATTAAGTCTTCTTTGAATGTTTGGTAGAATTCACCAGGGAAGCCATCTGGTCCTGGACTTTTACTTTTTGGGAAATTTTTGATTGCTGTTTCGATCTCCTTACTGGTGATTGTTCTATTCAAATTCTCTACTTCTTCTTGGTCCAGTTTTGGAAGGTTGTGTTTCTAAGAATTTATCCATTTCTTCTAGATTATCCAATTTGTTGGCATATAGCTTTCCATAGTAGTCTCTTGTTATCTTTTGTATTGCTGAGGTGTCTGTTGTAATTTCTTCTCTTTCATTTCTGATTTTACTTATTTGAGCCTTCTGTCTTTTTTTCTTGGTGAGTCTAGCTAAGGGTTTGTCAATTTTGTTTATCTTTTCAAAGAATCAGCTCTTGGCTTCATTGATTTTTTCTATTTTTTTTTTTTTAGTCTCTGTTTTGTTTATTTCTGCTCTAATTTTTATTATTTCCTTCCTTCTGCTGATTTTGGGATTTGTTTGTTCTTCTTTTTCCAGCACCTTTAGATGCACTGTTAGATTGTTTATTTGGGACTTTTCTTCTTTGTTGAGGAAGGCCTGAATTGCTATAAACTTCCCTCTTACAACTGCTTTTGCTGTATCCCATAGATTTTGGCATGTCATATTTTCATTTTCATTTGTCTCCAGGAATTTTTTGATTTCTCCTTTGATTTCTTCATTGACTCAATCGTTGTTCAGTGTCATTTTGTTTAATCTCCACATTTTTGTGGCTTTTCTGGTTTTCTTTCCATAGTTGATTTCTAGTTTCATACCTTTGTGGTCAGAAAAGATGCACGGTATTATTTCGATCTTCTTAAATTTATTGAGACTTGTTTTGTGGCCTAATATGTGATCAATCCTGAAGAATGTTGAATGTGCATTTGAAAGGAATGTGTATTCTGTGGGTTTGGGATGGAATGTTCTATATGTATATCCTCTAAGTCCATCTGGTCAAATGTGTCATTTAAGGCCAGTGTTTCCTTATTGATCTTCTGTTTGGATGATCTATCCACTGGTGTAAGTGGAGTGTTAAAGTCCCCTACTATTATTGTGTTACTGTCTATTTCTCCTTTTCTGTCTGTTAATAACTGCTTTATATATTTAGGTGCTCCTATGTTGGGTGCATAGATATTTACAAGTGTTATATTTTCTTGTTGGATTGTTCCCTTTATCATTATGTAGTGCCCGTCTTTGTCTTTTGTAACAATTTTTTGTTTAAAGTCTATTTTGTCTGATATAAGTATTGCCACCCCATCTTTCTTTTCTTTGCTAGTTGCATGGAGCATCTTTTTCCATCCTTTCACTTTCAGTTTGTGAGTGTCTTTAGGTTTGAAGTGTGTCTCTTGTATGCAGCCTATATATGGGTCTTGTTTTTTTATCCAACTGGCCACCCTATGCCTTTTGATTGGAGCATTTAGTCCATTAACATTTAAAGTAGCTATTGGCAACTATGTATTTATTGCCATTTTGTTACTTTTTCTTCTGGGTGTTTTAGTAGTTCTTCTCTGTTCCTTTCTCTTTCTCTTGCTCTCTTCCCTTGTGGTTTAATGGCTTTCTGTAGTAATATGTTTGATTTCTTTTGTGTTACTTATTTGCTTACTTATTATAGGTTTCTGATTTGTGATTACCATGAGGATCCTATATAATATTCTATGTATGTAATAGTCTATATTGAGTTGATAGACTCTTTAGCTTGACTTCTTTCTAAAAGCTCTACTTTTTCACTCCCCTCCTCCCACATTTTATGTTTTTGAAATCATATCTAATCTCTTGTTTTGTGTGTGACTATCCATTACCCTCTTATCATCGAAGTAGGTAATTTTAGTACTTTTGTCTTCTAACCTTCATATTATCTTCACAGGTGTTTGATCTGCTACTGTTACTATATTTTTACCTTTACCAGTGATTTTATTGCCTGTTTTTTGGGGGGGAGTTTGATAATTTTTTTTTATCCCTATTTGTGGTCATCACTTTCCCACTTAAATAAGTACCTTCAGCATTTCTTGTAGAACTGGTTTCTTGGTGATAAACTCCTTTAATTTTTGCCTGTATGGGGAGCTCTTTATCTCTCCTTCCATTCTGAATGACAACCTTGATGGACAGAATATTCTTGGCTGTAGGTTTTTTCCTTTTAGCACTTTAAATATGTCATGCCACTCTCTTCTTGCCTGGTAGGTTTTGGCTGAGAAGTCTGCTGATAGTCTTATGGGCTTTCCTTTGTATGTCATTTGTTGCCTTTCTCTTGCTGCTTTTAGGATTCTCTCTTTATTTTTAATTTAGGACATTTTAATTATAATATGTCTTGGTGTGGGCCTCTTTGGGCTTATCTTATTTGGAGCTCTCTGTGCTTCCTGTACTTGGATGTCTGTTTCCTTCCTTAGTTTAGGAAAATTTTCAGTTACTATTTCTTCAAATAAATTTTCTGCCCCTTTGTCTCTTTCTGGGACACCTATAGTATGAATGCTAGCATAGTTGATATTGTCCCAGAGTTCCCTTAGACTGTTCTCATTCTGTCTAATTCTTTTTTCTTTTTTTCTGTTCAGCTTGGGTGATTTCCTCTAGTCTTTGGTCTAGCTCACTGATCCGTTCTCCTGTATCCTCTACTCTGCTTTTGAGTCCCTCTAGTGGATTTTTCATTTCCAGTATTGTATTCTTCATTTCTGATTTGTTCTTTTTTATATTTTCCAGTTGTTTTTTGATGAGCTCACTATGTTCATCCAGTCTTCTCCCAATATCTATGAGCATCCTTATAAGTTTTTGTTTGAACTCTTTGTTGGGTAGGTCACTTATTTCTGTTTCATTTAGTCCTTTTTCTGGGGTTTTGTCCTGTGTCCTTGCTTGGAATGTATTCCTTTGTCTCCTCATTATGCCTCTTTCTCTGTCCTTATATCTATGTATTAGGTGAGTTGGTTATGTCTCCTGATCTTGGAGAAGTGGCCTTATATAAGAGATGCCTTTTGAGGCCCAGCAGTGTGCTTCCCTCTCATCACCAGTCAAAATGATCCATGAGTGACCCTTCTGTGGGCTACTTGTGTCCTTCAGCTGTGGCAGGGTTGCTTTAATGCAGGTGCCCAAAGAGTCTAGTCTTTCCTTCCCTGGCCAGCTGTTTGTAAATCTGGTTTGGGGAGCCTCAACACCGTTGGCTACAAGGTCTAACAGCACACTGCTGTTGCAGTTTTCCTGTTAATTGGGTAAGTACCCAGTGTAGCTGGTTGCTAGGCTCTGAGGCTTACAGTTTCTATAGGCCTCAAGCCTACAAGGCTGTTTTCAGTTCTCTTAGGAGTGCAACTGAGCGGGGCTGTCCCTACACATGGGAGCACTCAATTGTTTCAGGTTTCAGAAGGTGGGGCTGATCCTTTTTATGGCTATTTGTGAAGCACAGGTCTTCTGCCTCTGATAAGCCTCACCCCCCACAGGACCACACACACTGTCAATGCAGTCCTGGTCTGTGCACACTTCCCAACCCCCTGGGGCGTACCCTGATGCCACACTGCAGAGGCCCCCACCTCTCCACCAATGACCCCCACAGTTCATCTGGTCCTCACACAGGCCCTACCCCACAGAGGTGGACACACTCACCCCCCTGTAGAGGATCAAGGCACCCAGTCCCGACAAGTAGCCTGAGGGCTTGCTATTGGGTGGGGCCAGTCCCTAGGGTGGGCTGCCTGCCCTGGCTTAACTGGATTAAATCTGCACTGTAGTGAGTGTGGCAGACCCCTTGGCTAAGAGGCCAGGGGAAGAACCTCAATGGCATCTGCCGGGGTCTATGTCACCATGCCTGGACCATGCCACAACAATGGCCACCACCAATGTCGCAGTCTCCAGAGAGGTCCCTCCTCTCACTAAGATGCACCCAGAGCTCACCAGGTGAGTCTCTTTTCACCAAAGGACTGTCAGCCTTCTCTCTGGTGATTTTAGGTTGCTGAGATGGGTGAGTTTGTGCATGAGCCCTTTAAGACCCAGGTCTTTTCAGCTTTTGTAAGATAGCTTTTCTGAGGCTATCCCTGTTGCAGTTAATAGCCAGTGAAGTCAGATAGTAAGACCCTCATCTCTGTTGTGCTGAGTCTGAAGGATGCTTATAGCAGTATCGACCCCACTCCGGAACTCACTCCTCCAGGGAGGGCTGCATATCTTAGGGTGGCTCCCGCCTGGCCAGCTGAGAAACTCCACTGCTCCTGAAGGTGGCTTTTTTTCTCTCCAGAAGGAACTTCTGCCTCTTCTGCCTTAGTCCGGACTGTCCCTTGTTGTGGGGATTCTTTTTATCCAGTTTTCAGTTTTCTATCCAGGGTAATTTTTCCAAAAATAGTTGTAACCTGGTTGTGTTCATGGGTGGAGATGAGTTCAGAGACTGCTTTGCTGCTATCTTGAGGAAATCTCTTACTGTATTCATTTTTTATTTCTAACAATATTCTGGTGGATTCTTTTAATGAACCATTTTTTTTTCTTTTTTGATGAGGAATTTTTGCCCTGAGCTAACATCTGTTGCCAATCTTCCTCCTTTTTTTTCTTTTTTTTTGGCTTGAGGAAGGTTAGCCCGGAGCTTACATGTGTGCCAGTCTTCCTCTATTTTGTATGTGGGTTGCTGCCACAGCATGGCTGATGAGTGGTATGGGTCCACACCCAAGATGCGAATGCACAAGCTCAGTCCACTGAAGCAGAGTGTGCAGAACTTAACCACTATGCCACAGGACTGGCTCCTGAACCATCTTTTCAAAACTGAGTGTGAGAGGATGTTGCTTCCCAGCATACTTACATTAATTTTAGTGGCCACTTCATTCCTTGGTTCCAGGAGCTATCATGACATGAAGAGGACAGCAGTGTAGCCCAGTTTTGAAGTGCATATTGTAGGAGAAAAGAGCAAATGCACAGTTTTGGGATTTATTTTAGCACTGACTTCAATTATGGCTACTTTTGCTGCCTTTTGTTTTGTCAGTAAAATACCAGAAAGATTTGGCTGTTGTATATACAGAGGTTTAAAGCCCCAGAGAAGGTGAAATTGGTTTTTGTAATCTTGTGGCTTTTAGGCAGGAGAAGGATTATGAAGCAGCTGGTGAGAGTAAAATATTCATTAGCTTAGTCTGCAGCAACATTCAAATGTGTACATGGTTTCTCATCTAGAGTAGCTCAAGCTCTGCCCTCAGACATTTTAATTGTGCAGAATATATTGAACAGGTAGCACTACACAAATCTTTGGTAAATTTCTTATTTCTGAGATTTTCTTCATTCTCATTAAGATACATATTAGACGTTAGTCTACCCTTTCCAATTTAGGGGACAAAGAGATGAGACAATATAACATGAAAAGCTAAGCCAACATTTTATAAAATTAGAATGCTTTTCCTTGAGTACATTAAAAAATCAAGCCACGTTGTCCAACATGGTACCTTCTGCAGACCCCTGCTTTCCAGCAGTTCAGCATTTTAGCTCAGTGCACGAGAATCTCTGCCAGGTAATTGTACCCTGCACTGACATGACACCTTGGGCTCTTCCCTCTTAATTTTCAAAATTAATAAATTTTGTTCACTAGCAGAGTAGATTATATTCTACTCATTTTAAGTAAGTTGTTCAGAGTCACAAGGCTAGACAGTGGCAGAGCTACCAAATTTAGTACTAGGTCCCTCTTCAGTGGACCCATGGTCCCCAAACTCTACTTTGCAATAGAATCATGTGGGAAGCCTATTGAAAATGCATATACCTGAGTGTGGCACACAGAGGTGCTGATTCACAATGTCTGGTACAGGGACCAGAAGTCTGCATTTGTAACAACTATGTTTGTAGATTCTGAAACAGGTAATTGTAGGACAATACTATAGGGATCACATATGAAGGCTTCTGGTAGAAAAGCTATGGGTTATTTCTGCATCCCTTAAAAATCACATACAATTTAGGGTTAATGCCATTCCCTGTGTCATAGAAGAAAATAGAGCTGGGTTCCCTCAAAGGAAAATGATGTTTTTGTTTTCTCTGTCTTCTTGATGTCACTGCTAGAAGAGGTGTGCATCTAACACATTTTGAAGTTTTGAGTTGAAGCTAAGCTTTACCCTTGGGAACCCCAGGAGTGGCTTCTATTTGTGATCTTCATACTGTATCAGAGAGAAAATATGAATATAAGGGAAGCAAATCAAAGCTTCAGCCATGAAACATCCCTCTTTCTGGACAATCCACTGACACCCTCTAGAGCCACTGATGAAATGCCGTGGCCCCACCCTCTTCCTGCTTGGTGTCTGGTCTCATTGATTCCTACAAACCTCTACAAGTAGTTCCCAGGAAGCAAACATGCTCATCTTTCTGAAGACCCATTACTCCTTCCCGGAAAGAGCTAAGCAAGCCGTCTCATGAGAATAAAAATTGCTTCTGGGGTCATTCTGGTCATCAGTCTCAGAGGAAAGCAATTTCTGCAGCAATTTGACACACCTAATTTGCGCCAAAGTTAGAAGCTGCCATCTTTCTTTATCTTAAGTAAAATTCAGCTTTTGGCATGAGCCTACACTGTCTTTTATTTTAACCTCAGCTTTTTCTTGTCCTAATGGGAATTGCTTTTCTTTTCACAGTGCAAGTGCTAGATATAGAATAAAACCCCACATTCTGTGGGGCTCCTAGGAACTATAAATGTGTCACAGAAACAACAAAACAAGCTAAGCAGCAGTTTTTATTTCTCTCAGTAAACATCTGTGTACATATAAGTTTCCTGTAAACTAACAAAGATGATACTTTAGGAAATCTCTTAGCAGTTTCTGAATTATAGGATTATATTTAATTTTCTCATCAGGAGCAAAGGGGTTTAGAGTAGATTAGGGGTGAGCAAACTTTTTCTGTATAATATTTTATGCTCTGCAGTCCATACAGTCTCTTTCACAATTACTCAATGCTGTTGTTGAAGCACGAAACCAGCCATAGACAAAACCTAAACCAATGGATATACTTTTGTTCCAGTAACTCTTTATTTATACGAACAGGTGGTGGGCTGTATTTGTCCTGTGGGCTTATGGCTTGCTGACCCCTGGACTCAATGGTCTTTTCTAGCTCCCTAATTTCATAATTCTATTCAAGCAAATTAAAATCCACTGTCACTTGGTTACTCTCTGATTAAGTCTCTAATGCTGATTCATTTCTAATTTTGTCTGTCAAATGCCTTTGAAATTAGAAATAATGATAATATTTATTGCAAAACTTGTGTGCTATGAGTTTGATGTTTTTCAAACATTATTTAATTGAATCCTCTCAAAACTAAAAAAATGGTGCTAGTATTATGATCTGCATTCCCAGATGTGGGAAACTGAGGCTCAGGGAAATAATTAGTAAATTATCGTATGTGCCCATAGTAAGTGGTACAGTTGGGAATCAAGTTCAGGTGTGTCTGCTTTGAAAACCTGATTCTTCAACACCATGCTCTATACTGCTTTATGTGAAGGTAGAATATTTTTGCATCCTGAAGAGTTAGCATTTGTGCTAATCCCTTATTGGGGAATGAGGGTAGAGCCAGAATGAGGGAAATGGGAAAAAAAAAAACAAAACAGGGAGATGGCAGTTATGCAAAAGAGAGGTTTTCAAAGATGGGTCTACAGTGTCAAACAGTCAGAGGCTGAGGCAGATGAGAACTAAGAAGAAACCACTGGCTTTGAAAATTAGAAAGTGTCTGATGACTTTCAGGCCCCAATGATTGGGGCTAGAAGCCAGATTACAAGAGGAATAGTAAAAAAAAAAAAGTAAATGAAGACCTGTCATTTTAGAAAATTGGCAATGTAGTGAGAGAAATGGAATGGTTACTTCCAACTCTCCCAATCTTTCCATTCTCTCTATATGGAGCATTTAAAAAAAGAGAGAGCAACTAAGATACACTTGTCCTTTCATAAGTTGATCCTAATGTCGCTTAGCAAGGCTGAAACAAGTTAAACATCAGGACTTGCTCTTATATGGGAGCAAACGCTTCTTTGTGTGGCAGAAATTCATTAGTCTTGAACCCAGACAGTGAATGACAGAATGAACACTAAGGTTTCCTTCTTGGTTGTTGAGAGTATTGCTTCAGCATCACTGAACTCATTATTTTCTTACTTTCAGAGCGAGATGAAATTAAGAGGCCAGCTTGTTGGGAAGTCAGTTCACTGTGTCGCGCAGATCTAAGACAAATGTTGGAGCAATTGCTGTTCCTGAAAACATACATGGTACTGGAGTGACAAGCAGAATTTTGTTGATTCTGCTTTTCTCATCAAGTAGGAGAAATGGATCACTTCTGGCAGGGTTCAATGTTCTCTTTCTGTCACTAAAGAGAAATATCTCCAAGGTCCAGAAAAATAAGAATACAGTGTGTTTACGTCAACCTTTAAATTAGAAAAATATCACTGACTGAAGTTCCAAACTATATATTTCTATATACAGCCATCTAAATGGGGGCTGGGGACCTGGTGCTAACTTTGAATAGAATTGGAGTGCTTGCTTCTTTTGCACAAACCTTTAAATTGAACAATTGTTTTCAAAACAGATTGTATGTAATGATTTATTCTGCAGAACTTAAAAAAAACTCATGTAGTGTTTTAAAAGTATTATCATGTGGAACACTTTAAGATTAAATACATAAGTATCTTGCATGATCCAATATGGAAGCTCGAGTGGAGGTCAAAGATCTACGATATATATAGATGTTTAAAAATAGTACTTTAAAAATAGAGGAAACTATGAATTATCTATATTAATCAGAGTGATATCATGAATAATGAACATCCACCAATAATCAATCTCAAACCTTAATTAGCCATTATACAAGGTTCAGTTTCTAATAAAAGAAAATGTTTGATCAGAGTGGCTAATAAATTGATGTATTCCACATATTAAAAATCTATTTTTCTGTTTTGATAATGGTGATTTGTGACCTGCTCAAAGAACTGTTATTAGAAACAAAGAGGTAGGGTAAAACATCTGAATAATTCATTCACTAAGTTGTAACTACGGCTTGGCTAAAATAACAGGTAATGTAATTCAATGATTTAGTGAACATAGTGGTGGTGTGCAGATTCCCATATTTTAAGAGATATGATGAGATTCATCTGCCTTTAACTATAATTTTTCTTGTACTTACTTCTCTATTCATTTGTCTGTAGAAAGGAATTAAATAACCTCTTAAAACATTGTAGTAAGTCATAATCAGTTCATTATGGAGTAATTGGAGTATAATTATTGATCTATCCTTTCCTCTTTTTATTTATCTTTACAGTATTTATTCAGTTCTGAATTCAAAACACTTGTAACTTGTTCTACTGTTAATGCTAAGTGCCCATAGTTACTTACTCTTAGAGATGCAGACTAAGTTATTTAGCACATGGACCCAAATACTGCCTAATTAGATTCTGCTGATTTTCTCCACAGGTCTTGAGGAAGACATTTGTTTTAGGAAGCATAGGCTTAGTGTGAAATGTTTGACACAGTGCCCATCAAACACATAGCAGCATCCAGTAGCATCATAGCAGCATCAAAACTAGATTTTGAGTTTGTATTCTTTTGAACAGACTTTTTTTGGCTTTAATTTTTTTTTCAAGTTAAATGTGGTTTGACATAATTTTATAGACAACCAAGATTCCTATGCTACTTATTAGTTGCAGTTAAATATTTGCCTACTTTGCTCGGTGACGTTGGAATTGACTCTAGAAGTGAGCAAATCACCCAGTAGTTTATTCAGTGCTTATTATTTTTCTGGTTTCATGTAAAGAAATGAAATGAAAAATGACAGCTGGGTCTGCATATGTCTCTAGAATAAAAAAGTACTTTTGTTATTTTATTTCAATTCTTAGGGTAAAATTTGCTTTTGGGGATCTTTTTATTCTTTTTATTATTAGTCATGAAAATTTAAAATGTAAGTTTAGTAGCCTTATAATTACTACCTAGGAGCAATTTCTCTTATACTGAGATAGTTTCATTTGTACCAAATATATGAAATTGATAATTATATGCCTGGATATTTAATAAATTAAAAAACTGATTGCTGAGGCTTTCCTATTTATTTTGAAAAAAAGGAATTTATTCCAAGTACTTAAATATGTTGAATCATGAATCTTTTCAGGCAGTTGCTAGGATATTCCAGACATAGTAATACTTTTACTTGCTTGAAAAGTCTTGTTCTTGCTATGGGAGCAATCAAACACGTGATTACCAGAAGAAATAAAATCTTTAGAATCAGCTCGATTGAAACAAGCCTTTTATAGTCTTAACTAACCAATATTAAATTTTAAATCATCAAGCCTGAGTATGTTTTTCATTGCAAAGTTTAAACTCTGGATTTTAAATTATGATGAGAATTATCATGGAAGGAAGTAGAACTTTATTTCTGGAAACATCAGATATTGTCCTTTTTTTTTTGGTGAGGCAGCAGAGTAATGTTCTCAAAATTAATGTTTATTTTCTCAATGAAAATTAATTTCTCTTAATTAATATTTAAACATTTCTGTATCTTTTTTGTTAATGTATGAAAATTGTTTGTCCTTCACATTTTTTAGAGATAAAAGATAAAAGGGCACTTTTAAACATGATTGATAGCAATATTCACTTGACCTAGACAATTTATGTTGACATCGCTAAGAAATAAGCATCCACCTCTGGACCTAATTAATTTCTGAACTGTTAGAATGTTGTTCTTTGTTTCATACTTGGTATGGGCTGAATTGTGGCTTCCTCAAATTCATAAGTTTAAGTCGTAACCCCCAGGACCTCAGAATGTGACTGTGTTTGGAGATAGGTCCTTTAAAGGTTAAATTAAAGGTTTAAAGTTTAAATTAAAATGGGGTCTTTAGGGGCCCTGATCCAATGGTGTCCTTACAAGAAGAGGAGATTAGGACACAGACATGCACAGAGAAAAGACTGAGGAAACAGGGAGAGGACGGCCATCTGCAATCCAAGGAGAGGCCTCAGAAGAAACCGACCCTGCCAGCACGTTGATCTTGCACTTCTAGCTTCCAGAACAGTGAGAAAGTAAATTTCTGTTGTTTAAACCACCCGGTCTGCGGTACTTTGTTATGGCAGCCCTGGCAAGCTCATACAGTACAGCTGTAGCTATGGAAATTCCAAGACCAGTCTTCACTCTTCGGAGAGGTTTCCTGAATCCTGGTGGGTTTAAACTTTACTGTAGTCAGCTTCTCTGTTATTTCCTCTGACTGCTTGTCTGGCAGACAGAGAGGGAGTGTGATAGTGAGAGTTTGATGTGTCCCAGGACATGTGACCATTGAATCTGTTTCCTCTATAGCTCTATGTGTTTGTGTAAGAAATAAGTCAGACTGTGTGTACACACGCGTCTGTACCTGTATATGAAAGGTGTTTGTGTGGGGGGTGTGCACTGAAGAGGGGTTACAGTGTATCAGTTAAGAACACCGACTCTGGAGCCAGAGGGAGCCTAACTCTCTGCTTCACATTTACTAACTCTGATCCTGAGCAAGGTATTTAACCTCTCAGGTCTTCAGATCCCCTATCTGTTAAATAGGTTGAGTGATAGTCCCTACCTTATCGGGTAGTCGTGAGGATTAATTGGCTAAAGTATTTAGAATAGCGCCTGACACATAAGTACTGGGTAAGTGTTAAATATTATTATTTGCATTTTTGCATTTGACTGACAGGTGGCTTCAAGTGGAACAAAATTTTAGTCCCTGTGATTGGTGAGAAAGGAAATATATAGCAAGTTAAAAACGTCTATTTTGTTAAAAAAAAAAAAAGAGAAGAACCCACTCCTTTCTTGGCTTCTTTCATTCATACGTTTAAATAAATCTTGATTTGAATTCTGATTCCTTCAGCCATTGTTGGCTTCATTCATTCATACATTTAAATAAATCTTGATTTGAATTCTGATTCCTTCAGCCACCAGCTTGCATGATTTGGGGTAGCTTACTTGACCTCTGAGCTCATAAGCTTTTTAGTTTTCTCCACTATATATAGGGCAATGATCTCTACTTCATAGGGTTATTGTGAGGATTAATGAAATTAAGCAATGGGCTTGAAGAAACTTACATGGTGCCTAGAAAGGAGTAGTCACTAAACAGCTGTTGTCTTCTCCATCCTCAGTATTCCCATCATCTTAATACGGTATTAAGCTTACAGTGCTCAAAGAAGAGACTCAACCTGGAGAACTGGGAAGAGATGAACCGACTGAACTGCTCATGAACAGGTCAAGGACGGTGAGGCCAGATCCAAGAGAGGACTGCAAACTCCCTGTCTGTCTGTCGCTCTTTCCACATCAACCTGTTGTCCCCCTATCACACCCTTTTGTTTGTCTCCCCTCCGCCCCACATGAGGGAGAATGACATTTAATACCATCTGTGGTTTTCTGTAGGTAGCGACTGGCAGAGGAAAGCAGATGATGGTAAAGACTTGGCAAGAGTTTTACTGCTTTTCCCATTCTTACAATCGTGAACATGTTTTATTTTTCATAGGATGATGGCCATCAGCCCTTTAGAAGTCGATGACACAAGTGCTAAATCTCTGCTGGTTCCTTCACTGCCCTTTGAACCTCTTCACGGCCTTATTGATTTGCTGGAATTTGCCCACCTTCCCTCTCTTATTAATTGAGAGCTCCCACAGTCAACCAAGGGAAAAGCACATCAAATTCACTTTGCTCTCTGGATCCAGACCCGACACATCCCCCCAGCAGCGTTTGCCACAGTGGCTGATTGGCTATGAATTTCTCTTTTGCCAGTGAAATTTATTAGCCAGCTAATTTCCATTTTAATCTCTTTATAACCCTAATACGTTGCAGACAAGTAGAGTCTACTGATAAGATGAGGAATTTTTAAGTAATAAAAATCCAGTCCACACAAATTTCAGCCTTTTTTCAAGGGAATGCAAAACTCTGATAAGCCTGAAAATGACTTAAGAAAAGCTTGCAAGTTTTACAAGAGACCAGATGGTGGCAGCAGAGAATGTGTGAGAAAAACTCTTATGAGCAATAACGGTTTAAAAACATGATATGAATATGTTGCAAATAGTTTCAAAACTACTAATTGATGACAATTAAAATAAAGAAACTGGTTAAGGACATGCATTTGAGTACTAGCGATACCTGAATTTGACTCATTGGCAGTATAAACGCAGGTAAGCCAATTTAGTTTTCTGTCTTGTTTCCTCATTTGTAAAGTGGGAATAATAGTTACAGGGTTGTTTAGGGATTAAGAGAGTTAATGTATGTAAAAGATGTAGCCCATGCCTAGAAAGTTGTAAGTACTTACAGAGAGAGAAAGAATCGCGTCAAATACGTGCATCATATTTCGCAAGAAAGTTTCTATAACTTATTCTAAACCAGTGGGTACCACAGGGAGATGGGAGCAGTTAACTCCAGGGTACAGTCAAAAACCAGATAGAGACTTTAAAAACAATACTAATATCAACTAAAATCAGTATGCTTCTTAAAAATCACTATGCACCAGCAATTCTAAATAATGCCAGTGATAAAATACTTTTCCTTGTGGAAACTTCTCTGCTCCTAACAAATTGAGGTTTTCATTATCAATTAAGCACTTTAAGACCCTTTACCCTCTGGTCTCTAACCTGTCTGTCTTCTATACTTGCCGCTCACTGAATCCTCCTTTCCAGTCCAATAGGACTAATTGTTCAATGGGGATTCTCTGCACATTCCTGCCTCCACATTTTGATCATACAGTTCCTATGACCTGAAATGCCTTGTTCTCTCCTTTTCATTTACCTAGATCTTACTTTTTCTTCGTGGGCTCAGGATAAGAGCAACATTTTCTGGGAAGCCTTCCCCATCTGCTGGATGCCACAAGGATCTCTCCCTTCTTGTGTATGTAGCTATTTTGGCATTTAGCATCTGCTGTCTTGTATTGAAATATATTGCCTCTCCCTCCCCATGTTAAGGAGGAGCTCATTCACGGAGCTGGTATTTATTTCCATAATCTAGACTGACTTTAGGTTTTGATTTCATCTGTGCACTTGGTGCTCACAATTGTGCTTAGATAGAGTTCCAGCTATTCTATTTCACAGAATAAATATGACTGGTGGATATTTATTATTTTGAACGTCTTCAGAGATGTGTATATGTTACCTTAAATAGTGTATATAGTGTAATACCAATCAGTATTGGTCATTTAAGAAAGAAGAAATGTGATTATATTGTGGGTTTGAGGGCAAGTGATTGGGGCTTATGTCTCAGAACCAAGAATATTTCAGAAGGCCTCTTATGAGTTTCGAATTTTAGATTTTATTGAAGTTGTTTTTGAGTCATTTTCTGTGGAATCTGGAATCCTTTTATCTCTTCTTTGCTGGTACAAAATATAATGCAAGTTTTAGCATGTGATGTCCACTCCCATTGTGGATTGCATGAAAAACAATTGAACTCAAGCTTTAACCTTGCATCTGTCTCCTAACCAGCTTCTGCAAACAGTATACTGTCAACGTTTACCTTGGCATTCTAATAGAGAAATAAAGTTTTAGCAGGACATAGCAGGTAAAAGACTACTTAAAATGAATTGAGAAAATAATTAGAGAAAGTGTAAAATATCAGTGTAAAGTAGCTTTCTTCACATCCTCATATTCCATAAGTTAGCTGTATACTGTGAGGTCCTTTGTAAAAAACTCAGCCAGGGGCCTGCCCCGTGGCCGAGTGGTTAATTTTGCGCACTCCGCTTCAGCGGCCCAGGATTTTGCAAATTAGGATCCTGGGTGCAGACATGGCACCGCTCATCAGGCCATGCTGAGGCAGCGTCTCACATAGCACAACCAGAGGCACTCACAGCTGGGATATACAACTATGTGCTGGCGGGGTTTGGGGAGAAGCAAAAAAAAAAAGACGATTTGCAGCAGTTGTTAGTTCAGGTGCCAATCTTTAAAACAAACAAACAAACAAACAAAAAACTCAGCCAGATCTGAGATCAGAGGCTTAGATCCCAGAAGTACAGGGATCTCAAAGGTTCTGGGAGTCTAAGAGGTACTCTGGGAACATGGAAGAATTTCTGGGCTGAGGAGCCTCCCATTCAGAAAGAATTCTGGACAGATGGTTTGGTTTCACTCTTCTCAGACTCCAGTGAAATTGGACCTGGATGTTCAGTCTCTCCTTGCTTGTAGGGGTAGGGTGAGGAGAAATTTGTCTCATCTCATGGTTGATTAGAATTACTATCTTGGTTTCAGGAACCTTGTTCTGGGAGCAGACCAAAGTTCATCATTACCAAAGGTACAGGAAAGCGTGGTAAGGGAGAACAAGGCAGAAGTCTTTAGGTATTTGAAAGACCGTCATATAAAAAAGGACTGAGGGTCTGGCCCTGTGGCCGAGTGGTTAAGTTCGCACGCTCCGCTGCAGGTGGCCCAGTGTTTTGTTGGTTCTAATCCTGGGCGCGGACATGGCACTGCTCATCAAACCACGCTGAGGCAGTGTCCCACATGCCACAACTAGAAGGACCCACAACGAAGAATATACAACTATGTACTGGAGGGCTTTGGGGAGAAAAAAGGAAAAAAAAAAAAAAAAGGACTGAGATTTACTCTCTATAACCCCAAGGAATAAAACTAGGCACAATGGCAATAGACTGCAGTTTAAAGTAAATAGGAGAACTTTCTAAGCATCAGTTGTCCATGTGGAGAATGGATTGTTGTGTTGATACTGGGTTTCCCATGATGTAAGATATTCACATAAGTGTAAATTCTGTGGGGTGTTCAAATATCAGTGAATGATGTGAATAAAT
Organism: Equus przewalskii; assembly: GCF_037783145.1. Classification (NCBI taxonomy): domain Eukaryota; kingdom Metazoa; phylum Chordata; class Mammalia; order Perissodactyla; family Equidae; genus Equus; species Equus przewalskii. The sequence goes on from NC_091854.1 coordinate 1,580,159, forward strand.
GAATTCTAATTCTTCTTATCTATAGTCTACAGTTTTGTGATTCTACCATTTCTTTTCCCAGATCTGTTAATTAGCCAGTCAGAATTTTCCGAAATGTCAAATTCAAATGAATCAACACAGGAAGAAGAAATTATTTTTCCCCTCTCTCTTTCCTACTCTCATTATTATTGTAGACTTTGGTTTTATCTTATAACTTCTACCAGCTGGGGACATGGAAGCAATAAGCCTCCAAGTAGAAAAGTATACGGTATTAGAATATTAGGCATATAAAAAAACCACATGGGATTTTGGAAGACTATGCACAGAATTTCACTTTTTTTAAGCTTAGAGAGAAATGTAGTCTTGTAATGAAGTCCTAAATGGCATGTGAAATGAGAAGTCAGAAATCTGGCTCTTCTGCTATGCTTTCCCATCAATGGGAAACTTTGTTCATATATTAAACAAGTCTTTCCCCCAGCCTTGGTGGTCCCAAGGGAGGGATTTAATGAAGAATTGATGGGAGGCTCAAGTTCTCTGTCTATTTTGCCTGCTATACAAGGAGCAAAAAGAGAACTGCAAGCTTCTTTGGGTGTCTAACTCACATAATATATGCAAGTGCCATGTTGGCAGTTCCCTGTATGACAAGAAAAAAAAATAGACTTCTCCTTCTTTTTCAGAATGGAGTCGAGTGTGGGCTCTGCAGTGAGGTGGTTTGAAGATCCTCAAAGGGAGTGTAGTACAAAGCTTTCTGTATGTTATTCAAACCACTGGGAGAGAGAAAGAATGATGTGTAGTTGTATCGTCTGTCCAATCCAGAAACAGAAATCACACAGTAATTAGTAATTTGAACAGGGGAAGTTAAATATAAAGAATTGTTGACTATAACAGGGGATTGGGGCAATGAGACATTAATTAACATAAAGTAAAGAGAACTCTAAAAAATTTAAGAGTAGTAGATATAAGGAGCAGCCACTACCTCTAGGGCTGACACAGATCACCCAAGAAGAGTGCCCTCCTTCTCCTCCTATGCCTGCCCCAGGGCCGAGCTTTTGTTGGAGCAGATGCCGTTATGGGTCACTAGATGGCAGAGAACTCACTGGGGTACTGCACAGATGGAACTTGCTGGAAATCTGAATCTAGGGTTCAAGGGAAAGCTGTTCATGAAAAGATGTCTCACTGGAGATACTTGGTGACAAAACCACCCAAGGGAGGTGCCAGGGGAAGCTGCTGGCTCTTGAACCCTGCTGACAGCCTTTGAGCTCATCTATCACTTTTGTTGTTCTCAATTCCCTTGATTTCTGTTCTTTTCCTATTTCCTTCCTTAATACTTGGTTTGGGATTATTTATTCTTTTTTCCCCCAGTTTCTTAAATTGGGACTCTGGATCATTGATTTAAAATTTTTCTTCTTTTACTTTAGGTTCATCCCACAAATTTTGATACTCTGTGTGTTCATTTTCATTCAGTTTAAAAATCTTCTTTAATTTTCTTTGTGACTTCCTCTTACACCCATGGGTTTAGGAGCATGTTGTTTCTTGGTAAGTATTTTGAGATTTTTTGCAGGTATCTATCTGTCATTGGCTCCCAGCTTACTTAATTATGGTCAGAGAATATGCTTTGCAAGATTTAAATTGTTTTAATTTTGTTAGGGTTTGTTGTATGGTCTAGAATATTGTCTATATTGGTAAATATGCTTTTGTACTTGGAAAGAATGTGCATTCTGCTTTTGTTAGATTAAGTATTCTCTAGATTGTCAATTACATCAAATTAGTTGATAGTGTTGTTTAGATTTTCTATATTCTTGCTGACTTTCTGTGTATTTGTTTTATTTGTTATTGAGAAAGGAGTGTTGAATTCTCCAACTAGAATTGTGGATTTGTCTATTTCCATCAGTTTTGCCTAATCTATGCTGAAGCTCTGTTGTCAGGTGCATACAAATTTAGTATTTTTATATCTTCTTGGTGAATTAACCATTAATTATTATGTAATATCCCTCTTTATTTCCAGTAAAATATCTTCTTCTGAAGTCTGCTTTGTTTACTATTATTATAGCCAATCTAGCTTTCCTTTATTAGTGTTTTCAAGGTCTATCTTTTCCTTTCTTTTACTTTTAACCTATCCATATCTTCTATGTAAAATGGGTCTTGCTTCTTTTGTCCAAGCTGACAATTTCTTTCATTTGGTGTGTTTAGACTGTTTGCATTTAATTTCATTATTGACACACTTGTATTAAAATCTGTCATCTTGCTAATTGCTTTCTGTTTCTTTTACCTATTCTGTGTTTTTTTCCTCAAACTGTTTGACTTTCTTTGGATTGGATTTTTTTTATGACTTCATTTTATCTCCAATATTAACTATTATTTATACTCTTCAAACATTTTTAAAACAGCTTGCTCTAGAGTTTACTATATATATTTAATTAATTATACTTACCTTCAAATTATATTATATAGCTTAACATAGTGTGAAGACCTTGCAACAGTATATTCCCAATTGCTTTCTCTCATTCTTTGTGCTATTGTTGACATACATTTTACTTTACATATACTACAAACATACAATTTATTGCTACTATTTTTTGCTTTAGGCGGCCAGTTATCTTTTAGAGCTATTGAAAATAAGAAGAAAAAGAATTTTATATCATATTAATTTATCCTATTTTGAATATTCTTCATTTCTTTGGGTAATTCCCGGGTTTTGTGTGGCATCATATTCATTTTTCCTGAAGAACTTCCTTTAACATCTCATTGTAATATCACCTACTAGTTTGCTACTGATAATCTATTTTTGCTTTTCTGAAAAAGTCTACCTCTCCTTCAGTTTTGAAAAGTATTTTAATAGAGTATAGGACCCCAGGTTGACGGGGTTTTTTTCTTTTTCTTTCAATACTTTAAAATATTATTTCATTGCTTTCTGGCTTGCATGGTGTCTGACATGAAGTCTGCTATAATTCTTATTCTTATTCTTCTGTATATAATATGATTTTTCTATGCATTTCTTTAAAATTTTATCTTTATTATTGGTTTTCAATAGTTTTAGTATGATATTTCTCTCTGTGTGTGTGTGTGTGTGTGTGTGTGTGGTTTTGTATATTTCATTAGTTTTGGAAAATTCACAATCGTTATCTTTTTAAATAGTTCTTTTCCCCTGTTCTCTCTCTCTTTTCCTTCTGGGTTCCAATTACATGTATTGATTTTATCCCACTACTCGTGGATGTTCTATTCCTTTTTTCCACTCATCTTTTCTCTTTCTGTTCAGTTTGGCTGATTGCTACTGACCTCCTTTAAAGTTCACTACTTCTGTTGGAGAGGATGTGGAGAGAAGGGAACCCTGGTACACTGCTGGTGGGAGTGTAAACTGGTGCAGCCACTATGGAAAGCAGTATGGAGGATCCTCAGAAAATTAAGAATAGATCTACCATATGATCCAGCTATCCCACTGCTGGGTATTTATCCAAAGAACTTGAAAACACAAATGCATAAAGATACATGCACCCTTGTGTTCACTGCAGTATTATTCACAATAGCCAAGAGTTGGAAGCCCATCAAGGGACAAATGGATAAAGAAGATGTGGTATATATACACAATGGAATACTACTCAGCCATAAGAAATGATGAAATCTTGCCATTTGTGACAACGTGGATGGACCTTGAGGGCATTATGCTAAGTGAAATAAGTCAGAGGGAGAAAGTCAAATACCATAGGATCTCGCTCATAAGTAGAAGATAAAAACAATGACAAACAAACACAGAGCAAGAGAGATTGTATTGGTGGTTACCATAGGGGAAGGGGGGTGGGAGGAGGGCAAAAGGGGTGATTAGGCTCACATGTGAGGTGATGGACTATAATTAGTTTTAGGGTGGTGAACATGATGTAATCTACACGGAATTCAAAATATATTATGATGTCCATCTGAAAGCTATATAATGTTATAATCCAATGTTACTGCAATAAAATAACCCCCCACCCAAAAAGTTCACTACTTCTTTCCTTAGCCATGTTGAACCTACCACTGAACCCATTGAAGGAATTCCTCATCCGTTACTGTATATTTCATTTATAGCACTTCCTTTAAATTTTTCTTATAGTTTTCATTTCTCTGCTGAAATTCCCACATGTTAATGCATGTTGTCCACCTTTCCCATTAGAGTTTTCAGCATTTTAAGCATAGTTACTTTAAATTCTCTTTCTAGTGCTTAGACATCTGGGTCATATCTGAATCTGGTTTTGTTGTTTGCTTTATCTCTTGACAGTGTTTTTTTTTCCTAATTACTTATTTATGCATCTTAAAAGTTTTGCATGCACGATATTAGAGTTGTATAGGAATGGTGAGACTGAGGTAAATGAAATCTGTAAATAGGAGCCTGGAAATTGTTACATCTCTTACTTTGCTCAAACTTTTGCATGGGAGTTGAGTCAATCTAGTCAGAAATTGAGCTGGGCTTGGCTTTTATTATTAACGGTTACCATCTGTGCATATTCCTTAGTGAATTTGCATATTCCTAATATAGGGTCTTCCTACCGGCATAGCTACTCATTCTACTGTATTCCATAGTAGTTAGTAATAAATTGTTTAATCATATTAGGTCTGTAACTGAGTCTACTGGACTCAGTATGTACTTGTACATTTCTTTTCTAACTGATGGGAGCAAAACCAAGTTCTTACAAGCTATGCCTGAAATGCAGAAGCAAAAATTTGGTTACCTACCCTTACCCCCCCGCCGCCACCCCCGCCTCTTTTACCACTCTTGCAGAACACGCAGGCCCTTCTGCTACATGCTCATCCTCTTCCGTACACAGTCATGATGGCTATTCTTGGCTTCTTATTTCAACCCAGGTAGCAGGATGTGTTTGTTTCCTTCTTGTTTTATAACCTGATTGCTCCTCTTTGTAAAGGCATTTTTAAAAAAATTGTCATTCCACTTTCCAGGACCTGTACACTACTTCCATTTGCCAAAGTCCAAAGATGCTCCCTCTTTTCAAGAATTTATTCATTCCATTTTCCCTGTAAGAACAGCTAGCAGTTTAATATTTTAAAATTTCATGTATCTCTGAGAACAGAAGTTAGTGAGGTAGGTAGAGATATAAATGTCTACTTCCAATATTGAAAACTAAGCATCCTGATGACCAGAGACTCTGAAATATATCCTTTGCCATTTTCAATGTCAATGCCTAACAGAGTCAAATGTGAACTATTCTCCTGTTTCCTACTATGTTCTCATGTTCACACAGAGATGCCAGAATTAACGCTCTTTCGTCCACAGTGCTCACTACCAAAAGAGCAATGTCTTTACTTTTAAATAAAAAATAATCAAAAAAGGAAAGATAAAGATAAAAATATTGGCTTTAAAAGTTGTCAAAAAATCTTGATTTGGTCTCCTTTTTTATTCACATGGCTCAAAATGTATTGTATGACAGTTTTCTTGTTTGAACTTCAACATCAATTTCCTTCTTTGATCATATTTCCTAGCTTCTGTCTTTTTCATCAAAGGGATCTCTACTCATAAGAGCTATTATTTCTTTTTTCCTTAGTGTAGTCTGATAGCACTCTCTAATGTCCCCTGAATAAATTTTTAAGAAAGTTATCAGGACAGGCAACTATCTTCTTGCTCAACCAAAATTCATAGTTTCACTTTTCCTTGGGCACCTGAACCCCATTAGTAAGGAAGTGTCCTGTTTTATATCCAGGCGACAAGAATATCCATAAAGCATTGGTTCTTATTTGGAGATGAATAATCAAGAAGAAGCCTTAAGATAGCACAGATGCCTTTTTAACCATTGCTTTAAGAAATAAACATCTTACGTAAAACCAGAGATAAAGAGATTCTTTCAGACAGCTGGTTATCCTACATATGGATCTGTGTATTCATCATTTTTCCTTCTAAAAAATCTCTGAAAAATTATTTTGTCCCCTATTTTTACCTCGCATCCTTTGAAGCTCTTTCTGGGCCTCCATGTATTATTCCATGTAACAGGGTCAAGAGAAGCATCAACTGATAGTGACGTAAGCAATATAGATATTTATTCTCTCTCGCATTTGAGAAGTTTGGAGGAAACAGCATAAGGCTGAAATAGTTTTCCATAATGTCAAGGAACGATCAGGCTTCTGTCTCCTTGCTAGCTTTCTTGTGCATAGTTGTCATTCCCAGGTTTAATGGATGGTCTAATGGAGCTACATTCTAGTCAGAACAGGGAGGAACCAGGGAAAGCAGCCTCTCCTCAAGAATACTTCCTGGAAGATGCCCTATAGCACTTTCACATTCACATAGATCAGCTCTCAGTCACATGGCCACACTTAGGTGCAAGAAGAGTTGGGAAATGCCCACGTTCTGAGGTGGTGTGTGTCCAGCCAAAATTTGGGGCTTCTGGCATTAAAGGACAATGGGAGGATGATTTTGGCAGACAACCATTGGCGTCTGCCTCATACCACATTGGCATGCACATTTCTAAGAAACATATCACAGATGTCAGCCAAATGTGAAACTGAGAATCCCATTTTCTCTCCCAAGATAATTCATATATTCGGTTGCACACCATTCATGTGCTGGGGCAGCCCGCACACCACAGTGATTTTGAATGCAGTTCTATTCTCACACCTCAATAGATTTCTCAACATAATTAAAATTAATTCATAGTATTTTTGATACAAGCCCAGAATCATTTCCTCCTAACATGAAAATATAGAAGTTACCGAATACCAATACATTAACGTCTCAGTGAATTTTGTAGCAGTTTCAGTATATGTGTTGATACTGTTAGATGCATTATCCTTTCATCCTATGCTTGTCTTCCCAGTTTTACGTTCTTTGGTGTTTACATCCACTCTGGTACTAAGAGTTAAAAAAAATCTAATACTTTGTAATAATCAAAAGCATCAATAAGAATTTTTTCACATTCAAATTAAAATACTAAAGGAAATATTTAATTGAGAACCATATCCAATTAGAATTATATTAGCACTATTCTGCATACCCAAATTGAACTATATGATTCTATGACTTTGTTTTCCTGTTAACAAAATATATGCCAATTTTAAACATAGCTATTCAAGAGGAATCAGATAAAAATTAACTCAACTTTCAAGGGAAAATTTAATTTCTATGTAAATTTAGTGCAACGCCTTTCACCAATATACATGCAGTTAGATTACATAAAGCTTTCTTTAGATTACGAAAAAACTTTCTCTTCATCCCCTCCACCCTCAAACTACTGTCTCGTTCTTCTGCTTTCCCTTTAGAGGAAAACTCTTCGAAATTGGATTCTCTATTTGGTGTCTTCAGTTACTCTCCTTCCACTTTCTCTTGAATCCACTCCAATTAAGTTTTTGCCTCCATCATTCCTGTCAACCCCTGTCAATGATATCTAGGTTTCTAAGTCCAATGGTCACTTCTCAGCACTCATCTTATTAAAGTATCTGCAGCATTGATACTTTTGATCCGTCTCTCCTTCCTGAAGTTCTTTTTTCTCTTGGCCTCAGGGACACGGTACTCCCTAATCTTAGTTACCCTTCATTCTTAGTTTCATTTGCTGGTTCTTCCTCATCTTATGAAACTCTTAACATAGAAGTGCCCTAGAGTTTACACTTGAACTTTTCTTTCTCTCTGAGCTCATGGTCTCAACAAGTCTCATGGTTTTAAAACCAATCTGTACGTTGATGGCTAATCAATTTGACCTATAACCTGAATATTTCCTCTAAATCCAGGGTCACATTTCTAACTGCCTACTTGACCATTTTTTTGTGTGTGTGTGAGAGGAAGATTGGCCCTGAGATAACATCTGTTGCCAATCTTTTTTTGTGTGAGGAAGATTGTCCCTGAGCTAAAATCTGTGCCAATCTTCCTCTATTTTATGCAGGATGCCACCACAGCATGGCTTGATGAGTGGTGCTAGGTCTTTGCCTGGGATCTGAACCTGCAAACCCCGGGCTGTCGAAGCAGAATGTGAAAACATAACCACTACGCCACTAGGACAGCTTACTTGACTTGACCTTTTGACTTAAAGATCTAACAATTGTTTTAAATGTAACTTGTTCAAAGCTGAGCACTTGATCTTTGCCTCAAGACTTCTCCCATAGTCTTCTTGACCTCAATCAATGATATCTCCATCATTCCCGTTGCTCCAGCTCAAAGTCTTGGAGTCATTCTTGAAACTACTTTCTCTTACATGCCATATATAATCATTTAACATTACCTCAGCATTAATTTCAAAGAGTATTTAGAATCTGACCATTTCTCACCATCTCCACTGCTATCATTATAAGCCAAGCCACAAACAGGCATTGCTGGGAATTATTGCAATAGCTTCCTAGTTGTTCTGTAGCCCACTCTCAGTTTCTTCTTAGCAGTCATGTCATTTGTATGCTCAAAATCTGCCAATAGCTTCCCCCTTTTCCCTCTAAATAGTGGCTTAAGTCTCTCTGAGATTTCTATCAGCCACTCTCCCAGAGTCCTTCTGCCCCCTCCCAGCCACAGAACTCCCAATTTAGTACTGTAGATAGGGTCAGAGAGAAATGAGCTCCTTTGTCAGGTTCCTGCACAGGTGCAGAAGTTAGATGCTCACCCACACTCTGTCCATGTCCCTTGCAGCATAAATCACAGGCTGAGGAAGATCTGTCTTGGCCCTAAGCTGTACCACCTTGGGAGATGGGTGACACAGGTAAAGTCAAACTGTCCCTCTTAAACACTGGAATGCATCCAAACTTGAATTTTTTGCTCCACCAGAGTGCTGGGACTTCTCCTCTAGAAACCTGGACTTCCACAGATGCTATCTCACCCACGAGTGATTGTGCGGGTCCGTGTTCTCTAGGGGCTCCCTGACGGTGGGCTGGAAAAGTCTGGAGTAGGTTCATGGGCCACTGCAGGATCCATGGGTGGAACTGAGGTCTCTCTGATATTACTGATGGAAAAGTGAGTGAGATTCCTGCCAGGTCCCTTGGCCTACAGTGCTGGATCCCACAGCTCCCTCAAAGGCACTTTCATCTGTGGATGGCTGCTGAATTTTTTTGTTGGGAGGGGACAAAGAAATGAGGGACATAACATGCCACTATGGTACTGACATCACTTCTAATTGAAATTTGGAATTTTAGCACCCCTACTTCTGTGGCCTTCTTCTTGTCTTCAGCAGTTTCCTTCAAAACCAGTGGGAGAGGAAATCTTTCTCATACTCTGAGTAAGAAAAGGATAAAACCCTTAACACTATAATAAGGGAAAGATTAACCTCTCCTAACCTGGGTTAAAAATAAACAAAACACTGACTCACTAGATCTAATATTGGTAAGAGAAACAATTGGTAAGAGACTTCTGCTTTGAAATGTCTGCTTTAACGAATCAGAGGCAAATAAAAGCAACCGCATGCATTATCCATTACAGAGAAGTTGTTTCACTTAACCTAGTTTAGACGAATGACCCTAATTACCTTTTCGAAGTTGGGAAGGCCCAATTAGAAAGATCGTGGCACCCAGTTGTAAGTGGGGAAACTTTCAATGAAGAAATTATGTTAATGAAGGAAGACTCCATGGCGAGAAAAGTTTGAGCTCTAAGTTGGACTTGTTCCGATAAAGAGGTAGTAAGGGAAAGCATTCTGGGCAGAAGTAAAAGGGCTTGTGTGAAAGTTGGAGGTGAGACCACAAAGACATGTATAGGAAGTAGAAATTACTTGTACATGACCACAACAGCGTGGATGAGTGGAAAATCTGTAATGCAAAAGGATGGCAATTGTCTGGAAGGTTGTGACTCAACCAGCAGTTTTATTTTAGTCCTATGAGAATTTCTGAGAAGGAAAGCATGTAGTGCTATTGCCAGACTGAGGAGAGTTGGGGAGTCTTTACTTCTGGCTCTCCCACTACCTGGCTGAGTTCTTGAGTCATCTGGTTTCCTCACCCATAAAATATAGAAATAATTGCAGAGGTGCCTTTCAGCTTAAAAATAATTTATAAGTCAACAATGAATAGAGTAAGAATTGTTACAAAACCTGAGTGGTAAGAAATATCATGTGGTCTTTTTTCTAGATGAAATTAAATCTGGTTTATTTACTCCACAAATAATCATTAAATGACTATTGTATGCGAGACGTGCTCAATTCTGGGGATATTCTTGGAAAAGAAGGCAGGCGAGGTCTTTCTCTCCTGGAACTTTTTCTAGCTCTCATTTTCCAAGAATGAAGTTCAATATCACTCATTTTTCACAAGTCCTGCCCTCTCTCTTGGTTTATTCCAAACCTTGTGATTTACACAATCCAGAAAAAATAAAAGCAATCCCTGGCTCTTTGCCATCACTTTCTGTCTGATTCCATAAGATATTTTTGAGAATGTCTGGCTCTGCAGGTAGCATCTCTTCTCAAGAACCAAGTGTTGCTCTAGGAACTTCTGCCAAGGCTCTATTTGCCTCTATTTCCACAGGAACTGCTATCTGTCAATATCTTAGATCCTGTCCTTTTTATGCTGCTACGAACAGGTAGGTCAGTGTATGCCACTCCACAAAACCCCACCTTCATCCATCTCCCCAGTCTGCAGGAATCAAGCTAGCATGAGGCTTTGAACTACTATCCCAGCTCAATTTTCAAGGCTATGGCTTCCACCATGTCCTACTTTGGACACTGCAGTCCTTATCTTCTTTAGGCTAGAGGCTGTAAGCCAGGAATCCAAGGACTGAATTTGACTCACACATGGGTTTGTTCTCCAATTTGCTACAGTCGCCACCACTCCCTTTTGATTCCCAACAATAAAACTGAGCATCTGTGTCATCATTCTCCCACTGTTGCTTTTCTTACATTTGTGGTTAGGACCATAATCCCTAGAACCAGACTGCCCAAATTTGAATCTAAGCTCCATCACTCACTAGCTGCATGGCTTGGGCAAGCTTTGGAAACTTTCTGTACTTCAATTACCCCATCTTTAAATTGCAAATAAATACAAGGGTGTTGCAAATAAATATAGCTCATAAGGGTGTTGTAAGGATTAACTGAGTTAGTGTATGTGTGGCACTTAGAACATACTTAGCACATAGTAAGTACTTCATAGGTGTTTATTATATATTACTAGTGCTTATTATTTATTATTATTGTTTTACTATTGCTGACTACCTCTTATAGGCATTTCAACGAGATCAATGGACCAGATCTTCCCACACAAGGGTCTTAGTGGGAGTTTTTTTCAAAGTAGTTCTACCCTCAACCATGCCCTAGCAACATTTTTGGTCTTTAACAACAAAAAGTATCTAACTATCTCCTTAGCCGTGAACAATAGGTCTAAAGGTCTTTTTTTAGAGGGTGGGAGGTGTGGAGAATTATCTTTCATTCTTTTGCTATGAGATTGGAAATATTTTTTAATCACACTTTAACAGGCCAAAGAAAATCTACTCAATTCCTAACTCTGAAGTCTGCACAGATTTCCTCATTCTGCTTCTTACTTATGCATCACCAAGAAGATGTTTCTACTACATTGAGAAGTTGGCTAAATTTTTCCCCCATCTGCTTCCTAGGACTAAATTGTGACTTTTCATTTCATATCACTTTTAACTCAAGGTAATTTGAGTTGCTTCTTAAAGTCTCAGGCTTAACTTGTTAGCTGGCTTGTCAGTCATCCGTCTTCTGTGGTGGGTCAAAAATACTTTTCACTTGATGAATAAAATATGGATATTTCATCTTATTGAACCATTTCAAGTGTCTAGCATTGAGTTGTTTGTGTCTTGAGATTCTTTGCACCTGCTTAATTTTGATCTTTGACTTTTACACTGCTTTGAAAGTCAAACTTCTAACGGGGAAAATTTTACTTTAATGTACATATTGGCATGTCCCATAGGTCATAAGCTCTTTATTTTAAGTGCAGAGAATGGAAATAAATGATCCTTTGACAGCTTGTCAGCCAGAGTTTTATTACCTGCGTCCCTTAGGAGGAAACAGCAACCAGGAGCAGCCGGGTTTTTATTTATTGTTATGGCATTTTGTACATAGTTCAAAGGAACCCTGGTTGTGGGTCTGGAAATACAGTTCATGTAGGGACCAGGAGACCTAGCTTCAGAAGCTGCCTAAATGATCCTGTGATAAGATGGGCAGATCCTAATCTCTTTTCTTGTTGTGTTATCTCTTGGATAAATAACCCCCTGACACTATCCTGGGGAGGCTGAAAGGGCGTTTCTCTAAGACTGTACCGCTAACAATCACGCTCTTCCCCATAGGCTGGTCCTGCAGCTCCTTGAGAAATGTGGAGACCCAGGGAGAAAAACTGCAGAATTCAAGCAAAGAGAACCACTTTCTAAACATGTTTCAGAATGGAAAATCTAGTGAGATATGTCAGAGGACACATTTGTTGTGGTGGTTGTTGCAGTTAGGTAGCCAGATCTGAAGATTAAGAAGGAGAAAAGAAAAGAAGAAAAAAATTAATTATGTTCTAAGAATTGTTTTCAGTGCTTTACAGGCATTATCTCATTTCATCCCACAATAATTCTATGAATAAGAGCTAATTTTCCAATGCAATGTGGTTTTTTTTTTTTGTCATTTTTATCTTCTACTTATGAGTGAGATCATATGGTATTTGACTTTCTCCCTCTGACTTATTTCACTCAGCATAATACCCTCAAGGTGCATCCACGTTGTCACAAATGGCTGGATTTCGTCATTTCTTATGGCTGAGTAGTAGTCCATCGTGTATAAATACCACATCTTCTTTACCCATTCGTCCTTGATGGGCACCTAGGTTGCTTCCAAGTCTTGGGTATTGTGTATAATGCCGCAATGAACATAGGGGTGCAAGTATCTTTATGCCTTTGTGTTTTCAAGTTCTTTGGATAAATACCCAGCAGTGGAATAGCTGGATCATATGGTAGATCTATCCTTAATTTTCTGAGGATATTCCACACTGCTTTCCATAGTGGCTGCACCACTTTGCACTGCCACCAGCAGTGAACAAGGGTTCCCTTCTCTCCACACCCTCTCCAACATTTGTTGTTTCCTGTCTTGTTAATTATAGCCATTCTGACCAGAGTGAGGTGATACCTCATTGTAGTTTTGATTTGCATTTCCCTGATAGCTAGTGATGTTGAGCATCTTTTCATATGCCTGTTGGCCATCTGTATTTCTTCTTTGGAGAAATCTCTGTTCAGATCTTTTGCCCATTTTCTAATTGGATTGTTGGTTTTTTTGTTGTTGAGCTGTATGAGTTCTTTGTGTATTTTGGATATTAACCCCTTATCTGATATGTGGTCTGCAAATATCTTCTCCCAATTTTCAGGTTGTCTTTTCGTTTTGTTGATGGTTTCCTTTGCTGTGCAGAAACTTTTTAGGTTGATGTAGTCCCATTTAGTCATTTTTTCTTTTGTTTCCCTTGCCCGGTCAGGCATGGGACTTGAAAATATGCTGCTCAGACCAATGTCATAGAGCGTACTGTCTAGGTTTTCTTCTAGAAGACTCATGGTTTCGGGTCTTACATTCAAGTCTTTAATCCATTTTGAGTTGATTTTTGTGCATGGTGTAAGGGAATGGTCTACTTTCATTCTTTTGCATGTGGCTGTCCAGTTTTCCCAACACCATTTACTGAAGAGACTCTCCTTTCTCCATCGTATGCTCTTGTCTCCCTTGTCGAATATTGGCTGTTCATAAAAGTGTGGGTTTACTTCCGGGCTCTCAATTTCGGATTGGTGGTTACCATTGGAGAAGGGGGGAGGGGGGAGGGCAAAAGGGGTGATTAGGGTCGCATGTGAGGGGATGCGCTATAATTAGTGTTCGGGTGGTGAACATGATGTAATGTATCCAGAATTTGAAGTATGATGTACATCTGAAAAAAATAAAAATTAAAAAAAAAAGAAGAAGAATATATATCTAACATGAGAAAATTCCTTACAGGCACTATTGTGGAATAAATAGAAATATTCCAATTAATATGATGACTACAAAAATGATCAACATCACAAATTTTATCCAGTATAATTCAAGGAATTACAGTCAACCTTGTGTTTCAATAAAAGCACAAAAAAAGCACATTTATTATTTTGTACTTAATCATTTTTATTCAGAAAATATAAATAAATCCAGTAATTATTTTTGAAATAATATAGAAGTTGTAATGAAATGACTGTTTTAAAAATAAATAAATTTATAAATGGGGAAAAAAAGAGCTAATTTTATTCTCATTTTAAAGGTGAGAACATTTGGGATCAGACAGGCAAAGTAACTTGTCCAAGGTGACATGTCTAGTAAAAAGACGACCTGAATTAAAGCCAAATCTGTTTGTTTCAGACCACACAGTGAGAGAGTGAAAGCCCACTAGTTCTGATGACTTTACTATATTGTGGAAAAATTTTATTTATTGATCATTTGTGGTAGACTTGCAGAGCATATAAAGTTGCTAAGCTATTTTTAAGAATAAAATACCCCCCCCAAATTCATATATTTAAATCCTAACCCCCCAAGATGATGGTATGAAGAGGTGGGGACTTTAGGAGTTGATTAGATTATGAAAACAGAGCCCCAGTGAATGGGATTAGTACCCTGGAGACCCCAGAGAGATTCCTCACCCCTCCTCCACTGAGATTTTAGCTAGAAGTTGTTATGAACCAGAAATAAACTAGAAATTGGGTTCTCAGCAGACATCGAATCTGCTGGTGCTTGATCTTGGACTTCCAACCTCCAGAGCTCTGAGAAATAAATTTCTGTTTAAAAGCCACCCAGTCTATGGTATCTTGTTATAGCAGCCCAAATGCACCAAGACTTTGCCCGAGAACTAGTCTTTCCTGCAACCTCATGTATTTACAGTAATAAGAATAGTGGGCTCAGAATCATTTTGTATACTACCTTCTGGATCATATGTAAATTTATGTAAATTTTCTGAGCCTCAGATTTCCTATGGTATTTAAAATGGGGTTAATAATTTTTACTTTGTTATAAAGCAATTATTAGTAACCCTTTGTGAAAAAAACCTTGTAAAATAGATTGTCTTTGAATCATTCATCTAGCAGTATCTTGAACACAGAAGGGGTTAATTGAATTACATTGGAATGAGTTTAATTTAATTTAACTTACAGTGATTAGAGACAGATTTCTTTTCTTTAATCTTCAGATTTTGAGGTCCTTAGCCATCAGAGGCTCCTGAAAACTACATTTGAATTAGATTCGGTTAGGCATGAGGGAGAAGGGGATTATCAAAAGAAGGAGTGACATAAGCATCCTCCTTTTCTCATCTGACCTATGAAAGTTCTCTTGAGATTGAAACTGTGACCTTCAATAAATCCCTTGAGCTGCCCAGTGTCAACTGATACCGACACTCACACACAAGGGAACTTGCCATCAGTGACAATGACATTAGCACTTGTGGAGTCCACAGGCATATGGAGGGGCATGCTGTCTTTTCCTTTTGAGCAGTTCCCTTTTCTGATTGAGAAAAATATGCATGTATACTGGTTTCTTCCAGTAAAAAAATTTTTTAAAGATCAAAGATTTCTGTATACACGAGGGTGGGAATTGAAGTGGTACACAATGCTCTTGGGGCGAGCATCATTTCTCATCTGTGACTATTACTTGGGCTGGTGTATGTTAAGGACACAGAATGTGCTTTAGCATGGGTGTATGGGGGCTGCAGTATCCAAATGGGAATAAATCTACAACCTGCTGGAAACATATTTGAAAATAAATATTTCACAATGCGCCGGCAGAAACATAAAACCCAAACTCAGAATAGGAGCATAGAGATGGGGCTTTTTTCACTTTCTCCATGGTTTTATTTGGAGAAGGATTATCTTTCCTTTGTTTCAAACAGTGGTGATTCTGCAAATGTGCAGGCTCCCTGAAGGAGGGGGCTGAGATGAGAGAGAGAGTTGGGAGGGAGCGGCACTTTGAGCTGGCATGTGGTATTATTGAACAGATTTAAAGGTATTTTAATCATAGGCCTTTAATGCTATTTTAGAACACGTATGTGGCTCCCCAGCTTCCCTCCTCCCTTCTGCTCCAGCTGCTGAGAAATAGGCAAATTGCTCTCAGAAAAACGAATACAGTGTATTTGTGGACCCTGTATTTTTGATCCCAAGTGCTATGAACAAGCCAGTTCACAAAAACAGGTGCCTAGAACAGTGCCCTTGCCATCAGAGAGCTCTGTCTCTGGAAATGAGGAGGGGAAGCACTCTCTCTTCATATTAACTTCGCTTCAGAAGCCCACGACAAGTAGCTACCTGTGCAAGTTCAGCTCACTGATTTGCCACTGCCTTTATTCTCCTGAAATATGAATTTCTATTCATGCCATCCTGGTTTTTATTCTACCCTGCAATTTGTGCAAAAGAAGTATCAGACGTGCCTGCTTAACAGTCTCTATTGACATTTTGCAGAACAGAACAGATTGGACCTATTTTCTTTCTGCAATCAGTTTAAAGTGTTTGAACCTTCCTAACAGCTGTGAGACAATATTTATTCTTAATCAGCAACTGATTTTATGAGTCTAATGCCATGTACTGTATGTGACTGTGTATTAAATCACACAGAGCTGCCTGAGTGTGAAGCAGAACTTCAACAGGAGGAGATCAAGCGTGCTCTGAGAGGGGGGCTGAGGGATCTTGGAATGGGTCAGAGTCAGTTCTAGAAGTACAACGAAACGTTTCTCAGGGCAGTTCAGGAGGCCAGGGATTTCCGTTTCCAGGAAGGCCAGTCGAACTCACAGGCAGGACTGTTTGTAGAGTTTTACCTGGTGGTGTTGGTGACGGAGGGGGATGGAGTTAGAGCCGCAGAAGAGCTGTGGGAGGATGATTAGAAAATAGCCATTTGGGTGTGAATTTCACAGGATAGCAAATAAATTTCAGCGACTTCTGCTTGTTTTTATATTATTATTAAGGAAGCACAGGGAAGGGTTGGGGGTTAGACACCTTTGGAGAGTGTGTATAGAATCACCTCGGGAGCTTATTAAAAATGTAGAACCCTCTTTGCATCTCTAGACTTTTTGGTTTAGAAGTTCAAGGATGGAGCTAAGGAATTTGCATTTTAAATAATCACCACAGCTAATTCTTATGCACGTAATTTAAGACACACTGTTTAAGATTTTAAAAGGAGAATGAAGAATCTAGTATTCTTATTACCAACCATTAAAATTCATTACTAATTCACAAGTATTCAAGAATAAAAAACAAGGAGCAAAACCGACTCTAAAATATTACTGTGTTATTTGATTGTGAGTGATGGGGGAGGTAATTAACATTTTTTCGGTCTTTATTTGTCTCAGATGATGGAGACAAAATAAATTTTGTTTAGTCTTTTTTTTTTTTTTTTTTGAGGAAGATTAGCCCTGAGCTAACATCCGCTGCCATTTCTCCTCTTTTTGCTGAAGAAGACTGGCCCTGAGCTAACATCCGTGCCCATCTTCCTCTACTTTCTATGTGGGACACCTACCACAGCATGGCTTGCCAAGCGGTGCCATGTCCGCACCTGGGATCCAAACCGGCGAACCCCGGGCGGCCGAAGCAGAACGTGCGCACTTAACCGCTGCACCGCCAGACCGGCCCGTGTTTAGTCTTTATTACAGCTAACTAAACCAGTTAAGATTACACCATTTTACAGGTGGTAAAACAGGTTCAGAGAGGTTAAGTAACTTGTCCAAAATGACATACACAGTAACTACCAGGACCCCCTAGGCTTCTAACTCTCCCCATCGTGCTCAGGAAAGTTTATCTGCTGTGGCTTTCATCACAAAGTCTACATCAACAAGTCTCAAATCTGGGTCTGCAGCCTGGATGTCTCTTGGATGTTCTCCAGCCATCTACCCCATGGCCTGTTTGACATCTTTGCTTAGATGTTTTCCAGCCACCACAAGTTCTATACATACTCAATTGTACATACCATCTTCCTCCCCATATCTTTTTCTCCTCTGCTATCCTTAAGCTCAGCCGTTAGGCCTCATCATCTACTTATTGGTCTAAGCCAAAAATCTTGGTGTTCTGTTGATTGAGACACTTAAATATCTCCTGATCCTATGTCCTTCTGCTAGTTCTCACTGCTAACCTGTTAGTTCAGGCCAACATCATCTCTTGCCAGATGTATGAGTTAGTGTTTGCTGCACAACACAAATTTCCCCATAACCTAGTGGCTTAAAATAGAGATCAGTTTCCTTAACTCACAATTAGGTGAGGTCTGGACCAGTTTGGCTAATCTCTGCTGGATTTTCTCTTGTCTGTGATCTGCTGCTGAGTTGGTTGGTGGCTTAATGGTCTACCGTGACCTCCCTCACATATCTCATGTGGGCAGGCTGTCCACTGCTGGCTGGATGGCTTTTGGCTAGGATGCCCAGGTTCTTTCCCATGTGGCTTCTTGTTCTTCAGCAGGCTGGTTTGGGCTCATCCACGTGGTGGTCTCAGGATTCCAAGTGCAGTAGAAGACAACAAGCCCCAGTGTTCAAGTACTTTTCAAGACTTTGTTTGCATTGTATTCTTTAATGTCATCCAGAGCCATTGAATCTCTGTGGCAAGGCACTGTCAAAGCGGTGTGGGCGGAGGGAGGAGAAGATTTTAGGGCTGTTTTTGCAGTCTATTACGCTGAACTCAGTAACGATCTCTTAAGGGTTTCCTTACCTCCATTCTTGCTTCCTGCAATCCATTTTTCATACGGCAGTTGCTGAAAGGTCTGTGATGCCACTTTGTCGTTGTCGTTAGTGCCATCAAGTTGATTCTGACCCTGTGTAGAGCACAGCAGAGCCTTCTGGCGCTACATCAGACAACACTCTGCTACGATTCATAGGGTTTTCATGGCCAAATTTTTCAGAAGAGGGTGGCCAGATCCTTCTTCCTGGTATATCTTAGTCTGGAAGTTCCACTGAAACCTGTCCACTATGGGTGACCCTGCTGGTATTTGAAATACTGGTGGCATAGCTTTTAGCATCACAGCAACACACAGCCACCACAGTATGACTACCCACAGATGGGTGGCGTGGTTCTCTGACTGGGAAACAAACCTGGGCTACGGTGGTGAGAGTACAGAATCTTAACCACTAGATCACCAGGGCTGGCTAGCATGCCGCTACCCCTGCTTAACACTTCACTGGCATACCATTGTTCTGAATGTTCTAAAGTCCCAGCTCTTCATAGGACTCATAAGGTATTCCAGGATTTGTATTCTGTCTACCTCTTCAGACTTTGACTCTCTCCCTATTATATTCTTAATTACTCTTGGTTGCTCTAATAGCCAGATTTCATCTCCCTTAGGCAGAGGGAACAGGCTACAGGAAGCTGTTTGGTCTCCTTACTGGTTTCTACCGGAAAAACTTTTCCTCATTTGCCCATCTTCCTTCCCCTCCCTTGCCTGACTAATGTATTTATCCATTAGTCTGAGCTTAAATGTCCCTTCCTCAAGCCTCCCTTGACGCTGAGTATTAGCACGTAAACTTTGTTGTAATTATGTGTACAAAGTCTGGCTTTCCTCTGAGACTGTAAGCTTTGTGAGTTCAGCGACCATGTCTATTTCACCCAGTGCTGAATCGCCAACATGTAACACAGCGCCTGGGACACAGTGGGTGCTCAATGAATACTGGTTGAAAGAACAAACATCCCTGGCTCGTCTGATTTCGGAGCTCCTCTTACTATGGCCCACTGCAACGCAGACTCAATTTGCTGATCTTGTTTCTTTTACTTATATATTTAATTTACTTTGTGTTCATGGACTAAAAATGATTTCAGGAGTGCAGGGAGAAAGCAAATATTTCTTTCTTTAGTAGATTCACGTTGCTTCTTGTCCAGAGGTCATGTGTAAACGATATTCATGTCAATGTATTTTTCTTGCATCCCAACCTCCTTAGAAAGAAAAATGAATGAGCGAATTAGGGCTAAAAGGATTGGTCCACTCCAAAAGGAACTTAGACAATGTTTCCGTGGTTTGAGAGTGCGCTCCTCCACATTGCCTTAGCTGTGGTCTCTTGCCATATGGACATTTTCCTGGCAGGTTGGCATCACGATGATTGGCAAAGGTCTGCTCTGTGGAGGCCACTCAACTCTGGAGGCCATTCTAAAAGCAATGGAAAACCTACTCAGGAAATATAGTTTTAAAGCCTGTCTTCCTCAACCGGTTGTCATTTTGGAAGCAAAGACTGTGTCCTGCACATTTTGTGTCAGGTGAAGCTGCCACAGTGAAATTCAGAGTAGCTCTGATAACTCTGTTACTATAAAGTAAAATGGAAAAATATTTTCAGAAATCTTCTCTGGACACCAGAAAAAGTTGTTAAGTAAAATGATTCTCCTTAAATCAAATTTCCTTTATTGCTTTGGAAAACTAAGATATGTATAATTTGTATAAATCTAGTCAGAAAATTATAAAGTCATTTACAGCCTTTCCTTGTATCTTTACCTTCTAGGATTTCTCAGTTTTTCCATTTATGAGATGGAGACATTTATAATCTTCATAAAATTGCTGTAGAGCTAAGATCAGATAATACATTTGAAATAACTTTGTGTACTATAAAGTGCTATTCATTTGTCAAACATTTTTTTGAGTAGATATATTCCAAACTTTGTCCTAGGCCCAAGGGAGAGAGAGAAAAATGAGTAAGATATAGTCTTTACTTTGATTGAGCTCACAGTTGAGGGAGGTGACAGATAAGGGTAAAATCATAACACAGGATAAACAAAACTGCAGGATCATGGATGGGGGAGCAATTAATTGTGTCTACAGGGTTCAGAGAAGAGAGGATACTGGATGTGGGTGTGGAAGGGTGGGTGAGATTTCACCAGAGGGAGAAGTCTAGAAGGGCATTCTAGTTAGACAGCTACTTATAATCTGTAGCAGGAGAGTCGCTCATTTCTAAAACAATAATAAGTAGCAGGAAAAAACCCAGAGGGCATATAAAAGCGGTATAAAAAACTGTTGAGTTTTATTTACTTATTTTTGAATTAAGAGAAGATGAGCTAAAGTCATAAAACAAAGCAGCATCAAGAACAACTGAACCAGAACAAGAAGAAATGAAAGTTCTGTGGGGGAAACAATAATCCGTTCCTTTATATATATGCCCTCAAAAAATGCATGACAGCTTTGAGGCCACCCCTGGAAACTTCATGAATCAGAAGAGGATGCCCCTCTCTTACTCAATGATCAGGCGAATGACTATGTCAACCTGGAGATTAAAAAAACAGATCGAAAGCGACTAACAGCGTTTGGGCAAGGATACATTCAAATACCTTTTACAAAACAACTTCAATGACAATTCATGAACTAAGCAGAAAAATGGGAGAATAGCTGAGTTCTAATTAGAATGAGTGGCAAAACTTTGTGTCATAGGCGTAAAGGCCCATTACTCCTTTATACTTCCTTAGGCCGTTTGCCAGGGGATTACTGAGACAGATAAGTATTCTGGTTTAGGTTTAAAGATAGAAATCTGTGCAAGACAAATTCAAGAAAAAACAGCGAAATATTTTAAAGATAAAGAATTCAAAATCTCAGGGGAAATGCATACACACATACACACTGACTTATTTCCTACTTTCACACATATTAAGTTAAATATCAGACATGTAATTTAAATTATCTGGAAGGAGACCATTGAAAGTGAAAGGAGATGCTATTCATAATTGTCACCAGGGCAACCGCTGCAAACTTAGACTGTCCTGGACAAGCTGGATGTATGGCGACTTTAGTCATAGGAACTGCACAGTTAAACTTTGTCCAACAAGACAAAACAAATGCTTTTTCTTCCCCTCTCTGGAGCTCCTGGGGCTTCTGGCCTTGAAACACCAGAAGTTTTGGCTTAGGCAGGATTTATTATCTAGGTGGGAACGGAGTGGGATGAGGACCAGGATAGCTCATGGTTATGAGCACTGAGTAGTTTCAAATCCTGGCTAATTAACTGTCTGACCTTGGTCAAGTTGCTTAACCTCTCGGTGCCTCAAGTTCCTCATCAGTAAACTGGGCATAATAATTGTTATTATAATAATTAAATGGATTACTATATGGAAAGTGCTTACAACAGCGTCTGGCTCACAGGATTATATAAATGTGTGCTATTCTTATTATTATTATCTCCATTTTACAGATTGCAACCCCTCCCCCCTCCCGTCATCCCAGCCCCCTCTTCCACCCCCCAGAACAAATAAATTGTGTTCAGGGTTAACCTGATAGTTAAGGTTTGCTTTAGGATAGTCAAAAAGGGATCCAGGTATTACACTGAGCTGGGAACCGGGGCCTCCTCCGGCAAGAAGCGTTTCCAAGTTTTCCCTGAAAGTGAGTGGAGGGGAGGAAGAGGTCCAACAAGACCTCATTTTGTGGGTTTTGTTTAAAGTCTCTGAGGTGTCTAGTGCTGGTCAGATCTGCACGAGACTTGTTACTCATATAGTTGTGCTATTAAGGAAAATGAGCTTTGAAAAAATGTCAGAAACAGCCAGAACAACCACAGTGAGGTTCATATTTATGGGCTTACATTTAAGTCTTGCCCACGAGGGCCGAACCTTCTTATTGTAAATAAAAATAACTACAGCTATCATTCGTGAGCATTTACTGGCCGCCAGGCCCTGCCCTAAGTACTTGGCATGTATTAACCCATGTAATCCTTACAACAAATATTTGAGTGAAGCACTCTTAATATTATCATCTTGCAGGTGAAGATACTGAGGGACAGAGAACTTAAGGATTTATTCAGTTTTGCATTTCACCGGTGCCCCATACACGCCAGGTACCTAATAAGTGTTAACTGAATCAGTTTGCTTGTAGATTTATTAATATTTTCTAGCAGAACCCACTTACATGGTCGATTTTATTCAGTAAAAAGAAATTTTGAGAACCTGTTTAGAGGAAAAATGTTCACAGCTTTGCACATCACACCCTCGCATCCATTTGTTCTCAGAATTTTGATTTTTGCAAGACTGTACGAGTTTGTAATTATGAACACTTCAAATAATGTTTTAAGTACCATTATAGGTAAGGATAGGAGCGTTAAATGAGATTTTAAATTCTGGCAATCAGCTTGACAAATGAATACGGACAATTTTTAATAAATCATTTATATTTGGAAAGTATTATTGTGGATATTTCTTCCTCCAAAGAATTGGTGTCCGAATTCTGTTTACCTCAGGAGAATATCGTAATTGCTTGCTTTTTTGGAACACGCCCCAGCTGATACGCGGAGCGGGGCACTAACGGGCAGTTCTGTGAATGCCCGTAGGCCAGTGCTCTGAATCTTCCACACAAGGGAAGATCTACACAGGAAAATTCTCCAGTGGATAGTATGCCTCTGGTGAAATGTGTGCAGCACAGAGAGGAGCCAAGCAGAGAAAGAGGCAGCAGGAAAGACATCAACAGCAGAGAGCACGTGGCAGGGAGCACAGAGTAGCTGTGGGAGGCAATTGATCAGGGAAACAAATAGAACAGGGCTGTAAACTTTTATTCTCCTCAATGGGCTATTTTGCGATGCTACTTTGTATCCTAAGTGATTGGCTACAAAAGCAGACACCACATTTTAATGTTCTGGGTCAGTTATAAAAAACAGCAGGGAGAAATAGTATTCCCAAGGACGTGATGATATCAACATGTGTTTATTTGCTACGTTTAAAATTTAAAGAGCCAGGCTCAGAAAATGAATTCTTGTTAGATTAAGCGCTTTCCTAAATGCCAAAGTCATGCAATGGCCTATCCCTGTTTCTCCCTCATCATGTCTCAGTTTAATAAGTGAAACCTGAGCACTGCCATAGTCTCATCAGCTTACTTCTTTAAAAAAGATATTACCCTCAATGATCCAGCTGTTCAACAAAGGCTCATTGAGCAGTAACCACAGGCAGACAAACTGTCTAGTGGGGGAGAAAAACACTAAAACACAATTACCCATCACCCCATAATTACAATTATGCTAAAGGACATGAAGAAAAATTACGTTGTTTCTCAGAACATTGCATAGAAGGACCTAATCTAGACAGGGGTGTGTGTTGCAAGAGGGAGGAGGGTTGAGAGAAAGTGTCACTGTATAAATTCCACTTAAGGAGACATGGAGAATAAATAGGAATTGGCCAGGTGAAGGTGGCGGCGGGAAGAGTCGGGGTCCACATGACCGATTTTACTCTATTCTTTGTATTAAAAGGGTTTTGTACCTATGAAGGTAGGTACAAAAGAAGCTTACCCAGTTGACTATTTCTGCTGTGACCGATTGGGGGGAATGCAATGGAAATTGGAAACATCACCAAATAACAACAGGGCACTGGATTGACATATGTCATTCTTCTAAAACAGTTCCCTCCACCCTGGAAAGTAGAGATGTGAGGTAGAATTATAGAAGTGTAGGTGGATAGGTTGCCTTCCTTTTGGCTTTGAAGGTGCCAGAAGAGGCACCTGGTTAGCAATCTAACCAGGAAAGGTTAGCTTGTCTCCTCACAGCAATGTAGTTATTATGGGCTAATGTGGACCTCTCACTGGACAGACAAAAAGATGAGCCAAATGCCTTCTAAAGATGGCAGATATAAAAACCCAGATGGCAGATATTAAAAACCATCTCCAAAGATATTCTAAGGAGGATTCAGTGCTGCTCTCAGAGCAAGTATTTTGAATCTATACAACCGAAGACGATCGTGTTGCTGATAATTCCAGATATTTATTTTTATTGCAATATGGGGACAGGGGACTTAAACTGTTTCTGTGCTTGGTGCTGGATTCTGTGAATCACCTCAGAAGAAGTCTGACATTAAAAGTAAAGATGAGTTAAAATCTCACGTTTGAAATAAAAAAACCCGTGTGGGAGGCAGCACTCAGTCTGGAGAGTCGAGAGGAAAGTTTTCACGATGTTCACAGCCCACGTGACCACACGGTGTAAATTCTCAGGGAGGGAATTCTTTGGCAGCCACAGCACACATAATCACATTTTCCTCAGAGCAGATTTTATGATCGACGTTTTAATTCACATCAAGATTTGAAGAATTGCTCTTTAATTATGAAAATGGCTAAACCTGTAGGTACCATAGGAAAATGGCTTCCCTATAGCATCCTTTCAGAA
Organism: Equus przewalskii; assembly: GCF_037783145.1. Classification (NCBI taxonomy): domain Eukaryota; kingdom Metazoa; phylum Chordata; class Mammalia; order Perissodactyla; family Equidae; genus Equus; species Equus przewalskii. Next base: position 1,605,053 of record NC_091854.1, read on the forward strand.
AACAGATTTCTTGAGGAATGATTTAATGCAGTGGCTAGAGTAAGAGGAAAGCACAGACTCATTATGCTCTCAGCTGGGAACATGCGTGTGTTTAACCCCCAGCAAGGAATACACATTAGATTATTCTATTTTCACGCAATCAAGTGGATTAAATGAGCAAATCTCACAAGCATAGTTCTCCTGTAAGGACCATGGTTATATTGACAGGTCGTTCTCAAGTACAGAGCTCTCCACCTGAAATTGAAGTAACCAAACAAACAGTTCCTCTGTCAACTCTTGGTTATTAGTGTATAAATTATACATTAATGCTAAATTGACTTCCCAGGGTCTATAACATCGCTTCATCAGGGAGCCCAGGTTGTTCGAGTTCTGCTGGATGCCAGCTTGATGCTGAAGAAGTGAAAAGTTTCACAGTAATGGTAATAACAATAATTAATATTTATTGAGGATTGTGTTCCAGGCAAAAGTCTGAGTGCTGTCCATGTTTTATCTCATTGATTCCTCAAAAATACCCTATGAAGTAGCCGTTATTCTTATTTCCATAATACAGATCTGAGAAAGAAAAATTACAAAAATTGGCCAAAGTCACATCTCATAACTGAAAAGTTATATCTCATAATTGTGATCAGGTTGGCAATCTGACTTCCCTACAAATGTGTTACATCAGAGCGACACATATTTTATTGACTTTTTATTTTCAAAACATACTTAATCAAAAGTTTATCCTAATTCTTCCCTAGTCAAGTGTTTTTTTTTTTCTTGGTGACAGCAAAAGCCAAACATTATTGATCAACACGGTAGGCCAGTCCTAGGATGTTATTTTTGCTTTCTTGCTTTGCTATTGTCAGTTTGTAAGCAGATGATACCTCTTTTTTTTCCTGTTCTCATCTCCCAGTGTGAGAAAACTATGAGTAGATCTTTAGGAAATTTCCCTATAGGTACAGAGTATGCAGCGTGTCTCAAATGTATTTGATTATGAACCCCTCCCTCTCTGGGGGGAACATTTTGTGCAGTGTTTCTCCAATCACTCTTTGATAAATGTTGTTCTATATTTACTATCAGCATATTTTATCTCCGTTTCATCTCTCAAATGACTACAGTCTGTATTTTGTCTTCAAGACTTTCATAATTTCAAATCCAACGGCCTCTTCTCAAATCACATCTCACAACTTCCCAATAAGTGACTTTATAGACAATTTCTGACACGTCTTGGAGTGCTCTCCTTTTTGGGTTTCCAGTGCACCATTTCCTTCTGGTTTTCTTTCTTCTCCTATCTTATCTTCTCAGTGTCTTTATAAACTTGTCTTTATCTAATTCTAAAATGTTAGTATTCAGTAAGGTTCCATCCTTGACTGTCTTCTCTTCTGTTGCAATGTTATATTTCCAGTTGCTTCATTTAGACTGCCCCACTCATGCTTGCTTTATGAATCTTCCCTGATTTCTTTAGAAACAATTACTTCCTCTCCCCTTTCCCTGCCAAGAGCACTTTATTTATGACATAGTAAAGCGCTTACCATGTTGCATTATGTCTGCCTTCTTAGTAGTTTATCAGAACAAAAGTTAACATCTCACTCATGTAAGAGTCTGCTGCAAATCTGGGCAACTCTCAAGGGCAGCTGTCTGTCATTTCATTCAGTGTGACTCAGGGATCCAGGAAACTCAAACTTGAGGTTCTACCTTCTCAATAGAAGGGCTTTTCTCTGACTTTCATGACAGAAGAGAGACAGTAGAAATTAAATAGGGGCTTCTACTGCCTCATACTCAACTGACACAGGTCTGTGCTGTTCACGTTTCATCGGCCATACCTGATCATAGGGTTCTGCGTATTGACAGTGGGACTGAGAGCTTAGTCTTCCATGTGCCCAGGAAAGAAATGGGAATTACGGTGAACGGCTTAGCACAGGAACTGTATCATAATCATCTCTGTATCCCCAGTACTTGGCACAGAGTTTGACAAGAAACATCCAATAAACGTTTTGTAAACTGAATCTAATCTAGTTCAAACTCGAGTCATTTTACAGCTGGAAAAACTGAGGCCCCCCCAAAGGAAAGTGACTCTCCCAACTAACTCAAGTAGATATTTACAGAACTAGAACGAGAATTCAAGTCTGTTGCTCTTTTTGTTACCCTTGCTGTTCATGGAAGATTTTGTTCTGGAAGAATCGCATGGTTTTGCTAGGTTCAGCATTACTCCAATTAAGATTGTTAGTTTTTTTTTGTTTCTTTGTTTTCCTACTTGCTTTAAATTTTTGCTTACACAGTTACCAGAGATATGGCACAAAATATATCAGGAAAATGATTCAAATACAACGGAAAAAACTAAGTATAGACTATCAGCTGTTGTCAGGCAGCGTCAATAACTATTTCTGGTTCCTAAATAGCCCACGTGTGTTTGACCAGTATTATCTCTTTTGCTACATGGTGTTTAATTGCATAGCAAATGCTTTTATTGATAGAAAAAAAAGGAAGGTTGAAAAGTGAATGACAATATTATACATTATCACTTACTCTTCTTTAGTTCTTTATTGTAATTTCTGGAATAGTAATTTTATATATTTGATTAGCATTTTGGGACCTATTTGCACCATTTTATCCTTAATAACTTTTTAATTAGTAGGCAGGGATTCTCTCGGTGCCATTTTATCAAGGAATATATTAAGATTCTACAGCTACCATAATATTTGTTTTTTGAGCGATCTTATTCGTTTTAAAGCTGGTGGTCTTATTTACTTTATATCTCAGGCTTCTCCTCAAAACTCCATTGAAATTCTCTCTCAAGCTCTGCCTCTCTGTGTGCAATTCCACTTAAACATATAAACTAATCCTAAATGCAGCATTTCTAAAATGAACTCACGATCTTTCCTGCTCTCAAGTCTCTTAAAACAAATAAACAAGGGCAGAGCTTGGGGGCTGTGGCACGTGGCTGATTTCTAGTCATTGAAATGGGAACAGAAGTTATGGGTATCCCTTCTGAGTCTGGCCCATAGCATCTTCCTGACCCACAACAAAGAAATCAGCAAACAAACGAAAAAATACACCAAAAATAACAACAAAAAACTAGATTTAAAAACTCCTTCTTCCTAAGTTTCCTCTTGGCTGGAGATGACTGTGCTAAACTTGGAAGCCATATCGTTCAAAGTGGCGGAGCTTTTCTCAGCCTGAGTTCTTAAGTGACTCTGGGCTAAGAGCCCTATCACCCTCCTTGACTGTTATGAGAGCAAGAAATAAACTTACCTCATGTTGAAGTATGGTTTGAGATTATGTTAGCATAGCATACTCTAATATAGAAACTTCAGGTTGCTCATCTGCGAAATAGGAATAATAACTACTTCATTTTGAGAACTAAATGATATAATATAAACAAAGCATTTATTTTAATGTATAATTCATAGAAGATATCTGATAAGTTTTAGCTTCTTTACTTCCTTCCATCCTCCCTTATAAATGAGGAATATAATCCTTTTTTTTTCTTCTCCTGAAGAAGATTAGCCCTGAACTAACATCTGCTGCCAATCCTCCTCTTTTTGCTAAGGAATACTGGCCCTGAGCTAACATCCATGCCCCATCTTCTTCTATTTTATATGTGGGATGCCTGTCACAGCATGGCTTGATGAACGGTGCATAGGTCCACACCCAGGATCCAAACCTGCAAACCCTGGGCTGCTGAAGCGGAGTGGGCGAACATAACCACTGCATGAACTTGGCTACGCCACTGGACCTGCCCCCAACACAATCCCTTTTCTCGCTTCTTAAACCTCTGATTCCACTACTATTTTTTCTACACTCTACTTGGCAGAGAAAACAGTGGTTATGAGACTGAAACTTTGTTAATTTCCTGTTGCCAAATCCACACATGGTCATGGATCTGAATCCCCATTTCCCTCGTTTCCTCCTGTCCCAATCCTACTCCTTCTGCTGTTTAATATTAGTCAGTATTGATTAAGTGGTGACTGGTATGTGCCAGGCGCTATGTGAAGCTCTTCATGGGTTATATCGCTAGATCTCATAAGGTAGGCACTGTTTTACGTCCCCATATTGCAGATGAAAGAATCGGGATTAGAAAAATTAAGCAGTTTGCTCACAAAGCAAGCATGGTAGAGCCACCATATATCTTTAAGCTCGCTCACTCTATTTTCACTTGCTGTCTGCAATTAAACATGCTTATATCCCTGCAATCTTGAGAAAAGCCATTCCCTGAAAGTATTGCTCCTTTCTCTTTCATTCTCTTCGTTTGCCGTCTCTGCTTCCTCATCTCTCACTCTTCAAGCACCTGGCTTGTGTCCTCACCGCTCAGTGATTTGCCTTCTATTTTCTAGAAGGACATCCGATGGAAATTGCCTGGTTCCTATGTCCCTCAACCCTTCTGAAATATTTTGTTCTGTTCACTTCTCTCTCTTTCCTGAAACATGCTCCCCTTTCTAGCATCCTTTTCACTCCACCCTACTATTCTAGCCACTCTTTCTCAGTCTAACTTTGGGGACTCTTACCTCTGACTATTCTTTAAATGTTGGTGTTCCTCAGGGTTCTATCTCGAAAGATCTTGTTTTTATTCTAAATATTCTGCTTATAATGACATTCACTGCTATAATTTCAATTACGATATATATGCCACTCCTTCCTATGTCTTTTTTCTAGTCCACACATTGCCTTTGAATTCTATAACCATTTAATCAATTTCTATTTGGCCTTCTTAATTTAGATGCTGCACAGGCACCTCAAACTCAGCATTTCTAAAACTGAATTCATAATCTCTCTCTCTCTAAATATCTTTCCTTCTAACATTTCTCCCTCTAAACTTTCCTATCTCAGCAATTTGCCCATTTATCCAAGTTGGAAATCACACATCATCTTTGGATGTGCTCCTTCATTCATCCTCTACACCCAATCAAGTTCTAAGTCTTGTTAATTAACAAGAAATTCTATTTTCCAGTATGATTCAACCCAGCAGGGCTTTTTTGCATTCCTCATTTCCTACCATTTCCATTATCCGTGCCTCCTGAGCTCTGTTACTGCCATTCTCAGAAAGCAGCATGCCCTTTCATCCTTTGCAAAGGGACTTACCGTTTTCTGCCTTTTATGCTTGGAAAAATCTTTCAATTATCAGCTGTATCGTCATTACTCTTGTGAACCTTGTGAAGTTTTCTCTGAGGCAAAATTGGCCGCTCACCTACCCTCCCTCCTGTGCTGCCATAGAACCTCACTCACCTCCTTTCTAAATATTTATCAGAAAGTCTCTAACTACTGGAGCATTCATCTCTCCTTCAAGATTGTGAGACCCTTGAGAGAAGGAAGCTTGTCTTTGCTGCAGTCAATTTGAAATACATTTGCTAACAGACCAATTCACTCAAAGGCCATTTTTCAAGTGATCAGATTCACCAAATTTATCAGTTTATTCTAAATAGTTTAATAGTTAAAGTTATTAGGATGTTTAAATTGATTCCCAGTGATGAAATATGGTTTTCTGAACAGAAACTTTTTAAGGTTCATTTACAACCTGAGAACCTCACAAAAAATCTGTAAATGGTAAAGGTTAGCAAAACAGATTCAGTATTAATTAAAAAAATTCTCAAAGGAAAAGCTGTTTTCCAACTTTTTGCCCTCCCATTTTATATGTAATAAGACTGCTTATCTACCTCTGAAATATTTTCAGTTATCTTTGAATGTCATTTTCTATTTCGGTAACTTTTACCATTTCCTCAAATGGCATACCAGCTTTCCTTTTATACATCTAGTATTTAAAGTTTAAGATTAAATTAAACTTTAATTAAGATTAAACTTTAAATTTAAACTCACAGGCACTAAAATAAATCAGAGTTTCAACTGAAATTAAAATTTAAATAAAATATTTAAATTAAGTTAAATTTAGAATTAAAATTTAAATTCATCCAAAAGAAGCAGAATTAGTTAAAAACATCACATCTCCTTAAAACTGAAAATGAGATTTCCACCAAGGAACACTTAGGTTATCTTCACTTTCTTGGTAGCAATTTGCAAAATGATTCTTGAAAGCACAAAAAACAACGAAAAGAAATGATCACAATGGGCCAAATAAAAAAGATGCTAAAGGGTATAAAATAAATTGATTAAAAATACTATAAATGATAATAGATAAATGCTAAAAGTTTGGCTCAATACAAAATGACATTTTCAAAAGGAGTAAAAATCAGTATAAACTGAGAATTCCCATGTGACAACTGAAATTTTACCTACTGCATATGAACTATTTCATATTCAATCATCAAATTGAATATTCTTCTCAAAACTTATAAGATTTTTTTTGTCAAATCGATACATTTGATGTGTTGGTTGTCAGTGAATCAGTCTTTTGCTGAACTGATTCTTAATAATTCTGCCTGGCTGTTTGCCACCACCAACTCGCCTATACTCTCACCCCTTTCTCCAATTTCCACATCTTTCTTGTGTAATTGAAGACTCTCTTCCTCCTGAGAGTCTCTGGCATCCTGCTTAAGTGATGTCTGTTTATTCTTTTTTAACCAAGCTATCTTAAGCCTCTCGGGTCAGAGGGATTCCCAACCCTCCCACTCCCCTACTTTTGCAGGCTCATCCTCTTCCACGTGGCCAATATATTCTTATCATCCTCAAAACGTTGTTCTATATTTCTTTTTTTCTGTGTTCTTTCTCCAGGCAATTTCATCTTTGCTATGGCCTCAATCACTATCTATGAGATAATTTGCCAGTCTGTGGCTCTAGACGTCACCCACATTTTCCCGGACATACTCCACATCTGCACTTGGATGGCTCAGAAACTCTTCACACTCAGTCCTTCCAAGATCAAAGGAGGGTATATTCTTCCCTCATCCATTCAACTCTCCAAATCTGATGTTCTTTGGAATTCTCTATTTTAGGATATGGCACCACCTTCCCTCCAACGGCATAGGCCAGAAGCCAAGGAGTCACTCACATCAGTCCCTCTAACCTCCATCTCCAAATTCAACTCATCACTGGTTCTTCTATGTATTTTTCAGGTGTATTCTCTTCATTCCTTTCCATTGCCACCATTCTAGTGCAAGCCATCATCACCTCTGTTGATACTAGTGTAATGTTCTATTAGCTACCTTACGGGATTGCGAGGATTAAATTTTTACACTTAAAAGCCTAGAACACCTAGTAAGCGCTAACTAAATGTATGAAAATTTAATGAGAGTAATTTGTCATTTTGCCTCCCTCATGTCCTCTGTTCTTAAGACTTCTTTTTAACTATTTAAAATATTTCTAAAATTCATATCACTCTCCTGTTTACAACTTTTCAATAGCTTCCTTTTACTCTTAAAGACCTAAATTCATGACATGGCTCACGTGATCATGCACGTTTGGGCCCCTGAATACCTTTCCCTGCTCCTTGGAGACCCTTCTCCTTCTCTAGGCTCCTGTGCTGCTCTGGGCATGGACCTTTTCAGACCCTGGAATGTGCTATGCCACTGCCCAGCCCAGAGCCTTTGCTCGAGTATACTTCCTCCTACCTGTGCATACTTCCTCCTACCTACCCCCCTGCCCTTTGCTATGAAATGCCTCTTCCTCTTGTTTTTTTCAATAGACTTTATTTTCCTCTTGTTTTTTTCAATAGACTTTATTTTTTAGAGCAGTTTTAGGTTCACAGGAAAATTGAGCAGAAAGTACAGAGAGTTCCCATATACTCCTGACACCGCCCCCCAACATGCCCCGTCTCCCTCACCCTCTTCCTCTTTTTTGCCCTCCCCTCCCCCATCTATTTCTTTCATCATTGGCTCTCGTAACCATATTCTCTTCTTCAAACACCACTTTGAGGTTATAATTTTTCAGTGTGATTATTTGATGCTTGTCTTTTTTCTTCACAAGACGTAAATTCCATGAGTTTATTATTTCTCATCATTTGCTTCCCAAGATATAATTCAGTGCCTGGCCTATAGTAAGTCTTTAACAAACGTTAATCATGGTGATTGAATGACATATATCATGTAGTCCTGTGTAGACTCTGGGTAAAACGTAGCTCTAATTACTATTACAAGACTTTGAAAACCCACAATAAAAATTAACCATAATTTTGCTACTTTTTTCTATTTCAAATTAATTTGGATTTTGCGTTTATAACTATTCTCGTACAGCAGCTCTTAAAAATTAACCACAGATGTTACAGTAAGTATACACATATTGATGGAAATAAAATTATTCTATTACGTATTAAATATAATAATTCATTTCTACTTTCATTTTTTCTTTTCTGTTTTCAAAGCTGAAATGCTTGCTTTCCTCCTGTAAAAATTTGCTTATCTTATCTGAGAGGCACATACCACCACAAGGGGGCAGGGATAGACAAATATTCAGTTTCTGTTGACTCAGAGCTCTGTATCATGAGACTATTATTCTTTGACAGAATAAATTTGGGCTATTATTTTTGCATGAGTTTCTTTTTTCATTTGCGATTCAGTTTAAAATCTATAAATACTATTGCCCTTTTCATACAGTGTATGTCTTTTAAAAGATGAACAGACCTCCACTACACAAATTGTAGGCATGAAATAACTCATCTCTTCAGTACCTTAAGTAATTTTGCAAAGTTATAAGAGTGATATGCTAGACATTGCAGTAAATTGTCCATTGGTAATTTTATAGATAGTTTCAATTCTTCTGTTTTATCTTTAGATTACACACACACACACACACACACACACACACGTTGGTGGAGGGAAAAAGAGATTTTTCTTTTTTTTGGAATAATTATTTAGGAAATATTTAGGTACCTATGGCATAGAAGTGAGAAACTGAACATTTTTTGGGAACAGGATTTCACAGTATAGTTTGCTTTATTGTTCTATCTTTTGTGCACTAAAAACATGTTCATCTTCTTATTCGGTTTGATTCAGAAAAACACATCCTGAGCTATATGTGGCTAGTTTGACATAGTTCTCAAAAACAGTTTGTGTAAGACTTTATGTTAATTATGTAATTACTTGACTAACTTTGTTTTATTGGCTATTCCGGAATTTTGTTCCTTGTAAATGAAGACCCCGCCAAATTTAGATTTGAATTCTAAGAATGTTAAGTTTAATGATAACGAGATGATTTGTGAACAGATGCCTCAGTTAGGAGGCAGTTTAGAGAAGAAAGAGAAGGTTTTTAGAGAACCTGATAGCAGAAAGGAGACTTTGATTCAGATTGGGAACCACCAAAGAGCACAGCAGCAATGTGGAGACATGTCATCCAAACTTAATGCTTTTCTGTGCTTCTGTGTCTGTCGTTGCTCGCCTTCTGACTCTGGAATAACACCTCCTCCCACGAACCCCTCATTTTTTTCCCCTGGCTCTGCAAGTGACCGGGCATGCCTATCATACCCTAATCTCTTGAACGTACAGAAGATATTGCTAATAGATCACAATATTCCCCCCACCCCTCCGCAAATCCAGCTTCAGTATCGTCAGTAAAGCTTCTCAGAGCAGCTCAGATATCAATACCTATTAATTATAATTGGTTTATGAGGTGAAACATATTTGCCATCTTGGTGACTTAGCCCAAACTGGCAGCTGGTTAAGTCAGACCAGGATTGGGTGGCTTTGGAAAATGTAATTTTGACTTGAGTATGAAGATGTTAGTGGAGAGTGTCCCTTCCTCATACACATGGTGACAGAAGAATAAGCCATTTATTCTGAGGCAAGAAAATAAAGCAACTAAAATTTTTTATAATTTTATTAATCTAAGTCGGGTTGAATTAGAATATTCATCCATAAGCACCATAAAGGAACGGACACATTGATTTTGTTCATCACTGTATCTCTAGCATTAGCTAAAGGTCTGACCCATACCAGGTCCTCAACAATGTTTACAGGTTGAATGCATGGATAGAGAATAATGGCAATACTGTATTTTATGCCTTATGATTTTCTCCATTAAATGAGGTGGTTTTTCACTCTAAGCTGGTGACTACCCTCGATAAAGTGTTCTCAGAGAAGTGAAAAGAGAGAGTTTTCTTTGAAAGGCAACCCCTGGCCTTTTGGAAGGTAACAACAGAGAGATACCAACAGTAAAAGCTGGGGAACCTTCTGTGAGCTTCTGTGAGTGCCTGTCTAATCTGCTTCACTTCAAATCCTCAAAGAATCATATGATTTAAAGAGTTTGGAACAAAGGGAGATTTCTCATGAGTCAGTATAGATACTATTAAATTGGACGTAAGATATTAGACATTGGTACTCCTCTGGGACCCAATCCTTGGGAGCATTAGTTCAATTCTTAAATTTGAAGAGAAATATTTCAAAATCTTTCAAGGATGTTTAATGTGATCTCTATTTCTAAAAGTCAGTCAAGCCCCAGGTTAATTCCTCTTATGTACTGGTATTCTAAACTAAGAATAGAAGGCTCCAAACTGAAAATCTTGTTATTCACGTGACCACAATATGCATGTATGATTTTCAAGTTTAATAACTTGTGTCAAGAAGCAGATGGTCTCTGGGCCATCTGTCATTGTTGATACATTAAGGAAAAGCTTATAAAATGCTTGTGAGCTGAGTAATGGAATATATTAGTAAGTCCCTTAGATATTGTCTGTGCCAGGCCTGTCCAATAAAAACTTTTGCCATAATGGCAATGTTCTCTACTTGTGTTGTCCAATATAGTAGCCACTAGCTATATGTGGCCACTGAGCACTTGAAATGTGGCTAGTGCAACCAAGGAACCGAATAGTTAATTTTATTTAAAATAAGTCATTAAAATTTATATTTAAATAGCCACATATGACTAGTGTTACCATATTGGACAATGAGGACTAGAAGAACAAATGCCTAATAGAATGCTAAAACTTTTGAGATAAGATATTGGAAATTTCAACAAACAAGATATGAGACTAAAACTAGAGGAAAACTTGAGAACTGTAGTATGAGAATTTTTAAAAGCAACAAGTTAAGCACCCACCATGTGCTAGACTCTTTGCTAGGCAATTTCATGTTTATCATCCAGTGAATGCTTGTAACAACTCTGCAAGTAAATGTTTTATTTTCATTTTAAAGGTAAGAAGTCACATATTAAGACTTCTCCAATGGAAACAGGATTAGAACTTATACCCATGTGATTTCAAAAGCTATGCTTTTATAAAATTTGAGTGAGCAGAAGGAAACTATCCAAACGCAATTGTGAATATGTGTTCTATGAGGCAAGGTCAGGGCTGGAATGAGTGTCACATCCAAATATTGGTCTAGGATTTCTTAAATTCCTCATTGCTAAGGCTAGAATTGATTTCTGGTGATGCAGCAGTGCTGAAGCTAAAGGTGGGTCAGATCATCGAGGTTGGGCAGAAGAAGGATGGTGAGTCTGGGGACCAGGCAGGCACCAACAGAGAGCATTTCTGGGTGAACATCATATCATAGAATACTGGCCCTCAGGTACACGAGCAACAATTGCTACACTTGCTATTTCCATTAGAGGTGCTGACTTATGACAGCATCCTCAGCTATAATTTTATGGTTGGATACTTCAATGTTATTTTTCTCTCCAGTAATGCTCTGTGACCTGATTTTATCCTCATTCATCAAATGGCTTATGCAATGTGGCATTCATCTGGTGTGAGCTGGGGCTTTTCCTTTTTATAACTCTGTTGAGAAACAGCTTCTGTAACACCAGAAAGTGTGCTTCCTTATGATGAGGAGGATGGAGATGTGCCTCCACTTGTTGACTCTGTCTCTAGATCCAGTGCCTCTGGTGCATATGTTTTGCTAAGCACCTAGATTACCCTGTGGAAAATGTGCCCCCTATTCTTAGAATAAAAGGATAACAGCATTTTTCTTTGCTGGTCTTTAGAGTGAGTACCACAAAAGAATGATTCTGCACTAGCTTGAATATTAAATGAAGGAGTCTGCTTAAAGAAAGCTGAATATCTTGTTTAAGAACCTGGCTTTCCAAATGATTGAAATGAACTAGATGTGAATGATGGCCAGGGTGTCTTTATCAGCCTAGCCCTGTATCTTGCTATCCTGGGATTCTTTTAAAACTAGTAATCCAATATTAGAATTCTTTGATGAAGATTCAAATTCTGAGACAGGGTAGCCTGACCTCACCTGTTTACAACTGGGGCTGGGGCTCATGGAGTTGAGGGCCAAATATGGGTCTGTTGCAAGAGGAGAGACTCTTTGTAAGATTATCAGTCCGTGGAAGTTGTGGGCTAGGAGGCAGCATGCAAGCCAGAAATGGGGTGTGAAAAGGAAAGTGGATTTCTGAAAGTGCAGATGAAAGATGCATCAGTCTTTAGGGCCAAATCCCTGGGGATGCTGGAGGAGGAACATGGAAACAGAAACAAGATGGTCGCAAGGCGGTTAGCGAGCAAAGTGAATTGCAGCAGCCCACTTACATTTGAGTAAATGTGCTGCCTGAAGTTGCGGTTTGTTCTTAAAAGAACCACTCCTGTAGGACAGGTGCTTTGCTCAAGTCCAGATCGGCTTCAGTACTGGAGGAACAAACACATTTTGCAAGATCCGAATGTTCATAGCTGGAGGAGAGCTCAATTCCCAGGAAATGATTGTTCTTTATTTGATGTTCGTAAGCATCAACCTTATATTAGACAATATGTGGCCTTAGAGAGTTGAATGAAATTTCTGCAACCATCGCCCAATTGCTGGATGTCATCTGGAAAAACAGGAAGAAAGCCAGCTGAAGAACTATGTCAGAATCAATCTCTCTCTCTCTTTTTCTCTTTCTCTCTGTGACCTTTATAAAGGAAGATAATAAATCTCCTTTCTAAAATCTATCTCAGCTTTGAGAGAGGGAAGTGGAAATGTTTTATCCATTTGAAAGGAAGGTTATCTAAGTACCATAGGATGTGATTTGTTAGAGCCTGCTTGATTTTAACTCTGATTATACATAAAATACTCAATTCTGCTTCATATATGGTAACAGGTCTCCTACAGCCCATTCTACCTCCCAATCATTCACACTCCTTGTACACCTTGAAGGGGAAGACAAACTGTTATTAGCCTAGGAAAAACACATCCTGGGTTTCATGTATTATAGGGAGAGTGCATGTTTTCCTCTTATTTTACCTAAATGACTGTGGTGGTGTCTGCAAACACATACAGTTGGCGGCGGAGCTGGAGCTAGATGTGGTGCTATGATTGGTAGTATAGTGAACAAAAAGGCTGCCTTCCTTGCTGCCCAAAGAAATCAACTCACATTTCTCTCCCTCTAATCATGTAAGCACGTTTGTCAACACACTCAAATATGTATAAAACACAAGCTATGATTTTGAGTTCATAATTCAAATCCATTCATTCTTTCAAGAAATATATATGTTGAATACATTCTTTGGGCAAGAGCTGCCCTCGTGAATTGTCTCTAAACATTATTTTGTGTGTTTTCTCCTTCTATATTGTTCCCTTCTTTCCCATTTTAAGCAGATGACTTTGTTTCTTGCTTCAAGGGTTTTTTGCAGAGCAGAAAGTAGAAACTCGTTGAAAGCAATGCTTCTTTCTGCTAAAAGCAACGCTTCTTTCTGCTCTCTGGAAAGATTGTGTTCACAGAGAGTGGAGAAGTGGGGAGAGGAAACCTTCAGGGTCACTGAGAAAGGATGAAAATTTTTCAGACTAGGGTGGGAGCAGAGGTTGCTGGTCTGCAAATAGAGTGGCCCTGCCCCTTTTCCTTGGCAGTACCCTTGGGCAATGGCAAGACTTGAAGTGTACCCAGAGAGGCTGGTCCCAGAGAACAGAGAAGATGGGGCCATGTAAGACAATGTGATAATGGAAAATGGACTTTTCCCCAGTAACCAGTGTATACCAAAGACAGGCTGGGCCTCTATAGTGCCTTGGGACAGAGTAAGACACCCCACCCAAATTTTACGTGATGCTAAGGAAAGGAGGACAAACCCTAGTAATAATTGGGGTTAACATTCTCTCCAGATTGGTGGGATTTAGATTTCAATTGATTAAGCAGTGTTTGATTTGAACTGATTTAAGGAAAACTCAACAGCGCTTTTATTTCTTGCACATCTGGATTTGGGGATTAAGGTTCCTACCCACTATCATTCCAGCAGGAAACATAAATTTATTCAGGATACATTGAAAACATAGAACTACAGGCCTACTTGGGAGTGTGTTTGTGGGTAGGATGAAGAGGGGAGAAAATTATTTCCTGAATGAATATTTTAGCTGTTGTCTACAGGGTAAATAGGAGTTACATTGGTTAAGTGGACATAGTGGGGTTAGAGAATACTCCAGGCAGTGAACAATATGTGGAAAGGTCCTGAGGTAGAAAAGAGCTTGGATCAGCCAATGTGGCCAAGACATGAGAGCAAGGGAGAGAAAGGCCAGTGCAGAGAACAAAGAAGAGACAGGCCTCAGGTCAAGTGGTATCTGCCAGACTATATTAAACAAAGATCATAAGAGCTATGGAAAACCACTGAAGGATTTTAAGTTTGAAAGTGAAAGAAAAGGTTTGAGATTTTCTACGGTTACCTTTGGTTACAGGTTGAAGAAGAATTAAACAAAGTGGCAAAGAGGATTTGGAGGCCCAACTAGTAGATCTTGTGATTATAGTTGGTTGGGCTAGCTTGTAGAAGCAAGGATAGTGAGAAGTTGGAAACAAAGAGATTTTCAGGAGATTTAATCAATAGACCCTGATGACTAATGATGAGGTAGGGGGTTGAGGTGGAGGGATAAAGAGTCAGAAAGCTTCGTACATTTCTGGCCTGAGCAACAAGACAAAGGAGGTGAAATTATGGAATTAAGAAATATCAGTTGCAGAACACATTTTAGGCTTGGTTTTGAGTACAATGAGTTTGATTTGCTTTGGAGACATTTAAGCTTTTATACGCATGTAGTTGTAAACCACATTATTGAATTTAATATTAAGAATTCATTATTAGACTAAAGGTGATTGTCATGAGTACTCTAATAAAAATAAATTGAGTGTAAGTTATTTTATTTCATTACATACATTAAGAATAAATTTTAAAAAGGAATTAAAATGGATATGAGCTATTACTGACAAAGTTCACAACCTTGGCAAAGAAACTGGCCAAAGATAGATTATGGCACAAATAAAATTTCTTCAGATTTCCAGATGACAACAATAGGCTGGTAGAAGAAACATTCTGAAGTGGCTAACACGATACCCTGAAACAGCAGGACATTAACTGATAAGATATTAAGTTTTCCCTTAATTTCAGAGTGTTGGGCTTGTAAATTATTAATACAAACAGTGGGCATTCCATCAGGCTACCATAAAGATAGCTCTCAATCTGAACACATCCACAGGTCAACGTTGACTCCTCCGAGGGAATCACCTCTAGGAACCACGAACCAAATGTGGCCGTTGGTCATATAGATCTTTACATCTTTGCACTGAAATGAGAGTGATTGGTTGCTAAGATTGCCATCTCTTTGCCCTCCACCTTCTAAGAGCTATCGTCACACAACTAGCCATTTAGCTTCTGGCACGAGCTTTATCATAAAGCTTGCCATGGATTGAAGAAACCAGTCTTCTTTCCTTCACACAGCAGATCGCAGTGGAGACTGCGTGTTCACAGAACCAGAGCTTTTCTCAAAAGAAAGAGAAATGGAAATAGAATAGATGCTTCAGGAGCAAAACAGGTGGTTTACAAATAAGAGATTCCTGGCAGGTTATCAAGGTCTCTTTGCTTAAACTCTTTGTCAAGCGGTTAATGAAAGCCATTGTGGGAAGCCAGGTGTGGGGGAACTTAAGATTCTGTAGGTCTGTTTTCTCCAAGCACCTTGTACTTTTCTTGTTGACATGTGTCTTACTCTACCTTGTAGTATAGTTTCATAGCATAGCATCTGTAGCAAACAGCAGTCAGGAAAGAGTTAAAAGTTGTCTTTATGCTTTTCCCAACCAGCAGCATTTTGTCAGAATTTGATTACAAGACTGGTTGCAACAGTTGGGAAGCATTTGGCCAGGGGGCATTTTGAAAGGGAAACAAGAAAAGACTATGGAGAAAGAAGACTTCAGTCCCTAGCAATATGGTCTTCCTTCTGGCCTTGTGCCTGGAAACTTCCTTCCCACATAACACTAGTGGAGCAAAAGGTCTCAAATTGGGAGTAAAAGGTAGTGAGGTGCATTCAGGGAAGGCAGTGTGGATCTGTTGAACTGCTAATATGCAACAGCCTGCTTGAGCTAGGAAGTGGCTGGGAGACTAGACTACCCGTACATAGTAATAGCAATGATGGGAGGAACCACGTGCTGCTCACAATGGGAGCCAGAAGGTTAGATTGCTTGTCTGGGCTGTATCTACTCAATGGGTGGTTGTGAGTGCTCGGCTCATTGTACACAGTGAATAATTTTAGCTATTATCCTTATAAATCAAGCTGGTTAAGTAGGCCAGAGAGGAGATATGACCAATAAGGTAATTTAAACTGTGGCTGGGTGTGGGAGGGCACTCGTATTTATGATGCTCTGGCAGTTTGCCAGACACCTTACTTAAGTTATCTCCCTTCACTCTCACATCAAATATATGCAGATGTATTAACATCTCCATGTTACAGAGGGAGCAGTTCAGACTCAGAAAAGATAAAACAATTTGTCCAAGGACACACAGCTTGTCAGTGGTGGAGCTGACTTAAAAGTATAATCTGATTGCATACTTCTTCCAAGGGTCTGCTTCAGAGTCCTAGGAGATTTGGGTTAGAAGGAGATGGGTTAGCAAGGGGAAGTTTTGAAATTTGGAACCTAAGTAGACTGCGACATAAAAATGTAAGCACAGGGGCCTCTATTCAGTGCTCCAAGAACACTGTGTGCCTCCCGCCATGGCCCATCCATATTGTACTACTTGTGGGTTTATTTGGATGGCCTGTCTGCTAGACTATATGCATCCCTTGAGTAGGGAGATGACTTTCTCTCTATCACCAGTGCTGTGTATAATGCCTAGTACATAGTAGGTGCTCCTATATTTGTTGCATGAATTAGTTCATTAAACCAAGCCCAGAATTGCGTGTCACAGCACACCAATGTATGGAAACTGGTAGGAAAACACAGGCAGAATCAATGGCATCTCTAAGCAGAGCTCTTTTTTTCAGCAAAGTAACATGTACTGTAATAATACCTTTGGATCAAGCAGGTAAACAGTGTTACATACATTAACTTGAGGGCAGTTCCTTTCATACTCATCAGTGTGTTCCTCAAATTCCCAGAGCGATGCCTTTCAGGTAGTAGATGTTCAGTTAATTCTATTGAATTCTAAAAAGTTAACAGTTTAAAATCATAAATGATCTTTATATCTTTAAGTAAGAATTAATGTTTCCGTGGTTATTGAAATTTAGTGCATTAACATCTTTAAATCTTAATACATGAAATGTATATGCAATTCATAGTTTTAAGATTTAAGGTCACATCTAAACCATATCAAGCATCTGGATAAAAAGTAAAGAATAGAAAAAATCCTAAGTCAAATGTTTGGATATTGGAGGAATATTTTGCACTATATAGGAACAGACTAAAGTATAATATTTTAATTTTAATTAAAAATTTTTTCTATTTATTTATTTATTTTTATTCAGGTAACTGGTTTATAACATTATATAAATTTCAGGTGTACATCATTATAGTTTGGCTTGTATATAGACTACATAATGTTAACCACCAAAGGTCTAGTTTTTATCTGTCACTGTACAAATGTGCTGTTTAACCCTTTTGCCCTTCCCTCACCCCTTTTCCCTCCAGTAACCACCAATCTCTTCTCTGTATCTCTGTGTTTGTTGTCGTTGTTGTTTTGTCTCCCACATGAGAAAAATCATATGGCTTTCTCTGGCTTATTTCGATTAGCATAAAACCCTCAAAGTCCATCCTGTTGTCATAATTGTCATAAATGACAAGATTCCATCTTATTTTATGGTTGAGTAGTACTCCATGGTGTATGTATATACACACCACATCTTGTTTATCCATCTATCCATTGGTGGGCACTTAGGTTGTTTTCAAGTCTTGGCTATCGTGAATAATACTGCAATGAACATAGTGGTGCATATATCTTTTTGAGCTAGTGTTTTCATGTTCTTTGAATAAAGACCCAGAAGTGGAATAGCTGGATCATATGGTAGTTCTATTTTTAATTTTTTGAGGAATCTCCATACTGTTTTCCATAGTGGCTGCACCAACTTACATTCCCACCAGTAGTGTACGAGGTTTCCTTTTTCTCCACGTGCTCTCCAACACTTGTTATTTCTTATCTTTTTTTTTTTCTTTTAAAGATTGGCACCTGGGCTAACAACTGTTGCCAATCTTCCTTTTTTTTTTTTTTTAAGGATTGGAACCTGGGCTAACAACTGTTGCCAATCTTTTTTTTTTTTTTTCTGCTTTATCTCCCCAAACCCCCCCTGTACACAGTTGTATATCTTAGTTGCAGGTCCTTCTAGTTGTGGGATGTGGGACGCCGCCTCAAGGTGGCCTGACGAGTGGTGCCATGTCTGCACCCAGGATCCGAACCCTGGGCCGCAGCAGCGGAGCGCGCAAACTTAACCACTCGGCCACGGAGCCGGCCCTTATTTCTTGTCTTTTTAATAGCAGCCATTCTGTTGGGTGTGAGGTGATATACCACTGCAGTTTTGATTTGCATTTCCCTAATAATTAGTGATGTTGCATGTCTTTTCATGTGCCTGTTGGCCATCTGTATATCTTCTTTGGAAAAATGTCTGTTCATACTCTCTGCCTATTTTTTAATTGTTTGTTTTTTGTTGTTGACTTGTATGAGTTCTTTATATATTTTAGATATTAACCCCTTATCGGATATATGATTTGCAAATATCTTCTCCCCATTGGTAGGTTGTCTTTTTGTTTTGTTGATGATTTCTTTTAAACTCCAAGTCCAAACCTACTATCAAGACTACAGCTACATTTATAAATGGGCAAAACTAGCCACCCAGCATTCTTCTGATAACCTCAATTAGTTTAGATCTGATAGTACAAATTGAAACAAGATAGGAAACACTTGAACTGCTGGGAAATGGTATTGACATTCCTGAGATTCTTTGGTGCTTTAATTGTCCTGGTAAAGTTACTAATAGGGTCAAACAATCGAAAGCTCAGTGAGATGAAAACAGCCAGGAGAAGGAAAGGGAAGACCAGGGTGGGGGAGGCTGAGAGGTTAATATCAACTTCTATCTTATCTAGGATTTGGATTAAAGAACAAGGAAGAACAGATGTGCTCAAATCATGCTGCCATCTGTGACTCTGATGTGGCATTTGGAAGAGTAAAAGCACATACTGGAAAATTACCAAGATGAAGAAAAATTCTGGAATCTCGGTTCAGGATTTTTCTTCTGTGGCTAAAAGGCTGAGCTTCTTTGGAAGCATTTAGATTCCTTTTCTGCTTCATCTGAGCTGTAGAGCATCTCTTTTTAAACATAGACATTGTGTTCTATACTAGGAGGAGCCTGTGGGGGTTAATCAGACATCATTTTCCAGGCTTGTCCAGGAGTTGCATCATTAACAAATATGTTTTGGTAGTTATTGATTATCTAACAAAACAGAGAACAAGGGAAATTAAAAATCTTCTTTAAGTGGCATGGTACTTAATGAGCTCTAAGAAGTTCTCTTTAGCCCCAGTTCCCACGGAAATTATTTACTGCTTTGAGACAGTTCAAAATACCGAAGGAGACTGCATGTTTTTGGATCCCTTAAGCAGAGAAGCAAAGCAAGAAGGGTCGGCAGCTTTGAATAGGAGAACATTTTGCACATTACATGCACATCTGCATTCGCACTTCTTAAAAAGGCTTCCAGGAAACCGACTGAGAACAGAAGACAACACAGTTATTCTTTCAATTTTAAATTATCATCCTATTTTGTATCCTTTACATACATGATTCTAACATGAGTTGATAAGTGCACATTTTGGAACCCGGGAAAATACCTTCCTTAAGAGACAATCAAAAGGAAATCAGGATAAAATCCGTCTGCAAAACAGGAAATGGTTAACAGAAATGATACTTAGAGTAAATGAGAACATGACAACTGTGTAATTCCAACACGGACTTGTGGACACGCCTGAGTCCATTTTGGAGGGACGGGGTAGGCAGAGGTAATGAGGGCACATCGCAGTGAAAAGTGGACAAAAAATTAATGGAATTTGTCATCTCAGGGGTCTTAAAAGCCAAATTAGTAATGTGGAGAGTCTTAGATAGATTTATCCTTGTGAGATAAATAGTGAGGTTTTGAAGGATAGAAGACAACTTGTGAAATGCTCTCTAATATTTAATGTCTACAGAATGCCTGGGGGGAGTGGAAAGACCCTCATGACTCATAGAGTTATGAGTCTCATTTAGCCTCTTCAAAACTGTGCGAACTTGAGCCCACTTGTCAATACGGGGTCGTTGTACTGCTACCTGACATCATCAAAGGAAGCTCAGAATAGAGAGTTCTTGTAGTGTCTTTCAAAGACACTGAATGAAGTTGAAAACCAAGTTCTAACACAAGTAAAAGGCTGCTCACATCCTGATCACCAGTAAGCTCCAAGGACTAAACCCCATGGTCCTCCTTTCCTCAGTCTTTATCTTATTTGAAGGATCAGCATTATTTGGCAGGTTATCACTGTCTCTTTGAAACACTTCATTTCACCACCAGGATGCCATCCTTGCCAGCTCTTTCTCCTTTACTGGATACTCCTCCTTAGTCTCTTTTCTGTTCCTTCTTATCTCTTTAATCTCTAAATGTTGGAGATGCCCTAGGGCTGAGTTCTCTTTCCTTTTCAGTCTATTCTCTCTTCCTGAGAACAATTTCATCCAGATTGATGGCTTTAAATACTGTCTATACATGGACAACACCTCAATTTCTATCTCCAGTGGGATTTTCCCCCGAAATTGGAGACCCCTATATCCACTGCCCACCTAACGGCTCCACTTTGATGTCTAATAGGTACCTTAAATTTAGCATGACCAAGGCAGGGCTCCTGGTATTTCCTTCCAAACTTGTTCTTCCTGAAACCTCCTCATCTAATTAATGTCCTCTTCATTCGCTTAGCTGCTCAGTACAAGATTGTGGTGTCATTGTTGACTCAACTCTTTCTCTCCTCCCTCATATCCAGTCCATCCTGTCAGCTCTTCAAACTGTATCCAGAATTGGCACACGTCACCACCTTCACTGCCTCCACCCTAAGCCAAACCACCATCATCACTCACATGGATTTCTAGAATAGCTTCCTAATTGTCACTGGGCTTCTGCTCTTGTCCTTTAGTGTTCACAACACACAGCCAAAGTGATCAGACATAAGTCAGGTCTTGGCCCTCCTCTTCTCAGAATCTCCAATGACTCTTATCTCAGAGGAAAAACTGGTGTTCTTGACATTTCATGATCTGACCCAGTTACCTCTAAAAACTCATCGTCATCTTCCTGCCATTTTGTCCACTCTACTCCAGCCATGCTGACCTTGTTGTTCCTCTACTAGCCATATTTCTGCCTGAGGGTCTTTGCATTTTCTGTTTCTGCTGCCTAGAATACTCTTCCCTCAGATATCCACATGGTGAGCTCCTTCACTAACATTAGGTTTGTACTCAAAAGTGGCCCCAGTGAGGCCTTCTCTGGCCTATCTAAAATTCCATTATCCCACACGATACTTCTGATCCCCTTTTCCTTATTTGTGTTTTTAGTTTTTGAAGATGCTATTTTTTATTTCCAAAGAGTTCCAGGCTCCAGCAAGATATTGAGAAATAGGACCCTGGTAACAAGTTTTCCAAATGACTAATTCACCGGTGTGAAGGCATAAGCATCTGCTCATGACCCAGCTGAACAACCTTGACACTGTCTGGGGAATCTTCAGACCCAGGCCCAGGCCCATGAGACTTAGAAGCCTTGACTGCTGCCTTCACATCTGCACAGGGCTGTCTGGGGACAGAATAACATAAATGTGGCAAGAGTGGAGACAAACCAAGACCAGTGCGAGGAGCTACAGGGAGCATAGAGGCTGACTTAGCATGTGAAAGAACTTACATGCTGGCTCCCTTAATAGGAAGACTCTGCCCCATCACAGCAAGTGAACAGAGACCAGATGACTGTCTGGCAGGAATTCTGTGTAGTAGATTTGTGTCAGAACTGGACTGCTGACCTCTGAAGTCCCTTTTAGCCCTGGAATCTGAAGTGATACCAGCTAACAGGGATGCCTGGGTTTATGTGAGAGCAAGGCTGGTCAATAAAGTGTTGGGCTCACAACATCATTCTATAGGCTTAGCTGCTTTTTATGCCATTGGCCTTGACACCTTTGGTCTTCTGGATGGACCCTTCCTCAAGAGCTAGAGAGCCCTTAGAAGCTGCGTGCTCTTGCATATTTTGCAAATTGGCTCAGAATTTTAAACTATGAAGAAGTGCTAGGAAGCAGCCACAGACCACCACCATAAATTCTTAGTGGAGGGAGGAGCTGCTACCTGGCTTTACTTTCATGCACCAGTGGAGCATGAACAGGGGCTTTATTGACGAGGTTTGGGAGGCTACGACAGAGCCCAGCATGCAGACTTTGAGGGCTTGGTACAGCTGCCAGGAGACGGGCGGAGAGACTAGCCTCAGTGAGCTGTGTTACTTGGGGCCCTTTGTCTGTTCTCCATTCTTAGAGATAAGCACACAGGAAGAGGACTTAGCGCTTCACACTCTAGTGGGCCAGTTCGTAGACTCTCACAGTCTCCTGAGCCTTTTCTTCATAGTCTGTCCAGTCCTTCTCCCGCAGATTAACATCGCTGGAGATTGTCCCCAACTCCATACGCTCGGCAGTAAACCGGCTATATTAAAAAAAACAAAATTGTAATGCAGCTAATATATATACAAATTGCTTGTATATATGTATTATATAATGTATGTATG
Organism: Equus przewalskii; assembly: GCF_037783145.1. Classification (NCBI taxonomy): domain Eukaryota; kingdom Metazoa; phylum Chordata; class Mammalia; order Perissodactyla; family Equidae; genus Equus; species Equus przewalskii. Next base: position 1,627,814 of record NC_091854.1, read on the forward strand.
TATAAAAATGTTTGTGAATTTTCACAGTTTTATCAAAATTTACCTATAGTAAATGCTGGCATGGGCAGAGAAGGAAGGAAGAATTGTCATCAATTAATATAATCTACCCCAGAGGGCATACCATGTACATCAAGGAGAACAATATTCATTCAGCTGTTAATTATTGCAATCATTTATGAACTTATGCACCAAACAAATGTTTTTGAACGGTTTGGAATATGGGCTTCAGACTGTGTGCATTCTATTCCTGAAGTGTCTTTCCTTAACTGTTCAAAAGGGGGAAAATGCAGGAAAATGGAAGCCTCTAACTACCCTCTTACTTTCCATGATCAGGGCTAGGTCCACTGGGTGATATACATTTTCTGGAACAGGGGAATCCTTGGAGAAAAAAGCCACAATGACTACTAAGGACCACTTTTCTTTTTTCTCCTGCCATTCGGACAGGAATGAAAACATTTTTTTCATTTGTGTGTGTGAAATTTAAATTATTTGTTTTCCATTTTATAAACCAGGAGAAACTGATTGATAATTATTACATCTTCTGTCTATGGAGGTCTCAGTATTTTGTTATTTATTTATGTATATCTTAGTCTGCCATGATTTGAAACATCTTAAGGAAATACATGAAATATATATGATAATATAAGATTAAAAGGCAAAAACAGACTTAAAAAACAGATTGAATAGGAGGTCAAGATAAGGAAAAATTAATAAGAAATGCAGGACCCCCAGATGAGCACAATTGTTATAACTGAATAATAACTTTGACACTGAGTTGCCTAGTGGCCAAAGTGAAAAGAGGCATCCTTTCATAATTTTGTCTTTAGGAACCTGATGATACCTGGCGAAAGCTCAGTGTAAATAAGCTCTTCATGAAATAGTTTATTTTTTTCCATGTAGGATTAAATATATATATATATATATATATATAATATAAAAATATGATTTTTTTCTTTTGAAGAAGCTATCCTGGCTGTTAAATATACAAAAAGGGTAGAATGATCTCAAAATAAAATTGCAACCATTACTCTTAACTGAAAATAACTAAAAGTAAAAATAAAGACATAAATAAGGAAAAGGGGATAAGAAATTTGTGGACTGATGAAATTTTAGATAAGCTAGAGAAGGCCTCACTGGGGGCTATTTTTGAGTAAAAACCCAATGTCAGTGAAGGAGCTTGCCATGTGGATATCTGGGGGAAAGCATTCCAGGCAGCAGAACCAGAATATGCAAAGGCTCTGAGGCAGAAGTATGGTTGTTTTAATAGAGGAATAAGAAGGAAGCCAGTGTGGCTGGAGTAGAGTGAACAATATGGCAGGTAGAAGATGATTTTTGGGTCAGATCACGAAATGTCAAGGACATTTAAGCTATATGTATTAAGTTACTTAACTATTTACCTTGAAGACACATGGTAAGTCTAGTCTGAATGTTTTCTGTCAATGTATAAGCATTTAGTCAACACCTTTTTTAACTGGTTATTAATTATCATATGAATAAATATTGAGTGATCAAATTCACAGCCCCTTGTTATTTATATTATACAGTCACATTTATACAGTTTCACATTAGGCAGGTCAAAATTGATTTGTACAAACAGAAGCAGATGAGGCTTTTCTCCTTCCTGTAAGAAATCTCCACCATCTGAATGTGCAAAAAAAAGAAAAAGAAAAAAAAGAGACAAGACAGAAAGTCCAAATAGTTTTTATCTTTAAATTTCTCTGTCATAATAACACACACACTTGCCTTTTCTCTGAGGCAGATTGTTTTTCTCCAAAAGCCTTTACTTGTTTTGATTTTTATCAGATTTGATGATTTTCATTTTTCTCTAGTCTTGTACGTGATCCACGTCTGAATGGAGAATAATACAGTAAAGCTGTCTCCATTTACGTTTCTAAAATCAACCCCTTGGGTAAGAGAAAAATATTTTGGAACCAATACTTTAAAAAGGTAATGTAAATAGGAGAGTAAGGAAAGAGTTTGCTATAGTAATAACTCAGAAACTGCAGACTGAAAACATTTGAGTGGAAAATACATTTTCAGCTGTTAAGCTAGTTTCTAGAACTACCTTCAGACCTATATGTCCCTGAAAATTCATCATTCTCGGCAACCACCATTTCTTCTTATTTTGAGCACATATTTTCAAATTAAAAGGAACTCTGCTATTAGTGCCAGAACTGAGTGAGAGAGAGGAGAGAAAGCAGACAGGAGAGGCTTTCTGTAATCCTGTAGTAAACTTCTGTTGAAAATAGCGGTTTTCAGTTCATGGTTAGATTTTTTCCAGTAGCATTTGTTGTGGGCTGTGGTGTGTCCTTCTGAAAGGTCGGTTCAAGTCCTAACCCCTGGTACCCAAGAATGTGATCTTATCTGGATTATGATCCTCGCAGATGTAGTCAAGTAGGAGGGGGTGAGTCCTGCTCTGAATCTGGAAGCTGGAGAACCAGGAGCACCAGCGTCCTAGGCAGGAGAAGGCAGACGTGTCCTCTAGTGCAGAGGGAGTGAGTTCCCCCTTCCTCCACCTTTTTGTTCTCTTCAGGCCCTCGAATGCTTGGGTGATGCCCACCACCTGGGTGAGGGAATCTTTACTCAGTCTAGTGATTCAAATACTGTCGACGAAAATAATCCATAACCAATCTATAAATGAAAATTTGGGTGAGTTTATTCTGAGCTTAAATCTGAGGATTATAACCCGGGAGAGTCGTTCCACAAAGGAACAGAGCACTCCAAAGAAGTGGGGGTATGCAGGGTGGTTATATACCCTCAAAGAGTATGTTTCACATATGATTGAAATGTCCCTTTTACAATAGTCACGAGGCTGCTCTGTCAGCACAGCGATTGATGGAAACAGCAGATAGGCCTGCTGTCTCAGTGAACGCCGCAGGCTGGCAGGTCTGTTGCCTCGAGCTGGGAGGTCACAGATGAGCACTGCAGTCAGTTCCCAGCCTAAAGAAAGACGCTTCATCTTTAAGGAGATGCCAACGTTGGGAGGGGGAGGGAAGTTGCACCTTTATCTCAAAATGTCTAAGCAGATATACAATGCGTGCTCAATGGCCACAGTCAGGCCCTTTTGGAAAAACAAAGTCAGGCCGAATTAGGTTTATACCAAATGGCTTCCTCATATACTCCAATATATCCTATTGCTTGCCATTTTTATTTGTCCATACTAATCTTTTCCAGAGACCCCCTCACAGACACACCCAGAAATAATGTTCCACCAGCTATCTGGGCCCTCAGCCCAGTCAGGTTAACACCTAAAATTAATCATCGAATGAGGCATGGGGGAGGGGAAGTAATCTGTATTTTATGATTAAACCTCAAGTTTTTAGTGGGCCTGAGTTCCTGGGCTACGACCTTAATAAGTGTCTCTTAGCTTTTTTATCTCCCTTTGGTAAAACAGGAAGGCTAGAGGGTGCTGGAGTAGGAGAAATGCCTTGCTCCAGCTGAGCAAATATATTTGTAAATGAGAAACTGAGCATTTTTGGCATGCATATTAAATTCATACCAAAAGTGAATACTTTTCCTCATAAATAATGAAACATTTGAAGCTGTTTGATTGCTGCTGACACCTGTTTTTCGACCTTCTCTCTGCGGTTCTTAACAAAGGGAGCAAAGAAGAAGGGAAATCTGGACGCTTCTCAGGGTTTGTTTTGCTTGGTGTTAGTGCCTCTTCCTTGATTGAGAACTTTGATACAGTAAAAGATGAAGGGAATGCTTTGTGTGGGTCTTATTGTGGCCTTAGATTATATCTGAGGACAGGATATGTCAACTGATATGCCCCAAACCACACAGCTAATCTGTGGTACAGGAAGGCTCCGATCCAGGTTTTTGATCTCCAGCTAGGGACTGGGCATTCTCCAGGGATGTGGGAGCTTCAGTGCTCAAAGCGCAAATGCCCTAGGTCAACCAGGAAGTGATGGTCACCATCGCAGAGAAGTTAAAGCCTGAGGGTAAAAGATCATCTAAGATGAAGAATTTCCCCTTTGCACTTACTATCTGTGAGCCGATTGCTTAGAGCATGTCTCTGTATGTAGTGTGGCAGACTACAGGAAGATCAATTTTCTGGCAAACAGTTTATAAATTACTTCATTGCTCATATCAGCATCATCTGAGATTTCTATCTGTCTGACTAAACCAAACAATAAAACAGGGAAAAACTTCTCTTTCCATGGGAACTGCACAAGAGATAAGCCTTTCTGCCTACTGGCAACCCACGCTTGGGTGGGAGTTTGACAGCAGCTCTGAGTAAATCTTTCTCTACTTTAGATGTTACCATCTGAATCAGGAGTGGGAGGAAACAGGATGGGACTGGAGGAAAAACATCTTGGCGCAGGCAGGCTTGGGAACAGCTCCTCCTGTCTCTATTGTCACCTCCATTGCAACTGGATTGTTCTTTCCTTACTGTAGTAATGGATCAAGGTCACTGACATTTCTAGCACCAAATGACCTGGACCTGTGTGCCCCACTTCTTATAATTGGGGTTAAAGCCTCAATCCCAATATTCCAGGTACAGTTATTATAACTGTCTTGTCTCTTCCTTCCCTCCAACCTAGAACTGAGGTAGAGTGTTTTTCTAGGAAACTCCCTCTCCAGAAGGACTAAAGTCTTGGCCCTGATCCTCACGAACTTGCTTAATATCCTCTGCACAAAGATCGACACCACTTGTCACTTGTGAACTGCAGCTTAAAAGTCAACATCTCTTGGAACCCTGTTGGCCACAGATTATTTGCCTCAAATCTGGTTGGAGATGGGTCTATTGTTTGGGCATCATATTGTATCTGGCCTGCTGAAATCCCAGCGTTTGTTTGAAATTCCCATCTCATTCTCCTGGTCAGAAGGAGGTCAGGCTTGTGCCAGAATAAACCTGGGAAGATGCCACATGGCTGGGCGTCTGCTATGGGAAACTAGAGCACAGAAACAGGAAGTGGTGTCCTGGAAGTCTGCTGAAGGTCAGTGACGGGGGCATCAATCCAAGGGGCTTAATGGAGAATCAGACCCAATATATGGAGGTGAAATGGGAACCAGGGGATCAGGGAGGTGGAGGAATAAGGACTGGTGGGGCCGCTAAATGGGAGACACCCGCGAGAAGCTGTGGATGGTTGGTGAGCAGACATATATTACCATGTATCCTGGGATGGCTCAAACTCATGAGGCATGTGAAATTCGGTTAAAGAGGATGGAATGAATGACTACTGACTTGATCTATCAGGTAGGTCTATTGCCATATTCTGGGTGCCCCCAAGTAGTCTTGCCAGGAGGAAACAACAAAGTCTTCCCAGCAATTATAAAATTATTTCAAATACTCTCTATAACCAGCTAATACTCTGACTCCTGTCTCATCTGGATCCAGTTCTATTATTGGCCTTTATCTAGACTGATTTTGAATCTTTAGGGAATATCTCTTTAGATGAGTTTTTCCTCTAAGACTAGATCCTTAGTAATTATTTAATGATTATGCAACTAATGGAGAGAAATATTCTAAGACGATAATTGCCATGTTAGAGAAAAACATTGAGACTGCCTTAGGCCAGAAAAAGTGATGTTTCAGGGCTTTGCTTTTTGATATTGTGAATGACCATGGAAAATTTTGCTTGAGTATTTTTTATCCTTGGAACAGGATAAAACTCTAAATTGTTCAGAGATAAGGTAGTACCTCTATCTCATGACCATTAGGGTTTGGAGGGCATTTGTTGATGAGAACATTCTTTTACTGAAATATCACATCTCTAGCCCCAGGCTCTACTCAGTGGCACCTAGCACAGGGCTGTGTCCCTGAGGTGCGTGTTTGTCAGGGGAGAAAGTTTGGCTGGTGGCTTTTACCAAATGAGCAGCCATTTCAGAAACCTCTATCTCTACCACTTTGGAGAGAGTATTTTGTTTATGCAGTCCCTGTTATTTTGAAAAAAATGCCTCCAGGAGTCTCTACGGCACTGGAAGACGGGTCCTCTGAGATGACACCTTAATTTATTGTTTGGGACTTTGCTGGGGAGAACAGAAGCACAGTTTTTCAAGCCTCTCTCTTCTAGAAACCTATTTCATCCAAAATAAAAATAAAATTCTGAGATGCAATTAATGTGTGTTAGCTCTTATAGGACTAACACAAATGCAAGACTTTTATGTGAAGAGATTTAGGTCTTTATAACCCACATGGCGAATCTGGCACATGTGACAGTGTGTTGAAATGTTTTTTATTTGATGACTTTGGAGTGCTGACCACGCCCAGCCACTGCTGGAAACAGCTGTGATGGCTCAGCTCCCCTTTGTCTCCCCTCCCCTCATTTTTATCTATTTTATCATTTTATCTATTTTATAAACAAATTTTATAAACAAATAAAATAGTTGTTAAGAAAAAGAACACTTTGAAATAATTTAAAACTTTCATCTTTAAATATATCATGTTGAAACGAAGATGTAACAGAGGGATCTAATTGGAGAGTTGGAAAGGGAGGTGGCATCTCTTACAAAGATTGCACTAGTGGATTCTTATATACTGTCTACTCTGTGCTTGGCACTGGGATAAGCACTTTACATATATTTACTCATCTAATTTTTATAAGAATCCTATGAAATAGGTACCTTTATTATTCTAATTTTATAATGAGGGAATTGGGACCTGGAGAAGTTAAACAAGGTCTAAGTTTGCACACATAGTGTTGGAGCTGGGATGTGAACACAAGGAGTCTTTTAGGGCCCATTTAGACAATGTTAGAGGGTCAAAATTATCATCTGATCATCATGGGCTCAGACGTTGATACAGCTCTGGTTTCCAACTGTGCATTTTCTATGCACATGTCAACGTTGGACACATTGTCCCTGTTGAAACCCACTCCAATGGGAATCATTAAACAATGACATGAGGAAGATTATATTTATTGACTGGGTGTGCTTGGAGCTTGAATATATTCAGTTTTATTTGGTTCCTGCTGACTACTGGATCATGTGTACGTGCTTTTGCCTACTATTTTTACAATTATTTCCTCGGTGACTCTGATTACCTCTTCTCTTTGTTAATCACCTTGCTCAATTCTCATAATCTTACCAGAGTGCTGATAGTTGTAGTTGCAAGAACAGGATGCCCAGAACAGAATGCTCTTCTCAATTAAAATTCTCTCAACACAGGGACCGTCTGAATCTCTCTTTTTCCTGTCAACTGTTTTGTCTGTTCTATAAAGGTCCTGATGTTTATTCTTCACTGACACGTACACTCTGCAACCTGAAATATATTTCTGGTCTTCTCAAGCCTTCCTAACTTTCTCCTTCCAACTTTCAGATCGTTCTAATTTGTCCTTCCTCCCTGTCCTCTCATGGTGATGATCACTCATCCCATGTCTTCCAGTCACCTCCATCTCTTCTCTGTGTGGGTCTGCTTCCCCATCTCCAGGTATGTCTTTCTCTCCATCACACTCTGACCTTACTTCTCCATGCATTATACTTAAGAACTAAGCCTTCACTTTTTCTTTTGTCAAAGTAATACTTAACCTTTTCATCCCATTCGCTAAAAAGAGCCCATGAACACAAATGTTTGAAATTATCTTCTGGTCTTCTCCTTCTCTCCCACTTCCCCAAATATCTAGCCCATTTTACTGGAGGCATTTCCAATATAACAAACATAATATCTAACTTTATCTGTGTCAGACGTATTAACTCATAATAGTCCTGACAACAGCTCTATAGGTGAGTACTATTATTTTCAGTTTACAGATGAGAAAGCTAAAGATCAGAGAGGCAATGTAACTTCCTCAAGGTCACACAGCTGGTAAGTGGCAGAGCTGAGTTCTGAATATGGATAAGGTGATTCCAAAGTCTGTGTTTTTAACTCCTACACCCTACTGCCCTTTTAAAGACAGTGATCTGGTTACCTGGCCTCTGTCATTCCATTTCAATAAATATTATAGTATCTGTGTCACTTGATAAATGGACTGAGCAGTATTGCCAAGTATGGAATTTGCTGCTTCCAAAATATATAGAGGCCTTCTCACACGTTGAGGTCCCTAGTGATAGTTGATGAAAGATACAATAACTTGTCCTTTATTTTGAAGGAAATGTCCCAACACACCTCAGATCAATGGACCCAAAGAATGGGCTCCAATATCTTTGTATGATTTGTCTCTTTTCCTCTGGGGAGCATGTTGATTACTGATGCATCCTGAGTACTTACCACTTCTTCCTCAACAGGTCTGATTAACATGATGTCATCAATATAGTGTATTGATGTGATATGCTGCAGTGTTCTGATGGTTCAGGTCCCTTCATAATTTATCGTGATAGACAGCAGTAGAGTTAGCATAGCCCTACAACAAGACTGTTAAGGTTTACCCGTCCATATCAAGTGAATGCAAAGTGCTTTTGATCTCCTTTCCTGATGGATATTGACTAGAACATATTCACAAAATCAATGGGTGCAAAAGGGGGGCTGTATTCATATGCTTTAGTAAAGATACCAGATCTGGTATAGCAATTGTACTGGGGCTAACACTGATTATGTTTGTGTTAGTCCACTGTCATCCATCAGGATCCATTTGGTTTTTGCACAGGTCAGACTAATGGATTAAATAGAGATAAATGGAAACCACCACTCCTGCATCCTTTAAATCTGACTGTGGCAATAATTCATTCTCTCCAACAAAAGGTCAGATTTTTTTTTTTATTCAGTACCTCAACTGGAGGGGCTTCTGATGTCAAATACTCAGTGAGGCACTGTATTTTAATGGAAAACTGCTTAAATCTTAAATTAAGATTTAAAGATTGAGCAAAAGATGTCAAATTTATCCATTCATTAAGAAAATCCTTTTTGTATACCTATTAAAGCTTCGTGAAGGATTTCAAGTATGAGTAATGCTTAGAGGTGAGAGAGCAAAGAAATAATCTAAAAATATATATAAGAAGATATAAATAGAGACTAGGCAAATGAAAATATGGTGAAGACACGGTGAAGAGCTTTAGAAGTCAGCAGGAAGCATCCGAGAGTTGCTGGAGGGTCTTGATAAGGAGCAGCAATACTGCTAATGACTATTATGGTAATACTTAACGTTAATGACCACTTACTATGGGCTAGGCACTTTATTTACATTTTCTCAATTAATCTTTTCTATAATTCACAATGTTGAATGCCATTACAGTGCTTATTTCATAGCCAAGAACACTGGAGTTTAGAAAAGTTACATGACTTGTCTCAATTCTGGTCCCAAGCCGATAAGTGATGGAACTAGGATTCGAATGCTCTGAACTGGGAGCTGTAACCCGGTGCCCAATGCATATCTGTTGGTAGTGATGTCTCTCTCCTGTTGGAGGCTGCAGTGATCTAAGGCTGTGTGACTGGATAGGGAATGAAGTCTCTTAAATTTGGGAGAAAGAGAGAGGCAGAAATACATGGTAATATGACCTTCTGAATGCCTGAACGCCTCTTTTACCTGAAGATTATAAATGAAGGGAGCATCATTTTGGTGTTAAACTTGCTGTTGAAGATGGAGACATGAGGGAAATTTGGTTACTAGAATTTCCCTGTCTTGCAAAGTGTTGTTAACATAGCTAATACTCTGTAGACTTTTGTAGATCTGGTGCAAAGAAATAGATGACATTTAGGAGTATGACCCCTTGAGAAGGCAGGGAAGACTTATCAGCCGCTTTTCTCTACCTTAGGAATGTTAGAATCCCTAAGCCTCCCCCACACTACGCATTAAGCACAGGCGGGGATTTTAACTTAATTCTTACTTGTTCAAAACTAATATATCGCATTCATTTTGAAATAGGGATGGTTGAAGTAGTGTTTAAATGCAAACTCATTGGCTAAAATGCAATTTCCACATAATATAAGCATATCCTATGCTACTGTTTTTCTTATTTTTTAAAGTAATTTTTAGAAGGCTATATTAAATAATAATAATGGAAATTAAATACATTATCCACAACCACCATAAAATTGCTTAATATTTTACTTCCTTCTAGGTCTTATTAATATGTATACATCATTTTTACATAAACATACTCAAAGCAGAGATACAATTTTTTCTTTTTTCTCATTAATGTATAAGCATTTTCCCATGTAGCTGTATAGTTTTTAAAATTAACATTTTAATGCATGTGTATTACTCTGTAGAGTTATCATAACAAAATGCATTTAACCATTTCTATACCATTGAACATTTAGGTTGTTTTTAATTTTTCAGTGGTGTAAATAAAGAGCAATAAGCAAATGGAAATTGGAGTCTGAGTGATCTAAGTTTGAGTCTTGACTTCGCTGTTTACAAGGTATGGAACGCTGGGCCTGGTACAGAGCTTCCCTAGTCAATAGTATAAGGTACTCACAAATATCTGTTGGGAAACCATGCTTGGTGCTGGGTGCAGCACAAGAAAGATGTGGTCTGTTCCCTGTACAAACACGAGCTAATAGGTGAGAACAGTCTAAAGTGAGGATAACAGAAATATCTACCTCACAACAGTCATGTGAGGAGTAAAAGACATGACAGACATCTGTAAAGTGCTTAGCACAGTGCCTGGCACATGGTAAGTGTCCAATAGTATTCTTGTTATTGGTAACATTATTATTGCGATAATACTCTTAAGACTATTGTTATTATTATTTAGACTTCTTTCTTTAAAGCTACTGGTTTTCAGAGATTATGCACTTACTGATTGCTTATATTAGGCATAATTAAACATTTCTTGCAGTTGCCTTCAGGTAGAACTAGTTTAAAAGTTCAGTGTGGTACTTTTTAAGTGACAGTTGTAGAGGAGACCACTGTTTTCATTTACTGAGCACCCTCTGTGTGTTGTCAGACATGGTGCCAGGCCCTGAGGTAGGGCAGCAGGGGTCAGACCTCGGGGAGCCACAGGCTGGCTGTTTATTCAAGAAAACAATGAGATGATGATCTGTGTTGTTTTTGCTATAAAACTACATGATCAATTTTCAATGTTTATATTCAGAGAACATGGGAACTCTGACTTTGTGCAGGAAAATCCCTAAAATCTACTGTATTAGAACATCACGCTTCTAATAAAACAAGTATATCAACTTTTTGAAGTTTGCTTAAGTCTCTGTCACTGAATTATCATGGTCATCTTAATGACAATGACTCCCTTTGATCCCTCAGCATAGTTATAATATTGGTTTTAACTCCTAAAGTACGAGTTACCATTGTCACTATTTGAAAACCACAGAGAATTCAGCCTGTTAGTGTAGCCAAGTTGATATTAAACAGAAAAAATTTGTTACAATACAAATTTTGTTCATCAGCTTTGCTGGAATCTTTGTATACAAGACTACATAAAAGATATTATTACTAAGATCCTGTATAATTCATTTTTGCTTGTGAATTTAGTAACTTTTTAAAATTAAATCTGAACACTGATATCTTTGATTCAGTGGAGACACCTAACTATAATCTGTAGACTGCGTGGGAAAGGGGTCAGATGTAGGCTCGTTCACGGTGCTCTCTGAGAGAAATCACTTCTCTGTACTACCCCTCTTTTACCTCTCAGCCACAATTGTTTTTGCACATATTTAAAGTGTTGCAGTTTTATAAATGTTGATATATGTCTACACCCGTGAAACCACAATCACAGTCAAGTCAATGAACATTTCCATCTCTCTCAAATATTTCCATATACTCTTTTGTAATCCTTCTTTTTCATCCTTCCCTGCCTCCACGCTTAACTTCAGGCAACCACTGAGCTGCTGTTTGTCACTATGGATTAATTTATGGTTGAAAAATTTTAAAATTGGAGAATTTTATATAAATTGAATCATACAGTATGTTTCCTTATTTGCTTGGCATCCTTCCCTTTGTACAATGATTTTGAGCTGCATCCATATTATGTGTGTATTAATAGTTTGTTCTTCTGACTGCTGAGTATTAGTCCACTGTATGGATATACTGAAATTTGTGTATCCATTTACCGGTTCATGAATATTTGGGTTGTTTCCAGTTTTTTGTTATCACACATAAAGTTACTCTGAAAGCTATGTATCAGCCTTTGTGCTTTCATTTTACTTCGGTAAATACCTAAGAGAGGATTGGATGGGTCCTGTAGTCGGTGTGTGTTTTCTAAAGTGGTTGTATCATGGCACCCTTCCACCGGCAGTATACGAGAATTTCAGTTGTTCTACATCCTTACCAACACTTGGTACAGTTATTCTTTGTAACTTTTGCCTTTTTAGAGATTATAGCGCAGGAGTCAGCAAACTATGGCCTGCAGGCCAAGTTCATCCTACCACCTGCTTTTGCACTTGAGCTTTATTGGAACACAGTGATACCCGTTTGTTTATAAATTTTCTGTGGCTGCTTTTGCTTTACAATGGCAGAGTTGAGTAGTTGTGATAAAGACCGTCTGGCCTATAAAGCCTAAAATATTTATGATCTGGCTCTTTACAGAAAAAAATTCCTGACTCCTGGTTTAGTGGTATCTCACCTGAGGTTTAATTTGCATTTTCCTAATGACGAATACCACAAATGTCACACATATATGTTTAAGCTTCAGGCCATTATACCTAACACCAGGTGACAGGGTTACACTTTTTTCTGTTACTATTATTCTAATAGAACTGGGAAAAAAAATCATCAAGATCACGTATTCCAACTGTTCTTCTGGAATGTGACAGCTTTTGGTCTCCTGTGTTCTCCACCATGTTGTGTTTAATTGTTATATTCATATCTAATTTTTCTGAAACCATAAGAAATTACTTTTACTATAATTTTCTGCCTAGTTCTAAACACCTTGTCCCTGAAATAGCATTGATTTTCCAAGTGGGCACCAAGTTTTGTGATTTGTTGGCCCCTGGATCAGGGCTGGCTCAAAAGGGGTGTTTGTGTCCTTACCCTAGTATAGACTATATGCACATGCCATCTGACATAGCTTCTAGTATTTGTTATGCTATTTGTCTCTGAAATATTTTGTATATATAAACATATGTCAACACACACATATATACTTGATATATATGCATATAAATACAAAACAATCCATTTTAGCATGTCTTTTAACAATTATGAAATAATAAAATGTTCAGAAAATACAATATAATAAACCCCTACATACATGCTCACCACCACTTTTACAAATCCTAACATATTCTATATTTGTTTCAGATCTATTTTTAAAAGTAAGACATATAGATTCAGTTGAAAATCCTGTCTACCGCTCCCCGAACCTATTTTTTCCCTTCTTTTACTTCTGTATCTCCTCAGAATTAATGCTACATTGAGTTTGGTGTATATTTCCAAACATGGTTTTTGTATTTTTATTTTGAACATTGGTATAAAAAAGTAAATAGTATTGTTATATAAAAGGCACCACTTCAATAATTATTTCTTTTTCTTTGTCTTATTCAACTGATCAGCAGCATTTGACAAAAACGTCCATTCCATTCTTCTTGAGGAGGGTAACACTCTAGGGATTAGCCGTCCTTCACTGTCCTTCTAGCTACTCTTCCTTTTTTTTTTTCTTTTTCTTCTTTTTTCTTTTCTTTTCTTTTTTTTTTGAGGAAGATTAACCCTGAGCTAACATCTGCTGCCAATCCTCCTCTTTTTGCTGAGGAAGACTGGCTCTGAGCTAACATCTGTGCCCATCTTCTTCTACTTTGTATGTAGGACACCTCTCACAGCATGACTTTCCAAGTGGTGTGTAGATCTGCACTCGGGATCTGAACCAGCCAACCCCACGCTGCCAAAGGGGAACGTGTGAAGTTAACTGCTGCACCACTGGGCCAGCCCCCTGGCCAGTCTTTTCCTTTGCTAGCTCCATTTTTTCATTGGAGTTACCTTTAGGCTCAATTCTTTGACCATTTTCTTCCCCGTCTATACTCCCTCCCTAGATGATCTCATCCAATGTGAAGGAATTAAACACCATCCATAGGCTGATGATCTAAAATTTATATCTTCAGCCTAGTCTTCTTCCCAAACTCCAAGTTCATGTATCCAACTTCTTGTCCTCTCCGCTTGGATGTTGCAATATACCAGGCACCTAACTCTTAATTTCCCTTGTATTAGTTTCCTATTGCTGCTGTAACAAATTACCACAAATTTGGTCGTTTAAAAGCCATAAACTTAGTGGCTTAGTGGCTTAAACACAAACTTATTATCTTGCAGTTCTGGAGGTTAAATGCTAAAATGGGTCAGTGGGGCTATTTTTCTTCTGAAGCCTCCGGTAGAGAATCTGTTTCTTGCCTTTTCTGTCTTCTAGAAACCACCTGCACTTCTTGGCTCTTTTCTATCTTCAAAGCCAGAGATCGCATAATTCTGACCTCTGCTTCTGGTGTCACGTCTCCTTCTCTGATTCTGACCTTCATGCCTTCCTCATTTAGGGACCTTGTGATTATATTGAGCCCACCAGAATAATGCATGATAATTTCCCCATTTCAAGTTCTTTACCTTAATCACATCTGCAAAATCCCTTCTGCCATGCAAGGTAACATAGTCACAGGTTCTGTAGTTGGAGGCCCATTATTTGGCCTACCATACCCCCAAATCTGTACTTCCTACCGTCTTCTCCAGCTCAGTAAATAGAAATTCCTTTCTTCTACTAGCTCTAAACAAAATCCATGGAATAACCCAGAACTTCTTTCTTTTCCTCACAGCCCAAATCCAACCCATAAGCAAATGTCAGTGTCTCTATCTAGAATCCAGTATCTAGCTACTATCTCCACCTGCATGGCCCCGAACCTCATGCAAACAATCATCATCGCTCCCTTGAGAAATTGCTAAAACCTTCTAACTGGTTTCTCAGCTTTGGTCGTTGGTCCTTTAGCACTCAGAGTGATTCTTTGAAAATAAGTCACATAGGTAACTCTTCTTTTTGAAATCCTCTAATGGCTTTCTGTCTTACCCAGAACAAAAGCAAAGTCCTTACTCTGACCTCCCTATGCTCTCTTACCTCTCAGGCTCATCTCCTACCCCTCCTTCCCTTGCCACACTGGCCTCCTTAGTAGTCTTGGAACATACCAAAGCCTTAGCCCAGGGCTTCTGCTTGCTCTCTTTTCCTGGAAAGTACTCCCCCTATTTGCTCCCTCATCACCTTCAGCTCTCTGCTCAACCAATATTTTATCAAAATTTCTTTTTGATTATGCTATACAGAATTGTCCCTTCAGTCTCTATGCCCTCATTCTGTTTTAATTTTCTTCACTCATTTTTTACCCTTCATGTGTTGTATTTTTATTTATTTGCATCGTGGCTCTTTTTCCTCACATGAGGATGTGAACTCCTTGAGATATTAGAGTTTGCCTATTTCCCCTCTGTTGAATAACTACAACTTAGAACAATCTTGCGTATCTGACACAGAAAATGCTTAATAAATTCCTCTTGAAAAAAACTAAATGAATACTGGAAGCTGCTTTTTCACTCACGAATATATTTTTGAGATTTATCCATGTTTATTTGTGTTGCTTTAGTTAATTGATTTTTATCTGCTGTGTAGCATTCTATTGTACGAATATATCTCAATTTATCATTCTTGTTTGATAGATATTTGGGTTCTTTCCAGTTTCTCACTGATAGAAGCAACATTGAAGTATATATTCTAATTATTTCTCCTTGTGCACATGTGCTAGTTTCTCCAAGGTGTCTAATTGAGTGAACTTGCTGAATTGTAGGATGTGTTTAAATTCAATTTTAATAGGTATCATCAAATTTCTTTCCAATGTGCTTGACTAATTTATACTCCCACCAGCGGTCAGTACATGGCTAATTTGTGTAATTTGCGTTCTCTGAGCATTGGTGGGGCAGGTTCTTTGCGCACTTTCTGGAGGGGAGTACTCTAACGTGCGATCCTGAGTTGAATGTTCCGTCATAATATTTTCTCCTTTGTTGTGGTCTTTCTTTCTTCTGTATATTCTGATACAGTGAATATACTTGAACTGCAAAGGCTGCCTAGGTAAATAATAATGATACATTTGCTGGGGAAAAAAAAACCCCAAAGACTATTATGCATCTTTTTTGGAGGCTGTAGTTCCCTTCAAAGAAATAGTGAAGAAAACTAGGGGTAGATATCAGTAAGCAATAAGGGATCACATTCTGAAGGGCATCAGAAACATCCCAGCACCCCGGAAGTACTGGCAAAATGTATACGAATAGCAGATGAAAAGAGCTCTTGTTGGAGACATGCCATGACTTGAGAGGATTGAAGAGAGTAGAAGAGAAATGTCTGGAGTGGGATGCCCAGAGCACAGTTCGCTAGGAATCATGCGATAATTACACAATGCATCACTTGAGTTAATTCACACCATCATTTCTCAGAATGGATCCTTCACATACGATAAGTGTGTCATCAGAGACTGGTACCTTTAGCAGATAACAGCTTCATCACTAGTACTATTTCCTGATGTATAGAGAAAAGTAAAAAGAATGTCTACATAGAGCATCCTGTGTGCCTACCATGTGCTTATTTTTTTAATATTAATATTTGCCAGTATATCACATCTCTGCCTAGTTCCAGGGGTCTCCATACACAGAAATCAATGTGAATGGTGCCCTCTGGAGGGTAAAATGTGGTTGCTCTGTTTACCAGACACTGTGATAATGTTTTTAAATACATTCTATCATTTTATTCTTGCAACAGTCCTTCAGGTTAGGTATTTTGAGATAGTACTTAGTTTATAAAGCTTCTTGCCTAGGATCATGCAGCTAAAATTTTATTATTTCATAATGATACAAGGGAGTGTGACATAAAACATAAATGGAACTTTGTACTGGAATTGAAAACATTGTTTTTCTTCATATCTCCATTACTGACGAAGGAATTATCCCAGGAGTTGTTGACTAAGTCAGTCTGACCAAGTCTCCTTGCAATGGCTTCGTTTGTTCCTGTTTTGTATGTAGCTCTTTAGAGGGGCTGGGGGTCCAGGCAGAAGTTTGAGTTGGCGTATCTCACCAGTCCCTGTAGACTCATGGCTGCAGAATGGAATGTTGTTGCTGAGCTGGCACAGATGAGTTGATTGAAGAGAGAATGGGGAAATAAGGGACAGCCATCATATTCTGTGACACACTCAGGACAGGGGATATTTTTTGAAACTGAGAAATGATAGTATCCCTGTTCCAGTGACCTTCAGACACATTAGCAGAGGAATTATCCACAGGAACCTATGAGAGCTCTATAAAATCACTGGTCAGCACATTGCGGTCTCCATATATGGCTTCTGATTTAGAAAATACTAATGTTCTAAAATGAGAAACTTAGAATCCATTATGAAATCTCCCACTTGCCAAATATATATTAATCTTAGAAATAAAAGTCAAGGATGTTCTCGCCTTCCCAATACAACATGGGAAATCTTTCCTTGATATCTTGCTGTTTAGGTTCACATGAACTGAGCTACGCAAGGAGGTTTAGAGAGGATCCTACAATGTTTTCTTTTTTTAACTCATTGAAAGTGATGAAAAGAACGGATTTCCTCATATTTCTTTTCTTTGATCTGTCTACAAGGCATTCCTAAGAGATTCTCAACGTAGAGGAAGCTCATTGAAGCTGGCAATTCATATTTTGATCAAGCCAGTATGCCACTTCTCATTATTCAATTTGCATCCGATATTTTGGCCTTTGAATTTTTTTCTACTTTTCTATTTAAAGACCAAAGGAATCTCTTTCATACATAATAAGCTTCTTACTTAAACAATAAGGTACTTTATAGATGGAATTTTATTATGATCATTGGCTAAGTCACTTGACAAAGGGGGTCAATGTCAGTTGAATGACACTGAAATCTCATGGAAAAAAGTGAGATCTTGTTCTATTCACCATACTTTTCCCCAGTGCCTAGAACAGTGCTTGACATATAATAGGAGTTCAGAAACTAGTTACTGAATGAATATTCTAAATTTATAAAAGTCTCTGTATCATTCTCTTCTTTTGTCCCTAAAATAAAGATATATCTCTCTTTAAACTGGACACCTCTCATTTATATGTGTGGATGATATTTGTTTTTTATGCTAAAAATAGGAAAAAACTTGATTAGTTCATTGAGATGGAGGTATATAGCAGTATTTTTTAAACTTACCTCGTGAACACTGGATTGCATTTTTGCATGAGGGTAGAAATCATGTGCTTCCTCTTCCTTTTTTTTTCTTTTGAGGTGTAATTGACATGCAACATTATATCATATCAAGTGTACAATAGAATGATCTGATATTTGTATATTTACAAAATGATCAATATGATAAGTCTAGTTAACATCCCTCACCATACATAGTTACAGAATTTTTTTTCATGTGAGAACTTTTAAGATTTGTTCTCTTAGTAGCTTTCAAATATGCAATACAGTATTATTAGCTATAGTCCCCATGCTGTACATCACATCCCCATGACTTATTTATTTTATAACTGGAAGTTTGTATCTTTTAATTTCCTTCACCCACTTTGCCCACCCCCAGCCTCCACCTCTGGCAACCACCAATCTGTTCTCTGTAGCTATGAGCTGTCTGTTGTTTTAGATTCTACATGTAAGTGAGATCATTTCTCTGTCTGACTTATTTCTCTTAGCAAAATGCCCTCAAGGTCCATACATGTTCTTGCAAATGACAAGGTTTCATTCTTATTTATGACTAAATACTATTCCATTGTACGTGTGTGTGTGTGTGTGTGTGTGTATAGGTTGTTTCCATTTATTGCCTATTGGGTAAATAATGCTGCATTGAACATGGGGTTCAGATATCTTTTCAAGTTAGTGTTTTCATTTTCTTCAGATAATACACAGGAGTGGATCATATGACAGTTCTATTTTTAATTTTTTGAGGATCCTCCATGCTGTTTTCCATAGTGGCTCCAACAGTTTACATTCCCACCAACAGTGCACAAGAGTTCCCTTTACTCCACATCCTTGCCAACATTCGTTATTTCTAGTATTCTTGATAATAACCATTCTAACAGGTATGAAGTATAACCTCATTGTAGTTTTGATTTGCATTTCTCTGATGATTAACGATGTTGACACCTTTTCATGCACCTGTTGGCTATCTGTATGTCTTCTTTGGAAAAACGTCTATTCAAATCTTCTGCTTGTTTTTTTTTTTTTTTTTTTTTGAGGAAGGTTAGCCCTGAGCTAACATCTGCCACCAATCCTCCTCTTTTTGCTGAGGAAGACTGGCCCTGAACTAACATCCGTGCCCCTCTTCCTGTACTTTATATGTGGGACGCCTACCACAGCATGGCTTGACAAGTGGTGTGGAGGTCCACACCTGGGATCTGAACCAGTGAATCCCAGGCTGTTGAAGCGGAACATGCAAACTTAACTGCTGTGCCACTGGGCTGGCCCCTTCTGCCCATTTTTTAACAGGGTTGTTTGTTGTTTTGCTATGGAGTTGTGAGTTCTTTATATATTTTGGGTATCAATCCTATCAGATATATGGTTTGCAAATATTTTCTGTAGGTTGCCTTTTCATTTTCGTTGATGGCTTCCTTTGCTGTGCAGAAGCTTTTTAGTCTGATATAGTCTCACTTGTTTATTTTACTTTGGTTGCCTAATCCAAAAGATCGTTTCCAAGACTGATGTCAAGGAGTTTACTGCCTATGTTTTCTTCTAGGAGTTTTATGGTTTCAGGACTTATGTACAACCCTTTATCCATTTTGAGGTAACTTTTGTATGTGGTGTAAGATAGTGGTCCAGTTTCATTCTTTTGCATGTGGCTGTCCAATTTTCCCAGCACCGTTTGTTGAAGAGACAATTCTTTCCCTGTTGTATGTTCTTGGCACCTTTGTAGTAAATTAACTGGCCATGTATGAGTGGGTTTATTTCTGGACTCTCTATTCTATTCCATTGATCTATATGTCAGTTTTTATGCCAATGCCATACTGTTTTGATTACTATAGCTTTGTAATATAGTTTGAAATCAGGTTGTGGCATGCCTCCAGCTTTGCTCTTCATTCTCAGGATTGCTTTGGCTATTCAGGGCCTTTTGTGGTTCCAGATAAATTTTAGGATTGTTTGTTCTATTTCTGTGGAAAATGCCATTGAAATATTGATAGAGATTGCATTGAATCTGTAGATCGCTTTGAGTAGTATGGACATTTTAACAATATTAATTCCTTCAATTCATGAGCACAGAATATCTTTTCATTTATTTTTCCTCTTCAATATCTTTCATCAATGTCTTACTCTATTTTTAAAAAATCAAGAGAGAAGCAAAAATTATCACCCAAGTTGTGTTGAGTACTCATTGAGCATGCTGGGAACATCACAAAGAAACTGTTCAGAGAAAAGTGTTTTCTCTGAAACATTTTTAGTTTCCACTAAAAGTGACGGTCACCATTCCTAGAATTACTATGAGATGAAGGCTGCAAGAGAATTCTAAGCCTAAAGGATAATAAATTTGATTTGCTCTCTTATTTTATATAAACCTTGAACTAAATAATGTATAGGTTTTTTTTTTGTTTGTTTTTTCTTTCTTTAAGCTTTAGAAGACTACAAAGGTGGTAAAGTCTATCATTTGGTCATCGTGATGTATTCAGCACTTTTGTATATGCTAAATATTACTGAATATGTCAAGAAGAACATCTACTTTTGAAAATTAAAACATTCCTGAGATTACAGAGCTTTAAAGTGCAGTAGAACTTCCACTCAATGGTGAGCCACCCACACAGTTTTTCAAGCATATGTTTATAACAAAACTTCCCAGAATATCATTGTTCGTAAGGAGCTTCTGAAATAAATATTCTGAAATAAAACAAAGTGACATTATATGTTTACATGTTGGTTGCTGTGTTTGAGATTCTACAATATAATTCTGTAAATTAAGTTCTTGTCCAAAATATTCCTACCAGCTTGTGAAAGAACAATATTTTAAGCTACCTGCCTTTCTGCGGCAAAAATTTCAATGTAGATTATGGAGTACTTGTGGTTCAGCAAAGTTTCTTTACTTTCTTGTATATTTTTTAAAAATATTGTAACCATATTTGTACAAGCATTGGAATATGCGAAATAATAAAAGGATGATTTTTCCTCTGAAATCTCCCTGTTTTATATTTTTAAGAATGCTAAATGCATAAAACTGAAAAGGAAATGAAACTGAAAAGGAAAATTATTCCAAATAAATGTCCTGCTTTTCAAAGAGGAAGGATTTGAAAGAGAATAACCTCCCTTGAGTAGTGATTGGTCCAAAGCAGTATGCAAGTGATTGGCTGGGTCAAACCCAGTCCTTCTCTGGGACTCTTCTAAAGCAAGAAGAGGAGAGCTTGCATTTTGCTCTGCTTGCAGGGAGATCTTCATCACCACCTCTTTCACTGTACACAACCAGGTGGAGGAAGATGCCTGAAGGAAGGGAGCATGAGAACAACACACATAGATGTGTTGGACTAGAGTTGGAGGTGGACATTGAAGACATTACTTGAGTCCAAGAAACCAGGTTCTTGGCTTCCAATGTGCCCAAGGCCAGCATCTACTTTACACTTGGGCAAGTCAAAAATTTCCCCTTCTAAGTGTAATTTTGTTTCAGTTGAGTTTCTAGATTCACAGTGAAAAGAGTCCTAATGAATGCATCCATCATTTAGCAACAATCATTTAGTGTCTATTCCACTATAACTTTCAATAGAGTTAAATAATCGTGTATTTGGAATTAAATAATTGTGTATTTGCTATGAGAAGGTATTAAAGTTATACTTTAAATGGTAACATTTGTGTTTTAGTTTGCCATCTTGAAGTAAGGTGACTGTTCATAAACATTTTCAAATGAGCATATCTCCTGTTGCTGTTGACATATTTTGGTAAAAATGGAGAGTTTCATTGGTTGAAAGAGACAGAAACAAAGGGATATGTCAAGCAATCTCTCAGAACCACCAGTTAATCTCCTCATGGCTGTCAGCCAGGTGTGCTCTTGTAGAGGAAGACTCAAAGGTTGATTACTGAACCTACTGTGATTTTAACAACAGCCTATAAGGAGCAACATCAAGACGTAGAAGATCATTAGCTGTAACTTGGAATCTGAATGGTAATGCTGAATCTAGGTTGAGCGTAAGAAGAGTTACTGACCCTGTAGTAACGTGGAGCTCGAAAGGCTGGCCTCAGCAAAACCTGGGTGACTTCAGTTTCGAGGACTGTATTTCTGCCATGCTGTCTGCCTTGCTTCTCCTCTCCTCTTGACTCTCCTTCCCACTGCCACATTGTCTTGTCTTCAAGTCCTTGGGTGTTTCCTGGCTCCTAACGACCTGCTTTGGAGACCCTAGGCCTGTCTGCAGTTGTGTTGTCTGAGATCTCTTCCTGAGACACAGTACCACACAACAAAAATTGGGCAATTCCTTTATCAGTGTAAAAAATAAATTTAGACTCCCTTTTGTGCAAAACTAGAGTAACAGCAAAGAACACAGGCTTCGGATTAAAAAAGACACAAGGTAAAATTCTATCTCTGCTACTGACTAGCACTGTGGCTGTCATTTGTAAAATGGGGACCATAATAGCCATCTTGTAGAGGTATTATAAGAATTAGATAAAATTAATGCATACGAAATGTCCAATGTTGTTCCTGCATAGATTATCAATAAAATATATGATCAATATTATTACAACACAATGGACCCCAAAGTGCCCCTCAACTGAGACTCCATTTCACAACTAAAAGGAATGCATCCTGTGCATTATCCTCCTAAGTCTAAGGTTTTGGGGCTCTTCTTCATGTCGCCGATGTCCCTTTATCACCAGATGCCTTCAACACATTCACACATTAAACGACAGTCAGAGGTCCAACATACTGTAGCATCTGTAGTAAAAATGTGCTTAGCATCCATAGCGTGCACTGCACAATGAATGCAGTAGCAAGAAAGAACACCTGTGACAAGATGCAGCGAGAAAGAACCTCTTTCCTTTCTTGAATGCAGAGCCCCACTTAGCTCCTCTTAGCTGGCCTGTCCTCTTCCCACATAAAAGACACAATTCAACAGAGTAAAAATCCCCGAGAAAACTCACATGAGTCATTCTCAGGAGGCCAGAATTATTTTAAGTGGCAGAACAATGTAGTATTTTAGAGTATGGAGATTTGGATCTTGGCTTTGCTGTTCTCTTGCTGTGTGGCACCAGGCGTGTTACTTACTCTTTCTGTGCCTCAGCTTTCTTCATTGTAAAACAGGAAAATAATGTTGTTTGTGAGGATGAAATGAATTGCTAAGTGTGAAGTACTTGGCAGCCAGAGATCGCTCAGTGTATATTAATAGTGATGATTCTGCTGAGGCCAGCATGAATATTAGATTATTTTAGAAGACCTGGCTCTCTGGTTTCATTTCCTGTTTCCCACAAGTTTTGAAAACATTAGGAAGTACACTGACTATCTTCAGAGGTAATGAGCCACTTGAAAACTTCTCCGGGATGTCCAAGTAGGTTAATATTATGTGGTATTTCACTTGGAGCAATTACACTGAAGGGCTCGAGGCTCGAGGGCAGTGTGTTTCCATGTCTAATGAGGAAAGTTTTCAAAACTGCTTTTGTGAACTATTGGAAATCTGAGGGCTAACTCTTTAAAGGGAAGAGTAGCTGTCATTAAACTCGGCAAGTTTGAAGGTATTTCAGGGACTACTTTGGTGAAATCTTTGTAAGATTTTGCTAAACAAGCATCCAAAAAATGTTTAACTTAGCCTGATTCTTACTACCAAATCTAACAACTTTTTGTTAGTTTGTTGATTTGGGGAATTTGTCAGCCAGAAGCAGAGTTTGCTTTGTTGAGATGTTCCGACCTGTAAAGTTGCTGGAACTTGCTGGGCCTGAAATGCTTCATTTCAGGGGCAGAATCTCTTTAAGGATAGAAGAAAGCAGAACATTGTGTAACTCCATTTTTAGCAAATCTTATGAGACACTGGTTTCAAAATGCCCACTCTGGGTTTAACTGGTTTGATGCAGTCATTCTTCTGGAAGACCTTGCCGATAGACTCCCATTCTATATGAAAGCAAAAAAACCCAAAAATCCAGCAGAAATGGGCCATGGCTGCTTCCCCTGGGGCCAAGAGCTATGGCATAGTAAGGTTTGTCCCACTCCAGCTAACTCAAAGTCCCGAATATGTGTGCAAACTGAAAACTAGAGATAAAATTTAAATATCCTTTGGTTAAAATGTTGAAATTTGAGCTTGGTGAAAAAAATTCATTTTGTGTTTTATAGATTGTATAATGGTGATAATAAAGTAAAGAAACAATATACAAACTACAGGACTGGCGTTAAATATTGTATATTTTTTTTGCATTTTAATCTTCTTGTGGTATTAGTTTCCATTTATTTCACTGGAGGAACACTCACGGCAAGAGCCCAGACCTTAATAGATAATAACTAATACTTAATACAAAAATAATTTTGCACCTCAATTCTGTAAGGATTTCTTACCTCAATTAAGATCGTGGTTGTGCCTAAATCGTGTCAAAAAATCAGAGAACTTTGGCCAACTTGGTCAAATATGCTTAACAAAAACATGAAAAGACAGAAATAAAAAAAAAGAAAAAGGATTTAAGTTTTTATGTTTAATGAATATCAATACTAAGAAAGTAGATGTCACATTCTTTTCCCCTTGGGGGTTGACAGATAATAATTGCTTGTCTGCCCCAAATTGTAGCTTCTATTTTTTTCAAGAAATTCTTCCATTCTGAATCCCTCCGCAGTCTGTAGACCTGACAGTTTAAGCAGGTCCTGATTCTCTGGTATCAGTAATCTATTTAGAGATGCATGCCCGATTGAAGTTGGGCCAATCAGAGATCTTCTCTGGGATTTTCAAATTTTGGATTAGAGAGACTAGATTCCAGCTTCTCTTTAATCTAGACTGGGGGCTCTGACACTCCAGAACCTCCGGTTCTGAATAGGATGGAAATGCACTCTAGCCTGGGGAAGAAGTTGGTTTATAGTAGACACAAAGGGAACCAATAAACAGAAACAAAGTGGGGCTGGCCAGGTGGTGCAGCAGTTAAGTTCGCATACTCTGCTTTGGTGGCCCCGGGCATGGACCTCCCCACCACTTATCAAACCATGCTGTGGCAGGTGTCCCACATATAAAGTAGAGGAAGCTGGGCACAGATGTAAGCTCAGGACCAGTCTTCCTCAGCAAAAATAGGAAGATTGGCAGCAGATGTTAGCTCAGGGCTAATCTTCCTCAAGAAAAAATAAAGAATGAAACAAAGTCACCTAGAAGACTCTGTCCATCGTTTGGTTACCTGAGTCAATAAATTCCTTCTTTACCTAAGTTGGGTTTCTGCCAGTCACAGACAAAGGTTATGACTAAGACATTCTCTTTTTATTTTCCTAAGGGCTGAAAGTTACAGGGTGGAATTTATAGTTTGAATCACTATGGCTTAATCCAAAGGTCTTCACAAATTTCAAAGTTCTTTCTAAATTTCACATCTCTTACTTCACTAGAAGCAACTGAGTATATTGGAAAGAATACCAGTGAAGAGCTTTGAAGGTCCAGAAAGTTAATTTTCCTCACTGAGCCTCTGATTTCTCACCCATAAATGAGATGTACATTTGCCTATCACACAATGTGTGGCGAAGACTAATTGAATTGACACTACTGAAAAAATCCTAGAAAGTACTAGATCCTGAAAGGAAGACAAAGCAAAACTTCTCGCAATTTGTTCAAAGAGAAAACTCAGCTTTAGAGAATTCGCTAAGTCAAATATAGCTGGTGCTCTGCACATTGCCAGCGCCTCCCTCGATTGCTTGCTATGGGCTTCTCTGTGAGTCTCCAAATCCACAGTAGGCTCTCAGCTCCTGTGAAGAGCAGCAGGCTGGAAATGAGAGCGGAGTTGTGAGGATGTGAATAGGCATATAAATGCCCTGTTCGCTTGCCCTTCAGTGAGGTAAATCTGAGGTGTGTTCCACACGGTTCCTCACAGGGTCCTCAGTGAGATTTCAACTTGAATTGTCCTAAGTGGTAGTTAGCTAAAAGTTACCACTTACTGCCTTTTCCCCCTTCCTTATGTCACTCTCCCTGCTCTCTTGCTTCTGCTTCCTCTGATCTTGTCCCAAATAAACTACCTGCAGCCAACTCTGTTCTGCTTTCAGGGGACCCTGGGATAAGATAGCACAGTAAATGTTTAATTACCCAAATCAACAAAAGGGAGAAAAGGCATAGACAGTACTAATATTTGCCCATCAGGAAGACTTGCTGACTCCCCAAATATGACTAAAAACCCCCAAGAAACTAAGAATTTTAGTTTGATAAACTCTGAATTACATTAAACTAGAATGATCAAAAATTGCTATTTAGTCTTGGAATGAAGATTGACATATATAAATGCACATGTAATTCTCACAGTCTGTGGGAAGTATTTCCAGATCATTCTTGTTTGTGGTATTAGTTGTCTCATCCTAGTGGGTAGTGATAATGGAGAAGTCTGTTCACCCCAAATAAATCTATGTATTAGCTGAATAGATGGATAGTCAAAAGATGGACTATGTTTATGTCTTTTTATAAATAAAATAATTCTAATTTTTATTAAAATGCCATTAAACATATGTACACTAGAATTGAACAAAGAAGGTGGTCTCTCTCTTTCAAGAAGTCATCTCCTTTTTTCACTAAGCCCAAAACCATCCACTGCCACCGCTTACTCTCATGCTTTCGAATCAATTATAAAGTATTTAATGAAATGGAATCGATTTTGACCTACGTTTGGGATGAGACTGCCATAATGTAACTCTGATTGCGCTGTCAAAGAAAATAATACATTTTCCAAGAGAAAAATAATTCTGTGTGAAGCAAACATGATTACCGTGGTTTGTGTGAAAGCATACTATTTTTGAATCGCTAATGAATATTTTTGCCCTTACATTTCCTTTTGCTCTTTGGCTTTTCCTCCTTTCAAACAACTAGGCAGTTTTATGGGGAAAATGCAGAGTGACAAACAGAAAAAAAGAAGTCTCTTTCTGACTTTTGCTCCTTAGAGGACTATGCTAATAAGTATGTTTATAAATAAAGTGATGTTTCTAATTTTTATTAAATAATAGAAGACAGTGAAATTGTATTAAACATATCTATACTAGAGTTCAACACAGAAAAAGGTCCAGATCTCATTTTAAAGAAGTAAGCTGTTTTTTTCCAATAAGCCCTAAATTAAATCTATCACACTCACTTTCTCTCCTCAGAGGAACAAAGTTACTCATAATATTGACGAATGATGTAGGAGAAAATATGAGAAAGAACAACCCGCCCCCCTGGTCCCGCCCGCTCCCCTCCTCCCGGCTCACCACCTAGGGAAGATTCCCTCACATATAAGAGAGAAAAGAGTCAGACGGGAAGTGATGAGGGTGAACATGACTAGTCTGGGGTCAAAGGTCCTCCCTCTTGCTTCTGCAACTGAGCCCCAGAGAGGGACTCGTGGGGGCCCCAAAGGGGAAAAGACACGTGTCGTGTCTACTTTCCTAGTTAAGCCCTTGAGAAAGAGCACGACCTCAGAAAGCTGAATTGACTGAACAGTGTATTTCGGCATACAGGACCTTAAAACAGACTAGCTTGGATTTCCACACTCTGTGGAAAGAAAAAATAATAATTTCTGTGTACCTAATGGGAACACAGAAGTAATGGAGACAGTTGCTGGACCTGATGGGATCTTGCTGACAAGAACCAGGAAAAGTGCAGTGTGATATTCAGGGGCCAACAACTGAGGCCCAGGTGGGATGATGGGCATTTCTGTGGATTCCAGTGTCAACAGCCACCAACAGGGCCAGATGCCCCCTCTCGGTCCCTAATACCTTGGCACCACATAAGCTCCCTGGAGGGGCCACTGCATTGGCTGAGATTAAATTTTCACCTCTCTGGAAAAGTTAGGACACAAAGTAAAATTTACATTAAATTATAGAAAATAAAGGATTTTTTTTGAATGTGCATGAATATATAATATACATACTAATCATAATTGTGTTTCTCATAGAAATTTTGCTTTGTTAAATGACGTATTTCTTCTTTCTTCTAGATTAAAAAGAAAAAGCTCCTTACAAAGAGCATAAGTGTGACTTTTCATTTAACTACTGTCAAACCAGAAAAAAACCCCTAAAACCCAACCATGTTGAAGGTTTGAAAGGAACTGAAGGCTGCTTACTTTTTGTTGACTTTTATCTCCTGTGTCTGGGAACATGCTGTACTCATGACAGTTCTGTTTCTGTACACTCAGGCCTAGAACTCGGGTATTGTCTCCACATTTCTAAAAGCTTTTGGTCTGATTCATGAGTGTCACGATGCGGAAAGATGGTTGCATTTTTGCCTGACTCTCATGTACCATTTGACAGCCTCCCACTCCGAGAGAACTGGCAGGCCGGCTGGGTAGTTATTGTGCTTCACAAAGAGAATTATTATAAAGAAATATTCGTACAACAGGAAGGGAAAAAGAAAACTCACAGATTTTAGCACAACACGAATTGATTTACTTCAGAGAGTGAAAATCTCCATGTTCAGGTTATGTAATTAAGATCCTTCTCATTTAAATTTCTTTAAATTTTCTTTAAAGAAGTGAATTTTCTTTCATTAAGAGAATTAGAATAATCTCTCCACTCTCCTCTATATGTATAACTATTACTTAAATTATGATAATTATGCTTGAGTGACGTCAGCCCTGATTTATCCCTACAGGTGCCCCCTTCCTACTTTCATTTCCACTCACGCATTCACTTTGTAAATTGCTTTTTCAGATTCTCCAATGTGAACTGGTTGCATTGAAGGCCACAATTAACAGCCCTTTGCAATGTGACCTTGCAGATTCTTCCATCAAGAAGTAAGTCTATTTCCTTACTCCATGACTCTGGAATGACTTTCATTGGCCTTCAGAATGTGGCAGAAGTGACATACGTGCTTCCGCTTTTTCTCTGGAAACCACCCACCATGTCACTACCACGTTAGTAAACCTGGATCACTTTGTGATTAGCGCTTCAACATATGAATTTTGGGGGAACACAATTCGGTCCATATCAGTGTTAAAAAGGTCGTATGGTTCAACCCCTGAGTAAGATGTATCTACATCTAGATTTTCATAACAAAAGGGATCAAAAACCCTATTTAAAATACTCCTGGGATCAATGGTTCAACAACCATTGTGGTAGTAACTCATTTCTTAATTATAGCTGGTAGGTTCTTGCTTATGTTTATAAATTTTCAATCTGTTGAAATGAAACTCTTTCAATACAATTCAACACATACTCTCCTCTGTCTAGTTAGGGGATAAATGGTTGATGCATTATCAAGATTTTGTTTCTTGAAGACAGAATGGTCATAGCATTGCTTCCTCTCCTCATTGTGTTTATTGATATTCAACTTTATGATTTCCAGAACTATATCGAAAACCACCAGTGATATCAATTAGGGTCTCTGGAGGTTGTTTCTTTTAGGCAACTTTTGAGATTTTCTTAAAATGGATAACTGATTGCATAAAGCACGCTGTTCCCATGGCACCCACAAGATAAAGTTCACAACTACACAAACCGCCTCCTCCAGGAGAGGAAAATGCTCATAAAAGGAATTTCTTTTAGGATTAGAACCAAAAGTATATTAATTTTAATTGATAACTGACAGTATAGAAGTTGATCTGTCTTAGTCATCTTTGTATGTAGCATTAATCACTTTCCAGAGTGTACTGATCTCTACTAGTTTTCTTTTCTGCCATTCTTGAATTAGTTTCATCGATTCATTGATTCTCCGAATTAGTAATTAGTGAGATCCTACAATGTGTTCAGTGCTATCTACGGTAAGTTCTGTGGATGTGGTGGTAACCAAACGAGGTAAAGATCCTGCTCTGAGGACTCTTACTATCTATTCGGAAGATGACAATACAGAAATGAATATAAAATACACTGTCCAGTACTATTGCGTGTTATGAAGAAAAATAAATGAAGATAAATGGATAGAGAGTGGAGGGGGACTATTTTAGATAGAAGGGTAAGGGATAGTACCTCTGAGGATATGAAATTTGAGCAGAGATCCAACTAAAGTAAGAGAACAAGTTATACACATATCTGCTGGAAGAAAGTTGCAGGCAGAAGAAACAGCAAATGTCAAGGTTGCTGAAACGGTAACAACCTTGTTTTAAAATTTTTAGCTCAAGTAATATTTCCTATTCTTTTAGTTTTTCTTTTTGGAAGTGAAGTTTCAAATGTAGCAAAGGAAATCTTTACATAAAGAGACTGAGGAATGATCTCCTTGGAGATTTCTAGGCTTAGGTTGCTTGAGTATCCGAAAGAATTTGTCTGGCTTTGTCAGGCTCCTCACATTGTCCCAGTGCTGATATCAGTTTGGGATTTGTAGGTCTACTGGTCACTGTCTGCTCCTCTGCCTATCGTTAATTCATTAGAAGTATTTATTGACACTTAAGATGTTTCAAGCGCTGTGTTAGAAGCTGAGGATACTAATTGACAGTAAACTGTGGGCCCTGCCATCAGAAAATTGTTTATTTCTACTCGAAATCAGCTGTCATAGGGTAAAGACATAACTTCTAGAGTCAGACTACAAAAGTTTCTACTCTGGCTCTGCCATTTACTAAATTTAGATGTTACGAAATTTATGCTAATTTATGCTTCATATTTCCAGTCTGCAAAATGGATATTCATTCATTCCACAAATATTTATTGGGATGTTATTAGCACTGTTATAGGTGCTTTGGGATACAACAGTCAACAAAACAGACAAAAATAAAATAATATTTAATTAATGGGAATATTTTAAGGATTATATAAGATATATATATACAATGCTTGAAGCACAGTAACTACTAAATAAATGTTAGCAATAGATTTCTTATATTGTAAAACTAGTGCTTGGTAAATCTACAACCTTTATAAAGGGTAGTTGACCTGAGCTTTTTTTCTTTTTTTTGAGGAAGATTAGCCCTGAGCTAACATATGCCGCCAATCCTCCTCTTTTTGCTGAAGAAGACTGGCCCTGAGCTAACATCCGTGCCCATCCTCCTCTACTTTATATGTGGGATGCCTGTCACAGCCTGGCTTGACAAGGAGTGCGTAGGTCTGCACCCGAGATCTGAACCGGTGAACCACAGGGTAACGAATCAGACTGCATGAACCCAACTGCTACGCCACTGGGCCGGCCCCTTGAGTTATTTTTATGGAGCAGGAAGCAACCTGTTTTAAAGTCCGAAGATTCAAAGGATGCTGATAAAGTTATGGATAATTAAATCACAATAGGTTAATGAAGATTAACGAAAATGTTTAGATGTCTGAGGTCTATTCTTAACCTTTGAGGATGACATTGAACAGCAGCCACTTCCCCTCTGGAGCAAAGCTGCAAGTTGCCTTCCCAGCATCCACCCTCCTGCTTTCCTTTTTTGTTTCCCATTTTGTTTAGGTTGTCATGCTTCATCTAAACAAAAGTACTACACTTCCTAGCATCCCTGGCAGCCAGGGGTGGCCAATGAGATGAAATTAGAATTTACTAGGTAAAGCTTCTAAGAAGGGTCTTTTTTCTTTTTTTTGATTGAGGAAGATTATCCGTGAGCTGACATCTGTGCCAATCCTTCTCCACTTTATATGTGGGTCGCCACAGCATGACTGATGAGTGCTGTAGGTCTGCGCCAGGGATCCAAACCCACAAACCTGGGACGCTGATGTGGAGCATGCCAAACTTAACCACCACACCATGGGGCTGGCCCAGAAGGGTCTTTTAAGGAGGGACAGACTCAGCTTGCACATGCCTTTTATCCTTCAGTGTTCAATCTTTCCTTTCTCCAGAAAACAAACTCAATGGTGGATGTGAAGCAGTCATTTTATGGCAATGAGGGATCATGCAAACAAAAGCAAACATGGTGATGGTGAAGTGGAGGGCTAGAATGAGCCTGGCTCCCCAGTGGCATCGTAGAGTTGCCAGATCAGCCCCAGATTTCCTACTGGGAACCTCTTGTTATATATGCAAAATATACACAAATTTGTTTAAGCCACTGTTACATTTTTGGGGGTTGAGGGGTAGTTTCTTTTATTCATAGCTGAAAACATCCCCTATCAAAGTAGTTTCTAGAATGCCTGGGGGACCCTTGGTGGTGACTTTTGTATTTTCAGGTGTTTAGGAGTTCCCCACATTACAAACCCTGCTTTACTGACAAATAAAATCTGTGGCTCTGTTTCTGCCCCCAAATTCAGTCTTGTCACCCCTTATAGACCTTTTCCCCCATCAATTTCACGTTCCCTATTCTTCATTAACTTGCATCCACAGGTGTCAGCTCAATGGGAGAGGGGTAGCCAAACCTCTTCTTGTAAAGGGTAGAAAAGCCTTTCCTCCTAAGGAATGCCCAGCATAGCGATGGATACAGACGATGCTCCAGGAATACATAGGGTTGAGGCTGCTGCTATCATTCACACCAGAAACAGCTTTCTGTCACTCCTTTAGTGGACTATGTCATTTAAATTTTATGTGTCATTTAAATGTAGAATTGTGGCTTTCTCACACCTTTGCCTTTCCCATTTTCAAGAAGTCTTGATTATCAAGCCAGAAAATCCACTGGTTTTTGCCTAAATGAGTAAAAGAATTTTTATCTTCCACTAGTTAAAAGAGAAACAATCCAGGTGAATCTTTTTATCCATATTTTTGTTTTAGGTATTTTTTTTTTAAAAGATCTTTTTATTTACAGCTACATGAAAGATTCTTTTCGTTTATTTTCTTCAAAATTTCTTTTCTTTGCCCCTTTCTGTTTCTTTCATTCCTAAAGTGTAACTTGGGAAGTGCAAAGGGCAAAATCTGTTTTTACATACATTTAGTTGGAAATCAAATGCTGAGGGGAAAAGCTAGATATCAATTGCACAGCATATTTTAAATTTGGACTCAACTACAGCATAATAGATCAGGAATGTGCCACTTCATTTAGAACGGGTTTTTTGTCTGTAGGAACCTTTCTTAATCATCCATCACTCCTGGAAAGCATTTGTCAGAGGCTGCATCATCATTTCTCCCAGCTCCTCCCAGCCCCTGGGCTTCAGTGTGCCAGCCAGCTCTTTCTCCTCTGACTTCTTCACTAGAGCAGCACCCCTTAGGCATTTCTTATCACTTGCAGGGCTGAAGTCAGCACTTTCCTAGAGTGGGAAGCTCGGGAGTCCTTCCAAGGAGTTGCAGGAAAAACTGAAATAGTTATGGGCAGAGAATCAGAACATATTACATTTCTCCAGGTCAGCTGAAAACTTGCCATTGAGCCCTCACATTTCCTTTTAGGCTAATCAGTGTTTTCTTTCGGAGCTGAATGCATATGTACACTGTGGATGTCTGACTTATCCTATCCTGATGATCCCTAGGTGTCTACTTAAGTAGAGTGTTATAGCGGAAGTGGCATAGCCTTGGAGACTAAAGACTCTGAGTCCTGCCAGTTCACATCAACATGACTTCAAACAATAGCCCATGTCCCAGGAGTCTGTTCCTCATCTGTGGATGGAGTTGACAAGGCTTGCCCTGTCTATCTTATAGGATTGCTGTGAGGTTTGACAATGAGATGGTACGCAGAAGTGTTTTGTATACCATAAAGCACAATAGACGTGTGATTAGAAAATCTCTCCACTGAACCGGAACACACCACCTCTCTCTATAGGCACTCCTCATAGAAAGGAAGTAATTTTACTCCCATGCCGGGTTCCTATAAATACCAGCCATCCCTGCCAGGCCGGGGCAAACCTCAACCCTTCCCACCTTGCAGTCATGAGGTTTGGCAGAGTGATAAAGTCTCAGACAACAGAGCTCAAACCCCGCCTCCTTTACCCACTAATTGTGGGATCTTGGATTAGTTACTCAAGCTTTCCAGCCTCAGTTATCTTATCTGTCGACCTGGGATATTGATTGTATCCATCCATAAGGTTGACTTATGGATTATGTGAGACAAGCCCTGTAAAGTGGTTAGTATGGTGTCCGGTATACAGCAAACTGTGAATATTAGCTCTTGTTAATTTGTTATTACCATAGACAAAAGTAGATCATGTGATACTGAGAAGATGGCTAACGTTTTATTTTTTTCCATATAAATGGCTAATAGTTTGGCACACGGCCTGGGGTATGTTCTCTAAGATCTCATGCTAGCAATGGCAGCTGGGTAGGTGATTTTTAAAAGTTTTTAAAACGTTTTGTCATTTAGCTTGAGGTCATTTGAATTTGAATTTGACCTCTTGGCTTCTACTTTTTCCTCATTCCACATTCTGGCAGAAATAAAGAGTGATCGGTATTTTACAGATACTGTGACTTGATTTTCTGGCCAATGTCTGAGAGTTTGCTTTTTTGTTTGTGCATTTATTTATATGAATAATCTTATAAAGGAGAAATAATAAAATCACATTTAATTATGCATTTACTTAACTTTAATTTTGGGGAAAAGGATAAAAAGATGTGGAAATATGTTCTGTTCTGGAAAATCTTGCATATGTGGTCATAGTACTCATGGATTTATGATTTAGATTAATGAAATTAACCTCATTAAGCTTTCAGAAACTATAATTAAAAACACTTGATTTACTACAATGCAACTAAGAAAATAGTTATTGGATCACAAAGCTCATCACCTAAAAAACTGAGGGTGGAAAATCAGGTAAGAGGACCGAAAGAGAAAGACTCACTTTAGGGATTCTATTTTTGTGGGAATTTCTGAATGCACTTGTTGAAAGCCTGTGTTTATTTTCTCATAATCTATTAGTAAGAAAGCTATTGAGGACCTGATATGGATGGGCATAATGGGGATTTTAGGACCCAAGAGATTTGAGGAGGGCAAAAGCTAATGGGGAAATAAGTGTGTTTCATTGATAGACTTGCTCATGCCTGAGTCTGGAGTGCGCTAATAGGATGAATCTCACGTGCACGTACCTTCATTTTTACTCTGCTTGTAAGCACATGCCTTGCTGGGATGTCTAGTCCATCAACGTGTGCCACACACAGGACCTCCAAGGTATTCCATTCAACTGTCCTCTGTTAATCAGTTAAGAACTAGGATAATCTATATGAATACAGCCATGTGTCGGCAGCCTAACTGGGTCTCCTTTATCTTCAGACTTCTCTTATTATTAGCTTTATTTCCTTAAAATTAAAATATGTCCAAGACTCATATAGATATGTATGTAAGCAATGACAAAAAAAAAAAAGCCCTCTCTCCCCGTGCTTCAGGGCATTATCTTGATTATTTTGGGGGTCCTCATTTTCTTATTTCCTGCTCACTTACTAGCTGGTTTCTCCCTCTGTTATGCTCCTCCGCATACATTCCAGTAAGGATGCTCCCTCCAAGGTCTCTAGAGACCTTTAATATGGCAAATCCCATGAGCAATGTTTGGATAACTCTCCATACTTGACTTTTCTGTGGCATTAGATACTGCTACTTGAAGTTTGTTACAACTGTATTTTTTTGTAGGATCTTCTTCTTCCATCTACCTCTTAAATGTTGATATTCTCTATGGTTAAATCTTTGGTTCTTTCTCCTCACTTTATAAATATTCTTTGGGTATGTAGTAGATACCCTCCTATGTGCCTATGACTCCTACATGTATATCTTCAGTCAATGTCTCTGTCCCAGTTTCTGTGCCTATGTTTCTTACCTATTAAATTGCTCTATTTGGATATCCAACAGTTAACCTAAATATACTAGGTTTAAAATGTAAATCGTTTCTCTCCAAGTTTGCTGCTTCTTAGAATTTTAAAATATATTGCTTAATAGTAATACTATTCATCCAGTAGCCTGTTAAAAATTCTTAATATTACTTTTGAGTTTCCTTCTGGTTGTCAACTACTCCTTTCCTTTCCACCCGTATTCAGTCTTGATCTCCTCCTATCTATCTGGGTTGGAGGTCCCCAAAACCACATCCAGCTTGGATGATTTACCAGGAGGATTTGTGGGACTCAGCATATAGTCATACTCACAGCTAAGGTTTATTACAGCTAACTGATACTAAGAAAAATCGGCAAAGGGAAAAGCCAGATGAAGCGAAGTCCAGAAGAAACCAGGTACAAGCTCCCAAGAGTGCGTTCCTTGTGGGGACTGACGGCACAAGTTTAAGTTCGTCAGCATTGAATTGTGACAGAATATATGAAATGTCTACCAGGTAAGCTCATTAGAAACTCAGTGCCCAAGGTTTGCATTGGTGACTGGTCACGTAGGTGCCATCCGCCTAGCACATGCCAAAATTCCAGATTTCTAGAAGGCAAGAAGTGTTTATGTTGAGCATAAACCACACTGTTTGTATAAACAGTTTAGGCACAGTGAACCATTATAATCAGTTCGGGATTGTTGGGAACCTTCCTGAAATCCATGTTCCCAGACACCAGCCGAAGGCCAACGTTGTAAGCAAGCCTTCCTAAGAACAACAGCCTCAGGCCTGCTATGTAAACTCTCTTCTGCATGTTACTATTTACATTGAAAAGCTTTCTAAAAAACATATCAGTTCTCTGATTAAACCTTTTTTTGTCTCCATTAACTTCACTCTAAGGCCCAATTACGCATTCAATGATGTATCCCAAGGTCTATAAGAGGGCCAGTGCATAGTAGGCACTGACTACATTGTATAATTGATTGGAATAATTACAAGCTTCCTCATAATTTTGTCATGTTCCACATTTTCCCATGTGATCTCCCATCCCTTTCCAACGCATACTCTATATTTTAGACATTCCAAACTCTGCTCTTCCCATGTTTTCCCACATGTTCAGCTCTTTGCAATGGAAATGTCTTTTTCCAGGAGAACTCTTTCCTTCCTTAGCCACCTGGTAAAGTCAAGCCTCAGCTGAAGGGTTAGCTCCTGCTCCCTTACCTGCTGTCATGTACTCCAGGCAGTTAGGTATGCTACCTGCACATCTCTGATATGGCCCTTGTTACTCTAGAAGATTTAGGAATGCAGGCAACAAGAATGAGAAGTGTTTTTATATGGGAAGCCAATTGGTCACCTAGACAGGTTGCCACAAGGCAATATTTATTCATTTGCCTGGTGACCACACCACAGTCCAGGATCAGACTCTTAGCCTTGTGCACTCAGAAACTACCTTCAGCCCTATCTCAGTTAATCAGAATGATTGGACATAAAGATGCCAACTCATACTAAGAGACCTCACAGAGGCCATTTTGTCAGTTTCAAATGAGAAGCATCTGTGAGGCTGACTTGACATTTACATTCGTCTGATAAGTACCTAGACTCCCTGTAGATAAGCTACACTGAAAACTGGATTATCAGGGAGATGCTTGATGAGCATGGAATCAGAACAAGGGATTTATGTGCGTTGTATAATTTCAGTATTTTCTGGCATTAGGCTCCCTTAACTGGACATAACAATTTCAGCAACAGAGATGGACCCTCAGGCAGAGTAGATAAGCCTGTAACCCTGATGAAACTCTTATCCTGCATAGTATTTGCACAGAAGTTACCAACTTTGGACTTGTTTTCTCTTTCTATATAAATGGATGACCTAATCCTTGTCTATTTGGCGCATTCTTTCTGAGTTTTTGTACTTAGATAAGATTATAGTCTAAATTTTACTGGTCTAAAGACCAAGTCTATTTTTTTAAGCAGAATTTGCAAATCTCTGCTTTAATGGATTGTCTTGATTTCTGAGGGCAAAAATCAATTGTTTTTCTTTTTCCTATTTTGTTCTTGAGGTGATGAGGAGACTTGTGAGTTGTAACTGCTTGTTTATTTTACTTATTTGACTTACCCAGAACCTGTAATCTAGGGATCAGGGCCTCTGACTTATTAATTCTGGTATCTCAATACCTTGCCCAAAATTTGATCACAGAAAAATATGTTGCATAAATGAACATAAGCTAACAATTTCCTTTGGTAGTAAAGTGATGTTCATTGATATTTTAAACTACCTTTAAGTAAAAGTATTACTTTGGAATCTGGAGTAATTTTAACATTTTAGAATTTGTGATTTTTTTATGTGTTTTGCAATTCAGCTCCCTTTTCAGGAAGTGGTATTCAATCAATTAATGATGTGTTGAGACAGAGAAAAAGTAGTTAAAAGCAAGGTTATTAGCTTTTAATTCGCTACATTAAAATACTCGTATGTCAAAATTATACAATATATTGAAATAAATAATATTTAGCTTATTAACAGTGTAGCATTATTTATTAAATTGCTTAAATTTGAAATAGGCAGATGTGTGTGATATCAATGGGTCTCTGACTTTGAATTATTTTGATTACCAAGGTTTCTGAAAGCCATAAATATTTTTCTGACAAACGAGGTAGATTGATGCTTCTAAACAAAAGCTGTCATGTTTATAAAGTTTAACTGGTGTATATGTAGTAATTTTATTCTAGAATATTCAGTACTTAGGTCTGTGTTTTGCAACCAGTTTATCTTGCAGTTTATACCAAAATGTTAGAGCTTGCCAGCTATTCATGAAGTTGCTTGCGTGTCTTATTGAAATCTTGCTTTTTGAGTCACAGCTGCCATTTTACTCCAGGTGCAACACAACAGTAGACTCAGAAGTATCATATACAATAGACTTATTATCTGCCATACCATCTACAAAGTAGTGGACTAAGAAAAAATGGAAATGGACAATCAAAACATCTGCTTACTAAATTGGGGCATGATAAGAGAACGAGTGGCTGGCTTGCAAGATTAAGTGAACGGGTGTTAAAAAAAAACATGTGGAAGTAAAGGGGATCATCATTGGATAGACTGCTGAGATATTTTGGAGAAGATAAGGAAGAGGAAGCAGGGTGTGATGCAAGAGCTTACATATATCTCCTTTTTGCTTTTAATTATTTTTCTTTTTTTCCTGCCTGATTGTATAGTCCTGAGACCTGTATCACATTTTACAAGTTCCAGAGGAAGGATCAATGCTAACCATGACACTGTGATATTATATCTAAATATATCTGTTCAAATCTATAAAGGAGTGTTTCCTGCTTATTTGTCTAAACTGGGATTAATGGTGTCTGCCTCTTTCCTACCTAGTGGATGGAACAGTCCTATAAACGTGCACTTTTCTAAGCCCTCACATCCTGTCAGTAGAAATGGATGAAGGATGAAGCATTGACGAGATTTATAGTGCTGTGAGTGCCATGGGTCATTCTTCTCGCTCAATCTGATCATCCTGCCCCATGGCAGAGGGTCTGGGTTAAAATTAATGACAAATGGAAAGAAGAGGAAGTAATTACTGATGGAAAGAGAGTCAACAAATGGATAAAGCTAGAATGAAAAGCTAACATTACCTTGCTACCCTGTGACAGGCTGACAGCAAAAGAATATTATCTCATAGCTGTCTCTACACATGTACACAAGATGGATGACATAATTTGAAGAGCCTAGTGCAAATTAAAATGTGGAGCTCCTTGTTAAAAAATAATTAGGAATTTTAAGTCAGCTGAGCATTAAACCAAATGTGAGTCCCTTCTAAGCCCGGGGCCTTGTGTACAGGTCACAAGCTCATGAAGCTGGCCCTGAATCCCATAAGGGGGAAGCTATTTGCCTGTCAAAACATACTCCTTTATTTGAAGCTGAAGGTTCAGGATGGGTCCTCGTAGACTTAGAAAGCATTCATATGGAGTCAGCTATGTGATGTATCTCAATGACATTTATGAAGGCCTTGTGGATAAGCACTTGGAATAATTCTAATTTTGCTTTCTCTTCTGTTTTCCATTTTATAGTTTATATATAAACATTTTACAGAGAACTCTTTTCACAAGGTAACATGTGTGAATTGTTGCCTCCTGTATGCATTCAAAAGACTTTGTTCTACAACAAAGCCGTGGGCCACGGTGTAACAGCTAACCTCAGTGATAATCTGCTGAAAAAGGTGCTTGGAATCAATGGAGATAAAACATCATGTTTTGCCATGTTCCCTTCTGCCTATACACTTGTTTTTGTAAGTGGAGACCAATGATCAAGGTAAAGAAACCTAACAAACCAAAATCAATGTTAGTTTAAGGGTGACTTGGTGGGCTCACATACACACTACTGATGGCCCTGATATTCACCAAGGGCCTCTATGGGACGCTGGATGGCATCCTCAAACTAAAGTATATCTGGTGAGTGACCACTAACCATGAAACACTACCCTGGGTAACTAAACATTTTAGAATGACATATATACTTAAATTTTACTCTAAGCCCTCAATGACAATGAAACATTTGGTGGAAAAGCCAACATTGGCCAAAACATTCTGAAAGAAGTTGGGAGAAATTGGCATAGGTTCATGTCCTAGGACAAGTCACATTTATATTTAAGGAAAAGAGACATACTGAGGAAAGAGACTTATTTACCATTTTGAGTGCTTTGAAACGATGCTATTTCAGAAGGAAGAAAAAGGATGGCAACTGGTCTGTACAGATAAGAAAACTTTAGAAAAATGGATAACAAACTCAATAGTTAGACAACTTGCTAGAGACATAGATGGAAAAGAATATACGTGCTTACCCCAAACGGGCTATAAGGTATGATCCTCTAGGTGGAAGCAAAGGCAGCTCAAGGAAAATGTCCTAGGATTTTGATAGCAAAAACCAAGGAATAAACTTGCGAGATACTTATGGTCCCTTTAACTGCCAAGGCCCCAAACACAAACAAAACCCAGAAGTATTAGTCAGGGTTCTCCAGAAAGACAGGACCAATAGGGTGACATATATATATTTATATGTATAAAATAAGCAGTTGGTTCATATGATTATAGAGACCGACAAGTCACAAGATCTGCAGTTGTTACATTGGAGACCCAGGAGAGCCATGGTGTAGTTCCAGGCTGAAAGTCAGTAGACCTAGGAAGGGTTAATGACTTAATCCAAAGGCAGGAAAAAAGTGATGCATCAGCTGGAAGGCACTCAGGCAGGAGAAGTGGCCTCTTGCTCCCAGGAGGATAGAATTTTTGTTCTATTCAAGCCTTCGACTGATTGGATAAGACCCAGCCACATTAGAGAGGGCAATCTACTTTATTCAGTCTACTGGTTCAAATGCTAGTCTCATCCAGAAAGCCCTTCCAGACACACCCAGAATAATGTTTTTCCAAATGTCTTGGCACCTCATGGTTCAGTTGTGTTATATAAAATTAACCATCACACCAGAGTTTCCCAAAGGTGTGGTTAGTTGGGATTGGAAACCTATTAAACACGACTAGGATTTTACCAGTGAGGAGGATAGGCATTATATAAAGATAAAGCCCATTGGGAATTCATGTCAGTACAACATTATAATATGAAAGAGGGCATAGACCTCTGCCCAGGAGAGACCTGGCATCCAGAATTAACTGAGACTAGTCTTGTGATTTATACTTCAATCCGTGACAATAAATGTGCAAGGACTGATTGTGTTGAGAAGGCTGAGAAAATACTAGTGGAATTCTAACTCATTTATTTTGTAAGGATCTTAGACTAACCCATAATGTAACTTCATTTTGGTGTAATACTGGTGCAATTTGATTTTACTGTTATACTGATATAAGTGATCAAATGTATTGGGAGAATGAATTAAAACCCCTGCAAGCCGTGCTTCAAATGAAAGCTGATTAGCCAGAGGCAAAAAGGATCTTGTTAATAATCAATTAACTGTTACATTAAATCAGTCTATTGATGCTTTTTACAAAGTTAAAAAAAGAAATATTTAGTGGTGGAAGGAGGTAAGAGAGTTGTCGAGTTTGTACATGGTTATGAATACGTCTGTGTTGGAATATTTGGTAAACTGAAATATTTCTTTTTTTTTTTTGGAGGAAGATTGTCCCTGAGCTAACATCTGTGGCAATCTTCCTCTGTTTTATGTGGGATGCCACCACAGTGTGGCCTGATGAGTGGTGCTGGGTCTGTGCCCAGGATCCGAACTTGTGAACCCAGGGCCGTGAAGCAGAACACTTTAACTTAACCAGCACACTACTGGGCTGGCCTCTGAAATGTTTCTTTAAACCAATAACTACCCCTCATTAGAAGATACAAATGATTAGTATTTTGGTGTGTATCTTCCTACTTCTTTTGTTCTATAAATGTTGAATGATGCAGAAAGAATAATGATGAGTGGTTTGTAATTCAGAATGCCTAACCAAGGGTTAAGGGCTTGGATTGTGTAAATGTAGGTCTAATCTGAGTTGTTCTGCT
This sequence comes from Equus przewalskii, assembly GCF_037783145.1. NCBI lineage: Eukaryota > Metazoa > Chordata > Mammalia > Perissodactyla > Equidae > Equus > Equus przewalskii. The sequence continues at coordinate 1,669,712 of NC_091854.1, forward strand.
TCAACCCTGTGCTTATCTTTGAGACAACAGGGGCATGGTGCTGACTCTTGGCCAAACCTGGATGAAATGTGCTAACTAACGATAGAAATAGATCGGTGCTAGAGTCTGCAAAATGCCAGGGAACCACCTTAGCCGTTTATCAGCACTGGTTTCAGAAAACATACAGATTGATGATTTACCCCTGGTTTCAGTTATGTTCTTTGGTTTCTACAGTTGAGACTGATCATGCAACTTGCTTTTGGCTGCATGATCAGAGAGCTATTAAAAACCCTTCAGATGAGACGGTGGCTCTCCTGACACCAAGATGTTTCACACAATCCTGGGGATTCATGATCTGAAGATGAAGTGCATTCTGTGGGACTGAGACAGGACCGTGGGTGCTACAGCTGAAAGTCTCAGGTCTCTCTGATGCTGGCCTGTGTTTTCTTTCTCCTGCTGCACCACATGCTTTACCATTTTAGAAGTCTTACGTGAATACGCTCTGGAATGTGATGAGTCCTTTTGATGATCAATCGTGGTATAATTGCTGCTATGTTATTTTTCCCTGAACCATTTAAGAGTAAGTTGCAGAGATGATTCCTCTTTATCTCTAAATATTCTGGTGTACGTTTCCTAAAAAAAGAAAAAATTCTCCTACGTACCACAGTACAATTATCAAAATCAAGAAACTAATGTGAACACAGTATGATTATATTACATACATATATTACATATTATGTACTATAATAATCTACAGACTTTATTCAGATTTGTCTTTATACAGCCTTTATTCAGACTTTGTACAAGTAATGTCCTGTCTAACCAAAGAAAATCCAGGGCCATGTGTTGCCTTTGGTGATCATATATCTTAAATCTCCTTTGATTTGGAACTTTCTGAGTCTTTGTCTCTCATGATATTGATATTTTTGAAGAGTAGGGCCAGTTATCTAGTAGGATGTTTCTCAGTTTGCGTTTGCCTGAGATTTCCTCAGGATTAGATTCAGTTTATGCACTTTGGGCAGGAATTCCACAGATATGATGCTGAATTCTTCTCAGTGCATTATATCAGGATGCACACGTATCAGTTAGTTTCAACATTGGAGATATTAACTTTGATCATTAGGTTAAGGTGGTGTCTTTAGGTTTTTTTCCTATAGAGTTACTATTTTATCTGTTTTAATTAGTGTGTATCCTGTGGGTATATGTATACATAAAGTATAACACGTACACTTTGACACTATGTAAATATCCTAACTTCCTTAAATTTTACCCTCAAATTTTAGCATCCATTGATAATTCTTGCTTGAATCAACTGTTATTATGACAGTTGCCAAATTGGCAATTTTCTAATTACATCATTCTGTCTACATCTATTAGTTTGTTTTCTATTGGAAGAAAGAGCCCACCTCCCCACCTTTCTTTCTAGCAGTGTGTACACATGGATTCCTACTCTATGCAATACCATCTTTATTTATTTTGATGCTCCATTGTCCCAGATTTGGCCATGGGAACCACTTTAAGCTGGTTCTTGTGTCCTTTTGACATGCCCTTGCTATTTTTTGAAGACTTCCAAACTTTTTGGCATAGCAAGATGTTCCTGGGTTATTTTATATTTTCCATGCCTTGGCCCCGGAAACAGCCATTTCTCCGAGGAGCTTTGGTACCTTTCAATGGAGAATGAATGGTATTTCGAAACCAAAATCTGGGTGTCAGGTATGCTAATTGTAACTAGATTGTCTTGGCTTCTAGACTTTCTCAACAGACAGAGGTAGGAAATAGAATATGTAAATGAATGTACTCATACATGCATTTAAAATTTTGCATACTACTGTCACTTCTAATTCCCTTTTTTCCAAAGAATTTATCATCTTCTAATACAGTATATATTTTATTATTTATAATATTTGTTAACAGCAGATTTATTGTCAATTTTGTCTTTTTCTATGATAATGTAAACTCCACAATGGCCAGAGTTTTCATCTGTTTTGTTTACTGATGCATCCCAAGCAGCAAGAAAAGTGCCTGGCTTCCAGAGGTATTTGTGAGTGAAAGAACAGACTCCAGGGAAAAAAAATTGTGCAAGAAAGATAATATTATATAATTATATTGTAAATAATATTTCCATAGTTAAAAACTATCTTAAAATGAGTATTAATATGAAGAAAACTATGATATAATTATATTGTGACGATGAAGGGAAGAGAAGGGTACATATGTGTGAGATAAAAGAAAGCTAAATCTTTATTTTCTAGACAAAGTTAATAGATAATGCCTAAAATGAAAAATTAATAAATAACTATAAAAACTTTTGTTTTTGCGCTATACAGTTGAGCAGCAAAAGGAATAGATAGAGAAGTTGAAGATGGTTGCCTGTGAGGAATCAGAACATGGGTGATAGAGAGGATATAGATGACTACATTTTTAAAATAAGTAGGACAGAACTACTTGATTTATTAAATTAGAAGAACTTGATATATCTACCCTTAATATATTATTTAACCATCTCCCTAAACATACAAACATACTGTTGATAATAATAAACTATAAAATGAAAATTCTTTTAAAAGAAATAACATATATGAATGATTATAAGGAAATATTCAAGTTATCAACTTTTCCGGAGTCTACTCTAAAATACATTCTTTCTTTCAGACAGGTCAGCAAAAATCTGTGCCAGTGGGCAACATTTTTCATGCTAAATTACACATTGGCATGGAAATATCTGCTCACACTGATAAAATTTTTGTCTCGTTTATTGTACATGTTGTTGAGAACGTCGCTTGTAACATTGCACAGGAGAAGTTTTTTCCCTTCTTATTATCAGATGTTATATATTCCTCCAAAGTGAGTGGGTTGCTTTATGTTATGAACATGGCAAACCAAAAAGTTGACAGTCTGTCTCTCTGTAGGGTGTTAGAAAATTCAGAGACACATTTCTCTCTCACCTGCAGCAAATGCACAGGATCTCTGAGTATATATCTTGCTTATTAATTTGTCTCCTGGGTTTCATTATTGCCTTTTTTACCCCTATTTTCTCCTTTACTTGATTTCATCGCATATTTTATCATAAATTGCTTTAAATTTTGTAAACTTTCTTAAATTTGTTGTGAAACAAGGAAAGGTATAAACAGGTAAATAATAACTGATTACATACATTTTAATCCACCAAAACAAAGTATTTCTGAGGTATTTCTAATCCCTAGAGACAAAAGATATATAGTTATAACTCTTTTAATGACTTGTTTATTTGGAATTTTTAAAAATTTTTCTAGTTTAGTCAACATTTTCCTAATCTTACTTTTAATCAAATTTTGAGGGAGACATTTAAGATAATTTGAAATCAATATACTCAGTCTGTATTTTAAAATGATAGGACAATAGATTGTGGGATTAGAAGACGTTGCAGTGATTTTTTTAATCCAAAATCCTGTGATGGGCTACTCATTTTATTCAGATTTTCTGTCTCTTGTTCTGTTAGAAAATCTTTTCTTTAAGTTGAAATGCACATAAACACACACTCATTTTTTAGTAATTTCTCTGTGATACACAGTGTAATCAGCACCAGGAAAATTCAAATAGATGAAACAATCTCCTTCATCAAGTTAGTCTCTAAAACCTGTTTCCTCATGTGTAGAATGGGGAAATATGAGCATCTACCACGTGGATTTGGTTGGAGTGTTGAATGAGATGATGGAAAAATGTCCCAACCACATATTTAAGTGCTCAATAAATGTATGCTGCTGTCACACGTTTCACAGGCTTGTTGCTAATATCAAATAACATGCTTTGTAAAGTGCACAGCACTATTAAAACGTAAGGAAGTGCCATTAAACTAAATCTTAGTGAGTCAGTCCTGACGGTTTTGTGGTTAAATTTTGGTGCTCTCACCGCTTTGGCAGCCTAGGTTTGTTTCCCGGTCATGGAATCACACCACCTGTCTGTCAGTTGCCACTCTGTGGTGGCGGCTCACATAGAAGAACTAGAAGGATTTATAACTAGGATATATACAGCCATGCACTGGAGCTTTGGGGAAAAGGCCAAAAAAAAGAAAAAAGGAGAAGATTGGCAACAGATGTTAGCACAGGGCGAACTCGTCCCTAAATAGAAAACGAAAGAGGAGCAGTAGTCTTTTAAAAAAAAAATTAAATCCTAGTGGTTGTAGATTATAGATGCAGCCAATTGAATACTTTTTGAGTATGATTCTATTTGGAATCTTATTATTTATGCAATTAACTTTTTGGAAACTGCACTAGGTCTTAACATTTATCCCCATTAAATTTCATGTCTAACCCACTGGTCTAGTTTAATACCTTACTGACTGTTCACCCTAACGCTGAATGCATTAGCTTTCACTTTCCAGTGGTGTGTGTTTTATAAATGTTGTAAATATATCTAAGCCACTAATGATACTGTTGATTTGTATAAACATTGTCTTGCTCCATAGTACCACTAAACAATTATTTAATGACTTATCTTGGGTAATTTACTTCTTATTTATTTATTTTTAAGTAGAGCAATCTCTCCATTTTGTCTGGAAAGGAATTTTGTTTCTTTAGGTTCCTCAGACCCATGAGAGCAAAGGACGGGGCTAAAACCTATTTAAAGCTCTTTGTTGTAGTTGTTGGGCAAGCTCTCTCCCACTGGGGTTGTTCTGGCCGGAAGTCTCGTGCGTGGGATGCTGAGTTTCCATTTGAGCTGGAGGAAGGTGCTGGCCTTTTAAACATCTGAATAATAGTAGAATTTAGAACCTGGGTAACTTCTGTCGTCGCTGCACGCAGTCTTATTGCCTATATTTACTGAGGGGTTTGATATTAATTGGAGAACAAAACTGTAATCACTGAATTTGCACTTATTGTGGCATTAGGCATTTTATATCTGGAAAGACCTCTTCCCCAAAGCTGCATCACGTCATTAGGAGAGGTAATTCAGGGAGTGAGAAAGAGTTCCTGTTTAATTTGAAGTTACTGGGTTTCCTACTATTATGAAATGCATTACCCTCTCTCTTGGAGCACCAGGCTTTGGGCCTTTGCTCCTCCCACACCCATACTCACAAATAGCTGAGGGCCAATCTTCCCCCTCCCCCCAAAAATAAATAAAAAATCTACAGTGCAAGTACTAAACAAAAATCACATAACTATAATTCAAGCTGAATAAGCACCAAGAAGAAAAAATTACAGGGACATTATGAAGCGGTAAAACAAAGGTTGCTGATTTAGACTGGTGTGTCAAGGAAGGCCTCTATAAAGAAGTGACACTTAACTTGAAACCTGAAGAAGGTAAGTCTTAGCCAGAATGAGGGAAGGACATCCCAGTAGAAGGAACAGCATGTGCTAAAGCCCTGAGTGCTCGAAAAAGCCTGGTGCCTTTAGGAACTGCAGGGAAGCTGCGCAACAGGAGAGCGGTGAGCAAGGGGGCCATGTGGAGTCGGTGGCAGCAGATATCATAAGGTCTCTTTGGCTATTTTATGGATTTAGATTTTTCCTGAGAGCACTTGGAAATAGGTTTGAGCAGGAAAGAGAGAAGACCTTGCATATATTTTAAGAAGACTCTCTGGCCTCTTGGTTGGACAGGTGGGGAAGGAAGACCGTGGAATGGTTAGTAGGCTGATCAACAGGTCCAGGCAGCAGTGCCACGGAATTGTGGTGCTGGTAGAGGTGGACAGAAGTGGTGAGAAATGGCCAGATTCAGACCTGACTTTGGAAGGATCAGTAACAGGCTTTGCTGATGGATTTGATATGGGAGTGAGCAGGGAGGCATCATGATAACTTAGATATCAGGGCCGAGTGAGTAAAGAAGCCAGTTTGGAGCCAAAGACAGAATTAAAGTGTGTATAACCAGGAGGCACAGGATTTCTTGACCTATATAACCGTTATTTGTCACTGAAGCCTCAGTTTGCTTGTTCTCCAATCCCTGGCTCTACTCTGAATACAACAAGAACAAGTGGGACTTACATCTAAGGAGCAGGTGCAAGGGGTCGGTGGATGGAAAATTACTAAGAGGAGAGTTCAAGGGTAGGGGGACTTCTTGCTAAATCTTCCAGTTTCTGTTAGTAATTCTGTTAGATTCTTGCTGAAGGCAGGCCAGAAGGATCAGATATCACTTGGGGGATGGTGGGGGATGAGGAAGTCAATCAGATACCAAAGGTGAGCCGATACCAACAGGGGGGATTCTCTCTGCTGCATTTACCTACTTTTTGCAGTGTAAGAAAAGAGACTTAACTACAGAACTACCATTATAACTACATTGTTCCAGTCCCTGAGCTAGGTTCTTTAGTCTTGTATTTTCATTTATTCTCACAACAATATTGAAGAAGTCAACACCCCCACAAAAATTAATAGCAGTGCCAGAAATTTTCTTCTACCTTTTGTTGTTTTTTCAAATGTGCCGACGATCTCAGGTATAAAAAAGAAGGACCAGAAATTTCCATACATTCTATTATGGCACTCATCTCTGTCATACTGTGCAAATGAGTGTCAGTTTGGGATTTTATATACTACTTAACTTGACATCTCAGATGGGGTTTTGCTAAAGTGTAATGCTAGGTAAATGCAAATTAGAAACTTTGTGCAACCAACAGTTCATTTTACTTATTCTGTAAAAAACCAGTAAATTACTGCCTACTACTTTCATTGCTCTAATTATCCTCATTTGTGGTGTATTTCAGATTTTCTTGCAAATAACTTCTCTGAAAGTTATGTAACCAAAACGAGTTTTCTTAGAATATTATATATTGAGGTAATTTGACGTTTGACTAAACTAAAATATAGCAAATGATTAGACAATTACCATCTTAGAGAAAACAAGTGACAGTGACTTGGACTTTTAAAAACATTTTTCTATGAGAACTATTTTCATCCCTTCCTCAGTTGAAAATGACTGGTTTCCCACTTTTGTGCTTCTTTTATGCCATTTGGGTTTTTTTGCTGATTTGAGATGCTACATTCTCCTCAGCTGCCTAACATGTATTTCTGGGTTCTCAGAACAGGATTAGAGATCAGTCATTATCAACTATTGAAAATATTAAAATGAACATAGCCTTTACTCAGCAAATTCACGTTCAGGAGTAAAGTCACTTGCATTCTTTTATAATACAATTGTTGTGTTCCCAAGAAACCTTACATTATTAAGAATCTCAGTGTAAAAACGATTGTAGGTACAGAGGTTAGAACCTAGACAGTTTCGGAATTGTGATTACAAGACTATTTTTCCTACAGGAATTACAATGATACAGATTTATTTTAAGATTACAAATAATTTGCATTTATAATCTAAAAATTAAAGATTAATCAATAGAAACAGAAAAACACAGATAAAACATTCTGAGTAAGCCCTGTGCATTTTAGATGATAAAAATTAATGAACTTCTCGTTTACCATTACCTAAATAATTTTTATAACCCATTGCGATGAAAAAGACCAGGTTGAAATTAGATGTTTTAAAAATGCATCGTCAAAGTTAATTTTCATAACCCATTGTGATGATAAAGACCACATTGAAATTATGTGTTTTAAAAATGCATTGTCAAAGTTAATTATAACATTCATAACCACAATGATTTTTAATTAGAAGTAAAAAAAAAAGTGCTAAGAGCTATATGCCGCATGCTTAACATTTTATTTTATTTCACCTGTGGTGCCAATTCCAGGGCCCAACCTTCTCATAATTAATAGCAGTTCATATATTAAAAATCAGGGTCATTATGAAAATTGCAATGAGAATGAAATGCTGGTATAGCTCAAATAAATTAGGACAAATATTGCGTAGATATATTTATAAAGACATTCATTGCAGCATTTTTTAATGATAAAAAATAACCTAAAATTTCAACAAGGGGATTAGCTAAATACATTTTGGTAAATTCCTATAATGTATGTATGCATGTACATGCAATGTATGTATTCATGATATATTATTAAGTGACAAAAGTTGGTTATAGCAGGTATATCATAATCCCATTTTTGAAAATTTATATTTCTGTTAATTTTCATTGAAAGTTTCTAGAAAGATGTAAAACTATTCAGACTAGTTGTCTCTTCTTGGTGGAATTATGGATGCTTTTCATTTTCCTTGTCTCTTTTGTTTTCTATAATAAATATGGATTATTTGGCTAAGGTTTATAATAATTAATTGTTGTAATAATTATTATAATTATTACTTAATAAGTAATTATAAAAGAAATCATATCTCCTACGGTACTGCAGAAATTGGAATAGCGCTTTTGGAAAGTAAAAAAACCCCAAGCTGCAAGGAAAAATTGTTTATTAGTGCATGCTATCCTATCTTAATAACTGATCCAACAAAACAATATTATAGAAACTCGTTAAAGGACAGAATACTATAGCATTAATAGGTATAGAGTTTATAGAATCATCTATTTATATTCTATTTGTTCTTAGGTGAAATTAAAGAATTATTATTGTAGATAGAAAAGTATATTGTTAATATTCTCCTTGACTGAATGGCCAAGCTATGACAAAGGGGTAATGAATATGATGTGGTGTGGTGGCTTTCCATGTAAGAATTAACCTTTTTAAAGCAGTTTTACTCTCATTTATTTAGTCCTCACCATACAGACAGCTGACAGTGAGGAATTCACACTGATGTGGGAGGTGTCACTGAGGAGATGAAATTTGAGTTGCTCCTTAAAGAATGAGTAAGATTTGCTAGGTGAAGATTGGTGAAATGGCTTTGCAGACAGACAGAATAGCGACAGCGAAACAACAGGCGAAGTGTGAGATGTGTCATGGGAACACTAGTTACTCAGATGTGTGAGTATGTGTGTGTGTGGGTAGGTTTGTGTCATGGGGTCCATATGAGGGGGTGTGGAAGGAGCTAAGTCAGTGCAAACTTTTAGCTCTGCAAGTTACAAAATGTAAGAGGCTAAAAAATGACTTGAAATCTGAAAATCGCAATTCCTAAAGTAAAGGTAGATCGTTTCTGTCATTTAAAATGTGTGGCAGGAAGAAAAGCAGCATTTATTGAGCTCCTGTTATATGACTTTATATCTATTGTTGCATTTAACCCTTAGATCAGCTCTTTAAGAGGCTGATTACTCTCAATTTACATGTGAGGAAATGCAAGCTACAGAAATTACCCTAGAAAGATGAAGCCCAGCAGCAGGATTCAATCCAGGTTCATCCAACTCCCCAGATGGTATTCTTTCCATCACACCATGCGGTCTCTCTGAAATACCTAAGTGATTCTCCTATTACAACAAACAGTGGGACACCTCCCCACACAGACCGCTCTCACCACCACCACCAAATAGCTCAGCATATTTGGAGATAAAAACAAAGGAAGAGAAATGAAATACGCATGTGAAAACTTTATAGATTATTCTGCCCTATTCGGCAGCCATTATGGGATTGTTACTTGATATGAATGTAGAGATTTGCTACTTTGAAAGCCTTAAAGTTTCGCTATTGTGGCCCACAGCTCTCTGGATATGGCAGTATTTCTTGAACTAGCAAAAAAAGCTTATTTTCTTCAGTATGTGAATCCACATAAAGGTATTTATCCTAAACAGCTACTTCCTCCTTTACCATGGACTGATTTGGGATTCAGCTTTGTTGCGATGCCACAGGTGTTTTAGATTTTGATGGCCGCTTCCAAGTGTGGGTCTGATGAGCTCTCCGCATGCGCTGCCTGCCTGGGTGAGCGCTGGCCAGGCTGAGTAGGCTCATTCATCCAGGAGATGGCCCTGCAGCTGAAAAGAGGTGAGGCACACTGCCTTGTCGCTTGAGTTTACTTGTTTTCCTTCTATGCTCTCTGCCATGAGCCTTGATAAGAAAGATGAATGCCAGCATCTGCCAAGATATTAAGATACAGATCCTGCTTCTTCAGTTGACTAGATTAACATATTAAACAGCCTATTCTCTTAAGATGTTTCCAGCTAAAATTAGTTTTTCCTTTCTCATCGTGCTAGTTGTGATTTCATGGGGTTATTTTTTCTCCAGGCAGTGCTTCCTTAAGTCTTTCTCTGCTCCAGTCATCTTCCACACTGCTGACAGACTGCTCTGTTGTAAAGGAAAATCTCATTGTATTATCCCCTTACTTAAAATTGGTGCAGAGTAAACTCATCCTTCAATACTCAGGCTGTGCTTTGTCCCCCAGGAGGAGATGACTACTTTCTGGTCCAGCTGAGCCCTGCATGTACTTCTCACATGGTATCTACCCACGGTATTTGCAGTTCTGTGTTCCTTGTCTGGTTCTCTTTCTGGTTGATGCTTGAGTTCAGGGACTCTGTCTTTTTCACTATTTTATCATAAGAATTTCATACATAGTGATCCCATCGTATGTGCAAATAAAACATTAGCTGAAAATATTAAATGAATTGATTAAAAGTAAATGAATGATTAAGAGTTGTGAAACCTCAGTTGAATGTAAGGGTGGAGAAGTCGGAAAGGCAGCATATCTAACTGCCATCTTTAGCATCTGATAAAGGTTAATGAAAATGGCTGAGGTTTCCTTAAAATGACATGTAGCTAGTAGCTTTTAAAACAGTCTTTGTTTATAGAAAATTCTTGGTGTTTATTTGAATTTTTGGTGTTTATTTGAATTCATGGACTATCTCAGGAGTTGTCAGCCTACAAGTGTGTAAAGAATGCTTTATGGTGATAAAATGAGTACAGGATGAGACCTAAGAAAATGCAGAATTAATGGAGAAAATGGTGTGTTTTTAGTTCCTCTTTACTCTAGAGCTTTGTGGAAAGATCATCCCATTATATGGATAATACTTAGGATTTTAAGAAAAATCTTTCTTTCCAAAAAAATGTGAAAACATCACTTTTCTAGCCTTGCATCCTTTTCCCAAGAAATTCTGGCTCATTTATTCCTTTCCTTTGAGATGCAGATCCATCTGTCCCTCTTGCCCACTTGACTTCTCTTCTGTGTTTCAATCTAATAACAAAAACTAGCGATTTAACTCCCCAAATGATCCTCTTCCAGTTTCTTTATCTTAGAAGGAACCTACTCCACTCAGCAATTAACCCAAAACCTTATGAATTAACCTTGGTACTTCTTACTTTCTTACCTCCACATCTAATCCAGAACCTCCTAAATACCTACTAAACATGTCTTAAATATTTCCTCCTTCTACTACCACCACCATCTTAGTACCAGCTGCCATGACCTATTGCCTAGGAGAGAGCACTAAAAAACAGGGCCTTCTTCCTGATTGATGGCTTCATCTTTGGACCCTCTCCAATTCCTTGTGTATACTCCAGCAGAGCTATCTTTCTGAAGTGCAAACTGGATTATGCCATCCTCCTTCTTAAAACCCTGTAGTGGTTTTCAATTATTTTAAGGTTTAAAAATAAATTATTAAACCAGGTTACAAGGCCTTGAGTGGTCTGGCCTATCTCCCTCTCCAACAGTTTCCTCATCCCACTCTCTCTTCGGCAGCATCATTGGCTTTCTTTCAGTTTCTCACGTTTGCCAAGGTCTCTCCCTCCCACTTTGGACCTTTGCACTTGCTCTTCTCCTGTCTGGAAAACTCTTCTGTCTCCTAGTTATCCAATAAACTTTCATTCTTTCTTCAAATTTCAGCTTAGCCTCCCATGACCATGATTTCTTACCCACTCTCGTAGCACCATGCAACTCTTTTTTGAGGTACTAACCTTAATTGTAATTTTAGATTTGTTTAATTAGTAAATAGTCTCCTTTCCTGGGCTCTAAGCTCTTTGAGGACAGGGGCCACACCTGGTTTTGTTCCCTAATGCTTCTCCAGAGCTTAGCCCAATACTTAGCAGGTACTGTGTTGTTAACATTTATTGAATGATAATAGGCATATTAGCATGTATTGACATTATGGATAATCATTTTTTGAGTAATGATAAATATTCAAAGAAAGACAAGCAGTATTTAACATAAGTGCACTAGATATATCTATCTTAACTACTGTTATTGATCATATGTGAGGGTGTCAATGTGCTTCTTGCATTCTTAAAAACCACTTTGCAGACTACATATTTGAATTTTTAGGCTTGTGTCAAGACATATAAGGCTTAAAATGTGTTTTTGTCTACCTCAAATCACTCTACATTTTCAGTTTCTCAGAATTGAAAGCTGTTTCTCAGAATTATCACTCACTGGGCACAATGGTTTCAGTAAAGGGAGCCGGTGTGGCATGAGCTGGAGATTTAGAACCAAACGTATTTGGCTTTGAATTCTAGCTCCGCTATGCATTACACGTGTAATGTTGGGCAAAGGATTTCATCTCTCTGAGTGTTAGCTATATCATCTGTAAATTGGGTTTTGTAATACCTACCTCCTGGGATTATTTTATGGCTTAGGAATTTAACGTATATGATTACAGTTCTTCCTATTTAAAGGTGCTTCATCGTTCTTGCTTCCTGTACCTTCCTCCCAGGTAGTCTGCATAGTTTGAAAGACACACCAATTAGATTCCTATCCCTTCCGCATGTTCCATCTAAATGGAGAATATGCTTTAAAAATTGAACTTTAACTGAGAGGGAGCTAGAGAAAAAGGATGGAAGGAGGAAAAATATGTCACTCAGTTGCCATGGTACACCCAGGTTAAAGAAACCCGGGTTTATAAATGAGCAGAACGAAGAAAGTAAGTGTCGTTAGCTTTTGATGTAGTGCTTGCTTGATTTCAGATTGCTTTTAATTTAAGTTATTCATAGTATCTCTTCTTTCGGAGTAACTAGTTGTGTTTATCTGCTTCTTAGCAGGAAGGTGTTAGAAGAGGTCATCGAGAGGACGTGAGTGCTGGTTGACTCGAGAACTGGACCAGGGCATTTGGAGGCTCTTCACCTTCTCCCCTGTCCTTGGAATGTATGTTCTGTCCACGGTTCCTACAGTAGGAGCTATTTTCAAGGACACAGCCTTGAGAGAGCAGTGTGTTGTTGAGACCATCTTGATTGAAAATGTGACCAAAACCGGTTAAGGCCTCTGTATAAAATTGTAAGATTTGGCAGGTGGGTGTGGAGATCTGCTTGTCTGTGGCCAGCCAAGATAAGCCTTCTCTGGGAGTTCCCTGTCATTTTAAACCTGTCACCTACTGAGCTACAGTGGTCTGCCTCTTTCTTTGGTCTGTCCTACCTCTCCACATAGAGGGACCAGTTTCAAATTTCCCCTGGGAAGCTCCTGAGTTTGTGAACCAACAGAAGGATGTTCTCGTGTTTTGTGCTAAATTCCTTTCAGTACACTCTTTTAACTTCACCTAGTTTAGAAGGAAAAGATGAAGTGGATACTGTAAACATAGTAATCAAGTTAACTCAGACTTTGGTTTACAATTACAAATTTGGCTAATGACTGTCTGAGGGTGTTCTTAGATGGTGAAGATACTGAGGTATTCTTGACGTCCCTAATTTTACTAAAAAATTATGCAGCTAGAGGCCCCCTGATGGCCTAGTGGTTAAAATTTGACACCGTCTGCTTAGGCAGCCAGTTCACTTCCTGGTTGCGGAAACACACTACCTTTCTGTCAGTTGCCATGCTGTGGCAGCCGCTCACATAGAAGAACTAAAAGGACTTACAAATAGAATATACAACCATGCACTGGAGATTTGGGGAGAAAAAAAAAGGGAGGAAGATTGGCAACAGATTTTAACCCACAGGGAATCTTTCCCTGCAAAAAAAAAAAAACTCTCTATATAATACATGTATATATATTATGCAGCTAAAAATAATGTAATCAATCATTTGGCTATCATTACCTTTAGGAAAGACTGTGCCTAAACCACCTCAGCAGAAGGGTAGTCTGGCTCATTGCTTCTAAAATACTGTATATCAAAGATAACATTTGTCAATCAAGCCTGGTGAGCTTTGCCCTTTTTGTATTTTCTTTTCAGAAATAACCATTGTATTTTGATACCTATTTTTTAGGAAGTAACTATGAAATATTGTAGATAAATTTATTAGTAAAGAGGGAGCATAAGACTATTTGCCAACCAATCACAAATATAAGAATTAATGAAGTAGTGCCCCTCTGTCTTCAAAGGAGAGATAATTAGTAAGTATGAAGTCAGTGGAAGATAAAGGCATTGCCCTTTGACCTCATGTTCCCACTGCACTATTTTATTTTTATACATAATTAAGGGATGGATGTAATTTCCACATCTAAATAATACCGATGTGTGCTTTAAAGATGTGTCAATGGCCTGTAAAAGTCTCTCTTCACAGGCATTAATCTCTACAAATTCTTCCTTGATTAATATGCTACGATAATAATAATGCATATGGTTAACAATTATTTAATGCTTATTATGTACCAGATACTATGATAATTATTTTACATACCTAATTCTCATAACATTTCACTGAGGTAGGTATTTATAAGCTGTGTTTCCTAAATGAGAAAAATGAAACTTGAAAATCTTGGGTAACTTTCTCAAGATCTCTGCAGCTTAGTATGTGATGGAGGTGTGTTTTGAGTCCAAGTTTACGTCTGATTCTGAAGCTTTTGATCTTGGCCACTAGTCAGAAATTAGCGGAGAAAAGCTGATGGGGGCCCAATGTGTGATTGGTTTTGGTAAAACCATTCTTTTATGTATTTCTGTGACCATTTGATTAACACAAGCAACATGGTGTAGTAAGCTATTTATCTCTGTGTTTTCCTTGAAAGCTTTTAGGTGCGACCCTTTCTGCTGATGAGTGCCACTGGGGGTAAATAATAGCCTATGAGATTACTCAAGTGCTTTGTTGCCATGGAGCTGACAAAATGCCCAGGCTAAGAGAAATTGGGATCTGTGAAAACTGATGCTGCTACATAAATTAAACCAATCAGTCACTCATTAATGCAACAAAGCATTAGGAAACTATTATATTCCAAGTAAGATTTTAGGTTTAAAAACACAAGAATGATTGGCGTAAATTCTCTGTCCTTTACAAGCTCATATTCTAGTGTGTATGGCAAGAGAGGAATTGGAAGGTATGTAAATTAATAATTGCAATAAGAAGATACATTCCATAGTAAAGGCATGGAACAAGGTACTCAGGGCACTCATTGAAGGGAGTGTTTAGTTAGAGTTTCAAGGAATTATTCTAGGGAAAGTTATAGTTGAGTGTGAGATGGAGTCCTTCAGGTGACATGGAGAGGTGTGAGGGGCTAGGCATTACAGAAAGAGGAACTGATGTGTGCAACGGCATCTGGCAATTGCAAGTAGTTTGGTGTGGCTGGACTGTAAGGATCAAAATACCCACTAATGCACACCTTGGATTGTTCTGCCTTAAACATCACACCTGCTATGCCCTGCCTCTCTCTTTCTTTCATCCTCCCACTCCCATCCGCCCTGTTTGTAGGATTGTGGGAGCTGCCTAATTGGAAATCTGTAAGAAGGGTCAACAGGCTGGAAATTCAGCTAAGAGTTGATGGTGTGGTATTGATCTGAAATCTGCAGGGCAGGCCATCAGGTGGGTCTCTTTGTTGCAGTCATGACTCCAAATTGCTTCTTCCTGGGGAAATCTGTCTTTGATCTTGAAGCCCTCAACTCATTGGTTGAGGCTCACCTGCATTGTGCAGGGTAATCTATTTACTCAAAGTTTATTGATTGTAAATGTTAATCACATCTAAAAATATCATCACAGCAACATCTAGAGGTGTTTGACCAAACATTGGGCACCTAGCCTAGCCAAGTTGACACATAAAATTAACCGTCACACCCGAAGAACCAGCTTCTTCTTCCTCCATGTGTTGCTGCCTTTTTTCTTGCTGACATTGAACCTGTTTTACATAGACTGAGAGCATAGATCACTTACAGCCCAGGTGAAAGGGAATCTAAGAAATATAATCTTTAGCTTTCCAGTCTTTAAAGAATCAGGAAGGCAAACTAGAAGTGAGTTGGAATGGGTATTGAGTCAACTAAGCACCCTTTTGGCTACTCAGCATCCATTCAAACTCTTCCCACACCTAAACTTTCAAACAAGAGCAAGAACAACATAAAAGCAAGAATCATATGCATAATATAATTCAACCATCTTTTTTTTTTCGTGAGCAAGATTGGCCCTGAGTGAACATGCATGTCAGTTGTCCTCTATTTTGTATGTGGGACACCTCCACAGCATGGCCCAATGAAGACTGTGTAGGTCTGCGCCTGGGATCTGAACGTCTGAACCCTGGGCCATCAAAGCGGAACATGTGAACTTAACCATTATGCCACTGGACTGGCCCTGTAGCTATCTTTTGCTCAAATGGAGACTTATTTTCTCCTCAAAAGGGAGGTCCAGGGGCTGGCCTGGTGGTGTAGTGGTTGAATTCATGCACTACAGATTAAATTATGTCATTACCAGCAAAGAATTGAGCCTATATAAATTAGCAGGAGAAAGATAAATAGAAAAAACGGAAGCTCTCTCTCCCTCTCTCTTTCTAGCTCACTATCATTCTCTCTCTCTTTAGGAAGAAATTACTTACCCATAGTCCTCATTCTGCAACTTTTCATGAGGCTTTAGTTAATATTTCTAACTAGTCATAAGTCTGTTAGTCTATATATACTTTTGGAATCAAATAAGTTGTGATATACAACATTCCTGTTATTATTTATCCCAAAGCATTTTTAAATTTCTGTGAACATTTTTTTTGAGCCATGATGTGTTTAGAAGTGATTTTTAAAAATTCTCCAAGTATATGTGGATTTTAATTTACCTTTTTAATACTGATTAATTGCATTGTGGTTAGAAAACATGGTTGGCAGCATATTTAAAAATTTTTTACATGTTAATTTTTTTACATTATACTATACATTGTATCTATGTAACCTGTTGATAACTGAGAGAAACATGTTGAAAAGTCTCACTATGACCACGGATTTGTCAAATTTCCATATAGCTCACCCAACTTTTGATTTACGCATTTTGAAGTTACTTTCTTTTGAGTTGTTATATCTTCTTAGTGAATTTAAAATTTTATCATTATGTAGTGACTCTCTGTATTTCTTAGTGATTTTCCAATGTTTTGATTTCTAACACCCTTCCTACATTCTTGTATACAGGGAAGAATGCTGCTTTCTTGGGGGGAATCAATTCCACACGATTTCAGTGGGACAGACTATACATTCACCCTGTCTCACCGTTTTCAGGGCCAACTTGTGTTTTCTTCCTAGATTCTTAAAAAATTTCTCTGCACTCTTAAATATTCAGATTTGCCTTAGTGTGTTTATTGCTGGTTGCAATGCATTTATTTCTCTGTAGGTATTATTTTGGTCTTTAATTTGTTTTCTCAGTTCTACTGAGTCTCACTGATTCTTTTGTTTCTTGATCTCATCTTTGAAGTCTTCTTTCGTCAAATTAGTGTTTTTGTTTGTTTTTTTAAAAATTCTTCTATTGTATAAGACACTTGTAGGAAAAGTTCTATTTTCTTTCCTAAGATTGCTTCCACATGAGGCTCTACATTCATCTTTTAAATAATATGTTTCTTTATTCCTAGTTTTTCTTTTGTGCGCGCTGACATTTTTGGAATTGAGGCTTTGCCATTTCTTTTTTTTTTTATATTCATTTACAACACAAAGAGCCTTATTAAGATCTTCCTTCAGCTTTGATATGAAGTGGGTGTCTGTCCGTTTTTCTGTAATTGTGCCAGTTTGGGGCTATATCCATCTTCTCTGGCAGAAAACTTCAAGCTTCGTATCTTTTCCCAATGCAGAATGCAGCCATGAACCTTAGCTGCTACAGAGAAAGTCGGGGCCAGGCCTATATTTCTCTTCCTCATCATTTCTCGTTAAAATCTGATTCACTCCCCTACAGTTCACAGAAGGGAAAATGTTAACTGACATTTATATGTCTTGTTCCTGGACTTACTGCGGGGAGAGATGGAGCAGGGAGACTCCCTCCTTGGGGGTCTTTGTTTACCCCTATCCCGTTCCTCGTAATCCCCTGCTCACCAGCCAGAATTTAACTTCCTGAGAAGATTTTCTCATACCTACGTTTACTTTGTTAATTTACTTTTATCTTGAGCTTTCCCCTACTTAATAAAGTCAACGTGACAGCCCCTGATAGATTTTTCTCTCTTATTAGGGAAGTACTTGATAAAATCACTTATGTTGAACATGAATATGAGAAAAATTCTTGAGGGTTTCCTTCGTCATTTGTCTGGGTTTCTCATATACCCTTTCATCTGCTTTTCACCCCAGATTAGTTGGAGGTGTGGTTTAAATGAGTTTTTTATTGAGTGTGGTCTATTTTTTTAATGTTTTAATTTTTTATTTAATTTTATTTTTTTGAGGAAGATTAGCCCTGAGCTAACAACTGCTGACAATCCTCCTCTTTTTGCTGAGGAATATTGGCCCTGAGCTAACATCCATGCCCATCTTCTTGTACTTTATAGGTGGGACGCCTACCACAGCATGGTGTGCCAAGTGGTGCCATGTCTGCACCCGGATCCGAACCAATGAACCCCGGGCCACCAAAGCGGAACATGCACACTCAACCACCGTGCCACCGGGCCCACCCCACCCCGAGTATGGTCTATTTATCTTCTTTCTTGGTTTATTATTTTTTTTGAAGGGTGTTAAAGGAGCCTGTTGAGTCATATTGATCTTTCTGACTGTACTTTTCAAAGATTTTGGCACAAGTTGGTGCCTCTTTCTTTCAACTGTTGGAGTTGACATGCCATTTTCTTTTTTGGCAGAGTTTGTTGTTACTATCGGTTCCCTAAGATTTGGGAGAAGTGGAAAAATTCATAGCTAGTCTCACTTTCTTTTTTATCTTGATATTGTTCATGATTTTTAAACATGAGGTGGTTTAGATATTTATCCAAATTTAAAAAATACTAACAATCTGGCACAACAAGTGGTCATTTATCTAAAGTTTGTAAGTTGCAACTCCATTTGGTAGCACAGACGAGCCTGAGGTAAAGATGTGTGACTAGGATGCCACTGGGAACAAATGGCACTTCTGAGTAAGGAGACAATTTATTGGCATTCAACATTAACCTTTGCTGTAAGAGAAATACATATAGACTTATCATGTCATTTCGACAAGCACCCTAGTTACTTGAAGAAAAATTAGTTACATTATATTATACTGAAAAATCAGGTAAAAATGTAATCTGAGGGTTTTAAACAATGTCTGGTAAACGTGACTATAGAGATATTCAAGCGCCCCAGAGACAGTAAAGTTTTTATTGAGTTACACATGAAACTCAGAGAAATGAAACCTGCATGAAGTCTTGAGAAGGTTCCAACTAGAAAAGCTGGGGTTGATTTTTTTCTAGGAGCTAGATTCATTGTCTGTAAATTACTGGTCTACTTGTGAGTAATCTATTTATCCTTGTGCGTACATGTGCTATTCTTCTCTTATCCAAACCAGTGATCCAAATGGCTTTATAAGGTTCCACTCACTCTATTTGAAGTGACAAATAGAAACAAGAAAAAGAGAGATGAGCTGAAGGGTGAATGAAATATGAAATAGGCATAAGGAATTCATTAAGGTCTCAGGTCTAAATACAATTCCTATTTCATATTCTAAAGGTAAAGTCTTTAAAAAAAGAATAAAGATGGAAAAAAATCAAATGGATAATTATTTGCAGTAAAGAAGAATTTGTTAAAATAATTGAGAACATTAAAGTTTAACCTTTGGGTTCTTATATTCTTCTGGTTTCTCTTGATTCTTTAATGTCCGCTTTCCCACCCCCTGCCCATTCCTCCCTGTCTTAGAAAAGGTAGATGGGTGAAAGCAAAAATAAGTGTGAGGTTCTTTCTGCCTTTACGGTAGCCAAGGAAGCAGATCCCTATATCCTACAGCCTCTGCCTCTCAGAATCCTACAAAGTCATGCCTCTTGAGGAGCCCAGTCCCCCTTCAGACTCTTTCCCTGTCCTAAACCAAATGCGAACATATTCCAAATTCTCAGCGACCTCTGGTATCCTGACCACATCACACTGTGTATCCTATTTGTGTCTCATCCAGGTTTATTTGAACTATAAAACATGATGACGTAAACATTAAAGGCAGCCTGGAAATGACAACGAAAGGAATATCATGTCATAAAATATCAAGATGCTCTACATTCCTGCGGCACACACTCAACAGAAGAAGCATGGACTTCCCAGAGTCTTAGTTCTATAAGCTTTGTCCATCGTCTTGTGACTCACACTTCCTCCTTCCCAACCCCAACCTGTCAGATCCTTCCACTGTGCTCTTTGGAGCTCATGGTCTATCATTAGCAAAGTCTTCTGAACACTCAGCCTCCTCTCTGAATATTCTCTTCAACTGCATGCTATGATACAAACTGTCAGTTCCCTGAGGACAGTATTTCCCTCATATCCATCCCACCTGCTGGCTGTTTTCTCTTACACTGGCCCTAGCTAGAAGCAAGATAGTAATTCTTGTTCCTCTACTTCCAGGTCACTGTTCCTTCTCTCCACCTAAAGAATCCCAACCTCCTTAAATGCATACCAACCAACAACAAAAACTTTACTTGGCCAAATGTTCCTCTCCAGCTTCTATCTCATTTCCCTGTTCTCTTTTATTGAAAATTTCTTGGAAACCTTTGTCTACATTTGCTGCTTCTCACTTTCTGAGGAATCCATCACAACCAGGCTTTCATAGCCAGCATGTTACTGAAGGTACACTTGTCAAAGCCAACCTCCTTGATGACTTTACATAGCCAAATCAATAGTCAAGTTGAATTTCTCATCTTGCTCTACTGTCTGCTGCATTCAACACAGTTAGTCACTCCCTCCTTCTTAAGACCCTTTCTCCACTTAGCTTACAGGACACTGAACTCTCTGGTTGGTTCTCATCCTATCTTACTAGATAGTCTTTTTCAATCTCATTTTCCAGCTCCTGTTCTCTTTCTGAATTCTAGACTTTCGAGTGCCCCATGATTAGAGATTTTTTCTTTCTATATTCATCCCCTAATTGATCACATCCAGACACTCATCTTTGAATACCATCCATCTGCCAACCATTCCAACCTTCATGTTTCCAGACAGTCCCTTCCTCTGAATTCCTGACGCATACATTTAACTGCCCACTCCAAATCACACACTTATCTCAACAAACAGAACTCTTGATCCTTCCCAAAGCACACTGTTAATCTTTCCATCTTTGTAAATGTCACTTCTCTTCCTCCATTTGCTTAGGTCTCTCCTACATCTCTTCCAATCCATCAGCAAGTCCTGTTGGCTCTACCTTCAACCTATATCCTAAATCTTACCTATTCTCACTCTCTCTGTGACTACTATCATACTTCAAGCCATTGTCATTTCTCTCTGGACCACTGGAACAGGTTTCTAACTCTATTTTGCTTTAAACTTTGTCACCCTAATGTCTTTTCTCCACATGGGAGCCAGAGTGATAGGTCTAACATGGAATCACTTCATGTCATCACTGAATATTCAGTGCCTAGAGCACTTTCTGGCACATAGTTGACACTCAATAACTATTTATTGAATTAATGAAAAAGAAATGTTCTTTAGGGAAAGGGGCTTAATACAATAGTTAGTTCCATAACGCATGTATATGTTAGCTCCTTTAGTAGTCGAGGCTTATTATCACTGATAAATTACCTTCCTGAATTTTGGGGAAATTATTCACTATCATTCTTCTTTACAAACCAAGAGCTTAGTGTCCTCAAATGTAATATTAACAGTAAATTTGTGGATTCACCACAGTATAGAGTTTGGGTGTTGATGTCCTCCATCTTACTCTCTATCATCCAATAAGCGAATTTGTTGGCATGAGCCAGTACATTAACTTAAGAGGCTTCTTCTCTCTTGATACTTAAAATCACTTTTCAGGAAACAACACATTTGTGCTACAACTCTAAGTGTCAGGTATGTAGAGGTTATGATATAAATCTAATTATAATAGGTAGGATCAGAGAGGGTTGGTGGAGGGGATTTGTAACTTGGTGAGACAACTTGAGCTGCCCCTCAAATCATACAACATACTTAATCCACCAACGTAGAGTATCAGTCCTACCCTTGACATTCATTATTCAGAATTCAGATATTTTAGATTAACACTCAGATTGGGTTCAGTAGTTTGTCCTTTTTCTAAAGTGCACATATGACAAAATATGAGAAACTAAAAATCTATATTTCTTCTTTTTTTCTGGTAAAACTAAACTTCTCATAATCAATCCATTAATTAACAAGAGCTGAATTAAGCTCTCAGGCCATGAAGCATTTAATTTGCTTTGGAATCCTAGTCTAGTTTAATGCCACGTCTCTGGGGAAAGACACTATCTTGCTACGTTTTACTGTTGGTAAACTGTTTGGAATTATAAGAACAAAGGGAACCCAGAAAAACAAGTAGCTTTGGGCCCAAGCAGCCCTTTGGCAAGATTGAGCTATATGCCTAAGCTTGTCGATCTCAATTAATTACTAAGAAAAAGAAAGATTTAGGAAAAAGCAATTTATGTATCTGAAGTTCTCTTGTATGTAGTGGAAGGCAAACCAAATTGGTAGCAACACCAGTACAGGTTAGGCTCAATATTTTCCTATGACCTTGTTGGAACAAATGGGAAAAAATAATAGAAAGCTGCTGCCTTTTCATTAAATCTATTTTAAGATCGTGAACTACTTCAATACATAAGAGGAAAGCCAAACACTCTTCATTGTGAAGCAATAGGTGCCAAGTTTTTATGGCTTCAGGATCACCATCCTGAAGAAAATTCAGTCCACAAAAAGAGCAGAAAATTTAAAGTCTATAATTAGCATTCTTCCATCTGTTTTTGGCTTTATCTGATGCCAGGAGGCCCTTGGTTAACTATGCCAGGTCTAGTAGTCAGAAAGTAGAGTCGAGGCTGGTGTTCTGTGGAGTACCGATAGCTGCTTGCATTAAATAGCCTTGGGATATTTATTTGGGATGCCAGCTTTAGATGCTGTTGAACTTGTCAGCAATCTAGTGATATTTAAAAGGATTGCTTTGTTTCAATGCCTTAGACCTTCTTTGAGTCACAGTAAAGGATGACATGTTTGCATAACAGGTGAATGGCAGTCGTGCCAGTTTGGAATTTATTTAGAGAATTTAAAGTCTTTCAAAATCTAGCTTTGTTTGCTTAAAGAGATTCATTTTCAATCCAGTGGCTGAAATCATGCCTGTCATCAGTTATTGAAAAAAGAAAGTAGCATGTTGCTAAAGAATGAACAGAGAAATAATAAAATAAGGGAGTGCTGTGATAAGGTCAAGGACGGCTCCCAGGGCCCACACCCAGCACTGAAAGGGGTTATTATGAGTAAGTGTGAGATCAAGCCAGAGGCTCCTCGCTCACAGTCTGAAGAGAGGGAGAAAAGAGACTGGGACCAGAGAAGCAGGGTTGAAGATAGTGGATTGGAGTTAGTAAGAGCAACAAGTAGATGTATGTTAAGCCACGTGCTGTTTGTACAGAAAGTAAAACACAGATAAAAAATATGGAAACAAAACATTATTTCGCCACAAACAGAAACTTAATATTGGATTTGTCCTTACCAAGTGAAAGATAGCAAGAGGACAGCTCAAAACCAGACTGAAACATATAATTTGATTAAGAGAAGTGAACACAGGATCCTTTCTTTGAGCTCAGAGCCTGCACATGCTGAGGAAAATGATCTCTGAAATTCCATGCCTCATATTGAAAAGGACTCATTGGCTTTGATTCTGCAAAGGAAATTTTCTTTTAAGTAAAGAACAAACAAATCATCTTTCAAAGAGCCTTTTGTTTGTTTCCTTGACAAGTGTTACAGATTCCAAGTATAAAAAGGATAGAATATTTTTGTTTCCTAATTTAGGGAATCAGAACAGCTTCATTAGTCTTTGCATGTGGGTCTTTGAAGTAGGTGACAATCGTATGATATTCTTTCCATCTTTCACGTGGGAAATCTCTGGCAATAAGGGGTAATGGGCATCTGAACCTCAACAATAGTCTAGTGTTTATGCCACTACAGGATCTATTGACATGAAAAGTTTTGATTAGAGTCTCAAACTCAGGGATCTTGTTGACTTGGCATGTGGTACTTAAAATACTATTTAAAGATGCAGATGATGAAAGCATTTGGGTCTTTTGTTGGACATATGTCTTGAAAGGGTGAAATTGGAATTAATTTCAATATTTGAAAGATTACTCAATTTTATCTGGGCTTTCCCCCAAACAGCTCCTAGCAGAGATATTATAAATGTGCATAGCGTCTTCAGCATGAATAAAAGATTACCATCTTCTGGCCCATGAGAAAAGTAAAAACTTTTCTGGATACCACTATAAATAGTGGTTATACTTAAGAGTATATTGATGTATCTACTAGATGCTTAAGAGTATACTGAAAAACGAATACATTTACCTTAAGGACATTAGGTTAGTGCTGAAGAAGTTAAAGCTATACTGTATCCACAAGTTTGCTAAAAGTCTGAGTCACTTCTTGCTTCAGATACTTTTCTAGATAGTATTTTGGTAATGCTGACAACAGAGAGATGGTGCCTTTCCTCTCCCTCCTCCAAACTGCAAATCCATCTCTTACCATTGTGAAGTGTGCTGTTTTAGACAAGTTTAAGCACCTTGGTGTCATCATTCACAAACGAGGATGATACTACTTATCCCACAGTGTTGTCGTGAGGGTTAAATGAGAAAATAAGTGTGTAGCTGGGACTGAAGCTGAGACTTCCATGGGCTTTTATGTGCGTAGGCAACACGACTTCATCACCCCACCTTAGGTCTTTGCATTCTATCTAGTCAGCCTACTGTAACAGTCTGAAAATGTCCCAGACCTGGTTACAACCTATATTTTGCACAGGACCACTCAGGCTGCTGGGAAATAACTTAAGACTTGTCCATTGCTACAGTTTGACTTTGGGTATATGCAGATGCAATTGATTTATTCCTGGAGCATGGGGAAGGGAGAGATAAAGGTATGATGCATAGATAACAGACAGTGATAACAAGGCCCTTTAGAGAAGGTCCCCATGAATGAAGGAGGAATCCAGTGGGTAAGATCCCCAGGTCTTCTAGGGTACCCTGCAGTGGACAGAGCTAGCTGCACCTTGGTTCCAGAGAAAGCCCTAAGGCAGTGGCCAGAAACATGTGGATCTTGATGTGGAAAGCTGTCAGCATGCAAGGAAATGTACCATTGCAGCTGCAGGTGAACTTAGAGGTGGGTCTAAGGGACATAGGAAGAGGGTCTCTGATTTCCAGGGCACAGTGGATTCCCCAGTAAGCAAGTACCAACTTGTGGGCAGCCTCCATCCTCTAGAGGATTCTGGCAGCAGATTTGCTTGTAGACAATGGTACAGAAAGTTGACAAGGACAGCATTGAGTGCGAAGCCACAAGAGTACTCACCTGTCCTCCTTAGGGACTCCAAGAGGGATATAAGAATGGGAAGCAGTAACTGTAATGTATTGTTAAGTGGTCTCAAGGACAAACTCTTTAAAATGACTGAGTCTGGAATGCTATAGCAGGTCACATTGTATAAGGGCCACTGGGAATTCCTGGTGATAATTATGGAAAGAACTCTTGGAAAAAGTCTGGAACTCTTCAACATCATGATTTGGTGTTTCCTTGTAAAGGCAGCTCTGTGTTCACCACCAGTGAAGCCTGAGGCATACAGGTTAGAGATGTATAAAATACATGGTAGAGAGCATGGCACACAGTAATCAGTTAAGAAATACTTGTTGCTATCATTATTGTTGTTGTCATTATTATTATCAATCCGTTAACCCTAGTTCGGCCCACTTTTGTCAACACAGTAGGAACTCAATGAAAATGTGTTAAATAAAGGCAAAAACGTGTGCCACAGACCACTCCTGAGATCTGTATCATTCTTCTGCAGAAGTCTGAAGTTACAAAGTTACTATACACAAAGTATTCCATAAAAAATCAATTCGGAATCAATGAAAAATGCAAACATAGGTATGTCCAGTCCTTCATGAATGGTCTTTCCTTGGCACCAGGCAGTGTTATTCTAAGGCAACTCTTATTTTCCTACAATTATTGCCAATGACATTCTATTATGGCACTTCTTCTCTACCAGAAGTGGGAGTCCTTTACTGAGCTGCCGTGGGGCTGTAGAATGAGGAGTGGTCTCTCTCCCCATCATTCCTAGAGACTCACTTGGAGAATTTGTGCTTCCTGTCTTCTATGAGTCATTAGAGGGCCTGGTTCTCGGGGGACTGAGGGTGAAGCTTCCAACCAGGGGTAATAGTAAAGGGTCCACTAAACCCCAAGCTCCGGCTTAGGCCTATTTATTTAGGGTCCCTCATTCCAGTAGACCAGCAGGCAAAGAAATTAGGTACTCCATTGGCAGGCATAATTTAGCCAGATGATCATAGGCAATGAAGATGTTTCTACCTAATGGAGTTACTATTGTGTCTCTTGATGCTTTTGCGCCCAGTGATGACAGTGAATGGGCTATTCCCTCAACCACAGCCCTGACAAGGACTTCAATTTAGGAATTTATACATAAAGCAGATTGGCATTATCCCACAGAGGCAGCAAACCTAGACCAGTAAAAGTGCTGAGTTTGATCATAACCTAAAACAGATGGTGGAGGAGAGAGACTTAATTATCAGTGCCAGCCTGAGCTAATCACATCAGTGCAATAGGGACCGGAGTTTGTACCACTAACCTTCCCATTGTCTCTTTTTTTTCTTCAAAAGAAATTGTGACAAGTTATGCATTTCAAATATCTGTGATAAGACTGAGGATTGACTCCACTTAATTTGGATCCTGAGTGTTACAAGAGGTGGACAGTAGCGACGCTTTGAGTTGACACTCATCTCCCTGGCACTAACTCTACTTAGACACATGGATGGCTTCTTACTGAAAATGTCTGTCAGCTCTTTGCCTGAGTAATTCCGCTGGCTGTAAGAAAGTGCTTGACTTGTGTGTGGAACAGACTGAAAATGATTGAAAGTTAACATCCCAGGAGCGGTCTTCAACCAGTTATGGATGGGCGTTGGCAGAGAAACTCCATAGTTTCTTCACCCCTCAGGTAGGACAACTCCGAGAAGTGTTCCACGTAGTCTCCCAGTGGACCCTAAAAGAGGGAGCCCCAATTCCTCACACTCGTAAACGGTTTATTAATGTAGACTATGTTGGCTTTGTTCCCTTCCCTGTCTTACTTCCTCACTCCCTATCCCTGCTTCTTGGAATCATTTCCCTAGTAAATTAATTTCATGCAAATTTTTGTCTCAAGGAATACAACCTAAGACAAGTGGTAAAACAGGTCAGAGTTCTGACCTTCTACCACTTATAGTCTAGTAGAGGAGAAGGGCATGAATCAAATAATTTCGTAGTAATTGTAAATTTGCAATGTGACACTACTGAAAAGAAGACACATTGAGGCAATCTGATTGTGTGTGTGTGTATTGGGGTTAGGAAACATTTTTCCCAAGGAAGGGATGTTTGAGCTGAAAAGTGAAAAATGAAAAGAGGTGGAGATAGAGTTCTGTATGAAAGAATAACATATGCAAAGGGCCTGTGGCAGGAAAGAGCATGGTATGTAGAGAGACTAAAGAAAGGCAGTGTGGCTGAAGCAGAGGATGATGGGGAGCTCAGTGGAAAATGAGACCAGGAAGGTAGGTAGAAGCCAGATGGTGTAGGGCTTTCTAGTGTCTTATTTATGTGAAGAGCTATGAGGAGCCATTGGGAGGGTATAATCAGTGGGATCATATCATCAGATTTACATTTCACAAAGATCATTTTGTCTGATGTATACAAAAGACATAGGGAGTCAGTGGAAGGATATTTGGGTTTAGTCGATACAGGAATCTAGGTGAAAGGCTTTTTCTACTATCATTACGAGGAATTGATTGGATCCCAGGGTTCAAACCATGGCTCTGTAATTTACTCAGTGAATGATCTTGGGCCAGCTACTTAACCTTCCATGCTGAAATTTCCTCATACGTAAAATAACTGTAACTAGATGTTATAATCATGATTAGGATACTGCCTGACACGTCGTAAACACAATCCAAGTGTTGGGTACAATTAACATCATTATTATTATCTTCCAACATGTAATAGGTAACTGGTGAATTTTTAAGCTGGGTTACTCTCCAGGGGCTTTCGTCTTGTTTGGTATATACAGTTGCTGCTTTAACAGCTAGTATAGAGGAGGGCAGGGTGGCAGCAGGTCTGCCATGAAATGCATGCCTTAGTGCTTAGCAGCTGAATAACCTGGAGCCAGTCGCTTCCCTCCTGTTTCCTCCTCTCTGTTACGGGGAGGGGTCTAGGATTAGTACCTAACTTCACTGCTTCACTGGGTTATTGTAGGAAGAAACGGACTGCTCTCCATCAAACGCAGGTCGATCCATGGCACAGTATGCTTGCTATCACTTGTAACTATTCTGATAAGCACTGATAATTGTCTCTTCCAGTCATCATTCTCATCAGTTTATTCCTCCTCCATCGTGATCTTGTTATAACAATTAAATAAGGAGCTAAGATAACACTGTTTTACCTTTGGAAAAGTCCTTAGAGTAGAAAACCCTGCAAAAGTGTAGCTATTTTTACTACTTTGCTGCAAATTTTACATTTTATACTCCTTTAATGTCTTTAGATTGTGAGCATCACATTGCCACTGCTATATTATTATTGCAGTAAAGTCCTCATGAAAATGACTCTTCCTCTGTATTTCCGTGAGTAAAATCATCACTCTGAAGTGAATGGTGTTGTCAATTCCTAAGAACCTCCCAGATATTCTATGCTTTTCTCTTTGGCTTCAGTGATTTCATTGTAATTGTTAGCAAAATACCACATATTTTGCTCGTAAGCATGAAAACTTGAGTTCTTATACAATTATCTTTCAAGGCCAGATCCTAATGTTTCATGAGGTAGAAGAGAAACATATTTTTACTTGCAGCCTGTGTATAAAAAAAAGAATTATGAGTACTCCTATAAAATTTTTATTGAAGCCCATTAAATTTTTTGCAAGCATTGTCTATTTATTGAGAGTGGCCTTTTTTTCTTTAAACTCTGGCATGATATTGAGATATTGAGAAACAATCTCCTCTCTTGGAGAGAATTAGGTCAGCTCTTACTGTTTTATGCTTTTAGTGCATTTCTCTGTGTATGTGCTTATACTTTCTACATAGGCTTTTTAAGTTTCTTTGACTAATGACTGAATTAAAATTTCTCACATTTAGATATGTGAAATATGAAATTGAAGATTGCTTCCTGTTTGTCTTTGCTTTACTAAACCACTGGGCATAATATACAGTAGTTATAAGATTATAAAATTTAATCTGACTAATAATATGCATTATTAATATATTTTAACATATTTTTATGTTACAAAAATATTCCTGAAGTATTTTGATTAAGAAATTTTCTTATTATTTTTAACTTAACTTTCCAGCTTCAAAAGGAGATTTCTAAAATCAGTTGATTCTGCTTTTGATGTTTTGATAGTTTCTGCAGTCTCTTTTGGTCGTATTATCTATCTATGACACTTTAATGAAAATACTTTGAAAATAGCAGAGTTGATTTCTTTTATAGTAACAGATGTGCATAATGCTTACTTTAATGTTCTTGCCTCGTATCTGACATGTTGCTCCAAATCTTCAATGGCTTGATTATTGTAAAACATATAGTAACAACTCTTGGAAACACCTAAAAACTTCTTGGGCATTACATTTTATCTTGAGGGGGCAGGGGCCATGGCCATCAGTCTTGCTGTGGGTCCTGTCACAGATTCTACCCTGAGGCACTGACAAGAGCTGAAACAGTCCTTTCTACTGTGAAGTTTCTTTGGTCTGTCCATTCAACAGACATGGCTGAATATTAAAAGAAAAATCTATGGGACCTTTAAATAACCTTTAAGCTTCAATATGTGTAATTCATTGGGTGTTCATTTCAGTATCAATTTCTGTGAAAAGACATTTCAAAGATGAAACATGTAAAATTCCGTTTCAGCTCAACTTTAACAAATGAACATTTGCATTCAGTTTTGATGATAGAGAACACTAACTTGAATCCCAGTCAAGAAAATATTATCCCTTCCCAAATAATTACTTTATTTTCATTAGTATACCTGTATTATAAGAAAATTATGTTCAATTATTATGTTTTGAATTCCGTAAGTAAAAATTTTGGGAAAATTTGTCTTCTCTCTTGCTATAAAAGTGCCTACATAATGTCCTTGATTTCGCCTCTTGTCCTGAAAAAGCTAAAATACTTACTGTCTGGCCCACTACAGAAAAAAGTGTGCTCATCTCTGCTTTAAGGTAGTCCTCCTGGGCGCAGGAGGGAGCATGGATCGTAGGGTGGTGAGGGGTTAGGTTAGGTGCTATGGCCGCAATCCAGGAGACAGAGGATGGTCTTCAGAAATGAGCAGGACTGTCAGAGTGGTCCTCTGCCTAAAAGAAGAGTGTTGAGGCTTTGTCGTGTCCTCTTGGCAAGAGTCGGGAGGGATGGGAGTCACATTCTCCCGATCCCAAGAAGACTTTTTAAAACAATCACTCATAGAAATAGGGGGTAGATAATAGACAACACATCTTGATTGGTGCTGTTTTATCAGGTAGTATAATGAGAGTATTACATGTATTAACTTATTCTATCTTCATAATAGCCCTATGTGGTAGGAGCTATTTTATCTCTATTTTATACATGAGGTGTCTGAGAAATTAAAAAGGTGTGAGAGATAACATGCCCAGTGTCACGGGAGCAGTAAATAGAGGCACTGGGATTTGAACTCCAGCAGTCTGGCATGAGTGCTCCATCTGTTAGTCACTAGGCACTGCCTCTTCCGTAAAGAAGGGAGGCAGCTGGCTCATGTCCTGGATGGATATCTGCAGAGGCGGTCTGTTTGTTGTTCTGTCCCCTGTATCGGTAGTGATAAAGGAGTAAGGAAGAGATGGCAGGGCGGGTACAGGGGAGAAGTGTGAGAGAACCTGCATTTTCAATGCTTGGTGCGGCAAGGATGGAGCAGTTAGGTAGACTCCATAGAAGGAAGTCAGGCTGCAGCTATCCTGACAGCAGACAGCTGCCTGCTGAGGTAGAGATCCAAAAAGCAAGAGGTGGGGAGAGAGAACTGGGAAGGTTAAGCTGGAGGGTATCTTTCCTATCAGCAAACTGTGCACAGTGGAGAAGAACACGCACATGTACCCCTTGGGAGGGCCAGCACTAGCACATCTGCTACACAAAGGACAAGGACAACCAAGAGAGGCATTTAGTAACAAGAGGTATTTAAAAAAAATATGTCCTTTCCTCTAATACATGTCCCAACCCCAGCACTGAAGGACATGTAATAGAAGCAAAATTGTGTGTGTTAGTGGGAGTGGCAGACTGGGGGTGGGGGGAGCAAGGACAGAATGAGGACAAGAGAAGGTGGGAAAGATAATAATAGCCTCTTTCTCACTTTAGTTCCTTCACGTTGTCTCTAAACCTGCTTAAACGGAGAGAAGATTCAAATTTCTCTCCTACAAAGGCATCATGTACTCCGAAAATGTGAATCACTTTTACTGTGGAATAATGCCAATAAATGGATCTGATTATACAGAGATGCTGCAAAAGCATTTCATAAAACAAGTTGGGGCAGAACACGTTTTGGGGTAGTATTGACGATGTGTCATGTTATATAAATTTTCTTTGCAAATAAATTTACCATGATTTTTAAAACTCTTCAATGAAAACTGGTGGCTCCACTCACTGTATACAATGCCACTCCCCATCTCCGTCATCAGTTTCAGTCTATGATGAACCCAAAGTGAAGTAGACAAAGGTAGAGTGAAATGGAACAGCCTGACCCGTGATAAAGAGCTGTCCGTCTTAGAATTTGAGAGAACTGTCTGTTGGGTAAGGACTTGACGAAGTGTTACTATCACTATCATTATGCCGTTTAATTTATTTGTTAAAGCAATAACATAATTAATAAAACTGGGAAAATTAGAAGCATCTTCTTAATGTTCAAAAAGACAAACTTTCTTGTTCTCAAATTTCATCCAGTCAAGCAGTGTAAAAATATTGTAAAGACTACAACCATTAATTTATTCAAAAAAGTTTTATTAAGTACCTATTACATAATAGGCTCTGTTTTATGCACTGGGGATTCAGTATTGAAGAAAATAAAATTCTTTTCTCTCACAGAGCTTATATTTAGTGTACACGGGTGTGGTTGGGTTGGGGGTAGGGAGATGGACAAGAGACAGACAATAAATGAAATATGTAAGTAAATTATATGTTATGTGAGAAGATGATAGGTGTTATGGGGGAAAAATAAAGCAAGATGGGGAGATGAGGACTGTGTGGAGAAGTGGTTTGCAATTTTAAATAGGATTTTTCCGGATAATACCTGTCAGATGACTGTGCACGTGGAAAAACCTCACATAAAGGCTAGTTGTTTTTATTGGTTGGGGGAATCACAATCTAGGCCTCTAGTTTTCAGAGTGGGCACACGTAATTATGTAATGAAGGACGAACAAAGGGACAGAGTAGCCTATGCAAGCGTTATGTACTCATCAGGCATCTCTGCACCCTAGTCCCTAATGTCTTCCAGTGAAGCAATAAAACTATTTCATTGGGAGTAGATGCCCTCATGGTGCTTGTAAAGGATTTAAGGAAGCGTTTAGAAGGAAGGAAAGACTAAGGGCAGACACATTTATCTCTATACTGGTTTTCAAAAGCATCCAAATATCAAGTCATCCATCCATCCTTCCATCCCAAATTATTTATTGAGTCTGTATCATGTCCTAGGCACTTGGAATAAGTGCTGAAACAGTTATAAACGTGTTTATGGTCTAGGGTGAGAAATGAGCTAATAGGATTAATTAGGGATTATGTTCTAGAGATTTAATTTGGTGCTCACTATACTATTTAAGGGAAATGTCTTAAAATTGCATTTGACATCAGTACAAAAGTACAAATGATTCCTCGAAAAGTGGAGTAATATATCTTCTTACATAGACTTAGCAGAGGATGTTTAGTTTAATGGTAAATGTGATGAACCAGGACAGACACCTCAGAAAGTTTCAGAGTGTGAGAAGTATTGTAAAAATAAAACTTAAATGGAAAAACTTAACTGTTGAAATAGCCTTCAAATAGAATTGATAGTAAAAAGAATCCCAGTTATTGGCATAATAAAAGCCATATTTGAGTGGAAATAGTGTTATTTCATTTAGTGGAATTTTCAAGATGGTCCTGACAACTTCATATTGATATAACATTTTCAAATTCCTGTGTTTATAATCATTGCGATATTTAAAAAAGTATATATTTTAATTGTAGAAATATTAAATAAATGTGTTTTCATAAATAGTCAAAAAATTTAGGTAAAATAATAGTTCCGTTTACCTTATACCTAATCCCAGCTACTTCCTAAGACGTATCCACCATAATTAATTTTCCTAGGTATTTATTATATGTATGTGTACTTAAAGAATGTGTACATAAGGTGTAACTTATACTTGAGAAAATTTTATGAAACTTTATAGTTTATAAAATAAATGGTGCTGTAATGTGAGTATTGGTCTACAACTTGCATTTCTATCTTATGGTACACCTTGGAGATCTTTCCATGGTGTGTAAATATTGATATATCTTATTATTTTCAAGAGCTAAATTGTATGACCTTATATAACTATCTTTTAGTGGAAGGGGATTTAGGTTGTTTTCAACTTTCAGTGTCACAGACAATGTCACAATGAAGGCCATGGTATATAACTTTTTCCATACACATATAGGTATTTCTTTAGGGAAGATATTGAAGAGTACAATTCCTGGGTGATAAGGTAGACATAGTTTAACTTCTAATAATACTGACAAATTTCCCTCGAAGAGGTGTCCCAATTGCCCTCCTACCAGTATTGTATGACAACATCAAATATCCCCCAAAATTACCGACACATAATAGTGTTAAACTTTAAAGAGTTTTATAATATTCTATAATTTTTAAATCGATTTGTATGAGCTCCGTATCTATTTTGGGAAGTGTTTTCCCATTATAAAGATTAAAAATATATTCTCCTCCTCTATAACTATTCTGGATATTAATTCCTTCTCTGTTATATAGGTCGACAATACGTTTTCCCAGTCTGTAGCTTTATTTTCTAATTTTTAAAGTTTTAAATTTTGGTATAGCCAAAGTTATGAATGTTTTTCTTTATAGCTTCTATGTGTAATATACTGTTTGAAAAAACCTTTTCTCTTCCAAAGTTATAAACATAGTTTCCTATTTTTCTTAGAGTGTATTTGAGGATTTGACTTTTTTTTGGCAGGGGAAGATTTGCCCTAAGCTAACATCTGTTGCCAGTCTTCCTCCTCCCACCCACCCAAAGCCCCAGTACATAGTTGTGTATAGTTGTAAGTTCTATGTGAGCTGCCACCACAAGGCTACTGACAGACGAGTGGTATGGTTCTGTGCCTAGGAAGCAAGCCGGGGCCGCCTAAGTGGAGTGTGCCAAAATTTAACCACTAGGCCATTAGGGCTGGCTGAGGGTTTGACTTTTACTTTTATATCTTTAATCCATGTGGAATTTATTTTTTGCAAGTGATGTAAAATAGAGATTCAACTTAATTTTTCTCTCTCAATTTATTGAAAAAAGTTCAATACATTTTTATTCCCACCTCACTGTGTTGTTTTACTGCCATTATCAATTATTGCTTATTTATCCATATATTGGCCCACTTCTGTACTGTATTCTGTCAGAATAATCCATTTGTCTCTTCCTGCATCAATATTGTAATTTTTTTTAGAGGAAGATTGGCCCTGAGCTAAGCTAACATCTGTTGCCAATCTTCCTCTTTTTTTTTCCCCCTCAAAGCCCCAGTATATAGTTGTATATCCTAGTTGTAAGTCCTTCTAGTTCTTCTATGTGGGATGCCATGACAGCACAGTTTAATGAGTGACGTGTAGGTCTGCGCCCAGGATCCGAAATAGAGAACCCTGGGCTGGCAAAGCGGAGCACACAAACTAGACCACTCAGTTACAGGGCCGGCCCCAATACTGTAATGTTTTAATTCCTACTTCCTCCTGACTTTACAGTGCCTGCCACCTGCATGTTAATATTAGCAAACTGAATATCACGTTTCCCAGAAAGGATGCTGGCATAGAGTAGGAGTTAAATTGACATTTATTGAATTTTTTCTTTAAACTCTGAGTTGCCTTTGGCAGACAAAAAAATGTAATGTGTTTGATAAAATAAATTTGCTTCTCTATTTTTTTTCTCTTTTCCAGCCTCCCATCTTAGAAATTCGGGGATCGAAGTAAACCCATTTTATTAATCCCCTCCTAGGGGAGAAGCGTAGACCATCTGACTCCTCCGTTTATAAATAGCTGTGCACACAGGAAGACGTAGCGGGCTGGCACCTCCACTAGCCGTTACAGTTAAGGGTTTAAAGAAACTGCTGTTCCTCCTTTTGATCATTGCCACCTATCTTTAAAGAAAATGACATTATTTTAACATGTTAACTAATTGAGAAAAATGTGTTCCCCAAGCATTGCTTACAAAATATTTTGATGATTTAAAAATGTAAGTAAATATCAACAAAGCAGCAGAATACACAGCATGAAATAATCAAAATTAAAATACATTAAAACTTCTGCTTTCTGCAACAAGGGCCAGTGATATTAATAACAATGTTGCGAAAAAAAAGTCTGGAATACGGTGGAAAAGAAAATAAACCTAAGGAGGGTAAGACTGAAATAAAATAACCCCAGAGACCATTACATGGTTAGGCAATTAAGTGATTTCTCATTGCTGGGAGATAAGTAATTTTATTTTAATTTTTTATTAACTGTAATCCATTTTCAAAGTGATTTGGATTTAGGTCAACATAAAATACAGTATACTTTTCAGTGTTTCTTAAATGCATGTTAGAATAACTTACTTCTTAAATAAACTAATTAATGCATAATAATATTTCCCCTCTTGCGTTCTTATGAACTTTTCCTCTTATTATTCATCATGGAACTGTTTTGCCTCTATGTCCCATACCCTTTCTGAATGTGCTAAAGGAGTACATTTAATATATTTGATATTGTTACTCTGAGAAATTAGAGTTAAAGTAAACACATCATTGGTCGTTGTAATTCATCGAATGTTGCAGACAGCAGGAGTTAGAGTATGAGTAGTCGCCCAAGCGTGGTCTACTAAAGAGCTGAGGGAGCCAGGGCCCCTGTGGGCTGGAGTTTGGGGGAAAGGAAAATTGGATCTTGATCTTTCTGCTTCTAAAGTCTTTCGCCAAAGTCTTTCAGTTATTGATTCTTAGTCATGTGCCAGGCCTAACTAGAATGGAACACTTTGCGGCACTTTAAAATCTAAATGTGATTATATGTAAATTGATGAACCACATTTTCTTTGGTCCTGGTTGGCTTTTACTGTCATATTCTGTAAGATGTCACGTAGCTATTGTCGGATATTTAAAAAGTGGGAAGACTTCTCTTGAAATTCATTTCCTAGTAATAAAAATTACTTCTTGAAAATCAAATTGTTTCAAAATATGTTCACACCTTAAATTGATCCTATTTAATGTTTGGAGGTGAGGTGAAAATCTTATTTTTTATTTGCATATGTTGATGTATGCTACTGCCATTTAAATCATTTTAACCCCCTAGGGTTTAGTATTGCTATTAGATATTAGTGAAACATTTAAAATTCAGAATCAGATTTTATTTCAATTACTGATTAAAGGTAGACTATGAAAAGGATATACCTTCTTAGTCTGAGTTACAAATATTCTTTCTTATCTGAGTTTTTGTGTACATTTGGCAAAATTAATGACAGATCAAAGCCTTTCCAAGGAGTTAGAGCTTAATTACAAGAGGAAAAATATTCTTAGACTTGAAACATTAAGCTTATTAGAAAATCAAGCATATTATCCAATAATTGGACTTAAACAGAGTCCAGTACAGGAGGAAATAGTGGATAAATAATCTCTCTCATCCTCTAAATAATAATTGGTCTGAGAAAGCCCTTGATCTTCCTTATCTGGTACCTCAGATTCATATTAAAACTTCAGCTATCACCTAAGTAACTTCCAAACACGGCTGTAAAGAGAAATGTAAAAGATATGTATAAATATCTTAGATGTCTGTGCATTTATTATTGGAAATTCCTACCCCACTGACCAATGTATTAGAAATATTACCATCTTAGTACTTGATGCATTTAACTGCTTAATAATATAATCGATTAGGAGATAGCTCATATTTGTTGATTGTGCTTAATGTAACCACGTGAACTAATGATTACAAAATGTGGTCGTTTGTAAATTAGCTTAAGTATTTCTAGAAAAAATTTCAAAGTACGATGTAAAGACTTTCCTCCATGAACACATTCACTCAAATGTTTGAGTTCAAGTATTTTCGGTGTTCACATACCCGTTGAAGGAAGCCACATTTTCAAAGGGAAGAAATAGTTCTCTGTCAGCATTTCAGAGTAAGGGATAAAAAGGTTTCCCTTAGGTGACAAGCTTTGGCTGACTGACTATGAACTAACTGGATAACTGAATGACCAGCACTGGAGATGGATTCTTAAATATTGAAGACTGTTTGACTTTGAAAAATACCCCATAAATACCCAGCTCTAGAGTTGCCCTAAGCAGATTGCTTATTGCAATCTTGAGTTGATCTAGACTTATTCCTGGAATCCGTTCGTCAGAAAGAACACAAATCCCCGTGCACCCATAGTGGAAGTTTTCTCTTGTAAATTCTGGATTTATCATTGTAGTTTATCTCATTCACTTGTGAAAAAAATGCTTTGTTCAGTTCCTCTCATCCTGATCACCTTTAAATGAGCTGATTCAGTCAAGTTTCTGAACTTTCAAAGTGGTGGGCCCTTTCCTGGACTTCACTGCCCCTCGAAGAGGACTTCTGGAACAGCAAACCATCTGATTTCTCACGTTAGCTGAATGTGCCTTCTCTAAACTTGAAGTCAGATGCTGTTCATTTGCTGAATATCTTTTAGCAAACGCTGTTTGGATCACTGAAGATATATCAATGAACAAAATCAACAAAGTCTTTGCGTTCATGGAGCTTATGTTCTAGTGTGATAATATGACATAACAGCAGATCTAAAAGAGTCCTTGAAAATCTTTTAGTTCAATTCCTTCAGTTTTATAATCAGAAAATGAACACTTCCGGAAGTAAACTATCTTGTAGGTCAGACAGCGAGTTAATAATACAGCTGGGGCTTAAAGCTCAGGTTTTCTCACTAGCTGTCAAGAAAAGGAGGAAGGTGATGAAAAGAGCCAGATTGGTGTTTCCATTGACTGCTGAGTAGTTCTGGTCAAAAGGAATGAGAGTCACTTAGCTTAGTGAGGGTTTCCGAAAGAGAAGACAGACCAGGATGGAGATTATTTATATAGTTTCCTCATTACTCTATTTTGGAGCAAAAAATTGCTGAAACATCTAAAAGAAAAATCATAAGGCTATTTAAACCACACAGACAATATACAATCAAACAATGAAGAGAAACCAAAGTGAGAGAGAATAATTAGCAAATTAAGTGGACATTTCTAGTCAATTCTAAAGATATTGTTTAGCTTTGCTATTAGCATTTTGCTTAAATAACAAAACAACAATTTAGTCATGAGAAGAGTTCAAAATATAGACTCAACTAATTCCATCGTTGTGTCATCAAGGAAATTAACCTCACGAATATTGGATTTCAGAAACAGTCAATAAATCTTATGTTCCCAGGGCTATAAACCTGACGCATTATCTTCTGTGTTTGCTTACCAATCTTTGGCAAAGGAGCAAAAACCATGCCTTTCAAGTTCGGGGGCCTGGATTTGCCTACTTCTTCTACCTACTGCTCAATACCAGGGCCATTTTGGCCAAGACACCCAGCCTTTCAGAGCCTCTGCTTTCTCTTCCCCAAAAAGTGACAAATATTTCCTTGCTCATAGACCTGTTGTAAGGATCACACAGATCTGTGCATAAAAGCACACTGTTAACTAAGGAAGGGTATTTTAAACTAGTGAAGCAAATATTAGGCATCATTATGCCTAAGTGTCTATAAAGTCCATGCAGAAGTTTGCTTAGCTCCAAGCATCCTCTGATCAATACTAGCATTTTGGCTGTTTCTTCGTGTACTCCTACCAAAGGCCTCCCTGTAATTCCATGACAACTAGACAATCTGTTTTCAATTGTGAGGGCAGAGAAATTTGAATCCATTCTCCCTCAAACCATTTTCCCGTTCATTTTTCCTTTTCAGAGCCTATAAGATGGACATTAGAACATACGATTTCCTGTTTGAGATTCCTGTAAGGATGTCATGAGAAATGTGAAACTCTTTCTAAAAAGTGCTTCAGATATGGAAAGAGATATTATTATTCTTTATTTCAAATTCTCTCGTTTGGGCAGGAGAAAACCTCTTGCCCACCCTCAGTAAGTGCCACACAGTAACTTAAGACTGTCTCCCACCTCCTCCCTGATGAGGCTCGGAAACCGATTTGCCCTATTTTGTTTGGTTGTTTGTGAAACTGTTACCCAATAGACTTTCCATACTTTCTTGGATTGCAGTTTGTACTGTTTTTAGACTCCTGTGGCTTTTACACATTTTTATTATAACTGGAGCTTTTTGATACAGATTTCTGACTTTCCCTTAAATATAATTCATGTCAGTGCTCCCAGAGGCTTACACAATATACAGACTCAGATTAAACAGTAGCTCAAAATTAAGTAAGATACAATTTTAGATTATAAGTTATAGACTAAGTGCATTTAAGTTGTTTCTCTCAAGCAATCTAAAACTAGTCTACCCCAGATCTCTTCTAGGTACATGAATGGTTCACCAATCTCAAATTTCAGTCCTTGAGTACATGATAGTCATGCTTACAAGAAAAATTATTGGTTCACATCTCTCCATTCTCTTCTTTGTTATACTGATCTTCAAACACGCATAAATTGTACTTCAGAATGCTTTGAAGGAAGCACAAGTTTTGAAAAGTCATCTTCTTGGGCCAAGGACCATGTCTTCTTATTAAGCACATTCTGGGGACATAGTTGCTCAGTAAAATCTTGTTGATTTAAAGTGAATAGAAAGAAGGGGAAAATATTTTGGCAGTTGGGGGTGGGAGAGCATACCAGAAATAAAAGTAATGCACAGGTCTGAAAGTAAATCCTAAAAACAGAGATGTATGAACCATGTGAAGAGGTCCAAAATAGAACTTAGGATGAGTCAAAGTTCAGACTATTTCACCACTGCTGCATTCCATGGGGAAACTGAGATCTGAAAGAAGTGCTCAGCAAAGCTAGCTGCGTCCACCATGTTGGCAGAAGCAGAATCCAGGGTTCCCAACCACAGTCAGAAGACCTCTTTTTTAGGGAAGACTGAGAACATCTTAAGAGATGGGAGCAGTCAGAGGGCCCTAACCACAAAGACAGTGAGTGAGTGAGAAGACAGACTGAGTATTGTAATAGGAGTAAAGAATACAGAGCATGGGGAAACACGATGGCATATAGTCCATGTTAGAGTGAAGGGTGGAGACTGACCTTGTAGCCTCTCTTCTGTACTTTCTACTTGAACATCAGAAAAGTCAAAGGCATCTGCATGGTAGCATGGATTCTGATTGTCAAGACAGCGAAGCCGTCTTGTAAGGGAACATGCCTGAATTGGGTTGAGAGAATTGAGGCTAGGACTGGAATACGAATCTTGGAACAAAAGTTTGGCCTTAGGACAGACACAAATAGAATAAGGCATATTAAAGCTATTTAAGAAAGATTCTGTAAGCTTTCGAAGACTTCTAAGTCTTATCAAAGTAAAATACTCTAACATTAGATAAGACCTCACAGGAGAGATATTTTTAAAGAGGGTTCTCATGATAAACAATACACTTTTGTACCAGTGAGAATACTGTTCTTTTCATTGAGAATTTAATATTTCCGTATTCTAAAACCCTCAGAGAGATAAAGGATTGAATCATATACAAAGGAGAGGATTCCCGACTTTGAAAGTACAAGCAATTCACAAAGTTACAGAAAGGCTATTCTTATGGCATATGTGCAGGCCAGGAGCAGGGCACAGCCAATCAGAAGGGGAAATGGAGAGACGGCAAATGGGAGACCTTTGATCTACCTAAACTTGACAACACTGCAAATATGGCATCGGAGATAACATTTACGTAACTAGAACACTAGGAAGAGAATCTAGTTTGCAGTGGTGACATATCTTACGATTTCTAGTTTCTAGAACTAGCCATTTCCTCACAGATATTAAGATCTGTTTTTTAGTATCACATCTCATTCTTTGAAGCATTGTTTTCCTGATAATTTATTCAAATGAAATACCAGTGGCATAGATATAGGCGGAGTAAATTCTGCTCTAGAAGCATACCACTTGTCTGAACAGATCAAGAAATGGAAGGCATTGCTGATATTTGAATTTTGATACGTTTTCCTTCCCATGCTTATAATAATTAAATGTTTTAAAAGCATTGTTTGTTGTAGGTATACCAAATATGACTATTTGAAGAAATGACTGGCTTTCTTTAGTACCAGAAATACATATTTAATCATAAACTACTAAACATTAGAAATAATAGCTACATGATGTAATTGAATCTCATTTTTGTTATAATGGAAGATATTTTGATTAGTACAAGGTGGAATTACTTCACTTATTAGGCATCTGATAAGGTCAACTTATGCTTTTAAATACAAAGCAGCTTAAATGTCTAACAGACGTTAAATGTCTGACATACATTTCATTACACAGTCTCCCCTGAAATGAATGCAAAAATGCATCCATTAATGAAACATTGTACTGAATGCAATAGAATCAAATTACTTTCTTGCAACTTCTTTATGTTATAATAATCATTCTCTGAAGGAACCTCGAAAGGGGTGATTAATGTGAAGCTTAACTGTTAGGAGCCATTTCTGTTTGTCTATGCTAACAGATATTCTCTGTATTAAAAGGGCACAGGCAATACAATTTATTGATTTGTGTCATGAATCTACCCAGAAAGTATAATGCTAATGACAGTTACAATCAAATTCCAGAGGAAAAGGAAAACTTGACCAGTATTCAGATGATATTAATATTTTGTTTCAAATATTTTTTCTAGAAAAATAGACATTTTTGAGTATAGTCATTTTTGATCTTTCTGTTCCTTTATGTATAAGACACCTACAGGTAGGCCTCTGATTCTGATTAAAGTGAAAAAAATCCCTTCTTCAGTTGAATGCTCAGTCATCTGGTATGTAAAAAACGTTTAGGAATAAAACCAATGGGGTATAAAAATACAATTCTCTCAAAGCAGAGTAAAATTTCGTAGGCTTCAATCAAGCTGTGGATTTTCTTTGCTGACTAAATGTAATTAGCGTAGTAAGGATTGATTGACATCCACCAGCACTGGGTGGGCCTGGGGACCCAAAGAGGAATAGGTGGATCCATAGAATTTGAGGGCCTCACAATCCAGTGGTGATTACATTATGTGAAAATTTATAATACATCTTAAATCCAGGAGAAACTTGAAGTTAACAACTTTTATCAAAAGACTGATAATATGTTACTTATTACGTAGAATTACAGTCTGCAGTCTCTAGATATTCACATATTAATTGGGGCAGATACATACAAACTCATATACATTTATGTCTATGTACTCGTGTTTTTCCTTAAGATTTTGGTACTTTTGATTATTCTCAAAAGTATACAAAAAACTTGAGTACTATAAATAAAGGTTTATAAGACATAAGATATATGGGTAGCAAATGAAAGCATATCTTAATATGCTTTTAAAAAACTGAAAAGCCGTCAGAACTAACAAGAGCATAGAGGTGATGAAATGCAAGATAAACATGCTAGCATTAGTAGCATTAGTAGTAATAAGCAAATAAAAAAAGGACTGAAAAAGATATTCCTTGTATAATAGCACAAAAACTACAAAATTCTAGAATTTTTCTAAGCAGGAAATAAAATGCTACTTTATTGTTGAACATATAACTGAGCAGAGTAAATGTAGACACGTCCCACGTTTCTGAAAGGGAAGACTAAAGGTGATATAGATATAAATTGTTTCTGAATTAGATAATAGACA
Source organism: Equus przewalskii (assembly GCF_037783145.1). NCBI lineage: Eukaryota > Metazoa > Chordata > Mammalia > Perissodactyla > Equidae > Equus > Equus przewalskii. Next base: position 1,712,545 of record NC_091854.1, read on the forward strand.
ATGCAAAGAGTAGTGGGAATTTAATGGAACTTCAAGCTGATTCTGCAGTTCATATAAAAGTGCAAATAAACAGAATACTAACATGCATTTGAAATACACTACTATATATTAAAACATGCTGGTTAACAGATTATCAGTGTGGGGAAAGAAAAATAAACGAAAGGACCAAAAATAGATCCATGTATATTTGAAATTTAATGTATGATAAATAGGGCACTTAAAATTAGCAGGGAAAGGATAAGTGCTGAAAATCCAATTGACTTTCTATAAAAAATAGATTCTGACCTCACAACAAAGACAAAAATAAATTCCAGATAGATTGAAAACATAATATACTTTAAAGACTATTTAAGAATGAAAAAGAAGTATAGGGGAATGTTTTTATAATCTAGCAGAAGGAAAGGCTTTCCAAGAGAGACACAGACCCAGAAGCTGCAGAAGAAAACTCACATATTGGACTACGTAAATTAAGATACTGTATGGCAAATGAAGCCATAATACAAAGAAAGTTAACTAAATAGATTGGGCGATTATAATACATAACTAAAGGATACTATCCATACATAAGCGTTTCCACGAGATCATGTTGAAGACTCGTGTAAGACACCAATGGAGAGTCTGGAGAGTTTGTATGTGGTCGATAATGTTATTTAAAAAGATATCATGAATTTTTCAATGGGGGCTAAAATTAAAAGTGTATCCCAACTGTACATTTTTCTTTTTAAATACTAGAGAATTCTTTCCTTTACCGTGTACTTGCCAACAAGAATCTACATGAATTTTCAATTTTAGTCTTCTATTTTTACACCCTGACAGGTATAATATATCTATTTCCCTAAACATTGATTCATATGTTATTTTTCTAGCAATTCTTCATACTGCAGAAGGGTGTTCAAAAATTAAACTTTCGTAAGCCTGCTATTATAAAATGTCTATTTATAGGTAGGCAACTGGCAGAGTTACCATAGAAACTAAAACAGCAATCAGTTCAGAAACCGTGAATGTGTAAGTAAAGATGTGAGCATTACGAATAGAAAGGAATAAAACACAAAATCTCTCATAATTATTAGAAAAAAATGCAAAATATAATTATTTAAAGGATGACAGAAAAAAAACAGTTGACAATTATGGCTTATCCATTAGTATAAATGTGTGCAACTGTAGTGAAGCTAGGCATGCTCTCATTTTAAGATGCTGTCAAGAAATCAGTTATTTTAAGAAAACTGGATAAATATAAAATTCTAGTGTACTTTGAGAGGTCTATATCTTAAGGCAAACAACTGTTATTCCTCTCTCTAAATTTCCAGTATTGAACTTAACTTAAGTGTAACATGCAAATCATTTTGATTTGGCAGAGAGATATCTTGACGCAAACGCACACTTACAACTACCATTACACAACTTTGTGTTAAATCCACTGGGTGAAACTGAGGAAGAGGCCAGGAGTCATAATATAAGACCATCAAAGTGATAAAAATCCCTTCACAATTAATCACATAGTTATTTTCAGCTGGCACATTTCGTGCACTAATGCAATCATTCCTGAACTTGTGATTATGACTCACTTGATAAGATTGCAGTAAGAATTGCACAGCTAATTCTGGTGAGAATGGAATTTATTTTCCCTTGTAAAAAATATTCTTTAATTTATAAAAAGTAAAACAAAAGAAAACAAATATTCCATTGACAAATAGTTTAATGAATGGACTTTTCTCACCTGTAGGTATTCAGTGCTTTGAAATGAAGTTGTATGAAAGGAATGTCGGAGAGTCAAGATCTCTTATCTAGTAAATCAATATCGGTTACACTCTAAATTCCAAGGCAACTTGTAATTTAACTTCACATAAACCATTGTGAATAACTGGATTTTTTCCTAAACAACAAAGAAAGTTTACAATTTACTGGGGAGCACAAGATAATCCATATTTCTATGAATGTTCTCTTGTTTAATTAAAGGTTTCTGAAAAGTTGACTTGCAAAAACCATTGACAATATGATTGCTTTCCCATATGTCTACTAAAGGAAAGGAAAACAATTAGAGTGCAAGAAATAGATATTAAATTACACCAGATCTCTCCAGTGGTCGAGAATAGGGGGATTATGACTCAATATAGACTCATTCAGCTGCAGAAAGCAATGCATTCCATTCCCAAAGGGAGAGAGCTCAGGCAGCTACCACCACCCTCAGGGAGCTATAAACCGAACTACCCTGATTCAAAAAAGATTACACAGCAGGACAGGGGGATTATGTAGTCAACTATTAACCTCAAAAATAACTCTCTTAATGAAACATTAAACTTATTCTTTGATTCTGAAAATGTTAAGGTCTCCCATTCATTTGAACATCCAAATAGTACATAGTAAGTACAAGAACTAACAGAAAAGTACAAGCTATTTTAACTAAATGTAATAAGAAAAAGAACACTGGTTGGCAACTCTAGGCATAAGAAGTCCTGATAATGAAGATACTTTGGTAATGACGTTTATGAATCAAATTAAAAACAAAGGAAAATATTTCTTCTGTTTTTATTTGAAATTTTAATTGAAATATAACAGGCAATTTGTGTGAAAAAATTTCTACGTTTACACCCAAGGAATTTTCACCAAGTGAACCCTCAAATGTCAACAGCACATTATTCTGACTTCTACCTCCATGGAATAGCTTTGCCTATTTTTGAAATGTATATGAATAGAATTATTCTGTATATACTTTTTATTGGTGCTGCCTCTTTTCCTCAATATTACCTTCACATTATTTATCCAACTTTTGCATGTATTTGTAGTTTTGTCATATTTATTGTTGTATAGTATCTAATTGTGTGGCTACATCACAATTTTTTAATCTGTTTTACTATTGATGTTTAGGTAGTTTTTATTTTGGCTTTTACAAACAGTGCTGCTCTGAATATGATTGTACCTTGTTTTTGGTCAACATATGTAAGCATTTTTATAGGGTGTATACTAAAGAAATAAATTGCTGAGTCATGGGGTATGCACATATTCAACTTTAGCCATTACTGCAAAACAGTTCTCCAAAGTAGTTATACCAATTGAAATTCCCACCAACAGTATGTGAGAGTTCCAGTTGTCCCACATCTTTGTAACACTTGGCGTTTTCTGTCCTTTTCATTAAGCTGTTGTGGGGGATCAGAATTGGCCACTCCAAAATGTGTCTCTTTGGCTTGATTATTTTAAGAACGAAAGACTCTGAAAGAATCTTTGACCTCCCCCTGAACTGCCTAAAAGAATTTAAAATAGAAAAGCCTGTTCCAGGAAGGGACTAATACCATAAGATAACTGTAATGTAATGTAAAATGTGTCTCTCAGGTCACATTGTCTATAGTTGGCCCATTTGCATTTCCATCTCCATAAATTGCCTTCCTCCTCCCCCCTTGAAATCCCAGACCACCATCCCCAACACCCTCCTTTGTCTTTAGCTAAAAATAGTATTTAAGGTGGTGACCTTAGCCGTTTTGGCAAGTTGCTCAGTTTTCCTGGGTTTCCCCCATGTATACATGTTATAAAGCTTTGTTTGATTTTCTCCTGTTATTCTATCTCATGTCGATTTAATTCCCAGAGCAGTCAGAAGGACCTGGAATGGGTAGGGGAATCGTTTTCCTCCCCTACACTATTCTGGTGGGTGTGTGGCGAATTCTCACTGTTTCTAATTAGCACTGTGCTAATATATAATGAAATTGAGGGCTTCTATGTTTGTTAGCCACATGGATCTCCTCATTGTGAAGGGCATACCATAACAGTGATTGCTTCATAAGGGAAAACTATAAGTTGGTCTATCTTTTAATGATTCTATATTTAATAAATACCCTTGGTGGTTATCATTTATGCTGATACATGGCAACCATTCCACCAGGCTATATTCATCAACAGGACAAGGACTATAGTTTAGTTACCATTGTATTTCTGGTTTCTAACACAACACTTTGTTTTAGATCACTGGCTTTGCATTTTTCTTCTTCTTTAAATATGAACATTTAAAACTATAAATTTCCTTCTGAGGACTGTATCATCACTGCTTTAGCTGCATCCTGCTAGTTTTGGTATGTTGTGCTTTTATTATCATTTTATAAGAAATATTTTCTAATTTCCCTTGTGATTTCTTCTTTGTTCTGTAAGTTATTTGGAAGTAAGTTGATTAATTTCCAAATATTTGGAGATTTTCTAGATATCTTTCTTTTAATTGGATGCAGCTGTGTTATGAAAACATATGCTTTAAATCCTTTTAAACTTAGTAAGACTTATTTTACGGCCAAGCGTATGATTTGTCCTAGTGAGTATTTCACGGTGCACTTAAAAAAATGCATATTCTGCAGTTGTGTGTAATGTATAAGTAGCAGTTAGGTGAAGATTTGGTAGTGCTTTCAAAACTTCACTGTTCTTACTAATATTTTTTTCTGCCTGCTCTATCAATTACAAAGAAAAAGGATGTTAAAAACATCACCTATGAATATAGATTTGTTAATTTCTCCCTTTAGTCCTGGTGATTTTTGCTTTATATATTTTGAAGTTCCCTTAGTAGTTGCATGCACATTTAGGACTATATATCTTCTTGAGTCATTGATCTCCAGCCTGGTTGATCTGACTGGGCTTATATCAGTACTGTTAGTTCTTTTTTCTTGTGCCAGTCAAATCCCATGAACTGAATTTTTCAGTCTTTGACTTGGAAATTATTCTTCATTCTGAGATCCTATTGAGGAAAGAAGTTGAGTTTTCAAAATTCATTATATGACTGATAAACTTATATTTAACTTTGTATTTTTACTGTGGATTTCTGCTCCCATCTCTGATGTGTGCTTCTAAGGAACAGACTTCTTACCCTCTAAAATAAGCCTATGTCTCACCATCTCAGGGACAAAACTTCAGCCTCCTGCAGAGTTGGGGGGAAGGGACAATGAGGAAGAATATCTGATACTCTTGCTGACTCTTAAACACTCTCTTGTTTTTAACCTCACTTTTACTTCCATTTTGAAGGTACCATGTGCCACAAATTTAGCACTGCGGGAGAGGTGGTGACGAACAAATCGGGTTGCTTCTACATTTCCAAAGTTTTGTTGGTTGTATGTGAAGGAGCTAGTTGCCAAAATTATGCAAATTAAGACCATTAGGGTCTACAGCAGTGTTACTGCTGAAATTCTAACATCATAGATTTATTCTTCCTATGAGTATTCATTTGTTTAGTTATTTGAATAAAAAATTGTTTCTTCCTTTTCCAAAGGATTTAAATCAGCAAATTATTATTTTTTGGATTATAAAACTCCCTTTTAAGCGCAGATCACCTGGGAAGTATAACACACTGACCTCCCCATCAGTCATTTATATTATATTGAGAAATAATTAATCAGACCCTTCTGGCAAACATATAAGAAACCTGCCCATTGAGACTGGGGGTGTGGGCAAGTAAATGCCAAAAGGAAGAGCGGTTCTGCTTTGGAGCTCTGGAAGCTTACAGAGCGGGGACCTAGGGCAAGGGTCGGGGGGAGGTTGGGGTGAGGTCATGGGTAAAGGACTAGAAGCGACAGAACAGAGTTTTATGATGAGTTGGAGATGGAAGGAGAGGAAAGAAGAATTTAAAGATAATTCTGAGGTTTCTAGAACTTATCCATTGTTACCATTTTAATACTTAATCTCCTTTTCAAAAGCTATCAGCAGAAGTTTTAGAGTTTACGTGAGAATTACAGATTTTTCTAAAATGGAATTTTTCCTCTGTACCCTTAAAATATAGTGCAGATTAATTTTCCTTCCTTATATTGATTATGAGAAGTGATTTGTCAGTTACCAATTTTTCTTCTAAATTGAATTATTTCATATCAATTCATGTTGTAGGTTTAGAAAAGTTTTGTAAGTTACTTATTATTTTTTATTATTATTTTTCATTCTTCAGGCTTTCTGTCAAGTAGCTAGTGTGTTTTGCAGTTAGATGTACTACAGAGTTATTATTTTAAAAAATAATTATTTTCTATTGCTGTAATTTTCTCCTAGAATATTTATGCTTTAGCTGGCTTTCACCCACCCTCCCTATATTTAAATAGCACCAATCCAAATAAAAAATATAATTTTATGATTTAAAATACTTTTATTTTCAGAGGCCAGAGAGCCCATGTTTATATATTTTAAAAAATTGTAAATACATATTACCTATGGAAGGTTTGTAGAGATGACTTTTGAAAATGCAATTAAATTAAGTAAATGTGTTGCTCGTGACACACTAGTGGTGTGAGTTCCGTTTACCTGGAGACAATGCTCCAGCTCTAACAGGTTTTTCTGTTGCTATATTTGTTCCTATGGAAACTGACCTCTCTTGCTCTCTTCTCTCTTTTATCACTTTAGAAACAGGTTACAGCAGCAACGGCCAGGAGGAAACATGAAATATTCATACAGCCACTTAGAAGCTGTGACTAACATACTTACAGGTGTATGTTTTCTCTTAGAGGCTATGTACACACATGTGCAAACCCATATGCCACTTATTTATATATGTCTAACAATTTAGGCCTCAAGAACTGAAAGAATTTCTGTGACCTGGTAATGAAGAAACTCAATGTGGAACTAGAGTGGCTCCCTTCCTCCCCTTCCTTCAAAATAATGGGGCTCAGGAATGCAGGGGCCTCAGCACAGCTGCTTTAGGAGGCACTGCAAGTGCCGTTGTTGCTGCTGTTGCTGTTACAAGCTGTGCTCAGTGCAGTGACAGGACAGAAGCTGGATATCAGGCATCCTTTGTGCCTGTTGAGAACTGCCATATCAACACAGAGGTGCCTGCCACCTGCAGTAGCAGCGTGCTTGAGTCCTCAGAATGACCTCCCGTAGTAGACGCTATCATTATCCCCACTCTACACATGAGCAAACTCGTGCACTAAGATTACAAACTTGCCCAACGTCATAAATCAGGACTCAAACCCGGGCTCTTTAGCTGCAGAGCCTGCCCCACATCTGACTGGCTGTACATAATGCATCCCTTAGTAGTTTGATTATTAATTGTTTATTATTAAATTTTAAAATGTACTCTTCCTAAAAATAATAAAACAGATAATGCTATAATGAAAAACTTCAACATCCAGTTCGATCCCTAAAATTAAACTGTACTCAGTTTATTCAAGACTCTGAAAATATTGTGACTTCAGAGTCATTAATAGGCCTTTAACCTTTGTTTCATAAATTTAAAAAAAAAGCAATCTAGGGTGTATTCTAAACTAGGCTCTGCAGAAAATATAATAAATGAAATATGAATAAAAGTTGATCATTCCCCTCGAGGAATTTCATGTTTTTCCATCTCTCATGAAAGAATATTATTAAATGGCTTCTTTTGGCTATTTCTAAATCATTAATTTTATGTTTTTGATAAGAAGGAGATAGACTTTGACTTCCTGACTAGGTTTTCAATCTTTGCTTTTCCCTTGATCTTCCAAGAATCTTCCAAATCAAGGGACAAAAATATTGAGGAAAAAGAGTGTTCCCCGTCTCTCTAATGAGATGGCAAAGTGTGTCCTTCCAGCTCACTTTCCAATCCAAATGCAGTTCCTGTAGTAAAATATACTTTTAAAGGGTGCCACATGTCCACACAAAAAATGGTTCCCCTATATTCATCCCAGTTTTATTAATAATAGCCAAAAACTGGAAACAATCTACATGTCCTTCAATGGGTGCACGGTTAAACAAACCATCATACAACCATACTATGGAATAGTACTTAGCAACAAAAAGAAATGAACTAGTGTACACACCACTTCAATGAGTCTCCAGGGAATTATGCTAATTGAAAAAGCCAGTACCAAAAGGTTGCACACTGTATGATTTCATCTCAAATAACAGTACAGATATGAGCAGGCCATAGTTGGAGAAGCGGCTTTACCATCTTTAACTCATGGCTTCCAAAGTTGATCTAGCTGTCATGATTTCCCAGCAAGAGGCAGGGTGGGAGGGAGAAAGTCAAGGATAAGCGGCTTTGTCTTTAAGAAGATGATATAGGGGCCAGCCCGGTGGCACAGTGGTTGGGTTCACGCATTCTGCTTCAGTGGCCCGTGGTTGGCCAGTTTGGATCCCAGGTACGGACCTATGCACTGCTTGTCAAGCCATGCTGTGGCAGGCGTCCCAAATATAAAGTAGAGGAAGATGGGCATGGATGTTAGTTCAGGGCCAGTCTTCCTCAGCAAAAAGAGGATCTGCAGCAGATGTTAGCTCAGGGCTAATCTTCCTAAAAAAAAAAAAAAAAGAAGATGACATAGAAGTTGCATCTGTCATGTATAATCCACGCAGTTGGCACACACTGAAGTGGCAGCAGTGGCTTCAGGGTGCTGATAAAGCAGCTCCTCCCAGGTGCGGAATGGAGTCTGCACTGTGTTCTCCCCTAAGTGTTGATTTATATAGTGTGATTAAAATTAGTTTAAATAAAGCTACATTGTATATTTGTAGGTAGGACGTAAATTTTGACCTTGCTACATGTATGAGGGAGAGTTTGATATTACTGATACTATGACTTGGGCATATCTTGAGAGGTGTTCATTTAATTTTTAATTAAGTAGATGGCAGTTCATAGAATTGTGCTCTGGAATACCGTGGTTTTAAAACACAGACTGTCCTGTTTGTCCTCCAAGGGATCTTTGAAAACCTATTTCTCATTGCTATGATGAAGTATTGAAAGATTTAAACCTAGCAGAGTGTCTGAAACATACACATGCTGAATGTGAATAACAAGTATTTACCAATTGAAAAACTAAAAGAACTATTTCTAGGTATCAATAATACTGGAGATGACTTTCTTTGGATTAATTAAGGTCACTAGACACCCTTAGATCTCACAGGTAATATTACAGTAGAGGTAACAAGTAGAGTCTGTCCTCAGTAGGTCCTCTGCGCACATTGAGTTCAGTGTACATTCTCTATCTCACAGGTGACATCACTGAAGATTGGGCTTCCTTCATCAGAAAACTTCTATTTGCCAATGACAAATGCCCATGTCTGAAGTTTTCGTGCTTTTAGAACCTGAATTTCCATAAGCCATTTGGAGAATTCTAGGAGGAGATCTGATTTGACTTATGTCTTTAAGCAGCTTACTCTGGCTGCCATGTGAAGAATGTACTTAGGGGAGCAAAACAGAAGCCTCAAGCCTAAAGAGGAGTATCAAGAGATCATGGTGGTGTAGCTAAGGTTAAAGGGCAGTGAGGATGGGGAACAGGGTCATAGTTGCGATATATTTCGGAGGAAGACCTGATACGACTTGGTTTAGAAGTGAATGGTAAGGGAAAGAAATGGATGAAGTATATAGTTCAGATTTTCTGCTTTAGCAACTACGGGGGTGGGACGGGCAGTTTGCTATTACCAAGATGGAAGAATAAGTTTGGGAACATAAATCAGGAAATGTATTTTGAAAAATGTTAAACTTGAGATAATTATAGATATTTAAATAAAGGTATAAATCAAGTAGGCAGTTGTATAATTTGGTTCTAAAGTTCTAGGGAGAGATGAAAACTAAAGATAAAGAAGCCACATAACTGCCCAAAATAACAACTAATGCACACTGCCACACAGTATTTTAAATGCTTTGCCTATATTTATTCATTTAATCTTCATAACAACTTGAAATTATTATCCCTATTATTTGGATAAGAAAACTGAGGCACACAGTAGGTACAGCTGGAATTTGAATACTTGTCAGTCTGACCCCAAAGACACTTTCACTACTCCATAATTCTGAAAATAAGTAATTGTGATATCCTGGTGGCAGACTGGGTGGGAATAAGGAACAAGTGGATTTGCCAGATATAAAGAAATCACTATAGTTCCTGGACTCTAATATCTGATTTTGAGTTTGAAAAATAACCTTGAATGCTGACTACAAAGAGGGCTTTCTGTTTTGGTTTTTAATTATAGAATAAGTGGGTACTCTTTCTGGGTAAGGCCTTCACAGAGATTACTGTGGAAGTAGGAACATTTGAACAAACAACTGTTGTGTAATCATATCTATTGTGAGGAGACAGCTTGTTCCAAGAAATTTAGCTTAGACCATGTCAACATTTTTAAAAGATGCTTCACATAAGTCAAAGGAGAATAATATAAATAACACAAATTTGGCTTCAGAGTCTCCAAAGGGATTTCTGAGAACTGTGGAACTTTAGGGTACAATCAAATAGACAGCCAATTCTTTCTCTACTTTCCTCTATGTAAGAAATTCTGTTATTTATTTTAATAATTTTTTTCACTCATAATAGGTAGAACACACTCATTCAATTCTTCTATTTATTGAGCACCTATTGTACTAGGAGCACTTATAAAAGCTTACAATTTAGTGTGTAGTAAATATTCAATGCCTTGTTAATCAAGTTGATTAACAGTACAAATATGATTAAGTGAATACATTGATCAGGCAGAACAAAGATCTATAAATATTCCTAGAAGAAAGAGTTAGGTTAGCCTGTTTGAAAATGTACTGACTCGGATGTCAGAATATTTCTTTCTTCCATTCATTCATTCATTCATTTCAAATGTTTACTGAATGTCCGACCTATGTGATGGGCAATGTGCTAAACATTAGGGATTAAAAAATGAACAGAAGGTACTTGTTCCCCACCCTTAACGCCTCCTGATAGCTTCCAGTTGTGTGACTTTGAGAAATCACTTCTCGAGCATTCTATTTTTCTTGTTTGTGAAACATAGGTAATCATAGTATAGTAATTATATCTAAAAGGCTGAGTGACTTCTTATATCCCTTCCGGCTCTAAAATTGTATAAAGGAAGATTGAGACTTAGCCTTAAAAGACAAATGAGATTTAAAAAGGGAAGCAAAGACTTTCCAGAAAGAGAGTTAAAAATAAATAAATAAATAAGTAAGTAAATACCCACTGGCGTGCAACCAAGTCTGTTGCAGCAGTGTGTTTGTACAGAGAAGTAGTGGAATATAGGGTACTGTTGGTCGTATTGTGAAGCATCTTGAAGCTGTTATGACAAGGACTGATCCTTAGCTTCCAGGAGACATTCTCAAAGTTTTCCATCTAGTTAGAGAAGGCACAAAATTTTAGCTGGGCTCAGGAGCTCTCAGCTAGACTACATCCTCCAGACTCTTTTCCATCAAGGTGATCTATTTTGTGCCAACTGAATGGATTATACATGACAGATGCAACTTCTATGTCATCTTCTTTTTTTTTTTTTTTAGGAAGATTAGCCATGAGCTAGCATCTGCCCCCAATCCTCCTCATTTTTTTGCTGAGGAAGATTGACCCTGAGCTAACAGCCATGCCCATCTTCCTCTACTTTATATGTGGGACGCCTGCCACAGCATGGCTTGACAAGCAGTGCATAGGTCCGTACCTGGGATCCAAACTGGCCAACCACGGGCCACTGAAGCAGAATGCGTGAACCCAACCACTGTGCCACCGGGCTGGCCCCTATATCATCTTCTTAAAGACAAAGCCGCTTATCCTTGACTTTCTCCCTCCCACCCTGCCTCTTGCTGGGAAATCATGACAGCTAGATCAACTTTGGAAGCCATGAGTTAAAGATGGTAAAGCCACTTCTCCAACTATGGCCTGCTCATATCTGTACTGTTATTTGAGATGAAATCATACAGTGTGCAACCTTTTGGTACTGGCTTTTTCAATTAGCATAATTCCCTGGAGACTCATTGAAGTGGTGTGTACACTAGTTCATTTCTTTTTGTTGCTAAGTACTATTCCATAGTATGGTTGTATGATGGTTTGTTTAACCGTGCACCCATTGAAGGACATGTAGATTGTTTCCAGTTTTTGGCTATTATTAATAAAACTGGGATGAATATAGGGGAACCATTTTTTGTGTGGACATGTTTTCAATTCTGTGGGATAAATGACCAAGAGTGGAATTACTGGTCATAATGACAGTGTACGTTTAGTTTAGTTTTTTTTTTTTTTAAAGAAATTGCCAAACTGCTTTCCAGAGTGGTTATAGCAGTTTACATTCCTATCAACAATGTATAAGTGATCTAGTTTCTCCAAATTCTTGCTAGTATTTGGTATTACCATTATTTTTTATTTTAGTTATTCTTATAGGTATGTAGTAATAGCTCATTGTGGTTCTAATTGGTATTTCCCAAATGGCTAATGACATTGAACATCTATTCACATGTTGTTATGTTATAACATCTTTTGTAAAATATCTGTTCATATCTTTGTCCATTTTTTATTTTACTGTTTTAATCTTTAAGTCTTTACTGTTTTCTGTTTTTATTGTTTTTTACTGTTGATTTTTGAGAACTTTTCATATATTTCTAGATTTCATTTTAACAACGTGGTCCAAAAGGGGCCAAAAGGTAAATTAGATCTCATCAAAATTAAAAACATTTGTTCCTTAAAAGAACCTGTTAAAAGGATGAAAGGATAAAGTACAGCCTGGGAAAAATCTTTGCAAAGCATATATCCAACCAAAGACTAGTAGACAGTCCTAGTCCTGGGTCCTAAAGATTTTCTTCTGTGTTTTTCTTACCAAAATTTTAACAATTTTACATTTAAGTCTTGAACACATTTTGAGTTAATTTTTGAAAATGCCTCTTCTTTATACCTTCCGAAATGTCTGTGGAGATGCCTGTCATTATTTAATTTCAATGCAATAAGGGAAAGATTGAACTGGGGGTGCAGTGAATTAGATTTTCCTAATACTCAAAGATTACATATCTTTTCTCAGAGGGAGGTCACAGGCGAGAGGGTATAAGTCACAACATAGTGTTGGGGGGAGAGTTCCTAGTATAGAGAATATCTAGGTTTCTTTCCATAAAGTAGCAGCCAAGTACAAAATGTCCTGAGGTGATTAAGAGAAAAAGGAGATTTTACATACCACTTCTTCTTTATCTATGCATCCATCAATTAATACTTACGTTGTTTCCATATATTGGCTATTGTAAATAACACTGCAATGAATATAAGGATGCATTTATCTTTTTGGATTAGTGTTTTTGTATTCTTCGAATAAATACCCAGAAGTGGAATAGCTATGGTATATATATATGCAATGGCATACTACTCTGCAGTCTTGCCATTTGTGACAATATGGATGGACTTTGAGGGTGTTATGCTAAGTGAAATAGGAGACGGAGAAAGACAAATACTGTATGATTTCACTCGTATGTGGAATCTAAAAAAAGCCAAAATAAAGAAACAAAAAACCAAAAATAGAAACAAACTCATAGATACTGAGAACAGATTGGTGGTTACCAAAGGGGAAGGAGGTTGAGGGTGAAGGGGGTCAGTTGCGTGGTGATGGATGGTAGCTGAACTTTCAGTGGTGATCATTTTGTAGTGTATACAGATGTTGAATTATAATGTACACCTGTTGTACACGTTAGAGTTTAGATAGATTTTTCTTGTAGGCAATGACTGAGACTCTTAAGCTGGGAGTGTAAAGGAGATGAAATGGGCACTCGGCAAGTTTGTTAAGTAGAATTGATGTCAGAACTATAATTTTGATCAGTTCTCCCCTCCTTCTCATTGACTATAGTGCACAAACACACATGATTTGGGACTTTCACTGACTAACTAACATTGTATTGTATGGACAGTGAAAGAAAAGTCATTTCTATATCAGAGGACTCATTTAGAGTCCTTGTAACTAGAAAACATGATCACTAAGAACTTCCTATAATTGGATCTCACCTCCGATACCATATACCATTACTGAAATCTATATTTTCTTCAAAGTGGAGCATTTGATCCTAGAAAATTTTAGAAGATTTCAGCAGAATAAAAACAGGAGACACATTTACTAAGTAGAGGAAATGAAATATGTAGTCACAAACAGATCATTATCCATTTTCCAGGCCATATTTTCCTCTTAGATTAAATCATTTCAATTCCTTTTGATTTCCTTCAATTATATTAATGAAATTACTCTCTGAATTATACATAATTTTTCATATTCCCTCTGAACTGTAGGATGAAGTGACCCATAGATAACTAGTAAAGAGTTGACCGGTAAAAGATAGAAATGATATGGCTCCTAATGATAGCTTCTTACGTATATAATCCAGAATCCATCCATCTGATACCTCATGAGAAAGGTACTAGGATCAGGGGTACTCGTATACAAATCACCTAATTTAATCTATTATGTAATAAAATGGTTGATATAGGCTCTTAGCAACCCCATTTGGCTTGCTTATATTAACCTTGTGGTCAAAGATGACAATACTCATTTGTTAGTCATTTTAGATTAGTGAGTTATTTCCTATTTTCTTATAAGTAGTTTTTGCTTTCTGGATAAAATACATGGTGCTAATCCATAGAAATTTAGAAAAGAGTTTAGAATATCTTTTAGAAAGGCTAATATATGAATTTCCCCATTTTAGAGATGAAAAAATGAAGACCCAGAGAGGCTTAATATTGTATTTCAACCATTATAAGATATACATTGTGTGTTCACATTAGCTTCTCTAAAACTACTATTTATCTACAATAAATAGCATCTTACAAGGGTGTTAGCCAGGTGGCAATCAGGATATCACTGCCTGGTATGCATGAACTTGGCCACTGTTGGACAATTGTATGAACTTGGTGGTATTACTGGACAACTACAACTTCATGTTTCAGTCAATGACCCACTTAAGGATCATTTCAGTAAAGTGGAAGTCCTGGGTGTGGTCTAAGAATTGTTTTAGTACCTTCTAGTGAGATGTATAAAGTATCAGCTGTACAACTTGTAGAGTAGGTGTTAATAGCTGTGAAAACAATCCTAGAGTTAATAGTAAAGCATGCTTTTTAAGATAAGTGGGCACAAAGGGCAATAATATTGGGGAAAATATCCACATCAACGACTCTTAGTCAAAAATTGATTCAGAACAATTGACCCTGACTCTTTCATATTTTCTTTTTCTATACTCTATAACATTGATATGTGAAAATCTATGTCTAAATAAATCCAAAAGAGCTCCTTTAATAAACATAAAATAAAAATTCGAAATTGTAAGGAAACATTATGTCACAGCTTGACAAACGTTTCTTAGTGCAACACTCTTTCTTCCAAACAACTATGAATATAATCAGTTTTGATTCATTCTTATATTCCAGCTGTTTTTCTATAAGCCAAGTTATTATCCATTCGTAATCTGAAGTAAAAAAACCAAATGTTCCAATTTTGGTGAAGAAATCTAATCTTTATTTCTATGATGTTAGCACAATATACTCACACAAGAGCTTTGATCTGTACTTAACAAAATACATTATAGCACTTTACAAACTTTATCAGTTTGGAAAACATTGCATAACATTTTATTAAACACAATACTTTATATATATATTATATATATTTTCATAATTTTATATACTTTAAAAAGATAATTAACTCTCTTTATTCAATACTTGGTTTTATCAGTAAAGCACAGCCTAACAAAGGAAGAAGTGCTCTCATTAGCAAATAAGACCAATAGAACACTAAGAAGAGATAACACCTGTTAGTTTCATTTATTTTAAATTAAGGTACCAGTGGAATGTAAACAAATATTTTTTTGTAATTTTTTTTTTACAAAAGATGTATTATCAAATATACATGCAGAGGTCTGAGTTCTAGCGACTATCATATGTCCTTAACAATGTGGTACAATTCGTTAAGTCATTAAAAACTGTAGCCTTTGGCACTTTGAGTAGAAAAAGAATATATCAACATTTATGTAAAGAAAAAAAAAACTTCGATGATTAGAGAAGTACTTTAAAATCTTTTCTTAAGAAATAGGAAAGATTAGGAAATATCACACTGCACCTGAAATGCTGCAGCTTTTTTTTCTTCAGAAAACCAGTCCACCTTCCCCTCTATCAACTGGCAAAAGCCAGTAGGAGCGTCATGATGGTGATGGTGGTGGGGTGAGAAGTGGGGAAGGCAACATTTTACTCCCACTCCCCTCTCTGAGAAGGAAATTGCCAGAAGGGATATAGTTGAATCTGTATTTTATTGCCAGAGTTTTCAATTCTGCTGGTTTCAGCTAAATCCCTCAAGCTTTAGGAGGTTGGTGACTCTAGGAAGCTCTGCCCTTATCCCGTAGAAGCTGAGAATGACGTGGTACGATTTGTCTCTAAACAATCCCTCTGTTCTCACTGAAAACTAAACTGAAATCAGATCAACCAGCTTTGTTGTTCCCTTTTATCCCCTTGGCAATCATCCAGTGTATATTAGAATTCTTAAAGAATGGTGTAAAAAAGGTTTAATACTAAATTCCAAGAACCAAATATTTCTTCATACTTAAAAGAAATTTTTAAGTTGAAAAACACTTCAGAATGTTTTGTTTTTATCTTCTTATTGATAATATTGATTTCCTTTGATTTAGGCTGAAGGCTTCATTCGGGATAGGTAGCAAAAACTGTTGTTTGCAAGTTAAGCACTAAAACTGTGCCTATTTAGATATTTGAAGAAATACATTCTTAATTTATATTGTGAGATACTTTCACTTATCAATTTGCATTTTCTTCAGAGTCTTCCTGTTGGTGTCCAATTAACAAAAATATTCTAGGGAAGAAGGTAAAACCTAAGTACTGTGGTTCTAATTTACTGGTTATCAGGAAATTGAAAAAAATTATAATCTGGATCCAAATGGAATTTTTGGACTACTTGTTAAGATGGCAAACTAGGCCAGCTGGTTGGAGACATCTCAGAGTAGATCTGACTAACATTGCTGGCAACATAATCCACAATGTCAAGTTTTGGTTCAGATTTCTTGTTTATAAATTCACAGCAGTGTATTTTGCTCTAGGAATGTCACCCGTTAGTTTTGCTTTCAAAGTAGAAGAACATACGTATAACATCAAAAAATTTTTTAAATCAATAAATAAAGGAGAAGCCGTAAAATGCAAAATAGGATCACAACAATTTCAAAAAACTCTCTAAAACAATATATTTTTTAAATTATGCAAAGGTACTCACTAAAAACCATATTCTTCATTAGCAGGATCTATACTTAAATAAAAAGTAAGCAGCAAAAAAACTTCGGAAAAATACTAGTTGTTTTCTTGCACTGAAAATTCTCCTACACACTTTTTGTTCTTGAAGAAAGCATAATTTTTAAGAAATGCACAAAACCTTTTCATTTTTTGACTGTGACAGAGCCACTACAGAGGAGCTGCGGGATGTCCTACTCTAACACAAAGCAGCCAGCATCTTCTTAATACAGTAGCATTTCTTTGACAAGGAATTGCACACCACTATTTCACAGCTAAATAGAATTTGAGAGTTTACACGGTATATATACTATAATAATCAGCACCACCCGTATTGAGCTTTAGGTGCAGATTCTGCAAAATGAATATATAATACTGCATGGCCTCTGCTGTAGGGAAAACGTGTGTTCTGGATTCCCACAGCTATTATAAAGAAAAATCCCTAAAATTGGCACATTCAGGAAGTAAAATAGTATACATTGAAGGAAACCACTTTCTTTTGATACTGCCCTCTGCAAACCTTTTGAGTTTGAAGATAGGTCTTAAGAGTCTTCACATTATCACATGAGTTAGGTTCTTGCGTTGTGCTTTTCCCTCCCCTTGATGTGAAATCTACAAGCTTGAGTGTAGTAGTTCTCAAGAGTCATTGAGTTCCGGGCTGATGGTGGATAATTTAGTTTGATGAGAAGACTTCCCAATCTGCTGGAACGGAGCACAGGTAGAATCAGCATGTGGTCTTTGGGGGTCACCCAAATGATTGAACCGCCATCACTCAATCCTTGTAAGCCCGTGTCGGGGAGGTTCCTTTGTAGAAGATATTTCTAGTGTTTTCCGGGCTGTTGCTTCTTTCAGGGATTAAGATGATGTTGCCCTTTCTCCTTAGGGTGGAATCGCGAGAAGAAGAAACGGACAGCGTCTCTGAACCAATTTCACTGCCCTCTACTGGGGTGACGCGGATGGTGGTGATTCCGTGGTGGTGATGCTCATTGTTATCGATGTTGCTCCTCTTGCGATCTCCAGAACCAAAACTGTCTTTCAGGGACTCACAGCTTTCTGAGTCCCTGTTGAGATCATTGAGCTCGTAAGTTTGGCGAAGGCTGCCCTTTTCAGGGGCTTTCCATTTCCAGGAGCCACTCCCTTCGCCTTCGGTGGACGGGATCTGTATGATGGGTCTGTTGTTCTCCGGGTGAGCCTCAACCCTCACGATTCCACTGGGTTCGTGGTCTGTCAAGGTTTTGTAGCGGATGGAGCCAGTGCAGGAGACCGTGCTGCCTTCGGTGTTCTTGGGGCTGCTTTGGAGGACGCCCTGCTGCTTGGACATGGCTATTACTTGCATGATTCGGGGCTGGCTGTTGCTTCTATTACAGGCCACGGTCTTCTCCGCAGCTTTCAACCACTTGGCCCGAGCAGAACTGCTTTTGGGGGAGGTGCTCATGTTTTCTTGGGTCTCCTCAGGGATATGCACTAACTGTGAGGACCCAGGGCGGGACTGAATGGACACTCTTGGGCCCCCAGGCATGCTGTTATTACACCCGGGGACAGTGCCAGGCTGGATCTTGAGGTACTGATTGCCAGGACCATGGTGGTCTCCATTCACCCCCACCCTTGACGGCTCTGAGCTTGACCTCATTTCTATGGATCTGGGTGGTGACTGTCCAGGCTCAGTCTCTATAACTTGCAGGGACAACTTCCGACTTTCATTCTTATTCTTCCACTGAGTGAGGAGCTGCTTCGATCTAGCAGAATCCATAGAGGCATGAATGGTGGCGTTTCTTCTGACAGGGTCTTCTACAGAAGGGGTGTTGGCTCTAGGCAGGGTATTACTGAAGGTAACCATGTTCTCCTTCCCCATGGGGCTCCGTGGAGTGATGATTTCTACATCAGCATTTGCCCTTTTGAGGTTTGTCAGTGAGCTAGCATCTCTGTGGTTTCGGTTGAGGATGCCTTCTGTGTGAGCAATTCCATCACTGCTGCTACCATTTTTAGCAGATAAAACTCGGCTGGGGTCTTGATTGAGGTCTGTCAGAGACCTGAGGGCTTCTCTGTGCTGAAACATACTCTCATCACTAGGCAGAAAATTCCCCACAGCATACAACCCCTAGTGTTGAAGAGAAACAATAAATGCCATGCGTTAGAGGACCCACTGAAGCACATCAATAAGCTATTCGCTCTCTATACACCACTGACTAACATAAATAACAAAAACTAAAACGACAATTACTCAGAAAATAGGTTGTAAGTTATATCATAAATCACTAAACTAATTGTTCAGAAATATGGAACCCTTTGTTTTTTTATTAGTTGGATTTTCTCTCCTTTCTCCATCCCACTGGATGTTTTTGTGAATCTTACCCTCTGTGTGTTTTGAGATGAAAAGTCAGACAAGGAGAGAAATAAGGACCTTCTGCTTTTCAAAGCAATTCATTTTTCTGGATTTAGGAGCGTCTTGTTGAGTGACACCTCGAATGGCTTAACTGATTTATTTTACCTTCCATCTTTGATCACACCTCATGATGGAAAGCAGGAGGGGTATGCACACAACAAAGAGTCATTCGAAAAACATGACATCAGGTTTTGCCGTGAGGTCAGAGACCCCTATTGTTACAACTCACATCAAGTACAGCCTTGTGTGTTCAACACTGTACAGAGTGTTCTGTGAAGACAGAAGCTGTCACTAGATTAGGGCACCTACGTTCTTTCCTAATTTAAACTTGGTGTAAGTTAGGAAATAATATTTGATCAATTCAGTGCTAGTACACTGAATTTGAGCCAAATTTTATTTAATCTTGTCTTCATACTCAAGCTATAGATTTTTTGTTTTAGATTTTTGGGGATAAAAATTTGCGAAAGGCTAAAATTCAGATTCAAAATTTTTACCCTTTTTACACATAGAAAGTCTAATTTCTGCTGGATTTTCAGTTTTTGAGATGATTAGTTTAGAGATAAGAGCAAGCAGCAGATACCTATTTGTATGCTAATTTCAATAGCTGGTAGCCACTGTCTACTTTTTCAAATCAAACCAAAGGAATCCTATGGATTTAACATTTATAGAGTGCTTAACAATAAGCGACAGCATTGGCTTAGAAGTGATAAATTTCCAATTTCAGGGCATAGAGTGCAAACAGGAATGGAATAAAGTCAGACTGCTGCCTCTCCAAGTACTTTAATTCCTGGTTCAAA
This sequence comes from Equus przewalskii, assembly GCF_037783145.1. NCBI lineage: Eukaryota > Metazoa > Chordata > Mammalia > Perissodactyla > Equidae > Equus > Equus przewalskii. Next base: position 1,732,620 of record NC_091854.1, read on the forward strand.
TCTTCTTCTGAAAGATTTGCTCTCACTGCCAGAGTTCTCAGGTTGAGTAGTCCCTACCTAATGTTCTATTAATAATTATGTTTAAAGTTGTAAGTTTAGGAAAATCCTCCACTGCAAGTAACCTCTGCCAATACTGTTAACATTCAGTGCCCAGCACTGTGCTTGATAAATATAGTTGTTTAATCTTTGTTATGATAAAGTAGATAGTTATTATCCTTATTTTATCAGCACTGTGCTTGATAAATATAGTTGTTTAATCTTTGTTATGATAAAGTAGATAGTTATTATCCTTATTTTATAGGTGAAGAAACAGGCTTCTGAGAGGCTATATAACTTGGCCAAGCAGAGAGAGATTTAAAATTCAAGCCCCAATCCTTCAGACTATGAAGCCCATGCCAATTCCAGGACACCATGAAATCACACACATGCAGAGGCAATGCGTGAACGAGACCACAACGGTTCCCAGTCTTCTTTATTCACCCTCTAGCATACATTGCCAAGCAACACTCCTGTGGGCAACCCAGGCTTATGCGCAATTCCTGGCACACTTACTTTAATTTGATTACTTTCTCTTGCACGGAAGAAAGCATGTGAGTAATAATGAGATTTGAAGTGACAATCCTGACTATTCTAGTTTATAAAAATGAAAAATGAATCTTTCTCACTTCAGTACTTTTGCTATTTTTTGTAATCATTGTCTTATAACACCTTTCACAAGTGCATCAAGATTACACGATTGAGAACTGCTGCTGAAGACCATTTTCACCTCTCTGTCAGCTCCTCTCAGTTTCCTTCTTCCTCTTGTTGCCTCTTCCTCTGTATGCTGCTTGTGTACTGGTGTTCCCTGGCTTCTTTATATTCTTATGATCTGGCAATTTTATATAACTCCATTACTATGTTGATACTTGCACCAGTAATGTCCACGATTTCCAAATGTATTTCTCCATCACTGATTGCTCCTCTGAGGTCCAGACCCAACTATTCAACTGCCTATTGATCCTTTAATTGAGTTCATCAATCCCCTTTCCCTCCATCAACCTGCTTCCTCTATCATTTACCTGGTCTGTAATGATGTCACCATCTGCCCAATCTTCCAAGCTAGAAACCTGGCCATTATCTCGCATTCCTCCTGTTCCCGCACCCTCCACTTATACTTGCTCTTTCACATGTCCATCTTTTTTCATGTGCAGTTTCTTCTGCTTTAATGCCCTTTCTCCTTTCCTTACCCTAAGAAAGGCTCATTTTTCAAAACCACATCACTTCTATGAAGGCTTCTCTGACTTCCTTAGGCAGTGTGCATTTCGTTCACAGCCTATTGTTTCATTTAACATACTGTAACTGTTTATATTTTTATTTGTAAAATACTGTAACTCCTTGAGGATATATCTTATTTCTCACTTTTCTGATACTTAGTATAGTACCTGGCCAAGATTGGATATTGAATAGATGTAAAATGAATGAATGAATGAATGAAATGGACAATCCCAGTTTCCTTATGCTGAGGATATTTCCCTTGGAGGAAGGTCAGGCTTGAAAATAGAGTACTGCTGAAGAATTCAATATTAGTTGGATCATAGTTATCTCCAGGTGTCACATTTGTGTTATTGGGTAAGTTATATAATCTTCCACTAAATCTTTACTTTCACTAACATTATTTCACTAATACTATTCACTTTCCTTATCTGTAAAGTTATTCTGGTAGTAATAGTCCCTGACTCTTTTTCTAGGTGGGTAGTGTAAGGATAAAAATGCAATAATCCTTCTAAAATCACAGTTTCTGGCCCATGATAAGAGTTTAATAAATTATTTTACTGAGAGTGGGATATGTGTTTTGGCTTAGCATGGAGATGCAGCCAGAGATTTTCTCATGAATATAAACTATATTGTTAATAAATTATTACAGTGCAAAATATTCTATGCATGTTTTCCATTTTAAGCTGTGGTTTATTAAATAATAATAAACTATTTACCAAGTACAAAGCAATTCCTCCTCCTATTAAAAAGCCACAATAGACATCAACTGGGTGGTTCTTATACTGAGTTATACGTGTTAGTCCACAGATGATTCCACAGATGATAAATGTGAAGACCAAGAGAGGTTTCAGAAGCTTAGAGGAATCCGTTAATGTGGAATTGAAGTACATCTTAAAAATGAAAGAAACAGGTTAACTATGTTAGAAAGGTCATTTTATCATTAAATCATAACCAAATAAAAAGTTAAACTCAAAAGCCTAACTGATACATTTGACATCAATTTTACTGTTCCATTCCCCCTGCAATGGCTGTGTTCTATACCAGCAAAGAAAGGAAATACATGACAAAATTGATCAAATAAGTAACTGATCTCTCATATAATTGCATGAAAGTTTGAAAAAATAGAAGCAGCAGAATTAGTCAGTTGTTTAGTGTCCATGTTACCTGTCACATAATTTCAGTCCATTTTCCTCACATAAGACCTCATTGGCTATCGTATTAATCAGATACAATGACCATTTGCTGTATAGCGTTTATCAAACTTATATTGACTTAGAACTCACTATTCTTACATAAACACTACAAATAAATTGTGTGTTTACTTAATGTAATTCTTTCAGTTTTATTCGTGTGTTTCACAATATCCTCCCATGGAGTATAATATTACATTAAAGGGATACCAGGCTAAATAAATATTCTTATATGTGTGTAGAAAAGTGATTTTACTATAATATTGTTTATAGTAGCGTCAAATTTCTGCTTTGGATGCCACTGTATTCAAGGACTACTGTGCTAAAGTTTACTGTTCTGTGACTACACAACTATATAACGTAATTAGTCACTTGGGGATAACACTCATCTCCTTGATTTTCTGTAGGACACAACTTGATGAAAAGGACCAGTAACTTACCGAAACGTACACAGCTGCAAAGGCGGCGAGGGTCGCATGTTGAGAAGGGAATGACTTTCTGACAAAGGAAGACAGACAAATTATGCCTTCTAGTTTAGATATACGGCTAACAATCCTCTCAAGAACACTAAGCGGGTAAAATGTTCAACTTAAAAGTCGCAGGGCAATGAGCAATAACTATAGTTTCTGTTTGGTTTTCTGGAGGAAAGTCTGATAAAATAAACGCTGCTGATCACCATTAGTATTAAAGGGTGGTAGTGATGCACTTTCCAAGATAAAGTGCTAATTTTGTGAGGGATCACTTCATTACACCATTGGAATTATGGTAATTATGGTTGAAAGTAGAAACAGATTGGAAAGCATTATAGTTATTCTTTGGTATTAGAATTATGTCAGTTTAAAGTGGAAATTCATAAAATCTAAGATTTTAAAGCTTTTAAATTTTTCTATGCTCTAAATACATATGGTTTCATTTATATAAAAATTTAAAAGACAAAATTATTTTCTCACAGCAGTGGGTCTAAATGTGTTTTTCACCCTCTAGAAAGCATAAGAAACTCTGACTTTAACAAAACGTTTCTCTGTATATTCCACTTTAAAATAATTATCTCGAGAATCACAGAGCATCTTATTTAATTAAACAATTTAAGGAGAAAAGTGGGAGAGGTGAGACACAAGATAGCAAGAGAGACACTGAAAAGGACAGACAAAAGAAGAATAGAAATTTCTTTTAATGGATAAAAATTTGGAAAAAATAAAATTCAGTTATATTAATGTCCTTCTAATTATTTGATACTCAGTAAAAAGGACTGCCATTCAACACAGGCAAGATAATGTAAAAGGACTGAGAAAGAATAGAGGATATAGATCTTAAATGTAGGTTCAAAATTATTGAATGGACCACGAGCACTTGAATGTGTGTAATTCCATAATATCAGGCTCTGATTCTTCAAGTGTCCCTATTAACTTATTTTTCACTCTTAAGTCAATCTTTGGGAACTTGTTGAATGACAAATACAATTCTTATAATAATTGTTTACTGCCCCTCATCCTTCTGTGACTTATTTCTTTTGAACTTACAAAATATTATCTCTTACCATACAAGCTTATTTTTTACATTATTGATTGAAAAAAAATTTAAAATGTTGATAGTTTCTTGGGTTTTTCTGTCCCTTATTTTCTAAAATCCCAGATGTTATCCTTTTTTAAAGTCTACGAAAAGGAAAATTCACTTGATTTGTTTGATAAAACATATAATAGAGATGTAAATATCTTTCACTTAAGTCAATGCAAGACACATATTGACTGTAAGCCATGACTGACCATAAATATCCTAAAATAAACCCACTGTGGTAACCTAAAACCATAATGAGTTTAGGGTAGATCACAAAACTTGAATGGGCTTTGGTGATATGAAGACTGGTGACAAGAATGTGAAGGTGAAATTTGGAGATAGAAGGATTTAGAATGAGCCACCAATGGGTTTCTATGGTTTAATCACCAAAGAGATTACCGTATTGAGAAGAAAAAGAAAATGAAAATCATTGTGACTGAAAAATGTATGCCTAAGATGATACCTCAAGCTATTAACGAACAGTGAAAACACTGGCACGGAATGTGTTTAAACGTCAGTTTCTAACCTGCCACTGTTGATAACTGTAAGGTCAGATCCTGAGCAAATATCTTCTACAATGTAGGAATTTTCTTTGCAAGACACATTCAGAGAGGTGTAGTTTGGCTTGCAGACAGTCAGAAAGTATGGTGCCTGATATCCTGTGGACAGCTGTATGATATCTGTGATGAGAGCTGTAGAGCAGAGTCCAAACACATGAACACCTATAAGCAAAAGGAAAGAAACTGTTACCAAGTTAGTGCTTAAAGCTGATGTTGTGTCCTTATCAATCATGTTTATTTCACATTAACATGACAACCTTTAAATCTGCTGTGATCATTTTCTCTGAGTTTATTTTGAGGAGATAGTGTAGAAAATTCCTAAACTTCTAAACAGATTCTTAAGGCAAAAATAAGGTCAATTAGTATCTCCAGAGTAGTAATTTGAGGTATTTTTGTCAGTTTGGTTAAATAGGGCCAATACTTAATATTATTAACTATAGGTCACTTGTCAGATACCTGGAACATGTTAAGGTGACCGACTGTGTGATTTGAGAAGGATTAAATATGGGGAATGAAGCAAAATTCAGGATAATTATAAATTGCTTAGAATGTTTGAGCTGCCAGGGCTCTCTCTTCTTGATGGTCCCTAACTCCAGCCATAGTCGTCAAACCCTACAGAATCAGTTCAAACTCCCAAGAAGCTGTAGTCACATCAGGAATGCTAATGAAAACAGAGAAGAGGGCAAGTGGACCCTGTCATGAAAACAATAATTGTATCATGAGTACAGGGCTGTGGGAGCCTTCCTGCAAGTTTGGAATTCAGAGATGATGTTCTTATATCTCCTCGTCCAAAATCTATCTTTCTTTTGCCTCCTGGGGCCAGTCTTAAATCATAAACTCACAAACCCCGATGCATGCTTGTGTACTCCAACTCCGTTCCTGCTTCAAGTCCCTTGCCTAGACCTATCTTTGGGAGTCTAGCTCTCTGCTCTCATACACATAATCTGGAACTCACCTACTCCCTCTACGTTGTTCTGACACCCTGGATTCACTCTGACTTCACAGCCTAAATTCTGATTCATGATTTGCTCATAGAAATCAGTGTGAGACACACTTGGATCATTTTTCAGTGGACTCCTCCAGACCAAGATCGCTGGCCTGCATGTTACTGTGTTTTGTCTTTTCCTTCTCTCCTCCTCATTATCTAACCATCATTCTCCCAATTCCTTCTCCACCCACACCTGGGGTTCAAGACACGGGAGGTTTATTTCTACATTCTAATTCCCCAGCAGCACGCAAGGTCTTAGAGAGGACTATGGATAAGTGGGGAAACCCACCCATTTTTACCTTTGGAGAATGAGAATCTCCAGACGCATGGAGGATGGAGTTGCTGACTCTGGGACACTGTTCTCTAGCGTAGGATGGACTATCCTCACAGAATAAGGCATTTCAGAGAGGAGAGCAGCTGCATGTCCTGACCTTTTACTTCCTTGCCTAAGTTCATGACCCTGCTAAGAAGCCTATTCTTATCTTACCGTCTCCATGTGCCTTGCCTGGTAAAGCAGAGTCTAGGGCATGATTTAGACCAGATTTTTCCTCTAGTGGGAAGACAGTTGTATTTAATTATCTACTAGGTATTAAATGAGACTACTTATTCCTTTGAGCTGAGAAGTTACAAGGAAAAATAACTTTCTACTGACTTAATTGGAATGAATGTAAAACATCCACATTGGTGTGATGTACTGTGGCTTGACTTCTCAACTCAGTTGAAAAAAAAAAAGGTCTGTGACTTGACTAACATTAAGATGGTCCCATGCTGAGCCAGCCCAGAGGCTCTAGCGATTAAAGTTCGGCACTCTCAGTGTGTCAGCAGGTAGGTTCACTTCCTAGGTTCACGCTACCTGTCTTTCAGTTCCCATGCTGTGTTGGTGGCTCACATAGAAGACCTAGAAGGACTTACAACTAGGATATACAACCATGCACTGGGGCTTTGGGGAGAAAAGAAAAAAAAGAGAAAGATTGGCAATAGATGTTAGTTCAGGGCAAATCTTTCCCTGCAAAAAAAAAAAAAGGATGGTCTCATGCTAATCAGAGAGGAAGGTTTAGATACTGGTTTGATTCAGATGCTGGTTAGCCAGCCCCATGGATTTTCTATAGGTCTCATGAAAAATGGGAGGTAAAGTTGGAGGATATAACAAAGGAAAAATAGCCTTGATCCAGTACTCTATGGTGACATTTCCATGTGCAGTAACTTCTGGATGAAAACGCTCCAGGAGAACTGAAATGGAATCATTGATGTTGCTAAACTAATTTCTGAAGAGTTATCCATTCATACTGGCCTGCTGACATTTATTCTCCACTTTAAAAAATGAACACAGATCCAGAGAAACCATTTTAAAGTAAATCTATGCTTCAACCACAGCTAAGACAAAAACATACTGAAATGCATGGCATGTTAGCTCTGAAAACAAGGACTATAACTGTAAATAACACATTTCAGATACAAAGCCCAAATGTTAGTGTTTTAGCAGTTTTTTAGTATAATGTAAAACTCATCATGTACCTGAAATTATACAACTAAATTATAGCTTTAAAGACTTAATATCTGTAATTAAATATAACATTCCTATTTGAAAAAAACATTTCCTTTCTTTGTGATTCCCCACACCCACCAACAAATCTGACGGCTCTTCTAAGGAAAGAATTGAAGTTGCAGCCTCCAGCATTAATGTTGGGCTCCAGTCCAACCCCATTTCTTCTTTTGGACAGACAACAGTAGAGAATTCCTTCCCCTACCATAATCTGCAAAGATAAGAGGGTTTTCAGAATGAACTCAATGGGTACAAATGAATTATGTTATCTCTTAATACATCATGAATTCAACAAGGTAAAGTTGTATTGTTCTCAAAAACTTAAAGTGAGCAATTTCTCTTGAGTATTTGAGGGAGCAGTGTAAAGTAAGCAATGAGGGCACTATAAGGAGCATGGTTTGGATCTTCCGTGCTCCTAAATACGGGTTAAGGGTGTGATAGCGTCCCGGAGTTTTAATGTGGTTACGTTGGCCCTTTGTCCAACAACACCCAGTGATGTCTAATGATTAATCACATGGTGACTGATTCTGCTCTCACTCTGGGTAGTATTTCCTAGGTGTAGATATTTAGAAAATGTGTTTACACTGGACAGAGAAACTTACTGTAGTATCAGAAGGACTACCTTAAGACAAGGAACAGTGCACTTGCCATAGGATTCTAGGACATAGGACATCAGTGAAGGAACTCAATATATTTAGACATCATTTCCTTCAGGAAGTTTTCTTTGAAACTTGAATTAAGCCCCAGCTTGAATTAAGCCCCCTTTCATGTGGCTTCCTTAGACTTTGTCCTTCCCTCTAGCATAACTTGATTAAAGTGCACTTCAATTATTCATTTAATTCTCTCACTAGACTAGGTCCATCTGAGGAAGACCCGTTTCTTCTTTACCTTTTATCCTCACTGTCTAGCACAGAGCCTGTGGAGTTTGCATTTGTTACCTTCGCTGTGGGATTCTCATTGGCTAATTACCCTGGGCATTTGGGTTGTTAGTTATTCTGTACAAGAGAAGCAAGATTTGAAATTATGAGTTTTACTTATGCAAAAAATTTTAAATATTTTGGATTACTGTATCTAAGAGATTACTGTGAAATTAGAATTGATTTGTATAAACATGTGGAGCTGAGAAAAGTAGACATATGTCCTTTAGATATAAGTGGTCATGTTACTTTGAAGATTATAACCGTGATTAGAGGTTGAAACAGGTTTTCCAGGGGAAACTTCCCAGTTCTCAATACCAGCTTAACGTTTATTTTATGAAGTATTTAATATAGGTTTCTTTTAAACTGATGACAGTAAGCCTACGCTCTTCTGCTTCGAATGCTCAGTCTGCTACATTTAGTTCTGTAGGTAATGTGTGTGTCCAATTATAAAGAATCTTAATTTGCATATAATTTTCTTAGTGAAACTCTCCTAGTAACCATATGTGTGTGAAAATCGTGACATACATGATAAACTCTTTTAAGATCAATTATATAGAAATAAAAGGAATTTTTTTCAAATCCTTGAAAATTTAGTTAACTATTTATGCTTCTTGAAAAATATCCTACATTATCACTTTAAGTTAGCCATGGAAACAATAGATTCTATATTTCACACAGACAGATATGACACGATACACCATGCACATAGAATAATATAATGGTTATCTCAAAATCATCATTGCAAGAAAATTAACCACTCATTTCTCAAATGCATTGTTGTATGGCTAAAAGACATTGATTTCATCTTCACTTCTTCAATAATAATTCTGTGAACAATTTTGTTTCTTTCTTTTCAATTGTATATGTGATGGTTTGTGTCTTGTCCGTGAATGCTAAATTATATATAAATTTATTTGTACAATGCCATTAGAGAAATGTGTCATCACACAACATAACAGTCATTATCTCAAATGACCTTGAGATTTCAGAGGTTTTATTTTAGTTCTTTAATATGCTCAAAACTCATATGTCAAGAGAGTGCTTTCACACTATTTGGCTTGATTATGTAATATGAATAGAGGTTTCTTGTCAGTATCTTGACATCACCCAATTGTCTCTCTCTTTAAGGAGGACACCAATTTTCTCCTCACACTTCTATTCATTTAACCTTGATCTATATGTCGTCGCATGAATTTTCAAAATGATCCAATTTGGGTTAAAGATAGAATTCTCCTCAGGGGAAGGAGAGATGCTTCCTAATGCATTTCCAGATGCTCCTGCTTGTTTCCTTGTTCTCAATGGCATGCTGTTGTGCTGCAATATGGTTTCAGGGATCGGCCCTTGATGATAAAATTATTTGTTGCTGTTGTCATTTGTAAATAGAAAACAGTTTATGACAAGTATCTTTTCACAGTATTCTCTTTGTGATGTACACAGACCTGAAAAGAAGCCATACAATTTTTTGGCATCTCAAATATCATGGACAGGTTTTTGGAAGAGATTCCAAAATGACTGTTTCAGGGGAGTGTAGGGAGGAAATATATTGCTTATTATTGTATGGGCACTGCCCTCAGAACAGGCACCACAGGGAGAACTCACAATCTGAAAGGTCTTTCTTGTGAAAGCAATAAAACACAACAACAAAAATAGTGTAATATTCATCACACGATCTTCAATATTTAAATTTGCAATTTATGTCTTTTGAAACCCTAATACATTTGATATTCTACATTTTGATTGTACAGTAGTCCCTCCTTATCCATGGTTTCACTCTCTGTGGTTTCAGTTACCGAGTCAACCTCAGTTGGAAAATATTAAATGGAAAATTCCAGAAACAAACAATTTATAAGATTTAAATTGCATGCTCTTCTGAGTAGCGTCACGAAATCTCACGCCATCCGCTCTATACTGCCAGAGATGTGAATCATCCCTTTGTCCAGGGTATCCATACTGAAAAGGCTACCCGCCCATCAGTCACGTCAGAGCTGACTCGTATCAGGTTCGGTGTAGGGTTCGTACTATCATGGTTTCAGGCATCCACCGGGGATCTTGGAAGCTATCCCCGCCACGGATAAGCAGGGACTACTGCATGTATAGTCTCTGAAAGCTAAGGTTACCTCCTAGGAATTCTAATCAAATTCTGATAGGATTCTCCTATAAAATTTGATATACTTATCCTTTAATAATGTGTAATAAAATTTTACTTCCAGAGAAGAGAAAGTGCATGTAGATTTCTTGAAGATTTATGATAAACCCAGGTGTTCTGTGCTGTTTTCCCTGAGAAATAATCTCCAAAGGACTAAACAAAGGGCTTGTTTCATTATCACTCTACAGGAAGTGAAAATTGAATATTAAGGATGAAATTTTCCAATTTAAGGACAATTTCAGAGAAATGCAAACATGCATTCCACAGACATGAAAGGAATTTTGACAGTTTTTCATGAAATGTCACAAAATCAAGTTATTTTTAAAATATCTCTCAAAGCATAAAAAAAAATCTGAGAAGCAAACACTTGATGATTTTTGTTTAAATGCCTGTATAAAAAGATCAGTTGATCTTTCTTTTGCTCATATAAAGGTCCTTTTAAAGAATATTGCTGACAGGAGGTCTTTCGTTTTGCTCTGTCTTCTCTCCAGGTAAATGGGTGAAGACAGGAAGTGCCTCTCCTCACACAAGCGGGCTTTAAAAGCCATTTCCAAACGAAGGGTTCCCTCTGCCTCCCTCCCTTCCTCTACTACTCCATTTGAACGAGGCTTATGCCACCATAAAGATAAAAAGAAAAAGGCATCCTTGAAAGTCAGAGATTACGGTCTGTTTGTTATTTTCACTTTCAAGAAAGGCAGGTAAGGGGTTAAGTAATGACATACATAGTGAGATCAGAGACAGAATTATGGTTCTGGAACAAGATGGGACCAGACATTGGGACCAGTGTTGAGAAAATGCATGCTTTGGGACAAAGTCTTAAAAATAGAGGGAAAAACAAAATTAGAGAGAAATCTAGAAGTATGATGTATATTTGGAGAAAAAATTGTGAAAAATAGTATTTGATGGCAGCAAAGTCAAGACTTGTTTTACCATTGAGTTGTTTACCTAAAGCCTATGAAACAAGTGTGGAAGAAGAGAATTACTGACATCCTGGAGCTTTAAGTGATATGGGGGAAATTAGGGACACCAGGGTGTAAATATTTCCCTAGTCTGCCTCTCGTTCCATTAGGAGGCATGCAGCCGCTATCGAGGCCCTGTGGAGACCCAGGAGTTCAGTGGGGCCTTTGCCAAAGGAATTGGCACTGGGCTCCCCAGGTCAATGTGGTAGAAGGGAGCCATGGCACATTTGTTCTTTCATTTCTCAGGGCTCGAGAAAGGAAGCTTCGACCCAGAATCCCCCAGAAAACATCCTTAAATTGCATATTGAGAATTTATTACGGGAAATGAGGGAGTCAGAGAAGCAGGAACACAGTGATGAGGCCAAGGTCATTGTCCCCAGGACATGTAACAGTGTCAGCAAAGGGATCAATGTGAGATAAATGGTGCTGGCAGGGAGTGCCACAATTAGACTTGCTTTCCTAGCGACTTAATAAAATACCCTAAGGAAGAAAGACTTCTGCATATATAAAAAGCAAATTATTTAAATGAATAAATATCAACACAGTCTTTTCAGCAGAGTCGTGAACATTTGTATAGTATTTTATTTATTTTATTTCAAATATATCAATTATAATAAATTGGTGCACTACAACCCCTGTTAGGAGAAACACTTTTTGGTGTAATAGATTTAAAAGCATATATTCTTTCCACTCTTCTCAAATGACTGGAAGACATGAAATTTTTTATGTCTTTAGAGAAATGATAGGAAAATGCTGTTATTCTGAGCAATATTGCACTGTAAATATGTTTTATTAGTCTGAGTGCCAGCTATTTCCAAGTACATTATTAATATTTCCAATCACCCTGGAGTTATTGGAGTTCAAATAACTCATTAATTTACAAAGTATTTTGAGACCTTTTAAGTATGATAAAGTTGTATGGAAAATTAAGTTCCAATTTTATTTTCTGAGAATATTTGACATTATTTATAGTATAAACAGCATGTTATGATTACTTAATATAGGAGAAATTTTTAAAAAGTAAATTCATAGCTATGTAAAAGTATAGAGTTTAGAAGAGCTATACAAAGACTTGCCTAAAACTGCTGATGTACTGACCCAGAACAGGCCAGTTCATTAGGGAGTCTTGTAGAAACTCAATTCAAATACAGCTTTTAATTTCATAACCACTTCCTCTAACATTCATGAGCACGATAAAAGCAAAGTAAGAGTTCCTCCTGGTAGAAATAAATATTATTAACCTTGAAACATGTCTCTTGCCTCTAGGTAGGATTCTGGGGGCAGAAAGGATGATGGAAAGTCTTGGCCAGTCTTAATTATTAATGAATTTACCTAAAAGTATGTTATTCACAACGTGAAGGTTAGCAAACTAAAAACAACTATGTTTTTAATTCGATTCCAGTAGGTTAGGGCATTTCTTTGTGTTACATATTTTGAAATGCAAATGCCTCTTCTGAATCTAAAGTATTTTACTCGTGTGTGTGTGTGTGTGTGTGTGTGTGTGTGTGTGTGTGTGTGTGAGCTGAGCCAGGAATGTGAGCTGTGTCCTCTTTATAGTTGCTGATGCTCAGTGCTCATAATCAACAAAAAATGCTAACCTGGTATAAAATGACACTGTTTAAGTAATATCACCATGTACATTTGAGAAGATTCTGTCAGCTATATAATTATTTGTTTTTTCCCTCCAGTTTTCCAGACTTCAGATACCAAATAAGCACATGAAAAATACATTAATTAGGAAGTGTATCAGAAATGTCATTTTAGCTCAAGGAGAACTATGCAGTTACAAACCTTTTTTTCAGAATGATTTATAAAAGTAAACACTAGGGACCATCATTTTTGCAATCATATAATCTTAACTTTTAATGCCAGAAATTTTAAACTATTAAGTATTCCCGTATGATACTGTCAAAATATCTCAAAGACATGATATTTCTGGTCTAAGATTTAGAGTTCACTTTTTGTTTGCTTTTAACCTACTTATTACACAAATATGGTCATTCTTAGTTTTCTAGGACAAACACAATTTGGGGCAATTCTTACCGTAATTGCAGGTCCAGCAAAAGCCAAACTAAGCAACATGAGGAAAGGAATTGCCTCCTGGGTGGGTTCAATGTACGGCATGCTAAGACTCCGGTCATAGCAGCTAAATCCAGAGTGCACAGGTTTGAAGACATCTGTGAGTTCCAGGAAGTACAGGCTAACCACCGATGAGGCCAATATAGGCAACTGAGAATGAAGGACATAGAAGATCAATTTATTCTTATATGCAGGTCATACATAGAATAAGTACATCTCGAAGTAGGAAAGTGTATTTTTCCCCTTCTCTTGACACTCCTCTCTGATCTCAAGTTAAAATCATCCGTAAGTACCTTCACATTCAAAATACGTCTCCAATTCATCCACCTCTCACCAGCCTGCCATGAGCCCCTGTCGTTCCTCACCATTGCTCTTGAATTACCTCCTAGCAGGTGTTCCTCACTCTTACCCTTCCCACTCCACCTATCCATTTTCCGCACAGCATCCCAAGGGCTGTTTTGAAAATATTTTAGATCATATCACTCCCTATCTTAACCACTCCAGTGGTTCCCATCCTACTTGAATAAAATCCAAATGTCACACCATGGAATGCAAGTTTCTGCATGATCTGAATCTTGCTTGGTTCCTTACATCTTATATCACATTTATAGCACTCCCCAGCCCCCCGCTCACTACAATCCAATTGGTCTTCCCTGTTTTTTTTAAATTGAGATATAATTGACGTATAACATTATATTAGCTTCAGGTGTACAACACAACGATTCAATATTTACATATATTGCAAAATGATCATCACAATAACTTTAGTCAACATCCATCACTACACAGTTACAATTTTTTTCTTGTGATGAGAACTTTTAAGATTTACTCTCTTAGCAACTTTCAAAGATACAATACAGTATTGTTAACTATAGTTTTCACACTGAACGTTACATCCCAGCAATTATTTATCTTATAACGAAACTTGTACCTTTTGACCACCTTTACCCATTTTTCCCACCTCCCACCCCTCACCTCTGGCAACCACCAAACCATTCTCTTTATCTATGAGTTCTGTTTGTTGTTGTTGTTGTTTTAGACTCCACATATAAGCGAGATCATAAGGTGTTTGTCTTTCTCTGTCTGACTTTTATTTCACGTAGCATAATGCCCTCAGGTCCATCCACGTTGTCACAAATGGCAAGATTCCCTTCTTATTTATGGCTGAATAACATTCCATTGTATGTATTCACCACTTATTCTTTATCCATTCATCCATCAATGGACACTTAGATTGCTTCCATGTCTTGGCTATTATAAATAATGCTGCAGTGAATGCGGGGATGCATATATCTTTTCCAGTTGGTGTTTTAGTTTGCTTTGGATAAATCCCCTAAAGTAGAATTGCGCAATCATTTGATAGTTCTGCTTTTAATTTTTTGAGGAACCTTCACACTGTTTTCCATAGTGGCTGCACCACTTTACAGTCCCACCAACAGTGCACAATGGTTCCCTTTTTGCCACATCCTTGTTATTTCTAGTCTTTTTGATAATACCTATTCTACAGGTGTGAGGTGATATCTCATTGTGGTTTTGATTTGCATTTCCCTGATGATCAGTGATACTGAGCACTTTTCACATACTCGTTGGCCACCTGTATGTCCTTTTTGGAAAAATGTCTATTCAGATGCTCTGCTTTTTAAATCACATTGTTTTTTAGCTATTGAGTTTTATGGGTTCTTTCTATATTTTGGATATAACCCCTTATCAGATATATGATTTGCAAATATCTCTCCCATTTGGTAGGTTGCCTTTTCATTTTGTTGATGGTTTCCTTTGCTGTGCAGGAGCTTTTTCGCTTGAGGTAGTCCCATGGTCTTCACTCTTTTCCTGTAACAGGGAAATTTATTTCTACCTAGGGTTCTTTGCATTTGCTATTCCTCCTTCTTCCTTTTGTCCTCCTCCCCTGGCTCTTTGTATTGCGGTCTTCTTCTCATCATTTCATGATGACTTCCTGTACTCTCTATCTAAGGTAGCCCTTGATCCATCCTCCCTCTCTACCCTTATCATCTTGCTTGATTTTCTTCATGGCATTTATCATTAACTGAAGTTAGCTTGCCAATTTAATACTTATTTATTTTTCATCTACCCCCATCTCCCACTGAAATGCATGCTCCGTGAAGTGAGAGTCTGCTAATGTTATGTATTGCTGAGTCCCCAGGGCATAGAATTGTTCCTGGCATGTGGTAGACATGCAGTACATCATTAAATAATTTAATGAAACAACAGATACTTGTTGGTAAATGACTAGTTGAATAAATAAGTAAATATTAGTTTATTACAATAACTAGACTAGAGTTCCAGATTTAGCACATGAAAATACAAGTCACCCAGTGAAATTAGAATTTCAAGTAAGCAATGAATAATTTTTAGTGTAAGTATGTCCTCTGCAATATTTGGGAGCTACTGATACTAAAAGTTATTTGTTGTTTATCTGAAATTCTAATTATACTGGATGTGCTCTAGTTTGCCTAATAAACCTAAACTAGACATGATTTATGTTCTACGCTTTGTGTTATGGATTCAATTACTCATTCATTCAACCTACAGTATGCTAGGTACTATGTGGGTGCTAACTATAATACGGAGAACAGGATATGGGCTTGGCCATCAAGGATCATGAGCTTAGTGAGTGACCTGCTTTCAGCTAAAGAGAAAATACCATAAATATATTGTCTGATGCTAGGCCTTTCAGAATCTGAGAATGCAGACTTATATAACAGTGAAAAAATTGTTTAGTTTAAGGCTTTGTTACTTGTGGAGGATAAATATTTATTCAACCAAACAGAGCAGATTTTTGATAAAGATATTATTGACCATCCATGATTTCTGTTTGTCTGGTTTAAAAAAGAAATAAATTATAAGACAGCATTATGCCTTCTGTTCCCAAGAGGTCTTTTTATAATGAAATGAGAATTAAGTTTATTGGAAAAATTAACAATGCATGAAGATTAATCTGGCATTGTCTTTCTGTTTTTCCGATGGATGCTTTTCAAGAGAGCAAAAAGTACATCAAAACACTTATATGTCTCTTATTAGACTTCGTGATCATTTGATCTCTGCAATATCTGGCCCTTTCGCCTCCCCACTGCCCTCTCCTGTAAGGCAGGAAGAGTCGCTTTCAGTCTTGACCAATAAATCAATACTTCATGACGCATGTGCATGATTGGGATTCTCCACTTGAATCTACTTAAACATATTTTAGTTTTAATTTAACAAATACTTCATATAGCACTTACCATGTGCCAGACAAGTTTCCGTTTTAGAAATTTTAATTAAGTTTATTAATTAATTTTAACTCATTTAACTTAAAACTTTCTCTTATGACATAAGTTAAGCGCTCTCATTATCTCATTTTGCAGGTTTATAAGGTCAGTCTCCTCTCGTAAGTGGCAGAGGTGGATTCTGAACCCAAGAATTGTAGCTCCAAAGTCTTATTTCTTAACCACTATTCTATGCTTCATTTCCAAAAATGGGAATAGAGTTTTAGGATAATGAAATACAATTAGCATCAATTAATGGGGGTACTATTTAGCTTAAAGTTCTGTTTAAGAGTTTGTAATTTGAAAATCTGTAGTTAAAAATATGTATCACTTAGCATAAATAGACATTATCTTAAAAATATGGTTTCTGTAAATTCAGAAAATGTTTTCCTCCATTAATTTGAATGTTAAATATTTCACTTTTAAGCCAAATGTGATGATGCACCTTTTTTTTCTTTTTCCTTGATGCCTTTAGTTCATATTTTAGGTCTTCTACATATATTTTATAAGTGGGAATAACATCTGAGACCTTTGACATCCACCCATATAAAATCCGATCTCACTTTTAAATGCGTATGCCCCAGTAAAGTGAGTTTGATGTATTCTACAGAAAGGTGAACAAAACTTTGTCAATATGACCAATCTGAAAATTAAGTAACTCTTCCCTAGTGGAGACATTATTCACCATGGAATTTTGTGGATGATTATTTCAGAATCTGCTCAACTGTGCCAATGAAGATAGAGCCATGGAATGAAAGTACTATTCCTACAGTGTGTATGTGTGTGTGTGTGTTTGTGTGTGTGTAAATGGGGAAGGACACTCAGAATTCTACATACTGGAGTAAAATCAATGGGGTCCTGTGGTTTTCAAGACACCCTATGAGGTCTAATATTAGCTCTTCCACTCACTACCACCAGGGTGACCTTGGAAATCTTCTTCTTAAATCTCAGTTTTCTCATCTATGAGATAGATACATTGATAGTACCTATCATCACAGGCACTTGAAAGGATTAAATGAAATATTGCAAGTAATATTCAACAATACCTGGAGTGAAGACTAGTAAATAAATGTTAGTATTATTGTTATTATACTGTTGTATATTACTAGTATACACTATATTGTTGTTGTTGTTATAACTATTAAGAATAATATAATCATCAAATGTCACCTTTTTCATAATGCCTTACTTGCTAATCCTTTTTGAGAGTAATTTTTCTCACTATTAATTCCCCAGCACTTCTTCTTAGGAAATTTTTATACACTGTTCTTTATTATAGTTATCTGCTGTAGATTATAGCCTTTGCTCTCCTTCCCAAATGAAAATATCCTTAAGGTAGGGGCTTAATCTGATACCACTAATAATATACATCATAGTGACTTCCAAATATATGTGCATATATATATATATACATAATAAATTAATGTGAATCAAAATAATTTCCTTCACTAATATACAGATTTTAGTCCTTTCATTCATTAGCCTTCTTGAAACTGTCAATTTTTCCAGTTATACTATTTTTCTATCTATATATTAATACTTTTTTTAGTTCTATAGAAGCATGTTTCAAAACTGTCTTTTGTTTTCAAAATAAGATTCATATTTTTCTCTCTTTTTGATGTTTGCTTCTGTGACTTTTTTTTAAAGTATCCCTTATTCTTTGTCTTTTATATCAATTTTGTTTTTAAGAAAGAGTGATTTGAACAACATAAAATATTTGGGAAAAAAGTAATATTATACATTGTTTTCCTATACTATATTTTACTACTGGACAGTGTAATGAATTAAATTATGTTTACTTCTAACATATTTATCTTCAAAAGTATCTTTCATCTTTTGAAATGCTCAACAAGAGAACTTTCTTTCGAACGTAAGAAATTTAAAAGACTACATATATGCTAATTTTGGTATAGATATTGAATTGATACATACATAATAAAATCACACAAACATCTTTTGATTGCAGTTAAAATGAGACTTTAGAAAAGATTTTAAAAGGTCTACATATTTGGCCATTAAGAATTTTATTCTCTAGTTTTGTTGTAGACAAGAAAAAAGTGTGAACCATGCTATTTTTATGCAGCAATACAGAGGAGGGAAATTACCTGAAGATTAGGAAAATAGTTTTCAAAAAGAAAAGAATGATTCTTATAATCACCATCTGCTCAAGAACTTGTGAGTAAAAATAACAGCAGTTTTTAAAGAGAAAATTAGAACAGTTTCAGAGGACCGGGCAAACAAAAGAAGTATGCTTCAAAAGACTACATTTGCCAGATAATATTGATTTTTCTGATGCCAATTCAAAAAGGACAAGTCTACAGTATGATATATTTTTTACAAATTGATATGATTTTAGTAAAATATTTGATGGAATCTATCGTGACCTTTTATCTAGATCAGATAGCTTACTTGATTTTAGCATTTTGATAATAAGGACAAACTTCTCATTTGGAAGAGTTCATTTTGCTCTTAGCCTAGAGTGAAGCAGGTTAATTCCATTCTTTTCCTTTTTCACAGCCATGGTGAATTCAGAGTCCTCTGAGATCCTCTTGAATTGATGGGATCATGTCACAAAGGGCCAATTAACATATATGATATTCATGACTGATTGATTTATTCTTTCAACAAATATCTATTGAGAGCCTACCAGTGCTAGGCATTATTCTATGTCTTGGGAATACAGTTGTGATAAAACAAAGTCTTTGTTCTCATGAAGATTTCATTCTTACTGAGGAAGGCAGATAAAAATTATATCAGAAAGAACATATACTATAAAGAAGATAAAATACAGGGTTGTGGTAATTGAGTGCCTGAGTTGCTATCTTAGATCAAGGAAGGCCTACCTAAGCAGGTGTCATTTAAACAGAGACTTAAGTGGGCAAGAATGAACTAACCATATAAAATCCAGATAAAAGGCATAGTCAAAAGGGAGAAGTGATGTAAGATGAAGTCAGAGAGGTAGATTTGGGACTAGGCTTTGCAGGTCATGGCAGGAGTTAGTATTTTATTCAAAGTACATTTGGAAACACTTGGGAGCTGCTAGGCACTGCTCTAAGTGTGAGGAATATAACAGTAAACAAGATAAAGTCCCTGTACTCATGGAGCTTACACACTAGTGGATGCACGGCAATTGCAGTAATCCAGGCAAGAGATGATGGCAGCTCTTACTAGGGTGTAGTGCTGGAGATATAGAGAAGTTGGCAGATTCTGGGTGTAATTTTGGAGACAGAAACAACAGGACTTGTTGATGGTTGGTTATTGAAGAGAAAACAAAGGATCTTTTCAAGGATTTGGGGCTTGAGCAGTTGGGCCAGTGGCGTCATTTACTGGGATGGGGGAGGTGGGGAGAAGCTTGAGTAGGAGGAATCTAAAGTTCTGTTTTGGAAATATTAAAACTGAGGTGCCCCTTAGTTATCAAAATGTAACTGTGAAGAAGAGAGTAAGATGCCAATCTGGAGCTAAAGAGAGTCCAAGACTGCAGGGAGACAGCTGCAAGTCATTGACACAGGACGCTGTAAACCCTCACTTTTCAAGAACAACTCGTGCACGAGAAATTTCGAAGCTAAATTACCCCGGTTTTCATATAAATAATGTCACAAGAAGTCAAAGAACATAATTGTGTATATTCATACCACTCATATGCAAGAAATAATCTAGAGAAAAAGAACCTTTTTTATATTAATAACAAATTTAAAATGGGAGTCTGGGAACCAATCCTGATAAGTATCCAAAAACCATCTAAAGTGTGAAATTTAAAACATTAATATAATCTATTGAAATGAAATTCAAATGGGAGGAAATATTAGCAGATCAAAGTAATTTTGTTAAAGCTTGTGGCCAGTAAGCGGGTTGTCATAGTTCAACACACAGCGATGATGGAATTTTCCATTTCCTACAGGACAACCTTTAATGACATTCCTTAGTACTCTTTGTCTTGTAGCTAATGCAGATCAACATTCCCTTTAAATATTGACAATAATAGTAACTGATAATATGGTATAGGGCTTAATGTGTCTTCATCCTAATTGTAGCACATTTAGATTAACTACAATGAAACTCAGAAAAAAAAATTATAAAAAAACACACTAACACTTGTAGTGTCATTAAGAATAGGTCAGAATGAGTCTATAACATTGTTCAAAGCCTAGAAATCTAAGCTAGTTTTCACACATAAAATGGACGTGGCTTATATAACATGCAGAGATGTAAATTAAAATAGGGCAGTGTGATTGGGGGAAATCAATGCTGGCCTTGGAACCAGCAAAATCCAGTTTCTTCTCTCATTTATTCCACTAATTTCTGGGATTTGGGGCAAGTCACTTAACCTTCCTGGGCCTCATTTGTTATCAGTGAGATGAGGGGCTTCTCTCATTGCCATCTAGTTCTAAAATTCTCCATGTGCTGTCAAGATGTAAGAAACAGTCCTCCCACCTCTTGCACACCGTCCCTACCATATACAATGTATGAGGTTTTCTACCTCCATTCTCTCCACAGTTTGTTTCATTCTCTACAATGCTTCCAGGCTAACTTCCCTAGAATTCACATCTGATCATGCCTTTAATAGTGCTCTGCTAATTACAAAATAAAGTGCAGTTTTCTAGAATGACACTTACGACCTTTTATATCATAGCCTCAATCTGCTTCTCTTGTTTAATTTTGCCCTATACCTACTCTCCACTCTCCCAACTCACAAACAGCCTATGTTCCCATCACACTTATGTCCCAAAAAGATATATTCTAGTGTCTGCTTTACATTACATTTTCACAATTGTTTCCCATAAGAATTGTCCTCATAAAGGCTGAGAGCACAGAATTTTTTCTCCCTGAAACCTTCCCCATGTTCTCCATTCAGAAGTGAAGATCGTGCCTCATGTACTCCTTATAAATCTTTATTGTAGGACCTGGTGGTCTGCCTTGGATTGTAGTCATTTGTATATTACCAGCCCTCGTCTTAAGATCAGGTGCTTAAAGGTGAGATCTTTGTAAGCCACACAGTACTTTGAATGTTTTAGGTGTCCAGTAAATATTTGCTGAATTTAATTGAAAGAAATCAGGACATTGCATTAAAGAAAAAGAAAACATGGGTAATCTCTTAACAACACATAGCAGGTGTTGAGGATTTAGGTATCACATACTGTGCTGAGTTCTATACTACATTGCTGCATTTAATCCACACCGTATAAAGTATCTATCGGTATCCCCAATTTACAGATGAGAAAACGGAGACAGAAATAGGTTACATAAATTGCCCAAGGGTCACAAAGCTGGTGAGTGGGGGCATCTAAATCCCTACCCAGATGCTTAAGTCCAGGAAACATGCCCTAAACTGCTATGCTCCTGGGTCTCAACCTGCTTTCCCCTCAAGATTGCTTCCATGGCTGCAACTCCCAAATGGGAAGAGGCCATTGCAGAGGACACATGCCGTTTGAAAAAAGACACCCAGTTGCTCCTAACTCTTAAGATACTCTTAAACAGCTTCTCTATCAACTTCTTCCTTATCCCTCAAACATGAAACTGCTTCTTTTGCTCAAATCCAATATCTGTCCTTTCTAGAGCACACTTCACTTTCAGTTACTGACAGTAGAAGTTTGTGAGCACCTGCTCATCCCTAAAAAGAAAAGAACATTTATTGAGTTTTTATATAGATATTTCCCCATAAATCATCTAATTTAATACTCACAACTTCCTTGGGAATTTTAATTTTGAGGTAAAGACCCTGCCCTAGGTAAGTTCAGCAGCAAGCCTGGCTTCTAAGGACAGGCCAGCAATTGAAACCTGAGCTGTGACATTCCTGGAAGGCGAGCCCCACTACACCCTGCTGCCACTTTGACACATGTCGCCATCTGGCCCTAGTCTAGTGCTTTTCAGGAAAGAATAGCCCCGGGCTTCAGTGGCAATGCCAGCTTAAAGGACAGCAGTGAGAGATGGCCATGTGTGCAAGGGGTTTAAGCGGCACCAAGAGTGAAGGGATGGCAAGCACTGTCAAATCACACTCTTAATGATATGATATTCCAAGGTCTTAAATGTTCTTCTCTTTGCAGTTTCTCCAATGTAGTTTTAATTTATATTTTATTTTTTGGTAAAATCTTAAGAACCTTTAGTTATATCTTGGGTGTGCTCTGCTTTTATCTTCACTTCTGTCTTCCCTAGTGAGTGACTTCTTATACAAAATATCAGGAGCTGGGCACCTTTAAAGCTCCAGATGCTTTTCTGGCATTGGTGTTTCCTCTGGCTTGCTTTCTCTAACCGCACAGAGACGGCCCAGTGAATGCGTCGACCATGATCACACCAAATGTCATATGGGATGGTGGCTATTCCTTTACTTTCCTCTCTTATTCAATGACAAGATCCTTGAGAGCAGACAGATTGTCTCATTCATCTCTCTATCCTCAGGGCCTAGTATAGGGAAGCACCCAACATACTGATACTGGGTGTCCTCAATGTAGAATAAATTAATTACATGTGTGAATTATATTTGAACAGAGATGGTAAATGTAGTGTGGTTAATATGATAAAAGTAAAATCCCCAAGTTAAAAATCCTTGTTTACTTCTACCACAGAGAATGCTCCTACTGTGAATTTCTGGAATATTAATGATTTTTTTGAAACATTAAAGAACACGAAATCTCAAATTAAGTCCTCCAAATAGCAATGTTAATTAATAGGGAAGAGCAGCCAGACCTAATATATATATGTTAGGTTTAATGGGAAAAATCTGTTCTATGACCACATGCCCAAATATAAACTACATCTTTACAGCTTTAAAAAGACTAATTACAGTCACTCAATGATCTAACAGTAAAGTCTAAAATAATGATATGTGGCCATTTTATTACCTCAATATTGATTTAGCATTAGGCTTGGGGTAGTAAGCTTTGTAATCACCAGCTTTAACCTTAGGTCCTGAAGATTTGTTCCTTTTACATAATTAGACACTGAAGCCTGTGTGATGTCTTAGAAAGCATTTTGTTCTTTAAACCAAATTAAAGACTAAGACCTGAGGCTGGGGACCTGTATTACAATTGTTAAAAGTAATTGCTTTTAAATCTTTTCTTTTTCCTTAGAACATATACCTGACTTTTAAACATATGAGTACTAACAGCAATTTAATGCTACTAATATTTTCCAGGTATCATTTAAAGTATTTTATGTGTCTGAACAAATGCAATCTTTACAACACCCCTTTGATGAAGGTACCAGTGTTACCCCCTCTCACGGATGAGGGAACTGAGGCACAAAAAGATTATATGATTTGTGTAAGATTATACAGTTTGTTAGCTAGATGATAAACTCAAGAAACCTGGCTCCCGAGTTCATGTTTATAGTTATTATACATACTATCTCTTGCTAAAAACTTCCACCACTGACCTTTGCTTTCCCAGAGACATTGAGAAAGGACAAAAATAAATTCATAAAGGGGCCAGCCCAGTGGCGCAGCTGTTAAGTTCGCACATTCTGTTTCGGCTGCCTGGGGTTCGCCGGTTCGGATCCCAGGTGCAGACCTACACACTGCTTGTTAAGCCTTGCTGAGGCAGGCATCCCACATATCAAGTAGAGGAAGATGAGCACAGATGTTAGCTCAGGGCCGGTCTTCCTCAGCAAAAAGAGGAGGATTGGTGGCAGATGTTAGCTTAGGGCTAATCTTCCTCAAAAAAATAAACAAATAAATAAGAAGTACATTTTTCTTCATATATTATAAATGCCATTTCTGCTTCAATTTCTGCTGTGAATGGTACTGTGCTCATATTTTTTGATGTCTCCTAAAAGAAGGTAAAATCTTAATATACTAAAATTAAATTGCATTTTCACTATTGGTGGGATTATTTTATTCATATATAGAAAGCATATATATTTTCACCTGAATGGTTTTACAAAGGAAATACTTGGTACCTTTGGGGCCCAATACATATTTCTTAATATCAAACAAAATAGAATTTTAGGGAAAAAACTCACCTTGTCATTGCAATCATGTCAGGGAAATGAGATGTAACTAAAAATTCTGCATTTGCAATATGGAATAAAAAGGAGAAAATTTCTGATTTTGAGATTTAAAGTGACATATAATCTTATGTTATATACACAGAAATTATTGAAATAGAAACATCAGTATTTTGAAATTATTGTTTCAAGCTTTTCACTAAGTTCAAGTATCAGATTTATCATTAAACCATTTTACTTAAGCACTTATAAACGTTTATATTTTCTAGTATGTAACAATTAAGGCTTCTGTTTATATTTATTGAGAGTATATTATGTGCCTGATGTATTTTATTTGACTGATAAATTATCCAGAGAAGGGACTCCTAATTTAGTTTTGGAGATGAGAATTTAACAGTGTATCATGAGCCACTCTCTCTTTCCAAGCCTGTCTCCTACATACATAGATACATACTATGAGCCCACCTTCAAGATTAAAGATTTTCCAAGACTGTCTAAGACCTTATTTTCTTTCTTTTTTTTTAAGTTTCTGAATTTTTTATTTTTGAGGAAGATTAGCTCTGAGCTAACATCTGCTGCCAATCCTCCTCCTTCTGCTGAGGAAGATCAGCTGTGAGCTAACATCTGTGCCCATTTTCCTCTACTTGATATGTGGGACGCCTGCCACAGCATGGCTTAACAAATGGTGGGTATGTCAGCACCCGGGATCCGAACCGGGGAACCCCGGGTCGCCCAAGTGGTACATGCAAACTTTACCGCTGCACCGCTGGGCCGGCCCTTGCCTAAGACCTTATTTACTTGAACGTATCTTTGAAAGAGATTGATGCATACAAAAAAGATATCAAAGGTGGGCTGTTAATGTGGCACATTTAATAACTTTCATTTTCCAACATCCTAAGGCTGTTGTTAAATATTAATTAATTAATGTAATTAATGTAGTTAAATATGATTGTATTATGTGTTTCACTACAAGATGCATCAAAAAGTCAGATGAACAAACCAAATACAATGTAACATGGGATACAAGTACATCTGACAAAGAAGCACGTTTCATTACTAAAGTCTCAAATGAATAAATCTAACTACTGGTGGATTACTTGCCCAACACAAAAACCTGGAAAGGGAAGTGGGTTAACCAAGAGTAAAAGAGTAAATGAGATCCTTTAGGTGTGCGTAATATGCGCGTGTGTGTGTGTCTGTGCACACACACTCTTTGGTGTGTGGAGCTAAGCAGCCCCATCTTGCTTATGGAGAAGGGGAAGTCCGTGCTTCACTGCCCAAGCTCAGTCTGTGCTCCTCTGTTATGCTAAACAGCTTCTGCCTAGATTGGAAATTGCAGTCCTCACTGAATCTTCTAATATGGACTGGAAAATGAAGAAACAACACAGGAAAGAATGTGGGACTGGGGCACAGCTCACTAAGGTCTTCGTGCTTCGTGGGTCATCTCCTACTACCTCGCTCTCTTCTACTGTGCTGCATTGACCTCTGTCATCTCAAAATGAAAGGCAGAGGAAAAAAGAGAGCCTGCTGAGTCAGGTGGGCTGGGAGCTTTGGAATGAGTAGATCTTAAAGTCATTATGGCCCCATAAAGAGGGCATCTTCTAGGAGGTGCTGTGCTTGGCCCTTCTTAGACATGTTGGGACATACATCTGGAGCTGATGGCATAGCAATTTCTTCCCCTGTTTCTGAGTAGGTCTGAAAGGATCACTAGCCTTCAGAGTTAGCCAGAGAAGACAGAGGCTAAAGCCAAGACCGAAGCTGAGGTTCAGTACAGGCTCTATCTCCCAATCCCCATTAATTAAGTTGCTAGATTTCTTGACCAGAACAACAATAAATGCAAGACAAATTTATTGAGCACTTATTATCTGCTCCCCACCATTCCCATTTTTCTAGAAGCTGGAGTTTAAAAATCAATAATAAGAGGAACTCCTCCCTAATTATCTCCTGGTCTAACCATCTAAAAAGTCACTAGAACCAATAGTATCCATGAAATAACCATATATGTGTGAGACTTAAGTATTGAAGAATCTAGCATCATCAAATAATTTTTCTTCACACATCTAAAATTCAACTGAAAGCTAGAAACAAAATGAGAACTTAGGGTAGAAGAGATTCAAATGTTCATCTGTATAGCACACAGTTTATAACAGATTGCTGCCCATCTTTTTGTGAGGTTTTCCCATGAAGATGATTTATGATCTATACTAAAATCTTTACCAGTGGAAGTTCTCCATGTTTTAATCACTCAAATCTCAACTGTTACAACACAAGCACCTCCAGATCATCACCCAAGGGGCAACAACCTTGTTAATTCTTTAGGGTGTATCTAACTGTCGGAAAGAAATGACTTTATTGAATCTCACCCTAATGGCCTAAATGAGGTCACTTGTTTCCAAATATTGGACTATCCTTTGACTCATTCATCATTTTATGGAGAACATAATTTTCTTTATTATATAGGTGGCTATCATGAGACATGGGAGGATATGTGATTTGCACTGGACAGGCCCTGCTACTGACAAGTTCATATATGGTACCAAGAATTCTAAAAATATCAGAATGGCAGGGTCTCATAGAGGATGGACCTAGTAACATCCCTAGAGCAAGGGCTTGCAGTAGAGTGTTACACCAGTATCCAGAAGATGCTCAGTAATGTGAATTCTTTCCCACTGACAAGATCAAGTACGGGTACTTAAGGCAAGTGGTCTCCATTTTGTGAATGTGTGTATGTCTGTACTTTGATCAATAAAAAATGAGCATGCATTCTAATAAACATTTGTTTTTATATATTTATACATTATAATGAATTACTTTATCATTGTATGCACATTATAAAACATATCTAAACGCATAATACAAAAATAAAATCAGGAAAAAACATCTCTTTCTAGGGAATCTAGTAATATCTAAAGCCACATAGAAAGTTTGCTTTAGACAAAACGAGCTATGGGTGTTGGTAAATGGGAAAGAGAAAACTCATTTACTAGGCACTGAGTTCCCATTAGTAAGTGGTAGCCACATTATATAATTTTTATATAACTAAAGGGTCACAGCAACTAAAGGGCCCACAATATTTTCACCATTTTACAAAAGAGGAAACTGAGGCTTGGAGGAAGTGAGTTACTTGCCCAGGATTACAAAGCTTATAACTAGACAAATTAAAAGAACTGTATTACTTTATAAGAGCAAAAAATCAATATCTAATAGTTTGTTCTACCATAGTCACAAAAATTTGTCTTTGCTGGCATGCGTGCCTTATGTAACTAAAGTAGTTTTCCATGAGAATTAAAACTACAACTTCTTTGTTTCAATGATCCCTCTCTTTCAAGTCTCAAATCTCAAATAACCCACAGGTATGCCTTAGATCATAAAATGAGCATAAGTATAATTAAGAAATGAGGACTCATAGACCTTGGAGATTGATTTCATCTTCAACTGTTCAATAATCTATGAGGCAGAGCAATGTCTTTGATGGGACATTCATCATCACTTACTTTACAAATAAAAATGTCTCCACTGGCTGAAAAAAGAAAGCTAAGGAAAAATTTATGTTCATAATTATTAGTACTGTTTTAGTCCATCCAGTCAGTGAAAATTTATTGAAATTCTACTATGGACTAGGAAGTATGCCAGTAGTGGTTCCATATTATTTCCATTAATTTAACTAAGAGATACTTAATAAGCAATAAGTAAATATTTATTCAGCGAATAAATGAATTTTCATGAAAGTACAAGAAGATTATACCACGGTATTTCATTCTAGCCCCATTTTTTGGAGAGTACGTAATATAAGACTGGTCTCTTTTGGACTCTATCCATGAGGACTCAGTGTCTGAAGCATGATTAGAACTTTATTAAATGGCAGTTTTACCTCTAAGGCAATCCCACAGCACAGGCTTTTGGTGAGGACATTAAATTGTAGATAACATATCCACACATATTTCCATGGTTCCCACTCCCAAACAGTGTGTGAAACAGACTGATAACTTGTTTACCTTTTCCTTAAAATACATTGATTTTAATTACCTGTATTTCCGCTTTTCTTTAATTTATATCTAAATAGTCTAATGTCAGTTTTAGAAGAATGTACAGAAGCCATCTTGTTACAGAAATAAGAAAACAATTATCCTCCTTTATGTTGATTAACATAAATGTTTTGTGATTAAAAAACAATCAAAAGTAATGGACCTAAGGGGCAACTGATTCAGTGTCTAATTACTGACAGGAAAAACACCTCAACATTAATTCTGTCAAAATTAGCATTTCCGTCATTGGCTTCCACATTCCAAAATCCACTTGACCATGAGGAAATTACTCCATTCCATAGTTATCTGAAAGTACATTTCTTAGTTAATTAATTCTAGAATAAACCATGGAAAGCTGAGACATTCGTAATTAGACATTTCACAGTTTAAATACAAATTTGTTTTCTTGTGGCCAAAATGCAAGAATAGCGCTATTTGGGTTTTAGGCAAATTCTTGAACCTTGAGTCTCAGTTACTTAATTTGTAAAACAGAGTTATTAATATCTACTCCTCAGTTGGCATTTAAAGGATGAAATGAGATAATGTATGTAAAAAAATCACATTAAACTGTAGTAGAAAATTCAAAGTTATTTTGTTACCGATGACATAAATTACATTCTTAGTCCTTCCAATGTTTCCTCTTTCCTTTATTGTCTGTCAGAGACATCATGTCAAGGGAAGTAATTGTGGGTAATTATAAGTTAAAGTGTTTAAGTAAAAGTTATAGGTGGGCAATTAGGCAATGAGAAAGAAAAACATCACTTCCAGTCTTATGATCTTTTGTTGTACCCATGCTTTTCGAAGAGCCTAACTATTTGGAAGAGAAGAAAATCCACTCATAATTGCCTTAACATGTTGTTTAATGCAATGTGGTCTCACGAAATGTGTGCCCTAGGTATTTAGATATAACTTTCAAACAGCTAGCACAATTTGCTCACACGTAGAATTAGAATGACCTGTATTTTAAGTGTTATAATCCAGGGGGAAACTTTCTAATATAAGGAATTCTAGAAATAGTAATAATTGGGAACGAGTGCTAGAACAGGAGTCAGGAGACTTACGTCCTACTCCTGATCTGGCCTTAACCATAGTGTGCCTTTAGGTAACTCAGTTAACCTTTTCAAGCCACAGTTTTCTCATTTGTGATGGAAGAATCAAACCAGATGTTCTTGGAGTACATGATTTTATTAGACTTAATTCTGTAATAAGACATTTCCTCACTTTTTTTTTTTTTAAGAGAGCTTGTTTGAGAAATAGCCAATGCTGCACACATACGCTGGGAGAAAATCTGATGTGAGTTATATTTGTAATATATTCCCAACATAAACAGTAACAAATTGTGCCTTAAATGCTTTTTATTAACAAGTCAACTTAGACACCCCAAATGCCTAAAGGAGTCTCCATGGTTTGCTCACAGGTTGGACCCCCATTACTCTCACATGCCCTTCACTCCTCTCTTCTATTTTCCCATGCTTTTTGTCCTAATCCTCCTTGGCCTGGCCTCTGTTTCTGTTATCTCTTTGGGATTCTTTCCTCCATTTCTGTCATTCTCATAGACCTGCAGATTCGACTTATCTAAACCTTATTTCAATTCCGACTCTTCCCTCTCACTCTACTTGTATCTCCTCATCTAGTCTCCACAGGAAACTCATGGGTGCCATTTGTGCTTTCCCCAAAAAAGCATCTTTTTAAGTCCACGGTCATTATGCCATCTACACATCCAAGTCAGAATTAAATCAGTTACTCTAAGTAGGAGATAGCATTAACAAAGCCAAGTTCAGTAGCTGAATGAAGAGAAAAAGTCTATTCCACAACTTAGACAGAGCCCCAAGCAGACATCTTCCAAGTACACGTCTTCAGATACCACAAAGCTAGGCAAGTCATGGCAGAGGCAGGTCTCCTCATTGCACTTCATCGTTAAGTTTAGCATTATCATTAGAATCTTGTGTGAGGAGGAATGCTGTAATGGTAATGCAAGAGCAAGATGGACAAACACCCAAATTGTGGCTCCTTCACTTAATTGCTGTGTGTCCCCAGAAAGATATTTAGCTCTCTGAGCTATAATTTGCTGATATAAAAAATAAGGATAATAAGACCTTCTTGGTGCTACCTTAATACAATTAATGCTGCCTTCTAGGGTAGTTCTCAGGATAAAAGATAATGTACGCGCAGGGTCTGCCACATAAAGGAGGTCTGAAATAAACTATTCTTTTTTATAACTATTATTATTATTATTAATGTCCCTTTGAGGTTGGTAGAAGCCAACTGTTTCTTTTTTCCTGTTAGAGAAAAGTAGGACAAAGGACATTTTGAGTGACTTAGCCATAGAGACACAGTAGGATAGTGATGGTGCTTAGCCATAGTACAGAATTCCCTTTTAGTAGGTTCTATATTCAATGCTTGTTCTTGGCATTTGTGGAAATGTCCTCATACAGTCTCCCTAAAATTTAAGAATCTATTATCTTCTCTATTTCCTTTTCCATTTTCATCAGAGAACTCTGTGCATTGTGACTCTAAAAGAGGAGGAAAAATTAGTTAGCTCATCTCTGTTGGCAGGATTTGGAGTACTTCTTTAAGCAGACTCTCTCTCTATACCTTTTAGAAAAAGGAAAAATCTATAGCTACTATTTTGGTATGTGCAATGCAGAAATGTGATTTTGTACTTCCTACTCATGCTAAAGTTTATGGAAAAGAAAATAAGCTAGTATAGTTCCCAGCAAAGAGATCAAATGAGTTATATAATTTTTCACATAGAACATAAGCTAGAGCAGAAATCTTGTGAATTAATGATTGCTACAATTAAGAATCTGTGGACACTTTCTGGTGGAAAGAAAACAAAAATCGTATTAAGGTTTTGTTAAGACACCACGATGTCAAGGCATGATGTTGACTGAACTAACCAGGGGACATTTGCTGAAAGGCTTTTTGAACTTCTCCAGGGAGGATGGCAACATAGAAACAATGGCTTTTACTCCTGAACACATTGTCTACCTACTGACCCCATAGCGATTAACCTGCATTAACAAAATCCTAAAACATATCCATCGCTAAGTACAACATTCAAACTAGTGAAAACATCCTGTATAATTTCAGGTCTGTTGTGTTTAAAATATTCTGAATCTGTAATGCTTCAGATATTGTTATTTTACACTTATTGGAGAGGGCTGATATTCTCACTCCCTCTGTGCCTGCCTATGAGTGCACGCGCGTGTGTGTAGGTGTGTGTGTGTGTATGTAAGAAAAGCAAGACATTTCAAGCTCTCTGTATCCATAGCCCTGTAAAAAATCTCTTTGCATATAGGTCCTCTTTGCATATACCGCCTTAAAGTAAACATTAGATTAGTAATAAAAGTGTATGTCATAAAGCAGAGTGTTTAAATAAAAGGTTCTCTTATTTATTAAGAATTTATATCTTTTTGGTTTAAAAAGTAATCTATCATTTGTTTATATTACACACTGAATCGATGTGAACTCATATCTTTGAACAGGATGACTCATGAGAATAAAATTTGAGTCTGAGCACAGTCGGAACCATGACAATGCTTTGCATAAAGGAAATGCATTAGGTACACAGACAACCAGCCTTATCACATATAATATTGGGTTATTAAGCCTTAAAGACGTTTTACTAATTCTAGGTGTGCTCCCAGCTGCATTTGCCACTGTAGGTGACACAACATCACTTGGAGGGTGCTTTGGAACTTTAAAGGCAGGAGAAATCTTTTCTTCAGTGGAACATTCCTTTTTACCTGCTTTTCTGCTCAGTGTGATAAGGCCCAGGATATGCTTGTTTGAGAGTTCCTTTCACAACTTGACCTTTCTTTTCCCAAGTTGAACAATGCCAAACTGAACTACCAAACTTGTTTATGAAGTGAGTTACCATATTGGAAATCATCATGTGTTTTTCAAATCACCATGTGATAGGGATGTATTTAATTACTGTCAACCATAAACCCCTTTATCAGCAGACAATTGGCTGTAAAGATAATAGATGTAAACCAAAAGATGTAAGAAGAATTCACTCTATCCATCAAATTTAGGTTTGCTTAACATTGAGTTTGGTAGTGAACTGGGACAAGATTACTTGATTTTAGAGGCTGAACACCTCAGCCTCGTACCCATAGGGATATAGCTAGAGATATCCTGACACTCTGCAAAAGGGATGCCAGTGTCCCAATCCTGTCACTGCACCTTGTCATGGGGACTTCTTGAGGTGACACTAGCCACTAACTAGTGAGTCAGTGTGGGGAGTGTACACTGTCCACCAATTTTTGTGCTTAGAGGCGCCCTATGGAGGAAGAACTCAGCTGAGGAAGCTGGTCTGTTGCCAGGCAAAGCTGCCTTACCTTTGTAAATGTGCCCTTACCTTGGATTACATCTTCCTATTTTTACCAGTGAGAAACCATGGGAAGCACCTTTGCCTATGTGAATAATCTTTCAACACTCTGAGAGAGACAGGTATCGCAGTGGTTAAGAGCATGTGCTCTGAGTTAACGCCTGGCACTGCCTCTGACCTTGCTTTATAAACCTGGGCAAGTGGTTCTATGAAACTTCCATGAGTTTCAGTTTCTTCTTCTTTGAAACATGGATAATAACGGCCTCTTTCTTAATGAGAATCTTTGAAGACTGAATGAGCATGTAAACCATTTTAGCTTTATTTTTAGTACATATTCAGTGCTTCATAAATGATTGCCGTTATTCTTGTACAAACTGTAAAGAGCACTCCACTCTCCCCACCTCAGGTCCATGAATATAGGTCCATTTTGGGAAAG
The DNA here is from genome assembly GCF_037783145.1 of Equus przewalskii. Lineage (NCBI taxonomy): Eukaryota > Metazoa > Chordata > Mammalia > Perissodactyla > Equidae > Equus > Equus przewalskii. The sequence continues at coordinate 1,765,811 of NC_091854.1, forward strand.
CTCTGGAACCCAAACCACTTCTAGAAATTGGGGAGGAGGTGGCTTCTTCTGAACAGTGGGAACTCCCAAGTTAGACCTTGTCAGGACTTGATCCCTCAAGATTAGCCTAGAAGTAAAATAATCCATTCAGGTCAAGGGCAGTTATGAGAAAGGAAAGGAACTAATACATCTTGAGGGACTACTCTATCTCAGACGTCTTGCTTGGTGTCTTACGTGCTTTAACCTTATAATAAATTCTAAGATATTGGTATTATAATTTATATTATATAAATATATTTATCCTTATAGCCTATCATTTCTATTATGTATGAAGAAACCAAGGATGAGAGAAGTACCTAGGCCAGGAGTATCCAAGTAGTACTTGGCACAGGTGATGTTTGAACCAGGTCAATCTGTCTATAAGGCCCAGGTTTTTCCCTGTTAAGCATGCTGCCATTTTTCCTGCCATAATTCAGCCTAACTTGATATCAGCGCCCTGTGGTCCAAATGAAAGTTGCTTTCCTCTCATTTTCCCAGCTAAAGTTTCTTCCCATCTCATACCTGTCATGAATAGCAATGGAAGACAGCTGAACTCCTTGAAGAAGAGAAAGTTTAAATTACCCATCATGTGACTGACTTGAGACCCAGAGATTTTGCTTTCTTCTCAAATATCTAGTCCTTTACGCCTCTTTTTGTTACTTAAATTATTGTGTGAAGTAACAGAGAAGGCTTGAAATATGTGCTTTGGGCTGATATGTGATGGAAGAGATTTACTCATGCTTCACTCTTCCATTTTAATTACTGAGGTCTTGGGAGACTATGTTGTACAGCAAAGTGTCATTACTCTAGAGCATTTTACTGAAATGTTAATTCATGCTATATTTATTCATCCTCCAAACGAGATACAAAGCTCATTCTCACCAGCTTCAAAATGAGTCATTCCAAAGGAGCTGGGTATTGCATCCTGACAGCCTCTTAAACAATTGGTATACTAATGCCTTCTTCCATTTTCTAGAGGCTCTTTAGTGGTTCCTCACGCATTTAAGTTCCAGGGAGATAATCTGCAATCCAATTTTGTGGCTCTCCCTTTGGAGTCTGTTGCCCTCCAAGACATAATGTCACAAATGCTCATTTAAACTCCATGAATCGTCTTCACTTAACTGTTCTATAGCTTGCCCTGCTAAAGAGTAAAGAGTATCTGAATGGGTCAAAGAGACTGTAATGCTTTGGGGCTACTTCCGCTCACAGAAAAGAAGTAACATTTGTGAGATGTTTGTTCCTAGAGATACATTTCAAATGCATCGTGAGGCATTTTTACTTCTAAAATTCTAGATTGAGGGACATGTACCCCTCTTAAGAGCACCTCAAAAGGGCACACAGGTTCTTTAACGGCATACCCTTAATTCTCTGATTTGCATCCTCTTTCATGAAAGAATTTTTCTTGAAGCCATACAGCTGCAATCTATACGTCGTCTACTTTTAACAGACCTCAGGTGTGCTTCGTCCTGGAGGTGGAACCCAGCAATTAACTGATTTATCCTAGTCCAATGTAATAGATCCAGACACGCTTCAGGACAAAACCACTGTGGATTAGCGATGCGACAAGTGGCCTGACAGGATTTAACTTGAAGGCAGGTATCCCATCTTTCTATTCCTTCACTGTTTTCATCATGGATTCTTCTGCTGAGCACATTTTTCTTGAGAAAACTCTTTATTATCTTTCAACAAAATTACCTAAACCATGGCCTCAAAACCCCATGTGTAAAGACGAAGGGCAAAAATAAATGCATCAATTAATTACTTTAAATAAACAGGACATTTATTTTCCTTCTTTTCTATGGGTCATGGATGAAGGAGTCATCCATCATTTCCCTGAGATTTATGCAAGTCATATACATGTTTCTTAAATCTGAAACCATTTTTAAAACTTATGACACATAAGAGAAACTTGCAAATATACTGTTATCTACAAGAATAATCTGACAATGTCCCTTCCCCCAAGTTTCAAGGCAGTGACTATCCCCGAACACGGTTAAGCCTCAAAATCATCAAATACAGAATCTACTGTCTATACTCGGAAGTGCTAAACCTCCATATTTGGCTGAAAAGATGGCCAAGAAAGGATAGTTACAATTCAGCAACAATCTTATAATTCTCTATGCAATACAGGCTCTAATTACACAGAACACAGTTGCATGCCTAAAACCATCTGATTTCACTACACCTGCCCAACGCATCTATTTTCTGCCTACGATTTAATAAACCTCTTGCTTAAAAATGTCTTCCTAATGCAATGGACCACAATGCATGGAATCACTGTACCTGTCAATCTTTATAACCCTCCCATAAATTGTCCCTCCCTTAAATACTGCATTTTGGTAAGTTGGAAGTTCATTATAAATACATCTGCATGTTAATTGTTTATCTGTAATACAGCTCGGCACAGAATAAATGCACATGTACAAATCATGTAAAATCAGATGATGTCACTTATTTTAAAAATATTATACACACTACATCTATATACATATACACATATATATGTACACGTACATATTCATATGTATGTGTATATGTATAATTTTTGCTAACCATGAAAAAGGCCATTGATGCCTACAGATGCAGACCCGATTTTAGAAGCAGATGTGAGCAACATAGTAATTATAATAGGGGAAGGGATTTTTTGTTTTTGTTTTGTAATAAAGCAATCATAATCCTAATGCCATATAAACATCCCAGCCCTCATACACCCCGGGCATGGCTGTGTGCATTTATTTTCTTATCAAAAGCTCACGGAGTTCTAGACACGTACTTGCGGATTGAAGACACAAATCCCAAAATATCGGCATCATGGCCCCTCTGGGCCACGGACGCGGTGCACACAGGCGCGACAGGAGGGCCAGGGAACTAGCCCCACACTCACTCACACAGGTATCCCTTCCCTCCAGGGCACCCAGCAGGTACACCGCTAGTGGTGATCACCCAGGCGCGCGGGCACTCGCAGGCACACTCGGGGAGCTCCAGAGAACCCTGGGGGAGAGGGGAGGGTCGGGCATTTGGGGGCAGCGGCGCGCGCCCTGGCACTGTCTCCGCGCCTGTGACACCCTCCAAGACCGGAATTCGCCCCGGAGCTGCCCGGAGGAGCTGCATTATGCCAAGGCCAACTCACCTCGACGAAATAAAAGCAGGGCAGGAGGGTGACGCTGTCCTTGATCACTTTGCCCTTTGGCCTCTCCTTCGCCGACATCCCGGCCGCCTGCCCGGGTCTGCGTCCTCCCCCGGGCGAGGTGTGCACAGCGCGGCCGAGGCGAGCTGCCTCCTGCAGCCGCAAGCGCCCGGCGCCGCTGATGTCACATTCCCCGCGGGCGCCGCTGGAGCCAGCGCGCCGCATGCAGCGCCCCCGCCTCTCCCCGCCCCGCTTTGCAGCAACCCAGCGGCTCCCCGGACCCGCAGGTCCTCTTCCTCCCCGACTCTGGCTTCCACTCCCTGTTTTTCTCCGCTCTCCGCGAAGAGTCGTCCAGCGACCTCCTCCAAGCTGTTGCTGCAATGGCTTCCCCTCCCCGCCACCCTCCCTCTCCTCTCCACCGCCCTGGCGAGGCTTCGGGGCTGTGGGAGTTTGACGTCAAGAATCAGAAAAGGGGAACGCACCCCTGGATTCTGCAGCAGTGAGCCTGAGGAACTAAGGCACCCACGCCCCCCGGGAAGCCTCCTGGGTCATCCTAGGAACACTAACTGGAGGGTTGCTGGAGAGCAGAAGCCCAGCCTCTGCGCGCTGACCCTCGGCAGCGAGAACCGACCTCCCACTGTGCGAAATTAAAACTTGGATCTCATTCCGAAAAGCAGGCCGCTGTGGGAACTCATTGAGAGCTGGCTGCTCCCCAGGAATGACCTCCCCTTCTGAGGATTCTCTGCCAGGGGACTCCCTGGCTCCCCAAACACTGACGCACCTGCTGATAAACACTCAGCTGTCTGGGAATGGTGAGGGTTCCCCGCACCACGGGAGGCGGATGTGTGGGCGTCCTCATTTACCCCGGAGACCAGGTTCTAACCTCAACCTTCACACCCCCAGAACAACGCCAGTATTACAGTCATAACCATACAGGAAGCACTGCTTCACACATTAACCTAAATCAAGTCCTTCATCCTGTTGTTGGTGTGAATGGCTGGTCTCAACTTTGTGATTCGGTCCATAACATACTCCAAAAGACATCTGGCAGCCTGGGGAAAATCCCACCCGCCAAAGTCCACATTTCACTGTCCCTGCCCCCTCAAGCCCTCGCTCTGCTCTCCCAGCCTTGAGTTCCAGAGTTCAGCGGTACAATCCCTCATTCGCCCCCCACCTCCTGCCCCTACTCCCCACACTCACCTGGCAAAATCTCAGCCCCAGTTAAACCCACTTCTTTGCCCTTACCAGAACAACTGAAAATGGTGTGAGAAGAACACACAACCATGTAGTTTTGTCTCACATTAGACCCGTAACCACAAACTTTAAGTAGGCCCCACTACCCCACGATGCTAGTGTTTTTCCATAGTCTGTTCACTTTCTGTCTCTCTGAGGCCCAACTCACACCTTGTCTCTCTTCAAATCTCGTCATTCTCAGCTAAGGACTTCAACTCTCAGTTTACTTAGAAAATGGAAATAATCAGAAGGGAGCTGTGTTATCTTCCAGAGCTGACTACTTGGCCCCATCCTCCACGCTCCACAGAGACCACCATCTCTTGCCTGGACTGACACAACAGCCTCCTAACTGTTCTGCTAGCTTCCACCCTTGCTACCCCTGTAGCATTCCCTATACAACAGCTGGAAAAAAGTATATCCAGCTGTGTCATTCCTCTGCCCAAACCCTCCAAGCGCTCACCATCACATTCAGGAGAAAACCCAGACTCCTCAGCTCTTCCTCAAAGCCCTACCCGAGGACCTTGCCTGATTCAGGGACCTCATTCATATTGCTCGGTGCCTTAATGGTCTGGCAATCCCAGTCTAGCTTTTTACTGCCTCAGGGACTTTGTGCTTACTGTTCCTTTGTCCAGGAATGCTGTTCTGCCAACATTGCATGGCTTAACTTCTCACGTAGTTCATACCTTTGCTCATATTTAAACTCCTCAGGGAAGGTGTCTTCGACCCCTCACTCTGCCTAAGCAGCATCAATCACCCCAGGCCTCCATTACTCTTTGTTCTTTCACATTATTTTGTTTTTCTGTATAGAATTGCTCACTATCTGATAGTTTATCAAGTATTTCTTGGTCAGTTTCTTCATTGCCTTTCTCTGCCACTGGAGTGTAAGCTCTACAAAGGCAAGCACTTTTTCATCATTATATCTCTAGTAATTAGAAGTGTGCCTGGCAAATAGTAGATGTTCAGTAAACCTTGTTGTTGAAGAAGTGAATGAATCAATTAAGTTAAATGATGCACATAAAATTGTGTAGCATAGTTTCTTCCGCACACTAAATGTTCAAGAACTGTTAGTTTGTTAATTATCATGTTATTAATCAGTAACTATACTTCTCGTTACCACCAGAGTTACCTTGTAAGAGTGTGTTTCCTTTTTTCAACTTTCTTAGTACTCAATAAAATTTATAATTCTTGGTAAAGGTAAAAAAACAAGTTAGAAAATGTCTGACTTTATCTTCCTGGAAACTCAGAGTTTCTGTATAAAAAGGAGATAAAACATAAGGCTAAAATGATAGCTCCCTAATTTTATTAGCCAAGAACTGAAAATATGTGATAAAATACCAGAGATGCATGCTGACTACACCTTGGTTATTCAAGACATTATTGAAACATCAGAAGGGTACTCTCTTTTCCTCTCTAGGTGATCTGACCAGCTAGAGTCAGGAAAAGCTTCCGAATTCAAAGTCAATTCCTAGTATAAATCTTTATCCCTCCCTTACTCAGATTCTCCTTCTTTCTGTCCTTTTTTCTTTTTTTATATTCTTTTTCCCATTTAAAGTCACTTCACAAAACAATCAAGCTACTTTATGCAATCCCCTAAATACTAAACACAATAACAATGGCTTACATTGGAGTAACAGTCTGATGTATTTTACCTACTTTAACTTTTTTTTTGTTTTGTGGAGGAAGATTTGCCCTGAGCTAACACCTGTGCCAATCTTCCTCTATTTTGTATGTGGGTCACCACCACAGCATGACAGCTGATAAGTAGTGTAGGTCTGCACTTAGTAACCAAACCTGGGCTGCCAAAGTGAAGCGTGCTAAACTTAACCATTAGGCCACCAGGTCAGCCCCTTACCTACTTTAAATTTTGGTGCTCAAAACAATGCAATGAGCAAGGCAAATTATTTCTCTTTTTATAAAAATGTCTTGTAGACAGGATTGTGAGATGGAAAAAAATAAATAAAAAAGTTGAACCAGAGGAGAATGAGATTTGGACTCAGAAGACCTGAGTTCAAACCCAGGATTTGTTATGTTTGAACTGCTCTTGAGCAAGTCACTTCGTATCCCCAAGCTTCAGTTTCCTAATATGTAAAATGAGAAAAATATTGGCACTGTCTGCCAGCCATGCTCTGTAGCTCAAATGTGACGATATACGTGAAAGCACTTGGTGACTTATAAAACTAGTCTGTCCATTCATCTGTCCATCCATTCAACCTACAAATATTGAATGATCCCCCACTATGTAAGGGGCAATTTTCTCACTGGATACCCATTGGAGAAATGAATAAGTATGTTTCCTGCCCTAAGAGAACTCACGGCCTAATCCAGGTGGAGAGGAGAGAGACATAGACAATAAATTAGTCATTACAAGAGAAAACACTCACATGATGCTTACTATGGACAAGGCACTGTTAAGAATGCTTTGCACATGTTACCTCTTTTAATTCTCACAACATCCATAAGAACTGGGTACGACTGTTGTCACATTTTTCAGTTAAAGAAAACGAGACTCAAAGAGGTAAGGTATTGTGTGCAAAAGCAACAACTATAATAATTAGTGAAGCTGAGATTTTGAACCCAGTAGGTTGCTCCAAGCTCTGTGATATTAAGGGCCACACATGTTGTCTTTCTTAACAAACATATAATTACATCTTGTGATATACGCTACTAGAGAAACAATTAGGATGCAGTTGCAATTACTATGAGAAACTTCTTAAGTGTGGTGGCCAAGGAAGGTCTTGGGGGGAATTGACATTCAAGTCACTTACAGCGCTGAGGCTACTAGAGGACATTCCTGGACTAAAAAATTGTGCTCCATCCCCCTCTCACCAGGTAAATCCATGTTAGGCCAAGGGCAGAACCTGTATGTTGAATATTACTTCAAGTACGCTAGTTACAGGTCCTCGTAAAAATAGTGGCATTAAAATCAATTTAATGTGCCTCACAGAACTTGAATATTTTCCGTAGAAATCCTGTTCCAGTGCATTCAAATGAAAAAAGTGGCATCCGCTGAAAAGCAGGGCTCTGACATTTCACGAGACAGAGGACTTCACAGCACAAATAACCTGAAAAAAATATGCCTGAAAATGCACTTGACATCATCATTAAAACTGTCAGACTCTTGAGAAAAGAAAGAAGCAGTTTTCCCATGTTTCGGTTTAGGGCGCCCGCAGCCAAATACAAACTCTTTTTCACCTTCTTGGCAACTATTTATCTTCAGGTTATTTGTATGCCATTTATTTTTAAGGTCATAAAGAAGTATATTTAATTTAGTAATGTATTTCCCAGACATTAGCCCACTCCCCAGCATTTTGAGGAGATAATGTAAGATTTTATTGCATTTTCCTAAAAGAGGGAGCTCTGAAAGAACTGAATATGCAGATGTGTGAGACAGCGGAAGTACTGAAATGAGGGAAGTCCTGGAAGGTGGGAAAGCGGTGTTTTAGCTATGCCCTCGTCATGGACTAATTACATGGCCGTGGAGAAGAACATTTTACCTCCGGGACTTGGTTTCTTCACCTACAAATGGAGTTAGAATGATAAAGTGGACATGTCTTGTTTCTGTTTGTTCAAGATCCATTGTTCCTTCTTCCTGTGACAGTTTCTTGAGTTTTCATGAGGAACTGTCCCACCCTCGCAGTCAAAGCTGGGCCTGCCATGCAGGTGCTCTGCCCTTTCCAGGCCAAGTGAGGGGGTGGAGGGTGAGCCAAATGTCAACAACTGGACTCTATTCCTCAGGAATCTGAATTGCGAGGGGAGTGATAGTGAGCCAGAAAATTCTTAGTGTTGATTCATGGCAGAAGCAGAGAGGATAGCAATTAACACCAGCCCCTCAATTCTCAGAAGTGCCCCTCTGACTTCTCTCCTTTCTTTTGTTTCTCGGCACATCCTCATACCCTTTCAAATAGATTCTTCTCTCTGTCTCTTCTGGCTCTGTCCCTGTCTATCCCCCTCCCTCTCTCTCCCTCTCTCATTAATTTTGCCAGAATCCACTTCTGTACCTACAACCAAAAACCCCTAACTAATACAAAGAGATTACAAGACAATTCTTTGTTAAAATATTAACTTAAGACCTTTTTTTTTAAAAAAAAGGCAAAATCTAACACCCAGCAGTGTTCTGGCAGGAGATACTTTTTAATCCAATTTTACATTTTCCTACTATCAATGACTTTTGCCCACCACAGTCCCCTGTGATTCTATATCAGGCCACGGTAGAAGATGATTTGCACAATTCTAGTGAGCCCCATTCCACAGGAACATGTCTTTGCTCTGGGAATAGTGGCTATCCCAAGAAATCCCATAGCAGTGACACAGGAATAAAACAAAAAGTTACATTGCAGAGCTTTGCCGTGGGTGTGCATTGGCACATTAGTGTGTTGGGAATGGATTACAACTGTTCTACAGAAAATTGATCTCTTCAGGAGCATGGCAGAGTCTGTGCAAGAACTTCAGTGCAGGTTGCTTCAGGTTGCAAGCATCCTGGTTGGGGTGGAGCATCATCTGACAGCAGGCCCGGAGGGCTGCAAGCCAGAGGAACAGAAGAGTAGCATCAGAACTTGCTGCTTCACCCCAGTGCGCTGAACATAGCCAAGAAGAAGTTCCACCACCTGAGAACCCACTGGGCATACCATCTGGACAGTCATCTGCAGAGGATGTTACTGCCCAAGGGGCACTGGGCACAGCCCCAGGTGTGGCCTGTTGGGGGGAGTGAGGATGGGGAGATACCTAGCAGTTTCTTTAAGGGTACAGCTAAAGACAGTGGCTAATGCTTCTGTTCTATATTTGCTGTCTGTCCATGGGTGACCAATGGGTCCTTTATGGGTACCCAGCTAGCTGCATAGCAACTGCACTAAAAATGCGTGCACATTCTTCAGATAAGAGCATAATTTTTGTTTGGAAACGTTTGATATAAAAATATTTAGTTGTATTTAAAAACAACTGAGTTATGTTAAGAAATTTAAACATTACCTTTGTCAATGAAAGCAGCTCTGTTGGATTCTTTCAATATAATTTTAAAGGTTGTTATATTTTCAAGGATTGTAAAGCAATGATTTTAGAATTTTATCACTTACTTGTGCAAAGTTTCTCTTCCATGGGGTCTGTCAAGAATTTAAGAGATTGAAATTAAAATTTTGATCTGAAAATGTACATAGCCATTCCCTGGTCAAAATATATTCATGGAAGTAAACTCAAATTTTTCATTAAAAAATTGAATATATTTTATTTGGAAGTTTTATATTTAATTTATTTCCCTAAAACTTGATTTGTCTTCATGCTTGCATACTATAAAAATATAATTAATTTTTCCCAAGTTCTATATAGCTGCCGTCAATTTCTTTTTAGTTTACTTTAGTGTGCTCCATTACTCCACAATTTTTTGTGTGAAAAGGTTGAGAAATACATGAATATAAATCGGCTATTTCTTTTCCTTCATTATCATATTGTGTTAATGGTTCTTCACTATCTTACTGGTAAGTGACAAGAGACAACTAATTAAAGTGTACGATTGTCCCAACCACTCAGTCCAAAACTCCTGTCATCATCTTGGATTTATTCATGCCTTTCATCCCCTACATTTGGTCTCCAAATCCTTTGGAATTTCTAACAACTTTGTGTTTTGTCATATTTGTCTCTTCCTCATTTCCATTGGCATCAATTAGTGCCTGGTTTCCGGCAAACGTCTACTGTGGTCTCCAAGCTCTTCTGCAGTGCAACACCATGCTGGATAAGCGCCCCACTAGACACTCCTTGTCTCAGCGGGACTGCCTTGTTCCCCCATCCGCAGACTGCGTCCTCCTCTCTGATGAGCTTATTTGAGCCATACTTGCACCGTGTTCATTCTGCCTCTATGCCTTCTCTCACATGCTGTTCCCCTCTCCTGGAATGCATTCACATCTCACTTTTCTGAATTTTATCTGTGCTACTCCAGCTCTCAGTGTCCTCTTTCTGAACACCAGAAGTCCTTATTTTGCACTGCACAATCTAGCATTTGACTATGAACTGGTTTGTTTTGTTTGATATGTTCTAATCTCACACTTCCAACTGTAGGAGTGAATTTGAGCAATGACACACGTCATTTCTCTTCTATCCATCCCTTCCTTTCCATCTTTGCTCTCATCATTTTGTTCCATTCTTCATGGTCTCTGTGACATTATAATAGCCTCCTGGCTAATTTCCCTGGCTTCAAATCTTTCTTTTCTGATCAAGTCTTTAATTTTGCACCAGGATAATTCTTCCTGCAGCACAATTTTGATCATGCCACTCCTTTGCTCAAAAATGCCCCACAGTTCTCCAATGCCTAAAAATAGTATTCCAGTCTCCAGCCTGGCATTTAAGGGCTTCCACCAATCTTTCCATCTCACCTCTCCTTCTCCCTGTAGGTCCTATGCAGACCCTCCATTCCAGATACCACAGCCTACATGGTATTGCATAAATCATATTCTCCTGAATTGAAGCCTTTTATGTGCACTTGCTTTTCCCATTCTGTAAGTTTCAAACAAAAAAGCAACTTCCTGATGAAGCTTCCCTCAGCTTTCCCATTTTGGTGAGCCTTCAGGACTTTCTTTAGACATCTTTTGTAGATCATATTACATTTTGCCTTGATTGTCTTATTTTTTCCCAAAGATATTTTGCTTCTTGGAAGTATGTGGCATATCAAATTCATCTTCCTTTTTTTTCCTTTTAAACCCATAGCATAGTATTTTGTACATATCAAGAGTCCAGTGAATATTTATTAAATAAAGAAATTTTATAATTTCTACTCTTCCCTCCAGTGGTTAGTATAACTCTGGAATAACAGAGATTCTGAGTAAATACTTATTGGTTAATTTGGGGGTTTATTATTTATGATTCTGCTGGGAAAAGCATTCTCTCTCTGTCATTTTCTCTCCTAACACTTTGAGAACACTGTGAAATGTGAAAGATGTCTGACACACACAAATGGGAACCTATTTTAATGAGCCCAGAGTGACTCCTGTTCTCTCAATCCTTCCGTAATCATCTATTGATTGCATACAGTTTGTATAATAATTAGTCCAATATGAGAATTCTGAGCATCTCTCTGTAGCTGCTGAGAAATGTGCTCCATAAGCAGATCTTCGTTCTCCTCTCTTCTCTTCCCAGTGTCTAGCCTTTCTTAGATATTGCATCTCAAATTCTCCTAAATTCTACTAAATACTCACTTCCCTTACGAAGTTGCACAGCCTTGTCTCAAGGCTCTAACATCTCCAAATGTATGCATAATCCGTATGGTAGTTGTCCTCTTTTTCCTCTGAGAACCTGTGCACTTCTGTGGCCCTTGCATACATCTTCTCACCTATCTTCATTTCCTTAGCTGTTGAACCCCTCCGTGGGCTGGGACTTCCATATTATTTGTCATACTAAACTGCAATTTCTTTTTGTGCTCCCTTAATTTGACTGTCATAATAATAACTATTATTTTTTTATTGAGGTATAATTGACATATAACATTTTATTAGTTTCAGGTGTACAACATAATGATTCTATATTTTTATATATTGTGAAATGATCACCACAGTGTCTAGTTAACATTCATCCATATATTTAGTTACAAATTTTTTTCCTTGTGATGAGGACTTTTAAGATCTACTCTCTTAGCAATTTTTAAATATACAATATTTCAAATATATAATACAGTATTATTAACTATAGTCACTATGCTTATGTTTTATAACCAATTATAAGAAAAATTAGGGCAGGACTCCAAATTATTTTAGAAGGAATTATTAAAAGGAAACATCCTCCTAGACATGGAAAGTAACGTAAGATGATGGAAAGCAGTGGTTGTTAACCTTTGCTGCCACTCACACCACTTTTGTTCTTGCAGTATGTTCTGGAAGCACTTATGAAAAGAGCTAAAGCAAGATAGTGCTTAGAATTGAGATATCTCATAACTTTAGAACAAAACAGATAGAATTACAGTTTATTTTAATTTCACAGTAACATATAATCTATATGAACATTATATACTTAAAACAGTTTTACCCCTTTGAAAAAGATTGGTTCGTTGATGTCTGAAAAATAGCCATATTCATGCTAGACTTTATTTTAATGTACAAAATTAATACAAATTTGATTTCACACAGGTGTGGAGTCACAAATGGCCGAGGATCTCCAAGTTCTGTCTTTGGAAATGTGGAGATGGTGCTCATTTAAACTCTAGAATTCTCAGAATCATTGACTCACCTGTTATATGCAATTATACATCATCAATTTAATTTAGTCATCGATAGTAATTTAGTCAAATATTATTTCATCCAATTTTTATCTTTTATAAATTCCAGGCTTAGGGAACATCTGTTGCTTTGGTTTACATCCATCCATTCTTCTGAGATAGGACCTCTTCTCCGAGTACAAGCCAATATGTGGTTGCGAGGCATGGGGACATTTATCATCACAGAATTCACCATATTGGTCATGGAGTGAGCACACAACTCAAGGGAGGCCTATCGTATATGATACCCTATCCTCTGGTCATGGAAATTTGTCCAGAGATGGTAAAAAAACCAACAGGAACCTAATAGAGTACCCTCCAGGGAGTTTTCTAACTAGGGTCAGGAGGGAAGCGTGTCCTTCTCTTTTGGGTGGCAAGGCTGTACAAATGTTAAGTCCCAAGCTGCCTATGGTCATGTTTCCTCTGCCCAATGAAGAAAGTCTTACAGTAGTAGAAGAGAATAAAGCTGATGCTAAGAGATAAGAATATCTAAAAGATATAGAGAGATTTCTGAGAGTTTTGAGTTCTTGAATTCAGTTACCCATGACACCACTACAGCACAACCTTCTCTGAGATTCAGTTACATAAGTCAGTATTCACCTCCATCTCCAACCATTTTTGCCTAAGTTACTTTTCTTTGAGTTCTTGCCACTTAGAACCAAAAATCTCTGTGTAATACACACTCTATAAGGGTGATACTAAGGATGTTGTAAGAGCTTTTCTCTGGGAATAAAGAATGAGGTCATTAGGGTCAGTATCCAACTGATTTCAAGCTACAATCCTACCATGCCATCATCCTGAAATGTATTACAACAGACTACAAAGTAGCCTCCATGCAAGTTATTCACCACTGCATAATTTGCTGCCACAACTTGCAGAAAGGGGTGATGACAAGGGTGTCCATGAAGCTCCCTTATGGAGTGATTCTGGAGCTTTGCTACTTGCAGGTCAAGCTAACTTCTCTATGCACACAACTCCCTGGGGTTAACTAAGGCTGGCAAATTTTGATTGGTGAATTGCGCAAGTTGCGTGATGAGCCAGCACTTGTGAGGTGATGCCAAAATAAAGATAAGTGTAGTCCTGGCAATTTAAAAGAATCAAGATATGCAGTGTTACTTTAATTTGCATTTCAGATAATTTAGCTTCTATTCAATTTAGAAAGTCTAGCCCTTCCAAAAAGAGCTTCTTGCATCCCAAGAAAATGACCTCACAACTGAATAAGAGCTTGTTTCAAACAGGGCTGAATTTTCTTTTTATGAAGACAAACTGCAAGTTCATTCCACAAACAAAGAGAGAAGTCACCTTGGAGCAGATCTTTGCTTTGAAAAGAGTTGACATAGGCAAATGTAAATTGAATAGGACGCATGGTCCTTAGGGAAAGATGTCACACCACTTCTGTGCCCAGAGAAGCTACTTTTTTGTTTTTCATTTTTTTCTTTTTGTATGTTGAGAGATGAGTCAGTTTTATAAAAAGCTCCAGTCTTTCTGGAAGAAAGAGACCCACACTCTGACTCCTATTTTACAGGATAAAAGTTAAGAGAGATTCTCAAGGCGATCTAGGGTGGCCCTAAACAGAAGATTTCCTGCAGGAGGAGACAAAAAGACTCACAAGAGGAATTGCCAAAAGGAAAAGTTTGCTAGTTTGGTGATCTCCATCCAAAATAATAGAACCCGAGTTGTCAAGGAAAGGCCAGTTCTGGAGGAGCATGCAACTAAGGTGGGGAGACCCTCTGGTCTTGATCCTGGCTTGGTGTTATGCTTTGAGGAACAGTGGATGAGCATGAGATTGTGAAATAAGACAGCTCTAACCTGGTCATCCCAAAGTGGGCACTACTGCAGCCTGGGTGGGGTTCCAGTCACTGAGACTCCGCAGCCTTGGGCTGGCTTGCATTGGCCTGTGGAGAACCAGGGTGTGGCGGCAGGAGCCAAAATGCCACTGGAAAAGTAAGACTTGTGATTCCCTCTCTTCTGATATTGGAAGTGGACTGAACCTTTTGTGCATCCAGTTAGCCACTGGAGTCCTTGGCCTCTCCAGAGCAGGGGTTGGTGAATGACCAGCTTACAGGCCGAATCCAGCCTGTCTTTATAAATGGTGTTCTTGGAACACAACCACGCCCACTCCGTTCTGTATTGTCTATGGCTGCTTTGACACGACAGTGGCAAAGTCAAATAACTGTGACAAAGTAATCTTGCAAATACTAAAAGATTTACTCTCAAGCTTTTTACAGAAAACTTCGCTGAACCCTGATATTCAACAGCTTTCACAATTTCTACCTTCACTCCATCTATACTAATTCTCACAAATTCCCAATTTTAGTTGCTGAGTTTCCTCTGAACCCGTGTGGTTGATTTTACTGTCTCCAGAATGGACCATGCCTTTTTCTTCACACACCATTTCTCACACTCTCTTTCATGGCTGGGTTTTTAAACGACGTTCTGACTGACTACAATATCTAGTGCTTGGCTCTTTACTGTCACATTCTAGAGACATGCATTCACTGATTACAGTGAATTTCTGACATGACTTCAGACACACAGGAATAATGTGAACACAAAATAGAATCTAAAGTTTATTTTTGCAAAAGCTTTCACAGAAATTTAAAATATTCCCTAATATGCCATAAAATAGAGTAATATTTTTAATATTATATTTAAATTTCAGACATCCATTTGCCTTTGCAAATATTATTCAGGGAAAATTTTAAACCTTAAAATGTCAGAAAATGGCAAAAGCTACATTATACAAATATCTTTAATTTGTTCAATCTGTGCTGAGCTCTTTCAAAGTTATTTAAAAGGGCACACAAATTAGAGTAAATTAACCAATAGCTCAGGAAAATCAGACGGAACTTTGGTCTTAATATCATTTGAACACTGAAAGCAACTGCTATATTGATTAGAAAAGAGTATGACTAGATTTAATGGAAATAATGTTGTATTCCATTGCTGACCCACCCCTGTTATGGGCAAACAACTCAGAGGGCTGAATTTTCTGGAAGCAGGATTCAGAATTGATCCTGTGGATCACAAAGCAGCTAAACCTGGATCCTGTACTACAGGTGTCCATGGGTAACCAGAAGCAGGAAACAAAGAACAAAGTCCTTTCTGAAGAAGCCAATAGTACATTACATGACAAACCTTATCTAAAGATATTTTTTCAAATAAAATTGACCAGTAAATAATTTAAGACTACAAGGCATATGACAAGATGTTTATGTGAGCCAGAATCAGCAGAAGCAATAGACAAGAAACAGACCCCAAAGAGCTCCAGATACTGGATTTATCAGACACATACTGGGATAAAACAAACACTTGTTCTGTTCATCAAGATAAAAGTCAAATATTTTCAAGGGATTTAGATTTGCAGATTTCAACAGGAATTATCTAAGAATTATATAATTGAAAAATTATATAGATAGCTTTAACAGCAGATTAGACCTTTACAAAAGTATAAGGATGGAAAAAGAAATATGACAAAAATAGCATGTAAGTCAGGAAAGGGTCAAGTACATCTTCAGTCTTTTAAGGTCCTTATATTGTGTTGAAGGAGGGAAAAAGAAGAAAGAAAGATATATTAGGAGAAGAAAAATGTGTCAGATGGATCAAATAAAAAACACAGGAAAATAGAAAGTATAAGTGTACAATATATAGTATATATTATATATACTACATCATTATATATAATTGCATCACTTCAAATTGACTAAGTTATTTGGTTAAAATATGAGGACTAGCACATTAGATTTAAACATAAATTGTATCCTATTTACAAGACATTTTGAAAATTTGAAAGTATAAAGAAGAGAAATAGTACAGCATACAAAACTTAGCCAAAAGAAACTGATATAGCTGTATTAATTTATAATGGAATAAAAAGTTACCAAATTCCTATAGGAATTAATCTCAAGTTTTGCAAGAGCTCTGTAGTAAAACTTAAAACATTTTAATGAGAAAAATTAAAGGCCCAAATAAATGGAGAGTTGTACCATGATTGTGAATTGGGACACTCAATAGTAACAAATTGTCAATTCAATCTGAAGTCACCTATACATTCAAGGCAGTTCCAACGAAAATTCCAAAATATTTCTTAGAGGAACTTGACAATCTGATTCTAAAATTTATGTGGAAAGGATTTTGCTTGTCTTGAGAAATGATTTGTTAGTTTGATATTATAGTCATTTCTTTTCTCAATTTCTTGCAAGTATATCAAAATATACTACCAAGACAAACCAAATCACTCCAAACTATACCTTATTCATTCACTTAGAAGCACTTTATCAAGTGAAATTTACATAATATAGGACTAAAATGAATTCTATACAATTAGAAATTACTTCTTTTTGGAGTTTTCCCATTAACTTCAAGTAAAAACTTAGATCTTTGTGCCAAATCTATTTCAAATGCCACTCAAAGTGCCTTAAAATATGAAACAAATGAACAGGGAAATGGACACAAGAATTATTACACATAAATTGATCAATAATTTTGGACAGTTGAAAGTTATTATATTTACAATGATGAATTTGACAAGCATATATATACCTCCGAAGGATAAACCAATCCTGATTAATTTAAGCCACTTGTTTAAATTCAACATATTAAATTCTAGATTGCATTTTGGGATCTGATAAACCACCTGGGTCAAGGGGAGTAAAAATTATATCTGCCTTTTGTAAAGTGGAAAGCGTGGCACACTTCTCATTCTCCTGGGACCGCGTTGAGCAGCCATGTTGGTGAGGCTGGGTTAGCCTGTTGGGTAGTGAGAATCACATGGCCCTGTTATGCTAGCCAATCGCCAGAAGCATAGCCCCTAGTTCAGTGGCAGCTGATCACAGACCCCACGAGGGAGCCCAGTCCAAATTGTCAAACCACAAACTTATAAGCTAAACAAACGGTTACCACTACATTTTGGAATGATTCAGTACACAGCAAAAACTATTTCAGTCTAAATGATTTTGCCTGAGATTTTGGCAGCAAAATCTTTCTTTCTTTCTTCTTTCCCAGGCCTTGTTTTCAGGATATCTGCTGATGCTATGGGATTCTCAAGTAACCTTGTTAAAAAGCTCCTTTTCTACTTAAATAAGCTAGAGCTGGTTTCTGTTGCATGCGACTAAGAACGCTGACTGATACACTCAGAATGAGATAGGATTTTGATATTCTAATGCATTTCTTAATTTCCAGTAATTTATATTACCCCATGATGCTTTCTTCTATTTAAAATAGCTGATATATAAGTTCCTAACTTATTTGTAGAACAGATGAAATACATTGCAGTGAACCAAAAGGCAATTCTTGGTATAAAAAAGAAATTTAGAATGAGTAAGAAAAAGTTTTCTTTTTTATCATTTTCCCTGTCTTCTCTACTACTCTTGGCACCCCTACCAAGCCCAGAAGAAGATTCTATGAACTTGGAAGAAGAGACAAAATCAGAAGGGAAGCAAAGTGAGCTTATTTACTGATGCATCTCAATGAAGAGGCTGAGCTCTAATCCCTCCCACCTCGACTGACACTCAGGGGTTGCAGGTTAGTGAAAATTCACATGGTTTAGGAATCTGGGAGTAGAATGTACCTGTAAAGCTCAGAGAGGTATCAGAATTTCAGCACTTCAATTGTCAACCAGGAGCAGAAGAAATGTTCACGAGATATAGCTAAAGAAAGGGACGTCAGACAGCCTCATACGGTCATCCAGCAACCACCCATCCCTAATGTTACTGAAGCAGGAGGGTAAACTTGTGCACCAGGGAGGGTCTAAGACTAGTTTCTCACAGTCCGTGGAGTTGCAGGGGAATTTAACGATTTTTCAATTGTCCAGGACAGCATAGATGTGGCAGAAGGGCAAACAGGTCTCAAGAGGCTCCATATTCTTAAGCAAGGGACAGCCCAGCCATAACCAGTATGGGCTTATGACCAAAGGGCAAATGGGAGGAGGGCATCTGATGCCAATATGATGAGGATACAACTTCAACCAGATTACTTAGTCCCACCTTAACTTTTCGGTAGAAGTTAGAGGCAACCCTGAGAAAAGCTAATGGCGGGAAAGAATATTCTTTAGTTTCTGAAACCAGGCGTAATGGGAGCTATAATAGAAATTGAGTTTCATTCTACAAGAATAAGGACATGTAGTAAAACACCTGACACTAGGGGGCAAAAATTTGTGCCTGATAATATTAAATGTGAACAGCCTAAAGGTGAATAGATAGATTAAATCTACTGGCAATAACGATTGGTTAGATGTAGGAGGTAAGGAAAAGGGCAGGGCTTAAGATGATTTCCTACTTCAGTACCACGAATGTTTGGTGTTAAAGTCAACAAAATAGGAAACACACTTAACTGCACTGATTCCACTATGATTCCAGTACTTCCGAATCTTGGAGAGGTTAAGTTCTCTGAGCTTGAGTCTTCTTATCTGTAAAATTATGTATCTAGTACTTGCTCTAAAAGCAAAGTGATTATATAATTTGTCATCTAAATGTGGATACTCCTGGGAGGGAGAAGGGATGTGTTTGTCATTGTGGTTAGACCATGTAGGGGAGGAAGACATTTCCTCTTCCCAAATGGGGGTTCATCAGGCTGGAGAACGAATTAAATTCACACGAGACAGAATAGCAAGAGAAAATTAAACAAAGCTTTATGAGGAACCATGGCCCGGGGACTTTCTTCCCGAAGGAAGAAAGGGCACCGAAGAAGTGGGGTGCACATAGTGGTTATATACCCCCAAACGGGGTGTTTCACATGTGACTGAAATGTCCCTCCCACAGTAGTCACAAGATTGCCCTGTCGGCACAGTGCTTGATGGACACAGCAGGTAATGGTCTGCTATCTCAGTGGGCGTAGCAGGAGGCAAGTCGATTGTCTGGAGCTGGGCGGTCACAGGTGAGCGCAGCAATCAGTTCCTAGCCTAAGGAAAGATGCTTAATCCTTAAGAAATGCCAACGTTGGGAGGGGGAGGGAAGTCAGTTACAGGAGGTTACCAGACTAGCACAATAAAATGCAGATTTTAAGTCGTTGCCTTTGGTATCCCTTTGGTATTGATTAAGAGTTTTTAGAGAGAAGGTCATCTCCTTTCTTCTTCCTGGTACAGAGAGGGAGGCAGCTTTTACAGATAGAGATTTACCTTACAAATGTAAATGTGTCCTAAGGAAGGGCAAGTTCCATTCCTCAGAGCCTCCTTCCCTGTCCCAGTTTATCAAAAGCAATCAGCCTCAAATAATCCTGATACCAAAGAGACATATCTTGGGGTGGCCAATTCCAGGTCCCCACAACCACAAGCATAAACCAGGTTGTCAGGGGCAATTTGGCATGTATGGTCACAGGTGAGTTAAAAAAAGTTATATGGATATAGATATAAACATAGATACAGATATAGAAGACATACACAAAAGTGGCTTAAGCAAATTGGGAATTTACTATTTTTCACAAGCTGTTGCCAGAAGTTGGTACTCTGGGGTTGGCACAGAAATTCCATGAATCCATCAGGGACCTAAGTTTCCTTTACTGTTTTGCTCATGCATTCTTACTTTGTGCTGATTTAGTCATAAATTGGCTTCTCCAAAAGGCGCAACTGTGTGGGACCTGGGGAATGTGATTTTCAAAGTGGGCACTTTAAGCTGTTGCCTTCCCCAACAGAATCGCAATTCTCATATTTGGATAAGCAATTAGCAATTTCTGTCTAGTGTTTGTGCAGATAATTTGTGAACTCTAAAGCAAGAAATAAATGTAAGGTAGTGCTTTATATTTGTAAAACATACTTTCTTTGAATAAATTTCAGACATTTACACTCAATAGGATATGAAAGTTGGAAGAAATTTTAAATTTCACCTAATTCAATCTAGAAATTGGATGTAGGAGTTTTTTTCCCTTAATATAGTTAACAGGTGTTTACTAGCCCCTACTAGATAATTTATGACTTCAGGGTTAAAAAATCACCTGGTTAATGGATTATAACACAGCTCAGCATATTATCACATATCTGTGCAAAAAGAAAAATAAGTGATGAACAATGAAAATATACAACATTGAAAATTTTAACAATCTCTTGTTAGGGGCCTGACCCAGTGGTATAGTGGTTAAGTTTGCCTGCTGTGCTTTGGCAGCCCAGGGCTCACAATTTTGGATCCCAGGCGTGGACGTAGCACCGCTCATCAAACCACACTGTGGCGGCGTCCCACATTAAGTGGAGGAAGATTGACACAGATGTTAGCTCACTGACGTCTTCCTCACACACATACACAAAAGCGCAAAATCTTTTGTTAGAACCAGGGTGGAATTTTCATTAATTGAGAACTACAATCAATACTTTACTCATGCTTTGTCTCAGGAAATCAAGTAATTCTTCCTACTCAAAAAAAGATAGAAAGAAACTAAATTCCTCTTCAACTGAATGACTCCTGGTGCAAGCACTAGTTTTTTTCAAACCAGAAAACTGAGGGACTATTCTTCTTTGAAACTGCTGCTTTTTCTATGACCATCCCAATATTCCTATATTCATTCAGAGACTACAACTCCCAAAAAGCAACAGGGAGAGACTTGCAATGGTGCACTGCATCCTGGGAAATTAATTTCACAAAGTAAAATATTATAAGCAGAAGAAAGAAAGTGTAAGAAGTCTAGATATGAGTGCATGCTGAGAACTGCAGTCTTTTCTGGATTCCATTACTTTATTACAAGAGAGAATCAGATAGCAAGAGTTGGAAAGGTCCCACTTCAGCACAGCAGAACTGCACAAAATGCATGCCTCGTACACAGTGAAAAAGGTATGGTAGCCAGGCACTGATACTAGTCTTTCATTCATTCCTTCATTCAGCAACTATTTACTGAATGTCTACTACGTGCAAGAATAGTCTAGGCATGGGAGTGGTAAACAAAAAACGCTTCGTCCCTGCCTTTCACGGAGCTTTGTTCTAATGAAGGGAAACAGATGAATACGAAAATAAATAAATGTCAGGTAGTGAAGGTGATGGAG
The DNA here is from genome assembly GCF_037783145.1 of Equus przewalskii. Classification (NCBI taxonomy): domain Eukaryota; kingdom Metazoa; phylum Chordata; class Mammalia; order Perissodactyla; family Equidae; genus Equus; species Equus przewalskii. The sequence continues at coordinate 1,787,381 of NC_091854.1, forward strand.
TGAAAATAAAGAAAGGCAAGGGAGACAGGCGAGGCTGGGGGAGGAGTGGTCACTATTTTACATACGGGGGTCAGGAAAGGCTATTTGGTAAAGTTCATCTGAGAGATGGCTTACAGGAAGAAATCCAGCTGCGCATGTCCGTTTGCATGCTGAGAGCAACCTGAGTACTTTGTACCTGCCAATTCTCTCTGCCTGGAATGCTCTTCCCTAAGTTACCTGCGTGGATTCTCCCTCACCTTCAGCTTTCAGGAAGAAGAAGCAGCTCATCCATACACAAAAAAAGAATCAGGGGCTGGCCCCGTGGCCTAGTGGTTAAGTTTGGTACACTCTGCTTCAACAGCTCTGGTTCAGTTCCAGCCATGCTGTGGTGGCAACCCAGATATAAAATAACGGAAGATTGGCACGGAATCTTAGCCCAGGGCAAATCTTTCTCAGGCAAAAAGAGGAAGATTGGCAACAGACGTTAGCTCAGGGTAAGTCTTCCTCAGCAAAAAAAAAAAAAAAAAAAAAAAAAAGAATCAGAGCTCTGATGATAGATTGTCAAGAAGAAATAGAGAATCTCTACCTTCAGTTTTGTTTTGTAATTTGAGATAATGTCTTTATTTCGTGAGTCATAAACTTAATCTTTTGCAACCAAAAGCATTACTAACTGCCACCATTTGGAGATCTTTGTCAGCTTCTGAAGGCTGTGATATTTTCCTTCTCTAGGGCTGCCATGTTGCATAACCGCAGGGGATGCTATTCACAGCATATTCGATATTCTGATCAGAATCATGCAGCAAGGCTGCTCCCTGCTACTGCATTATTATTTAATGACTCAAATCAAGAAAGAAAAAGCCATAGGCAATTTTTCCTACATTTACAGTTGTCACTCTCTCATTTCTCCCCCCATGGTACTTTGTGTCTGTTTTCATACTCTCTTCTAGCACCTATTTCATTGCTGTACAATTGTTTGTATGCATATTGGTACTCCACATTAGACGGTGGATTACTTGGAGACATGGACAGAATATTAGTTATCTTTGTTTCCTCAGTCTTAAATAAATAATTCTTAGATAGGTGATTCAATAAACTTTGAAAATTAGGAATTTTGTTAAGCTTCCATTCCCTTTTTTGTCTGTGTATTCCTTTTTTCACTTATTTCTGAGTCTAAAACATATAACTGAATATAATTTAACATCAATTGCCAAAACAGCTTCAAAACAGTGTGTCCACTTATTTAGGGGCATGTTTCTGAATGGCCTTTCATCTGGATTAAGTAGCCATTCTTTTAAGAGAAGATGACATTGAAATCGTAACCATACATCTGGCCAGACACAGACAGTCCATTGTTTTTCAAAAGCCAAGTAAAGAGCTTTTCAAGCTGTTTGTCAGAACCACTGGAGGCAGAGTGTTTGAACTCACTTTTGGCAACAGGAGACTTGTGATGAAGAAAATGCACCAAAAATGTTAATGATTCTTTTTATAGACATCATAGATTCTTATTCAAACAACACGTTAAATTAACAGGCACTCAATACATAAAATTTGGCAAATCCAGGAAAACACACAAAAAATTCAATATACTGTGATAATTATTGACATATTGGTGTATATACACTCTTTTATATGTTGTTGGACATTTGAGTTATCAGTATTTTCTCATTAAAAAATCTGTGTTTATTATATTATATATTTATTTATTATATTATAGATTTATAATATATTATAGATGTACTATATTATATTTATTTGTTATATTATAGATTATTTCTTTAGAATTAACTCCTAGGAATAAAGAACTGTTTGGTTATTTAATACATTGAAAACCCAACACATCGTTCTTGGAAAGTTTGACGTGGCCACAAGATTTGGTGAACAAATACCACATGAAGATATCCAGCCTCCTGAAGCCACTGTAGTGACCAGGTTGGTGAGCCAATGGCTATCTTTAACAAGCCAAATTCCTGTGGATCTTATAAGTACAGCCCATTTATGTTGCTGCAACAAAAATGACCCAATGGGCACAGCAGGCTACAACTCCTACGGCAAGTCCAACTGAGATAGGGGTTAGAATATCAGGAAATGAATCATATTGTTGTGCAGGATTTTTTTGTTTATCTTTTTGGCACTGGTGGATGGAATCAGTTTTGCTCTCTTTATTCTGATTCGCATCAACAACTTCACCAAAACTTTATACTGTAAAGGCAGAGAAGTTTCACATAGTCCTTACAGCTCCAGTGCATGAGATTCTAATTTAAATGTGGAAGGCCAGGTATAGGTAGTTGTGGCTTGGGTTGCAAGTCCAAATTCTGTCCTATTTTATCTTGTTTTGAACTTTATCCAGGGTCAAGAAGAGATTGTACAAGGGCTAACTTCTTAAGGTCTTGCTCTGAGGTTCTTAAATTCATTACTAGGGGGCTCGCACTGACTTTGGGTTTTTAATTTCATGTGCTCTATTTATGTTTTGTATATCAGGGACCCAGAGTTTAGCGTTTTAATCAGCTGGGGCAACTATAACAAAATACCACAGACAGGCTGACTCCAACAGCAGAAATTTATTGTTCTCACAGTTGTAGAGGTTAGAAGTCCAAGATCGAGGTCCAGTAGATTTGATTCTGGTGAGAGCCCTCTTCCTGGTTTGCAGACAGGCCTCCTTCTTTCTGTGTCCTCATATAGCATAGAGGAGAAAGAACTTTCTAGTGTCTCTTCTTATAAGGAGACTAATCCTATAGGATCAGGGCCCCACCTTCGTGATCTCATTTAACCTTAATTACTTCCTTACTCCAAATACAGTCACACTGAGGGTTAGGGCTTCAACGTATAAATTTTGGGGAGACACACAGTCTGTAGTACCTGGGTTCCACCACAAAGGGCTTTACCAACGTCATAAAAAGGGGACTAGAGTTACTATCTGAAATATATAAAGAACTTATACAATTTAGTATCAGAAAAACAAACAACCCAATTAAAAAGTGGACGGAGGAACTGAATAGACGTTTTTCCAAAGAAAACATACAGATGGCCAACAGGCACATGGAAAGATGCTCAATATCACTAAACATCAGGGATATGCAAATCAAAACCACAGTGAAATATCTGACCCCACACCTGTCAGAATGGCTATCATTAAAAAAACAACAAAAAACCCAGTGTTGGTGAGAACGTGGAAAAATGGGAACCCTCATGCCCTGTTGGTGGAATATAAACTGGTGCAGCCACTGTGGAAAACAGTATGAAGTTTCCTCAAAAAGTTAAAAATAAAACTACCATACGATCCAGCAATTTCACTTCTGGATATTTCTCTGAAGAAGACAAAAGCACTAAATCGAAGAGATATACTCACCTTTATGTTTATTGTAGCATTATTTACAATAGCTAAGCTATGGAAAAAAACTAAGTCTCCACTCATGGATTTTTGGATAAAGAAGATGTCATATATATATATATACACACACTCACACACATACAATGGAATATTACTCAGCCATAAAAAATAAATTCTTGCCATTTGCAACAACATGGATGGACCTAGAGGCTATTATGCTAAGTGATATAAATCAGACACAGAAAGACAAATATCATGTGAATTCACTTACATGTGGAATCTAAAAAACAAAACAGAAACAAGCTCACAGACACAGGAAACAAACTGGTGGTTACCAGTGGAGGGAGGGGTGGGGAATGAGCAAAATACGTGACTGGGATTAAAAGGTACAAACTTCCAGGTATAAAATAAGCAAGTCATGGGTATATAATGTACAGCATAGGGGATATAGTCAATAATATCATAATAACTTTGTATGGTGACAGTGACTAGAGTTATCATGGTGACCATTTTGTAATGTTTATAAATATCAATTCACTATGATATACACTTGAAACTAATAGTATATAACTTGTCAGTTATACTCCGATTTAGAAAATGAAAAAGGCGACTAGAGAGACATCATCTTTTGGACTCAGGAACAGAATTAAGTCAATGCAAATATCATAATCACTGATAGCCTGAGAAGGAATGTAAGCTGTAGTTTGGACAGTGTCTCTAGGAATCAAGTTTGCTTAGATTTTCCAGGGGAAACTTTATTGCTTTGGAGAAGAAACTAAGCAAATTTTGAAATTAGAGCAAGAACAGAAGAGAGAGAATGAAAGAAAAATAATGCTACTTTCCTTCCTAAAAGTTAAGATTTCAGTGACCAGGTTAGGAGTTTGGGAGTGACCAGGTTACACAGTAACGAAAGAGAAAGGACGCCGGACTCAAATCAAATACTTCTCATAGGTGAGACTTCCAAAACGGGCAGATTGTCGTCATTAATAAATCAGGAAGGATGGCTAGATCCAAGTATGGCCTAACCTAAGAGAAAAGACACAACATCTCAGAGAGCGAATGACTTTCAGAAGGAGCCGGATACAGGCAATTATGGGGAGGCTTCACCTTAAAGCTACAGATATGGAATCAATGATAAGGATGATTGAGAAATCGCCTCTCTCTGTTGGAAAACATGGCGAAGGAAAATTTTATGTGGGAAATAAAGCAGTGAGTGAATTTTCAGTATAATTGTAGCATGACTTTGAAGCTAATTTTATTAGTTTTTGCCTCATTAGTATTTTCTGAGATACATTCAGTTTTCTCGAGACACAGAATTTTTTCATTTAGGGCATGGGCTTATGCAGGTGGAAATCAATCTTCCCCAATAAATTCCTCTTTCCTCAGAAGGCTACAGACACTCCTTTTGTCAAGAGGGTTGGGAATTAAGCCCAAAAAATAAGAAGAAAAAAGTAAGACTAGATGGATAAATAAGACAGATGGATAGATATAGACTAGATAGGTAGATAGATAGATAGATAGATGATAGATATAGATAACTAGAGCACATTCATTTTATTTCGGTAGATGCAAAGCTACTTTACCAAGAAATAGTTCCAGTTCTGACACATTTCTCCAGTCCCTACTCCTCTGAGTGAGAAAAATACTGACATCTCTGATGAAATGAGGAGAAAAACACTAACTATGCATTTATTCTCTCTCTTTCTCTCTGTCCTTTTCAGATCTTCTGGTAAACTTAACAGGGATAACAGTATCCCTGAAGTTACCCAGATTCTCTGTCTGTGACTGACTGTGTGGGAGGGAAGATAGGGAAGAATGGAGAAGTTGGAAGCCTAATACGGCCTCACATCTATGTTCTCTGATTCCAATTTCATCAACAATGAAGATAATATTTTGACCTTAAGTTATTTCTCAGTTGATTCAAAACTGAGTGGGGAATAGGATATAACTAATTAACACCCTCAAAGACAAAAAGCTCAAAAGCATTTAGAATGAAAAGCAGCAACTCTCCATCCCATGCCAAGTTCAACTACTTAGAGTCAGCTGTGTTAAGCGTTCTTGTTTTAATCCTTCTGGGGACCACTGACATAATCTACACATCTGTTTCTCAATTCATCAGCTTTCTATAATATTACTGACTCTTGTTCTATTCTCATTTTATTAGTTGTACATACATTTCCAGTCCACCTAGTGGTTACATTTATAAGATAAATGATACGCTTAAACCTCTATTTCTTGAACTATCAACTTTGGACAGTATAAAATTTCCATGTAATTCTGATTTCATTCTCTACTTTCTGTAACTCTCTTCTTTTTCCAAGTTCTGTCAGTTCTATTATTATTGCTTTTGTATTGTCAATGTTTATAATATTTACATTTTATTTTGTCTTTACAACCTGAAACCTCAGTGCTTTGTCTATAAGTTGATCCAAAAAATTGAAAAGCAAAAAACATACAGTTTTATATTATAAAATTATAATATAATTTTTTATAATAATATAAAAAATTATTTATAATAATTAATTATAAATAATTAATAGATAATTATTCATTGAAGAACCAACGAGATTGTGTTCATAAAGAAGAAATTTTATCTTATACCATTTTACCTTTGCTAATCAAAGGAAAATGTTCCAAATACCAATCTCAAATGGATTATTTTTTCTATTCCCTATTACTTATTTAAAATTTTGTTCAAAAACTTCATTTTTTTTCAACAATGGTTACTTAAACAGCTGTTATTTTCCTCTGTATTTCTTATTTCATATTTTACTACTTGACAGGATTTATTTAATACATGCAACAAAAAATATGTGTCTTATCCTTAAGAAATTTCAGATTCTTAATTGAACCTACAATTTACGTATTTGATTCTACTTTCTTTGTTAAGTCATTCTTCTGAGGACTTTCTGACTTTTGGTTATAATTTAAACTGATTTCTAGGCTAGCTTTAGAGCTGTTTCCAGTGTTTCTTTTCCTCATATTCCTAGGCTATTTATACTGTTTCTTGTATTACACATCCTGCTTTTTCTTTTTTTTTTTTTTTTTTTTTTTTTTTTTTAAAGATTTTATTTTTTCCTTTTTCTCCCCAAAGGCCCCCGGTACATAGTTGTATATTCTTTGTTGTGGGTCCTTCTAGTTGTGGCATGTGGGACGCCGCCTCAGCGTGGTTTGATGAGCAGTGTCATGTCCGCGCCCAGGATCCGAACCAACGAAACACTGGGCCGCCTGCAGTGGAGCGCGCGAACTTAACCGCTCGGCCACGGGGCCAGCCCCATCCTGCTTTTTCTTAAATATAGTCCTAATTTTGCTGGAGTACATCTTTAGTCATTTTTTCCCCCAAGAAGAGTGCTTAAGAGATAAACTTTCTGGCTAGAGTCTTTAAAAGGCCTTTTGTTTTTTCACATTTGATTTATAGTTGGATTAAATTTTAAATTCTAATTTTAAAATAATTTTCCTTCAGAAATGCTGCTTTCTTTGGATCTTTGGAAACACTACTCTGTGCAGTGTTGCTGATGACCAACGGCAATTCTGCTTCCTTTGTAGGTGTTATGGACTGAACTCTGTCCCCCCCCCCCCCCCAAAATTCATATGTTGAAGCTCTAACCTCCAATGTGACTATATTAAGAGATAGAGCCTTCAGGGCAATAACTAAGGACAAATTAGGTCATAAGGGTGGGGCCCGAATCCCGTAGGACTGATTTTGCTTATAAAAAGAGAGACAGACACCAAGATCTTTCCTCTGCATGCACACAGAGGAAAGGCCATTTAAGGACAAAGAAAAAGGTCTGTCTATAAGCCAGAAAGAGAGACTTCACCACAAAACAATCCTGATGGCAACTTAATCTTGGATTTAGAGCCTCCAGAACCATGAGGATTTAACTGTCTGCTGTCTAAGCCAGTCTGTCTGTGGCACTTTGTTATGGCCGTCTGAACTGACTAAGACAGTAGATAATGTTTTGCTTGCGGTTTTCAATTTTACGTTCAGGTATGAATCTTTTTTTTCATTTACCCAGCTCTTTCCATCTGAAAAGACAAATTTTCAAATCTGGGTAGTTTTTCTTCCACAATTTTCTTGTTTATGTCCTGCCTTCTCTTGTCTCTGTTTTCTTTATATGGTTCCTATTCATTAGAAGGTGATCTGAATCTTTTTATCCCCCACGTGTTTCCTATTTTAGTGTTGGCTCAATATTCACTGAGATTTCCTTAACTGTCTTGTTCAAAGTTCTAATTTAGTTATTGGTCACGTCCTTTTTATAATTTAGCACTTCTCGTGCTAAATTATAAATTTTAAATTTCAGCAATAAGATTTTTAATTTCTAAGTCTTTTTTTCCCTCAAGTTGCTCATTTCCTATCAGCGCGTCTTTTAATTTGTGAATGCAATATCCTCTCATGTTTCTCTGAAGATGCTAATATATATTATGTATTATTCTGGTTCTTACATAGTGTTACCTCCAAGGTCAATTTTCTGCTTGTTAATCTCTATCGTTTCCAGATTTTTTTCAAATGCTTCTCCCTTGGTGATAAGGGACTCTGTTGTTTGGGTCTATGTATACAAATGGCATTTTTCTTAAAAGAGAGGGCTTACTCAGAGTTCTGGTAAGTGAGAAGATCTTGTAGGCAGTAAGGACTATAGGTTGTTGGGGCTGGAAACAGGTAAGGAGGCAAGGCTTTTCAACAAAAGCCAAGGTAAAGAGGACTTAGAGTAGTTCAGTATATTCAGGTACCTCCCCTTTATTTCATTTTTAAATCTTTGTTCTTTCTCTCCACTTCTTATCTAAAGGGTCATCTCAGTTCTTGGGACTCTACTTGGGGGCAAATGTATAACCCTCTGCTCTTTATCTACAGGAGAGAGGCTGGTTTAACTGCAACTGCTCTAGCCAATTTATGGCAAGTCTTCATGACTACTTTGATGGAAGAGCTACCTACTCTAGCCCATTCTTTCTTTCTGTGCCAGCGCCCCTTGATCTGTGGGATTCTGGTAGGAATAATGACTCTTACCTGTGCTTCAGCTCTCTCCTGGACATGGCTGCCATTGCAGTTTTCTCCATTCTATTTTATCTCTCAATGCAATCATATTTGCTTTAAGATTTCCTAACATTAGAAAAATTATTAGTGATTCTTAGCACCCTTTCTTTTCAGCACTGATATGGATTTATTTTTTATTTTTTTGGACTTTGCAGAATCTCAGTGGAATCCGGTCAACAAAAGGAATCACATGCCTGTTCTTGGCCCACCATCTTGTCTGTGCAACACAGAGACGGGAGAGGGGATGAGATACCGTAGCCCTGGACCGGGAGCTGGAGACAGAGAGAGCTCTTTGTCCTTGGCTTTGCCCACCTGGAGTGGAGTGTCCATCAAGCTGAGCTTGGAAGCTGAAAGGAGACTGTTATGGTTCAAATGCTACAGATTTCATGCTGTTCCTACAGAGATTTAGTAGATTTTCTTAAATGAATGTTTTTCCATTTGCTGTATGCCTTATGGATAATTTCCAGAGATTTTAAATGATTTTTAAAATATAATTTTTCCAAGTTATGGTTTTTTCACTGGGAGGGGGTCAGTAGACCCTCTCTCCCACCGCTGCTATTCTGGAATCAATTGTGGTTTTTTTCAGTCTCTATATTTTAGAGTGTTTGTTATGCAGCTAAAGGTATCAGAGACAACTCGTTATTATTGTTATTATCATAATTTTTATTATCACTGTTACCGTTTACTTTACTAACTATATCTGTTATGCTCATGAGTACCCAGCACAAAGCTTATATAGTAAAAGCAGAAGGCACTGCACGTATACTCACATATTTAACAATTCATTTGGTGATTCAAAAGATGTTTGTGAAATATTGGATCAAGAGAGATGAAGGAAAGAAGGGAGAGTTAACTAATATTTATTAAGCATATCTCATGGGCCAAGAATTTAGTATACACTATCTTTGTATTTTCTCAAAAGCAATAAGGTAAGGATAATGTTCCCTTTTTACACATAAAGAAAGGGAAACTCAGAGAAGTTGAACTTTGACCATGACTGGCTCCATAGCAAGTTAAAGTTAGAGTTCTAATTCTAACCAAGATCTGACTGATCTCAAAGTCTATGCTTTTCTTATGGCATAGTGGAGATCAATTAACAAACAGAAGATTACAAGTAAGTGTATGATGGATTAGTCTAAAATATAAATGTAAATTTTACAAGGATGTATATAAAGTCCATTTGGAGTTACAGCTTTATGAAGACTTAAGAAGGCAATAGGAATTGAGTTGGGCTCAATAGTACTCAGAAGAGAATAGGTTGGTGGAGAGGTTTATTTTGGAAAGGCAATAGACAAGAAGGAAAGGAATAGGGGCAGGAACATGCATTCATGTGTGGGTACTGGTAGTGCATATTGGCCAGAATACAATTTACCCATGATTGGTATTTGGTAAATATTTTGGAGCTCATGAAATAGTAGATAGGGAGAAGGGAAAATAGACTCAAAGGCTGCATCAACACAAGGCTTCTTGTTTATCTGAAGAATGTGACCTTCATCTAAAAATGATCAGGAGGTCAGGACAAGAGATACTTGTGCCGGAATGGCAAGAAAAATGTGCTGTTTTAGGTAGATTTCTGTGGAAGCCCTGTGACCATCGTGATGGAAAAGAGAAAGCCTGAAAGCCAGATATCCAGGTACAACGCCCAGAAATGAGAGAAGGTGATCAGGAGGAGAACTAAAATGTGAACTAAAGTAAGTAATCAGCAGAATTTGTGACTGGGTGTAAAGCAGAGAGGGAATTAAAGACAGGAAAACTTGCAAACTTGGAAGGATGCGTGGCAGTGTTTAGGCTTTCCTTATCTCAGCCTTTAGGCCTAAAATGAGGACATTGGGAAGAGCACCTATTTAGAGAAAAATGGATTGTGTTTGACTTGAAGATGTGGGAGAACATCCCAAAAGATATAATGCCCTGCGTTTTGTTCTTTACATTTGTTCAAATTATCTTTACTTGCTCTCATATCGTTAAGTTAACTCTACAGGCCTGTGAGGTAGTCAGATATTATTACATCTATTACACATTTGACGAAAGACTCCAGAGAGTCTAGTTGACTAGGGCAAGGTCAGCTAACAGACACCCCAGGTAGAACAAAACCAGCTTTAGGATTTAGGTGAATTCCAAATCCCACAGATTGGAGGGCATGGTGTTCTGAAAGATCTACTGCCAGATATGCTTAGAATTGAATCAGAAACTAAGAAGGCACCAAGCTCAGTGCCTTCTGCTGTGTGATCCTTGGGGCTTAGAGACTAAACCTTCCATTTGGTCAGTAATTGAAAGAAGTGATTGCATATGTGTTTCCTGGTAATAACAATGGACAATAGATGTTAGGAAACAATCAGTTGTGGCTGCTCACTTGTATTGTCTGACTGAAACATGGTCTCGTTGATTCACAGGGTAAATTCGTGGGATTTGAGTAGACCATTTACTCCTCTGAAGGAGATAGCGTAGTCAGGTTGTCCAATGGCAACTCAAACTATTTGCCAGAGCAGAAGCAGAGATGAGAACATGACCTTTAAATAATAAAGGTCATTTCAATATGACATGAGTCATTTGGTTCACTTTCTACTTCAGTTCTGTTTGGATAAATAGCTTTTTGCTGTCCTCTTCATTTAACTTGCCACCAGAAAGATTTATCCATCTGTGACTCCTGTGAGTAGACAATTGTTTGACCCTCAAATCCTAGGTTCAGTGTCAACTCCAGGAATTGCCAGGGGCCCTGGACAATAAGTTCATGGGAGCCTAGTCTGCTTCTGGGAATCTGGTGGAGTGGGCAGGGGAGTAAGTACCCAAGCAAACTACTTGCTTTTTACCTACAGGCAAGAGATTTGCTGAAATTAAATACATATCCCGAGTTGAGGCCAGGGTGAGCTGGGGAACCAAGAACATAAATCAGAGAAGGTAAGTCTCAACTTCATCAAAAGCTGTCAGAAACAGGAAATTAGAAGACCAGAAGCTGTGAATAAATGAGAAACTTGGAGTTTTGTCCTTGGTAATTACAAGAGTCAAAGCAGTTGTGGCGAGGCTGGCTTTCAAGTATTTGCCATAAAGTAACGTGTGGGAGGACAAGGCATGTAAAAGCTGGCAGCAAGACGGAAAACCTCAATAGTGTAAAACAAGCAACGTTTTCTGGTCAGAAAATAGTTTTTTATATGGCTACATAAAATTAAAGTCCATAAGAGAGGAATACTTCTAGTAATAAGAAATATATTACTTTATGAAGAAATTTCATCCATTGTTGGACATGTCTAATTTTTAAAAATATCCCTCTTGTATCGAACAGGACTTCTCCGCATCATTAAGTGGACCAGCCATCTGAATGTCCTTCCAAATTGATAGACCTTTGATATTTGATGGCAGCTAGAGTAGTTCAATTTAAAATTTTCCCTTCTAAGTGCTCAATTTCTTTGTCCCGTCAAGTGTTCTCGGATGATGTAACCCTTTCTCTGCACTCATTCGGTGTGTCAGTATTTCTTCCAATGGGCACCTTCCACTACAACATGCAATAAGCATTTCTCACCTGGGTCTGAATATCATATCACACATTAAAGTAAGTACAGTACATGGTCTGAATATCATATCACACATTAAAGTAAGTACAGTACATGGTTAAATCAGTGGGTGTTAGATTCAGAATTTGGAAGACAGCTCAGCCACGTATTAGCTATGTATTCTTAAAAAACAAATTATCCTTTCTAAGCCACTCTTTCCTATGTACAGACTGTCAATATCTCCGTGAAGTCATAAGAATTGAATGACCTAATATACATATCTCAATAGGTGCTGTCAGAATAAATAACAATACAGCACAGTTTTAGCAGTTTAGCTCTATTAGCTTCTATTGGCTTGATGTCTATCTAAACCCTCCAATTTTTTATATGAATTGCTCTCAAGCTAGATTACTCAAACCCTACACTTTTGCAATTGATTTTTTAATTTATAAAAACAGGAATTTACAAGTTTCCTGATTCTATTTTGGTTTTGGCAGTTAATCCCACATTTACAATGTATTTAAAAGTTTATGGATATTGATCTATCATCTTCTAAATTGGCTGTACCTGAAGCCATTATGAAATCTGCAGATTTCTTCCTTTCAGTGCCTTCCTTCCTTCTTCCATATTTATGGAGCACTGTCTATGTATCAAGTCCTAAAATAGGCATGAAAGACTCAAAGTTAAAACAAATAAAATTTGATAAATGTTATAAATGAGTTGATTTCAATAAATATTCATTGAACTCTATACCCTGTACCTATTAAAAACATTATCTCATTTAATCTTCATCTCATCCTCTGAGGTAGCTACTGTTATTATCCCTTTTTTTATAGATGAAGAAACTAAACCTATCTACCTGACTCTAAAATTCTCTCTCTTAATCCTGAGATCCTAAGAGAGCAAGTGGAATTTCCACTGCTCTGTGGAAGATGACTGGCACTTATGGCTTGTGTTTGGAGTACTAACCCATTCTTGGCTTAAATTTTCTCACTTTGTGTCAATTCTCTTTACTTGTTCTAATTAACGTTTTCATATTTTTGTATAAATATCATTATAAGCTATGTCAAATTTCCTTTTGAAACAAGAGTGAAAAAAATAATCAGTGTCTGATAAAAATCATCCTTATATTTTCAAGCCAAGGTCAAGAAGAGAGCCTTTCTGGATGTGACTTTCTTATGGATATAAATCCATTTCCTTGGGTATCATTATTTAATCAACTATGTATCTATGTAACTCTACTATTCCACTGTTTTTATTCTTCTCCTTCATAATATCACAAAAGATCATCCAAAACTTTGCTGAAATCTAGAAACATTTTAATTTCTGCGGTAGGCTCCTCGTTAACAACTTTAGATACCCTCTTAGAGAAGAAAAGAAAGGATAGGAGTGTTGGATTGCTTTTTAATAATTCCACAAAGAAAACAAGCTATCACTCTTTGTGTTTCCAAAATACACAAACCATCTGTTTGTGTTTTAGGATTTCTTTCAAAAGCATTCGTTTATAGAATGATATTCCCATTTTCAAAATATATGGTCTTTTGTGCTACTTTGAACACAATGAACTAGATGATCCTTGCTGGTAACCTTCCCTTGAGGACCAAAAGGGGCATTTGGGAAGCTCCACTGACTCTCAAGACCTATTAGGACATCACTCCTGAAGCTGTTTCTCAGATGCTAAGGAATAAAGAGCCTTAATGACTGAAAGTAACAGTCGACGAAATGGTACTTCGGTGATCTAGGAGTGTTTAACTTACAGGCAGGGCAGAACTTACCTACTAGCTCCCTGTCTGGGAGTCAAGCTTCATGATTTCTAGACCAGACTTTGCCATTAACTGGTTGTGTGCTGTAGCAAATCATTAACCTTTCTAGTTCTTACTTTCTGCATCGGAAAATAAGAGAGTTTAATTGCATTTTCTCCAGGAGTCCCTTCCTACTGTGAAAAGTCACAACTCACAGAGAGACTCAACCTTAATATACAGCAAAATCAAAGGGTTACATGGCAATGCTGTGAGCATGTGTGTGTGTGTATGTATGTATACATGAAGTAGAGAACAGATCCATAGAGAGTTATTGTGCAAAATGAGCATCTTTCAAAGGGTGTGACTCAAATAATAACCCACAAATAAGATCGTTTGTTATACTATACAATATACCTATAACATAATATACATATGAGTGTAACACATACATAAAACATATTTATATAGCCTATATATAACACAATATATTACACTGTACGTATAATGATATATATATATATAACTTATATATAAAACACAATAAATTGTTCAACACAATATATGTATAACACAGTAAATTAGGTGCCACAAATTGTGGATTATTTAAGACAGACCCTCTGAAGAAAGCTCCCTTTTAACAGTATTCCTCTGTAGATCTATTCTCTAATTCTTGCTTATTTAGAGATCTTTTCATTAAAATTTTTCCTTTTGGCCAAAGTGGTAAAACAACTACCCCCTAAAAGCACTTGTGTAGTATCTTTAAAACAAGAAAGCATCCTTCTTTCATCATAGATTGGTTTATTCTATTAGTTATCATTGATCAAAGACTTGAGAATTGCCAGGTCAGAACAGTTTGAAGACCCATAGGATGGGTATAATATATGCATAAAAGTATAACACAGTCAATAAATAATGGTCAAATCTTAATCTAGGGAGTAACTTGATCTTCCTAAGTTTTGAGTACCTCAGGCTGAAGTTCTGAAAAGATTATCCATGCTAAACTTCACTGACATCACAGTTTTTCTTGAGACTCCCATCTCAGAAGTGGCTTGTGATAGAGCTTAAGTCATTCTGTTATCTACACTCAGGGGACTCCATCATTGGCCTTTTATGCCAATGCATGCCCTGCATTGGTTTGCACAGCTGCTGTAACACAGTTGTCCTTCCCTGGATGGCTGCCCAACAATACCAGCTCTGCCTGCAAACATTCTGGAAGCACTAATGGTGCTGCTCTGTGTTCTGCAGGTAGCCAGAAATATTTTGCAGAAAAGTTAGATTGGATACTTTTTTTCTATTATTTCTATCACTGGGCTAGGGCTTCTGAGAATGCCAGCCAGAGGCTGCTACAAAACTCCTCTTCCCCAAGGGAATACCCACGGGATGAGTCAGTAAGGGCTTTTCAGAGATTGGCTTGTGGGGAAGCTGTTCTCCGGATATGTCACAGATCAACTCACACTGCATATAAAGGCCCCATGGATTACAAATTGTGTGAAAACATAGAGACGATAATTCCAGGTCTGCAAAAATGTTTACAATATGCTTCATAAAAAGCATCAGCATTCACTTAGGCAGTGTCGACAGTAGAAACATAATAATGGCTCCACTCTTTAAATTATTACCTGCATTTGTTGCTGTTGTTTTTAATATCGAAGGGAAAGATGCTTAAAGTATTTTGCGTGAACCATAGCCGAGAATTAACACTGAGGTTAAAATTATACACTTCCCCCGGAAAAGATGATATACACTAGATTCCTTTCAAACCTAGTTTCAGAGAACAATGCATCCTTGCAAATGAATGAAATAAAAAGTAATTTCTTACTCTTTCATTTATAATTTTACATTAAAAATATAAGAGAAGGTATCATACAAGCAGAGTATAATTTTAGCAACAGGTAAGAGAGTTGCAGAAAAATGCAACTTCAGATAAAATCTATGGTGCAGTGTGAGCATTTATACCGATAGCATACACTAACAATATTCAACAAGTGTGTGTGCAGCAAGAATTCCATTAGCCTCTCCCTATTTTCATGTCAAAATAAAGTTTTGCAAAATGATGACAATTTATTTCATTGAGTTCTCAATAGCAGAAGATATAGGAAGGGTCCAAACTGACCCAAATTAGCATTCTTAGAATCCTGATTCAGCTTAGTTTCCATTGTAATAAAAGTTACCAACCATTATATTTGCTGGCAATGGGTTAATTCCATAATGGCATTGGCTATGAGGCAGTTTAAGGGAAATTATGGAGTAGAATCTGTCGGAACAAATCTTGAGTAGGAGGAGTAAATGTTTCATAGCACACTGTGTGCTTCTATGTCCATCTGGTGTTCTGAAATAAGAAAAGCCAGAGAGGTCTACAAAATGTGTTTGATGGCACATTTGAGAAAGAGAAAACCAGAAGATAATGCATATTCATATTTTTTGTTTTATTACGATACCTATTAGCAAAGGACACCAGACTGAACGGGCTATTCCTTTATCTTGCCTAAAACAGATTTTAGAGATACTTTCCTTCTCATTTGAGGAAGGCAAACATGTTTCCAGATACATTTTATTTTTTAATAATAAAAGTATTCCAATTCCAAATGAAATTATGACTCTAAAGGTGTCAGGTGACCACTCTTCTGTAACCATTTCCAAAATGCAGATATAAGCTTCTCCTGTGCATGATTCTAATCTTGAATTGTTTAATTCTATCGTATTATAACATTTTGATATAAAATCCTCAATGCAACAACAAAAAAGTACTTGAAAACACAGAAAATCACAAAGGAAAAATACCTTTTACTCTTATTACCAAAAGATTATCACTTTAAAAATTTTGATGAGTCCTTTCAGTATCATATATGTTTAATATATTTACACATTCAAATTATATGTACAATTTCCCCCAAAATATTGTTTACATATTACTTTGTAGGCTGTTCTATTTATTTAGTAATACAGCATGGACATTTCCTGATGACCGTAAATATTTAACCATAGCTTTCATATCAAATGCATTTAGAAATTAGCTTTATAACCAGATATTATAAACTTGGTGTTCATCCATTTGTTTCTAAAATATCATTTGCTTCTTTGCTGGAGGCAACCCTATTATTCCATCATTGGGATTGGAATAAAGAGACACAACTTCACAAGCTCCCCTTCAGGGACCTTTGACTTATCATGAGCACCCAGAGGGCCTTCTTCCCCATTGTGTGCACCCACTGGCTAACTGATGGGCAGTATATGGGCAAAGCCCTCCTCAAGTGCTATTTCCTGGGACAGGCTCTTGGCTGGTTGGAATGCACCCAGAATCAGAGGACATTTCAGGTTTCAACTGAACCAGTGGTTTGAGGCTCTGTTCATGTCAGAGCTATTAAGGATCACGCAACAGCAACTAGGAGTGGAGAGTAAAAGACCAGCCATTTGATAAAGCAGGACTTTGCTTGGAAAAATCTGATAAGTTTTAAGTTCCTGAACACTTCACTATCAGAAATGGCTATTGCTCAAAAAAGACTGTTGCTGAAGAAGTTAGCAGCACCCACACTTTCTGCTTCAGAGCTTTTGCCCCAATTTTGGTGTCTATTCCCTCCCACCTCCGGGCCCAAATTCCAAATGTGGTCTAGCTGCTCCAGAATCTCCAGCCACTAGCCACAGGCCATGTGATAATTTCACTCCTGCAAAAGCAATGTAGAAATATATATGTTGTCTTTCCCAAGAACTTTTCAAGACTCAACTTAATCACCACCTCTATCAAATCTTTCCAATTCTCCACTTCACTCCTCAGTCCCCTGAGATTTTTTATTCCTAATGTCAACTACAATGCCTGGCTCTCAAGAGCGTACCAATGAATGCTTGTGGAACTAATGGTGAAATGAGTGAAAGAGTAACTTTAAAAGAAAGCATATGAATTTCTAGTGCTGCCACAGCAGGCTTTTTGGTTCAAGCTTCTTTCTGAAATCTCTCATATCCAACATGAAATTTCGTGCCTTTTCCTAAGGTCACACCTGAGTGGGCAGCAAGTTTTACAACTCAGGTTTTGCAATGTCACAAAGTTGGCAAAAGACCTCAAATCTAGTAGGTGGAGGTACTTTACTGCTGCCGAAGGCTTAAGAAAATCATTTTCCTTCTAACATTTCTTTAAATGTAGCCATTAAATAAACTCTAAGATCATTTTACTGTTGCTGTCTGTCCCATTTCATCTAGACAGGATGACATCTGAAGCTCCTGCTTGTCTACCAGACAGGCTTTCTCAAGGCTTAAGAACATAGAAACATTCCTAGATTTTCAATTCACACAAAGCAGTGCAAGGTAATGCTAGAGACAACAGTAATACCCACTGCCTTCTCCGGTTAACCTTTTCTCCAGATTCTGGTTCCAATGACTTTAGAATTGTACATTCTCTTTGATGGGTATGGAGGTACCCAAAGCAGTCCACACTCTCTTTCATTTACCATCCACTGACTATCTTATGCCTGGTATCTTCCTTAATATTTGAACAGTGTCTAAACCTTTCTACTAATACCAACCAACTAAATGGCCAGGACTACATCCTATTCAGTATTATTTCACCTGCTCCTAGAAAAGTGCTAAGTATGTAAGAGGAGATGAATAATTTTTTTCCATAAATGCTTTGCAGCCTAGCCTATCTATTGCCTCCAACAAAGAAGATATCAACCCTGGGCACTTCTATTGAAAACAAAATTGCTTTTCCTTTTGTTAGATTATTTCTCATTAGAAAAAAGAAGTTATTCCTGATGTTACAATATTGTTTTCCTTTTTAAATATTTATTATTCTAAGAAAATACAAACATCATGGCAGGCTTTAATAACAATAACCAATCTATAGTCTTTAGAAAATGACATCACTGTGATTATAGACGAACCCAATCTCCTTACCGAGAATATTTAGTCACCCTTTATCTCTCTCTTTCTTTCAAACTCATCACTCCACCCTAGAAAATTTTTACAGATTGTAACTTGCAATTTCTAGATTTTTAAAGCATGAATTAGTAATTATGGATATAAATCAGACTTCAAGATACAACACGGCCAGAGCTCTAGAGAGGACCTTGAAGACCCTAGCCCAATGTGTAATCCTAGCAAGGTCTCCCTTGAAAACAAGAAAAGCCAGAGAGGGTGAGTGGCTGGGCAAGGCCAGAGGGTAAGCAGATAATGGCTACAAAGCTAAGGGAGCAGAAAGAATTTTGTAAAATTTGGAAAAAGCATCATAGATAGAAAATTGAAATAGATAAAGACAAAGAGGTCTCTTCTTCAGTATAACTCAACTCCACTCTCAGAGAAAAGAATGTATGGGAAAAAGAAAAAGTTCCCAGTAGATCCATGTTGATATGGATTAATCTAGTTCCCATATTAACCATCTATTTCATAAATAAGACTTCCAATTTGAGTATCAGAAATATGAATGTAGAAAGAGGCAAATAGACTGAATCCTGGGGTGGGGTTTTACTTACTCAGATCCTGTTACTGAAAATGGTAGCTTCCAGTCATATAGATATTCTTTAACCTGAAAAATTTCAGCTACTAACACGGACAAGATCTTAGGCACTGTCTCAAAAATTATCACAGCATATGAACAACTCTTTATCTGATGACAATGCTCATTTACCATTAGCATTCATGTAAGTTAATTATATCTCTTGAAGCAAGAAAATCTCATTGCTTTTTATTTTGTTTTGGTGAAAAAAATGTTTTTTCCCCTCCTTGATTTCAAATATGTCCTCCTAACATTGGAAAGAAAGAATTTTTTTTGAATTTCTCAATATGCTGCTATTTTTCATGAAGAAATATAAAATTAAGAGCTAATGAGGAAAAATGTTGGAGTGTAAAAGACCACAGGAGATATTTTCTCATTCAATTAGCATCAAGATGATACAATCGCATGGAGCTTTCTGTGTAATTTTCACGTTGAAGAGTCTTTTCAAGCTGATTAGAGAGGATTTTATATAAAATTTGGAGGGTTTTCATAACAAAGCATTTATTTTGAATAACATAATTTGGGGAACATTGTTTTTTACACTGGCAGTACTAGTCTCTCAAATATTTCTTTAGCTCAAAGATTTCTGACAAATAGATAGGAAAACTAAACTTTGTTTTTTAACCCCACAAGGGGACAATAGTCTCCTAAATGCAGCCATTTTCTTCAAAATTATTTTAATTTACTGTCTTGTATGTGAGGAGGTTTCCTCCACAGTAATAATACATGCTTATGACTTCCCTTTTGCTGCCTAGGGAATATATTAAAAAGGAATTTTTTTTCCATAAAGATATATTTGCCCCAAGGAAATATGAACAAATAGGGCATTTAAAAATTATTTGGAAATTCAGGAACATGTGGCTAGGAACAAGTCAATAATACATAAAACCTTCTTTTTAATAGATTTCAGATGCTGGCAATACATAAATACATATCAAGCCAAAACCATTATAATCTTGGACCCCAGATGGAAGTTGTTTATGAACAACTAGAGAACATCCAGTTTATTTATAGTACAGAAATCACTAACACTTGAAAAACAAAAAAGCAATTACTGTATCTCCAACCGTGTAATGACCATGTTAGACAGAAGAATCACAAATTTAGCTTCCTCATTCCTAAATCAAAAGCTGGATTGTAGAAATTATGGCTGCATTTGGAACATTAGAGGAAAATAACACTTTCAGAATTATAACACAAAAAGATAATTAAGCCGCTACCATTATTCTCCAGAACAATAAAGCTCCATTTTGGAGAAGACATAAAAGTCATCATAGAAATATTAAAATAAAATTAACTAAATGATAAAGCATTCTTCCCTGTTTTTTCTCTATCTCTTCCTTCTGTGGTGGATATCTTCATATATCCTTCTTTTATTTCCAATTTTCCGTTTTCTTCAGTCACAATTTCCATGCACTCATTTTTTTCTTTATGCATTCTTTTTGTGATCATGTGATGCTCCACTACACTTTCCCTCCCACCTTCTCTCCCTTCCTTCCCATTTGTTTCTTTTCTATTATTTATTTTTGTGTCTGCAGCAACAAGACCATTGGAAGGAAGCTTTAAAGAAAGAGTTTTCTGTTCAAAAGAAGGAAGAACTTTCTAAATCTGAGCCTTATCTAAAATGGATACGAACAACTTTTCTGATAGTGACCCTTTTACTTTAAGAGATATATACGAAGAGAATGGAGAGTTACTTATCCGAAAAGTTGTAGAGAAATCTTACACTAAATAGGAGATTGAGTAAAATGACTTCTAAATTCCTTTTCAATGCTAAAATAATGTTTCTAAAATTCTATTCCCTGAACAAAGCAAGTCAGGGAACCTCCTGTGATGCGGTATCACTCAGCGGTGTTCACTGAGAAAATGACCATTCATATCTGCTTTTTGCCCCTCTTTAGGAGAGTGAGAAAATCTTCCAAGACTACTGAACAAGTACTTGATTATGCTCAGGTTAGTTCAATTTTCTTTCTATTCTGCTTTTCCTTTTCATCATCAACTCTCTTCTCTCTTTTTTGCCAAATGCTCTTCTCCTCTGCTTCCCTCTCTTCACTTTATTCTCTTTTTCAACTTTTTTCCTTTATTTCTCGCCCTATTTTTTTCCTCTTTACTTTTACACTCCAATTCTTGCTCAGAGAACCTGAAGAAGTATGGACTCAAACCGAAAATATCATCAAGGAAGAATGTGAAAAGACAATGCCTGAAGCAAAAAGGAAAGAAAAATCACGATAGATGAAGAAGAAACACTAAAAATTGTTAAGGACAAGGAAGAAGCGAAAGTAAAAGGTGACACAAGTGGGGTTAGAATCCTTACTTCAGTTTTTTGGTGACTGTCACATGCAGATAAAGGGAACTACTATAATGGCCAATGCAAAGAAGAGAACCACAAAAGAGAAGAGCAAGAGGTCTCTTCTAGAAGAGTCAAGAGGTCAAAGGAAATTTAAACCTAGATTAGGAATGCTGAATGACCAACAGGGAAGCACACTATGTGATCCGGAGAAAATAAAGGGAAGGTGGAAACAGTATACTGAAGATCCAGACAGAAGAGAAAAATGGATGACATTTCTTTGAAGACGATTCCTGTGAGAAAGGACTCATAATTTTACAAAGTGAAGTGAAAGCTGCCCCGAATGTACTGGGAAGAAATAAGTCACCAGGGGTGGATTGGATATGAATAGAGTTTTGGGGGGTTTCTTTTCAACTATTTTATTAGGTCATAATGGTTTACAACATTGTATAATTTCAAGTGTACAGTATAGATTGCATCATGCTCACCACCAATGGTCTAATTTTTGTCTGTCACAATACATACGTGCCCCTTTGCCTCTTTTTCCCACCCCCCCCAAGCCCCTTCCCCTCTAGTAACCAATAATCTATTCTCTTTATCCATGTGTTTGTTTATCTTCCACATATGAGTGAAATCATGCAGTATTTGTCCTTCTCTTTCTGGATTATTTCACTTAACATGATAATCTCAAGTTCCGTCCATATTGTCGCAAATGGGATGATTTTGTCTTTTTTATGGCTGAGTAGTATTTCATCATATATATATGCTACATCTTCTTTATCCATTCATGAGTTGATGGGACAAGGGGTTAATTTCCAAAATATGTAAAGAACTCATACAATTCAACAACAACAGAAAAACAACCCAATCAAAACATTGGCAGAGTGTATAAACAGACATTTTTCCAAAGAAAATGTAAAAATGGCCAACTGGCACATGAAAAGATGTTCAACATCACTAATTATTGGGGAAATGCAGATCAAAATTACAATGAGATATCACCTTACACCTGTCAGAATGGCTATAATTAACAAGACAAAAAATAACAAATGTTGGCCAGGATGTGGAGAAAAGAGCACCCTCATACACTGCTGGTGGGTATGCAACTGGTGCAACCACTATGGAAAACAGTATGGAGATTTCTCAAAAAATTAAAAATAGAAATACCGTATGAACCAGCCTATCCCACTACTGGGTATTTATCCAAAGAACTTGAAATCAACAACCCAAAGAGATTTATGCACCCCTATATTCATTGCAGCATTATTCACAGCAACCAAGAAGTGGAGGCAACCCAAGGGCCCATCAACTAGATAGTTATTTGAAGTCACAGAGACTGAATCTGTCAAAAATCCTAACAAGAGTATGTTAACAAATATGAAAAACAAGACAATGGTCTACAGACTGTAAACACTCAATATACATCCCAGTTCCCAAGAAAGGTGGTGCCAAGGAGTGCAGTAACTATAGGACCATTGCTTTAATTTTCTGTGCAAGTAAAGTGATGCTCAAGGTGCTGAAACAAAGGCTTTTATCTTATATGGAGCAAGAAACGCCTGTTGTCCAAGCTGTATTTCGAAAAGGGAGGGGCACACGAGATCAAATTGTGATTATTCATTGGCTACTGGAGTGTTCCAAAGAATTTCAGAAGTTTAGTCTATGTCTCATAGACTACAGTAAAGCCTTTGACTATGTGAACCGTGAAAAGCTCTGGGCTACTCTGAAAGCAATGAGTGTGCCTCAGCACTTGATTGTCCTGATGTGTAACCTGCATTGTGGACAAGATGCCACTGTGGGGAAAAAATATGTAGAGACAGAATGGTTTCCTACAGGCAAAGGTGTCAGATAACGGTGCATTTTATCTCCCTATCTGTTTAGCTTGTTCGTGGAACATATATGGAAAACTAGATGGAGGAGTGAAAACTGATGAAAGAAATATCAACAGTCTAAGATATGCAGATGGCACCATCCTACGGGCAGAAAACAGCAATGACTTGAAAGGACTTCTGAGGAAAGTGAAAGAAGAAATTTCCAAAGCAGGACTGTATTCGAACATCAAGAAGACAAAAATCATGACTACAGAAGAACTACATAACTTTAATGGAGACATTGAAATTGTTAAAGATTTTGTTTACCTTGGTTCAGTCATCAATTTAAATGGAGACTGCAGCCAAGAAATCAAGAGAAGATTGAGACTCGGAAGGGCAGCAATGAAAGAATTAGGAAAGATCATCAAGTGCAAGGAAGTGTCATTAGAGACCAAGGCCAAGATTGTCCACACCCTCGTATTCCCAGTTACTATGTATGCACGCAGAAGCAGGATAGTGAAGAAGGCCGCCAGGAAAAAAAATGGATTCATTTGAAATACGGTGTTGGAGGAAGCTCTGTGGATACCCTGGACTGCCAGAAAGATGAACAAGTGGGTCCTAGAGCAAATTAAGCCTGAACTACTGCTCAGGGCTAAAATGATAAAACTGAGGCTCTCCTACTTTGGGCACATCATGAAAAGGCAGGATTCTTTGGAAAAGACAATAATGCTGGGAAAAGTATAAGGCAGCAGGAAAAAAGGAAGACCAAATATGGGATGGATTGACTCCATAAAGGAAGCCATAGGCATGAGTCTAAGGAACTGAGTAGGGCTGTTGAGGACAGAACGTTGTGGCCATCACTCATTCATAGGGTTGCCAGGAGTTACAGCCAAAGTGATGGTATGTAACACACATTCTGGCCCAGAGAAGGCTTTCTTTAGGTCTTAGTGTTCAGTCCCAAGGCTCAGAAGCAATTGGTCATTAGAGAAGGAAAGGAGATACTCTCTGGTCTCTTTCGGAAAGAAGATGACTTCTGAAGCCTCCCTCCCTCCCTCCTTCCCCTCCCCTTTCCCCTTTAAATATTGATGGTATCACACTAGCAGCCTACTAATGTAACTTTGGCTGGCACTCTGCAGAGGCAAGGGGAGCTGCAGGTTCAGTCGCAGGTAAGTGACTTGAGACATCTTTTCCTTCTATCTGTTACTTGCTCTTCTATAGTCCCCACACTTCAAACTTGCCAAGGACAGAAAAACCCATGTGTGTGTCAATGGATGTGCTGCCCAGGGAGAAGCTCCACTTCCCACATCAGCTGTAAATTTTTCTGCCGCTTATCAGCAGGTGCATTGGCTACTATGGCAGCAGGAGGAAAGGTCCGGCCTGTTCATCAGGAGGGGCAACTGCGCAGCCAAGATTCTTCTAGGTATTGATGGCTTGATGCTTCTTAGTTGGAGGAAAAAGAAAATGCATCTGGTTGTGGGGCCCCTTCCTTCCAAACGTTGCTTACTCACACTACATCTTGATGAACTAAATCTGTGGATGCCTCGCTCACTGGTTTGACGGTGCCCAGAAGAAGGGCAGTGTATTTTCTGGGTTTCAGTGAGGCATCATCAGGTCCTGGAGAATTATGAAACAGCTGAGTGCTTAAATGTGTACCACTTAATTATGTGCCACATGTAATTTCAGAGTAGTTCTATTTATAGGGGAACTTTATTTTTAAAAAGCTTATATTTCAGAGTGGGAGGCGATGCAAATCATTTTAGGCCCTGTAATGAGGCTTAAAATGTGACTCAAACGAGCTGTAAAATTGGCCAGCACTTCAAATGGGTCACATTCAGATCAAGATGGCAAAGAGGACATTAAGGGCATAGAAACAAGCTCAGGACTAGAAAATTTGAGACTTCTCTTCATCTGTATATGTGTGTGTGTCTGCGTGTGTGTTGTGGTGTGTGTGTATTTTGTGGAGACGTGGTTATTTATTAGTAATGAAGATAGAGAAGAAGCAAAGGAAATTCAGGACTTCTAACAGAAACTCAGAATTTATGCAAATATCAAACAAGGTCAGATTGAGTCAAATGCATATTCAGGATGCAGTTCCAAATGGAAAGACAGAAATGAGATGTATGAAAGTAGGGCAGGAGGATCAAGCTCCGAGGGCTGTAGTGCAGGAGGGGGCTTGTCTGGGTTGTCAATCATGAAGCAGCCGTCAGGGGAGAGGGGAGATCCAGAGGCTTCTCCTCCACTAAGGCCAAATTGTGTCTGTGGGATGCAGGGAGGGGAGGGGTGACAAATGGGTTATTAGAAGGCCCTCAGTATCCTGCAGGCTGAATGACTTAGCTTTCCTACTTGGGTATGGTGTGGAGTATGACATAAAAATGATCCCCTTTTTTACTTCACTAAGTGAAGACAAGGATGACTGAAGCTTGTAAATAATTTTCTGACACCTAGAAGTGTATGAAAAGTACATTGGCCTAGTTTCAAAGTGACTGTAGCCCTCCATCACCTAATGAGGTATGGCTGTTCCTCTTTCCCCTTCCTCTGTCCCCACATGACCTGCATCCTGCCCATAGAGACTGATCTCAAGCCCTTAGACAATGCAGCTGGAAATGTAGAGATTGTGCATAGCTGTAGAGTTGGCCCAATACCCACATAACTGGTTGACTCAATGACAAGTCTGTGGGGAAGAGGCAATCAAGGGTCATCAGTACAGTCTCAACAGCAGTATCGTCAGTTGATTGAATGTTTCTATTATTTCTGAGCCTGATTGTTGCATGCAGGAGACAAAGCTGCGATATTTCTCACATTTTCTTAGCTGTTCTCTCTTATACTTATTTCCCACTCCTTATGAATCTACATTCAGCCTCCATCCTGACACCTACTTTCAGGCACAAGCACTTTTCCTAACCCAGGTTGAACTATAACTCCAACATCCAACCCACCTTCCCATGAATTTTGCCATTATTCTTCACTTAGTGTCCTCCCACTCTTGTTTGCCAAAGCAAATACGTCTTAAAAGCAGGGGAGGGGCCGGCCCCGGGGCCGAGTAGTTAAATTCAGCTGGGGTTTTGCCAGTTCAGATCCCGGGTGCAGATGTGGCACCACTCATCAGGCCATGCTGAGGTGGTGTCCCACATAGCACAACCAGAGGCACTCACAACTAGAATACACAGCTATGTACTGGGGGCCTTTGGGGAGAAGAAGAAGGAAAAAAAAAAGATTGGCAACAGATGTTAGCTCAGGTGCCAATCTTTAAAAAACAAAAAAAAGGAGGGAAAAAAATCTTTTGCAGCCAAATAATAGTCAGGAGATTAAATAAATGCATTTTCAAGATCTAGCACAATATACAATGAAAATATTTCCTTTTGAATTAAAAAAGTAAAAGCCAATACTTTTTGATACGGTTTCAAGGCCTAGGGTAGTACTTTGAAAAGACTGAATTAAATCTTGTGAATTGCTGTTAATTAATTAGTTCCTTACTATTTGGTGTTTGTAAATACTGAGTATTAATCTGAATATTAGTTCATAAATTGTAATAAGTATCACTAATAGCAATAAAGGATAATATGGTAGTAACAAGAATTATTAGTGATAATAGTGATAGCATTTTAGTTGTTCATGGATTATAAATTCTGTGAGTGCAGGGACATTGTTTAAGAGGTGCTTGATAAATATTTATAGAATGCTAAATATTTTTCGTACATATGCTCTCTTGGTTCTCTTAACAATTCAAGGATCCTGTCTCATTTATGTTTAAATCTTTCTCATGCTTGGTACTGCACCTGGTACATGGTAGAAATTAAGCAAATATTTGTTGGCCGAGGGATTAGAAGGGCAGGATGTGAATTCAGAACATACGTCTACAGCCTGAGTGTCAACTGATTTACCACAACCTTCTACAGGGAGCAGACATTATCTACTCTTAGAGTGAACACATATTAGATCAGATCGTTTACAGTAAATATATGTAAACTATGATCTCAGGCCAACCTTGGACTTTGCTGTTGATAAGCCTCCATCTGGAGGTTGCTGGAAAGGTAGAGTTTTCTTGTGCTACTCATGTATTTGTGGAGCTTTGGGATTGGTGGAACAATTGTTGGCTATCAAGAGAAATTCTGCGTAAGGGTTGATATCTAACAACATCAGCTTTCCCACTTGCGATGGTTCATCAGTCTTGCCATGGATTACTGGGACACTGCTTCAGTTTCTGACGATGTTTGCTTAACTGAAGACTTCCAAATAGATTTGAATTTATTTAAACCATTGTTGCTAAACATTTCTGTCATCCTTCAAAGAATTCCCAGAAGAGATGATGGTACAGCTGTAGGGGTGACGAGGATAAACACCTAGGGATGTGCTGTGTGAGCAACCTTTTTGAGCCCTAATGTCTTCACCAGCAAACCTGGGAAAATAAGAAAGTGGTACTTACCTCAAGTGTGATTGTGAAGGAGACAGTGAAAACGCTTCATAAATTAGAAAGCACTACATAGATATAAGTTGCTATTATCTGTAAAAGAGAGGTCTCAGTTGTTCATCTATCTTAAAAACTTCATTTGAGAATCAAATAAAATAGTGTAGGAAAGTATTTTGAGGAGGGCAAGATGCTTTTCAACTGCATAATGAAACTATTATTAAAATGTCCTCTTCAAAGACTTCAATATCGTTTTCTCATGACTTAAAATGAGGGTACTTCTTTGTACAGAGATCCATGGCACTGGCACAAATAGAATAATTATCACCATCACATGCGTATTGATTGAGTGCTACCAGCTGCTTCTTCAATATCAATTCTCTGTGAGGCAATGGACATGAGATAAAAAATGCCGTCACAGTTATAAAAACCATATGCCAAATAAGTTACCTGTTTTCTCAGCATCACTTATGCTTTTGAAAGAGTTGCTAACTGCAAAAGTTGTCTCCTTAGAACATAAATCATTGTAATTGGAACTTTGCAAATAGTAAGGTAGCCAGAATGATGAATAAAGCACAGTTGGAGAGTTTCAAGTATGGCAGTTTGTGTTTTCTCTAAGGCCTTTCTTTTGAGAAATTGGGAAGTCAGACAGTATCTAAACAAATATATGTCATAAGAAATCCAATTGCATATCAGCTTTTTAGCAGCTAGAAATTCCTTTCATAGATTTCAATTTGCCACAAACATAAACAACAAACGTTGGATTGATTATATAATATTTATCTTCAAAGCTTCCTAAGTCAGACCAACCCTCCAATTTTGAGAAGCAAATATGTCACACCATTTTTGTTACTAATGCCTCCATTATCTTCACTGACTCTGAGTATGCTGGAAAGAGCAATTAAAGAGTCAGAACCCGTTTTGCTTGCCTATTAAGGGGTTCTGCAAGGGGTGGGAGAAGGAGAGGCAGCATTCCTGACTGCAGCTGTGGCTCCTCTATGTTTCGTTTTCTCTCACAGTGTCCTTTCCTTATCAGACTTGGCAGTAGGAGAGGTTGACTTTCACACTGTCTCCCCAACACACTCAGTTCTATGGTTAAGAATAAAACCCCTGTTTAAGGCAATGGAAACTATGGACACAAATATGCCGTAATAGATAATGAGACCAAGTCTCTGAAAACACTTTAACAGAGAGCATCCACCTCTGCTGCTGATCGCTCCTAAAAGCATCATTCAAAGGATGAGGTCACTTAGCTTTGCAGATTGGGGGTAATCAAGACAGAAGGTACCAGCATCCACCCTTCATGAGGGAGAACATTTCTTTCCATTGATTTGTGTTATCTTTAATTTCTTTCAGCAACATTTTGTAGTTTTCATTGTACAAGTCTCTCTCCCCCTTGATTAAGTTTATTCCTATGTATTTTATTCTTTTTGATGCTATTGTAAATAGATTTTATTAATTTTCTTTTAAGATAGTTTGTTGTTAGTGTATATAAATGCAGCTGATTTTTGCATGTCAATTTTGTATCCTGCAAAAATCAGCTCAAAATGGATTAAATACTTAAGGGTAAGACCTGAAACTATAAAACTCCTTAGAAGAAAACATAGGGGAAAAGCTTGATAACATTGGTCTTGGCAGTGACTTCTTGGCTATGACACCAAAAGAACAAGAAACAAAAGCAAAAGTAGACAAGTGGGACTACATTAAACTAAAAACTCCTGTACAGCAGAGGAAGCATTCAACAGAGTGAAAAGGCAACCTATGGAATGGGAGAAAATATTTACAAATTAATAAGGTGTTAATATCCAAAATATATAAGGAACACTTAAACTCAATAGCAAAAAGACAAATAGCTTGATTAAAAAATGGGCAAAAGCCTTGAACAAACATTTCTCAAAGAAGACATACATATGGCCATCAAGTATATGAAAAGGTGTTCAACATCACCAATCATCAGAGAATGCATATTAAAACCGCAGTGAGATATTACTTCACACTTGCTAAGATGGCCATTATCAAAATCACAGAAAATAACAAGTGTTGGAAAGGATGTGGAGAAATTGAGTTGGTAGGAATGTAAAATGGTATAGCCACTATGGAAAACAATACAGAGCTTCCTCAAAAAATTAAAAATAGAACTACAATATGATCCAGCAGTCCCACTTCTGAGTATATATCCAAAAAAGTTAAAAACAAGATCTCAAAGATGTTTTTGTTCTTCCATGTTCATTGCAAGAAGTAGAAAAATCAAGAAATGGAAAAAACCTAAATGTTGATTGATGGATGAATGGATAAAGAAAATGTGGTATATACTTACAATGAAATATTATTCAGCCTTAAAATTGAAGAAAACTCTGTCAACATGCTATGACATGGATGAACTTTGCTAAGTGAAATAAGCCAGTCACAGAAAGACAAATACTGCATAATTCCACTTATATGAGGAATCTGAACTAGTCATACTCATAGGAGCAGAGAGTAGAATGGCAGTATCCAGGGGCTGGGGGAGGGAGAAATGGGGAATTGTTGTTCAATGGGTATAGAGCTTCAGTCACGTAGGATGAAAAAATTGTAGAGATATTCTGTACAACAATGTGTCTATGATTAACAATACTGCACTATACACTTAAAAATTTGTTGGGAGTAAATTTGATATTATGTGATTTTTAAATCAGAATTCAAAAAAAAGAAGGGAAAACATTTGTCTCCACATTTGATTGGAGAAATAAACCTGAAACTGTTTGGGGGTGGTGCTTGTTGTTGCTTTAATTGTTGTTTTGTTTAAAGATATTGGGTGTTATGATTTAACAAGAGATAAAAATTCTATTTTCAAAATTTTGTTTTAACATAAGCAAAATTTTACTCTAAATTTTTTCTTGCTCATAAATGACTCTGAAAAGGCTAACATGGCTGTTGTCTAAAGGCAACATGAAGATCACTGAATATTTGTGCATCTTTAGGATGAAAGTAGCTGCTCAAAATCTCCCCCACACTGAGGCAAGGGCAGAATGGGGTGGGTTCAGAACAAACAAATAAATAAACATCTTAGCTCTGTCAACAGGGCTGACGGCTCCCTGCTGAAACTCAGGCTCCCTAGGTGGTCGATTGGGCTCTACTTGTGTGAGGAAAGTATAATCAAAAACAAAATCTTCTCCCAATCCAGAAATCCTCTCCACAAAGGTATTAGAGAAAGAAAACACTTATTGAACAAGCATTAAAGCAGAATGTGATATGCATCACAATGTACTAAGAGATGTAGAGACAGAAAGAAGTCTTCCTGTCTTATATAGACAAGTAGGTACAACCTATTACATATTTTTCAAGATAAACAACAACTAGTTCTCAAGTAAGAGGACTTGACAGCACCATTTGGCACATATAGGTCATCCCAAATTCTCCTAGTAATTGGGGTGACCATCTGTGTTAGCTAATTGGTTTTATCCAGAGGAAAAACAAACTTCTCATGTTTTTGTGACTATAGATAGTTAGCAAGGCACTTTCTGAAATTAGGCCCCTCCCCTTGCACAGAAACTGGAAGACAGGGGTACTATCTCCCTTGATGTTACTATCGCAAAGAGATGGCTCCCATGTCCTTGGGAAAGATGATCCCTATCTATTCTTCAAAAGGATTTCTGTACATTTCAAAGAGATAAAAATGTACTTACAATGATAAGTTTTCTAAGGTAAATGCTCTAAGAAAAATAAGGGGATGGAAATCCCTTCCACATTTTCAACAGGGAGAATTAAGCCTCTTATTTTTAATTTGTATCTGTTCTTACAGTGGAGCTGACAGTTTAGTACTCTTGGGCAACCTGAGTGTGTGTGGTGGGGGGTCTTGGTGGGCATATGTTGAGCCTCAGGCTTCAGGGGGTCCCACATTCCTGTCTAGGGTGAGGGGCTAGGCAGCACCATATTCCCATTTTGGCCATGGGAAGAGCCAAGCTGGGTTCTGAGGTCAGGCATAGGAGGAAGGTTCTCGCCCTCAGGAGCCCACACCTCCCGAAGAGGGCATTTTGGAAGCCTAAGAAGTGTCAGGTGCTGAAGACTGGCTGTACTTAAAGACATTTTTAGTTAAATAATAATAGTTAATGGTGTTTGTGTGTGGGGGTGTGTGTGTGTGTGTGTGTGTGTGTGCATGTGATTTTTATGTCTTTGAGAAGGGTCCTTTCTATCAACTTTAACTTTCAATGGATGCTCCTTATGAATTAATGTGACTTTTGTTTCAAAAGGACTGGATTTGAATCCTATCTGAAGCTGTCCTTGTAAAATGTTTGCTTTTTTTCAAAGATCGATATTTCTTCTGTTCTTTTTTTTTTTTTTAACTCAATTTAATCAAACAGCTGAGTTCTAGACTGTAGGTTTTAAAATCACCATTTATTAGGCCAGATTCTATTATTTTTTGTCAGTCCGCTTGTGAGAAGAAACCTTGCTGTCATTTGAAATGAGGGCATATAGCAGCCTTGCCTCAGTCCTAGAGTTCTCTGTTACACACCACACCACCGGATTGGTGGCTCAGTTAAAAGCATTTAACCCGGACCAAGTGATAATGGCAGGTGCGTGTATCACGAGACAAGATCAAGTTACATCACCCCCATCTCAAACTCTGCTTGGCTTTGTTTGGCTATCGTCACTATTGGTTCTTGATTTTCCACAGATCAAATGAAGGTGAATGACAGCTGTGTTGGAATTACAATGTCAATTGCACTGTGCAAAGCCCAGCTGATCAGAAAGACTGCTGCCCAGAGGACAGCCATTATGAACGTCTAGACTCCGAACTGGTTTGAGTTTCCTAGTATGAAACGAATATATGTTAGTGTAAAAATGGTTAGGGCCGTAACTACTTTGTGCTATCATGTATCAAGTTCATTTAGCGAAAGCTTCTACCAGTAAGCAGGTATTTGGTTACCAATAGTCTTAAAAGACAATATTACGTTTCCAAATTGTTTTAAGTTGGGCATCAGAAAATGTGATTATATTCTTTACATTATTTCCTGACTGTGAATCACTTTCATTCTTACTCATTTGCAAAGTCCATCAAACATTTATTTGCATTTGCTCCCTTTTCAGAGATTAATTCTCTCTCCTCCATACCAGCTGTGCCTTTTAATCAAGGTACCCTTGACTTCTGAGGTCATTGAAGAGAACTTTTAGCAATTCATAGTCTTCATACACATCCCTACTCTTCTTGTGCATTTGATTGCCCTATTTAATAAAGAATAATAATTAATTGTCAAGCAATGAAGCAATAACTGGTAAGTCTCAGACTAGAAATAAAATATGAAACATGCCTGAAATTATAGGTCCTTCTCTATAATTTGTATTCCCAGATAGATTTTAAGTTTCCTAAGAAAGCATCCATGTATTCCACATCTCTCTACCACCCACAGTGAGTAGTAAAGTGCCTGAAACACTGCTTTGTACAGGTAGATGCTCAATAAATGTCAGATTCACTGGAAGAAGAAATTTGCCAGAAACATATCCCCAGCCTAACCCTTCATTATAAAGAGACATGGCTCTGAATATAAAGAAAGTTGGGACAGGAATTTTCAAGATAACTAATTCATTAAAATGAATTAAATAAGCTTATTAGAGCACTTGGCAATGTATTCTATTACAAACATAATACATTTAGTAAACACATCATCTGGCTTTCTGGGAAGGACAGAGAAAGAAAGAGAACAGCCTCAATTACTTCAGGCTTATTTGAATTTTACTCAGCTGACTATTTGTTTTTGACCCTGTGTTAACAGTACTAAATAGTTGACTAAAATATTCTCATGTGTCTTTTGAGGATAGAAAGCATTCAGTTTTGAGAAGAGAATTTGTTTTTGTTTTTGTTTTAGATTGAGGGAAGAATTGAATGATCAACATGGGACTTTTAAAAACTGATATCTTTACTGCATCAGTAGCACAATAGATCAGACAGTTTCTTCTTCCACTTCCCTGCACTAAAGGAAACATCCTCACTATTTATATGTGACATTTTTCTTAATCAGAGCGTGGAAATGAATCTGCAAGCCCTTTTGGCTTTTGTGAACTTAAGGAAATTGATTTAACTGGTTTTTAAGAGAGATTAAATGAAAAATGTTTTTTCTAATGCCCCTTTAAAATCAATCATATCAAACCATAATTTGGTTTCCAACATTGTTACCCTATTACTCTAATCACTTAAAAAAATTGATCAATATTTCCAATTCTTCATGATCTATTATATGACCTTAGTGCAGAGTTCATCACCATCAGTGAAATGGTTACTCAAACACTGTATGCATTCGTGAGTTATATTTTCCCTCTTCTCAGTATAGAAGAATCAGTGGCCAGTGAGCTGGGTGAACAGCTAGGCAGTAGGGAAAAGAAGGAAGATGAAGGGCACTCATATTTATTAGGCATCTCTTGTGTGCTCAACATGATCCCTCATTTAATCCTTTTCCTTTAAAGTACGTTTTATTGATTCTATTTTACAAAGAGGAAACTGGGCCTCTGAAATTGTGTCCAAGGCTTTCCAGCTAGAAAAAAGTGGGGGACCCAGGATTAGAATCTAGATTTCTCTGGCTCTCAGATATTCCCACTAAACTCTGATGGCATAAACATGATTCAACTATGGAAAAGACATAAGATAGGACTGAAATAGTTTAGCCTGCAAAGGTGAATACAGTGAGGGAAATTCACGCTTCAACCTTACAAAGAATAGTAGCACAGAAGATGACAAGGAGATGATCTCCAAGGGTGGGTCGGAGAACATTAAAATGGGAGGTGAAGAATTTTAATTAGATTCATGGAAGAAAGTCTTGCCTGTGAGAACTGTAAACACTATAGCAGATTACCCAGAGGAGAGGCTGTGTTTTTGGAAGCTCTTAGAACAGAAGTAATTCTCACCGATTAGATTAAGCTAATGAATGTCTAGGTGTGTACACTGTCCTGAATCCCAGTGTGTGGCATTTGATCCTCATTCCTGCAACTGTCTCAGTTGAACTGTTAGCTGGGATAAAGGAAAAGGACTTGAGGGCCAGCCTGGTGGCATAGTGGTTAAAGTTCATGTGCTCTGCTTCAATGGCCTGGGGTTTGAGAGTTTGCTTCCTGGGCAGAGAACTACACACCTCCCATCAAGCCATGCTGTAGCAGTATCCCACATACAAAATAGAGGAAGACTGGCACAGATGTTAGCTCAGGGCCAGTCTTCCTCACCAAAAAAACAAACAAAAACAATGAAAAGGGGGCTGGCCCCATGGCCAAATGGTTAAGTTCACACACTCTGCTTTGGCAGCCCAGGGTTTTACCAGTTCGGATCCTGGGTGCAGACCTAGCAACACTCATCATTGTCACGTTGAGGTGGCATCCCACATGGCAGAACTGGAAGGACCTACATCTAGAATATGCAACTATACAATGCGGCGCTTTGGGGAGAAGAAGAAAAAAAAAGGAAAAGGTCTTGAAATCTGGGGCAAAGGTAGAGTCTATCATCGGTGAAAGGCCACAGATTAGCTCAAATACACGTGTGAATATAGATTTGGGATGATCAAGACATCCTTAACCTTTCCACACCTTGACTAAACTTTAGACAGGCTCCTTCCTGACTTGAGGCCCCCACCTCTCTTTTCTTAGAGTTTAACCAAGTTACTTTAGAAAATTTGTAAATTCTTTCTCTGCCCCTTTGAGATGCAAATTTTTAAAAAGGCTTTTGTGAGTTTTACTTCCGGAGACTGTCTTTCTCAAGGACCTGAGAGTCATCCCTTTGAAAGGTAATTATCAAGGGAGATAGCAGCGCAATCTCCCAGTTGCCGTGGGAAGGTAGGAGATTAACTTCAGTGCGAATTTGCTCCAAGTTGTAAAACTACTTTCTGAAGGTCAGAGAAAGTTTGCTTTTCCTTTAGGTAAGGCTCATTAGCAGACACACGTGGCCTACAGTTACTCCTCCCAGCTCTTCAAGACTCTCCAGCCCTTGTTTGAGTGGAGTTAAGCTCAGACTGAGTGCTGGCCTCCCACCTCTTTTACAATAGCCTTGAATAAAGTCTTTTTTGCCTGTTTGTTTTTGTCCAGGGCAATTTTGGCTTTGACAGATATTATAAATATATTCTCATGTGAAGAGTTTCTGAAAAGCTGAAAACACCAGCATTTTAAGACAGAAAGCATAGTAGTTCCCAGTTGATGCAGAAAATGTAACTAAAAATGCTTACGTGAGTTCTTGGGTAGTCTTCAAGGAGAAATTGGATACTTTACTTGCATTTTATTTTTCATTTAGATTTTAATCAATTAAGCTGATAGGTATCTTACAACCGTAGCAAGTCATTTTATACTGGCTTTGTGCTAAAAGATGAACAATCCTATTATGCTTAACATAAGTGGCTTTTTTGAGAGATGATCATTTGTTTGCTTTCATACTTTCAAGTTTCTTATATAGTAAGCTGCCTATTTTAAGGAAGACAAATCATCCTGGCAGTTAAGCTCACTTATAATGTTAAACTGTTAATTCATTATTAATCTTTCATATGATTTACCAATATAGACATGATATTAGTTTTAAACTCAGTCAGAGTCTCATTGTGATTTATACTGTTCAACATGGGTTTTATTATCTATCAGTTTTTCTATCTTTAAGCAAGGAATCACGAGGTACTGGAGAATTTCTTTATGTGATATTATTTAGCTAAATGTTTTGAGTTAAATGACATTCAGATTATTGTTTGGTTACCTTGGGTTCTTTTCCCTAGAGTTTCTAGGAATTCATGCATATTGGTGTCACTGTAACATTTTGGAACATTCCCGATTCCCCAGGCAGATGTTTAAGCAGAGTTTCATTACAGTAGATCTAGAAGTGAGATGATCTTGCGGTAATTCTTCGAGGCAAAACTTAGTCTCTCTTGAATCTTTGGGACTAAGGATAAGCTTTAGCTAGCCCACATTCCCTAGTACCATGTATCTATTTCACCAGTTATGACAGCAAACAAAACTCAGTTCTATAAGACAGAACTTTATTTTAGAACTGGGTTTGATTTCAGACTCTAAGCCCCTAGACTGGTAAATAACTCTACTCAGATGATTCCATTATTGGTCAAATTTGGGATGATTAACTCAGTCTCAAAGCATTCAGATCTCCATCTCTGAACCTGCGCTTCTTTCGTCTGGGGATACTCTAAAGCTGTGAAGGTTTCCACAATAATAGCCAGATATCTCACGGTTGGGGTGGTATCCAGTTTCAGCCATGTCATGTGACCACACCAGCAGTCCTAGAAAGAGGTCCTCATGGGAGGAACTGAGGCCTCCTGCCACAGGTAGTGAGTAAGCCATCTGGGAAGTGGATCCCCCAGTCCCAGTCAAGAATTCCCGTAACTGCAGTCAGAGTCAACATCATGACCGCAACCTTTTCCGAGACCACTGAACCAGAACCACTCAGCTAAGCTGCTTCTGAATTCCTGAGTCACAGAAACCGTGAGATAGTAATATTTATTTTCATTTTAAGATGCTAAATTTAGGGATAATCATTTTGCAGCAATAAATAACTAATATAGAGCCCAAGTTCATGTGTGTGTGTTTGTTTTCTCTTCCCTGCAGTGGGCTGTCTTCACTACTCTTGGAGTGTTTTCTAGTTAACTGAAGATTGGAAGTGGACACCGAGTTCGGCAGGAGGGGATGGGAGTAGGGATAGCCCAAGGGTGTAGATTGAAGCACGTTTTATTATCATATTGTCACAGAAAATGGTACCTCCGAAGAGGTGAAAAGTAGTGGTCTACCATTTAATAGTCATGACATACTCGAATTCTTTTCCCATATGGCAGTAGAAAGCTCTTTCTAAACGGTAAATCCAACCATATAATTCCACAGCTTAAAACTCTTAAAAGGTCATTCAGCACTCTGTAAATAGTTGGCAAGACCTTTCTTAATCTGGGCTTCTCTGATCTTTCCAGCCACTCCAGCCCATCCTCCACCAATAAGTCTCACCTCTAGTCTTCCTGGAGGACATTCTCTACATGACCATGGCTGCTTTCACTTGCCAGCCTTTCTTAGGCTTTCCCCTCTGCCTAGAATTTCACACTCTTACTCTGTCATTTTTTTGACATAGCCCACAACTCACATCTAACCCTTCAATATTTGGTTTGATTTCCACAGCATTTTTGAATGAACATCTTAAAAATATGGATTTCCTTTGGAACAATCTAAAGATGGGGCAAAATGGAGTTGTCCCCCTGTCATGGAGACACGCCAGGATTGGTCAGGAGACAGAGGAAACAGAGAAAAATGACGGCAAAAGACTACTGTGGTTTCTGCCAAAAGGAATAGGAAGAGACAGACTATACAGGTTTAGTATTGGCTAGTTTGAAAGATCTCAGCGGGCTCTGGGCATGGAGGCTCTCCCAGTTGTTTGGTACCTGGCCTTGGGGTGATCAGGGCAAGTGGATTGTGGCCTGGAAGGTAAGAGCCCAGTAAAGAGGTGGTTGCCTGTGTGGGCTCTGGATTGATTGGTCTGCATTTGAAAGGCATGCTCAGGGGCAAGTTGTTTATTATCTCTAGGAATTAGCTAAACCTGGGAGGGGCATTCCCTTCAGAGTCAGCAAGGTCCCAGAAGTCAAAACATCAGAATACAGAAAATAACAAAGACGTGGTTAATATAGAAGGGAGCCTGCAGAGGCTAGGAAGCAACAGACTGCAGTGGGAGTCTGAGCCTGAGAGAAGAGAGGAAAAGGTTGAGTGGAAGCATCCTAGAGTGCCAAGCAGTCTGAGGAAGGCTGGGCAAGGCAATTGGGGAATAGCCAAGCCAAAATTTGCCAGCAGAGTCCCATCTCTTCCAGGAACAGGACCTAGTACCCAATCACACTCGGTCATTTGATGGGAGCACCCCAGGGGAGGGATGGCTTCAGGGCAAATACAGCCATGGGTGTCAAAGTAGTGTAGCAGCAGGGGCCTTCAGTCTGGTGTGCTTCCTGTGGTAGGGGGTCTCAGAGGCACATTTTCATGGCCACCATAGAGTGTCATCCTTATTTCACAGGTCAGGAAGCTGCATTTTGGAAAGTTTAGGAAAGATTCCTAGAGTTACAATGCTAACAAATGGAAGACCTAGAATTCAGCATTAAAATCCTTTGCATGTACCCACATGAAACATGTCACCCTATTAACAGATCAGTTACCTGTTCATCAGGTAGAGTTTTTAAAAAGTTCGCTGGAAACACAGCTGTCTGAGATAGCTTCAGCCAATTCTTGTTTATCAGTGTGAGTAATCCTTGTGCTGTTAGTTGGAAACTAGTGGATTTATCATGAAATTGATGAATAATACAACTTTGAACGATGATTTTTATTTATCAGACATTTAAAATTTAGTTGCTCGACAGAGTCAAGATAACTTTAATATAATAGGCTTAGGAATTATTTTCCTGGAGACAATATAATTATAAACCATGATCTTTATCTTTGTCACATTTTTTATTCCTTAATATTCGTGGGCACTGACTTGGAGGCCATTCAATCATGATGTGCTCAGGCATTGTTAGCATTAGGATCAAGCACTCAATTGATTAGGACTAATGAGACCAAGATCATTGGCTTAATCACCTTGAGGTCAGGTTAGATTTACTTAGTCCTAAGGATACAGACTTGACTTTTCAGCTAGGTCAGCTCTACTGCAAAGGTATGTACAAGAACATCAACACTTCTTTGCATCGTATTAAGATGGATTCATTATTACTTTACTGCTCACTCTTAGGCACAGGATGTATGCATTTGCCAGGTTTACAGGCATCAGTCTATTCCATTGGATAAATTTCACACTGCTTGTTTTATCTACTGATAAAATGTCATCAGACTTTGGTATGGTAAGCTTTTTCTACAACTCTTTGAAAAATATAAATTACTACAAAAGTATAAGTTATTAATGTTGTTGCATGACTATAATAATGATGATAATATTTGTCTTATGACCTAGTGAGCTTTAGTTTGCGTGGTAGGCAGCCTTTAAAAGGACCCCAGATAGTCTCTGCCTCCTGGTGCTCAGACCCTTATATAATTGTGTCCCCTTGAGTGTGGGCCAGACCTAGTGATTCAATCTAAATGAACAAGAATAGTGCAAGAAGTGATGCAAAGTCACTCCTGACTTAAGATTAAAATAGACTGTAATTTCCATTTTGCTCGTCACCCCTCACTCTCTCTCCTTGGAGACCTTGCTCTGGGAGAGGCAAGCTGTCCTGTTGTGGAGAAGACCATGTGGGAAGGAAATGATGTCTCCATCCAACAACTGGGGAAGAAATGGCCTACCAATAGCCACATGATTGAGCTTGGAAGTGGATCATCTGAGGCCTGCCAACTGCCCTGCAATTGAGCTTGGAAGCATTTCTATCCCTGGTCAAGTGTCGAAATGACTGTGGCCCAGGATGACACCTAGATTGTCAGGTTGTGAGCGACCTTGAGCCAGAGAACCCAGTCAGCCGTGCCCAGATTCCTGACCCATAGAAACTATGGGATAACAAATGTTGTTTTAAGACACAGGGTTTTGGAGGTTGTTTGCTAGATTGTAATGGATAACAAAAGCACCTGGGAAGGCTCATAAAACATTTCAGTTGTGAAGATTTGCTGCAGGTTCATAAAGAACGCAATTGAATTTTCATTGATGCTTCCCTCTCATCACCTCCAAAGGATTTGCACAGCCAAGAGGTGGGAGCAGGCGTTGTCCTTCGTTATAACTTTAAAGGCTCGTTAAGGATTCTCTGAACATTTCATATTAAATTACTCTCATTATGAGGTAATCATCTACTGCTGATGTCAGAATAAACTGGAAAGGGCTGGAAAAGGAAAGTATATTTATGCTTTTATGCAAATCAATGAAAAGTATAAACCTCTATTTTAGAATTACCAGTGAAAGTGTAAGAATAGTTTGGCATTTCAAATGCCTCTGGAGGGTTCAATAAATATTTTTCATGGGAACACATTTGTTCTAACTCAAAGCATGGCAAGGCATAATGCTACGCAAATACCAAATATAGCACCTTGTAAAAAGCTATTAGTGAAATAGTCACTCATAATTCATTGATTTTAACATAAATCAATTTGCACATTTAATAACTTGTTCCACATCTTCTAGGCTCAGCAAAAATAGCTTCCACACTGCCATGAAAGGCTAGGGAAATTGTAAACCCTTTTCCTTCAGTGAATAGCCAATGTGATGCAATAAAAGGACCATGGAGTCAGACAGACATGAGTTTGAATCCTGGCTTTTCCATGTGATAAGCTGTGTGACACCAGACAAGTCACTTCCCCTGTCTGAGCCTTAGTTTTTGTGTCTGTAAAGCAAGGGTAATAATTCTGACCTCATGAGGCTGTCAAGAAAATTGAATGTAATATTCTTTGTGAGGCACTGGACCAGGTGGTGCGGGGACGGCGACCCAAAGAGTCGAAAGAAAGATTTCTTGGACTCTCAAGGTCTGGCAGTCGTGCTCTTTTATTTAGAGAATAGTACGGAATAGCATGGGGACAGGACCCATGGGCAGTAAAGAGCTGCTGCATGGGGACAGGACCTGTGGGCAGTGAAGAGCTGTAGGCATGGGGACAGGACACATGGGCAGTGAAGAGCTGTAGGCATGGGGACAGGACCCATGGGCAGTGAAGAGCTGCTGCCCTGAGTTGAGGGTTAGGGCTAAATTTATAAGGCACGGGTACGTGACTTGTTTTACTGGACAAAGAAAAGATGATGTAAAAAGTCATTAAGTGATTTCAGTGCAGATGGGGTCAGGTTATTGTGCAGTCGTATAACTTCAGATACGAATCTGGTCATACAGATCGGCATGTAGGTGAGGATGCCCTGGGCTTCTCTCCCTGGGGCAGCCCTAATTCATACCATAAAAATCCACTGGGTCACATAGATTGGCATGTAAGCCAGGTCACCTTGGGCTTCTCTACCTGGGGCAGCCTTAATCCACATCACAGGTACGTTGCAAGTATACAAGAAATGGAAGCTATTATTAATATTATTATTGTTCAAAAACTCTCTTATGATGAAAACTCTTCTAAAAATTTTTCAAAAGCAGTCAGTCACAGCAGCTCAGTCACCCCCAGATTTACACTGATCTCTCATTCTAGCTCTTTATCTATCATTTTTTGTCCATCTCAGCCCCTCCTACGTGTGCTATTACTTGTCAAACACAAAGCGAAGGGAATGTAATCATCTGCCCGTGCTTGAAGTCCCCATATTGGCCCAGCCTTTCCTGGGGAAAGCTTATCCCTCTACCAGAAGACAGAAGACAGAAGAAAGGTATTTAACAGGACAATCCCTATACACAGATTTAGGGTAAGATTTATATACCATTTATATACCATTTTAATGTACATATAAGTGTGCTCGTTTGCATTTCTCCTCATATCACTAATTAACTCCAGTGATGTGTTATTTGTTCACATTCATTCTATTAATGAGAAAGAGGTAGAAATTTAAAATGGCTAAATCATATTTGATGTGATTATGACATACATAAGATTTTAAGATAATTTTGAGAGTAAAGCACACCATTGAAGTGTGTCACTCGAGACATGATTTTAAAAGCCTTAACAAGGTAATAATGTTAACATGAGTTAACCAGAGTTTTTTTTAGAAATCTCCTTATTGCAAAGATGAGTTAGACAAAACTGTGAGTCTCCTATGACCACCTCCTGAAATCAAAACTGGTCCTTACTGCAATTCTTTGCAATTGTATTCTATTTATTTCACAGCGAATGGTAGAGCTCATAGTTTTGTGTTTACTAGTGGATTTATATTTTTAACGCTGGTCTCTTCCACCAAGCTCTAAGCTCTAGGAGGATAGGGGTTGGGATAATTTGTTCATGATACTATACTCAGTCCTTTACTCAGTACATATGCAACAAATAATTGTTGAATGTTGAATTAAAGAGTCAATGTATGTGTTCGTGGGCTAGTTTTTGCCCATTTACTTTTACATAATGTTTGACATACTGATGGTGAAGATTTTAAAACATTTCCTTACTTTAGGTTCTGATAACTATGCATAACTATATGTACACAACTACATATTTATATATGATATGTGCAACTATAACCCTTCTTATATACTCCAGTTTATTGGGGGGAATTATAGCTTGATCCAAAGTTTGAAAAGTTTCCATATTAAGATTGCACACTTTCAAAAGGAAATCATTAAGAATGCCAGACTCAACCTTGAAGACTGATGGCAATTGGTGGAGGTCTTCTTAAAGTCTTGGCACCAATAAAAAGGATGATTTGAGACTGCTCATTCCACCATAGAGTCAGTCCCTGGATCCCACACAAGGTGATTCTGATTGATATACCCACATGGAGACTTTGTCTTGTTTGCTTTTGAATCCCTAGAATAAACAACAATGCTCTCAGTATACAGGAGACGCTCATTAAACAACTGTGGAATACCCTGCCCCGTCAGTGTAGATCATTGGCTAAACTAAAACTAATTAATAGGCTCTTCTTGTGTTGTCTTAATGTAACAGGTATTTTTGATGATGGCTTTTTGACAGCATGAAGGTGACCTCTGGATTCAAAAATGATATTCCCAATAAAAAAAGCTAGAGAAGATGTATTAAGTCTAGAAAATTCATTATTAGTTTTCCAAAAGTTTAATGAAAAGTTCAACAAAAGCTGTATGCACCAATAGCTTCTGGTTACTCAGTTTGTAAACAAAACAGTGACATTTCTTCATTATAGTGAATATTAGCGGCCAATAGGAAAAAAGATAGTTAAAGAGAGTGTACATTGTACATAGAGGAAAATTCACAGGATGACATTAGTTTTAGAAATACAACTAGTTTTAGATGATGTGTTTTCTTTAGAAAGAGAGAAAGGTCAGTCACATGCTATAATTTCCCTTGGAGGTACACAGATAATTTTGAAAGGCCATTTTGAATTATGCAGGTCAAAGTGGTCCTACTAAAATGTAAGAATTTTATTACCAAATAATATTTAAAACAGACATCTCAGACTCCTGCTCCTTTCATACTTTGCCCCATCCCATCTCCCTCGCCTAGGGTATGGCGGACTTTCACTTTTCCCCTTACGTGTGTTCATCTTGTTGGAACTTTTACAGGTGTGTGACTTTGTCAATCAGATATTTTCTATGTAAACCTATTTTTAAAGTCTTTAAGAACTAACATTTCTTAGAGTGTGTCATCTGTTCCCCATGACTGTAAATTAATTTAATGACATTAAAGATAACGTTTATATTATTGATAACTGAGAGTATTGCTACACTTTTAAGAATTATTATTATTATTTTTTAAGATTTTATTTTTTTCCTTTTTCTCCCCAAAGCCCCCCAAACATAGTTATATATTCTTCGTTGTGGGTCCTTCTAGTTGTGGCATGTGGGACACTGCCTCAGCGTGGTTTGATGAGCAGTGCCATGTCCTTGCCCAGGATTCGAACCAATGAAACACTGGGCAGCCTGCAGCGGAGCGTGCGAACTTAACCACTCAGCCACGGGGCCAGACCCCAAGAATTATTTTTAATTACATAAATGAGACCTAAATATATTCTTATTTTAGAAAAAACTGCTATGGCTAAAACTCACGTTTCATTCATCACCACCTCCCATTCCAGTCTCTTTCCCAGAGGTATCAAAGGTCATCAGTGTGGTGGGTACCCTTCTGTTTCTTAGGTTCTTTGAGATATATATTTAAAAGACATATAGTATCATATATATATCATTTTGTATATTATATTACAATATATATATACAATTTCAATTTTAAAATTTCAGTACCCTTCCCAATTTTTCCATATTAGTACTTATGGATGCAATACTAGAAATTTAATTGAAGATTTCCTCTATAATTTGCACTGAGAGGCATCTATTTTTGTCCAAACAGTCCTCCTTACCCCCATCAATTTCTAAGATACAACTAACCGGATAAGATTAGCATTATCAGGAAGCACACAAAGAGGTCCTTAGGGTAGTTTTGCTGCATAAATATTAAGTATGTCAAGCCAGAATCCATCGCTGCAATGCTTTTGGCTATCTGGCATTACACCCTGGAAAGCCACCTTCTTTTCTACCTTAATTCCACAGCATATTTAGAAAAATTTATAGAAGATTGATGTCTCCAAAACACACACACAGGAAAAACCTTGCAGCTTAACTTACAACTTTAGAATTTTTTTCTTTTTTATTCATTCATTTATTCCTTCATTGACAATTAATCAAGCTAATGGTATGTACAAGGCACTCTGCCATGAGCTAAGAATGAGAGTATAAATACCTAATCTCTAATCCAAAGGAGGTCATAGTTTACTACAGGAAAACATCTAAGTAACAAATAAACTCAGTACAGTGTTA
Source organism: Equus przewalskii (assembly GCF_037783145.1). NCBI lineage: Eukaryota > Metazoa > Chordata > Mammalia > Perissodactyla > Equidae > Equus > Equus przewalskii. The sequence goes on from NC_091854.1 coordinate 1,832,220, forward strand.
TAAATGCTGCAACAGAAGGATGAACAATGCTATAGCTGCACTGAGGATGGGGAGATGTTTTAGACAATCCATTAACCAAGGTTTATTGACCACTATATGTGCTAAGCACCATGCTTGGTGCTGGCGTGACACAGATCTTTTTCCTTTTGTACCAATGAAGTATTTACCTAAATATCTTTTAATCCTAAAGCTTTTCTTGGTATGTTGAAGAAATATAGTTCAGCGGTTAAGAGCAGAGCTTCTGGTGCCTAACTGTCTAGGTTCAAATCCTTGCTCTCCTCTTTCCTGACTGAGTGATCTTGAACTTAACCTCTGTTTCATCATCTACAAAATGTGGATATTAATAATATCTGACCCATAAGATTGTGATGAGAATTAACGCACATGAAGCACTTAAGACAGTGTCTGACATGGAGTCACTACTCTATATGTATTAATTGCTATTATGTCATCTTTAGTGGCTTCAATTTAAAAGATCTCATCAGGCATTTTCTCTTTGTCTTCAGCTCCAGACATCCAACCTTTTTTCTCAGGGTGGACTTTGATGAAGTCTGTCAACTGTGCTTAGTCATTCGTGACCTAGAGACAGATTTCATTTAGATATCTCCAGGATGGGGAGAAACAGCCATAATCTGAAAGTAGCTTCATTCTAGTCACACCTTAACAAGCATCGGATTTACTTCTGGGATATAGCGTCAAACACAATTTCTTTTGTAGAAAAACAATGAATAAAATCAAGAAGGCTTCAGAATAAAACACAGGCAAACTTCTGATTCAAATCTTGCTTGAATAGTGCTTCAAGAAACTTCACTGTACAGACATTATAAATGCAACATTTTTTTTTTAAGTCCAGCACTTTAATCTCTCCCAGGGGTAATGATGCTGTGTAATTCTACTCCTTGGCAAAATTGACTGTACACCGTCTCTGTCAGGGGAGGAGTGATAGGGTTGCCAGATTTAGCAAATAAAACTACAGAACATCTAGTTAAACATGAATTTCAAATAAAAAATGAGTACTTTTAAGTATAAGTATATCCCATTGATATTTGGGACATATTTATATGAAAAATGTACACATTGTTTATCTGAAATTCCAATTTGCCTGGGCATCAGGTGTTTATTTGATAACCGTGGTGGGAAACACATCAAATAAGGCCCTAGGAAGGCTTTCCTTTCTTGTTACATTCCTTCGTCCTTACTTCCCTCTCACCTTTCCCACTCCAATGCTTTAGAAATAGCCCTATAAAAAGCATTCAGATATTATCGTTGTTTTGAACATCTAGATTTACTGAAGCAAATGGCTCAGGCACACCCATTATCCAATACTATTGGACTTAACCTTTTCCTCTGGCACTTAACTCGATTTCCTCTCCAACCCAACCCACTTCTTTCTGCCCTTTTGGAAGCCTTCTTTTAACGATTGCTTTTTTTCTGTGGACAACATGGCTTCTCATTTATTGAGATTAGATGCTGGAGTACAGGAATAGGAAACAAATGAGAAAAAAAGCATCTATTGAGCCTGGAAATAACATTATTTCAATCATTCTCCTGTTATTGTTCTCACTTTCATTAGTTTGTCCTGCCTTTGTCCCTGACAGATCAAACGTGAACACAGGATCAACCCAAATGTCCTTTTTTTTTTTTTCTGGAGTCTGAGCATTAGAGCAGGGACCTTTAGAATGCGCAGATTGGTGCCACTACAAATTGATAGTTTCTAACCAAAAATGCATATTCAGGGCTGTGAAGAAATATTCTATTGTTTTTTTCCAACTAGTTTTCTCTCCCATTGTCCAGATAGGCTATTGCAAAAAACTTATTCATTTCAAAACTTTCTAACTCCAGGCTTCAATGTTCACTCTTAGTAAATAACTTCAACTTTGCAGAGAATATAGAAAATGGAAATCATCACGCAAGATTTTCCTCAGCTTCCTTAAATCCCATATACAATTTGCTTGAACTCGTTCTTCCCTGATGCTTGTGTTTACGATGGAAGAGGTACAATTTCTCTTCCTTAAAGTTTGGACGCTAAACCTGCCATTTCCTCAAGGATAGTGTTTTACAAGTTTCTCACTTTTATTTATATTACTCCCTTTTTTTTTCCTCTTTGCCATTTCAGTGGTTGAAGAAGATTTAAATACATAGACTTTTCTATCTTAAACAAGGAAGCAAACATATTAATCCTACATACCTCTTTAACTACAGACTTACCTCCTTCCTTCTCTTCAAATTCAAGCATTTCGTAAAAAGAGAGAGGCCTAGAATTGCTATTTTTAAGTCTTCATTTAACCATTAACCATCCTGCACATGAAAATCTGCGTTTCGTCTTTAAAATGAAACTGTCTTCACAATGATTTCCATGGCTATCTTTGTTGCTAAATCTAATGAAAATCTTTTAGTCTTTGTCTTATTTGATCTTCCTTTGGCATTTGACAGTATAGCCTCTTGAAATACTTTTTTCTCTTGAATTTCTCTGATACCACATCCTCCATCTCATTCTCCTTCCTCCTTCCATTACGCCTGTAACTCCCAAATCGATAGCTTCAAACCGCCTGTGTTAGTTTCCTACGGCCACTGTAGCAAATTACCACAAACTGGGTGACTTAAAACAAGAGAAATTTATTCTCTCATCGTTCTGGAGGCTACAAGTCTGAAATTCAGGTGTTAGCAAAGCTGCTTTGTTTTCTCCAGAGACCCTTCGGGAGAAACCCTTCCTTGGCTTTTCCAGCTTTTGGTGGCTGTTGGCATTTCTTGGAATGATGGTTAGTTTTTTTGTGTCAAGTTGGCCAAACTATGGTAACCAGTGATTTAATCAAACACTAATCTAGGTGTTGCTGTGAAGGTATTTTGTGGCTGTGGTTACCAGCCACAATCAGCGACCATAAGCAGAGGGGATTATTATGCTAGGATAATATTGTTTGCAATTAGGAAAACACATTGTTAACGTAAATGGAGCTTGAGAAGGATGCGGAACTCCAGGGTGACACTAGTTTTCCTGGAGTTCCTCAATATCTCACTGGCCTCTGGTCTCCTCTCTGCTCTCGGGCTCTTCTCTAGCCTAGCTCATTAGTGTGCTCTCCATCTGCAGAGGGTCAATGCAAGCACGATCCGCACACTGAAAATCACAAAATACTGCTCAGGGGAATTATAGAAGGGCCAAATAAACGGAGAGATGTAACATGTTCATAAATGATATACATGTTAATACAATCTCAATAAAAACTCTAGTAGGTTTTTTGTGTACATTGACAAACTGATTTTGAAATATACAAAAAACAGCAATGGATATAAAAGAAGCAATACAATCTTGAAGGACTAAATTAAAATTGGAGGATTACCAGGAATTAAAGATGCAGCTTTATACAATATAATAATATAATATAATAAGACAGTATACCATAGATGCAAGGCTGGACAAAGAGCTCAATGGAACAGGATAGAGGATCCAGTTGCACACTCATATACATCTGGTCATGTGATTTAAAACAAAAGAACTCAATGGAGAAAACGGTAGTCTTCTTACAAGTAGCACTGGACCAATTAAATATTTATATGAATGCAAAATGAACTTTAATCTTTACTTCATATACAACACTTAAAAATTAAATTGAGATGGATTATGTACCTAATGTGAAGATAAAACTTCTGTTCATCAAAAACTGCCATTAAAGGGAAGTATTATGCCACAGGATGGAAGAAGGTAGGTATTTGCAACATACATATTTGACAAATATCCAGAATATATAAAGTGCACTCTCAGATCAATAAGCAAAAGACAAGCAATTCAAATTTAAAATTACAAATGACTTAAAAAGGAATTTGGCAAGACAGGATCTCCAAATAATCAGTAAGTGTATGAAAAAGTTTCCATTATTCACTATGGAAATGTAAATTAAAATAACAATGTAATACTTTCCCCCCTACCAAATAGCTGAAATTAAAAAGACTGACCATACCAACTGTTGGTGAGGAAAACAAGCAACAGGAATTCTCATATTTTGCTGGTGGGATAATAAACTGATATAACCCCTTTGAAATATTAGCTGTTTTTGCTAAATCTAAACATAAACTTCTCCTATGACTCAGCAATTCAGCTCCTGGGTAGGTACTTAAGAGAAATGAGCCCATACATTTACACACACACAAAATAAAGACAAGAATGTTTCAAGAAACTTTATTCATAATAGCTAAAAACTGGGAACTATCCAAATGCCCATCAATAAAAGAATAGATAAATAGTGATATGTTCCTACAATAGAATTCTACGTTAGCAATAAGAAAGAATGAACTATTGGTACGTGAAACAATATGGATGAATCTAACAGACATTATGTTGAATGAAAAAGGTCAGTTATAAAAGACTATATGTTGTATAATTTTATTTATATGAACTTTAAGAAGAAGCAAAACACATTGATGATGATAGCAGCCAGAATGTCAGAATATTATTTATTTATGGACACCAGAGATAAACTAGGCAAAGGCAAAATAGAACCTTGATTTGTATCTTGATCTAAGTATTGTTTGCACGGGAAGTTCTATATATATACGTATATGTAAAAATTTATCCAGCTTTTTATTTAAGAATATACACTTTTTATCTTTGTTATCATGTTCTGACTTGATTAAAAATGTAAATATGAGTATAAAATAATACTTAAACTAATCTTAAGTGAAATCAAATTTAAGATCCAAAACTGTATCATAGACTGATTCCTGGTATGTAGGGAAAAGAGCTAGAAGATTAAAATAAATGTCATCATCTCTTGATCAAAAAAAAGTCTCCTTAGTCTGAGGTGTATATCTTTGAGAGTGGCCTTTGTGAAATAATACATTTATTTTGATTGGCTATTAAGAAAGCATTATTTGCCAGTGGGAATTCAGGTAAGATGCTTTTTTGTCTTTGTGTCATTTTGGAAGTTGGTGGAAGAGTGATCTGTGTCCTAATTAATGGGCATTCTAAGCGGTCACCTATTCTGATGAGGCTTCAATGTAGCCATGAGGAAGCACACACATTTGGATGCATTATGTACTCTTCTCAGCAAAAGGCGAGTACGTATAACTGCTTGAACAGGGGACCAATTAAGATTCATATGTTTTTTGGCAAAAAGAACGAGAAAGTAGGTACAAAAGTAGACAGTTTTTAGACTTGGATTTGGAATCAGAAGACCTGGTTTTGGCCCCAGATCTAACTCATAGTAGGCCTGTGATTTTCATGAAGGCACTTACTAATTTTCTCATACATTTAAAATCTTGTAAAAATGAAATGAGACAAAGTAAGATAAAGATGTTTTTGAACCACAAAGCACTGTAGATACTAAATTATTATAACAATGGCATTTTTTATGGTATTGTAGAGACTTCTGCTCAGAATACATCAGCTGTTTAATATGCTCACTTCCGCACACACTGTTTCCCCAGGTCCCTCCCCAGGGACAAGCTTTCTTTTCCCCATCTTCTTTGTGAAGTGCTCTCCTTCCTCCACCAATGTGATTTCAGAGAAAGCTGGCGTGTTCTTACCTTCCCTTGCCCAGTAACAACAGGTGATTGGTCCAGTCCTTGGAAGCTGACCCAATCTGGACAACCGGAATCTTCCCTAAGAATTTACAGACTGGATTGAGAAAAAGACTTAGTCCTTCTTTGATGGTAGAAATGTACAAATGTAAAATATAACAGCCACATCTCCCATCTAGTAGAAGTAGCCAGTTGGCAGTAATAGAATAAATCTAGCTGACAAAGAGAAACAGAGACCATAGATGGAGCGAGTGACAGAAGGAAAGAGAGACCAAGAGAGTAGGAGAGCATGAGACAGCAATCTGGTGGCCTTCATGCTGTAATTCCAGTTGTTTCTGATCTGTCCTGCATCTCTGCTCTTCCCGCTGTTTGTAATTCAACTTGAGATAACCCAGTATCTTTATGATGAATTTCCTCCTTTCCTTAAGCTGGTTTGGTTTTGACCATGTGCAACCTGAAGAGTTGACAGAGGTTGAGTTCCTTGGGAAGTGTACTCTGAGATGGGGATTGACATACAGGACCTTTGCTGAGTCGTGGTTGCTCTTGGGATTGACCCCTGCGGAAGGGAGAGGAAGGAAGCAGAACTGGATAGAGGGAGAAGCTGGCCTGTAGTGCAGTCTCAATCAAGATCTCACCTAACCCTAAAGAGAGCTGCGGCTGGGATGACCGTGCAGAGCTGTCCTAAGGCGAGCAGGTTTTATTCCCTCTACATTCATAAGTCATTAGATTCAAGCTGGAAAAAAGGTGTGTGACCCAAGGTGAGGCAGTCTTCTGGCAATCACTGAATCAGCTGGGGGAGCAAATCCTTCCTTCCTGAAGTGAGGATGTGGGTGGCCCATTTCAGCATCCCAATAATCCAACGTATAACACTTCCATCTGCTGGGACTTCTGGCCTGCTGAAAAAACACAGTTCTATCTGCAGGAACTGAGCTGGTGGATTTATCTGTAAAGCTAACTTACACTAATCCAAAAGTGCTTACTAGAACAGCATGCTTCTTGCATTCTATGCTGTCCCATCACCCCATAAGCTGTTTAATCTTCTGTGTTGAATTTCAGAGCAGAGATTTTCAAGTCTTGTCCTGGACCAGAATACTCTGTGGGCCTTGTTAAACACAGGCATGTGGGCAACCTTCAGAGGGATGAAGCAGAAGTTCTTGAGTAGGGTCTGGGAAATGGCATTTTTTAAAAGCATATAAATGGTACAGTCCTTTTGAGACACAGGGTCAACTCCTAGATATTTGTTGCAAACTCCAGCATCCATCGGCTTGTTACTATTCCTTAAACTACTTAAAAGGAAACAAGATACTCAAATACACAGCTTGATAAAATGCAGTTAGTGACTAGAATAGGCACCAAATGCAATGTCACCAGAAACCCATGCTTCACTGGCTCTTGCGCCAACCTGCCTTTCATGATCACTCAAACTCTCAGAAAAATTCTAGCAACAATTCTAGCTTTTGGTCATGTTTTTCCCCTTCTTGCCTTCTGGGTTTTGGCCTTTCCACTGGGTGGTTGCTTTTGTTGGACCTGTCACAGTGTCAGGTGTTGCTTCCATTTACCAAGTGTCGCCATTCCAAGTAGACACCAGCACCGTTTCCACTTTCACACCGCCTTCTCCAATCTCTGCCACTTCAACGAGGCACCACTCCTGCTGGTTTCCCTGGGAACCCCTGAGTCCCCCTGCATTGCCATCTTAGTGGAGCAGTCTCCCCAGTTCCACAGGGTGCTGCTGGGGATGCACTGGGCAAATGCAGGGCGCAAACACATTCTGGGATTTTACAATAAATTGGAGGAGCATTTAAATTTCTCTCTTTAAATTTGAGAACAAATCTTTCAGGTTTATTAGAGTCAAATATCTCTTTTACTTTTAACTTTCTGCCTTCTCCTAGAATTCAAACAGAAAGTTAGAGACAATTTAGAGCAACACTGTTGTACTAAGAAACACTCTCTCACTCAAATTTAAAATTCAGTTATCAGGAGCGCATGCCTGGCTTTCTTGTCTTTTAGCCTGAGTTTCTTTGGAAAGTTTCTTATTCCTTTGACAGTTAACTCTCCAAAGATCTATTTGGAAAATTGACCAAATATACTTTTTTTATATTTGAATCCAGCAGTGGATGTAGGTAATTCTCAAGCTAGGACTTTCCATCAACTTCTAGAGAATATATGCTTCCTGGATGAGAGTGGTAATGCTTCTCAAAGTTAACTTTGTTTTAAAACCACCTAAGGAGCTTAAAAGAGAACAAAAGAAAAAAGTTTTGTGACCTGGGTCTAGGCAAAAAGTTTTTAGACATGACTCCAAAAGCATAATCCATAAAGGAAAAAAATGATAAGTGAAACTTCCTCAAAATGAAAAACTTTTGCTCTGTGAAATAGACACTTAATAGCTCTCAATACTCAATAGTAAGAAAACAAAGAAACTAATTTTTAAAACAAGCAAAATCTTGGACACTCACCAAAGAGGTTATAAAGATGGAAAATCAGCATATTTAAAAAATTTTCAGCATCATCAGCCATAAGTGAAATGCAAATTTAAACTATAATGAGATACCACTACACTCTTATTAAAATGGCTAAAAGAAAAATACTGATAATACCAAGTGCTGATGAGGATACAGAGCAACTGGAATTCTCATACATTGCTAGTGGTAATGCAAATGTGTAGAACACTTTGGTTGTTTCCAATAAAGTTAAACATATACTCACCACACAACTCAGTAACTCCCACTCCTTAGAGAAATGAAAGCTATGTTCACAGGAAAACTTGTACACAAATGTTTATATAGTAGCTCTCTTCAGAAAGTCTTTCCAAAACTGGAAAGAGCCGAAAGTCCTTCAATGAGTGAATGGATAAACTATGAAACATCTGTACAATGGAATACTGCTCAGCAATAAAAAGGAACAAGCTGTTGATTCATGCCACAATTCAGATGAATCTCAAATATGTTATCCTGAGGGAAAGAAGCCAGTCTCAAAGTTCTGTACCATATGATTCCACTTATAGAACATTCTCAAAAAGATAAGTTTATAGACATGCAAAACAGATCAATGGTTAGCAAAGCTGAGGAGTATAGGAAGGTGTGGTGATAAAGGGATGTCTTGAGGGAGTTGTCTGAGGCAACAGAAGGAACTCTTTCCATATTCTAAATGATGGTGGTACTTACCGAATCTATACAAGTGCTGAAACTCATGGAACTGTACACAAAACTGTATATTCCACTGTATGATAATTTAAAAAGTAAAATGAATAATTAAAAAAACTCCTCATTGTTACAAGTTACAAGGATCCAGGTGAGTTTGTCAGGATCTAGTTGTAAGGGCTCATTAGACACTATCATTAGACATATTTTCTTTTTCTCTTCTCCTCACAGCTAAAATCTAACTAGGTGTCTATGTCTGTATATGTTAAATCCATATGTTAAAATATTTTTGTGTGTATAAAAGGGTATATTTTCTTTGCTGTAATTTTGTTAGCTTCATTCTCAGACAAGCTCTCCTTCTAAGATGGAAAAAACGACCACCAATAATTCCAGGCTTACATTTGCCCCACAAACAAAAAGATATGGTTTCTTTTCCAATAGCTTCAAGGTTCCCTGGGAGGAGACAATTTCCATTGGCAAAGTTCATGCCCTGCGTCCATTCCTGAATGTATGATTTTGGCCGGGAGACGGAACTTTCTCTTTGTCCAGGCCTCCCTTCCACGTCCGCTGTGGGGCCAAAGATAGGGGCAGCTGCATTCACTTCCAGACACGAATGAAGTAAGTGTACTTAACCAAAGACATTCTGGACAGACAGAAATAAGTCATCTACAGTGGATTTAGTGCTGGGAAAGACATTTAACTACCCTTTGTCTCAATTTTCCCATGCAACAAGGGGATAACCACAGTGCCTTCTTCAAGCAATGACAGCCTCTATCCACAAGTGCACTGGATTCCAGACTGGCTACCCATTTCTCCCAGCCATTTTTATAGAATGTTAATGATGGTCAAAATGAGTACAGCAATAGTGTCATAGTGCCTGCATTTCATACCTGTAAAAATATAGGAGGCTGGAACTGAAAGGGTCCATAAAGAGCCATCTGTCACACCCTTCTGACTTCAGAAAGGGTCATACTTGTACATTTCTAAAGGGAAGAAAAAATATATATGTTTATGATTTTCATGGAATAATACTCCATTATAACCATTGGTAATATAGTACCAACTGGGTTCCATCCTCAGACATCTCAGAAATGTCTCAAATTTAACTATATGTTTCATATTACTGGTTTGAAGAAATAACATGAAAGCTCAGCTCCCATTACTATCTTTATTCTTTCTTTATTAATATTTTTTTTAAAGGAGCAAAGGTGCTGGTCTTTATTCTCTATGTTAAATGCTTTCGTACAGTCTTGAAAAGTTAGCAAGTCATAAAATCCTTCATCACCCATTTGCTCTTCGTACACCACACTCTTGTTCCACTAAACTTTCTTTATGTTTCATTTTTTAACTTTAAATAGTTTCTTTGAACCCTTCAGAAAGTCTGAACAATCCACTTCAGGGCAGAGGGAAGCTGAGCCCTACAGATTTTCTCACTTACAACTAAAAATCCAGAAGTGCTTTCAGAAGAGGAAAAAGCGCACAGGGCCTGGAGATGAGGTTATTCCAGGACTCTGAGGGAGTCCCAACACTTTCCAGACCATCTGGTAGAAAACTAATTGCTAATGTAATGGACAGATTTTTTTCATCCACAAAGACAGCCTAAAGGGGAATGAAGCCAGGATTTTTGAGGATGCCTGGCACAAAAGAGCTGTTGTCAAAGAAAGCTAAAGAGGATAGCGATAACGTCAGTACATCAAACAGCACAAAATACGTAGTTTTGTTTCCTAATGGAGGAGAGAGAGAGGGTTGCTTCTGTGAACCATTTTCAAATTTATTCCCTCACCCCGATAATTCAGCCTCACTAATTAGAATCAATTTAATTTCTCTAACCCTTTCTAAAATGTGAATACAAGCCAGCACTCCAATTTTTTTTCTTCCTGACAAAATGATACTGTAGCTTTAATTGTTCATGGAACTGCAAAGGTTGTCATGGAGATGGCAATCTGTGATGGAGCTGCTCCACTTCTCTGGCCTTGTTCTAAGTCTGAAGTGGAGGGTTCTATTGTTAAAAGAGCAGAATTTTAGTTTCTGCCAATAAAACCTGTGTTTACATTTTTTGAATACAATTTTGTTCCTGCTGCTATCTTTTATTTCATCAAAACAGTGACGGTGCTCAAAATGACAATAATGAGAATCTTTTAGCATATTCTGTTTATGATTGCTGGAGAGCCCAAAAAACGGTGTCCAGCAGCCTCTGATCATCAGCACACGCTCCTGGCATAGTTTGGAAACGTTTGCCACCTAGTGGCGGCGGTTGAGAAATGCTGAATGATTTGATAAACATTTCCTTTTCAATATTAGGAAGCGGAAAGAAAAGAGAATAACTAAGTCCATAAATAGATTCTTCAAAGGAATTGTTATTTAATAGACTTACAGTCACTGTTACATCTCGTGCCTCTCTCCAAGCTGTTGCCTGGAATAGGTTTAAGGCTCAGCTCAAATGTCAATTACTCCATGCAATCTTCGCCGATTCCTTCCTTCCTGTTCCTCCTCAATCAGAATTAATTACTCCTATTGCGCTCCCACAGCATTTTGTTCCGACCGCTGTTACGATACTGATTGTATTATATTATATTATATCTACAAATGTGTGTGTGTCCATCTTCTGCCAGACTAAATGATTCCTTGAGAGAAAAATTCTTTACCACTTCGTGATTTCTCCGTACGTTGGGCTTTAGCAGGTTCCCAGTAAATGTTTACTAAATTAATGAATTGTCTGCCTTCTACCTTTCAGCCTCTTCCTGAACCATGCTCCTCCTTACTCTCTGCTCCATCTTTTTGCTCCTCATCCACGACAGTATCCCTGCTACAGGAATTTGGACATGCGGTTTCCTCTGCCTGGAATAACGTTCTTCCCCACTCTTTTCACCTGGTTGACACCCACTCATCATGTGACCCTCAGTTCAGAATCTCCCCTGGAAGGAAGCTTTCCCTGAGTCTCTGACCAGGTGACTCTCTCTGTGATACACTTTCATTGTGTAATCGTCTTATTCTTAGTGCTTTCACAGTTGTGATTTTTCTATTATCTGGGCAACTGTTGAATTCATGTCTGCCTCCCCCAAAAGCATGGAAGGTCTTCGAAGGCTGTAACCACACCTGCTTTGGGTCACCGTGGTGTCTCTAGAACTGAAAAAACATCTGACTTAATTATTAACTATAATTAAATATCTGCCCATAGTTGCATTTTTATATTTATTCCTATTGAGATATAATTGACGTATAGCATGTATTAGTTTAAGGTGAATGCATTGATTCGATACATTTCTATGTTGCAATTTGATTACCAGTGTAGTGTTGACTAGTACTTCTATCACATCACATGATTATGATTTCTTTTTTTGTAGTGGGAACAATTAAGATCTAGTCTCTTAGCAACTTTGAAGTTTATAATGCACTAGTGTTGTCTATAATCATTATGCTGTGCATTCGATCTCCAGAAATTATCTCCCAGTTGTAAATTTGTACCCTTAAAAACCATCTCCCCAACCCATCCACCCCTCAGTCCCTGGTAGCGACAATTTACTTTCTGTTTTTACAGATTTGGCTTTTTCAGATTCCACATACAAGTGAGATCATACAGTATTTGTCTTCCTCTGTCTGACTTATCTCATTTAGCATAATGCCCTCAAGGTCTATCCCATGATTACATTTTTTTAAATATTCTGCAAAAACAATTCTAAAAGAGGAGTTATAAAGTCAATTTGAGAATTTTTAACCTTGTTGAAAAAAGTGCACAATTTGACCATAATTATTTGAGGGGAACAATCCTCATCTGAATACTTAAGTTGTGGTAGGATGAAAAGAATAAATAAACCATCTATTTATCTATCAATCATCTATCCATCCACATCTATCATGTATCAATCATCTATCCATCTGTATCGATCATGTATCTATCAATCATCTATGCGTCATCTTCAAAGCGCTCAGGTATATTTCTCGATGGGATTTTCACATGCTTCCTTCAGTCAGTAAATGCACAATCATGAGCGTGTTTGGGCAGGTACTATAGCCAAAAGAACACAGGCCTTGGAGTCAGGTCTAATTTCAAATAGCTTGGCTATTTTCAAGCTATGAGATCTTGATGATGTAGCCTTTTAGAATTTCAGTTTACTCATCTGTAAAATGGGATAAACAGAACCTATTTTACAGGACAGTTGCAGAGATTAGCATGTCCTTATTTTCAAATCATCCTTGTACCAAAGTAAGTACCTACTATGTGCTAGGGAAGCAAAAGTAAAGAAGACATTGTCCTGGAACTCAAGTAGCCTTATGGCAGAGTTCAATACATCAGTCAGTGAATATGAGGAGGGGTAACAGTGCTATAAATCAGTAATTACAGCCGCGGCGTGGGTAACTAAGAGGCACAGGAACATTCAGGAGTGTAGACTGTGCTGGCAATGTGAGCAAATGTGGAGTCAGTTCCCTGGCACTGGCAGTGGGAGCCAGTATGGGGGTGGAGTGGCTAGTTGGCTCTTATACTAGAGCACATTGGTGAGAACACACTCTAGCACACTGATTGAGCTGTGTGCTTTTGGGCACATCATTTAATCTGTCTGTGCCTCACTTTTGTCCTCTGTCATGGTACTAGTAGTGAGAACTTACAAAGCACTTTCTATGCGCCGGGCATTCTTCTAAATTCTTTAGGTGTCTCAAGTCCCTTGGTACTTCCAGCAACCTCATTTTACAGAAGAGGAACCGAAGACAGATAAAGTCAAGTGACGAACATCTCACCCAAGGTCACAGAAATAAGAAAAATGGCAGAGCAGAGATCCAAATCCAGGCCACCCGGCTCCAGAGTCCCATGCTTACCATAACTGACTGGGTAAAGTGCAATTAATAATAACAGCTACACATACAGCACTTTACACATTATCGGACACACAGGAAGCGTTTGATAAACTTTAGCTTTTATTGCTATTAGCTAACTCTAGTTAGTGGAAATGCTAATTTAATTCAAAGTAATTTTTAAAAATTTTGTTAATTCTCAGGGAAATATTTAAAAATCTTGTTTCTCTAGTTTTTACCAATAGATGTAGGCAGATCACTAGTCACAGGCTGTATTTTCACCTTTCAAGAGCCCCCTTGTGGAAAAGTAGTATAATTCAGGGTAGTATTTTTATTTATCTAAGGATTGTCATATATGTGGGAGAAAAATACTAAACGTAAAGAAAATCCACTAATACGTTTTAATTTGGCATCATATTTCATTTCACTGAACGTGGCAAATATATTTCATTATTAATGACTCACATTGTGAAATTAAGTAGGTAAAACATTGCAGTGTTGTAAAAAATGAAAAGCAACTCCATAGAAAAATTGAAATCTATTTATTTAATAAGTCAAGGAGAGCAAACTTTCTATGACTTCACAAGTAGTTTCTATTAATCTTTTAAAGTGTCAGAAAAAGTCTAAGGAAAAACATTGCAGGTAAAAATCTACTTATGTAAGGAAAAGAATTGTGACATTTAGCATTTAGTGTGAAGTGATAATGTGCTTTCCTTTTGTGTCATTTACTCATTTTGAAACTAGTTTGACTAAGGAATTAACTTGGAACGACGAATAACCCTGAGTATGTTTAAATGTGCTACAGTGTTTAAAAGGTTCTTAGAGCAATTAAAGGTGTGAACTGATTCGATATTAGTGTCTGGATGAATCACTTATTAGATGACTCTATTGTGAGAATTAATGCCTGTCTTTACTGGAGGAGAATATTCCCCTGGCAACAAGTGTTTATTTGTCTCTAATGTTCTCTGGTTTATTATTGCAGAAATGTGTATCACAGTGACTTCATCTCCACTCTCATTTACAAAAATGATGCCGTTACCTGCTCTCAAAGCAGGGAGACAGCTGCCCTTTCTAACTCATGTTTCTGAATCATAATGAGTGGCCCAAGCCCTGTGTATTTTTCTTTTGGTTTTTTACTATCTCCACTCTGAAAACAGAGATGATAAGAAGAGCTTACCCTCCTTTCCAAATGAAAGTACACATGGTTAATGGATCCTTTAAATATGAGCTTACTAGCTAAGTAATCTCCAAACATCATCAATTTAACTTAGTAGGGAGAGCTCAATGTTCCCTTCTAATTGAATTTTCTTCCAACAGAGATGTTTATTGAGCATCTACACTATCACTCAGGTAATGTGCTAATGTTTTATGGGCATTAACCATCACAATAAAGAAACATCATCAATCAGAGTAATTAAGTTGCTCAAAGTCCTAGAGTAAGAAGACACAGAGCTAAGACTGGAATCCAAATCTGTCTAATTTAATTGATGGTTTCCCAGCTCCTTTGGGTTCTGCACCCAATTCCAAATGGGGATGTGGTTCCCCCTACACCAAGCAATTCTCTGACACCAGCTGGGTGTCCTACAATTTAACTCAGTTCTAACACTAACTTTCTGGAGGTAGCACCAGATTCCACAAGTAAAGGATTCAGTCCCACAAGATCGCCCTTCACTTCAGACACCAATTGCAAGCCCAGGTTGTTACCTGTGCTTTTGACTAATTGGTTACAAACTGGAGGTTCCAATAACCCCCTTCATGGACTATACTAATTTGCTAGAGAAGCTCACAGAACTCAGGAAATCCCTTTTACTGACTAGATTACAGGTTTTTTACAAAGGATATTAAAAAATACAAATCACCACCCAGATGAAGAGATACATAGGGCAAGCTCTTGAGCAAGGAGCTTCTGTTCTAATGGAGTTTGGGTTCTAGCATGGTGGCGCGAGCAAGCATTCTGGTTCCCTAACCTGGAAGCTCTCTGAACCCCCTGTTTTTCGTTTTTTTATGGAGGTTTCATTACATAAGTATGATTGATTAACTCATTGGCCATTGGTGATTCAACCTCTATCCCCTGCCCCTCCCCTAAAATCAGAGGGTGGGACTGAAAGTTTCACCCTTCTATTCATGGTTGGTTCTTCTGACAAGCAGCCCCCATCCTTCCAAAAGTCACTGTATTTACATAGACTCAGTTATGGTGGCAAGGGGCTTATTATGAATAATAAGACATCCAGTGCACTTTTATGGCTCTGAAGCTTTTTCAGGAACTGAGGACAGAGACCAAATATTATAACAAAAGAAGTTCCCATTTCCTTTATAGCTTAGGAAATTCCAAGGGTTTGGGGAGCTATTAGTCAGGAACTGTGGAGGAAGATCAAATATATATGAATATGGTCATCTGAATGACCAAATATATATTTCTTATAAACCACAATATTGCACCAGCTATTTCCCAGTGGCTTTCTTGGTGCCATAGTATAACTAGGAGGTGCCTCAGGTACTGCCAAGTTTGGGGGGAAAGATGTGAGGGGTGCCTGAGACCATATGACCTGGGTTCTCAGCATGTTCCAGAGAACTTTCCCTTTTATATGTTTTGTATTTTGGAGTTCTCTGAAATGTCTTATTTGACAAAAGAGTTCTGCAACTAGAAACAAGTTGAATACCACTTGCCACAGATGGAATGTTTGTGTTCCCCCAAAATTCATGTGTTGAATCCTAATCCTCAAGGATTTGAAGGTGGGGCCTGTGGGAAGTGATTCGGTCATGAGGATGGAGCCCTCATGAATGGGATTAGTGTCCTTATAAAAGAGGCTGGAGAAAGCTCCCTTGCTGCTTCCTCCAGGTGAGGGTACAGTGAGAAAACAGCTGTCAAGGAGGAAGTGGGCCCTCAGAAACCAAACCTGCCAGTGCCATGATCTTAGACTTCCCAGCCTCCAGAACTGTGAGAAAGAAATGTTTGATGTTTGTAAGCCACCCAGTTTATGGTATTTCTGTTATAGCAGCCCAAATGGCCCAAGTCACCACTTTGACTACACATGCCTCTTAATTTCTATCTCTCTAAATAGACAGATAGACGTTCCCTTCAGTGAGTTTGCTTATTATCACCACCGTCTCCCTTTTCCATCTTCCTTGATCTCACTACAGGTCCTTTTTGAGTGTGGATTTGGCTATTTTTGTATAACATACCTCTTTTAACTCTACCCATGTTTCTATTCCAGCTACACTTGAGATGCAAGCCAAAGAATGAAGAAGTAGCACCTGATAGGGGAAGAAGCCCATTGGAAGAGTGTGCATTAGCAAATCAATATCCCAATTGCCATGCTGGCGCCTCCAAAACTTCCCATTCACGCTAGATCCACCTCTTTTGCTCTTAGGCATGCCTTTGTATTTCACCCTCATTATCTCTGTAGAAATTGACCTTCAAAAGTTGTAAATAATTCAATGATGGGAAAGGGCTAACCCAAGAAAGAATGAACATCCCCAAGACAGAGTGGTTACCCCTAAGTATAGACCTTAGACCCTCAGCTACGGATCAACATACTTTGGACTGGAAAAAGACTCATCTCAGCTAAATAGATCTATTTAGTTAGGACCCAGATTATAATTTGGGAAGTTTCAAGCAAAATATAAAAGCATAACAAACATACCATAAAACTGACAGTTTTGTGTAGTCAAGGAGTATAAACTATAGAGACCAAAACATCTGGGTTCTAACACAGTTGAAATACCTAGTTACTATATTATGTCTTAGAGACCCGACTTCCCCATCAAATAAAACACAGATAATGACATTGATGTTTTCTTGAGGAATAAATGGGTTAGCCTATGAAATGTACCTAGTGAAATGCTCAATGAAGATTAAAATAGTAATTCTCTCTCCTCTCTATTTTTTCTTACTAATAACAAAGTTGAATGATTTACTCAAAATTTGAGTAATTTACTTAAAAACTACACCCTTATGCCCCATTCACTAGCATTGCCAGGCTAACTGTAAATTCCTAGTCATTGGATTTTCCTTTCTAATGACCCTTGTTCAGCTTTGAATTCTCTTTCATTCTTTAAGACCATTTATATATTTATTCCTTGGAGTAATATTAAAAGAATGAGTGAGTTTGGTACTTACCACTGTAAAAACATATTTCTGATTTCCTATAAATATCTGGCAACAGGTGCTTGACAATTCTGATTTGCCCCAGATCCTCAACCATAATTTATTAATCTATTAGACAAATATATCACTGGAGGTCTACTGTAGGCCAGGTACCACGATTGGGGCTCAAGACACAAAAGTGAGCAAAAATAGAAAGAATAAAAAAACGTATGAGCAAAGACAGTAAGAAGATGTCCTAATTTGCATCACGAGTAGGAATTGGGGAGGTAATATTTCAGTGGGGACCTGAGGAATGTTTATTTTCTTCATACAACTTACTATCGTCTGCAGTTTCCTGTTTATGTGTCAGCTTGTTTTTGTCTAGCTCCCTCACTAGAACATCAAATACCTGAAGGAGGGACTTTGTCTATCTTATGGCTCTCTAGCACCCAGCACCAGAGCAGGACCATTGTGAATCCTCAAGAATTATTCATGTAATGAACAAATGAGTAGTTGGGTTTATAGAGGGGGAAAGTTCTTCAAACAGAGGGGAGAACTTATGGAGAGATTACTAGTGGGAAAATCTTGGGGACAGGGTTAAGGATGGCGGGGATAGTGCTTGAAGTGAGGCTGGTGGAGAGGCAGGATCATGGTCACCATCTAATGAATCTGCATATTATCCTAAGTACCTCTCAAGCGTCATATTCTCTGCTCCCTTCACTTCTTGATTTAGTTCTGATTGCACTAAAGGAACGTAAAGACCTCCTGTTTCTAAGAGGAAAGAAAATCCTAAACCCAACTATGCAATAATGTGAAAATGGAAATTCAAGGAGGCTAATGACCCACTCAATGCTAGCCTCTGAGCCACCAGTGTTGCTGAGAAAACCCCATGGGCATCCTAAGTCCCTTTCCAGTGCTCTTGTTTACAAAATATGATTCCATGGCTAAGTGGATGATTATGCTCATAGGAAAACACCATAGAGGCATAGTTCAATATTCCTCTAAATGCAATGACATTGTAAGTTGCTTAGGAATTTTATTGTATTTTTCTCTTTTGAAGGGAATAGTTGCTTTTGTGATCAGAAGCCTGTCACTTTCTTCTAATATTCTAGTCCCCAATACATCTTCAAGTAGAATTTCTTTTAAAGAAGCCTTGCGTGTGGCAGTTTTATTGCTTGGAAGCTCAATTTGTTCCAGGGGTAAATTTCTGAGTAAAACAAATAGTATGCTTTCTGAAAAACCTCATAGCTATAGTTTTTCTTTATGTCAAAAGAGAGAAAGCTGGAGAAATAAGCAGGAAGATGACCTGGTTAATGTGACTTGGAAATCTTAACATTCAATGTTATTTATTACTTCTAAGGGGACTAAATACACCCAAAAAATATGTTAAGGAGGGTTAATTAATTTGAGGGGTGAGAGTAGGAAGAGAAGGAGAAAGAAAGAAGAAAGGAGAGAAGGAAAGGGAAAGAGAAGAGAAACTCAGTTTTTATATGACTACATCAGAAGGATAATCCCGCCCTGGATAAGTATGGTTCACAGGAAGCTTTGAAATTACAAAAGTAAATATTAAGATAGCTCTCACCATTGAGCATCTCCTAGGTGCTCAGAGATCTAAGTGTCTTAGCTTTAGCTTTGATCTTCACAACAATGCTGCAAGCTATTTACTATTATCTCCATTTGGTAGATAAGAATACTGAGACTTCAAACACGTCAAGTAACTCCCATAGCGACAGAGCTAACAATTTTGGGGGATGATCAGCAATCCTCTTATCTGTTTTGTTCTAGAGCCCAAAATTTTTTTTCCTTATGCTGTGCTGCTTCTAGAAACTGCCATAAATTTGACTACAGCTGCTAAAATCAGCCACAGGACTTTATACTTTGGGTACGACATTAAAATAAACAAACTACCCAGATCCCATCTCCAGGAGATGGCTCTTTAAAGGCTGTTTTTGTGTATTCTCTACCTCTATCCTTTATGAGCATCCATTACCAGTGCTACCATTAAGAAATACGGTAACTCAAATTTAACTATCGCTTTCAACTCCTGGACAGGGAGCTACTTTCTCTTAGGTAAGAAATATATTGATGTGAGTCATTACCAGGAAAAGCAACTAACTCCCAGGGGTCAGACACTGTGCAAATGCCTTGGGACACCATAATGTTACCGAACCTGAAGTGAGTTCGCTCACCCATTGCACAGCAAACCAATCTCTGACACTGGGTGTGGTGGAAGAAAGTAGGAATTTTATTTTTGCACAGCGCTGAGCAAGGAGAGAGGGCAGCTAAGGCTCAAATCCCAAACTCCCCGAAAAGCTAAAAGGAAGGGGTTTTATTTGGGGCTTTATGTAGGGGAGGGGGAGCATATGGCCGTGTTGGTCGGAGCTTTCCCACCAGCCTGTCTTTGCCCTTGAGACACTTGTAGAGAGGAGGGAGCTTGTGACCTTGCTGGTCAGCAGCTTTCCCACCAGCCCGTATCTCTTTGTGGGGAGGAGATGGTCCAGGTGTTTGTCCTTGACGGTGTCTGTCTCCATGGAGGATAGAGGATTCTGGAGGCAGGAAGCCAGAGAGTAAGCAGAGAATGAGTGTTTTGGTTTTAACCCCATATATGCTGGGTTTAATGTGGGGAAACTGATACCGGGAACGGTATCACTAAGAGACAGACAGCCAGTTAGAAAGTGGAGGCAAAAAAGCTACAACTTGAAATCCTAATCACTTTCACTCACAGCAGATGTAAGTTTCAGAACTGCAGCCTGTAAGATTTTGTGGGTAGTAAAGATCACTCATTTAAACCATGGATTTGCCATCTGGAGTGCATTCTCTGAAACTTGTATTATCTGAGTAAAAAAAAATAGTTCCTTGGCAAAATATTTCTGTCCTATTGCCATGGTCATATTGCATTTTTTTCTTTTTATCACGTGTGTGTTTTTTCTTTAACGTGACCTATTCCTGGGTTGTATTTTAGAAATAGAAATGATATTCAAATTGATGTGATATTAACATCTAGTTTTCCAGGATAAATAGGTTATATTTACTACCTTTATGTCTTCTCCTTCTTTTTCCTTTAATTATTGGTAATAGAAGCCCTTTAAGGTGTGTTCTGCTTTTAAATATCAGTCAATATATTTTGAATCATATTTCTAAAATCAAATTTGTACCCCTGAAACAAGTTATCCATTGGAGTTGTTAAGGCAACATCCACTGTTTCTGATATTAGAAGTAAAAAAGATAGAGAAAATTACAGTTAAGTATTTTAATTAGTCAAATATTTTCTGTGAGAAGATTTAGCAAAAATATTTGAGAAACGTGTCTCCAGTGGTTTTAGTTTTTGTTTCAAGAAACTTTTAAATCATTGAGTTCATTTTCCTGTTTTCACCAGATAAAGAACAGTTAAATTTCCCAAACTCTATTGTGGGTAAATCTAGGAGTTAATATGTATCCTTCAAAATCTGTCTAAGTCTTGTTATTTGTTAAACTAAACAAAGCCCTGTTTGAGGAAAGAAATAATGCATAGCTGTTGACAATCCGATTTTAGAGATTTCCTTGTCAATGATGTAATAAAAATAAAATCTTGGTGTATATACACACACACACGTACACACACACACACTCCTAATTTCTAAACAAATGAAAATCAACTCAGTTACCTCTGAAATTGACCAACAAAAATAAAATTCTCAGTGATTAAAAATAAGAAGAAAATTTAAAAAAAAAGAAAGAAAATAAGAAGAGTTGATCACTAAGAAAAGAATATTCAAAGTTTTTTTGTCTTTTAATATATTCGCTAGGTTATTTGATGTTGTAGAGAGAGAATAGAAATGTCTAATTCTATATTTTAAAATAAGCCCTGCATTTTATATTTTTTATGTTTGTACTCATTTGGAGAGACAATACCTTAGCACAAACTTTGCAATATAAAGGACTCAAATGTCAAGTTCCAAGTATGTCAACAAAGAGAATCTAACAAACTGTGTATGTGAGAATATTGCTTCTTTGAAAAACCAAAGGGTTTTGGTTCTTTTTGTGTATATGGAATTAGTCACTAGACAATGAGAGATGGACTAGTAGTTTTATTGACTTTATGTAAGTTCCATTGATATTAGTAAGATTTTATCAGCAAAAAATTTTAGTAATTCTTTGTTTTCTAATATGAATAAACAACAGAAACTCAATAACAATTATTATCTCTACTTTCATTGGAACCATCTAGACCCAAGGTGTTTAACAAACACTATTTTTATTTAATCCTTAGAGAAACTCCTCAAATAGTTATTAACCCTATTTTACAAATGAGAAAACTAAACATGTAGAAGATAAGTAACTAGCCAAAGTCATGTGGCTCGTGAATCAAGCCCAAGATTGATTTTGATGCCTGTGCTTTTGCCACTAAACTGTCTTACCTGTGGGCAAAATGTTTATTGTCTGCCAGTGCCAACTACTCTAGTGTTAATTTTAGGTTACAAGGCACGTGCTGATAGTCTCTTCTCTACATGGATCAGTCAGGAGAGACTAGGATTTGCTGTGGTAACAATTTTAACTCTGCAATGTCCTTGACTTGACATAACCGAGGTTCATTTCTCAATCACTCACATGCACTGTTGATTGGTGGCATGAGCTCTGCTCCACAGGTCACTAAAGGTCCCAGGGTGTTGGATCCTCCACCATATGGAACCTCACAGGTACTTAAGAGGGAGAGAGAGAATGGAGCATGGCACAAATTTTTTAGTGCCTTAGCCTGGAATGACACAAGTCACTTTTGCTCACATGCCATTGTCCAGGACTAGTCCTAGGGTTCCACCTAACTACAAAGTCTTGGGGAAGTCCTGCTTTTCTTATGCAGGGAGAAAAAGAAAAACTATTTATTGGTGAACACTAATAATGTCTTTTATAGCCTTTATATTATATGCTAATTCGACCAGCATTAAGAAGTCTTTTAGGTATTCATTGATACTACTAAAAAAAGAATTTCTTCTAAGTTATTTAAGAAAAATAAGTAGACAATACAGCAAATGATAGAATAAGAAAATAACAGTAAGGAAGTACAAAAACAAACAAATACACAAAAAGAATGGAATAGATGAGGGAAATAAAGCCAAACATAACTGTATAAAAATATTCATAAGAAAATTAAGGATAGATCTACCATATGATCCAGCTATCCCACTGCTGGGTATTTATCCAAAGAACTTGAAAACACAAAAGCATAAAGATACTTGCACCCCTATGTTCATTGCAGCATTATACACAACAGCCAAGATTTGGAAGTAACCTAGGTGCCCATCAAGGGATGAATGGATCAAGAAGATGTGGTATTTATACATGATGGACTACTACTCAGCCATAAGAAATGATGAAATCCGGCCATTTGTGACAACATGGATGGACCTGGAGGGTATTATGCTGAGTGAAATAAGTCAGAGGGAGAAAGCCAAATACCATATGATCTCACTCATAAGTAGAAGATAAAAACGACAAAAAAAAAAAACAACACATAGCATTGGAGATTGGACTGGTGGCTACCATTGGGGAAGGGGCGAGGGGAGCGGGCAAAAGGGGTGATTAGGGTCATATGTGAGGGGATGCACTGTAATTAGTGTTCGGGTGGTGAACGTGATGTAATGTACACAGAATTCGAAATATGATGTACATCCGAAAAAATAAAAAATAAATAAATTAATTAAAGTATTCATAAGAAAATAACAAAGACAGAATTAAATGTAGAAAAATAAATGGTATCAGCTCAACTAAAGAACAAAATAACGACTACAGTAAATGTTGAGGGAATGAGTCGCACCTCAACCGAGTTAGTTACGTGTGAGGAATTCTAGTATGAGTCAAACATGGACAAAAAGATAAAGGGCGATGGAATCAAAGAGGTACTTAGAGTAGCATGGATCATCTCAAATAGACTCAGCACGGAACACGAAAGAATTAAAATGAGTCAAGTAAACATCCAACCCAAGTAACTAGGAGAGAGTACCAAAATATATGTGAGGAAAACAACAGGAATGATTTAATAAAGATATTAACAAATTTTGGAAAAAGAGGGAAAAAAAAGAGAATCAATCACAAATTCCCCCAGTGTGGTTCTTGGAAAACAGCAGTAGCAGCAGCAGCCACTGCAAGAGGAAGAATAAATTTGACAATCCAAATAAAGAAAAAATAAAACCCACACATGGTCCAAATTAACAACAAGAAAATTGAGTTATGAAAGATATTAGGAAAATTAAAAAGATTTAGGAACTCATACTTCTCTCAACTAATTAACACTATCTGAAATCCAGGAGGAAATGGTATTGTTGGTAAAATAAAAATTATGTAATTTCGCCCAGGAAGAGAAACTGATCTTGAGTCTAATAACTATAAACTAAATTGAGAAAGTTGTTGAGAGATATCCTTGAGCAATATTTCAAATCCAGACAGTTTGAAGCATGGACTCTTTCAAAACATCAATAGAAATAGAAACCTTCTGTTATCTAAACTGTTCCAGATCTCAGAAAAGGAAGGAAATTTTTCCAATTATTTTGTGCAGCGGGAATTACACATACACTGGTATCTGACAAAGATAACATAGAATTAAAAAAAAATTTGTCTATGAATATTGGTGCAAAAATATAACAACTCCCCAAA
Organism: Equus przewalskii; assembly: GCF_037783145.1. Taxonomy (NCBI): domain Eukaryota; kingdom Metazoa; phylum Chordata; class Mammalia; order Perissodactyla; family Equidae; genus Equus; species Equus przewalskii. The sequence goes on from NC_091854.1 coordinate 1,856,370, forward strand.
TTGTTGGTACAATACAATAATACACTTAAATTTTTTGCATTGTGACTCAGTGGAATTATCTTTAGAATGATGGTATAGTTCATCATCAGGAGTTTATTAATAACATTAGTTGTATGAAGAAGTTACAAGAGGAGTCATGTGATCTTGTTAATAGATACTAAAAAGCGTTTGCTAACACTCAACACCTACTCCTTTTTAAAAGCCATGAACAAAATAAGAATAGGAGGATGCTTTCCTATATACTAAAACTACATTATATTTTAAAAGATTATTAAGGAAATATCAATAGAAATTATGACATACATCTTATAGTTTGCAAAATGCTTTATAGTAATCTATAAAAGTGTTCTATTAAAGACAGGATTTCGAAATACAAAGGTGCTTGCTGCCATCTCTATTATTTAATATTGTCATACAAACATCAAAGAAGTTAGAAAAGAAAAAAATGTGTGAATAATGGGAAAAAAGGAAAATGCACAAATATTTGTACATTATATCATTGTACGACTAGAAATGCCAAGAAATTAGCTGAAAAGCCAATAGGAGCAGTAAGAGACCTCAGTGAATTAAGTTGCCAAATAATCTAAATAAATTGCACAATAATCTAAAGGCTCCTAATAACCAGATAAGAAGAAAATGAGGGGAAAAAGATGTTATCTACAACAATAAGAAAAATACATAATTCCAGGGAAAAAATTTAAATGTATAATATACATAAATATATATAAACTACAGACTTTAGTAAAAGGTATAAAGGAAGATTTGAATAAAAACAGAAATATCCTCTATTCTTCATTTGGGAAACTCAAATTAGAAAAATATGACTCCACTAAATTAATCTAAACATTCAAGGCAATCCCATCAGGGATGTTTGGAACTTTATTAAATGGTTGTAAAGTTCATCTGGAAGACAAATCATGGGGAAATTTTGAAATATTACAGTAATATGCTATGTAGTAATAAACCAGTCTGGTACCAGCCCAGAATGGACAAATCAATAGAAAGAACCAGATAGAGCCAGATGTAAGAGATAAAGCCAAGTGTGTATGGAATAATTTTATAATAAAGAATATGATAAAGATAGCACTTCAAATCAATGGCAGATAGATTATTCAATAAATAGCATTGAGATTACTAGCTAGCCTAATAGGAAAAAAACCAAATAGTCTGTAACAGTACATACCTTAAGCTTATTGATTTGACTTCTTAGGTTTCTGTCCAAACTTCCTTCTCCACCTTCCTTAACTATCAGTATCAAGGTCAAGCCGTCACCACCTCTCTCTTGAACTATTAGACTAGTTTTCTAACAGCTCTCCCCAATTCTAGTTTTCTATATTAATTTACATTTAAATAAGCATCAAAATGAACTATTCAGAATTTAAAAAGGTGGAAATTCAGACTAAGAAATTTATGTTAGTAGGAATTTTCAGAAAAGTTTTCTCAAGACATAGGTCACTCTATAATTTTGTTTATGGATATACTTTAAGGGCAATATTTTAACAATATCTCATCTATTAAGTGATTTCAGACCTAGAATGAAATTTTGGAATGTCATATAGAAAGGTTTCTATGTAAAAATACAGTGGTCTCTTGATTATTCTCTGATTTCATAATCAGAAACAACTTTGGTGTGAATAATACATAATAGTAGATTATATGGAAAAGTATATCTTGGTTTTGAATAAGTTATATGATATTTTTGGAAGTAGGTTTTTCTTTGTGATGGTCACATTTTGCATAGGTTCACGTTAAAATTTATTGCATTTCCTGGGAGAGGGCCTGGACCTTGGGACTCACAGAGTGTTGTCCTCCAGCCAGCTCCATCGCCCTTTCCTGGGGACTTGCGTGGAATGCAGCATCCCAAGCAACACCCCAGACCTCAGGAGTCAGAATCTGAATTTTCACAAAATCCTCATGACATTCTTGAGAACATCAGTTCTTAAGAATCAAATATTAATTTAATTTTAAACTAATTTAATTTAAGATTACCTTCTGAGATAATCCCAGCTCAACTGAGATTTGAAATTTTCTTTCCATGGCACACAAAGTCACAAAGGATACTCGACTCAGTGTGTCTTTCTGTCTGTCCACCTCTTTTCTTCTCTACCTCTTCCCCAAATGTAGGAATTAATATATATCATAAGAACCAAGAATTGACAGAGAAGTTTCCCGCTTTTCCTATATCAAGCTTTATCAAGCATCAGCAGTAATCACCCAAAATACAAATGTTAATATCATGAGAAGTAGCATAATTTTTTCTTTCTAGAAGAAACTATATTTTGCTTTTAATCATTTCAAACTATAGTTTTTTGCTAATGCTGGACTTTAGCCAGTGACACTATCTTTTTAAAAAATTTACAATGCAAAGCATTGTGCAAACACGAAAACGTTGGAACAGTTTGTTTCAGTATGTCAATGTGCTACTCCCTACGACATCTATAATCTCTACTGGCAACTATGATTTCACAGTTTATGAATGACCTTGAAAGTAGTACAAATTTGAATTCTATGTCTCAAATTCTGAGAATATGCCTCTAAACTTGTCTATTATATTTAAATACATATTTTTTTCTCCTCCAGAAGACATTTTTCTTTTAAACTCATTTTTTCCCTTCAGCCAAAGTAACCTTGGACAATAATTATGGATGTGCTTTTGAGGGATAAGCATTTTCTAATCTTTCTACTGTTGTCACAGAAGGAAATTGCTTATTGCTATCATGTATTTCATTTAAAAGCAGATGATCTACTCAATAAGATAAATCTGGGCCATATGTTGGTAGCCTGAAAAAAATGTCATAAACAGAAATCATACTGTGAAAGTAAGCCACTTACAAAATTGTCCAAGTTGCCATTATTTCAGGAGTTTGGTATAGGTAAACGTCAGATCTATCTATGCTGTTCTGAATCTCAAAGTACAGAGTGATTTTTCTTTCTTATAACAATGTTTTCCTTGCAACCACTGGAGAGTTTTCTCAATGTGTCTTCTTGGACTTTGAAAGAGGGAAGAACGTCTTTTTGCTCTAAAAGGGAACTTTAGATTGAGTAATTTCTGAAGGGGAGGCATAGGGACTTTATGGAGAGCGGAGGGAGCTAGGGTTACAGGTCTCTGAGCCGCAGGGTAGGGTTGCTGGGTGAGTCTGAGGGAGGAAATGGCGTCACACACAAGGTAGTCAATGCTTTGGGGTCGTGGGGGTAAAGGGACTTCCACGGTTACCATCTACCTGCATTTATTCATTCATTTTTTTCAGGCTGTATGAATTGAACACCTGCAGTCTTTTAGGTGCTCCAGAGAAACACTGAACAAGGCAGACGAAATTGCCTTCAAGAGACTGTCATTCTAGTAGAAGAAGATAAACAAAAATAAGTTGACAAAACCCAAATATATGTAAAATGTTAGGTAATTCTGTATTATGGGAAAAAAAGTAGAAAAGGAGCACAGGCAGTATTAGGAGGGGTCTTTTTATATATGGCGGTCAGTCGCATTTGAAGAATCAGATCGACTCCGTAGGAGTCTCAGAGATCCTCTCCATTTTGTTGGAGGCTGACAGAGTGAGAGACACAGTTAGAGCCCTGTGTTTCAAGACCAATTTGTCTTTCGCTTTTTGTTCACTTATCTATTCAGCTTTTCTTTTCTTTTTTAAATAAAAGCTTGATTGTATAATGCGTCTCCTCACAACCCTTGAAGGTCTTACTGTCTTTTTCAGTGTAAAATCCAAAATTCTTGCTATGGCTTACAGGACTGCTGCCTGATCTGGTCTGTTGCTGACTGTCTGACTTCATCCCCACCATTCTCCTTGTTCACTCAGCTCCAGTCACCATGCCTACTTGCTGCTCCTCAGACACACCAACTCTTGTCTAAGGGGCTTTGCACAGCTGCTCCGTTGGCTCAAAGGTTGGTCCTCCAGCTACCTAAGAGGCTTCTTCTTTTAATTTTGGTCTTTCTTCAATATCATGTCTTCAGAGATGCCTTCTTTGAACCCCCTAGTTAAAAAAGCACCCTCCCCCCGGCCCCAGATTGATGCAATCTGTTATCTTTCTGGGTTTCAATTTTATTTATAGAGATTGAGTATTTACATCCTTAAATTGGATGGTCCATGTAGGACATTTCCGTGTAGGTGACACTTAGGCTGAGAACCAAATGACAAAGATAGATTCAGTCATGTGAAAATCAGGAGGAATGCTTTCTAGGCAAATGGATATTGAAGCAAATAGTCTAAAGCTTGACAAGTTTGAATTACAAAAATCTCAATGTGGCTAGAGGAAGGACGACAGGAGGGAGTGAGTTTTTAGATGAGGTTATATGATATAGGGATTTATAAGAGATATATATTTAGTCATCCAGTTGACAAAATATGTTTCTCATATATATTTGGTCTTCCTCCACAGTTTCCAGCTCACAGCTCCCAAAAGCCTTGGAATTTCCTAAGCTATAAGAGCAATAGGAGCATCTTTTGTTATATTTGGTCTTATCCTCAGTTCCTCAAATCTGCTTCAGAGCCATAAAGGTGAAATGGGTGTCTTGTTATTCATAACAAGCCCTTTCTACCACAACTAGATTTTTGTTAATGAGGTGACTTTTGGAAAGCACCTAAAGATGGGAGCTGGTTGGCAAGGGAATTAACCATGAGTAGAGGGGTGGGACTGATATCCTGGGAAGGGAGAGGGGCTGGAAGTTGAACTGATTGGCTATGGCCAATAATTTAATCAATTATGCCTAAGTAATGAAGCCTCCTTAAAAACCCATAGGACTGAGTTCAGCGAGCTTCCGGGTTGGTGAACATGCAGAGGTGCTCAGAGAGTGGTGGTCGTGGAGAGGGCATGGCAGTTCTGTGCCCTTTCCCCATACCTTGCTCTACACATCTCTTCCATCTGGCTGTCCCTGAGTTATATCCTTTTATAATAAACTAATGATCTAGTAAGTAAAATGTTTCTCTGAGTTCTGTGAGCCACTCTAGCAAATCAAATGAGCCAAAAGAGGGGTTCTTGGGAACCTCTGATTTATAGCCAGTTGATCAGAAGTACCTGTAACAACCTGGACTTGTGACTGGTATCTGAAGTCCAAGGAGGAGATCATGAGAACCTCCAATCTGTAGCTGGTTGGTCAGAAGCACAAATAACAGCCTGGGCTTGTGACTGGTGTCTAAAGTGGGGCACGATCTTGTAAGACTGAACCCTTAGCCTGTGGAATCTCATGCTGTCTTTGGGTAGATAGTGTCAGAATTGCGTTCAATTGAGTACAATTCGTGGATACCCTGCTGGTATTGGAGAATTGCTTAGTGCTGTGTGGGAACACCCCCTCCCCTGCAACGTGCACACACATTGCAACTGGGTCTAGGAACCCAATTTAGGTTAAAGGTGGGCCAGGGCCAGATCAAGTAAGAACTTTGGTTTACAGTAAAAGTTTAGGTTTTATTGTACATCTAATGAGAATAGATCAAAATATTTTAAGCAGGATATTTAGTATTTTTAAAGTATAATTTTAGTCAATTTTTGGTGCCATTTACAGAGATGGGGAAGACTAGAGGAAGCACTTGTTTAGTCAAGAATTTTGCTTTGGGCGCCTTAGTTTGATGTGTATATGAAATATCTATCAACTTTGCGTCTGGAGTTCTGCGGAAATATCATGGGTACAACGTTGTCTTAGTATCTGGAAATAATGATACCAATTAAGCAAGAAGTATTTACTGAGTCCCTTCTACATGCTCTTCATTCTGAAGGTGCCAGAGGGATACGGAAGATGTATTAGACATATGTCTTTCTCTAAGGAGATGCAAACTAGCAGTATTATTAAAGTTATAAACTAATTGCAGTGTGTTTAGGTGCTAAACTTGATGACTTCACCAATAAGAACTGGGAGAAGATTATGAGTATGAGTGTTAATTGTCAAATAATATGATCATTTGCTAGATTTTTTTCTGGTTTAATTACTGTAAACTCATTCGTTCTTTGCAGTCAGAACACAGTGGTGAGCAAAATAGACATTGTCCTGCTCTTCACGGAACTTACAGTCAATTAAAATGTAAAATGAAAATATTTACACAAAATTCATGACTTAGAGATGTAATGGTTTTTATAAATGAACACTCCTGTGTGCTATGAAAACATTTGAGGGGATTGACCTAATCTGTGTTATTAGGTAAAACTTCAGTGCTCAAGTATCATTTGAATGAAGAGAATCTGAATGAAGAGCAGGAAGAGAGAATGGAGATAGGGGTGGAGGGAAAGTCACTGCATGCAGAGAAAAATGTATGGAGTCTCTGAATTGATGGGAGCATGGCACACTTGAGGAATTGAGAGAAAAGCCGTTGTAACTGGAGGGCGGAGATACCTGGCTAGAGAAGAAGAGTCAGGTAGAGGTGAGCCTGATAGGTCCTTATAAGCCGTGTAAAGAGCAATGGAAAATCACTGAAGGATTCTAAACAAGGAATGCCATTATCAGATTCTCATGTTTTAAAGATTCTTCTGGCTCTCATGTACACAATAGTTTTCAGTGAGATTAGAGTAAGTTTGATAGGCGTAGGAGGTTCTTATAGTGCCAAAACCTATGGCCTTCTATATGTGAATATTTTATATACGCATCAAACTAAAGAGGGCCAAAGGTAGACTGGAATGGAACGCTGGTGGTGGGGTGTTGAGAAGTATATCAATTCAGGATTACAGGGCTAGATAGATGGGTTAGTAGGTTAAAATAAACCAGACTTGGTAGTTTATTACATGAAGGCTTGAAAAAGGATGGAAGAGTTGAAGATAACCACTGGGTCCCTGGTTTGTGCAATCAGAGGATGATGGTGCCCTTCACTATGATCGGGCATATAGTAATATCATTTTGATTTCTAAAACAGTGTATTGTCCTAGTCACTGCACAGTGACCTTGTAAAGTCAGATGACTTTAAGAGACCACAACATGCTGCAGGCATTACTTTACTTTTGAAGACTTTATATTTTAGATACAGTTTTTGCTTTTAGGCCGGATACATTCCCTATAAACAAAAACTCTTTTTAATACTTGGTTGATTTTACACACTTATTTGATATGTTTAACAAGTTAACCTTGTTAATTTTCCTCTCAAGCATATTTATCAATACATTCTTACCGTGAAAATCTTCTGCATAGCTAATAATTATGATTGATGAAGACTAATTCTGTTTGCCTCAAATCTAATCTTCTGTTTTCTCAGTTTGTGAGCCATCTTTCTCCTCTGGAGAGCAAAGAGGGAATTTTATTCAACGAGTGGCACACATTTGCAGCTTTCTTACATTAATCTCCAGATAATGAAAATTTAAGAATGCTGAGATTCTTCCCTCCCATCTCATTTTTTCACATTATTTCCTGATAACATGTATTTTTTTAAAACTGAAATTCACATAATACAAAACTAACCATTTTAAAGTGTAAAATTCATTGGCATTTAGCATATTCACAATGTTGTGCAAGCATCACCTCTATCTAATTCCAAAACATTTTCATCACTCCAAAAGAAAGCCTGTAGCCATTAAGCAATTAATCCCCAGTTCTTCTTTCTCCCAGCCTCTAGCATCCATGAATCTGCTTTCTGTCAATAGCATGTTTGTTAAACTTAACACTTACATTTAAATATAAAAATATTATATTTCTTCAGAATATACTTAACATTTAATAATATGAAAATTTTGCTACATAAAATTTGAAAACTTCACCAGCATAAAATTAACATTCAGGTGTAACTTGCAAATTCTAATTGAATACACAAATTTAAATCTCCTAATTATTTTCAATATTCAAATTTATTCAACAAATATTAATGGATACCTTCTATATGTTAAGGATTGTAAAGATAAAAAAAGAGTATAATACATGGTCCCTACATTCAGGGAATGATTTCCAATAAATTTATTTTGCGTAGTCAGTTTAAATTCAGTTAGGAGTAAGTTTAAATTTAGAATCCATCTTATTTCACAAGTGCAGAAACTGAGGCCCAGATGCTAGGAAATGTTTCCAAGCTGGGCACTGTCCCAGCCAGAAGCCATTAGCTAATCAGGGATGTTGGCATTTTGTTGTCTGAGTCTACGCAATAGAAGAAGTTCAATGGATTGAGTCTGTCTGGCAGTCTATTATGAACGTGATGGGTTTGGTCTTGCATATAGGAAAGAAAAGAATCTAATTGTCCAGTGGGACAATTTCGATGATGTAAGTGGAATAATCTGCATTCTAAAAAAAATTTAAATGCTGCTTCCAAGAAGAGAAGAGTGTACTTCAAAGTATGAGGAAGTATGAGGACTGGAGTATAGCAGCATCAGATATAGATAGATTAGACAGATGGATGGATAGATCAATTGATCGATAGATAGATAGATAGACAGCAGAGATGGTCAGAGAGAGAGAATTTGTTTTAGTTGCAAACAACTACTTTGTACCTTGAGAAAAAAAGAGAGGAATTGGAAGAAGTTTATTGACAGGATACTAGGCATCTCCAGCAATTTAGAAAAAGTTGAACAATCCTATCACTTAAATCCAAGGACTCTTAGGCTCTGTATCTCTCCTTTCTAAATTTCAGATTTCTGGAGGAGAATTTGAGTTGCCTGGCTTGAGTCAGGTGTCTGCCAATGAACTGGTCATTTATGGTGAGTGTTAGAGGGAGAAGGAGAATAGAAATGGCTTCTGGGGATATTCCACTCAGTGCAGGAGTCTTTTTCAGAAGAGGGGAAATAATGTCAGTAAGATAAATAGGTCAAGAAGCTATCTATTATGAAGGTATTAGTGTTTGCTTCATGTGCAATTGGAAAATATAGTGTTTTTAAAAGGATGTGACATGAGATGGGTCAGACAAACCATATTTTGCAATTAAATAACTAAATGGTCAGATAAGGGAAACCAAAATAAAATAGCTTCAAAGCTGCCTTACAAGACTCATAATTTTATCAGAGATACAGAATTGTAATGGAATTGTTCAATGCATTCTGGCTGCGCAATTTCTGTAATTATAGTTGTATATTTAAGAAATCAGAAAATAAAAGAATACTAAAGCAAAGTTGCAGACATTATATTTCTGGATTAAAAAAGATAATTCCTAAAAAAATATGATCATATTCTTATTGCTCTGATCTCCTGTGGAAAGTGTTAATTTCTTCTGCAGGATCTGATAAGCTACCCAGATGAGCCAGGCAGGATAACGCACAAGCTTAGAGCACCTCTCTTATTCTTTTAATGCAAGATTTGGAGAAAGGCCTAAACAGTTTTTTCTTTACCTGAATGGTACCTAAGTCATGGCAACGATCAGAGGATGGGGCCCTGGGTCTTGCAACCTGCTTCAACAGAGAAGCTCTATTTTTGTTTATTCTGGAGAATTGCAGAAGTTTTCCTGATGGGGAAAGAGATTGGGGTAGGTCTTGAAAAACACGGGGATTTAAATAGATGGCAAGCAGAGGAAATACAACACCAGCGATGAGTATGAGTGAAGATTAATCAGGCAGATGTAGAAACGTAGAGATATAAAGAACTTTCCTACAGCATCCCCCAATCGTATTTTCCATCTCCGGTCTTTTATTAATGCTTTTCTTTTGAAAGAAAAATATCTAAGATCCAGGGGAAGAAAAGTGAGTAGGGCCTGGAGTCAGAAAATCAGGGCTTAATTATGGCTATACTATGTAATGGGTGTGATATTTGGCAAACTATTTACCTGTACAAACCCCACTGTTCTTACTTGAAAAGGAGATGTTATAATAACACCTGATTTATAAGGCTGCCATCATAGAGCTTACACCAGTAGGGGAACAGAGACAAAGAAAAAATAAATAAATAAATAAATGTACACCATGCTCATTGGTGATAAGGGCTGTCAGATAAAGGAAGGTAAAGGTGGTTTAGCTGGGCAGAAGGGTGGAAGGGTGTGTGCCCTTTTACATATGGTGACCAGAGAGGGTCTCAGAAAGGAGGGCATTTGAGCATAGACTTGAATGAAATGATGGACCAAGCCATGGAGTTTTCTAGAAGAATAATCTTTCAGGCAAAGAGAATAGCAAATACAGAGGCCCTGAAGTGGGAGAACACTTGGTGCAATCTAAGAACAGCAAGAAAGCCAGAGTAGCTGAAGCAGAAGGGCCAAGGTTAAAAATAGTATCAGAGAGGAAGTTGGGCTAGGAAGGGGAGACAGATAAAGGAGGGTCTTATAGGTTGTGATGAGGACTTTGGATCTTACCATGAGAAATACAAGAAACCATCAGAGGGTTCTAAGCAGAGAAGTGACATAAAATGAAATATTTCTATGGAGACTAGACAGCATGGGGTCATGAGTAGAAGCAGGGGGACCATTGGAAGGCTATTGCAATAGTTCAGTGAAATACAATGCTTGTCTATAAATTTTATTTCTAAACTGTATTATAAATATTTATTATTATATTTTCCATTTCCTCTATTCCAACCCAAGAAACTCAGTTTAGCTCTGAATATTTCCCCCTATTTCTTGCTAGATCCAGGAAGACAAGGAGAAGAGAAGATTAGACCACAGAAAGTAATTCCCATTAAAACTAACTTTTATGGTCTAGTTCCCATTATTATATAGGCTCTGGTCTGTCCTACTTGGCAATGATGCATAGTTGTTAGTGCTTGAAAATGGCTGGGATGTCAGAAATCACAAGGAGGTATTTTGTGATTTGCCTTTTTACTTTACTAGTGCAAAATTTTCTTTATTGGATAGAGGCAAGTAAGAAATCTAATTTCTCCTGGGCCAGATTCCTTTTATACATGCATCTGTAATGAAAAGCACCTTGCTTAGGGAGGGCTGTTAACTTAGAAAACTAGAAAACAAGCTGGGTTATAGAATATTTATTATAAACTTCAGGAAAACATTATCAGTTTAAGAATAATACCGCATAAGCCAATAATTTAAAAATAGCATGTTAGTACTTGCACTATGTGGTTTTAATGGCTTGTTATTGTTGACACATAAATACTTGGGAGCCATAAGCCATTGTGCTGAAGCTAATGTAGTTATCTGAATTTAAAAATATGACAATCTTTATAAAATGTTGCCCCTTCTTCCTGTCTCTAAATACTTATTTTACTGCTTAATGTTTTGCAAAGGTGAACAATGAAAGGACTTTTTAGCTGTTTCTTTTCCTATCCTCAACATAGATCTGACTTAGCACCAAAAGCTTTGATCCAGGTTTAGGGACAGCAGCAGTGAGGAATATTATTTTGGACACAGTTAAAAAAACTGCACATAGTTCTATTGTTACAAAACCACGTCACCTTATTTGCCCTGATTTTAGAAGAAGCTGGTGATGATTTTAGTGTCATTTTCCACAGCTACTCACCACTCATTGGCATTCCTCCTGCCACCTCATCTCACAATATTTGCCACCAAGTATTCTATGTTACAGGAAACCACACTTCCAAAAAATTGCCATTTCCCAAATTTCGCTGAAATGACTCAGTTACTGCCTGAGTTTTCTGACTTTGTTGCCAAACTCCTCTTATTTCTCTACAATCTCCCTTTCAAAGAAATTTAGAGCTGTAAGTATTCCATTTCTAGCCCTTTTTCTTCACTAGTAATTTTTGAATAGACAGTTACCACTCAGCTACTCCACAATTTTTTCAGCAAATAAAATCAGAGGTTATATAGGTACACAAACGGGTATGGGAGGAGTAGGGTTACAGAAACAGTAATGAAGATAGAAATCGAGATGGAGATCAGTCAAAGGATCAATATAGGTATACGAACTTCTATTTCTGCATTTCTAGTAGAAAAATTACCACAGGAAACTAATCCATTTTACAATCAATGAAGCACCCTCAAGTCAATGAAAAACACAACTGTAAATACAAAATATATTTTTTGTTATTTGGAATGTTTTACAAGTAACAGAGACAAACATTATGGTAGATTACTTGATGTGTATAGCCTGTGCATGTTATTGGATCTATTTACCTGTCCTAAGGAATTCTGGGTTGAAAAAAAGGACACAAAAGATTTTATAGCTGTGCTCCTACATTCTCAAGATGTAAAAGTGAGCAAGTCTCCAGTCCCTGAAGGAGTTCCCCCAGGCAGCATTGTGACACAGGATCCCCCTTATCCTCTGGGTTGATCACAGCAGTAGCAGAGGCTCAGGAGTATCTGGGTAAAGGGGGGGTGAATGTAGAAAAGTCTTGATTTTAACCTTATTCGATACCAATTGGCCAGGATCAACGACCAGTGAACTAAAACTCATCTGGGAGAAATCTCCTAGAAAGAGGTTAATTTTGGTAATTATCATGTCTAAGAAAATAAAAAATCTTCCTTTGTGTAAAATCCTTTAATTTCCATTTTGCCTTTGAACCCTGAGTTTCTGGCACCGTCCTGGTGAATCGAGTGTGAGCACTATCTACACTCTCTTGCGGGCGTTTACAGTTCTTTGCCGTCATGGCTGTAGCCACTGACTTTTGCCAGGGACTTTCTTAGACCTATGAGATTATCTCTTAGGAAGGTTTTCCCTTCATCCTTGCATTTGGTCAAATGGAGAAATCCCGTCCACAGATTCTTGAATTGCAGCTGCTGTGGATGCTTCTGAAGCTTGTGTCCCTGAGGGCTGAGAGGGGCCAATACCTCTGCCATCTGCCTACTAGATAATATACAAATTGGATTGGGGAAGCCTGAAGCAGTGGTCAGAGCTTGCATAATTAACCAGTCCAGACCAATTAGAGACCACATGGCAGGATGTGACTCTGGAACCTCTGGATCAGTCACGCAAATCCCAGAGTCATCCCTCCACAGGGCCATGGATGTAGAAAGGGATTTGGAGCAATCTCCTAATGCCGCCTCTCTAGGCCTAGCATTGGCAATTAAAGCGAGAAATTCACCTGTTCACAGGGACTTCAGCTGGTTTGCAATTGAAAGTAGTACATATTATGCTACCTACCAATGCCTGGAAACTGTTGAATCCCATGTCGGCCTCCCCTGCAACGCCAGGCCGAGCTGTCCCCAGGTAGCTCAGGATCAAGCTGCAGCAGCCAAGGGCCTTTGAGCCCTGCCTGCTGTTCAGTTAAGTCACTTGTCTGCAATCCCTCCTGTAAGAGAAGACACTCACCTCTGGTGATGTAACCTCCACTGAGGCACCAAGGTCAAAATCCTGCCTGATTTAGCTGCTTAATCTATAGCTTAAAGCTGTTGGCTCAGGCTGCAATCACTAATAGCCATGGGTATATCTATAAAAGTACGGTGCAATATATACCAGCACCACATGCTAGAGACAAAAGCCCGTGTGGTCTGCACTTAGTCTGTCATCAGCAAAGCTTGAAGACATCCATTCTAACTACACTAGAAGTCTGATTGTTTTTCTTGAGCTAGATGCCAGACCTTGTTGATCTTGCAGAGATTTGGGCCCATGCAGCAAAACACTGCTTATTTATGAGACCACAGTGGGTTTTCTACCACTGAACACCCCCTTCCCTCCCATCACCTCAAATTAGAAAGCCTCAGCCTCCCAGTCACGGGGAGCATCAGACAGTGGATGCCTGCTGGAGGGCCACAGTCTTTACCATAAGTTTACTGCTTGCTTGAGAGTAAACCAGGGACACGCTCTCTGCACACAAGCCAATCCCACAGAGAAAGGAGAGAGGAAGAGGTGGAGCTAAACCCAATTCTTCCTACCAACGCACCAAGGAGAAGGTTCTAGAGGCTGGAGTGCTTAGGAAAATTCAGAAGGATGGGGAAGAGATATTACTGATCTCTCAGAGTAAGGGTCCAAAGTCCTTTACTTTTTTCTAAGCATCTGTTATTACGAAACACTTTCTCCAACTGTCTTGAAGTACTGTTTCTTCAATTACTAAGTTTATATTTATTCATAGGCCTGCAATGGCCCATTCATTCATCAATTCCAAACCAGTTAAAATACAAAAATTTTAAATATTGTATTTTTAAATATTTAACTAGGTTATTCTCCTCTCTTGCTCTTTTCTCCATATAGTTTTAATTGATACTAGTATGTTAACTTTCTCAGATTAAAAAAACATTTTGTGGTATTTCTTTTGAGATCACATTATAGATTTGGAATAGAATTCTAATACAGTAATCAAACATTTTGTACCATCTATTCTTTTCTTCAACTTCTAGCTTTTGAGTTCCAAAAGGCCAAAGAGCACTTATTTTCACCTCTGTGTTTCATACATTGTTCCTGCATACGTTAAGTGATATAAGTAAAGAGTTTTTTCCAAATATATTATTCTTTTTACATCAAAGACTTTAAAAAAAAAATCCTCCACCTAGATTTTCTTTCCATGCCTTCTTTGTCTGCCATATTCTGTTTATTCTTCCACACTCACCTAAAACGTAACTTCCTCTGGGAAGGCTTCATGTACACCTCCCCAAATAGAGTCAGTCTCTCCTCTATGTCGCTGTTACTACCTGTTGGTCTCTGTCATGTCCTGGACCATCTTTTGCCGTGTATGTATTGATCTCTCTTCCTAGACATACCAAGTTAGGCTTCTTGATAGAGGGACTGTGATATTCGTCTCTTTTCTTTTTCACCCTGCATATTTCCTGATATGTAACATGGTTTTCAATAAGTGCTCGAAAAACGACTAAGTGCAGTAAATGAAAATTGCTTTCACTTTGTAATATTTATCACAGTTAAAAGTAAATAAATCCTTTTTGTGTAATTCATTACTCTATTTTTTTAAATGACTACCTTCCCCATTAAATAGTAAGCTTCACAGTCTGGGACCATTCAGTCTTTTTTACCACTGCGTCCTTAGGGTCTGGAGCAGAATAGCTCATCAGTAAATATTTATTCAATAATTTAATATTATTTCTTATTATAAATTAATAACATTCTTATTAGTATTGTAACAAGACCATAGCAAATGTTTATATTAAAGGTTTGCATAGAGAAATTGCGTAGAGAAATATAAAAAATCAATAAACATTTCAGGAAAACAAATAATATTGTTTTGTGATGTTTTAAGCATTTAAGTTTCTTATTTTAAAAGACATCAAAAGACTGTGACCACAGAAGATGTCCTTCAACAAAGCAATATCTTTATTTTGCTCTAAGTCAAAATATGATGGGAAATCTAGCCATAAAACATTTATATGGTGCATATAAATAGGCTGTTAGCAATAGAAACAGCAGCCAACAAGTTTATCCTGTCAACAGCAATTTATTAACACGACAATTAGATAAACCAACATATAAAATCAGCTATAATCCTGCTTCATTTTCATTTCAATGGTCACTTCCAGAAGAAACCTTATCATCATTCATTTAAATGTTTCCTTATTGAATATTTACAGTTGTTTTTAATAAAGAAGGGTCTGCTGAATGATCAAGAATTTTTAAAATGACATTCCAGGGGCTTGTATCCAGAGCAACACACTTTTGAAGGGAAAATAATTCTGAAAATATAGAAATTACAGGTTCTCCATGAATATGACAGAAAAGATATAGATGTCATCATTGAATAATGAACTAGTCATGAGTCATCAGTTTGTCACTGTTGTTAATATATTATATATTGTACTTAATATATGATCAAATACATTATACTTATGTGAATAATTGCAAGTATAGATCCTAATAATAACCTTCCAGTAAACATTTTATTTAGAATAAACGTTTCCAGTTCTTATTAAGAATAACTTTGAAAACTAGACTGTAAACTTTCTTTGGAAAACGGGGTTAAGATTCATCAGTACTAATAATCACTAATATTTATTGAGAATTCACTATGCATCGGACACTAATCAAAGCAATTTACACATACTACCTCATTGTTTGATCTTTGTAGTGACCTATGAAGTAAGTACTATCATTAGCACCATTTGATAAAAAGGCATCTGAGGCTAACAGCAGTCCGTGACCAGGCCTGTGTTACCCACGTCAGCAAGCGGCAGAGCGAGAACTTGAAATCAGTTTCATCTGTCACAGTGGATTTTAACCACTGTGCTCTATTCTGTAGAACGAAGTGGTAGTGTAAGGAACAGATCTCGCTGAAATCTTGGTCAGGAGACTATTCAAAATATATTTGAATTTAAATGCATTTTGGTGTGGCATCACTTTACGGCTCTTTGCATTTTTGCATTTCTTATTACTCTCTCTTGCCTGATTACCCAACTAATTTTGCTTGGTACACTTAGCTTATCTCCCTGGCCACAGAAGATGTTTGATTTTGAGACTCCTGTTTTATCACATCAAAGACATACAATAGACGAAAAATTGTTGGAGTGTGGGAGGGAAAATGAAAGAGTCTAGGACCAATAAGACTGGTTGAAAATTCAGATAAAGTGTACCTCTAAGGCTCTAAATAACATCTGTGTCTATATCTGGGTATGTATCCATCTATCAACCTCTCTATCTGAATTGGCTTTTAGCATAGACCTCATTTAGTTTTGACATTATGCATGTAGCAATTCTTGTAGGCAGAGACCTCAATTTAGGATTGCAGAAGATGGCCTTGATTTAGAGGACACACAACTTGCCCACAGGAATTTTGTGGTCTACGTTAGGAGACATCTGGTATAAAGTAAATGAATAAGAGCACTATAATCAGAAATGTGTGTGTAATTTGAGATACAGAGTGTATCATAGAAAGAGCCCATTTGGTGTCAGGATGACCTGAATAAAAATCCCAGAGTTTCTATTTGATGACTCTCACCTCTGGAAAATACCTTAACCATTCTGTTTTACTTTTTGCCCATCTAGGATGAGAGTAGCAGAGACTTGCTTCCCTCCTAGGAAGGGGTTATGGAGGTCTAAAATTTAGTTCATTTAACTTTTTTGTACCTTAACTTTCTGATAGGTGTTAAAACTATGATTTTTGTAGTTCACTGGTCTTTTCTTTTGAATTGCTCTGTCTGCTGCTAGGAAACATGAAATGACTTTTATTTTCAATATTGTATTTTTCAGTTCTAGAATTTTTATTTAATTGTTTTTTTTGCATTGTTAATTTTTTGCTAAAATTGCCTGGCTGCTTATTGTTCACCTTTTCCACTAAACACATTCATGTATCTGTAATAGTTATTTCAAAGTTCTTGTCTGTTACTTCTAATCTCCAGAATTAGAATTCCGTTCTAACGGAATGAATTAGAATGAATTTTGCGGGATTCCTTGCAGCATTTTTATTATTTTCCCAGTCTTTGCCCTATGTACAGGTCAAGATCCCATGGAAGAGAATTGACAGATGAATGCAGGTCTGCATTTGGAGCTCTTCAAGATTCTAATCTGTCATATCAACCTATATGTGACCTTTAATAGTTTGGCTTGTTTCTCCTTCAGCTGCAAATCTCACCATCTATGCTGAGCTTGCATCTTCTCCCACTGTGTTTCCAGAGATAGACATAGCAGGGGATGTCTTCTCTCCTAGGAGGAGCTTGTAAAGCTCTGAAATTTATTTCCATTAAGTTTTTTGTGTACCTTACCTCTCTGATGGAGTAAAAAGCCGTAAGTTTTGTAGTCTATCCATCTTTTTAATTGTTCTGTTGGGAGCAATAATCTCTTGTGATTTTCTACATTCTGA
The DNA here is from genome assembly GCF_037783145.1 of Equus przewalskii. Classification (NCBI taxonomy): domain Eukaryota; kingdom Metazoa; phylum Chordata; class Mammalia; order Perissodactyla; family Equidae; genus Equus; species Equus przewalskii. The sequence continues at coordinate 1,873,837 of NC_091854.1, forward strand.
GTGAGGAAATCTTATCGTAACCATTCTGTGTCACTATTTGTCATCTCTGAAAGGGGAAACTCTGGGAAGATTTAAAGATAGCATGTGAAAATTACTTAGTATGGTGCCTGACACTGGTAGGTGCTTGATAAATATTAATGTCCTTTCGCCATTAAGTTGAATATCAAGGGACGTCAAGTAAAAAAATAAACAGGGGTGTGGTTTTGCCTCAATAACGTTTGGAAGGGGCTAAGCTTTGAAGAAGACAGAGCACAGATTGATATAAAGGAGTAAAAGAAACTGAATTTTCATTTGTTTGTTTATTTCTTTCAACCAATATTTACAGAATGCTTACCTATGGACTGTACCTAAGGAGGCTTCTAAACCATAGATCTTGTGCTCACTTATTAATTTTTTAAAAAATCCTATGAATGTATCCACTACATTCTACAGAAGCAAACATGGTTATTTCCACTTAGGTGTTTCTTTAAAAGAGAGTGGGAGATGAAGTGAAAGTTGTGGAAACCCAGCGGAATCTGATAAAAGGAAAACCAAACTAAGGAGTGAAATAAGCACGTAGCAAGCAAGTAACAAATTTAAAAGAGGAAGATTCTCCACAATCAAGGACAGCAGACAATGACTGACAGTGCTTACGTCTCAAGGAAGGAAATAAATTTCTAAACACCTTCTTATTGTATAGTAGAAAAGAGATACAGAGCAATGTTGGGATACACTTCAGCAGTCCACACCTGGAAGAATGAATTGGCTTACTGAGGAGTGGGGAAAAGATCAAAAACGAGGAGCTGCATTGTCCGTTACCTTTAACCCTGCTTGAGTTTTCTCTCCATGGTTTGCATTTACTCAGACCAAAAAGAGTCTTTTTATTCAAACTGCTTTTCTCTCGCCAGGATAGCCAGATGGGTGACCCCACCAGGAAGATGAAGTAAACCTTTATGTATTACGAGATCGTTGTTGAATGGAATAATTACATTTTGGGGTATGTGGATTTTCATATCATCCAATTTCATTGTGAATACATGATTCATAGAAACAAAAGAAGGACAGCATATAAAAAACGAAGGAAAAATAAGAAGAGAGTTCTCTTGCACATGTTTTTAGGTCAGTAACAAACTAAAACCTGAATGAATTGAAATCCTGTGGGAGTGGGAGAAGAAGTGCATTTATCCATTTGTGGTCTTGACCTATCAGCTACCATGTGCAATTTCTCAGCTGCTGGCAAAATCAGTCCTGGCTCTTTGGAGGCAGCAGCTGGACTCTCATCACCCCCTCTACAATTTTCTGCTCATTCTGGGAGCATTTGAGAAACAAAACAAAACAAAACAGCTAACAAACCTGAAAGTATATATACAGGCCAGATACTTCATTTATCCGGAAGGCTGTGTCATCCTGCCCTTCAGCCATTGTATCTCTCTTCCCTCCTCCTTCATTTCTTCATCTCCCGTATTTCCACAGAACAAAACATTTCATCAGAAGTCTGTATCTCTATGTAACTCTCTAAAATTAAGAAGATAGAGTCTCTTGATTGTGTGATTTTCTTTGCTCAACATTCCGCTACATAGATATTTTTTAATTACACGTATTTCTTCTTGCTAGTCTATTTGTGGCAATCACTACTCTAGGAAACACAAATATCTTCTGAGTGCTTAATTAATTTCTAAGTCACTGGCCTTGGTAACTATTTCATAACTTACCTTCCCCAGTCTATTTGAAACCATAGTCCCCTGGCTTATGTGCATCTCAACACTTATTACATTGTTTTTTAATTGGTGGTGTGATGCTAGAATAAAAAGTGCATGGGCCTTGATATTCAGAATACCAGCTCAAATACTACTTGACGTTAAGCAAGTTATTCTAAGAGTCACTTCTTTTACCTATAAAATGGGTGCAGTAATAAGCTTTCTGTTCTGCCTTTTGGCCCTTAGGAGAATTCGGAGAATGGAGTTAGTGCCAGGCAGAAGCAGATGGCACTAGACTGGCTGTCTTAGGGGTTTTCTATTTATCTTGATTCAGATCCTTTTCCATATCACTTCGTCAGTTTCTACGCCTTCTTTGGGGCAAAACAGGGCATCATAGTCATACTATCTCTCAGGACTATGTGGCTTATTTCTTGTCTCTTTGATGCACACTTTCCTTATGTGCTCAAATTGGTCTGGTTTAAATATTTGGTAAGCCCTGATCTCTGGAATTTACTAGGACAAAAGAGTCAGTCTCTCATGATCTGTGAGGCTTGACTGAGGGACATTTGAGAGGCCATTCTGCTTTATTTCCCAATTTAGGGCCTTTGGTGGATATCAAATAATCCCTAATGGTGGCTACAGAAAATTAGAGACCCACAGGGAAGGAGTGGTAGAATTTATCAGTTTCCAAATGAACTGATAAAGAAGAACAAAACTTTTGCTACCTAAGGAATGTGGTTTCTTCTTAAACAAAGTTAAAGGAAAAATCAAATGAAATAATCATAAATTCAAAAACTCCAAGCGCCATACTTATAGAATTTGGTCTACATTTTCAGTGAAAAGTCTCTGAAAAGTCTGCCCCAATCTCAGAGAATCTTGGGCTTTTTTTTTTTTTCCTGCTTTATCTCCCCAACCCCCCCTGTACACAGTTGTATATCTTAGTTGCAGGTCCTTCTAGTTGTGGGATGTGGGATGCCACCTCAACGTGGCCTGATGAGCCGTTCCATGTCCGCGCCCAGGATCCGAACCCTGGGCCACCCAGCAGAGCGCACGAACTTAATCACTCAACCACGGAGCCGGCCCCGAATCTTGGACTCTTGATGAAAATTTATCAATCAAATATCAGCGGGCCCAGAGCCCACTTCATGTGACCAATTGTGAGTTTGGAAAAACATACTGTAAGCTGGCAATGAAAGGAAGTGTAAAGGGAGAGCAATGGCTGGCTCGACCTTCTTCCGAGCAGTAGCAGCGCTGGCTTTATTTCTATAGCAGCTCCTGGGAAGAACTACGTCTAAAAGGAGATTTGGGGCCTGGGTTTTAATCTATTTCTCCTTGGAAAAAAATCTATAATAATATATATATTGTAGCTCTCCATTTTCAGTTCCACAAATCTATTTTGTCTCTAATATATTCTATTTCTGTATTCTAGAAGAGTATGTCAAGTTTTTTTCTCATTCATTGAGTTGTCTTTCTGTAGCTTCAATTCTGCAGTTTATTGACCTCAACTGTGAATTTCCATTGTCCATATTTCATCTTTTCTAGCGTTTTAAAGTTATTTCAGCCTGCTTATATTCCATTAGCAATCATTCATGACATTTTAGATTATTTTCCTCCACTGATATTGGATCTTGGCCAGTTCTAATTGTAAGATATATGGTATACATGTATGTCACAGGCAATTATGTTGTTACAAGCAACAAATTGATGTTACTTGTAAAAGTTGCAACATCTAATTTTTAATGTGTATGTGAATAAAAAAGGGTATCATGACTTCTATACCTTGTTGTCTCAATATGATGTTTCTACAATACAAAAATCCTAAATGAGATCAAAGAAAATTTCCCAGAATGTAGAGCACAAAGGCAAAAGTATAAAAAATATAAAAGAGAATGATGAGGCATGGAAAATCAAATAAGAAGGTCAAACATACATTAAAAAGTATATTCAGGGAAAGACAGGTGACACATTAATCAAAGAAATAATACAAGAGTGTTTACCAGAGATAAGGAAAAACGCAAGTCTTAACATTGTGTTGAGCAATATAAGTAAAAAAAACCCACTTAGGTAAATACTCCTAATTTTATCAAACCAGAAATAAAGAGAAGATTCTAAAAGCTTACAAAAAGAGAAAAGAATAAAATTAAGTGAAAAATGGAATTACATTATGTTCTTCCACAGCAAGACTGGATGGTAAAAAACAATAGGACACACTTCACTGAAAAAATTTGAGAATATTAGGAGAATGAAACACACAAGAGTGGGCATAAAATTTCTCTATAATACCTTACTTAGCTGAGCATCAGCTGCAAGGAGATGTTTTCAGCTAAGTTCTTGATGAAGAATCGGCTTTCCTGTTAAAAGGTGGGGAATAAAATCCTCTCACTTACTTGCCGGAGAGAATGTAGCAATGTAGATAATATATGGATTGCATCTCAGACAGAAGGTGAACACCCCAGCATTAAGCACTCAGAACCAAAGAGAGAAAGACTGAGAGTTGCTGCATCGAAAGACCTGTTCTCAGTTAAGTATAAATCAGAATGTTGGGGAAAGCAAATATTTTCACAGACTTTATGTATTGAATTCATCATAAATGCATAAGCAAAGTCATAAAAAATGTAAGCATCCCAAACAAAGGTGACATACCACCCTGGTATGTTAAGGACAAGACTGTGATGGAGCACATCAGAATAAGAGGACCAAGAAAGCGCGAACATCTTTAACTTTTGAGGATCTCCAGTAATCTGTGTAGAGTTTCTATTGGAACTCTGAATAGCATGACAGTTGCCTAATAATTTATGCTTAAGATAATGCGTAATAAACTGATTGGTTCATAATCTATATGCATTGAAGAAGTCTAGAAAAATATCTAACAGAATGCTAACAAGAGTTATCTTTGGAAGATAAGATTATGAATAATTTTTGCTTTCTTCTTTGCACTTATTTATAAAGAGAATAAATACTTTTATATTCAGAAAAAATAGAGCATTTTTTTCAAATGATAAAACAGAAATTAGAACTGGGGCCAGCCTGGTGGTGCAGCGGTTAAGTGTGCACATTCTGCTTCTTGGCGGCCCGGGGTTCACTGGTTCGGATACCGGGTGCAACATGGCACCACTTGGCAAAAAGCCATGCTGTGGTAGGCATCCCATGTATAAAGTGGAGGAAGTTGGGCATGGATGTTAGCTCAGCAAAAAGAGGAGGATTGGCAGTAGTTATCTCAGGGGTAATATTCCTCAAGAAAAAAAAGAAAAGAAAAGAAATTAGAACTGTATTAATAATGGCAAAACTATACTATGTAAATTCAGGCTGCCATGATGAACATACTACTTAATATAGGTAGAAGAACTAAGACTAGTCCAATTTAGACCAGAAGAAAGCTGAAATGATTAGTAACACACTACAGTGTTTTTTTTTTGTCTCTGCAAAGTGACGTAGGCTAAGTTTATCTCACCGTTCCTGTTTCTATTGGAAAAAAATACTGTGACAGTACTTATATGACCACAGCTCTGAAATGTACAGTGAGACTCACTGATTCACTGTGAAGCACCCAATAAACACTTCTGGATGTCAGCCATACTATTACATTTTTTTAGGTTGGGCTATTGAATTTCACGCAAAGCCTAAAGACATGGCTTGAGTTTCCAACACAGTATTTGCTGAATTCCCAGGTACGCAAGCTCTGAATTAAGTTCTACAGAGAAAAAAAAAATCCATCTATTCTTTCAGGTGGCAGAGATTACTGGTCACCCAACTTCTTCCTTATATAAATACAAATTTCAGCTGGGCACATTTCCCAGCCTTCCATGCAGCTAGCAATGGCCTTTTGATTATGTTCTGACCAATATGGAAGTGCTGGGCACATTTCCTCTATGGGAGAGGACACGCTTTCCTTCCACTCCTTTCCTCCTTCCTGTTTCCTGGAAAGCAGACATGGTGAAAATCAGCCATATTGGACTATACAGATGAGGGAGATGCCTGGATGGCAGAGCAACTTTATAGAAGGAGCCTGGATCTTCCACACCATGCAGCTGCCTTATCAGCCCCACATCTTGTACAGCTGCACTATTACTTAAGTGGGAAATAAAATTCTTTTTTGTTTCTGCTCTGTGATTTTAGTGCTCTATTACAGCATCTGAAAAGTATCCTAAATAATGCACTTCTATTTTCAAAAATGATGGGAGTATCAAGGGAGCTGCCTTTTGCTGGAATGGTCAGTTTAAATACGTATTGAAGGACTCACTGTGAAATCAGTAGCGTTTTACATGCTGCTCCCTCACCTGCTGGAAAGCTAACACATTCACCCATTATTTTCAAATCTCATAAACCTCATTATTTAAAAAACAGGATTTGAACTTGACAAAGAGAAAACATTTTTATATTCATGTTATATTTTCTCTTTCTCTCTCTTCAAGAAAATGCAACATATAAGCTACCAGTTAAATTACGGTGGGTTGGTGAAAAGACAATATAACCAAATATTCCCTGAAATTAGACACAATCCATTATGACAGTACCCCAGGGCACACAAGATTATTGTCATCATGGAAGATTTTAATATCTTTTTGCGAAGGTCTTCAATAGAAGCTGCAATCAATAGTCAGTGCAGCTATTTTCTTGTGGAGGGTAAGTTCACATTTATGCACTGTTTCAGGCGCAAGGGGACAATTAATGTAAATCAATTAATGCAGAATAGGGTATTAAAACAATATATAAATGGTAGTAAAATGTGGAATAATATTGTAGGAATCTGTTGCAATAGTAGAATAGCATTGGTGCAACACAATTATGTTAATTTTGCCTTGAAAATATGATATGAATTTTTCTGCTGGTATTCACATACTTTAAGAACACAATAATATTACAAAAGTAGCAATTATATCCAGTCCCCTCTCAGGTTTTTGCACTAACGACGAATAGATGTAGCAGTTAAGCCAAATTTCTCATTGTCCTTAAATCACCTCTAATAGGATGCATTATTTGGTTTGAAGGGTAGAAAATGCAATAGATTTACCTTCCTAATTGTGTTTCTCTGAGAGTAATATTAACATTAACTAGCGTCCATTTGCATCCACAAAAAAAATCACACTAGAATTTAAATTTGCCACAGTTAAGACATCTTCAAATTAAGCAGATTTTTCTGGGTATATTGCTTTCCTTGCGGAAAATATTAAAATTTCCCCTGAGTGGGAAAAGAAAATTTCGAAATAACTTGCATTTGAATAATTCTTTCAACTTTTCAATCTATTTTATAGCAATGTAGAAATTTTTCCAAGATTATATAGCTGGTAACAGTTCTTAAGATCCCCAACTCCCTCAAAAAAACCCTAATAATCTTTTCTTACTACAAAACTTATACTCAGATACCAGCTAAATCTACATAGCTAAGTGAAGATTGAATCTGAAATAGCATGCGAGACCCCACTGTAACACTTGGGTGGCTATTATCTGGTATGTTAGCTTGCTAGGGCAGAGTGGCTTAAACAGCACAAATTTATTTTCTCCCAATTCTGAAGACTAGAAGTTTGAGATCAAGATGTCAGCAGGGTTGGTTTCTTCCAAGGCCTCTCTTCTTGGCTCAATGACCATCTTCTCCCTGAGTCTTCACATGTTGTTTATCAGTGTGTATCTGCATCCTAATCTCTTCTCATAAGGATATAAATGACATTGGATTAGGGTCTACCGTAATGACCTTATTTTAACTTATTTATCTCTTTAAGGGCTCTATCTCCAGATATGGTCATAACCTGAGGGACTAGGGGGTTAGGACTTCAACATAGGAATTTTGGGAGACCCAGCTCAGCTTATAATACCTAGAAAATACAACCTACTCTTTTTTCTATTACCGAAGATCCCAAACATAGTTTCAATAGACAGAAGGGTACAACCCATCCCTTTGTTTGGGGTATGAGGTCTGGAGGACCAGGCCCCGTACCCACAGTCTGTGTGGAGAGGACAGTACTTCATAAAGACTTCTTCACACACAGTATTTCGTTTGGTAATTCGTTTGACCCTCAAATGAACTTGTATGGTAGGCATTATTACTAAACCCACGAAATAGTGAGAAAACTGAGGATCATGAGGACTAGCTGACTTGCACAAGGTTACACAGTGCTTGACAAAGCTAAGACTCAAGCAGGGTCCTCAGACCTTACTACCTGCAAGGAATTAACTAACAAAATTCCTTCCTTCCCCCTGTCCTTTCCTCCTTTTACCCTTCTTGTCTTTCATTTTTTCCTTCTCTTTTGTTTTGGGTGCTCTATTTAATCTTTTTCAAATGCTACAGAGTCAATGAGGATTGGTCTTTGAGATGCATATATAACCAAACATATATTTTATATATATATGTATAGATCATATGAAATTGCCAATGTTCAACCAGCTTTGACCAACAAATGTGGCAATTTCATATGGTTTAATCAAGAAATAACACACACTGAATACCCAGTTTCCTATTTGCATCTCCCTTGAATCATTTCACTTGAGATTGCCGCCCCGCCACTTCTGCCTCTCATTTGACCCCATCCCAAATCTAGCCATTTGTCAGCCATTTGCGCCCTTCATGATACCAATCTAGGAACAAACTGGAAGGGTCAGGGCAGACATGGCAATGTGTATGTTGGAGACTGAATAAATAAGTGGATTGTGAGCAAAACCTAAAACAAAATAACCGCTTCCGAGATTGGCTTCTTAGGATGCTGCTCCACTAAGAAGTTAATAATGAGTTGACATTCACGGTTGGGTACTCCTTTCCCCAGGATGGATAATGTTTCTTTACAACCCCCACCCTTGAAAAACTAAAAACAAACCTTTCATCCTGACTGTTATTATCTAATATGCAAACGAATCGCAGTTAATACTTGTAAATTTATCTATTACTCTGTAAAACTTTACTCCAAAATTTGGTGGCTTAAGACAACACATGGTTATTATCTCAAAGATTTGGGAGACCAGGAGTCTGGGAGTGGTTTAGGGGATGGTTGTGGCTCAGGGGCTCTCCTTTTCTTGCCGTCAGGACATGGCAGGAGCTGCAGTTGTATGAAGGTTGGCTGTGGATGGAAGATCCATTTCCATGATGCCTCACTCACTTAGCTATTAGCAGGAGGCCTCAGTTCCTCCCTGGGTTTTGACAGGAGGACAAATTCCTTGCTACATGGGCTCTCCTCACAGCCTGGCAGATGACTTGCTCCAGACCCAGCAATCTAAGAGTAAGTCAGAGAACAGGAGGCCACCCTGCTCTTTATGGCCTAGTCTCTGAAGTCACACACCGTCTCTTCCACTACAGTCCATTCACTAGAAGTAAGTTATTAAGTCCAGGGAGGGAAATTAGTGTCCACCTCCTGAAAGGAGGAGCATCACAGAATTTTTGGACTGTTCTAAAACCACCACACTACATATATGCAGTGCCAAGAAGTGCTCAAAGGAAGAAAGGGTCTATGGCTCTCAAGCAATAATTGAAGTTCAAGCACAGGAATTTTTCAGCCTTAGCCTGGTACATATACGATGGAACCCATTAAATGAGTCAGCTAAGCATTAAACACTTCTGAAAAATAGTTTCACAAAACTGAACATACCAGCAGAAAATTGTCTTGCCTTATTTAAAAGAGCAAAATATTTTGATTCTAAAACATTATATACATGACATAACATAGTCCATTCCTCCACAGTTTGCTTGGCTGTGGCTGCCATATTATAGTTCTACACACTTTCTGACTTTATTTAAATGCCAAATAATTGCTAACTTGCACAGACTTCAAATAAAGTTGACAGAAACTTATTAGTCTTATGATGAGTACGACAAATCAGCTATAAAAGTTATGAAACACTCCCCTTTCCCTTTGCTCTTTGTCTTCCAGAGAGAGCACCAAGACATGAAGAATAACCTCTTCATTTCAAAAGGAAGATTCTGGCAACTTACACTGACAAATGTTTAAAATGATGCTTGCAGGGGCTGACCCCATGGCATAGTGGTTTAGTTCCTCATGCTCTGCTTTGGCTGCCCGGGTTTGCAATTTCGGATCCCTGGCATGGACCTCACCACTTGTCAGGCACGCTGTGGCAGCAACCCACATACAAAATAGAGGAAGACTGGCACAGATGTTAGCTCAATGACAATCTTCCTCAAGCAAAAAAAGAGGAAGATTGGCAACAGATTTTAGGCCAGGGTGAATCTTCCTCAGAAAAAGAAAGAAAAAATGATGTTTGCAATATACTATTTGTAGCAGTAATCATTATTTTCCTCTAGTTTCATAAAGAAACATTTCCTTTTTCATCACTCATTCCCTGTACATTTTACGTTTCACAAAGGATGACATCGTGTTATGTTTGGAGAGGGGAGGGGGAAGAGTGTGGGAACGACTGCCCCAGGTAACCCTGTCTGGCTTGTAATGCTTGCAGTCTGCAGGCCAGTAAAGGCCTCGTGACCAAAACTGAAGCAAGAGTCTCAGGCATCAGCCATCAGCTCCTCTCTCTCCCTTTTATTCTCATTTTAAATTTTGCGGATCTCATATAATTTGTTTTTCATCTTTGTCGATTGGGATTAGTCTTTTGTGGCAGAACTCATTCACAGTCAGCCTTGATTTTCTCCCAGGGCTCCCAGGAAGGTTCTTTGCTAGGAAGCTCAGAGCCCCCTCCTCATCTCCCACGTGTCCTCAGCCCCCACCAAAGTTGTTCCTCCCCTCACTCTCTTGCTGCTTAGATGTCCTAGCCTGACAAGGTGGCTTTCTTGAGTGTGGTGCTGGCAAGAAAGCCCTAGACCCTGCTACTTTCTCTTATGTCAGCTCCACCCATGGGAAAATACACATCACTTCCTTGTCAAACAGAGGGCGTGCAGGCTACTTTTCTGCTCCCCCTTTTCCTCAGCCTTACTATTTCTTCATAAGATCGAAGGTGTCAGAGTAAAACTGAAAAACATGTGCACTCGCAAAATAAACAAATTATTTGAGAGCTAGCCCTGATGGCCTAGAGGTTAAAGATTAGCACACTCTGCTTCAGTGGCCCAACTTTGGTTTCCAGGTGTGGAACCAGACCACTAGTCTGTCAGTAGCCATGCTGTGGCAGTGACTCACATAGAAGAACTAAAAGGACTTATGATTAGACTGTACAACTACGTACTGGGTCTTTGGGGAGGGAAAAAAATAAAACAAAATAAAAGCCAAGATTTAAAAAAAGAAAAAATTTGAATATATTTTCCATCACACAAATTTCTTATCATTACTCTAGAAAAGTAAAATAGATAGATAAATAGATACATGATAGATGTAAAGTGGAATCTTTTAAAATGAACTTTATTAATGAAATTCAATAAGATCACTGCATGTCATGAAGCTCCACTAACTTAATCCAAACAATGAAAATCTTTTAAATGAAATATGTCATGGGAAATAATCTTTAGTGAACAGAATGCTTCATGTAAGTAAAATTTGTATAATTGCGAAGCAACGTCTTTATTCATTTTAACTTTCTCTATCCATAATAATCTTCTCTTAAATTACTGAGATTTTCTCATCATTTTTTGTATTTTTTTCTTATGACAACTAAACTAGAACTGACATATTTAAAGTGAAAGTAAACCAGTGGGACATTAGAAAGCGGGGCAGGATGCAGGAACAGTTCTTCACTGTGTGTAGATCTGTCCTGTGCACTACAGGGCACATAGGATCCCAGGTCCTTGTCCTTAAATGCCAATAAAGAGTCCAACTCATTACGTCAACTCACTTTCCACGTCCAGTGTCCAAATGTCTCCTGAAATGAGGTATTCTACTGAAAAATGCTGAACTATGGGGAGGGAGTGGAGATGGTGGGGCTGGTTTGGCTCCCCTCAGTATGGAGGGAGATCTCAACTGCTTACAGCAATTGAACTTAGAATATGGGACACATCAGCTTTGGGGCCTGGTCATGATACTGCAACCCAGGGGAAAAAATCACATTTCACCACCTCTTCAGCTTCGTCTACAGACGAATGTAGCAATTTAGATATTTCTTTTGTCTTTGATAAGTTATTTATGCACATTTATTTTTGCATATCATTCTTGGCTGGAAATTCCAAGTAAACATTTAATTTTGACTCTGTAAGGCCTTGACTCTACAAGGTTTTGCCTCCTTGACAATTTGAAGGAGCTCAAACTATTTCCTTATTTATTTTCATAAGGATCATAATCAAAATATATTAATTGATGATTCCACATAGACATTTCCACTGGTTATGCTCATGTGTACTTAATTGGGTGATTTTCATATTAAGAACATTTCATTTTGTAAATTTTCCAAATTAGGTGAGATAATGTGGATAATGAGATAATTAGAGATAATGTGGAATATCCTTGAAATTTGAGCTCCTGCTACAGATCAGAGTTCAGGACCTCTTCCTTCTTTCCCATATTCCTGAGGCCAGGGATACCTTGTCAGGTTATTGACAAGAATTTATTGACAAGAGGTCATCTAAAGAAACATTTAATATTTTGATAGTGTTGGAGAGGGGCAGGCACAGAGTTCCCAGGGGAGGTGGGGCTGTGGTGCCCAGGGAACTCCACTATTTCCGCAGTCATGATGCCTCTCTCTCTGACAGATATAGTCAGATATTACCTATCTGATTTAAGCGGCAATGTTTGATGAGCTCTCAAGCCACAGGTAGCATTTTAAAAAAGAAGGGTCCCTGTGGATGCTAGGAGCAATACGAAGGGAAGACATTGATGTTTCTGACATTTCAAACAATAACTCAGGTAGCAAGATGTCAGCTTCTGGTGAAGACAAAGTTAGCTTTGTAATGGGAATATATTGAGCTTCCACAGAGCGTATAACCATGTACAAGCTGATTTCAAAACAATTTTATTCTTTCCCTATATCCCAACAGGAAAATATGTTTCCAAATCATCAAAGCCAAGAGTCTAGGAGCTACACAATTTTCCCCTGCTTCATCCTTGTAGAGGTAAGAAAATTCTGGAAATCTACCTTCAGAATACATATTATTCAAAAGAAACATGCTCTCTCTTCAAAAATTACACTATGTATCCTTCTTGGTATACACTGAAGCTTTAACTATAGAAATCTATAATGCCCTACTCTTGTTTTCTTCTGAAATGTTTCATAGTCATGATGATTATGAATGTGGGTGCCATATTTGTATCATGCACAAATGCCTTTCTAGATCCAGAGTTACAGTTTCATTACCTCACCAATGTATCTCTTTCTCTATGTCCCCATTTTCTAATATCCACCCCTCTCTCCACAAGGTCTTCCTTTCCCCAGGACCTCTCAGTCTTTTTCTGGAACTCCATAGTATCAACTTTATTTGATTGGTTAGTATATCTATACCTGACCCCAAATTAGCCATCAAGCCCTAAGGTTAATAACGTACATTTCAGGACCTTCTGCCTCTCTTCCAGGATCAGCACCGCTGCCCTATTTTCGTTCCCTCCACTTCATTTTGCTTTTCTCACCTTCTTTTCCTATCTACTGTGTCAAGATCTCTGAGCTCTCACATGCTCTTCTTTCAGACTCATTAGGTCCATCAAGGATTATATGGAAGTTGGGAGATGGAAAGTTAAGATACGTCTCCAAGATTTTCATATCACATAAGACAATCGTGTGCTCCCCTGAAAGAGCTCATGCTAGATTTAGTGTGCATCTGGGTGGACCATTACTCATATTAGCCTTTCTAGATGGTGTGTGCATAAACAACATACCCATAATGCATCAACAACAATGGTGAAAGTACACCCAATCAAAATCTGTTTGGCCAGCCCAAACTGCTGTTGTATGTTTACTTTTCTATTGTGTATATACAGTATTAGATATATTATAAATACATTTTACAGTGACCTGATATTTACCATATGTATATAATTTCCCTGTTATAATGAATAAAATTAATATTTTAATTAAGCCAGAAATGCTAATTTGGTAATAACTTCTAACGATGGCTTTAACAAGATTATAGCTTAGTGCTCAGACATTACAATTGCTTTCTTGGAGTCAGCCTCCCTTTTGATGACTGCAGTGAAGTTTTCTTGTATCCTTCTGTAAATGATTCAGCACAATCACATGCATTGGGAAGCAAGGTTATCAAGATATCAGAGGAGGGAGGATGATGAAATAACTTGGCAAGGGGGTTTTCAATCTTTCAAATTTTTTGATTATTTAAAAATACGCTTGAAAGCTTTAGAACTACAAGAGTTAAAGATCCTTAAAAAAACTAAGTTTTGAAAAAAAATGCAGTGAAAACACAAAAGTAGAATGCACTATGCTTCTTAGTATTTATGGCAAAGAACTTTAGCCTAAGCATGAGCAATATTTATGTAAAGACAAATAAACTAACAAATGATGGACAAGAGGCAATGCTTTCTTTATAGTTGGGTGAAAGATAAACAACATGCTACTTCCACCAATTTTTCTTTCATGACCTGGAAAAGAAGTATCATTGATGGCAGTAGGAAGAATTTGAAAACTCAATCAGTCTACAAGTAAAACAAGCAGAAGCTCCTGGGTAGCTAAATAGGCCTGGCGACAGGAAGCACAGATAGGAGTTTTTCACTATTTAAAGTCCTCAAGATTAGATAGAGCAGGAGAACTGGAGCACAGCAGGATAAATGACACCTCTAATGCCAAATTATGTTATTCTTTAAACTGAAGCAATTCTGGTGTTGGGGGAGCAATGGATGTTCTTTAGGAGGATTCTAACAACTGAAAAAAATGCTTCAGGGTGAGTTGGGGACGCGTGCTAAATTATCTGCAGAGTAAATCCAGGAAAACAGACTGTTAAGCAGTGATGGAAAATAGTGGAGACTGAAGGAAGGAAGCCATGAACGGTGACTAGGTGTTTTAAATTAACGTTAAATAGTGTCTTAACTGATGTTAAATATGAACAGAAATTGTTAGTCTATCAATTTACTTTAGATGATGCTAACCTGTGCTCAATGAACTAGAGACTAGATAAAAAGCATTTTGCATGGCATCCATTGATCTACTTAACTTTGCAGAGCTGAGGGAGACAACGCCAAGCATCTGCCTCCTTTCCCCACCATTCACCACTCCTTCCGCCCTAGACTGAATTAGATAGGTCAGAATATAAATGGATGCCCTGATCTGGTTTCCTTGACCCTCCTCTGGATAGCACATCTCCATGCTTTCACAGGTCTGAATGCAGCTCTCCTGCTCCATGTGCTTTGTCTCAGCTACTTTGATCTCTCTCAGAGCAGGAGGACAAAATCACCTCTCCCTGCTTGAGCATCTGCTTCACTCCCGATTTTCTTCCTAGACAGCATTTTTTCTTTTTCTTTAAAGTGGAAATGACTTTCTTTTTTTTCTGATTTTAAGTTAATAAATATTTATTAAGTTTAAAAATTAGAGGGGCCTGCCCATGGCTGAGTGGGTAAGTTGACATACTCCACTTTGGTGGCCAAAGGTTCAACAGTTCAGACCCTGGGCGCCGACCTACACACTGCTCATCAGGCCAAGCTGTGGCAGCATCCCACATAGAAGAACTAGAATGACCTACACCTAGGATATAGAACTATGTACTGGGGCTTTGGGGATATTAAAAAAAAAGAAAAAAGAAAAAAGGAAGATTGGCAACAGATGTTAGCTTAGGCCCAATCTTCCTAAAAAAAGATAGGTATTTTTCCAAGGTTTTAAAAATTTCATGTATTCATTTCTGTTTACTGAATCCTTTCTACTTTGCAGGCATTGTTTTAGGCTCTGGAGATACAGAGACAATGAAAATAGATAATATCTCTTTCCTCACGGGTGTTACATTCTAATGAGCTGGGAAAACAACTAACACAGAAGTGAGCAGAATATTTAGAGTACCAATTGTGAATGAGCACTCTGGGGACAAAGAAAGTGGGGAACAAAGATGGGATCAGCTGATGGCAGGCAGTCTCATAGTTTTCCTTATAATGATGTCACTCGTAGATAACATCTGTTAATATTTTAGCATATAACTTACCATAAATTTTTTTAAATTAATTTGACTTTTTTACTATAAATACATACAACATAGTTTGAAAGGTTAAAACGTGTTAAAACGTTATAACAATAGAATTGCAGAATGCTAATTTTGTATTGCCCTCCCATGAAGTAACTCTTATCTGTTTCTCCAAATAATATGTGTGTACTGCTGTGTTTTGATTCATAAATTTTGGATATCCTCTATTGACTTTAAGGGAACCAAGACTTTAGCTTTTACTTTCCTTAATCTTTTCCATCTCCTCCATCCTCCTATAATAAATGTACCACAGTTGATGGCAAAATCTATACACAATTTTTTCATTGTTATTATGACGATGTAGATTCTACTCAAGTAATGTGCTACTGGTTCATTTCCTTTCTTTTACAACTTTTTGCTTTTCTTGGAGTTACTAACGGCTTCATCATCTTATTTGTTGTTTTCTTTAAATCTCTGATTAACTCCCAACACACAATTTAATAGCTCTGTTGAAAATGTTCTACTGCAATTTTCTACACGATCCAAGGTATCAGATAATCTATTAGTAACATTTTCCCCCTGAATTCCTCCAAATGCCTTTCATTCTCTTGTTTCAAACTGGTCCATTCACATTCCAGGCCCACTCCACAAGCGTTGTCATGTTTTCTTATGCCACCATCTTGGGAATTATCCTTTATTCCCTTTTTCTGCTGTATCCCAGGTCTCCTGTTCTTGGTTTATTCTCCTATTTTAGTGCAGAAAAATCTTCCAGTAGTTCTCAAAAAAGAACACATATTGATTTTCTATTGCTTCTGTTAACGAATCTTTACAAATATAAAGTTTAAAACAGCACAAATTTATCATCTTGCTGTTCTGTAGGTTAGAAGTCTGACTGACTCAGATCACATTGGGCTAACATCAAGGTGTGGGAAGGGCTCCGCTCCTTTCTAAATATAGAAGGGAGAATCCCTTTCTTGTCTGTTCCATTTTCTCCAGGCGGCCCGCATTCCTTGACTTGTGGACCCCCTCCGTGTTCAAAGGCATCAATGGAGAGTTGAGTCCACACTGTACCACTCTCACCTCGTCTTCTGCCTCCCTCTTCCACTTTTAAGGACCTTGGTGATTACATTGGGTGCATATCTGTATTTTAAGTTTACCTGATTAGTAAACTTTACTCCATCTACAACCTTAATTTCTCTTTGCCAAATAAGGTAACATATTCACAGGTTCCAGTGGTTAGGACATGGACATCTTTAGGGGATCTATTATTCTGCCTACCTCAGGAGGCATGGGAGATATGTCTTAGTCTTTGTTGTTCCTGGACATCTGATGAGTAGATTGGCTGGGTATAGAATTCTAGGCTTAAAGTTGTTCCATTCATAATTTATAAAGCATTACTTCACTCTCTTATAGCTTGCAAATTTCTCTTTAATTCAGATATTTTGAGTCTCAAGAAGCCTAAGCAACTTATTATCACTGGTGTCACAAAATTATACGATCATATGTTCTAGTTTGGATAATTTTTATTTATTGTTCTGGGCACTTGGACAGGGTCCTTGCATTTTTGAGACAAGTATTCTTCAGTTCAGATTTCTTTTTCTAATTACTTGCAATTATTGATTTCCTCCTCATTATTTTTCTATTTTCTCTATCTGGGTTCCTATGGTTTGAAAGTTAGACTTCCTGGATATCATAAACACACGCACACGCGCGCACACACACACAAGTAGTACTGTCCTTCTTATGCTGAGAATTGTCTAATAAGCAAGTTGTTTATAATTATATTCTAATTAAAGATGATCATATAAACATGGAAACTGGAAAAAAAAGACCATTATGTGAAAGTGGACTGTGAAGATTTTATAAAGAAGGTCTTCCTTAAAGGTACATAGTATCTATTTTGGAGAGAGAGGAAGATCGTTCTAGCTTTTTTGAGCAGCAGAAAAGGAGATCAGAGGGAGGAATGTTTAGCAGTTTTGGAGATAATGGAGAAGGGAACAATCCAAGAGGTTTACTGAAGGTTCCTGTTGGGGGGAGTGGATTTTAAAATTTGGTAGGCTATGCAGCTCTAGCTATTGTGAATCTCCATTTCCCATCTGAAAGACACCAGGAACCATTATAGACTTTTTTAAATGAAAGAAACTTTACGGGTGAGTAATTTTTAAAAAATTAAACTGGTGGTTATTTCAAATGGTTCTTTTTTTTTTTTTTAAGTGAAGGCTGGAGATAGAGAGGCCACACAGCACGGTATTTTATTAATCAGGCTTTTGTGGTGATAAAATCCTGAACTATTGAGTGGCATTGGGTGCAAAGAGGAAATGATGAATTTAAGGTGGTGTTTCTGTGTGAAGAGTCAATACTCGCTCGATGATTAAATGTGTAGAAAAAGGAGTGGAGAAGTTAAAGGGAACTCAAAAATTTCAAGCATAGGGAACTTGCTTTAAATAATTTGTGTGGTAAGAAATATTTTCAATATAAGTCTTGAGTATTTCCTGCTTAAAACTTTAAAATTTTACTCATTGTCTATTTACAGTGTTATTGAGTATTATCTGTTTATTTCTTCATTTTTATGATCAAGCTTCTGGCTCCTTTCAGGAAAGCATTGTATTTCAGAACAGCTTTTTAATTAATTACTTAACACTTGTACGTCCATATGAGTGAAGTGCCCACGTAATTTCTATTCTTTTCTGGAATTTTAAAATTCATTGTGTGGTAGTGGTCTGAATATTATAGCATAGTCTCATCATGTGAGATAATCCTCAAACTGAGAAATGTATGTTTCATTATATGTTTTTTAAAATCGGTAACTTAAAAAAATCCATTTTCTCCTATTTTCAACATGGGTAAAATGGATGAATAACATTAATTTTTTGAGTCTGACAATGATTCTTTCCTTGGCCAAACTCTACTCAGGCTCCTTTGAGCTCTTTTTCAACTGGGCCTTGACTTTTGGACTTCCGTGTTCAGCTCTGTATTGTCCAGTCTTAGAAAGACTCCTGCTACGTCAGCTTAGCCAGAATCCCCCGTTCTCCATACCTGATCACCCTCGATATCCAATCAGCTTCCTCATTCTTCACCAACCCCCAGGTGGTGTCTGATCACCTCAGCCTGCCTTAGCAAGAATCCTGCTAGGTGGGTTTAGCCAAAATTGCCCCTCACCCCTGATGTTTCCTCTTAGTAATTTTCTATACTGATGCCTACCCTGCTTCTTGGCTATAAATTCCCACTTTTCCTTGCTGTATTTGGAGTTGAACCCAATTTCTCTCCGCCGCTGCAAGACCCCATTGCAGTGATTCCTGTAGCTATCATGATAGTCCCCCTTGAACAAAGTCTTCCTTACCCTCTTCAACAAGGATCATGAATGATTTTTTCTTTAACGAGTCCTGTGCCCAAGTGTCATCAGCCACACATAATTAATATTTGTGGACTGAACAAATGATGGTACCTAAATGTTGGGGAGACTGTAGATTAGTGGAGCATCATCACCCCCACAATCGCCCCACGGCAATGATGAACATGATCAGAACACTTACTAACGTGTCGTATTGTACTAGGTTCTAGGAGTACAGGCAGATATAAGACCTTTCCACGGCAACTAAAAGATTGATTGGAAGGAAAAATGTATGCCGCAAATGGCAAACAACTATTTATGGTCGCCTGAGGTCAGTATTTCATTTCATGGTTTATGTTAAATCCCAATGTTCTCTTTAAAACTAAGCTTTAACGAAAACTATCCCCATAAGTCTACCAAGGAAATCTTACATATTTTAATTCTTCAAAATTATCAGGACAGAGGAATGTGTAAGCAAACAAAATAAATGAAAAACATGGAGCAATATTGTCAATAGACTACTTTCATGTATTTGAATTTGTCTTATGCTTACACAATTTACTGGGTAACTAGAATACATACTGCTTCAAAAATTCACCATGAAAAGTAGATAATATTTTCTATTCTAATTTACTATAGAACAATAGGCTATTTATCTAATTTATATTCCATCTGACACATTTAAACTCAGTTGGATCTCTAAAATTTTGTGTGCCTCCTGCTGATTCTTCACCTCTCCCTCTCATGTTTCTTTTTATTTTTTGAGAGGCACATTTTCCAAAAGTTGCTTCTAAAGGAACAAAGAGCAGTGTTGTTGCTGTATACAATACTCTTTCCATCAGACAATTTCAATCGCTTTGGTAACCCGGCAATTTACATTCACTCTCTTCAGGTAGCTTTCAGACTCCACAAAAGCATCTTCCCCAGCAGGCTTATTGCTTTTCCATTCCTATGGAGTCTTGTGCTGAGACAACTTCAGACAACAGGCTTTCCTTCAATCACGATTCCTGGCCCCTGCTGTGATTCTTATATGTATCGCAAGACGGCTTCATGGTTGACATCGGCAACTTTCCACCGGAGTAATAAGAACAGAACTGTTTAGAGGATTGGCCTTTTAAGTCTATTTAAGAACTGGCCAATTAAAACAACTATAAAAAACAGCTTCCAAACAAAGCTTTTCTTCATACCCATGAAATACATGAGGGTCCACCTTATAAAATCTACTTCACCAAAGAAAGGTAATCTGTCAAACCTGTGTAAGTAGCTGTATGTGTATATTTACATGAAAGCTTGTTTTCTCTCACTTGGTTCATTTTTAAGCAGAAAAAAAATAGCTGTACTTTACCTGAGGCTACTAAGGACTAATACAAACGATGAACAGGCAGTGTGGTAGAGAGAAAAGTCACTCAACTGAGAGGCTCATGATCATTCCCAGGGGTCACTTGGTGCAGAATAAGTTTTATTTAGTGAAATCATGTTTTGGAATCAGATCCCTGGATTCAAATTCATCTCTTAATAGAAGTGAAAGGTTAGGAAATTACTGTAACTTCTCTCGAGACTCAGTTTCCACATATGTAAAATAGAAATATTTGGAGAGGCTACTTCACAGGATTGCTGTGAGTAATAAACAAATTATTTCATGAGATATATTTAGCACAATGCCTAGTACGTAGTTGGCTCTCAATAAAATGTTAGTTGTTAATGTTTTTCATTTATTCAACAAATGTCTTTTGTACTGCTTCCTTGTCCTAGCCCTTTTCGAGTATCCCAAACTGAGCAGTTTCTGTACTCAAGGACTGTGCAATTTAATGTAACAGATAACCTTATAGTCAAGTCAATTAAACTCGTAGGACCTACGGTGGCAAGCCCAGGAAGCCATATTTTCTTCCTGTAATCTTGCCCTTTGACCAGGTGATTGTACCAGGAATTGATATCTGATTCAAGGTGAGTCAGCCAGTTTATGACTTTGGGGAATTTGGAATTGATGTTAAAAAATATGAATTCATCTCTGAAAATTGCCTGAATTAAGGACAATCATATCCAGTAATTATGGAAATCATGGTCGATTATTTCCAAAATGAATCAGAGAAATCTGATATGCCAGGAGAGAAAGACTAAGAGTATAGTTACCTTGCTCCCTGGATATTTTTCCAATTTCTGGCTACATTTCTTTGTGAAAACCAGCCACACTTTCTGCCTATGGGTTACACACACAATAATCTATATTGATCATTTTTCCCTTTCTGTTTAAGTTCGTAGGATTTGATTTCTGTTACTTAAAACCAAAGTGCTTTAACTAAGACCCGTGATTTGATATGAGGGAGTGAACTGATAGCTAAAGATTTGGAAACTAAGTCAGATCTGATGAAGGATTTGTTCAGTCATAGCAATAAGAGAAGGAATAGAAAGAGACGGTTGAAACCTGGATCAAAACTGAGTAGCAAAACTAGAGCATGCCCAGAGCCCAAACCCAGTTGTTTTGAATGTATTATTACCTCCTCAGCTGACTTGTATTCTCAGTCACTCCTCTATGAAAATCTGAGCCCAGGGTACGTTTAAGGAAGGCGTTGTGGGACTTCTAATAATAGTAGTTGTCAAAGTCCATTGATACTATAAAATGAAAATAATATTTACTAGCAAAATGATAGAAACCCTTGCTCCAATACTGTGTGTCTTAGTAATCCCTTGAATAGTGCTCTATGTATTTTTTGCATGGAATACAGTAGAGAAGATATATTAATTACTCAATAAAATCTATGCTTTGCATAATTAATAAATACTAAGTTCCTAGGAAATGTTTTATTGAATATAAGGTAATACTTTATACTAATGATATACACTAATTAACCGAAATAAAATATGTAAATTATCTTCTGTAATTCTTTAGTTATTAGTTAATGTCACTGCTTTGGGACTCTAATTATAGCTGATTAAAAAATAATATATTTAAATAATATATAGATCATTTTGAGATTTAAGGAGGAGGTTTCTCAGTAATAAAGAAAATTTTATATAAATGTACTTTTTATTCTGATTCTTATGTGTTCTTTGACGACCAGAAATATTTACTTTTTATCTTGTGAGTTAATTTCCGAAAAATTTAAGCACTGACTCCAAAGAAAGAGAGATCCCAAGTTGGTCATTTAGATATGGGCTCAATGAGATCTCCAAAATTTCTACCTAGAATCTTTTTTGCCAGGAAAAGGTTTTGTCCTTTTAGGAGTATTTGGTAATGTATTTACTTACTTAAAAAAAATACTGCATTTTCTTTAAAATGCTTGTGTGGGTTTTTGCATCGGATCAAGATGGACAAGAACATAAGAACAAGATCAGAACAACAGTTTTCAGCTATTAGACATCAGGCAGTGCAGGGAAATGATATATGAGATACGAAAACAATTAAGGTAGTACAATGATTGCTCTGGCAGTCCCAGAGAGAGATTCTAGGCCACAGATCAGGAAGAGAGAACTCAAGTAGAGCCCAGTGTTCTCCTTGAGCTGAGATGATAAAGTTGGGAGTCCAGGAGCAGAGTATTGGTAAGGAAAGAGCTGTGTAGAGAGAGAGAAAGGAAGAGAGAGTGAGATCTGCAGCGGGGTCCTCCTTGAGTATTCACCTGAGTACTGATCAGCATATACATGTGAGGAAAATACTCAAAACTGGAGAAAGAATTATTTGAAGGGAGGAGGGGAAACAATTCCTGGAGATTACAAAAGGTCAAGAATAGTTTGCATTCTCATCAGTTAAAATCTTAAAAAACAACAATTCATAATTCAAGGGCTATTACCCAGAGTGCTCAGAAGTATATTGCTTTAGTAGTTGGAAAAACTAGCCTTACACTTAATGCTGCTTTGATCCTAATAAGCTTAAAATAACTCTTGAAAAGATCAAATTGTTATCAAGGTAACTTAATTTCACCACAGAACAAAGCCTAAGAATATTTATAGAAATACAAAAACATCTAGCACCTAAAGAAGAAACATTTACAATGTGTGGCTCCATTCGAAAACTACCAGGCCTTCAAGGAAGTAGGAAACATGACCTAGAATGAAAATAAAAATTAATTAATCAAAACTGACACAGGAACTACAAAGGTAAAGGACAGAATTAGCGGACATGAACAAAAGAGTTATTTAACTCTGTTTCATATATTCAAAAAGATAGACAAAAGCTTAAATATATTAAGTAGAAAAATGGTAAATATAAAAAAACACCCAAATCAAAAGCCTAGAAATGAAAGCTACAAAGACTGAGACAAAAAATATGCTAGATAGGATTAATGGCAGATTAGACCCTGCAGAAGAAAAGATTAGTGAACTTGAAGACCTATCAATAGAAACTATGAGTAGAAAAGAATAGCGAGCTATGAAGATACAGCAATAGAAAGCATAGTTTCTACTCAAAATGAAACATACAGACACAAAAATTGTGAAAATGAATGGAGCATCAGCGAAATGTGGGTCAATTTTGTGCAGCACAATGTGCATGCAAATGGAATATTCCCAAGGAGAAGGATCAGAAAAATAAGGGAAGCAAAGAACGGGTAAAAAATTTCCAATTTTTTTAAAAAAGCCCACGGATCCAAGAAGCTCAATGAATCTCAAGAAGAAAAGCATGAAGAAAAATTCACTAACTCCATTTGTAATCAAATTTCTGAAACATAACGATAAAGGAAAAATCTTATGTACAGAGAAGGAAAGATAAGAATGGCAACAGACTTCTAGCGGAAAACAATGTAAGGCAGAAGATCATAGAGTAACATCTAAGAACTGGAAAAAATTGTCAACCTAAAATTCTACACCCAGAAAAAAAATCTTCCAGGAATGAAAGCAAAATAGACTTTTTCACCCATACAGAACCTGAAAGAATTCATCACAAGGATTCTTTTACTTGCAACAAGAAATGATAAAGGAAGACCTTCAGATACTAAATGGAAATCTGAAGTGACACAAAAAATGAAGAGCACTAGAAATGCTAATTATGTTGCTGAATGTTTGGTCTCTGATCCTGATGCCAATCCAAATAATGAGAACGGAGCCTTGAGTGGAAAAGGAAAGGCTTTACTTTGCCAGGCAGAGGGAGCACAGCAAGGCCTAGTGCCTCAAGAATTGCTAGCTCCCCGTTAAAAAATGCGTAGGGATTTTTATTTGGGGTTTTAGGTGGGGGGGGGGGGGGCGCGTGGAAATCTTGGTCAGCGTTTTCCCATCAGCCAGTGTCTGGGGCTGCTTCAATGGGAAGAGACAAAGGATTTCTCCAGTGAGTGTCCTTGGCTGCTTACCACCATGGTGGAAGGTAGACTCTGAGGTCAGGAAGCTGAGGAGTTGGGCCTGAGAAGCTTCAGTTTCTTGATATTCTTTGGACATTAGTTTCTCTGTAAAAGAACTTCAAGATCCCGTGATTAGCCACAACTTTAGTGGAAGCCCAGCTTGAGGCCATCTGGGCTTTAAAAATTTGTAACTTCTATTTGGTTATAAAGCTCAGGGAGTCAGAGGTTAAAGAAATAAATATTTACATACTAGTGTAACTAAAGAACTGGGGAACTGGGAATGTGTGCTTTTAGTTTTAACCCTACATATGTTGGGTTCACTGTAGGGGAGCCAATATTGGGGCTGATATTAACTAAGAGCCGGTAACAGCTGTATGAGTAATACAGAGTACTCTTTTCTTCTTTTAAAATTTCTTTAAAATACGATTTACTGTTTAAAGCAAAAATAAATAGTGTAGGGGAAGAAAAACACTTTTCCCTCTACGTTTACAGGTTCTTGGCTGAGATTCCCCTGTAATAAAGGACAGATTAACGGGAGGGGAAAGAAATTAATTACACACCTACATATGGGAGCCCTGCAGAGATATGAGATTCAAAAGGTGGCCAGATGATTGGGACCCTGAGCTAAGGAAGGAGATAGGAGTCTGGGGCTTCAAGAGGGGGAAGCAACTCATGGGAAGGTGAGAAGAGGAAGTGTATGGTAAACACAGGTTGCCTTGTCAAGCAGAAAAGTCTCTCAGGTCAAAAAGTTTTCCCAGGTATTAAGTCTTTTCCTGGTACAGGCCTCCTTTCCAATGCAAATTTCCCTTACAAAAGGGTAACTTCTACTCTGTTTTCAGAACTTCTGTGTCTGCAGTTTCTCAAAATAATCGGCTCAAAATAATCCTCATGCCAAAGAGGTGTATTTTGAGATGGCATGCTCTGCTACCCTTCAGTAGCAGTGCGTTGCAGGATTTATAATATATAGAGAAGCAAAATATATAACAATCATAGTAGAAAGACTGATAGGTGAGAAAGGGAAGTACATTGTTCGAAGGTTCTTATGCTATGAGTAAGGCAGTATAATATCCATTTTGCTTTTGCCTGTTGCAGCTTCTAGAATGTGTATTCTGCTCTTCTAGGTGTAGAATGTTCAGTAAGGTGCAGTGTATTATTCTCTAAGGTATGTGGAGTAGAGGTGTGGAGTGTTTTATACCTGATAATTAAATCAATTTGGTTGTTAAGTTGAAATTTTAAATTAAAAAAACAAAATTGTTTACAGTAGAATAAAAAAATAATTAGGGAAAAATTTGACAAAAAATATTTAAGATGTGTATACTGAAAACTTCAAAACCTATGAGAGATCAATGAAGACCTAAATGTATGTAGAGATATAGCATATTTATGAATCATAAAATGCAATATTTTTAGAATGTCAATTCTACCCAAATTGATCTATATGCAATTGTTTGAATTGTTTAATGCAATTCTATTCAAAATTCCAATAGGCCTTTTTTTTCGTATAAGTTGACAAGCTGATTCTAAAATATATATAGAAAGTCAAAGGATGTATAACAGCCCAAGCCAACATCAAAAAGGCAGAACAAATTTGGAGACCATATACTACATGATTTCAAGATTTATTATAAAGCTACAGTAATCAACACAATGTGCTATTCTTACAAAATTAGACAAATAAATCAATGAAACAGAATGGACAGCACAGAAACAGAAACATACATATATTGTCAAATGATTTTCAACCAAGGTGCTAAGGCAATTCATTGAGGAAAGGAAAATGTTTTGGTGATTTTTGGTGGAGCATTGGATAACCCATATGCAGAAACAAGAAATAAACCTTAGCCTTCAAAACATATACAAAAATTAATTTGAAATGGATCATAGACTTAAATGTAAAAACTAAAACTATAAGATTTCTATAAGAAGACAAGAAATCTTAGAAACCTTCAGTTTGGCAAAGATGTTATATAACACAAAATGCACAGAATTTTTAAAAAGTAAACTGAACTTCATCACAATTAAAGATGTTTGCTCTCCCAAAGGCACTGCTATAAAAATAAAAAGATAAGCCACAGACTGGGAGAAAATATTTACAAAAACATATAGAGTATATATGAAATACTTTCAACTTAATAATAAGAAAACAAACAACAAAAAAGCCAAGAGAAAGGAAAAATGTTTGAATAGACACTTCATAAAAAATAAGTACGGGGGGCAAAGCACATGAAGAGATACTAGACATCATCTATCAGTAGAGAAATTCAAATTAAGACCACAATGGTATATCGTTACTTATGCAATAAAATGGTTAAAATTAAGAAGACTCAACAGAGTGTTGAAAAACATGTGAAGTAACTGATACAATCACTTTGGAAAACAAATAAGCCAAATGCCCACCAATAAATGGATGATAAATAAATTGTTGCATATCCATATAATGTAAGGCTACTTGTCAATAAAAAGGAAAAAACTATAGATGCAACAACTCAGGGGAATCTCAATTATGACAAGTGGAAGAAGCCACTCCAAAAAAAGGCTATACCCTGTCTGATTTCATTTATATATATCTCTAGAATATGAAAAGTTATATATAATTAGAGTAAGCAGATCCGCCTGTGCCTGAGCATGGGGAAGGGGGAGGTGGTGAGGGAAGAAGTGATTTATAAAGAGCATGAGAGACTTTTGAGTTGACGGATTTGTTCCTTATCTTGATTACGGTGATGATTTCATGGGTTATGTACCTTGTCCAAACTTATCAAATTGCATATTTCAAATACATGCAGTATATTGTGTGTATTATATATAATATATGTATATGCAATATATTGTATATGTGCAGTAAACTTGCATTAATTTCACCTAAGAGAACTGAAAAGTGATTTTAAAAAGCAAAAAAAGTGCCTTTTAAAATATTAGGTGCTTTAGCATTTTTAAATTTTCGAATAAAGGAAATCAATCTAGACCAATCTATATTAAAACACCTATAAACAATCTTGTAAGACCTTCAGTGGAAAGAAAATGGGAGTAATGTCATTAGTTACATATCAATATTCTTTCAGAGCAGTAATTATGTATCTCTAGGCCTGAATTATTTATACCACTTGAATCTATGTTCCTTACTTCTTTGTTCATTTATCTCTAAAATATATTATGTTTAATTAAAAAATGATTCAAATAGCTAATTGATTTGATAAAGACAAAGTATATTTTATTAATATGCCATTTCTTGATGAGATTGTCCATTTATATATTGGCTGTTATAGGCAAAAGCTTCCATTGTCTTTTTATTTAATGGGATAAATTTAAATCATTTTCTTAATTTTTATGAATACTGATGAATGGAGAAAAAAGCATGGTTCATCTCTCTATAATTTCCCATTAAGAAACTTTTGTAGGAAATACATGGCACTCAGCTTGGTATAGTGAACGGGGCCTAAACATGGATGTATCCATGCAACGGAATACTGCTCAGTCATAAGAACTGTTGATACATACAATAACGTGGATAAATCTCAAAGACGTCATGCTAAGTGAGTAAGACAATCTCCATAGATGATCAGTGGTTATCAGAAGTGAGAGATGGAGGAGGGTCTGACTACAAAGGGCCACGAGGAGAAAAATCTTTGGAGAGTTGAAGTTGTTCTGTATCTTATTTGTCTTGCCAGAAGGCTTTCTCTTAAAATTCTTGTGTTCTAAATCAATGAGTTTGAAAAAATGCCGACATATTTTTACTACGCAATTTACAATTTAAGAGAACTATTTCTCAAGTTAATAAACTACCTCAGATATCTGTGCTTAGTTAACAACGACCCTTGTCTTCATGTTGGGAGCCTGAAAATTTTAGAGATCTATTATAAAAAGATTCCCCTTTGAATTCCTCTGCAACTTTTCAGAGTGATCATTAAATCTACTGTGACGTTTTATCAACATGTTCAGACTCTGCCTTTTGTTGATAATACAGGCATTGCACTCCATCAGCCTGTCAATGTATTTGACTTTTAGAAGTATTACTCAAAGAGATTCATTCCATGTTATCTTGAGGCGGTAGTAGCTTGTAAAAGGTTATTTGTGGGGAAAAATTTTTCACCCTAGCATCTATCTCTTATAATAAAGTAGTTCTCAAAAGGATGGAGTAAAAGAAAAGCTAATAGTGATAAATAACAAAATGTGAAATAGGGATTTTTTTCAGAATATAAACTCATATACACATATAGTATATGTGAATATGTATAGCGTATATCTATACCTACCTACATAGATTTAGATCAATGCCGGACACTATATAATGCATGAGTTTATTCCTGCAGACATTAAGACATTTAAGACCTTCTGATCTTGTGTTTGAGAAAGCATTATGATTTATAAATAATTAATAAAAGAAAATGAGGCATTTGCTAATGTAAAAGATAGCACAACCTCTTTAACAAGGAGAGAAGTAAATGTTGTTCAATAAAATTATTTAGAGAGCGCTACTTAGCTACTTCTGCACATGGGTGGAAACAATAAGTTGTTTTTTTTTTAAAGGTATGCTTTTTTTTTTTGGTGAAGAAGATTAGCCCTGAGTTAACATCTGTTGCCAATCGTCCTCTTTTTTTTTCCTCCTGGAAGCCCTAGTACATAGTTGTATATTCTAGTTGTAAGTCATTGTAGTTCTTCTATGTAGTATGCTGCCTCAGCATGGCTTGATGAGCAGTGTGTATGTCCACACCCAGGATCTGAACCGGCCAACCCTGGGCCACTGAAGTGGAGTGTGTGAACTGAACCACTGGGCCAGAGGACCAGCCCCAGCAGTAAGTTTCTTGAGTGTAGTAATTAGCTGGGGTCACTCCAATGTATATCTATGACATCGAAAAGAGTTGTTTAATCCAAGATTTCATGACTCTAACGCAATGATTACTTGGAAATTACTGAAGCCACTTTCTTGGGGGAAAACTAGGCATTTTACCAAACAGGTACTTTAGCATAGAAAGGAAAATGATTTCTAACCTACTCACCACCAGTCTATTGGTAGTGGTTGCCTGAAGCATCATGGCAAGAAGAAATCTGGAGTTAAGATTGGGTTCAACATAAATGAATAAGATTCTTGATTGACAGTGTCTGCACTGGCTCAGTAGATGGAGCGAAGGTTCATGTACTGCCTGTCCATTTGCCATCATCA
The DNA here is from genome assembly GCF_037783145.1 of Equus przewalskii. Classification (NCBI taxonomy): domain Eukaryota; kingdom Metazoa; phylum Chordata; class Mammalia; order Perissodactyla; family Equidae; genus Equus; species Equus przewalskii. The sequence goes on from NC_091854.1 coordinate 1,903,187, forward strand.
GACTAGATTTTAAAAGATGACCTTCAGATGCAAATTTCTCATTCTTCCTTGAGGAACTGATGAAATTCCTCAATTAGGAGAATTCTCTTTAGTCTGAATTTCTTTTCTTCCAGGTTCTCTTTATGCTTTTTTATGTAACCCCATCATCATTTTCCTGTGTAGATTTGCAATAGAATAAAATGTTCTTGTATAAGACACTCTACTACTTCTTGCACACAATTTTTGGTCTTAGCTTACATATTTGCCATTTCCTACAACTGATTTTCCCCCCATATTTTTGTCGTCCTAGCATCTGATCTTCCTTCCTATGCTGTGTGAATTCCCCACTGAATGAGTCTTGGTCTTGGTGGCAGGTGGAGCCTGCTTCCCATTTTAGAAGGCTAAATGGCTAGATGCTCGCTTTCCCAGACTACGTAGAGTTGACCTGGACTCAATCAATCCTATGCTATAGGCATTCAGAAAGGAGGTGTGACCGATAGAAGCAGGTAAGGAGATTGTGATAGTGGCAGCTGTAGAAGATGCAGCACGTTTCCAAGAGCAGCTACGGCAGTAGTTCCAATGGCAGCATCCAGTGTCCGGTGCTGGTCTTTGGGGCAGTGACAACACACGCTGTAGCACCTAGTGACCGACCAGTGGCAGCAGCAATGTCTTTACCAGACCTGCTCTGTGATGTGATTCTGGCTGGGGTCCTTGCTGCTGCCTAGCTTCCTTTGCTTCTGCACCTTTTTCAAGCCTATTTCTTCAGCCCTACCAGAAATTCTGTGAAACTTCCAAGGGACTTTCAATACGTACTTTTTCTGCTTAATGAATCAGAGTCTGCTTCTCTTGTTTGCAGCTAAGATCACTGACTAATAGATTTGTGAAAAGACTTTATTAGTGATAAAACTAATTAAGTTTTGCTTCTCTCTACTTCTCTCTGTAGATGCTGGTGAGCTTTGTTACTTGGTAAACCTCGGAAAGGGTTTTTCTGTCTCCTTGTTGAAATTTGCTCCTCTATCTAATCTCTCTATGTGTTATGTACTGTGGTTTCTGCTACACTGAAACATGGGGGTTATCAATTTTGTACGTTTTGACAAGAGGAGTAACTTTACTTAGAAGTCTGAGCTAAAAGTAGAAAATTCATCTTTGCAAACATGGATACCATAACCATTTTGTCGCCACGTCTAATGATGACGAACATACATTTCAAATCCAACCAATTCTGTCACATCTCCACTCCAACATCATCATTACCATTTCTCCAAAGATGACTAAGTAGCCAAATAATTGTTCCCTGGTTCCTCTCCTGCCTGTCCTACACGTCTCCCACATATACAAGTCATCTTCCAAATAAAACTCTTCAATGGCATCTCAGTATAAATTAGAGGGAAAAAATCAGAATCTTTACCATGTATTATAAAGCTCTACATTATTTTCTTCTTGGTTACCTCTCTCACTTCATTACCTACTACTTCCCATCTTGCCACACTGGCCTTTTTGCTATTCCTTTACCAAGGCAGGAATGTCCCCACCTCAGGGCCTTTGCACTTGCTCTTCTCTCTAACTTGATGAGTTCTTTCCCAGATACTCACCTAACACATCCACTTACTTAATTTGGATCTCTGTTTTAATGCCAGCTCCACAGAAAGAACTTTCCTCACCATCCTTTCTAAACTACCACACTTGTCAGTCTTTGATCCCTATCTTACTTTATTTTCTCCTCATAATCCTTATTACCATCTGAAATTATAAAATTTTTATTTATTTATTTATTTATTTATTCTACTTTTACACCATGAGAATATGAGCTTTACAGGGGAGGAAAAGACTCTGATATATATATTTTTCATGTCTATAATCCCAGTGCCTGGTTGAGTGCTTGATGCATAGTATTAAATGAAGGAATGAACCAGAACGGTTCAGAGTTGGGTGTTGAGTGAGTGAAGAAAAGTGTTGTGTAGAATCTCAGACGTTTTTCCTACTATTGCAGTGAATTGTAGTATTGGAGCTGGACTCAAATATTCAATCTTTGAGATAAGCACAAGCCTAGCATCTGACAAACTCTTTTATGTCTGTACATCGGTGGCTGAGTGACTACACAAATTAATCAGTGACTAAAACACTCAAGAAACATAATTTATTTAAATAATGATCAAATGACTAAAGAACTGAGTGATCAAATATTAATTGGACAGTGGTTGGGAACCCTCACAAGAGTTAGGAAATGCCTTTGGTCGCTTCATTCTTTCATTCTATAGTCTTCTCCAGAATTTTATATTTCGTATTTGTGCCACTGGCTTGATAAATTTTTTTGAGTCTTTATGCTAAATCAAAACAACATGTGCAGTTTAAATTATTTTTTAAGTTACAGTTATTGTTTGGTTGGTATTTATGGCTTTTATAGAAATTCAGCTAAGCAATTCTTTTGTCACCACTTATCATGAGTGTCCAGGTCAATATTATTTACTCCATTCTGAGAATATGGTGTCATTTGGTGCTTGGTTCACGTCAATTAAATTCAGAGCACAGTGCGAGGAAATGTGGACATTCTCTAAAGAAAATGACATATTTCCTGCCTTCAGAGTCTGTCGGTTCTAACATTAGTACAAATTGGGTCTCTTTCTGTGTATGACACTTGGTTTGTTTCCAGCTGAGTCAATCTTCGTCTTAGTTTGCCCAGCTGAAAAATAAAGCTAATAATATCGCTGTCAGGAAAAGATAGCAGAGAATAGTGAAGTAATGTTAGATTTCAAACTTGTTGGTAAGGTACAAGTCAATACATTGTAGAACATTCCGGTTGTGTGAAGCAACAAATAAAGAAATTAGAGTCTGTTCTAATTTCCTTTAAAGCTAGAATATCTATTAGAGCTGGAATCTATTATGACCTAGTGGTTTTCAAACTTTTGAAAATTGGAATCACATTTAAATGAAATCTTAAGCTGAAGCATAAGCAAATAAAGTTATTAAAAATGGAACTGTATGCCTGTACACTACTTAAATAGAATTTGACATCTCTGAGACCACCTCCTGAGAATCTGTCACACAGATACAACAGAGTTTGACACTTTTATGGTCATTTGCCTTAACTCAGATACAATTTTCCCTTTGGCACCATTAGACAGAGATTACCCATTTCCAGGGCAGAATGTAAATTGTCCCAACATATAGAGAAAAGAGGAGGAAATTTATCCACCTTGGATATAAAAGCTCTACTCTTTCTTTTTTTGAGGAAGATTAACCCTGAGCTAATGTCTGCTGCCAATCCTCCTCTTTTTTGCTGAGGAAGACAGGCCCTGAGATAACATCTGTATCCATCTTCCTCTACTTTATATGTGGGACGCCTACCACAGAATGGCTTGATAAGCAGTACATAGGTCTGTGCCTGGGATCTGAACTGGCAAACCTCGGGCCGCCGAAGCAGACCATGTGAACTAAACCACTACACTTCCAAGCCAGCCCCTGAGAGCTCTACTCTTCATCTCAGCAATCTCCTCTAGATATTTTGAGCTATAACCATCCCTGTATCTCTGACATCTCCTGAAAAATTAGAAGCCCATGTGTGCCTAAAACTTACCCAGGTATGATTACCTGTCACCGAAATGTGCGTGTGCATGCGCATGCACAAACACTAACTGGTCTCATTTAAGTTGTTGGTCACACCCAAAGTGGACTTGCCCCTGTCTGGTCTACTAAGATGGTGTGGGCAGAGACCTTGTAATCTCCTTCACCAATGTATCACAAGCATCTATGCCACTGCTGTATTCACACACACAGGCATTCATTTATTCATCCACATATGGTTAGTATCCTATAAATATTAGTTCAATTAATGAAAACAGTTTCTTTGCTAGAAAAAAAATAAAGACGCAGTCATGACTAGATTCTTTTTTTTTTTTTAAAGAGTTTATTTTTTCCTTTTTCTCCCCAAAGCCCCCCAGTACATAGTTATATATTTCTCATTGTGGGTTCTTCTAGTTGTGGCATGTGGGATGCTGCCTCAGCGTGGTTTGATGAGCAGTGCCATGTCCGCACCCAGGATTCGAACCAACGAAACACTGGGCAGCCTGCAGCGGAGCGTGCGAACTTAACCACTCAGCCACGGGGCCAGCCCCATGACTAGATTCTTTTTTAAACTAAACTTTATTTTGTGGAGCAGGTTTAGGTTCATAGCGAAATTGAGCCGAAAGTACAGAGTTCCCATATACTCCCTGTTCCCTCACACCCACAGCTGCCCCCCATCAACGTCTGGCATCAGAGTAGTACATTTGCAACAATTGATGTATAATTATCATGCAAAGTCCACGGCTTACGTTAGGGTTCATTCAGTGTTGTATATTTTATGGGATTGGACATATGTATAATGACACGTATTGGCCATTTTAGTGTCGTACAGAATAGTTTCACTGCTCTCAAAATCCAGCTAAACTTAAAATTCTGTCTCAGGACATTTAGAAATGAGATTGAGTAGCATCTCCTTTCAGATTTTCTGAATGACACTTCTGGCTTGGATGATATTTGTTTTTCTGGGGAACCAGCCCATTCTAGCTGAAACATGCCTTCAAATCAAATGATCAGGGGCCGGCCAGTGGCGCAGCAGTTAAGTGTGCACCTTCTGCTTCTCGGTGGCTCGGGGTTCGCCGGTTCAGATCCCGGGTGCGGACGTGGCACTGCTTGGAACGCCATGCTGTGGTAGGCGTCCCACATATAAAGTAGAGGAAGATGGGCACGAATGTTAGCTCAGGGCCAGTCTTTCTCAGCAAAAAGAGGAAGACTGGCAGCAGTTAGCTCAGGTCTAATCTTTCTCAAAAAAACCCCAAACAAACAGAAAAAAACAAATCAAATGATCTGACAAGCATAAAGGATGTGGCTTCTCAAAGAAAGTTTCTGTAGAAGTTCCCAAAATTTCTGGAGAAGCAGTGCATGGGATGAAAAAAATCTCTGTCTTTGTCGTCACTAGGCATGAACATCACTTTGATAGTTTTTTGTTCAACTTTTTTTGCTTTTGGAAAAGGAGCCTCAGTTGGCTGATTTCATTTTCAGAAACCTACACATAAATTAGAAATTACGTATGGCATGAACACCTCCCCAATTGTGACTCAGTTGTCAGACTGATAGGATTGCTACTCAGACTTCTCTTCCACTCTTGACCACCCACAAGGGGGCTCCAGACTCAGAGTTCAGACAGTCTCTGGCCTCAGAAACAGGATCAGTTGCGTGTGGTGCCCGCTTCCTGATTCAGTGATTCTGGGACACCAAACAATTTGAAAGTCATATTTCTAACTTCTTCATTTCTTAGAGATGGAAACAGAGAGACCCGCAGAGGTGAAGCTGCCTACTTGCTTCAGGTCAAATAGCTGAGTAGAGACAGAGATTATGCTAGAACAGTGGAATCTGGAAATTTCATTCCAAAATTATTTCCGCTGCTTTATATGAGTGATTCATTTTCTGATATACTGACTTTCATCAGTCAAAACCGACTAAGCATAAACCAAGATTTAATAGAATTTTGCATAGAGATAATGTACATGATTTAGTGAAACATTTCATAGCAAGATGAATCAAAATTTTCCCATTGAAGAAACAGTTCTCAGAAAGCAGCAACATGATGTTTGTGTACCTGCGAATATTTCCTTGTCCTGGATGTGTTCAAGGCATCCTTTGATGACACTGCCCCTTTCTTTCTGAATTCCATGTGTGGGGTACCAGCTGCCATTTCCAGAGTCCTGGATTTCTTCAGACTCTATCATTTGGTTTGGAATGAGTGGTGTGGACATGAGAAATATGATTTAATTTTATATACATATATGTAGTATACACACATATGGGCATTTAACCCCATCATTTAAACTTAAGTATAAATATGAACAATAGAATTTCGCAACTACTGAAATCAGAAGGGAAGAACGCCTTAAGCAGCTGGAATCCCCAGGAAACTTAGGCAAGCCAAATAAAATTATTCTGTTGGAAGTTGGCCCTGGCATGAGAATAGCCATCATCACCCCAGGGAGAATTGCATGACGTTTTTAATAAGAAGATACAGTAAAACAGTTGTTTCTTCCTTCAGAAGAAGATCACATTTAAAACCTTTGAGATTAGTGCAAGAGTTCACCACTACTTCCAGCTGACTATAGAATTCCAGAACTTATTATTTTTTGAAATAGACAGAACCTGATGAATTCATTGAGCCAAGGGCTATAGCACCCCTCAGGATTTCGCTTGAGCACTCATAACAGCTGGATGTCTAGACTGCTTTTGAACACCCCAGGGACAAAATTCCACAGTTTTAATTATGAAAATTATTTATATAATACATCAATATGCTTGTACATGATTTCCCTACTTTAATTGGCAATAGTAGGGGTGAAATGAGATAAAACATGCAAAATGTTGAACACAGAGTCTGGAACATTGTAGAGTTTAATACATTTTACTTCTGCTTTCTTTTCTGTCACCAAAAGTAAACAAAAAATAAATTCCAAAGACAGTAAGCTAATCTTCTGTGCATTTTTTCCTAATGGACTATAATCCCTTAGAGTAGACACTATCATATGTTTTTCTGCACTCTCCATGCCTAGTTCAGTGTACAGCTGAATAGAGGGAAAGAGTATGAGCTGAATGGAGAAGGGAGGGAAGGAAGGAAAGAGAATAAACAGGAAGGCAGAGGGTAGCGGACAGCAAGCAGGCAAGCAGACTTTTATTTCTCTGATAATTCCCTGCCACTTCCAGGATAGACAGACATTCAACTCATTAGCATGGTTTACAAGACAGCTCTTGCTTGGCCCTGGCAACCTCTATAACCTCTGTAAATACACCTCATGTTCAGCTTCAGCCGTATCCAATTAGCAGCCTTTACTCAGGTACGCTCTACAATCACAACTCTGAGCTTTTGCATATGTCACACTTCTAACTAGAACGTCTCCTCTTCATTTCTGTCCTCTTATTAGTCCAACTAACATCCTTTAAGCCTCAGCTAACGATTTAATATCATCATCATCAAGTACAATTTTTTCATTCTTTCCCCTTCTATCTCCTCATTTCAATAAGATGCCTCTTCAATTTTTCAACGCGTTTATATATTATAGCATATGTCTTTTCTCAGAATGTATCCCAAATACTTTTTGTTTCCCATCTTATCCATTTCATTTATACAAAGTCCACATTAATTTTTTTAACCATAATGTGTGCAATCTTCTTCCTCTGCAATGTTGCTGACTCTCACTAGTGTTTCCCTATTAGACACTCAGGAACCAGTGTTTCATCCTCTTCTCTTCAGTAGATGTTCTTTCTTTGACTCTGAAACTCTGGAATATTCCCTAGGGGAGCTTTTTGTTTTTTGGTATTTTTAAAATTCCAGTTCTACTTTAAAAACAAATTCAATCCTTTTTATTTTATGTAATTGTAGATTCATGCTCATTTGTAAGGAATAGTACAGAGAGAAGCCTAATATCCTTTACCTAGTTTCCCCCAAAGGTAGTATCTTTCAAAACTGTGGTATAATATCACCACCAGGATTGTGATACTGACGTAGTCAAGAGACAGAACAGGTCCATCACCACAAGAATTTCCTGTGTTGCCCTTTTATAACATAGCCACTTCCATTTCCCCAACCCCATCCCTGAACGGTGGCAACCACTAATCATTTATCCATTTCTGTAATTTCATCATTTCAGGAATGTCATAGAAATGAGATCATGCAATATGTGACCTATGGGGATTAGCTTTCTTCACTCAGTGTTAACTCTCTGGCAATTCATCCAAGTGGTTGCATGTATCAATAATTCATTCCTCCATATTTCTAACTAGTATTCCACAGTATGGATATAGTACACTTTGTTTAACCAGTGACCCATTGAAGGACATCTAGGTTGTTTCCAGGTTTTGGCTATGACTAGTAAAGCTGCACATGCACGTATAGGTTTTTGTGTGAACATAAGTTTTCCTTCTTTTGGAATAAATGTTCAGGAGTTCAATGACTGAGCCACATGAAAGACGCTTGTTCAGTTTCGTTTATGACTACAACATTACTATCAGCAACATTTACATTCCCTCTAGCAAAGCCTGAGAAATCCAGTTTCTTCCCATCCTCACCAGAGCTTGATGTTGTCACTATTTTTCCTTCTAGCCATTTTAATAGGTGTATAGTGATATCTTTCTGTGGTTTTGATTTTTATTTTCCTAGTGGCCATAGTGTTAAACATCTTCTCACATGCTTTTGCCATTGAACATCTTTTCACGTGTCTATTTGCCTTCTGTATATCCTCTTTGGTGAACTGTCTCTTCATGCCTTTTGCCTATTTTCAAATTGGATTTCTTTTCACTGTTGAGTTTTAAAGCTCTTTTATATTAATATTCATTAATATATTGATATTGATTAAAATTAACTTGTAATGAATACTAGTTCCTTGTTGGTTATGTGGTTTGAAAACATTTTCTTCTATTCTGTAGTAATATTTTCATCCTCTTAACAGTGTCTTTTGTAGAGCAAAATTTAAAAATTTTGTTGAGGTTCAATTTATCAGTTTTTTCTTTTATGGGTCTTGTTTTTGATGTTAAGTTTAAGAACTTTTTGTCTAGCCCTATATCCCTATTTTCTCCTATTTTTTTTCAAACAGTTTTATAGTTTCATGTTTACCATGTAAGTTCATGATCCACTTTGAGCTAATTTTTGTAAAAGGTGTGAAATTTAGGTGAAGGTCCCATTTCTTGCTTATAGATGTCCATTGGCTGCAGCATGATATGTTGAAAAAGCTGGAGGCCAGCCCTATAGCCGAGTGGTGCGGTCCGCCCACTCGGCTTCGGCAGCCCTAGGTTCGCCGCTTTGGATCCTGGGCGCGGACCTATGCACTGCTCGTCAGCCCATGCTGTGACGGCAGCCCACGTGGAAGAACTAGAATGACCTGTGACTAGGATATACAACTATGTATTGGACTTTGGAGAGAAAAAAATAGGGGAATATTGTCAACAGATGTTAGCTCAGCGCCAATCTTAAAAAAAAGAAAAAGAGAAAGCTATCCTTTTTTCATTGAATTATGTCTGAATCTTTGCCAAAAATCAGTTGGGCATATTTGCGTGAGTCTATTTCTGGGCTGTCTGATCTGTTGCATTGATCTATGTGTCTATCCCTTCACCAATACCACACTATCTTGATTACTATCATTATGTGGTACACCTTCATATCAGACAGAGTGGTTCCTCCCACTTTATTCTTCTTTTTCAAGATTGTTTTAGCTATTCCGAGCCTGTGATTTTCCACATATATTTTAGAATATATTTGTCCATGTCTACCAAAAACCTTGCTGGGATTTTGATAGCACTACCAATAACACTATAGATCGGTTTGGAGGTAATTGACATCTTTATGATGTTGAGTATCCCCGTCCAGGAACAGGCCCTTTTAAGTCTTGTTTAATTTCTTTCATAAAGATTTTGGCATTTTTATCATACAGTTCTTGTACATATTTTGTTAAATTTTTACCTAAGTAACTCACTTTCTTTAGAGAGATTATAAATGATAGTGTGCTTTTAATATCCATTTTTAGGATACAGAAAAGCAATCGATTGGTTTCTATTGATATATAATTTACAAATTATAAAACTCACCATTTTAAAGTGGCCAAGATTTCTTTGAGTTTATCTTATTTGTGGTGTACTCAGCTTCCTAAATCTATATTTTTATTTCTTTTGTCAAATTTTGGACGTTTCAAACTATTATTTCGTTGAATACTTTTTCAGTCGCACTCCCCTCCTCCCTTTCTGGAACTCTGATATGAATATTAGTTCTTTTGCTGTTGTCCCATAGGTCCCTAACACTCTGCTCATTTTAATTTCAGTCTATTTTCTCTCTGTTGCTCAGGTTGTTTAAATTCTATTGATCTGGCCTCAAGTTCATGAATTCTACCCTCTGGCTTCTCCATTTTACTATTGAGCCCACCCAGCATTTTTTTTTTTTATTTTGTTTACTGCACTTTTCAGTTCTACATTTCCAACTCGCTCTTTTTTATGACTTCTATTTCTTTGTTGAGATTTGCAATTGCTGTTGAAGCATTTTTTTTTTTTAAAGATTTTATTTTTCCTTTTTCTCCCCAAAGCCCCCCAGTACACAGCTGTATATTCTTCGTTGTGGGTCCTAGTTGTGGCATGTGGGACGCTGCCTCAGCGTGGCCCGATGAGCAGTGCCATGTCCGCGCCCAGGATTCGAACCAACGAAACACTGGGCCGCCTGCAGCGGAGCGCGCGAACTCAACCACTCGGCCACAGGGCCAGCCCCCGCTGTTGAAGCATTTTTATGATAGCTGCTTCAAAATCCTTGTCAGGTATTTTCAACATCTGACTCATCTCCATGTTGGTGTCTGTTGATTGTCTTTTCTCACTCATACTGTGTTTTTCCTGGTTCTGGATATGATAAGTGATTTTTACTGTGCCTTCAACATGTTGGATATCACACGGTCTATCTCATCTTCTGTTGTTTCAGCAGGCAGTCCCACTGTTGATGTGTACTGCAAGGAGGGCTGGGTGGTTATGTATATTCACCTTCCCAGTGGCCCTGCTGTTGACACTAAGTAGCATAATGAGGAGGAAGCATGATGCCAAGTAGCCCCATTTCCAGCACCTAGTTCACACTTGCTGATGCTGAGTGGAGGTGGAGGCCCAATTCCCCACTGTGCCTCAGTGACGTCAGGAATGAGGGAGACCGCAATGCCAATCAGTTCTGCCTCTTTGAGTCTTCTGGTTGCTGAGTGGCTGCTGGTTGGGAAGTTCAGCTCCCCGCTGTATCTTGCTCACACCTGGCGTGAGGGGAAAGTGGAGTACTTACTGATTTGTACCACCTTTTTCAATCTCAGGTTGGGTGGGAGCTGAGCTCCCCACTGGCCCCCTGCTGACAGGAGGGATGGGAGAGAGAATGTTAGTGGTGACTGACCCCACCTCACACCACCTCTGTAAGTTTGCTTGCTACAGAGTGGAGATGGAGACTCTGCTCACAACGGGGCCCTGCTGACATTACCGTAGCGGTGAAATCAGAGTACTGCCTGCTTTCATAGGGAAGGTGATAGAAGATCAGCTCCCTGCTCAGTGACAACGCCACCCAGCAGGGGATTGGAACACTACCTGGCAGTGTATCAATGTATCAGATGGCAATGGAAGATCAGTTCCCTGCTTGACCCCCAACATCACCTGTAGGGCAATGAGCGCTTGCTCCTTATTTCCTTGAGATGGGTGAAATTTTTCCACAGTTGTTTGGCTAGGGTTGGGTATTTCCAAAAATGGTTTTCTCTTGTCAGACTACCTTTTTCCAGGTCTTTTGACTAAGAGGAACAGACTTTCTTAGGAGCTTTTCTTCCTGTATACCTACGGGCGACTGTTGGAGACTTCTGTCCAAGATACATGGGAGACAATAAGGAAATTCAGTGAACTCCTTGCATGTTCTTCCTCAAGTTCGGAGGTCTCTAGGCAGAGCATCTTCTTTTTTCCACTTTTCAGAGGTTTACTATGCTTTTTGTTATGTGCATCCAAAGTTCTTTTGTTGGAAGGAGAAGGATCTTGGAGGAATGGTACTACTCCATCTTAAAGGAATCCTATGTCCTCTGATGCCATCTTTTGAATACATTAAAAGTATTTAAGGGGCTGGCCTGGTGGTCTATTGGCTAAGTTCGGCACACTCCACTTCAGCAGCCCAAGTTCAATTCTTGGGCACAGACCTACACCATTCATTGCAGCCATGCTGTGGCAGTGTCCCACACACAAAACAGAGGAAGGTTTACACAGGTGTTAGCTCAGGGTGAATCTTTCTCAGGAAAAAAAAAGAGAGAGAGAGAGAGAGAGAGAGAGAGAGAAGTATTTAAATTCATAAATATAATCATTTATATATTTAAAATATGTGAAATATAATAACATATAATATCTGTGATCTATTAAAAACTTACATTGTTCCAGACATTATAAAAGGCACTTCACATACATTATATAATTAAATTCTCACAATAACCCTATGAGGTAGATATCACTATCCTCATTTTCTAAATAAGTAACTGGAGCCTCAAGAGGTGAAGTAACTTGCTCAAGGCCACAAGGATGGTAAGAGTTGCAGAGATACAGTTTGACTCAGTCTGGTTTCAAAGCCCACGTTCTTAGTCACTAAGCAACATGCCTCCTTTTTATTTATTTTTTATTATTTTTAAAATAAAAATAGTTCTAATGAACTTAAATAGAAACTAATAACATCATTGTTAAAATTTTTATATCCATATAAACATGTTACCTATCTGTCTGTCTATCTACAGCAACATATATACGTGTACAGGGAGAGTGAGAGAGAAAAGGTGAAATGTGGAGTGGGTTTACATTTGATCCAGAGGTAAAATTTGAGCTGAAATATGAAACTGAGTTGAGGTATGAAGGAACCAACCTTAGGAAGATCCAGGAAGGGAGAGCATTGCAGGCAAAGAAAATAACTAGCAAAAATGCAGGAGAAAATGATATAAAAATTTTTAAAAATTACCTGAAATCCCACGTAAGGAATTTATCTATGATAAAGCCAGGTGGGCGCTCTCTGCCCCAGTGTCACATCCACATTTGTATTGTCAGAGATACCTGTGTCTGCTGCGGTGATCTATTTGCATTACAAGATGCAAGATAGTGACCCAATTTTGCTCACTAGTTATCTGTTTTCTACATTGCACTTATTCGTTCACTGATTCATTTGATCTTTATTTGTTAACTGCCTGGTAGAAGCCCCAAAATTCTGGTGATATAAAGACCAAGATATGTTTTTCCTCCAGTTTCCCCAGACTGCTTAGGAGACGACTCCTGCATTACCCAATATGCCAATTCAGAGTCATCCTGACTCATCTGTCTCCATTAACTCCCATCCAATTCATTAAGAAGTTAAAAATTTTCCCTCCAAAATCAATCTTGAATCCATCCAATTCTCTTCTTAGTCACTGCAAAATCTAGTCTAAGTTGCCATTATCTTTCTTCTGGGCTATTCCCTCACCTTTCAGACTGATGTTCCTGCTTTCTCTCTTAACCAGAAGCCGCATGATATTTGAAAGGTGTAGATAGGAACATATCAGTGCCCTCCTTAAAATCTTCTGATGGTTTCTCATACATGAGGAAAAATATGCAAATTCTTCAACATGGACCTCCTTTTCTAACCTAGCTTCTGCCACTCTACTCTCTCTCTCTAAGCTTTACACTTCTCCCAGCTGCTCAAATCCCCAACCTCTTTTCTACTCTGAGTTCCCTGCCCACACAGTTTTCTAAGACTGAACATTCATTCCATACTTTTCTCCAGCAGATTCCTATTCAATGTTTTAAGCTCTCTTTGAACCAAGAATCTCAAAAGTATTCTTCAATTTCTTTATAAGACCTCCCTAAACTCCAATATAAATGTGTGGCTCCCTGTTTTTCCCTCGTGTTTCACTGTGTTATTTCTCTCAGCCTCTTTGCCTCTTTGAGTCTTCTGGCTGCTGAGTGGCTGCTGTTCTTATCTCAATTTGGTGTTACATATTTGGTTTATGTTTGTTTAATATTTATTTCTCCAACAAGGACATAAGGACCACAAGGGCAGGGATTATTGCTCTGTTGTTTCTACCCATACACTTAACAGCATCATAGTGCTTGGCACATAGTTGGTGCTTGATACATATTTTTTAATAAATAAGGGACAGAATCTTAACCTCAGTTTGTGATCTAATTCAGGAGAAATATACACACAAAAATTAGGTAAGCTGAGTATGCAATTGTCCCTCCTTTCTGCCACGTAAAGTGTATAAGCAAATGTATTAAGAGAACGGTAACAATCAAATCGTTCAGTTCCACCATTCTTTGTGCTTGGCAAGTCCTGTTGCTCAGCGTCTCCTCTGGGTCTCTGTTCTAAGCGCCATTGAGAACCTCCGATAGCTCCACTCCTTCAGTCCCATCTCTGTAAAGTCCTTCAAGTCTTTCAATTTATTCAGCAATTATTCATTGAGCACCTTTTCTATGCCAGGCACTGTGTTTGAAGCTGGAGGTAAAGCAATAGAGAAGATAAAGAGACAGAGTCTTAGCTTGATGGACTTTATATTCTATTAATGAAGACATAACAAATATGAAAACAAATTAACAAGATTTCAGATAGTGATAAGCGTTATGAAAAAGATAACACAAAGTGATATGGTAGAAATACACTGGTGGTATCGGGTAGGATGTGGCTTTTCGACAATGGCTTAGAGATGATCTTTCCAACAAGATAAGATTTGGATTGAGATATGAATACTGTGAAGGAACCAATCACATGAAGATCCAGGAAGGAAGGACATTCCAGACAGAGCAAACAACTAAGATAAAGATAGGAGAAAAGTAGGTGTGTTTGGGGACCAGATGGAAGACCATTTCAACCTTTGATGATAAACAATGAAGTTGAGGAGGTAGGCAGAGACCAGATCATGCAGCACCTTCAGTCCATGATGGACATTGGGAATTTATTCTGAGTATGAGGGGAAGGCACAGGAGGGATTTAAAACAAGAGAGTGACACAATTTGATTTTTACTTTAAAAAGTTACTCTGGCCATGATATGGAGAATAGTTTGTAGGCAGGCAAGAACAGAAAGAAACTAGTTAAAATGCTATCTTCAGAGTCTAAACAAAAGGTGATGACAACTTGATGGGAAGGAGAGAAGAAAAGAGATTCATTATAGTTTGGAGGCCATGCTTATACTCCTTATCCCGCTAGTTCCTCCTCCAGTCATTACCACCCTCTCTCCTCTAAGGACAGCCACGACGCTGACTTTTAACAGCATAGATGAATACATGTTTTTTGTTTTGTTTTGTAATCTTTGTAATTGGAATCAAATAGTATTTATCCTTTTGTGTCTTTCACTAACATTTTTCCATATTGTGGGATTTTTCCTTAATGTTGCATGCAGTTGTAGTCTAATTCTTATTGTTGTATATTATTCCATTATATGATTCTATCAAAATTAATGGATTCATTTTCCTGCTGATGGACATGTGAGTAATTTCTCCTATTTGGGACCATTACTAATAGTGCTGCTGTGAACACTCCAATGCATGATATTTGGTGACATGGAGTAGAACGGCTAGATTACAAGATATGTATATGTTCAGCTTTAGAAGATAGGACCAATTTTCCAAAATAATTGCACAGATTTACACTCCCACTGGCACTTAATGGCAATTCCAATTACTTGGTATTTTCATTTTAGCCATTCTTGTGAGCACAAAAGGCTTCAATTTCTATTTTCTATGATACACTTGTTTTGTATATTTATTTTCTAAATCGTTTTTAAGTCTTTGGCTTGTACTCTTTTTCTGTTTCTATTTAGATACTATCTTCCAAATTCAAATACCTCTTCTTTTCATTGATATGCTAAATATCCTCTGTTAATCTTTGCTGCTAAATGAAAGAGAACACTTACTTTCACAGTTATTGATTTCGTATGTCTTCTTATCATTGAAATACAAAAATGTTTAATTTTCAACAATCTCACATTCTGCAGATTCATGAGAGGAGTTACATTAATAGATGGTTTCATTGATATACGTTTATTTCAATAATTTTCATTCTTCGTTCTTTTTGTGATGCTCTTTCTCCTTTGGACCAGCCTCTAATTTGTTTCTGCATCAATAGCATTCCGTTTCCCACCACCCATTTTCACCTAGTCTAGGATCCCAAAGCAACTCTTAGGTATTTATTCCACTTTTATAGGAAGTTATATTTTATACATGAACTTAATTTCCCAGAAATTTTAAAAGTTATTTTACCCAGAAGAAAAGGTCATGGAATGACAATCATTTTTAAATGTTTTGAGATAAAGTGGTGTTCAATAACCAAAGAAATTCAAGGCTATTTCCACAGATATGGTAGAATTATGACCAATCTGTTTCTAAATTGACTTAAGAGCTGAATCAGTCCTTACGCACAGTGGACAATCAAAGTGATTAATCTTTCTGAGACTTTGCAAATCATGGCACAATGTCAAAAGGCAAATGAATTCAACTGAAAGTTATGGTCACAGTAGATTAGGACTGGACCTGCAACTCTGCTTTTGGGAATAGCCATTGACTCAGAAAATAAAGAGCAATAAGAGTCTACTACTAGGCCAATTGAATTCCCTTGTATACGTGTCTATAAAAACATGTTTTGTGTTATGCTGCTAGCAGCTACCGAGGTATTGAGGTGTTGTCTCTTGAGTTCCTTTAGCTATATGATTCTATGTTCTGCTTCTAGATTGTAATAAACAATGTAGCAGAAATCTCTGGTTAAGCTGTTACCTTCTCACTGTCCACTGCTGGCGTTCAGGCATAGTTAGATAAGTGGTAGAATAGGTGTACCACAGTTTCTTAGTGGCTGAGAAGCTTTTGGGAAAAGAACATGAACTATGTCCAATGCTGAACTTAAAGCATGTCTTATCCTGCCTGATGAATGGTGAGTTGGCTCCAAACAAGTCTAATTATAAGCAGAAGATTAAGAACTATATAGAAAGAGTTCATTCCAAAGGAAGAAGAAACCAGGCAAATGGCTTAGATTCAACAACAAAGTCTTAGGTCATCAGAGGAGGAACTCAGTATAATGTCTTGGTTGATACATGATTTCATTCTAGGCTCAGCTTTAAGGGTCTGTAAATTAAAATGGAAAGGCTTCTTTCACTAAACTCTGTAATACTTTGTGCCATAAGCAACACTAATTTTCACCACTGTAACAAAAATGTGTTTTAAAATATTCAGAGGGATATAAGACTACTCCTAAAGCCCTCCATTGGCCACACACAGCTTTGCTGTAACTGAGGGCTAAAGTGGACACTCGGAGGCCTCGGGTACCCAGGATGAAGCAGGAAAGACTCTCACAGCCATTGTAGCTGTGCAGTGGTCTGCAGCTCCTGCATTCCTGAGAACGCAAAGGCCAGCAGTAGGGAAACTGCTGTGTTGGTGGAGCATCATATAGAGCATACGGGGTCAACGGAGCAGCATGGATGCTGTAAGTTAGATTTTCTTCCTGACAATTTGTGAAGCCCTTCCTGGGGAATCTCAGACTTATTTGTGGCTAGGAGTGTGGAGTTGGGAGTAGGGAAGGAAGTGGTGTAATGCTAGGAGAAGGGATTTTGCAAAGGTTGGGTTTTCCTATATTGAGCACATCAAGGCCAAAGGCAGAGTAATTTAAGTTACAAAGGGATAAAAAATTTTAAATTCTCTCTAAAATTGAGATTTTTCTCTGCATAAGTCCAACCATCCATCTATATAGATGTACACCTTTAGATTCTATACATATTCGGTAACCACCTTTATTTCTTCCTTCTGAAGCCAGAAACAGAAAAAATTATTTATCAATGTGGTTTGGCTTGTTATAAAATTTATGCCATTTTTCAGTTCTTTGTCTTACATAAATAATCTTAATTTCTTTATTCTTTCTTAAGCCCCTGTCTCTCTTTGATTGAGTTTTGAAAATTGTTCTTTGAGCTCTGAAGTAGCTGTATCAATAAAAATGGACATATTTGCAGTGTGAATTGCTGGTCACTAGTTGCTCACCATCCCCTCCTCCTGCTTCCAGCTAACTGAGAAGTAGCCTCAAAGGGCTAACTAAGGAATAAAATTAAGTGCCAATTTTATTACTGGTAGAGCCGGATTGAGAACCCAGCCTGGATCTGAGGCTGGAATGGCACTTCCTCTGCCCTTCCTGAACTGAGGCTCCCGGCTCCCAGGGAAATTGTCACACATTTACAGGCAGAGATGCTAGATTAGAGAGAGCAGAGGCCAAGCTGGGCTCACCAGGGCCCTTTGTAGTTTGGTGACCACAAGGGTGGTGGGAGTGCTAGGGTGGTTGGGCCCTCAGTGCTTGAGGACACATGGATGATTGGAATGAGGGGTGGCGATCACTTAGCAATGAGCATTTCAACACAGTTACCTTGCCTCCCAGTAAATGTGGCCAGACTTAAGCTCTCCAAGAGCTCACTGATCAGATATTTTACCTCTGCTTCTATGCGTAGAATATGTACAGATGTCTACTCTCTCAGGGAAAAGGGAAATAGAAGTCAGGGAATGAGCTTTCTTCCCCCAAACTCTGAAACTTTGTGTCTGTATAATTATTTGCATTTAACAACCAAGGCTGTGGCCAACCCAGCTTGTGGCTATAGCTCTGCAGAAGAGGGACTGGCAGAGTATCAGAGACATCCCACTCCCCACCACTGCCCCTCCACTCCTCCTTCTAGGTCAATAGTGAATAGTTCCGTTTTTGCACCCAGAAAGTTCTGGCAAAGGTCAGAATAAACCATTAATTAATGTAACTCACAAGGTACAATGTACTCATGGCCAAAAGTTCATTCCTTGTTCAATTTTCAACCCCAGATCGTACCCAGCTACATCGTCATGTATTTCTTATTCGAAATTATACAAGTAAATCTATGCAAAAACAAAAGCAGCTCCAATAATACAGTATAACTTCATAGTACAGCCCACACTTGAATAACAAGAAATTCCTCCTATTATTACCTTCTCAGAGGGAAGTTAAAGACCAAAAGCAAAATCTGATTCAAGTTAATTAAACTTCAAAGAAATCAAAATTCCAAAATGTTGCTTATTCAATATGGTTTCTTTCTATTTTCGGTGAGAAGGATCGATCTCACATGCAATCTGGGTTCTTTCAGGAACAGATTGGTCATTTTCTATGGGATTAAGTATAGCCCCTTTTGGCAGTTTGAAAATTTAATTACTTCAATTTCAAGTCACACTCATGTGTGACATGTTATCAGACAAAGAATCCAAAGAATCTATAGGACACGTAAGATGATGACAGTTGCAGCCCTCAATCATAAAATTTAGCAGAGACAAGACAGTTTCCATTCACCCACAGGAGTTATCCCCATACATAATGTAATGTCACAGTGCGATTGCCAGCATTGAACCATAGCAGAAAAAAATTAGAGAAGATTTGATTTCAGTCTTGCCAGAATGCCCGATAGTCTAGGCCAGTTTATTTTGAGTCCTTAAATGATGAACTTAAATTCAGTTATGAGAATGCTTCCATTAAAAAGTTAATTGTGACATTGTTTCCCAGATTTGATATATTCTTACATTTTGCAAAAATTATAAATTTGCTGTGATGACCCCTCCAGCCTCCAGGCCTTCTTTGAAGCTCTCTTCTTTCACTTTACGTTCGTTTCACATCTTTTCATTTCCATATCTCCTTTGAGCCTTTGAGCCGTTGGATCCTGCCTAGGTTCTGGCCTGTGGATGCTGAGGAATGAGCACGCGCCTGGGGATACAACCTCCACTTCCCCTTGAGAGCCGGGTGCCCTGCATTTTAAAGGAGCCAATGCTCCAGAGTTCGTTGCATTGTATTCTCCGCAATGTCAATCTTCTGCTCTTTTTCTGGATTTCTTCAACCTCAGAAATATCTAAGGACATTTTTAGTAGTGTGCCATTTGCTGCTGCTGCCTCTTCTTCTGGAACTCCTTGGGCCTGTAAATCCTGTGTCTTAGGAGGAATCTTTCCTTTGTCTTCACATTTGCCTTAGCTGGAGATTTTCCTTCATTATATTCCTGAGTTGAAGCTGCCATTGATTTTTCCAGTGCTTGTGCCTTTAGTGGATTAAGAGAATAAATACATCCTTCCCATGTGCACTTTGTCCAGTTCTGCACTGGGAGAACCTGAATCCCTTATGTTCCTTCCATAGCATCCCAAACACTGCTCCCTCTCACCTTTTTCTTGCAGTTTTCCATTTGCCTTCTGTGTTCTCTTTCTTCTGTTCTCCCCCTGCTCTTTCAACCAGGCCTGGCTGAGCTTTCAAAATTCAACTCAATTCTTAAAATATCCTCTTTCCTTCTCTAAAATAATGACCACAATATTAATTATGACAACTAACATTTGTTGAATACTTATGTGGTACCAGATGCTATGCCAAGAGATTTAAAGGTAGGCTGTTTATTTTTCAGTTAGCAATGATGATTTTGAGGATTAAATGGAGTTAAGATGTTTTTTAAAGTTTACAAAATTGGGGTTAAATTAAAAGAGAGAGAGAGAGAGAGAGAGCAAAGAGTTGAATTACCCATTGTCCGCATTTCAATAGAACAACTCCATCCCTAAGAAATATGCCCAACGTTCACCATTTCACCAGTCAAAATGCTCCTTGTCTAATAGAAAAGAGCAAGTGAAGGCTTAAAGACAGTACAAGGAAATATTTACTCCAGGGCTGGAGGAAAATAGAGTTTCCTTGTGGTTAAGGGCCCAAAGTCCCTAACTGAGTTGTTGTGGAGATGAAGTGATTTCATATAAGTTAGCTCTCATTACTAAAATCGGTAATGGCTGCTCCTTTCTCAAGAGTGTTGTGAATTCTCCTCCCCTCTACAGACATGAGGGAAGAAATGATGCTCCAATAACATCAAAATTCAGGACACTCAGCCAAGGATGTGACTATTCACAATTACAGTGGAAGGAGAACGTGTTGATTCATTCACATAGTATTTCTTTCTGTCCTACAGCGTGGAAGAAGAGAGTGCTGACTTGTACTTAACTTGTGGTGATTATGTCCCTTTTATTATTCACTATGATAGTGCTCGATCATTTATTCACAGTATTATATATAAACCTTAAGGATTCTTTTTCTAAAATGTGTCTTGATTGTTTTTATTATAAATATAAAACTGTCATTGCAAATATTTTATACAATCCTTAAACAGAGAAATGTAAATCACTGGTTATTCCACTTCCAAGAGATAATTACTGTTAACATTTTGGTGGTAACCTCTCAGAGATTTTTTCATTCACATAAACACACATACCTTAAAAAGGGTAAAGTGGAGTATCCATTCTACATGTGCTCACTAATTTGCAGGAACGTGTTTTTCCCTGAATAAGATATCATCGGCAACAATCTATGTTAACACATATAGACATCTACCTTTTCGATGCCTTGCAATACTCCATTGTATGGCTGTATCTTCATTTATATAACTATTCTCCTATCAATGGGCATTTAGATTCATTCCAGTGTTTCACTATTAAAATATGTGTTAAGATCAATATTCATGTGCATATATTTTTGTGTATTTGTCACATACAATCCAAAGATCAACAAATATATCATTTTGTAATCTTTTTGCAGATGTATTAAAAATTCTTGGACATTTTCTGGTATCTAGAAACTTTATGCATCTCTGAGAGGGGACATGTATTGGGAACCTATTCTGTTGGTGAAGGTAAAGAGGGTTTAGTCATGAATTGCTCCTCAATTTGGTTTCATTAACTCTGTAATTGGCAGAATTTCTTGTAAGATTTTGGAACTAGTTTGACTGTAAACTTAGTTCCCAGGGTCATTATAAACTTCTATTATTCTGCACTTTCCTAGGTTTTTAAATTATTTTTTGGTACAACTATGTGTTTTTAAATAGAGAGAATTACAAATAAGATAACATGCATAACAATTTTTGAAACACCATGTTTTAACTTCACAAGAACAATCTGTTATTTTCTGCAGCATTTTTCTGTTATGTTGGGGATTTTATTTATCTCTAGGTTATTCAGCCACTAGTTAAAACAATGAGGTCAGAGAGATAAATTCTCTCCTGGATTCTTTTTTCCTGACACAAGGACAATAAAGGTAGATTCTTGCAACCCAGAGTGAACTCACTGCCCTTGGCATTGTCCGTGATTTGCTATGGAATCTTCTTAGATCACCAATTAGTACTAGAAGGAGAGTCAGTAAACCAAACTCAGAGTCTGACCTCCCAGTAGAAATAAGCAGAAGAAAAACAGCTTTGTATTTTCAGACATTTGGTCTTTCACAACTTTACATCAAGATGACAATTGGCCAGTAGTGTGTACCATGGCTGGCCTGTGAACCTAATGATAGTATATTCCTTTAATTCTTGATGTTGATTTCTTGTGTCACTAACTGCAACATCCATATTTCATTCTTCCTTCCTTCATTCATGTATTTAGTAACTACTTATTGAGTATTACAGTTCAGGTTATATTGTAGATTCTGAAAGTATGTCATAAACAAAACAGAAAGAAATTTGTCCTCATAATTAATCAATGAATATTTTGATTCAGTAACCTGCCTATGTCTGAATACTTAGTAAATAATTCACATCTTTCTTTTCCTTTTTTTTTTCTTTGCTGGAAAAGATTCACCCTGAGCTAACGTCTGTTGCCAATCTTCCTCTTTTTTTGTTCTTCTCCCCGAAGCCCCGGTGCATAGTTGTACATCATAGTTGTAAGTCCTTCTAGTTCTTCTATGTGAGCAGCAGCCACAGCATGGCAACTGACAGACAGGAGATGTGGTTCTGTACCCAGGAGCTGAATGCAGGCCACCGAACCAGTGAGAGCTCCGAGCTTTAACCACTAGGACATCAGGGCTGGATCTAATTCATATATTTCTAATTTTCTAACATAGTGGAATTTCCTGACCCCTTCTCAGACTTGATAGTTGATTATTAGTTGATTATAGTTGATAGTTTGACTCCTGACTATCTTAACATGGACAAACCCCACCAGGGCAATTGGTAACAAAGATATGACTACTTTAATTGTGCACTCAATCAGTGTGGATGTTTGCAGATGAGTCCTAAATTTACATCCACAGAAAATATGACTTATTTCCAATAACTGACATAACATTTCTTTAAAACTATCTTCCTATCACCCTCAACAATAATGCTGGGGAGCAAGGAAAATATAATTTGGTTTAATCTGATAATTTACATTGATCTAATAATTTAAACTTTTTATTTAGATGACAGTCTTATTCTAGTAAATTCACTATCTTTCAGATTTCCCCTCCTTGCCCCTGACATGTCCAAGATGGTCTCAAGTTGCAAGATGGGGAGGGCAACATAAGCCATGGCGATTGAGAGGAGGGGAGGGGCAGCTCCAAACGCAAGTCCTGGTATCTGCTGGCATACTATGCTAAAGTTTGTGGTTGGGGAATTTGTTGCATCCTCTCTGGTTTCATCGGGACCTAGAGATCCTCCTTTCCTGACTCAGTCTTACCTTCACTTACTGGTGCTGTGATGTCTTGGATGTGTCTGTAGGATACTGCTCTTAGCTACAGTACATGCAATCCCTGCCAGATCTCTGGAACCTCTGGCAGGTACCACAGGGGCTCACAATGACCTCCACATCCTGCATCAACTCCATTCTGAAAGCATGTGATATTGCCCAGGTCATTTCCATGGCACAAAGGAGTTAAGAGTCCCTTGTGAGTTTTATCTGAGGCTCTCATTCTGCCTAAAGATTCTGAGAGGAAGGCAGGAGGGACACTCTGCAGCTCTGTCCTCTTCAGGGTAGGTTTGTTTAGACAGTTTTTGACCCAGGATTCAGTGTCAGCTGATATCTATCTTACTGTTAATACTTCCTGTTTGGTGTGGCAGACATATGCATATGTGTGTCAGGTATAAGGCAAGCCCTACATTCCCAGCTTTTGCCAAAAACGTCTTTGATTTTCCTTGGAATTTTTCATTTAAAAATTGACCTAGCTCAGTGAGGTGTATAGGATAGATGGTCTTAAGTCACAGCCCATAAAGCAGAACTACCACCACCAAGTGGCTATAAAAACATTTGATTGGGGCTGGTGGGGAGATGGATACAAACAAACGTAATAGAGATATATCCTTTGGCAGGTGGAAAGGTATCTAGATCAGCATTGTAGTATAAAAGTTGTTGCCAGGGCTCTTTATTTTCTCAAGTCATTTGCGATGTTAGAGGTGCCAAGTGTGCACTAAAGCATAATGAACCCCATGAGACTTGAACATTGTTGGCCCAGTTTTAAAATGTGGTTAACTGACTTGTTAATGTAGTGTGAGTTCCCGGGACTGCATTAGACCAATCAGGCTAATTAGGTTGCATGCCCACTGGGCACAGACAATGAGTGCTTTGCTAAGTTTTTCTTGAAGATTTAGTGCATTTTTTTGTCTCAACAAATTTATTTTGCACTATAACTAAAAATGCCGAATGCAAATCACCACTTAAATATTGTAAAAATAAAAACACATGATTTATGAAGCAAATGCTTTCACTCAATTTGAAAACTGCCCTCTGATTTTGTGAAAGTGCTTTGGGGCTGTTAACCTTTTTCGAGAACAGTGAAGGGAAAAGTCTAGCGACACAGGTATACCTTAGATCGATGTTAGGCTACTGGGCCCCTGCAGGATTCTATAATTCTATGTCTATTCAAAGAAATTTTTAAAAATTCTATATTATTTCCACCAAAAGTTTGGTAGACTGATTTATTAGTTGTTCAGCTATTTCATCAGTAGCTCAAGATACCCTTAGGAGTTTCTTCTTCTTCAATAGGTTGCACTGATAGTAACACTGGTTTACGTAAACAGTAGTTTTGTGCTTCACTGATAGCTAACTTTTACAACTTTATCAGAACTAACCATTTTCTACTGTCCACAGCTACTTGTATTATATATGCACTCAGAGTTAAAGTATTTTTCAAGAGCAACTTTCTAATCATTTGCACCTATCATGGTATTTAGACTTTAAGATTCATGAGAGTACATCCAGGTCTCTGCCATTTTTGTCTTACAATGCAGAGGCTGGCACCTGGTAAGGGCACAGCCAAATATGAATGAATAAATACCGAAGTTCCCTAACAGTAAGGGACGTCCAATCACGTGTTCATGAGATATCATCTTGGGAAAGTTACAGTCCTCTGAGAGACTCTGCCTGTGGAGATTCAGGGGACTCCTGAGAGCTTCAGTCAGGAGGACACCCATTCAAGACGGAAAGATCTGTGTAGGCAAATATTTCCCTACAAATAATATACTTGTATCTTGATTTTGTCATTGCAATTTTAATTTCCTTGAGAACACCCTGTAGGTTTCACAGAGTCCGTAAGACCAATATGAAATACACAAAAGAAAATAAACTCAACATCTTGTAAACATTTTATAGTATCAGAGAATCCGAGAGTTGAGAAGAATTTTGGAGGTCATCAGTGCAAGCTTCTACCAAAAATTAGAAATCCTTTCCCAGCCATAGACATCATCTAGCCCGAACCCTTCCACTAATAAGAATTATGTACTTGGCAATTATATACCTATGTGCTTGTAATTCAAACTAAATAGGCCCAGATCTAAGAGAAATGAGTGGGCCTGAAGAAAACTGTATGTATGGGACAGAAGGAATGATTCCAGATAGAACAAAATTTACTTAATTAGGAATAAGACCTATATCTAAATCAAAAGGAAACATTATGTTTCAATAGCCAAAATTAGTTACAGACCAAAGCAAGGAGAAAGTATTTTTCAGGTTATATCACAGACTGCTAATTGTCCCCCTGACCCAATATAATTTCTCATTTTCTTTAGTAGTAACAGCATTTTAACAGGGCTACCTCAAGTAATCATTCCCTTCCCCAGCCTCCTTTGTATCTCAGCGTGGCCCTGTATCAAGTTCCAGTCGAAAGGATATGAGTAGAATTTGTATCTGTAACTTCTAGGCATGCTCTCAGTAGGACGAGGTATATCCACTCCTTTACATGCTTTCCCCTTCCAGCTGGCTGAGACTTGAGCAGGGTGGTGAGCCATCTTCCAGGTGGATGAGAGCAACGTCTTAGAAATGGCAGGAAGCAAGATCAAAGAAACTGCATTGCTTATACTTAGACTGTTGCAGAAGAGAGAAAGAAACTTCTAACTTATTTAAGCTTCTTTTAGTTTAGGGTGTTACTTGATATGCAGGTATCCAGGCTGACAAATTGCAAAGCATCAGGATGTAAATAATATACTTATATAAATTTGTTAAAGTGATATATAACAAACTTAAGCATCTTACAACAGATACAATACTTTCTCTTCAAGAGCTGATGAAATATTTTAAAATATTATGTTAAGTCACAAAAAGCTCATTAAACTACAAAAAGCAAAATTTGTACAGATGGTTTTCTTTGATGAAGAAAACAATAATAAGGGGCAGCCGGGTGGTGCAGCAGTTAAGTTTGCACATTCTGCTTCGGTGGCTCGGGGTTTGCCGGTTTGGATCCCGGGTGTGGACATAGGACCGCTTGGCAAGCCATGTTGTGTCAGACGTCCCACATATATAGCAGAGAAAAATGGGTACGATGTTAGCTCAGGGCCAGTCTTCCTCAGCAAAAAGAGGAGGATTGGGGGCAGATGTTAGCTCACAGCTAATCTTCCTCAAAAAAAAAAAAAAAGGGAAAACAGATAATCAAAAAACAATTGCCTACTTGGAAAAATTTTGAATATACCTCTTAGGTCAAAGAAGAAATTAAAGTTGTAATTATAGACTATTTAGAAAATAATGACAAGAAGTTTCTATTGAAACTTATGAACTATGACTCCAGCACTATGATTATGGTTTCTGGATGTCATTTTCTACTAAAAGGAACCACGATTCCCTGAAGAAAGCTAACTTCAGGTCTGGGTCAGTTTATGTAGAATATGAGTCCAGAACATTTGTCATAACAAGAAGTAAGAAAGCTCTCAAAGTATACTGAGTTCACGTTAGAATGACTTAGGAACAAACAGGAAGATATTTCTGCTGGACAAAGATGAGCATTTTGAAGAACAACAAGATTAATATCTGCTCTGGAT
Source organism: Equus przewalskii (assembly GCF_037783145.1). Taxonomy (NCBI): domain Eukaryota; kingdom Metazoa; phylum Chordata; class Mammalia; order Perissodactyla; family Equidae; genus Equus; species Equus przewalskii. The sequence goes on from NC_091854.1 coordinate 1,929,716, forward strand.
TAAAATGCATCAAATATGTTTAAATCCATAAGTTCATAAGGATAAATGCTTTCCCCACTCCCCACCAAGCAAAAGAAAAAATCTTGGATATCTATGAAGTTACCAGGGAGCCAACTCAATGTTTTAAAAAATACGAAAAAGAAAATAATTGATCGTTCACTCTGCCCTCCCCTTAGGAACTATACCTTAGAATAACCAAATAATTGATGAATAGAAGTTTCTCTTTACGGAAATTTTGCAGCTAATAAATAAAGAAGGAATGATAAAAATGCAAATCACCATTCTACAAGCCTCAAGGTAAATCTAATGTGAACATTCTAGGCAGTGATCAATAATGGCTGCTGATATGACAAAAAGACGATCAACATTATGCGTTTCTTGATGGAAGTACATAACTCCACCTTTGATTGAGATTAAATCTGCTCTGCCAATTTACAGAGAAAATAAGGGACAGAGAAAACACAGAAAATGATATCAAAAAAGAATAATCATCAGGGCTGGCCCAGTGACCGAGTGGTTAAGTTCGCACACTCCGCTGCAGGCGGCCCAGTGTTTCATTGGTTCGAATCCTGGGCACGGATATGGCACTGCTCATTGAACCACGCTGAGGCAGCGTCCCACATACCACAACTAGAAGGACCCACAACGAAGAATATACAACTATGTACTGGAGGGGCTTTGGGGAGAAAAAGGAAAAAATAAAATCTTTAAAAAAAAAAAAAAGAATAATCACCAAAATCCAGACTGTGGGAAACTCTACAGAATAATAGAATAAAAAGTCAGGCTTCTTTGGTAAAAAGATGGAAAGAAGTGGAGAGAGATGTCTGTAGAGTATAAGATACTGAAAAGACATATCAAGTTATATAAGAATATTTATGTTTCAGAAGTACTTACAGATAAATTGATATGATGTTTAAGATTTACTTCCAAAGAATCCAATGGTGGAAGATCTAGCTAGAGATCTATAAATGAAAGAAGATTGGCCATCATTTGCTATAGCTGCAGCTGGCTAATAGATATGCATACGAGTTCATTACACTGTTCAACTTCTGTATATGTTTAAATTTTTCTAAAACTAAAAAGTTAAGGGACTGGCCCAGTGACGTAGTGGTTAAGTTCACATGCTCTGCTTTGGTGGCCTGGGGTTCTCAGGTTTGGATCCTGGTCGTGGACATAGCATCGCTTGTCAAGCCATGCTGTGGCAGCATCCCACATAAAATAGAGAAAGATTGGCACAGGTGTTAGCTCAGGGCCAATCTTTCTCACACATACACAAAAAAAGCTAAAGAATTCTGAAACAGGATCAAAGCATTTCTCAGAGAAAACATTTTAGTCATGGATATCTTCATTATTAAACTAGGTATAAACTCATCATTCAGAACAAGAGCTTCAAAAAGAATAACAAGGCAAACTCAAGGAATATAAATTAAAAAATTAAGGCAGATATTGAAAATTTCCAAAGTATGATGACTTTACGTCATAAATATTCTTCAGTACAGTAACTCATTCTTAATTTCTTCTCTAACTTGTGTGAGGGCAATTAAATCATGAAATCTTAAAATCTAGCTTCATAACAAACAGTCCTTCTAATAGAATTCAGTCAAAATAGCCTCCTCTCTCTTCCTCTACACTCCTTGTTCCTAAGAAGATGTAGAACTTGTTATGAGTCCTAGGGTCACAGAATCAAAGAGAAGCAATGGGAAGAATCAAAGAGAGGCAATGGGAATGGCTTTTTTCAAGCCAGTATTAGAGTCCTTGTCTGTTTCTGGGACCTCATAGCTATAATCTTAGGACTGTTGACTCTCTTCTGACTTGAATTCTTGACAATAATCCAGGTGATAACCCACGATAGAGCCCCAAATCACTATCAACACACCAAATTCTTCGAGAAGGACTTTTCTAATATGACATATATAGTTGACTATTGTCTTCCCTGCTGCAGATTGCTGCCCTCCCTTCCTCCAGCCCCACGCCACCCCAACCCAGCCTCCTTCCCTGGTACCTCCCTTTACTACCTCTATATAGGGCAGAAATATCTGGAAGGCAAGCATTTCATATGATAGATTTCTTTTACTCACTCAAGGTAGATTCCAAAAATCATCATACAAACTTCAGAGATGATAGATTCTTCCATTTATAAGTTCCCTTGACATTCAGCTACTTAAGTCTCTGATGCTGAAAGTCACTTATAACACACTGCATAAGTAAACAGTAAATATCTAGCCACAGTTTATAATATGTATTTCAATATGTGGAATCATTTTTCTTTAAAATGTTCTTCCTAAATTTTGAATTGCCAATAGGTCATGTAGGCATTATTTTATGTATTTATATATCTACCTAATTATTTTCTTAAAAATCTATGCAATATTAGGAAAAATATTTTTTTTCTCTGAGGCTGAATTTCTTCATAGGTAATATTGAGATGTCACGCTTACCTCATATTAATGTTGTGTGAATTAAATAGCAATGTAAATGTTCAACACGGTACTTGACTCATGCTCTATATATGCACTGTACATCTTAGATTTCTCTTAACAGGGGGCCGGCCGGGTGGCGCAGTGGTTAAGTGTGCACTTTCCGCTTTGGTTGGCTGGGGTTCCCTGGTTCAGATCCCAGGTATGGACATGGCACCGCTTGGCAAACCATGTTGTGGTAGACGTGCCATATACAAAAGTAGAGGAAGATAGGCACAGATGTTAGCTCAGGGCCAGTCTTCCTCAGCAAAAAGAGGAGGATTGGCAGCAGTTAGCTCAGGGCTAATCTTCCTCAAAAAAAAAAAAAATCCATATTTCACTTAACAAATAAAAAAGGAGAAATATTTAAACATATTACACATATTCCTTGTGAGTTGTAATTTATCATGGTATTACAGTGGTGACACTGAGACATTTGGGCAATTATTCCCGTGTTCTTTAGTCATGACATTATTTCCACTCATTATTTAGAAGAAATTTTTAGGGAAAATAATTTATAAAGAAGTACAATTTAAATTTTTTTTCACACAACTTAATGGCAAGGAAATTATGTATACTAGATGCACCTAGTAGGAAAAAAAGTCATGCAAAGAAAATCAAAATGAAGCTATTAATGGTAGCTTATTCATGGGTTATTGGTTATACTTCTTTAATTATACATAGTTATAAGATTTTAGAACTAAAAAAAGAATTAGAGAGCATCACGTGCAACTCTGGTCATCTCATCTTTTGTACTTGGGAGTGTTATTCATCTTTTTAAGGGGAATATAGATCCCAATAAATCAAAAATAAATGTACTCTTCTTCTGTTAAATCATTTAAGGATATAAATTTGACAGAAGTTTTGAAAATTTAGGGGGAAACTTTTGCTTTCTATATTCCTTTAATTCCTTTAATGGAATGGGGTGAGGGTGGTAGGGTGGGGCAAGGAGAATAATATATTATTATTATTATTGTAATATATTATGAGTATTGTAATGCATAATGCTGGTATTATTTCTGTCCTCCACACTGTCAAAAAGAGAAAGTGCAAACAGCATTTATTTTCAAAAATGAAGTAGAATAAAAATAAACCTACTGGAATGCATCTTTGACCACATAGTTACCTAATCAATCTCATTTTCTACTGCTTTACTTTGTTTCCTTCAGAAAATTCTAAAAATTTAGGGTTATACAAATGGATAAAGGCCTTTTTTTTGCCCTTTTAAATCTTAGTTTAGTTCTTAAATTTGGTGCAGGTTTTTCAAAACCAGAGAAATGTTTGAGTCGTGTGTGTAAGGGGTACATCCAATACGGTATTTTGTCGAATCAAAAGTTCACAATTTTTTCATGGGTTACATAAGGTAGCAGTCGAAGGTCACTAAAAATCTGATCCCTTCCAATCAGTACAGATTTCTTCACCTTTCTTCATGTTCCTCACCACTCATCCCTGCCCACTCCGTTAAAATATCTCCACATAATGCATAAGAAGTTAGACTCGTCTATTTGACAATCCTCTGATTCCTTACCTCCTTAAGACTTGTTTTTCCATAATTTCTTTCTATTTGGAGAGACCACTCAAACATTTTGGCTTTTCAAGGTCTTCAGTATCGATCACGAATCCATCTTTTGCCAAGAAACCATCTTCGATTTCCCATTTGGAATTAGTATCTCTCCATTGCAATTACTTATGAAATCCCCACCCCTGGTTAAATTCAATTTTCTGAACATAAATTCCTCTCCTGCCCCAAGCAGCTGAACTTGGCTAGAGGAAAACAGACAGCCATGCTGATAAATATGGTTTTAAATTCATCAACACTGACCTCAAGCAGTTATACCAGGTTTCCTCAGTTAACTAACTTTCTAGCTCTCTTAGGTAAAGATTTCACATTTTCTCCTCTCATAAAACTCCAATCCCCCATTCTTCTCTCATTTGATTTCTTTGATTTTTATGTCATTGAGAAAATATGGGCAACAAAAAAATTTTCTCATGTTGCTACTACAAAATTTACCAATTTAGTTGCATCTATACTCATATAACCAGCCTTCCTTCCTATAACAATGGCAAACTCATGTACCTCTACAAATCCCCCTTATACATGAAATTCCATTCCTCTCACTTACTCTAGGGTATTACTTCTGCAAGGGGTCCCATCTTTCCTGCTTTCTCATTTTTTCCTCTCTTATTGGACAACTTTTATCAGCATAAAAACAGCTACAATATCTCCCATGTTAAGAAAAATTCTTTCTTCACCTCAATTTCCCTTCCAGCTACTACTCTAACTTTCTGTCTCTCTTTATAGCAAAATTCCTCAAATGAGTTGCCCATCCTTGCACTCTCCATTTGTGCTTTTCTTCTCTCTTGAGTCCAAGAGATTCATCAGAAAATTGGTTGGTTTTACCTTCAAAAGATACACAAATTTCAACAACTTTTCACCACTTTCACCCTTTTCCAAAGATCCATCATTTCTCACCCGTGTTAGTGGTTGAGCCTCCCAATTGGCTTTCTGCTTCTTTCATTGTCCCCAACCATGCCATCTGAGTGATACTTTTAAAACATAGGTTAGTTAGATGATGACACTCTTTTGCCCAAAACCCACTAGGGGGTTTACATTTAATTCAGAATAAAGTCTAAATGTGCAACATGGTCTTCAAAGCTGCCAGGATCTTGCCCTCCACTTCCTCTTTGATGTCACCTACTAATTTCTCATTCTGACCTCATCTCATCTTAGTTATTCTGCTCCAGCCATGTTTCCCTACTTGGAGATCCTTGAGCATAGGGAGAATTTTCCTCCTCAGAACTGGGACTTACTATCCCCTTGCCTGAGAAGGTTTTCCCCCACATACCCACAGGTTTGCCTCTCACTTCCTTTAGTCTCTGCTCAAATGCCACTTCCTCATCAGAGAGGTCCTACCTAACCACCCTATATCATAGCTCTAGCCTTCTCACTCTGCATTATTTTTCTGCATAGCATTTATCACTCCCAAAATATTACATATGGACCTGTTTGTCATCAGTTTTTCCCTGCTAGAATATGGTCTACAGGGGAGACTTTTTTTTTCACTTCTCTATTCCCAGCATCCAGAACTGCATCTTACATGTAACTGCTCTCAATAAATATTTGTTGGCTAAATAATAATATCACTTGTTTGATCTTCCACTACGTAATTTATTATAACTTGTTTGCCCTATGTATGTAATACACATGTATGCTTCTGGTCCATATACACAGTATATCGTCTTCAGAGCAACCAGTGATGCCTAACAATACATCTGCATTTTACATACATTATCTGTTTCAACTTTTATAAGAACTCCGAGGTGAGGGTTATATTATCCTCATTTTATATATACAAACATAAATCCAAGAGATTAAAATTGTTGAACATGGTTACTATTTTCAAACCTCATTCCTGATCCCCCAAACTGAAGGCCTTCCCTATTACTTTATGTTTGAATTTGCTTTTCTAACATTCAGTCTAAATTGTGCTATTTGTTGGAAATTAAATCAAGTAACACGTCAATTAAGTATGAGTATCACTTACGTACCTTTGGAACTTGGATCTATAGAATTGGCAGTTGAATTCATTACCTGACCAGAGCTGTTTTCCCATTTGCCTTAGTTTTCTTATATGTTCATTAACGAAAATACACTTAAGTTATCTGAAATAATGGAGTTGCCTGAACCACTGGGCACGAGAGACTGGAAAAACATGCTGTTTCAGCTTGGTGAGACATTGAAATTTCTATTTTTAGAAATATTTTTGGAAAGGATAAGCCTCAGTGAAGTATATGAAAACTTGAACTTAAATGTTTTATTCATCAATCTGAATTTTTTAAATAACCTGATCTTCAACTTTTTTTTCAGATTTACTTATTTTTATGCCACTAATTTTCTATTACTTTCATGCTCCCACATCCCTTCCTCCACGCCTTTGTATTCCTAATTCTTCCAGATATAATATAGGCTGGAACAAATTGATGGAAAAAAAAGTAGAAATTGCCTTACAAGATCCTTTCTGTAATTTTCTAGATGTGCTTCTCCTGCTCCCAAATTAGCTACTATTCAGGAAGTGATGCTGCTAAAGCTCCAGAGGGAATGTATAAAGATCCAGACATTTGAAAGAAGCTAGACTTTACATAGAGTATCTTTTCTGCACTGCTGTCCCTCTGCCCGTCTTGTTCATCTTCACCTGTGGTTGTGCCATCCACCCAGGGACACAATGTTTATTTCCACAATACCTGGAAGTCACCCTGGGCATCTCATTCTCTCTCTAAGCTCTCTGTCCCCCATATCAAATCCATCACTTAATCCTGTTGACTTTACTTTCTAAATAACTCTCTAATCTATGAACTGCTCTCCCTGTTTATTGCCACAACCCTGGTCCAAGTCTCTGGCTTATGGGAACAGCTTTCAAACATGTCTTCTAGCTTTCAAATGCTTTTAGATGAACAGCCAGTGTGATTTATTTTAAACACAAATCAATTTATATCTGTGTAAAACCCTTCAATGTCTTCCCACTGCATTTAGGAAAAAATTCAACTCCTTTCCGTAAGCTACAATGTTTTTCACGATTTAGCCCGGCTAATACCACACTCTCTCTCTCTCCTCCTACGCAAGGAACTCCACTGGAACTTTTGCAGATGATCTATCCTCCTAGAATGCTCTTCCTAGACTCTGCCTGGCTAGCTTCTTCTTACTTTCAGGTCTCAGTTTACATGACTCTTCCTCAGAGAGGCCCTCCCCGACCACCCAAAGTGACAGTAATCATTCTCATTGTATTCTCTGTCAAACAGTTTCACGCATTTTCTTTGTAATAGTTTTTGCATTCACAATGACATATTTGCTGGTTGACTGTATGTGTCTCTCATTAGACCGTCAGTTTCACAGGGACAGCAACAACGTCTACCTTGCTCTCCAGTGTACACCCAGAGCCTGGCACGCCCGGCATGTGGTAGTTTCTCAATAAATAATTGAATGAATGAATGAACAATTGAATGAATTATTTGATAAATGTAGTAAACCAAAATTATTTGGTTTAGACTATTTTATAAGATGTTTAAGTCAAATAAGCTTAATTATAGATATAATAAAACATAGTCATATTTTTACAATAGTATTTTACATTTTTGATGGTATATGAGTCAAGATGTCTTTGTGCAAACATCGATTTTATCAACAAAGCATTAATTATCAGACAGACTATAAATGTTGGGCTCGTTAATTAAAAGTGAAGGCTTATCTGACCCAGCACTGCTGGCTACCTTGTTCTCACAGTGTCCCCCAGGAAAGTGTCTCCTTCCATTTATGCCTCTTGTCCCTCTCCACAGGGATGAGATTTATTTATGTTGTAGCACTGCGCTGGGAAAAGGACGGCACACTGCCGCCTCCATGACCCTCAAACTCTGCCTTATTCAAATCAACTCATGCGGATAGATGTCTGAGAACCCCCTCCCCGTCTCTAGACTCAGCAGATACATGTGTGTCTTTTTTAGGGTCAACAGGTTCCATATCGTGTGTATATCCACATGGCACAAAAAGGTACAAGTTGTGGCTTTTTTTTTCTTTTTAAAGGGAAATATTTACTATAAAAACTTAAGCTAAAAGCATACAATATAAAATAATGTGGAAAAGAAATTATGGGAAATTTGACTACAGATGTGATATGTAAAGTTATGCTATAACCCAAGAAAATTTATTAGTGTAGAGATGAGAAAATGTTAGGGTTATCATCTCTTCACTTTTCCAAAATACTGCTGAATTCTGGGAAGAACACATAGAAAATGATAACAGTTAAAACATTTTTTGAACCTTTGGTTTATAACAAATATTTTCCTAAACATTTTGTGTGCAGTGAATCATTTATGCTCCACAAAAATTCAGTGAGGTAGGTAGTATTATGCACAATATTTTACATATGAGTAAACATGAACAGAAATATTAAGTAACTTGTACAAAGTCACACAGCTAGTAAGTGGCATGGATAAGATTTGCATTTAAAGCCAACATTTTTAAATACTTGCAATACTGCCTCTGACAAATTATATTCCAATCCCTTCTTAAAGAATCTACAGAAAAGAGATTCTGTATGTAAATGAGATGTAAATGTAAAATGAGAAGACTTGTGTAGAAATAAACTATTAATCCTTTCATACAATAAATATTTATAATTTCCAAGATACCTTCAATATATTATTACATTTGTTAATATAGGTAAAAAATTTAGCATAATACTTAGTATATATTATATGTCCAAAAAATGCTCTTCTTCACTGGATCTGCACCTCAACTCTGTGAGATAGGAGAGCATAGGTCAGAATGAGATAAGCTATTCATGATTATGAGTTAATTCCTACAACCGTTAAAACCTTTTTTATGACCTATTCAATAAAGGTTTATTTCTCACTCATGCAAAGTGCCTTATGGGGTCAGCAAGTGTTCTCCTTCAAGCACGGATCAGAGAGATTAAAATCTTTGACCAGTCATAATTCTCAGTCCTAGCAAGCTCCAACTCAACACATGGCTACCGGGAAAGGAGACAGCACAGTCAGAGGCCCACCAGCTGCTAACGCCCTCAGTCTAATTCAATACGAGTCATTTCTGTTCACATTTTCTTGATCAGAATCAGTCATATGACCTGAATACAAGTCCAGGAGAAGTTGGGAAATGTTATTTTCCCATGGGCCCATAAAAAGACAATAATGTGAGAAGCAAAAAGCATTGTCTCTGCTACAAGTTCTAGTATTCCTCTTTGTCGGATCAATACAATGAGGTACATAAAGGTACAGGTCACACTGTACCATTCAGTCAGTCAGTGTTGAACTGGAACTTTAAACAGGCTTTCCGCATTTTAAATTAGTGGTCATTATGCCAAGTATCATAAGCAAAGAGTTAATATTTTACAAAGATAATAATTCTTTCAGTTGAGATTTATGGAAACCTTTCATGGAAGAGTCACCATTGAATTTATTAAGAGGTAGGTAGGATTTGTCTATGGGGTAAGGGAATCCTAGGCAAGGCCATATAAGCAGGAATAGAGAGTATATACAGGAAATAGGAATTAACTCAGTTTGACCACCTCAGGATAATTATCTTAATGAGCATAAGATTAGTTTGCTTGAATGAAAAAATTTTACTTTGATCTGATTGATGCAAAAATCTAATTGCTAAATTGATGAGGACATTAAGACAACTTATTATTTCAATATTTGATCATTTTTTCTCCTTTTATTTTTAACCTAGACGTAGCCTTGGGTTCTGAAATGTGTCTATGATACCCGAAATCTCAGAATTTATTTCAAGTTTGCTAGTGGTGAAATGCTTCCTTCAAAATATTCCCCCAATTTCAAGTATGGTCATTAATGATTAAACATTAGTACGTACTTGAAAAAATAACCTGAAAAGTCATTAATAAAGAAACATTAAATTTAAACAAAACTAACTTGCATTCATTTATTTATTTACTCATTTAACATTTATCTTTCAAGGATTTGTTATGCCCCAAGCAAAGTGCTGGAAGCAGGTTAGACATGATTGAGCTAGCTCCCTGAGGTTCATTTTGCTAGTATAGGCTAACACATCCAGCATAGAATTAGAATGAACAGGATTTGCAATAATAAAGACGTGTTCTATAAGTATTTGTATTTTTCCCTTTTTAAAATGACTCAAAAGTTAAACTAGCAATAAAATAAAGTTAGGCACAAATTACACTGACATATGAAAGAACAGAATTTTATTTAATTATACCTGGGAGGATTTAACCTAAGTAAAGCAGAGGATCAGCTTTTTCTCTCTTTCAGTGTATATTATCGTGAACCAGGGGGAGATTCTGAAGCTGTGATAATGGACTTGGAAATAAAGCATGCTACGTCTCCCTAGGCAAAGTCCTAATAAAGTTTAAACTGTTTATTTTTACGGGACATGCTGTATGTGATATTATTGGGATGAAGTAGCCAAGCACACAGAAATAAAAATAATCCTACTTTCCATTTGTGTGCCTCTTGAAAATTAGGTAAAGAGAATTCACTCAAGGACAGATGAGCTACATAAAACAGGACACATGTACCCAGTTAGAGGGCACTTTCATGTTAAAATTCTTTGGTGTCTGTGGTTACAGATAGCTAGGCCAGATGAAATTGGCTTGCCTTCATCTCATAAAGCGAAGGGTGACAGGCAGATATTTGCCCACAATTTTACCATGTACAAGGGTGTCAGGAACAAGTAGACTGACTATCAAGGATGACAAAATGTCATCAAGATTTTATACACAAAATTTAAAAGAATATTTATTTTAGGACTTTTGGACATAGGAAGGTAATGGATGGATTTTGGTACAAATTATAATGTGTTATAATTTCAAACCAACTATATATTCTAGAAGGCATTCTAGGATTAAAGGAAGTTCCAGAAGAAAATAAAAGTAAACAATCTAAATAATGTAAATGTCCTCTGGGGTTAGATTATTGTGACTTCGTTATGTAGCGGAAACTTCTGATGTGGGAAACTAAATTATTCGTTGGAGATAGATAGTGATATATGGAAGCTACAAGAGGTAGATTTCAAGAGAGCTTCAAGGTCTAATTAGAACAGGGAGATTAGAAACCTATAAGCCTAAGAAAGAGTCTCCGGGTTTTCTGTCTTTAAAAACAAAAAACAAGCAAACAGAAAACACATTCACAATCACTAGACGGCTTTGGAGCCCTTGCTGTAGACAACAAAGGATATTCAAAAGAGCGGGAGAAAACTTCCTGCCTGCCCTGGAGTGGCCAGGGTGGGCGGGGGTGGGGGTTGGGTGGCGGCAAAGGTAGCACATGATGAGCACTGCTGTTGTCAGTTCTGATTTAGAAAACCCACGAGCTGAAGGCAGACTGGAGACTAACGTGCAGTAATTAGAGAGGGATGTAAGTTGCGATAGAATGAAGAACTAAATTGTTGGTTTTCAATCTTCATATTACAGAATTTTGGAAAAAAGATTGCAAATACTAGGTTAGACAGAAAAACTTCGGGAGAAAAGTGAGCCTTGGTTGAAGCTTAAGTGAAGGGAAGAAAAGATACTGAAAAGAAAGGGTAGAGAATTCCAAGCCAGAGGAGCAGAATGAACAAAGACGTGGAGAGAAGATGATCAACTCGGGAGTCGGCATCAGGGAGGAGTGCGAATGTTTGCGGTAACTTAAGGAGGATCAGACAATGACAAAAATTTGGGAACTGGATGTTTAGCATAGAATCCATTGGAAGTCATTTTATAAAAAGTGTGATATGTACTATGCTCAGTGTCTTCTGAAGAATAGTCTGGAAAGATTAAAAAAGACGAATAGGAAGATGAATGTGAAGTCAGGGAGACCACAGATTGTACTAACGCAAGATAAGATGATAAGGGACAAGAAATACTCTATGTTCCATAAAGAGCAAAGGATGGCCTTCTTTGACTACTAAAATTGACCTGCCACAATGACACTCCCAATCCTCTTCACGCAATGCTTTTTCATAGTTTTCCTAACCACTTTATTTTAATTTATTGTCTCTCTTTCCCCTATTAGTGAAACATTTTTTGTTTTTTAATTGTTATATTTCCACAGCCTAAACAGTCCTTGACAGATTTAAATTAATGAATAAATACTACAAAAATTCTGAAGGAAGTAATACATAGTAGCAGATTAAATATAACGAATGAGGGGAAAGAACAAACTAAAATAATGATTCCAGGGAACATAGCCTACAGTATTTTTTTAAGTGACAAATAATTGGAGAGTTTTAATACAATAGAGGGACTTGGAGTTGGTTTTAGATTGGAACCTAAATAATATTAGACATTTTGGTTTGGTTAGCACTGTCTTTCCCACACTTAGCACAGTACCTACAAGGTTGGTGTTTCATAAATTGATTTTGAGAGAATACATGATGTATTGGGTTTGAGGATTAGTAAATATGTTCTGTTTGGAGTTGGAAAGATCAGATCAAAGAACAGGACAAAATAAGAAAGGTAGATTTGAGAAACTTCAATATGGAAGCTGGGTGATCTGGTGTGGCAGAGGAGTTTTCAAAGGGTGGAAATGCATAAATGTTTTAACATGTTCATGCAACTAATTTTGTGTAAGAAAGGTTACTCTCATTTGACTAAAAACACAGTTTAGCAAATTAGGAATTAGTTTGAGAAATTTGCAACCTGGAGGCAGAGCATACAAATGCTAAACCTTTGAATTAATTTTATGCATATGTGCCTTTTATTCTTTAGGTAAATTTCTGAAAAGTTATGTGCAAATCTAATAAGGGCAAATCTAATTACATTGACTTACATTAGAAGAGCTATTTTATCTGTGTTTCTGATTGATTTGCAATTGGCAGCCTTTCATAACACCTTCACCATTTCTCTGCCCTTCAAGGTTCTCTGTCAATTAGTTGATGAACTGTCAGCATTTAAATTCATCGGGAGTTAGCTATTTAAAGGATGTCTGTAATGAACGTTTTAGTTATATGAGAAAATCATATCTGGATATATTGAGTTTTATAGAGAGCCAGGACTACGTATCATGAAGTCTCAGAAGAGATTTAGTATCATAAGTATAGATAAAGCATAGAATATGAGATAATGGTTGTTTAAAGCACAACAAATGTTGATGCGAGCTAGTTCATTAAAGTGTGAAAGTAAGGTATCCGATGTTTTTAATTAGTGTGGGAGTTTGATGAGCTATTAAGATGTCTGAATTCAAATTTTCCAAGACTGGGGACTGATATGAAAACTTGGAAATGTCCATTGATTTTCTTCTATTTCATTCTTTTGGTCTTAAGATAAGCTTAACATTTTACTACGGGGATATTTTCACTATGTGTGTCTGTGTGGGTAAATGCATATACACAAATACATAAATAATTAACTAATCTTACCTTTTTTTCTCCTTAGAATACCTGTAGTGCATTGTTTTAGTCCACTTGAGCCAATTAATATCTTCAAAAAAATATTTTTTACATGAAAATGCTGGGCAGACAAATTTGAGTAAATTTTGAACCTGACTCAATGAGTTCTGAAAATAGTGATCCAAAGACCAAACGGAGAAAGAAGAATCCAGAGGGCAGACATCCTTGTCCAGTCCTCCTTTTTAGATCCACACAGCACTAATTAAAGCTGTGCAGTTGGCACTCAATAAATAAAGTGTCTTCTGCTCTGAAAATAGTGAGATTTATTGGATTACATATTGATATAGTTATTCCTTCTTCCTATCTTCTGAAAAAGGTAGATAAAAGTGTGAGCAACATGAGTCAGTGGGGCCCTAGACACAGACCCTTTTCAGATGTATATCTCTTCCAAACCAAATGCACTTCTCATCTTGTTCCTCATGCTCTCTCAGCTACTCCCCTTCTTTCACCAAAATTCATGATTTTGATATTGATGGTCTAAATTTCCTTCCCTAGGCATTCCTGCTAAAGATATAGGCAGAACCAGTATGATCATCACAATGTATTACTGTTCACAACTTTGATATTTCCACAAATTAAATAATAACTAGTGATGAGAATAAATTATATACAGAAATACCATTATGTAATTCTCACATGTGAACATACTTTAGGTATTAGTCAAGATGGACTAAAATATGTTGCAGTAACAAAAATCCTTAAAAATCTCGGTAGCTTTCAGCAACAAAAAGTTTGGGTTTTGTTCTTTTTCTCGTTTTATGTTCCTCACTCCTGTGACATATCCGTCTCAGGTCAATAGTGAGCTCTGTTCCTTGCTAACTTCACTTGGGTGCACGATATTGTGTCATGTCAAGGGGGATTCAGCACTCTCTTCTAAAGGCTTCCATCTGGAACTGGCCCACTCTGCTTCCCTTCACAATTCATTGGCCAAAGCATGTCACACTTCCATGCCCAACCTCAAGGTGACATAGAGTGCAGTTCCATCAGGTGCCTGGAAGGAGGAAAATTACAAATCACAAATGCTCTTGTAACTACTGCACCCTGAAATGATTAAGAGTTACATGTATATAATTTATTTTTATGTAGGAATTTTCCATTTAACTAGTTCAAATGTATTTTTGAAAGAATAAAACATTATACTAATACAGGTATTATTATTATTAATATATTTTAGACAGCATATGACCATTAGAATGAAGAATTTGGTAATTATAATAAATGACTAGTTTTAAGATGTCCCTTGATTTTTTTCCTCATTCATAAAGAATTTATCGAGTACCTCTGATTTTCCTGGTAATAGGTCTTTGGGATTAATGAGACATAGAGCCTCCTATCAAAGAACTTACAATCCAACAGAAAAGAGTCACTGGTAAATCAACAACTATGATAGATTGCATTAAATGTGATGATAGAAACAAATACAGGATGCAAAGAGCATACTCAAAAGTGAGGTCAGGATGACTGCTTGCCCAGACAGATTGCCAAGAGCAGGTGACTTTGAGATGAGTTTTAAATACTGAATAGAAATTATTAGGGAAAAGGACAAAGGGAATGCCTTAACCTAGACAAGAGACATGAGAGTTCATTGGATGGTGAGAAATTGCAGGGAGTTCTAAGGCTAGAGAATAGGTTTATGAGGGCAAGCGATCCACAGAGCAAAACACAAGGGGAGATAGGTGGGCAGATGCATGTGTTCTATGCTAAAATATTTTGAATTTATCAGAAAGATAATGGTGAGACACAGATTTTCTGCTCTAGAAAGAACATTCTGTTGCCAGGTGAAGAACGGATCTTCATTGCCTCCTATAATACCTGGTATATAATCGGCACTCAATAAACAGTGTTGAATGAGTGAGTGAGTGAATGGTGGCATATAGGGCAAGATAAGATTGTCTTACTAAAAAACATTAACCACTTTTTCTAAAATTTGGAAGTATCATACATTCAAGACATTGGTAACGTTTGTGGCAAGTGTTTCTAAATAATGATTCAGAAAGGCAACTATTCATTTTTTCATTCATTCATGTATTCACCCACTGACTTTTTCTTCAATTCATTCATACAACAAATATTTTTTCTATGCAAAGCATTATATTAAGCGCCATGAAAAGCAATACCTATCATATAGATTTTTTTTTTTTCCTGCAAGAACTCTGGAGTCCAACAAAAGAAATAAGACCTGTATTCAAATAACTGTTGCAATGTGGTGTGTGGTGAAAGGAATACAGGAAAAGCAGATTAGGGCTACTCTAGGCCAGTGCTTATAAAAGGTTTCTGGAATAGGTACCATACAGGCTGGCCTCTTGGCAGATAGATTTATTTTAGACTTTCAGAGATAGTCAAGGTAGAAGTAAATAAGGTAAGCAGCAATACCTATTCTAAACAATCTGTTCAATTTTGTTTTTTATTGTTATTGTTTGCTTTAATCTGTCAAAATGATGTCAGACTAATTTTTAACTAAGCAGCTGATTCAAGCAAAACAGTCAGCGAGATAAACCTGAATGTATTTCGCGTACAAATAAGCTCTCAGTGTGCCAGCTATTCACATTTAGTTACCTTTTCTGACTTGTGGAACACATATTGATAGTCTCTCTTTTTATCACCAGTATTCCCAGAGAATTAAAATTTAGCAGCATTCCAGTTTTCAGATTTTATCCTTTAGAAAAAAAAGTGATAACAGAGAGTGATATGCAGATCTTGCAGAAATTATGCTACATTTTATCACCCAATAGTTGGTTAAATGCTTTCATTATATTATCTTATTTCATTAATTGATTAACTATTTGAGTATTTATTATCTTCCAGAAAATGTACCAAATGATTAATAATAATATCAGATTTATTAAGCCTTTTGATTTGCCAAGCACTGAACTGTTTGCTTTGAACATCTCATCTTATTTAACCCTCAAAATGACAATATTATTATACCGGTTTTACAAATTTAAACGTAGAGAAATGAGATAACCTGCCCAATGTCACATAAACAGTACATGGGGATCCAACACTCAAACCCAGATCTGTCTTTTCCAAATCAGTGCTCTTAATTGCAGTACATGCTAATGAGGAAAGAGTGAAAAAAAATAACCAACATATACAGAAACACAATAATATAACACAAGTGTCGAAATTGGGACTGGAAGTTCTAAGAGGCTGTCTTTTCCCCTTTGAAATCCCAATGCCTCATCTTGTTTGTTGGTGTTTAGTGATTGCTTAGGATACATTTGTTGAATGAACAGAGGAATGAATAACTACAAAGAGATACAAGAAGGAACTGGAGTATCAGGAGACTTTTTTGCATGAGAGGAAATTGAGAGCTTAAATGTCTGCCCAAAGCCAAACATCTATTGGAATCAAAATATCTGGGCTTGAACCCAGAACATCTCATTCTAACTTTATTCGTTTCCATGGTACCACAGTTGCCTGCCTTCAGCACTGTATCAGGAAGGTGGCACATAGACACAGAGATGACACCTATCCTTTACTAAGATGATAATACCCTTGAATTTGGGTTTTGATCCACATTTGCTGTAAAGTTCCAGTGTGCTATGGATGCATCAGGGGGCAGTAGGCAGTGACTGAGGGCATGTGTTCTCCGGCAGCTAGAGTGGGTTCAAATTTAGGCTCTGCCCTTTACCAGCTGTGTGTTCTCAGGCAAGTAGCTTCACCTCACTAAGCCTCAATAGTATCATTTATAAAATGGACATAAAAGTGCCCGAACCAAAGAAGTGTGAGGATTCAATGTGAAAATCCATGAAAAGTGATTAGCCCAGTGTCTAAAGGTTATTACATAGTTGGAAAGAACTGGCTATTATTTTATATCACCAGATATATTAGTTTCCTAGGACTGCTGTAACAAAGCACCAAAAATCATGTGGCTTAAAACAGTAGAAATGTATTTTACAGTTTTGAAGGCTTCATCTCTGAAATCAAGGTAGTAGCAAGGCCATGCTGTCTCTGATGGTTCTAGGGGAGAATCCTTCCCCACCTTTTCTAGCTTCTGGTGTTTGATGGCAATCCTTGGCATTCTTAGGCCCATAGATGTATCACTCCAGCACATGGCCGTCTTCTCCCTGTGCATCTTCACATCGTCTTCCCTCTGTGCATGTCTGTCTCTGTGTCCAAATTTCCCCCTTTTATTAGGACATCAGTCATATGGATTAGAGCCCACTCTAATGCCTTCATCTTAAATAGATTACCTCTGTAAAGACCCTATTTCCAAATAATGTCACGTTCTGAGGTACTGAAGGTTAGGACTTCACTGTATCTTTTAGGGGGACATAATTCTACCTATAACACTAGGCATCTACTTTTAATATTGCTTCTTAAAGGAGTCATGTGACTTCAAGCACCCTCAATACAGAAGAGCTGTGTAAAAAGTACTTTTCTGAAAACTGTCCCTTGTGTGTCCTACTTTTCTTTACCTAGCTTCTCAGCCACCTCCTGACAGCCTCAATTGAGAGATGCCCCTTGGGTCTGGTTTAGCTGTTACTCCTGGTCTAATTAGGGGAGCCACTTGCTGACCTGCAGCTTCTTTTCCCAGTGGGCCCCAAGTTCTGCTTTTCCTGTTTCAGTACCTGCCTTTGGTGATAAGATTGCCTCCCCTGAAGGCTGACTTTGCCCTCATTTTCCCTCCATTAATCCTCTATTGACATAGATGATAGTGCTAACAGTTTATATTTATCAAAAGCTCTTATGAGCTAGGAGTTCTACCAAACACTCTATAGGTACTGCCTCATTTAATTTCCTATCAACAGCCCTATGTGGTAGGTTGGCCAGTATACAGATGAGGAAACTGAGGTTGAGAGAGGTTAAGTAGCCCCAAATCTCACAACTAGGACAAGACAAAGCTAGAATGTAAACCTAAGTGTGTTTAACATCAAAGATTGGTTCTTAACTATACAATCTCTGCTCTAAAGGTGTACAGTGTAGTAGAGGAATAAAACCATGACCATGAAAGCGGTAACTATAGAAAGTAAAATGAGTGGAGTAAGAGTTAAACATAGAAAACTATGTGCACACCCAGGAAGGGTCCCATCCCCATGGAGGTTATCGGGGAAGGCTCCCAGACAATTATAATTCATCGAGCACATGTAAAATTGTGTGTCATAAGCAGAGGCAGGTAAAAGAAGAAGGATTAGGAAGGGCTTATATTGCGTAGAGGAGTCTGAAATCTTAAAGATGATACAGAATGGAGAGGATATCAAAAGAAGATGGCAATAAAGATCCTTATTTAAGCAAGGAAATGACATCTGTTCAGAGATTGGGAGATACACTCTGACAGCAATGCGGAGAGGCAATTAGAGAGATATGAATCCAGAGGTAGGGCATGTCAATTGCATGAAATAAATAAGTAACAATGAGGCTTGAACTAAGACAGCAGCTAAGGAAAGGGAGGAGGGAGAGGATTTCAGCGAGAGCCCGTATTAATACATTGCACTTGGACCTGATTTAATGTGCATATGAAAGAGAGGGTAAATAATGAAATAACTTCCAAGCTTCCAGTCCGATGCCTGGATGGATGCAAGGTGATCCTTTTCACTGGAAGAGGGAACAAGAAGGAAAACCAGGTGTGGGGTATGCGAGAGGCAATCAGGGCTTTAATTTTGAATATGTTGAGTGTGAGGTACTGTAGGTTATGTAAGTGAAAGATTTTTCAGCACTAGAGAAAGGAGGTATAGATGTAAGACCAAAGAGATTAAGTAAAAACCTTGGATTCCTCACTTTGAATTGGAATGTCAGTATGAATTTATGATGGGTTTTCTCTAAAAGAAAAGAAAAATTAGCTCTATCCATTGAAAAGGCCTAAAAACAATGACCAACCTGGTGGCAATAAAGCAACTCCTATTGATCAAATTTTGGTCTCTAAATCCCATTTCCCCCTGAAAGGAACCAAAGCACTTTGGAAAAAATAGCTAGTTCTAGCTCTGGGTCAAAACTTGTATGAGATGATCCTGGAACATCTTATCACACCAGAACCAAGGAAACCAACCATGATAATTTAACTTACATTAAAAAGATCCAGGAACCAATGTGAAGACGCTTCTACTGGCCAAAAAGTAGGATAAGTGGAGTATGAATAAGAATAACAACCTAATAGATTGAAACACATCAAATACATTTAAATCCATAAGTTTATAATGATATATATAAGCTCATATATTTAAATACATACATAAACTACGTAAACTTTTCTGAATGTTTGAAATGTTTCATTAAAAAACACAAAAAAATATAATAATTAGTGCAATGTCTAGCAAGTAAAAGACATAAATTGGAACTCATTTTTATTATCACATCCTGTGAGTAGCTGCCACCCCTCTGTAACTCCTTTTATTCCTGTTTTCATGGTAAGAAGTTCCTTTTCAACTGATACTAACTTGCTGATTCAAGGAAAACAATTGAATTATCTTATTCCTCTTGGTCCCCCATTTTCCTATTTTTAAAATGGGAACAAATGAAAATTAATAATTAATAAACTTTATTCTTCTGTGCTTCAAGTTATTTTGATAAAATGATTATTAAAATGAATGATTTTATATGTAACCAATCTTGCCATCTACTACATTGCTTTGCCTTTTGTTTTCAATACACAACTATTGTACTCTATATTTTGAAACGTTTTCATCTTTCCCATAAAAAAGGGGGGACATAACACATTGCTGATTTTCACTGAACAAGAGCTAGGCCATGAGAAAAACCTCCTGGGATTAATTTTCTATTTTGCCTTTTTCTCAGGCTATGCTGCTTAGATGTGCCCCCTGACTTAGTTCAGCTTCAAAACATGGCACCGGATCAATCAGTGGGTTTGGCACCACTTTCCTTGCTCTGGTATAGGATTCGTTAAAAAGGAGCCATATTCATAAGATATTTTGGCTGCTAAAAGAGAAAAATAAAAGTGTTTTGTGTCCTTCCTATTTTTTCCCAAAGGGAAAGGGAAGAAGGGGTGGTGGGGAGGATAGAGAGAGTGAGGGGAATGCAAGTCACCTTTCCTGGAGGCAGGAAACTTAAGATCGCCTTTCAACTTCAAGATTAAGCTTTGTTCTCATGGGAGTTTGGACTTCCAAATTGAAATGCCCAGGTCCTTTCATATATATATATCCTAAAACTCTGCTTTTCAATTGGGTTAGTGTGTTCTATTTTAGTACACTTCTCACTTACTCCATAATCTAAAAGATAGACTTTGATACTGAAGCTAAATTAAAGAGGAAACAGCACTTATTTTCAGATAAAGTGAGAGTCATCAGCCTTCTCAAGAACATTATATTTTGATTGATCTCTCTCACTGGCTCTTTCTCTCAACTTCCCCTTGGTAGGGGACCGCGCCAGCTTCTCTTCTCTGCTTTCATAGGTTGCTGTATCTACCTTCGCCCTTCTCTCTCCACTGAAGGAAGATGGCTCCTCCAAGGCTGACGCTACTGCCCATTTCACCTTCTCACTCTCTTCCGTCTTTCAAAATCTACCCCCATACACAAGTTCTCCTCACTCTGGCCTCTTCATTCATTCATACTTCTATGGGTTCTTTATCATGAAATGTGTGCGCTGATCTTCCTTTTCTTGGGAAAACAAAATAGAACAAAACAGGCTTTACCTTGCAACCTCCTCCAGCCAGTATTCTAGCCCCCTCACATTATTGATTCTCAAACTTCTACAACAAATAATCTGGACCCACTGCCTCTGTTTCCTTACTGCCTCCTGAAATCTGGCTTCCTCTTTGACCATTTCACGTAGAATAAAATTTTACAGGTAACCAGGCACCTAATCACCACACCCAGTGGTTCAGACTCCTTGCCTGCTTGGTAGATTATGACCTGGGCTTCTCTCCCATGTACTTTGTGAACTCTTTCTCCCTGCTCTCCTTGACACTGGAAAATTCTTGATATCTTCAAACATTTTCAAGGATTACTTCTCTGTTTCACTGGCTGCTCTATTATCCTTCACCTTTACACTTTTCCTTCTAAACATTTCTAGAATATTGGGGTCCTGGGGGCTAATATATAACATCATTTGATTCTACTGCATAATATTGAACTAACTGAAAAACTAGACATAGAAGATCAGCAAATGGATATTAACTGTTACTATAGATCCACAGTCAAAAAGATGCTAGTATTCTCTGACTCTCCACTCATCCCAAGCTCAGAGATTGACAGAACCTATTCAAGGTAACAAATTGGATCTGTAGGACCAACACACCCAGAATTACTGTCTCCCAAAAAAGAGGGAGGTGAATCTCCATATCTTTCAGCCTTTAAACATATAAGATTCACCCAGTGGAAAAACGTGAACCAGCGAATGTCACTGTCACTGTCACTCCCAGTCAAAAAAAACCCCTCCTCCTGCGTGGGTGAGAAATGAGTAAGACACATCACGAATGCTATTTTAAGTGCAGGTTTCTCTATAAGGAAATATGAGGGAAATATGAATATATACACACAGCGTGGGATATTCTTGATTCTTATTTTAATCATTATCTTTATGTAGATAATTCTCAAATCTGTGTCTCTGAGTCTGATGTATTTCTAAACTTTACAACATTAAATCTACCTGCTCCCCTTCACCCATGTTCCCCCTTATTATGGTCAATGGCACTACCACTCCCAAATATCCCAACAAAAATCTTTGGCATCATCTTTTACTCATCACTCTCCTTGTTCCTATTGGTTCTTCTTTTAAAATGTCTCGCCCTTTCATCCTTTCTCTTTAATTTGTACCCCTACCACCCTATTCTACTCCTTATTTATCATGCATACATTCAAAAACTATTGATTAAGTACATACTGGGTGCCAGGAAACTTTTTAGGCAGTAGAGATATGAAAGAAAGGTAAAACATAAATTCAGCTGTCATGGGTCTGAGAAAAATGACAAAAGGTTATCAAATAGTAATCCAAAGAAATATATAATCTCAACACAAACAATTGCAATGCCCTGAAAGGCACTTGATGCTATGTAAGCCTATAGTAAGAGGATTAGGGAAGAGGAAGATAGTGTCTCTGGGAAGTGATACTCGAATTGAAATATAAAGTATAAGCAGGAGTTAATTGGGCAAAGAGGCCAGAAAGGAGCATTCCAGGCAGCATTCTGTCTGTGCAAATGCCTTATGATTGGAGGTAGCATAGTGAGAGGAGGTTGTAAGAAGCAAGGTGCAGATTTAGAGGGAATAGGGTACAGAGTAGGGGTGCTGAAAATGTAGGTAGGGGTTATGCCATGTAAGGCCTTGTACATCATGTTAAGGAGTATTTTGTTTATTGTGAGATCAAAGAAATTCACAGAAGCATTTAAACAATGGGGCAACATGATTAGCATTGAATTTTGTAAGTCACTCTTGCATTTTTGGATCACTGCCTTTGCTTCCCAATTGATCATTTGTGTGTCTTTCATCCCTCCACCTTGTGAAGTATTATACAAACCAACATCCAAACTATCCTCACAAGGTGTTCTTTGACCCTTATCTGTTTCCTAATCAAGTAGTTTAGATGATTCCCCATTATTTTAGGATAAAGCTCAGACAGTTTTGCTAAGGCTAGCTGCCATCTAGGTTCAGTCTCCCTGTCCAAAATAATTTGCCATTTCTCCCCAGCACTGGCCCTCCCCTCTGGCTAAGCTAATCTTTCACTTGCTTCCGTGACACGCCAGCCTCACTCTTTCCCTCCATTTCTTTGTTCAAAACGTTGAGATTTCAAAACTCCTGCCAAAATTTTTCCTCTTATTCAAATCCAAACGTATTCAAGCTTCCATCCAAATCCTATTTGATTCAAATCCAAAATGGTTGCTACTTCTCTGGACCTCAATGTGAATTCACTCGTGCTAAATTCTGAGAGCATTTGTGTAGTTGTGACAGAGCTAAACAAAAATGGGCCTTGCATAGATGAATTTCCTTTGTGAAACACAGTTTGTTTCCCATTTTAGGTGCCATCAACTTGTCTTAATGTGTAAATTTAGACCTACATTACGGCCCTCTCAGTGATATAATTTTTATTTTGTTTTTTCATTATGAATGTGATATTTTTTCCAAAGAATGATTTAGAAATAGAAAAAGAGAAGAGTACAATAAAAGAATTGGAGTCTAACTTTAATTCTAATAAAATATGTTCATATTTTATGCAATATTCATATTTTATAAATATTCATATTTATTTCAAACGTTTCATACTTGGTAATTTTTATTTGCTGCTTAATATACTATTGGGCTGCTATTTCATAGTTTACTCAAACATACCCTGTTGCTGGACTTTTGAACCTTTCCATTTCATCATGTTAGAAATAAGGTGGTTAAACAATAATTTCTTTTCTTAAGTTTCAATTATTTTTTTGGGATTGATTTAAAAATATATACTTACTGGGTCAAGGAGCCTGTTTTTGTTACATATGAGCTAAGAGCCTTTCAACAAGGCTATACCACAGGCAGTGTATGAGCATATTCATCTTAGCACATTCTCACTAGCATGGGTTTTTATCATTGCATATTTTATCTGTAATTCAATATTTTTTTTAAAAAACAGCATGGTGTTGTTGTTTTGATTTATCTGTAACTAATGTGGTTTAACACTTGTCTCTATGTTATCTGAGGGAGTGAGTATTGGAGAAATTACTGCAAAAAATTACTACAATTGAACTCCAGTAGCCAGGAGACTTTTTGATCTGAGGCTAGATTCTTTCATTTATTCTACAAATATACAAGGAATGTCAGCCATGTAGCAGGCACTATGTTCTATGTCAGATTGGCCATGAAGTAGTAGTTCCAAATTTTGCTGCATATTGGAATCACCTGGAGGTTATTAAAAAACAACTGTTGCCTGGCTCTGGTTGCCCAGACGTTCTGATTTAATTGGTATGGGTGTGACCTGGGCAGCATGAGTTTTAAAAGCTTTCTAGGGATTCCAATGTGCAGCAAAGTTTGGGAACCCTGTCAGAGTAAAGGGTGGAGTTATGGAATACAGTCAAGGATGCAAGTGCTCTGAGGAGTAGAAAAAAGACACGCTCACACACACACACACACACACACACACAAAACCACAGTGTTTTGATTCTGGAAGACTTCCTCTGCATGAGGTTACCTCAGCCAGTGGCTTTGAACAGTCCTGCTTGGATGACTTCAAAAAGATAAAACTAAACATTGGGCGGAATGAGGCACTGATGGTAAACCAAATAGCTATTTACTATCTCAGGCTGGATCTTAGTTTTCATTTGAGAGGCCCGGTAGCCACGGGTGCATCAAATGTGACATGCTCACTATCACTTGTGAATCAGCTGGGTGGAGAGGAACTCTGCTTATGAAAGTCATTGTTAAAACAGAACTCAAGCCTTCACCCAGAAGACATTAGTGTAATGTCGTAAATCTATTTAATATTTTGATATATGTGAATTACGTTATTTTAAAATAGTATATATTTCCTTAATTCCCTTCCGAATTGCTCATTATAGAGTATCTCTCTCCTAGCAAATATGTGCAAAGTGCGTGCAGAGGTTTTTCTCCGTTTCCTTTTGATTTAGTTATCAGAATATACAACATCTGCTGAAGCCCATAGTCTTAGGAATTTTCCTTCCATTGCACTCCAGTCTGCACATCATCAGTGCAATTCAGATGGAAATTCTGTGGAGATGCAATATTGCTAACAGATTGTACTTCCCCAGAAAATTTGACCCCCCAAATTTGATTTATTTAGCATATTTGCATTTTAATGGATTTTTCTGAAAGGGTAATCTCATCAAGATGGGCTGCTGTGGTTTTACTGAGTAATTCACAATTTTCAGCTCATTTATTTGTGTTTATTAATGTGCAGTATGATTATGTGTGCCATGTGCAGGCACATATGGATTATGTCTACCTGAAACGCAAGTTTAAAAATGTGAAAGCCTGAGCATTTGGTCTTTTGGTTACCTTACAGATGTGGATCTGCTAGTTTAATATATTCCATTGAGTCAGCCTCCCAGTCTCAAGGTTGATAACAACTAATGCTTCTGTGGTACCCTACAATTTATAGTGCTCTTTTCACATACATTAACTCATTTAATAACATGTCCTAAGTCTTGGGAAAGCTCCATAACTTTTAGAAGCTACAGAAGAACCACTTAAAGGGCCAGTTCCTCCCTCCTCAGCCTGTGTCCCTAACCTTCAATGATGCAAATTCCTAAGCCAAGCCTGACTAAGCTGTTAGATTCAGGAATGGCAAGTGGAAGTGGTCAGCGGATGTGGCCAGAGGGTGACCCACTATCTGATGTGACCAGATTAAATTCTGGAGCTCTCTCCTTCCATCAGCCCCAGCCTCCTTCCAGACTTCATTTTCTAGGCTCAATTGGCACAAGGTGTTTCTTCCAATGTCTCTTTCCTAGTTCTCTAGTTCTCCAAAGGAATTGGTAGGTTTTCCCCTCACCGTTGGGACAGGGTGTCTATTCCTGCCACCGGCTATCATGGGAATGCACTGTGGCAGAAGGACTTTATCTACATTCTCCCCAGCTATTTGATGGGTTGTTCCTCTTAATACACTGAATTCTTGTCTGAAATGTTCACAGTATTCCTTAGGATAAAAAATAAATATACCAACTCCAAAGGATGGCTGTGGGCACATGTCAGGCTCCATTATTCCTAAGCATCATAATTTATCATCTTTCAAATAAGTCAGAATTTACACTTTTCTGTAAGGGGTTACAAACTCTCACAAAATATGTCACCTTTTGTGTAAGAACACTACAAAATTATCAAAAGTCTTATTAGTATAGTGATTTTTTTCTACAATTTTTCCACTCTTCAAATATTTCTTTTTTTATTTTGTATTGATGTTTTGGTGTACCTTTCTATGAATTATAATACATGTACAGTTCAGATAATTGCCACAACAATTGGGAGGCAGAACAGCTTCATCACCCAAAGAATGCCCTTGTGCTTTTCCTTTATAGTCATACCACCACACCCACTCCTAGCCCCTGACAACGAGTGATCTGTTCTCATCACTGTAGATGTTTCTTTTCAAAGATGACATATAAACGGAATCATACAGTATGTAACTTTCTTTCAGTTATCTTATCAAGATCATAATGGTTTATAATACTGTGTAATTTCAAGTGTATATTATTTACCAATTTCTGTATAGATTGCATCATACTCACCACTAGTAGTCTAACTTTTATCCATCATCATACATATGTGCCCCCTTTACTCCTTTTGCCCACCCTCCAACCCCCTGCCACTCTGGTAACGACTAATCTGCTCTCTTTATCCATGTGTTTGTTTATCTTCCATATATGAGTGAAATCAGGCAGCATTTGTGTTTCTCTGTCTGGCTTATTTAGCTTAACATGGACTCTCTAGGTCCATCCATGTTGTTGCAAACAGGATGATTTCATGTTTTTTATGGCTGAATAGTATTCCACTGCATATATATACCACATCTGCTTTATCCATTCATCTGTAGAAGGACTTGGGTTGCTTCCACATCTTGGTTGCTGTGAATAATGCTGCAGTGAACATAGGGGTGTATAAATCTCTTTGGATTGTTGATTTTAAGATCTTTGGAATAAATACCCAATAGTGGGACAGCTGGATCATATGGTATTTCTATGTTTAATTTTGAGAAACCTCCATACTGTTTTCCATAGCAGCTGCACCAGTTTGCATTCCCACCAGCAGTGTATGAGGGTTCCCTTTTCTCCACATCCTCTCCAACATTTGTTATTTTTTGTCTTGGTAATTACAGCCATTGTGATGGATGTAAGGTGATATCTCATTGCAGTTCTGATTTGCTTTTCCCTAATGATTAGTGATGTTGAACATCTTTTCATGTGTCTGTTGTTCATCTGTATAACTTCTCTGGAAAAATGTCTGTTCATATCCTTTGCTCATTTTTTGATCAGGTTGTTTGTTTTTTGTTGTTGAGTTGTATTTCTTTATATATTTTGGGAATTAAACCCTTGTCGGATGTATGATTTGCAAATATTTTCTCCCAGTTGGTGGGTCGTCTTTTTGTTTCCTTCATGGTTTTGTTTGCCTTACGGAAGTTTTTTAGTCTGATGAAGTCCCATTTGTTAATTTTTTCTCTTGTTTCCCTTACCTGAGTAGACATGGTATTTGAAATGATGCTGCTAAGACCCATGTCAAAGAGCGTGCTGCCTATATTTTCTTCCAGGAGTTTTACAGTTTCAGGTCTTACATTCAAGTCTTTAGCCCATTTTGAGTTCATTTTTGAGTATGGTGTAAGATAATGTCCTACTTTTGCTCTTTTGCATGTGGCTGTTCAGTTTTCCTGACATCTTTTACTGACGAGAACTTTCCTTTCTCCATTGTATGTTCTTGGCTCCTTTGTCAAAAATTAACTGTCCATAGATGTGTGGTTTTATTTCTGGGCTTTCAATTCTGTTCCATTGATCTGTGTGTTTGTGGCAATATCATGCTGTTTTGATTACTATAGCTTTGTAGTATATTTTGAAGTTGTGATGCCTCTAGCTTTGTTCTTTTTTATCAGGATTGCTTTGGCTATTTGAAGTCTTTTGTCGTTCCATATAAATTTTAGGATTCTTTGTTCTATTTCCATGAAGAATGTTATTGGGATTCTGATCGGGATTGCATTGAATCTGTAGACTGCTTTAGGTAATGTGACATTTTAACTATGTTTAGTCTTCCAATCCATGAGCCTAGAATATCTTTCCATTTCTTTATATCTTCTTCAATTTCTTTCAATAACGTCTTGTAGTTTTTAGTGTATAGGTCTTTCACCTCTTGGTTAAATTTATTCCTAGATATTTTATTCTTTTTGTTGTGATTGTAAATGGAATTGTATTCTCGAGTTCTCTCTTTGCCAGTTCGTTATTAGTGTATAGAAATGCAACTGATTTTTGTAAGTTGATTTTGTACCCTGCAACTTTGTTGTAGTTGTTGATTATTTCTAATAGTTTTCTGATAGATTCTTTGGGTTTTCTATACGTAGAATCATGTCCTCTGCAAAATAGTGAGAGTTTCATTTCTTCCTTTCTAATTTGGATTCCTCTTAGTTCTTTTTCTTGCCTAATTGCTCTGGCCAAAACTTCCAGTACGATGTTGAATAGGAGTGGTGAGAGTGGGCATCCTTATCTTGTTCCTGTTCTCATAGGGATAGCTTTTAGTTTTTCACTGTTAAGTATGATGTTCGCTGTGGGTTTGTCATATATGGCCTTTGTTATGTTGAGATAGTTTCCTTCTATAACCATTTTATTGAGAGTTTGTATCATAAATGGATGTTGGACCTTGTCAAATGATTTCTCTGCATCTATTGAGATGCTCATGTGACTTTTATTCCTCATTTTGGTAATGTGGTGTGTCATATTGATCGATTTGTGCATGTTGAACCATCGCTGCATCCCTGGTATAAAAACCACTTGCTCATGGTAAATCATACAGTATGTAGCCTTTTGAGACCAGCTTCTTTCAATTAGCATAATGCCTTTGAGATTCATCCAAGTTATGGAGTTTTATTCCTTTTTATTGTTGAATAGTATTCTCTAATATGGATATACCACAGCTTGTTTATTGATTCAAATATATCTTTTAATATATTTATATTAAATATAAATGGTATTTATAGAATTGGTACAACATATTAAAAATTGTCAATATATATGATGCAATAGAAATTTCTTGGGAACCAGTCAGATCCAGATTCAAACATCAGTTCTGCTACTTACTTATCACGGGCAAGTGGGAAGTCTCCCTGACATTCAGATTTGGCAAAGTGGGGAGTAATGGTACTTATTTCATTGGGTTCTAGAAATAATTAAATAAGATTAAAGCATGTAAAGTGTCTGGTGCATAGTAAATAGTCAAACACGTCTGTCTTCCCTCCCCTCTGCCACCAAGTTAAGGTAGCATAGTATTTATTTTTAGAAATTTTTATCCTCCTGATTTTCAGATGTGTAAACTCATAATATTGACTTTATTATAATCTGTGTTGTGAGCACATGGGAGATAAGCTATTGTACTATGCCTAATACAGATCTTTGCAGAGTGTGATTCTCAATAAATGTGTTTCTAAACAAGTGCAAAGTAGTAGTTTGCATGCTTTTCTAGTACCAGATTATCTTATGGAGTGATTTTCTAGAGACCAGGGATTTGGACTTGTTTTGAGCAGCACCAGCAGAACCCGGGGTCCGTGTAATCTGATGATGACATATGATAGATGCATATTTTGTCTGCTCCTCATCATGCAGTCACAGCCAGCTGGAGAGAAGGAGGTAATGCTTAAATACAAAGGGCGCTTGGGGGATTCAGACAGCATTGGAAAGTGCTCTGATGAAGGTGATTTCTAAGCATCCTTATCTTACTTGATACTGGACTCTGTTACTCGTCAGTAATTGATTTGTTGCAATTCCTGGAGCGTAGCATCTGGCTTTCTTATCAGTATGAGCAAGAAGAAGCAATTACATTTCTGACCCAAAGATTAAAAAAAGTGTGTGCTTAGCCCAAACTCCCTATATTTTATTCATTTTATACTTTCTGGCTGCACAACTGAGTAAGACTGTCCTTCCGATACCAACATTTATAGTCTGAAAATCAAGTTGGGGAGGATTTTAGTGCACTTGTACTGCCAAGCAAATCATTAAGTTTAAGTGCCATTGATTCAGTTTTAACTTATGCTTTCTGACTTTTACAATGAGGTAATAAAAATTCACTTGGTCTCAAACTTAACTTTAAAGAGTTCGACTGGAAACCTATGGGATTGGGGACATAGATATCATTTAAAAAATGACTAAATATAACATTATTTCCTAATTTATTCCTAATTTTCCTAATTAATTCCTAAATACAATTTATGAGACAATTATGTGAATATCTTAGCAATCAAGCATATTTGTATTGACCTTGTATAAGTTGATTCACTTGACCAATAATCAACCATTTTTCACCTGTAGAACTGGCAATTTCATATGATGGAACCTAATAAAGCATCCTAATAATTTGAATTGGGAGTGCAATGGGATGCTCTTATAGACTGAATTATGTTCCCCCAAGAATTCATATGTTCAAACTCTAACCTCTGAGGTGACTGTCTTTGGAGACAGGACCTTTAGGAAGATAACTAAGGTTAAATGAGGTCATAAGGGTAGGGCCCTCACCTGATAGGATTGCAGTTCTTGTAAGAAGAGGAACAGACACCAGAGTTCTGTCTCTCCATGTGAGCACAGAGGAAAGACTATGTGAGGATACAGTGAGAAGGTGCTGTCTACAAGCCAGAAAGAGAGACCTCACCAGAAACCAACCTTGACGGCACCTTGATGTTGGATTTCCAGGCTCCAGAACTGTAAAAACACAAATTTCTATTAAGCCACCCTGTCTGTGGTATTTTGTTATGGCAGCCCAAGCAGACCAACACAGGAGCCAGTCCCCAATCCTCCCAGAATCCTCCACTTCTGCTTCAGTAGCTAAGTGTTAAAGAGACATAGAGGCATCTACTTCTCAAGCCGGTGGTCTCATTTCCAGGTCCACTTAAACACCAAAATGAAAATTCTGTGTCGCTCCAGAGCAGCTTCAGTTTCATGCTGCTGTAGCAATATAAATAGGTATCTTGATTAGCAAAAACCTAATTTATTCAAACTGGACTCCACACACACTGGAATCCTCAATTAAGTGGAGTAGTTTTAGTGGCAGTATTCTGTACACTACGTTTTTTTGGAAGACAGGCAAATTACGACTGATGCTGTCACATCTTTCCAGTAAACTGGGGGGAGTTGCAAGGATCAGAGATATGTGAGTAAAACATCTCCCCCTGTTTCTACCATATAGTAGTCACTCAATAAATAGTACTATTTTCAAGAAAACAAAACCATTTTTCAGACTTTTTTTTCACAAAATATCCAGAGTTTATCCTACCATCAGTACTTACAAATTCAATCTCCTTCATCTAGTACCACTACAGTAATGAACAGTAAGAACTGAGCTTCAAAATAATGACCCCTACATCAGACCAGCAAAGAAAAATGCAGTATATTCAGCACACTTTGATTACTAATTTAAGAGTTCTGACAAAAAATGTGGAGGGTTTCTATTTATAATAAAGGCAATAACTCCCCAGGATATCCTATTTTATGAGAATTTTATGAAGTTAATTAAGATTATGTTCTTCTATTTTTGTTGGCAATATATATTAGCCAAAAAAAAAAAGTATTAAAGAAGTCATCAGTGAGTGGAAAACAGACTAAAATATTTTATTCTTATCCATGACTTTAAATTGAAGACATCATTGCATGCTGAAGCATTGATTATAATAACATGATTGGTATAATGAAAAATGATTAATCAGACCTGATTTAATAACAGAGTGATAATCAGACGAGTAAACAAAATAATATGCGCAGTGATATGTTTCTCTTCCAAATACTTCCCTCAGCTTTCTTTCACAGTGGAACGCTGTATAAATACTTACATTTTAAGATTATTGTTTTCTACTACTCGCTATCTTCCATTTCAGCAATTAAGACATTATTTTCTTTCCTTGACCAAAAAATCATTTTCCTTGCTTATAGTTGTAAACCCTCGTGGGAAAAATAGGCCAGTAATTTAATAATTCATTCAAGTAACATGAAATTTAGGGCAGAAACTCATCAAGTCAGAAACCTTTGTGCCCTCACTAAAATAGCATTCTGAAAATCATCTGATTCTAAACTAATAGTTGATTATGGCCCATAGATGAACATAAGGAACGATTTTGAGTGTCTAGTTTCTGCTGTGTCTTTGTTTCAATCATTTCCTAGTGCACTGAAGGACAACCAAACAAATGCTGATTAGCATTCACAATCTGTATCTTTGACAAAGAGCCTGCAGCTGTCATCAGCATAGTTTGTCCCATGTATTCCACACCACTGCTAAAGAAACTTTGTTTCTCAGGATTTGTGTTTTTGTTTAGGATGCTCCTCATTATCATAGCACAAATAATGACTTTCAGGTGTCTTCAAGTAACATGAAGTTACAAAGACAGTTCAGCAGAATTCTATGCAGGCACATTTCCAAATGGATCAATGAAAGTTGAAAGTTTTGCTGATCCAGCAGTGACAGGATTAATTATACAGAAGACTAACAATAACTGTAATGATCATTTATTCTTGTGAATGGCCTAGGCTCTGTACTACATTTGGTGCTGAGAAATTAAAATGACTTGGCCAAGATCTCATAATTATGAAGGTACAGAACAAAAATACGAACTCAGTTCTCTTGAGTCCGCAGTTCTTGGGCTCAACCATCGTACTTCACTGACACACTTCTATGTCCCTTTCCTTAATAACTGTTAAAAGTTATTATCAGGGAATTTGCATATTTTGAAACATCCCTGATGTTATGGATCCATAGATTTATATTTAACAAAACAACGTGGTTTATTTTTCAATGATTGAAACATATGATAAACAATCCAGTATTCACAGATGCAGAAACAGACCAGGTGATGATTAATCTGAGTTTTTATGAGTCGGAACTCAGCATTGGGGAGAAAATCCAGAAACCATTTAAATTCGGTATTCTCTCCTCCTAAGTATGATATATTTTCTAATGCAGATTTGCCCAATGATTTAATATTTATGAAGCATTTTATAAATATAAGCCTATCAATGTCTTTGTAAAGATTCACTAACCCAATTTTGCAGATGAGAAAACTGAGAGTCAGAGAGGCTAAGGTACTGCCATGGCCACGTAGTAAGTTTTATTGGTATGTCCCAATTAACTTTTGCTAACTTAATAATTAAAAAATTTTACTTTAATAGGGGGTTGTTCCATTGATAGCACATTAGTTAAATTTTTCTATTCTTTCCTAGCCTTAATATTTTATAAATTATTTGGCTCTTTCACTTGGTCCATCAATTTCATAAATGTACCTTCAGTGAAATATAACTAGATTCTCTAATAAAATCTGTCCTTTGTGATAATGATTTTGAAAGTAAAAACTTAAAATATTGGAAATGTAGAAAAACAGAATAAGCTGAAATACAGTCCCAGAGAAAGGCCCTTTAAAGATACGTTAGTGGTTCCAGCTGAAGATAAGCACCACTTGCCAGGTCAGAAGCATCTGGCCTTTGAGATAAATATCCCATTACAGCTGGAATCTCAGAGACAGACATACAGATTACTATACTAACTGGTTTTCTTGAGGAAGTAGATACCTCCTAAATCAAGCAATAAAGATCATTCTGTGAGGATGCAGTACACTCTGATGTCAATAATAAGAGGTCAAAAGTGTAATTCCAAATGTTGTGAGCCCCCTAGTTTGCCTTTGAAGAAGTTGTATCTTTGAATTTATCTGAACACATTTAAGCACAACATTTCTTGAGTTAACTAGTCCTACATCTTATTTCTTATTCAAGCTTCAGGGGTGTTCTTTATATCAAATTGTCTGGGAGATAGTAAACTAGTGTATTTATTGATTCTCTAGATCCAGCTCAATAAAGATCTGTTAAGATACTGCCTTTTGTAGTCCAATAATTATTAGAATAAATTACCAGCTGCCTTTATGTATCCTGAAAGCAGTTCCCGGCCTAAAAAAAATCTCTTTCCAAATCTACTTCCATGAGATCTTCTACCAGTCTATTTGATAATATTTAAAGTTCCTCATTAGTATAAAGTTAGCCAAGTTTTCACACTCACAAATCCCTTAAACATCTCTAGCTGAGGTTTAGCATCACAAATACAGATTTTTGTTGCTTTTTTTTTTTAAAGGAGGACTCTATTCTTCTTTTGGAGAGGCTTCCCTAGTTTTTCTTATGTAAAGCCTTCTGAATTTTTCATATCTCACCGTCTCAGCTATGCATTGAAAGTAATGTTATTTTTCTCCGTTTTTGCACATGGAATGAGAATATTTCAGGAAAATGCCTGGGTTTACCTCTGAGTTACATGAAACACATGGAAACCAATGTTTACAATTTTGTATCCTTTGGTCCTTGGAAAAGCTCAGGCATCTTTGTAAAAACACTCAGTCTATAAACTAATGAGGACCAAATCCTTGGGCCTTAGCAGAAAATCTCAATCTGGCTCTCTCGATATTCACTGATTTGTTGTATAGAACCCAACTGATAATCATCTTGAGGAGCCTCTTCCCTTCTAGCAGGCATCTTAGGTAGTCAAAGTTAAAGGAGAAGAATATATTCACTTATCTAGCTATCTACACATATTCAATGCTTGGCTTCCAAAGGACTATTCATTGGTCTTTATACTTACTACCAAAATAAAGGTCCCCTCCACCCTGACCTTTTGTATGTTTGTCTTCCATCTGTGGAAGAAAAGGTATAAACCATATAGACAAGAGCTATCTTCCCATGTTGGCCTAGCACCCTACTAGTTCTCACTAGAACATGAGTACTGTGCTGGGGAGATGGAAGGTATTAGAATTGAGAAATGATTCCCCCGAGATTTGTCTCTGTATTTATCATGGGTCATGTTTAATGGATGGAGAAACATGGCGGGATGGAGTGGTTGTTAAATCACACACATATAACTATAATATGAATCACTGGAAGTTGGAAAATAAGAGTTATAAATGGCACATTTTTGACCTAGATTATCCACATTGGTAGGAGATGGGGAGAGTTTGAAGGGCAGGAAAGTGTTTTGTTAAGAAAGACTGACTGCTATAATACATTTGAAAGCACAATGATATGCCTAAGAATGAAATTAAATTAAGAATTTAGGCAGGATTCCAAAGAATTCTTTGAAGTTGAAAATATGTGTTTTGGAAAAGAATTAGCTTAAATGATTTAAAAAATAAAATGAAGAAAAATCCTAAATAAGTACCTTCTTTGGGCCAGATACTTCACATATTCTCATTTAATTGTCAAAATAAGCCCAGAGGTAAGAAAAATTAGCTCATTTTGTACCCAAAGAAACTCAGACTCAGGAAGGTAAAATAACCAGCCCAAGGGCACATTGCTGATGCTCTTTCATCCAACTGGCAACATTTCTATGAATAACCGATCTGCTCAAATATTCATGCAAGTTGAGTTTAATGTTGGTATCTTTATAATGTGAGTTAAGATTCAGTATTAACTTTGAATTTCAGCATTGGATCGTTAGTCAACCACGAATCAGGCAACAACATTATTCGAGCATCTAATATGGACAAATGATGGGGATATTGGGAATTCTGAAAGAAAATAATATCTCATTACTGAGATGGGTAGCATCTGAAAGAAAAGATAGAATGTGCACAAATCTACAGAAAAAGACATATACCTACAGAAATATGGACACACCCAGAATCATTTTGTAAGCAATAAAATGAGAAGAAAGTGATGGAGGTTACAATCATTTTGTAAGCAATAAAATGAGAAGGAAGTGATGGAGGTTACAATGTTACAATGACCTGGGTTAAGTAGGCTAGATACTTTTAAGACTCACAGGCAATTAAATAGAATTTAAACACGATGCAGGTGTTCATTATGTGCCGGATATAATGATCGGAGCATAAATAATCCTCATCTCAACCTTGTAAAGTAGGTACTAGTAAAACCCCAATTTTACTCGTGATAGAACTACGGCAGAAGGAGGTCAAGCATCTTGCCCGGGTTTCCATGGCTGGTAAGTGGCAGAGCTGGGATTGAACTGAGGCAATACCAGAGTCAAGGCTCTTATGTTGACCTTCAATGTCAGTGTGCCAGTATGTGGGCTACGTTTACCTGGGGACGTAAAGATTGTGATTCCCTAACCCTTGACATAAATTTTATTTGTGAAAACACTTCTCTGTTGTTCTTAGAGGAGTAAGCTCATCAATTTATTCAACAGATATTTATTGACTGAATACCTACAATGTACCATACACTGCTCACGCTAGGGCTAGAGCAGCGAACAGGACAGATAAGGACCCTGCTTTGTTACACGCACAGTACTAGGCACTCATTACACTTTGACAATGCATTACAATCTATTTTAATTTTGAATATAATGCACGTTTTTATCCGCTTGAATAAATTACCTACATTAGACTCCCCACAATCTGTTACCCTTAAAAATCACCCTTAAGAATTAATACCATTCTTCCAAAAATTCCAAGTAGGAAGGTTTGGGGGATTGCCAGTTAGAACCAGAGTTGCAGTTTAAACACCCTTATAGTCTTAGAATGATTTTTTGAATGGAGCATGAAACCATGTACCTTTGTGGTGGTTACATTTTCATAATATGGTAAGGTACTCTTGTCTATTTAGAAACAGTTAACTCCCACTGCACAAAACTGCTTATTATAGACATTCTTCCTTGTTCAGTGCCCTCTATCTGGTAAGCACTAAGTAATTAGTTATTAAATGATGTTTGCAGTAACGTGGAGGGTAAGGCATTCTACATTAAAGAAATTCACACTGCCATTACTACTCCATCCCCAAGCCTCCAACCCCTTCCCAAATTTAAACCGTCTTTTTCTTCTAACAATGTTTTCTTTTCCTGATAATAAAGGCCCACCTCTAAAAATCATCAAGCTACAACCCATTAAAATGAATGAACATTCTAGAAACCTGATAAGGTAATTCTACGTCTTAATGAGGAAGGCAGGGCTCTAAGAATATTTTCATTGCCTCCTATAGGCGATTTCTTACCTACTCTTTGGAGGAGGGTGAGCAGTGTCAGCTTCCACTACCCCCGCACCCCACTCCCCCCCCCCCCCCCCCCCCCCGCCCAGTCTGCTGCCTAGTCTTGCACGCAGGGGCTCACATGGCATCACTAAACGGGCTCTTTATATATATGCAGTTCCATAGCTACTTACATGCCCACGCACACGCGTGCATGCCCATGTATGCGTGCGTTTTGTATGCATATGGCGTGAGCCCGCGTTGGTTTCCCTCTCCTTTCGCTTGACCCCGGGGGAATCCCGGCAGTTCCCGGGAACTCAGGGAATCTCGAGATGAGGCAAATAGCCCTTTTCCCTTCCCTGGCGGCTGGCACCGCTGGGTCCCATGAATCTGCAGTGCTTCGTCTCACAAGCAGCTAATAAAGGGAGACTGAGAAGATGAGCGAGAGAATACAGGGACGAGGAAGGGGCCGTGGTACAAGAGATGACGCTTCGGGAGCTACCGAGCTATGATTGTGCTTTTACATACAAAGCCCTAGGAAACTGGAGGGGAGGCAAGGAAACTCCGAACCTAAAATGCTCTGAGATCATTTTTCTAATTGCGCCTGGAAACCACCGCCTGGCGTGTGTCCTGCGCGGGTCCAGGAATCCAAGGGAGCGCCGGCTGAAACTCGCGGCGCGGCATCCGGCACTTTGCACTTTGGT
The DNA here is from genome assembly GCF_037783145.1 of Equus przewalskii. Classification (NCBI taxonomy): domain Eukaryota; kingdom Metazoa; phylum Chordata; class Mammalia; order Perissodactyla; family Equidae; genus Equus; species Equus przewalskii. The sequence continues at coordinate 1,967,288 of NC_091854.1, forward strand.
GGGGTTTGCGCTCCGAAGACGCGTCCACGCATCATTTTTCCAGGCATTGTGCGGGTTTCTTAAACCGCCAAGCTGCTGCCTCAGAGGGACTTTCTAGAAGCGCCTATTCTACTGCCTCCCCTCCCCTTTTTTTTTTTTTGGTTTTTACCCCCGCGAGGAGCTTCTTCAGCTCCACTGCGTCCGCCATCCGAGGGGTACAGGTGCCGCTGTCCCGGCTGCCGCCGCCCCGTCCGCCGACGCCGCCTCCTCCGGGCGGACCTGGGGGCTTGACCCGGGGCTGCTGCATTTCGAATGGTCTTCTGCCTGGGCGCTGCGGCCGTTGCCCGTCGCCCGGGACTCCCCGCCCTCCCGCGCGACCCCGCGCCCGGGCGGGCGGCGCTTGCGGCGGGCAGGGGGCGGGGAGGGGAGCGGGGGCTCGTCCGGGGGTAGCCGCCTCCTCCGCAGCCTGCCGGCGCTTCGAAACCCGGACCTGCCTCCGCGTCTTCCTCCAGCGGCTCCATCCCGCCTCCCGCGCCTCGTCCTCCCGCCGCCCCCGCCGCCGCGCCCCCGGTGGCTGCCTCGGCGGACCCGGGAGGGGGCCCGCCGCCCGCTTGGCTCGGCTGGGCCCGGCCGGGGAGGCGTGCATGCCGCTGCTGCCCGCGGCGCTCACCAGCAGCATGCTCTATTTCCAGATGGTGATCATGGCAGGGACGGTGATGCTGGCGTACTACTTCGAGTACACGGACACGTTCACCGTGAACGTGCAGGGCTTCTTCTGCCACGACAGCGCCTACCGCAAGCCCTACCCCGGCCCGGAGGACAGCAGCGCCGTGCCCCCGGTGCTCCTCTACTCGCTGGCCGCCGGGGTCCCCGTGCTCGTGGTAAGCCCGGGGGTGCTCGCCTTCACCGCTGACTCCCTTCTTTCGCCCCTCGCCTTCGGGGTTGAGCCCCGCGGAGGGTCGGGGCGCGGCAGCCTTTGCCTTCTAAGTTCCTGCAAGTTGTGGGCAGCCCCTTCCCCGGAGGACATTCTTCTAGGGGGCGTCAGGGGTGGCTGCAAAGGAAGCCCCCGTCTCTCCCCACGTGCCACCCCCGCACTCCCTGCGGTGGCTGCAGTGTAGGGTGACGGGGAGAGGGTAGGAAGAAAGGGGCTGTAGGAGGTGATGGGTGGGGGTCTGGACTGGGGAGGAGGTAAGCCATTGGGATGAATTTTTACTTCCTCCACTCCGTGGCCTTCCTCCGTTGGCCACCTCCTCTCAGATTGAGACTGGAAGATGAGCAGCAGCGGGGCCAGCGACAGGGAGAGGGGGGTCCGTTCTTGGGGTGTGGAAGGGACTCCTGCTTCCCGAGTCCGGGCGCGTTTTCCTGTTTTCCCACCTCCTTCCCTTTCAGATGAATGTGCCGATGGAACTAAGCTGACCAGGGAACAAATAGCTAAAAAAAATATGTGGCAATTCCTAAATGAAGAGGCTCCAGCACCACTGCTTGCTGAAAAGCAGGAGCTGTGCCTGAATTACAAGATTTATTTAAAGGTCGCTCCGCTCTCTGGGCAGCTTAAGTCCTTTTACAGTATCGCTGAGAATACATTTTGGATTTACGGACTGGTTGTGTGTGTGTGTCTATGCGGACACACGCACACACATATATATACACATATACATATGTAATTATTAGGATAATAATCACATAGTGATTTACATATGTGAATATGGCGCAAAGTTATTGGTAGGAGAATGGGTGGTGTTTCCTCAGAAAACATTATGGTGCCTTTAATATTGTCAGAGTATTGGAGGTTCCCTCTCTGTGGTACGGCTCCTCTCTCTCAATTAATTAAATTCAATTAAAAAATGAAGAGGGAAGGGAAGAGGAAGTTTCATTTTCAGTGGTCGAATGTGTAAATTGCAATAGTGAATGTTAAGAACATCTGTTGTATCTGTTAGGTTTGGGTATTCTTGTTTTCTTCGATTTTGGGGGAAATGATTTAACAATTTACAAAATAATGAAGAGTTCCTAACAAACATAGTGGAATTCCGGGAACAAACTGAGGAACTTCTTGCTAACTTCAAAGTAACTCTGTTTATCGCGGGTCCCGTGGTAGTTGACTCAAATTCAGCTCCAAAATACTGGTTTGAAAAGTGTTAGACTTTGCACCGGAAAACGTTTTGTTTTGTTTTTTTACAGCAATTTGCTAAAATGTGTCAGAAACTCCAAATCCAGTTTCAGGTTTGTGTTCTCTCTCTTCTGTTTGAAAAGCAGGAAGAGAAAAAAAATTGGTCTTTCTTGGGGCTCTTTTTGCCTTCTGCAGATGTTGGGTTCCCAGGCACACATTTTCAAGGAGACTGAATAGCTCAAGGATTTTTCAAAGACTGTTTTTTTGTTTTTGAGAGAAAAAAAGCCTGTCGCTTTCAGGTCACTGGTTGATTACAACCATAATCAATACTGTCTGTAACTCATCCCTTGGTAATTACTGTTCTGTTCTGTCTTATTTAGATGAGATAGCACTTTTCAGATCCTAACCATCCATCCATGGTGGCAGGTGCCGGTTAGAGATAAGAACTTATTCGCCCAAAGATTTTGATTATTCTCCACTCAGGGGGAACCTAGGAGGACAAGGGGAATTAATTAGTCATTACTGAGTGCCTGCTCTGTGCTGGGCACTGACTGGTCATAGCTGCATATACTTCTCACAGCATCCCTTCCAGCAGATATTCTCTCCAATTAACATTTGGGGATCCGGTAATAAACTAGAAACACCTAAAAACAAAAATGGTGGGTGTGGTGTTCGCATGCCCATGGGACTGATGCCAAATGGCATGTTACTTCTACTACTTGCAAAGAGCATGTTCTCTGAAAGGAGATGAGAGGTGACTGATGGGCAGGTATCTACAATATAAATTGATAAATTTTAAAAGGAGGATCCAACTCGATTTCCATGTTTTGACTTTCAGTTCTTTAGTTACAAGAGAAAGAATTTGGGAGTCAGTGTTAAGAGAAGGAAGTGCTGGGTTTTAGAGGATAGGCGTGCTGCTGGCCTTTGTTCCCCCTTCTGCTCTTCCAAATAGTACGCTCTCACCGTGTGAAAATTTGGAGGCAGTGAGGGCTGCTCTTCCTTTCCATCCCTCTCCAGGACCCTGGCTTAGCACAGTCACTTTGCATGAAAATAATACTATTAATAATAATGTTAGTAGTACTCCTCATCTGTATAGTTATATTCTTTATACCCATCTCATATTTGCATTATCTATGAAAACAGTTATTATTGTCACCTAACATTTGGGAAAATTGAGGCTTGGAAAGATTAGGTAACTTGCCCAAGGACAATGGCTAAAAATGTTACACCTAGAATTTTAACCCCACCGTGTCAAACTCCCACGCCTGTGTCTTTTCTATTAAATATGCAAATTCAGTCTACTCGTAAATCATTCTTCTGAATAAATACCTCAAACAGTTTCTTTCCCCATCTTTTACATTTCTTGGACGGTAGTGATAAAAATTCTTCAGAATATGTATTTTTAACATTCAAAACTCATTTTTAATCCTTGAAATTAATTTTGAAAAGCAGCTCTCTTCACTTCACAATCTGTGGTTTTGTTTCATACTTCCTAAATTTATTTATCTGAAAATTAAAAGCAATACATCTTTTCATTTTTACCCCTTTTATCTAGTGTTGACTTGGGCCCAGGTTTGGAGTCTAACAAATTTGGATTCAGAGCCAAAGTACATCCTGCTGCTCTGTTACCAGTTGGGAATTCTGCTTGCTGTGTAACCTTGAACAACTTATTTAAGCTTGTTAAGTCTCAATTTCCTAAGTCATAAGATTTTGAATGGTAAATGAGATATAATATGTAAATGTCATCCTTGGCCCATGGTTGATACTCCATTATCATTAGCATTATTAATAAAATAATAATTCAGTAAATGTTTAGTGAGTTCCTGTGTTGCAAGCAGCAGATCAGGCTGAGTAGAGGTTATAAGGGCAACTTCAGAAGTAAACCATATTCACTGATCCTAAGGAGTCTACTGTCGAATTTGGGAAATGAGGTAAACACACAAAAGGTTATAATATAAATTGTCATAATAAAAGTAGCATATATACATACATATGTATGTGTGTACCACAAAGACCTGTGGTGGTCCAGAAGAGGAGAAGATTATTGGGAGGGGTCGGGAAAGGCTTCATGAAGAAAAGGTGGCATTTGAGATGTGACTTGAAGGAGAGGCTGAAATGGAGTTTGACTCAGGGCATCACAGAAGCAGCTAGGTGAACAACCCGTTGGTAGCAGGAAATGCAGGCTGTACTCTTGAAATAGCCATTGGTTCAGCTTGTTCCGAAGAGTGGTGTGTGGGGAACACGGTGGGTATATGGCTGAAGAGGAAGACAAAGGTCTCATTAATGTGACTTGGAATGCCAGGCTGAGTTTTTCTCACTTTCTTGGGAATTGAGTAGGGACAATGTCTGATGGGTGGTATTTTAGGACATTTTGGGGACAGCAGTGTAGGTCTCTTCTATTATTAAAATATCTATATAACATAATTTTAAAGTCTTCATTCCCAAGTCTGTTTTGTTTTGTGAACTATTATTCTAAATGTTTTTTCGAAATACACCTGTAATTTGGGCTCATTTACAAAGATGACATGATTTATAGACTCTTTGAAAAGAAGTATTGTTTGGTTTGACCTGTATGTATAGCATTTGCCAAAGTACCGTGTGCAGCTTTTACAGATATAAATTTAATTAGTGATCTTTGGTTTTCATTGATTAAAAGAACTGGTGCTGACAATGGTTTCTGCTCCCCACATTGGGATACAGGGGCCACTAGAAGCTATTGTTCCTTAGATCTCTGTGCAACACAGATGATTAGAGGGAGATGAAGCTAGACCATGCATCATCAGAGAGCCAGAGCCAAGACAGAAAACCGGCACCAAGCAGGGCAGTTTGAGGGTTAGGGAACATCTCTGATTCTTAATGTCTGCATCCCCAGGAAACTCCCTCTGGACTCTGAGACTCTGAGGGGTGTAGCTACTGCTGCTATCCCAAGGGTGTTGCATCACTAAATGTGGCAGAGGTACGTGATGACAGAAGGGCATTTCGTATCCTGAGCCTCATCATATGGAATCAAAGTGCCTACAGCTTTCCTACAGACCTCTTCTCCCTCCAACCTTGCTTTGGCGGCTCCCTTCTATCCCCCATTCCTGAAACACACTCCTGTGCCTGTGGTGCAAGAGAGAAAGCCCAGACATGGATGTCAGGCAAGTCTGGATTCTTATCCTGGTGTCTCTCACTTACTAGCCTTGTGACCTTAGGCAAAATTTCCTTATTCATAAACTGGAGATAAAAATGCCTACCACTTGAGAGGTAGTGCATGCGGAGGTCAAGATCACAGATTCCCGAGAGTCAGACTACTTGGGTTTGAAACTCAGATCTGCCACTTTCCAGCTGTGTGAACTTGACCCAGTCTCTTTGTGTCTCAGTTTCTTTGACTGTAAAATGGAGATCATATGAGTATTAGCCTCATAGGATTATAATGAGTATGAAATGGCTGAACGTATGTAAGTAGCAGAGTAGTGCCCAGCTATATATGCGTTAGCTACCATTACTCCTCTCAAGGTTGTGATGGTTAATTAAAATAACCTATTTAAATCACCTAGCAAAATATGTTTGTTTGTTAGTAGATTTCAGGGCTGATAAAATATTAGAGAAGGCCATAGGCCACCTAGTTCAATCCGCTCACCCACAAAAATTGGGGAGTCTGAATAGCAAGAATGGTAAAACTCAATCAGAACTCTGTTCTTGGAATTAAGTCAATGATTCCTACCTTTGACAACACCTCCATTTCTTCAAGTAGGCTAACGCCAGCTAGTATCTCTATGTACCAGACTCTGTGTTAGGTACATTTAATGCATTACTTCATTTAATGCTCACCATGGTAGTACTTTCTTTAAACATAGATACTATCATTAAAACCACTTTATAAATCAGAAACATGATGTTTAGTGAGATTATATGTCAGACCTTTATTAAATTATTTAAATCCATTTATATAATTAATTTTCACAATAAACTTATGAAAGAAACTTGGATGTGAATAGATTAGGTAACCAATTCAGAGTCCAACAATGACAGTGCTAGAGTTGTCAAAGCCTGTGCATTTAATTCTTTTGTTATATACCTTTATCCTAACACATTAAATGAACCTTTAAAGATTTTTAGTCATAGTGATTCAATAGTAGAAGCGTCAAAATTTTCTCAAATCTTTTATCCTCAGTTTCCGTTTTTCTGGTTTGATGGAAAGCTTTGTGTTCCAGTGTAGATAATGATTTCAGTGTGCGGTGTAGGAAATTGTCTTGTTTCCTATTAAGCTTGGAGGTTGTGGAAAGGTGGGTGGCAGCAGAAGGGATTCAAAGATATTTCTGTTGTTCTGATTTGAAGCCTGTTTCTTCTCTCCGTAGCACACACTGATACAGTGCTGCAGGCACCTGCATTTCTGTGGAATCACCCTCTGGTTCTGGATCTGCAAATACGGTGCATGGACAGCTGAGGGGGCCTCTATTTCTAAGGGCTGTTTGTTAAAATGGGACCTAGCACTAGGTTTGGGGACAGAAAGAACACACCAAAATTGTATATAAAATACTGTATGTATGTGTGTATGCATTTTTCTAGTAAGAGCCTCCATAGCTTTATCAGATTGTCAGAGATATCCAAGATTCCCTAAAAGTTAAGAATTACTCTTTGAGGACTTATGGATCTGTTTAAACTCCTCCTTCTGCCTCTTAGGACCTGGCTTTACTTACATATTCTCATTCATATTCGTTCATTCATATTCTGCCTTGATCTTTTCCTCCCTCCCTTCTTCCCTGCATTCCTCTTTGTCTCTCTTTTCCCATTTATCCCCTTTCCTTTGCCTACTGATGAAGAGGTGGTGATGCTGAGGGGAAAGTAAAGGCCCAGGAATCTAAAACACAGCTTGCTTTTCCTCTCTCTCCCCTTCCTCCCTCTCCCACTCTCTCTCTGCCTCTTCTCCTCCTCTTCCCTTTCTCCCTTTTCTCTCCTTGTCTCTCCCCTCCCCCTCGATTCTCCCCTTCCATCCTCCATCACTCATCATCCATGTGGCTTCTCTGAGCCAGTTAGTTACCTTATCTGAAAAATGTTGCCTTAATCCTTCCTACCTTTCAGAGCTATGTGAGAATGAAATGGATGCGAATGCACTTTGGAGGCAATAAGTCGCTTCATTCATATGAGGAAAACATAATGTGAGCGGGTTACCTGGGTTAGGTAGCACCTGGTCATTAGCAGTGGTTATGACTGTTGGCAGCATGGCTTTGCTGGAGGTCTAATGCACTTACTCTCTGGCATGGAAAAATGGGTAAGATTTTTATGCTTCTTTTCTAATTTCCCTATAGAAAGGATAGCAAAAATAAATAAAATAAAAAACCAACAGTATGAAATGGCTCCTGACTAATTATGACAGACTGTACTACTCTAATACCCAATGCTGTTCTCCAAAATATTTCAATGATCTCTGAGCATTGTCAAGATTATTATAAAGAATCATTCCATTCATTTGTGTAATTTGGAAGAAATAATGTTCCAGAGAGCACTGTTGATACCATCTGTTAGGTATGCATTGTATCATATTAATTTTTAAATTTGCACTGTGCCAAAAAGACATTATTTGTAAAAGTTTTAACTCATGATAAGGCATCTTGAATGTACTAGATACAGTGCTGTTGCTTGGACCTGTAAAATGAGGAAGGTGTGTCCCGTGCCCTTTAAGAGTTCTGACTATCTGCAGGAAATGATACTCCCAAGCTTCGGTTCTCTTGTCTGTGAGATTGAGATAATGACACGAAACATGATACCTTATAAGAATTAAATATAATCATGCATTAAGTACTCAGTAAGTCATAACTACTCTTTTAAAATAAATACCAGTAATGTGTATTGATAGTACATAGCAAAATGACATCAGGTGTACTTAATCACTTCTGTTGAATGAATGAGGCAAACCATTCTCTCTTTACATTAACCTTTTCGGAAGGCGTATGTGCTAACACATCTAGGGAGCTTAAGCAATTCACTGCATTTGGTAAATGACACATCTAGGATCTGAACCTGTTACTTCCAGTCCAGCACAGTCGCCCACTAATTTGGTTCACAGCATAAATGGTGGCAGCCTCTGTCCTAGACGACAGAGGAGGGTTAAATCACATTGATGGTATATCAATGCGCTCTTTACAGTATCCATATGCTTGTTAATGTGTAGGCTTAGTTACAACCAGACACGAAAACGGAAATTTAAAATCTGAGTTCAAAGGCAAAACTTCACTGTTTCCTAAGACCAGTGGAATAGCCAGTAGAACTCGATTTTCCCAGCTCAACATTCCCATCGTTATGGATGGGGAAGGCCAGTTCTGATGTCAGAGTTATGATCTTAACCTGTGTTTAGGAGGATCCTTTTAACAGACTTTGGAAAATCATAAGGAATATCATTTTGATGGAAAATATTTTAAAATATGTGGAATGGAGTTCTATATTCAGTACTATTTAAACTATTTTTCAGGATCCCAGCTTTCACTCAGCAGGCTGGTCACTTTTTTAGTCTTATTATGACAGATATAGTTTGAGAATCACTGTCAGTAAAATCATCTCTTTTTTTTGCAAAAACAGAATCCTAGAGTTTTTTTTCAGATCAGGTGCATTTAAAACTCTAAAGACAGTCTTTTGGTGGACATTTCTCACTGAGAGAACCTGTGTGAATGAAAGCAAATGTATTTGTGTGTGTGTATTATTTTGGCGTGTAATAAATTTGTGATTTCTTATATGAATTTGTTTTTACCTCCCTTGCTTCTAACCTTTATGAAGCTCTCCCCCCCCCCAAAGCCCAACTTTCTGGAATATTCTGCTGTATCCTTCCAGCCCTAGCACCAGCTCCTCTGAGCAGATCTCTTGGACTCCCCCAGCTGAAATAGTTGCATTCTCCTTTATGATCCTTTCACATCTTTAACAAATCGTGCCATTAAAATAGCTTTATATTGTGCTGTATGTTGTATTTATCTTTATCCATAGTTCCATCACTAAACTTGAGCATCTCAAAGTCAGGGTGTTGTACTCTGACTCAAATCAATTTTGTTATTTGTGGTATATAAGTTATCCAGGCACTGACTGACGTTTGCAATGATTAGGCTATAATGACCAAAGTCTGCTGAGCACACAGCTACTTATAACCGTTCATTAAAACAGGTAAAATTATCCATATGCCCTGTTCTATAAGTTCAATGAATTTGCAGCTCTCTGTCCTTGAGGTGTTTTAAGTGTTTGAAACCCTGTATGAAAGGTTCAGCATAGCCAACGTGGGATTCTGCTTTCTCAGATTGACATGTTTCAAGCAAAAATCCTCCCAAACCAATAACTAGACTCCAGATCCATTGAGAACAAGCCAGTGGCATATAGGTTACAGGCCTCACTGGAGTCTTAGTGACTGTCTTATTTCAAGGGCGAGAAGTACTTCCAAACTATTTTAGTCAATCCATGTTGCTTGCAAATCTTTCATTTCACCAATAAAGAGTCCATTTTTAGCATTCATCATACTAACCAAAAGTCACTACTTTCATCAATAAAAAAATCATTTTTTTATATCCACAATGTTAATTAAATCAGTTGTTAATTAACGTACAAATAGCAAAAAGACTTGTAACAGCAGTGGGGCCTTTCTGGTGAAATGGACTCCCGCCCTCCCTTCCTCATTCCTTCTTTTCCTGCACAAATATTTGTTGAGCGCCTTCCATGTGTAGCATACCTTGAAAGTAAGGCTTAAAGAGGTTACTTGACTTGCTCCAAATCCAAAAATCAGGATTAAAGCCGATCTCCCCTTTCTCTAAATCTTTCAAAGCAGTATCAGGAAATAAAAGACATGAAATCACAAGGTAGTTAAGTACAAATGTAGTCCTGACATATCTACATATTACCGAAATAACTTGTGGCATTTCCTCTCTGTGGGAAGCAGGATTTGTGTTGATATAACCAGAACCTCTATGCTGAGTAAATTGTGTATTGTGTTTCTAGGTCGATGATCCCCTTTTTTAAGAGTGCTTTCAGTAATGCCAGCAGAAACCGTACTTTTCTATTTTTTATCGAGATTTCAGATTTAGCCTTTTCTCACACTGGGGTGCACAGAAGCACTTTTCACGCTGAGAAGCATCTTGTATTTCCAGAGATCTCATCAAAGCAGAATGCCAGGTTCTCACAGACACCAAAATTGAGCAGTCTTGGATAGAGATAGTGCACCTGGGGTGCACTTGTAATTTAAAATGAACTCCTGACATTTCCAGTAAAAAAAAGCCAATATCTTTGGGTTGATGACAATGACCCCTTCCTTCACATGTGCCTTTGCAGTGTTGGGTTTGCTCAGTTACTAAAGTGAATGAAGAGACTTAGTCAAAACTACGTGACAACCCTTTCGATCTTTCACAAAGAGACCTCTGTTCCCTCTTCTCTCTGGCTCCTCATCACATGATTACTTGGGGTCCCCTTTTCATTTTTTCTGGGGCTAAGTCTAGAATACAGATATAGGAATCCAGTAGACACTTTATTCAAGCCACACTATCAGGCTCTTTCTGCCATTCCATTTTTGGAAAAGATTTGTGAATCCATTGGAGAGAGAACATGCTTCTTTGTCGCTGGAACTTTTTAGTCCTGAAAGAGCCCTTAGAGATCATTTAGTTTCATCTCTTAATTTTCAAATGAATGACCAGAGAGATTAAGCGACTTGCCCAAGGCCATGCAACTAATGAGAAATTACACAAATAGCTAACATAAATGGGCACTTGGTATATATTAGGCTTTGTTGTAAGTACTTTACACGTATTAACTAATTTAATCCTCACAACATTGGAGATAGGCTCTACGGTTATCTCAGTTCATAAATGAGGACACTGGGGCACAGAAGGATTAGGCAGCTAGACCCATGACCCAGCGGCAAGGAAGTGACTTAATAGCAGAATGGCTCCATATGTGATTTTAACACGAGGATGGTCCTTGTCCCCAGTAGTGAATTTTTTGTCATTGCCTGGAGAGGTTAAGGCCACCTACAATGAATCACTCTGCCTGGAAGTATTAGTTGGGAGAGAGAGATGAGGAGTATGTGAGTATTATGATAGCTTTTTTCTTGTGACTTTATATTGTTGACCGAAAACATTTTACCAAATATTGTATTTACAGTTAACTCTTTATCTGTGCTAGTGAAGAAGGAGTAGCAGATAAGGGAAAAGAGCATTTAATTCTCTCATCATTTGGTTCCAGGATGCCTTCTTGTATGTTTCTAACATCAAATCTTTTCAGACAAAAAGTAAAACTCCATTTGAAACTCTGTACAAATGGATATAACAAAACCTTACCCATTTTTGATGCACAGATTTTAAATTCTTATAGGATGATTTTAACATAATATAATATAATGATAACACTATATATAATTAGCATACAGCATATCTGCTGCACCCAAGGCATAGTCATTATGTTAAGTTTGGTAACTAGTTAAAGATATGGAAAAACTATTCAGTGATATAAATATATTTAAGGGAAAAGAATAGACATTTATATATTTATATATTTTCAAGTCTTTTTGTTTTGAAGGGACTTAGGGAAACTCTCAAAGTGATGGCAGAAACTCTCGATCCATTTCCTGTGAAACAGCAGTGGCTTGAGAAAGCAGTTGTCTGCTATGCTGCGCTTTATGTTATGCTCCCTGGTCTTCCTTTCCAGCTGTTCAAATACTTCCCATCCTTTCATTTAGGCAACTCCCATCCTACATCTTTCGTAATTCTTTCCTTGAAGCTTCTAGTCAACAGCGATCTATCTTTCCTACAAACTCCTTTCTGAATAATAGTTTTTCCCCTTATCTTATATACTCTCCATAAAAGAGACGGGTAGTTGCAAGTGTGGGATAGGGAGCTGGAGAGAAAGCAAGACAAATTAAAGGAAACGGTAGCAATAACATGTACTATTACATGTACATGCTGAATGCAGAAGATTGGTAATAAGTTTTGCATATGCAAGTTTCGTGATGATCTGAAATTAAAATAAATAAATAAATAAAAGGGACAGTGACTCACTGGCCTGACAAGCAGGTGGCCTTTCCTCCTTGCTCTGCTGCCTACTGCCTTTGACACCTTGAGAAAGTCAAGTAGCTTTCCGACCTCTGTATCATTAGATATCTGGTTTGGAAGGGATTTGAACTCCATCTGGGGCAGACTGACTCATGGCTCCCCAGGCAGCCCTTTCTGCATATAAAACAAGTTTCTTAGGACACTCTACCTTAGGATAAAATAAAATCTCTCTCTCTGAATCTTCTTCTCACTGTCCTCTCTCACCTTTGGAAGCCATGTGGAACAACCTAGATGGTTTCCCAGGATATGAAGCTATTTTTTACTTCTCTGACTCTTTCTCTCTTGAGACTTAGAGTCCTTCATCTTCACATGGTATGGATTTGAGTCCATTCTATTCTGGCTGCTCACATCTGACTTCGCTTGACGTGGCCTATGTTTTTAAGATGTGGCACCGGCACTGAATGATGTATTTCAGGTGTATTTCCACCCATGGCAAATAGAGCAGGAATTCCATATACTGGTTTTTCCTTTTCCTTGGTGCTTTAGCCTTGGGCTTGGTATGAAGCCATGTTGCGGTCAGTTATCTCATTTGTAAAGGGAGTAGCTTAAACTCTTTTTCAAGTAGGCAAAAAAGCACTGCACAGTGATATACACTGTCCCCCTCCTATGACCATAGCCCACATTGATAAGAGATTGTGGCATTTTCTTTCCAAATGAGACTGATGTGGGCTTTTAAGGCAAAACTCCAGGCAACTTCTAATTGGATTTGCCATCTTGGAATCAGGTTATTAAAATGCTTCCAATTGTATGTAGCATATATAGTGTAGTATATTACACAGTTATGCTTTGTAGTTAATGACATACCAATATTTTGGCTGTCAAAAGATTATAAAGTCCCATAGACCAGCAAATATGTCTCGTATGTCTCTAACTCTTGCTCACCACATAGTGTCTAATATAATGCCTTTCAACTGGTAGACATAAATAATTATTTATGTATTTTAACAGAATTAGAGAAGCAGGAATTAAAATTACTTGGGCACTCTTATTTCTTTAAGACTATTATTAATTTCCTAGGTATTTAAATCAATGTTATTTTTTATGATAAAATATAGTTACGTGTACTACCCTTTCTTAGATACTTAGGTTGTAAAGTCCAAATTATTTTTCAAAAACCAGAGTCTTTAATGTTTTGCTTTTTTCACAGTCATCCTTGATTTCAAATATTTATTCCAGTTACACTCACTTAATTTTTTCATTTATTCAAAGTTATATAGACTGTATTAAAAATAAATCTTATTTACTTCACATCAAGAATATTTCAAACCTATCATTTTGTCTTAAAAATCTTTAATATCACTCATAGTTTACCTCTGTAACCCTTATTTCATTTCCCCATGTCTTTGTCTGTAGCACATACTTTTATAAATTTAAATGGTCACCACTTAAGCATTTTTGTAGCATGGGCTTTTTCTTCATCAAGTGTGACATTTTCTATATTTCAGTACTTTTTTCCAATTTTTTCCTCAAACTAATTGGTTGATTTAAAGAACGCATCGTCTTCCTTTCTATTTTGTAAATGAGACCACTAATACATTTTACATCTGAAATTTGTATATCTGGTAAATTAGAAAACTTCTTTCGATGTTCTAATGTAGGATTCAGATAGCTGGCAGTGTTTCTAAATGAGATGAGTCATGATTTTATTGTCACTCAGGGTCTCTGAATCATACTCTACATTTTCATTAGTAATCATAAATTAAGAGTTGAAACATTTGACTCAATACATGGAACTATTTTTAAGAAGACTTTCTTTCCTCAGAGAGTGATGAAAATTAGTGGTACTTTAGAGAATGACATTAATGAGTAAAGAAAGATTCAGTGCTGCTTGGGTAGGCAAGTCACTTACAACTTCAATTAACTTCAGGAGGAACTGGGAAAATGAAATTAGGATTTTATTGTTTATGGATACTTTTCATTGAAACTCAGGATTTCCCAATTAGAGTGAAATATCAAACAAGTGAAAATTAGCTCCTCACCTTATCAAATGGGTGGAAATGAAATAGCCTACTAGCAATCACATTAAAGCACAATGATCTGGTATTCAGTAATTCACTCCTTCACGTATTCACTGAAAAGCGTTTACCGACTCCTCTTTGGACAAGGACAAGGCTTTGTGTGTGTAATAGATTCTGCATATTCAAAGATGGAAGAAAATATCCCTGTTCTCAAGGACCTCCAAGTCCAATGTCAGCAAAGAGCATGCGAAGTCATTTAGGCTGGAGAAAGTTTCGTAGGTTGAAAGAGTGCCGAGGATATCTGGAATGGGAAGGTATATGTCACAGAAGTCATTAGGTTCAGAATTTAAGGCTGTTTAGTATAAAATACATTACAATAATACTCAGAGATTGAAGTCAAAATTCCCTTACCAACCTGACGAGTTAAACCTGTGATACACATTCTAACCTCTGAGCCTCACTTTCTCTATCTACAAAATGGGACATCTAAATCTAACTGTCTTACAAAAGTAATTCTATTTTAGTGACTGACTTTAATTTAGTAAACCAAAGGAAAAACATTAGAATATTGATAAGAGTTTGAAGGAATCTAGAGTAGTATTCATCACTTGGATCTCGGCTGCCAAGTGTGTTCCAGAGTACTTATGTTTTCCTACTTTAAAATAAAGACACCATTGTGAAATAAACTTTTAATTAGATAGTTACTAAGTTAGGTCCCGTGACATACATACTACATGACTTTAGATTATTATTTGCAAGATGAACAATGCTAAAAGATCAGTATTTGTACAATTTTAAAAGTTCATGTTGGTATGCACAATGAAAATTTAAATTGGCAAGGATATTTTTGTTACTATTGCTATGTTTTGCTTCTATAATTAGGTCATCTTGACTTGCATTTCCTAAATTGCATAACAAGTGTGCTCACCTGTGTAATAAATGTCCTTAATATCCTTATTATAAATTGGAAATTGAAGTGAAATATATGCATCTATATGTTTTTCTAGAAATTGGAGGACATAATATTGCAGTTTTTTCAGAAAGCACGGGTTGAAATTTATGTGAAATTGAATAGTACTATTCTTGGCAGGTGAAGCCAAGATTTTCCACTTTATGGTATTAAGGATTAAATGTGCTTGTTTTTCTTGCAAGATGCTCTATCCTTCTAAATTTAGTCATCTAATTAAGATTTCCATTCATGGGAAATGACTTTAAAGGGTACATAAAACAGGCTTTTACACAAACAAGCTTTGATTGGATTAATTGGATTTTTGTAAATTTTATGATGTGAATGTGCTAGGGTCTTGGTTTCGTTCACTTAGAATGGAGAAGTTAAAGAAATTTGAAAGAGAAACACGTTAATGGTTGCAAAGGAAGCGTGCAAAAGCAGTCAGGTTAATGACATGGTAAGAAGCTAAAGCAGTCAAAGCTTTGGCAATGTGTGAGCTGACGAAGCCTGGAAAAGCTGGGCATAGGAAAAAAGAGATGGGTGCTTCAGATAGAGCACAGATCTTAGTGTGTGTTTGTTTTTTCAAAAGAAAAGGGATCTAGAGCAGCTTTGGTGCCTGAGGAGGATTTGATTACAGGGCCTGGAAGAGCTGGTGCTACATTAAGGATGGAGAAGGCCAAGGCAAGGATGGCAGCTTGGATTGTGGGCATGCAGGCTTTTGGCAAGCAGCTCTAATAGAGGGTCACTTGGTCATCAGAGACCAGAGCTGATCCAGGGATACTCAAAAGATAGCAGCCTGGAACTAGGACGCTGAGAAAGTAGGGCAGAGCCAGGGCAGTATGGAGGAAGCAAAGGTGGTGAAGTGGAGGAAGGCACACATGAGTCAGACAAGGCCGGCTGATCAGAATAGGCAAGTCTAGAGGGGCCAAGCGACAGAACAAGAAGGTGAGATGAGGCCCCAGGCACACAGTCTGGGGCCCTGGGGCTTGGCACCCACATCAGGATAACCAGCAGCCGAAACCAGAAACCCTTTCCAGCAGGCAACAATCAGGGGCTGAGAAATTGATTCTGAGCAAAGTCTAAACAACAGATGTGAGGTAATAGAATTAAGAAAGCCTAGATATGGAACCAAACTTCTGACCTTACAGCTTCTAGTGCAGAAGTGATCTGCGGAACATTCCTTCTGGCACTCATGTATTAAATAATGATAATGTGACATCAGCAGTAGCAACATGACTCCCTACATTTGTATAGAGCTCTGTCACTCCTAGAATGGCTCACAATAATCGCATGACCTGGGTATTATAATCATTTAGAGAGGATAAAACCCAGGCTCAGAAAAATTTGATTTGCTCTTAGTCTTGCAGTCAGAACAGTGGCAGAGCTTAGATTAGAACCTGTTCCTCGTGTTTTAAACCTCTGTTTGTGAGGTACTTTGCAGTGAGTAAAGAAAAGGGCAGTTGGCGTGAAGATCAGTGAGAAGGGTCCTCCTGACCTCAGGAAGTTTACAGTGCAGTCAAGGATCCAGGCTCATGCAGAAATAACCTTATCATTTTGAAAACTCCTCCCAGTCCTGGAAGAGGGCCTGGGACTTGGGAGGGACTCAGTCACTGTTGGATGTATTAGTGAATGTCAAGTGAAATGCTGTGGTAGCCCAGCGAAGAAAATAACCAGTCTGAACTCAGGCTAGAGAAAAGGCTTCTCTGAGAACATGGCATTTCTGCCACTCAATGACAAAGTGCTTCCATGATGGATAGGTGTGTTTGGATTTGGTCGGAGCAGAAAGAGCACTAATATTTATTGAGGTTGATTTAGAATCAGACATACCTGGGTTTGGATCCTGGTTCCACTACTAATTAGTGTAATATGGGGCCAGTTACTTGACCTCATTGATTCTCAGTTTTCTTATAGTAGGTGCTCATTGTACAGAAGCTAGTGCTTTTGAAAATGTTAATTTTGGGGGGGAGGAGGGGAGTTAAATTTCACAAGAGTTCTGTCATTTTGTGTTATCATTACTCTTTTGCAGGAGAAGAAAACTAAGACTCAAAAAATGTTAAATAACTTGCTTAAAGTTAAGTAATTTGAATCCAGAAGGTCTTCCTGGCTCCAAAACCCATACTTTTTCCAGTGCCTTCCAATGACATGCAAGGGATGTATTGAGATAATCCAGGGGTATTTTTGAAAAGAAGGAGCACACTTCTTTCATTTGGTCCATTTGATTGTAATAGGGAGTTTGTAGAAAGAGAAAGAGAGTTAGGAACAAGTGAAGAGAGCAATAATTTACGTGTAATTGAAACAAGTCCAAATACAACAATGAACCATCATTGATGGAGAAAGGGAAGTTTAGAAGGTGGGATAAAAATTCCATGTGAACATCAAATAGCGGAGGTGCTGATGGAAAACGTAGTACTTATTAATTCAGGTGAAGTAGGTACAAAGACATAAACTCATTCAACTAGAGAATCAAGACAATATTGAGTTGAAATTAGCAACCAGAAGAATTTATGTCTTACAAATGTTTTGAATTAGGAGAAAACAGCTAAACCAAAAAGAACATTAAATGGAGATGGAGATGAAAGAAAACTCGAGTGTTAGTCCTTCCAGAGCATTATCTGGGATCTATTTGTGTTTAACTATCTTTTCATATCTCCTTTGGTCATTTCTCCTTTTCCTAAATTATTTTCAATTGATGTGGGATCCCAGATAAGTAGATGTGATAAAAATGTAAATGTGAGGGTTTGTGGATTCTTGGTATCATAGAAGAGGAAGCTGTCCTGCAACTGAATATGTGATATGAATAAATACTTTTAATATATTGAAGTGTTGGCAAAGGCATGAATTACGTCTGTAGATGAGTGTATGGAAAGGTGATGAAACACTGCCACCAAGGCATAGCTATGGTGTCAGGTACACAAGTGTCCCAGTCAGATCCTACATTTGTCATTGCTGGCACCGTTCGTTCACATGGCAGCTATTCAGTTTGTGAATCAACCAAGCCAAGTCTCTTTTGACTTTTACTGTATCTCTTTCCTTTCCTTTCTTCCTTCCTTCTTTTGTTCCTTCATTCTTTTGTTCCTTTCTTCCCCCTCTCTCTCCTTTTCTCCCTTCCTTCTTTCCTCGTATCCTCTCTTCCTTCCTTTCTTTCTTTAACAAACATTCTTTTGTTTGTCGTTTTTTTTTTTGGTGAGGAAGATTGGCCCTGAGCTAACATCTGTTGCCAATCTTCCTCTTTTTTGCTTGAGGAAGACTGTTGCTGAGCTAACATCTGTGCCAATCTTCCACCACTTTATGTGGGACACCTACACAGCATGGCCTGACAAGCGGTGCTAGGTCCACACCCAGGATCCCAACCTGCGAATGCTGGGCTACGTCAGCGAGGCACGCGAACTTAACTGCTACGCCACCAGCCTGGCCCCTCTTTAGCAAACATTCTTGATTGTCTTCTCTGTGCCATGAACTGGGCGAAGTTCTGGTAATACAAAGATAAATAAAAGAATCAGGAATTTATAGTTGAGACATAGCCATTGTAGACCTTAGAGGAATTAAAACTCATTTCTGCTTTTCTCCTTTTGCTTTCAACAGACAAAAGTTTTGACTGAATTATGCAGGGGCATTTTGAAAGAGTTAGCATTCTTACTGTACCACCATCTCATTATCATTTGTTATCTTTTGTTACTGATTTATAAGACTGATTTACAGGTACTTTCCAAAAGGTCCAGCTACTATGTATGTTTATAGTATATACTATATGATATATATATATTCATTTATTCATACGGCTCCTAGTGAATATCTATTACATGTCAGGCAACTTACTAAGCATAGAGATTAAATGATGAAAAGGAGCCCTCAAAGATCTCACAATGTAGTGGGGAAATTGTGTAAGAAAATTACAAATATTAATGTATGATATCCATCACCACCCTCAAGAGGACATATCATTTATTCTTTGTTGATGTGTAGAGCTTGGGCCCAGATGTCTTGAAAATGTGGAAGTGTTCCTCTCTTTCTTCACTTTTACTAAAGGTGCTAATTATGTGAATGTCCCTGGGTTCCAGCCAATCCTTTTTCCAAGTGAATACCCCTTTCAGAAGAAGCTTATGTCCTTTTTGTGCTCAATTATCAGAGGCATCGGGTCGGGTTGGATAGATATTGGATAGAAGTTATTACATTGCTATGTTGAATTACATGGGGGCTATATTCATACTTTTAAAATGAGTATTATCACCAACGAATGCGCTGCTGCAGCCTTCAGTTCACATGTATACATCTGTGTGCTTCTCACTGCTTCCTGTACATTTCCAAGCATGTGAATCACATGCCATGATTTTTGTTAATGGAGGGGGACAATGCAGAATCTGTTTTCCTCTGGTTCCAATTTACAAGTGTTCCACTTGCCTGGACTCTCTTTGCAAAGATGATACTGAATACCCAACCTATTACCATGCATCAGGGCAGGGAAGGCAGAGACCCACTCTATAACCCAATGGAATGGATCACGTCAGGAAGAACTGGGACATGGAAACAATTGAGGAATAGACACAATAAAGGCACAGAAAGGTAGAAGCCCCCAAAGATGCTCTTGGGCATCTGGTCCTGCAAGAGAACATGGGCTCTGAAAGGAAAAGTTACAGAAGACAGGTATTCTAGGAAAGTCTCCATCAAGGAGGCCCAGAGGGCAGTAGTGGCATGTTCTGGGATTGGGCAGAACACAGCTCCCGGGAATCTAGGAGGCGGTGGGTGTTAGGAAAGCCTGTTGCTGAGTAAGAGAATAGGGCCTTAGCCACTATATGGGGTTAAGCAGGAGAACACCAGAGCTTGGAATACAGACTGGAGCTGACAGTCTCATCCATAGAGGGACTGGGATGCCAAATAAGTGACCAAAGCAGAGACTCAGGAACAGGGAGCAGCTAGCAGAAATCAGGCACGAAGTAGAAACTGCACTTCAGGAACCATGCATAAATCTCATTATCGAATCTAGGCCAGAATGTTCACCCTGAATCAGCAGCAGAGACTTGATACTGAATTGCAGAGCTGGGGCCAGAGCTGTGTAAACCTCTCCTTCCTGAGGTCATCATTTTCAGATCAGGGAGAGCTGAGCTTCAAGTTTGAGGACAAAGGGGAAAGAAGCATATTCAAGTGACCCTGGCTTTGTGAAGACGGTGGGAGATGGGTGGTGCTGAGCTAAGAATGAAGTAGGGTGAAACACCTGTAATCCATTGCAGTCCCCCCTTCTCCTGCTCAACAAATTGATTTCATTATTTAACTTGAACTCACTATCAGGTCATTTAAGTTAGACTGTGGGGAGAATTGCTCCATCGATTCAACTAACAAGGTTCTCTGAAAGGCAAAGACATCATGAAAAGTTCTGCTTTCGTCACTGTCAAACCATTTCTTGGAGGTCACCACCAACTACCTTCTTGGTTGGATGTTAACTTCCTCCACTTCTTTGCAGCTCTGAATGTGGCTGATCAAGGACCACCCTTGCCTTGAAATTTGCTCCTCTCCTAGAGCGAAATGACCTGATCATTTTCTTCCATCTCGCTGACCCTCCTGCTGTGTGTCTTCTGTTTGTCCCTCTTTTTGCTTCCCACTCCCCAACTGTAGGTGACCTCAAAATTGACCTGTAAGCCTTTCTTTCCCTTTGCTCACCTCTCCTCATGATTTGCCTGGGCCCCTCTGCTTTCCTACTGCTGTAAGCCTGGCTTGTTACCTGGAAGGATGCCTGCAACAGCTGCTTACCAGGCCTTTCACCCCTCTGGCTAGTCTCCCCTGCTTCCGGATTGATTTTCCTAAAGCATGGATCTGACCACACCACCACCCTGCCCAGAAACTTCATAGCCTCCCACTGTGAACAAAATTGAGTACCAACTTCTCACCTGGATCTCAAGGCATTTACATCATGGTCCCAAGATAATCTCCCATAAGGCCCCCACATCCAGTCTACGTTCCAGCCAATTTGGGCCACTTACTGTTTCTCAAGGACATCCTATGCTTTCCCTCCTCTGACACTTTATTTATATTCTCTGTTTGCCCTATAATTGTGGTAACCATATGTCCTGGTTTGCCTGCATCAGTCCTAGTTTAATCCTGTTGTCTTGATATCAATATTACTAAGCTCCTATTTCACACTAAAAAATGTAGTAGTTTGGATGATAAATTATATGGTCACCCTACCTATAAAGCTCTTTTTCCTGTTCCTTCTGTCAGTCTTATTCCCCAGTCTGCACTCTATTTAAATTTGCTTGTGGTAAACAGAGTCCTTTCCTTTCAAGCCATGTACCATATAAAAAACATCAACTTTTATGAGATTTTCTTTCTCTCTTCTCACCTTGCCATCACCAATATCATGTATTCCCTTCCTACTTTCAATCCCTACATTTACCAACATGGTATTGTAGTTATTTGTATTTACATGTAGGTATTTATGTATTTTTTATTTTATCCTCCATAGTACTTCACAAATTCAAGGCTGTATTCTTTGTACCAATTGGATTGCATTCATCTCTAAATAACAGAAAGCTCTGACTTAAGCATTTAAACAATAAAGAGAATTTATTATGTCACATAACAGGGAGTGCCAAATTAGGATAGCTCAAAAATGACTACTTCACTATCTGAACAACAGATTAAAGATCCAGGTTTCTCTTCTTTTTCCACTTTGCCGTAATATGTGTCTGCTCTGCTCTTGGCTGGCTCCTCTCAGAACTGCACAATGGCCACTCTTATTCTAGAAATTGCATGCAATCGTGAAGTCTAACAGAAGAACATTTCTTCTGTGAGTCGCTTTTAAAAGCAAGACCCCTATGTCGAAGCACCCATCCCTAGCAGAAGTCTTCTCACCCTTCCTAGGGCAGAATTTCATCATATGCCCAGGGCTAAATTCATCCCAGATGGGGTCATCAAAACTTGACAAATCATTCATCCTTTGAGGCCGAGGATGACCCTGGCTCCCCTGAGGATCGTGGCCATAAGAGAAGGTGGATAAATGAAGAAAATCAAGGCTTTGTGAGGAAGAGAGATAGTTAACATTGATTAGGCAAACAACAGTGTCTGCTACGTGTAAGTTTGGGTTTAGTCAATGTTTATTAAATTGGGTTTTAGTTTTATTTCAGGATACGAAGAGTTATAATTCACTTGAATATTCTCGTGCTGTCGTGAATTGTAAATACTGATATCAAATAAACCTTTGAAATTATCAGTACTGCACATAACAGGTTCATTCCCAAACTATTTTGCTTAAGTTCATATGGAGAGACTGTAATTAAGGTTTTGAAAGAAAACTTGATTGAGATTTTAATAGCCATCTAAAACTGCTGGCCAGCAAACTGTGCTCAGAATTGCTCATTAAGGAGAATTGTTTCCTGTTGCTTTTTGAGGGAATGTTTTTTGGAGTATTTGAGTCCTATATTCATTGAGTCATATATCCATAGGACTCAAATGTTCATAGAATTTCAATGATCTGTTACAAATTTACCTTTTGGTACTGAATTGCAGAATTCTCAGAATATCTGCCAACTGTGAAATGTAATAAACAATACGTCCCAAAATTGTGATTTTTGAGATGTCCTAGTGCACCAAGGGGAGCTTGGAAAGAGAGACTACCAAATGAGGATCCTTTTCTCTCATACCCATGAGAGGCCTCTCGCTCTTCCCACCCAGTGTCTGTTCAGGGCCAGCACATCCCAAGTTCCTCGGTGGGTAAGTCAGTGGCAGAAGCCCGAGAATTCGGAGCAGTGCTGTGTTCTTTGCAGAGTTAGTACTGTCCTCTGCAAATGGAGGCTTGTTGAACCTTCTGAAGTGTTCTCACCAGTCTGCAACATGAATGATCCCAGTGGGGAGACCACAGGGGGCCCAGCACCCCCTGGGGCAGCACGAGAAGGAGCCAGCACTATTAACATGAAAATATTTCATGCAATAAAAGAATCAGAAAGACTCATTTTATTTCTGAATGAAATAGAAAGGACAGAACAGAGGAAAACTGCTTCTAAAACCTGCAGTGGGTATTGCTGCTCAGAGTTATGGGCCTTGGTGCTAAGGGGCTTGGAGCTGGCATTTTATGTTCTCAGCAACTCTCTTGCTAACTGCTGAGATGTGATGACTCTAAATATTTTGACAGCCTACAATAGGACCCAATAGAGAAGCTGAATCTTAGATTATGTGTGGTTTGGACATTTGAACAAGTTTTCTGAAGGATGAAGGGGCCAGATAAGATTGAATTCCGTCCAAGTATAAAAGTCAAGGATTCTTATCTGAGGGCAATTTTTATGTGCATGTTCAAATACATTCGAAAGCCACTCTGAATCTTGTAGGGAGAGTTGGTGGGGAAATAGCATAGAAACTAAGTTATATACGGAAGAAATAATGGACTTCAAAGTTGCACTTTTTTTTTCACTTAATTCAAATCAATAGAAAGGCTTTCACATCAGTTCTGTAGGTTTCTACTATGCTATCCAGCTTCTGCAAATATATAATCATTATTCTCTTGAGAAATAATATAAATCTATGTTTTCTTCAAAGTTTTATTTATTTATTTTTTGAGAAATGAGCTTCCTGTTAATAGTATCTGAATCTCCCACCAAACTACCCCATCACCAATACTTCAAAATCACATTTCAGAGTAGCAGACTGACTCTAAAACTAAGATGCGGTAGGCTGGGGGTACACTGCAGAAATTAATACTCCCAGCCCCACTGCATGCTGCCCACCCATACGGGCTCTGTCCTTGACTCTTTATTGGAATAAATGTAACTGTTTGTAAGGGCATCTTATCTATAAGCCTAACTTATCTAGATCTTTTATTTTTAAAAAGAACAGATTCCCATATTTGTGCTTTATGCATAAAAGCTAATTGGGGGGAAATTATACTCATAAGTACAGAAGTTCAGATGAAAAAGCTTTAACTGTTAGACTTTTCTTCCTAAAATAAAGCAAAATGATAAAATATTATAATGTCAAGTTTGACATTGTGTGATAAAGTAGGTTACTATATATTTTCTAAAGTGCTTTGCCTCCATTCCTGCAAAAATCTTTAATGATGAAAATAATATTAACGTTGGAGTCAGCCTGCCTAGGTTTGAATCCCAGGTCTGTCATTTGCCAGCTATGAGACCTTGGGAAGATTGCTTAACCTCTTCATGCCTCAGGTTCCTTATCTGTAAAAAGGGATAATAATACCTACCTCATAGAGTGGTGGTGAGGATCACATCATATTAATATATGTAAAGTGTTTAGAACAATACCTGGTCCACAGTAAGTGGTATATGCCACTTTTTAAAATGACAACACAGGGAAAAATATATATATGAATTTATATAATAAATATGTATGCATCATAAGCTTAAAGGCATAAATAATCAGTTTTTTAAAATGTATTTCCCATTTTATCTTGGAAACCCTTAAATTGGCCTTCTTAATAAATTCATCTGAATCAGAGCTGTTAGGGTTTCACATTTAAATTATAATTATACCTTTTCCTAATACACTGTGAGCAGTCAGCTGGAAAGTTGCACTTATACCAAATACAAATGAGACCAGACTGCAAAATGAGTTTATGTTCCAAGATTCATCTCATTCATTTATTTTGGGGTTTCAATCATGCTTTTCTTTGTGCGTTCTCATCAAACATTTTTAATGGCTTGGTCAAGTACAAGGATTTCCTATGTAATCAACATTTACTCCTCTTGTGAAAGTGTTTTAAAAATAAAGTCCTTCAGATGTCTAGTCATTTTTTTCAGTAAAAATGAATGGCCTTAAAAAACATTTGTTCTGACAGTCTGTTTAAAGATGAGAGAAATGAAGGCCCAGGAAACTGGAAGAAGATGGCCTCCAGGGAAAGATCCGTATGATGGATTTGAAATTCTAAGGGATACTATTTCTGTTTTCCCAGGCAGGGCTGTCACCTCCAAAGCCTTTTTTCCTGAAAAGGAGATCGTTACCCAGAGTGTCACAGTTCAGTCTGTTGAATACATTGTCCCTTAATGTGGGCCGGGCACCTGAAGGTGACCACTGATAATTCAGTCCTGTTGTCCAGCAGATGCCTATATTTTAGTACAGAAGGAATTTCAACCATACAGCAATGTAAATTTTCTGAGCTAGCAAAAAAAAAAAAAAGGAAAAAAAGAGAGAGAATTACTGTCTGCTTTAATACAGTAATGAAGCCATCACACTGACTCATGTACCTTGCTAGTTCTCCCCAGATTCAGCGACCAGCAGACACCCCAAGGAAGTCCCAAGGGGAAAGTATGGCTCTTCTGTACTACAGGACAGAAATGTTATTCTTTCTGAGCCATAGATCTGAATGGTCAAGTAAATCCCAGTGTGCTTCGCTGGCCACTTTCTGCTGCACATACATCTCAAAACGCTACTTACATGCCTTTTTATTCTCACCTGTGTCGCCTTTTAGAGTAATACGTTTCTCGCTCATTGTGTGAGTTAATATTTGTTCCCTTTGTGTTAAACTTTCTTCTCTCTTCTTCCTAATAACCAGCGAAGTAGTGAATGAGTTCATCTTCACTTTGTAAAGTTAGCCTTTCTCAGCTTGACTTTGTCTTTCTGGAAAGCTCTAATTCTTTTTATCCAGTTATCGTATAGTAGCTATACTAGCTACTCCTTCCTAACTAAATGTGAATTTCTCTCCTCTGAAAAGGAAGAAAACTTTTGCTTTTACTTACTTTCCCCAGTGTTTCTGGGACACAAGCTCACCCGGATATTTAGGATTGTCTCTAGAACATGCATTTCTAGGATCAAATAAGTGTGAGAAACACGGGGCAGTGAAGTTAACAGTTTTCTTTAACAGATTATCAGACTTTGGGTTCATGCAGGAAAGCTAACTGGGAGGAAATTACACTCACAAATGTTGAAGTTGAGACAAGAAAGCTTTAACTGTCAGACTTTCCTTCCTAAAATAAAGCAAAATAATAAAGCATAATATCAAGTTGAACTCCAGAATTATACTGCATGGAGTTGAGTCCTGGCTTTACAACTTATTAGCTGAATGAACTTAGGGAAATCACGTAATCTCTCTATGCCTCAGTGTCCTCATCTATAAAACGGAGACAATAAAATAATGCTACCATGGGACAGCCAGAAATTATAAATTTTGATGTGCTAATATCTCCAGGAGGGGCAAGAGTTTGTAGCTTTTAGCTGATATTCTGACCAAGAATCTACCCCCACCCCAAAAAAACAACCACTTCACATCGTGCTGAGCATACCTTTGGTAGCACTAACATAGGAATCTTTAATTATTGCTTGTGCTTCAAAGGCTCATTTCTAAAAACTCCATCATCTCAAAGTCCCAAAGAGTATTTAAATTTTATCATGTTGCTTTTTTATTGTTGATAAAGAACAGGGGGAATTAATTCAAACGTGTATTTTAGAAGAGCTAGAAAGCATGCTAATGACCTGTATACTAGTTTTTCTTACTTATCAGTTAGCTCTTTTGAGGAATAACAGGTGCATTATAACATTACTGGCCTAGAGTAGATTTGGGAACATGGAAAATTTGACCTTAGATATTAAAATTTGAAAAAAACGACAAGTATGCAAAATGAGTTTGTTTTGCAATGTTCTTATAATTCATTTTTTTAATAGCTTATGTTCACTACACTTATATGAATGGTTGGGCAATGTATGAAGATCATGTAAAGTTTAATTAGCAGTGTTTATTTTAACTAGGAAAGAATTTTTTTAATGGTTTTCACAAGCTTCTCGTCATTAAGGAAAAGAATATGCATAGCTTGTAAATCTATGTCTCATTGTTAGGCAGACCACGCTCCCTTTTTCTGTATCCTCATGCTGTCCCCTCTCCACCCCCTCCACACACACACATGTTTTCAACGATTAGTGTCAGAATTTTCACACCATCCCGGCTTATCACACTTACTCTATGATCATATTCCAGACATGCCAGATCCCCTTACTACAAGCATAACCCATCACAGATCTGAGCTGGACAAAACCAAGGTCATCTAATAATGGCTAAAATTTGCATTGTGCTTACTCTGTGCTAGCTAGCTTCTCTTCTAAGAATTTTACAACAATGAAGTCATTGAATCCTTCCAACAGCCTATGATGGCATTCTTCCTATCATCTCCATTTTACAGTTGAGGACACTGAGGCAGAGAGGAGTTATAGGACTTACTGAAGGCCATTCAGCTGATAAGAGGTAAAGCCGAGACTCAGCCCCACACCATCAGGTTCTAGAGTTCTTACTCACTGTGCTACTGCCTTGGAGAGGCAAATATATCCTTCCAGTGCTTGGAGGAGCAAACATTGCAGGCAGCACTTCTCTATCCCATGCTCTCTGGTCCTCAAGCCCCGGAGGGTTAGTACTGACCACACTGCATGGATGGTGTTGAAGAAGACTGGATCCCTTTCTGCAAAGGGTCTTCTGCAAGCACTCTTTCTGCGAGAGTGTTCCAAGACATAACGCCACATTTGGTCACTTGCAAACTCAGGCCTCAGTCAGCGCTTAATCCTATCTCATCTCTCCTTTATTCATTCACTAGTGTTATTTGTGTATGCATCTGTATTGCAGGTAAGTTTTAAGTGTCTCGAATGAACTCCTGCGTTTCAGCCGTAGTGAGAAGTGCAGTGGACTATGAGCCAGAGGACAAGGGTGACCTGTAGGGTGCTCAGCATCAAGTCGCTTATCAGGACACTTCGTCTTTCCAGGTCTCACTTAAAATATCTCGAAAGTGAGAGCATCGAGTGTCTTTTTATTTTAGGTTTCATTTAACCTTTCCTTCTATAATGCCCCCCTTCACTACAATGCCTAGAATAGCTCTTTACACAGTACAAGTACCTAGTAATTATTGGTTCAAATAAATATCTAGAAATCCCTTTTTTTTAAAAAATTTCATTTTTTCCTTTTTCTCCCCAAAACCCCCGGGTACATAGTTGTATAGTCTTCGTTGTGGGTCCTTCTAGTTGTGGCATGTGGGACGCTGCCTCAGCGTGGTTTGATGAGCAGTGCCATGTCCATGCCCAGGATTCGAACCAACGAAACACTGGGCCGCCGGCAGCGGAGGGCGCGGACTAAACTACTCGGCCACGGGGCCAGCGCTCTAGAAATCCCTTTTAAAATATCCCTGACAAATTTAAAACCTGTGGTGGTCAGGAGTTTTAGACCCCTTGAAATATCCTTTATAGAGCTTGAAGGGCTTGTTAAAACACAGATGGCTGGACCCCACGCCCAGACTTTCTGAGTCACTAGGTCTGGGGTAAGGCCTGAGAATTTGCTTTTCTATCAACTTCCCAGGTGCTTCTGGTCTGGGGACCACATTTTAGAACCACTACCCATAGAGCACTTTCAAAACAGACAAACACCTTTCCACTGGTTTCCCAGTTAAAAAACAATTAAAGAGCTTATCCCACCCAGTGGGTGGGATGACAGCTTCACGTGTTTCTTATCCTGTGCTGTCTGTATTTTAACAGGGGGCTCTGAAAGACTGCAAACCTCAACTTGAAGGAACAAATCCAGTTCTTGGCTTCGTGTCCCTCTGTCTAAGCTGCCTTTTGACCCACTGCTTCACTGAAATTGTCCTCTCGCTTGCGTACTAGGGCCTCCTGGTCGCCACATGCCCACAGTATTAACCGCAGCTAGTAACATGTGAAGGTGAAGAGCGTGGGCTCGGGTGATAGACCAACCTTGGGTTCAGATGCTGGTTCCCCACTCTATATCCGGCCATGGTGGTTTCGTTTATGCTTTATTTTCTTTATCTGTAATTGAATTTTAATAGCAATACTTACCTCATAAGTTTGTGGGGTTTTATTTTGTTTTTTGGGGGTTTTTTTTGCTGAGGAAGATTCACTCTGAGCTAACATCTGTGCAAATCTTCCTCTGTTTTGTATGTGGGTCACTGATACAGCATGCCCACCAATGAGTGGTGTAGGTCCATGCTCAGAAACTAAACCCAGGCCACCACAGCGGAATGTGCTGAACTTAACCACTAGGCCACTGGGCCATCCCTCTCATATGGTTGTTTTGAAGATTAAATTGTTTCTATGAGTTTGACTCTTTTAGATGCCACATGTTAGTGAGATCATACAGTATTTTTCTTTTTCTGTCTGACTTATTTACCTCAAGTTCATCCAAGTTGTTGTAAACAGCAGGATTTCTTTCTTTCTCGTGGCTGAATAGTATTCTGTCATATGGATCTTCTTTATCTATTCATCCATAGACGGGCGCTTAGGTTGTTTCCATATCTTGGCGATTGTGAATAATACTGTAATGAACATGGGGGTGTAGATGTCTTTACAAGATTCTGATTTCAATTCTTTTAGATATATATTCCAGAAGTGGAATTGTGAATCATACAGTAGTTCTGCTTTCAGCTTTTTGAGGAAACTCCATACCATTTTCCACAGTGGCTGCACCAATTTGCATTCCCACCAACAGTGTACAAAGATTCCCATCTCTCCACATCCTCAGCAACACTTATCCCTTGTCTTTTTGATAAGAGCTATTCCAACAAGTATGAGATGATATCTCATTGTGGTTTTAATTTGCATTTACCTGCTGATAAGTGATGCTGAGCATCTTTTCATGTACCTCTTGGCTATTTGTATGTCTTCTTTGGAAAATTGTTTATTCAGTTCTTCTGCCCATTTTTTAAATCGGGTTGTTTGTTTTTTTGCTATTGAGTTGTATGAGTTCTTTATCTATTTTGGATATTACCCCTTTATCCAGATATATGATTTGCAAATATTTTCTCCCATTCCATATGTTGCCTTTTCCTTTTGTTGATTTTGTTTGTTTTTTGGAGGTTTTTTTGCTTTGCAGAAGCTTTAAGATAGCTTTAATTGTGTGTTAAATGTTTCCCGAATTTGCCTCTCAGGGTATCACATTCATTATTTCTATCATGGCTGCATACTACCTCAACTATCATTTTTTTCTTTAAATTAATCCATTTTACTAACAAATTATTGTAAAAGAAAACTTATATCATTATCATCAAAGGCATACCAACAACACTTGATAATTAGAAGGTTACCATAAAACAAATACAATGAAAACTGGAGTTTTTGGATTCTAGCCAGTTATTGTTGTTTTCTGCTGAAGGCTTTGAGCCTGAGACTTGCCCTCTTTTTATTAAAAACAGGGAAATTAATAAGTTTTAGCTACTATAACAAATAAACTTTCACATTTCACTGGCTTCACACATTATAGTTTATCTTTCGCTATGTAACAGTCTGATGCAGGGCCGCTGACTGAGCGACCTGGACTCTTTCCATCTTGTGGCACCAAAAACTTCTGGGCCCAGAGATCTCCCTGCTTCCAGCCAGCAGATGGAGACGGATAACATGGAGAAGGCGCTTTATCTCTTTGGTCTGAAACTGACACATCATTCATCCTGACCTTCCTTTGGTGTAAATCTCCCAGAGGCAGGTGTGCAGGGAGTGTGGGTTCAGGCTGGGTGGCCACTTCCCACAGCAGCTTTATAGTATGAAAGTGAGAACACAAGTTTTTGGTGGTCAAATTTTGAAATATATGCAGTTACAGTAAGACATAACCATAGTTCAACTGCAAACGTTGCATTACCAACTATATTACTTCTTCACTCCAATTAGTTCTCCTGTCTCCTAACCTTGATTCCACTCAGAAACTGTGTTCTGAGAAGTTAGCATCTTCTTTACTTAGCAAGGGTGCTGAAATCCATACGTACACAGAAGAAATCTTAGTTTCTCCCCACATGACACAAAGTTCGTGAGATAGTACCCAGTGCAACTATTCACCTTGTAGTATACCTCAGAGCTTTCCTTGGCTCGCCTGAAATCGATGATGGAAAATAAGCTCTCTCCATATATGTGTCTGTGTAATAACCAAGAATGCACAATATGTTTGATAGGAA
Source organism: Equus przewalskii (assembly GCF_037783145.1). Lineage (NCBI taxonomy): Eukaryota > Metazoa > Chordata > Mammalia > Perissodactyla > Equidae > Equus > Equus przewalskii. The sequence continues at coordinate 1,998,193 of NC_091854.1, forward strand.
CCTAAATATAAACCCAATACCTCCCTACATTTTAAAATCTGTGTATCCCATGACTATACTTTGACAGATTAAAGTATCTTTGTAGCTATTCGTTGACGTATGTCTGAAGATTGTGAGACAGGGTGAAGCACTGTCACCCTGATTGCATGAACTGTGCTGCTGCATTACGTCTGAAATGATTTTCTTGTACCAATTTCAAATCAGTGATGCATGGATATCTTTGAGTCATCACTAGTTGAAGGGGAGAGGAATTTCTAATTGGGTTGATGTAAATGAATCCATAAAGCTATTTGGAGTTTGACATTTGATGGAAATCTACAATGATTTAATCTTCCTGGAAAAACTTGCTTTGGTATTTTTTCATTAGAGAATATAGATAACAGGGTCAGCCTCTGGGAGTTGAGGTATGAGAGTGATGTTATGTGCTCATAACAGAGACAATTATACATTTATACCTGGGGATTTATGATTTACACCTGCATTTTTCTAGGTTGCTATTCATCAGCAAGATGGGCCTTTTTACTCACTGCCGAACAATGTAACGGATAAGAAACAGGGCCAGATACCAAATCTGCCCTCAAAGACAGGATGGAGACATGGATGGGTCATTTAGGAATGGAAATGTGTAGCTCTGGCTTGATAAGCAAGGCAGGCTTCAAGGGGCTTCATAATGTCAACCCTGAGTTCAGTGGAGATAATGGAGTGACTCAGTGAGAGGGTGGCATATAATAGAGTACGTAGTACTCCAGTTTTGGAAGATCTATGGAATGTAGAGCTTGTTTATCAAGTTGGGTGAAGTTCAGGAACACAACTCTTGCCTCCAAGGAGGCAGACTGTCAGTTTGCAGTGGAGAGGAGACTGTGACTAAAAAACAAGGTTGCTCAGACACAGCCCTGGTTGGGTAGGTGCAGTGGTGAGGGCCCTTCACTGTCAGCTCCTGAGCCTTTGGTGGGCCTCTTATATTCCAGATCAGATTGAAACCAACCTGCCACAGGGGTTGCGTTAGGGCTTCCTATTGAACTGGAGAACTGGCAGAAGCTTTGCCTTTCCTGGCAGAGGAGGAGTGGGGGTGGAATGAGGTTAGTGAGACCAGGTGAGGGGAGCTAGAAGGCAGAGGAAAGAAAGAAAGTGAGGGTTGACAGCTATGTATTTACTGTGCCAACCTACACTCTCTGCTAACAGTGCACTTTTTTCTCCCTTTTTCTTTTATGTCCCAATGAATGAGTTTTGCTGAGGGGGGACAGAGGCCCTGCTGTGAACACCTGACCATGGGAAGCCCATTGGTTCTCCCCACTGGTGCCACAGGTGTCCTTCTCGAAGTTCCGCTCCTTTCTCACCCTCCAGAGACAGCTGGAGCCTGTGGCAGGCAGGAGGAGGGGCTGTAATCATCCTGGTCAATCTCAGCTAACACTGTTCATCACCTCAGTTCTCTCTGGAAACAGCTTTCATTTATTAGTTCACAGAAGAAAGGAAATTTTATCAAGGAACACTAAGAAGTGACAGAGCTCTTAGCATCCCCATCTCTGGCTTCTCTGCCCTTGTACTGTCATGTTTTCCCCTCTCCCACTCTCAGGAGAGAAAGCAAACCAATTATGCTCTTTACCCAAGGGCCGCTTTGGGAATCAAATGAAAATGGCAGCCAGTGACACCAGATTAAGTCTCCCTTCTTGATAGTAGTGAGAAGATGACCAAACCACCAGGTCGTCAATTCCATATAAGAACCAAGGATATGCAGAGGAAACAGGAAGAAATGTCACTGAAAACAGAATCTCAAAAAACAATGGCAGAGTTGGAAGGGTCCTGTGAAGCTCTTTTGGTCGTTGTTGGAAGACTGGCATGTGTGTTGAAAAGATCAGGAAAATTTTTTTCTGTGCTCAGTCCTCTTATTCCTGGAGACCCCAGAAGTTGGAAGGGTCCTTATGAGGTGCTCTCTATCCCAATACCTTCCCCTTCAAACTGTAGAAGTGCTAGGAACGTGCCTGAACTCCAGGGTGTGACCTGAGCCTTTAGGAGTGGGAGTGGGAGCAGGGGGCTGACTTGGCTTAGCCTGGAAAACTTGGAAGAAAGACTTGCAAGTTCCCAGGCAGAGGCTGTGGTCAAAATACCTCCGAACTTGGATTCAAATTCTGGCTGTGCCAGCAACTGTGTGACTCAAGCATGTTTTACTCTTTTATTTCTCTCCGGATGGGTGTTCGTATCTATGAAGTGGGCAGATGGAACCGTATTTCATTCATTCATACAGCCATTCATGTTTATTGCAGTCACTGTGCTTTAACATGGAAGCATAAAGAGAAACACACAGTCCCTGCCTCAGAGAAGCTCTCAACGGAGTGGAGGAGACAGATGTTACTGACACTTATAAAACCATGTGAAAAGAACCATACTAAATGTACAAAGTGCTATTGAAACACCCAGAGGGAGCAATGGGATGTACCGGGAATAGACATACAGTGGCAATAGAGTAAGCAATATTTAAATCATGTCTCAAGCACAGATCTGTGCCCTGCCTACCAACCTATACCAAGCCATGGACCAAGTATAAAAGCCTGGCTGTGTGGAAAAGCCTGGTATGTTGGGGAATGAAAATGTTTAGCTGTGACTAGAACACAGCCTGTCTGGAGGCTGTGTAACAGTTGCAGAAGCTGAAAAAGATAGATTTAGGCTCAGCTGTAAACAATCTCTTGTGACAATTCCTGTTACTCCATTGGCTATGAGGACAGACTGAAAACTGTAAACAGGAAATTTGGGTTGCACAAAGTCTGTTTTCGATAGATCAATCTGGTAGTAGACAGTTTGAAGAGCAGAGAAAGTGGAAGCACAGAGGCGAGTTCGGAAGATGCTGCTATGCGGAAAGAAGTGATGAGAGACTGAATTTTAAAATGGCAATAGTGATAAAAAGGAACATATCTGACATATAATTAAGGTATAAAAGCAACTTGATTTAGCAATTGATGGAGAGAGGCAAATGAGGGAAACAGGGGTGTCAGCGTGGTGTGTAAGGGTGTGAGGTAGCCTGTGTGTCCAAGTGAGGATAGTGGGTTAACTGAGGTGGTGACGTGGAGAAGCAGGAGGTTTAGGCTCGGGGACGGGAATTGCATTTCGGGTGGGAAGGCTTGGAGGACTTCAGTCTGCAGATCTGAGCATGTTGAGATGCTGCTGTTTAATGGGTGGTTGGAGACCCGCATCTGGAGTTCAGGAGAAGAGAAATATTTGGGATTCCTTAGAGTAGCATGGGTTGGTAAAGCCTTAGGAGGAATGAAGTGCTCCAGGAAGGGCTTCTGACAGGACAGGCAGAAAAGAACCAAAATAAAAATCAGGGAACTTAGAATTTAAGTCTGTAATTCACTGATGAGAGCCTCCGCCTCCAAGGCAAACTCAATCTACTTTGGCCTATGTTTAGGTCAAGTTGAGAGCTATCAGGAGAAAGCCTACCTCCTTTCCTCTCCTAACACTGTCTTCCTGCTAGGGCTGTGTCCACATTCTCTACATCTGTCTCATAACCATCCCACCTTTAAAAGCAGTCAGGATCATAGCCGGTCTTTCTTTGATGCTGTGTTAAATTGAGTTCTTCTAGAACCAGGTACCAAAAGTGATTAGATATACAAGGGATTTATCAGGGGAAACACTTGTAAAAGATAAAGGTTGGGGGTGGTAAGCCAGAGAAGGCAGGGAGGGCCTTCAGATATGATGGAGGTCTGACCCCTCTGAAGGAGAAGGGGAAGGAAGGAGGTTTGGGTAGGAAGCACCTCAGAATACAGCACAGTTCCAAGAACGATTTGGCCAGGCTCATGGGGAGTCTTCAAACCAAAATTACCAGTTAGAGGTACCCCACATCTCAGAGGAGTGGTTTCACGTGAGTATGCCCACCATGCTTAATCCTTGGCTAGCAGGAGCCTGCAGCAAGTATGGCATGAACAGGGACTCCGTGCTGGATCCAGAGGAGCAGGAGCAGCTGGGGCCATCAGTCCTAAAGCCTTCCTGCAGTAGGAGATCCTCATGGTACCTTCATGGCCAACACAGACGCCCTCAGTGACTCAGCGACACTTCTTCCTAAATGTTCTAATAGCATTTATTGTCCAAATCAGTCAAATAAAACTCAGCATGTGTAGTCTTGTACCATTATTAATTATTTCTCTTTGTGTCCACCCAGCTAGTTATAAACTCTTCTTTAAACATCAGTGCCTGGAGTTGCATCCTTAACTCAGAAGGCATCTAAATGTTCATCATAATGAGAGTTGTTTTATTTTCATTACTTGAACTTATCTGAGGGAAGTTAACAATGGGGATTTTGACTCAGGAAGTTCGGGTAAGGAAAGTTAAGAGAGAATATGATTCGGGTAAGGCGTTCCATAGATATTGCCATGAGGGAGGGAGAAGTAGAGCATGAAGTAGATATGCTCACTGGAGGAAAGCAGACACTAGGGCCTTGGCCCGTACATTGGATGAGAGGAAGTCCAAGTAGGCACGCAGAACACCATATCCAGAGAACACGGTGGAAAGGGCTAGTTTAGGGCAAGAACTAGCATGGGGGAGGTCCAGTAAGGTAGAGTGGAGAAGAGTTTCAAGTAGACGTCACGTCACTGCAGCTCTCTCTCTCTCTGTTTTTTTTTTTTTACATTATAATACCTCAAAAATTAATCATAATTTCTTAATGTCGTTAGTTATAGACATTGAGTATACAAATTCCAGTTGTTTTTGTCTTCTTTTTTAGCATTGCAATGGTTGATGCATCTTTTAAGTCTCTTTTAATCTCTCCTTCCCTCCTCCATCTCTTTTCTTTTCCTTTTTTCTTTTCTTGCACTTTATTTGTTTGTACTGTAGAATTTACCACAGTCTGGATTCTGTTAGTAGCGTCCCAGGGTGCAGGCTAACATGTGCTTCTGACCTCTATGTTTTTGTAAATTGGTAACTGTCTCTACAGGCTCGATCAGATTCACGTTAGAGTCTTTTGGCAAGAATACTTTATAGGTGGTAGTTTGTGTTTCCATCGAGAGGCACATGATATCTGATGGTCACTCTGAAGCTCCCTTTTTTTGAGAATTACTCTCTCTACCCACAGAAGCAGTTTTCATACACCATGACTCTCCCTCTTAACCTCGGAGAATTGGATCAGGGAGACACATATCCCAAGCTGACCTGCCCAGGAATTTTGAATTGGGGTCCGATGAACCTAATTAATTGAGCTTTCCTTGAACTGAGCTAACATGTTCAAGCCAAGGGTCTTGGAGACTGTTGGGATAACCAGGTATGCTAGGAAACAGGAGAGCTGGCTTGCAGAAAGACAAGAGTAAGTCAGGCATTCAGAGGAGAGCCGAGATGAGAGATAGTGTGACTCCAGGGAATGAGACTGAGAAAGTAGTTGTCTGGACTCTTGAGGAATTTCCATTCTTGGCCTTAATCCTGAGCCCCGTCCCCTTAGACTCTGCGATAACTCATCAACTCTAGAATTAATTTCCTATTTTGCTTACTCTAGTTTTAGTGAGTTTCTTTTAGTACATCCAAACAAAATTGACTGAGATAGTGTTTTTTTGACACACACAAAAATAACAAGACACAAACAGGAAATTCAGGAATGTGTAATATGCTGAGATGTAGGTAAGCAAGAGATTAGCATTAGGAAAACTGCAAAGAGTAGCCCTGGAAAGAGTGGCCCAGACAAGACAGCTCTTAGTCTGGTAGGAACCTGATAACTAAATGAGTTATCAAGTCAGGGCCTAAGCATACAGGATCTGGTTGTAGGGAGTAGGGTGGAGGGTGGAGCCTTCATCACATGAACAAGGCAGAAGAAGTTGGTTGTTAGGAGTCAGGCAAAGGTCAGAGGCAGACTAAGACCTTCTGATCTGTTGAAGATGAGATCTATTGAGATGCAATTCATTCATGCATTCAGTAAGAGTTTTTGGGTGGTTACTACATTCTAGGGAATTTAGTGTATTAACAGACTGAGTTGGGGGTTCAGTGTACCCTGGGGTGGAGCCAACCTGAGAGTGGAGACTCCATGGTACCTCCTGTGGAGAAGAGAAATCTGAGAGGGCAGAATCAGGCAGGGAGCCAGTCAGCTCATGATGTGGAGTAGATGACAGATTGTTAGAATTTGGAAAATTCTGGGACAAAACATCCCTGAGACTGAAAACTGAAAGTTGAAACTGAAAACTCGGGAAGTAATTTCTTTTAAGGAGTGACAGAGAAGTGGTAGGGCATGAAAGAGTGACTCAGAGAGGGAGACAAGAAGGTGTCAACACACAGCTTGTCTGTTTGTCAGTTTCTCCTAGGGCCTGGTGGCAGCTGACAAACCTATAAAAAACACCTCTTGTGTCTCTTTAGGCTGAATGAACTGTGTCATCACATACTTGGTCTACTTTACCAAAGTTAAAATTTCAGGAGGATTTGGAAGACTATAAACTCTAGTCTTTCCTAATTCAACCCAGTCTTACCAGATAGGCAAGAGTAGACTCCTTTATCATAATTCAGCTCAACATCTTCTGGTTTAACCTTGAACTCTGCCCTACTTGAAAGAAGAGATATAGTGAGAAAAGAGGAAAAAGAAATAGAAAGAAGGATAAAAATTAAGAGATGCCTCATAATCTGTTGCTCATCTTGAGGTGAAATTAGGTCAAACGCCTAACCTCCTGTGACCTCCTTTCTAATCCTGCTTATAACTTTGAATATCTTATAATCATAGATATTGCTTTTCATAAAGATTCCAAAAGCATTTCCCCCGGGGATGTCAGGGACTCCCTATAGAGTACGTTATTTAACCTTGACAAGATGTGCTAAAAACAAACATTAATAATGACAGATTAGGAAAATACTCTTGGCTCCACTTTCTTTTCTCTTAATCTTGTTTCTAGTACTGTTGTTCATGGCATTAAATAGAGTCAAAAGGTCTGGGGCTGAATCAGAAACTTCTTTGTGGCTTCTGCCCAGCCTGACCAGGAGCAAATTATTTAGCTTCCCCAAGCCTCCATTTCCTCATCTGTAAAATGGAATAATAGCACTTGCTCTAATTCCTTGCTGGGTGATTTTAAGGACCATGTATGAAAACACCGCAGATGGTACAAATACCAATGAAGATAGCTGGGTCCTTTAGTAAATCAGCATAGCTGAGTAAAGAATCTGTACCAGAACCTAATTTTTCTCCTCACTAGCTCTGTGGCCTTGGGTAATTCATTTGAATTCAAGTCTTGGTTTTTTTCACTTATAAAAGAGATATGATAATATTCTCTGTGTCATATGGGTTTTTATGAAGATGAAAATGATGTATGTATAAAGTATTAAGAATATATTAATGATTATAATTCTTAATAATGCTTCAGAATAGAATAATGACATTTTGGCAAAGGATAACCTGAAGGCCAAACATGTGAATTGATTATTTTTTTCTTGTTATCAAAGTATTAGCATAATTTTAAATTAGTATGTCTATATCAGATCTTTTCAAAAATATTTGCGTAGAGAGTTATTCTGCTTTTCATGAGAGTCAAATTTAAGCAAGACGCAATCACTTGAAAATAAAATATAGAATTCAATTACACACCAAAAATGAATGAGTGCTTCCTTAAAGCAAAAGTCCTTTCTATATTTTATTTTTTTAATGAAATTTTTTAGAGAACAAAAATGTTATGGTCTATTTTTATTTGTCATTTATCAGTTTAATATTCTCTTGAATTGAGAGAAATATGGGTTATATGCGTAGGGATAAATTAATAAGAAAAGGATTTGGTTAAACAATTATGGTTCAGTTTTATACTGAAATTGTTACCATTCAAAGGAGCTCCTTCTTATGTTTTTTAAAAACAGAAATATTCTACATTTATACTGGTTAAAATCTAATGTTCTTTAACCTTTTATTTCCTTGCAAGATAATAGTTGGAGAAACTGCTGTGTTTTGCCTACAACTAGCCACAAGAGATTTTGAAAACCAGGAGAAAACTATTTTAACTGGAGACTGTTGCTATATAAACCCACTGGTGCGGCGAACTGTACGATTTCTTGGTACGTGTTCATGGAATTGTTTTTATTGTTGCTGAAACAATGTTTATGTATAGGCTCACCTTTAAAATGGCCAGCATTTTAACTGTATGCAAATATTAGATTATATCTTCTTTGAAATGTTTTAATTTGGTTTTAAAAATAAACATTGCATACTACTTTCTCTTTTATATTGCAAGACTCCAGGTGTCATTTCCATATTATTTTAACAAAGAACACCACCTTTGGATATTTAAAATTCTTTAAGAAACTAAAAATTACATAATTAAAAGAATTATTTACTGTGTTTATGAAATTTCAGAAACAGTGCTTAGGGAGAAATGATAGTAGGTAGGTTGTTGAAAATCATGAAGGGCAAGAAAAATAGCTCGGCATATAAAAGAAATGTTGCATTTGTTAATTACCACTTGTAGCGCTCCACACGCTATTTCTGAGCTGTTTTTTAATGTCAGCAAGAATGTACTGGTGATTTTACTAGAGGACAAGCTTTACTGATAATTTAACTTTCAATCTCAAATTCTAGCATTAATACATATGAATATTGATGAATTACTGAAAATCATCCCGATTCAGTGGAAACTTGGTCAAGACAAATTTTTTAACTGACACAATAAAATTTAATATAAATGATTATTTCCTGGATTTATCAGATTAAAAAAAAGTATGTCTGTTTATACTGAATAACATTTAAGATAAGTTCTGATCCGTATTAAGATTAAGGATACCACAACTCTTCTATATATTTCTCATATCCATGGGATCAAGATGAAGACTTTGGACATATTATGTCTAGATCACCTAATCTATATATAAACCCATTTAAAGACTAACCAAATGTCATCATGCCTTTAAATCTCTCTGAGGATGAAAGGTCTTCGTATCTAAGACTGTTCTTTCTATTGCCATCAAGTTATACATGTCCAAAGCCCTCATTTATACTGTAGCAGGAATAGCTTTTATATAAAACATTAAAAAATTATTTTTTCACATCCATCAATATTGTGTTCTTGACTCATTTCTCTTTATATGTCATTTAATAACAAAACAATCAATAATATACTCAGAACTGCAAATATTTGTTGAAATTGACACTATCTCAACACTGTTAAGCAAATTATATTATACTTAAGTAAAATATTTTTATGCATTTGCACACATATTTCTAAAGAATATATGGCACAAAGTGTGCTTTTAAGTCTTCAAATGATTCTTCTTATATCATTTTATAAAATATTTAGGCGTGCTTGATTTGTTTCTTGTTCCCTTGTTTATCATGATTTGGATGTTTCTGATTTGTTATAATAAAATGGGAAGCCTCTAAGCAAAGCATTACTGCATAATAGGACATCATTATGTATGGTAATTTTATTCTTCAAGTCAGCAGAGGGATGCACTCATGGGATCTCACTTTAATAAGTATCTTTGTAGTTAACTACAGCATTGACCTTGGGCCTGATGCACTGACATTTTAATTCCTAAGCACATTTGGGAACTTTACAAGTATCAAGAGATATTTCCATATCCTTATCAAATAGTTCTCTCTATTTTAAACAGGAAAAATTATTACACCAGATAAAAGGAATGGTTTGGTTAAATAAAATGAGTCCATCTTAGCCTAGATTTCAAGAGGGTGGAGATGAAGGCTTGTCATTTAGGTTCCCAGGCTAGGCCATGAGATTTGGAAGGAGAAGTTGAGTACCGTAACATTTTATTGAGTTCCACTCGCTTTTATTTCTCTACCTCTCCAAATTTCTACTTTTGATAACATTTACTTGACTCATGGAAAAGGGGTAAGATGTAAAAAAGAGCTTTGTGTTGTTTCCTTTTAAAATTTTGGATAAAGAGAGAGCTAAGGTCTTTGCTTCATTTGTCTATACACAGAGTTTTGCTGTGTGCAGACTTGTGTGCATAAACCTTTTATAATCTTATGTAATATTTTGAAAATGAAAAGGACGGCCATGCATCTAATGCTGGAAAATTATTTGATACTGCACAGCTTTCCTGGTGCTTTCCTGCACAATAGCCAATAATTATGTAACTCTTAGGAAACAAACGATCCAGAAATACACTGAGAAAAAAAGCAGCTAATTATTATAATAGAATTATATGACTTTTTAATGAACCAAGTACTGGGGAAGTATTTTTTTGGTGTAGTTTTAAAATGTCCTGATGGATTTAATTTCCCCAAATTATGAAAGAATGGGGTTCTTTTCAGTGCCACATCCTTGAAAGTTGTATTTGTAAGTTTAATTGAAAATGATGCCAAAGAATTTATTTTGCCTACCCTACTTAAGTACAAAGATAATTTTTGGCAATAATGATCAATAACATTGAAATTAGAAAATGTGTATTTGAGTTAATTGGTATGTTTCTTACGAAGGGGGGGAAAATCTATGTACTTAATTTTATACCTTCAGGTAACCCAAGCAAATAAATTTTAATACTGTGAAGATAATTGAAAAATAATAATTTTGATGGTTTTATTGTTTATGAACTTGCCCCAAATTTGATAAACTAAAACTCGATCCATAAAAGATAAGGTGAAACTAAGTTACTAGCTGTTATGTGACTTTTAAAAATGTGTTTCTGAAGGCAATGTAGAGATGAATCTGAAAACATTCTGCTTTACTTAAGATTCTCCATGATATTTAAATGAAAACTGATGGCGTTGGATTTTACTGCTAATTGGCACCTCCCACAGAGTTAATATCATTCTGAATGAGCTTAAGAAGCATAATCAAAGGGAGAAAATGGCTTTGTTTTATGTAGTCAGAGAAAAAATATTTTCAAATAAGGAGAAAAAATAAAGATGGCTAGCATTAGTAGAAAGTGATAGACTGAACTCTCTCAAGGGAAATGAATGTGTCTCCATTTAAAAAATCTCATTACTCAACCACAGCCTTAGAATATATTTTCTTCTATCTTATGTCTTATAAACCTGCCATGCATAAAAATGTAGCCAGTGGTAGACAGCTCAATATGTTAAATAATTTAACACTCCCACCACTCCAGAAAGCGAAGGGAGGAACTGGAGAGGAGTGAAGTGGAAGGAACCATATGTATGTATGTAGGAACTATTTTATAATTTCTAAAATATTTCCATGTTGGTTTATTGTAAACTAAAACACAAAAACCTGAAGAGTTAAAATGATTTGTTCTCTTCCCCAGGGATTTATACGTTTGGACTATTTGCTACAGATATCTTTGTCAATGCTGGACAAGTAGTCACGGGGAACCTGGCTCCACATTTTCTTGCCCTGTGTAAGCCCAACTATACGGCGCTTGGATGTCAGCAGTACACACAGTTCATCAGTGGGGAAGAGGCCTGCACGGGCAACCCAGATCTCATCATGAGGGCAAGGAAAACATTTCCATCCAAAGAGGCGGCCCTCAGTGTCTATGCAGCTATGTATCTGACAGTAAGTAAGGCTTATAAACCAGTCTTCGTCTGTCTTCCTGTGAATTCTTCCAATGCAGAAATTATTTCTCCCTGCCATAATGGAACTCGCATTAACAGCTTTCTGTAGGCCATTTAATTTGCTTTTAATAATAGCTGTTTGTACTGTGAATAAAATTAAGTCAGTCGACTCTCATGAGACTATGTGTGGGTAGTTGGTTGCATTAAAAAATACACCATTAGCATTTCTATTTGAGAATATGTTTGTCTTTATATTAAATAGGGCTTAATGGAAACAAATTTGTCCTGTAACAGGCCCATAAACTTGTAATAGCGCAATTAAGAGAACTACCCAAGCCTCTCAGCTGCCTGCTCAAGCTCTAATATGCTCTGGTGGGAGCAAAGGGGCACTCTTTTTCTAGAAAGTTCTTTTGTTTTTGGTAACTATATCATCATAATATCTCAACCAGCGTTTTATATTTTCTCGTAGAAATGACCAAAATGTCCTTATAAATTATGTTTTTTTCCTTTATTCTTGAGTATTTGCCATTATTTTAGGGCTAAGAGTCAGGCCTCAAGTGTAAGCCAAGGCCTCGGGATGGGACCCTTAGATGGAAGTAAGTGGTCACAGCTGAGTGCATTACTGATGTGCAGGAGTAGAAAGAAGGGCAGCCTCGGCAGGCAGCTCTCCATCCCCGCGTTCGCGTCGTGGGCCTCTCCGTGTCTCACCAGGATCTACTGTGCTGCTGTGGCGTTGGACTCCAAAAGTGTGCTCTGTAGGCTTTTCCATAGCTCCAAGAAGAAGCTGAGAATTTAAATATCTTTTTGGATTCTCCTTTCCACTGGTACCAATAGCGACTTCTTTCTGATTTCAGCTCATTGACAAAAGATCTCAGGACCGATATGAAACCAAATTGAATCGTTTCTAACGACTTAAAAAAACTTGGAGTTATTTTTACCCTCAAAGAGCTATTCAACTGTGGAAATGTTTCTAATGTTCCTAATGCACTCATGTCAGATTAACTCTAAGAGCCGAGAGAATAGCCAGTAATACCCTATGACACCTCTACTTGAGATTGGAAATAAAGGATACTAAATAAAGAACAATTTAGGAAGGGCAATATAGCATTGTACATAACATTCACAACAGCAGGATAATTTTGGAGGTCCCAAGTCTATGCATTTTAACATTTTTAAAGTTTTTGAGCCAAGCTAATTCTGTCCCTCACAGCCTGGACTTGAAAAAAAATCCCATCAAGAAAATTTGGGGACCAGCCCAGTGGCGCTGCGGTTAGGTTCGCACATTCCACTTCTCCGGGGCACGGGGTTCGCTGGTTTGGATCCCGGGTACGGACATGGCACCACTTGGCAAGCCATGCTGTGGTAGGCGTCCCATGTATAAAGTAGAGGAAGATGGGCACGGATGTTAGCTCAGGGCCAGTCTTCCTGAGTGAAAAAAAGAGGAGGACTGGCAGCAGTTAGCTCAGGGCTAATCTTCCTCAAAAAAAAAAAAGAAAAGAAAATTTGTAGAGTTAAGAATCAAATCCCGTCATATCCATTTTCTCTTCCGCTGTCTTCTGATTTTGCAGTTTGTCAGTTACAGCTCCCTTCTTGCCCTCTTACTGTGCTACAACTCTGTTCCTCTAATTCCCCCTGATTTCTCTAGCCCACCAGCTTTGCTTTCTGCTTCACATTCTAAGTTACTTCTAGACTTGAGGTGAAGTCTGCTAATCCCTGCATATTCTTTTCTACTCACTAAATTACTTGACTACATGTTCCACCTCTCCCAGAAGATGTAGTATTCAGCCTTAAAATGAAGATTTAAAACTTGAGTGAATCAGAAATCATAAAATATTTTTCATTCACTGTCATCATATCTGAATCTGATGTTTATATTTATATCTGGGTATGAATTGCAAATAAATCTTCACATACATATACGATCAAGCCAATGACTTGGGACAAATTCCAGAGTACTCTCTGACCCCAAATACTGTTTTACATGGTTATCTTAGCACTAACAGATGTTAGATTTTACTGTGTAACCAGGGTTTGCCAATGGTGGTGAATGTGCTAGTATATTAAAATACTTGGTCTTTTTATTCCGCCAAAATGGTGTTTCAAAGGCATTGCTGTGGGAGAAGGCATTATCCTTTTATGTACTGGAAAAATCTTAATTTTCTTGTCTTGCCCCTGGGCTGCTGACATTTCTTTTAGCAACTTCTTACTTGATTTGTTTTAGCAACTTACTTTCACACATTTATTTAAGGGACTTCTGAATTATAAACCAGACCGTTCTGGTCTATAATAAAGACTTGGAAATGTTTGTAATAATAATACTATTATAGCAAATGTTTATTGATCATTTACTCTGTGTCAGGAACTAAGTGCTTCACTTTTACTAATTTATTTAATATATTACTAATAGTTATGTATTATTAAAATTTATTTTTATTTATCATTATTTATGTAATAATTGATTATTTGTACTAATTTATTGAATCCTCATAAGAACTCCTTAAGTAAGTAGTATTATCATGCCCATTTCATGGATGAGGACAATCAGAAAGTGAAGTAACTCGCCCAGACCCATAGAACCACAAATTTTCCTGGCTACAATGATTCCGAATATTCCAGAGAGGGAATCATTGAATCATATTAGCCCTAATGTGTGCATGGTCAGCTGAATTTCCTCCTATTCCCACATGACCTCAGCACCTGTCAAGGTTAAAGCCAAGGGTTCAGATGGTAGGTAGATACATTTAGAGAAAAAAAAACGTTTAGTAACACTTCAGCATTTGGAAATCTTCTATCGTTAAACAGTGGTTCAGACTCAAAGACAGGATTCCTGCTTGTAATTACATTGAAGGGTACCTCTGTCTTTTAAACAATAGATTCTGTTCTCTGCTAACTGCTTTTCTCTTTTCTCTACCACCCCTTTGTGTGTGCCTGTGCGTGTGGGTGGCTGCTATGGCAACTCTGAATATAACTCCTGCTGCAAATGTAGGCATTACAGTCAGGTTTTGCTGTTATATTTGAACTTACATACAAATGTATTTCTTCCCAGCTTCACTGGAGACACCTTGGAAGGACTTTATAATGGAAATGTTGGGGTATTTCAAACTAATACTGTCTCGTGAAATGCTTGCAGAATTTTGATGAGTAGGTAAATAGGGAAAACCAGCCATATATTCAACATTGGCTGTGGAAATAGGCTTATTGCTGTGTTTAGGTAGAGATATATTTGTTTAATGTGGTGTAGGTGTTATAAATAAATGTAAACACATAAATAAAAATAAATGAGCCCTATTATGAAGTATGCAAAGAAGAACTGAGGAATATTTTTCTGATTCTTCTCTTTGTGGATTAGTAAATAAAATTAAGGAACTTGAACTCTCCCTTAGCATCTGACTTTAATTGAGGCTTTGGGGATAATTGGATCACAGAGTTATTCTCTTGGCTTTACTGAGAACTTTCAGAGAGAAAAATTCCTATGCCTGTTTTTGCAAGTGCTGTTGGTTCCCCAGGAAAGCATTCTGAAGTTTGCTTAACCCTCCATCATTAAATTTATAATTCACTGTTAAGTTGCATTGGAATAATATTTAAATTTAGCTTTGTGGTATTTCTTTTCATATAAAATGGGTAAAGGTTTTTCCAATTAAAGTCAAATGAACTTCAAAATTGAGAATGAGAAATAATGTTTGGTGACTTTTTGGGTAACCTCATAAACCATTGAAACAGAAAGACATAAAATGATCTCTTTAAGTCACTTTCAATTCTGACCTTAGATGTTCTGAAAATGTTAAAAAAAAAAAAAAAAAGGAAAGGTAAGCCACATTGGTTGGCTTGTTTCCATTATCTGTTGCTGCATAGCAAACCACCCTAACCCCAAAATAACAAGAATTTAGTATCCGTAGGATTCTGTGAGTTGACCTGTGGTTTTCTTGGTGGTCAGTCAGCCCTTGCTTCTCCCCTCTGTCACGTTCAGCTGACCAGTCGGTGGGGGCTGGACCTCTCATCCTCAAGTGGCCTTTCTTGCAGGTTGTCCTCCCCTGTCAGTGTCTTAGAGCAGCCTTCCAGAGGGCAGAGGCCCGTGCTGCAAGGCATCTTGAGGCTTAGGCTCCAAAACTTGTTCAACATCCAGGGTGGAGAAATAGACTCCACCTGTAGTTGGGGAAGATCCATTGAAGTCAGATTGTAGAGAGGTGCGTGTACTGGCATAGGAGGAATTTGTGGACACGAAACAAAGTATTACAGTCTTTTCCCAGAATATTAGTGAAAAGCTCTAAAATATCATTTCCCTCCCTCTCCCTCCTCATTGGTAGCCAGTCATTCATATCATTCTAGTTTCCCTTCCCATGCAGCCATCTTTTATAATAAGCTCACAAGGTCCCATGTGCAGCAGTTACTGCTACTGGCTGGCAAGGCAAGGGTTAAATAAACAGCCCACTGAGGTCTGTGCACCCCTCCTTTAGTGACTGTTTACCTAATTCTACATAGGGATGTGAACAGGCCCTCCTTCTGGCGTACAGGAATTTGGGGAATGCATGCCAGCTTACTTGCAGCCGTTGATTTCATGAGCCTGGTGAGGGCTGTGTTTGGAGGAGAAGGATTGGGTGGTAAAGAGAAGAGCTCTGGACTGCCTCTGCGTATTTGTCTTCACTGGCTGATGAGATCTAGCTGCCATCAGAAAGCCATTCCTTAAATCTTCCCTCCCAGGAGTAATTTAATGCTGAAAGATATAAGGTCCCTGCGCTCAAGATTTCAAGTGAGCAAATTTGCGTCTACTAGGTAATGTATCAAAAAGTATTTATTGAGTACCCACTTGTAATGTGACTCCTATTCTGTGACTACTGGTGCTGCAACCACTGTTACTAGTCGATGGACATGTGCCCTGTCAGCCTTCAGCTACGTGTTGTTGGTAGGAGGTTGGGGAAGGTACAAAAGACATCTGTGAAGTACCCATTGGGTTCCAATATTTTCACCACCGTCGACCTCTTATAATTTACTCACCTCCTCTTCTCCCACACTCCTCCCTGAACTCTATGCTTTTAAATCTTCTATTTAACATATTAATACTTTCCCATCCCAACTTAGGCCCAGATTTTAAACAATGATCTGTAATAATAAAAATATAATAATGCTGTTTTGAAATTGCACGCATACAATTATTACAATGGTTGGGATGATGAGAAGCAGTCAAGTAAATGATTAAAGACACAGGGACCCTCTGCATCTTTACCTCAATTTTATCTGGCTTCTGTCAGTGACACTTCTATTTGGATATTCTGTATTTGACATGTGGCTCTGTAATGGTATCTAGTTCTCCAGTCATGTCACGGAAATTCCTGTGTCTCCCACAGTTTATCAGAACCGCTGAGCAGCATGAGATCACCAGTGTGACCAACTGACTTAACATAGTTCTAGCCAAAAGTGAAGCGCACTGATGTTTTAGTTAGTGCATGGCAGCTTATTATGGGTAAATCTACTATTCTATTAGGCTCTTTGAAATATTGCAAAATATGTCACAGAATTCCATTAATAAGTCTGGGGCTTCTTACGTATTAGCAAACTTCAGCTTGGGGATTGCTGGCAGCATTTGCACATTCTAATTAGGAAAACAGAATTTACTATTATTGGGCAATATAAGATAGTCAGGGCTGCATTATGACTTGCAGTCCCTAGGCTCCTACTTGTGCCTTCATGGGCTCTTTCTGCCATTAAAAAAATGAATATTTTACAATTTCATTGCTATAAAAACAAATTTATAAATATTATATAGTAAATATTTTCTTCAACCTAAATGTTTACTTTTTCCTTCTGATTTTAAAAGAAATGAAGACAGTTTCATGGGTCCCTAGAAGTATCATGGGCCCTGGGTACAATGCCTACTGAAATTTACCCTGGGGATTGTCTGTAATAAAGTTCTAGGTGGAATATGATTGTTAGTCTATCCGGTGAGATCCACTCTGTCCAAGAAGGAAGAGATCATTGCTGCAAGCACCAGGGGTGAGGGCTTCAGAAGTAAGCGGTACTTGGGGTGGGCCTTGGAGATGAGTATGAATTGAATAGGTGAAGAAGAGGCATTCCAGGTAGGGGGACAGCTAGAGCAAAGGCAGGGAGCAACAAACAGCAGATACAATTAGAAACAAGTGAAGCAGGGACCTCAGATGGGGAGTGTAGGAGGAGAATTTAGGGACTTAAGGATTAGCAAGAATAAATAAATCAGGAAGACCTTGTAAACCAACCTGAGGCTTCATGCTTGAGTTAATAAGCAATATGGGGCTGAAAAATGACATTAGAGAAGCAGTGCTACAGAATGGTTTTATTTAATTCAATTCCATAAATACATATTGAATACCTTGAATGCACCAGGCCTGTACATACTGATATAAACTCCTTGTCAAGTTTAAAAATGGTCTGATAGAGAATAAAGAGGGAATT
This sequence comes from Equus przewalskii, assembly GCF_037783145.1. Classification (NCBI taxonomy): domain Eukaryota; kingdom Metazoa; phylum Chordata; class Mammalia; order Perissodactyla; family Equidae; genus Equus; species Equus przewalskii. Next base: position 2,016,023 of record NC_091854.1, read on the forward strand.
AAAAAGGAAAGGAATTAAAAGTAAAGAGAACATTTTGAGGAGATTGTCAAAGAATCTCAGACTTGAAATGATAAGGATTTGAATTCAGCTGGTTTCCGTAAGATTGGGAGCCCTATGCTGATGAGACCAGAGTTAGATGAAATGAAGCGAAATGAAATTCATAGTTTCTGAAGGGTGGAACGAGCTGCCAAGTACCTGAGCCATGGCAAGGTGAGTATAGATTTGAGCAGTGGAGGAACCCCTAAGCATTTTCTCTTAGAGCACAGAAATAGGAAAGTCAGAGCCAGTGCTCTGGGTGTACACCTCAGGGTTTTCACACCATCCCCAGCTTACTTAGATGCCGTGGCCAAACATAGCCACATCCCTGGACCCAGTTTTAGTATTCCATTCTGCTGCTGTATTTCAGCCCCTGGCCCCCACCTTCCATTCATTTAATAATCACTACTTGTCTAGCATCGTACTAAGTACTTTATATGCCTCAAACTTCACAGTGGCTGGAATGAAAGTATGGCTGTCTTCACTTTACAGCTAACAAAGCTGAAGATACAAGAGGCTAATTAACTAGACCAAGGTTATTCAGCTAGTATTTGGTAGAGCCAGGAATGTGACCGAGCTCAGTGTGACTCCAATGCCAGTATTTGGTCTCTTACATACATTACCTCCTGAGATACGTCCAGTGAAGACAAGGCTGCCGCATTTTGAGTTATCTTCGGAGTGCAGTGGACACACAGTAGGTGAAGAAAACTTGTCAGTTGATTTTATTTGAATGTTGCACAATATGAATTAAGAAGGCTGTGGAAAAAGTGTGCACTACATAAGTTCTTGTCTCGTGTCCTCTTTTCCACGTGGCCAAGTAGCTCAAACACGAAAAGTAATATAAATAATTGTGATTATTGGGTTTTAACTGTACTTTGATTTTAAGTTAATGCATCTTTTATTCTTATGACCCTTAATTTTTAATAGCTTATGTTCTGCTCATCTTTGGGATGTTAAAGAATTTGAATTACTTTTAAAATGGCAACTTCTCAGTTATCTTTAATTGGTTTACCATGTATGATAATTGGCTACATAATTACCTAACTAGTATTGGCAGTGCTTAATGCCAATGAGACCCCATGGTAGGCAAAATCACTTGACGGGGTCTGACAGACCCCAGGTTATAATGGGCAGCTCTCAATGTGTGTTCATTTGCTATCTTGGGGTCAAACAGTCCATCTCTGCCAGGCCCAATAACACACTCAATTCCATTTTTCAAAGACACGTTATTCTCTGCTGCAGGTGGCAGGATCTTGCTCCTCAATTCTAGGAGCCAACATTGTGATTCTCATACTAGGACTTACCATAGGCTCCAGACCATGTGTCTTCCACCGCTGACACCTCAGGCACTAGATGGTCTGCTGGATCATGTGGCCGAGGTAGCAAGGCTGCTTGTCCCACAGCGTATACTTGTTGGAGAGCCTTCTCCTGCTCCAGGCTCCATGCAAAGCTGACAGCTTTTCATGTCACCTGGTATATGGGCCAGAGCAGTATTCTCAGGTGTGGAATGTGTTTCCCCAAGAACACGAAGTGATCTAAAGGTGCCGTGCTTCCTTCTTTGTGGTAGGGGTGCAGGACGCAGTGATTCTGTCTTTTGCTTTGGGAGGGGATGTCTAGCATGCCCCTGACCAATGGATCCCTAAAAACTGTGCTGATGTCCCAGACCCCTGAATCTTGTAGGGTTTATCTTCCAAGATGGAATGCATGTGTCTTACCAAGGCCTCCAATGTGCTAACCACCTCTTGTTTATCTTGCCTGATCAGCGTGGTGTCTTTGATGTAAAGGATCAGTATGATGGTCTGTGAGATGTCCAAATGTCCACATCCCTTCAAACTATGATATGGCAAAGAGCAGGAGAGTTAATATAGCACTGACAAACTGTGATGGAAGGAGTGGTCTGTTCCCTGTGAATGGGAACTGTTTCTCATCTTTCTTCAATGAGATAGAAAAGAATGCATTTGACAAATCAATGGCCACTACTTGGTTGGAGATTCAGTAGTCTACACTCACTCTCCAGGATCTGTCCAGTTTGGTGAATTAAATGGAGATATAAGAACCACCATTGCTGCGTTTGAGATACTAAGGGGCGGCATTAAATCTTCAACATCCTCCTTCCCCTGATGCAATTTTGTTTTTGATTTACTATCTTGGCAGGAGTGGAAGTGTATAGTTTCATTAGCTTGCAACTGAATTGTCCCAATATTCCATCTATCAAGGGGAAAATGACCACTGGATGTGTTCACAGACCTAGTAGAGCCACTGTGAGCCAGCCTTTGGCCTGGACTCATTTATTGCCTAGTCCTATATGACCCTTCTCTAACAGGGGACCAGAATGAGGTCAGTTCAGATCTCCAGGTCTCAGTGTCCACTTAGATCCTATGTCCAATAGTCCTCAAACTGTAGGATATTCTCTTTTCTCCAATGTAAAGTTACCTGAATAAATGGTCATAGGTCCTTTTGGGGAAGGACTGGAAAATCTTTACAATATATGTTTTCTGTGGTGTTACAAGGTTCTTCCCTCTAGGGACCTGCTGGCTCTTCAGTCAGTGAGTTTCATTCAGGCTTGATAACTGCACAAAGGATTAAAACGTTTTATTGGGGCATTCACTCTCAGCTCTGCCTTCTTGTTTGCTTGTGATTATAAGTTAAGTAGTCTCATTGGCTCCCCATCTTGTTGCCCCATCTGTTGGCTCCTCTTCTGTAAATCATCTCCAAAACTTTCTGCTGGTCAAGCCCCCTTGGCTGTCACTCAGGCTTTCTGCATTATTATTATATTTGAGACACCCCCTCCCCCCACCTGACCCCTACATCCGATGGTTAAGCACTGGAATCCGGCTTCCTTTTCTTCAGACCCCCGTAACCCACATGGATATTAAGGAACTTAGCTCTGTAATGGCCTCTGCCACCATCAATCTTGCCCCGTAGAGGAGAAACACCACTGAACTTCTGCATCATCCTGGTGTTCCTTTCACTAGCACATTCCTATGCCTCAATGAACACACGTCCACTAGGTCCTCCCAGGGTACATAATCCTCTGGGGGTTTTTGAGGCTCATATTATATGTTCATTCCAGCAATGCCCACTTCTCTGAGTCTTTTAATTCTTTCCTCCACCATCTGCCAAGGCATTTCACACATGTCAGCTTCATTAAGAGAAAGCAATCACTTTTTCTAGGCTTTTAGGAGCCAGCCCAGGAGGAAGTTTTTACTGTCCCGGGGGCCTTGCAAGAGTGTGAAATCCTACATCCCCAGGAACAGTATCCTCAAGTCAACAAACACCCCCTTATCCTTCTTATGGTTCAGCCTACTTGATAAAGCACCCTCAAAATCCAGCTGCATAGGGCTCCTCTGGCTCCGGCTGGTATGTGCTAATTCTCGCAGCTCTTTTGGGGTAGAGTCTCCTTCCTCTCTTATCAGGTTCATCAGATCTTGGGCAACTTAGTCCTAGTTATTGGCCCGGCAGCCAGGAGAAGAGGTGGGGGCAGATCATGAGGGGGCCCCTGTTGCATTGGGGAAAAGAGGCTTCTCATTCCCCCACAAGAATGTCTCCTGGCATGGCTGGGGTGGGGTGGGGGGCTAGCACTTAATAGGTAGTGGTGGGCCACGTCTGAAGGCTCTGAGGGTTTAGAGGAGTCTCGTGGACCAAAATCTTCAGGCACATCCACCCAGATTTCCTCATCCCTTGTGTCAGGTCTTAGATTTTCCTAGCCTGGGTCCTGAACTTGGCATAATAGACCTGCTTTAGCTGAGCCTTCAGTCATCTTTGAAGGTCCCCTGACTGTTAGCTAGTAAGTCGTCAGTTTGGTCTTTGGGTTTTTCTGCTCTCACACTGCAGAATAATGGACCTTTTTGTAACTTATCAGAGAGGCCCTCTGGCCTTCATGCTCAGTATTCATTTGTTTGTTAGCTACTCTCAGCTTTTTATTTTCCTTCTGTAGGGCACCAACACAACTTAATAAGAGTCAGCCAATTTTATTATCCTTCTAGGCATTGTTTCCTGGGACTTCTCAACTACCTGTATCATTGACCTGGTCAGGGTTTTCCTCCTACCTAGGGCGACCAACCATCAGACTTCAGACTTTCAGTGCTAAAATCAGGAAAGTTTTGTATAAACAAGGATGAGTTGGTTACCCTATTGCCACCAGAACATTCTCCCAAGTCACTATTGGTGTGTTTTAGCAATTGGATTGCTACCTGGTGGATTGTGCCTCACAAACAACATAGGGTGGGATCCTCATTTCTGGCCAGAACATGTCCCCAACTCCATCTTACCACCTGTTCTCTTAGACCGCTCCTAGTATCACCTCTGTTAGGATCCTCTGAGAGGTGGAAGCTGAGATAGAGTTTAGGAGAGTAAGAGATTTGTGGGAGGTTTGGAGGGGGCTAATACTTGCAAAAGATACAGGAAAGAAGCAAAATTGGTTAAGGAGTCTCGGACTGCTATGCCGATCTTTCAGTCTCAGCTAATCTTACACAGAGATTGCCCATTAGAAGAGCCCCACATTGGGCGTAAATGTCCAAGCCTTAGTGCTCCTGCTACACTCAGTCACTGGTTGGGGCTGGCCAGGAAGATTGTGGCCTCTGCTCAAACACTACAAAGAACTTGAATGCACTACAGGTGACGACTCTCTGCTTGCAGCTGTCCTTGCAGCAGACTGGCTCCGTCTTTCCCGAAGGGAGATCACAGCAACTTACCTCTGAGGCTGCCACGCTGCTTTCATCTTGTTCTAACACTGAGAGGGTGTAATAAGTTAATGCACAGCAAGGGGCTGCCAGTGCGATTTATTATCTTCTGTGATCCTCCCTGTGTCAAATATATTCGCATTTTAAGTGACTTAACATAGGAAGAAATTATAGCACTGTAATTTCAGTCATCAAACTCCTCCTTAATTGAGGATATAGTTCAAATCAAGGAGATTTCTTAGCATCTCTTCCACTGTATTGCAAAAGAAGTTACCTTCTCCTATGAACACAGTCTGTTTTGAGCCCTTTGTTTATGCCACTTAAAGAAAATCTTGGAATAGGAACAAAGGACTTCAAATATCAAGTAGAAATCCCTCTATAATAATACAGAAATTTAGAGTATAAAAATAATAACTATTATTATTGCATGCTTACTGTGCTAAGCACTTTACATACAATATATTTACTGCTTTCTTTCCTTTGTCAAACATATTAAACAGGCATCTTTCTATATATATAGGGATGTGTGCGATTAGCTTACACATAATATAGGGAAATACGGTTTCTTTAGACATGCTAAAATTTCCACTATTAAACAAAACCAACGATCACACAAAAACCTTACATTAATTTGAGCTACCATCCCATCTCTGAAAGAAACTTCAAGGAAGACTAGTTTATACTTCCTCACTTATAAACTAGTTACAATGTGTTCTGCCCCTCTCCTGACACATACTCTACTACCGAAACTACTCCTCAGACTTCATCCACCAGCGATCTTATCAAAGGCCTCTTCTGACCCTTATCTTGTCGGTCATTTCAACATTGAGACTCTTGATCACCCCCTTCTAGCTGAACTTTTCTCTTTTTAAGACTTTGAGAACATTACATTCTCCAGATTTGCTTCCCCCCTCATTAAGTGCTTTATCACGCTGTCAGAAAACCATCTACCAGTGTTTACCAAGCTTCTGGTCTTGACCTTATTTTCTTCCCTCTGTTATCCCTCCCGAGGGTGATCTCATTCATTACCACTTCCGTATCTTTTCAAGTGAACCCTGAAACACCTTCACTCAACTTAACTTCTCTCCTGACTCTAGACTACATTCCTAACTTGAACATATCTCTGTAGTGCTCCATTAATTCCTTAAACTCAGTGATTCCAAAACCAAAATCATGATCTTGCCATTGCTCCAAACTAGCTCCTGCTTTTGTATCTTCTGACTTGATTATTGACATTCCTACCCCCACCCCAGTTCCCGAAGCCTGAAATCTGAGTCAGCCCCAACTCCTCCCACTTCCACACCCCTGCAGCCAGATGTCTGATTAATTCTGTTGGCTCCACATTTGAAATATCTCTCAAATCCAGACTCTTCTTCTCCACCCTGCCCCCTATACTTCCACTGCTTGAATTTGGCTTCTTCATATCGCTTGCCTTGACTATTGCAGGAGCCTCCCAAGTAAGTTCCTAAGAAAATTCTTTCCTCACCCCATCCATTCTCCACTCTGCCACTGGAGTAACACTCCTAAAGCATGAGTTTTAAGTAAGTCTCTTTTTGCGCAAAAGCTTTCCATAGCCTACTCTCACAAACCCTTCAAGGATCACAATCCTATATGTAGCATACAAGGCTCTCTTGGTCCTGGCTAAAACTTGTCTTCCCTTCTGTTATGGACTCACTCGTATCTCCCCAAAATCATGTGTTGAAGCCCTAATCTCCAGTTGATGGTATTTAGAGAGGGGGCCTTTGGGATGTAATTAGGGTTAGATGAGGTCATGAGGGGTGGGGTCCTCATTATGGGATTAGTGGCCTTATGAGGAGAGACACCAGAGAGCTTGTCCTCTCTCTCAGCCATGTGAGGATGTAGCAAGAAGGCAGCCATCTACAAACCAGGAAGAGCGCTCTCACTGGAACCTGCCCATGCTGGCCCCTGATCTCTGATTTCCCACATCCAGAACTGTGAGAAAACAAATGTCTATTGTTTAAGCCGCCTAGTCTATGATACTTTGTTATGGCCACTTCCGCTAAGACACTTCTCTTCCTTCCTAATGCTCTCTTTCATGAGCTCAGTTCTCAGTTCATGTGAACTCAGTTCACACTAGACCACTACCAGTTATTAACCATAATATTTGTTCTACTTCACTATTTATGCTTTTGCTATTCTTTCCAGCTACAATATCTCCAGTACCTCCTACCTGCATATTTGCCTGGTCAAAATTCTATTCGCCTTTTATGTTTTGTCAGAGTTCTCTACTATAAATAATAGAAAGTGAGTTTGGCTGACTTAGATAAAATGAGGTGACAGGACAGGCTGAAAAACCAGCTTCAAGGAATGAGCAGGAACTGATGGAAGCTGAGCAGCCAGAACTACAGCCAGAATCACACCACAGCAAGGGAGTGGTGAGGCTATAGTGCTGTGACCACAGGACCCTGGACACCAGTGTGGCTGCCATCTCTTGATGCCTCCACCAGTGCGGCTGCCACCTCGGCTGCCAGTGAAATGGATGTTTCACTTTACCTGCTTCTTTACCTCACTTGCAGGTGCATCTGGTTGACTGAGCGTGGATCATGTGCCAGCAGCCTGCTTGCCAGGGCTTTGAGGAAGGCAATGTCCAGCTTTTTTTGGCTTCGGTGGTGAAATAGAGGATATGCTTCCCGGATAGGAGGCATACTGTGGGGAATTTCCCAGTTACAAGAAAGGGATTCAGATGCTCTGTAATGAAAAAAAATGCTCTTTACCTTTGTAACCGAGACCAAGATAGATTTCCTTTTTGAAGTTTTGTTTCATCTTTTTAATTGAAATTAATCTACCCATCTTCGGTGGCACACCTACCTAGCATATCTGACACCAAGCAAATAATTTTTTATCATCTCTTCCTCCATATGGAAAAATTATTTTCAGTAGTAGTTATGTGATAACAGTAATAATCATTATTTTATTGATTCATTTTTCAGTTTTAAAATAAACAACTAAATAAGAATATATTTTAATTTTAAAGACATAAAATTTTGGTACAATATTTCATATATGAACTAAAATTTGCACTTAGCCAACAAAAATACTATACTTTGCATTTACGTTATTTCATTGTAACGAAATATTTCATTGTTTCATTACATTACTTCATGTTAAACATAAAAACTCCAAGTATTCACAGAGATTGGCCGAGTTGAAATAACTCAAGTTCTCTTTCTTCATCTTTAAAATTACTATGCTATTGCATTTTTTTCCCTCTCAAATCTGCTGTTTAAACGTAGTACCGTGGGAGTTGAAGAGCCTCTGTGGCCAAAGCTTGCTTGAGTGGCTCCCAACATTTACAAACTCACACTCTTGATGAATATGTGTAGCTGAGGCCACTTGATGGAAGTCAACTGTATGGCTGGGAGTTCTTTGCATTAGCTTCCATGTACAATACAATATTTATTAGAGATTATGTAATAAAAGTGTACTGATTTGAAACTTACTTATATATTATTAACACTCAACAGTAACTACAGCAATTATTTCAACTTAGACCAATGTTCTACTTACTACTGCTCCATAGTAAACCCCCCAAACTTGATGGCATAAAACAACTTACTATACTGGTAGATTCTGTAGATCAGGTACTTGAAAAAGACACAGCATGGCTGTCTTACCTCTGCTCCATGATATTTCTGGCCTTAATTGGGAAGATTCAAAGAGTGTCTTGATATCTGGGACGTGGAGTCATCTGAAAGGTTGTTCATTCAGATGTCTGCATCTGGGCTGGGAGGACTTGAAGACCAGGGCTGCCTGCATGTGACCTTTCCATATGTCTTGACTTCCTCATAGGATGGTGGCCCCAGGTGGTCAGGTTTCTTAGAAGACTCCTAGCATGAGTGTTCCAGTGAACTAGCAGAAGTTCATCAGTTTTTGTGAGTTCATAGTTTCACATCTGCTGCATTTTGTGGATTACAAGCGAGTCACAAGCCTGCCCAGATTCAAAGGGAGGAGAATTTGACTTTACCTTCTAATGGAGGAGTGGCACAGGAGCAAGGGGTTAGGGGACTGTGGCAACCATCTCTGAGGAATACAATCGACCACACCAACAAAAGATTCTGGGGCTCAGGAGTATGTTATCACTAACATTGTTTAGAATTGCCTGGCAATCATGACGAGCAGGTAGACAGCTTGTATTTATTATTTTATTATTGCATCCCCTAATTGCCTGCATCTGGGGCCGATTGCTGCTACTGCCCCAGCCTTAGTGTGCCACTCCCCTTGTTCTGGTCTGGGAAGGCCTTGGTAATGTAGCACTTAAAGGGCAAAGATTAGCCTTGTTCTTTTATTATTTATGTATTTCTGCCTCCAGCAGATTATAAATTCACAAAGCTTAGAGATCATTTCTTTATAGCCACCACAATGCCAGCAGTAGCCTGAATGTAATACAGATTTAGAAAAGTATGTTGATTGATTCAGACAACTACAACCATATCTTAAATGCTCATTATTTGTTAACTAGGAGGTTTAAATAGATGCATTGCCCCCAATAAATCTATAATCTCAAAGTATAGTGATGCAGAAAATGATGCTCAGACTTAGAGCCTGTGCCTACACAAAGCACTGGATCAATTCTTCTGAATAAATAGGTCTACTTTCTTAAATAAATTAATCACTTGCATTTTCTATGGCAATTTTATTAAAGTCAAGAGAGGTAAGGGGATACAGGTTGGCATTTATATAAGGCCCCACAGGCCCTCCCACTGTGACTCCTCACCAGTTTGACCTCAACTGGGAAAACCCTTAATCAATCTCATAACGGGAGATGATGCCTGAAGGGGATCCATGCACGTCTTGAAGGTGGGGAGATCCTGGTGCACACCCATAAATGATCCTAGTACCCTCACTGCCTGTGGACATGGAGGCAGCTGAGTTGGATTCACAAATATGCTGGCTGGGAGGGTCCCTGCCCCGAGCTGAGTCCACAGCTATTCACGAGCATGTCCTTAGCATCCTGTCCAGCACCTCTCTGGACCCTCCAGCAGCCAACTTCGGAACACTCCTTATATACTCTAAAAACCACTAAAACTTAAGGCCCTTTTGACTCTTATTTTCCCTGAAAAGGGCACACTGTATTTGTGTGAACAGCTAAATAATAAGTAACATCCGTGTACTCTGTGAGCCAGTACTGTGCTACGTGCTTTACATAGATTATCCTGTTCAGTCCTCACATGTGTATGCCATAGGTACTATTATAATTCCCAAATTAAAGATGAGAAAATTGAGGCTCAGCAAAATGTAATAACTTTCGCAGAGCCCCACAGTGGGTATTTGCTGGAGCCAGGATCTGTATCCACAATGCCCCCTAAGTGTACTCTCTGAACCGCCCCCTCCTGTCCACTGCCTCCCCAATGCACCCAGTAAACTAAGTGCACACCCAGAGGGCTGCTGACAGTGCAGAATCCCAAGTCTAGTAGCCCAGGCCCTTCGTGTTGGGTGGCTAACATCTCTGTCATTTCCCAGGGGTGGAGTTTTGACTCACAGCATGCTCCTTTGCTGCTCATGTGGCAATGGCATAATGCAGTGTTCTAGCACTATTGGCTTCTTAGAGTGAGCCAGAAATCACAGTGCACTCACCAGAGAAGGAACACTAAACGAAGCCACCACACATAAATCAGGCATATTTCTTATATTTAAGTGTTCTTAATGGCCCCAGTATGCTCATATATTTTTTGCTATTAAGTTGAACTTACTCACGATGACACCCACTAATTCAGCTGGGCCATTTTTAACGTAGAATCACAGGGTCTTTTAACTCATTCTGTAATTGATTTTCCTTATTCCATAAAGTTTTCTTATTGGGTACTTTTAATTCATGAAGCTCTATGGTGCTAAGTTTATAGCTTTGCAGTTATTTACAAATATAATTAAAATAGAGAAAATTAAATAGTAAAGTTGAACAGTCATAGGAGGTATCACTTTAAGGTGATAAAACTTCTCTCCACTGCCACTTCTACAAACTTGGTTCAGGCCCTTATCATCGCTTGCCTGGATTACCAATAAAATTTTCCTGCTAGCCTCTGCTCTTGCCCACTGTAGTCCATTCATCCTTCATGTAATTTCCCAAGTGACTTTATAAAATGGAAATCATAACATGCAGGGTCGGCTTTCAGGAGTGTATAACCTGTGATCAAGAGGATCTCATGCTTAGTTTTATGCTCTCCCATCACCATCTTTACATTCTTAATGATTTGTGAACAAAGGACCTCTCATTTTCATTTTGTACTCGACTTTGCAAATTAGGTAACCAGTCCTGGTAACATATAATCATGTAATCCACCCTCGCCCGTCACCTCCCTCCCCATAAATGCTCTAGAAGCCCCTCTGTGAATTTCCTAAGAATTCATCAAATGTGGTTTAGAAGCATCTGGATTTTCCTTCTTTTACAGTTCTGTCATTCTGAGACTATAAAGTCCTTTACAAATATAATGATTAAGGGATGGCAAAGATCCAGTACTTACACAAGCACTTCAAAAACTAATCCAGTGCTAATAATCCTAAAATGGCACTAGTTTTTGTTTGGTTGGTTGGTTTTTTTGGTTTGTCTGCTGGGTTGTTTTATCAGACACATCACACTCTTGATTTGTATTGACCTGGTGGTCACACAATTTCCAAGATTTTTCTTTAGCAGTTACCTTTATCTTTTCCTTCAAATTCACAGATTCAGAGTGGGTTTTTCAGTAATTTTCAGTGTCATCAATTATCTTAGTGTCTGATAAGAAATGTCTAAAAGGGCTCAAAATTAAAGAATCTTGATTCGCTATATTTTATATTAATTTACAGCACTTGTACCAGGCTTTAAAGAAGAAATTTAGATTAAAAAGATCAAGCAAAGTTAGTTTAATTTCAAAACACTGAAAATATAAATTGATTCAATTTTTTTTTTCATCAATAACAAAACAGTTATTGAGCACCTAGGATATTCTGAGGATTCAAAGATAAAGGCACTCAGCCCCTGATCTCAGGATGCTTAACACTTAGATGTGGCTGTGAGGTGGTGGGATATGTTAATCTGCCAGGGCTGCCATAACAAAATATCACACACTGAGTGGCTTAAACAACAGAAACTTATTTTCTCAGTTTTGGAGGCTAGAAGTAAAAGACCAAGGTGCCACCAGGGTTGGTGTCTAGTGAGGCCTCTTTTCTTGGGTCGCAGGTTGGTGGCTTTCTCACTGTATCCTCATATGGCCTTTCCTCTGTGCTCCCATGGAGAGAGAGCTCTCTGGTGTCTCTTCCTCTTCTTATAAGGACACCAAGCCTATTGGATTAGGGCCCCACTCTATGACTTCATTTAACCTTACTTATCTCCCTGAAGGCCTTATCTCTAAATATAGCCACACTGGGGGTTATGGCTTCAACATATGAATTTTGAAAAGGTAAAATTCAGTCCATAACTGGTGAAGAAGTACCCCACAATACCCATAAAACATGTCCTAAGTGCTTTCACAGAGATGAACACCGTGGTGGGGTGGCCAGAAGATGTCCAGGAAACAGAAGTGATATTTCCAGGAGAGACAACCAGACAAGGATGACGGGTGGTTGAGGAGACTTTAGTTTGCCATGGCTGCCATAGTAAATTACTGCAAACTTGATGGCTTAAAACAACAGAAATATATTCTCTCACAGTTCTTGAGGTCAGACATCTGAAATCAAGGTGTCGGCAGGGCTGTGCTCCCTCTGAAGATCTAGAGGAGAACCCTTCCTTACATCTCCCAGCTTCTGGTGGCTCTAGGCGTTCCTTGGCTTGTGGCAGCATACTTGCAATCTCTGTCTCCATCTTCACGTGGCCTTTACTGTATGTCTTCCTTTCTTATCTAAGTCTCCTCTTCTTACACAGACACTTGTCTCATCTCAAGATTCTTAGCTTAATAAAATCTGCAAACACCCTTTTCCCAAATAAGTTAACATTCAGAGGTTCCAGGGGTTGGGACTTGGACATATCTTTTTTGGGATAATTTTTTCACCCACTACAAGGAGTCAGAGACATGGGATGACAGAAAACATGGTTCTCTGGGGGGAATTATAAGCAGTTTAACATGGCTAGAGCCTAGACTCTGGGAAGGGAATGAGAAGATGAAGCTGGAGAAACAAGGAAAGGCCACTTTGCGACGGGCCTTATACATCAATAAAAGTTGGAACTTTATTCTGAATGCAGTAGGGAGCTATTTAACTGCTTGCCTCCTGTGAGCTCTCCATGATCTCGTTTGCCCCTTTAGTGACATGAACTAATGGCACATGCCTCATCCTGCTGGCAGATATGTCTGTATTTGTCTAGCACATTTTAAAATTTTTAGTTACTTGCCAAGATTTGAAAATTGGAGAATTTCATATCATAATATGTCTACTTATTCTTGAAAGATTGGCTATATGGTGGCCCCAGACTTGTATTCACCAATGACAATAACTGCTGGCAGCAGAGCTCACTCCCCTGTAAAAGGCACATGTTGGCCTCAGTCCCTCCCCTTCACTGTCTTCTCAACACAGGGCTGAAGCCATTGACCTCAGTCACTGTTGCTGTTGGCTTTTTCTCTACTTACTCAAATTGGCTCAGTTACGTTACCTGACTCGCTCTTCAGGTGAGTGAATTTGTAACCCTCTCTTTACACCAGGTGTCCCCTCTTTCCCTCTGCCTTAAATTCTCTTCCCCTCCTTCTTTCTTCTCCTGTCTCCTTATCTTTTGATCTTATTTAAAAAAAACCCACAGGAAATTTTGCCTGACCCTCCTCCCATGTCTGGGTTGTTGCTTCAATATTCCTTGAGGCAAAGAAAGGGTCTTACATGTCACTTTATTCTCAGGGCCTAGAAAAAACTTGATCAATATGACTTCAATTTTTTGTGAACTCTTTTTGTGTTTTGTGTTCCTATACCCACACTTCAATTATTCTTGTTATTGACTTGAATTATAATGATCTTTTTACACTTCTTTTTCCTTTTAGACTAAAGTTCCTTGAGATCCCTATCTCTATATGCCTAGCCCAAGCACATTGTCCGGGACACAGTAAAGGCACAATAAATGTTAATTGAAAATGAGCTAGGGAATGAATGAATGAATGAAAGAATTCCATCCACATCTCTTTTCTTCTCATGAACTTGACCTCATCGTTTTTTGTTTTTTTTAAGATTTTATTTTTTCCTTTTTCTACCCAAAGCCCTCCAGTACATAGTTGTGTATTTTTAGCTGTGAGTTCTTCTAGTTGTGGCATATGGGATGCCACCTCAGCATGGCTTGATGAGCAGTGCCATGTCTGCACCCAGGATTCGAACCCACAAAACCCTGGGCTGCTGAAGCGGAGCCCACGCACTTACCACTTGGCCACGGGGCCGACCCCTTCACCTCATTTTTAAACTTTTAATCAATACCTTTTTCTGCCGTTTAGTATATTTTTAATGGTAGTATAGGAAATCTTTCCTTGTCTGCTGAGGAACACACAGCCTTCCTTCCCTTCTCAGCCATATTTTGCCCTGGGGGATAGCATGCTTGCCAGACACCAGCTCCTATCTATCTACAAGCACACTCCTGCCTGCTCCTGCCTCTGCTTCCTCCACTATGTCATGTGGCCACCTGAGTTCCAAGTCCCAGTGAGGCCAAATAGTTCAGGAAACATGCCTGTGAAATAATCTCTCCACTCCCTCATGTTCCCATTGGGGTTTATCCCCTGAGTATGGTCAAACTTTCATGCCTCCAGATTCCAACTTCCATGCCTCCTATTTCAGTGAAGTAGTGAGAGCCAAGGGGCCCTGCCTCTTGTCTTCTTCTCCGCACTACCTTCCAGGTGCGTCTTGGACTTCAGGTACCTCAAGCACCTCAAACACCTCTGATACCTACTCCCTCTCCCTCAGGTTAAATAACAAATTCCTTCACAAAGCTTCCAGAGCCAGGCTAATTTTTCCAACACAGTTCTCCAGCTTTAGCCAGATATGTTCACTCACTCTTCTGAGAGCGTGCCTTGCTCCATACCCCTTGGCACCTTTGCTCACTTTGCTACATGTAGCAAAATGCACCCCCAACCCTGGCGGCCCCTTTACAAGGAAAGGCCTTCCCGAATCAACCAACATATTTCTGCTATTTCAATGGTCTGTGTGTCTTTAGTGCTTTCTCAGTTTTCAAAGATGGATGGAATCTTTCCCTATTTGGTTAGAGTCACAGCCCTTCAAGTGGAATACCAGTTGTGTTGGAACTGGTATTGGAATTACCATAGTTGGAATTACCGAGATGTCACAGCACTGGCTTTGGCTGTGTGAAGCTCACCTCCTCATCTCTACATTTGGTCCTTTAGTATCATTATTGCATCTGGTTCTGGTCTTGAAAACAGCTCACAGTTCCACAATCCTTTATCATTGATTCTGAAATTTCCAAAACAAAAACAAAAAACTCTCAAAACAAGATTATTTTTTATTTTGTTTGTTTTTTGGGTAGCCAAACTGGATCTGACCTGAATTAATTTGTTGAGTTAATGCGAAGCAACCTATAGTCTTATTTATTTTCCTCACTGTGAATATCCATATATTTCGATGTAGAAATGTGAATGTGCTTCATTGTGGGATGTGGCATCTGATCCCGCTGGGTGTATCATGTAATGAGCAGCACATGCATCATATTACTTTTCTAAAATCTAAAACGGTCCTGAATTCTGAAATACCTCTCGACTCAAGCATTCAGATAAGCCATTGTGGAGCTATAACAAGGCAGGCATCGCTGCTTTCCACACTTGGCCAATGAAGAAACTGAGGCTCAGAGAAGATAAATCACTCACTGATGTCATATCCCCAATGTACTGGAGGGTTAGGACTGGAACTCACATCCTTTGAATCCACCTGGGGCATGACCCACTCACCACAGCCACCGAATGTGGATGCTTCCCACAGGGCACACCTCCTCTTCAGAGCGGGGAGAAGGTAGAGATTCGTTTTCTCCTGACCACCTCCTCTCAAATGCATTAATTTTTCAACAAATCAGTAGATACCAGGAAAATATACAGCTTCTTGGAGATCATTTCTGAAATATAAAAACCACTACAACACTTAAAAAATAGCTAAAGTAATACATAGGTCAAAAGTTCACAGACCTAGATTATTCATTGTGGCATTTACTGTAAATTTGGTATATATTTTTGTTCTAGTTAGATATTCCTGGTGTAATATAGACACAAGTTAAGTTCTCAAAAATAGTATGTTTATTCATTCGTTCATTCATTGAGTGCTTTCTATATTCCTAACCTTGTGCTAGGGGCTGCGGGTAGAGTAGGGCACAAGAAAAAATCGCCCCTGTCTTCATGGAATGCCAGTCTAGTGTTTTAACTCAGTTGTCTGAAACTGTTACCTGATGGCTGTCATATCATCATACATGGATTTTGGTACCCGCCTCAGCCTTCAAAACCCTGCTTAACCCATTATGTACTTAAAATATATTACTAATAGTGCTATAGAACTGGCTCGGAGTACAGTGTTGCCATGAGCAAACAGGTTAACATTTTGATTCTTGGTGTATGTGTGAACATGATTATCCCTCCAGTTGGGAATATAGCTTTCCTCACTAGAAGCTTCTGTTGGCTGCTGAGGCCTGACTTACTCCTACTCACCTTACTTTCTACTCCCACTTGTCTCCACGCAGTTCAAGCTCATCCATAGAAGTACGCGCACACACATGCACACACACACATCCAATTGATCAACAAGCCTTACCAATTCAACTTCTTAAATATTCATCCAGTTTATTCATAACTGCTGCCATCACTCCAGTTCAGGACATGACAATCCAACACCTGGAACCACTTCAGCCATATTTTAAAACTCAAATCGGCTCCTGTCATTTCCTCACGTCCCTTTAAAAGCTTTCCATTTTCCTTTTAGTAAAAATCCAAACTCCTTCACTTGGCACACAAAGCCTTTGGTAATCTGGCCCCAGTTAACCTCTCTGGTGTCATTTCCTGCCACTCCCCGCTCTGCATGTACCTCCCAGCGCTCACCCACACCCCACCCACAGAGCCTCAGTCTGACAGGCTGAGTCATTTTTAGTTCCTGCAGTGGCTCCTTCGTGCATGCTCTCCCCTCTGCTTGAGGAACCCCTCGAGCCCTGCCCCCTCTCCGAGGCTCAGGTTAAGACTTCTCTACTGCATACAGCATCATCCTCAGAGCGCAGACTTTGCAGTTGAACTGATTGAGTTTGGATCCCTGCTTCATCACTATTAGCCTGAAGTCCATGGGCAGTAACTTAAACTTTCCGTGTCCTAGTTACCTCCACTGTTAAGTCCAATGTCAGGGGATTGTTTGGATTACATGACTGATACCTGTACAGCACTTAGCACTGTCCTTGACAAACAGTAAGCATTCGGTAGATCTTAACTGTTATTATGATTAATTGGTTAATGAGTATGAACCAAGCACCATGCTAGCCACTGAGGTGACAAAGAGGGAAGGAAATTTCTATCCCTCATCAACTAGCAAAGGAGAAAAATATACACATTGTGTCAACACATAATAGTGTCTTTTCATAATAGCTATGAACAAAATGCTGGGTAGCAAAATGAGAATGAGATCACTCCCCCAACAGCCGGGACTGAGGCTGAGAATGTGGTTTAAGGTGCAGGGCAGGCACCATGGAGAGGGGTGTCTGGACATCTGACAACTTGTGTGCCCCATGCCCAAAGCATCTGGGAATGAGGGGTAGAAGCTGGTGGCTGTGGGAGGAGAGATGCCAGAGGGGTTCGTCTTCTCCACTTTCCTCCTTCTTGAGGAGGTGTGAGGTGAGAGTTGGAAATTGGGTAGGGGCACACTGGGGATGAATCTAGGCAGTTTTTAGTTGAATCAAAATTAAGGGAGTGGCATAAAGGGCTGCTACACCATTAGAAGAGACACACAGTACGTGATGTGTCCCCTGATGGAAGAGTACAACTTCCCCTAAATAACTATTTAGTTATGGAACAAAACAGTCTGCAAAGAGAACTGCAGCTAAATGAGCTGGTCCCCTAGCATCCTCTGTGGTCACCACTTAGCTTCTTTTCTCTTTCTTTTCCTGTGTTGATGTGAACTCCAGGATTCAGACACATGGACGTAGTTCAATCCATTGCAATATGGTCCTTACTGATGCTCCAATTATCCTCCCTTTCAGCAAGGAACGTGAGTTCAAGTTGCTCCTTAAGCCTTTTGATAAGATGATAAAAATCTCTGATACCTTTTCTGATATCAGTATGACAAGTTGTTTCTGTCTCATTTTGAACATTACTGCTCCTGACCTGTACTTAGCCATTTCTCTAAGAAACTCTGGTTTCTCAAGCCATAAGTGGGGAAAAGCAGGCACCTCCTGCGACTCCCCGCCCCCTGTGACTTAGCCACAGGTAAAAGTCAGGGTGGAGGTCAGCAATATCATGTGGTATAAGCACACTCTCAAATTTTGAGATATCCCTTGAGATCACACACTGCAGTTAATATTTATCATACTTATTAAAATTAATGTGAAATCGATAAAGTACTTGGTTGCTAATTGCAAACCTACATATACTATCTATTCATATATATGCATGGTAACTATGAAACTCTCTCTGTGTGTATACGTGCCTTGTGGTACACATTTCTTTTCCTTGTTGCAATATTGCACTTATCTTTTTAAGGTATAATATGAACCTTTTCCTGTTCTTATATAATTTAAGACAATATCTCAAGATCTGGAACTCAGTTCTTCATATTTAAATTTTGTATGATGCTGTATGATATATGAGTATATTGTATATAGAGTATATCATACAGAGATTATGTATATGGATAATCACATATTTATTAATTATAACTTTTTCTTTAACTGAAGAAAGTCTAAGAAACATTCTGAGTCCTAAGATTTAACTGCAAATTCAAATAGTTTTGAGGATTAGTCAGAAATATTTGAGATGTGCTTTTACCCTTTTACCACTTATTTCTTGTCCCTGATATTAAACTTAATTTTTTTTTTTTGAGGAAGATTAGCCCTGAGCTAATATCTGCCACCAATCCGCCTCATTTTGCTGAGGAAGACTGGCCCTGAGCTAACATTTGTGCCCATCTTCTCCCACTATATTTGGGGCACCTATCACAGCATGTCTTGCCAAGCGGTGCCATGTCCACACCCGGGATCCCAACCTGCGAACCTCAGGCCGCCGAAGCAGGACATGCCAACCTAACTGCTGTGCCACTGGGCCGGCCCCCTAAACTTAAGTATTTTACTTGTGTATTTTAATAGTTTTGCATGTTCTACCTTCTTCATTTGCCTATAAGTTAAGCTGATACTAATTCCTAAGTTCATCTAACAGTGTAGCGCATATTTTAAAGATCTCCAGATTGGTCTTTACATAGTATTAATTTTAGTTCCTGAATTTCTAGTCTGTGAACTTTAAATCTTAGAGATGATGGAGTTCTTAAAATCATAGGAGTCAAATATCTTTTACTTGAATGTAACTCCTCATATGTCACGTAGCTTTCTTTGCCTTGTATCACAATCAGAAAAAAGACAGCAGCCTATCTTTATCTAAATATTATCTGTCTTTTTATCTGGTTTAGGGAAAACAAATTTTAAGTCATAAATATGTGTGGCTCAATTTTATAGATGACAGAAAAAATGTCAAATAAAACTGCTTTTGATCTTCTAGCTGATGGAGGAAGTGCCATGTGCATAATGTATTTATCAGGGGGTGCCATGTGCCCGATATGTTTCTCTGTCTCATACTGGAGAGAAATGATCTCCATGTAAAATCGGCCACGGCTGCACTTGAGGGGTAAGGTAAATGTGTCAGTGATAAAGGGGCTGTTATTCACAACCAGACCATCAATCGGCCATTGTGCTGGGGGCAGCTGAGTCACTGAGCGTATTCTGATCTTAACTGCATGTACCAGCTGGTCCTGAACACTGAGGTTGTTGTTATTGGCATCACATTTGTGACTTCCTAGTGTTGCTCATTCAAGGACAGCAACTACATGATAAATTCCGTGTTCGTGATTATGTCATCTTTTGTTAGATACCCATTAAGTATATTGTAAAGAAAATGGATGGTTGCTCTTGATTTTTCAAATACAATATGTTTAAGGACCCTTATCCGCATGCCCATAAGTTAGGCAATTAAATTTATTATTTTTCCCCAGTAAACGCATAGCTTTAATCTAAATATGTTGTTTTAATCCCTTAGGTTTATTCCAGTCACAAAGCAAACAAAAATCTTCATGGGGCAATGTGACAATAATAAAACTTACATTCCTTGTGTGATTACTGTGCTAAATTCTAGAAACTAATATTGTCATTTTCATTTTACAAATGATATAACTAAGACTGAGAAGTTAAGTAATTTATCTAAGGCCACAGAACTAACCAGTGGTAGATTGACATTTTAACCCAGATACTAAACTCCTAAAAGTGAACTTTCCTCCTGGTTTACACTGACAAAATATGGAATTTCACAAGTATCTAAAGAGTATCAATAAAATAAAAAACAATGGATTAACTTTGATGAAGTGAAATATAAAAAGGTAACTATTATGATAACCAGAACCTGAAAAAAATAGACTAAATTTGTAATCAATGAAAATTCAAAATAATTCCATATCATTTCATCTGCTACTTCAAACAGTAATATATTAATAGATACAAAAGATATAGATAAAAGTATACAGATATGATTTTAGGCTCAGTACTCAACTTCAACTGATGTAATAAATAAATAATGAAATAGCAAAAAATGCTGAAATGGATACAATCTTTTTTGAATATTAATTAGTATATTTTCCATTCTCCTTAAATCATGACGCTCTTGTCTAGGTCAGCATTGTCCAGTAGAACAATAAAATGAACCACATATGTGATTTTTAATTTTCTATTAGTCACATTTTTTTTAGAAAGTAAAAAAAGGGGCCAGCCCGGTGGCTCAGCGGTTAAGTTTGCATGTTCCTCTTTGGGGGCCTGGGGTTTGCCACTTCAGATCCTGGGAGCAGACTTATGCATGGTTTATCAAGCCATGCCGTGGCAGGCATCTCACAGATAAAATAGATGAAGATGGGCCCGGATGTAAGCTTAGGGCCAATCTTCCTCAGCAAAAAGAGGATTGGTGGCAAATACTGGCTCAGGGCTAATTTTTTGTCAAAAAAAAAAAAATGGAGGAAATTTAATTTTAAAAATTTATTAACTGAGTATATCCAAAATATTACTGTTTTAGCATATATCAATGTAAAAAGTATTAATGAGACATTTTGCATTTCTTTTTTTAAAAAGTTTCCAAAATCCCGTGTATATTTGACACTTGCAATACATCTCAATTCAGATACTAAATTTTCATCTGAAATATTTGATTTGTATTTAGATTTCATAAAATTTACAGTGTAAAAAGTAGATGCATACCCAATTTGTCTACCCATGTTTGAAAGTTTTCTAATCAAATCAAGTACGAATTTTGAAATTTAAATGAACTAAAATTAACTAAAATTAAAAATTCAGTCCCTCAACCCCACTAGCCACATTTCAAGTGCTCAATAGCTGCACTTGCTAGTGGCTACCATGTTGGACATTGGACAACATAGCTCTAGGATGTCTCATCTCCTGTTCAGTGCCGCAGAGAAGGGTGGGCCATAAGACAAGGGCCAACATCTCCCCAGATCCCTCTCCCTCAGCTCCTGGCAATCGCCACTCTACTCTCTGCTTCTCTGAGTTTGGCTATTTTAGGTTCCACATAGAAGTGAGGTCGTGCAGTAGTTGTCTT
Source organism: Equus przewalskii (assembly GCF_037783145.1). Classification (NCBI taxonomy): domain Eukaryota; kingdom Metazoa; phylum Chordata; class Mammalia; order Perissodactyla; family Equidae; genus Equus; species Equus przewalskii. The sequence continues at coordinate 2,037,468 of NC_091854.1, forward strand.
TCTGTGCCTGGCTGACTTCACTTAGCATAATGTTCTTCACATTCATCAGTGTTGCTGTAAATGGCAGGATGTCCTTCTTTTTTAAGGATGAATAATATTCCATTGTATATCTATATAGCGAGATATATACCACACACATCTAATCTATAGCAGTGTGACTATAGTTTAGAATACTGTATTGTATAATTGAAATTTGCTAAAAGAATAGACAGACCTTAAATGTTCTCACCACACACACACAAAATGGTAACCATATGAAGTAATGGATATGTTAATTAGCTTGATTATGGTGATTACCTTACAATGTACACATATATCAAAATATCGAGTTGAAGACATTAAGTATATATAATTTTTATTTGTCAATTATACCTCAGTAAAGCTGGAAAAAAAGAGAGATGGGCTGATACCAATCAAAAAAGAAGACAGTGTTTAGCTTCCATAGTCAAATCTCTCTTTGTCAAGAGAGAACAAGAATTTCTAAATTCCAAAGCTGCCTTTACATACCAAAAGCAAAATTTGAAGATCTAAGCATTTTATTATAAGCCAGTAATAGAGAATACAGGATATAATTTAAGGGATGGTACCGTCAACCTAGGGGAGGGGAGGGGAAGGCAGCATTTCTGGGTCTAGGAAGTGGGAAGACTGGAGGAGGGCAAAGGGCAGAATGGCAGATGTGAGTATTTGGTGAGCACCTTTAGGTTAGAAACCCTGAGAGGGAACTTAGTCACCAGATAATAGAAACTCTAGAGAGGTAGAAGAGAAAACAGAAAGTAGATGGAGTTGTACTTCATTTCTGGCTTGAAACTGGGAGAACTCAACCTCAGTGCATCCCTATGGTGGGTAGGTCAGGCAGCAGAGAAAATAGGTGTGATGGGGGCCAGAGGACCCAGCAACAGAGTCAGAGAAGGCAGACAGCCCACCTAGGGCTAGAAGGAAGATGTCCTGGAGTTTCAGAGGATCTTTGTAGCATCTGAGCCTAGATGGACCAGGTCAGCATAGGGCTACAAGGACATTAACAGTGATTGTCAATAGGGCACCAGTGACTCATAGGGAGAAGCACATGGCAGTGGAGGCCAGCGAAGACTGAGAGGCCACTCTGTAGGATAGGCCTGTGGCTGCTCTGAAGTTGCCTCCCCACCTCAGCTATGCAGTCCTGTGGGCCTCAAACTGGACCCCAGTGTCATTTTTCCAGACAGGGGAGAGTGGGAAATTGAGAACAACTGAGCATTTATTGAACATTCCTCTCTCCCTCATTCCATTCCTATTCAGAGCAGGATGGATGTTCATGATGAAGTGTAGATCAGATATGGAAAATAAAGTAGCTGCATGCTTTCTCCAGCCCAGATTGTAGTATATAAAATTTATGACTTCACTATACCGCCATTTATTGTACCTCCGCATCACAGCCCTGAAAGGTCTGAATTATGTGAACACAAATCTGTCTGGTACAAAGTCCATAGTCTTTCCACCACTGCGTTACCTCCCACTACAATTCTGTTCCATACCTTATCAGACACCTTTATATTGCTATTTGGCAAATTTATGAATGTGGATAAGTATGGATACAATAATATGACTTCCAGGACACTGCACACCTGGCTTATTAAATCCACCCCCCCAAATTTGTTCAATGTCTCTATACCAATTTGCAAATAGATCTCTAATGGAGTGCCATGAGGTCCTATTCTTGATACTGTCTTATTGTTATTGGTGATCTGTATGGAGCTAACTAGAAACTGGGAGAAAGAGGACTAATATGATAGATGTCAACATCAGAGTTCAAAATGGTCTTGACAGGTGGAATGTTATTTTGAAAACAATTAAGAAATTTGATTTTTTAAACCATTCCAGAAATTTAGGATAAGGGGAACTTATTAGGGCATCAGGCCCTGTGAGGAAGTCATGCAGGATTTAGTAGATCACAAACAATGTGACCAATAGTGCTATGTAGTTATTTAAAAAAAATACCTATTGCTTTTTAAGTTTATGGTAATCAAAATAGTCAAAACTTGAAAATCAGTTCAGAGATTATCCAATCCTAACCTAAGGAAATATGGATCAATGAGTAAGACTATAGGGTACGATCCAGAAAAGTTATAACTGCACTTTGGACTGGTCAGAGGATCCAAGCACTGGTAGGATGAATTGTGGGCTCTATGTTTGAGAGAAGGACTGGAATGTCAAAAGCCCTGGTGTCCCGATTGCTGAGGAATCTGGCCACTGAAGTATTTCCATACTGATGGGTGGAATGGAGGCCATTTAGTCTGTAGGAAAGAAGATGCAAAGGATAAAAGAGTACGTGATAATCACCTGCAAATAAACAATGAGTGGACGTCTTTAGGCAGAGGACTTAAAAAGGAGGGAAAATTGGCAAAATAGCATAAGGAAAAAGTAAAAGAAGCCTGAAAGCAAGAGAAGGAACCAAGTTCTCCATATGCGAGGCCACGATGCCTCCATAATCCTCATGGTCTCCACTCACCAAGCACAGCCCTCAGCATCAGGGTCTGGTCCTGTTGTGTTTACCAGGTTGGCTCTGATTTAACCCCTGCAGTTACTGACGGCTCACTGGAGGCCAAACTCCATGCTAAGTACTTTACCTGTATTTTGTCATTTAATCTTTTCAACACTGTGTGGTAATGTTTTCATTATCATTTGCATTTTACATAGAGGGAGACCAAGGCTTCGACAGGTTGAATAACTTGTCTAAGTAAGTGGCAGAGCTAGGACACAAACCCAGATCTTATTGGTTCCAAATTAGATGCTCTTATCATGGTGCCTCAGTTATCTCCTCTGATGGATCATTTTTATGATCCCAGTGCATTCATTCATTCACACATTAAGCACATATTATTTGAATGTAGTAGTTTTCTTTTGACACCATGACAAATTACCACAAACTTTGTAAACTAAAACAACTCAAATTTATTACCATAGAGTCCACAGGTCTGCAGTCCAACATGGGTTTCACTGGGCTAAAATCAAGGTTTCAGCCCAGCTGCGTGCCTTCAGGAGGCTCCAGGGGAGAATTCTAGAAGCTATCTGAATTCCTTGGCTTGTGGCTGCCTTCCTCCATCTTCAAAAACAGCAGCATAGCATTCTCAAATCTCTATATGACTACAGCCAGGAAAGCTTCTCCACTTTTAAAGACTTATGATTAGGTGACATATTCCCAAGTTCCTGGGATTAGTGCATGGGCATCTTTAGGGGGCTAATATTCTTGTCACAGGTGCCTACCCTGTACTTGGTATTGCTCCATGAGTATGAGATGACCAAGAAGGAGGAGGACAATGGAAAGTAAATACATATGCAAGACAATTTTAGATGACGATACGTACTTTCAGACAATAAAAGAATTCAAAAATTCACTTTTTCCCAAGCATGCCATTCATGCATTCATCCATTCGATGATTTTTGAATGCCTACTATGTAAAAGGTGTTCTATCCGTTTCAGGTAGAACATTGAGTGTACAGAGTTTCCATTCTAATGGAGTATTCCATTGGAGGAAACGGATAAACATATATACATAGATAGGGACAAATGCTACAAAGAAAATACTCCATACTCTCTCTCCTGTACCTTTTCACTTTTCACTTATCCATTTTTTTAATCTAGTATGTCTTGTAAGTCTTCATTAAGTGCTTAGTGGGTGTCAGGCAAAGTGCTAACTAAGCACAGGGCTTACAGTAAGGAACTTAGATTTGGCTTCTTTGTCCTCACTGTAGTGAAGAAACCAACTAACAAAAACCATACATTGTGGGAAGTGTTCTGAGAGAGAATGAGCCAGGTGCTTGGAGAGCACACAGCAGGATTACTGATGCCGTCCCCTGGGTCTAGGACACCGTTTCCCCATCACTTCCCCCTTGCTGGGAACTCTCGTACTCATCCTTCTGGAGCTAACGTCAGATGTCTGCTCTTTGAAGAAACAGTTTCTGGTGTTTAGTAAATGCTTAAAAACCACAAATATTTGTGGATTTTTCTTATTATTATTGTTTTAAAATTGTACAGTTCTTTCTCAACTTACCCAACAGATGGATGTTTATATTCACAATTGAGTCAAGTCACATTACTCAATAATATGGGCATTGTGATTACATTTTAGTAAAAGTAAACAAGTAAGCAAAACCTGTTTATATGTGTGTCAATTACTGTATATATTTGTGTAAGCAAGGAGAAAATTATAGAAGAATATATACAAGGCTGTTAACAAAGAGGAAATAATCATCTTTGGCTTTCTGCATTGTAAGGTAATGAGCATCCACTGACCCTTGAGGATGAGTGGATACCATCCTGCTCAAATTATACACCTTCTGTTTGTTTTATTTTAGTTACATTTTGACATCTGGTTAACCTAGATGGTTTCATAAGTGAATTAAAAACCAAGAAAGCATAAATAATCAATTACTGTTCTGTATCCAACTTGCTTAATAGATTCTTATGCTGTAATTTCCTCTTCTGCAAATTAGGAATAATAGACTTTCTGTAAGGATAACACAATTAGACTGGGTAATACACACTTATTTTCATAACATACCAAAGAGTTGCCGAGTGTAAATGAAAACTCTCTAATTTTTCTTTTGTGACATTCATGCCAACTGATTATGCTCCAGAAAAATCTGTGCATTATAAAGCACTGCTATGATCCACCCTAAACTTGCATGTATTTGAACAAATGTCACCCTTCTCCCATAACCCTTAAAATTCAATCTTCTTCCATTCAGAGTCTGGACATTAAGTGGGGATCTGGTGGAGGAAAAGGGAAATCCCATGATAATATAGAAGTTTTTTCATGAGTTTACATAGGGGCCAGACTGTGTCTTTGGAGACCTTATAAACAAGGCTTTAGTCATTAGAGCAACTTAAGAATGAACTCGACATTCAAGAGAAACTTCAGAGGGTCGTAGCCCAAGCTCACTGGTTACTACAGGTCTACACAACTTGTACAGGTAGGGGCAGGGCTGTATCTGAGATGGCCTCTGGGGATGAAGGGGTAAGGCAAATGCTTTCCAAAGCCATGTAGATTCGGTATGACATTTGCCGCACAGACCACACTTGCACTGCTTCCTACTCCTGCCTAATAGCAGAGTATAGATGTGGCCTCACCTCTATGATACTGCCATCTTTCTCCATCTTTAATTTCAACTCTCTTGCATTCACTGATACTCAACTCAGGTCCATTGGCCATTTCCTCCATGCGAGAAATTAATGAAAAAAGAAGAAAAGAAGATTGAGGTACTTATGTGCTTTCCCCCTACTTCCCATTTACATCTCTCCCTTCTCAACAGCCACCCCCAATACTCAAGTTGTGTATTCTTCATAAGGAACTGTATCTTGATCCAATAAAACTTATAAAATGTATAAAATGAAGGTAATGATGATATCTGACTTATGTGGTTATTATGAGGATTTAATAAGATAAGGTAATTTGCTTAGAATGTTGCTTTGAACAGCAATCACTCATTAAATCCCAGCTATAATGAATATTAACAGTACTAATGTTACTCAGTTATCGTTCCACATTTTTTTATCTTAATAAGGATAGGATATCTTTAGAGTTCTGACAGATGGGAAGAAATGCAAAGGTAAGGAATCATTAATCAGCCTCTAAGTGTGTCAAAGAAAATCTCACAAACAGCCCAAATTTCACTCCCTATTCATATGCACTAGTCAAATAAGGAATTACTCTATTAGATGCATCTCTGGAAACCTGGAGTGGTGTGATATCCTTTCTTTGTTACTCATATGGGCAGAGCTCTTTAACATATTCTCTCAGAATGGCAAAAGCATCATTTTCTCTTTCTCATCTCTTCCTATTTCCCTCTCATGTACACATACCCTCCATAACTGAAATTATTCAGCTCTTCCCAGCACAGGTTTAGAATACACAGACCTAGCTCTGAAGGTAACAGGCTGAAAATGGAGACAATCCAGCTTTTATTTTTTTCCCCGCCCTTGGGTTTTGGTATCTGGGATAGGTTGCAAAGGGCTAGAACATGGCTAGATAGAAGCCTTGTATCACATGGGCTGTTTAAATATTCATACAGCTTCTTCTGGCAGCTAAGAGGACTGCAAACTTAGCCCAGAAACAAACAAACCAACCAGAGAAGATAATCTTTCAATTTCATAGCATTCTAAAATGGCTGCTATGAATTAAAAACTTAAGTGCTGACTCTGGTTTAATTCTTAGGCAAATGTCTTTTATATGCAGCTCAGGACAATAGGCAAGTGGTTGCATGCATTTCTAAGTACTTTGCTGAGTAATATTATTAGTATCAGATATTTACTAATATGAATACTATAAAAACTTATTGTACTGTCAAAGCCATCTCTTCTATAGTTACTTTAGTAATGACTTGAAATAATAACTGACATGTTCCCCTTCCAGTCAACAGATTTCCGTATATAGTAACACATGGTTTAAGTTATAAGCAGCTGAGCTATAGAAAAAATCAGATTTGAAGACTGTATGTTCTTCATTAGCACATGTGAAGATACCAGAAATGTAGGTATCTAGTCAGTGTTTTATTTTGTGTTTAGCTGACAGTTCTCCGTTTGTAATTAAGTGATTTTTTTTGTTGTCCTAATTTTGGCTGATAAAATTTAGTTAATTTCACAATTTCAGACAACAACATAAAAGCAAACCTTGGCACCGCATTGAACCTTAAATTCCTTCTTCAAAATAGTATCTTTTTAGTGAAAATCTACTCCGTTTTATTTTTTATAGCTCTATTCACGAGTTCTGATTCTATCTAGTATGCATCCTCTCAATATGGCATACAAAGATGTAAACATGAAAACACTCCTTTATCAGTTTTCTCCTTCTAACAGTATTAATCTAAAATGTAAATTCATATAAAATAAGAGTAGGTACATTAAAAGTTAAAAACAGTCACTTGGAGTATCTGTGCTCAGTGTTCCTAAATGATTAATATTACATAAGAATTAGCCATTAGTAAATATCAGCTAAGTAAAATTAAATAATCACCACACTTAAATTCTACTTTTAAGGAACTTCCTTCAAAAAATTTATAAATTGCAGTTAATTATGGAACTATATAGGCATATATATATGTCTATAAATATATATGTGTACATATACATATATGAGATATATATCAAGGAAATACCTTCCTGAAAAGTCCTGTTTTTCACTTTCTATTTCAGATGTACATTACCAACACAATCAAAGCCAAAGGAACAAGACTTGCTAAGCCCGTTCTATGCTTGGGCCTGATGTGTTTGGCCTTCCTTACTGGTCTCAACAGAGTAGCCGAGTATCGAAATCACTGGTCAGACGTGATAGCAGGCTTTCTGGTTGGAATATCTATAGCAGTATTTCTGGTAAGTACAAATTTATTTGGCTATCATTGGGTTTTAAGTTAGCTTGTATAACCGCTGTAAGAAAACACAAGTGTGAATCACTGAGTCTATCTAAATGGGATATATCAAATGATAATATATATACTTTAAGTCATTCATTTTTTTCCTCATCCCTCATCTGTTCTGCCTCAAGTCAGGGTTAGGGATGGAAAAAATGTAAATTCTACATTTCAAGGTGAACTAAATATTTTCAGATAAAATGGAGCAAGACTAAAAACACTTAGTCCTCCCCAGATAGTTTTTTAAGACGGGGTTGCTTGGATATTTTTAAAATTTCCTCAGGGCGCTTTGCATCCTGAAGTATCTGGAGCACCCCAAAGTGCCTTAGTGACTCAGCACAGAGCTCTCCATGAGCCACTGTGTCACAGCACTTGCTGACGGGTAAATCTCACTGTGCGGTGAACCAGTTCATTTCCGTCACTTACCATTCGTGGGTAGTTTCCAAGACAAGACCATCTCAAATTAGACCTTGCCAGGTAGCGCAGAGCATATATAGTGACTTCTGAGAAGTAAGGTGTCATCTCTACTCCCATTATAAAATCTCTATGGAATATTTCTGTGGGTTTTGGTTATTGGAAAATACATTTTAGTCTGGATTTGGAGTTAATCAGTCCATTATAAGTGTGGATATATAACATTTTACCCAGATGGAATAAGTGTAGACTATAATTCAAAACATAGCTTTGCATTGACACGTTAATATAAGAAACACTTTATTTCCATTTTGATTACATTTAAGTTGCTTCTCACACTTAGCTTTGCTTCTTCAGCCTCCTTTCACTAGTTCACAACCAGTAAGCAAAAACTTATATGAACATTTCCAGCTACCAAAGATTGGAGCACAATTTGTGAACCAGGCATTTTAAATTGGTTATTTCCTCCAGAACCTCGTGTGATGAAGTAGTGACTATGCCCTCATCCCTGCTCTGCACCCTATGCTGCTTTTCTTCCTGATATCACTCTGTCTCTCCCTCCCGAAGATGTTCTATAGCCTCAGGAAAATGGGGCCCAGGCTTGAATCAGAACCTTTTCCTTGCTTTCACTCACCACAGGTGAAACAGGTTAAAACATTTAAAACAAAACAAAAAAACCTACCTTACGCAAATCTGAAGACAATAATCATAGGCAAGTCAAAGAGTATACCAAAAGTCAAAACTTCAAAGCACTAGTGTCAGATGTAACTGCATTTCAGTTTCCACAGGTCCAAAATATCTTCACTGGCATCTCATCAGGCTTCCTGCTTCTCTTCCTATGCCTGTTGCCATCTTCTCTTTACTCCAGTGAACATCTTGACACCTTTCAAGGCCAAATCTAGAACCCTAGTGTCTTCCCATTCACGCCCTCACCTGAGAACCATGTGGTTAATGATGACTTGGACCGTGATCCCCCTTGGGCTCAAGACCCTCCTATTGAACATATTCAGAACATTCCATAATGGCCCTTCAAACGTTTCCATACACCCAGGAAAATGACCTTATGAAAAGGTCATGTAAATAATGTTTAGGATCTGGCCCAGTGGCGCAGTGGTTAAGTGCTCACGTTCCCCTTCTCGGCGGCCCGGGGTTCGCGGTTTGGATCCCAGGTGCAGACGTGGCACCGCTTGGCACACCATGCTGTGGTAGGCATCCCACATATAAAGTAGAGGAAGATGGGCATGGATGTTAGCTCACGGCTAGGCTTCCTCAGCAAAAAGAGGAGGACTGTCAGCAGTTAGCTCAGGGCTAATCTTCCTCAAAAAAATAAATATAGAAATAATGCTTTAACTATGTAATAACTAAACAAGTATTTATACATTCATGCACAACTATTTCTGAGTGTGAGTGCCTATGGGAGCCAGGCTCTGTACCAAGAACTGGGGATATAGGGGGGCTCAGATGAACATGCTCCTATGGAGTCACAGTCTGGTTCAGGGTCAGACAGTAATAGGTTGTTCCCTCGAACATTCCCTCCTTCTCTTCATAAAATGAACATTAGCTCCTATTATAATCCAGGCACTGTGCTTGGTGCTGGGAATGAATACCTGAAAAAGATACAGTCCATATTCTTAAACAGATCACAATTGGGTGGGGCCAGATAGATGCAAAGTGTTTTATAGAGGTTAAATGTAATGATAGAGGTTCATATACTTAAGAGAACAGCTATGTTGGGATTTAGGGGCAATCAGAAAGGGGAGATGATACATAAACTTGAAAAATTTGGAAAGCAGGTAGGTCTAGGCTGGGTGTAAGGAAGAAGAGACCAAGAGCATAGGACACAGAGGCTATGAAATGCTTCATGAAACAAATCATATGGAGCCCTTAGTGTATGCTAGGCCCAGGGCCCAGCATGTGCATGAGAGAGCATGGCACCCTGGAATGGTACCAGTCATCCAGCATGAGTGACAAGAGGGGAGGATGGAAACGCACACAGGAGGAATATCCCAAATGGCCTTCTGTGTTAGAATCATCTGGGCTTTTTAAAAAATTTAGGTGATTTGGGAGCCACTGTCAGGGTTCAAGTGAGTTAAAGCTGGGTGAATCTCAGCTTCTCTATGTACTCAGTTCATGCGATTAGGCAATTTACCTAACCTTTCTGAGCCTCGGGTTCTTCCTCTTTAAATGAGGCTAATAACAGCCTCCTTAAAGATTGTAAGGATTTATAAAGGTTAAACGAAATAGTATGTGTTCAATGAGTAGCCACATAAATGACTGAAATAAGTTCAATAAATGATAGTTTGTTTCCTTTCAGTCCCTTTTACTCTGACGCAATTTGTGCTTTGAAAATAAAACTCCAGGTGAGGACAGAGGGGACAAGTTATGCAGAACCAGGGAAAGAAAATGGCGCAAAGTGGGCCTCAGTGGGCAGAGAGAAAGGAGGGTATCCATATCAGGGAGGGATTTAGGAGGTGGAGTGGTTTGGAGCTTGATGGGACACTGGAGATGATGGAGGCGAAGGAAAGGGAGCAATCTATGATGATTCCTGGGTTTCTCATCTGGGCAACTAAGTAGAACATTTATTTTGAGCAGTCACTGCAGCTCTAGCTGGCAATATCCTGGGGTATTTCCAATTATCTTGCAGTGTGTGCGAAGCTCTCAGATGATTCCGAAATAAAATGAATACTAACCTCCTCCAGGCCTCTGTGTCTCGAGTAAAGGCACCCACATTCCCCAGTCACCCAGTGTCTGGCATTTGCCTCTGACTCATTCGCCTCGTTCATCCCCCTCATCCAGTGATTCAGCTAGCCCCAGCTCATTTCCACTACGACAGTATTTCTTCCATGCCTTATTTCTTTGCCATTCTGACGATAACCTCTCAATTAAAAAATCAATGTTTCTTACTCCTATTATATCTTTAGGTTCCTAGCTAGCTCCTCACTTCAGACTCTCCTCCAAATACCTCCCATTCTGCTTCTGTACACGTGATGACGTAATTCATTGCTAATAAAAACACGAAAAACAAAAGCAAAGACCTCTTTCCTGCTGCATTAACTCCAGACACTTCCATTGGACTTCGGGGTCCTCAGTACTCTGGTTGCACTCTTCCTAGCCAAGTTTATGCTTCCGTCTTTACAGCAGAAATCTCGTACTTTGAATCCAGTCAGTTTTCTTCCTTTCTCACGGACAGGCTTTGCTCAGCCGATGCATTTGCCTCAGTGGGGATGCCCTTTTCTCTGTATATTTTACAGACCAAAACAGGGGTGTGGGAGTCAGACAAACCTAGGTTGAATCCTGCTTTTGGCACTTGCTCCATGTGTGACCTAGAACAAGTCACTCAGCCCCTCATTATTCCTAAAATAGTGAGGCCTTCCCTGAACCATATTTAAAATGGCTGTCCCACTCCAAGGACTTCTTCCTCATTTCCTATTTACTTTTCTTTGTAGCACATTTCAACTTTTAATACACCACATGTAATATTTTTGGTGTTTTTTTTTTGCTATCAGACCATTAGAATATAAACTCCTGATAGAAAAAGTTTGTTTGTTTTCTTCACTGCATATTCCCAGTATGCAGTTCAGGGTCTGGTACATAGGAAGGTCTCAGGAAATGCTGATGAATGAATGAATGGACTGTTTTCTTTACTTCCCAGAGCTCTTTTGTGGGTTAAGTGAAATCCCATATGTAATAAGGGCAGTCAAGTGTGTGGTACAGAGTGGGCTCTGGATATCATGGTCCTCATCTTAATGACTATATTCAATTCCTTTTTTAGGCGCTTGAGATTTTTCTCAGACGTGTCCCAGCTTCCTCGGAAGGGTCCCCTGATCACCTGGTTCCCTCATTTTTCCTGAATTTCCACTACACTTGCAGTTTGCCCTATTACAATCTAATAAGGAATCACATTCTGTACTAAGTTTATTGCTCTTACCTATGTGCATTTTCTTTGAAGTTAGAGAACAGAATCCCCATGCTTAGGAAAACATGAATACTGGTTGACCATGACTTGTAGATTGATTAATCTTCCTTTATACAAATGTATGCCTCAGAACACTTCCAAAAAAGATGTATTTTACCATGTCAGGCAAAATATTCAAGTTTCCTGAGCTCTGAGCCACAACGTTAGCTTGTCATATTATTATATGTAAGAACATATATCAACATAACAACATATCTCATAATAATGAATTATTTGAGTACTCTTTACTACATTAACTCAAGTAATTCTCACAACAACACATTGACATGTATTTATTATTGTCCTCATTTTGCAGATAAAATAAACAGGTCTAGTTACATTAAGTAGCTTACCCAGGCTCACAAAGTTACTAAATAAGACAGCCCAGGATTAAGGCCGAGGCCTGTGTGACCCCAAAGCCCACGCACTTAACCCTATGCAACAAAGATGTTTTACTTTCCACAAGGAAAAAGGGAAAAATGATCACAAATGGATCAGATTAATTTATTGTCACTACTGGAAAAAGAAAACAAAAACATATGTGTAGTGATGACTTCTTGATGTCGTTTTTGTAGGAGAGGGTGGAATTATACACATGAAAGCGACTAATGTAAAGATAGAATATTTCAAAGGAAAGTCACTTTGAATTATACAGGAACATCAGAAAAGTTGAGAAGTTTTGGGCTGGATGCCTGCTCATTCACTAATCTATTCATTCACTGTGGCACTGACAATACAATCGTGAGCAAAAAGAGGCATCTTTGTTTTCCTGGAGCTCACAACCTTGGAAGAGACTTACATTAACCAAAGTGTTACTTTAACAAATGTATAGTTTCATACAGAGATAGGCACTTTGATGAAAAAAATCACAGTTCCATGTAAGCAAACAAACAAAACAGCCTGGGGTCAGGGAAGGCTAATGAGGAGATGAGACTGAGCTGAGATTCCATAGATGAGTAAGATGCAGTGTCCAGAGACAGTGGAGATGAGTATTCCAAACAGAAGGATGTGAAGGAGAGCAGAAGCTGTTTGGAAAACTGAGAGAAAGAAGGCTGTGGAGGTGGGCCAGAGTTTACCCTTTATGAGAAATGGGAAGCCAAGCCACAGAATGGTTTTGAGAAGGATGACATGATCCAGTTTGCATTTTGGAAAGATGATTCTCACATCATTGCAGAATACGGATTGGAGAGGGCCAAGACTGGATTTGGGGAGACTTTAGAAAGCTATGCAGAATCTAGCAAGTGGTGGCGATTGCTTAATCTTTTGAGCTCATGGTGGAGACAGAACAAAGATATAAGAAATCAAAATATTTAGGAAGGAAAATTGAGCAAATTGAGTGAAGTTTGAGTATAGGATGTGTGAAGGAAGAATACAAGTTTTCAGCCTTGTGTAACACGTTAGGGGAATGGGGGTGTGGAGATGTTTCCTTTCCTTGAGAGGCCCAGAACAAGATCAGGTTTGCAGTGGGGTTAGGAGATAGGCAGATCTTAGGCTTCATTTTGGACATTTGTTGTATTTGTCATACGTTTGCCTACCAAAGAAATGGAGCTAATTTGGTGATCTCCTCACTTTTGAATTGAGAAAACTGAGACCCAGAACACTTTCCAAGAGCTTATAGACTCAGGATCCAAAACCAGGTCTCTTGCTTTTTCCTATGAGCATTTTTACTAATAGGAAATCAATTCCATACTTGTGAATGTTAGCAGACAAGACATTAAATATTTGAATATGATTCTAAGGAAGATTTGGTAATTTCCTTCCTTATAATTTAAATAATAACAGTAATGATGAATAATCATTATGCTAATAGATACCATTTAATGAATATCTACTATGTCTCAGGCATTTAAATATTTCACATATGAATTCTCAGCTGTTTCGATGGTATTGTTCTGACCCTCAATGTGGGCAAAGAGATAACTGATATAACCTTTCAAAGAGTTCTTCACACTTAAATAATATAAAAAACAATTATACTAATTTCAGAAGGACATATTAACTCTAAATGAACTTAATTTAATCTCATGAGTTACACATGTCTATAACTTACCTATATAAATAGCATAGTTATTTCATTTCAACAAATCTTTCTTCAGAAGAATCGGTGGTAATTTTTTTCATCTGCCCAATTTTCCATTAATTTATAATATTAATAAAAAGGGATGTGTGTGTCTATTTCATGAAATGATGTGAAACTCCTTGTTGGTTTTGTGGATGTTAGCTAAAGTTCTTGATTTTATCCTTAGTACCCTAGTTAGTGGTCAGGTGGAAAACTACGGCCCATGTGAAAAAAGCTATATTGGGACACTGACGTGCCATTCCTTTATGAATTGTCTGTGGCTGCTTTCACACCAAGATGGCAGAGTTGAGTAGTTGCTGCAGAGATTGTATGCCTACAAAGCCAAAAATATTTATTATCTGCCCTTTACAGACAAAAGTTACTGTTCCTTGCCCTGGGGCAATCACTATTAGTCCTCTGTAGGGTCATCATTTGATAATTGGTTTATCAAGTACCCGTCTCCAAGCCATTACAATCCCTTACTTTAAAGATCTTGATGGCAGTGATAAAGTTGAGGTATCACATTATCAGGCTTTGATCTATGCTTCTGATCTGTAATTCTTCAAGGAAGTGGAAGAATAGTAAGCATATAACAGTTAGCAAGGAAATATTCTTTTCTGAGATAGTCTTATTGTACGTGTTATTATTTTGTAGATTTGTAAATTTTATTTAAAAACTGGAGAGTAACCAAGATCTAATTGTCCTTTGAAAATATTCAGTAATGAGCCCTACTAAAGAAAAGGCTTTCCAATGGAGCGTTTGTGAAAATATACAATGTAAATGTGTAATTATATATTAAGCATTTATTTAAAAAGTGAATATTAGGTTTTAACTGCAAGTGAGTTCTGTTTTTTGATTTGATAATAGAGTATAAAACCCAGAAAAGGAAGGCTCAAGGATATATTACCCACTAGTTAGTATAAGCAAATAATAGCAAGTAATTTTCCTGTGTTATTTAATTCGCTGTTTCTTAGAGATGAGCCACCTGCATCAGAAGTTTCTGGAATGCATTTTAAAAGTGTCAGTTCCTAGGCCCCATCCTTCATCTACAAAATCAGAATCTTTAGGGAAGGACTTAGGAATGTACATTTTTAACAGTGCCAGAACTTAATTTTTATTCACACTAGAGTGTGAGAACCTCTGCTTTAGTTCAAATTCTATCACCTATGAGATATAATCAGTTGAAACAAGGGTCAATTCCCTTTTTGTAAAAGGTCTTCTCTTTCAGTAGTAGCCCAGTAAGCTATTGTTGAACAAATGGCCAGTATATATGGGATACAATAATAGACAATAAACTAGGTTAATTAAAGGTATGCTACTAAATTAGGGAGTGCCAATTGTGGAAGGTTTATTATGAATGTAACAATCTTGAAGCAATGGGAAATAATTAGCATTTAAATTAAGTCGTAGGTTCACGACATTAAGGAAAGGTTAACTTGCTTTGAATTCTTATAAGGTTATGATGCTATTTTTGGATTGATTTGAACATTGACTATAACCTAAATTAATGAAAATTTTAGAATAATAAAATTGTCATTATTAACTGAGCTATATATTAATTGATGAATTTTCTTGAACACATTTGCCCTGGAGTAACTATTCAAATTTATGTAAGATAAATCTAGATATAAAGTTATATGCATGTAATATTTAAGTAATTTTAATACTTTATTACTATGATTAGATTTATTAAGCTACTCAAAGGGTCATAGTCATGGGGAGAATGGCTTTGCTTTAAACTGTAATTTTTTTCTGATATTTTAGGTTGTGTGTGTGGTAAATAATTTCAAAGGAAGACAACCAGAAAATGAGCATATACACGTGGATAATCTGGCACAGATGCCAATGATCAGCATTCCTCGAGTAGAAAGTCCTTTGGAAAAGGTAACATCTGTACAGGTGATTCATAATTTAAATTCTAAAATGTGATTGTTGTCTGGAACAAGTGAATAATTATTCCTGAGAGCACACAGTCATTTTTGATTTGCTGAAACAAGCTTATAGTCTAATGTGATATTTAGCAAGAATTTAGTCACCGAACACGTCATCTTAGAAAAATGTATATCACATTTAAAATATTTCCTTGAATCCTTCATGCTAAAAGATGCATACCTGTACATGGAATACATTCTGTACTTTGTCATGCCTTCTAGATAAGGAACATTGTGTAATGATCTCCGATGTAGGCAAAATAATAAGATAGTTTTACTTGAGAATGTGTGCATTTTTTCCATAAAATATATTCCATTTCTTCCATGCTCCATTTATTTGAGAAACTGCTCAGTAAAACGCCTGGCACCTATTCAGGCCTCAATAAATATTTGCTGAATCTGAACTATATAAAGGTGTGGCATGAAAACACCAGTCATGCTCTCCCAGTCAGGGAGGCACTCAGGGTCAGGTTGGGCTGAATGGAGCCAGACCAGGTAGCACTTTTGAGTGGCAGGAAAAGGCCTCATTGGGCGTGGCAGTGAACACAGAAGCCAGATATTTAACAAAAACTTTTCTTGAGACTTTTCTGAACTAGGGAGAGTAGTATTTCTTAAATGATGATGCAGTTATGGATATTTGTAACTGGTTAAATGGTTGCTCAGAGGGTTACTAATGGTTCCTCCCCAGCCCTGTCCACATCCACATTTTGGTCAATATCTCAGATGAAGAGTTCAGTTACATGCTAATCAGGGGTTTAGATGGTGTGAATTTGTGAGGGATAATTAATATATTAGATGAAAGGATCAAAGTTCTTGAGAGATTACAATACAATACAATTAACAACATATAAATAAAGGAAATGTTTCGTATTTGGATAAAAAAAGTTCATGTAGGGTTGAGTATATCTAGAATAACCGCACAAATGAAAAACGCTCAGAGTGTATTAGGCTACCATTCAGGATGTATCAACAGCATGACACGGCTGCCAAGAGTTAATTTGATCCCACTCAGGGAAAATGATATCCTGAATGAGGGGATTGATATACAGTGTATATCTATCAAACTTGAATACTGTGTACTGCCCTTGGCGACATATTAAGGTAGATGTTGATAAAATAGAATAGTCAGCACTCAATAAATATTTGTTAAATGAGCGAATGAATGTGTCTCAGATGGTGAGTGGACTCAAAGTCAAGGATTATGAGAGACTGTGGAAGGAACAAAAATGATTAGTCTAGAGAAAAAGAAAACTCATGGGAGAAGCAATAGCTTTCCATAAATATTGGAAGGACTATTGGATGGCAGAGGGATGCAGTTTTTTCTGTAGGGCCTCAGAGATCACAATTAGGATGAAAGAAAAGAAAGTGTAAGAAGATAAATAACATCTGGAAAGAGGTAAAAACTTTCTGAAAATGGAATGGCTGCCTTAAGAGCAATGAAATTTCCTTTTACTAACGAGATTCAAGAATAGCTAAATAATCACTTATCCCTAATTCTGTAGAGGGAATTCAAGCATTCAGGTGAGGATAGAGGTTCTGGAAGATGATGATAATAATAATAATAATAGCAGCAACAACTATGGTTTAATGATCATTCAGTATGTGTCAAGTACTATGCTGATTGCTTATGTGAATTCCAAGAAAACACTTCTATGCTCCACAAGTGTTATTTCATTCTAGGTATCATGATAGTGGCACAGACTACTAATAGTCCACCAGTGTCCCTTCTCCCCTTTTTCCTTTTAGTAACTGAATTCCCCAGTCCAATTTTAGCTACATTCATGACTGCCCAGTGATAGTCTATATTTCCCAGCTTCCATTGCAGTTAGATGTGACCATACGACTAAGTTTAGACCAATGCAGTGTAAGCAGGAGAGGGAAGTGCAACCTCTGGTTCATCTCTTTGAACACTTTTGTCCTGGACATTCTCTACCCCTTCTCGCCAAATGGAAAAGGTAATGACTGGAGTAATCTTTAATTTTTTAAGATGACTGATACACCTTGACAGCCTGGGTTCCTGGATGAGCTCATGGAACAGTCGATATACACATTGCAGATGGTTCTGAGAAAGAAATAAATTCCTTTCCTCTCTGAGCCATTGGATTATTTTAATCTGTTTTTCACAGTGGCTTAGCTGATGCCCTATTAAAATTTCCTCATTGTAGTTAAGAAAACTGAACTTCCAAGTGGTTAAGCAATTTTTGAAAGTCCACATCATTGGTAAACAGCAAAGAAAAAATATACAATGTAATATTTCAAGATACATGTCTATGTGATAAAATATATTTTTTTAAATGAATAGTTTGTACAAAATTAGATATTAACAAAAAATAAAGATAAAAAGCAATAGAATTTAGAAAGCGATAGTAAATGTATTTTGAAGAAAATGGTCAGGGTCACAATCAGCGTCTTTATTCTATATATCTCTGAAATTAACTTGAACAGTAATCAGTCTTCTGCTTTTTAACATATTTATTTACATAAGAGTTCTTTAGTAGCCTCCTAGCATTGACAAATATTCTTATATACCATTACATCATTCTCTATATTAAGTGATTTAAAAAATTCTTCTTGATTTATGCTAATTCATTTTTATTTACAGTGAGTTTTAAAATATTAGATGAAAGCAAAAAATATTCTATTAGAATCCATAGATTGCAAAAGATTGGTGTTTATTAAACTTCTTTCTTTCATTCATTTTTTTTGTTTATGACAAATTCATGGGCTTTGTTTCCTCCCTGGTAGTTTGAGAATAAAGATGATTTGAATATGATTCGACTCTCTCCTTTACCAACTGGAGTGCATGGGCACACACTCTCCTGAGCTCCGACCTTCTTCTCCCACCTTTTCATTCCTGTTTCCAGGCAGAACACTGTCTGCACGGTGCGTGGTCTGTTCCCTGCACTCACACAGACCACAGGAAGATCACGAGTCCAGGGGCTGGGAATCCATCTGAGGCTTCCTTTTGGAGCTATGCTGCTGAGAGGACGTGTACATGTGCTCATCAGCCAGGAAGGGAGGAAGGCCACCAGTTAAGGGAAGCCCACAAGAGCTTTCTCTTCCTTTTGTGATAAGGAGTATTTGGAGTAAATATATCGCTTTCCATCATAGTTCACAATGGGAAATAAGTGAATGAAAAATTCTTTGTGGTAGTTTGATTTCAATTAATTGATAGTTGGAAAGTGACATTGGATGCTTGAAGCCGGTCCTCTGAGGAGAGAGAGGGTGCCCAGTGTTAAAGCTTGGTCTGCAGGCATGACCAGTAGTTTTAGCATAATTTTGCCAACCTATCATTTTCTGTTTGTCAGTTTTGTGTGGAGAAAGCAAAGTTTCTTTTAGAAGTTATGTACTTATATAACCTCTTATGTTCAAAGTACATGTTTGATAAACTGTCAGCTACAGAGTAATTATAGCATGTAAGCATTCTTTATTTTTATGTCAGCAATTTATCCCTTAATTATAGGGAGTTTGTCATACAGTTAATCACCATAGTTTATGAGGGAAAGCCATGATTTTTCTGAAAGCTAAGTAAATCGGAACATTCATTACATTTGGTTTTATGAAATGAATTAATCATCTGTGTGAAAACTGGCCCATCATATCCCAATGTCCACTAAATATTTAAGTTACCAATAGCTTCATTACAGCTGTATGTAATATCAGATCATGAAAAGTCTAAATGTATGTCAGTACTGAATTATTAGATCAATTGTGGTACTTCCCTCCAGTGGAATCCAGTACATTATAGTGTGTTGTTTCTGCTCACAGGTTCTGGAGGTAGACCTGCTGGGAATTTTGCACAATTTTGACCTTGGGCAACTTACTTAAATGTTCTGTGACTCAGTTCTCTCATTCATAAAATGGTCATTATGAGAATTCAATAAGTTACTGGTAAAGCACTTAGAACAGTGTCTGGGACCTATGAAGCCTTTAATCATTACCAATTATAATTATTATTACTTTTTAACAGTTAAAATGGGCAAGGTAAATCAAGATGTGGAAAGTTTTCCAATACATAAAGTTTTTTTTAAGTTGATATATATAAAATGTGTTTGTTTATAATAAAGCCTGTTATGCAAAATACCACACAAGATATTTCTCTCTAGTAGGACAGAAAAGAGTACATAGATGAAAGAAAGAGAGAGAGAGAGAGAGAGAAACTACAGACACCAATCTGAGAGTAATACTTAAACTAAGATCGTGGACCTGATTTTCTTTTTTTCTCTTTCTCTTTCTTTCTTTCTTTCTTCCTCCCTTCCTTCCTTCTTTCCTTCCTTTCTTTCTTTCTTTCTTCCCTCTCTTCCTCCCATTTTTTTCTTCCTTTCTGTTTGTCTTTCTCTTTCTCTTCCTATAATGAAGCTATATTCATGCATAATTGTGTAATTAAAATAATTATAATTTTTAAAACTTTTTCAATTTTCTACAACTTCTTTCTAAGTAGGTCCTGGTTATGCTTCCTCATGTTAACTATCAATATGTTCAGACTGACCAAAGTCCCTTAGAAAAATTCCTCCAGAGTAATTTAAATCCCTGTGCTCCTTCCCTGTGATGCACATGATCTTTTTGAAAGTGGTTTATTTTTCTCTGCCAAACTGGCAATGGAGACCTTGGTTGTAGTTCCCACGCCTTCATGCCTTCATGCCCAGGGTCTACTTCCCTTGGCACACCTGCAGCCATCCCTGTTTCAGGTCCTATCAGCCCTGGAACCCTGCACAAGAGCTGTGTGCAGATGCCTCTCACTTAGAGGATCCACAAAGTTCCCACCCCCCCAAAACCCCAGGGAGTCAAGTATCTTCATAAGTCATACCACCCTTTTCTTTCAAACTAATCTTTTTCTGGCTCCTGGCTTCAAGGGCCCATGCATCCCAAACAAAAGCTTCAGTGGTGCTTCCAGATGTCTCCAAAAACATGAAGACATTATTTATTACTCTTGGGAGTCCAAGATACAAAAGTCTGACTCTCCTCCTAGGAAGTGGAGATGAAATGTTTACATGTTAATTACCTTTAGTTTCCTCTATTAGCAAAAGTAGGAATTAATATCTTAATAGCTGTGTCACCAAGAGTAAAAACTAGATAGGTAAAATTATAGGCATTTCTATTGCATATAGTATAAACAGATCCAGTATGAAGGATGTCACCAAAGGAAAGTTAAATTTTTTCTTTGCCAATAAAGAAGTTCAGTGTTGTAGAAGTGACTAAAATCCTATAGGATCCCAGTAATACTCCGAAATTTCAAAGAGTGGGGATAAGAGATAGGAGTAAGCTCTAAGAGAATGAGGAGTCTATTCTATTTAGAATAAAGTTCAGCACCATGGACCAACACCATTTTGAAACAGGATTAGCAAATAGGCAAGTACACACCAAAAGAAAACCTTTAGGCAAGAAGCTTTATTCTGATCAGGTTTCTTATTAGTATGAGTTCATGCCAGATGAAAGAACCCTTCCCTCAGCTAAATGGGTACCATAAAGTGGGATGGAGAGTTACCTTCATTCAAAAGAAAAAGCTCCCTCCAAGGACTGCACCATATACCTGGAGCAGACATAAGGCTGAACAGAATAGCAGTCCTTCTGGCCTTTCAACAACCAGAAGAATGCAACTGTATAGAAGCAAAGTGATCTGCCTAGAAGTCCCCATGGCCTCAGCTTCTTCTCCTACTCTACTCAGGCTGGTAAATCATCAGAGTGATGTTATACAACTACATCCTCCAGCTTTTCATCTCAAGATCTAAGTGGAGGATTCCCTGATTCATGGAAACAATTAAGGAATCTTTGATGATCTTTTCCCACTCATTTTAGGAGAGTAAACTGAGCTAAATATATTCTGACTCAAGTGTAAATGATCAGGACAATTACGTAAATCTTTTAAATTGATGTTATGACACAGATGAGAGAGATAAGCATGTTTCAAGAGTTAGAATATGTTTTTGAAAGAAAAAGATTAACTTCAAGAAATTTAATTAATTTAGTGTAGATAGAATCTCCTTTACACTGTCAGGGAAATTAAAGAAAATATGTGAAATGAGCGATGAAAGATAGCTGGCACAATGGCACAAATTGGAAACTAATGTAAGAAAACAAGTAATGTCATGGTAGGATTAAAACCAATGCTAGAAACTGTAAAGAACAAAACCTACACTGGAGAAAGTCAAATCAGTTATATTATGGACACGTTTCAGCATATGTAGCAAAAGAACAAGAGAATAAAATTGATCTGAGAAAAGATAATAGATACGGAGGACATAGCCAGAAATCTAATGTACGAAGCACTGTAGATCGTGAGGAGGGGACAAATGGAACTATAGGAATACTGAGAGTTATACTTCAAGGAGGCTTCTCCTTCACATAAGTATCTTTAAGCTAGAAGGGTTAAGCAGATACAAAGTAAAATTAAAATATATACTGAACCTAGATAATTCTCAATGAAATTTTTGAACTTCAGTACTGAAAAAGAGTCCTATAAATACTGCAGTAGATGGTATTACTGTTCCCAATTATTAACTACCCCCTTTCTTAGGCAGAGTAGCTTTCCTGATTCAGTTATTTTGGACTTGGTCAATAACGTGTGAATGAACACTATTTATACCCCATAAATCAGAAAATCTTAGAGTTGTTGACAATCTTATTGCTCCTGGCCTTTTTCCAGGAGAAGGCCATGTTCCAGATAGGGGCTGCTCCCTCAGCCTGGGCCCCAGAATGGGAAGACGTGGGAAGCAGTCAAGCACCCAGCCTGAACCCTGGAGCAGATCCATAGAACCCAACACCAACATGTAGTATGAGGGAGACAAACATATTTGTTGTTGGAAGACACTAAGCTTTTGAGGTTATAATATAGTACATATAGTGGTCTTTTGTGGTTCCATACAAATTTTAAGATTGTTCTATTTCTGTGAAAAATACCATTGGAATTTTGGTAAGATTTGCATTGGACTGCTTTGAGTATTGTGGACATTTTAGCAATATTAATTGTTCCAATCCATGAGCACAGAATATTATTCCATTTATTTCTGTCTTTTTCAGTTTCTTTCATCAATGTCTCATAGTTTTCAGTGTACAGGTCTTTCGCCTCCTTGATTGAATTTCATCCCAAATATTTTATTCTTTTGATACAAGTGTAAATGGGATTGTTTTCTTAATTTTTCTTTCTGATAGTTCATTATTACTGTGTAGAAATGCAACAGATTTTTGTATATTGATTTTGTATCCTGCAACTCTATTGAACTTATTTGTTCTAACAGTTTTTGGTGAGGTCTTTGGGTTTTTTTATATATAATATCATGTCATCTGCAAATGGTGACAGTTTTACTTCTTCCTTTCCAATTTGGAAGCCTTTCATTTCGTTTTCTTGCTTAATGGCTCTGGCTAGGACTTCTAATACTACGTTGAATAAAAGTGGGGAGAGTGGGCATCCTTGTTTTGCTCCTGATCTTAGAGGAAAAGCTTTCATCTTTCATCATTGTGTATAATGTTAGCTGTGGGCTTGTCATATATGGCCTTTATTATGTTGAGGTATGTTCTACTTTCTGGAGAGTTTTTGTCATAAATTTTTGTTGTATTTTGTCAAATGCTTTCTCTGCATCTATTGAGATAATAATATGACTTGTGTTCATTGTGTTAATGTGGTGTATCACATTGATTAATTTGCATATGTTGAACCATGCTTGCATCCCTTAAATCAAATCCCACTTGATCATGGTGTATGATTTTTTTAATGTATTGTTTAATTCGGTTTGCTAATATTTTGTTGTGGATTTTGCATCTATGTTCATGAGAGATATTGGCCTGTAATTTTCTTTTCTTGTGATGTTCTTGTCTTGTTTTGGTATCAGGGTAATGCTGGCCTAGTAAAATGAGTTTGGAAATGTTCCCTCCTCTTCTGTTTTTTGGAGGAGTTTGAGGAGAATTGGTATTTATTCTTCTTTGAATGTTTGGTAGAATTCACCGTGGAAGCCGCCTAGTTCTGGACTTTTGTTTGTTGGGAGGTTTTGGATTTCTGATTCAATCTCCTTGCTGGTAATCGATCTGTTCATATTTTCTATTTCTTTACGACATAAAGTTGCTGTTGGCATATAATTTCTCATAGTAGTCTCTTATGATCCATTGTATTTTGTATAACTCGTTGTAACTTCTCTTTCACCTCTGATTTTATGTATTTGAGCCCTTTCCCTTTTTTTCTTGGTTTTTTCAATTTTGTTTATCTTTTCAAAGTCTTTTGATGAAAATTCATGAAGGGTCTTTCATGAAATACGTAGGAAGTTGGTTCTTACCCTATAAGCCATGGGGAGCCATTAAGGAGTTTAATGAAGGAAATAGCATGTTTAGAATGGAGAATAAATTGAAGGAGAGCAACACTGAAGCAGAACAAAACAAAACAAAACCAATCTGGGAGGCTATTCTAAAAATCCAGATAAATGATAAAGATGATGTGGACAAGATCTCAGTACAGCCACTTCATGCCATTTTGACTGACTAGGCATCATTTGGCAAAGTCCGTGTTTAGTCAGGTGCTGATTCTGATCAGAGGAGTCTTAGTCTGTTCGGCCTGCTATAACAAAGTACTACAGACTGGGTGTCTCACAAATAACAGAAATTTGTTTTTCACAATTCCGGAGGCTATGAAGTCCAAGATCGAGGCACTGGCTCAGTGAGTGTCTGGTGAGGGCCCACTTTCTGTGTCTTCAGATGGTGGAAGTGGTGAGGGAGCTCTCTGTGGTCTCTTTTATATGGGCACTAATTCCATTCATAAGAGTTTCATCCTAATGACCTAATCATCTCCCAGAGGCCTCACCTCCAAATACCGTCCCATTGGGGATTAGATTTCAACGCTAATTTTAGGGGGACAAGCATTCAGTCTATAGCTTGTGTTATCTAACTGTCTCAATGATTTACAGTAGAAAAGGGCTAACTGCTAGCCAGAGTGTCGCTAAGAAAACTATCACCCCCAGCCCAAGAAACGTGCTGACCTTTCATGTCTGGCATTTTCCTATCCTCTCTTTAGAGATTTCTCTTGTGCATAATAATGGATAAGGAGTACGTTGACATTCCTTCCAAGGATCCTCTTGGGTCAAGCTGCATTCATCACAACAGCAAAGCACTGAGTACTTTTGTCCTTTCCTTCTCTCTTGCCCCCTGCTTATTCTCACTCTAAGGCAGAAAGCTGACATTCAGATTTGCATAAGTAAATACATGCAAATATTTCATGCATATGCATTGTCAATTTTAACTGACATCGTACAGAAAATCAAAGGAAAGGGTCACTTTATCTGGCAAGGAAACAAAAATATTTAAAAATAAATACAAAGATGGATGGGATTTAATAGAAAATGGGATGTTTCCAGTAGATCTAAAAGGAATTAATATCTACACAGTTTTATTAAGGCAGTTAGAACAGGCCACTATGGCCACTTATGGCTAATTTGGGATAACTTTGAGTGTTAAAACTTAGTGTGATACAGCCAGGTATAAAAAATGCTTTTGGAGAAAATTTTTTTCCTTATAAACCTAGGCATTATTTTTCCTTAACTTTATGTGATCTAATCAATTGAAGCAAAGGGAATTCTCCCTTGCCAACAAAAAGGGAAGGTGATGATAGGAATAATTTACAGGATTACAGTTTTGTACTTGCAGTAAGGGGCTTTTCACCAACCTGTACTACCCAAGAAGCTCAAGGTGTAACAGCACACCGTGGTTGACAGAAATGTCACTTGAATGAAAGTGGTAAGCAATGAGGACAGTTCCAAAAACCTAGAAATGTCATAATGAGTGTGTACTATTACAGGTGGAATTACTATGTTTAATTCCCATGGCAACTGCAAAGGAAAATTATATGGATAGGAAAATTATAAGGGAACTCACAATGACCCAGAGAAGCATATGCATTGACCCTTACATGGACTGTTTTGAAGATTATAGAATCACAGGGGTCAAGGAGGAACCTGAGCTGAAATTGAGGCAGCGTTAGGGTGGGAGATGGATGGAGAGCCAGGCTTTTGCAGCTGGAAATCCGGGATTTGAAGCCCGGTTTGGCTACAGAATAGCTAAGTGGGATTAGACAAATGACTCCTCCTTACTGAGGCAAAATTGATATAATACCTGAAAAATTGATACAATATGGTTCCCTTGTAGGTTAATTGTTGAAATTAACAGATCACAAATAAGCTTCTTGGCACACAGTAGGTGGTTAACACAAGTTAGTTCTCTCCTGCAACAATGATTCCCTTAATAGGATTTTCCTTTTTTCTCAAACTAGCATATCCCTACAGATGTATTTCACGGATTTGAAAGTTTATTCAGATAGTCTATGTCATACATAGCACATGTGGCAGAAAATATTATAGTCTAAAATGTTGCATACATTAGTGTCATAGCAACAGCAAAACAATCCTGTGGTTTCTTGCCAAGACAAATTTGATTATACGTTACTGTGCTCTCTGTGATAAATTCCTTTGAGGTTTCAGAATGATGTGTGTGAATAATTATGGCAATCTATTTAAGATTCAGTTGCTTTTCTATAATGCAAATCTTTGTTTTACAGAGCTGCTGAACTGTAATATAAATGTTATATAGGGCCTTGTCAAAACAACTTTATTAGTGATCAGATATTGGAGTAATTAGTGGAACTAAATATATTCATATCTTAGGCATTTGTCCTCAAGCTAAGCTTTGAACACTTATGAAAAATATTTGAAGGAAGTCATTGATTACATGCTATACTCTGTTCTCATTTGTTAAATTTAATTTCACTTTAAAAAAGTCAATTGAAAATGGAAGCTTAAAAATTCCAACAGGCATCAGCATTTTAGGTTAGAAAAACCAGCACATTCTGTTATTACTTTGCCATATGTCATTTTTCCTATTTGTGCTCCCATATATTCAGTATTTATTTGCCACACTATTTGTAAATCATAATATACTACACAAAGAATAAAAGCCAGATTTTTTTTTCAGTTATCTAACAGGGCTTGTATAAAAGCATCTTTTCAGTAAATTACTTTTGAATATAAACAAGCTTTTTCATCTCATTTGTGTGAATAAATATAGAGTTGATGACTGCATCTTTAAATTATATGATTCCTACAGTCATTAGTTTAGGAAAGACTAAAACAATGATGGATTAGAAAATCATTCCAAGTGCACACATAATTAGTTATACACGAGAAAGTGCTCACACCCATTCATCCGCCTCTTCTCTCAGATTTGTTCTCGCATGGTAGACCATCCTAGAGACACTATTGAGGCCTTCAAAATCAATCAGGAGTGGGGCTGGCCCCGTGGCCGAGTGGTTAAGTTCGTGCGCTCCGCTGCAGGCAGCCCAGTGTTTCGTTAGTTCGAATCCTGGGCGTGGACATGGCACTGCTCGTCAGACCACGCTGAGGCGGCGTCCCACATGCCACAACTAGAAGAACCCACAACGAAGAATACACAACTATGTACCAGGGGGCTTTGGGGAGAAAAAGGAAAAAATAAAAAAAAAAAATCTATTTAAAATCAATCAGGAGTACCACCACACAATGAATGTTTTTTGTATAGAAAATGTAAAATTTTATTTGATTAAAACTAGTAAAATAAACATGAACCCATTCACAATCTTATGAAACAATGACAGATTTTTTTTGTTTATTGTTCATTAAAGAAGTAACAAGTAATTCATGTATATTTTTTAAAATTTGAAAATTCAAGTAAGCAAAGCAAAAACAAATAGAAGATCCATATTCCCCCACAATAATCACTGGAAATCTTTTCTTAAAATAGCGTTGAAGGCCCCATGAGTGTAGGTAGGGGTTTGTGTACAGTACAGGATCTTCCTGGATGGTCATTTTTGTGCCTGCTTTTGCTCACTTACCAGTGTATTATGGATAGAGTTACAGATCAATAAATCAAGCATAACAGTAAAAGCTAATCTTCAATGAGAGCTTAATGTGTGTCTCGAATTATGCAAGAATTTCAAACATAAAATATCACTTTAGTTCTTATGGAAATCATTTGAGTGTGTCTGACTATTTCTACTTTACAGAGAAAGAGACAGAGAGTGGTTAAGTGACTTGCCCAAAGTCCCACAACTGGCCTGTGTTCTGAAACAAGAATACAGAACCATATTTTCCATTTTCCAGATCTGTTCCGTACTTATCACCTCACAGCTCAAACTCATAATCACTGTGCTATACAAATTATACAATGATATTGAGAAAGTTCTAATCTATATAAATTAACCATTACTTTTGTTAGGCATAGAGGATTGCTTCCACTTTCAGTTTCCCGCAATTATAAACAATACTAGGGTAAACATCTCTAAAAGAGATATCTTTGTAAGTTCCATGAATAAGTGATTTAAGGTATATTCATAGAAGTGGAAATTCTGAAAAAAGAGGATGAGTACTCTTGAGGCTTTTGGTTTCATTCGTATCTTTATGTCCTTTCCAACAATGGAGAATATTGTCCCTAACAATCTTTACCAATCCTGTAGGTCAAAAATAAATGAAGTACCTTATTTTAATTTGCATCTTTTGAATATCTTCCTATACATTTATTTATAGTCTTCTTTTGTGACTGAAAGAATCAAATATTGAAACAATAATTCAACAATTGACAAACCAGTATCTATACACTATATGGCCTTTAGACTTAATTTATCTTGTGGTTAATGGTCCTAATGTTTTTTAATTGGGGTTTATTAAAGGTGTAATTTACATCCTTTAAAATTCCATTTTTTTTAGCAGTTTTATGTCACAGTTAATGGTCCTAATTTTCTTTTTAATTGGGGTTTATTAAAGGCACAATTTACATTCTTTAAAATTCTTTTTTTAACTGTTCTATGAGTTTTGACAAGTGCATACCATCATGTAATCATCACATAATCTAATTATAAAACATTTCTGTGGCCCTAAAAAGTTTCCTCCTTCTCCTTTGTGGTCAACCCCTCCTTCAACCCCCAACCCCTGGCAATCACTAATCTGTTTTACATTCCTATAGTTTTATCTTTCCCAGGATGCTGTATAAATGAACTCATATAGCATGTAGCCTTTGAGTCTGACTTCGTTCACTTAGAATAATGCATTTGAGTTTCAATCATGTTATTATACACATCAGTAGGGGTTTTTTTATTGCTGAGTAGTATTCTGTTGTATGGGTATACTATTTTTTTAAATCCATTCACCAATTGAAGGACATTTGGGTTGTTTCCAATTTTTCACAATTATGACTAGAGCTGATATAAAAATTCATGTACAGGTTTTTGTGTGAATAGATATTTTTTATCTCTTGGATAAATACCTAGGAATGGGATTTCTGGGTTCTATGATAAATGTATATTTACCTTTACAAAAATTTTCCAAAGTATCTGGGTCATGGCTAACTGCCCTTATGCTTTTCAATAGCTCTGAAATTAATCTTGATGTGGCTTTTCCAGATTTTTACTGACTGGTACCTCTTTGTGAAAATAGGCAAGTTTTTAAATGAGGAGCTTTGTCCGTTCCTGGTTATACAAGAATTTATCATGCACTTGATCTATTACCCACATCCTCTGATTCTTCTCTGTCAAGTAGCATTGGGTTGCTGAGTTAGCAAA
This sequence comes from Equus przewalskii, assembly GCF_037783145.1. Taxonomy (NCBI): domain Eukaryota; kingdom Metazoa; phylum Chordata; class Mammalia; order Perissodactyla; family Equidae; genus Equus; species Equus przewalskii. Next base: position 2,066,768 of record NC_091854.1, read on the forward strand.
TTTAACACATTTTAAAAAGTTAAAGAGAAATGAAATAAGTAAGAAGCCAAGATAGATTAAAATAGTAGTATAAAACAAGGCATGGGTACAATTTATGGATGAGTTACCTTTTTTATCGTCATTTGTTATGTATAGTAAAATTTTGTTTGTAAGTAGATTTGTAATATATGAAACCTGTAGCAATATGAAATAAGAAACACTATGGTACGTTTCCCGGGACTCATGAGCGTACAGTCTGGTGGGGAGGTAATTTTATAAGCAAATACAGAGCAGGGCGATGATGAGGTCTCCCCATGTAAAGGGGGATCTATTCAAACTTAGCAATGCTTTCAACATCCTCTGAGGGGAGATCTGAAGGACTGTTAGCCAAGTGAGGAGGAGACAGAAGGATGTTCCAGATAGAGGAACCAGTTTGCACAAAGATTTTGATTGGCAGGTGAGGTTGAGGTAGGAGCACAGGGGCAAGAGACTTGAAAAGGCCATTAAAGGGTGTTCAGGTGGGGTCCAGAACAAGTGTAAAAGAAATAGAAGTGGGAAGGAGCAAGATGGACTGGAACAGATGGACAAATGAGCGGTCGGGAAATTTCCAAAGTGGCCAAAGAAACTTTGTTGCATGAAGGAGGTAGGGGAGGAGGTTAATTGGGATTTTATACTTCTACCACGGTTGACGGTTGAGAATATTGTTGTGAATATGAGCTAAAAGTGTGGTGGACAGGTCATTAGAGTTAGGGAGGTGAAGACACTTCGGATAGAGTACGTGGTTATGCACATCCACCGAGCACCATGTACACACTAGTATTAATAGACTTACATGCAGTTTCGTGTCAAATGCTTGGAAACACTGAGTTAAAGTGAGACACAAGTCTTTGCTACAGATCTTCTCAACACTTTTATGCACTTTGAAGCTCTAAGCTAGAAATACAATGTGCAGTTGTTTCCAGACGTTTTCGAACACAAAGATTTATTTTGAGAATTAAGATTACTGCTTTTTTTAAGGCAGTGGCTTTTTGAAAGAAATGTCAGAGAAATGATAGCATTTTAAAGACGGAATTGATTTTATATACCTGGCAAGGGTTACATTGCTAGCCAATTACTTTTCTACACCTTTAGACAGTGGTTCTCGGACTGGTGTAAAAGTGAATTTATTGCTTGTAGCACTTGCAAAAAGGGCACATTTTGGGGATGCATGCCCAGAGATTCTGATCCAGTACCCCTGGGCTTCGGCCTGGGGATCTGTATTGTCTCAGGCCCCTCAGGTGCTTGGATAAGGAGCCAGTTGACCTAGATCCAGCTGGGCCTGCAGAGCTTCTGAAACAGTCATTTTCAATATTGGCTGCACATTAGACTCATCTGGAGAGCCTTTAAAAATCCCACTGAGCAGGTCAAGCCTCAGACCAATTAAATCTAAGTCTCTAGGGTTGTGTCAGTATTTTTTTAAAGCTCTCAGGTGATTCCAACATGCACCCAAGGCTGAGAACCCATGCTCCTAAAGATTCAGTGTGGAAAGCCTTAAGCTTCTTTGGCTCCTGAGGACTTGGAAATACCTCATAAGATCTATAGCTAATGCTCCAGTAAAAGCTGGGACTGCCTCTGGCTTAATTAGCTTATCAGGGAAAGCTGCCTAGAGATTTCTCCTTTCTCTACGGAGAGACATTCTTTCAGAAAGTAGCTTTTAGCCCCTTTCTCCAAATAGTACAAAAAAGAAATTCCTGAATAGAAACAAAACTCTGAGCTAATATAAAACTCTGAACTGAAAGAGAACCACTGTAAAGAAAGAAATGGTTCCAAAACAGTCTCATTCTCAAGAGAACTCTGATTCTATTACCTTTTAGCTTTTATGTCTTCATATACCCAACTTCTTAAAACAAGAAATTGCTCAACATGAATTTACAGTCAGTTTCACAGCCTCGAGTTTGAAGTTCTCTAATAATTTCTTCTTAGACAGACCTAACGCTATTTCTCGTTATGAAAATACTAACTTCACAACCTACCAGAAGGAGAACTTAACGTGACAAAGCAGCATCTGAGAGCACACACTCCGTGGGTTACGGCTTTGCCCCCTCCTCCCTTCTCCTGCCCACTTTGCCCTCCTCAAAGGACAGTGAAGGAAGGAAGGAAGGAAATAGAAAAGTAAAGGCGACCAATATTTGGGAGTATGACATCCATCTACCTTCCCCTGATATAATATGGGGAATATTATATCATATGATATAATATGCTTCTATACAGCATGAGAATTGTTGATTATTATAGGGTCGTGATTCCTTATCCTAAATCCTTAGTGCTAGGTATTTTTCAGGATTCAAAATATTTTACATTTTAGGGAAAAATACTGTGCCTTCTGTTACACAAGCAAGACCTTGGGCAGCACTTTGTAATCAAAGATGGATATTTCTGCAGCACAACATAGACTATAAATTGTCTCACAGCAATTCGGGCTTGGTTTTTGCCACCAAATGAGTTCACGTCAATCACGTCACATCAAAGACATAAATCATTGAATTAAAAATATTGTATGCATGGATTTCATTTTGTGTTTAGGTTTAAAACCTAAGCTGATAGCTGACAACCTCCTTTTAAAACACAAAAACTGTTTATAATCATCTTGAAAGATAGAAACTGGAACAATATTTAACCTCTAAATTTACTCTAACAATAAAACAACATAGAACTTTAAGTAAACTAGTACTTTGTCCAAGGAAATGTCAATTATTTAAATAAACATTTAAATAATATATAAAACATATTTTGTAGGTGTCTCGAATCCAACCTATTGAGAATGGTCAAGAAGAAAATTCACAGGGTGGGTCCTTTAAAGACTGTCTTGCAAGGCTCTTCAGCTGGATGGTGGGAATAAGCCACTGTGAACACCTTCAATTAAGGCAATAAACGTATGTGCGCTAGAGCGCACTGGTTTTGGAGTTGGGCTGCAAAGCTAAGGCAAATACAGAAAATGTGTCCTTCTGTGCGGGTTTCTATTGCATTCAAAAATCTGGGTACTAGATTGTTGTTATTGTTATTTTTTAATCTTTAAAATATATTACTTTTTTCACTAATTTTTTGTTCATTCATAGGAATTTAGCATTCCTTAGCCAAATAGCCCTTAATGATAATGGCTTTTTTGGTTTTCCCATCTGAAGTACTCTTTCTGCCTTTTCCCCTATTTTTGCGAAGGGAAATGGTGAGTGGCATATCTTGTCAGGTGGTAAGTCATCACCAAATTTTCATGTCATAAATAAATGACAGTTTTGTTGTAAATAACTTTTTCTAAATTACAGAATATAATTTCTATAAACGGATGTCTAGAATAAATAATAAAACAGAGATTTTCATGTAGAACTTAGAGTTTCAAAAATTGACATGTTAGATAGACTTTAGAATTTACCCGATTTAAGAATCCAAAACTATTTTTGAGAAACAAGCGTTTCTTTTTCCATGGGACCTCTGCACTCAAGGACTAGATTCAGTATTTTGCTCACTGATTTGCTGTGGACTTGATGGACACTTTCCAACAGATGGAGCAGATTCTCATCTTCAACTATTTGGCCTTAAGCTCTGTCATCTCCACTATCAGCCTCTGTATGTCTAATTGTGGAAGGCACCAGTAATTGCACTGATAAATTACATGACCACTCTCTTCTCCTGACTCTGAATTAAACTTTTGTGCATGAGTTTTTGGTTTGCCTCCTGTGTGTTTGTACTGTCATCTATTAATATGATTTAGTATTGCAGCTTAAGAATTCAGCCAGATTAAAAGGAGAAACCCCTTGTCACCTAGTTTTTCATAGGGAGTCCGTTCCTCCAGACAGGTGATCTGAAAATATTAAATGTAATTCTGGTTTTTTATATTACTGAGAAAAATGCTGATGGGGAAGTGAACACTATTGTAACTTCCTGCATAGGAATTACGTCATTTGTATATTTCAATGCTAATGTAATTTTTATAATATAGAATCATAGAGGCTTATAGATGGTAAGGACTTTAAGTAATTAGCTTGTCCTTTCTCTAGATTCCTTCAGGGAAAACTGTCCCTATGCTAGAAGAGAACTAATCTTATTTTTTAAATCCTACTGAGATAAATAATCTGTCTCCTTCATTCTCTGGTGTGGGCTCATTTGCTCTTAGACAGTGAAATTAATGAACGTCTCCCCTGTCTATATACTCCTTTCATGTACTTAGAACCCATTATTAAATTTCCCCTTAATTTTCTCTTCCCCATACACAGTCACTTCAATGTTTTATTTTCATCAGTTTATCTCTCTGCTAACCACCACCTTTCAATGATAAGCCCCGAGCAGGATCCTTCTAATTCCAGTCAAATAGGAAAAGTCATCTCAGAGGTTAAAACTGAAGTGTGATGTGACACTGAAAGGGTGCTAATCAGAAAAAAAGCAGGAGTTTCCCCAGAATCATGGGATCTAAAACTGTCATCAGTCTGGAAACAAACTGTTACCCTTGTAGTTTAACTTGGTAATGACTTCACGTAAGGAAAATGGTAATATCATCTGGAATTTGTGGGCAGTGAAAGAAAGATCTAGGAGCCACCAAAATGTGATTTTTAAATGCCAAGACTGAATCCAGGATTTCCCAGACCTCAACAGGACACTTACAGTTACACATTCAATGCCTTATTTCTAAGGTGACCTTACATCTCTGTTTGTGACAGGCCTAATTTCAGCCTGTTGCCCCTGTATTACTAGCTTTCCTTTTTCCCCCTCAATATGTCCAGGTTTAGATGATAATTTATGTGGTCGCCCTAAGGTCATTGCATATTCTTTGTCACTCTCTCCAGCTTGCACTTGTCACATGGTTTTTCCTTTGTTTCTGTTCTGCCTTGCATTGATTATCAGTGATTTGTTTCTGATACTTTCTCTGCTTTATTAAGATCTTTTAATATTTCCATTCTACCTTCCATGGTGATAGTTGTCCCCTTCAATGGATGTCTCCTAGGATCATCTTCAGCAAATTTAATGAGCCTTGTGGACACTTCATTATCTAGGTCAAGGGAACACTGACACCTAGGCCGATGGCCTTCAGAACACCATCCATTTTCTCTTCTTTTTTATTTCCTTTCCTTTCTTTCTACTGTCACTTCACACTTTTCCTACCCACCAGTTGCCACCGATTAGTCTTCAATTTATATCTCAACATCTCTCCAGCAATTACTATGTGCTAGGTCCTGTCCAGAGGTGTGACACTCCTGTCAATTTTGTACTGCAACACTGTATATCAAATTGTATTTTCTCAGTTCACAGATTTCAAGTCCCCATGGGGCCACTAGAAATAAAACTATGATGTACTGTTTCCACAGCACTTATGGCTTTTATTCAGTCCTAGTGCATTATATAACTCTGACAAGTCTTTTTTGTCCTAAAGTCATGCTTGTGCTTTTGTAAGGAAAACTCAAGAAGACAGAGACAGGCTGCTAAACTCTCCAGCATTTTCTTAATGGAAAATTAAAGTTTCTAAGGCCTTATCAGGAGTTAGTGAAAAAGTCAGTATGCTCTGCTCACTACTGATTCTTATGGATATTGTTTTTCTGTAGGTTTAAGTGGGTCAAATCTAGAAAATAATGCCCTGAGCAGTAGTCAATGATATCCTACTAGTTGTAGTTAATATGCCTAAATTCAGTGAAAGTGAATTTTAATTTCTTCACACACATTTTTAAAAATGTTTTAACTAGTTAAAACACTTTAATTTGAAAAAAGCTATATGTACGTAGAAGAAATCTCACGGCATGCATTCATTACATGAAATTCTATTTATTATCTCTTTAACTTATAAAAAGTCATACAAAAACTACCATGAAAAACATTCAAAACAGGTCATATGATGGTAAAACCCTTTGTAATGCTGCTGTTATTGTTGGGAGGCTGTCATTTATGTTAGATCTTGACGTAACCCTATATGTGGCATGATTAATTATGTCACATCGATTTTCCACTGCAATATTTCAACGGCCATGCCTGTTGCATGTCTGAATCCATTTAAATATTGGCCATTCCACAGGGTTTCTTTATATACGATTCTGTCACTTAACAAAGAATAAAGTAAAAAGGCTCTGTAAAGAATTCTGTGGTCGAGGGAAATACAAAGATTGTAGTCTGTAGTCTGGATTCATGCATCAAAAATGAAGTGTTTAAGTAGATCTTTGTCAACTAGCAAATGCCATTTCAGTCTGAGTATTTCACCACCTCATTCTATGCCATCTGTCTCACGGGGAGCAATTAATCTGAAACTCTAACATGCAGCATTAAAATTCCATTAACACTGAACAGAATATTAACATGTCGGACATTGCGATTTTTATCTCTCCAAATCTCAGTGTTAATTTTGAATAAGGCACGTACGTATAACATTTTCATCTATTTGGTTAATTAAGAATATTGAATAAAATATATGATTAGCAGCTGAATTTATTAATAATACATAGAACTTATTTTAATAACACTCAATGTTTTTGCAACTTAAACATATACAGACTACAGTTGTATATTAGGCTGATGATTATTCGTAAAAGCACTAAATATTTTGCGAAGCCAATTTTCCCAAGACTCTGACTTTATAATTCCTTTTTCTTCTTGCAGAACCACATCACCGCCTTCGCAGAAGTCACATGATATTGAAGCAGATGGTTTTTCTCTGCATTGGACATCATCCCTTTTCACCATCCATTCATAACACCCAAAGTTTGTTTGATTACAGAAGAAGTTTATAAAGTTGTCTAATAATTTTTATAATTTTAAAATCAGTGTCAACTTCTCTGTTTCCCCCACTAGACTGTGAGCTCCTCAAGGGCAGGACTGTGTCTTTCTTCTCTGTATCCCCAGCACCTACAACAAAGCTTCGCACAAAGTAGGTGTTCAATAAAAATGTGATGACCGAATGAGCAAATTAATTCTTAAATAAAACATTCGCTTTAGTTTCTCAGAGAATCACTGAGACCGTGTGAAAAGAAACCTCTACACGAGTCCTATTTGTACAAGATATCCCTCCATTTGGGGCCAGTTAAGCTTTTTAACTTTTCATATATCTAATCAGCAGTATACCATATTTCATTTGAAGTGGACTTTGAAAGTCATGGGGGTTTTTATTTTATTATTCAGCATGACATTATTTCCATTCTAACAGATTTCAGTGTGTGAAATTACTTTACTTTTAGAAAGTATGTTCTATACTAAAATAATGTTTGCACATAATATTATGCTATATTTCACTTAAAATATCATTCATACTATACATTCTAAGACTGGTGCTTCTGCTTTTGAAGGGGAAAATGCCAATTTTTACTGTAATAAGTAATGTATCATAATTAAAAATTATTTATTTGGACTTTTCTTCCTGACAATTGTGGTTTAATTGTTGACTTGTAATTTTTGGGTGCAGGCCGTGTTTAGGATAGTTTAAGTGACTAAATCCAGCAGTGACACCTATTTATTGTGCAATTTTCCATTGATAACAGTGTCTTAAGAGTAGTCAAAGGCTCCATTCTTAGGCTTTTTACTAGTCAGGATTCCACATAATTTAAATAGGAAAGAACACCTGGCAGATAATTTAAATTATATAAATGCTAGAAATATGGTTAACATATTTCACTTTGCATTTGTGTAGCACTTTATAGTTTACAAAGTATATTTTGATTTATTGTTTCATTTAATCCTCACAATAACCCAGAGTAAACATGAAGAGTATGACTTTAGTTTTATAGATGAGAAAAATGAAGCCAAGTCAGGGTCAGTAACGTGCCCAATTCCACACAACTAGTAAGAGGCAGTTAAACTTAAATTCAGGTTTTCTGACCCCAAACTTCCTTTGAAATATGCCACAGCTGCCATACCATGTTGGATGCATCAAGGCCTTTCCGAGGTCAGTGGAGTCCTGGGCAACTACCTATCTTTTAAAAAAATAAAGAGATGCCAAAATAGAATTACAAAAGCTATGCTGTATTTTAAATGTTTATCTTTTAAGAATGAACACTTTTCAAATATACGACTGTATAGTAACCTATTTATAATCATATTTTAAAATAGTGTCAAGAGTCTAGATGTGTGGTCTTTTGTGAAATCAAAACCTAAATCTGATGACTCTCCTCCCACTCTTACCCCCATGCCCTAGCCCCCTACACCATCCCGCCTCAGGAGAGCCCGCAAGGGACATACCTTGCACTGAGCGAGTGGAATTAAGAATGAGATTCATAATAATATAAGGAAGATGAACTGGACCATAAGAAAACCATTATTTGTACTCCTCAACCGTAACTTTGCAATCTTTAAGGCTACCCTGAGTAGCTTTGTCTTATATGAGTAGAAGTTACTTGACTGAAATGAATCTTCCTAACCTTGACAGTACTAAAAAATGAACTTTTAATTTTCTCTGTAGTTTCAATGGAAATCAACAAATAAATATAACCAAGAATTGGCCATTAATCCCAAATAGATGTCATTTGCTCTTTTCCAACAGGTTAGTAAAAACACGTCCAGGAGGGCCAAAACCAGAAAATCCATATTTCTACAAATGTCAGACTACTATTGCAAATTCAATGCTGGTGGAAATTTAGAACATGAAAAAGCTTGGAATGCTTTGATCCTCCTTAAAGACTTTTTAGGCAATAAGAGTAATGGGCAATCACTTACTGGGAATGGAAGTGAAAAGGATGATCCTAATGTCTTAAGAGGAAAGATTACCAGTAAAACTTCCAGAGTTAGATCAGTTCTATCGGTTCTAGTATCAATTTTCCAAGGAGCCAGTTGGAATATTCTTCCTGTTGGAAGCCTTAGCTATATATGGTCATGTAAATGTTTCTTTGTACCTTGCTAAACCTGGTCTGAATGCAGGAGTTATCAATTCCTCAAAAATCCACATTTAACCCAGGATCAGAGTAAGGTCATCTCTAATATTTAAACATCATGGGCCTGAGATTGTGCAATGAATGATCATGCCATGAAGGAATTTCAAAAGAATAAAAAGATACACATGTATAAGGCAAAAAGCCAGCAAAAAGCCCTTAACCATGATGCTGTTACTGAGAATAACAAAACATACATTTAAGAAAATGTTAATTTGTAAATATTTACATATATAGTCTAGTAAAAGCAAGCAAACACATCTTTCTGATAAAGACATCTTTTTATTCTACTTACTTGGGGTCCAGATCAGTATAAATTGGTCAGCCTGAAAATTTCAGTCGTCTCTGTTTGCATGGCAGAAATTCTGCACATGTTTTATCTGATTCCTAAGATTATTTAAAAGGCTCTTTTATGTTAAAAGAGAGGTGAACCTTCTTTGACAGACTTTGTCGATTCCGCTTTTAGCTGGGCCTCTCTTTTCTCAGGATGTATCCTAGCCAAATATCTCAGTTACATCGACCATACAGTTTCCTTTGTGAAAGAGCAGTAGGGGAGGAGATAATTCTCTGCTGTGTATTGTATTTTTCAAATAAAATTTTAAAACTTTAATTTAAAAAATTAGGTTTCATTTTTTATTTTTTTCCCAGTATTAGTCCTTTCTTGGGGGTAAAGGAATAAGAATGCTGTTAAGGTGATGGAAGTCAGATTGTCAGAGTGACTGGAGACTGTTTAGAAATGAATCATGATGGCTCAGATTAGACCAGTTCTTTGGGCAGTTAAGTGATGCTCTGCATTACATGGGCCATCCTGGGATTTTATCAACCTCCTTACTTGCAAATCACAACCCCTAGAAACTATCTGGGATACTGAGCGGGTGTACAATCTACTACATAATCTATGTCTGATGTACAAGCAAGGTACTGAAAAATAGATGTAAACGATCTCATTCCCACCTCTAGGGCACGGGTTATCAAATTTTAATTGCATACTTTACAAAACTGTCCTGGACATATACCAAATGGTTCGATTTACTCCTTGCAAATGTTGATGTTCTCTCAATTTGCCAGGCATGGGCTTTCTAATGAAATTTGTGAGCTATGATTCTTTAAAAATATCAATTAAGGAAATTTTTCCAGATTTCAAGTGAATGATTCTCTTCTAAGAAGAAGAAAATATTCAAATTATTCTTTCTTGTCCCCTTCACTTCAGATGATAGCTGGTTCTTAGTCTGATAGACCTCAGGACATTGTCAAGATTTAATAAAAAAATAAATCTGTTTTCCTCACCCACCCCAGGCTTTGTAAGCCATGGATGGGTTATAAGATCTGAATTCTAAATTCAGACTCCCATGCTCAAATCTGTGGCCTTGCTCAAAAGGACCTCCAGATGAGAAAATATAGATGAGTGGACACACAACCACCTCCAGCAAGCAGATGAAACTCAAAGTTCATGTCTCAAAGATGCCATTCTTAACAGGGGTGATCCTGATGGACACCATCATCTAGCCTATCTTCATATTATTGCATTTATTAAAGCATTTCCATTTTCATTTTGCACTGAAACACTATCACTTGTAGAAAAGGAAATTTTTTTTTCTTTTCAGGAGGGAAAAAGGGTGTATTTTTAGGTTGATATTAAAAAACAAAAAGGAAAACTTTTCCAAAATATTAAGACATTTTGAGTATTAGTCAGGTTTCCCAAAAGGTATTGCTCCTGCTCAAGAAGGCCTTTCAGCTTTCATTCATTCAGCAAACATTTATTGCATGATTCTGTACAGCAGATACTTTGCAATGTGCTGATTAGCAGCGATGAGAGAGACAGACATGGTCCCTACCCTTCCAGATTGGATAGTTCAGCAGCGCTGACACTGACGGTGCCCCAAGAGGTCTGTTTAAAGTGGGAGAATTGGCTTGGAGTTTACCAGCTACCTACTCTCAGGACTAAGCAAAGGACATTTTTATAGATTACAGCAACAGCTAAGGTTAATAAAAAAGCATTGCCTCCATAAACAGTATCATATAATTTGACTATTACTGAACTTAAAATGCCCTAAATTCAATAATGATAAGCATTTACTATCTCTTACAAGTCTGTGGATCAGCTGAGCCATTTTTCTATTCTGAGCTAGGCTCATCCATGCATCCATGATCAGGTGAGATGATTTGCTGATCTTGGCTGGACAGTCTCACATATGCGGGGTCATCTTACTGTAGGTTGATCTAAGATGGCTTCACTTGGGTCAACTGAACTTTTCTCTACACAGTCTCTCAATCTCCATCAGGGTAGCTAAGTTCCTTCACATAGGGGCCAAGACAGAGCAGAAGCATGCAAGGCACTGGCACATTGTCACTTTCCTCTCATTCAACTGTCCAAGGCAAGTTTCAAGGCCAGCCCAGAGTCAAGGAGTGAGGAGGGAGCTGCAAGGTCACATTGCAAAGGGGTGGACACAAAGATGCATGGAAAACAAAGGCCCTTTGTGCATTCAATCTATCATAAACTCTTCCTGCAGATAAACCTTAAAAATGGTCAAGCAGTGCCCCCTGTATCGAGTTCCTCAACTTGTTGAGTATGGATTTATTCTGATAAGTATGAGAAACCCACAAATAGAAAGCAAGCTCATTGTAGCTGAGCAAGGATGGCCACCCCACCAATCACCAACTATGCCCCCAAAATGCCTGTGTGATAAATTGGCTACAGAATTATCTATCCAGTACTTAACTGAGAGCAATGGGGAGCTTGCTGAAGTTTTCTAGGCTTTTCCAGAAAGACTTCCTAGGTCTTCTCCAATAGGAAAAAATAAAGGAAGAGGACATAAATTTATAAGTTAAGAGAGAGAGAGGGAGAGAAATAGAAAAAACACCTGAGCAGAAAGAATAGGAAAGAAATTGAAGCAAGAGAATAAAACCTGAAAAAAAAAGAATAACTAAGTTATAAGACCAGGTTATGATACATCGTGTGTGTGTGTGTGTGTGTGTTTGTGCAATTCTGATTTTCACAAATTCCAGTTACCAAGGTGCTATGGACCGAATATTTGTGTCTCCCAAAAATTCATATGTTGAAGCCTGAACCCCAATGTGATGGTATTTGGGGGTGGGGACTTTGGAGGTAACTAGATTACAAGGGTGGAGTCCTCATGATGTTAGTGCCCTTATAAGAAGAGACACAAGAGCTCTTGCTTCCTCTCTCTCTGCGCTCCACCATGTGAGGATACAAGAGAAGATGGGTGTCTGCAAACCAGGAAGACAGTTCTCATCAGACACCATACTACCAGCGGTTTGATCTTGGACTTTGCAGCCTCTGGACCTGTGAGAAATAAATATTTGGTGTCTAAGCCACCTACTCTATGCTATTCTATTATAGCAGCCCAAACTGACTAAGATACTTGGTTTAGTTAAATAACACCACTCCCACAACAACAGGGATCAATTTTAGTTACCGTGGTATAATAACTGTGAGTTATTGCATAAAATACAAATGTAGCTGCTGGCTCTTCAGTTCACAAATCACTATGTGAATAACACGCACATGTGCATTATAATTAGTGACCAATCATGTCACTTTTTTAGGGTCTCCCAGTGGTCACCGCACATTTGTTAATCTGTTCATGCACAGACGGCAAAGCATGCAATTGTGTTGACTCCTCATCTCCCAGTGATGAACCCCTGTGACATTTTATAAAAATGTATAATTGAAAGAGGAAACTTACCAATGAAGATGGAAGTGCAGCAAAGAAGAAAAGGTGATAATACTGAAAATGAAATTCAAATCAAACATAAGTGGAGTTATAGAAAACTTAGCTGACCAGGAGAATGTTGACACTGTCTTCACCATCTGAGAGACTTGAGAAACGCAACCAGAATAATTTAGTGAAGGTGAGCTGATGGACGAAAATGAGTAAAGAGGTTGTGATGGAAAAGATGACGATGTCCCAGAAGAAGTGATTCAGACAAAAAACTTCACATTAAAGGAACTCTTGGAGATATTTCACAACTTTGAAAGTGCCAAAGTAAAATAAGCTGATCCAAACTTAGAAACGAAGATGACAATTAGCCAAGGCATAGAAGAAAATACTCACTTGGGACCATGGTTGAATGGTTAAGTTTGTGTGCTCCACCCTCGTGGCCCAGGGGTTCGTGGGTTTGGATCCTTGGCGTGGACCTAGCACCGCTCGTCAAGCCATGCTGAGGCTGCATCCCACATAGCACAGTTAGAAAGACCTGCAACTAGAATATACAACTATGTACCGGGGGTCTTCGGGAAGAAAAAGAAAAAAAAAGGGAAGATTGGCAACAGATGTTAGCTTAGGTGCCAACCTTTAAAAAAATAAAAATCACTCAACTCCATGTCACAAGTTATATGACAGGAAAAAGGCAGCAAGCACGTTCAAGCTGCTGTTGATAAATTCTTTACGAAGAAATAAAATATTAATTCTCAATGTTTCTAATGTTTTAAATTATAGTGTACTGAGTAAATATTAGTTTTGCTATTTTTTAAATTTCCCTATACATGTAAAATTGGCAGTAAGAGAGTTTCTAATGTTTTGACAGAAAAATTTAAAGGTAACAGACTAATCTAAATTTTTCCCATTGCTTGTTAAGATCTCTGCATGGATTGAGTTTGCGTGGTTATTTTTGTGGTCCCAGACTACTGTATAAAGACTGTCTGTCTATATGTATATGCATATGTATATGTATATGCATATGTATATTTATAGGTTTGTCTATGTATAGAGAGAGAGCTGTATAGAGACCTGTCTAGAGACATATATATAAACACATAGAAAGAGTAGACATACTTACATATATATAAAATTCCTAATATATATAATATATAAAAGTTTTTTTAAAAGAAATGTTATCTATACTTCATATTGATACATAACATAAGAACTTTAGAATCTCATAATTTTTCATTATTAGATCTCTTTATTGTGATTCCTCAGTCACTTGATTTTTTTCTATGGCCAAATTAAAAAATACTGGTCTTATCAACAGATAGACACATAATTGTATCAGAGGGCTATCTCAGCTATTCAGACTACTCGTTAGAAGGAGTAGAAGGGAGATCGGGAAAAGTAATAATCCCAAGCAACTTGTGTTTGATAGTTTAGGTAATCTTTCTAAATTATATTGCACACATTCTGGCTTAGTACATAAATATACCTAATTTAACCCACTCAGTCTTTTGAACATGAATCATTTTTTGGTGCTCTAATAAAGTAAAGGTCTTGGGAGTTATGAAAAACTGTATAGGGGAGTTTGTTCCCTTGATGTAAAGAATTGTAGAAGCTATGACTGATTTGTTTTTCACTATTTACCTTCTTATGGCTTTCTCTGCCCTCTGCTGTTAATTCTATTTCCTGTCTTGAAATCTTCTCGCCTGCTTCCAGTCTGCATTGTGTTGTCACCTCAGTTTACCATAACAGAATACTCAGGTTGGGGGGCTTAAACCATAGAAATTTATTTCCTCACAGTTCTGGAGCCTGGAAGTTCAAGATCAAGGTGCCAGAAGGACCAGTGTCTAGTGCAGCCTCTCTCCTTGGGTTGCACACCCAAGTCTTCACATGAACTCTCCTTCGGGCACATGCAGGGAAAGAGAGAGCTCTGGTGTCTGCCTCTTCTCACAAAGACACCAGTTCTATTGGAGTAGGGTCCACTCTTATGATCTCATTTAACCTTATCTCCCAAAAGGCCTTCTCTCCAAAACAGTCACATCGCAGGTTAGGGCTTCAACATCTGCATTTTAGGGAAATACAATTCAGTCCATAACAGCCATGTACTGCCCTAAAATTTCATGTCCTCTCATTCTGTCCTACAGAAGAACTAAAGGATGCCAATGGAACACGGATAACCATGGTGTTATTGTATGTAAAATGAAGTCAATTAGCCTGAAGTGGACTCAACTCCTCTCTAATGAAACAAAACTTGTGGGCTTTGTGGTAGAGTTTTCACTGCTGTTACTCTGACTTACTGGCTGTGCTACTGATTTCAGACGGCCCTCCATGGCTCAAATTAAAGTCATCTAATCATCACGAAAGGGGCCATGATTGTACATTTGTTGTGAGTAAATATATCTTGAAGTAGGGTATTTTTTTTTCTCACTTTTAGTAGTGAGTCAAAACATGAGATTTCTGGATGTTATCTTAAGGCATAATCCGGAATAACTCAAACAGATATCAAATAATTATGTTTGCTCTCTTAGAGAATGCTTTTAGCATATGGTTCAATGTTAACCCAGTTTTACCATAAATGAAATTTAAACCTTTGAGATCCTAAATTGCAATGAAATTCAATGCTATGAAAATTTCAGGCTCTCTTAGCTAGCTTGCTTTTTTTGTGATTCAGTGCTTTGTGTTAAGGGACATCAACTTGTATATTATACCAGATGAGCCAAATGATAGAGACCTGGAATTTTTTAAATGTGAAATTCTTAAGACATATGGTGACAGCATCTGGGATCATATCCATACCATTTCAGATGCCTTTATATTTATTCTGAATACTTGGTCCTAATCTTGAAACGCTAAAGACATATGGACATACCAGCTGGGCCACCATCAATTGAGACTCTAACACTGTTCACTTTAACAATATATATTTTTAAAAGATAACATTGCTATTTTTCAACCCTCATTTTTTTCATTATTATTAGCTCTTTCTAATTCAATAGATTTCCAGGAACATTATAATAACAGAAACAATAGTAACCTAAGTTCTCTTCTACCCGGGTTAATGTAGATGTAGTTACAGAGCTGTTATACACTATTCATACCCTGAGATAAACTCTTGGTATTTATTTTTAAATTTATGTATATATACAGATTTATATATGTATATGTATATATGCAAATTTATACATGTATATGTCTATATACATAAAATTTCATTTGGGGTAATAGACTAAGCAAGCACTTCTATTCCTATTGTTATGGATTGTATTGTGTTCTCCTAAAATTAACATGTTGAAGTCCTAACTCCAAGTATCTCAGAATGTGACCTTATTTGGAAATAGAGTAGCTGAATACATAATTAGTTAAAATAAGGTGATACTGGAGTAGAGAATCCAATATGATTGGTGTCCTTATAGAAAGGGGAAATTCGGACACACACAAACACACACAGGGAGAACACTGTGTGAAAAGGAAGACAGAGATCGAGTGATATTTTTACATGCCAGGGAACTCCAAAAATTGCCAGCAAACTAACAGAAGCTGGGTGAGAGGCATGGAACAAATTCTCCCTCACTGCCTTCAGGAGGAACCAACACTGCTGACACCTTGATTTCAGATCTCTAGTCCCTTAGAACTGTGAAACAAGAAACTTGTCTTATTTATACCACCTCATTTGTAGTACACAGCCCAAACAAACTAATACACCTATTTACTGCCTCTGGTACTCTGGAATAGTGGAAAAGCCACAGACAGAACCAGGTTTGAATCTTGGCTTCTCCACTGGCAGCTCTTTGATTTAGCCCACGCTATTCAAACTAACTAATCCTGTTATCAGTCAGGTTACAGTAGATTTTACATCAGTAACAGTCAACCTTCAAAATCAGCCCACAGTAATTATTGTTCATTTCTGGTTCACATAACGTATGCACCAAGGGGCATTTGGAGTCTCTGATCTATTTGACAGCCATCCTAAATTTAGATGCAGGCTGGCAGAGGAGATGCTATTTGAAACATAGGCATTAACTCTGGCAGAGGGGAAAGAGACCAGTGGTGAGTGTGCCTGGCTCTTAAATAGTCTACCCCAAATAGACACACATCGCTTCTGCTCAGTTTTCATTGACCAAAGCAAATCAACCACGCTTGAATGCGATGGAGTGGGAGGTACCCAGAAAGGAAGAGAGAGCATCAAATATCTGTGAACAGTCCCAGTGGACATCCATCAGAATTGATATACTCATATATTGAGATTAATTAATTAAATCCTTCATATTTTCATTCAACAATGTTTATCCAGGCTCTACTGTGTGCTAAGTCCTAGCTTAGAGAGCAGCACACAAGACAAAGCCTTTAGCAAGTTTTCATTTTATTGGGCAAGTTAGTAAAATAAAGAAGAACATAAATGTGTAGTGTCAGCCCTGGTGGTCTAGTGGTTAAGATTCTGCTCTCTTACTGCCACGACAAGGGTTCGTTTCCCAGTCAGGGAACCACACGGCTTATCTGTCAGTTGTCATCCTGTGGTGGCTGTGTGTTGCTATGATGCTAAAAGCTATGCCACTGGTATTTCAAATACCAGCAAGAACATCCATGGTGGACAGGTTTCAGCGGAGTCTTTCAGACTAAGACAGACTAGGAAAAAAGACCTGGCCACCCATTCTTGAAAATATTGGCCATGAAAACCTTATGAATAGCAGCGAGCTGATATAGTACAGGAAGGTGAGAGAATGGCACAAAAAGACCAGGCAGGTTTCCAGTCTGCTGTACACATGGTTGCTAGGAGTCGGAATTGGCTCTAGGACATTAACAACAACAACAACAACAATGTGTAATATAATTTCAAAATCTTATAAGTGTTATGAGAAAAGTGAAGCAGGGCAAGGATATTGAGAGACACCAGAGTGGGGAGGTGGAGGTAGGGCCGATATGCAGGCAACGAGTATAAATTTCCTAGCATGGTGCATAGCAAGTGTAGGCACCCAATAAATATTTCTTTTGTTTCCCCCAACACCCTAGATCATTAGCATCAACAACAGAAGACTCAAAGTGAATTTTGTGACTATTAAATTATAAAACATAGAAAAAAGATTAAAATGCCCAATTCTGGCAAGGACGTAACATAACTGATACAAGCATATATTTCTGCTGGCAGTGTAAATCCCTCTGGAAAGCAATTTGGCAATACATTTCATGATCTACTAAAATGCTCATAACCCTGACTCAGTAATTTCATTCCTATGAATCTGTCTCCAAAAGTAATATAATTTAATAATCACAAAGATGATTGTTGCAGCTTTATTTGGGATATAAAAAATGACCTGAATATATAGCAATAGGGGGATGGTTAAATGGATAAGGGCTTACCAATTATATAGAATATTATGTAGCCATTAAAATGATAATTATGCACATTATGTAGCAACCGGAAAAATGTTCATAACTTTGTTTAAAAAGAATGTAAATTATACTCTATAATTACTGGGATGTAAAAATCATATATGTAAATGCATAAGATTAAAAAGAACATGGAAAAGTAAGATGCAGAATGTGTAAATTTGTAGTAATTAAAAAGTATATTTCAGTCATTTCGTTATCGTTATCAAATGTTTAAGTACTTCCACACTGTGTTTATATAATGGATTCAAAATTATAATTAAAAGGGCCACAGAGAACAATGCCTCCCCACACAATGGATTTGATCTTGACTGAAATCCCAATATCTACGTGCTCTAATCTGATTGAACTTTATCCTAACCTAATTTATAATCCTCAAAATAGCATTTTTTGTGATTTCTGCATTAAATTACTATTGCAGATAATGTCCTATATCTCAAATAAATCCTGAAATTTAGTGAATGTCATAATCAGCCAGAACTTATTTCTAATACATTACAATAAAATGTAGATTTTAAATCTTTGACATTTGATATCTTAATTGCAGAATTTGGGGGGAAACTGTACCTTCATTGCTTAAAAGCAGACTATAGACTAAGGCCAGAAGTTCTCTAGCAGGGAGTCACTTTTGTCCCCCAGGGGACATTTGGCAATGTCTAGACATTGTCACCACTTGGGGAATGGGAGTGTGCTGCTGGCATCCAGTGGGTGGAGGCCAGGAATGCAGCTAAACATCCTGCAATGTACAGGACAGCTACAAGATGGCTCCCACAACAATTATTTGGCCCAAAATGTCATCAGAACCCAGGCTGAGAAACCCTGGGGTAAGCAGTGGGAAGAATGAAACTTGACAGTAAAGAAACTCAACTTTTAGTCCTATTTCCCCTGTAAAAGGATGACTTTGAGCTAGCCACTTAAATTCTATTCATCAATTAATCTATCTGTAAAATAGAGGTAAATAATATTTATCTTACCTCATGGGATGGTTCTGAGCGTAAAATGGGAGACATAACGTGACAGTGCTTTGAGAAGCTAAAATGTGCCATGTAAATATTATCATCACATATATTTGAAAACTCTCTTAAAGTTGATTACAAAAAGAAAATGAAGGTAGAAACAATTATTCAAGCTTATGAGTAGTTGCTTTTGACACTTTTAATTTGCCATGTTTTCCAGGGGAATAATAATGAAAATCATAACAAAATAATGCCACTTTACTGATATTTTTCAGATAAAATAATCTAGCTTCCTAAATCGTCTGCCTTCGTCCTATGTCTTGAATTTTACCATTGTGAATTATTATGTAATACTGTTTTCCAACAAGAGGAACCAGGGCTCCTTGAAGAACTGGTTGAATCAAGGACTACGGCAGGAAATATGCAAGATGAGTTTAGGACATCTTACAGTGCCAGAAAGAAAGGATGTGATAACACACACACACACAATGATGGGGCTATGTTGAAAGAACACAGGGACTGACTAAAAAGACCTCCCAATGGCCAAAGCTGGAATAATTTGAGCAACAAAATAAATAAAGTAGTATCAGATTATAACCCGAAGTATAAAATAAATACCAATGATCCCATACTGATCTAAATAAATGATTGAATAAATAAGTGGAGGAGAATAGACAAATCTGTGCAGCATAAGTGTAAACAATTTAGGTAGATACTTCACCCTCAGGGAGATGGAGCATAACTCCCCACTCCTTATAAGAGGGGACTAAGCTTGGTGATTTTCACCCAAACAGAACAGTATGGAAAGAGAGGAAAAGAGTGGCTTTACAGTGACGAAACTTGACGATTACTACCTCAGTCAGGTGATTGAAATTAATATCAATGGCCATAACTCATGTTTATAGTATGCACCCTTGATACAATGTAATAAGAATGACACTGTACCTCTGCGGTCTTCCCAAAACCCATAAAGCTAGTCTAATGAGAAAAATATCAAACAAATCTCCACTGAGAGACATTCTACAAAATACCTGATCAGAACTCCTCAAAACTGTCAAGATCATCAAAAACAAGCCAAGGCTGGAAAATGGTCATGGCCAGGAGGAGTCTAAGGAGATACGACAAGTAATGCAATATGGTATCCTGCAGGGGATCTGGAACAGAGCAAGGACATTAGATAGAAACTAATAAAATCAGAATAAAGTAAGGATTTTAGTTAATAATACATCACTATTGGTTCATTAACTGTGAAAAATGTGCCACATTAATGTAAGATGTTAATAATAGGGGAAACTGGCTGGGAGTAGATGGGAACCCTCTTGTACCGTCTTCACAACTTTTCTGTAAAACTAAATATTCTGAGATAAAGTTTAGTAAAAAGAATGCTTATATATAAAAAACGTATTCTCAGAAACTAGTCAGTGCATCTTCTTTGCTGAACTACATGAAAGTTACAGACAGAAGATAAACTTAACATCCACATGCTTTACTCTCCAGACTTTGACTTCATCTATTGCCTGTTACTAATTCTTCATAAATATGCCTAACATCTACTTGGCAGCCTTGCTATGAATATTAGTTTACATATCAATTAAGAACTAGAGATATTTGAGGGAAAAACAGGAATATTGAAGGAAAATAAGGCTCACACTTCTTTAAAGCAGCAGGGTTTACAGAGTGGCTGCAATGAGATAGATCTGACTGAGGTATGGGGGTTGGGGCAGTAGGCATGGTGGCTGCGGCTGGTCCAAGATGGAACAATCTGGTCGGTAAGAATACAATACCCCAGGGGCTGGCCTGCGGGCATAGTGGTTAAGTTTGCGGGCTTCCCCTTGGAGGCCCGGGGTTCACAGGTTCAGATCCCAGGCGCAGACCTAGCACCGCTCCTCAAGCCATGCTGTGGCAGTATCCCACATAAAATAAAGGAAGATGGGCACAGACGTTAGCTCAGTGACAGTCTTCCTCAAGCAAAAAGAGGAGAATTGGTAATAGATGTTAGCTCAGGGCAAATCTTCCTTATTAAAAAAAAAAAGAATATAATACACCAAAAAAGCAGAGAAATACAAAACAAGAGGTAATCGAGTATGTTAATCTGTTTCAGAAGAGCCAAGTGTGGAGCAACACAGATTGAAGAGGCATAGAACAGGATCCAATAGTAGTTGCTAGTGCAGATCCATCAGGCAGTTGCCACCGAGTGAATCGACCAGCAGGGCAATGGTTCAGAAACCAGTGAGCTAGGTGGAGTATCGGGGCTCCGTTTCTGACATCCTTCTTCCCCTTGCCCCTCCCCCAAAGAAAAATGCAAGGCAAACCTCTGCCCTGAGATGATCAGATTATTTAATAGGCTTGTTATCACAGCAGGCATGAAAATATGAATATTAAGATAAGTATCTGATTACAAGTGGAAATATAAGATTAAGATCAGACATTGGGAATGAAGCAGAAACAGGTTTATTTAACAAACACTTATAGAGCACTTACGTGTCAGGCTATTCTAAAGCACTTCAGAAGTATTAATTCATTGGATTGTCATAAGAGAAGACAACTTTTTATTATCATTTCATCCTCAATGCCTATGACAGTATACGGTTCATAATCGGCCCTTAATAAAAGTTTTTAAAAGGAAGAAAAGAAAGAGGAAAGGAGAGAGAGGAACCAAAGGGAGGGGAGGAGGGGGAAAGGGGAGAAGAAAGAGGTGGTGGGAAAGGAGGAAAGGAAGGAATGGAGGTGGGAGGGAACAAGAGAGGGAGAAAGGAATGGATCTCTACCTAAAAGTCCAAGTTGAATCTACTTAAATATCTCTTGTCTAGATCTGGATGGTTCTGGGGAATGGAATGGAGCAAAGAATGCAGGCAGGGGCATTAAAAAGATTATGTTATCTTTGAGGAGGGGGTGGAGAAGACAATCACAACACGATGGCTAACATTTATTGATCACCCACTATGTGCCAGCATTTTGCATGTATAAACTCATATGATCCCTAAAAATCACCTTTATTAATAATATTATTATTATTCTCCATTTTACATATAAGGAAAGCACTTACATTTAATAACTCACTCTAGGTGACACAGACAATAAAGTACAAAGCTAAAATTCAAACTTAAGTTACATTCTCTGCTCTTAGCCACTAAGCAAAACCCTAGGATAGGAGCAGACAGAGTCTGACAAAGTAGAACAAAAAGGGGGCCCATTCTGAAGCAGTCAATGTGGTGCCCATTTTAAGCAATCAAGTCTGCTTATTAGTATCAGAAGCACATTCTACAGAGTCAGTATAGTCACCATTTATGAAAACTAGTCAGAAAGGTGTACAGGGACATGGAGGGGGTGATTGGAGGGTGGAAAGGATAAGATAAAAGGCCTTGGCATTTACATCATATTAATCAATATCTGCTTTAAAATATTGCTGAGGACTGAGACAGAAAGGGGATATTAAATAAACTCTGTAAGGTAAGCCAGATATACACAACAGCCAGGAAGTGAAATAGTCTAAGAAAAAACTCAATTTGTATGGCAGAAATTTTGAAAACCATTCAAACAATGCACAGTTTCAAACTTTTTTTCTTTTTTTTTTTGGCCCTCAACTAATACCATCTCCTGGATGGGGGAAGACCTTTTTAATAGTAAATGATCAACTAATCCAAAATTGGGGGACTCAAATACCACATAACATAAAGTCCCCTTTAACCAAGAACCAAAAATGTCTTGATTTTTAGGAACTTTGTTCAAAGCGTTCCATCTTTGAGGGTCTCAGAAACATGCTGAGAGTGGAGTCAAGAAGCTCAGGAGATGGCTGGTGCTCTAATTTCTTGTATCCTTGTTCTTGAACTTTAGTCTTCCCCAATCTTTGTTTTAGTCCTAGAGTTGGGTTTTTACCCTCACTCTTTTGAACCTGCTGTGAAATTGTGCTATCTCAGAGTCTGATCTCAGACCAGAAATGTCAAATTAGTTTCCAATCAGTATTAGAAATTGCTGCCTGGGTTGCTCAGTTAAGACTAATTGTGAAGCTGCATCCAAGCTTCTAATGGGAAAATCCAGTGACTGATTAGCAATGCCACCATGAATGCTGATGGACAAATTGAGGGAAGATGTCCCCTTGAGGCTTCCATCTCTAGCATAGTCTAAATAGGACTCTATTTGTGTGATTCTCATCTGCCTACACTGAAAACAATGGATGAGCTAACCAACCCTTTGCAAGCCCTAAGAACTTGTTCGTCCATGCATAGACTTGGGTTCTTCTCATAGCTGTAGAGAGAGATAAATTTGAACACAGCCCCTCCCAGCCCTGGGCTGCCAACTCTCAGTCCCACTTGCTTCTCTCCATGTGATAAACTTACTCGAAGATCTGCCAAGTGTCCTGGGACATTGGCCTGGGAACTTGCCCGGCTCTTGCTATTCTTGCCCTGAACACATAGGTCAAGACATCCCTAAAGGTAGCATCATGATAAATCACTCTTGGTCCATTTTGCCAAACTTTATCTCTCATTTCTCATGGCAGACATTGCTGATCCATCACAGAATCTGTTCTCACTGAGCCTGGATGCAGCTTCAGAATCAGGTTTAATTCAGCAAGCCAGAGTGGATAGGGAAGGAGGAATCTACTCGTGGCTAGGAATCAGGGGATCCATCTTCCCCACCACCAGAGAAGCAAGAATCTGTGAGAAGCGTGATTTACTCCAATGACATTACATCTGCTCTGGGAGGGAAAAATTTAATTCTAGAGCCAGAGCGAATCAAAGCCAGTATATCCTGAGCCACAGCCAGGGAGGAACTCAGACAAAGTTATGAAGGAGACTAAATTAAGTTTCAAGTTTCCTTCCACATGTCCCTCTTTCAGTTTCTTCCTCACCACAGTTCCTCTCCTGCCAAAATTCTTTTTTTCATCTAATGACTTCCTCCAGCTCAAAACTTAGTAAATTGTCTCATTCCTTCAAAACTAAGCTCTCAGCCTGAGTACATCTTAACATATTTAAGAGATGCTGGCTGTCTGATTAGAGGGAAAAATGTGTCAAGAAAAAATGCCCATTAGACACAAGGGGTTCTTCCCAATTGGTAATGAAATATATGGAACCTTGTAAATTGTTGTATAGCAACACAGGGCAGAATGTGAGTGCTTGGATGGGAACCTTACATGTAAGGGGTATGAAATAGTTAAACGGAAAGTCCCAGCTAGGTGGCACTGTTTTTTAAGTAAATAATTTTAAACCCAACTACAAGATGGCTGCTAGGAAGCTTGCTACACAGAAAATGGCTTCCAAAGAGTAAGGGGCAATTATTCAAGCTGTAATGCATCATAAAAACAAATGGAGTTTTATGGGAATAAGGTTGCCAGATTTAGCAAACTTAAACACAGATGCCCAACTAGCTTTGAATTTCAGACAAACAATGAATAATTTTTAATATAAGAATGTCCTATGCAATATTTGGGACATACTTATACGGAAAAATTATTCATTGTTTATCTGAAATTCAAAGTTAATTGTGCATCTTGTATTTTATCTGGCTACTCTATATGGACATCTATCTTGTGTCTGGTACAGCATTAGGCATGACACACACAGTTCCCTGTCTCTCACCCCATGTCCAGATCCCCAGTTCCTTGCTATCCAACTCCCAAGGTTCTCTGGAAATCTCCAGGGTGCATTTCACATGTGATAACAGTTAGCTACTCTATCACACTATATCAGATCTGTCTTTTTTTTTTTTTTCCTCTCTCTTTCTGCTTCCCTCTTTTGCCAGGATAGTCTGGCTACAACATCAAAACAGATACTGCCACTGCTGCCAGGTACTACAACACCTTCTCAGTACCATGCTGCTAGGGCTCTGGTATCACCAGGCATCAGTTGAGTATCACCACTCCCTCTGGCACCACGTGCTTTCCAGGTACTACAGCAACCTCTGCTAAGGAGTGTCACAGCCACCAGAAACTATCTCATCCACCTGACTTGGCTACCTCTTCTCTGGGGGTTTGCCCTCTGACTCATGCCAAGTGTGTGGTGTCACTTTAGCCAAATCACTGAAGCTGGCTGTGTTCTATGCAAAAATAGAAGGACTCTCCAGACCTGTTAGACTTGTGCTTTTTCAGATGGACCCCAGAGAACTTTTGCTTGTGTTCCAACATCTTAAAAAGTTCTAGGTGAAGAGAAATAACAGTTTTTAACTTTTTACTTCTGGCTCACTCTGTCCTATTCCTCAATGCCAATATAATTTCACATACTTCATAGTAGTAAGACATGAATTGGATATGGCAATGAATTTGGCATACCCGTACTTCGTACTCAGAAACCTCTCTGCTCTCTGTGAAGGAGGCCCTGGTTACTGGATGAAGCATATCTGCTTATTCCTTCCCTCAGGATAAATTTTCTCCCAAGAAGTTCCACAACCATGCAAAAATGACCTCTACAGGTGAATATTTAATCCTTAATTATATTTAATCCTTATACAACCCAGCAAGAGCACTGCCATTAACTGAAATGAGGAAGGTTGAGAGAGAAATCGGTTTTCAGGGGAAATGGCATAAGCTCAGTTTTGATCACAGATAGTAGTTCCAGATGCCTATGATCCATTTCAGAGATATCCAGTAGACAGTCGGATATATGAGTCTGTTATTCAAGGGAGAAGTTGGAACTAGGATATAAACTTTAAAATTGTACAGTCATGCACTGCATAATGACATTTCTGTCAACAAAAGATGGCACATATGATGGTGGTCTCATAAGATTAGCACCATATAGCCTAGGTGCGTAGTAGACTATACCATCTAACTTTACAAGTACACTCTATGAAGGTTGCACAATGATGAAATCAGCTAATGATGCATTTCTCAGAACATATCCCTGTCATTAAGCGACGCATGACTGTATATGCATAATTTATACCTGAAATAAATTCAATACTATATTTTTGCAAAGTGAGATCACTAATGCAGTAAGACTTATCCCTGAGGCACCCCAACACTCACTGGTCAGGGAGATGAGGAAGAAAGAATCATCAAAGGAAACTGAGGGGTGGCCAACAAGGTGGCAGGAAAACCAAGTGTATGATGCTCTGGAAGCCAAATGAAAGTGCTTCAGGGAGGAAAGAATAATCAAATTTGTCGTCCACCTCTGCTTGTAGGTCAAGTAAGATGATAACTGTGAATTGACCTATGATTTAGAAAATGCAAGTCAACTGATGACCTGGAAAAGACTGGTAGTGGTGGAATGGTGGGGGTGAAAGCCTGAATGTCATGAATTCAAGAGAAAACAGAGTAAAACAGTGTGTAGAGACAACTATTCTTAGTAGGGCTGTTCTAAGAGAAGAAAAGAAATAGGATAGAATCTAAAGTGGGAAGTTGGGTCAAGAGAGGATTTTTTAAGATGGAAGAAATGATAGAGCTTTCATATACAAATGAAGAAAATTTAATAGAGAGAAAATTCCTATCTACTTGGACATAAAAGGAGAGAATTGGTTGAAGCCATATCATTGAATGGGCAAAAAGTGATGGGATCTAGCCAAAAGATTGGCCTTACCTCAGAGAACAGGCAATTCTTCTGCTGCAACACAAGGAGATGCAAGAGTATTTCTATATACAACAGTAAATAAAAATGACAAGAACTTGGGAAATTCTCTTCTGATTGCTTCGTCATGAAGATGAGGAAGGTGTTGGAGATGAGAAGTGTGAAGAGAGAAGAGGAGGTATGAAGTAGTCATTTGGGAGAATGGGAAAATGAATGGAGCAGAAGATACAGTATTACTGTGGAGCAGCATTAAGAGCCCAATTAAAGTAATTGATTGTGAACTTCAGTGAGACCAGTCATCATGATTGCTTGTTTTCCTCCAGACATCTTCACCCAAGCAGATACACACACAAGGTAGGCAGAGATTTAGATCTAACCATGATTGGGATCTTGCAAAATAAATACAAAACAGGTGAAGGTGTATTCAAGGAAGTGATTATAGTGATTAATGATGGAATTTAAGGGGAAAAAGGAGGACATAAGAATAAAAAGCTGGTAAAATCAATGGATGTTATCTCTGAAAGGGAGTTGAAACAGCAGTCAGAACAATAATGGGAGTGACAAGGGATGCTGTTCAGAGACTAGGATGCTTGGATTCAGGATTATGGAGAGATTTCAGTATTGGTACTGTCAGTGGGAATGAGTGTCTGAAGTGGTTTGGAGGAAAAAAGTGTTTGGGGGAGAGCAGTTAAAGAAACTGAGATTTTAAGGGTTTGGAAAAATAACCGAAGTGAATATTGAAATCACCCACTGTTACGACAGGAGTAGTGTTGGAAAGAGTGACAGTAAGCCACAATCTAACATCTTCAAGGAATAAGGGGATGTTGATTGGCAGATGGGTTGGTAGATGGGCTGCATTTGGGTGTAATCTATGAGCTTAGAAAGGAAAGAGAATGGTCTGGAAGGGACAACAGGAGCAAGGAGAATTCCTGCCTCACCTCTAGTATTTGGTGTACTACAAGTGCAGGAGGGAAGACAGCCACCCTAAAAGAGACTCACAGAAAAGAGATTATCCTCAGTGGAGAATCTGGTTTCAAACTTGTTCTTAATGACAGAACAATCCTGATCTCCAGAAATAGGCCAGGAGAGAATGGCTGTTGCTAAATCTGCTTTTCTGGCTGCTAAAGTGTCTGCTCTATCTTGACACTTCCTTCGGTGCCATAAGGAAGTGTTACTGCTGCATCTCTGGCAGTCTCAACCAACCTTCAAACTGCTGACAACTTTGAAGATCTCACACCTATTGATGACAAAATTAGTTTCCATGTGATGAGACAGAGGTTCTCTCTCTCTGTCTTTCTCTCTCTCTTCCTCCTCCCCTTGCCCTCCCCCCTCCTCCTTCTCTCTATCTTTTGGAAGGGGAGGATAAGCAAAGAGATGATGAGGTAATTTAAAGCACTTTTGGCTGCTGTTAGAAGCAGAACGTAGGAGAACTATAGTGTCAGAAAACACTAAATATAAAAATGAAGTGTGCAATTTGTCAATACTCAGTAACATACTAAGTGGGATGTGGTGGATCCTGAAAGCAACCAGAGAGAGTTCTGAAAGGTGAACCCTCTAAGCTGGGAAATGTCAGAAGACTGTGTTAAAGAACAAAGACTATCGACAGCCAGATGTGCATCTCTCTTATAATTCTGAACACATTTCTTCTTTTTCAGTTGGTTTAAGCAGCAGAGAGAAACTGTTCTTAGGGGTTAACTTACTAGATTATTAGACTACAATCAGGAATCAATTCCTAGCATTATCTGATGCAATAAAGTGAAATAACTTGTAGTGGACCATGCAGTAAATATTCTTTTCTAATATGGCTTGGATTAGAGACAAGATTATCGAATTTCAAGTCAGAATATTGGAGCTCCACCAGTGATTCTGCTATGTGATCAACCTCTTATTTATATCTGAGAAAGTGTTCATAATTTCCTTTTGTTGATTCATCTTAGGAGACTATATAGCTGATTTTATAAAGATCATTTCAACAGCAATAGCTTCTTCAATCTCAGGGTGGTTAACATTCAATCACACCAAAAGAACACTCACTTGTATAGATCTATGAGGTAGCCAAGCTCCAAGATGGCCCCCAAAGATTCTTCCCTTCTGGTATTCCAGCCTTTGTGCAGTTTCCCATATGCTGAATTCATGACTGCCTTGGGTGGCCAATGGGATACTGTGGAACTTACAGTGTGCGATTTCCAAGGGTAGTTCCTAAAATGTTGTGGTTTTCACCTTGCTTTTTCTTGGATTACTGTCTCCATCGAAAGTCAGCTGCCATGTCATGAGAACATTCAAGAAGACTATGTAGAGGCTCATTTGATGAAGAACTGAAGCCTCTCTCCAATAGCCAGCACCAACTTGCCATCCATGTGAGTGAGTCATCTTGGAAGCAGATTCTGCAGCCCAGTGGAACCTTCAGAAGACTTCAGCCCAGATGACATCTTGACTGAAACCACATGAGAGAACCTGAGCAGGAAGCACCCAGCTAAGCCACTACTGAATCCCTGACCCACAGAAACCATGCGAGATAAGAAAAGTTTACTATTGTTTTAAGCCACAAATTTTGAAGTTATTTGTTACATAGCAACTAAATCTATCTAATACAACCTAATCAAGATACATCATACAACCTATAAATGATCACTTATAATCTCATTTTGTGAGATTATATTGTGGTAGACAGAACAATGGTCTCCCAGAATTGTCCATTAGGACCCACAGAAGTCCAAATCCCCCAAACCTGTGAATTTGTTACCTTACATGACAAAAGGGAGAGCAGATGTGATTAAACTAAGGATCTTGAAATGGGGAGATTATCTTGGATTATTCAAGATAATCCAATTATCTTGGGCCCAATGTAATCACAAGGGTCCTCAGGTGGTAGAGAGAGTCAAGAAGTGAAGGAGATGTGACAATGGAAGCAAGAGTTTGGAGTGATGCAAGGAGGAGATCATGGTCCAAGGAGTGTAGACAGCCTCTAGAAGCTGAAAAAGACAAGGAAATTGGTTCCCCAGTGAAGACTTCAGAAGAAACAAAGCCCTAGCAACATCCTAATTTTATTCTTCTGAACTGCAGATTTGTAAGAGAATAAATTTGTGCTGTTTTAAGCCACTAAATGTGTGGTAATTTGTTACAGCAGCAATAGGAACTAAAACAGTAAACTAATATTGTGCCACAAAGGGAAAAAAAAAACAAAAAGAAGTAAATCAGTGGTTGATTTCACCACTTTGTCTTAGAAAAGCCTCCCTGAGTCTCGTTAAACCCACCAAGATCCCTTTTAAGAGAGGCACTCCAAAGTTTGCAGCCTGCAAAACGAAGAGATCCAAATGACTCTCATCATTCCAGAAGTGAATTTGACAATGCCAAACCTCCTGCACTTTCACCCAAAATGCAAATGTTCTTTGGCACAAGGAAGCACCATAAATATTTGTTGGTATGACACAAAGCAAAATTTACCAAGAACATTTTTGGTAAAAAGGCAGATTTGGGGATCTTTGGGTACTTGTTTTGTCCATAAGTGAATTTTATGAAGTCTGACTTATAGCACTGAGTTTTTATTTTTTTGAGTGGTAGTAATAAATTATAGAGCCTTTACAAAATGCTTTGCCTACATGTCTCAGGTGATCCTCACAACACATCGTTGTGAGGTGGGTAAGACTATTATTGTTATTTTTATTTTATTCATGAAGAGCCTAAGTCTCAGCAAGGTTGACTTCTCCAATGGCACCCAACTATAAATGACAAAGCAGTGATGGAAAATCCCTTGTGTAATTATAAACACTGTGTATGCACATGGTTCTTCGTTGTATACTGTACTTTTCTAGTATAGAAAAAGGACATGTGTTCTTAGAAAAATAACTGGATTAAATGTTTATCATTCTAACTTTTTCTTTTGACAAATATATGTTGAGCACCTCTATGTTCCAGGCACCAGGTCTACAACAGTGAAAAAGATGCAGTTCTATGCTCAAGAAGTCCATTGTGTAGTGGAAGAGACAAATGGGTAGGTTGGCATTTACCCTTACAGCTGTTGGGGCTATGACAGGGCAATTACTGTGTCAGGAGAACAGAGAGCAGGGGACAATAATGTGGACTTGGAGACATCAGGGAGGATGTAACTCAAATTTGTCAACTGTAGCTGAGAAAATTAGCTTACAAATGGGAGATGGAGGTAGGGGAACATGGTCCTGGAAGAAGAAATCAAGCAGCCTGGGAACAGGTTTCCAAGAATGTTTCAACACAGGAGAACTTCCTCCACCCTCCACACTGGGTAACACACCTACTATTCAGCAGATTCTACCCAGACGCCAACAACACACTATCGAGTCTTACTGGTCCAGGAGGTCATCTAAACAGAAGGATGCTTTTTCCTTTTCTCAAGAAATTGGTAGACATTTCTGCTATCATCAAAGTGATAATTTGCGCATTTCATATCTCAAAGGCCTGTTTCCTGAATCCTCCTACAAGAACTCCTAAAACACACTTGTCTTTTCAGACAGTGCTTCAGTTCTTGTTATCTCTCGTCCATGAAAATCTCCTTCCCCGAACGCTGCCAGTTTCCCTGCACTGAAAAGAGCAGATGTGGTAAGAACATTTTAAAAGGTCATTAGTATACCATTTTGTGAATTGCTTAACTCCAGAAATATCAGGCGTAGAGTGTATAAGGCACTTTAATAGGTTAGAAATGCAAAATTCCATTTATGACAAAAATTCTGAATAAAATGAGTATAGAAGTAAAATACCACAACATAATAAAGGTCATATATGACAATCCACAGCTAACATCATACTCAATGGTAAAAAACTGGAAGTTAGCCTTCTAAGAACAGGAACAAGACAAAGATGTCCACTTTCACCATTCTTATTCAACATAGTATTGGAAGTCAGAGCAATTAGGAGAGAAAAAATAAATAAAAGGGCTCCAAATTGGAAAGGAAGAAGTAAAACTGTCACTATTTGCAGATGACATGATTTTATATAAAGAAAACCTTAAAGAATCCACCAGAAAACTATTAGAAATAAGAAACAAATACAGTAAAGTTGCAAGGTACAAAATCAACACACATATCAGTTGTGGTTCTATATGCTAACAAGGAAATAGAAGAAAAACCAATCAAGAATACAGCCGCATTTACATTTGAAACAAAAAGAATAAATACCTAGGAATAAGTTTAACCAAGTTGGTGAAAGACCTGTACATTGAAAACTATGAAGCACTGTTGAAATAAATTTAAAAAAACACAAAGAAATGGAAAGATATCCTGTGCTCATGGATTGGAAGAATTAACATAGTTAAAATGTCCATCCTTCCCAAAGCTACTACAGATTCAATGCAATCCCTATCAAAGTCCCAGTGAAATTTCTCCTGGAAATAGAGCAAAGAATCCTAACATTTATATGGAACAACAAAAGATCCCAAATAACTAAAGCAATCCTGCAAATAAAAATGAGGTTGGAGGCTTCACACCCACTGATTTCTAAATAGACTACAAAGCTGTGGTAATCAAAACAGCATGAAACTGGCAGACAAACAGACATGCAGATCAACAGAGCAGAATTGAGATCACAGAAATAAACCCACACATCTATGGACAGCTAATTTTTGACAAAGGAGCCAAGAATATACAAAGGAGAAAGGAAAGTCTGTTCAATAAATGGTGCTGGGAAAACCGGACAGCCACACGCAAAAGAATGAAAGCAGACCACTGTCTTACACCACATGCAAAAATTAACTCAGAATGGAATAAAGATTTGAATGTAAAACTCCTAGAAGAAAACAAGGCATACACTCTTTGACATGGGTCTCAGCAGCATCTTTTTGAATACCATGTCTCCTTAGGCAAGGGACACAAAAGAGAAAATAAACAAATGGGACTCCATTGAACTAAAAAGTTTCCGTACAGTGAAGGAAACCTTCAACAAAATGAAAAAACAACTTACTGAGGCCAGCTTGGTGGCACAGCGTTAAGTGCACACATTCTGCTTCAGTGGCCTGGAGTTCGCTGGTTCGGATCCTGGTTGCAGACATGGCACTGCTTGGCAAGCCATTCTGTGGTAGGCATCCCACATATAAAGCAGAGGAAGATGAGCACAGATGTGAGCTCAGGGGCAGTCTTCCTCAGGAAAAAGAGGAAGATTGGTAGCAGATGTTAGTTCAGGGTTAATCTTCCTCAACAAAAGAAAAAAAAAACAAGTTACCAATTGGGGGAAGATATTTGCAAATCATATACCTCTGATAGGGGACTAATATCCTAACTAGATAAAGAACTCGTATAACTCAACAACAAAAAAACAACAAGCCAATCAAAAAATGGGCAGAAGATCTGAATAGATACTTTTCCAAAGAAGATATGTAGATGGCCAACAGGCACATGAAAAGATGCTCAACATTACTGATTATTACAGAAGTGCAAGTCAAACCACCATGAGATATCACCTCACACCTGAAAGGAATGGCTATAATTAACAAGACAACAAATAAAAAGTGTTGGAGAGGGTGTGGAGAAACGGGAAACTTCTTACACTGCTGGTGGGAATGTAACTTGGTACAGCCACTACGGAAAACAGGGTGGAAATTCCTCAAAAAATTAAAAATAGAGCCACCATATTATCCAGCTATTCCACTTCTAGGCATTTATCCAAAGAATATGAAAACACTAATTTGAAAAGATACATGTACCCCTATGTTCATTGCAGCATTATTCAAAATAGCCAAGATTTAAAAACAGCTGCAGTGCTCATCAACAGATGAATGGATAAAGAAGATGTGGTATATACACAGTGGAATATTACTGAGCCATAATAAAGGTGAAATCTTGCCATTTGTGACAACATGGGTGGACCTTGAGAGTATTATGCTAATTGAAATAAGTCAGATGGAGAAAGCCAAATACTATATAATTTCACTCATATTTGGAAGGTAGAAAAACAACAACAAACAATAACACATAGATACAGAGAATAGACTGGTGGTTACCAGGGGGAAAGAGGCTGAGGAAGGGCAAAAGGCATGAAGGGGCACATGCATATGGTGATGGATGGTAACTAGACTTTTGATGGTGAACACGATGTAGTCTATACAGAAGTCGAAACATAATGATGTACGCATGAAATTTATATTCTGTTATAAACCAATTTTCCCTCAATAAAAAAAAATGATAATAAAAAGAAATGCAAAATTAATGCAAAGTAATGTTACGTTAAATAACAATTTGCTTACAATATTGTGTGTTACGTTATTTAATAAACAACTAGAATTAATTCGCTAAGGGTCATGCTGAGGATCTAAAAACCAAATCAATAGCTTTTCTAACATCCAAACTTTACCCCAGGTGGAATAAATTTATTTATTGAATGTAGCAGCACTGTTTATTTATTGTATAGGGTTTGGAAAATGGGAGATATGTATAGTGTTTTAACTGTTTGAAATGTGGGATTAAAATATTAAAATAATTTATCAAGAAAATTCATAAGGAGTCCAGTGGGGTGCAGTGGATGGCACTTTGGACTAGGCAGGTACAAGTGAGACAACCTGCCATTAGAGCAGGGACCTCCTCTGTTTTGCTCATTGCTTACTCCCCCACCACCTAAAATAGTGCCTGGCACCCAGTAGATGCTTAGTGGTTATGTGTTCGTTAAGTGACTGTAAGAACACCTATTATGGTTTGAATTGTGTCCCCTCCAAATTCATATGTTGGAGTTCTAACCTTTAGTACCCCAGAATGTGGCCTTATTTGGAAATAGGGTCTTTAGAAAGGTAATCAAGTTAAAATGAAGTCATTAGGGTGGGTTCTAATCCAATATGACTATGGTCTTTATCAAAAGGGGACATCACAGGGAGAACACCATGTGAAGATGAAGGCAGAGATGAAGGTGATGGTTCTACATGCCAAGGAATACCAAGGATTGCCGGCCAAGCACCTGAAGCTGGCTGAGAGGCATGGAACAGATTCTCCCTCACAGCCTCAGAAGGAACCGACCCTGCTGACACTTTAATCTCAGGTTCATAGCCTCCAGAACTGTGAGACAATAAATTTCTGTTATTTAAGCCTCCCAGTTGTTGAAGCCCTAACAAACTAATATGATATCTTTCTAGTTAAGTCTAGCATATCCAAGTTACAGGCTATCTTGGTTTTAATGTTCCACTATGAGTTGCTTAAGTTCTTCACTTGTGTTTATATTAGCATTTGGCTACCTAACCACTCTGGAAAATAGTAAATGAAGCTGCTTTCTTTGGACTTCACATATCATAAAACTGTGCACAATGCAAGTGCTCAAAAAAATGTTTGTGTACACAAGCTACAAAATAGTTTTGTCTCTTCCGTTGTTAAGTGCCTTCTACATAGGCTTCTTGGAAGATTAAATGAGATGATTTATGGAAAATATAAAGATGGCCCAGAGAAAGCCCTCAATAAACGAAATTTGCAAAGATAACAGGTTAATGTAAAAGAAATATGTTTTGAATTTAGACATTATGAGTAAAAAACTCTTACTAACTGTATGACCCTGAGCAAGCTACACAATCTCTGTGTTCACGGAGGGCTTACATTTCTTCATATTCCCTTCTAACAATTTTTCAATATTATGTAAAGATGATGATGCTAATGTATGAAAATCCCTTAGCATGGTGATGACCACATAGCAAGAACTCAATAAGAGATAGTTTTATTGTTACCCAATGAGTATAAAAACACTGTGCTAGACAGTGAGTGGGAGTTGGGAATATACAAAGTTTCAAAAATGAAAAAATCAGTTTTACTTTTTAGTATATTAATAAAAGCATATAAAACCATTATAGTTAGGAAATTCTAGCTGCTGTAACAGATAAACCACCAAATTTCCATGACTAACCTCAACAGAAGTTCATTTCCTATTCACGTACAAGTCCAGGGTACTGTTCCCGTTTGGCAGCTCTGGCTTTCCTTCATGCAGTGATTCAGGGAACCAGGCTCCTTCTGCCTGTGGCTCTGGATTCCCTTAGGACCTCTGTGTCCTCTTCTCTAGCCAGCAAATGGGAAAAGGCAGACAGTGTGAAAGACATCGGAGAAGGCATAACTATTTTTTAAAAACCCAGGTCTGAAAGTGACCATTCCACTTTCGCTCATGTTTGATTGATGAAAACCATTTAACCTGGATACAAAAAGTCTAGGAAATGAGTCCCTGGTTCAGTAGAACTCCCGGCAACAACTCACACTGTGAAAGTGGAAGATAAAACTTAGCTCTATCTGTCACAAAGATATGTCTATACCCAATGACAAGATGGAGTGCGCCCAGGATGGGGAAGAAGTGTAGAGCATAGTCTGAGTGTGAAACCAGCCGTTCTCAAAGGCTCCAATTGGAACTCCTGAGCCACTTTGTAACCCACTGTCTGTTGTATAATCAACAGTAGAAAATTCTTCCTGGTAGTAGAGGCAGGAGAGAAATAGGAGTGAGGGGAAATGCCATCAAACTCTATTTCAGGAACGTG
The DNA here is from genome assembly GCF_037783145.1 of Equus przewalskii. Taxonomy (NCBI): domain Eukaryota; kingdom Metazoa; phylum Chordata; class Mammalia; order Perissodactyla; family Equidae; genus Equus; species Equus przewalskii. Next base: position 2,102,582 of record NC_091854.1, read on the forward strand.
ATTAATATTATAGGATTTCAGAGAGGTATTCTAAAGAAAGAATTTAAGCTTATGGTTGAAGAGTTTTGACATAGTTCCATTTCCGCTCTTCCCTGATAGTTTGAGGCTATAAATACACAGAATATAATTGCTTGGTGCAACCATTCTTCAATAATACCTATGAATCCCAGTATGTGTTGGGTCTGATCTTATGAGGTGTGATTGAGTTTTCCGATTTTTGTTATTTTGCTTAATAAAAGATCATTAAAACAAAGGTAGCATTCAGTTAGCAGCACTTAGCTTTTCAGCTAGCTAGGTCAGCAGCACTGCTGTACAATTTGCTGTTTGCACAATAAGAGATTCCAAATTCCAGTGCTGAGAATGCCATTCATTGAGATGCAATGCACAGCGTGCAAACATGTAAGAAAACGTCCAGGTTGTGAAAGCATTTTCTAAGAACCAATAAACCCAACCAAATGGCTTATGGCTGGTCTCAGGCTGGGGAAAAAAAAAAAAAAATGCTATCCAAAGGGAAATGTGCACCGACCAGCATTAATTTATCTGTGAGCCAACTGTTCCATTTTAAGGGAGTCACTAGAAAATGCTTTGCCAGAGGACTTAAACTGACTCAAATTCAATTTGAAAGTAATTCATTGCATTAATTTCTTATTAAAAGTTATGTCATAACAGAAGGGCAGATTTTTAAAATTAGATAATTTAACAATGTGGAATTGGTTCTTTTTAAATATCCGTAATAAGTGATAAAATCACAGCATGGCATGCTGTGGCTATGGCTGAAATGTTTCCTCACTTGTATTCTTTACAATGTTATTTTTTGTGAATAATGATAAAAAAAGAACGTCTGTAATTTTGTTCGGAAATATGAAGGCTGGGGCTCAAATGATACTTAAAGAACACATGAAATTCCTAAGTGCTACTTTTGCTTTACAAAACATTTTCTTATTTAATGGTGGGGCCTCCTTAAAATGTGCAACATTGATTCAGATTCTAAAGTGATTTAAATCATCCATTAAAGTTCATCAAAGAAAATTCAGTACAAAAAGGTAGTTGTAATACATGAAAATTGGCATATCAAAAATAATTATTGGGAGACAGTTGCTTATTGGAGATAATGTTTTAGAAGTTGCAGCAAATGTCTAACTCTTCTATTTATGAGGTCAAATGAAAGGAGACCAATTTATTTAATGGTGTTTTTCTCTTGTACAACCAAAGGCTTATGCATCTGGGAAGATGCAGGTTCAGGCAATAAAGCAGGAGTCTACCTCAGTGGGTCCGAATATTTAGTGAAAGGATGTATTTCCATGGAAAGAGAAAGAAGACCTTTACCAATGGGGAAAATCTAAGTGATAGCTTATAAATTACAAGGTAGAAAACTTAAGTTCTAGGAACAAATTCTCTGTCCAGGAGTAAAAGGGGAAACAAAGGAAATAAAAGTAATTATCACCATCAGGAGTGCTCTAACCAGTAATTTATCTCAAAAGCTCCAACTATTCAAAATATTCAGTTCCTAGGGACTAGGAAATAAAAGTAATACAGTGATGTGTACAATAGTTTTGTGGTCTCCACACTTTATAGTACTGATTTTTCCAAATTGTTTTAATTTTTTTTTTTTTAATAAACAGACAAGTTCAGTGGAAAAGGGATTGATTGCTGAGTCTGGAGACATACACTGTGTGACTTTGGGAAAATCATTTACACACTCCTCACCTCCATTACCTGAGAGGTAAAACACAGGGTTTAAGTTGAATGACTCTAATCTTTGTTTTGCTCCAGTATTCTGAGCCTCTTTATTTCATCATTCTATTGCTGGGACTCCCAGTTCAATGACGTGAAGAAGGAAGTGGCATCTCTTTCAAGCTAGTGTTGGTCCAGCCGTCTGAGGTTCCCCAGGGACTCCACCTTTAGGGTCCAGAAATAAAAGAGAGGAAAGGCCAGCTAATGACAAAGAAACCACCGAAACAAGGCCTTTTAAAAGCTTATGGTACCCCAAACTCAACCACAAAAGCAGGTGAAACAGCAAGGTGACATTATTGTAAGTGGCTGCTAGTCCCATATATCATTCTGCAGTTTGGATTCAAGAGAGATTTTTTAGATCACAGCAAGAAAAATTAACCAAATGTTGAGAGGAAACCATTCGTTACTGAAAACAGACGATGTTCTTTACAGAGCTGATTGATTGGCTTACGCGACATCTCATTTACTTTTGCACACAATCATAAAGTAACAGTTTTCCTACACATTGCCAGTGTGTAAGCTGTTAGTTTCCAACTAAACCAGGAGACCTGTTTGAAAAATGAGTCTGAGCAGAACCACTTGAGGTTATATCCATTTTTTCTTGCACAATAGAGTGATATGGCTTCGTATTTACCAAATGCACTATCATGTCAGAACCAAGAGAAGTAAACAAATAAATTGTTATCCTACTGTAAAATTCATCTTAAATGAAGGAATCCACATGGTCATAAATGAAGGAATCCACATGGTCATAAATAGGCATTTTCCAAGGCCTCATTCCAAAATCAATATTTGAAATAAAGTTTGAAATAAAGACTAAGCTTATAGATCTCCGCCCCCAATGCCCCCACCAGCCCAGCAATTTAACATATTTCGAGAGGCTGAAGCAAATAAAATGAATGAAAACTACACATCTGTAGCACTCATCGCCTCCGCTGGCACTCAGCCCATGTCCTGTTAAGAGAGGAAGGGGATTTTGCCGAGTTGAAAGAAAGTTTGCAAAATGTCAGAGAGCTCAGCTTTTCCTCTTAAGCATGACTGGCAGGCGCTAAATCATTGGGTCCTTTATCCAATCACGGGTATCCTTCCTGATCACCAGCCAGGCCTCAGAGCTAGTTTCTCACGTGCAGGAAGGCCTTGATATCACTTTCCAAGGTCTCTCACAGCAGGGAGTTGGAATCATAGAACTGGAATCTGGCTATTCCAGGTTAGGCAACTTCCTCTTGCTCCCTAGAGAAAGGAATGAAAGGAATGAAATGAATGAATTCATCATGAGAGTATATATGAATGAATAAAAAAACAATCTCTTTAAATCCTCTGAACTGAAGAATCCTCAATAGCTCTCTGTTTTGACCTAATCCTGCTCCTGCGTAGATGAACTAAAGAGTAATTCACAGTTCTATCCCTGAGAAGATGCTGAACCAAAAAAAGACATATTTATACTTAATTCTCCCCAAATCCTGACTATCCCACCCCAACTACTCAATTGATAAGATTACTGATTAGGTGAAAGTATTAAGACAGATTATATGAATCTAAAAACAACATGGATCTCAACTTCTTGATGAAATCTAAATCTCTGAAAAATATTTTCTACTTAGGCTAGAATGTGATGGATCTCAAAAGATCTCAACTCTTCAGGTCAAAACAAAAAATAATTTATTTTATTTATTTATTTTCTTTTCATCTGTAGCAGTTTAAAAGATGAGTGGAAAGTCTTTGACACAGCTCTCATGAAGAAGAGGGCTCGATGACCCCCTCACCCCTTGAATCTGGGCCAGCTTGAGATTCACTTGTAACTATAGAAGGCAGAAATGATTCTGCATGACATCCAAGGCTGAATCAGAGAAGATAACACAGTTTCTGCTTTGTTCACTGGTGCACTCGTGCTTGGAGCTTGGAGCTGCCATTTCGGAAGTCCTATTACACTTAGACCACTATGCTGGAGAGCCCCTTGTAGGCACTTTGGCCGACAGCCCAGTGAGCTCCCAGCAAACAGTCAGCAATTCACATTGACATGAGTGAGCCATATTGGACATCAAGTCTAGGGGATCTCACATATAACTGCGGGCCCAGCTGACATCTGACTGCACCACATGAGAGACTGCAAGCAAGAATTTCCCAGATGAACCCTCCCTAAATTCCTGACCCACAATGTCATAGGCAAAAAAAAAAAAATTGTTGTTTTAGTCGACAAAGTTTGGGGATCATTTGTTACATAGCATTTGTAACTAGAAGACATCTTTTCCTGAAAAGATTTCAGGCAATTTACAAAGGTATAAAGACAATAGGGTGGCATATATTAAAATGTATTTTCATCTTGCCATGGTTTTCTTTCTTGGATTTAATCTTTATAGATTTTTTAGAAATTCAAGTAAAAAGATTTTGCTTGTCACTGAATATCAATAATGTAATGTACATAATATATATTACATATATGATATCTCTTACCAAAATGTATTCATCATTTAAAGTGTAAATATTTATTGGATGAAAAATATAAAGATATAGTCTTTTAAATTAAGTTATGATCTTCTTATTAATCTTTTATTTTAACTGGGGCAAAACTTACATACAGGGATTTTATGTATAAAATTTGATGAGATGTGACAAATGAGACATAGACATAACAACAGGTCAACAGAGACATAGAATATTTCTATCACTCCAGAAAGTTACCTGTGCCCCCTTTTGGTCAAACCCCACCCATCATAAGCAACTACTATTTTGATTTCTATTATCATACAGATTGATTTTGCCTGTTCTAGAATTTCTATAAGTGGAATCATACTGTCCATATTACCGTAGCTCTATGGTATATGTTTTCAATAGAAGGGTTATTATCCTAAAAGGGGTGAAAATTGGTTCTTGGGAATGGGTAAAAAAACTCTTGAGTATTATAATGGTGTGTGGCACTCTAAAACTCAACCTTACCTGACAAAATCTTATCGTTTAAGATTTCATTTCTGTCATTAGGGAATTTAAGTTTAATTTTCCTCCAGGAGAGGGGAACAATAGTGGAGAAAATGTCAAGAAACACTGATCTATAGTTAACCTTGAAGTCACACAGCATGAGTCTTCCAAATTTGTTCTTTTGCAAGATTCTTTTGGCTACTCTAAACCCTATTCATTTTCAGATAAAACTTAGAATCATCTCTATCATTTATAAAAAGTAATTTTGGGATTTCGTTTGGAATTCCAGTGAATCTATAGAGCAGTTGGGAGAAATGGCATCTCAACAATAACAAGTCTTCCATTCCATGAGCACAGTATCTTTCCAACTAAGTCTTGTTTAATTTCTCAAAGCAATGTTTCATAGTTCCCAGTGTATAAGACTTACATTTCATTTGTTAGAATTATTTCTATGTGTTGTATGTTGTTAGAAATGATTGTAAATGGTGGTTTTACATTTCATTTTCTAATTGATTACTGCTAGTATACAGGACTAAAGTATAATTTTTTTTTAAAGATTTTATTTTTCTCCCAAAGCCCCCTGGTACATAGTTGTGTATTTTTAGTTGTGGATCCTTCTAGTTGTGGCATGTGGGATGCCATCTCAGCATGGCTTGATGAGTGGTGCCATGTCCGTGCCCAGGATTTGAACTGGCGAAACCCTGGGCCACCAAAGCAGAGCACTCGAACTTAACCACTCGGCCACGGGGCTAGCCCCTAAGGTATAATTTTGTAAATTGACCTCACTCGTTTGTTCTAGTCATTGTGTGAGTCTGTATGTTTGTGTGTGTGTGTCTGTCTGTCTAAAGTCCTGTTTAGGATTGTCTATAATCAATCATATTGCCTATGAATAAAGATAGCATTACTTATTCCTTTCCAACCTTTAGGGCTGTATTTCTTTTTTGTGCCTTATTGCATTGGCTATGACCCCCAAGCACAATGTTGAATGGAAGTGCATTTTTCCCAATTTTAAGAGAAAAGTATTTTATGGTTTTCCTTTAAGGATAATGGTAGTTGTAGAGCTTTCATAGATGTCCTTTATCAGGTTAAGAAAATGCTTTTCTAGTCCTAGCTGGTGAGAATTTTTAAAAAATCATGAATAAGTATTGAATTTTTCAAAATTACTTTTCTGCATCTATTAAAATGATCATAGATTTTTCTCACTTATTTTATTAATATGGTGTATTACATTGATTGGCTTTTGAAGTTAATCTAGCCTTATATTGGCATAAACCTCACTTTTTTGTGAGACTTTAATTTTTTTGCTGGATTTAATTTCTTAATATGTTGACAAGAGGTTTTGTGTATATTTCTATGAAGAATTTTAGACTAGTGATTTCTTGGTTAACCCATGAATTATTTAGAAGTTAGTTCTTCAATTTCCAAATATTTGGGGCTTTTCTAGATGTCTTACCATTATTGATTTTAATTTAATTCTAAGTTAAAAAACATCTTATAAGATTTAAATGACTTGAAGTTTATTTAGACTTGCTTTATGGTCCAGTAAATGGTCTATCTTGGTGAATATTCCATGTGCATTAGAAAAGAGTTGGGATTCTGCTGTTATTCTCTGTAATATTCTATAAACATTAACTGGGTCAATTTGATTGATAGTGTCGCTCAAGTCTTCTAATTCCTTACTGAATTTTCAGTCTACTTGCTCTACCAATGATTGCTAGGAGAGTGTTAAGTTTCTGTCTGTAATTGTGAATTTGTCTATTTCTCCTTTCAGTTTGATCACTTTTCGTTTCATGTATTTTGAAGTTTTATTTATTGGTGCTCTGATATCCCAGTCCTTCAGATCAAAAACTTGGAATCGTCCTGGGCTAATATCATGATCTCATACCACACGTCCAAATTGCTGATTCTGTTTGTGCCAACTCCAGAATCCAGTTATTTCTCACCACCTTCGCTGATACCACCATGGTCTAAATCACAGTATCTCCCACTTGGATCATTGCAGAGCCTGCTATTGGGCCCTCAATTTCTGTCTTGATCACTTTACTATTTATTGTATACTCAATGATCCTCTTAAAATGTAAATAAGACAGTGCCACTCCTCTGCTCAAAATACTCTACTAGCTCTCCATGTTTCTTATTTAAATCCAAATTCCTTACAATGATCAACAAAGCCCTATATGACCTGTCCTGTCTTCCTACTTCATCTCTTATTACTTTCCCCCTGGCTAAATCAGCTCCAACAGCCTCCTGCTAATCCTAGAGTCCACCAGGCACGCTCCTCACTTAAAGCTTTTGCATTTGAGGCTCTTCAGTCCAGAAAGCTTTATTCAAAAATATCAGCATCTCTTTCGCTCTCTCTTTCCCACTGTCTCTCTCTTTTTCTCTCTCTCCCCAATCTCCTTCAGGTTTTGTTCAAATGTCACAAAGTCTTCAGTTACAAACTTTCAAGTGGGTATGCATGATATTATTAAAATACTACATGCTAGTCAAAAATGTTTCCAAGTTTTTCAGTATAATATTATGTTATAGTGTGCTTTTCTCCTCAAGTCGTGTAAAAATATACTGCTCTTGTATATAAATTATACCAAATATTTGTTTGCCAGATAGAATTCCTTTACAGGCAGAATGAAGAAGGAGCTCCAATTAGAAGCTGAGGAACTTTTCGCCTCATTGCTTTCCAAGTCCTCAAATTCCAGGTGGAACTCAATTTTTATTAGCAAAGGTCAAAATTTTTGAATACCTGTTGTTGTCAACAGAACACATCCCTTGCCATGACCTCGTTCTCCGAGTAAAGTGCCAGAGAGTGTCTGGCTAATCCAGTTCTCACCTAGAATCAGGACACATTTTCTTTTATAAACTGCTATGATTCACGATTCTCAGTTAAAAAATATTATTGCATTTTTATCCAGCTTTTCACACTCTCTCATTCATTCTCTCATTTGTTCTTGAAGGATATCTTAATGATAGTTTTACACAGCAATGGATTTTAGTCTGCACCTTGCGAAACTCAAAATTCCAGTTGATCATATGTGTACCTTCTAAATATATTAATGCACACTTGTATTTTTTAATCCTTCTATTTATTTCTCCTCTTTTCTGGTCTTAACTCACACTCAATAAGCATTGGCATTCATGATATTCCAATAAATTTTTGTGTGTGTATGAGGAAGATTGCCCTGAGCTAACATCTGTTGACATCTGTGTCAACCTTCCTTCATTTTGTATGTGGGATGCCACCACAGCATGGCTTGATGAGTAGTGTGTAGGTCCATGCCCGGGATACAAACCTGCAAACCCCAGCCCACCAAATCTGAGCACATGAACTTAATCACTATACCACCAGGCCGGGCCCCCAGTCAAATTTTTGCACAAGAGAAAGAATTTTAATAAATACTTCTAACTTTTTAAAAATTTTAATGATTTTTGGCTGATAATAAAAATAAATGCACTTTTAGTTTAGAAAATTTTGAGAACACAGATGTATAGAAAAAAATAAATAAAAATGATGTGGAACAATCCTACAGAGATGAACAACATTATTCAGTCAATAATAACAGTATTATTCATCAAAGTTGCAAATTTCAACTTTTTCTTTTTTTTTGAAATGAAACATTTTACTGTTAATAGTTCCTCACAGGTCAATCTTTTCTTTGAAGCAAAAGCAAATGTTTATTTTTAACATGTGCATAGTTTTGATTCCACCTCTTATTTTATTTTTTTATTAAGGTGTAATTTATATACAAAGAAATATACAATTTTAAGTCTGAAGTTTATTAAGTTTTGAAAAATGTATTACACCCTTGTAACCACTACCACAATCAAGATGCAGAATGTTTCCAACATGCTAGAAAATACCTTCCTATCCCTTTTCAGTAACCCACCCCCAAAGATAACCACTGCTTTAATTTCTATCGCCAGAGCTTAGTATTGAGTATGTGTCTAAATTATTTAGGTATTTAGTGTGATCCAGGTGACTTTGGCCAAATCATCAAATTACTCATTTTTCCAGGTCTCTGATTATTCATTAGAAAATAGAAGAAGATGGGACTTGAAGAAGAGGTCCCTTCCAGTTTGGAGACTCTGTGAATCTACAATACACTAGTGGAATATTCCAGCATTATATTCTTACTTGCCTCCATTTGGTTAAGACCTCATTTAGAATTTTCTGACACACACACCTGTAGAATCCTTTTATGTCTGATTTCACTTAATCAATGCAATATTTTGAGATTTTTTTTCACCCAAATTGTGGAAAGTATCAGCAGTTCCTTCCTTTTTACTGCTGTGTTGTGTTACATTTAATGAATGCCACAGTTTATCCATTTTCTATAAATTGATATGTGGATTATTTCCAGTTTTTGAATATTAAGAATAGCACTGCCATGAATATTTGTATACTTGTCTTTTTGTGAACATATGTTTTGATTTCTCTTGAAAAATATCTAGAAATGGAATTTCTAGATCATAAGGTACGTGTTTCTTTAATTTTATAAGAAGCGGCCAAACTTTTTTCTCAAGTAGTTTTGTTGTTTTATCTACTACCAGTGATGTATGAGAATTTTGGGCGTTCCACATAGCGGCCTATATTTATTATTGTCAATTTCTTTTATTTTAGACATTCCAGTGGGTGTTTGGTGGTACCTCATTGTTATTTTAATTTACATTCCCCTATGGCTAATGATGTTGGGTATGTTTTCATGTGCCTATTGGTCCCTTATATAACTTCTTTTTGAGGTGACTCTGTTTAAGATTTTGTCCACTCTTTGTTGACTTCTTAGTCTTCTTATTATTGAATTGTAAAAGTTCTTTGTATATTCTGGACACCAATACTATGTCAGATGGATGTATTGTGGATATTTCCTCTCAATTTCTGAATAGTGACTTTATAGAGCAGAAGTCTTTAATTTTCTAAAGTCAAATTAGTGCTTTTTGTGGCATAAGAAATTTTTGCCTCAAAGTTATGAAGAAGTTTTCCAATGTATTCTTCTTGAAACAGTATAGATTTTACTTTTATGTTTGGGCCAAGATATGTTTTGAAATAATTTTTTTGATGGTATGAGGTATGAGTCAAGATTAATTTTTCTTTATGTGTACCTAGTTGTTCCAGCAACATTTGTTGTAATGAATGTCCCCTCCCCAACTGAGTTACTTTGGCACCTTTGTAAATGACCGTGTATGTGAGGGTCTGTTTCTGGAATTTCTGCTTTATCACATTTATTTATTCACATTTTTGTTTACTTATTTATTTGTTTTATTTTATTCTTAAACTGATAATACAATGTGTTTATTTCTCTCCCTTTAGAGGAAGTCTTAAAATCAGATAGCGTATGTCCTTCCACTTTATTTTTGATTTTCAGGATTCTTTCGGTTAGTTTAGGTTCTTGGCATTTTCATAGCAATTTTAGAGTCAGATAGTCTATTTGTTCTAGAAAAAAATCCTGCTGAGATTTTGTGTTTGCCATTGCATGATCAATCTGAGAATAACTGACAATTTAACAGTATTAAGTATTCTAATCTATGAATATGATAGATTATTCCATTTATTTAAGTCTCCTTTTATTTCCCTTAGCAATATTTTGTAGTTTTCATTGTAGAGACCTCGAAGGTTTTTTAATGAAATTTATTCCTACTTTATAGTTTTGATAGTATTGAAAATGGCACTGTTCAATTGTATTTTATATTTCACTTGTACTAAGTATGTGAATCTAATTGATTTTTATACTGACCTTGTGTTTTTTGACCTTGTTAAATTCACTTATTGTTCTGTATATATTTCGTACATTTGGATAAGGCTTTTACATCCAATCTAACAATCTATGCTTATTAACTGAAGTGTTCAATCCATTTCCCTGTAATGTGATTATATAAGAACTGTTGATATTTGTTTTCTATTTGCCTCTCTGTTCTCTATCTTTCTCTTACTACTTTTGGCTTGTTTGTTGTAAATTGATTTTTTAAATTTCATTTCATTCTCTTCCCTCTATTGATTTTTTAACTATACTATTTTTTTATTGGTTGTTCAAAGGATTACAAGAGATTTCCTTAAAATATTGGAACCTAATAGTGTAACAGATCATTTATAATGTAAGAACTTTACAAGAGTATAATTTCATTTAAATCTCTCTCATTTTACTCCTATTCTTGCCATAAATTTTACTTCTACTTATGTTATAAACCCACAGTGTATTATTATTTTTGCTTCAAATGGTTAATTTATTTTTAAATAATGTAAGAAAGTTAAGGAAATTAGTCTTTGATATTTAGCACTTCTGGTATTCTTCACTCATTCTAGTGGCTCCAGATTTCCATCCAGTGTCATTTGTTTCAGCCTAAAGAGCTTCCTTTAGCATTTGTTGGATTGTGGGTCTGCTAGTGAAAAATTCTTATAGCTTTTGTTATTTTGCCTTAATTTTTGGAGTATGTTTTCACTAGATATAGAATTTTAAGTTGATAGATTTTGGTCTTCTTACTCCTATTTTTTTAACAATAATATCTGATTGTCTTCAGGCCTCTATTGTTTCCTATAAAAATTCAGCAATTATTTTTATCCTTTATCCCCTGTGTGTAATATACCTTTCTTTCCTCTGGCTACTTTTAAAATTTTCTCTTTCTTTGCTCTTCAGCACTTTGACTTTGAGGTGCCCACAAGTGGCTTTCTTTTTGTATTTCTTTTAGCTTCCTGGTTTTGTATGTTTTTTTTTTATAATCCAGTCTGGGAAGTTTTTACCTAATGTTTTCTGCTTCAACTATCTTTTCTGCTCTATTCTTTCTATCCACTCCCTCTGGACCACAAGTATCTTATGTGGCATGATGCTGTCCCACAGGTTATGTAGGTTTCTTTCATTGGTTTCCGTATTTTTTCTGTCTGTTTTGACTTTAGATGATTTCTATTGATTGGTTGATAAGATCACTGAAACTTTTGTCTATATTTTCTTTCACTCTATTGTTAATTCCATCTAATGGATTTTTTAATTTCAGGTGTTATATTTTTCAGTCCCAGGATTTTCATTTAGTGCCTCTTTATACTCTGAATCTCTTCTGACATTTTCCATTTCTTCATTAATTGTATGTTTTTTTCTTGTAGATTCTTTAAGAAATTTATCATAGTTATTTTAAAGTCATTGTCTGCTAATTTTGACATCTGTGGGTTTATTTCTATTGACAGACGTTTTTATTAATTATATTATTATTATAATAATAGTGTTATGTTTTATTATAATAATATTATAATATATATAATATAATAGTAATATATATAATATAATATATAATATTATAATAATCTAATATATTTATTATAATAATAGTGTTATATTTTTCTGTTATTTTTCATGTTTACATTTTTTTTTCTTAATTTTGTACTGGACACCATAGATGATACTTGTGGAGAGTGTGAGTTCTGTTTTACACTATTTGTCAAACAAATAGTTTTGATATTCATCTGAGAACACAATTAAATTATTGCCAGATTACCTTGATCTTATGGAGGCCCACTTTACACTTTGTTAGGGAGCTACTATTTTAGTTTTTTCCTTAATTTTATGATGATTCCCTTACTTCTAGTCATGCTCTTTTCTTCTAATCCATGACCGCTCCAGAGTTTCAATGGAAATCTCAAGGTGTTTAACAAGTCTGTCAAGAATTCGGGCTCAGCTTAGCAGTTTACATCTGGCTCAAGGTCTCTGATGAGGATGCTGTTGGCCATAGCTGTGGTCTCATATGAAGGTTCAGCTGGGCAGGTGCAGGGAGTGACATCCATTTCCAAACTCACTTACATGGCTATTGTCAGACCTTGGTCCTTTGGTGCATGGGTCTCTTCCCAGGGCTGCCTCATGACATGGCTGTTGGCTTCCCCCAGATCAGAAATCCAAGGGAGACTGGGGAGAGAGCCAAGGTCCAATACAGAAGTCTTAGTCTTTTTATCACTTGATTTTGGAAGTTACATCCCATCACTCTACCATATTCTGTCTTTACAACTGAGTCCATAAGTCCAGGCAATACTTAAGGAGAAGAGGATTACACAAGGGAGTGAATACCAAGAGGTGAGAATATTTAGGGGCCATTTAAAGGTTGCCTGACACATCATGTAAGCTTTAATAATTAAAAATATATATAGTCATATTTTGTCATTGGATATTCATTTTGGTCTGTTGGTCTCAGACATCTCTATCCTCACAATAATCCTATCAAGTTGGCAAAACTAGTTTTAGCGAAGAGACAATCAAGACACAGAGAGCTTAAGTGACTTGCCAGCTAATCACAACTTTGATCTTCTAAATTCCTCATTGTATAATCAAAGGGTGGCACATTTGGAGCACAACTCCTACTCCTTTTCCAGGTCTCAGTTTAATCACCATTTTCTCCAGAAAGGTTCTCCAAGATTAAATTAGGTAGCACACTGTAGGTACGCCTTAGGTCTCTGTTGTTGCCTTATTACAGTACTTAGTACTCTGTATTGTAACTGCAAGAGTCCTTGTCTAAATAATAACTATAACACAAGCTCTTTGAGGGAAGATATGGTGGCTCACTCATGTTGCATGTCTATTTTTTTTCTAGAAATCTACTGGGAAGTACCTACCTCAAGGTCAGAAATGTTGATTTCTGTGTGCTCCGGAGGGCATATTGTTTATTTTTTCATGAAAAAATAAAAATAATATTGATGTTTGATGAGAGAAGAAGAAAAAAACAGCCAATAAGAGGTATAAAAAGAAGAAAGAAAAAGGTAGGGGAAAAAAAGACAACTTTCTTTTTTGTTATAGTCCTGTTCACAGATTTGTTCACTCACTGGCCTAAGGATTATTTAGTCTTAAAATATATCTCCAAAATGAAATGGAAATAAGAATGTTAAGAACAGGTTGCATGCTAGCAGGGCAGTGAATCAAAGCACTGTGGCCTCCCCTCAGTCATTGGGCCTTCCTGCTGGGGTAATTTGAGAAGCCATGACAGGCGTTGTTTGACGCTCCAGGAAGGTCATTTTTGACAGTCAGTAGTTAATTTTCTGACTTATAGCACTTGCTTTTTTTTTCCTTCTAAATTTGGAAGTGATGATTCTTTTGTGTACTTTGGCTTTTCACTCATTAGATCCTCCAGGATTGCCAGGGAGGGTTGTAGAAAGGCTTTTGAATGACAACATTTCAGTACTTTTTCTGAGCGTTGAGGAATATTGTCGCTGGGGCTTTTGCAGGATGGATTATTTTCTTGGCAGGTAGTGTGGCCTCCACAGGGCTCATTAGGCTTTCTGTTGGGAAGATCTAAAGTGCACAGTTGAATACTGTCATAAAATAGCGAAGTGGTTTGGGTCTAATTCCTAATGGAGCTGCAAAGACTACAGCTCTTTTTTGATCTTTGAATTCCAAGGTGAGCCTTTTATAGTTGTCATATTATTGACTGCTCATTCCAGAGCTGTGATTCTTTTTCTTTCTAAATCTTATGCTCGAAATGTTATGTTGACGCTTAGTATACATGAGCAGATTTGGCATCCTTGTGTATTTAATAATATCAACGTTTCCTTCTAACTGGTTGTGCGTGTGTGTTTCTCACAAAAAAGCTCTTCTTTTCTAATTTCTCCAGGTTAGGCAGTCATACATCAAACTCAATTGTCCTCTTTCTCTATTCCTTGTGTAACCACTAAGTTACAATATCCCTCATTTGACATGGATATTTTAATGTATCACGTTCTTTTGGTAGTGCGGAATGGAGGGAACAATTTCTCATTTTAGGTATAAAGGTGATTTGCAAATTTTCTTGAGAATGAAAGTTCAGGGCAATCTCATGTTTTGGATGATGAGAGGACCACACTATTACCTCAAGTTAAAGATCTGCATTGGGATAAAAACGCAGAAAAATTGCCAAGGTCACTGTACATGTAAAGCTTTCATTTACTTCCCATTAATAACTATTTCATATTGTTTTAGAAAAATCTAATTTCAAGAAAAAATCGTTTTATTCCACTCATGAAATAAATCATGTAGCCATTATTGACTTTTTCTCTGTTGCATATAAGCACTAAGTATGCATTGAACACCACATAACATGAATTCAAAGTTTATAATCACAAACACTATTTTTTTTATATCCATGTCACAATTTAATAAGTATACCATGAGTGATGACATTTTAAAATATAAGATTTTAAAATGAAGAATATGGTGTAGGGAAGAATTTTTAGAAATAATTTCAAAATATCATTCAGTATATACGTAGATTAATAGATATGAGTGTGACTATTTCTTTTTCCTTTTCATTAACGTTTACTTCTTTTCACTCTCTCCAGTTTTGTAGTGTATCTGTCTATAATCTGTAGCTTATTTTTGCTTAGAATTGTTAAAAATTAGATTTGCCTGGATTTGACAGTCTGTCATAACATGAATGAAGAATATTTGCTTTTTAACAAGAAGATAAAGCTGCTGTAAACTGAATGCCTATACTAGGAACTAAGAATACTGTAGCAACCCCAAAGACAGCACACTCATGCTTGTAAAGTAATCCCAAGCTGTGTGTCCACATTTCCACAATAATCTTTTTGTCTTATAATGGCACCAGAATGTATTGCCTCACCATTTCAAAAAGAAAAATGATAATGCTACAATAGTTTTAAATACAATCTTGTAAAAGAAAAACGGTTACCCATAACCCTGAATCCTAACTAGCTATTCTAATTTTTGCATCGTAGCATCCAATCCTTATCTACTTCCATCTATATTTTCATATAACATATATTACGCCTAACATTATATCTTATACACTTTCCCACGTTTTTGAATAATCTCCATAATTATCATTTTTGTGTAGGTATAACTTTTCAAAGGAGACTAGTTATTTGATAGCTAAGAGGTTTGTGTTTCCTTTTCTTATGCTTAAAACAAAGAAAGGCAGGAAATTAATGCCAATTAGCTACCAAACCACTGATGCAGAGTTGCTGGCGTGACGAAGATTGAGGCAGACAGAATTTAAAACGCTGAGTTGAATGCACTGAATTGGGACTTTTCTTTAATCAGTAGCTATACCTACCAAAGCCACATTCCTGTCCTCTCATGTCCCTAAAAGTAAATATTGCAACGCAAGCCCAGACCCAGGGAAGATCAAAAGAGTTCTTATTACCTAAAGTCTCTTTATAATCTTTAAAAATCTATGGAAATGTTTTGAATTATGATGATGAGGATTAGGATTATTATTTTGTCAACATCCAAAGTATGAATTAGTGACCAAAAAAAGCTAGTAATATTTTCCTTGAACATGTTTCCTTAAAAAGTGAAGAATCACTTTGAATGATTTAGCATTATTGAAAATTTATCTATGCAAAAATGTATAGTTTTCTGTTAAAGACTTTGTTAATATTTCGAAGTTAAAATAATTTTTTGTACTCTCTTGATTGTGAAACAAAAGGTTGGCCTTATAAACCTAGTCCTCACTAGAGTAAAAGCACTATAAAATTAGCCATTTAGTGATTGACTGTCTGGGAGACAATAAAATAGAATAAATATAAACCATTCATTTATATATTCACTCCATAATGTTTACGAACACTTTGTATGTGGTAAGGATATAACAATGACCAAAACTATCTAGATCCTTGCCCTCATGAAACAAATATTCAAAGTGAAACTCTTTGGAAATTGAAGCTGTTAGGAACATTAGCAATCACATAGTTCTGTTATTTATTACATGATTGAGGTAGAAAAAGGGGAATGTAATAAATATTTAATTTCCTTACTTACTTGTTCAAAGAGCAATCCTTACTAAGACTTGTCTGGAAAATTAAGAGCTCGGGGTGTGAGTATGTAAATGGATTATCCTCCTCAGTGGGGTTGGATAATCTTAATTTAACAAGAATTTCAACTCTGTGGTGGTGCTCAACTCCCACTGCGATGTTCATTTCTTTGCCAGAGTCATCAGCTCTAACTATGCGAGCACAACATGGCTCCTCTTTGGGCAGATGGTGAATGCACCTCATTTGCAGGTATGCGTGTAAAGAGGCTGATTTGCTAACATGCCACATATATGCTTTGCAATTTTAACAAATATCCTGTTACATATACATCAACATTGACACTTCAGCTATGACCAAGGAAACTCCATATTCATAGTAAAGGTGGAGTCAGTGATATCTTCTCTTTCAACGTTGGCACCTTATGCCTTGAGGTCTGGTGATCAGAATAAACTTTTGCTCCCTTTCCCTATTCATGTCAAAAAGACACTGTACTATTTGCAATGTTTCTTATCATGAATATTCTTCATTTACTTTCAGGTATCTACACTTTTAATCCCTCTTCAAAGGATGAACCTAATTAATTATTTTGAATATTTTTTTCTTGACAAATTAATAACTTAAAGAGACGATCACATGAAAATCTTCCTCCAAGCAAAATCACTATTGGGGATCCCCATCATCCACTTAATCCATGTTTTTGTTATTTTCCTTCTGTTCCTAAATAAAAAACATTCAACTGTAAATACATTCCAAAGCAGCATGGTAAGATCAGGGAATTACTAGAGAGAGAATCCGAGAGGTAGCAGATGTGCTTGTTATAATAATTAATTCAAAAGTTGTTTTATTTTATGTGGCATGCTGTACTTAGTTTTTTAATTAAAGTATTTATTGTATACCTAGGGCTCTGGATAGAAATAAAACGAAGTATAAAATGTGGTTCCCCCAAATAAGCTCAAATTTTAGCTGAGAGAAAGATAAATACACATCTGTCCTTGTGTCTTATTTAAAACCAAACTGGAAGTTTAGTTATTTGCAATTTTGGCGGGTTGGAAACACTTAGTTGGATGTAGTTTGTTTGTCTGAGTCAGAAACTCCAGTGGAGATGAGTTCTGGATGGGCCAGGTGGACAATATCTTGAAAATCTATCTTCTAGGATCTCCAATATCTCTGATATTACCCTCTTACAGAAGACTATAGATTCCCGCTATTATGATAGTCGTCTAACTGACCTTCCCACCTCTAAATTCATCCAATTCCAGTCTAAATCTGATCTCTCCACATTAAAGCCAGAATGATCTTTCTAAAATGTCTGATTCTTGTAATTCTTGTATCCCCCTGATTAAAAACTTCAGTGAATCTCATTGTTCCTATAATAAAGTCAACACCATTAGCATATTTTACAGCTCTCTGAGTGATCTGACACTGCCTCCACCTCAGTTCATCCCTGCCCAGTTCCCCTTCACGTGCGCCCTCCAGCAGGAATGAAGTCCTGGGCGATTCTTTGAAAGCATCATGCTTCCTGCTGTACTTGGGTCTTTGGCTTCCCACATGCCCTCCCCTCCACTCTGACACATCCATCCATAGTTCTTCCCCGACCTGGTTGACTGATTAATTCCTTGGATCTCAGGTTAGATATCTCTTCATTCAGGAAGGATTTAGGCTAGGTATCTCTTCTACATGTGGCTATAACTTCTGTACTTGCATCATCAGGACACTTCTCACATCCCGTTTTAACTTCCTATTTACCTGTTCACTAGCCTCTCTGCTTTGTCGGGGAAAGGTGCCTGGATACACTGACGGACAGGAAAAAATGACCATATAGGAAGTGTAGCACAGTTTATGAGCTATATAGCAGACATTAGAGGTTTTGGGGGATGAGGGTACTTGGAATTCTGTCCTATAAGAAATAATTGAAAGAAAATAATCAAAGGCTCTGGGAAATTTAGTCTGTTGAAGAAATAAAGAACTATAGGAATAGTATGTAGCAGACAACACATTTAGAGGTGATCAAATATCCATGTGCACTCCTAAATTTCCCAGAGTCCCTTGCACTTAGGTTATGTTCACATGACTAGTTCTGGCCAGGGGATTGAGGGAAGTGTGTCACTTCAAGGACAAGCCAATTAATACATGCTTTGCTGCTTCCATCTCTCTTCTCCTCTGGCCCCAGAAGGTGACATGTTCCAGAAAGCATAGTTACAAGATTCAGAAGCATTCTGATCTGCAAGAAAGAAAGAAACTTTTCTTTTGTTAAGCCACTGAAATTTCAGAGTTTCTCTGATATGGTCATTAGAGTTAATTATCCTGACTAGTACAGGGAATAATGACTGCTTTCAAGTAATTTGAGATCCCAGTCATGTGAAAAAGTAACAAGTCCATAAGGAATAGAATTAAAACCAAAAGATAAAACATAAAGATATAAATATTAAAAAAAATACCCACAAGCCATTTTGCAACAATCAGAACTATACAAAGATGAAGTTGGCTCTCTTAAAAAATAAGCACTGCTGGTGTTTGCGCATCGTGGGAATATCGTAGAAATGATTGGAGCATTTCACAGATGATTGCACCTGGACTCGAACAGAGAGCTGCATTGCTCTGGAGGAAGCACTGGTTTTTAAGAAGAAGAATGATCCCTGATCCCGAGCAAGGCTGCCTGGGAAGGCCTGTGCTGTTGCTCTCTACTGGCAGCAAGAATCTACAAATTAGCCACCTCTCTGGGAAGCTTCTGCGCCCGAACAGTTTAACTCATGCCTTGCCTCTTCCTTTGATGAACCAAGAAGCTTCCTCAGTGTCCCAAATATCCCTGCGCTCGTCTCTTCACCAGCACTCCAGGCTCCTGACCCTGGCCTTTGTAATTAACATCTTTTCTCTTTCTACATTTCTGCCTTCATAGCTGCATCACTACCTTCTGGGGTCCTTTGCCCGTTATCTTGGATTTCCTAGTCATGAACCTTGGACCTTCAGCAATGTGACTTTGCACCTCTCAGCCTCAAACTCAGGTTAACTTGGGTGCTACCTGCCAAAAGCAGGAAATGAGATCATCCAAGGCCTCTGATTTGTTCATTTTTAACTTGCTGTATGCTACAGTGACAAGAGAAGAACTGTTCTGAGGTAAATTTGCAGCTACTCTTCCTGGTAACATCTTGTGAGGAAGGTAGTTTCAGTTCTTGCCCATATTATTGATTTTTAACTCAATACACTTTAAAATGGATAGACTCAATAGGCAGCAAGATGACATTCACTCAATTAGTCAAAATGTATTTATTGAGCACCTATTATGAACCAGGTATGCTGGAAGTACACCGGCACAGAAGAAACACAGAGTCTCTGCCTTCTTAGAACTTGCATTCTAATGAGACTATAGAAAATAAGTAAATGGGTAAAATATATAATAAGGAAGTATTGATGAGCAATGTAAAGGGGATGTACATAATGCTATAGTAGAATCTGACTGAAGCACCTAATTTATTCTGGGTGGGTTACTAATATCCCAGGTTAGGCTGTTTGATTTGTTTGTATCCTCCACAATCTGTCTCACAAGCTGCCATATTTCATCCAACAATTCCCACCAAAACCCTAAACATAATGATGTGTATTGTTGGCTCCCAATCAACAAGGACAGCAGCCTGGAAAGGAAGAGAAGATGCAACATCTCTCTTGAAAGAAGAAAGCACAACTTCTGCCAAAGCAAAGGCCAAGATTCAAAATTCAAGAAACTTTTAGAAAAGGGAAGACAAAACAGAGCTGTTCAACCATAACAGCTTATCCCAGGAGAGAAAGGACACAGATGGACAAGGGATTACTGCCGTGTGCAGCCCAGTGCCACCACCAGGCTAGGGCTCAGCAGTGCTCGGAGCCGGCGTGCAGGGGACACTCAAACGCCACCTACCACAGGCAGCATATGCAAGCCCCACTGAAAGGCTGGCTGGTTGTCTCTCTACTTTTTAAAACTGGCATTTAAAATCTCTCTGGCAGATGGAAGAAAAGTATGTAATAAAAGTTGACATTTCATTTTACTGTGTATGTTTGCTAAGCTAATTCTATTATCATTCACTGGGATATCGGTGCTGAATGGTAAGCAGACTGTGGCAGGCGACAATGTAAAGAGGATATAGTTTCTAAGGGGCAAATAGATACTAAATGATAGACAATAATTAGTCACAAGTATGTCATTACCTTAAGAGGTTCCAGGGTGACATAAAAGGTAAAGATTTGGAAGGTAAGTCTGTTTGGTCATACTATTTTTCAACAAAATTCTCTTTGCTTTGAGCATACTAAGGAAGGAAGGAAGGATGAGGGGCAGATTGAGAGAATTTCTCTTCCATTTTGTACTTTCATTTTGTCAAAACTCCCACTTCTCTCTTTCTGTAGTAAACCAGCGTTGTCTTTTCCAATACCTTCTCTGTTTCAAGCCAGCATTTAAGCAGATAGCTATCAACCAAAATCTGTTACGTTTTTTCCCATACATATTTCACTTTATTTTCTTTCATATACATCGTAATATATTTTGAATTCTGTGTAGATTGCATCATGTTCACCACCCACAGACTAATTATAATCCATCACCACACATGTGAGCCTAACCACCACTTTTGCTCTCTTCCCTCCCTCCTTCCTCTCTGGTAACCATCAATCCAATCTCTGTGGCTATGTGTTTGTTTGTCATTGTTTTTATCTTCTACTTATGAGTGAGATCATATGGTATTTGACTTTCTCCCTCTGACTTATTTCACTTAGCATAGTATCCTCAAGGTCCATCCATGTTGCCACCAGTGGCCGGATTTCATCATTTCTTATGGCTGAGCAGTATTCCATTGTGTATATATGCCACATCTTCTTTATCCATTCATCCCTTGATGGGCACCTGGGTTGCTTCCAAGTCTTGGCTATTGTGAATAATGCTGCAATGAACATAGGGGTGCATGTGTCTTTATGCATTTGTGTTATCCTGTTCTTTGAATAAATACCAAGCGGTGGAACAGCTGGATCATATGGTAGATCTGTTCTTAATTTTCTGAGGAAACTCCATACTGTTTTCCATAGTGGCTGCACCACTTTGCACTCCTACCAGCAGTGTACGAGGGTTCCCTTCTCTCCACATCCTCTCCAATAATTGTTGTTTCCTGTCTTGTTAATTATAGCCATTCTGACCGGAGTGAGGTGATATCTCATTGTAGTTTTGATTTGCATTTCCCTGATAGCTAGTGATGTTGAACATCTTTTCATGTGCCTGTTGGCCATCCGTATATCTTCTTTGGAGAAATCTCTGTTCAGATCTTTTGCTCATTTTTTAATTGGGTTGTTGGTTTTCTTGTTGTTAAGACATATGAGTTCTTTGTAAATTTTGTATATTAACCCCTTATCTGATATATGGTTTGCAAATATCTTCTCTCAATTGTTAGGTTGTCTTTTCATTTTGTTGATGGTTTCCTTTGCTGTGCAGAAGCTTTTTAATTTGATGTAACCCCATTTGTTTATTTTTTCTTTTGTTTCCCTTGCCCAGTTAGACACAGTACTTGAAAATATGCTGCTAAGACTGATGTCAAAGAATGTACTGCCTATGTTTTCTTCTAGAAGTTTCATGGTTTCGGCTCTTACATTCAAGTATTTAATCCATTTTGAGTTGATTTTTACGCATGGTGTATGATAATGGTCTACTTTCATTCTTTGGCATGTGGCTGTCCAGTTTTCCCAACACCATTTATTGAAGAGACTCTCCTTTCTCCATTGTATGCTCTTGGCTCCCTTGTCGAATATCAGCTGTCCATATATATGTGGGTTTATTTCTGGGCTCTCGATTCTGTTCCATTGATCTGTGTGTCTGTTTTTGTGCCAGTACCATGCTCTTGTGGTTACTATGGCTTTGTAGTATATTTTGAAATCAGAGAGTGTGATACCTCCAGCTTTGTTCTTTTTCTTCAGGTTTCCTTTGGCTATTTGGGGTCTTTTGTTGTTCCATATAAATTTTAGAATTCTTTGTTCCATTTCTGTGATAAATGTTGTTGGAACTTTGATAGGGATTATATTGAATCCAGAGATTGCTTTAGGAAGTATGGACATTTTAACTGTGTTAATTCTTCCAATCCAAGAGTGCAGAATATCTTTCCATTTCTTTGTGTCTTCTTCAATTTCTTTCAACAATGTTTTATGGTTTTCTGCATACAGGTCTTTCACCTCTTTGGTTAAGTTTACTCCTAGGTATTTTATACTTTTTGTTGCAATTGTAAATGGGATTGCATTCTTAATTTCTCTTTCTGCTACTTCATTGTTAGTGTATAGCAGCACAACTGATTTTTTGTTTTTTGAGGAAGATTAGCTCTGAGCTAACATCTGCCACCAATCCTCCTCTTTATGCTGAGAAAGACTGGCCCTGTGCCAACATCTGTGCCCATCTTCCTCTACTTTATATGTGGGACGCCTACCACAGCAAGACTTGACAAGTGGTGTGTAGGTCACAGTCGGGATTCAAACTGGCGAACCCCAGCCTGCTAAAGCAGACTGTGCAAACTTAACCCTCACACTCCTGGGCCAGCCCCCAAAACGCAACTGATTTTTGTATGTTTATTTTGTATCCTGCAACTTGACTGTATTCACTTATTCTTTTTAAAAGTTTGTTAGTGGATTCTTTAGCATTTTCTATATAAAAAATCATGTCATCTGCAAAGAGTGACAGTTTCACTTCTTCTTTTCCAATGTGGATCCCTTTTATTTCTTTTTCTTGCCTGATTGCTCTGGCTAGGACTTCCAATAGTATGTAAAGCAAGAGTGATGAAAGTGGGAATCCTTGTCCGGTTCCTGTTTTTAGAGGGATAGCTTTCAGTTTTTCTCCATTGAGAATGATATTCGCTGTGGGTTTGTTATATATGGTCTTTATTATATTAAGGTATTTTCCTTCTATACTCATTTTATTTAGAGTTTTTATCATAAATGGATGCTGTATCTTGGTAAATGCTTTCTCTGCATCTATTGAGAGGATCTTGTGATTTTTATTCTTCATTTTGTTAATGTGGTGTATTTCATTGATTAATTTGCAGATGTTGAGCCTTCCCTGCATCCCTGGAATAAAACCCACTTGATCATAATGTATGATCTTTTAAGGTATTGTTGTATTCAATTTGATAGTATTTTGTTGAGGATTTTTGCATTGATATTCATCAGTGATATTGGCCTGTAATTTTCTGTTTTTGTGTTGTCCTTGTCTGGTTTTGGTATCAGAATAATATGGGCTTCATAGAGTGAGTTAGGAAGCCTCCCCTGCTCTTCAATTATTTTGGAAGAGTTTGAGAAGGATAGATATTGTCTTCTTTGAATGTATGGTGTAATTCACCAGGGAAGCCATCTGGTCCTGGACTTTTATTTTTTGTTAGGTTTTTGATTACTGTTTCAGTCTCCTTGCTGGTGATTAGTCTATTCAAATTCTCTAATTCTTCTTCATGCAGTTTTGGAAGATTGTTGATTCTAAGAATTTGTCCATTTCTTCTGGATTATCCAATTTGTTGGTGTATAGCTTTTCATAATCTCTTATAATCTTTTGTATTTGTGAGGTGTCTGTTGTAATTTCTCCTCTTTCATTTCTGATTTTATTTATTTTAGGCTTCTCTCTTTTTTTCTTGGTGAGTCTAGCTAAAGGTTGGTCAATTTTGTTTGTCTTTTCAAAGAACCGGCTCTTGGTTTTATTAATTTTTTCTATTTTTTTTTAGTCTCTATTTCATTTATTTCTGCTCCGATTTTTATTATTTCTTTCCTTCTGCTGATTTGGGGCTTTGTTTGTTCTTCTTTTTCCAGTTTCTTTAGGTGCACTGTTAGATTCTTTATTTTGGATTTTTCTTGTTTGTCGAGATAGGTGTGAATTGCCAGAAACTTCCCTCTTAGAACCACTTTTGCTGTATCCCATAGATTTTGGCATGTCGTATTTTCATTTTCATTTGTCTCCAGATAACTGTTGATTTCTCCTTTGATTTCTTCATTGACAGAATCGTTGTTTAGTAGCATTTTGTTTAATTTCCACTTTTTTTTGGCTTTTCTGATTTCCTTCCTACAGTTGATTTCTAGTTTCAAACCTTTGTGGTCAGAAAAGATGCTTGGTATTATTTCAATCGTCTTAAATTTATTGAGACTTGTTTTGTGGCCTAATATGTGATCGATCCTAGAGAATGTTCCATGTGCATTTGAAAAGAATGTGTATTCTGTGAGTTTTGGATGGAATGTTCTATATATATCTACTAAGTCCATCTAGTCCAATGTGTCGTTTAAGGCCAATGTTTCCTTATTGATCTTCTGTCTGGATGATCTATCCAGTGGTGTAAGCGGAGTGTTAAAGTCCCCTACTATTTTGTGTTACTGTCTATTTCTCCTTTTATGTCTGTTAATAATTGCTTTATATATTTAGATGTTCCTATAATGGGTGCATAGATATTTACAGGATGTATATCCTCTTGTTGGATTGTTCCCTTTATCAATATGTAGTGCCCTTTTTTATCTCTTGTTACTGTTTTTGTTTTAAAGTCTATTTTGTTTGATATAAGTATTGCCACTCCATCTTTCTTTTCTTTGCCAGTTGCATGGAGTATCTTTTTCCATCCTTTCACTTTTAGTTTGTGAGTATCTTTAGGTCTGAAGTGTGTCTCTTATATGCAGTGTTTATATGGGTCTTGCTTTTTAATCCAGTAGGCCACCCTATACTTTTTGATTGGAGCATCTAGTCCGTTGACATTTAAAATAGCTATTGATAAATATCTATCTATTGCCATTTTGTTACTTTTTTTCCTGGGTGTTTTAGTAGTTCTTCTCTCTTCCTTTCTTCCTCTCTTGCCCTCTTCCCTTGTGGTTTGATGGCTTTCTTTAGAAATGTGTTTGATTTATTTCTTCTAACTTATTTGTTTATTTATTATAGGTTTCTGATTTGTGATTACCATGAGGTTCCTATATAATATTCTATGTATATAGCAATCTATATTGAGTTGACAGTCTCTCTAGCTTGACCTCTTTCTAAAAGCGCTGCTCTTTTACTCCCCTCCTCCCACATTTTATGTTTTTCAAATCACATCTAATCTCTTATTTTGTGTGTGTCTATCCAATACCCTTTTATCACTGAAAAAGGTAATTTTAGTATTTCTGTCTTTTGACCTTCATATTATCTTCATAGGTGATTGATCTACTACCTTTACTCTATTTTTGCCTTTACTAATGATTTTATTGCCTGGTTGGGGGGGTGGTTATAATTTTCTTATCCTTATCTGTGGGCTTCTCTTTCCCACTTAAATAAGTCCCTCCAACATTTCTTTTAGAACTGGTTTCTTAGTGATAAACTCCTTTAATTTTTGCTTGTCTGGGAAGCTCTTTATCTCTCCTTCCATTCTGAATGATAACCTTGCTGGATAGAGTATTCTTGGCTGTAGATTTTTTCCTTTCAGCACTTTAAGTATGCCACTCTCTTCTAGCCTATAGGGTTTTGGCTGAGAAGTTCGCCAATAGCCTTATGGGCTTTCCTTTGTATGTCACTTGTTGCCTTTCTTTTGCTGCTTTTAGAATTCTCTCTTTATCTTTAATTTTGGACATTTTAATTATAATGTGTCTTGGTGTGGGCCTCTTAGGGCTTATCTTGTTTGGTGCTCTCTGTGCTTCCTGTACTTGGATGTCTGTTTCCATGCTTAGGTTAGGAAAATTTTCCGCTATTATTTCTTCAAATAGATCCTCTGCCCCTTTGTCTCTGTCTTCGCCTTCTGGGATACCTATAATATGAATGTTAGTATGCTTTATATTGTCCCAGAGTTCGCTTAGACTGTTCTCATTCTTTTTAATTCTTTTTCTTTTATCTGTTCAGCTTGGGTGATTTCTTGTAGTCTTTCATACAGCTTGCTGAGCTGTTCTTCTGTGTCATCTGCTCTGCTGTTGAGTCCCTTTAGTGAATTTTTCATTTCCAGTATTGTATTCTTCATTTCTGATTGGTTTTCTTTTATATTTTCCAGTTCTTTGTTGATGATCTCACTGTGTTCATCTAGTCTTCTCCCAATATCAGTAAGCAACCTTATGAGTTTTTGTTTGAATCCTTTGTCAGATAGATTGCTTATTTCTGTTTCAGTTAGTTATTTTTCTGGGGTTTTGTCCTGTTCCCTTGCTTGGAATGTATTCCTTTGCCTCCTCATTATGCCTCTTTCTCTGTGCTTATATCTTTGTATTAGGTGAGTCAGCTATGTCTCCTGATCTTGGAGAAGGGGCCTTGTGGAGGAGATGCCTTTTCAGGCCCAGCAGTGTGCTTCCCTCTTGTCACCCGTCCAAATGATTCAGTTGTGACCCCTGTGTGTGTTACTTGTATCCTTCTGATGTAGCAGGGTTGCTCTTACTGCAGGTACACAGGGGAGTCTTTCCTTCCCTGGCCAGCTGTTTGTAAATCAGGTTTGGGGAGCCTCAGCTCTGTTGGCTACAAGAGCTAACAGCACACTTCTTTTGCAGTTTTCCTGTTAATTGGGTAGGTACCCAGTGTAGCTGGTTGCTAGGCTCAGGGCCTTATGGTTGCTGTAGGCCTCAGATCTGCAAGGCTGTTGTCAGCTCTCTTAAGATTGCAGCTGAGTGGGGCTGGCCCTAGGCATGGGAGCATTCAGTTGTTTCAGGTTCTAGAAGGTGGGTCTGACCCTCTTTATGGCCATTTGTGAAGCACAGGTCTTCTGCTGCTGATAAGCCCCACCCCCCACAGGTCCACACACACGGTCAAGACGGTCCTGGTCTGTACACACTTCCCAACACCATGGAGCATACTCTGTTGCCCCACTGCAGAGGCCCTCACCTCTCCACCAATGCCCCCACAGTTCACCTAGTCCTTACACATGCCCTGCCCCAAAGAGGCAGACACACTCACCTGCCTGTAGAGGATCAAGGCACCCAGTCTACGCAGGCAGGCAGACAAGTATCCTGAGGGCTTGCTGTTAGGTGGGGCCAGTCCCTAGGGCAGGCTACCTGCCCTGGTCAGCTGGATTAAATCTGCCCTCTAGGGGGTCTGGCAGACCCTAGGCTAACATGCTAGGGGAAGAACTTCAATGGCGTCTGCCAGTGTCTGTGTCAGCATGTCTGTACTCAGTCACGATGGCCACCACCAATGTCTCAGTCTCCAGAGAGATCTCACCACTCACCAAGACGCACCCAGAGCCTACCAGGTGAGTCTCTTTTCACCAAAGTACTGTGTAGCCTTCTTTCTGGTGATTTTAGGTTGCTCTCTAAGAAGGGTGAATTTGTGTCTGGGCCCCTTAAGAGCTGGGTTTTTTTGGCTTTCATCTGACAGCTTTTCTGGGGGTATCCCCCGTTGCTGTTAATAGCCAGTGAAGCCAGATAGTAGGGCACTCGTCTCAGTTGTGCTGAGTCTGAAGGACGCTTATAGTGGTAACGGGCCCCTGCTAAGGTCTCCACTTCTCTGGGCAAGCCTGCATACCTTAGGGTGCCTCCAGCCTGGCCAGCTATGAATCTCTGTGGCTCATGAAGGTGGCTTTTTTCTCTCCAGAACGAATTTCTGCCTCTTCCACTTCAGTCAGGACTGCCCCTTGTTGTTGGAGTTCTTTTTATCCAGTTTTCAGTTTTCTCTCCAGGGTAATTTTTCCAAAAATAGTTGCAACCTTGTTTTGTTTGTGGGAGGATCTGAGCTCAGAGTCTCTCTATGCTGCCATCTTGATGAGAGCTGAAATTCTGTTACTTTTGACTCAGAAATGTACCACTTCTCCCATTCATCTCAGGAAATTGAATATAAAACTGCTTTAAAGTTCTCAATTATATTATTTGACCCCAAAAGTTATAGTAAATGTAGTTGATTTTACATCATTCTTAGGCATGGTAAGAGAATTAATATTTCCTCCACAAATGACTTTCTTTTGTTCTTTCTCCATTTCTATTACTACATCTTTACAGTTTTTCTTTTCTTTTTCCTGTTATCTAATATATCACTGGAGGCAATGATGCCAGAGCCCTGCCCATATACCTGCACCCACTACAGAGGGTACCTGTGGTATGCAATTCTCATACATGTCAAAGGCTTCTTATCTTAAGCACCTGCATTCAAGAAAGACTGGAAGTGCCAGCAGGTTAATGCTCCCAAGGGTACCACTCAACCCTGAGGGGCTGGAGTTGAAAGCCTGATACCCAGCCTCATTTTGTCTTGGTGGGATTATTCTGAGGTGTGTTCTTTACAGCCTTTTAAAGAGCCTCAGATGGATCGAGTCCCACTTGTCCACACTAGGAACCTAATTGTAGCTCTTCCTTGTCCCCGTTTCCTACTACCTCACTCTGCATTCTAGAATCCCTTCCCAAACAAACTGCTTAGGCCTACATCTTTCTGCCAGAGACTGCTTCTGGGAGAACCCAAACTAAAGCTGTCACTGATGAGAGGAAACTAGCCATTAAATATGCGTTAAACAAGCACTTACTATGCCAGGCACTGTCCAATGTTTGCATATAAGAATTATATTTTAATTGCTCACTCTTGGGTGGTCTGTCTTTTAAATGCTTTACCAGAATAAGATTGTTCCCCACACCCTTAGGGCAAATATAATGTCCCTATTTTTACTTTACAAATTCTTTCCTTTCTTTTTTTGCTTATTTTCGTTTGTGTAATAAATGAGAGCCCAGAGGACTTGAATATCCGTGTCCACCTTAGCCACAGCACACTTCCAGCATGTGTAGTGGGGATGGCCACACCAGTGCGGTCTATTTCAAAAGCCAATGGAATCCACACAAAAGGGAATATTCTGGGGGAAAAGAAAATGCAAATGGATATGATAGACACTGGTTTATTATTCCCAATATAAAGCACATATGAAATCAATAAAAAGTCAAATATGAAGATTTAAAAATAGGCTATAAGTAACTCACAGATGGCCCATAAACAGGAAAGCTTTTTCAACAATACTAGTTGTAGCAGGCTGTTTTTTCCAAGAATGGCTGCAACAATATCTCTCATTTCATACGCTCTTCTAACAATATGACCTTGATACTCCTCCACCTGTAGACTTCAGCTGACGTGATGTTATATGACTTCTGAGGCTGAATTATAAAAATGTCAAGCACTTTTACCTTTTTTTTGCACTTTTACCTTGATTTCTTGGAATGCTCAGCCCTGGAACCCAGCCACCATGCTGTGAGCAAGTCCAAGAAAGCCATGGAGATACCCAGGTGAAGAGGAATCAAGGGCCCTGGCTGACAACCCTGCATGAACCCCCATTCAACAGCCTCCAGTGAGTGAACCATCTTGAAAATGGATCCTCCGGGCTGATGAGGATTTTTAGGCTGGTTAATTTTAAAACTACAGATGAGAGGCAGGCTCTGAGGAGTGGAATTTGCTTGCCCCTTTCTTGGGAAACATTTACATTTCTAAGGGAAACCTCTATCTGTAAAGATGCCTCCCTGTCTGTGCCAGGAAGAAGGGGGATGGCCTTATCTCTAGAAACTCTTAATGCCAGAGGCAAGAACTTAAGTTGGTTACTGTCTGGCAACCTCATGTAACTGATTTAGGGTGGTGGCTTCTGGCCTTTACTTAATCCGATTTGATTCTTATCTAAAAGTTGTGAGACCACCCAATGGCCAGACCCCACCTGCACTGATACCATTTTAACTTTTTTCCATGTTCTTTCCTTTGTCTTGGTAAAGAGATGACTCACATACCTATGCCTTAAATTTAGCCTTACTCTCCACTCATGTTTGTAGCAGAAGCTCTGCCTTCCCATGGGTCCTGTCCCCAAGCCAGTGGGGGCAGCAGCAGCAGGTCTGCCTGCCCATGGGTCCTGTCCCCATGCCAGCAGGGGCAGCAGAGGCAGCAGCAGCAGGAGCCCTGATTGCCCGTGGGTCCTGTCCCCACGTACCAGCTCTGCCTGCCCATGGGTCCTGTCCCCATGCCAGCGGGGGCAGCAGCAGCAGCTCTGCCTGCCCATGGGCCCTGTCCCCATGCCAGCGGGGGCAGCAGAGGCAGCAGCAGCAGGAGCCCTGACTGCCCTTGGGTCCTGTCCCCATGCTATTCTATTCTCTAAATAAAAGAGCACTACTGCCAGATCTTAAGAGTCTAAGAAATCTTTCTTTTGACTCCTCAGCTAACTGACCCCGCAGCACGGGCCACAATCAAGCTGTCCCATTTGATACTTCATGGAGCAAAACTGGGCAATGTCCACAGAGCCCTGCCCAAATAGCAGAGTTGTGAATGAAATAAGGGATTGTTGTTTTAAGCTACTATGATTTAGAGTGATTTTTTATGTAATTATAGGCAACTGATTCATAATTTGATACCTGGAAATGGGTCATAACAAAAGCCTCAAGTATGTGGTATGGGTTTGGGAATGTGGTAGTGGGTGGAAGCTGGAAGGAGCTTGAGAAGACTGTTAGTGAAATCTTAAAGGGATTTGAAGAGAGTGTTAACACATACATAAAGGACCTCAAAGCCCAAAGGCTACCAGAGAGAGCTTAAAGGAAAATAAAAGTGTTATTGGGAGCTACAGGAATGGGTTCTTTGTTATGTACATGCAGAAAGCTTGGCAACACTATTGCCCTCTGTAATGTAAAAGATAGAAATGTACCTCATGAACATGATGCTATAGCTAAGGAGATTTCCCGGCAAAATATTCAAATTGCCCCTAGCTGCTTCTCCTAGGCTTTGATGAAATATGAAAGGAACAAGTTTAGCTAAAGAAAAAACTGTTAAATATCAAAAAGTCAGGACTTGCTGAGCTTGAATATAAAACTATTTCTCATTCCCATCTCTGCAGATGGCAAATGAGTCTCAAATTAAGTATCACACCCAAGATCAAATCCTGCATGGGACTATAAGCTCTTTTGTTGACGTCAGAAAGTTCTAATATAGTGCCTTTCAAAAACTTTCAGACAAATGAAAGGCACTTAAAGATCTTGAGAGAATGCCTTGCACATTCCACCAAAAAATGGGGTTTGCCAAGAATACAAAGTATTTTGTCACTTAGCTTCCTCTCAGGGAGCCCAAGATAGAAAAGGGCCAGTCTTAAAGATACTTGTTCTTGTGGCTTTTGTCTATTGGAATGAACCCCAATAAGATTTATGGAAAAGTCACACAATTTTTAAGAGAATTATTTTGGCACAAGCACTACCATCATAAATTGAAAAGGGCAGACACGGTACAAAATGAAAAGAAACATTCGCACCTACAACATTTTACAGGCAGGAAGAAAGCTGAGAAGTCTTCTCAACTTAAACCACAGACTTTGCCATGTGGAAAAAGAGGAACTCAGAGGACAGAAGCAAGAGATGTTGAGAACTTCCACAGAGTAAGACTGAGCCCTAATCAAAGAACTGGCAAAATGGGTGCTACTGGATTTCAGAACTACGAGCTAGTCAATACCGTGTGTCTCTCATATCCCCCATTTTTAAGCAGTTATCTTATTTCTACCAGAATTGGATGTTTTGGGGAGAGGGAGCTGGAAGGCAGATAATTTGTGTCTTGTAGTTTACAAGGCTTTAGATTGACAGGAACTGTACTGAAGTTGCTGTACTTGATGAAATGCACATGAGGAACCTAAACCTAATTTAAATGATGAAATACTGGACTTTGAGCAGATGTTGTAATGGGCTGAAACTTTCGAAACCTTGGGGCAGGTGTGGATGTGTTTTGCATGTGAAAGTGATGTGAATTGTTGTGGCCAGAGGGTGAACTGTGGCAGACAGTATTTTGCAAAGATGGTCATCATCCATATCTCTTGTCCCCCATGGTCTTCTTACAATATCATCTTGATGTCTCTCTCATTGAGTGGTGGGATCTATGTCCTCTCTCAGTCATCAAGGGCAGACCTCTGTGATTGCCTTAACACATCGAGTACTGTGGAAGCAACACTACGTGACTTCCAAGTCTGGGTAATAAAGATCTTCCTAAAGAAAGAATGTGTTAAGAGAAGTGGAAATGTCATTATGGGTCATAGAAAAATGGAAAGCAGAAAATGAGTTCGGCAGTATTTCTCCAGCACTTTCAGGAAATCTGACAAACACATTTCTTACTCCTTGGAGAGATGGAAATTGTTGTGAAGTAGTGAAGGCTTATAAGGCCTCACCTTGAGTCAGTAGAATCATCCTGAAAATGTTCTACTTCTCTTTCTCTGATTCTGTCCCTACCAGGGAACATCTCAATTGCCAATTCAACAACCCCAGACTCTGTTACTGGGGAGGAATTGACTTGGGTGGAAGGATGACTAGTTGCTGGAAATGACAGCCCTCAGTGTCATTAAGTGCAAAGCCATCCAGTTTACTTAAATTTGGTTCATATGAATTAATCTTTATGGCTAGTGTGATTGAGTTACTGGACCTCTAAAGATGAGAAAAACATTAGAATGTGGAAAAATGCATTTGAGAAACCTCATCTAGAAGGCTTTCTGTTCCTTTTCCATCTTTTCATCTGAACGTGATTCAATTTCTAGGTTTCATGAAATGGATTCAGAAAATGTAGTGTTTATCGAACTGTTGAGATGATGTGCAGGGGTAGATGCAGGGCAAGTAGTAGGCATTTATGATATTAGAGACCGTAAGCAGTGGTTTAAATATTTTCCTTAAAGGCTTTTGCAATAAAAATAAGCATCTAAGTATGTAAATTGTATTTGTTATCTTGATACATTCATCACCAAAAACCTGTCAGATTTATCATGCCAGTCTCCTTTTGGTTGGACATTTCCCACAGTCTTTGGCAAGTGAAAACTGTCTTTGAACATCTGCTAGGAAAAAAAAAATTAAACCCATATGGTCTGAAACCCCATGAGAAATTTTAGGATTTAGAAAATAGCACCTATATCTAATAAAATATCTCTATAATTTTTATTTTATCATTTTGTGATCTTATTCTTTCCTCTTTGCCTTATCTGCTATCCTTAGACTTTTTGTAGTTGTACCTTAGGAAATGGCCATTAAATATCTTCAAAAACTTTTCAAATTTAAACTCCAGAATCAGATATGCAGTAAAGATACTTGACAAAATAAACCCACAAATTTGCATATTGGCAAATGAGGGATACATCTCTAGCATCATCTGTGCCCCCACTCTATGCTCCACAATGGACAACGCATTCACCAAGCACACGCTGCTGAATTGCTTCTCTGAAGTACTAGCACCTTGGTATTTCACAGTCTGCCTGATAAATTTTTGCAGCAGAATGGCTTAGTATTCTTCCAAAAGAGGCAACCTTAAAAATATTTTGTGGGAAGTTTCCATTTACAGGTTAATACTTAACTTTCTTTGCCTTGCCTTCCAGAGGACAACAATACAAACTTTAAGAAACACCTAAAGAATTGCCATTCATATTTTAAGACTTTTTTAAGATTAGAAAGGAATCCTTTTCATCTTGAGATTTGGGGAGTACCGTTACAAACTCTGTGAAAACGTCAAGACACCACTCCCCAAATCTCAAGATGAAAATGATTCCTTTTTTACTATACAACCATAATACCCACGATAAGCTCGTATCACCACATCCGTAATATTCTATTACTGTTATTAATTCCCTTTGTCTTTTGCACACTGAAAAGTTCTTGAAGCTAGAGACCATATCTTATTCCTCCTTTCCCATGGTCTGCAATGTACTTGACATTGTTAAATATCCTATGAAGGAATAGAAATACAGAGAAGGAAGAATAAGAATATAGAGACACAAAATTTTATCCTTTACTCTATAACCTATATGCTCCCCAAATATAAGCAGTGTTGGCCTACAATTACTTCAGCCTCTTGTGAATATGAAGACTATGTCCTTTTCTAGAATATTCAAGAGAACGGGCCATGGTGAAAACTGGATGATTTCAAGGTCACTCAGAATTGTGTTCACTCTGGGTTAGCTTACAGTTTATTTTCAACCTGGACAACTGACTGTGCCTAATCTGGACACCTTCCAATGATGGGAATTTCTAACTGAATGTCCGATTTCAGGTGAAATCTCAAGGTGAAAAAAATAATTCATTCGTTTAATAAATAATAATTAAACACCTACCATATGGGAGGCACTCTGGTAGAGGCTGAGAAATAATAAAGATAAGTGAGTGCCGTTCGCCTCACACTCTTAGGTGTGGCCTAGAATTATTTGCTTAACGAGCAGATTGGAGAAGTAAGGAAAGAACCAGTATCTCATACTCCCTGTCCACTGAGCCCCAAGACCCCCCTGTGGAAAACTGATGAGTTAGCTAGATGGGAGACCTACTGGAAGGCTTGAGGTCATCATAAAAGGTAAGACTCACGTATTTGTCATTCAAGGTGTCAAACTGAAGTTTATTTTCAAAAACCTGTTGTCTGTTATCTAAGCAACAACAATTACCCTGCAACTTTCAAATAATAGAAAAAATAAATCTGTGTTTGAATGCTTCAGAAGGGATTACAAATCAAGCTATATAGTATTTTCCCATCAAATATGGTTTCTAGGTATCACATATGAGAAAGTGAAGAGGCCAGATTATCATACACCACTAGAAAAGAATGTCCCCTAATTCACAAAAGTCCTTCTAAGACCAAGTCTATGCTCAGGAAACTGTGAATAGATTAAAAGTCAGTCCCTTCATTTTCAACTTTCAATCTGGCATGGAATTTTCTTCTTAGTGGTGAAGGACTTCCCTGTATCCTAGTTTATGTGCTCAGAGAACAGCAAAGCAGATGCGCAAAAAAATGACAAAAAATACCTTTTGAAAGAATTTGTTCTTTCAGAAAATACCAAAGGAGTTATCAGCACATTGATGGACTCTGCCATACGTATTTTAATAATTACTATTGTTTTTACTTTGAATTACCATGCTAAGGCTCTCAGACCTCAGTCGGACCCCGGGTAGTGGAGAAAACAACCTTGTTTCCTCATCTACAAAAGGAATATACTTTGCCTTGAGGTTGGGTGTCTAGTTTACTCCATCTCCTCTAAACTACCCCTACCATGAGTTGCCCTTTAGAATTCTATAATGGGTGGCCCCACTTCTTGCTCTACCTTATCGGTACAGCGCATTTCAGTTTTTCTGCTCCCCACTCCCATCCCATTTATCCCAAGGAATTTCAAATTGGAATACAACAAGGATTCTAGTAATAGCAGGAGCTGCCAGAAGTAAAAAAAAAAAGTGAGATCCAAGGTTGAGGATGAAAATTGGGGGCAGCCATAATGACCTATCTGCAAATAGAAGAGGAAGTCATAAGAGGGGGAGAGAGAGAGAAAGGGAGAGGGAGAGAGAAGGAGAGAAGCCATACGAAGCAAGGAAACATGCAGACCAAGAGAGCAGTGGAGAGGTGCTGGGGTTACCAAAGGCTTTCCTGCTGTGTTTCAATACAATGTGAGACCAAGCCAAACGTCCTGCCTTTCAATTTTGTTAGACCTCTTTTCTCCTTACAATAAATCTCCCTTTATTTAATCTAGCTTGAGTAGATGAGGTCTCTTGCTACCAAACAATGCCTAATAAGGGCAGGATAAAAAATATCTGCTAAACGCACAATTGTGAGACCCAAAGGAAATAATGCTTGGTAAGAGATAAAGCGCTACTGAAAATCTTATTAAATATTTTCATTATTAATATTATTATAGCATAGTTTCATGCTCCTCTGTCACCTCTTTTTTAAAACCAGAGTGGTGGATTTCTGTTATTACTGTTCCTATTGTAATTAGCTGGTTTTATCAAGAAGAGGAGGGTGCATAAGCTTTAAATGAGACTCTTTCTTTTTTTAAAAAAAGTGTGTGAATATATATAAATCCCAACACACATAGCCACACAAGCAGACACTTTATTTTAATCCCGATCATGGCCAGAGTACTCAGGAAAGAGCCTCTTAAGTGACATAATATCATAAAAACAGAATACTGAAAACACACTTCATAGGTGTAGGGGAGGAGGAAGAATTCCAACCCCTCCCCTTTCCTTTCAGGTTCGTATGGCTGGTCAAATAATTAGAAAGGCAGGTTAGGGGGAGAAAATAAAACAAAGCTTAATAACGCGTATATGTGAGAGAAACCCAGGAAAACTGAGCAACTCGCCACAATGGCCAAAGTTGCCCCCATAAATTCATCTCAACTAAAGACAAAGGAGGATGTTGAGGGGAAGTGGTTTGGGACTTCAAAGGGGAGGAAGGCAATTCACATGGAGATGGAAAAGCAAATGTCTGTTAGGCTACTGTTTTACTGGGCCACCTATAGAGAATGTGGCCAGAGAGACAGAATTTCGGTAAGATGGGCTTGTTGGTGCCTCTTTTACCGCACCTATTGTACATTATGCTATAGTTATCTTGTGGTATTAGCTGCTTCCTGGATCAGGCCTTCCATCTTAAATTCTTTTAGGCAATTTGGGGGAAGGCCAAATGTTCATCCTGAGTCTTCTGAGCCTTTATTGTCTTCAGCTTAAAATAATCTGCCTACCAGAGTGGCGCCTCTTGGGGCTGCCTGCCCTGAACCCCATCATAGGTCATTCATACGCTTCCCTCTGCTGTTAAACAGAGCTTCACTTAGCCAGCAAAGACAATTTTACAGTTTCAAGAATCTAAGAATCCCATTATTTCTTTTTTAAGTGTCTCCAGAGAAGATGAGTCCATAATATCTCTTAGTAAAGATTTAAGGTTCGCCTGTCTGATCAACATCTCTCATCTATGTTTAAAACAATTTTATTTTATTGTAATCAATGCTACCATATCATCCCTACATTTTCAGTCATTTCTAGGATAGTTTGAGAGTAAACCAGTTATAGTAACCATGAAAGACTTGAAATTCAAATGTCAAAGTAGGTGTGTTCTTTCTTTCTCTCTCTCCCTTTTTCTGTAATCTTTGTGTGTGTTTTTGTGTGTGTGTGTGTGTGTGCATTAGAGCCCTTCACCCTTCATTCCAACTCTCCAAATAATTCAAACCCTTTATAATTCTCACTTACTAATTCTGTGTTCATTTTTATGGATTGTACCATTAAACTGATCATTATTTCTCAAGTCTGTCCACCTGTGTCAGGCTCAAGGCCAGAGCATTCTTTCATTTTAGGACACCAGCAGAGGGGAAAACAGGTGTGCCCTTGAAAGGTAGCCTGCAACACACTCCACAACATGGGACCAAAAGACAGAGTACCCACATTTCAAAAAATAAGGTAAACTTACCTTGAGTGGAACCCAGAAGAGCGTCTGGGGGGGAAGGAGCAGATACACAGGTGTTCCTGCGCCACAGCTAAACACTTGAGACAGTTAATGAATAGAGACCTTATAAAATGTCAGGAAGTTTAAAATTTGCACTCAGGACACTGCCTGGCATAGAAAATGTGTTCATTACATCTCCTTTGGTAAAGAGAGACCTTATATACTCTCTTTCATTATTCTAAACTTATTCAATATTCTCTTGTATTTTTCTAAACATATTAAACATGATTATTTTAAATTCTGATTCTGATCATTCTAGCATTTGCCATCTTGGGCCTTTGATTCTGTAGACTATAGTTTCTGCTGTCTCCTACTTGTGGTGATTCATTTCCTCGTGTGTTTAGGGGAATTTTACCATGGCAATACTTTGAGGTCTTTCTGTGCAGAGAAAATTACTGTTTACTTCTGCTGGGTGCCTGGGGCACCACCAATGATGACCCCTGTAAAATGCTGCTTTGGTTTAGTATCTGCGGAGCCATACAAGAAAGTTCCATACTCTGAATCCAGGCTCGTAGTTAAGGATTCTCTGGGAAAACTTCTTTTCCAATGCAGCCAGATAGCAAGCTCATTGCTGCTTTCAAGACTTCATAACAGCATTTCCTCTACTCTTCATCTTCACATGTTTGGTCTTTCCCATCTTAGCTCAAAAATCACCTCCTCAGACAGGCAATTCTTCGCTACCTGATGGAATGTTGTTCTCCACTCCAGTCACTCTATGAATCCACAGAAGTTCTCAGCGTAGGTAATCAGAACACATTTGCTTAATTCATTAATTAAACCAAATAAACAAAATAAAGTTTCTGTCTGTAATCACATTCCTCCAAAACGGACACAAAGATTTGCACCAAATTGAGAGACTATGTTAGAAATGATGAATCCACTTTTATGGAATGTGATATAAGCAAAATGACCTTTGTAGAGTACACTGTTGCTAACATTTTCGCTTAATTTCCCCTTTCCTTTTATCCAGGGTTAACTATCAGCATCTATATTACTAGACACCTTAACTAGTTTATTTCTCATCAAACTTAAGAATCAAAGCAAAGGCAGTTTATCTAACTCCACAACAGAATACTTTGAACTCCCTGACAGGGCCACACATACACATATGGATGAATTGGACTAGCTAATAATTTCATGCACATTTAAACCAATATTTCAAAAATATCTGCCCAATAACTATTTATTGAAGAAAGAGGAAAGTGCCTATTTATACCTCTTTCATTATATTTAAGATAATTCAGTCATATGCACTGAGTGTAATATAACATTCTAACTTAATTTGGAATCGTCTCGCCTTCTGCAGTTTTCCGTCACTCATAGGTTATGTGCATGAATATAGAAGAAATTTATGAGGATATGTTACAAAGTTCTGTTCAAAATATCATTGTAAATTCTTTTTTTTCCTGTCCTTTATGTCAGCAAAATATTTTTACCTTTGCAGTAGTCCTTTCTCTGTTTTTAGTTTCTTTTGCAACTTTCTAATTCAGAAAACACCTTGGCAGGTATATTAAAGGGTTTAAAGTTTAGAGAAAAAGAACGTCTAGTTCTCACTAAGCAACACTATCACATGCATTTTTCAATTTCAGCTCTAACTGCTGACTTCAGCAGCTGTCAAAGGGCTGTTCTCAGAGTGGCTGTCACCTGTTGAAAAAATTTTCAACAAGAATCCATCAGAGGTAGCGAGGAAGGTTTTTTTTCTTTTAATTTTTGTTCCAAGGTGCACTCCAATTTGGCAGAAGCCAAACGATGAAAGAAGCCAACTACAAAAGGAATTGTACATAGAAACCTGAATTAAATGGCACCACATCTTCAATGTACTGTAGTTGTTTTACAGTCCCTTATACATTGCTGCCCCAGGCATCTTTCTGCTTGGCCCTCAACATTGGCCTTTGCCCTTTCCCATCCATAAAGGTCCACAGATTACCTTCCTAGCCTGACTTCCCTACCTTACTTCCTTCCCTCCTCATGCTTGACTTTTTCCAGAATCTAAGCAATGCATTAAGCTACTGTTGACTCTTCCCCATCAGCCGTGAAAATACCAAAGCACCAGTGAGCAATACAAGGGGCACCAACAAACATTTGCACACTTCATGGCTGGTAGATTCTGAGGATTGGGTCTAGTGGCATGGAAAGGAAGAAATAAGAATGGACAAAGGGAAAAGAGTCTATGCCAAAGGAAGGGAGAGAAAGAGTTATATTCAGGTGAAAGTTTGGACACTATCCTCTGATGAGGTAAGCTCTAGTTCCTGGAGCCAAACTATAATTGGGTTATCTAACCCCTTCTGCCCCGACATCCCCACCTTCCTCCAACAGTTTGGCTCATTTGTTGAGAGCCTACCGTGGGCCGGGCACTGTGCTTCATCTTCATAAGCTTATTTTAAAATATAATGTCATGAATGAGATATTTTTACTTGCGTTTAAGGATAAGGAAACTAATGCTAAAAGAGGGTCTCTCTCAAAATATCACGTCTAGCTGGTGTAGGGGAGGAAAACATTTCCTCTACTCTCTCTGGGTTCGTCTGACCAGAGAATGAATTAAATTCACATGAGACAGAATAGCAGGAGAAAATTAAACAAAGCTTTATCTAAAATTTGAGGACCATGGCCCGGGGCCTTTCTTCCTGAAGGAAGAAAGGGCACTGAAGAAGTGGGGTGCACAGAGTGGTTATATACCCCCAAACAGGATGTTTCACATAGGATTGAAATGTCCCTTTTACAATAGTCACGAGACTACTCTGTTGGCACAGCAATTGATGGAAACAGCAGATGGGTTTGCTGTCTTGGTGAACACAGCAAGGTGGCAGGTCTGTTGTCTCGAGCTGGGTGGTCACAGGTGAGCTGGGTGGTCAAAGGTGAGTGCAGCAATCAGTTCCTAGCCTAAGGAAAGATGTTTATCCTCAAGGAAATGCCAATGTGGGGGGAAGTTGCACCCTTATGCACAAATGATGCTTAAGGCCATTTGTTCTTGCCGTAGTAAATGTTTAAAGCAGATATACAATTCATGTTCAATGGCCACAGTCAGGCCCTTTTGGAAAACAGCAAAGTCAGACTGAACCAGGCATACACCAAATGGCCTCCTCATGTACTCCAATATATCCTCTTGCTTGCCATTTCTACCTGTTAATGTATACATGGGAGAGGCTCAGGCAAGCTGAGTAACTCACCAAAATGCCAGAAACCACCACGTTAAATATCATATCCAGCTGAAGACAAAGGAGGATGTTGGGGGTGGGGGGAGTCAGTTACAGGAGGTTACCAGACAAGCACAATAAACAAATGCAGATTTATGTCCTTGTCTTCCCCATTGATTAAGAGTTTCTAGAGATAAGGTCATCTCCCCTTCTTCCTGGTACAGAGAGGGAGATGTCTTTACAGATGGAGATTGCCTTTACAATGTAAATGTTTCTTAACAAAGGGCAAGCATGTTCCACTCCTCAGAGCCTCCCTCCCCGTCCCAGTTTATCAAAGCAACTAGCCCCAAATAATCCCCACACCAAAGACATATTTTGGGGTGGCCAATGCCAGTCCCCCACACTGTTCTTCAAATCCAGGTATATTTAGCTGAAAGAATGAGGCATCTAAAACTAAGAGAATGAAGGCCAAACATTTTGAACCAAAAGTCTATAATCTTAAAATGACTGAGGTAGATTTAGCATCAGAATCGAAGCTGCAGGTGAGTGGAGTGTGAGTTCTGGGGGGATGGGAAGAGCTTCTTGTACAATAAAAAAAATGTCCTGTGACCAGGGATGCCTGAAATTTGTTAATAGAAAAATATCTAAAATAAAACATAATAAAGAGCATGGAAAATTTTTTAAAAAGTAAATAAGCATTGGGACTTAAGAAATAATAATACCACAAAACATTCATTTAGTCCTTACGATGCACCAGATACTATGGTAAACAGTTACCTGAATCATCTCACTTGTAATCCTAGCGACAAATATGTAATTAAGGTACTATTGTTTTACTTATTTAAAGTTCACGAGAGTGGTATGTGCAAGATGGTGGAATAAGATGTCCCTCATGATTTCCCCCCTCAACAACAAAAGTTTGGCATCCATCCGTGGGTGAAAGTGCCTTTGTAGTATCTGTGGGATCCAGCACCATGCATCAAGGGACCTAGGCGGATTCTTGCCCACCCCTGTGCCTGTTGATAGGCATGCAGACTTCAGTCCCAGCTGTGGACCCTGAAGTCGCCTGAGAACTGCCTCCAGGTCCTCTTGGCCATGGTCTGAGAGCCCCTGGAAAACACTGTGTTAGACCATCACCCACAGGCAAGAGAGCCTTTGTAGAATACCAGTAGTCCAGCAGAGAAGTTGCAGCGTGCCATTGCAGCCAAATAATCTCAGACTGGACATACTGGAGAGGGTTAAGAGGAATAGTTTGACTTTACTCACAGCACCCCTCCCACAAGGCTGCACAGCTTAGGGCCAAGAACGCTTCTCAAGCCTGTAATTTCTGCTGTGAGGGAAAGTGAGAGCATGTGACTGAACACCTGCATTCCTCAGCTGTGCAGGATGCTGCCAAAGAGCCCCATTTGTCTCTCGCCTCATCCAGAGTACTGACTCATGAGCTGCATGATGGGGAGGGGGTACAGTGAGGGGCTGGGAGAGCAGCAGCCATGGTTTTGAATGAAAGTATTGAAGGGACATGGATCCTACTAACCACATCACAGCCTCCACTGAGAGGTCTGCCCACAAGCTGCTGGGGACACCCCACCAGCAGGTGCCCCCAAATGGCCTACAAGCACCTCCAGAATCCCACATGCCTCACTCACACACACCTTCACCCTGTGGCAGACTCCCAGTGCACACTCCCAACAGTTGCAAGAGCGAGCTTTTGCAGATGGTTACTGAACACACTCAGAAAGTTGGTCTGACTCTGCCAGAGCCTGGGAGAGACCACAAACCTGAGCATTTAGCACCACCCCTGGGAAAGCAAAAGGCCCTCAGCATTCAGCCTGGTGCTTTGCAGCATCCCGAGAAAGCATACTAGCTTAAGAATTCTACCACAAGAGGGAGCAAAAAGTGGAGCAGATGTATCCATAGAAGGTCTGAGACAGCCTCAAAATCCCTAGCAGAGGTTACAGAAGGTATTTCTCTCCTGAAGTTAGTCAGCAAAGACTAACTGCTTTGGTTAGGTGACTGCTACTTCAAATGCAAAGACAGCAATGCAAGACTCCAAGGAACATGAAAAATCAAGGAAACAAGACGTCACCAAAGGATCACAGTAATTTTCCAGTAACCAACCCCCAAAACATGGAGATCTGCAGCTCACCAAACAAAGAATTCAAAATAGTTGCTTTAAGGAAGTCCAGTGAGCTACAAGAAAATGCAGAAAGACAAGTCAAAGAAATTAGGACAGCAAAAACAATATGAGTTTAACAAAAAGATAAAAATCATAAAATCATGGTTACTGCAGCACTATGCACAATAGCCAAGTATGGAAACCACCTAAGTGTTCATTGTGACAACATGGATGAAACTTGACAACATTATGCTAAGTGAGACAAGTCAGACAGAGATAGATAAATACTCTATGATGTCACTTATATGTGGAATGTGAAAATGCCAAACTGATTGAAATAGAGAGAAGGATGGTGTTTGCCACAGGCTGAGGGTTGGGAGACATGGGGGAGATGTTGGTCAAAGGGTGTAAACTTTCAGGTATAAGATGAATAAGTTCTGGGGATCTACATACAGCATAGTAACTATAGTTAACAATAGATGTTATATACTTGAAAGTTGCTAAGAGAGTAGATCTTAAATGTTCTCACCACAAAAAAATGTAATGATGTGATGGAGGGGTTAAATAATCCTGTAATAATCATTTTGTAACATATTCATATATCAAATCATCACATTTTACACCTTGAACTTACACAGTTTTATGTCAGTTATATCTCAATAAAGTTGGAAAAAATAAAGAGCATTAAAACTGAGATTTAACAAGGTTAAACTTCTCAAGGTCACAGAGTTTCTAAGTGTCAGAACCAGGACTCTAACCCAGGTGTGTATGACATCTTATCTGGGGGAATCTCAGCTGTTCTCCTGCAGAAGTAAGTTTGAACCAGGGATGCAATGCAACCTTAATTATAGGGCAGATGGACCAGCTTCAAATGGATGTTCCGCTGCTAGATGTTCTGTTCCAGGGAAGGATGCAATCAGTTCCAGCTGTTTTTGACTGATGTTTCAGATCGTGGCCTTGTAAACAGTTCTGAAAATAGCTACTTTTTAAACCCTGTAAATTCCTGTAATTAGGGTATGCCTTAAAAATTAACCCTGAAAAGAACAAGGGTTGGAGGATGGAGGG
Source organism: Equus przewalskii (assembly GCF_037783145.1). Taxonomy (NCBI): domain Eukaryota; kingdom Metazoa; phylum Chordata; class Mammalia; order Perissodactyla; family Equidae; genus Equus; species Equus przewalskii. The sequence continues at coordinate 2,146,357 of NC_091854.1, forward strand.
GGCTTTCCGTTTTGAATTACAAGCTGGATGGCTGTAGCATTCTGTTCTTATAAGAGATGGAAGCAGGTCATTAGAGGGGATGCATCTAAATGCTGTGTGTCAGAAATGAAAAGAAAATGGAGCTTCCTTGGTGCTGGGGAACTGTGTAATTAGCTGGGATAACAAGCATTGATATTTATTGTAGTGGAATGCAAGGAAGAAACTGCAAAACAAAACTCCTGGTGTCTCTGCTCCACATCTGCTGAACTAATTTGGGGGTAATTTTATCATTTTAATCTGTGCGATGTTCTTCCCCAGTTGCGAAAGTACCCTGGTGTATACCAGATGTCAGACATTTAATGAGGCCTCCAAGGCTCGAGATGGGTTTGATTGCAGGTGTGGAGTGCCTGCTAGGCCTTGAGACAAACCCACAAGCTGGTGTTGCCCGGTTCTCATTGATTGACGATACTTCAACACTTCGTAAATGTTAGTGGTCACTCCAGCCACTAGGCGGAGTTGGAGGCTGCTCCATCCACTCTGCTCAACTTCACCCAAGACTCTGGTCTAGATGTAAGAGCAAAAGACCCCAAATACTAGGATACTAAGGAGTTAGTATTAAGAGAGATGGAATTCAAGCTTCACCCTATAGAGGTATGACTTGAAGTGAAGTGATTAAGAGTGTATAGATCCTAGAGTCTAGGATTTAAGGACTGATTTTCTCTAAGTCTCAGTTTCTTTAACTTTAATATAAAAATAATGTTACTACTTAATCCTTAGATCTGTTATAAACCAGAAATAAAATAATCCAGATAAAGCGTTAAGCTTAATATCTGGTACAGTGTTAACACTGCTCCATAAATGTTCTTTATTTTTGATACCATTATCTGATCCCTTAGTGTTCACTATCTTCGGAATCCTCCTCTGTAGGGCTTGGCTTCCAGCTAAGGTAGAGCATGACTTAAGTCACCTATGCTACTGTCATTAGTTCCCCTTTTCCAAGTAGTTTAGCTGTTACACAGTCAGTAATGACTGCCTTGCTCTCCCAGGCACCACCTGAAAATCCTCTTCATGAGACCCATTCAAAGCTCAGTGAAGGAAACATATTGCTGTTGAATGAAAAAAAAGTGACTCATTATGTACATCAACTCTGTACTATGCACTTACAAGCTGCAGAAACCAACCTTTCCAAATCGTAAGTAATTTTTAAACATGAGTTTCTTCTCGTGCCATTATTCGCATGGACAGATGACGTAATATGCATTTTAAAAACGAGAAATCAACTTTAGGGATCAAGTGGGCCCAGAATGAGAACAACGTAGCCCAAAGGACTCAATGCTTCCTCTCAAATGGAAGTGAGAAATTTTAAAAATGAGAACATCAATATCAGGGGCAAATCTTGAAAACAATGTTTTTCTTCCTAAAGCAAGTTCTGTGAAAACAAAAGCAGCAAGTGCTTTCAGAGGCTGGGATATTTATATTTTGCAAACCATATATTGCTGATATTTCTTCATGTGTTTTTTTTATCCCAAAGTACAATGATTATTCAGACCCAAAGAATTCCTCAAAGTAAAGAGTAGAGAATATTATCAGACTGATAAATATTTGCTAGAACCTGCTATGTGCAAAGCACTGTTTTGCTCTGCATAGTGATACAGAAAATTTGGCACCAACTACTTGCCCTTCCCTGTTCGTCTACTTTTAGAAGATTCTCTCTCTTAAAATGTAGTGCTTCTGCTCTCCCCTGGCTGATAGACTGACACAATCACAGGACCTTACAGCCTTGAGATTTAGAGTCAGTTGTTGGAGCAGCACAATGCTACCCAGGGAGAGGCAGGTGAGATGAATAGATCTCATCCTGGCACTCTGGAACATGTCACTTGCGTGCGTGCACGCGCACACAGACACACCAGATTTTATGACATCATCCCTAAAGCCCTCTCTTAGAATATTCAGCAAAATTAGCTTCCCCATTTTGCTCCCTCTCTTGAAAAATATTTTAAGAATCTAGCTCCATCCAAATGCTCTGTTATGAGTGTGATTTCAAGTCAATACAGATATACATAATTTATAAGGGGATTTTAAAAAAATCATGCATTTCCAAGCACAGTTGTTAAGGTTACAGCAAGTAATAAAAATGCAGAGAGCATCTTGCAGTAGAGACAGACATTGGGAACCCCCTACTGGCTTAGCCAGAGGAAAACGACCCCACTGGTTCACTCAGCAACAGCTGTGGGATCCAGATTACAAATTCCTCCCAAGGCAGTGTGAATATGAGCCTGAAATATTCATCTCTCCTCCCAATACAAATTTGCTGATGCATTGCTGTCTCAATATTTCTATAAACGAAAACACCCTGCACCCTCAGAGCAGAGCAAGTTGAATCCTAAATTCTTAGGAAATAAAGTATTCAATGCTCAAGAGGGGGGCACATACGAAAAGATTTTCATTTGGAATCTCAGACTCAGTTGGCAATTGGTAGCAAGAGTGAACATGGGATAAAATCAAGGATTTTATCGCTATTTTAGGTCCTTGAATCTCAAAAAGTAAACATATTTGTGGTTGGATTAATACTTTCCTTTCGGGAAACATCTCCAGTGAAATGCAGGCACATTATTACATAATTTAGAAGAATATCATATGTGCTGATTTATAAACATCACTACAGAATTGGATGAAAACATCCAGACTAAACTATATAAAATCCAAATTCACAGTGACTGGAAAATGCCTAATGTAGATGTAAGATAAGATTGTAAACTACTGGCCTCATCTGAGATTGTAATAAAAGTGAACTGAGAGTTTAAAAAATATTGACCTATCCAGATTTTTATTCTAATTTGAGTTCATCAAGTACTGGGTATATTCCATGTTCCTGATATTACCCAAGTGCCAGAAATACAAAGATGAAAGACACATGCCCTGCCCTCAGGAAGCAGACAGTCTAGTGGGAGACATACACACAATAGAGTCTAATATGAGCTCCAACAAAAAAATCTACATACAGCAAGGACTTTTGGGCTGTAGTAAAAGGAACTTAACCTGTTAGTGCATTAGCCAGATTTTTATAACCAAAGACAAGCAAGCATCCTAGGTGTCATCTTTGCATTAAATAATTCCCAGCATTTTATTGGCAATGTACTTTAACATGAACTATTTTATGTACCCTTCATAACAGTTCTATAAAAAAGACGGATGATGAGGAAACTGAAATATCAATATATCTCAGATTTGGAAGTCATGTTAAAGATCCTTTAAGTCCCTCTGTGGGTATTGAACATACATGGTATTGTATGAAGAAGGATTCCAAGATCACGTTGAGGCCTAATGGAAAATGGTGCCACAATTGATCGAAAATGTCAGGGCACGCAGGAGAGGGAGTGGTAGAGCGAGTGTCTTGTATTTCTGAATCCTTTTCTATCCTAGTCACAGCTGCTTTTAAAAGACTAATTCGGGGGCTGGCCCCGGGACCGAGTGGTTATTAAGGTTCACACACTGCTTCCGCGGTCGGCGTTTCGCCGGTTCAGATCCTGGGCATGGACATGGCACCCCTCATCAAGCCTGGCTGAAGCGGCATCCCACATGCCACAACTAGAAGGACCCACAACTAAAAATACACAAGTGTGTACCGGGGGACTTTGGGGAGAAAAAGGAAAAATAAAATCTTTAAAAAAAAAAAGACGAATGGCATTAATGACCCCTTAATAGTCTCCTGCAGAATTCTGAATACTGAATACTAAGTAGTCTTAAGTCTCTCCATCCAGATATCCAGATAATTCCAGGCCTTTACTCCAGTCCAGAATAAGTTACAGTATTTTTTCTGTAGCTCCATCCTGCTCTTTTCTAAGTAATCTTACATTATTTCACAAAGTCCACAATGTTTTCCTAATTATCTGAGTTTTTCACAAAAACAGAAAGATCTGTTTTTTAAGCGTTTTAAAATGTTTCACAATAGTAAGCCAAAGAGTGCTCAATGTAAGTTTTGTCTGTCTCTTTGCTGATATCAATGTAACGTTATTACCTATACAGTCATGTATCGCTTAATGACAGATACGTTCTGAGAAATGCATCATTAGGCGATTTCGTCCTTGTGCAAACATCACAGAGTGTACTGACACAAACCTAGAAGGTATAGTCCACTACACACCCGGGCTATATGTACTAATCTTAGAGGACCACTGTTGTATATGCGTCCTGTCGTTAACCAAAACATCGTTATGTGGCTCATGACTGTAATGTGTCAGTTCAGCCAGGGTTTTAATTTACCTCTGACTACTCTTTTGCTCTGTTTTTTATCTTTTACTGTGTGATTCTTACTTCCCTACCCATCGACGCTAATGATTTCTCAAATATTTCCAATGGCACATTTTCCCATAAAATGTTTTTTTAATGAAGTCTGAACTGTGTGGAAGAAAATTTCTGTACACATTGAAAAATTAAAAATACTGACACCATTTTTATTTTATGACATTCTTTAATTTTTTATGTATATGGAGACTTTCTTCGCATAGTAACATTAAGAAACTCAAATTGTCACCTTGGTTTCATCTCAGCAAACATTAAAATCAGGAAGGTAGATATTTAGTTATTTCTACCCCAGCCACACCAAGAGACAATTATTTAGCCCGTGAACTTTGGTTCGACTTAAACTGACTGCTAGAGAGGACTGCTGAGAAAACACATAAATCCAGATCATGGAAGAATTCCTACAGAGGAACACACAGCATGACTCCACTCCACCCATTCTTCTCCTCCCAATACCATATTCAGTATTTTTAAAATACTGTTTAAGAGCTTTCAAACTCCAGTGTGAACCTATCGCTCTGATATGCCTGTGGTCATTTCTCCCTCCTTTAGCCTCTGTAGGACTTAAGGGGTGTTCCGGTCCTTATCCTCTACTATACGGTATCAGGCATAGTAAGTGCTCAGTAGATAACAATGAAATTTTTGACCTGGGAAGAGGAATTTTTAGGTTAGAAATATGCTTAAGTAAATAATTCCATCTTGGAGAAACTTCTCCAAGAAAATAGTTTTAGGCAAAAGGTGAATGCTGCAATATTATTTATAATAGTAAACCATTTAAAACTACGTAAATGTCTAACAACAGGAGATGGGTGATAAACTATGAGATGTCTAAATGATTGAATTTACGACAACCACTAAAATCAATGTTTAGTACAAAAAAGTCGTCTTCAACATCAAGTGAAAAAAGCAAGATACATGATTTTATATGGTATTATTATAATGTGAAAATATGACTTTTCATAGAAAAATGTGAATAAATTACGCCAAGTATTAATAGTAGTTATGACTATATAGTACACTTATAAACAAGTTTTTTGGCATTTTGTAAATTTTTCTATAAGAAATATGAATTTCCTTTTTAATGTGAAATATGTTTTTTCCGCTAAAGATTTAAACTTCCCAAACTTAAGAATAGTTTCTTCGGTGAGTTTCTAAAGGATTCCAGTGCTGAAGAGCCAGCTGCACAATGAAATGACAGTTGGCACCACTGAGTGGGTTTTTCTTCCTTTAGCCTCCAGGCTGAGACCAAGAGGTGCCACATATCTAGTTATTGTCAAAACAGCGGCCCCAATGGAAACATTCCATTGATGAGGGTTCCAAAAATGATTAAAATATTTATATAGAAAGTTAGTCAATAATTTGTACCATAGAATAAGATCATAGTAATGTCAAAGGAAAATACATATTTTTTATTCTGCCACTGTGAAATTGCACAGTTCACCTTCCAAAAGAGGACTCTCCAAGTGAAAGTGTTAACAGGAGTGGCGAGAGAGAGAAAAAACTACGCATTCCTAAGTATACTTACTTTTTTAACTGCTGTATTGATATAAAATTAACATGCAACAAACACCACATATTTAAAGTACACAATTTGATGAGTTTTGACATATGTGTACACCCGTGAAACCATTAACGCAATCTAGGTAATGAGCATACCCATCATGCCCAAACATTTCCTTGTACCTTTGTAGAAATCCTCTCTTCAGCCTTTTCTCATTCCACTCACATACCCTGTCCCCAAAATAGTCTGTCACGATAGGTTATAGACTAATCTGTTACTACGGATTGATTTGCACTTCCTAGAATTTGATATAAATAGAATCATATTGAGTACTCTATTTTTACTTGCTTCATTCACTCAGCATAATTATTTGGAGATTAATTCATGCTGTAGAATGTATCAATAGTTCATTCATTTTTACTGCTAAGCGGTGCTCCATTATATGAATTTTTGTACAGAATAATTATATGTATAAAATTATATTAATTTTTATTATATAAATGGTATGTTATATAAAAATAATAAAATTATATTATGCACATGTATAAAATACAACAGTTTATTTATCCATTGACCTGTTTGATTTATTTAGAGATTTGGGCAATTAAACATAAAGCTCCTTTGAACATCCTGTACAAGTCTTTGTATGGATGTAGATCTTTACTTCTCTTGAGTAAACACCTAGGAGTGGAATGGCTAGATCATGTGGTAGGGGTATGTGTAACTTTTTAAGAAACGGCCAAACTCTTTTCCAAAGTGGCTAGGCTATCAGCAGTATATGAGGGTTTCATTTACTCCCCATCCCTGCCAGCACTTGAGATGCTCAGTGTTTTTAATTTTAGCCATTCTAATAGATGTGTGGTGGTATTTCATTGTAGTGTTTTGTTTTGTTTTGCAGGGAAAGGTTCATTCTGAGCTAACGTCTGTTGCCAATCTTCCTCTTTTTTTTTCTCCCCAAAGCCCTAGTGCATGGTTGTATGTCCTAGCTGTAAGTCCTTCTAGTTCCTGTGTGTGAGCCACCATCACAGCATGGCAATTGACAGACAGGTGGTGTGGTTCTGAGACCGGGAAATGAACCCAGGCCACCAAAGTGGTGAAAGCAATGAACATTAACCATTAGGCCGTCAGAGCTGGCTCTCACTGTAGTTTTAATTTATATTTCCTTAATAACGAATGGTGCTGTGTATTGTTTCATTTACTTATTTGCCATGGTAGTATATCTTTTTTGGTCTATTCAAATCTTTTACCCATTTTTAAAGAATGAGTTGTTTTCCTTTTTACTGACTTTTGGAGGTTTTATATATTCTGGATAAACTTTCTTCATCATATATATGACTTTAAGAATTTTCTCTTTATCATTAGTTTTCAACAATTAGATTATGATGTGACTTGTAGTTGTCTTCTTGTTTCTTGTGCTTGGGGTTCATTGAGATTTTTGTATCCATGTATTCATAGTTTTCATCAAATTTGAACATTTTTCAGCTTTTATTTCTTTAAATATTTTTTCTCCGTCCCTGTTCCCTTCCTTTGGGCACCCCAATTACAAGTATATTAGCCACTTAAAATTGTCCCCTACCTCACTGATGCTCTGCTCATTTTTTTAAAAATTCTCCTTTATCTCTATTTCATCTTAATAGTTTTTATTCCCAAGTCTTCATGCTTACTCATTCTTATATCTGCAATGTTGCATTTGTCATTAATCCCATCCAGTATGTTATTCATGTCAAACATTTCAATTTGCATTTATAGAAATGCAGTTTTGGGGGCCGGCCCAATGGCGCAGCAGTTAAGTTCGCATGTTCCACTTCGGTGGCCCAGGGTTTGCCGGTTCAGATCCTGGGTGTGGACCTATGCACCATGTGGCAAGCCAAGCTGTGGCAGGCATCCTACGTATAAAGTAGAGGAAGATGGGCACGGATGTTAGCTCAGGGCCAGTCTTCCTCAGCAAAAAGAGGAGGATTGGTGGCAGATGTTAGCTCAGGGCTAAGCTTCTTCACAAAAAAAAGAGAAAGAAAGGCAGTTTTGTCTTTTTTTAATATCTTCCATGTCTATACTAACATTTTTGAACATATGGAATAAAGTTATGATAACTATTTTAATGTTTTTATTTGCTAATTCTAACATCTGTGTCAGCTCTGGCTTTCAATTGATTGATTTTTTTCCGCTCATTATGAGTCATACTTTTGTACTATTTTGCCTGTTTGATCATTTTTTATTGAAATCCAGACATTGTGAACTTTACTTTGTTAGATGCTGGATATTTCTGTATTGTCATCAATATGTTTGAGCCTTGTTCTAGTTAATTTACTTGGCTACTGTTTGATCTTGCGTTCAAGATTTGTTAGGTAGGACTGGAGACGTGTTTAAGGTTAATTATTTCCCACTACTGATGAAGGCACTCCAGTGAGCTCCACCTGCGGCCCCATGAATCATGAGGTTTTCTAGTCCAGCTGGTGGGAAAAGAGGCTATTTTCAGCCCAGTGTCACTGCCAGGCACTGTCACCTTTAATCCATCTAGATAGTTCTTTCCGTGGCCTTGGGTGATTTCCTCACACCCATTCACTCATCAGAACTCTGCTAAAGAAATGAAGGGGTCTGCCAGACCTCTGGAGTTCTCTTTCTGTGCAGCTCTCTCCTCTCCAGTACTTTGAAGAAGCAAACTCCAGGCATCTTTTGTCCTCAAACTCTCAGTTCTGTCTCTAACCCATGGTGTTGACCAGGCTCTGCCTCTATATTCTATGGCCTGGAAACCCTCTCAAGGCAGTAAACTAGGGAAATCAGAGGATGCACAACATTTTTCCCCATCTTTCAGGGATCGCTGTCCTATGTCACCTGATGCTAGTGTCTTGATAACTGTTTTTCCATATATTTTGTCCATTTGTTTATTTTTTCAGATTTGGTGGTAATTCTGTTCCTAGTTACTCCATCTTAGTTGGAAGTGGATATCCCTGAGTATATTCATTCTGATCGTAAATGACAGCCTGTAAGCCTCAGTGTTCTGAGTAGTGAATAAGCAACTATAATGTCCATGTAATCATAGAGACTCAGATATTCCTCTGTGAAATAACCCATACCAAAAAAATGTATATATATGGCTTTGACATGAATTGTTGTTTATTAGCATTGCTTTCAGTAAATATTTTGCACTTCATCCTTTTAAAAATTGCTCTTTAAAATTAATATTTTTCATACTGTTCTTGAGTAGCTCTATTTGTTAAAGTGTCAATTTTGTTTTTCACTGCCAACTTAAAGCTCTTTCAATAGATCATAGAGATAAATATAGAAATTGTTCATTTTACATTACTTTCTTTTTTAAAATTCAGGGTGTTTTTATGTAAAATTAACTTTACAAGAATATACAGATAAAAGCATAATAAACCAATAGGGATATTTTATAATAAAGAAAACATAATTTTGGGGTGGATAAAACATACCAACTTATAGAACTTATCAATCACTTTTCTGTACCCACAGCTTTTAAAATACTTAAGCTGCTCTGCCTGAGTCAATTGCTGGTTGTTTCAAATTCCCTGGCAAGTCAGTTAAATTTGTTGGACCATTATGTAACATGAAACTGACAGGTTGTTTCGCTGAACTGACTCACCGAGTCAATCTAAAACCGTTGAACTGTTTGTATGTGGAGCCACATAAGACAGTCTCACGTTGGGTGCTACAGGTTTTGGAGAGCACTAAGAAAACATGTGAATCTCTTCCTTTCCTGTAATGTTTTTATCAATGGACTTTGAAGTTACAATAGTATTAAAGCTCCTTAGAGCTAAGGTGTCTTTGTTATTTGAGGAAAGATAGTTGTGATTGCAAATAGTCTATGGCACACATTGTTTGCATAATAGTACCAAGTGAGGAAATCCCAACTAGAACTTAGATAACCCCCCATTGGCATCATAAACAGAACACTCATATTAGCTAAATTAAGCATACACTGGGGGGCTAGCCCGGTGGCACAGTGGTTAAGTTCGCATGTTCTGCTTCCACAGCCCATGGTTCGACAGTTCGGATCCCAGGTGTGGACATGGCACCACTTGTCAAGCCAAGCTGTGGCAGGCATCCCACATATAAAGCAGAAGAAGATGGGCATGGATGTTAGCTCAGGGCCAGTCTTCCTCAGCAAAAAGAGGAGGATAGGCATCAGATGTTAGCTCAGGGCTAATCTTCCTCAAAAAAAGAAAAAAAGGCACTGGTAAGAAACTTGTCAGTATGCACCCAATGACCACTGCAAAGCTGAAGCAGAAACTTCAAATGACATTTGATAAATAGATTAGTCCACTTATGCTGGATTTACAAAGAATATCTTGGCCCTTCTTGTCATTGAAATATCAACAAGCATTATAGTAACAATAGGCCTGCTTAAAACTTCTCCCTAAGTAGCAAGAATTGAAGTTTTTGTTTAGAATGTTATTTTGTGGATTAACGGACTTCGACAAAGATTGATTTGAAAGAACAGCACAGTTTCTTTGAAATCTTGTAGTTTAAAGTGGCGTTGACAATTACACCTTCACAATGTTGTTTCTCTCCTAACTCTGCATGTTTTCATTAAGAAAGAAATAATATAGGCTAAACTGAGCGTTAGAAAGGAAATAACATGATCTAAGATGCGGGATGGGGTAAAAATCAGGGTAAACTATGTGATGTCTCATAGACTCACGCAATTTTAGAGTTAGAAAATACTTTAACAGCCAGTTAATACACTCTAATTTTGCGGATATTCTAGGAAGTGAAGCGACTTCACACAGAGACAGGCTAAAAGCCCATCCAAGCAGGTCTATTGTTAGTTCTCAAAGTCTTCTCTAGGAGATCACCAGATTTGGTGACACTGATATTACCTCCTCTCTGCTGCTCAGCAGGGTTTCTAAAGGTGAAGGACACTGGCTGAGCAGTGCATCTTCCGCCGTCCGCATAGGGGGCTTGATGCTGTCTGCCTTTTCCAAGGGACTTTGCTAGGAGAACTCCACTGCTCCCCACCACTGTAGATCTAATGCATCAGGGAAATGCGAAGGGGCTTGTGTTATTAGAAACCAACAAAACCTGGAGTTCTTAGATAGGAAGCCAGTTTAGAGTTGTGATTAAGAGCTCAGACTTTGGCGTGAGTCACACTGATTGTTGTATGGTACAAGCTATTTCACTTCTCCAAGCCTTATTTCCCTTATCTGAAAAAATGTAATAATTGTTTTAGTCTCATAAAATCAAGTAAAGACTAATCACATTGAAAGTGCTTGACTCAGTATATGTCAAAAAATATCATCCATTGTTACTACATAAACAAATAGGATTGCCCATCCTCAGTGTTCCTTTGCGTGGAAAAGCACTGTGATCTGGCAGTCCTTTATTTTAATCAAGATTCACAACAGAAAAATGATATTTTTATAGCTTGCAAATTTGCTGAGACAACCATGGTTTCGTGCATCAAATGTAAAGTATTGTAAACACTCATTTCAGAATCAATACCATATTATTACCCACGTTCTCTTGCAGATTTGTCTGGGGCCACAAGCTTCTTAAGGGATTATAGGCTTGGAAATATAGCAGCAATGGCTCTTCAAAGCCAGTGTGCTGGTGATGGCAGCAATTCATAAGTATCCGGAATTTGGTGAGTTTCTCCTCCTCATCAACTTTCTTTACACTCTTTTTTTCCTTCAGACAAGCTGGATTCAAAAAACTGGGCACCATGTGTCCAGTTGATTACAGTTCCTGAAAACTCAGTGTAGCGTTGAACCAGGGAAAATGAGATGGCCAGAGAGAAAGGTTGGAGAATCACCGAATCAATTCAATGTCAAGTGTCTCTTTGCTTCCTGTACTAGAACCAGAGAAATGTATGTTGGAATAGTACATAATTAAATTATTTTCCTCTTATTTATTTTTAAAGATCTTTTGATGAATGAATTATTAAATTAATGAATGACAGTAAGGAAGATGGAATAAATTTATTCTTCTCTGTAAGATTTGTTTGGACATGCTGCAAAATGAATGGCTCTCGGCCTTCAGAATGAGTGTTCTTCCCGCACGGTGCCTCTTTTACTGCTCTGCCATGTGACACAAAACACAATTAGCCTTTCAGTTGGGCTTTGCGTTTTTCTGATCTCCTAACAACTGGGTGTCAGACAGCTCAATGTATAACCACCCACTCACAACAAGATTATACATTAGACTCTTTGTTATCTACTTTTATGAAAGATTTCTGAAAGCTAAAAGGAATAAATTAACTCTGCCAAATCTGTGATAAAGTTTCTTTCTCTATCTGATTGCTAATAATATTTCCATGATTGTATAGTTAATCCCCGTCAAGGACAAGACCATTTACATTATCCTAAAAGAAGGACACTGAAAGGTACACAGCATACATTTGATTCTTGGGGCTATATAGACATATTTGCTCTACACTAAATATTATAATAATGTCTAATAGCAATCTCAAAATAGCTATTACAGTAAATCTTTCTGAATGTAATGTAAACACAAACAAGGAATGCAAAATCAAATATAACACTTATTTAAATTCCTCAAATTTTAATGATCTCACACCTAAGCTTTCCTCTGAGTGGTATTTTAGTGTTAACATTCCTATGCCCGTTCTTGGTAGAAATGCGTAGGCTGGTGAATGCTTATGAACAGAGATGATGTCAACCTTTTTCACCATTAACTTTGCCCGCTGATGAAAGTGGCTGGCACAGATACTCAAAAGATACTTGTTTATTTTTTAATAAGACAGTACATAATTCAGAAACTGTGGAATATGGAGATTAATGTATATTTTATTTTATTTTTTATTATTACTTGGTTTATGTAAAATATTTTTTTCTATGGGGTATCGGCCCTGTACTTCAGTAAATATCCATTATCTCTTTGTCTCTCAGGCCCTTTGGTCCTCTTTTAGAATGCCTTTCTGTATATGCCTTGAATTGTCAGAGGCAACCTGTGTACGACTTGGTTAATTCATCTTTGTGTGTGTGTGTTTGTGCATGTGTGTAAGGAAGATTGGCCCCTGTTTGCTTGAAGAAGATTGTTGCTGAGCTAATATCTGTGCCAACCTTCTCCGCTTCATGTGGGATGCCACCACAGCATGGCCTGATGAATGGTGCCAGGTCCACGCCCAGGATCCAAACCTGTGAACTCTGGGCCACCGAAACAGAGTATATGAACTCAACCACCATGCCATCAGGTCAGGACCCCTTCCGCTTTTTATTAATTGAGGTAACATTGGTTTATAACATTATATAAGTTTCAGATGTACATCATTATATTTCAATTTCTGTGAAGAGTACATTTTGTTCACCACCCAAAGTCTAATTGCCATCTGTCACTGTACACATGTGCCCTTTTACTCCTTTCTCCCTCTCGCCTTCCCTCTCCTTCTCTGGTAACTACGAATCTATTCTCTGGTCTATGTACTTGTTTGTTGTTGTTTATCTTCCACATACTTGTGAAATCATATGGTATTTGGCTTTTTCCATCTGACTTATTTCACTTAGTATAATGCCTCAAGTTCCATCTATGTTGTCACAAATGGCAAGATTTCATCTTTTTTATGGCTGAGTAATATTTCATTATATATATATACTGCATTTTGTTTATCCATTCATCCATTGATGGCCACTTATGTTGTTTCCAAGTCTTGGCTATTGCGAATAATGCTGCAATTAATATAGGGGTGCATATATCTTTTTAAATTAGTACTTTCATGTTCTTTGGATAAATGCCCAGAAGTGGTATAGCTGGATCATTTGGTAGTTCTAGTCTTAATTTTTTGAGGAATCTCCATACTGTTTTCCATAGTGGCTTCTCCAGTTTACATTCCCACTAGCAACGTGAGAATTGCCTTTTCTCCACATCCTCTCCAACATTTGATATTCCTGGTCTCTTTTTTTTTTTTTTAAAGATTGGCACCTGAGCTAGCAACTGTAGCCAATCTTCTTCTTTTTTTTTTCTTTTTATGCTTTTTCTCCCCAAATCCCCCCAGTACATAGTTGCATATTCTAGTCGTGGGTCCTTCTAGTTGTGGCATGTGGGATGCTGCCTCAACATGGTCCCATGAGCGGTGCCATGTCCATGCCCAGGATCCGAACCGTCAAACCCTGGGCCGCCAAAGTGGAGTGGGCAAACTTAACCACTCAGTCATGGGGCTGGCCCCCTTCTGGTCTTTTTAATAAGAGCCATTCTGAAAAGCACGAGGTGGTATCTCATTGTAGTTTCGATTTGCATTTCCCTATTAATTAGTGATGTTGCACATGTTTTCATGTACCTGTTGGCCATCTGTATAGCTTCTTTGGAAATATGTCTGTTCAGAGCCTCTGCCCACTTTTTAATTGGGTTGTTTGTTTCTCTGTTGTTGAGTTGTATGAGTTCTTTACATATATTGGATATTAACTCCTTTTCAGATATACAATTTGAAAATAACTTCTCCCAGTTGTTAGGTTGGCTTTTCATTTTGTTGATGGTTCCCTTTGCCATGCAGAAGCTTTCTGGTTTGATATAGTCCCAATTGTTTATTTTTTCTTTTATTTCTCTTGCCTGAGGAGACATGGTATTCGGAAAGATACTGCTAAGGCCAATGTCAAAGAGTGTACTCTAGGCTTTTTTACAAGAGTTTTATGGTTTTAGGTCTTACATTCAAGTCCTTAATCCATTTTGACTTAATATTTGTGTATGGTATAAGATAATGGTCTACTTTCATTTTTTTGCATGTGGCTATCCAGTTTTCCCAGCACCATTTATTGAAGAGAATTTCCTTAATACTTGATGTATATTAACTTATTTAGTCCTCACCTCAGGAGAATTCTTCAAGGTATTATTGTTATTATTGCTATTTGTCACAGGCTGAATTGTGTCCCCTTCAAAATTCATAGGTTGAAGTCCTAACCCCAGTACCTCAAAATGTGGATGTATTTGGAGATAAAGCCTTTAAAGAGGTAATTAAGGTAAAACGACATCGTACGTGTGGACCCTAATCCAATAAGAAAAGCAGATTAGAACACAGATAACATGCAGATGAAGGAATAACCTATTAGTCTGGGTTCTCCAGAGAAATACAACTAACAGGATGTATGTGTATATAAATATAAAGACAGAGATTTACTTCAAGGAATTGGCTCACACGATTAGAGAGACTGCCAAGTTCAAACTCTGAAGTGTAGGCCAACAGACTGGAGACCTGATGTTACAGATCTGAAGCTGATATTATAGTTCAAGTCCACAGGCCCTTAGGCTGGAGACCTGGGATAGAGCCAGTGGAGCTCATGAAGTCCAAAGGCAGTCTGGAGTTAAAATTTCCTCTTTCTGGGAGAATGGTCAGCCTTTTCTTCTATTCAAGTCTTTATTACGGAGGACAATCTGCTTTCCTCAAAATCTGCTAATTTAAATGTAAATCTCATCCAAAAACACCTCACAGAAATATCCAGAATAACATTTGACCAAATATCTGCATACTATGATCCAGCCAAGTTGACACAAAATTAACCATCACAAGTCCACCCTTTGTCAACTTGGCGCCCACATGCGTCTCCTTAAACCTCACTTAATCTCCAAATAAAGACCATAACAAGGACGTACTTGTGCCTAATATGATACAACAATCCTGTGGACCGCTGAAAACACACTAATCCTTTCCCCAGAAGAAGATGCAAAGTCCTTGGATAATGTTTACTCTTCTCCTTGATATCTTGTAACTTAAATTCCATGATGTAAGTTAAAAATATTTCAATACTATGATTTAAATTTAAGATATCTTATGTTACATGATAAGGGTTAAGAGAGGGAAGAAAACAAAGATATTTGCTTTACACACACACACATAAACATATTCACAACAAGATAAGGAAGAAATACTCATGACAATTACAGTCCTCATTTTGATCTGGTCACATGGCTGTGGTCACATGGTTGTGGTTGTAGCTGGTATTTGTAACCATCTTCTTCTATTACCCATTCTGTATTCCCTTTGCCTTCAGTAAGCACCTCAGCTGGTTGTGCTTCTTTCCTGGTGTCGTCATGCAAACCTTCATTCCTGAAGGGACTGGGACATTAGGAGGTCTACCTGGATTGAATTGTCATAATTTTCCATTAACCTTAATCACGGGGCTTTGCAGTGCTAAGACGCCCTAAGGGACCTCCTGTTTCCAGAATACTCTTCTTTACCTCCACTATGGAGTAACAGTCCAATTTCTTCTTGCTAGTCAAGATCAATCACCCCAGCCAGCTCAGTAAGTCCCATCTTTGCCTGTTGATTCAGAAGCAAGGGGAGTTCAAAGTGGTCAGATGGCAGTCTCGACTTCCGGTTCAATGGAATCATTGTTGCGTCCCCTGGCGAAAACATTCCTCCCTTTGGAACTAAGACCTCTAAGCCAGTAGAGAACAAAGTTGTGGCAACAGGAAGCAAAAATTTTGCTAGTGGGTCACTTGGAGTAATAGTGGGTGGTGCCATTCCCACTTCTCCACTTGATTCCTGGGCCTTGATGGATGAAATAGCATCTTATATTGGATGCTGATTCAGAGCATACACAGCCTTCTGGGGAACCTTCCCCAGCCCTGCAAGTTATTGTCACCTAGCTTGACTTGTAACTGAGTCTTCAAAAGCCATTCCACATTTCTAGCAAACTAGCTTCTTCAGGATGATAAGGAGCAGGTGACTACATGAGGACACAGCAAGACAGTGGCCATCTGAAAGCCACGGAGAGAGGCCTCAGAAGAAACCAAACCTTATGTCACTTTGATCTTAGGTTTCTCTTCTCCAGAATTGTGAGAAAATAAATTTCTCTTGTTTAAACTACCCAGTCTGTGGTATTTTGTTATTGCAGCCCTAGAAAATGAATAAAATATTCTTATAGAAAAGAAATATCCTCTTTTCTATAAAATGGCGTGAGAATGTCCTTGTTTTCTAGAAGTCATGCCCAATTTTCTTTCTCATCTTCCCTTTATAGTAGACCTCTTCTCGCTTTACAAAAGAGAGGCATATCTCTTACACAACTGGAATTCTACTGTAGCCAATTGCCCAGGGGTACCAATCCACTGGTCGCTAAACAAAGAGACAATTAATATATATAGGTAGAGTGTGTAATGTGTATGTCTGTGTGTGTGTGGTGTCTGTGTGTGTGTAAGTCAAAATACCTTATTCTTGTCAATGCTGGGATGTTCAGAATTTGGGCTCAGGCAGGATTATTTAATTTTTATTTAATGACCTCATCTCATCCATCTCTAGAAGATAATGAAAGAATATATTGCTCTAGTGACTGTGTCTCATGAGAGCAAAGCAGAGAGTCTATCATAAGAAATGCTGAAATCTGTGATGCTTTATTTTATCCAAATGATAAACTCGTAGCAAGGCTGATCTCTACGTCTATCTTTTCACCCCTCCTCCCATCTATCCCTTCTCTCTCTATGTAAGCATCTTGGAATTCAGAAGGCGGATGAGTGATTGTCATGAAAATATGAATTTATATGTTTATTTGAATTGAAAAATGAAGACAGATTTCCTTACAGAAAGTCTGACTGATTTGACAATGAGGGCTGGCTTTGCCAATTAGGTTATATGGAAGACATTTTCCATAAATTGAATGAGCTAAGTCTGTAACTCCAAAGTTTTGACCGAAATATGTTTAAAATACATAAGATTAAAGCACTCTCTCAAAACTTACTGTGATGGCAAGGTTTTATTGAAATTAGTAATATAAAATTTTTCAAACTTTTCTGTTTAACAAGGTCCCCCTAAGTGATAGGGTAAAAGAATTATTGCCTCTGAGTAAGTTTGGGTAAAATCCGGGGTTTTTTTTTTAGGAAGATTAGCCCTAAGCTAACATCTGCTGCCAGTCCTCTTTTTTGCTGAGGAAGACTGGCCCTGAGCTAACATCTGTGCCCATCTTCCTCTACTCTATATGTGGGACGCCTGCCAAAGCATAGCTTGATAAGCGGTGCTAGGTCTGTGCCCAGGATCTGAACGGGTGAACCCTGGGCCGCCAAAGTGGAGCACACGAACCCAACTGCTACAACACCAGGCTGGCCCCTAAAATCTATTTTCTATGTTTTCCAGAAACCGAAAAGTGAAGAAAGATTTTGTGTGACAGCCACTTAGGCAACAGCTAAGTATGCCACACAGACCTCCTTCCAAAAGAAAACCTGCTGGGGGAAGTGTCATTAGCAGGCAGCTTCCAGCTGCCACGTCTTTGGCTCCGCTGTGATGTTCACAGGGAGGTCACGCTTTCCCGGACTGCTCACAGCAGTGACTGAGCCTTGCAGAGGGACTAGAGCCAGGCCATTTCTGCCAACACAGGAGTCTTCTAACAGTCATCTTTGCTCTGGGGCTTCCTGCTCTAAGACTTTCTCAGGGCTGTGCTGTATCTTGAGGCCCTCCAAACCCAGTTTCTTTTCCTTCCACCTCTTCTCTCTCGGGTTCAGATCTGCAGTCTGAAGCCTTTCTCTGCTCCTCTCCCCTTTGTCTCTTATGGGTCTATCCTGTATAAACCTTTGACCTCTCTAATTTTCTCTTGGAGTCTGTGTCCCTATCTGACACACTCTAATACTAAGACATAAAATTCTTTTCCAATTCTTTGCTTTCAAAATATTAAGTGAAGATCTAATCAAATGGTCCACTTCTAAATACTAAAAAATTATATTTTGATAATAAATCCAGGAGAGGGCTAAACGGAGTGAAGAGTAATCCCATTCTCTTATTTGGGTTTAGTTCAGGAACCCAGGCCTAGGCATTTCTTGCATAACTAAACAGTCACAGGGATTGGTTCAAAGTGGGCATAAATTTCAATTCGGAGAAATGAGACATAAGGAGAAGTTTGTTAGGTATTTTGGGAAAGAGTTTTCCCATTCTTAAAAGTAGACAACCATTGGAAGACAGCTTCTAGCTTCCTCTGGATACTGTGTACATGGATGCGAAACCAAAGCCGTCATTTTCGTACTATGAGGAAAGTAAGCAAAGGAAAGGCCAGCAAGCACAGTGCTCCTGGACGAGGGGACTGCAGAGAGGCAGAGGTTGGGGGATCTGATTAAGTGGATTCTAAAGTCCTCGCCTTCTTCTGGACCTTCTAGTTACATGAGGATACATTCCCTCGCTGTTTAAATCTGCTGGAGTCAGTTTCCTGTCCATTATAGCCAAATGCATCCTATTTACTTTGCCAGTGTTAGCCTGCCACTCCTCCGCTCACATGGGAACCTGTCCTGAATCCCACTCGGGTCAGCTCTCTCCCACATGGAGTGGATCCTGTCCCTCATCGCTGGGCTGCTCTCCTGGAATTGCATGCAGTTATTTCTCTGGACTTTGGGCATTGCGTCTGCCTGCAGCCTCCCACTTCTAATACTTCCTCTATGGAATGGGACCAATTTGGATGTGGAGACTGGATACCAGCCTGAATCAAGGCCAACTTGGTGATTGTCTGCTGGATTTTCTGCTGCAGAGTTTATTTCCCCAGCTACATCTCTGTCTCTAGCCTCTCCAACTTCCCCATCAGCCAATGCTTTCGAGTCTCAGTGGATGGTTAAGATTTCAGAGATTATGGCTAAAACAAGTATACAAAATAATTAACTTTTAAGCTTGTTCTGCTAGTGAATTTTCACAAATATATGTGTGTATAAACACATATGTATTATTGTACACTATACATATATATGCATATAAATATCTATCTCTATATGTGTGCATCACATCTGAACCTTTCTTACTATGATATGCCCAGGACACTATGGGTGGACCATAATCAGAAAGGAGAACAGCAAGCTATGGAGCTAGTGCAGGGAGCTTCTAGGCCCCAGCTGTCCCTAGAGCTAACACTTTCATTTCTGAAATTTCGGGGCATTCTAGGGAAGGTTCCAGAGGAGGGCCCGGCAGGGTAATTGAAGGCCTATGGCAGTGGCTATTTACCAATTTTTAACAAAGTAGTTAAATATTTTATTGACCAGTATGGCTGTACAAGTTTAAACCACCCTGAATATCAACACTGTTTTTGACAATTTGCAGCCTCTTCCCTCGAGTTCTTAGCGATTCCACTGATGTTCTTGTTTATATTTTAGCCTTTCCTTCTCCCTGTTCTTCTGGTTCCTAGCTTGCTAATATCCTCCAGCATCCCCACCTTGTTTACTTACTATCAAGGAAGTCATAGAACTATATTGATTGCATCCCTTTTAAATTCATACTATCTAATCTCAGTTTAGCTCTGGTAATTGCTCACATTTCCTAAAAAAAAAAATTCTTATACAGCCAAAAAACTTGTCTTGGAAGCTCTTCCCTCTCATTCACTAGACTCCAGATACCCTGATTTTCTTTCACTTCTTCCTGTGCATCAAGCTCTTCCCCACCTCAGGACCTTGCATGTGCTGTTCCACTCAGCCCCAATCTACTCCCCTTTGCCTGTTTGGTTGCTTCTTATTTTCTGGGTCTTTGGTAATCCTTCCTTGTCTACTCAATTTAAAATAGATGCTCCATGTTATGCTGTCTGTTAGTATAGTCTGACTATGTCATAGCACTTGTCACAATTTGTAATTATGCATTATTATGGGTTGAATTATGTCCCCCCAAAGAAGATATGTTGAAGTCTTAACTCTCAGTACCTCAAAGTGCGCCCTTATTTCTAAACAGGGTCTTTATAGAAGTGAAGTTAAAATGAGGGTGTTGGGGTAGGGCCTAATCCGTTATGACTAGTCTTCTTGTGAAAAGGGGAAACTTGGAGTGATGCATCTACAGTGCAAGGAACAGCAAGGATGGCAGTGAACACCAGAAGCCAGAAGAAGCAAGGAGGAATTGTCGCCTAGAGCCATCAGGAGAGGATGGCCCTGTGGACACCTTGATGTCACACTTGTAGTTTCCAGAACTGTAACACAGCACATTTCTGTTGTTCTAAGCCACCTGGTTGTTGGTGCTTTACTGTGTCAGCCCTAGAGACCAACACACGCATTAGGAGAGATTATTTACATACTGTGTAATGTCTGTCTCCTCATTAGACCCTTAGTTTACTGAAGGCAGGTGATTGTTTATTTTACTTACCATTATTATTTACAACAGCACAGATGATGGTGTCTAGCACCTATCAGCAGTGGAATGTTTGTGGAATTAGTGAATTACCGAATGAGTGGATGCATGGATGATATTTGAATGCAAAGTGTTTCAAAAGATTTTAGAAGCTCAGATTGTTCAACTAAGCCACTTAAAAGCAATAATAATTTAATCTTAAAATCAGTATTCATAATACTTAAGTACGAAGAGAAAATTTTTTATGCCTAATTCTCAAATGCCTCATTTAACCAGTTTTGATTAGCTATTTAAATTGCACGTTCTGCGATGATTTCCTTTAAAATGAGAAAGCATTGTTTTTCTGATCTCACCAAAAGATTACCCTGTCATGTTTTAGAATGAAAAATACAGACAATCTCTTCAATCCCCAGGACTTAAAGTAATGTAAACAGAAACCGTGGAAGTTCATTCTTTTCCTTTTGTGACCGTATGTAATTATAGCCTTAAAGAATGACACGAGCTAAAGTGGTGGCAAACACACACAAATGGCTGGCCCATTTGAAGGGATCTCATTACTCAATAACCTTATGAACATGAATATAAATAGATTGCCAAACCTGGGGGAATTTTCACACATGAAATGAAGGGAAGAAGATAAGGAACAGTATGCACGCCGTTGTTCCTGCTCGAATGATTTTTAATTCATATTTCTTTCCAGTAATTACCACACACATTCACACACCACACATGCATATGCACACACACATGTACGTACATAAATATGAACTTAAGTATGTACTTGTATTTGTTTATATTCACACACGTGCATCACATCCTTAATCTTTCTTACTATAATATACCTTAGTAACCGACGACTGTTAGGTTGCCCTATCTCAGGATATCTTAAATTCACGGACAGACTAGAAGTTTCAAATATTTGGGGCATAACAAGGGGAAGCTCATGTAGAATTTAGTACTTTTTTCTTTACTCAAAGTAAGTAGTCAAAGTCAGCTGTGTATAATTTATTCTCGTACTTCCCAGCAATGTAGATCTGGCACATTAATTCCCCCTTTCCACAGATGGGAAATTGGGGCCTAGAATACTTAACTAACATGCTCAGAATTTTAAATGCTAAAATGCTTTTTTCCTTTTTACAGTATGCTCAGAATTTATTTCTACCTCTGATGATCTAAGAGTTTACCCAAAGCCATTATTAAACACACAGGAATATTATTTCTACATAGATAAGCTAGGTGTCAGAATTGGGTTGCCGGAAAGAATTGTTTTCCAGTTAACTTTCATTTCTCTCTGAATTTAGGCTGCTCATGGTTCACATTGCTGTAACCCTACATCTGGTTAAAAAAAGCTAGAAATTGGGAAAGTTTTCTTAATCAGTATAATACCTATGAGTTTATCAGTGCCTAATAGCTGTGTGTTTCAGATTTTGTAACAATCAAACTGATTTTCCCATTTAGGAATAAATCTATGCTGAAAAGTAGGTCTCTCTGGGCAAACAGTTACATCACCCTAAGATCTTGCTTTTATTTTTTATGTTAACCTGTGTCGTTAACATATGGCACACTTTTACATACGCTATTTAATGCAGCACTATATTAATTAGGTATTATTATTAGTCTTTTTATACAACAGGTAAAGAAAATTAAGTAATTTTCCTAAGGTCACAGAATTATAAGTGATAGATCCAGTACATGAGCCAACATATGACGCTAAGGCTCAAGTATACGGAGGGTTTTATACACATCGTTGAATATATTCTCACAGGATGTGCCTTCCCAGTGATATAACCTGGCCATTCAAAATGCAGTGTTTGGACTAGAAGCATCAGCATTCCTGAGGGCTCGTTAGAAACACAGACCCTCAGGCCCCATTCAGACCTATTGAATCAGAAACTGCAGCTTAACAGGATCCCCAGGCGATTCCAATGCCAGTGAAAGTCTGAGAAGCAGTAATATAGGAAACGTGGAGGTGGGGAAGAGATCTGGGTTATCCTTGCTCCATTATTTTCTAATTTGACCATAACAAATAATTTACGTTTTCTAAGATCCAGTTTCCTCATGAACAATAGAGACAATAGCACCTCTGCTTCTGGATTGGTAGAAAGTTTAAATGAGAAAATGCAAGGAAATCACAACCAACCTTGGCTGGCACATGAAAGGGACTTAATAACTGATAGATATTATTAACTAGTTCTTAAAATTGTGCTCAATTTGTGCTTTAATAGGTTTGGAATATCTGCAAAGGATATACCTCTTCTTTTAAAATAATTAATCATACGTTGGAACAATATGTTGAAATATCAACCAAAATATTTCCTTTCCTCTTGTACTCTTTAGCCTCTTCCCAAATTCATTTAGACTGTAGATGTACTGATGGCCACAAAAAGTGAGATTATATAGCCAGCAAGTGGAGAAAACTCTGGGTTTCAAAAGTTGGGCCCTGATGGACTTAAGG
The DNA here is from genome assembly GCF_037783145.1 of Equus przewalskii. Taxonomy (NCBI): domain Eukaryota; kingdom Metazoa; phylum Chordata; class Mammalia; order Perissodactyla; family Equidae; genus Equus; species Equus przewalskii. Next base: position 2,169,571 of record NC_091854.1, read on the forward strand.
CAGGGATGATAGATTTACAGGAATAGAATCAGATTAAGAAGGTGGAAGGAGCACAGATTCTTGACTTTTATTTATTTATTTATTTATTTATTTATTTATTTATTTATTTATTTCTGAGGAAGATTAGCCCTGAGCTAACATCTGCTGCCCATCTTCCTCTTTTTGCTGAGGAAGACTGGCCCTGAGCTAACATCCGTGCCCATCCTCCTCTACTTTATATGTGGGACGCCTACCACAGCACGGCTTGCCAAGCGGTGCCATGTCTGCACCTGGGATCTGAACTGGCAAACCCCAGGCCACTGAAGCAGAACGTGTGCACTTAACTGCTGTGCCACTGGGTTGGCCCCTTGACTTTTAGATTTCACCAACCAGTGTAATTTCAAAAGAAATGTGGGGAGACAAAATGATGGTACATTAGTCAGAGTCCTCCAGGGAAACAGAACCAGTAGGATGTGTATGTTTGTGTTTGTATATATATTAGAAAGAATCGGCTCATACAATTACAGAGGCTGACCAGTCCCAAGACTAGCAGTCAGTAACCTGGAGACCCAGCAGAGCTGATGGTGTAAGTTCCAGTCTGACGGCCAGCAGGCTCACTTCCACAATTATGGAGGCTGACAAGTCCCAGGATCTGCAGTTGGCAAGCTGTGGACCCAGGAAGAGCTGATGTTTCAGTTCCAAAGGCACGAAAAAAGCCAATGTCCCAGTTCAAAGGCAGCTGGGCAGCAGAAGTTCCTCTCTTAGACTTTTTCTCTATTCAAGCCTTCAGCTGATTAGATGAGACCCACCCACATTAGGGAGGGCAATCTGCTTTACTCAGTCGATGGAATGAAATGTAATCTCATCCAAAAGCACTCCCACAGAAAGACCCAGAATAGTGTTTGACCAAATATCTGGGCACTCCATAGCCCAGTCAAGTTGACACATAAAGTTAATGATCACAGATGGTTAAATTTTTATTTTACCAGTAATGACATTGGAATTATCATGACCATATCAGTATCATAAAACAAGAGGTGTATTCATGACTTTAAAAAGGACTTTAAATAGGACATGATTTTAAAACAATTAATACATAGAATTGAGTTTGGCTATATGAAGTTGGGCTATAACAATATACTATAGTCTATTGTTCTTAATTTTCTCATTTTAACGTGGACCAAAGAAAATTCTGCCAGGACAAAATGAGTCAGAAAATTGTGGTTTGGAGATTACTGGGAGAGAGCCTGCTAGGGAGTGAAAGATTGTGGGCAGTCTTTGCTGAAATCCAGGGATGAGGTGCTCGAGACCTGATTTTCAGTGAGAGTATGAAAGGAGCGGCAAAATGGAGTGGGCAACCGACTGGAGTCATTATGCCCTTTGATATTTTCTTTTCTCATATGACAAACATCATTGAGATACTATTAAGATCTGGTTGTCAGATGGCATGATTCTAGACGTTCAAACTAAGTAGATCTGTGAGACAACAGAAATAAAACAATTTGTGAAGAGCTTAAACCTCAGAGACCGGGCAAAAGATGGTGCTAGAGAAAGAAAATTTGGAAGTCATACCATGCCTACCAGGTGGCTCCAGTCACTCTACAGTTGTAAGAAATTTGTGATTTGTTCCTTTCATTTTTCAGAAGAGAGAGAAAAAAGGACTAATCCTATTTAAAAGCAAAGCAACATAAAAAGAACAAATTAAATTCTTCGTAAAATACCTGTAGAGAAGGAAACAAATGGGCACAATACTGCTCTTTTAGCTGTGGAGGTGTTTTTTAGGGACTGTATACACGTGAAAGTTGCACTTGAGATTGTATAAAAAAAATTAGCTGTTTTTCAAATGAACAAAAGTCCACTCTCTGTCACACGTTGCCAGAATTAAGAGGTGCATGATAAGGGGGGGTCAAAATGCAACACGGCAGAGGAGTCCAGGAACAGACTGATTAATTACAAGATCAGTTATGGGTGTAGTCCCTTAAATTTAAATTAAAGCTGCTTAAATGCCATTTTTCAGGTTCTTAACCTGGTTTAAGAGACCTGGAAATTTCCACATAATAGACTAATTTCATTATTCTTAACTTTCAAATCTTCATGAAACAATGAGAATATTGAATTTAATCTTCAGTGAAATTGGGTGTAGCAGTCCCTCATTACTCCATTCACATTCAGATAATCATGTAGTTGAACATATTTGTAAAAGAAAGGATCACAGCTTTGTCATTCAATATATTCTTCATATCAGTGTGCTTTGATGGAATCTCAATGCGGTATTTCAGCATATTTTATACACTGGGCTCAATCAAATCTAACGTAACGCTGTATTTTCAATACAGATGAGTGCACTAACAACTCATTTTGCAGTCTTGGGGTATTTCTTAGCCAATAAAATTATGATTGACTTCCTATGTAATTATATGTGCTGGACTAATGGTTTATTTATACTTGTGATCTCTAATCCATGTTCCTTGAAGAGCTATTTTTATATTAGTCCTTTCTTGTTGAAGAAGTTTAGGCATAGAACAAAATATGGTTAATTATGTAAATGTACAGAACTTACAAAATTCTAAATGAATAAAAATGTATGTTCATTTTTAAATTAGAGTGTGGACATAACGTATTACTTTGTCTTCCCCAATATTCTTCTTTCTTCTGCACAAAGCAGACTGCTTCTTTTGGAGGGTGAGCATCTGACATGTGGTCTGAATGAAAGCTGCCATCTTCTTTTGGCCATAACCTCCCCGTCTGCTGTAATTTGTATAAAAGTGGGAACCTGACCTAGGCTGTGTTGGTAATAGCACCCTGGGCTCCTAGCCACAAAGATTGGCCTGGGGCAGGGATGAGGGGAAGAGGGAGAGGTTGGCTGTATCCCAAGCCAGTTCTTCCCGGCAGATTTTCAATTGAATGGCAGCTGGAAGGGAAGGAGTAGCAAAGCTGGGAATTTGTGAGCCAGGAGACATTATCCAGCCCAGAATGTGTCAACCTCAGCAATCTTGGCATTTTGGGGTCAGATAATTCTTTGTTGTGGGGGGTTGTCCTAGTCACTGTAGGACTTTAGCAGCATCCCTGGCCTCTATCAACTAGATGCCGGTAGTATCCTGCTCCACAGTGTGGCATCCCAAAATATCTGCAGACTGTTAAATGGCCAGCAGTTAAGACCCACAGAATGAGCCTCGTGTAAAGGTTGTAATGGAAGGAAGTGAGATCAACCTATTCGAGAGAAGTAGGAAATAAAGACAGAAGGAGAAATACACCTGTTCAGGACCATTTATGCCCAAATATATCTTTGTCCTTTTTGGTTATATAAGCCCATCAATTCCCTTTTTTCCTAAAGTAGTTTTATTTGTTCTTTTGTCAAGTGGAATGGTAAGAATTTTGAAACAATACCAGGAAAAGACAGATGGGAAAACTGGGCCAAAGGGTAATAAAAAAAGAAATCAATAATAGAACTTGATCAAGCATAGCTTCAACTTTAAGTTTTTTTAAAAATAGAAGAACTTATAAACCTGTGAAAAGCAAAAAGAAGATAAAGAAATTGATCATAAAACAGATGGTCAACAGCATAACTGAACTCCTAAGAGATTCCAGAGCAAGAAAAAATTATCTTCAAGGTAGTCTTGAGATGAGGTAAAAGAAAGGAGGAAAAAAAGTCAGATTTTACTTGTATCTTCTTGGGATTGTATAAATGTTCAGTGATGGTTTCCTATTTAAAGTGTGTGTCTGTGTATGTGTTCGCAGTTCTCTAAAAATGGAGCAAAAATATTTCCTATTCAATCAACTGCCAGTAATAAAAAAAAAAAGAGAGAAGGAAAAATACAAACTGTGAACCAGACAAGGTAAGTAACATCCCCACATCAGATCTTAAACCTGAGCCTGTTGACTCCAAAATTCACATGAATCATCCTCAAGGCGGGTGATGACTTTCATCCAAGTACAACCTCACTTCCCATAGACAGGAAATAAGCTTCTTTCTTCTCAGGATTTCAGGTCAAAACAACAGAGAAATTCATTATTGATGTTTCTGCTTTGAATGGCCAATTGAGGTTAAACGATTTTTAATTTCCCTCCAGGTAACTGGGAAGAAAGGAGAGACTAGAATCTTTAAAAAGACAGGAACAGTATTACCAGGCCAGCAGCAAGTGTACAAGATGGACTCAAACTATTTTCAAAATGTTCTAAGTCTCTGTCACCAATTCCATATAACAGCTACTGTGTCCCACTTAAAATCTTTCTCTGTCTTTTTGGAAAGGCTACATGCTTGGGGGAAAAGTAACTGAACAGCAGGAAATCTGTGTTTTGGCAAGCAGTTATTGAAAGAAGGCATGTGTTGAATGAAAAGTACATGTAAACTTTAGGGTAGATCCTTCTTTTAAGTAAAAGTCAAATGCAATTTTGTCTTTGTTAAAAAACTTTTTATGATGAGGTATCCAGTAATCATATTTCCATATTACTAACAACGACCAGTTCAAGAAAGCCACCCTGGGATTTCCACTTCCAGGCTGACAACATAAGGAGCTCCAGGGGCCCATTCTCCAGCGGTGAAAATTACCAGACATCGTCTCTTCAGCAAACAGTGCTGGGACAACTGAATATCCTCATGTAAAAGAATTAAATCGGGTCTTTCCCTCACATCATACACAAGAGTTAACTCAAAGTGGGTCAAAGACCTTAATCTAAAAGTGAAAACTCTTAGAAGAAAACACAAGGGTAAATCTGCATAACCTCAGACGGCAATGGATTCTTAGATATGACACCAAAAGCATAAGCAACAAAAGAAAAAATAGGGACACTGAACTTCATCAAAATTAAAAATTTCCATGCTTAAAAGTATATTATCAAGAAAGTGAAAAGAAATATTTGCAAATCATAATCTGATAAGGGATTTGTATCTAGAATACATAAATAACTCTAACAACTCAATAATAAAAAACAAATAATCTAACTTGAAAAATAGGCAAAGGATCTGAAGAGACATTTATCCAAAGAATATACACAAATGGCCCATAAGCACATGAAAAGATGCAACAGGAAATGCAAATCAAAACAACAATGAGATAGGACTTCACCCACTAGGATGGCTATATTAAAAAACAAACAAACAAAACAGAAAATAACAAGTGTTAGTGAGGAAGTGGATAAATCAGATCCTCATAGACTGCAGTAGAAACGTAAGATGGTGCAGCCACTTTGGAAAACGGTCGGGCAGCTCCTTAAATGGTTAAATACAGTTGGGATACAGCCCAGTAATTCTACTCCTAGGTATAGGCCCAAGAGAACTGAAAACATATGCTCACACAAAAATGTAAACACCAATTTTTATAGCAACATTATTCGTAACAGCCAAAGTTGAAGACAACCTAAATGTCTATCAATGAAAAGATAAACAAATATAATGGATAAACAAAATGTGGTATACCCATACAATGGAATATTTTTGGCCATAAAAAGGAAAAAGGTACTGACAAATTCTACGACATGGATAAACGTTGAAAACGTTATGTTAAATGAAAGAAGCTAGTCCCAAAAGATCACATATGATTCCATTAATATGAAATATCTAGAATAGGAAAATCTATAGAGACAGAAAGCAAATTAGTGATTTCTTAGGCGTGGGGAGATGGGGGGAGGGTGGCTAAGGAGTGATAGCCAAAAGGTATGGGATTTCTTTTTGAGGTGATAAAAATCTAGAAGCAAAGTAAATAATATAAACAAGAAAGTGGCTGCATAAATTACTACAGATTCACATCATGGAATATTGTGCAGCCATTTAAAAGATGAATTATAGCTGTTCTTGACTTTAAAGGATTGCCACAAGATACTGTTGAGTGAGGAAATGAGAGGCAAAATAGCACGCATAATATGACCTAATTTTTATAAAACAAAGCTAAAAAACTGTGTGTGTTCATGTGTGTGGGCTCGTGTGTGTCTAAGTTTGTACAGTATATTATGAGCATGGAGAAATGTAAGGAAGGATACCTGCTAGTTAACATGGCTACCTGTGTGGGTAGTGTGTATGTGGGATGGCGGTCATGTGGATGGAAGGGAGGAAAGGTGGCGGGAAAGGCATGCAAAGCTAGAGAGGAAAAAAGAAAGGTACTGTACCTAAAAACAGAGCATTTTGTATATGATTCCTTTTTAATTGATGATCTTACTGGCTACCATTTCTTTGGCAGGTGTTGTTTATTTTCCCAGTTTTACGGAGATATAATTGACACATAACATTTGTTAGTTTAAAGTGTACAACATAATGATTTGAAATACGTATATCCACTCATGCATCATTTAATGATGGGGATATGTTATGATAAATGCGCCATCAGACAATTTCTTCATTGCACGAACATCACAGAATGTACTGACACAAACTTAGATGGTACAGCATACTACATACCTAGACTATATGGCACTAATCCCATGGGACCACTGTTACAGACGCGGTCTGTCGCTGACTGAAACATTGTTATGTGGCACATGCCTGTATTGCAAAGTGACTACCACAGTAAGATTAGTTAACATCCTTCACCTCACAGTTACAACTTCTTCCCCTTGTGATGAGAACTTTTACGGTTTACTCTCTTAGCAACTTTCAAATATACGAAACTGTACAGTTAACTATAGTCATCATGTTGTACATTACACCCCCAGGACTTGTTTATCTTATAGCTACAAATGTGTACCTTTTGGCCTCCTTCACCATTTCCGTCTGGCAAGCTTTCTAGGTTTACTATATAATTTAACAACCTGTGAGTTAGAGATTATTATCTCCACTTATTATCTCCATTTGAATTTGAGATTATTATTTCCATGATCTCCAGATGGGGAAAATCAAGTTTGGAGTGGTTGACTAGCTTGCAAAACAGTATGTTGCGGCTGTCCTGATAAACAGGAAGGACTCTCACCCAAAATACGTTTTGGATGTCAAGACTGGTGATACCGTAAAAACACCAAGAAGGTATGAAAAGCTTTATTATTTATACAAAGAGGCTTTCTGAAAAGAGCAGGCCAGGCTTCTCAGGCTGTTTTGAAAATGGCTTGAGTGAGAGCTGGGAAGAGAGACCAACTTGGGGTTTTGATGGCGGTAGGGGATGGGTTCGGGCATGCTGGGTTGGATGATTTGATCTTTCTGTGTGTGCCAAAGAAGGGAGCACTGGGGCTTTCTTAGCAGCTTGTCCAGATGAGGGGCAGGAGGGGAAGAAAGCTGAAGCTTAAAAGCTGTCAACAGTCAAACATCAAAAAATGGAGCCAAATTCTTTATTATGAGTGGTTTAAAATTATGTGTGCCAGTCATTAAGAAAAACATTTAGTTTTATATTTATATCTGTGTTTCTGTATCTCTTGTTTTAGTTAAAATAATTTAATGTCTTTTTGACACTTTTTTAAGTGCTAATGCCCAAATGATACTTAACGTCATGCATGACCAAATACATCAAACTTTACAGCGTTGAGAAATAACTATTTCCAAAAACTAGCATATATTAAATAACTAACATATTCAGTTTTTAAACATAGCCATAAAATGAATATGAAATCACTTTGTATGATCGAATAGTACTAGAATGTAAGCCTCAAGAATGAAGTGGGTGTAGTGTCTTCTTCTTCTTCTTTTTTTTTGCTAAGGAAGATTCACCCTGAGCTAACATCCATTGCCAGTCTTCCTCAGCTAACATCTGTGCCAATATTCCTCTATTTTGTATGTGGGTCACCGCCACAGGATGGCTGCTTATGAGTGGTGTAGGTCCATGCCTGGCAACTGAACCCAGCTGGCCAAAGCGGAATTTGCCAAACTTAACCACCAGGCCACAGGGCTGGCCCCAAGTGCATCTTCTTTATCACTCTAGATCATAAGCACCTACAATTGTGCCTTTCAAAGAGCAGACATTTGATAAATAAATGGGACAATAAAGTTGATAAACACTGTGCACATTAAAAAATAAAAGCTAGGTATGAGTTGTGAAGAGTATGTAAAAAATACCAAAAAAGGAATAAATTTACTAGTAGGAATGTGACTGTATAAGAATTTCTAACTAATAGCTCAAATAATTTAAATTTTTGTTGATAACTTTTTTTTAATTGTGGAAAACAACTTTTAACAAACCAACTTTCAGTTATCGTTAATGTCTAATAATATTAAATCATTTTTGTATATTTACTTCAAATTCCTAACATCAAAGTGAATAGTATTTCAGAGAAAATTATGATGAAATCAAGCTGAATGCACAGTATACTTGTTAACATGCTGAATTCATATTAGAATCTGCTTCAGAGGCTTGAGTTACTAGTAGAAAAAGAACACACCACAGCCAGTCATTTCATATTAAATTTTTTATTAAAACTGAGTCTTTACAATATATTTAAAATGACAGGTTCCACACACAAATATTTAAGAAAAAAATTTTCCAGATGTAATTATTGGCATACAAATTTAAGAACATAATTAAAACTAAGCCAAACATTTATATATATATATATATACCCAAATTCATATCAATGATCTGGAATACCTGAGTTGCAAGTTGTTGGTTTTCCAGATAGTGTGAAATATTTTCATCCACTATATAAAGGACATGGCCCATCCAGAAAGAATAATTTTGGTTAATAGATACTATGTCCCAAACATCACACGGAAGTCTCCGTGGGATTAAGGTTTATCTTCAGAGGCTTCTTCCAAGGGGAGGTCGGTCTGTGACGTAAGGAAGGATTCCCATGTAGCAAGGCACTGATAATGGAAGCACACCACAAGGAGATCAACAGTACTTCACTTTCAGTGTTAAAAGGATTAATAAATCCTTACATATCTGTTCCTGTAGCAATCTGCCCTACCCCTCTCTCCCATCAGCTTGCCAGAATTCTGGTCATTTGCCACAAATTTTAATTCTTAATGAGGAAAACTATTGCTAAATAAGGGGAAAACATCTAAAAGGTTAAAAGATTAGCATGGATTAGTGTACTGAAATAATCCACTATTACCCTATTGTCAGGAGAGAAACTAGCTCTAAATTATAGAGGAAAAGATGGACCATTTGGATCAGAGGAGGCAGGCCTCAAACTTCTAGGGAGAGGAGTTGGGGAGACAAGCAGGCCTTAATTAGGTCTGAATCCCACTATAGCAAGTGTGAGTTTGTACAAGTTGATTAATCTCTGTTACAGTTTCTTCAGCTATAAATTAGGTTAATGATAGTACTTACCCCTGGGGCAATTGTGAAAATTAAATTTACATAATCTGTATAAATCTTTATGCAGAGAGCCTGGCACAAAGTAAGTGCTCAAAAAATTAGCAACTATTGTATTATGATGGTCTGTTGGGACTAGGTGGTGAGACTTGGTCATTAAGGTGCAACAGGAAATGAAAAAGGAGCAGAAGGGATTGAAGGTGGTGGGGACACAAAAACATAAATGCAGCCCACTTTGTGATTTTGCCTAGGGCTGATCCTCCTAACAGCCTAGTCTCAGCTATCTGTAGGATGTTCATCCACAGCATAATTTCAACAGTCCACACACATTTAGGATTCTTCTAAAACACACTTACTCTAATGTGTATTCAGCCTGAGCTAAAATTAATCAGGAAAGAAAACATTTTTTTCCGAATGTGGCTAGATTACCAAATACACGTATTTTTCAATATAGTTCAATCCAAAGCTGGGCCGATTAACACTGGTTAGCTGCCTAAACTACTTTAATATCACTTCTTTTTCCTCTAATCCTTTTATAGCTTTAATGTCTATTTCTGACAACCAGTACTTAATGACAGACCAGAGGTTTCCCAAATACTATACAAACTCAAATTTTTAAAGCTCCCAAATTATAAATGTGCTGTGTTCCAAAAGGTATGCATTCGTATTGTGCGTATATACAATTTTTTTCAAACTGAAAACTTAGACCATGGGAAGATTTTGCTAAATCAGGTTGTTGTTTTTTTTTTTTAAGGAAGATTAGCCCTGAGCTAACTGCTGCCAATCCTCCTCTTTTTGCTGAGGAAGACTGGCGCTGAGCTAACATCCGTGCCTATCTTCCTCCACTTTATACGTGGGACGCCTGCCACAGCATGGCTTGCCAAGAGATGCCATGTCCGCACCCAGGATCCGAACTGGCAAACCCCAGGCCGCTGAAGCAGCACATGGGCACTTAACCGCCGCGCCACCGGGCCGGCCCCTAAATCAGGTTTTTATAAAGGTTATATGCAGTAATTTGATTCTGAGATACTCCCAAGAGCCTAGGAAACTAATAATATGGTCAGAAGATTGTATATTTGCATGAAAAGAGTAGAAAATATTGTTGAAAAACTTAATTGCCAAATTAAAATAATACTGAGTAAATTACTAGGTAAAGTAGTATTTATTTTGTGATATACTTATTTTGAAAGTCAGGCTTGGGGTAATACAGGTCTCATAAGAATAAGGAAGTCTATTGAGACTTTAAGGGAAATTTTTGCTTTAAGAAGCTTTAGCAAGGACTAGAAGCCAAGTACAATCCAGGAAGCACAATTTTAGTTACTGTAATAAATCACTTCTGGGATTTGCCTGTATCCTCCAGTTAATTACTAACTTTCTGCTATTCTACTTGCTTAGATGTACTATAATAATACCTATCTCACAGGGATGGAGAAATAACAAAATAAGATTCGGGGTAAGAGAAGAGAGGGCAAGGAAGAGAGACATGGTCAGGTAGCTACTACAGGGACCACCAGGTAAGAGTGGCCTCCTCTGAGATGGTTCAAGAGTAGAAGCCAGGTGCCTTTACATCTAAATGATAATACCCATGGAAAGGCATTAAAAATAAATACCTCACATTTCGTATATTTTTCAACTTTTTGATCTTAATTCATTTGTAATTGTCCAAACAATATATGATTTGGGGAGTGGGGAGTTCATCCACTCACTCAACAAATATTTTTAAGACCTGACTATGCCAGCACTATGATAGGTTCTGGGGCACAGTCCTTGATCTCACAGAACTGATGATTTATCAAGAAACATAAATAAGCAAGTAAAATCAACTACAGAGTCTATGAAGCTACAGGGTATGATGGGAGTAAGTACCAGTGGGATCTAAATCAGACTAGAGTGTGCTAACTGACGTTTCCTGGGCGGAGTAAGCACCATAAATCTCTGCAGGTTTATGGAAGGGCAATAAGAGGAAGAAAGCATAGTATAGCAGTTCAGAAATCAGGCTCGGTACTTCTGTCGCCGGCCAAGATGATGTAACAGGGACTAGACTTACTCTTCTGCTAAAATGAGAAATAGGTAGGTAGGTAGGTAGATACATAAATAACTGCAAAAATATATAAAACTACAGTTGCCAAGACCTTCAACTTCAGGCAACAAAGGACAGTGATCCCTGAGAGACAAGAAACCAATGGGTGAGCTCTATGTTTACCCCAGTGTTATGGGCTGAGTTGTGTTCCCCCCAAATCCATATGCGAAGCCCTAATCTCCAGTACCTATGAATGTGATTATACTTGGAGATACGGCCTCTGAAGAGGTGATTCAGTCAAAATGAAGCCCTAATCTAACCTGCCTACTTTCTTGCTAAGAAGAGGAAATTTGGACATACAAAGAGACATCGGGGATGCACAAGCAGACAGGAAAGATGACGTGAGGACACAAGGAGATGGCAGTTACCTGCAAGGCAAGGAAAGAGGCCTCGGAAGAAACCAACCCTGCTGACACTTGGAACTAAGATCCCTAGCCTCCAGAACTATGAGAAAATAATTTTATGTTGTTTAAGCCACTCAGTCTGTGGCATTTTGTTATGGCAGCCCTGGTGAACTAATATATCAGTTTACTGCCTTAAGAGAATTTCCAGGCCATGGTGGAGGAAGGGTGAAATAGATATAGCCTAGAAGATTCCCTGAGTTGAAGAGATGTAGCTGAGTTCAGGGAAAATAATGCAGTAGAGTTCAGAGACCAGTGTACCAGAGAAGACAGAGGTGTGCAGAGAGAGCACTCCGGAGATCTGTGGAGGGTCCCCCTCAGGACTCAGTGGAGTACTGATCAGTGTATGCATGTGAGACAACTACCTGAGACCTGGGCAAAAGCCACCAGTGAGGATTAGCGTGAACAGTTTCTAGTGTTCTCAGAGAGCCTGGAACAAGATTCCACCACGCTGACCGGAAGATGACATACTTCACAATATAATTGATAGAATACAAAGAAGGGTCTTGTCTCAACAGTGAGAAATAATTAGCCCTACATTAAAAGCTGCTCAAATACCAGCTAATAAATCTTAAAAGACCCTAAAGGATCAAACTGTGCCCAAGTAACTAAATTGAGTGTTATAGGAATACAAAAATATTCAACATATAGCAAAACTCACAATTTCTGGCATCCAATTAAGACTAACAGATGCAAAGAAACAGGAAAATAGAACCCACAATGAGGAGAAAAATCAACCAATCAAAACTGACCAGGAATTAACAAACACATCAGATTTAGCAGAAAATGACATTGAATTTATTATTATAAATGTGGCCCAGATGATCAAAGAGTTAAGTAGAGGCATGGAATATATGAAAAATAGACCCAAACTGAACTTCTAGAGATGAAAATTACAATATGTGAGATAAAAAATATATTAGATAAGTTAATGGCATATAAGACAATGCAGAAGAAAAAATTAGTGAACATGAAGACATAGCAATAGAAAGTATCTAAAAGAAAATATAAACCTAATAAAGATCCAAGATAAAAAGAAAAAGAGCATCAGTGAGCCATGGCACACAGCTTGTAGTAGCATAATATACATGTAATTAGCATCGCTGAAAACGTAGGGGGCAAAAAAAATTTTGAAAATATAAAGTGTGACATTTTTCCAAATTTGATAAAAAAATTATAAGCCCACAGATCCAAGAAAGTCAATGAACTCTAAACATAAGAAACATGAAGAAAAATGCATCAAGCTACTTTATAACCAAATTGCTCAAAACCAGTGATAAAGATAATCTTTAAAGAAGACAGAGAAAAATATGCTATATACGGAGGAAGAAAGATAAGGACGACAGTATTTCTCATCCAAAATAATGCAAGTGAGAAGACAGGAGAACATTTTTAAAGTAGTGAAAGAAAATACCGTGTCAACCTAGAATCCTATGCCCAGCAAAAATGTCCTTCAAAAAAAAGGTGAAATAAAGATATTTTCAGACATACCAAAGCTACAGAATTTATCATCAACATATAACACTACAAGAAATGATTTTTAAAAAAAGGTCCATCAGGCAGAAAGAAAATGAGGCCAGAAAGAAATCTGGATCCATATACAGGAATGAAGAGCACTGGACACGCCAACTATATGGGTATATATATATTTTCCTTATTAGTTAAATTTATTTAAAATATAATTGATCACCTAATAATAGTAACGAGATCTTGTGGGGCTTATAATACATGTATAAGTTAAATATATGACAAAAGAACATAAAAGCCAGGAGAAAGAGAATGGAAGACTATAACTGTAGGTTCTTAAATGATAGGTGATGTGGTACAAAATCACCTGAAGGCAGACTATGATAAGTGTAAGATACATACAATAAACTCAAAAGCAAACACTAAAATAATAAAAAACAAGAGTTATACCTAATACAGCAACAAAAGATCTAAAATGAAATCATGCAAAATTATTAATCTAAAAGAAGGCATAAAGAGGAAAATGGAAGCAAACAGCAGATAGAACAAATAAAAAACAAATAGCAAGATAATAGACTAAAACCTAACCATATTAATAATCAATTTAAATGCCAATAGTCTAAATACTTCAGTAAGAGACACAGATTGTCCAATTAAATAAATAACAAGACCCACCTATATTCTGTTTATAAGAAATGCACTTTAAATATAAAGACACAAATAAGTTAAAATTAAAAGGATGAAAAAAATATATACCATTTAACACATGTCAAAAGAAAGCCAGAGAAGCTATATTAATATTAGACAAAGTAGATTTTGGAGCAAAGAGCATTATCAGAGATAAACGTCATTTCATAATAATAAAGGGGTCAATTCATCTAGAGGACATAATTTAAAATATGCACACAACGAGACAGCTTCAAAATATATGAAACAAAAACTGACAGAAATGCAAGAAGAAAGACAAATCCACTATTATAATCAATTTTGATACACCTCTCTCTCAAGAAATTGATGGAACATGTGGACAAAAATCATCAATGATATAGAAAATTTGCACACCACTGTCAATCAAGTTGACTTAATTGATATCTAGAGAACCAAGGAGAATACACATTTTTTTTTCATGTGCTCATACAACATTTACCAAAATAGACCATATTTCAGTCTATACAAGAAGTCTCAATAAATTTAAAAAGAGTCCAGTTAAATAAAGTTTGTTCTCTGAACATAATGGAATTAAATTAGAAATCAGTAATAGAAAGACATCTGAAAAATCACCAAATATTTGAAATCTAAATAGGACACCTATAAATAACCCTCCGAGTCAAAGAAGAAATAAAATGGGAATTTAGAAAGTATTTTGAACTGAATGAAAATGAAAACACAACATATCAAAATTTGGGGATGCCACTAGAGTAGTGTGTAGAGAGAAATTTATAGCACTACAGACCTACATTAGAAAAGAAAGGTCTTAAGTAAACAATTTCAGTTTCCACCTTAAAAACTAAGAAAGATCAAATTAAACCAAAGGAAACAGAAGGGAAAGAAAAAACCCCAGAAAAGATCACAGTGGAAACCAAAGAAAGAGAAAAGCAATATAGAAAAATCAATGAGACCAACGTTGGATCTTTGAGAAGATTAATAAAATTGATAAACTTTTAGTCAGATTGATCCTAAAAGAAGAGAGAGGATACAAATTATCAACTGTTAGGAATAAGAGGGGTGACATCACTTCAGATTCTACTGATGGAAAAAAAGAAAATATAGTGAAAAACTTTATACCCGTATATCGACAACTTAAATGAAACGGACCATTTCTCTGAAATAGACACACTACCGAAACTCATTCCAGAAGAAATAGATAACCCAAAGGAATTAGAATTTGTTGTTAAGTGTCTTCCCATAAAGAAAACTCTAGGCTCAATTGGCTTCACTAGTGAATTCTATCAAACATTTAAGGAAGAAATTATATTAACTCTATACAAACTCTTCCAGAAAACTGAAGACATAGTAATGCTTTCCGATTTACCAAAACCAAAGGCATCGCAAGGGAAGAAAACTACAGACCAATGTCCCTCATAAATATAGATGCAAAAATTCTAAACAAAATTTTAGCAAATCAAATCCAGCAATCTATAAAAAGAATTATACATCATGACAAAATGGGGTTTATTGTAGGAATGAAAGATTGGATTACCATTCGAATATCAATCAATGTAACTGACTATATTAAACACAGTATCATCTCAACAGATACAGAAAAGGCATTTGTCAAATTACAATGTTCATTCCTGATTTAAAAAAAATTCTCAGCAAATCAGGAATCGAAGAGAACTTCCACAACCCAAGGAAGAAGATCTACAAAAGACCTACAGCTAACATCACATGCACACATGCGTTAAATATGAGCTGTTATTAGTATGTTATTTTTTTCAATGCCAAGAAGAAAGGAAGAAATTAAAACTCAGCTTTATAGATACTCAAAAATCTCCTTCACCAAATTCTGAGTATTAAAATAAAGGAAACACAGAAATAACAAAATACAAACAACTTTAAAAACTCTATCCACAATGTTTACAAAACAAAGAAAAATATTAACTGGGATTGAAGGGCTGAGAGACAGCAGACCCATACTTCACACTTGGGGAGAGCCCTCGGTCTCCCTTGCGAACCTCATTTCTATTAGTGCTCTCCTGCAAATACACAATACATAATCCACTACCTGGTAACCGTGCAGGGCAGCCCAAAGCAATTTCTGCTTTCAGGAGATACCGTATCTTTTTTGATAACTCTGCCAAATTATCATTTAAATAAACTTCTGAACATCCTTAAGGTAAAATTCAAAATGAAAATCTAGGAAGTCTGTTCTATTTAAATTCCTGTCAAATAAGCGATCCAAACTGCGCTAAAGATGGCAGTAATCCTCATGTGAACAAACTTCTATCACTGTCATATTCCGCTTAGACTAGTTTAATAAATGTCTAAGGAAGATATTCAGTCGCCTTCCATGCTGGTTAGTGTTGTAAATTACCCTTTTCATTAAAGTAAGTCCTAAAAGGGACAGTGGAACATGGTAAAAGAGACAAATTAGCTACTTAACTCTCTGCTTACCATCCACCATACTAGAGGCAGAAAAATAATTTATGTATTTTGAAATATAGATTCTAGAACATTAGCTTCGAAAAACAGAAATAACATGACAACCGTTATATATCAATATGAATACCTGGTCAGGCATTACAGTGGTTGCTTTGCATATTACCTTATTTAAACCTCACAATGGCTGTTACAAATCTTATTTTACAGATGAGAAAGCTGAAGCTCAAATGGTTAAATATGTTTGTGATACTACAAATCTGATAAGTGGTATAGCCAGTTTTTATTCATCAACAAATGGAGAATAGCCAATCTCTGAATGACCACAACGGTTCATTTAATAAGCCACTGGGCCATCAAGATGAGATACCTTTCCTTTATATAGTGGAGAAGGACAATTTTCGAAGAGAAGGTAGGTAAGAAAATGCTTGACTGCAGGGCATCAGACTGATCAAATCTGAGGAAGGAGCAGGTATGCAAATGAGTGTCTGGAACTTGATTCTCTATATACTTCTTGGAAATTCTTTATGTATTTCCAGGAGCACATATACTGTTTGAAAACGACTGAGTTAATACACGCCAGCCATACAATAAGTGCTCAGTGAATGCAGACGACTATAGAGAAGGAATGTATCGAACCACTGATGCAAATATGCTGGTCATCATAAAAACTGCACTTTTCAATCTGAATATTAATCAATGGACATCCTGGCTTCTAGTGCTCTCTAAACATGTTAATGTTAAGTTTTGCCATAAAAGCCTGATTCCCGTTCAGGTTGCTGACCAATCCAGTTTCTGGGCCTGCAAAGCTGCGGATCTGACCCTGAACGGCACAGCCCCTGATGCTACCCAGACATCATTTAGAAGAATTTTGGTAGCAGATCTTTTACTAAATAAATCTGTTAACTGTTCCCTCCCACCAATGTTTAATATCGACCTGTTATCTGATACCTTGCACATTTATCCAGGTAATGTACATAAATCTATTTAAAAACAATAAAAGATGATCTCTAACACTCCTTAAATCTCTTTACTCTTTCTTGCTCTCTTTTGAGTATAAAAAACTAAGTAAAACTTCAAGAAATGGATTGTTTATACCACATAGTTCAACAATTTAGTTCAGTTTCGACTGTGTCTAGCATTGTGGTAACTGGAAGGTATAAAGAATCACCAAGACAGCAAGAAGAAAATCTCAAAAACCAGCGTGAGATTGCTTATAATGGGAAATTATATTTTTTAAAACGTACTTCGATTTCCTGTTCGGCTTCCCCTTGTTTTCTGTCAAGCAATTGATTTTTTTCCACTTTTAAATCAGTATAATTAGTGAGGCAAGCTAATATCTATCAAAATTAGAGTAACGATTGAAAATATGCAGGCTGGCTGCTGACCTGAGCTTTCTCAGTACCATCAGCTCACTCTGGCTTTAGTTTCTTGTATTATCATCAGAGAATCAACTGCAGGAATTCTACTTTTAGTTGAATAATATGCCATAATTTTCCATACATGGTATTTTATTTGATAAAATACTTTGATGAAATCAAGTAACTGCATCTTTTCGTTAAGGAGAGTGACCCACAGAGGCCAGTACTACACTTTTTCCAGGGCCTCATGCTTCTCACTGCAGTAAAAGGAAACCAATAAATATGGTGTACATGCTATTAGGCAGGATGCTGGGTGACCAGAAAGCAAGTTATCATAAATCATCCTTAACTGAGAATCCGGTGCACGTTTTCCCCAGGTGGCTCCAGTTTGTAGCCAAAGGCCCCAAACTGTAGCTTCTCTTTAAAGGGCAGGCCTGAGAAACAAAGCTGTATAGTCAGGAAGGTGAGCCGGCGCTTGGGGAGACAGACCCAACAGGTCAACAAAAGCGTAAAACCTTCTCAAATAAGCAAAGACAGAATATTTAGAAAATTGAGTTTTAATTCCAAAACAAGCTTCGAAAGTAAACCTCCTGCTACTTCAGCAAAGGTGGTGATGACATTCTGACATTAGAAAAGGTAAATGTCTCTTCAGTTCTCATAAGTGGGCAGTAATCCCACAGGCAGATGTGACCACGTTTTCTAAAGAATAAAGGATGACAAAAATGGTGTTGCCATAGATCTAATATAGCTTCCAATGGAAGTTTCTACATTTAAGAATCAATTTCTCAAGTTGGTGGGATATGAAGAGCTCTGTCCCACAGTGTGACCTCAGGTAAATCTCTTCACTTCTCTGGGCCTGTTTACTCGTTCATAGAACAAGGGGCTTGGACTATGTGTGTCCATTAAGTTACATGTTAGAACTAAAAGTAAAGGTTTCCAGGGGCTAATTGTGGCCAACAGTAAGTTGGTAAAAGAGATCACATACAATTTATAAATATGCCTTGTTCTTCTTGGTTTGACACAATGTGGAAATGCAGCAAACATAAAATTTTACCTCTCTCTTCAGTATTTGATACTTATAACTACAAAAAATTTCCAAAGATAAGATTCATAAATAAATGAGAAATATTTTCAGTCACCACTATTGCAACTATTACTACTAGTAGTCTAAATTTATTGAAAACTTATTATGGGCTAGGCACTGAGTTAAGGGCTTTACATATATTTTATCTATCTATTATTCATTAATTAATTGATTTAGCAGCCTTGAAACTTGTTTTCTAAATTGGCAGTTTCAGGCTCAAGTAAAATAAGTAGTGGTTTAAGAGACAAGCTGGTTGAGACTCCTGGAAAGATATTTATGAGTATACAAGCTTCAAAATAATTTATTTTTAGTGACTTACTGGGAAAATTCAATTTTTTTCTTTTTCTTTCTTTCTTTCTTTCTTTTTTTTTTTGATGAAGAAGATTGGCCCTAAGCAAACACCTGTTGCCAATCTTCCTCTTTCTGCTTGAGGAAGACTCACCTTGAGCTAACATCTGTGCCAATCTTCCTCTATTTTGTAGGTGACATGCCACCATAGCATGGCTTGATGATCGGTGTGTAGGTCCACACCAGGGATCTAAACCCGAGAATCTCAGGCCACTGAAACAGAGCACACAAACTTAACCACTAAGCCACCGTGCCGGCTCTGAATATTCAATTTTGATTCTATGACTTTTCTTTCATCTTTTTTTGTTCCATTACATACATACACAGGTACATACATACATATTTTAATGCCCAAACAAATCTATGATGTAGGTACTATTATTTTCAGAATTTTATAGATGAGGATACTGAAATAAAGGAAAGTCTTCGAGTTCTCTCAGTTTGAAGTCATAAGTTATGCCTGTCCAAGGCCTATGTTCTTAGCCACCCTGTGATAATTCGATGCAGCATGAAGTCTATTTCCACAGGTAACGCTACCACTCTGTTCATAGAAACAGCTAATAGAAAATTTACTTTCATCCAAATTATCGCATAAGTCAAAATAATAAAATATTATCTATATATCTCTATTATAACAAAGTAAAATAACGAGAAATTTGCCTAAAACAATGATACCTACTATTATAAAATGTGATAAAGCCAACCTTTACCATGTATTTCTTTCAAAACCAGAAATTCCCGTATTAAGCCAAAAGTTATTGTGCTTCTAGTTTTTCCCACTAATCTAAAAGTACCTTTTAGATGGTACCATGATAACTGCATCTCTCAAAGTAAAAATGGGAAGATGACTGAATGTCCTCTAAGTATTTCACTACTGTCTCAAATGATCTGGGGCACAGACGACATCACCAACATTTGAGGAAACACTGAAGCTCAAAATTGGAAACATCTTTACACTAGGCCAATATCATTGCAAAATAAATTATATTATAAAAATTGTAGGCCATGTCTAACATAAGGGCATGGGTGTGTAACATTCTACTAATTGCTTTTTATCACGTAAACCTAAGATTCAAAACAGTAATGAAAAATTTCAGGTGCTGCATATTTAAAAGTTCTGAAATATAATCAATCCAGGAAGAAATTAAAGATGCTGCTGCTGTTGCTAGGAGAAAGGAACTTTTATTATTTTGCAATAGCTCAAAATTATTCATTAAAATTCATTTTTGGAAAAGTCTAAATTCAGCTTCTAAGAATCAGTTGCCAATTTACAATTTTAGAAATGTCAATAACTTTAAAATAACAAAATTTGCATATTTTTTCTAAAAATTACTTTTACATATCTCTCAAGAATATAAGTAATAAGTTTGCATTTGTAAATGTTCCAAATACTTAAATGATTGCAGCACAAAGATTTAACACAAAAGGACTCATTAGCTACAAACGCCATCTTGTGGTCCTTTTTTTTATTATTTTGTAGTATTAGTCTGTAGACCTCTAACTCAAGATCTGCTAAAGACAGAAAGAGCCCTAGAAATAATGTATTCCATTTCTCTCATTTTTACACATGGGAAATTGGGGCTCCAAAAGGTCTAATACATTGGAAATCTTCATAAGGAAGAATAAATACAGGAGCCAAAATTTGAATTCATATCTTTCAACTCACACTTTTTCTATACCATTTACACGCTGTCTTTGACCAATGACAAGCCAAGTACGTGAAGTCTGTCCTTAGTACAAGACATGTCAAACACCAAGCTTACCTGCGTTTGTTTAAACATACAGTGAAAGTACAGCAAACTTAAAGGAGCACAGTTACCTAGGGATTACTGGAAAATTATCAAGGCACAGCTATGATATTTAAGTGCATTATTTCAAAGCATTTCACATAAATTATCTAATTTTATTCTCCTAAAGAGTTGTGAGGGGTGTGTGTGGATGAGGGTGGAGGAAGGGAAGGAGTATCAATACCCCTGTTTGATTGATTGGAAACCTGGGTTTAGAGAGGCTATGAGTAAGATCTAGTGGCAGGCATCCTGATAGCCAACTTTAACTTTTGTTTTATTAGTAAACCTGTCTTCTTTCTCCAAAATTTTATATCACACAGTGTGTGCATGTTCATGTGTGTGTTTTAAATAATTTCTTCCTTTTCTTTACAGGAACAGCCATAGTTTATAGTTTGTCATCTATAAAGCACAATAAGATGAAAGTCCTTGATTCAGAAACTAGATATTTTTAGAAATTATTTCATTACACTATGTAATCTCCTATTCAAATCCCTAATTATCTTGAGAAAAACTTATCTTGTCTAAGGGTGGGAAGAGGCACAGAATGTCTGTGCTATGGCATAACTGTCCATTTCACAGCTAAGCTCAATTTCATTTGTACAGATTAATTGAGAAATAATTATATCACAGAATATACGAGATTGGTGAAAATTTTAACAGAAGTCTTTAAGAAAGTGAAAATCTGCAAAACAACAAAAATCTTTAAGACATATGAAACATAATAAAAGATGTCCATAGTTATGTGGAAATATGAGCTGTAGCTATGGCTTTTGACTATGCAATTCAGAGCAGAAATCTTCACTTAATAAAACAACAGAATAGTTCATTTCATAATACTTTAGAACTCTAAAAATGACAAACACTTAACTTTAAGGTTTCCTTAGAAGTAAATAAAAATCATATTGTGCTGCATTTAAAATGAATTCTATAATTGACTGTGTTTACATACTTTCTATAATACTTGAATATTAAGTAGATTATAGACCTTTTTTTCTTTTGGTGAGGAAGATTAGCCTTGAACTAACATCCACCACCAAACCTCCTCTTTTTCCTGGGGAAGATTGGCCCTGAGTTAACATGTGTGCCCATCTTCCTCTATTTTATATGTGGTACACCTTCCACAGCATGGCTTGATAAGTGGTACGTAGGTCTGAGCCTGGGATCCGAACCTGCAAACCCTGGGCTGTGGAAGTGGAGCATGCGAACTTAACCACTATGCCACCAGGCTGGCCCCAAATAGATTATAAACTTTTTTTTTTTTGAGGAAGATTAGCCCTGAGCTAACATCTTCCACCCATCCTCCACTTTTTGTTGAGGAAGACTGGCCCTGAGCTAACACCCCTGCTCATGTTCCTCTATTTTTTTTTTATATGTGGGACACCTGCCACAGCATGTTTGACAAGTGGTGCATGGGTCCACACCAAGGACCCGAACTGGTGAACCCTGGGCTGGCAAAGTGGAAGGTGCAAACTTAACTGCTGAGCCACTGGGCTGGCCCTAGATTATAAACTTTTAAATGAGAAAAGACACTACCTATGTTAAGTGTAAGAGATGAACAGACTCTTAGAAAACACAAGGAATTTTATAGCAGTGCTTCTCAAACTATCTGTGGTGAAGAACACATCTTTTTCTTTCAATCTGCTAAGGAGCATTAGGTGATGCTACTAAGCATGGCTAGTCTGCAATTCATGCCACATGAGATCACCACAAAAGCTGGACAATACCCAAATTGGCCAATACCTTGTTCAACAAAACGAGTCTACTAATCACAGACTTGGATGTGATGGGGATGTCTAATTGCTATGGAAGATTTTAATTGATTGCTTTCAAGTTCTGAATTCGTCTTCTTCTGAATCTGTAATAAACAGCTTATGGACTGGGCATCAGTCCACACTTTCAGTCGCATTACTTTAGACATCAAGATAACTGCTCAAGGTTTCCCAAACTGTGTTCCATGATATGCTAATCCTGCAAGAATTGCTGATCTACTCAAGGAAATTATGTCTCCAGAATCACAAACCCTATAAGCCCGTAAAAGATGCTGAGAACTTCTTTAAATAAACCTGTTTATCTTTATTTAATCCAAACTTATTCAACTACAGAATCTTTTCTTTCAAGGTTAACATTTATTAAAATTACAAAAAACTAATTTTCTATAAAATGCATTGAGATACTCTAGTATAGACAGAACTGCTGATTTACACTATTCAACAATTGCTTAAAAACTCCCAGTGGCAGGGAACTTATTTCTTGGCAATGCAATTCAATACAATTTAATTCATAGGAAATTTTAATTCATAGGAAATAATTCTTTTTTTGTGAGTTCGTATTACACAATGTCCAAGAATTGATTCTAGAAATGTTCTCTGAAGTAACAATAAAATATGTACTCTTTCCATGACTGCTTTCCAAATACCTTTCTTCTTTTCCAATTCCTTCGATGAAGATGCATTTCTAAGACCAACATCATCATATAACCTTATGCTGACTAGATCTTACATCTACATCTTAGTTTGTCAACGTTACTCTCAAAATGCATCATCAGGACTGAATTCAGTATTTGGGATAGCTGGTCAAAAATGGAAATAATTACTTTGCTCTCTCTCCTTTTTTTTCTAGTTAGAAGTGTCTTCTAACATAACAAGACCTTAATATGACTCTCATAAAACTAAAATTTTGAAAAAGCAAATTTCAATGTGGTCACTGAGATAAAGATCTCATAAATTAAATGAGCTGACCTCTACGAAGTGTATCATCATTCTACCTACTGAAGATAATCTTACTGCAAAATAATTTTGGCTTGAGTATAAAGATGTCTTCAGAAAAACACTAGATAGAGGTAGATTTACTGCTTGGAATATGAAAGCAGGACCTTGTCATCAACGTAGAGGGTCATATTTACTTTCTTATTTGCCATGATAGAGGAGTATTCATCTGTATCACTGAAAAGCTGCATCAAATTATTGAGGTATAAGTGCAAAAGGTAGTTGACTACAACAAAGAGGTCTTTTAAGCCAAGTGGAATTGAAATTTACTGTGTCAAGAGTTCATAGTTACCTAAACTTCTTCAGACGGTTTTACAATAAGGCTCTAATGAGCATGAGAAGCCTTACATTTCTATCAGCTCCCTAAGTGTTTTCTAGAGAATATTTCAGACATTTATTCCATAAATGGCCTCTGTGAGCAAATAAATCTGACATTAAACAAAGCTGAACAGGTTTTGTTCCTAAAGAGTTTCTTAGAAACTTAAATGCGCTAAAGTATATTGCTCATCTTCCCCAATAAAGTGGAACAGTACAACCTAGATGGAAGGCACTCGGCCATCAAGTTGTCACACCTAATAACAACCAAAGTAAAATCAATGGCAGTAAATGATTGTGTCATCAACTATGTCCCCAAATCTACAAGCAATAGAGACACAAAGAACAATGCCCAGGAACTTCCTCTGAGCTTTGTGATAGCCAATTAAAAAACATTATTTATAAAATGTCTTTAATGTAGATTTCCCCCAGCTCAGCTTGTAATTCTTGCCTCTTCACTTATCCAAGATTCCCGGTACAATCTACCAAACAGAGAAGGCAGCCTCCTGGCCTCTGTGGTAGCTAATCTCCAAAGATGCACCCCACCTCCCAAATCAACCAATATAGAGGACCATAATAGCCTCCCAGGAGCAGTGCAAGCATTATTGATGATTTTGTTTCCATAATCAATGGTGAAGCTTCTCATCAGACAGTAAGAATACAAAGTTTTAAAGTCTTAGGATGACACAAGATTATTCCATCTCTGTTTCCCTTGCTCTCATAATTATTACTGTGTACCTTTAGATTCTATTTGAAATAAGAACTGATCACTCACCAGAAAATCATTTCCACGGCATAGATGGTAAAAAGATGGACAGATTAATCATTAAAAAATCAGTAGTGTTTTTCTCTTTACTAAAAATACAAAGGGGAAAGCTCCTAGGTATTCAATGGATTACCATTTAATGGCATGAAGATGAAAACTCGATGTTTTCCTTTTGAAGAACGTGACCATCCTAAATGAACTGGATGGTGCATAGAAAAGTGGTGTGATATAGCCTGAATTTGCTAATCCAGACAATCAGGCTTCCAGTTAGTGCCTCTCAGTGAGTAAGAAAGCAGATAATGTGAGTACAAGAATGCAATGGATTGGAAAATTTCACTAGTATAAAAATGGTTAGGTTGAGTAAATATCTAAGCATCTCAGCCTCTCAAGCTGGTGTGTTTGCTTTCCAGGAAATCTAGCCTACACATAATGGGAATCTATTCAACCCTAGGGTGTAGAATGTAGTTCTGAAACATTCTTCAAAGAGTTCCAAAGATACAGACTGCTTTTTTCTGAAAGGCTCTTTTAAAAACACCAGGAAATTTGTCTTCCTGAGTCCTAGGGGTTAGGTCAGTTATCAGCTTTAGTAAACGTTATGAGGCACGATTGTAAAAAGAAAACTACCCTGATATGGCTTCAAAACTCCCTGTGCTAGACAACTCTGAATTATTCCAGCTCTAACCAACTTCTTTGTTCTTATGATTAGGAAAGGGAGTTGAGACACATTAACTGTAAAGAAAGTATCTGTTTACTCAGTTTCATTCTAAGAGATTGTCAATATAAAAAATAATTTAAATGGTTCAATACAGACCATTTACCACGCCTTTGTCCCAACATTTCAAAGGAAAGCTCAAAAACTACCTGTCATTCCTTGGGATCAAAATTATACTAAATAACTCTATATGGGTAAATGCTCTACCATGTCTATCCTTCTCTCTACAAGAACGGCTGTTCACAAAGAGTTGAGCAGTATTAGGCAATGGTGTTTCGTGTGTATCAGAAATTGCAGAGGTTAACTATTCTGCAAACAGATGTCATTGTTCCGGTATTCCCCAAAACCTTCTCTGGAGCTGATTTGAGTATTCACCTACAAAAGAAAAGTGGCGTGCGTTTCTGCTGAGCGAGCAGAAGTCTGTCGATCTTCCCTACATAAGGCAGTTTAGAATTAAAGGCTTCAACTAGTGCTTTGTAACCGTTGCTTTGGGGCTGCTAAAGTAAGGGCTTCCGTACTGCTCATTGGAAAAAGTACACCCCCAGCTTTCTCTTTTTGTGGCAGTGGACAGCTGTTGTTTTAGTCTTTCTTCAAATACACTGGATTTTAGTTGCCTTCTATTTATATTTGCTTAAATCTTTCAACTTATATTTTCATTCACCTTGATGGAGAAAACGAGGAGAAGTGAAATAGAAATGAAGTAGTTCTGTTTTCTCAGTTTCCATAACATGGTTTCCATTAGCAATTCATTTTACTAAGTTTATTAGAGCTTACTACTTACTAATTTTCTGCTTCCAAAAGAGGCTGCTCACACATACTTCCATTTGACTTTAGTACTCACTTTTGTGCCCCAAAACCTCACTTCCTCCTGAAATGTGCCCTCCCTGACACTGTCCATTTCTTCTGGATTCATCTTTGACTGTATCCCTCTCTCTACGCCTCTGCCTTTCATGGTCTATGGTCCAAAGGTGTCATCATATCTGATTCTTTAGTGCTCCACTGTTTTTCTTTTCAGAATTGTCATTCCTCTTATGTCATATTCTCTTCTTGGGTCTGTAACTTTGAAATTATAACTGAGTTTTCTGTAATTTTTTTAAACCACTTTACTAAATTCTAGGGAATAAGACTGAGAATGGCCAGGGTTTCCTTCCTTTGCTTTGACCTCTCAGATTTTGAAAACGGTACTTTCTGCCCAGGTTTCTGCCATGTTACCTAACAATTCTTCCCTGTTGGATAGAATTAAGCCTAGGGGAGCTATCCCCTCTCATTGCTCTTGTGAATTCATGTAGATGAGCGGAAAGTCCATGACCTATCGGATTCTCAGTTTTTGAAAAAAGAATGAAATTTCAAACAGAAATCTAAGAGCCACCCATAAGAATCTTGCTTAACTGGCAGTTCTATAATCATCATCCATATGAATAAACCTCTTAAAATGACAATGTGTGGGAACTCTCTTTATGTGGACCAGAGTGTTTTAAATATTCACAAAATTTACAAAACGTCCCAAAGTATGTAGCGCAACGCTGAATTTAAAACAAACTGTTTCATTAGAATTTATGTTTCCATTCCCCAACATGACAAAGAATAAATTCCTCAATAAATACAACTACACTGGAAGAACTTTCTGGACAGCCGATGCTCATCCACTACTGATTACGTGGAAGACCTGCTGTGATGCCTAATTTGTTAAAATTTCTGTAATTTTTAAGTGGTCTATAAATAGCTGCAATCAGATTTTAGGAAAGCAGTAGCTGTATTATTCGTTGGGCTAGATACTGTACCCTTATAATGATTTTGTTTCTTTCCTTTTTTATTTTCCAGATAATATCCTACACTGTAATTGTTTTTCTGCCTGCTAGATTTCCATGTAGATACACGTATTTGTATTATTCGGTAAGGACAGAATCCTTCTATTACGTCTGTTCAGTACAATTCAAGTAAATAAAACTAAATGATCCTCCATTAAAAAAATTAATACACTATAAAGTCGTATTAATCAAGTGAAAAATATATATACATATTATTCTCCCCTAATAAACTGTAACCTCCTAACGGCAAGATTTAAATTTGAATGTGGATGCTCCAAAGTGCTTGGCACATGGTTTTGATGCTAATAAAATCTTAAATGAATGATTTTACATAAGGTAAATGACACTCTTAAATAAGATTGGAAGTATTTGAAATGAAGTGACTTCTGACATGGTAATTTCTTGAAATTCTTATTAAGAAAGTTTTTAAAATCTAATGTTCATAATTATTTTCAATAGTATTATTGATGAGAGCAAAAAAAGAGAAATAACATAAATGCTCAATTATTAGTAGTTATCTATGCTAATAAAAGTATATTAACATGATGTATTATATGAAGATTATGTCATTATATGGAAAAGTATAAACAAGAGAGAAATATAGAACTCAAAATAATATATATCCACTGTAATCATCATGACACACAAAAAATATGGTTTTATGTTGACACATTCAGAAAGGGTCATGCAGAAATTTAAAAATATTTTAATCTTAGCATAGCAAATTATTTCTCTATAACTATTTAAATGTACCTCTTGCTAGGAGAAAAGGTTATGGGTATTCTTTATTTCTTCTTTATAGGTTAGTGTACTTAATTTGTTGTTTTTGTTTTCAGTGAGCATGTAGTAATCTTATAACCAGAAAAATGAGACTATGAAAAAAGGACTTCTATCCATTCAGTAATAATTCTATAATAAACTGTGCAAATGAATAAATTATGTTACTTTAAGTATTACATTCACATAACATTACATAAACTGCTTTATTTGGCAAAAATTAACACTGCGTGATATTTGCATGATTATAATATTAAAATTAAACTTTCAAAGAGTATATTCTTTCAATCTGTAATACCTGCCAAGGATCACGACCTTTCAAATTTCTTCATCATTACCATCATCATCATCATCAGTATCAACAAGAAAGAAAACAGATACTCTTTTCCACCTACCAGGTAACAATTAGAAAACGTACATGCACTTTATCCAACACGTTCTATCTTACGGTTTTAGCATCTATTTTAGCAGGAGATAATTTTGTTCAGTTATTTGGGCACCTATATACTTTTAAATTATTTACCTATGTTCAATCGGACTTTTGGTTTTATCATTTTGTTATTCATGTTTTTTAAAAGAAGACTCAAATTGATTCTTAATTACTGGTCATATAGGATAAAATGGGAAAAACATCATTTTACCCATTCAAAGTTTATCTGGAGATATCTGTTTTATACTTGGTGTCGAATGTCTCCAAGTAAATTCACACATCTATGAACATTTCAATATGAGAATAATTGACCTCTGATACAGACCTATATCTCAAATTTATGAACTGATTTTTCTCTGCCACTTTGATATTTAAATTTTAGTTATAAACAAGCTATGACCATTTCACTTCATAAAAGTAAGTCTAAAGGCAAATGTTTATACCCCATTTCATCTATCACACTAGGCACAAACCTCTTTGGAGATTTATCTTTGCAAATGTTGACGAAAAGAAAAAAAACTGCTTTCCATAAGAGTGTGATTAAATTAAAAAGGAAATGTAAAGATTCTGGAACATATCACTTCCCTGTATATCTGAGATATTCTGAAGTTAACAGATAACAGCAGACTGTTGCTGTTTCAGGCCACACAGTCTGTGTGCTAATTAGGAAGTCTTGATTATTTAAGGGCTCCAACTTCCTGATTATGCTGCTGACATGCCAAAGTTAAAAGTTATTCACTCAGGAAAAAACTAACAAATAACTAGAGCTGTAGGGGTCTTTTGAAGTTATAATAAAGAAAACGAATGATTCCTCCAAAAATTATACATCCAAGATGTAATATACCTGATACATTTTTAGTAACATTTAGAAATATAATTCACTTGGAGGAAAGAGTTAAAAACATACTGATATAAACTGCTGTGAAGAACAAAATTTGCAATATGGCAATATGGCACAGCGATGCTAATTTAACTGTTTCTAAGAAAACAGTTTGCGTAAACTGAATTCAATCTATGAGAATGACAAAAATATGTATTCATGTGATAGGTATAGTCAAAACCCAAAAATTTCAGTTGGAGTTCCATGGAATTGCCATGAACATTTTCTCTTAAAAAAATAAAACATCCAAACTTTGAAAAGTTTTGCAGACCTTTTCATTTAAAGGAAAATACAGCAGGTGCATTTGTCATGTGATTTTTACACCCTAATATAGTCATGTTTTACAATCATAATCACTTATAATATATTGTATAGTCTAATTTTCAAGACATTTTCTTATAAATTATTTCAGTTGATTGTCATAACAATCCTATAATGTCAGTGTGGAGAAGTTCTATGGTAAAGGAGAGGGAAAGGTATTTCTGTCGATTTAAACAGTTACGTGGCAATAAAGTCTATGGTGGCAAATGTACTTTACTCAATAGAAATATTTTAAATTATTTGAAAATCTGAGATTTATGTGAAATTCCTTTTAGATACTTGGATTTACCTGTTTGTTAAAGTAGAATAAAAAATTAAGGAGAGGTAGAAATGATTTTTCCAATCCCACCTACTAAAAATAAAACACTTGAATCTGTTCACCAGTCTCCAGCCCACTGCCAGGAAACGTTTCTATCAGTTCATATCTCTATCTTTGCTGCCACCATGGTCACCTAACCAGTCTCATCACATCCAGCTTTGCTCCACGCTGACCCAGAGACAGCCACAGTGATCTTTCTAAAAGGCAAGTCCAAAAGATACGGTCACTTCTCTGCTGAAAACTCTTCAATGACATTTCCCATTTCCCTTAGAGGAAAAGATAAAGGACCAAACTTACAAGGCCCTCTTCAGCTACTGGGGTTCAGGGCATGCTACCCCAAAATATGGCACCTTGGCATATTGAATATTTTAAGCTGAAAGAGCTTGGGAAAATGGCAGAAGCAGGAATGTCACTTTGACCTTCCTCCAACCCTTATCACTAGAAGCAGGTCATCCAACCCTCCTGTGAGAGGTGCCCTCCCTCTACGGGAGGAAAGGAGCATCCTTATCTCTGAAGACAAAGGCACACGGAGAAGAAGAAACAACTGTTTGCTAAGTTTCTTCCAGTTTATTACAATTACCTCATACTCCTTAACCTGTCGTATTTCTAGACCATTTCCCACTCTTCATCTAATTTAGCATAAAACTACTCAGGTCTGTTCTTCTGGTCTTCATTTCCTCATGAAGGCTCCCACGTCACAAAGACCTTACTTTAAATCAACTTGTACGCTTTTCTCCTGTTAATATACTTTGGCAGTTTAATTTTCAGACCCAGCCAGAGACCCTAAGAGGGTGGAAGAAAATTTTTTCCTCCCCCACAAGTCTCACTTTTCAAATCAACACCACCTCCACTCCTCCATCCTCCAAAAAAGAACCTTGGTTAAACACGTGCTCTCTCTCTTCTAGGCTTTTGGGCATGTGTTCGCTCTGCCTGGAACTCTCTTTCTCACATCCTTTTTTTTTTCCTGCTTTATCTCCTCAAATCCCCCTGGTACATAGTTGTATATCTTAGTTGCAGGTCCTTCTAGTTGTGGCATGTGGGGCACCGCCTCAACATGGCCTGACAAGTGGTCCCATGTCCACGCCCAGGATCCGAACCGGTGAAACTCTGGGCTGCTGAAGGGGAGCACATGAACTTAAGCACTCGGCCAGGGGCTGGCCCCTTTTTCTCACATCTTTAACTGGCTACCTCCTATTCATCATTCAGATCTCAGCTTAAACATATCCTCTGAAGAAGCTTCCTCATTCCTTCTAGATTAGGTTAGATGCCCCTGCAATGTCTTTCTATCCTGGAACTTACTATACTTTACTATAATCTTTTGTTTTAACTGACTGTTTCTCTCACTGACTCTAACTACTTGAGAAAGGGGCTGCGTTTGTCTTGAGGACTGAGGTCTCTCCAGGGCCCAGCACACTGTCTGGTGGTAGCAGGGACTCAAGTAACTCTTGCTGAATGAAAATATCAATATCAGTTAGACAATCTTTCAAAATATACACCACTTTAAAGCACCTTTAAACTGATAAGCCTTATAGACTATAAGCATAAAATAATTTTCCTAATGTACCAATTTCACACGTTAATTCAGCCAGAAACAAGGTTAAAGATATATGTTTAAAATACATCTTCTAGAAAATGTTTAGAAAATGCTGGATGAAGAAAGTGATGACATAAAACTCATTTAAAATAGTAACTACCTTGAGGAACTGGCAGTTGTTTAAAAAAATAATAATAATTTGAAAAGCAAAATGATGACTAAGCTCTTTCCTGAACTAAAAAAAAAAAAAACTGAACTAAACATTAAACCAAACTGAACTTAAAAAAAAAAAATAGAATGGCATGCTGCTTTGTTGATTTTTGGAATAGCTACAGAAGGCAAGGTGGGGATGGCAGGGACACGGGGTGCAAGCCCTGAAGTGATTTTCTGCTCTCTCAAACCTGTTTCTTTCCTCACTTTGCAAACCCTTTATAATATAAGAAAGGGAGAGGAAAAGGAAATAAGATAGGAGACTCATTGGGAAGAATTACCAAGTGCTTTCGAAGAATTCAAATCTTTGCAAAATAAGAAACTAAGGGGAAAACAGAAAAAACAAAACATAGCATAATTCTCTCTCACGTGAGGCTCAGCTTAAAGGAGGCACTTGGCGCACACTGTCTAAGAAGGAAACCTCACCATCCTCCCTCCACATGAACGCACCGGCTTCAGTGGATGGTTTTAGCATTACTCTACTAAGTGGCAACTCCACGGGCACCGAGCCACCAGAGGGACTTCTGAATGTGACACTTGGTTCCTTAATAGACTCTTTCAACACGGGACAGATAGAAAGTAAAAGAGAAGATAACTTTTTTTAAATGAAGCAATATCAAATATCACTAATTACCTGCTCATAATAGTGGATATTCTCCTCAGCCATATCTGTAAATGCTGACTTGATATCATTTTGCATATTTTGTTTCCATCTTTCCCAATCTGCTTTCAGGGCATTATTAGCACATTCCACTTTATCTTCAAGTTTTCCAATTTCTTCTGTAAGCTGAATTAGATCACAAAGAGAAAATTGCTCATGTATTCTTGCCACTAAGCGAATTCATCATATCCAACCTGAACATTATATCCAAACAGCTTAAGAAGAATTCTTTTTTTTTTTTTTGAAAATCACCAGTATTTACCACGTGTACTAACTAGTTAAGAGTAAAAAGAACACTGGATCCAGTTACAGAAGTTGAGTCGAGTTCTGATGTCTGCCACCAATTAGCACTTGATCTTGGCTAAGTCTCTCAAACCCTGGGCTTCAATTTCACTATTTATAAAACAAAGGAAATCGAACTACAAGTCATCCCAAAATGACTTTGCAGTAATACTCTCATTACCACTATTGTTTGTGGTGATAACATTTATGTTACAAGATGTAGCTTCGTTCACTTTAGCTTCCTATTTATGGTCATCATTTTTCAATTGTTTATAGCAGAATGCTCAATTAACTGACATAACATACCTACAGATCATGTAGCCCGCCCTGGAGGCCCAGGGGATTAATTTGCCAAATTTCACTCAACTGGTAACAGAGGAAGGTTTATATCTCAAGACACCTGACACCTAGTCCCTGCTCCATTAGACAGGCTTAGTGTGATATTTACAACTCCTCCCCAGCTCACCCACCAACCGTTGAGTATGTAATTCATCAAGTTTTTGTTTTGTATTTGTCATATTTATATTCATATAAATATTTATACCCATTTTATATACACTTATATTTATTCATATATTCAGCATATATTTATTAAGCGTTCTATACTAGGCATTCTTCTAGGACTTGGAGATTCAGTAGTGAAGATAAGAGACACAAATTCTTGCTTTTACCAGAGCTTATACTCCTATTGGGGAGAGAAACCATAAGGAAGATGAATGAAATATGAACTGTCAGTTGATAATAAATGCTAAAAAGAAAAACGAAGCACAAAGGTAGATAGGAATGTCAGGATGACACAATTTTAAATAAGATGACAGGGGAAAGCCCAGATAAGAAAGTGTCATTTCAATAAATATCTGAAGTCAACATGAGAGTGAACCATGGGGTTCTCAGTAGGAAAAGCATTCCCCACAGAGGAAACAACAGGGTCAATGGCCTAGAGGAGGAAGTAGGCCTGGGTGGTCCAAGGAGAATAAGGAGGCCAGAATGGCTGTAGCATGCAGCAGAGTACAAAAGAGGGAAGGTCCTAGGAGATGAGGCTAGAGAAGCAGTGGGTGATCAGGTCTTATGGAGCCACGCAGTCCTTGGTAAGGTTCCTGGATTTTATTGAATGAGATCCAAAGCCAGGAAGATTCCAGGAGAAAGATACTCTCTCTCTCATGTTATAAAAGGGACATTATACATTACCACTGTTGCTTAAGTAAAAGTATTTGACAGAGGCTATCATTTAACAAATTCTCATTTCAGAGATGTTAAAATGTGACGATGTATGTCTTAGAATCAATGACATATGTTATTTGCTTCTAACATTTGTGTAGATTATTGTTTTTGCTATAGAGTTTCACTTCTCTGTCCTTATTTCATTGCAGCCATATTTTATTTTATTTCCCTAAGAATAGACATTTGGTATTACCTAATGCTTTTATTACCTATAGGAGATCAATTTCAGTAGTAAGGTTGACTTTCATGTTTAGCATGGGTGTGGGTGTGTGTTTTATATTTTCACTTCTTGTTTTGTTTGTAAACTATCTCAGTGAGGTCATTTATTACTTTATGGGTTTGTTCACTCCTTGGGGTAATTACTTTGCTAAACCTTAGAGAATTTGTGTAATAGCATGTTAATGGGATGTCTAATGGTGGGCTGTGGATGCTAGGGGGTAAGCTAAGAGTAAAATTGCTGAAAGGCCAAGTTCAAACAGGATCTGGGCCTGCTGGAAAAAGCCCAAAGGCTGGTTAGAGAACTCCTTCCTCTGGGTTGTTGGATGGAATCTTGCCATTTTCATAGCCAGATGGAGATTATTAGCAAAATGTTTCTCTCACATCTAGGATCTAGGAGGTACTTACACCTACTGTAACCACACTGTTACTCTCCTCAGCTTAGGTTTTGCATCTAAAATTCCTATGCACTGGAGTGGAATTTCTGGCAGAGTGCTCTACTGAAACTGACTTCAGGAAACATAGTATCTAAATCATATAGTCTATCTTCCTCCTCCTCCTGATGGAGCTTAAAATGGTGTCACTGCCTTAAAGGATTTACAAATAATTTTCCCTTTGTCAATCTGCAGCTCCCCCTCATAAAAGCCAGTGGAGGCGTGGTCAGGCTGGTTGGTGCTCCTGCTCTGACCAAGAGCTACTGCATGCCTAGAGAAGAGGTCCTGAGCTGTTCCTGGCCTCACTCTCACCTACAGAAAGAAGGTCTGTAGCCTCAGGAGCAGAGCATTGGATTAAGAACGCTGACAACAGGTTAAACTGGCCTCAGTTTAAGTCCCACTTCTGTCTTTTATAAGTTATGTGACATTGCAAAAGACTGCGTTGAAACCGTAGTTTCTTCATCTGTAAAATGAACATAAAAATAACAACACCTAATCCACAGGGATTTTATGAAAATTGGATGAGATAACGAACATTAATTGATTTACACAGTGCCTGACAATTTGCCTACTAAATATTATCTATTACCACCACCACCACCATCATCACCATCATCATCATCATCATCGGCTGGTGAAACTGAAGCTGATTTCCTCTCCTCTTCCAGTATCGTGGTCTCTGGAAATATGCCATTCCTCTGCCAGGGCCAGGTCTTAGGTCAATTTCTAGTGCCACTTCTTAATCTATTCTCACCAGTGTGGAAGATGATGCTTATGCTTTAAGTATATATGATCAATTCTTTTCATTTTTTTGTTGCTATATCTGGGTAGTTTTTTCTTTCTTTGATGATTTCATCATTATTTTAGTTCGAAAAGGAGAAAAGAGACATTAGGTATTTCCCCACACTGAACCATCTTCCCATAATTTCAATTCTAAGAAACTCTAATTGATAATAAGCACAAACACCTAATTCTCACGCAAAATAGCATGGAAAAGGTTGAGT
This sequence comes from Equus przewalskii, assembly GCF_037783145.1. Lineage (NCBI taxonomy): Eukaryota > Metazoa > Chordata > Mammalia > Perissodactyla > Equidae > Equus > Equus przewalskii. Next base: position 2,205,002 of record NC_091854.1, read on the forward strand.
TAAAAAGGATTGAAGGTTGAATAATTCTTTTCACAAATACTGGAAGTGATCTGGCTCTCTGTTGGTGGAAAAACTGAAAAAGCAAGCAACTCTTTTTGCCAGGAAGATGTTGTAATACCAGAATGAGTAATAAAAGATTGTGAGATAGTAAAAAGAACCAAAAAAAAAGATATTTAACAGCAAGGCTAATGAGTAATTTCTAGCTTCAGTTATATTCAGCTAGAAATTAGCCACACAATTAAATGAAACCCATTAATACTAAGAGCTCAGGCAAACCAAACAATATCCTTTTCCAGCACTGAGTTCCTACTATAGTACCAGTAACAGCAGCAATAATAATGACCATTTATTGCATTTCTGCCATGGGCCATTGCATTAAGCTATATACTTTACATAAATTATTTCATTTAATCTGCATAATAATGTTGCAAATTAGGTATTATTATCTTCATTTTACAAGCTGGAAAACTGAGAAAAGGAAATGAAAGAGATCATAGTTGTTTGCGGCAAAATAAAGATTCAAACCAAGGTCTGCCGAAGTTAAAGCACATGCACTTTCTGTACTCACTGAACAGCACCAGCCTAGCTTGGCTGTGGCTTTCAGGGTTGAATTGATTCAGCTCTTCCTTCTGGGAGTTTATAATCTATTAGAATACAGATATGCAAAAATAAAACAAAAGAGAAACACTGTACTACAAAGCAGAGTGCGATATATGCCATAATGGAGGAAGAAACTAAAGTGGTATAGAAAGATACAGAATGGAGGATTAAATCTGACTGAAGTAGAGAACATTTTGACTGCTAATTCACTAGGCAGTGACTGGGGCAAGGAAACAGCTGGATGAGTGTATGGCATAAACAAAACCACAGAGATGGCACGCTACAGAGGGTGACAAAAGAATGGGTAAGAGGTAGGTTTGGAGTTTGGAAGTGGGCAAGGAGAAACACGGGAATGCAGCTGGATAGGCTGCTTGAGACTGACCACTAGAGGGCGTAAATGATATTGAACATGAAATGGATTCTGCAGGAAATGGTAAGCCATTGGAGGTTTCTGACGCAGAGGTGTCCTTCAGAAAGATTCCTGAGTCAGAGGTATGTAAAGATGGTTAAAAGAGAAACAAAGGAGGACGAGAAGGAAGGAAACCAGTCAACCTGAACTGGGACTAAGGAGACAACCATGAAAAGTGATAAGGAAGATTTTGTTCATTCACACTCACTTGCTTATCCAGTAGCATTCACTCAGTATCCATCCAGTGTGTTAGGAATGAAGATGGATGGTGAAGAAATAGACTTTGCCCTCAAGGACTCATGCCCAAGGGGAGAAATAAAAAGCAAGTGGATTAAAAAAAAAATGTCAAGGCCATTTCATATAAAGCAAACAGCAGGTGTACAGTCCCAGAAGCACGTGTACTTCAAATTTTCTGAAGAATTGCAGGTGGTTCATTGAAGTTGGTACCTGGAATGTGAGTTGGGGAATAGCAAAAGATGAGGAGAGAGAGGTAGGCAGTTGCCACATCCTAAAGGAGTTTCCCTGGAGGTGTTTGGATTTTAATAGAAGACAACAGAATTGCTGAAGGAGCTTGAGGAAGAAGACTGGGGGCAGTAGTAACAATTAAATTCCTGATGTCAGGGGTACTGAGGGGAAGAGACTAAAATGCTGGGAGGCAGAATCAGTAGGCTTTGACCATTGACTACATGTGGGCACAGGGAGAAAAGTCTGTATTGATCATCAGGTTAATGGGAAGAACAGGTCGGCGATGGAGATACAGGAGATGAAGGCCTGAGGCAACAGTAATAATACAGACATTCATCGTCCCAAATGGTCCTGCAGGGTGAGGTACGCTGCTATGCAAACATTTAAAACTACTCACTTGCATAGGGGACATCAAATAAGTTTTGGAGGTCAATAGGAATCCAGATTGCACTAAAACTCTGAAAATTCCAGAGAGACTTTGCTACAGTAATTTGGGTGGTTTGGGCAAGTCGGGAGGTGACATGGACACACCAATGGCATGCAAGCACAGATGAGTATTTTAAATAATAACAACTTAGAGCTATATGTCTGGAGAAGAGAAGTAAAACTGTAAGGAAACTACCCAGAGAAGCACTTTACATCTCAGAGCAACTAATGCACAGTTCTGATCTTTTGGGAGAGTTCTCTTCATTATCAAGGTTTTTATCTTGATATTTTAATAATGTTTAAATTGTCTTAGAATTCTTCTAGAACAAAAAACAGTAAGGTGGCTCATTTGAAAATTGTTAGAACACTTGTTCCTATAAAATAAATACCTAATCCAACTCATTAAAACGCACAAATTTGGTTTTAGTTGTTGCCTGTGCCCTCTTTTGATACAACCAATTTTGTTTGTAGTGCTATGCTTTCAGGGTTCTCTGGAAACTGTGGAACATTTTACTGGTTCTAAGTCATTCAAATGTCATTCACATTTGATTAAATGGAAGCTTTCGGTTTAGTGTACCTACGGCAGAATCAAGCCACAGTGAGAAGTGCAAACAAGTTCAGGAAACTTCCTATGTATAGAGATTGAGCTATAGGAAATTCGATGTGAAAAATAACTGAAAATTTTTCTATAACAAGCCCAAAGAAACGGGGGGCAATATTAGAGAATTCAGAAGCAGTCTATACTCATTAAGAAAACCCCTTGTGGGAGTTACACACTAAAAAGATGACAGACTTTACTCACTTAGTTAAGAGAGGTTTATTTCTTGCGTACTACGGGCAAAGCACGTGGTAGATGTTGTGAGAAATACAAACAATCTAATGAGCACATACTTTCCTGAGGCACTTGGGGCTAAGTAAAGCTTACAAAAAACAGGATTCTTATATTTTGCAGTTTTCCTTTGTTCTAGAAAGAAGCTAGGATAAACTCTTCATTGTTTTTTAGTTAAAAACTATTTTTCCTGAGAGGAGGACACAATCAAACTTTGGTAAGCTTGTCACATGTTTCACTAAAAATTCGACGATTCTTATCACGTGGAAAAAAGAAATGTGCTGCTCCCTGAGAAGCGACAAAGTCACAGAGGAAAAAATTAAAGGAAATAACAATGAAGCAAAATTTTAAAAAATGATCATGCTAAAAATAGTAAGTCCACATGAACATCAACATAGTGAATGTCAAAGTAATATTGAATTACAATACTTCACTATCTCTCATTCATGAAAAGTACATTCTTAGAGGAGAGTGTCAAACTGAAGAATAAAAGATGCATGCGGTTCAAGTCACATCCCACTGACGTGGAGGAATCCTACACTCAGCTGAAGGGAGATCCCTCCATTACTCGTCAGGTTGGGCTTGTTTGCTTTTTTGATTCAGTTCCGGGTTATCTAGAGAATGGCCTGATGGTTAAAAGGGCCAAGAACAGATGTGCTGGGTTTCACGACCACCATCTACAGCTCTGAACTCTGGTCATCACGTTGTGAATATTTGTCACAAGTCACGTGGAAAAGTGGATAAAACAATTTGGATAAATCCATGCAGATCATTCATTATTGCTAGAAAACAAAACCTACATTCTACTGGCAGAGGCCTTGGGCCATTTTTACAACAGGAGACCATTACACTATTTTTAACAGTTATTCAATTTTTGAAGTACATGTCTGCTAATGCAATCACAGCTGCACTCAATCGCTCAAACCCACTTCGTCACACTGGAGGTTTTCTTCCTTATACCCTCAAAGCTGACTTCAGATGAAATCAATCCAGAAACCCTATAGTATTCTAATAATTTTTCATAAAATAGACCATTACAGATTTTAATTTTCTTTTCTTTTTTTTGAGGAAGATTAGCCCTGAGCTAACTGCTGCCAATCCGACTCTTTCCACTGAGGAAGACTGGCCCTGAGCTAACATCCATGCCCATCTTCCTCTACTTTATATGTGGGACGCCTGCCACAGCATGGCTTCACAAGTGGTGCCATGTCTGCACCCGGGATCCAAACTGGCAAAGCCTGGGCCACCAAAGCAAAATGTGCACACTTAACCGCTACGCCACCAGGCCAGCCCCGAATTTTCAATTTCTTTTGCAAATTTAAATTTGTAAGAACATATTTTCACGTAAGTATAATCATCAGAAATAGATCTACTATTAGAAAAGCCTTAAATTTATGGTTTATTTATTAGCTCTTTTTTAACCAAACGATTAACTAAAATATGAAAAGAAAAAAACAATTTTTTCATAGAAAATTAAAATAGTATTTTATAAAATTTGTAAAAAAGATGTAATGGTAGTACATTTTAGAATCTTATAATAAAGATAATTTTTTCTTTATGACAAAATGTGATCTTGGAAATTATATCATAAATATCTATTTATTTATAAATAAAATGTTACAGATGTGAATTACATTCTCACAAAGTTAGGGTAGCAAATAAAATATTAAAAGCATTAAAAATATATTGTTAAAATATAAATCTCCAAAAATATTTTATAGTAAACAAAATGTGGAGACAAATTCTATAAAATAGGACTACCTTTATACTTATGAACTATATAAGAGGTAAATACGATGTATCCAGAATACACTTACTTGATCCAACACAAAACACTCGGAACAATCAGGTTTTTCTTCTTAGAGATTAAAGTGTGCTTAAAGATGACTGGGTAGGCCTTTTGCTCTTAAGATTTGAGTTTGATCTATTGATGCTATTTCTCCCAATACATTTCCATTACAGAGGCAAGAACTTTCAAATTGACTAATAGAAATAATAATTATTCCACTGAATATGCTTGGCTATTCAATGTCCTCCTACAAATGGATTTTGCGAGCTTATTTGGACTTTCTGGCAGGAAAGTGCAGCAATTTAGGAATTACTTTAGAATCACTCTAGACTTGGCAAGGACTATGAGAGCCAGTAATTAGCTTTTGGAGGGACAGGCACAAAAAATGGGGAGGCATTTATCTAGTTAGATGAGTGAAATCACCTTTTTATTAAAGACATGACAGAGCAGCCCTGGTCTCCTTTACATTCTTGTTGAAAGCCTTTTAATCATCTTTGTTTTCTTTGTCTCTAACACTATCAAGGATGGCCTGATAGTAAGAAAAAGTAGGGAATTCACAAGAAGTGGACTGAAGTTATGGTGAGGGGCAGAGTTAGGAAAGGGAGCTACGTTCCCGTATGAATGTCACACAGAGAAGATTCTTAATATCTGCCTGCTAACCTAACACTTCTGAGCACCTGCTACAATCAGGTCCCGCGCTGGATGTCACATATGGCACCTCCTTCAACTTTCTCCATAACTCTTAAAGGTAGCTTTCTGCCCCCAAAGTCTAGCTGGCCCAAGTTTTCGGTAACGTGAACAAAAGTAAAATTTGTTCATGATGTGGGTCCCCGTAACAGTACACTTCCAACATCCTTAGGTCAGCTCTCACTTATGTTTTTCTTCTCCTGAATTGTTTGGCAAACTCAATCTAAGCTGTGTTTCACGTTGCCCACCCCCAAACTTTTAATTTTATTTATTCAGGCTCCTTAATCCTCTATTCTCCTCCAAAATGCAGTTCCTTATCACCGTCAGTAAGATGGAAGAGCAAATAAATTGAGTATAAAAGTAAATGTTTACTCAAAAAATCTTCAGTGTTAAGTGCTCACTCCATGCCAGGCATTGGCCCAGGCACATGACCAGGGCACAGGGGTGCACACAAGAGGGCACAGGGGTGCACACAAGAGGGAAGCTCCCTGCCACAAGGAGTTTATGACCTAGAACAGTCTTCAGATCCACACTGCACTGGGCATTCCTTCTTATTTCACCTTAACAGCTGCCTTGGAATCTAGCAGTGAGTTTTCTCCCTTTTCATAAAGACGGAAGTACCTTCCAAGCTAAATTCTAAGAAATCCAGAATATCTAGATTCAAAAATTCCCTAAAAAAGGAAATGTATCTTTATATCCAACAAATATCTTTATTGCACTAAATATTCACTTGATGAAATTAAGTGAATACTTAATATCCTTATTTCCAGGACATTTCAGCACATTCAGTGCTCTGTTGCATGTGGGGAACGAGACGTGTGCCTGTTACAAGGGAGAGTACGCTACCTGCCTCAGGGACACATTTCCTGTTTCCTAATGACAGATGCTTTTAGCTCTAGATCAAGACTAGATTCCACATATATTGTCTACTCAGGCAGCTCCACTTTGAAGAAGTAACATTTCATCTTTCTCAGTTGCTTTAGGGTATTAATAAGTTGTTTCTGGCTCCTCCTCTCCGTTTTTTTTTTTTTTTTAAAGATTGGCACCTGAGCTAACAACTGTTGCCAATCTTCTTTTTTTTTTTCTACTTTTTCTCCCCAAATCTCCCAAGTAGATAGTTGTATATTTTAGTTGTGGGTGCTTCTAGTTGTGGCATGTGGGACGCTGCCTCAACACGGCCTGACGAGCGGTGCCATGTCCGCGCCCAGGATTCGAACCGGCGAAACCCTGGGCCGCCAAAACAGAGCATGCAAACTTAACCACTCGGCCACGGGGCCGGCCCCTCTCCTCTTTTTCTAAACTATAAGAATTTCTAATCACATACACTGACAGGTCAGTGAGCTAGAACCTTGGCTCTGAAGTCCGATGGGTGTGAATCCTGCTGTGTGACCTCAGACAAGTTCAGTTCTCTGATAGGCTGTGGTTTCCTCATCTGTAAAATGAAGAGAAAGAAGTATCTACTTCATAGGATCATTTTGAACAGTGTGTTAGCAAAGTGCCTGGGACTTAAGCATTTAGAACACGTTAGGGTGAGAGTAGCCTCTAAAGTGATTATGAAAGGGTTACTGTTAGGGTCTCAGAAATGTGCTGACTGAATCTGCCTACTCTCTCACTTGAACCACGTTAGGGAATCTTCACCGAACCCTTATTGAGGACCTGCACAAAAAAGGAGTAACAGCCACAGGGGAAACAAAGAGACAGTTTAGGGGCCGGCCTGGTGACGCAGTGGTTAAGTTCACATGTTCTGCTTCGGCAGCCTGGGGTTCACCAGTACGGATCCTGGGTGCAGACCTACACACTGTTTGTCAAGTCATGCTGTGGCAGGCATCCCACCTATAAAGTAGAGGAAGATGGGCACGGATGTTAGCTCAGAGCCAGTCTTCCTCAGCAAAAACAGGAGGATTGGTGGCAGATGTTAGCTCAGGGCTAATCTTCCTCAAAAAAAAAGAGAGAGAGAGACAGTTTATTAATAGCTCAGAAAGCTCCCCAAAAGTCCCAACAAGCCTAAGAGTGTTGGCAGCTGGACTGGACAATGTGGCCAAGCCAAAAAGTCTCTGTAAGGCCATTCCATCAGGCCCTTCTCCAAATCAGATGAGAGAGGCCAAAAAAGTCCAAAAATGACCTCCATTTTAAGGAATTGGTTTGCATGTCATGTCAATAAATTATTCCACTCTCATCCAAGGAATAACAGTATCTTGCTAATTACAGAATGATAAAACCCTAAAACAAAAAAATGCAAATGGACACTTTTCCCCTGACTCTGAAGGTACTTTAGAGTATATTTCCTAAGAACTAAAACAACCTTCCGCTAACTTAAGAAGCCCCACTATATTTCCAAACATTATCTTAGACTTGCAGTTTTTCTCATTTATCAGAGGTTAGTGATTAGCTTTAGAAAATAGATTAGTTCCTTCAACAACTGTTTGTTGAGCACTCACTATGGCCCAAGTACCACGCCAGGCACAACACCCCCATGTGGAATGCTATCCTTCTTTCCTCATTCAGTTTTTGGCATGCTGATTTCACAGAAGAAAATCTTCACTTAACATCAGAAAGTCCTCTCAGTTCTGATACTACTTCATGATGAGACCAATACGGAATGCCTTAATGTGCATTTCTCAAATTGGGATTCCTCTAGCCACGTTAATACTCAGTAATGGCCCAGAGGACTGCCTATATCATGAATAAACATGGCATAACCTTGTTATAAGTATTTTTCAAAGGTCACATAAAAATATTTTTAGGTTAACATAAACACAAATACACTATGGAGTAGTGATATTCACATGCAACTTTAAAAATAGGAGACCTTAAAAAATTTTTGAGCTTACATTGGCCATTGGTGGGTCTCTCTCAGACTACTGGAGTATATGTTCAACTCTCCTATGTCAAAAAAGTAAACTCTTTTGGTGAAAATGTTTGAACTACACACTACATTAAAATATGTGTTAGAAGCAAAGCTGCTCAACTGCTGAACTATATCTTTAATATATAATTAATGTACTTTGGCATGATAATTCTAGGGGAGTTAATTGCCATGATTATCAACAGTTTTGTCAAAGTATCATTTGTTAAAATTACAGATTGAGAAAGCAGCTTCCCCACAGTCTCTTTCTCCAGGAATAGCTGCCAAGATGGTATAAGAAAATACTATTCAAACTTTTTTCAGTGGCTGTGATCTATCACTGCGAAAGTCTAGGGGGAATTTCACTGACTTCTCTAAGAAAGAATCACCTTTGCTGACTACTAAGTCATCCATCCTCCATCACATACCCCTTATGCTATAATCTAGAACCAGTGGCAAGGAAGCATCCCTTTTCCTCACCCCCTGACTCTCTATTTACAAGCACAGCAGTAAGGTCATGCGGTCAGCACAATTAAAATTTAGAGTTTCTCCAACATCATGACTGAGCCCCTAACATCTAAACAGCTTACGAAGGTCTGTTCCTAATGCATTACCGGCAGAGTTTTTTTTCCCTTCATTAACAAGTAATGGCAATCTCACACAAATTAGTCTAGTGTGTAGAAATTTATGAGGCTAGCATGACCCTTGACACAAAACCTGACATTTCTGGTACAAGCAATGGTAATTACAAATAATTCTTTTTCACCTAGCTTTACTAAGGTATAATTGACAAATAGAATTGTGTATGTTTGCAGTGCACAACAATGATGACAAATCATTATCATTCAGAAATACAGATACAAAAGTCCTAAAAAACTAAGCAAGCCAAATCCATCAATGGCCAAGTTGAATTTACCCCAGGTATCCAAGGATGATTAAAACGAGAAAATCTCCTAGTGTAAATCACCACATTAAGTGCCTAATGGAGAAAAAGCATACAATTATATGAGTAGATACAGAAAACCATTCAACAAAATTCAACACCCACTTACGAATCAACCTTTCATCACCCAACAGTAGATAAGAATTGCCTTAACCTGATTAAAAATATATAGAAAAAATTATAACAAACAACATTACTATTGGAAAAAATCTTGAAAGCATTTACTTTAGAATTAGGAAAAACACAAGGATGTCTCGTCACTAATAACATTATAACACATTTTTTAGCCAGCTCAATAAGAAATGACAAAAGAAATATCAAATATAATGATTGAATAAATGAGAGGAAACTATCAATGTGCAACCAAGATTAGATTTTCTACATAGTAAATCCTAAAGAACCTACAAACAAATGATTAAAATTAAAAATAATTTAGAAGATTCCTGGATATAAGAGAAATATGCTAAAGTAAATTACATTTCTATTCTCCAACGAAAAAAAAGTTAGAAAATAAAATTTTTAAATATACAACTTATGATAAATACAAACCAAAAAATAAGGTACTTAGGAATAAATTTACCAAAAAATGTAGAAGACCTTCTTGGAAAAAACATTTTAAAACTTTATTGAGAGATATCAAAGACGACAAATAAATGGTGGGGTATCTGAAAAATTATTCTATTTAAAATCTTCTAGCTGGTTCTCTTTTTTTTAATTTCAGCTTAAATATCAGTTCCTCAGATAATTCTTCTCAGAATAGCATCTATGTACAAATTAGGTTCTTTGTGCTATTCTCTCTATCAGTCTACTGTTCATTTCCTTAACATTCAACAGAACTAAGAATTATTTTATTCACTTGTCTATGTAATTCCTGTTGGAATGTAAGTTCTACCTTGAGGGACCATGTTTCTGTCTTTTGACCATTATATCCTGAGGGCTTACACTATGTGGGAATTTGGTAACTATCTGTAGAATGAACGAATGATTTTAGAAAAGGGAAATATTAGCAATGAACTAGCCTGTCTCCCTACTGCCTATCCAAGGATTGTTTCTTTACACTTTTAAATACCACAGAAACTCAAAATGTGCTTGTACCTAACCCGAATGGCACAAATCACCAAAATTTATGATCAAAACAATACAATTTGAGGATAATAGAGCTTACTTAAAAAATCTTCATTGTTTTCTTTTTTAAATGGCTTCTCTTTTAATTCCTTTTACGGAAAAAAAAATCAACCATTCAATCTATTTATTCAAATGCTAAAAATTTCTCTTCATAATCAGAAAAGCTGGGAAATTATCATTTTGCAAAGTTCTTGAAAATAATATACCTAAATAAAAAGATTTAGATTGCCACTTCATCAGAAGACAATAGAAAATTCAAAAATTCAATTCTAATCTGACAGCTACCTCTTCTTAACAAGTATTAATTAAATTGCAGGGGAGAGATAAGAGGGCTCTTAACAATAAAATTATATTATTTTCTGATTTGTGAGAGAGGTAAGATATGTCTGAAGAAATTAGATGCTTGATTATACAATGCTGCTCAGGCATCCATGTGATTACTAAGTAGTACCTTTTTTATATACTTTACAATACACACTTTTCTTAAAAAGTAGAACCTCTCTTCCTGAAATCTATTGCCGATTTTATTATCCAAATGTACTCGTTCAGTAAAACACAACGCATTTTCTAAAAACGACAAATTGAGTCATAAGACACCCACAGATGTAGGTGTCAAGTCAGCACCTCCAACACCATTAACATCTCTCAAATCAAGAATGATCATGATTTCCTGTAACACTGGAGGCAATAGAAAGCCAATTATCTAAATGGTCCCACCCATTTTAGGAAATGCAGTGAGCTTTGAACCCTCCGTACAACAGAGGCACAGTCAATATACACTGGACTGAAGAGGATTCATTTCTTTCTAGGAGCTTCCGTGAGTCCTATTAATATACAACTTTTTAAAAGGGAATGATGTGTCTCCTTAAAAAAAAAAAAAAACAAGGTCATTTAATTCCTTAGATATGATCATTTCCTGTATTTTCTTCTGAAGAACATAATCCAAGCTTGGAAAAGCAATATGCTATATTACCATCAGGTTTTACTGAGGTTAAAAATTATTTCAAAGCCAAAATCTCAACTTATTTATTTTATAGACCTTGACAGGCTATACAATTTTTTCTCTCATGAAATATTTTTATTTTATTTGCTACTTAACCAAACAATATCTCACATATTATCTCATTTAATTCTCACTCTACACCTGTAGGGTAAATATTATTTCCCCCATTTTACTAACATGAAAAAGTAAGGCTCACTGAGGTTTAAGTGACTTTTTTTGTAACTTCTTCCTGGAACCCAGGTTCTCTAACTTGTGATCCAACCCCACCATACTACAAAACTCCAAAAGGCGCACATGAACTTTAGAGCATATAGAAACAGCTCTCGGGGCTGCACAAAGGAACTTCCATTTATATTTAACTCTTTTTCTTTAATTGACATATAACATTATATTAGTTTCAGGTGTACAACATAATGATTCGATATATGTATATAGGGTAAAATGATCACTACAATAAGTCTAGTTAACATCCATCTTCACACAGTTACAATTCTTTTTTCATGTAATGAGAATTCTTAAGATCTACTCTCTAAGCAACTTTCAAATATACAATACAATATTATTAACTATCGTCACCATGCTGTACATTACATCCCCATGACTTATTTTATAACTGGAAGTTTGTACCTTTTGACCACCTTATGTTTAATCCATTCAATGTTTTCAACTTATGTGCAGAATTTATAACATAGATAAAATATATGAGTATAGTAGTACAAGTAGACACTTTATAAATTAAAAATGTACATATATTGGGAGGTGTGCTCAAAAATGTTTAGGTGATAGAGTATGTGATGGTGTTATCTTTGCTGAAGTACTGTGTAATTATACCTTTAATCAAGTGAATTCTCTTGATGCTTCTTGCATTCATTTATCCCTTTCCCTCTCAATCACTACCAAAGCTAAAATCTCCATCAGAGATGACCTTTTCTCTTTGACTCAATCAACCAAACTACCATACATGAAAAACAGCTCTTAAAATTGCAACATATTCTAAAACAGAGCTAGCCAATAGACCTTGCTGTGATGATAGAAATGTTCTATTCTGGAATGTCCAAAATAGTAGCAACAGCCACACGTGACTATCGAAACATAGCTAGTGCAACTGAGGAACTAAATTTTTAATTAATTGAAATTTAAATGTAAATAGCCACATGTGCTAGTGGGTACCATATTGTATAGCATAGCTCCAGAAAGTTGTGATCAATATAACCGTAATAGTGTATGTGCTCAAGCATATAAATTAGGAGTTCCCCCCCCTAAAATAGTATCCCTAATAAAGCTGCTTTTGTTTTCTTATAAAGCCTCTAATATTATTGAATATTTTCTCAATTACTTCATTCTAAAAAACATGATAACATTTTGAAGAAATGCTAGCTTGAAACAAATTCAATTAATGGTACTTTCGGATATATATGGTAGACTACTGATGAAATTAGTTTATTTATTTATGTATTTATTTATTTATTCATTAGGCAGATTAGCCCTGAGCTAACTGCTGCCAATCCGACTCTTTCTGCTGAGGAAGACCGGCCCTGAGCTAACACCCGTGCCCATCTTCCTCTACTTTATATGTGGGATGCCTACCACAGCATGGCTTGCCAAGCGGTGCCATGTCCGCACTCAGGATCCAAACCAGCAAACCCCGGGCCACCAATGTGGAACGTGCACACTTAACTGCTGCACCACCGGGCAGGCCCCTAGTTTTTTTTTTTTAAAGAGACAACACAGTACACTCATGCATCCCTTAATGATGGGAAGACATTCTAAGGAATGCGTCATTAGGCAATTCTGTCATTGTGCAAACACCACAGAGTACACTTACCCAATCCTAAATGGTACAGCCTACTACACACCTAGGCTACATGGTACTAATGTATGGGACCATCGTCGCATATGCGATCTGTGGTTGACCATAACGCGGTTATGCAGTGCAGCGACTATAATTATTTCTAGGAAATGACTTCACAATTCAAGAGTTTGATTATCATTAAATATAAGTATTTCAAAGCCTACTTTTAAAAACCACTGCAAATAGACAAACAAGAAGAACAACGAGTGGAAACAGGTCCCACCACATATAAAACACATTCTAAACCCTTCTTTATTGAAACAGTATGGTTCTGGTGCCTAACTAATATGCAGAACAAGGGAACATATAGAAAGTCTTAAAATAGCTGCATATGAAAACAAAAATTGAGTATATTTCAAAGGTGGCATTGCAAATTACTGGGGAAAACATGATTAATCAATAAATAATTTTGGCACAACTGGATAGTCATCCGGGAAAAAATTTAGTTGGATCTACACCTCACATTTGGAACCCGAATTAACTCCAAATGGCTCAAAGTTTCAAATGTATAAAAGAAAACCCCAAAGTTAACAGAAGAAACATGAGACAATTCTTTTGTCATCCTGAAGTGGCGTAGGACTTTCTAACTTGTGCTTAAAATTAAAACTAAAATCCTTCAGAAAAAGATAGATAAATCTGACTTTTTAAAAATTAAACATTTCCACATAGCAAAAATCACTATAAAAACATTATTTCCTCTGTTCTAGAAACTAAGAAACTAAGTTGACAAGAAGTTAGCTAAATTGCCCGAGACTGCACATTTAGTCTTCGGCAATTTTGAGATATCAAAATTGAATGGTTTCTGATTCGGTAATTTCAGTTCTAAGCATTCATTCTACAGATCTAATGGTACATTTACAAAATAATATATGTACAAGGTTATTCACTGAAGCATTGTTTATAGTAGCAAAAGATTAGAAATAAATGTTCATGGTAGGAGTCAGACTCAATAAATTCTGATAAATCCAATGGAATACCATGTAGCTATAAAAGGCCAATAATTGGAATGATCTCCGAGATATATTATTATATTAATAACGCAAAGTGCAGAAATCTTTACAGCACATTACTGCATTCGTAAAAAAAGGAAAATCATAAAGTATATTTGTATTCGTTGTACATACATAAAGAAACCTGGAAGGCTACAAAAGTGACTAATGACAGTGTGCACTTGTAACGTGGCTGGTGGGAATTGGCAAGAAAAGACATGGGGTTGGGAAGAAGATTTTCATTAAATGTGTGTTTTAAAATTGATGAATTTTAAACCATGTGAATATATTACCTATTCAAATAATTTTTTTAAGCAACATGCTAATTGCTTGGAGATCAAGAACATCTATCTCTTGGGACAAATGAAATTTGGAGCTCCTAATGTTATATAAATGAGTGCTGGCGGTTGGAGATAATATTTGTAGGGACACATCACATAGAGACTCAAAAGTGAGACACAGAAACAGAGACTCGGAGCGCTTTTTTCCTGGTTGTGATATATAACCTCTTCCAGTGAAAAGAAAGTGCTAGATGACTCAAAAGAAGTACTGAAGATGCATCTGAGAGTGGGAAAAAAGGTGATATTCCTACAGTAATATATTATTTAATATATATATTAAAGGATCACACATTCACATTTGTGTGATCTTAAATATGCATAACTAGGTTAATTTGAATATTGTAACTAAAAATTTGATATTGGACAAAAACTATGTCTTGTAGTGAGGGACTGTCCTTGGGAAATTTGTGTCAGAACAGCCCTACCTTTGCATTTCTCCATGTGATAATGAGGACTACATTTGGCAAATGCACATGCCCCTTTTATATCCTCATTTATGGAACATCCAGAATGTGTCCAGCATTTTCCTAGTGCAAGGGTCTGTGAAAGGTCTTTTAATGTGTAAAGATTTGTTTTGAATGTATTTCTCTGTCCTCTTTCTTACTCACTTTAGATTAAAAGCTTCTAGATCAGCGTCTCAGCAGCAACAGTACGTGCCTCCTGGGCAGGGCAGAACCTCTGGAAGTTTGTGTGTTTTGAAAATGCACCTGTTGATCCTAAACGCTTACCCCTTCCCCACCACACTGCTACTGAGAACCACTGACATAAATTAGGGAAGAAATTGTGCCTCCTTTACACATTCCACACTCTTTTTTACTGAGAGATAAACAAGGCAGGTCAACTTACTCTAAAATTACATCATTAAAACTGTCAGTTCACTGCGACAGAATAGTTCAAATCACCAATAATGTAATGTTCTGCAGCAAGAATGGCAAATAGAATTGATCACACGTGCAAACTCTAACTGATTGGTATCAGTTATGGAAGCATGTTGATAAGCACCTTTTCAGATGTTACCCTAAACACAGTTGTCAACTCCTAGAATATGGTTACTAGCACAGTTTCTGGAGTCCTGCTTTGACAACTCCTACCCATGCAATATTGAGCCAGTAACTTTATTTCTCTGTGTCCCAGTTTTCACATTTGTAAAATGAGTAAAGTAACAGTACCTATCTCATTGTATTGTGTAAGACTTAAATGAGATAATACATCAAGCACTTAGCACTCTGCCTGGCACATGGTAAGTGCTTAAGAAATGTTAGCTATTATTACTATCATCATCATCAATTAGTTTTAGCATAACATACTGATGTGGCTAAAATAAAATTCTATTTAAATTCCTTGAAAGAAGGAAAAAAACCTTCAACTTTCTAAGATCATCGCAACTCTCCATGTTCCAAAGTGTTTCCAAGTTGCAATTTCCAATTTATTGTGAATTCTAAATATATTTTTTGGAGGGGATTTAGAAAAGCATGCAACTCTCAAAATTCCTTTTTTTGTCTTGATTTAGGTAGAAGAAAATTACTTGCCTTCAAATTTTCTGACCCCTCTAGACTTCAAACCCACCTATCAGAAAAAAAAATAGCATTTATAAGAGATGAGAAGGGTAGTGCCAGGTTATAGTTCTGGGTCTGCTATTTAACCAGCTGTATAACTGTGGACAAATCACTTAACCTTTCTTATCAAAATCTCCGCTACTACCACCTTAGTTTATGCCATTATCATCTCCCTCCTATTGCACTGGACTCAGCATGTCTTTTTGTTTCCCATGCAGGAAACAGAGTGAGCATTTGAAGATAGCTATCAGTTTGGCCTTTTCCCTTTCTCTTCCTGAAACTTAGTCCTAAAACTTATTTTTGGGGTCAAAGCAAGCCTGGTATCCATGCTGGTGGAGGGAGGAAGCCAAAGTCATGGTGGTCTAGAGCAGGATGTCAAGCATTAGCAAGATGATGAAGTAGTCCCTGCAAAGATGAGTCTGGAATGGGAAATAACAGTCCAAGCAAGGTGAAGAGGATGCCATATCAGAAGGGGGCTGGCATGGGGAACCAGAATCCCAGAGTGGAAAAGAGGATGCTCTTGCGTGGGTGTGGCCCAGTGTAGGGTGTGAAAGCCCAAGTGGGACGGGGACTACCTCTGCTTAGGAAAGAAGATGACATGAGCTATGCAACGTTGGTTACATACAGGGGATTAATCAAATAAGTAGCTACACAAAAGATAACGGGAGCCTGTTTCTCATTGTCAGAAAGGAGACTACAAATATGGAAAGAAAGAACACTAGAATGAACCTTTATGATATTGGATTTGAATTGGAGGGACTGGTATGAACTCATTGTTTTTAACATATACAAATGGACAAATAAATCTAGATATAAAAAAGTGCATGTGTGTGTGCGATTACACTTAGATATATCCCCACCTCTATCCACTCAGGCCTTGCAATAGTGATACCTCAATAGCAATGAACATATCTAATGCTAAGACACTGTATTCTAAATATGATTTTTTCCACTAAAAGTAACCAGAGCTCATTAGAGAAATGGCCGATTCCAGGGCTGGGGCAAGAAAAGTACAAGAGCCTAGAAGGTCTTGTTATACCAGAAAGAAGCAAAGAATGATGGTAACATGTCAAAAGGGAACAAAATCAGCCTGAAGATGGTCCTACCAGCCTAACCGGGGGCAATTTGTGTATGCACTAAAACCCACTGACTAAAATAGAAAATCAGAAACACACACACACAAATCAACTGAAAGTTTAAAGTATGATAAGAAACGGGATAATTACCTAGTCTCAAAGTAGCTCCCCACAAAATGCTTATTAATTACCAAGGGAAAGAAGTGATTTTAGGTGTAGAAGGTGGGCATACATCACCTTAACCAAGTGATCAAAGAGTACATCCTCACTAATGGGACACATAAAAACCATGTGCTCCATGACAGGGATCAATGAAAAGACCATAGCATCACAGGGGCAATAATTCCTGTCCAAGACTGACAATTTAAATCTAATCACAAGGAAAGATCAAACAAGTCGATATTGGAGGTATTCTACATTGTAACTGGCCTGCAATCTTCCAAAGTGTAATGGTCACGAAAGTCAAAGAAAAATGAAGAACTGCTCCAGACTGAAGAAGACATCTAAATAAATGCCGTCAAGAACATTACAGAACACAGGCAATTCTTGAATGGGGCTTGAGCATTAGAAAATAGTAATGTTTCAATGATAATTTATTGATATTGACGGTTGTGTTATGGTTATGTAGGAGAATGTCCTTGTTTGTAAGAAACACACACCATTAAGGAGTTGAGAACATAAGGTTTGCAATTTACTTTCCAATGGTTCAAGGGGAAAAAAAGATTTTTGCGTTGTACTTGCAACTTTTCTCTAAGTATTTCACTTCAAGATTCAAAAAATACCAAATTTAAAAGCACGCAACATGTCAGATCATAACTCCTCCCTGCCTGAAACTCTTCAGTGGCTCCCCACTGCCATGAGAATAAAACCCAAGGCCTAACTGGTCTGCTTGCTCAGGCCTCATTCCCCAGCCACTCTCCCACCATTCTCTTCCTTCTAGCTACACTAGATCTGACAAAGCTCCTGGAACACATGGAGCTCACTCCCGTTTCAGAGGTGAGCATGGGTTCTTCTTCTTACAACACTTGTGCCCAGATCTTGGAACAACTGACCCTTACCATCACTCAGCTCTCCTCTCAATGTCACCTCCTCAGACAAGTCTTCTCTTCCCCTTCTGGTATTCTCTATCACATCACCCTGCTTTATTTTCTTCAAAGCACTAATCACTATCTAAATTTATCGTAGTCATTTATTATTTTTTCCTTTATTTTCAGTATCTACCCCATTAGACTGTAATTACTTAGGGACAGGGGCTTTGTCAGTTTTGGTCACTGCAGTGTCCCCACCCCGAGTGCTTGGAGAGAGAGGGAACTAATAACTCTTGGCTGATTGACAATCTAGGCCTCAATTTTCTCATCTACAAAAATGAGAATAAACTACACCTACCTTATAGAATTACTCATTGGATAATATATGCAAATGATTAGCACAGTGCCTGGCATATAGTAGGTACTAAATAGATGCTGAATACGCTTACAGAAGGGAAAGCACTAGTTTGGGTCTAGAACGTCTTTGAAAGTTGAATGGTGCCTTGATGGGGCATTTCCTCCTAAGTTTACTCCCCTACTGACTATGATTTAATAGAGAGAAAAAGCTTAATTTCCAAAGCCCAGAAATATAATACATCAAAACGCACTTAATTTAGTGAGATGGCACTGTGCCAGAAGAAAAACTACTGGTTCTATTCTTTGTGGAAATAGAATTTTTTATTTTTAGAAGTACTATTTAAATGACATACTTTAAATAATATGCTTTATGATACCATTATATATTCTCTAGTATATTATTCTTTTATACTTTCTTCTTTTACCAAAATTTTTACTGACATAAGCTTTAGATTTACAAACATGAATTCATCTTCAAAAAATTTTCTTCAAAGTATGCACTATTTCTGCATGTTCATGGATAAAGAATAATTAATGTCTGATTAAGGTCACAAGTTAAGTAAAAGTGAATCAAATCCGTTTCCAGGCCTAGACTCCAGTGTGTTCTTGCTCTCGGCATAATCAAATATTTATCGAGTGCCCAGGCAGGGCTGGCAGTGAAAGAGATATGTAAGATGAACCCTTAGGACACAGTTTTTATTAACAAAAAGTCTAAATTAAAAGGAAATTGAATCTATTTTGAGTTCCTATATGGGACAGCTGTTTAAACTATTATATCTATGGTGGGCAGAACTCCACAAACCAGACCACAAATCCACAAGGACACCATAAGTAGAATTTCTTAAATCCTGAGAAGAAATGACTGGAATTTTAAACTACCCGTTTTACTTATCCATCTGTTACTTTCTGTGTTGCAGTTAAGACAGTGGGGAAAAAAATGTTCCTGGAGAAAAGCACAGGGCTCACAATCTTTCTTTAGAAAATCATCTACAACAATGTTACACTGCCTCTCTTTTTCAACAGTCTTTCATTGTCTTTTCCTCCTTCCACCCTCACCCACCACAAACGTACACAGGCCTTATTCATCAAGACTGTAGGTTTATGTGTTCTTTTTTCAAATCAGTAAAGCTTAATATGCCATAACTTCCCTAAGCAAATTTCATGGGTAAAAGTTTTGGAAGCAGTACAATTTTTTGACCTCACCCTCAAATACCTCCTGACAAAATTTCTGGGAAACAGTTAACGAGAGTCAGTTGGTGTGCAAGTTTGTGTTCATAATGGACATGCTGGTGTTTGTGGATTTCAAAAGAAATAACTAAGAAGAGACTTTTTTTTTTTCGGTCACAAATATATTGTAAAAAATGTGTTGATCTTTGAGATGATTTGGAATACTTTAGTTCAAATTTATTAATTTGTTTCTTATTGGTTCCATATTAGATTTACAATGGCTTCCAAAATTATACTCTACCACTAGTTTAAAGATATTAAGTACACAGACATTGGTGCAAAAGGAAAATAAGAGTAGGGGAAAAACAAGGAAAAGCCAGGAGTGAGGCTGACACACATACGACATACTTGCCAGATAGAAATGGATCAGAAGTGAGGCCCACAATAGTCTAGTAACTAATGTAATGAGTGGGCTAAAGAGCGGGATGGGATCAGGTATAAAACCCAAGATGTGTATACTCTGAAAACAAGCTAAGGGCTCAGGAGAAATTAAATCCTATTGCTGGTGCTGGGACATAAATGAAACTTTTCTCAAGAATCCTCATAAAGGAAAAATATAATGTAGTCAGCGCCACTGATGCTTATCATAAAGTATTTATGGTTCTCCTTCTTGAAATGTCCCTCATTATAGATCAATGGTACAATACGAGGTGTAGTTTAGTTAAAATAATTCCATAGAGTCTGAAACACAACTTTTTGATAGTCTGTATAAATTCAGATACATTTTAAAGTACCTATTCAATTGCCTAGAGTGACTAGGTTGGGCAAGTCGGAGCGGTCACTATTCAGCTCAAGCTAATTGCTGCCTCATTTTTTTTTTTTTTAACAATCTGAAGCTCTGATAAGCAAGCTTACAGCTACCACTTTCCAAACTTTGATCCAGAAGAATGAAACACCCAATATATACTTCAAAGAAAGTTCCTCAGATATTGTTTATAAAAATATTTACAATCGAACACTGGTTAGGCACTGGCTAAGAGCTTTCACATGCTGATTCAACAACACTCTAGGGAAGATATTACCCACAACTTTTCCGGTGGAGGAAACTAAAGCAAGGAGAATACAAGTAACTTGCCCAAAACTACGAAAGTGTACAACGCTGAGGCTGAAATCACATGCCACTCTGCGACTGGCTTTAAGACCTTATATTAAATACTTTTCAGAGACTGCTCTACTTGGAAGCGCCAGGGGCGTAAAAGCAAATGACAGAGGGAAAAAGTAATATGGTAAAAATTCCAAGTAGAGATTCCAGGCTTAACAGACTCTTATTCATAGAGTAGACATAATTTTTTGCTATTTACTCAAATATTCATTATTATCCTTTACAAGTTTATATAAATAGGAGCACATAAATTTTTTTCCCTACCACTCAGACCAATAACGTCCTGAAAGAGAGGCCTGCCAGGAAAGATACAGAGCGAGAGGAATCCTAGGCACTGCCTGGTACTTCGTTCTGGGAGGAGAGGCTGCTGAGGGCCTTCTTGATTACAGCATCACTCATTCACCCAACCCAAACTCCCACCCAGCTGTGTGTGTGTGACTCCAATATGCTGATATACTGTGTGTGTCTGTCTCAGATTTATTAGTTTACCCAGAATCTATTCCCTACTCCCTTTCTTACTACTTGAAAGAGCCCTGGTTTCTTCAGGTACTTGCATCAGGGAATGCCTGCTGGATGACTTCTCGGTTAAACTGATACAAGGACATATGCAAGACAAAAGTCCCTTCTCCTTCCACTGGATAGCATCATGTCCTTCACTGCTGTGTGAGAATGTGTCTATGCACGTGTGTGTATTTGTGTGTGTGTGAGAGAGACACATGTAGATGCAAACAGACAAAAAAGCAGAGAGAGGAAATTATATATTAGGAAATAAGGCATATAGAAAGGAATGAATGTGTAAAAAGGTCAGAGGAAAGAGGTGAGACGACAAGTATCTGAGAAAAGATAGAAGCAACCTCTACCCTCCACCAAAAAAAAAACCTATGTGAATATTATCATTTCTTAAAAGCTCAGAGAGAAGGCAGCCTTGCTCTGTGCAGCATTTAGTACACTATCAAGATCATTTGAAGATTAATAACCACTATTTGAGGATGAGAGTAAAATACTAGTTCAAAAATAGTAAGTCACACAGAGCAAGGACTAGTTTGAATAAATTTGGCATCTCTTTGTAGCTACTGAATGTGGCTATAAGCAAATCCAGACTATAATGATCTCAGGAAAATGCATATTTTTTTTTTTTGCTCACATAAATATACTGCTAAACAGCTATGGCATTATATCCAGATCCAAGTCTCAGATTCTATGCACATATTGCTAAATGTCAAATGTATTCATATTCATTTATATTTGAATGCTGCTTTGAGTAGAAAATTACAAATCATCCATTCAAAAATAAAAATAAAAATAAAATGGAAAAGCAGCATTATTTAGCACCACAGATGAACCTTATTTATCTTACAGTTAAGCAGCGAAGTGAATAAGCATTTTCAAACAGAAGCTTTGACTCTGAAAACTTATCGCTACACTGCAAAAACCACAAGTTCTTCCAAATATCTGAGTTTTCCTCATAACATCATTATTGCTATACATTTATCTCCACAGTCAGAAATTCTCTTGCTTTGACTGAACAATATCTATTTCATTGACTATCTTCTTTATTGGAGCACATAATACAACTCAATTTCTCTTGAAATATTTTATTATTTGCAGTTATCTGTATCAAGTTGTTTTTATAAATGCTTCATAAACAGATAAGTGGTTTAAAGAGTTGAATGACCCTAAGTAAATCTGTTTAGTTCATCTTAGTGGTCCAATTACCTATCATCAGCCAAAGCTGTATAAATTTCCTTTCCTTCTCCTCACCAGCAATTCCTTCTTTGATTTTTAATATTGAAATATGCCAAGGCTTAGACCCATTATGTCCTGGGGCCTCTTTTTTCTCATCCTTTAGTGACCTCAACTAATGTCATGGCTTTAAATACTATCTATCTCCTAACAACTCCCAAATATATATCTCCAGTTAGATCTCTCCCCTGCTCTCTGGACTTTCATAACATCTCTACTTGGGTATCTGAGAGGCACATCAACTTTATATGCCCGAATCTGATACCTTTATCTTCCCCATTAAACCTGTTCTTTCCCAAGTCTTCCCCATCTCATGTAATGTCACTCTTACCTTCCAGTTGCTCAGTCCAAAAACCTCGGTATCATCCTCGTCCACTCACAATCTGAAGTCCACCAAATAGCAAACAGCTCTACCTTCAAAACATACTCAGATGGGGCTGGCCCCATGGCCGAGTGGTTAAGTTTGCATGCTCCGCTTTGGCGGCCGGAGGTTTGCTGGTTTGGATCCTGAGCACAGACCTACACACCACTTGTCAAGCCAAGCTGTAGCGGCATCCCACACAGAAGAACCAGAATGACTTACAAATAGGATATACAACTATGTACTGGGGCTTTGGGGAGAAAAAAAAAAAAAAACAAGAGGAGGACTGGCAACAGATGTTAGCTCAGGGCCAATCTTCCTCATCAAAAAAGAGTATAAAAAAAATACTCAGAATCTGACCACTTCACACCATTTCCTGCCTAGTCTAAGCTATTATACCTCACTGGGATTGTAAGAGCTAGTCTCTAGCTCTGGGGTTCCCTCATCCCATGCACATAGCACCTATACATCAACTTTCGTCTTTCCCAAGCACAGTAATCATTCCATAACTTAAGTCAGATCGTGTTACTCCTCTGCTCAACTGCTCTCTTCCTATCTCACTGAGACCAAACCATATAAGGTCCTAGGTAATCTGACCCCTGGTTACCTCTATGACTTTATTTCCCACAACTCTTCTGCTTGCTCATTCCACTCCAGCAACACGGGGCTCCCTGCTTTTCATGAAATGTGCAGACATACTTTCACTGTGTACTGTGTCTCCTCTGCCTGACATGTTCTTCTCTCAGGTGTTCACGCGGCTGAAGACCTCACCTCTTTCCGGTTTTGCTTAATCCCCTGCTTGGTAAGACCTTCCCTGACCCCTGTTTTAAATTGCATTGCTCCCCAACAGTCCCTTTTCTCCACACTTACCACTAGAGGACAATACATCATACATTTCAATTAAGTCTTTCTTTCTTATTGTCTCTATCCACTAGAATAGAATGTAAGCCCTCTTGAGGGCCTGTTTTCTTGACCGCTGTCTCTCTAGTGCTTGGAAAAGTGTCTCTCATACAGTAGGTACTCAGCAACATTGTTGAAAGGTTTTTGTTGAATACTTCTACCTTAAATGTTATCTTATTCTGACATAAAGTTGCACATCTCCAATTTTCTTCTTTCTTTTCTATGCTATAGTTCAGTTTATAGAGCCACTGTCTTCCCTCCCTACAAGCTAGAAATGTTGAGTCAATAACAACTTGAAACGCTGGCTGCCCCTCCTTCTTTAAATGCTACAGATTCTCTCTCCCACTTACATCTCTCTCAGATTTACTCCCCTCTACAACTCCATCGCCGCTTCTTCAGTTCAGGCTCTCACTGGATCTACACTGCCCAAGGGATAAAGTTCATGTTCCTGAACCTGACAAATTATAAGGCTCCCTTCCCATCTGATCGGGTCCCACTTTTACACCACATTCCCTGCTCTCCATTGTACCCTGTTCTCGATCCATCAGCCTAGTTTCCTCAGTTAGCATGCTTTTTGAGCTTTTACTACTTTTCATAATATCCACTCTACAGGAAATATCCTCCGCGCTCTTCAAGGAACAATTCCTTAGTCATTTTACAAGACCCACCTCAAGTAATACTTCTATAAAGTCATCAAAATGACAGCAGCAAACAACTACTAAGAGAGCCCTGGTGGTCTAGTGGTTAAGATTCAGCGCTCTCCCTGTCACAGCCTGGGGTTGTTTCCCAGTCAGGGAAACACATCACCCACCTGTCATACTGCCATGGCTGCACGTTGCTGTGATGCTGAAAGCCATGCCACCTGTATTTCAAATGCCCGCAAGTTACCTGTGGTGGCAGGTTTTAGTGGGACTTCCAGACTAAGACAAACTAGGAAAAAGGACCTGGCCACCCACTTCCACAAAACTGGCCATGAGAACCCGATGAATAGCAGTGGAGCATTGTCTGATACAGTGCCGGAAGGTGAGAGGATGGTGCAAAAACACCAGGCAGGGTTCTGCTCTGTTGTCCAGAGGGTCACTAGGAGTCGGAATCCACTCAACAGTATTACCAACAGCAAAACAACTACCGAGTGCTTATTATGATCCTGATAACTTACTTGCATTGTATCATTTAATCCTTAAATAAGCGTATTAGAAAGCTACTAATAATTTCCCCAAATTATACATGATAAAATGAGACTAAAAGAAGTCAGGAAACATGCCATAGGTCACAGACTTAATAAGCAGAGGAGCTAGGATTTGATCTTAGGTCTAATTCCAAAGCCTAAATGACAAAACTGTAAATGAACAGCTGAAATGACCTTGAAACGAGTATTCTGAAATTTTAATTTTACTGTGAGATAGGAACTATGAACCACAAACTCTAAGTAAGCAGCAGCTACTGTACAACTACCCAGGTAATAAATCAAGAAATTCATTCTAAAATATTATTCTAGTTTGCAGGAAAATTTTTGTGGGTGTATGTGTGTGATGAGAAAAAGCAACAATAATGCTATTATTGCCAATTGACAGCATATACAAAGTTATGGTCACGGTAAAACAACAGAGCCTTATATTTGCATGCCACGAAGCCCACGTAAAGGTCACCTGATATGTCCAACCTGACCACTGGAATGTCACATCACTGCTACATTTCTACCCAATAATTATAACTTCCCTAGTCTTTGCCCTCCTTGGAAAATCTTCATTTCACTGACCTTTTCATTATGAGTTGCTTTGCTGGGTTTGCATACAGCATCCCACCCAAAGGTGACTTTGATGGAGCCTCTGAAAGTAGCCCCAGCAGGTCTTCATAGAAATGGCCCCAGGGTTGTCTCCAAAGTGGCCCTGCTTGAGTTGCCATGGTAAACACCCAGGCCAGATTGCTATATTCAGTTCTCTGCCAGGGTCGCCATGGTGACGGCAAAGGACGGCTCCTTAGAAGGACCTCACAAGGGCGCGTTTCCATGGTGACCCCATCCTGCATATTTCTAAGCAACTTCTCTTCAGTTGTTCTGTGACCAATCATAGCAGGTTCATTTTGAGAATGACCCTGCCAGGCTTCTCCGAAAGATACTATCCTAACACAGAGGGATTTGGAAGTGAGGCTTGAAAAAAGTGCCATTCACAAATCATTAAAGTAGTCCTTCGACATTTTAGGAAGCATCTGTTTTGATGGGTAACAAAAACATACTTGCAATCTCTCTGTTAAATGTGGCTGTATCAAATCTTAATTAATTAAAACTCTCTTACAAAATATAATGTAGATAATTAACATTTCAAATTTCTCCATCTTACAACATAGCAGACCAGTAGGTAAAAAATACTTCAGAGTAGACAAGACACGCAAAAAAATGAAATCATAAATACACATGGATCACTAGGTTATAATGAGATATCAAGGAAACTTTTATAGAGCAAAAAGACAAAATATTTGCAAGTCAAATGAAAAAAAGAAATGTGTTTTTTAAGTTGAGTTGGGAAAGCCTAGCCATGTTTGGGCCCAAGCTATTTTTTTCCTGTGTTTTTGTGGTTGGAATAGTTCCCAACTACTCCTCCTTTCAATTTAAAATATGAATATAAGCCACTCTGAACAGATGCTTGGTTTTTAAGCCATTTTACTATTCTCCTGAAACTTTAAAATACTGTATTTTTTCCAGTATTTCATCAAGGGCAAAGTTGTATGTAATCACTCATTTCAGTATCTTTAAAAATTATTCAACAAATAAAAAAATTCTACAGTTCAAAAGACACAATTACAACTTCTGTACATGTGCCCACTCTTTTTTGTTCCTTCCAGTTGACTCTTTAAATTAAAAATACATTTATATTTTATATAGTTATTTATACATAATTATTAATATATTAATATTTATATATTATCATAAACATATATATATTCCTTATTGTATGGAAAAGGTTAATCTTGGGTTTCCTCTTTTTTTCTCCTCATCTTGAGGTAAAAGCAAAGACGACCTGCCCCTCGAGCCTTAGTTCCACTGGTTCTGCATTTTCTGTGTTTCTCTCCCACAGAGTCCATTCTCCTCCTCTGTCCACAGCAGCCCACTACTCCCCACTCACATTCCATTCAGGAGAATGAACTTGAGTTTGAAAAATAAACAGGGTCAAGAAAGATGAGGATAATTCATAGCCATTTTTTAGTGAAGTCTCACTGTTTTGCACAAAGTCTGAATTTGAGGAGGCTTCTTGCTTCTAGTCTTCAATATGTTTTTATGAATCAGAGTGGTCACTGCAATTTTCATTCACTCATTCGATAAATATTTATTGAGTATCTACCATGTACCAGACACTGTTCAAGGGACTATGAACACTTCAGGGAATGGATAAAAAATTCCTGCCCTTAAGGTGCTTAGCTTATGAACAGAGGGAAACAGAAGGAAAGATAACATTTAAAAAACAGTAAGGAAATCGTATCTTATGTTAGAAAATGATTACAGTTAGGGAGAAAACTAAAGCTGGGAGGAGGAGGCATAGTCCCAAGCCAGGTTGGGATGGGGGACTATAACACTGCGGATTAACAGGAGGGGTTTCCAGGACTCCCCCACTCACCTGTCATAAGCGTACCAATATTGTACTCAATACTAATCTCAATCCTTAAATTAAGAAAAGATAAGGAAAGTCTTTTTCATGGAGCACTCAATGGAAGTTAACCAAAGTAACAATCAATTTTCCCCATGTTTACACTTGCTCTCTGAGGGGCAGCACGGTCTGCGGGAGGTCAGCCAGACCATCACCTCCAGTCCTGCTTCTGTTTCAAGAACTGCAGAAACTTGGGCAAGTTACTCCACCTTGCAAGCCTCCTCCTCAATTTTAAAATGAGAATAATAATTCCAATCTGATAATATTACTCTGAAAACATGCAAAGACAATATAATATAAATACTAAAATATTGTGGGTGATAATATAATGTCCAAAATTTGCTTTAGAACACTACAAAAAGAAAGTGTGAGTAGGGGGGAAGAGAGAGACGAAAAAAGTTGGGCAAAATGTTGCAAATTAATGAAGTCCAGTGACGGGTATATGAGTTCATTATATTATTGGATCTCTTCTTATGTTTGCAAATTTCCATTAAAAAGTTTTTTGGGGGGTTTTTTTGGTGAGTAAGATTGGCCCTGAGCTAACATCTGTGCCAATCTTCTTCTATTTTGTATGCGGGATGCCACTCAGGCATGGCTTGATGAGCAGTGCACAGGTCCACATCCGGGATCCGAATCGTGAACCCTGGGACACTAAGCGAAGCCTGTGAATTTAAACACTACGCCATGGGGTTGGCCCCAAAAAAGTATTTTAAAGAAAGGATTAAACTTGAAAACAAAGATTTTTAAAAACTTTTTACAATTTTTACAATTTAAAATTTTTACAATTACTAGAAAAAAGTGTAGAGGAACATTAACTTATTTTTTATAAATATCTTATAAAAGTAGCAAAAAGTAGATTTATTTAATGAGCACTTACTAACCTTCAGGAACGACACTAGGTACTTTCCATACCTTCTTCTAACACTCTAATTAAAAAAATCAACTTCACGCTTTACTCATCATAAGAGACAACAGAAGACAGAGAGGAAGAAAAGCAACATTGTTAAGCTTGAAGACTCACTTGGTACTCAATGTACAAAATTTTTGGAAAAAATTTTAGTACCATTTGCTTAATGGTTGAAAACAAGCATATAACGGAGCTCTACGTTGCTAATAAAAATTTTAGACAATGAGGGGTCAGCCCGGTGGTGCAGGGGTTAAGTTCACATGTTCTGCTTCCGCGACCCGGGCTTCACCAGTTTGGATCCCGGGTGCCGGCACGGCATCACTTGGCAAGCTGTGCTGTGGCAGGTGTCCCATATATAAAGTAGAGGAAGATGGGCACGGATGTTAGCTCAGGGCCAGTCTTCCTCAGTGGAAAGAGTCGGATTGGCAGCAGTTAGCTCAGGGCTAATCTTCCTCAAAAAAAAAAAAATTTTAGACAATGAATTCTATATGATTATATCAAGAAACTTAGAAACTTACCAGATCAGTATCTGCCTTTTTAGAAGTCAAAGCTTCAACTTTGGAATCCAGTTCTGCTTGTATTTGGTCTCTTCTTTTCATAACACCCTTCATAATAAAACACAAGGATGAAATAGGTACTTAGTTTTAATAATCTTTGTATAACAAAAATATTCACTCCAGAATATAAATAGCATCTCTTCCCCAGGCCATCAGTCATTTGGGGATACAATGACTTAAAAAACATCTCTAATCTCTAAAAGCTAAACCAAGAGCAAGTATCTAAGAAATTTTTTTCATAAATATCTCAATTAGTTTTCCTAAAGGATATCTTACTGTTTTAAGTATTCGGTGTACAATTTTTGATGGAACATTCTAGACATGTACAGTTCTTCCAAAAGAGCAAAGAACAAAACAAATAAACAAAAAGATCAGTGGGAGCACTGAAAATGTATGTCATGGTATAAACTGGTTGCAGTTGGGAGGTCAGACAGGCCACACCCCTGAGAATATCCACAATGAGTGGCAGCCCTCTTATCCCACTCCGTAAGCATTCATCAAACAGCCAGTTACAGTGGGGAATCAGAAAAGTGAAGTGTGTATCCACATCTTAAGATTTGATTTTAGCTTCAAATATATAAATATTAATCAATTAGCTAAGCTTTTGATGAGAAATCATGGCTTCTTGTCTGACTGACCGAAGTTCCATCTTGTTTTCTTGAATAACCATGATTTCATGTTTCAGTGTCTTTAGACTTAAAACACCCTTGTGAATTGAGTGCAGAATTCATGTGTATGTTTTATAACATTTGCCAGTCTTTTACAATGCTCTTTCCCTTGGTGGCTCACTTTCCTTCCAAGACACTCTCCTTAGGCTTTGTAGACACAAGGGCTCTTTATGGGTACTCATCTTTCCCTGTTTTCACAGTATTAATTAAATAATGAAATTGTAATGATGAACATAAGTGGCCTAAACAGATTAAGGAAAAAAATAAAACTAACTCTGGGTAGCAAACAATTCAACCATGGAGAGAAGAAGTACAGGACATATGGGACAGAGGCCTTAATGAGGGAGAGGTCTTTTGGGTGTTTCCAGAGGAAGGGAAAAACCTAGACACAAACCAATTAAACGGAGGTCAGAAAAGACGGCTCTGTAGTATTTGAGGGAAAACTGCACATTAAAAATAAAAAGCATTCTGAAAACTACTCAGTTTAGTTTTATTTCTGGTGGAATTCCTCTTAAAATATTCAAAAGAGATTACCATTTCTCCCATTAGAAAATTCAACTAACTATCACAAATTCTTTTATATTTGCTTCAATGTTTAATTGCCACTAATGTCAGGAACCCCTTCCTTTCTCTAACTCGAGGACACATACTAAATTGAGTCCCATTTATTTAAGGTCTTTCCATAAATATGAAGTACAGTGCTTCATATAGGTAGAAATATTTTAAGTAAGAGGGTGCTTCAAAAGACGACTAGTAAAAATTAAACAAATTTAATCATTTTCTCATTTTCATTATTTTAGCTCACATTGAAGAAAACAGTCCAATATCAAACAGAAGCAGAACTGCAATGTAAATGCTACAGATTATACCGTAGAAGTCTATAAAATCATACAACCAAATGAGGACCTATTAAATAATTCTTTCTGGTTGCTATTATCATTTTCCCACACCCGTAATGACACATGATTTAAACTGCATAATTTCCACCTTGACATAATAAAGAGCAAAATATATCTAATTAAAGGGAAAGAATATACTATTTTTAGTGATATAAATCAGATCTCTTGAACAGCCACACAAGGGGGAGATCGATAATGAAGTCACACAATGGAATGCAGCCAAGGGAACTGAGGGAGACAAGGAGGAGGCTCCCCGGCAGCGAAACAGTCCAGGTCTTGGGGAAGCAAGAAGGGCTTGTTTAAAGGGGCACTCCGATAAAGTCAAGTAACAGCAGAAACCTGAAATAGCCCCAAAATATTTAATGACTCTGTGAAAGAAAAACCTAAACACAATAAACATGAAGGAGGCACATCTAATGTTGAAAGGCCAAGAGAGTTTTTCTTACCAAGACAGAAGCAAAACTAAACAACAAAAATCAAGAGTATATGAAAAGCAGAGCTGGCCCAGTGGTGTAGTGGTTAAGTTCAGTGCATTCTGCTTCAGCAGCCTGGGTTTGTGGGTCCAGATCCCAGGTGCAGACCTACACACCACTCATAAACCATGCTGTGGTGGTGACCCACATACAAAATAGAGGCAGACTGGCACAGATGTTAGCTCATGGCTAATCTTCCTCAAGCAAAAAAAGAGGAAGATAGGCAACAGATGTTAGCTCAGGGCAAATCTTCCTCAGCAAAATAAAAAAAAAGTACATGAAAAGAGAAACCAGACAAGGCTCCAATTATAAACGGCAAAAGAAATGGGCTATATCTGAAGGACAGCTGACACCTTCCCCCACCGCCAGCCTAACACATCAGAAACCTGAGTGTATCAGTTTATGCAAGGTACTGTGAGCAGAGGGGAATGCTGGATGAAAACATCAGCTTTGCAGAGAGCACTGTTAAATTCCAAACATCTGGAAACTTTAACTTGAACTGAGGAGGTTAAATGCAAAACTTTGATCTAAGAGGAATAAAAGCCTTTTCAAACAGTGAAAGAAAAACCACTTTAATTTGAAAGATTTCTTTTTAGAAGCATCCAGAAGGCAGAACAAACATCAAGATCCCACTCAAGTACTTTCTACATAATGATACTAAATATATTGTCAAATCAAATGTACCTAGAAGCGGGAAAGCAACTCTTTCATGAAAAGACTTTTCTAAAGTGCTAAAAATTTTTAAAGTAAAATTTTAAAAGGTTGAAAAAACTAATAATATTCTCTATATAAATCTTGACTGAGGATGCTTCAAATACATATAACCTCAGAAATTGTCATTGCTGTTGAATAGTCCTGTCTTTTATTAATGATTTCTTCTACTTAACTCATTCATGCAGTGAACAAATATTTATGGAGCATCTATATGCAAAGCATCCTGCTAAGATAGGAAGATAGTGGTTAAAAAACAGAAACAGACATTGCCTTTATAAAGCTTATAATTAGGTCAAGGACTAATGTAAAAGTATAATTAGGTGTTCTTACCATTAATATTTCACTATAAAGCACATACTCATGTACAACAGGAAGCAGAGCCTCTGAGAGTCCAGACATCCGTTTTTCAGTGGCTTTACAGCATTTGTCAACGCAGCTGGCGACACTTTTTAGAGTATCAACCAGATCTTCTTCTGTTGCCGACCACAGAATATGAACTGGGCCATATTCTTTCATTTCATCAAAATATTCTAAAAAAAAATTAAGTTCTTCAATTTATAGAAGTTTTCAAAATCCCTATATTATAGATAGCAAGAAAGGACATTATTTTTTCTCATCGTGCACCTGTTCCTATACATAAATATAAGAAAATGGATATGCTCTTTCATCAAATTGACTGATCATCCCAGTCTGCTCAGGTCAGTCCTTGAATGAATACTGCCAAGATGTAATCAATAATAGCATCCTTTTTCATTCTCAAAAGCGTCCTGGCTTGGAAGATAAATTATATGATCACTATATCTCTCATGGACTTCTGCCTACCAAAAAAATCACACCTGAGCGCCTTATAGGCAACATGACCTAAACATAACTTGTCTTCTTTCTCCCCTTCTCCTGATTACATATCCTACTTAATGGTACTTGCCTCCAGCGACCTAAGCAAAAAACCTGGGTGTCATTCTAGACTCATACCTGCATAAAGCCAACCCCCAATTCTAATATTTCTTAATCTTTATCTTCCTTTCTTGCTTCCTCCCTCCCTTCCTTTCTTTCTTTCTACCCACTCCTTCATCCATCCACCCACTTATCTACCTACCTACCTATCTATCTATCTATCCTCACTTCCACTATCATCAGCATCTCTAACCTACATTACTATAAGGGACTTCTAACTATTCTCCCTCTTTTAATTTTTGTCACAGTATATAAACATTGAAGCTTCTTAGCTAAATTAGAAAGTCCTTTATGATCAGTCCCTATCTTGCCTCTCCAGGTCCAACTCTTCAGATTCACTCCCAAAGACATTTTAATTACAGCCAAAATTATTGCTCATTCATGACTTCTAACTCAAACGTTGTCAATATCCCTTTGCCTTGCCCTCCACCATTTCTATCATACGACAAACTACATCTAATCCTTTAAATCCTAGCACAAATAAGTCTCTTCTGATTCTGTTCTAAAGGATTCTTAGATGCTTTGTTCTCAATGAGCCTATTATAATTTTATACTTCTATTAAAGCCTATCATAATTTTATACTTCTTTATCTCACTCTATTATAATTGCTTGCATAACTCACATACTCCCAGGCCATATGCTCCTTAAAACAGGGGCTAAGTCTGATTATTTTTTTATGTCAAAGCCCGATACATAATGTGCTCAATAAATATTTTCATATCAATGAAAGAATGAATGAGCCACAAAAGACTACTCAATGCTTGATAAGCAATTTATTCAAAAATTTGGATTTCATTATAAAATCTGAATATTTTTACATTTTTGCTTTCACACTATCAACTTTCAATGAGAGATAGCTTTATATCATAGAGATTGTATAAGCAGGAAGCATTTTTTGTCTAATATCCATACAAATACAATGAAATTCTCTGTATTTAATCATCTTACTACTCATTAGCATTAGTTGAAATATGTGACATTGCCCTAAGTTAAACTATTAAAATTTCAAAAGTTTGCATGATCAAGTAAACTGAAAAAGATTTTAAAAAATTAAAAACAAAGGACATATTAGTTGTCACCTAATGAAGCTATTAGATTTAATGACCACCAGAGCCCTTACAAATTGTACTTTCCTGATCTACGCCTATCCTTTATGGTAAATAATGGCCAGACTAAACTAATATTTCTAGAAAGGAAAATGTTCTTTTTTATTTCTTTTCTCAATTTGTATATATATTAATATGTATCATTAAACCTGTGCGATAATTATTTTTATAGAACGATCTTCCCTAAAATCCTAAACTGTGCTTACCTAGCACTCAAAGCACATTTGTAAGCAAACACTTAATGAGTTGCACTGTAATTTGTGTGTCACTATATCTGTTCCCCCAACTAGACTGTTGAGCTCAAGGACCGGTACCATCTTATTCCTCTTTGAATCTTCAGCACAGAGAAGCAGCACAACATGTGGTCAATACAGATTTGCCACATAAACTGGGGAACACAAAATAAAACACAGTAAAAGAAGAAAACTGAATTGAAAAAACATAGAAACCTCTAATTATGATCATCAAATTCTTCACGATTTGAATATGAATGAAATGCCCTCTATAAGACTCCCAATGCTACAAAAGAAAACATTCCACCATTTTGAATGGAATCTTGACAAGTCGGCTTCACATTCTAAAGACTAAGAAATCCCTCAAGTTTGGGCCAATGGCAATTACTCCCTGAAAATGAGAGGTCAAATTTATAAAGTCTATTACAAAATCCAGTTTTCCTTCAAAGCATTTCACAAACATTAGACTACATCCAAGATTTTAAAATTATTCCCCTGCACAGCAAATATAAGGCATATTGATATCTGATAAAACTCTTAAGTGTTAAGAGTTTCCAGTGGCTTCTTTGAATTGCTATCCCACTTAAATATACATCAAGAATCTACTTAACAGAATTAGGATCACAGAACTTAGTTAAAACAATTAGCTTCGTGAGATAAAAATAATGACAAATGGTAAATACAAGGACACCCAAGAAGGCTTAAAACAAATTACTAAACTATACTCAGTCACCACAATGACCTCATCTAATGTCAATGCATGGAAAAGGAAGATAGAGAAAAGGCAGTGCACATTCAGCAATAACAATTTTTTCTAAATCTCTCTTTTTTTTTAAGGAAGATTAGCCCTGAGCTAACATCTGCTGCCAATCATCCTCTTTTTGATGAGGAAGACTGGCCCTGAGCTAACATCCATGCCCATCTTCCTCTACTTTATGTGTGGGATGCCTACCACAGCATGGCTTGTCAAGCAGTGCCATGTCCGCACCCGGGATCCGAACCTGCGAACCCTGCACCACTGAAGCAGAAGGTGCGAACTTAACTGCTGCACCACCAGGCAGGCCCCTAAATCTCTTTCCATAACCAATCAATGCTTGATAAAGTAAATTCTCCCACCACTGAATCTTATGTTCATTCATTGACTTTTTTAATCATTGGACAGATTTTAATTGAGCACTTACTATGTGTTAGGCACTATCAAGATATTAAAAATAAAACAAACCTTTTCCCTTTTTGTCCTGGTGGAACTTACAGTTTAATGGGGGACACAGATAATAAAACAATAAGCCATTAATGTAGGGATGTTAAGTTGTTCATCTCTAAAAGCAATTTATATTAGGAAATATATTTTCTAACTTAGCCATCTATTTTTAATGTAGGTAAACGCAATTAGAAAATTAGCAAAAAGTCATCATGAAATTAGAAAAAAAATCACAGAATGAAGTCTAATTTATAAACAAAAAGAAAAAAATAGAAAATAGGACAAGGAAATAGTGACAGAAAATAGGAAAAGGGCTCTATTTTCTAATATATAAATCTCTCCCCCATGCTTGAACAGACCTAATATAGAGTACTTGTCCTCCAAAAACTCCCTAGAAAATGTGGAAACCCTATTTCTTGAAACATCACTTCTTTGATTTTAACCAAAGGTCCATGTTGAACATTTCAGACCAACTTCATACAACTACATTCAAACTCTTCAGCTCAAGGCTCACTTTACCTGTATTATTCATAAACAGGAAAGAGACTAGCTGGTGATTGATTAAAGCAAATGGGGACTGTCCATGCCTACCTTCAAAATCATTTAGGAATTAGAAATTTTCACAATACATCTAGGCATAAGCCACATCTTAAAGGTGAAATTCTAACAATGTTGGCGATTCCTCATGTAAGGAGCTTGGAAGTTCCTACTTGGCCCCAAAAACAAGTAAAATGCTGAACAGACTGAAAAATCAACAACTTTTCATGGGTCTGTAAGAGAAGGGAAGACACAAGACAAACAGCTGCCCCCAAGACTGGAAAGACAGAGAGGTGAATACAAGGAATCCTGGCTTACTATAGCAGAGACTCAAGAGCAGACACCACTGCCGGAAGCAGCGCCGGGGGAGGGAGTGGAACTGTAATTGACGAATTACCAGAGGCTCGTGTAGACAACTCTGAGAGTTAAAAACTCCATGGGGATCCAACCATGGGGGACCCCACCATATTGTGAGATTTACCCCCAGGAGCTCAACTAGGTTCACACAGTAAATATCAGACAAAAACTCCTCCTGCTTCCTGCAGGTAAAGGGAAAAATTAGCTATTTTGAAACAGCCAGCCACTATTCTTAACAAGGCCTGCCCTCAGGGGAAACTAGTTAACGAGGCATAACCTGCTGGGGTATTATCAGAGCCTAACTGACCCAGAGGAAGGCAAATACCCAACCCCAGTCCACTCTGGCCATCCTGTTCCAATTAAGGGGGAAGAAAAAAACTGAGAAATGTTTGTGAAGTTCACAGTCCAGAGGCATAGGCTCACCAAAAGACTGACACCTACTCATAGGACTATAGAACTCTTGCCCTCCCCGACACCTCACCACCACATCACTAAAGGCCTATTTACCGCAGTTCGTTTCACCTAATACAGCATGTCTGGCAATCAAAAAAGAAATTACAAGGCATATCAAACGACAAAAAACACAATTTCAAGAGACAGTGCTAAGATCAGAACCAGACATGACAGGGATGTTGGAGTTATCAGACCAGGAATTTAAAACAACTATGATTAATAAGCTAAGGCTCTAACGGATAAAGTAAACAGCGTGCAAGAACAGACGAGCACTGAAGAGAGACGGAAATTCTAAGAACCAAAAAGAAATGCTAACTTCATGTTGCCTGACTACACCATCAAATGTGAAAATCCATCAGAATTTGAACAACCAAAGTCACATTCAGTGACTCTACATACCCCTTTCTTCCTTGTAAATTCTCTGAGATATTTTATCTATCAAATTTATTTTCTGGCTAAACATTTCAATAAAGTTATTCATTTCCATGAACTCCTCTGGGCGGCTTTTAACTCCTCTCATTGACCATGCCACAGCTCTGACTGTCTGTCCCATCCTGCTCAGCAGTCCAGGTCCTTGCTTCTTGTGAGAAGAGAGTTCCTAGAAACAAACAAAAAAAAAATGACATAATTGTGGTGGAGAAAACAACAATTTTCCAAGACCCAATAACAAAAGGAAACCTAATTAGAAGAACAAAATAAAGATAATAAACATGTGCCGTATACATCTTTTTGTCACAATGCTGGTTTGAAGCAGATGAGTTCTATTAGGGTACAGTTCTCTCTCTAGTCTCAGTCTCCCTGATAATATTCCTTTCCAAAGTGCTCATGAAAAACATGTGGACACGTCTCCTCAGAGCATGGATCTTTGAAAGAACAAGGTTTAACAGAGGGACTCATGCTTAAGGAGATACTGGAGAAGATGAGAGGATGGTATGAGACGCCATCTAGATTCTATAACAGGAACTTAATGGAAAAATGATTGAGAGAAGGTTTCTCAGGGTCTAAACTACTCCCTTAAAAAAATTGGAAAACCTCATTAATTCTTTAGTTATACTGGGGGCCTAATATGTTCCAGGTACTAGACTCACATTTTCATATGCATAACTCACAGTAACACTATCAGGTAGGTCCTATTATTATCCTCATTTTACAGAAGGAAATAGAGGCACAGGAAGGTCAAGGAGTTTGCTCAAGATCCGAGAGCAATTAAGTGGTGGACAAGGATGGGAGCCCTGGCAGTCTGACTCCAGAGCCTTCACTGCTAAGCACGATCCTGTTTTGTCTTCTTCTTTTTTTTTTTTTTAAAGATTTTATTTTTTCCTTTTTCTCCCCAAAGCCCCCCAGTACATAGTTGTGCATTCTTCGTTGTGGGTTCTTCTAGTTGTGGCACACTGCCTCAGCGTGGCCTGATGAGCAGTGCCATGTCGGAGCCCAGGATTGGAACCAACGAAACACTGGGCCGCCTGCAGTGGAGCGCACAAGCTCAACCACTCGGCCACGGGGCCAGCCCCTGCTTTGTCTTCTTAAAGTCACTAAAAGAGTTTGTAAATAGGTACTCCCTGGCCATAGCTCTTCAACCAACTGGAGTAGGTAACTGTGACAACACCTCCACTGGCTGGCTGGCTGTAGAGAAAGACTTCTAACAAGATATTTAACTAGCTGTTTCATAGTTAACCTAGGAGGGACAGCTACAGACTTGTAAAATGGAAGGAATGCTATAAAAGATACCCTATGAAAAGAATCCCTTCAGAAGGATGGCATACTAAAAAGGAACACCAAGAAGGAGGGCAAGGCATTCTGATGATGGTTGTAGCACTTATTGAAACATAGGTTTGGGATCAAATAAAAGTTGAAGAGTAACATACAAGAAAAAAATCTATAAATAACAATATTGACTACCAAATCCACAGATAAAAATATTATGTATTATTTACCCAAATATTAAATAACATATTATCTTCCTCCAGATTTTATTTCCTGAAGGTCTTACACAAAATAATACATACAAAGTAAGCTTGTTTATTTCCAAGTCAGTGTGATTTTGTATGTAAATAACAGATGCCATCCTTGACCAGGCTACACATGTGCTACATGTGCAACACAGGCAACATCCAGGAGTGCTATAGCATCATTTGATGGAGTAAGCATTATCAGAGAGAGCACAAGTCACAACTGGCAACTGTTGACTGTAGAGAATGTTTCTAACAGCTTCCAAGGTTCTGGAGTCAGGCCAAAAATTCATTTCATGTAAGTCACAAAGGGCTTCCAGACACAGGACTATCGGTCAAGACTGAAATGAACCACTTTTTCACTTCTACCACTTTGGCAACAACTGAGAGAAATAAAACTCAACATTGGTCAGCAGTTGTTTAATATTTACTGTTTGTCCTATCCATTATCTTTCTTGGTGAGTTATATCTTCACAGGAGAAAAGAAAAAAGAAGAGGAACACATAAGGTTTCTGTATTAGAAATAAGACACCCCCCTCCATTAGGTAATTGAAGGAAAAGTAAGGAAATTGTATTATCTATCTATCCATCCATCCACCCATCCATCCATCCATCCATTTAATAAAGACTTTTATCCTAACTTGAAAAGCCCTGACTCATTATTACTCAAAACAGTGCCAATAAAAGAAATATAATTGTATATGTTCAGCATTGGCTATACACGCAAGGAGTTATCCTGACATTAAAAAACAAAGAAAAAACTGAGCTCCCAAAAGAAATATGAGTATGTATATGTGAGGAAGATACAAGATTTCCGTAATGTTTATATGTAGATTTGACATGGGGTTAAATCTGAAGGATATCTCTCTAATGTTTAAAAATCCATCTTAATTCAAAGACACCACTGCCCGATTTATAAAGGTAGACAAGAGGAAGTGTACCACCTACTATGCATATAGATACTAAAAGATTATAGGAGTATAAATCAAATTTCTTTACCCAAGTTTGTGCAGTAAGAAAAACTTTGAAGTCTTCATTGAATGTTAAAGTTGGATGATCGGCAATTCGGTTCAAAAATTTTTGCAGTGCCTTCCTGCGTGTCTCAATGAAGTCATCATTAAACCGTTCCACCATTCCTTTCACTATGAACTTTTCTGGCAATGGCTGAGGCAAGAAATTTTAAAAAGGTATCTGAACATTATGTGGCACAGGATTATAAGGAATTCCACACTTTTTCTTTTCGGAAGACTATTGGAACATGCGATCATTTCTTATAAAAACAATTTTTCAAAATTCACAGTGGGGCTGGAACCAAAAGCTATGAAATCTCAACATATAACAATAGTTTTAAAAAACAAATCTGTACATAGATTGAAAGTTTAAAAACAAATCTTTCTAAGATAAATGAATTACACTGAATTTAAAGGTCTGAAATTAGGTTTTAGGCATTCTGACAATTCACAAGACAAAATGGTAGCTACTCCATGAAAAAAATTGTAAACTTACTGGAATAATCAGAGTGGGGTGTGCGTCTTCAAGTTTTCCCTTCAACCAAAGGAAATCTTGATAACGTCTCCTAACTTCAAATTCACTGGAGTCAAATTCCCCCCGAGATGTCTGAAGAAAGGAAGAGAAAATAACAGCACATGTAATATAAGACAGAAGACATTTGCCTAATGCTATTTTAAACATTCTGAAATAAATGGGTCTCTAAGAAAAATTAGCAAATTCTAATTATTCAGTGTTTGTCAGCCTGTACTTTTTTTTGTAGTCATCAATTCACGTAGCAGATGAAACAAAGCAAACTTTCCAGTATTTCCAGAAAGAAAGCAAACATCATGCTCAGATTTAAAATCCAAACTGAAAAGTCTGTCTTGGAGCAACCATCTGCCTTCCACAAGCTTTTAACTACTATTATCTTTGGCACGATTTTCTTGCTAACAAGAAAGTGTGTTCTGAATTTAGGCTTCCAATATCTTTCTTTTCTCAAGATGACTAGAATTCAGAATTTGAGGAAAGTCCTATTTTTGCAATTTGGAAAATAACTTGAACATAACTGCGAAAAAATGTGTTCCTGGAATTTGCTCAAATGAATTGCTCTGCTACAAATTGCTTTTAGTATATGAAAATTCTAACATTTTACAGAGTGATTTTACCACTGTTTTAAAAATGTTATTAATGGAGATTTGATGTGAAAAGAAAATCTTCCTGTCATTTCTCAAGGAATTTTATTTTGAGTTACATGCCTAAACTCCTAAAAATTAAGCAAATACATTAAAATATCTGTTCTCAACAAACCAAAAATCTTTGCCAACACATGACAAGAACATGGGTACAATACCAACCTCACTTCTTTTGCCTGAATCCCAAGCCAAATACAAAAATACATTATCTAATGCACACTCACCTCTCATAAGAAAACAGTCACTCCCACCAATATCTTATTGAACTGAATTTTTGCACACTAAAAATTAGACACAGTAATATTAAGGTTGAGGTTTTCCCGGAGGAGCAAAGATGGAATAACACATTGCATGCATATTTCACACTCTTCAGAAATATCAGTCTCCCACACAGATGAACACAATTGTAAAACTAAGCAGTTCAAGTCCTAAGATGCAATCTTAACTGACATGAAATAAGGCTCACAAAAGCTATATTTTCCAAGGCTTATTTTTTTAAATGAATGCTTAGAATATCATATAATATATCTTAGTAAAACATTCTCTTTTTAAAAGTGGGAAAAAGTAGAGGTAGATGAGATGCAAAGTCTAAGGAACTAAATGTTCACAAAACACTACAGAATCTTTATTATGCAAAATGGTACAAGTTACAGAAAAGGTAAAAACAGAAAAACTAAATCTAGTAGAAACAGTTTCACAATACATAGACGAGTTGGTGTGTATACATATATATACAAATACAGACACACGTATACATACATATGCACGCAAAACATGGTTCAGAGTCACTCATTAAAAAATACTCATTGACCACCTCCATGTTCAGGCACGCGTGTACAGGTTCACTACCAATTTCCAAGAAAATTAATTGGCATAACTTATAATAAAAATATTCAAAAACTGGGCAGTTAAAAATAAGCTTGAGCTTTATATGTTCTCAAGAATTTCCAACAGTTTAAATAAACATAAAATAACCTGATATAAACTTCAGGAAGAAGAAGATATAAAATCAAGTCAAATAACTGGTTGATTTGGTCCTCAGCACTCTGCCATTGACTTAAAAGAGTTCTCTAACACACCGCAAGACAAGAACACAGAGGATGAGTACAAGTCTCAAGGACAGCGTGTGCTTTCTTCCTACTATACGACTTTATCCTACACCTAAAGGGTTGTATAAAAGCTTGTAGATACGTGACAAGGAAAACAAATAGTATCAGCTGCATTCAGATCATAACTAATTTTCCTACAGCAGTGACAGAATCATTAACAATCACCTAAAGTGGACAATTTTGGTCACTAGAAGATAGACAAAAGCCTCTAAACTGGAGGAATAATGGGATTTGATGACAGACCTCCAACTTAGAATGTGTGTTCTAAAAAGTCTTTACATGAGGATATGAGAGGAAAGACCCTAGTTAAATCTCTGAGTTCTTACTTCTATGTGCAGTAAGGGAAGGCACATCTCCAGATCTGCAAAAGAGAAAGGACTTTAGAGCAGTCACCTCAGATATTCTAACCTGGAGAATAAAGGGCAATTTCCCATAAGGGGAACAGATGCCAGGAACATGGGCTTCCTGTTACAACTATTTGCAGTCAGGTCATTCTTAAGTATTCCTAAGTAGGAGGTTGTCAGTGTGTATACATGCATATGTAGATGTGTATTTATCCTTATAATCTTAGTGCCCATGAATATAAATTTTTACAAAATTAAAACTTTCCCTGGGAAGGCATCTCTGAACCTCCAAATTAGAGAGGTAATCTATGCTCATAAAATCCTGTAATTTTCTGTCACAGCATTTATAACTATAATTAAACAATTAAACATATAATGTTTAATATCCATCACCCCCCTAGGTTGAAAGCTCCATCAAGGCAGTGGGTATGTCTATCTCGATTGCTGATATAGTTTCACTACACAAGTTCCTGGGGCATAACTGGCATTCAACAAAACTTTATTGAATACATGAATAAATGATGATAAGTGAATAACAAAAAAGACTATGTTTGATAACATATTATACATCTACTAAATGTTTGTATATTTATATCCACAATGCATATTTTAGCATATATAGGTATAGTCTATATACTCGGATGTAGTAAAAATAATTGGAAGGGACTTAGTTCATAATAGTTAAACTGAAAGACAGTTTGCCATAACCATAGAAAGATGTACATAGAAAGATGTACAAAAATATAATAGAAAACATATATACTACGAAAGTAAAGTAAACTGTCTGGATTTAAATTCCAGCTTAGCTAATCACTATGTTGTGTAACCTCTGGCAAGTTATTGAGTTTCAATGTTCTCATTCACAAAATGGGGGTAAATCATAACATTTAGGTCCCAGGATTGTGGTGAGCTTTAAATGAGTTAATATGTAAAAGGAGTTAGGACATTGTCTAGCACAAAGTAGTCAGACAATAAAAGTTAATTAAATACATGTTATATTATCACCATTACTACCACTACTACAAGAGGAGTACATTTAAAGTATGATGTAAGTATGGAGAACTCAAGGGAATTGTATGTCTGTGATCAGAATGAAACCCAGAGTGTGGCTTATAAAGAGTGTCTTTCTGAAAGAAACAAATGATGGGAAAATAATTCAGTTTCACAAATTCTTTGCTAGGAAGGATGATGACAATGGATGATTATAACAGTAAACAGGAGAATTTGGCTCTATTCTCAGCAGTATGTTTGTATGAACATATTAAATATTCACAAAGACCTTAGGAGGTTAGTACGGTTATTTACAAATGAGGAAACTAGGGACAGAGAGGTTAATTAAGTTGCCCAACACACATAGCAAGGAAGGGGAGGAATCAAGATTCAACTCCATGCTGTCTTGCTCTACAACCTATTGACATGACAATGATACTATAAATTTCTTCACTCACTCATTCACCAAAAAGTTAAATTGCTACCTTCTATATCCTACAGATTGTGTTTGGAATTATGGATAACTTAAGTTACAATTACCTTCCTTGAGAAGATCACAGACTTTTGGGAATAAATACAAATAAACACATAATTATCTAGTCACCTACAGGAAAGTGGAAATTACTGAACACTTATTATGGGTCAGACACTTTGATAAGTTTCTTAAATGGATTACCTATCCTAAACCAATTCCTACAGGAACTCTACAAAACCAGATTCTATTATCATTTCAGTTTTATAGATTAAAAAAAAAAACCTGAGGCTTAGAAGGACTAAATATAGGCTTTTAATTTCTTTGCTACACTGATTCTAACGTTTTACATTCTTTAAGAGTTCACCTAGAACAGTATGAGAAAACAGAAAAGGACTTTCAGCCAGCAGGGGCAGGGGTCGGGCATCATTTTGAGTTGTGTCTTGAAAAATAAACAGTAGTTCTTCTGTCTAAGAGGGCAAAGGACATATCAGACAGAGGGAAAAGCATATGCAAAGTCATGAGAGCAAGAAATACCCTAGGATATTCAGATAACAGAATAGTTCTAGATGAGTGGAGAGTAGGGCAATTATAAGTAGGGAATAAGAGAGGAGACTTATATGAGTCTTATCTTATAAGAGATGAGTCTGGTTGGCACCAGACTGAAAAGTTCTTTGTACGCTATACAAAAGAGTTTGCATTTTTTTCTGTAGGAAATGAGGAGCCAAGGAAGGATTTTAAGAATCTGAGTGAAGAGATTAGATGTATACATTTTAATGAAACATAACTAGCAACAGTGTGGAGGTTACAGTGGAAGAAGTGATTACAGGAAGACGTTCCAAAACCTTTTCAGTTACAAAAGAGATATGGG
Source organism: Equus przewalskii (assembly GCF_037783145.1). Classification (NCBI taxonomy): domain Eukaryota; kingdom Metazoa; phylum Chordata; class Mammalia; order Perissodactyla; family Equidae; genus Equus; species Equus przewalskii. Next base: position 2,249,274 of record NC_091854.1, read on the forward strand.
GTGAGGCTTCGTAAACAAAATATTATAACTTATAATTAGAACTCTTAAAAGATGCTATCACATAAAGGACTTAAAAAATTGGTTTTACTAGTTGGTTGTTTTATTCTATCAGAGGTAAACTGTCTTTTTGCAGAGCCTTATCCCAGGAGATGTGGGTTCTAGATCCACTCTGCCCTTGAATTACTGGACAACTAACACTATCTCATATATAAGATAAAGTGGCCACTTGCTGTTATTTGGAAAACAAACGAAATTACTTTTTGTAATCTTTACAAGAAATGGGAATACAAAATATTATATCATGTTTTTAACTAGCTGTATTCTTTATTAGCAAACTGAGGCTCTTCTTTTCCAAAGATATTTCCTAAACTAAAAATTTAAAATCTTCCTATTTTAAAAAGCTCAAAGGCTAAAAAATGAGTGACTGTGACGCAAGTAAATTTGAATTTCACTGATTTCATATAGAACAAGTGAAGGGTAGATAAGATGCAATGTCTTACCCAAAATGGTTGAAAAAATAAAAGTCAACTCAGCTAAGATTCTCTAATGTTAAGAGTTATAGTGAACAATGGGGCAAGCCTGGTGGCACAGCGGTTAAGTGCATACATTCCTCTTCTCGGTGGCCCGGGGTTTGCCAGTTCAGATCCCAGGTGTGGACAGGGCACCACCTGGCAAAAGCCATGCTGTGGCAGGTGTCCCACATATAAAGTAGAAGAAGATGGGCATGGATGTTAGCTCAGGGCCAGTTTTCCTCAACAAAAAGAGGAGGATTGGCAGTAGTTAGCTCAGGGCTAATCTTCCACACACACAAAAAAAGAGATATAGCAAACATGAAACACAACCAAAAGTTCCAAGAGAGAGCAACTGTATTCAAGAAAATGTTCATTAAATATTTACCTTAGTAATAATCCTATATGTAATGAAAGTTTCAACTGTAGTAACATGGCTTTCAGGTTCATCAACTGTAATGAAGAGATCCTTCAAATCTGGCTCATCTTCAAACTTGACTTGGTTTATCATTGATAAAGGGGACGTTGGCATCATAGGACTGAAGGAATTCATGTCCATCAATGAGGCATCCTAAGGAATAAAACATTCAAAAATTAACATCTATAGGGGGCTGGCCCCGTGGCCGAGTGGTTAAGTTCGCGCGCTCTGCTGCAGGCGGCCCAGTGTTTCGTTGGTTCGAGTCCTGGGCGCGGACATGGCACTGCTCGTCAGACCACGCTGAGGTGGCGTCCCACATGCCACAACTAGAAGAACCCACAACGAAGAATACACAACTATGTACCGGGGGGCTTTGGGGAGAAAAAGGAAAAAATAAAATCTTTAAAAAAAAAAAAAGTACTTATCTTTAAAAAAAGAAAAATTAACATCTACAGAAAAAAATAGTTAAAAATCCTCTCTCTTAGGCACCACAAATATTAATGAAATATGTCAAGAACCAAAAGGATAATTGGACTACCAGTTAAATATGGTATGTTGAAGATGTATTTTTTATCTCTGCTTCCTCTTAAAATCTCACTTTAAAAATGACAAGAAAGAAACAAAACAAGACAAAAAGGCACAAAAAGGCATAAATCCTCAAGGTAAAAAGAAGAGAGTAAGCAAACAACATCAACTAACTTTTTGGAAACTGGAAATCTGATTGTTGAGTGACTGAAACAGCAGTGCAGAGAAATGAAAAGTAAACCCAGGAGAGAATGATCAACCAGGAAGAAGGCGGCACATTTATGACAGAGAATCCCAGAGAGACGCAAGAATTAGAGGCACTAGAAACCCGCGGACATAGAATGCTGAGGGAGCTAAAACCAGAAGATGGGTTGAAAGCCAATAAAACAAAAAAGAGCTAGTTCCTCAGATTCCCTCACCTACCCTATGTGATCAGCTAACTTTTCCTCCCCAATTTTGCAGAAAACTGGAAATTTACTTTCTAGAGTATCTCTGAACTCAAGGGCACCAGGATAGATGGAGGGAGAGAGAGGCCCTATGAAAATACAGATATCAAGGGAAAGTCCTGCCTACTAGATGGAAAGAGATCCAGTTCTCTATATTTATTTGGCCTCAAGAACGTTGGCAGCAAGGTGCAAACCCCTATACAGTGGTTGGTGTTTTCCTCTATTAGCTGACCATTCCAAGAAAAAACTGACAGCTGTAGTCCCCTAATGAATTAGCCATGTCTCTGCATAATCACCCCACAGTGATTACCACAGAAGCCCTTACCATGCATGCTGAATGTCTACTCAGCTTTTTATCACCTGGTGTAGGAACTACCAAACATCTAAACATGTGGAAAGACTCTGATGTGAAAGAAAGGTTCACAGACAAACTAAGAAAACACAGGAAGCAAATAGAATAGAGAACAGAACACTTAAAAAATAGGTGAAGTCGTCAGAGATAAAAATGATATTAAATTCATGAATACAAACAGGCGTTATATAAAAAAATTTCAGAGAAAAGCAGCAAAACCAAAAAAAAAGGAGGTTGGTGAAAACTGAAATCTAATAGTAGGATAAAAACTCAACAGAAAGTTTGAAAAATAGAACTCAACAACTAAGTTGAACCAAATGAACAAGAGACGAAAAAGGAGAAAGTAAGATTGGCCCTGAGCTAACATCTGTGCCAGTCTTCCTCTATTTTATGTGGGATGCCGCCATAGCGTGGCTTGACGAGCAGTGCTAGGTCCACAGCTGGGATCCAAAAACCTGCTAATCCTGGGCCACCAAAGCAGAGCAAGTGAACTTAACCACTATGCCACTGGGCCAGCCCTGAGAACGTATTTTCAGAAATTAAGGATCCAGGCAGACAGTGCCTGAATAAAAGGAATTTCAGAAAATGAAAAAGAAAAATGTCCTTTGAATTGTAGTGTTTCCAGGTTGATGGTGTAGCAGGCCTTCTCAAAATGAATGGGACAGTGGTAGGGTGGGTAGTTCTCCTATAAGCATCCGTCATGATGACATTTCATAGTAGTAGAGATTTTAAATTCCTAAAAGTTTCCAGAGAGAATAAAAACAGGTAAAATAGGACAGGAATTTCAGGAATCAGAATGGCTTCAGGTTTCTCAATGGTAACACTGGAAATTAAATGACAACAAAATCCTACCTTCAAAATTCGGAGAGGAAAATATTTTCTACCTAGAATTCTATATAGCCAGGCAAATTATCATTCAGGTATACAGGTAGAATAAAGCCATTTCAGACATAAAATATTTCAAACACTGATTTTCCAAGCACTTATTCTTTGGAAGCTTCTTTACTTTTCCAAAATAAAGGCATATATTAAGAAAGAAGAAACAGGATCTAAAAACAGGAGACTCAACAGAAAAGAGAACTAAAAGAAATTCCCTGGATGATAGCGACAGAATGCTCCAGGTGCACCGCCTTCCAGCAGACCTAGAGAACAACCTATGCAGACTGGACCAGGAAGACAGTCTCCAGAAGGAGAGAGATGAAGAGGAAAAAGAACAAAGGAAGAGAGGGAGGAAGGAAGGAGGGATAGAGGGAAAGAGAAAGAAACAGGGAGGGGAGCGAACGAAGGAGGGAAAGAGAAAGGAAGGAAGGAAGGAAGGAGGGAGGTTCATTCTCCCTCCCACCCTCCCTGACAGCATGCCTGATATGTTTAAACATAATGAGAGGAAGCATGCTGGGCTAAATTTTGTAGATGAATTATGAGTGGTGCAAAGAAAGCCAAGAAGGAGAGAAAGCCCGAGAGAGAGGAAAAAAGGGATAGAAAAGAAGAAGGAATGAATGAAAGATGAACTCTCAAGAACACAAAAGGTGTACAAGAATGAAAATGTAATCATAGTTCATGATATGGCTTGACTGCGAATAAAAATAAATTGTTCTTAATCCTGAATTTAATTAAAAATGGTGATATAATCATATTAAGATGATGGGAAGAAAAACATATGTACATGTTGGGGGGGAAGGGGTCAATGACTATAAAATAACTTCAAAAATGCCAATATCATACTAGAAAAAGGAAAATGAGGAGCTGTTCCAGACTGAAGAAGACCAGAGACACAATAGCTAAACACATCATGTGATCTTGAACTGGATTCTGTACCAAAGAGGGAAAACTTTTGTTTTTGCCTGTATTATTGGGAAAATTGGAGAAATTGGTAAGGGTTTGTGGATTAGAATGTAGTAGTGTCAATGTCAATTTCCTGATTTGGGTATTTATACTGTGATTACGTAAGAGAGTGTCCTTGTTTTCAAACAATACACACAAACCTATTTAGGAGTAATAAAACTTCCTGTCTCCAATTTACTCAACTTACACAGAGAGAGAAAGCAAAAGTTGTGAAATGGGGACTGGCCCCGTGGCCGAGTGGTTAAGTTCGCGCGCTCCGCTGCAGGTGGCCCAGCGTTTCGTTGGTTCGAATCCTGGGCACGGACAAACCACGCTGCTCATCAAACCACGCTGAGGTAGGGTCCCACATGCCACAACTAGAAGGACCCACAACGAAGAATATACAACTATGTACCAGGGGCTTTGGGGAGAAAAGGAAAAAAATAAAATCTTAAAAAAAAAAAAAAAGTTGTGAAATGGTAATAATTGGGAAATCTTGGCTCTTTGTGGTATCCTTTCAACTTTTCTCCAAGTTTGAAATTACTTCAAAATAAAAGGTATATTTATAGTTTTCAAAAGTCAAATCATTCTACAAGGCTTAAAATAAAACCAAACAAAAAGCAGCATGCTGTGTTCCGTACAGCTATTACCAGTTGATGCTCCTCAGAAGCAAATTCAGAACTTGGCTGGTTTTGTTCCTTCTTACATTCCTTATTTCAAAATAACATATATATTGCTTTTTATTTTTCAATTTCAATATTATCAGTAGGTTCCCTACTAAGGAGGATGAAGAGTATTTATTTACTCAATTAATTATGTGAGTATAGACTCTCAGATTCCTATTTTACTCGATGGGTTAGAATCCATTAATATCATAATTTATTTTGATGTTCTAAGTGTCCAAAACCTGTCTAGTGGGAGCCCGTTAAAGCTAGCACCTGTGTGTTTTTGATATGTCTTCATTATTCCTTAAGCACTTTACATTCTGGTATAACAAGATGTTTCAGGTTTATCTTATATTTTCCCTGCCCCAGGCATGGAAACAGACATTTCTCCAGGAAGCTCTGGTTCCTTTTAGAGGAGACTGGTATTTAGCAACCAAGATATGAATGCTAGGAAATATACGTATAAGATACACATATGTACATACACACACCTCTAGGTCTGTACAGATAGACATTAAACGCCATGAGTTCACACTGATACCTCCAATTATAAATTGACACTACATGGTTTATTCCAGCATTCTACCTTTCCAGGTTTGTAACTCTTTTCTCCAGCAGAGAGAAGCCTGGCTCCCATTATCCTGAATATATTTACTTAATTGCTCAACTCCCCTGTAGGCAACTAATCTCGGACCATGCCAGCTGCTTCCTCAGCCCTGACCACATAGGCCAAGGCAGCCTTATTCTCATTCCCAGCCACAATGGATCTCTCCTCAGCCCCTATGTCCACTGGCCACTTCCCAGCACACACGGGTTGTTTCCTCAGGCATCTTCAATATAGTTTGTTTTCAAATAAAGGGAAGGGAAGGGCTACACATTATTTTGAAACAAAAATTTAAAAATGAAATACAAGTAATGTTTCATTCACATACGAAGATAAAACTAACACTGTCCATGTTAAATCTGAGGTATTTCTTCAGTAGTAGTAATGACTTTTCTCTAACTCTATACTTTCTCTTTTAGATACCTTTTTTCTCCCAAAGTAAGAATATACATGCTAGCATCGAAAATTTTCTCTGTTCTTGAGAAAAGACTAAACTTACTGACACTTTGAGAGGTTAATTCTGCAACACAGCCCATCTTAGCTTAGCAACAGAGTTGGGTCAGTCCCGAATGAGAAAATCATTACAAAGCATGCCAAGACCTGGGTTCTAGTCCTGGTCTTCACCATGGACTAAGGATGTAATCTTGAACAATTAACAGCCTTTCTAGGATAAATTAAGGAGATGGACATGAAAATCTCTAAAATCTCTACCAGCTCAAAGGCTATTCATATAGTATTCCAAATGCATGAATATAGCCAAATGTAGTAAAATTCTGTTATTTTAAGAAAAGGTACTTTTTTGTAGTACTATAAATGAAAAAGAGTTTGAAATCATAAGATGGACTTGTTCTTCCCTCAAAGCAAATCAACTTAAATGCTTTTGAAGCATTTGAAGTAACTCTTCAATGCAATAATACAAGAGATATAGGACACACCAATTGAAGAGACAAGAACAACAATGGTTGTTTATATTAAGAAGGGTCAGTTTGTTGTGATTACAAAATGATTTGTGAAGGGAAAAACTTTAGGCACGATTTATTTAGACGGAGGACTAGAAGACAAATTACAGTTGTGTTAATCGGACACACAAAAACAGACAACAAATGTCTTACAACAAAGTTTAGTGAAATAAATTATGGTATATTCCCACAATAGGATACAATAAAATCTATCCACATGATAGAATACAATAAAGTGATTAAAAGTAATTTTTTAGAATAAAATATAGTAACTTGGAAAAAGGTTCACAGTATGTTATTAAGAGAAAATAGGTTATCAAATTTGTGTATAACTAGATTCTAATGTGTATATGTGTGTTTATGTGTGTCTATGACAAAGCAGGGTGAGAAGGTAAGGAAAAAGTGAGAGAAAGAGAGAGAGAGCATGTATTCGCAATGTGTGCGTGTATGAATTTAGAAGCTACACAAAAAAAGTTAACATAAGTTCCTCCAGGTGTTGGGATTGCTGTGGAGTTTCATATTTTTCTATGGGAATTTTTGTATTTCCAAATATTCTAAAATAAACATATATTATTTTGAAAATAATATTAAAATTGTTAGAGTACATGCTGTACATAATGTGTTCAGACAGTAAGAACTATTGTAATAAGTTAAGAGTTGTCTAGGGCCATTTTGGCAGAAGACCTTGGATTACATTTGATGTTTTTTCTGAACTCATCAAAGTTGCACGGTTAAATAGGAAACTTAAAAATATGCCTGGAATTACATGAAGATGGGATTGTCAAAATAAATTATGGGATGCTAACACAATGGAATACTAAGCAGCCATTAAAAACAGAATTTAGAGGTTCCAAATAAATGTGAAATCAGCATGCACAAAAATCTCTCTCAATAACCATTTCACATAAATAGCAGTTTTTTAAGCTGATAAATTTTAATTTGGTGAGCAAATGTACTTTAAATTTCACTGACACTGCATACAACCATGTGCTTTGGCATGCTTTGTAGTCACCCTCTTAACTTACCACAACCCACTTCTTTTACCTACTACATAATTTAGCATTCTATTTCTTCTGCTTTAAATGCATCCTTTTGTAGAGTGGGAAAGATCTGCATGAATTTACAAAGGCTTACAATTCCAATGAGTGTAGTATGGTGTCATAAAAATATGCTTCAATATCTAGCAAAGGAAGAAAATTACAGGCTGAAATTTAGCAACATCCAAGATTTCAGTAGAAGGATTTAAATTACCATGAATCACTCAAAAGCATTCTTAAAACCTCAATAAAACTGACTATCCAAAGTGTTTTATACTCACTTCAAAAAAAAGGGAAGAAAATATACTGACGATACTTAAAAGATTTACATTTAGACATGAATAAGGGAAGAAAATAAGTGTTTGAGAAGATCCAAAGAGGCAATTAACCGAAAAGAACTCCATTTAACCTTTTGTGGTTGATGCTTTTCAGGATATGTGGATCATTAAAACTTGTTCTTTCCAAAGGAAAGTCTCACCTCTACAGTAGCGCTTGCCTCTTTCTCTGGCTAGTGCTCTCTCTTTCTCTCCCCCTCCCCCAACTTTATTTATACATTCGTTCATTCTTAGCATTTGGATGTATGTCCATTATCTTATATCTTTTAGACAATGAAAGTACATTCTTTTGGCTTTTTCTTCAAGAGATTAAAGCGAAGGAAAATTGTGTAGTAAATCTCTACTTCTTAAATAACCTTTCCTATAGTTAGCATAGTGAAGACATACACACACACAAACACACACACCTGCAACAAAAAAATCTTGGGATGGTTTCAACCTGAGATTTGAATATGTGCAACAGAGAAGTAAGCTAAGTTGTTGCAAGAAGCCATTGTCTTTTATCCTTACTCCAAACCAACACACCTACTACGAGGGAAACCACTTGAGTGACTTTACTGAAATAAAAGGACATTAGAATGGTGTTAGCAGGATATTGGAATTTATTGACAAAGTCACTTACAAATTAAGTGTCAGTTTTCTTTTCTTGTTACTTTTGGTTTATTATAAGCACTTGCTATGGGTTGAACTGTGTTCTCCCAAAATTTGTATGTTGAAGTCCTAAGTCCCCAGTACCTCAGAATATGACCTTGTTTGGAATAGGATCTTTATAGAGGTAATCAAGTTAAAATGTGGCCATCTGGGTGGGTCCTGAGGCAACATGACTGGTGTCTTCAGAAAAAGGGGAAATTTGGACAGAGAGACCTGTAGAGAGGGAAGACAATGTTAAGAAACACAGGGAGAAGTTGGCCAACTACAAGCCAAGTTGAGAGGCCTGGAATAGATCCCTCCCTCACTGCCCTCATAAGGAACCAAACCTGCTGACACCTTGATTTCAGACTTCTACCTTCCAGAATTGTGAGAAAATAAATTTCTGTTGTTCCAGACACCTAGTCTGTGGTACTTTGTTATGACAGCCCTACAAACTAACAGCATTTCTATACATAGAGTTGTACACAATAAAAATTTAAGGAAGGATGTAAGGGAAGAAACAAAGGACGGAATTATGATTAAAATATTTCATCCTTGCTTTATTCATTCATTTTTTTACAGGTTAAAAATCAACTCCCATAATTTCTGAGAAAAGTTTTCCCCCCCTCCTTTAATGCTATTAGATGGTTCCAAAGTTTTATTATTGAAATAAATAAAATATATAGCTGAAATTTAAAACAAACAATGACTTGCCAATATTTGAGTGCTCAGGAAATAAACACCAAAATAAACAGGTTAAAAGGTGAGATATGACCACTCGAAGAGGTGTCCTTCTTCCTTAAAATGCTTCACTAAAATGCTACTCAGGAATGTCTCATAAATATAACATGAATTACTCTGATAATACTAAATCGTATCCACCATCTGTGCACAAACAGCTATTTTCTTTTTACAAGAAGACGGAAAAAAATCAATGTGAGAAGAGTGATAAATCAGAATACTGGCATGAAAAGGCCATGCAAATAAAATTGCTGATGCACAAGAAACACGCACACCAAGAGACATCTGGTAAAAAAGCAACTTAAAGTGGAAGGAGTTTGAGAAACCATGTTGTTATGAGGGACACTCGTCTTGATGGGCCTAAATTTAGACTTACCAGCTGTGTTTTGGTTTATAACTCCTTCCAATCTGCCTGCTTATAATAATAATAAAGAATTCGAAAGGCCTTCTGTAGAACACTGTTGAAAATGCGATTGAGGGGAAAGCCAGCCTGTGTCGTGTTCTATAAAGGGGCACACAACACTCTAATCTTGTTTGACATAATTTCCAGTGCTATGTAGTATATATACCCTTGTATGCATATACCATAATTTATTTATCCATTTTTCTGTTTCTAGTGTTTCTATTTTCTAACAGTGCTGTCTTGAATGTACTTGGGCTTCCCCAGGTTTTGTGTACTACGAAGCTGTATGCTGACAACAGAAATGTTTCACATAATTTTATTTGACACAATTTCCCCCTCTGGTCAACAGAAAAAAAAGTGTATTAAAAGAAAAGGTCTCTGGAGCCAGGCAGAGCTAAACCTAATTCAAGTTTAGACACATACCAGCTGTGTGCACCTGGTCAAGTGATTTTACTTTTCTGAGGTTCAGTTTTCTCACTTGTAACCTCTTAGAGAGGTCATGTCTCACCTTGGATCACAGAGGATTAAGGAGAGGATAACAAAGAAAAGAAAAAATGGGATGTATACACTGTCTGCTTGAATGCTTTCTATGAATTGTCTTCTATAAACCCTACTGCAACACTGCAGAGTATGTTCCATTTCTTCCCTTCTATTTAACAAGATATAGCAATACTCCTGAGTAGGTGCTCCTTTACCGCTTGTTTTCAGAGGAGGAAACAGACAGGTTAAACCACTTTTTCAAACTCTAACTGCTATTAAGTGGAGGAACCACCATTTGACCTCCTAAGTGGCAATAAGTCAAATGGACATCAAGATATCCCTGACAGTTGTCACTGAATTCACTTTCTCGGTGTCCCATGAAATTAAATAGAAATCTAAAGCAAGAATAAATCAATTCCTATGGTTGCTACATAGTTATGTAGCGCACAAAACCTGAGGAAGTACAGGTACATTCAAGGAAGCACTGTCGGAAATCAGAAAAAACCACAAACAGAAGACTGGATAAATAAATTGTGGTATATGCATACAAGGTTTTATATACCCTATACAGCAGTGAAAATAAACTACAACTTCATGCAAGAAGACAGATAAATCTCATAAACTAAATGTTTGGAGGAAAAAAGCAAATGAGAGAAGAATTCACACAAGACAGTATCATTTTAAAAAGTCTTAAAACATACAAGCTCCAAATTCACATAAATCCTTAAAACATATTGCTTCAAGATATAAACTTTTATGAAAACCAAACAAATGATAAACACAAAATTCAGATTATTGTTTTCTTTTGAGAAGGAGAAAGAAGTTATCTTAGGGAAGGCCACACAGAAAATATCAAAATTTGGGGTTATATTTTATTTCTTAAGCAGAGCGGTAGGTATATGGATGTAAATTTTATTATTCTATTACTAGGATCTGCAAACATTCTCCACAAAGGGCCAGTTAGCAAATTTGGGCCTTATGGCCATCTGGTTTCTGTCACAATTGCTCACCCAGGCCGCTGTAGTGTGAAAGCAGTCTTAGACAACACACAAATGAATAGGTGCAGCTGTTTGCCAATAAAACTTTATTTACAAAAACAAAGCAAACCAGATGTGGCCCACAGGTTGTCGGCTACCCCTGCTTTATTTATATAGATATTATCTAGATAGTTATATAATATATAGGGACAGATATAGATACATATATTTATGTATATTCTTTTATATGTATGAAAATATTCTATCATTTAAAAAGTTTTAAAAAGGTATGTTCAAATAGGATGAGGTTATATTCTTGATTACTGAAAACTGTCAATTAATTTTCTTTTCACAGTTCTCTCATGAAACTTGGAAATAAAAATAAAGTCCTCTTGACCACTGGTAAGTAGACAGAAGGTAAATAAGTTCCAGATTTTTAGCATTTGCATTTCTTTTAGGGGCCTTTTTTTAATACTCAAACACACACACAAATTAATCACCTCAGTAAAGATTACTGCATATGTAAGCAAGGACAAGTAAAGAACAAGTGAAATGTTAAGGGTGAAAAACACGCCAGGATCCCTCACTAATGTGCTCCAAACCATTGTTATACATTATACAACATAGCAGTTACACGTGTGCCTCAGCCATACGTCACATTATTCATGTCAAAGGTATTTAAAGCCATGAATGCTAGATCCGCAAATGATAGGAGTCTACTAAACTTGCCTTAAAATAAGCTTTGAGGGGGGACACATGCGAATGGTGATAGATTAAAAACTGGACTGTTGGTGGTGAACATGATGCAGTCTACACAGAAACTGAAATATAGTGATGTACTCCTGAAATTTACACAATGTTGTAAGCCAATATGATCCCAATAAAATAAGAAAAAATAAGTTTGGGGTAGTGGATACGCAATATCAGCCAACCAGCTGTTGTGGATTCAGTGACTAACTGGAAGCAGAGCAAGCTAGGAAAAATAATTACTCTAACTAGAACTCCTGAAGAGGTTGAAAATACATCCTACGGGCAGATAACATTGCAGACCCAACTCAGGAATGTAATAAGAAGCGGTTCCTAAGGAGCGTAAGCAGCTGACTGCACACTTCATAGGCGTGGCTAAAATGAATTCTGGCCTACAGCAAATTAAAACTACTCCCCTAAACCAAAGTACCATCTTTACAGATATTCTCCAGGGGAAGGAGTGAGCTGCTTTGATATGTAGGCACACCAACAAATTTAAATACATTTCTGAAGAGACTAATATATGTTTATAATATATCGGGAAAACTATAGACAGTTAAAACAGCTGTACTAAGGTATTCTTATCCCCTAGCAGATATGACATGTAATGACTCACCCAAAGGGGGAGCCATACACATAATATAGCATTTAAGAGATAATACCAGAATTTTGGTAACACTCTCAACAGCAATTGAAAAACATATACTTTAGTTATTTTAAATTAAAAGTATCCCACCTCCTTAATTTTATCTCCATGGTGCCTCCTTTGACTCCATGCAATTTTTTCCCATATTTTCCACAGTTTTATCCTAAGTAGTGGTATATATAGCTCCATATAGACGATCAATCTATTACCATAATATCCTCCCTTACATAAGTATAAGCTCCTTAAATACAGGGACAAATATATTTTTGTGATTCTCCGAAGATCTCACTACAAATGAAAAACTGCATGCTCATACAAGTTAAAAATACTAATATACGATAATTACAAATACTGAGAATTTTCTAATTGCCAGGAACTGTGCCTTAGCACCAACATACTTACATTATTTCATTTAATCCTCTCAACAACCTAATGGAAGTAAGTGCAATTATCATCACCTCCATTTTACAGATGAATAAACCTGTGGTAAAGGGATGATGATAATTCTCCCCAAATCACTTACCTCTTAATTGGCAGAGACAAAAGTCAACCATCACTACCATCACCACCACCCACATTCACACACAAAAAGCACCTAGTGGAGGAGCTTTACCTCATTTAACATTCACTGGATGCCAACCATGTGTCAGACACTGGGTGGCGATACAAGAATGGCCAAGAATGGCACAGTTCCTGCTTTCATGAAGCTTGTACTTTAGTTGGGGTGGGAGGGAGGTAATAGATAATAAGCAAATAACCATATAAAAAACCAAGATAATTCCAGATATGATGAATAAGTGCTGATAAACAAAACAAGTGTTAAGTAAATTCCAGAGAAAATGGAGTGGGTTGCTGGGGTAGGGGGCTGCGGCAAGGAGCAAGAGAAATGCTTTTGATAGAGCTGTCAGGGCAGGTGTCTTTAAGGGGGCAATGAGAGAAGTAGCCAGCCTTGAAAAACACTGAGGGAAGAGGATTCCAGCCAGGGGACCAATAAGGCCTAAGAGAGGAAACGACTTAGAATGTTGGAGGACAGAAAGGAGGCAAATGGCTGGAACATAGGCTTTGATGAAGTTTAACCAACAAAACTCATTTGACATTGAACTGTGTCAGAATTAGAAGTATTAACATTTTTACCTTACAGGCCTTGAGAAAAAGGAGGAGAGAACTCCATGATAAATGAATGTTGCACCTGAAAATCCTAAATGAAGACATTTGTTGCACAGCTAGAGGTTTTTAAGGATCTGTATGGTCTTCGACTGTTTATGAGCATTGGCCAATTGGAGGTTATTAATCACGACTAATGTCTTTCCACTTATCTCATTTATGCTTGGGTAATTTCTTACTTAGGAGAAAATTTTCTTTTTTGTATTTAACACTCTACCAAAAAAAACTGGTTTTCCTTACTCAAAAAGATCTAACATGCCATTTGCCTATAACTTTGCCACAAAACCACTGTGGGAGATGGTATGATTACTCCCAATGACCCCTACCTTCCTATGAGAGGATTATAACTCATGGTCAATTGCTAGGTAATTTTCAGCACCTCCTTATGAAAGAAAAATAGTTCCCCACTCCAATGGATTTGACCAGTGACTTGTTTTGGATAATGGCATGTGTCTGGGCAGAAGATCTGGGGGCAATGGCCTGTTTCCACCAGTGCTCATATTCTTTTCCTTCTGCCACAGGAATGACATGTGGCAGTTTGTGGTTGCTCCTTCAGTCTTGATCCCAAAATGAAGAAGACATGTGAAGCAGACTCAAAGCCTGGAACAGAGGCACAGCTCAGTCACAGTTGACTGGTACATGAGAAAGAAATAAGTCTTTATTATACCCAAGACACGGAGATCTTGAGGTTATTTGTACCAGAGTATAACCTAGTGAAAGCTGATGAAAATAACATTTAATGTTCAATTAGATTAAATATATATAAGTAAATATGTACATATGCATTTATGTATGTGTGTGTATATATATATACACACACACACATACACACACACACACACATACACACTTAACATTCTCAAAGTCAATACAAAAGAACAAATTAGGGATTCTTTTCCCCCAGTTTTGGAGATTCATATACCAAGAGTTTGCCCTTTGTTTTTAGTTACAGATAATACAGCTTTTATTTTAATTCTAAACAGAATTTCTATTCCTAATGTTTCATTTTAAATGATGAAGCTCTGTTTTCCATTTTAAAATACGAACTTTTCTTATATCAAACAGTTTAAAAACATGATTAAAAATAAAATTACAACAAAATCAATCTTAAAAATATTATACTAAATGAAAGAAACCAGATACAAAAGACCACATACTGCGTGATTCCATTTATATGAAATGTCCTAAAAAGGCAATGATTCTGTTTATATGAAATGTCCTTAAAAAGTAAATATATAGAGCCAGCCCTGATGGCCTGGTGGTTAAAGTTTGGTGCCCTCACCACTTCAGTGGCCTGGGTTCGGTTTCCAGGCGTGGAACCACACGACCCGTCTGTCAGTAGCCATGCTGTAGTGGGAGCTCACATAGAAGAACTAGGATTTACAACTAGAATATACAACCATGCACTCGGGGCTTTGGGGAGGAAAAAAAAAAAAAAGAGGAAGATTGGCAACAGATATTAGCTCGGGGTGAATCTTTCCCAGGCAAAAAAAAAAAAAAAGGGCAAACATATAGAGACAGAAAATAGTAGTTGTCTATGGCTGGGAGTGAAAATGGAGATTAACTGTAATTGGGATGATGGATGCTCGGGGGAGACGAAAATGTTCTAAAACTGGTTTACAGTGATGGTTGTCAACTCAGTAAATTTACTAAAAATAATCATTCACCCAAAATGGGTGAATTTTATAGTATGTAAATTATATCTCAATACAGTTAGTTTAAAACAATTTAAAAAAAAGAGTAGGTCATATCAAAGCATTTCTCAAAGCCAAAAATATTACTTTCAATTTTTTCAGTTTCAGTTTTAAAAATAATTGGTTTAACTTTTTGTTCTACCATGTGTGTTTTACTGATTTTTATGTCCATATTTGCTAATAATTTTGATTATTTGATAAATCCTTCCTTATTAATACTACAAGTAACACTGTGTTACCCAGCATGATTGATGTATACAGTATCAAAGTTAATCAAAATTTCCATTTAAAAAACCAAATCTTTGGGGCTGGCCGAGTGGCTTGGTGGTTAAGTTTGGCATGTCCCGCTTCAGTGGCCTGGGTTCGGTTCTTGGGAGCAGACCTATACCACTTGTCGGCAGCCAGGCTGTGGCAGCAACCCACAGACAAGATTGACAACAGATGTTAGCTCCTTTTCATTAGTTTATTGGGAAAACTTTAAAATATATTCTCAAAGTGAGTAACTGGGAATGTTTATTTTAACTGTTAGTCTAATAGCCTCTTTGGAAACTGTGGGACGCAAATATAAATAAATATATGAATGAAATAAATTTTGAACACTACAATAACATAGCCATTGAATCTGTGCTTCTTTCTGATCACTCTAGCCACTTGTAAAACTGCAGCAGGCTATGGGAGTTATTCTAGAGCATCCTATTAGAATCTCAAGGATGCAAAAACAAAATTCCACCTTTAAAACTCAATGGAATAAAGGATATTTTTTAGATATATTAAGTTCAAATCTGCAGTTTTTTGACGTCATTTTCCCAAAATATTTGTGATAATTTTCCCCATTACTAACTAATAAATAAATAAATAAAATACTGCTGTCTGCACAACAGAACTGTAGCTTTTTCCTATTGGTTTCCATGAAGATTTTTTTTCTTTTGGCTACACAATGTCCAATCCCCTTTTCAAACACAACATTGGCTATAGTTTTTGCTTGTGCCTGTCCCTTTCTGCATCTGCATTTCCAGCCTTCAAATCTATTCTTTGAGCTACCTAACATTCACCATTTCATTTCTTTCTTCCCGGAGTTGATTTCCATTCCTTGCAACCAAGCCCCTAACTGAGACAGGTGCTATCAGCTTAAAAGGATTTACATTTCCAAGTAAAATAAGGTTCGTAAATGATTCCCTTGGGTTTTTTATGCTTTGTATTTATTTCTTGTAACGAAATCTAAATAGGAGATTTTGTCCAGGAGTGACATTCAATATAGCTCTGTGTCATCCATCACTAACATTTACTCACCATTCATTAAAACCAATTTGTTTTAAATTCTATTTGGTTTAGTATCCTGATAGGAAAGACCAATATAATACAAACTGAATTTACTGAAAACAGATCATTGGTAAATTACTGTAATAACTGTGTCTATACATATGAAAAAAGTCACAGGCCATGTCATTCATTAATGTATTTATTCCATTAACATTTAGAGTTGCTACTCTCCTACCTTCAAGGAGTTTAATTTATTGGAGACAGACAAGCAATCATGGTCTTAAAGAAATACACGTAAATGTATATAGATATATATAAATGTATATAAATAGATATATATAAATAAATACCTATTTATAAGGCAAAATGTATTAAGTATTTCAAGATTAAAAACACTACCATGGAGGGCTGGCCCACTGGCGTAATGGTTAAGTTCGTGTGCTCCACTTTGGTGGCCCAGCGTTCACAGGTTTGGATCCCAGGCGCAGAGCTAGCACTGCTCATCAAGCCGCACTGTGGCAGCATCCCACATAAAAGGAAGATTAGCACAGATGTTAGCTCAGTGACAATCTTCTTCAAGCAAAAAGAGAGGATTGGCAACAGATCTTAGCTCAGAGCCAATCTTCCACACAAAAAAACAAAACAAAAAAACACTATCATAGGTAGCACAGAGTAAAGAAATTAATCTAACTAGAGAATGAAGAAGCTCTTAGGGAAGAGGTAGCTTTATATTGGGTCATAATGACAGAAAGGATTTTGTTTTGTTGACCCAACAATAGTTACACCGAGGTAAAAAAATAAGCAGTAAGCTCACATAGTGGCAAGTGGACCAACCCAGATCAGTGCTTCTCAAATTCTAAGGTACAAACAAATCACCGGGAATCCTGTTAAAATACGGATTCTGACTCATTGGGTCTGGAGTGGGTTCTGAGACTGAATTTCTAACAAGCTCCCAGGTGATACAATATATTTACGGAACATACTTTGAGTAGTAAGGCACTAGAGGAAAGAGAGTGTTAAGGCAGGAGGTAGGAAAGCCGAGGCGTCACCTGATCACCAAGAGCCTAGAATGGCAAAATGTGACAATATGATGAGAGTTGTGTGCTCTGGAAACATCAGTTTACTGTGGTACAGAGGACAGATGAACCGCAGAAGAGTAGAAGAATTAAGACTTTATGAGGCTATTTTAATGGTTCTCAGAGGTAACCACATAACTACTCGGATTGCGGCAGCTGGGAAGGAGAAGAGGCACTGATTCCAGACGTGCCAGGAAGATAAAACCAACTGGGGCTTTTCAGATATGTAGGTGACATGGAGAGTGAGTGGAAGGGATAAATAGAAAGTAATGCTAAGTATTTTATCCTGGATATCTATGAAATTGTCACATCATTAGCAGAGAATTAAACGGAAACGATAACAAGTGTGGGAAGAGAAATCTTAGAATTAGGGAATGGCGAGACACCGTTCAGTCTGGGAATTAAGTTGAAGAGATGAGTATGACCACCTAATTAAGACTTTCCACTGCTCTTGTCGTTAAATTTATAAGTGAAAATTCCATTTGTAATAGCCTCTTAAGAACGGAAAGAGAGAGTCCAACTGTCACACCCTGCTCTCCTCTGGAACAGTCACCCAGCTTGTGCTAGAACATTTTTAGTGCCAGAATTCATGGCCCTGCTGAGTAATCCCTTTCATTTTGGAACCTTCAAGTAGAAAACTTTTCCCTAATATGACCTAAAACTCGTCTCCACATATTTTTGACATATTGGTTCCAGTTTTGCCCTTCAAAACTACATACATTTAATCCACCTAGATCATAATAACTCTTCAAAAAGAATTGTTAAAAGAATTCACCCAAGTCTTTTCCAAGCTAAACTATGCTTTGGAATTCCCAGCCTTTCTTCACAGGCCATGGTTGCCAGAATGTAGCATCAGTGAAATCCCTTAGTTTCTTCTCCTTCATGATGGCAAATGGGTGGCAAGACTGTTGCTATTGCAGCTCTCCCCACTTCTTGTGCCAAGGGAAGACAGTGCTGATGGCTCCAAGCCTTCTTTCTGCTAAGCCCAGACAAGATCTCAGGCTCTATTTCAACACAGCATTCCAAAGAATCAATTACAGGGCACTGGCATCCACAGATGAGATAATATCCCACCATCCTTTTCTGACAGAGACTATCAATTCCCCTTTAAAATACAGAGGTGGAATGTAACTTCAGGAGAGCAATGGACAGTTCAGATCAGAGCAGCATTAATACTCCATATGACCTTAAAAGTATGGTGTTTGTCTAGATTCAATACCATGTCATTTGTGTATATTGATCATTCAGTCACTGCACACCACTAGGCATGCTTGTATATAAAATGGTCCTAAACAAGGTCTCCCCAAACTTATTCTGCAATTTCCTTCTTTGTTTTAATTCTACCATTGACTATACACTCACTTATAAGGAGAACCCGAGGATTTTTCATCTTCTCTCTACTTCACTCACCCCCCTCTTCCTTCTCTGGGAGGAATATAAAAAAAGTACTTAACATACAAGAAAGCTGGGATGGTAGAGAGTGGAGCTTCTAGTGGGAGGAATATAAATAGTCCTAGATCAATCCTATTTTCCTTTATTGGTTCCTCTTTTCTTTTTTTTTTTTTTTTTAAAGATTTTTTATTTTTTCCTTTTTTTTCTCCCCAAAGCCCCCTGGTACATAGTTGTATTATATTCTTGGTTGTGGGTCCTTCTAGTTGTGGCATGTGGGACGCTGCCTCAGCGTGGTTTGATGAGCAGTGCCATGTCCGCGCCCAGGATTCGAACTAACGAAACACTGGGCCGCCTGCAGCGGAGCGCGCGAACTTAACCACTCGGCCACGGGGCCAGCCCCTGGTTCCTCTTTTCTTAACTATCAAAATGGTAAGACCCGCTGAGGCAGGATGAGGATGTAGGCCAAAGAAAGGGGAACATATGACTCGCCTGCTGTAATCCTGTATTCTAGACTTTGAGTTAGACAGTTGAGAATGCATACATACATACACACTACATGTGTGTGTGTGTGTATATATATATACATATACATTCACACATGCTTACACGCTGTATATATATACACACACAATATATGTACATATATATGCATACACTACACACACACACACATATGTACGTAAGTATAATGTGTGTATTTTATGTAGTTCAGTCTAGATCACCAAGGTAGGAAACCACTCATTCATTTAAGGATATTTGTTGAGTAACCATAACCCAAGCTAATAATAAAATATTAATTTGTTTAGACCTGTACTGCTCAAACTAGTAGACACCAGCCACAAGTGGCTATTTATATTAAATGTAAATTAATTAAAATTAAATACAATGAAAAGTTCAGTTCCTCAGATGTACTAGCCACATTTCAAATGATCAAAAGCCACATGTGGCTAGTGGCTGCCACGTTAAAACAGGCAGATACAGAACATGTCTACCATTGCAGTTCTTTTTGGAGAGAAGGATGCTATTGTGGCTGTGTATAACCGATCAACACTCAAGGTGTTTACTGAGGGCCAGGCACTACAGTGATGTGTCGCTTAATGAGGAGGATATGTTATGAGAAATGAGTCGTCAGGCAATTTCATCATTGTGCGAACATCATAGAGCGTACTTACAAAAACCTAGATGGCATAGCCTACTACACACCAAAGCTATATGGTACTTTCTTATGGGACCACAATTGTATTTGCCACCTATCATTGATCAAAATGTCATTATGTAGCACATGACAGTATTCGTAAGTTCTTTACATACAGTAAGCCAATTAATCCTCTTACTTATTATTTGCCCTCATTTTACAGATGAAAAATCTGAGGCATTGAGAGGTTAAGTAACTTGCCCAAGGAAACAAAGCTAGTAAGTGGTGAAGCCAGGATTTCAAATACAGTCTCTGCTTCTAACCACTAAGCTTATGTCTTGGCTATATTTTTATTTACAATGACGAATACAGCTTTCTTCAGCACTTTACATTTATCCCCATTAAATTTTTCAGTCTACTTCTAAACCCAGTACTCTAATTTATCAAAATATTTGAAAGGCTGATTATGTTATACAGACTATTAGCTATTGTTTTAGTTTCTACTGTGGTGTAACAAACTATCCCAAAACTTAGTGGTATAAAATAATTTTAATGTTTTTATATTTTATTATGCCCACTGGTTTACTGGGTCAAGAATTCAGACAGGATACAGCAGACATGACTTGTCTTTGCTCCATTCTACATGGGGCCTCAGGGGACAAGATTTGATGGCTGGGGGTGCCTTGATGCTGGGGGCTAAAATCAGATAGACATCTTCACTCACAAGCCAGTCACTTGATGCTGGATGGTGCCTGGGACTTCAGCTGGGGCTGTTGACTGGAGCAGCAGTCTCCCAATGTAACCTGGGCTTCCTCACAACATGGAGGCCTTAGGTTGCATTTCTTACATGGTAGCTCCAAAAAGCACAGTATCTCACTGGACAAAGCAGAGTCTGCATTTTCTTTTATGATCTAGCACTAGAAGTTGCACAGCATCACTTCCACCATACCCTATTGGTGAAAGTAGTCACAATCCCACCTAGACTCAAGGAGAGGGGCATAAATCCCACCTCTTGACAGAAGATGGAGGGTCGCATTATAGAAGAGCACATGGGATGGAGATGGTGATGCGGCTGTCTTTATTCAAAGCTATTCTCCACATGTTTGTACTATGTAATATGCTGGTTGTTCTTTATTTTCACCCCCATCTCCCAACTGCCACCCATGTATTCTCCAAGCCCTAGGAGGCTGACCCCTATGGATGACGTCATCTGAGCAGTGGGGGCTACAAGGAGGAGATCCAAGAGCAGGAGAAGAGGAGCTCAGAGAACTTAGACCCCATTTCCTCCCTGCTCTGGCACCACATTTCTGGCAGTGGCACATTTCTAGCTACATCTCTCCGTAAATACAGCTCATGCCCAATACAGGCACACAACAGGAACTAAATAGAGATGGTTCAGAAAACAAATGTGAAAAATTAATAACCAGACTCCCAATATCTTATTCTAAATATCTGACAGAATTGTTGAATAGTACAATTATGTCCCTCCATCGCTACACTGAATTTCTGGATTGACAGAGACCCAGTATATAGAGGAGCTGGATGTCTCAACAACTATTTCCTATTATTCTTTCAAAAATAACCTTTTCCACAAAAATATGAGTGATTCTTTCAAAAGCCTTATTCAAATAAACATGTTCGTTGTTACTTTTCTGGTTTACCACAAAAACAATCTTAGTTTTCCATCATTTTTATAAAACATGATCCCCTTCTTGTAAAAGTGTTTAGAAACAAAATACTAAATAGTTCTATAGCTTTGATAGCTTGGCTGAAGACTGAAATTAAGCCTACTGGTCTATACCTTCCAGAATTTCCTTTTTGCCTATTATTTTAAAAAAGAATATTCACTTATCTCTGACTTTTGGGCTCCATTCCTGGATTTCATGACTTCTCAAAGATGGCTAGTGGTGATGAGGATAATTACATCTGTAAATTCCCTGATTATCCCAGATGATATAGACCACATTTTATGGTCCTGAATACCTTTAACAAGGTCAATAATAAGAGCTTTCATATACTGAGTACCAGAGAAGCACCTCAGTGTTTTGCTGTGACCTAGTTACCTATGCTGTTTCAACTGCTGTGTCTTCTATACATTACAGTATTTAATAACAATAAAGGAAATTTATTTTAATATATTATTTTCCCCACAAAAGGAGAGCCTTTTCCTTTAAATGTAGAGAAAAGTTCCCCCTTTCTCTAGCTAAATTTTTTGCAAGCCTCCTCTCATTTTGGCCTAGTGCTAACACTATTCTTACACTGTTACAATTTTTATCCTTTTTCTTTTTTCGAATCATCAGTTATGTTCTCCTACCTTCCAACATCTATACCTGTTCTTTTAAGTCAATATCCTTTGCTTCCCTGTGGTGTCTTGAGATTTGGCATCATTTTCTCCTCACTGGATTACGTGAAAACTCAGAACAATTCTTTCTTTGTCTTACTCTCCATCTCTTTTGATTTATATCACCATTTAGAGTTTCTGGACCCCCACCTGGACTCGGAGACCGTGATAGCAAGAACTGAATCTAGCATTTCTTTTTTTCCAAAGACTCCTTAGCACAGCATCTTACACAGAAATATTTAACATGTATTTTCCAGGTACTTGTAGTAAACTTTGGGTAGAAAAGGAATAATGATATGTCAAAGATCCTACTCTTCAAAAAGGTTCCAGATGGGGGCATGGTATATACTCACAAATAATCTAAAGGGAATAAGGGACTACAATTGTAAATGTAAACGGAATATGAAAGTGGTCGATCTCAAGGTACTAAATGGTAACATTATTATACTTCAGAAGTAACTAGTGAAACAGCCCTAGGGTAGGCCGACCAGTGGTCGAGATCTTCAGAGGAACAGGCAAGAAAGGGAGTGGAAAGGGAGAGGACTTTCTTAACTTTGCTTGTCTGATTGTGGTTCACAGTTGAAAAATTTGACTTACTGAAATATAAGCCAGCAGGTAATTTAAAATTTTTCCAACTATTCTTTTCAAACTTTAACCAATATTATATCTTTACCTTAATCTATATGGCCAATTTCTATAGAAGTGGTTCTCAACTTTTTCTAAGCTTTCAATACATGTAGTCATACAACACTAACAAGCAAGGTGGATCCAGGTGTATGGGGCTGAAGCTTACATCCTCTTACAAAGAACACAAAATCACAAACACAAAATTAGGCGGAAAAGCAAATTTTTATTTAGAAAGAGAAAAGAAATCTCAACAACTGATTGGAGCCATGGACATCTAGATTCCTTTCTTCTGAGATAGCTTTAGGCAATTTACCAGAAAAGCGTACTTAGAAATATCTCTTCTGGTTGCAACCTGTCATTCCCTTCCCACCTAGAATATCTACAACTCCCTAGGTTTCCAGAGGCCTAGCAAACGAACAGCTGAAGCTTAAATTTCATTAGCTTCACCTTAGATCCGCCTTTGACAACAGTGGCTCATGAAAACAGTGATTCTTAATGGGAACTGGAAGACTTAGAATCTGGGGAAAGAGAAACCCCATGACAAATTTAAAACAATCCCAGATGATTCTGATACACAACTGCCACTCCCAACACTCTCCCTGCCCCCATGCTGGAAGAGTCACAAGGCAAAGCCATAAACTAATTTTCACAGACTCACAGTATCTTACGAGCCAACGTAAAGAACTGGCCAATTGTCCTTGATCTCAACATAACGTGTGTGGAACATAAAAAGGCAGTGTTAACCTTTTACAAGTGAACATAAAATAATTCCATTGTTTTACAATTTAAACACATTGAAAGGCCAAAAAACTTTATCAAGAACTTAAAACTGATACTCTGAACATCTAGAATATAACTGTGCCTACATGTTATTTAATCCTAAAGAAAAAAAAAAAGAGAGAGTTTCACATATTCCTCTTTGGAGTATGCTTGTTCACTTTCTAACTTCAGTTCGCTCTCCCAGAAAAAAGCAGTGGTTTAAGTATGTTGCTTTACCTAACGCCTCAAGGTAACATTTAACTACTGCACAGGCTTCTTAGTAATTAATACAATGTTCTCATCTCAACTCGGGTCTTCTATCAGCAGCAACGTGAGAAACTGGAGTGACATGTAACTGCCTCGCAAGGAAGGTATTTTTCTTTTCCAAAAAGAAATTACAACCACCAGGGTACACGCACAAGTCTACCACTAAGCCGAATCAATTTCTCTCCAACTATACTGTAAATTAAGAGGGCCCTTTGGTCCTAAATTTCCCCGGGGAGGAGAAAAACGAAAGCGGCTGGCTACGCGTTGGGTGGTAGCAGCTGACTATCTGAAAAATCCTGCGCTCCCCAGCGGAGGAGCTTCCTGCTGGACACGGGGACCGTTTCTCCTGAAGAGGGGATCCCCTTGCACCTATTCCCACTGGGCTTGAAACTCACCTCGGGTGTCACCCAAGTCTCAAATCCACAACCAGCAACAACACTAAATCAAGAATAATTTCTCTAGACTCCGGAGATCTCTCTCCCAGAGTTCAGGGCTGGCTGCGCCCAAAAAAGAAGCTGCTAGGGGCGGGGGCACCTTCAGGCCACCGCCTCCCGGGTTTGGGCACTGTCCCGGGGGATGTCCCCGCCAGAGAAGAAAAGAGGAGAAAAAGGAAAAGAAAACCCGCAACTTTGCAGACTCCACGAAGCCACAGCCCTGCCCGACGGAAGGTCAAAGTGCAGAGGAGGGAGCGGCCGCCGTCCGAGACCGGCCGGGACGCACCCCCGGGTACCGCGAGCTGCCAGGCGGGATCGGGCGGCCAGGGGAGACCCCACCCACCTCCAGCGCGGATCCTCGGCCGGGGCAGGGCGAGCTCGCCGGGGCAACTGTCGCACAGCCCTGCCAACTCCCGGAGTTGACTTGGAACTTTCCCGGGACGCGCCTCCGCCCTCACCTTACTGAACACCTCCAGGTCGTCCTCGTCCTCGTCCAGATCCAGCACCTCGGCCTGCAGCAGGGCCGACGAGCCGCTGCTGCCCGGGACGGGGCCGCCGTCCCCCGGGCTCTCCCCGCCGGCGCCCCCCTCCGGGAGGCCCGAGGAGAGCGCCTGAGATGCCCGGCGCTCGCCGTCCATCCCGAGAGTGCGCGCCTGGCCGGCCGCCGCCGCCAGCCGGGCTCTCCCGAGCGTGCCCATTGGCTCCTGCGCATCCCGCGCCTCCCGGGCCGGCCCTGCTCCAGCCCCTCGCCAGCTGCGCAGACGCGGAACTGCCGGCGAGAGCGTGGGGCCCGGCTCATCCCCACCTGGCCCGGGGCCCGCTGGAGACGCAGCAGGGGGACGCTCGGCCTCCGGCTAGCGTGGGGAAAGGGACGCTGTGCCCTGGAGGAAAGCCGGGGAGTCGAAGGTAGGAGGAGGGCGTCCTCGCACTGACCTGGCTAGGGGGCTTTCGAGCGACGGTTTCTGCGGGGCGGGGATCTGGGCACAGCGACAGAGCAAACCATCAACTTCAGGGAATCCACAGCGGGGCTGGAAGGCAGCCGACCCAGCCCGCCTAGAGGAAAAGCCAATACTGTGTTTCCTGTATTTTAACGGTTGCCTTTCTTCTCGGTTGTAGTTTTCGAGTCCATCTTTTACTAAGGCTAATGCAAAAATAAAAACCATGAAAAGCTCCTCCGTTTTGTAATTGATTTTTGACCCCGTGACCGGACTGTGGTCATTTCACCGTCAAGCCAGGGACGTTGGATTTAAAAACTATTTTCAGTCAATTTCAAGTGTATCTTTACTCCTCAAAGTCTTCCTGAGGTTAATGAGCAAGAATGTTACTAAAAGCAGGACTTGGACATTGCCACCAAGAAATAATCTTTAATTTTTGCAACGCCAATGCAAAGCTGTAATTATTTAGTTCATGGCTTACTGTTAAAAAAAAACCTAAATTCCAAAAATAATGAAAAATTGAATGCAAATTGATATATTTTGGAACTATCTTCAGGTTTTATCATTTACTTCCCTCAGCCCCAGCTGTTTTCTTCCATCGGCGTTGGAAAGAATGCCTGAGAAGTTTGCACATAGCCCCGGAGGAGGCTAGTTCAGACTTGATTTCTAAAACCTCTCCTGGCGACGTGTTTAGCCCAATGTTTAAAATTTTTTAACTTAAAAAACATAAAAGATGTATGTAAGATATTTAGGGAAATAAAGAATTTCTCTATTCTGATTAGAGGACAAGGCCTTAATAGTATACTCCCTCTTAACCATTCAAATGTACCTCTCATTGGTTTCAGTTCATATACGCACGTCTTCAGTCGGGCTGGTCTCGCTGCCCTGTGAATATACTGTCTCCTTCCTATGCTTTATGCTTCCTGTACCCAAAATGCCAGCTCCTGCCCATACTTCAGGAAATAACTATAGTCCCCTCTCTTTCAGAAAGACTTTTCAAATGGCATAGTCTCTTCACAATTTAGCACTTAATTTTATTCTCTCTTATAGATTGTATTTATTTCGTGTAAATGCCTTACATTCCTTGTAAACTATAACGTTTTAGGGTTAGGGATCCCATTATTTATTAATAAACTACAGCATCAGACGTACTCACTTAAAAAGGCTCTCTGCTAAGGTCTATAGGGAACACAAGTTATTAAAAGACTGTTTTTTTCTCCTCCAAGCTCATTTTGGCTAGTAAGGAACATTCAAAGTTTTCTAATTACAGTCTGAACCAGGAAATTCTTAAGAATATTATGACTCACAGAATTGCCAGAAAGCACAGACAATAGGTTCAGAAAATGGGCAGAACAAACCAAGACTACACACCTTGGATCACGCCAAAACCATGCCACAGAACTAATGGTGCAGACATTCCTGCCACAGTTGCTGACAGATGGATGCTGCGCCACCTCCACTGCTGCCGTTGGCACTGATGCCACTGGACTCTAGGTGCTGTCACTAACATCATTACCGCAGCTGCCTCTGAGAACTGCCTCTGCTATTACTGCCACATAAACGCCCCACAGTCCTGTTTCTCAATGTTAATAGTTCTGGTTTCAAAACGCTGAAGGGTAGATCTGCTTGGCCCCCCTGGTGAAGTCCCACAGAGATTTTTAAGGCAAAGAATTTTCTAAACATAGAAAGGCCATATTGATGCTGGTCAGCCAAAAAAAGGAAATCCCTACTATAATTTACTGCTTTGGCTGCCCGACATTAATAGCACGTTTCTTGACATATTTTCTTTTTTTCCGCCATTCCTGCTGAATATAGTTTAGCTATGTCTCAAGCACCTGGGAATATAGTCCCCAGCTCCCCAGAGGAAGAAAACCCAAAGCTACTAATAATTGGTGCAGCTCCAAGTCTGGTATGTCTATTCCTCCTGCCATTCTGCTGCAATCCTATTGATATTTTGCAACTTATGGACTAAATTTTTGAATTTAATTACCAACATGCATTGCCTGTTTATTCAGTGGCATGAAAAATCCTCAGTTGCCATATAACAGTCTCAGCTTTCCATTAAATGGCATTATTGCTGGGTTCTTGAATGGAAGAGTTCTTATTTGGGTACTAAAGCTTCTAAACCAGCATGGTCCAAAACTTTAAGAACAGGTATAATATTAAGAGGAACCCTACCCTGTCCTGTCCCTTGGTTCCTGGACTCTTATTCTGATTATAGGAGAAATAGTACGATACGTTAATTTTTGTTTCTGAGAAAATATATCTTGTCAAAAGCTTCCTTTCCAGGTGGACTCTCCTGAGACCATAACTGAGTCATCCGTAAAGCCAGCTGTTTCTGGTAATGGGATTCATGATAAGACAAGTCACACCATGGGTGTTACCCAATGACTTCTTTTTTTTTTTCCAAAGAAGATTAGCCCTGAGCTAAGATCTGCCACCAATTCTCCTCTTTTTGCTGAGGAAGACTGGCCCTGAGCTAACATCCATGCCCATCTTCCTCTATTTTACGTGGGACGCCTGCCACAGCATGGCTTTACATGCAGTGCATGGGTCCACACACGGGATCCGAACCGGCTAACCCCAGGCCCCTGAAGCAGAACATGCGAACTTAACTGCTTCACCATCAGGCCAGCCCCTGACTTTACTTCTTTTGCTGGAGGATAATTTAATTGGTTAGAAAAAAATGTTATGTGTGAAATCTGATGTGAAATGAACTAGTCAGTAAGTTCACGGATGATTGTGTTAGGAGAAACTTGCTGAGCAAGAAACGTAAACCCAATGTATCTTTTCCACTAAGAACAAATCATGGCAGCCTCCAGATTGTGTGGCAGGGAGAGGACCAAGAGTATTTGCTGCTGTGGGAAGCTGAGCAGTTAGCCATGGAAGTAGCCAGTTCTCCTTTAGTGAGAGGGAAATCCGTTGAACTGATACATAGCATAAATCCCTACCAACACGGCCACTTGGTGTGTAAGGCCATGGAACAAGCCCAGGAGTGCCTGGGAAAGCAGTAGGATTAGCATATACAGAACAAGAATTCTTGTCAAACTTACTGTTTGATCATAAAAATTCATGAAATGGGACTTTTTGGAAAGCACTACTATGGGCTACAAATATGCTTTTATTCTGGGACTATTGCAAGAGGCCCATCCTACATTTTCCCACACCTTGACCCCTATATCCTACCTTGTCCTTCTAAGTCCCATCCCATCAAACCTTTAGCCCATATCCTTAAAATATAGAATCTTCATCCTCCCCCTCTCTTTTGAAGCATAGTGGACATTGATATGTACCATGGGGAGTATTTCTCTCTTCCACTGCCCTTTTCCATTAGCAGTACACTTCTACATGATTCCAGCATGTGATATAAAACCATCTGTAAACCAGATTTGAATTTTTTTTTTAGGAAGATTAGCCCTGAGCTAACATCCGCTGCCAATCCTCCTCTGTTTGCTGAGGAAGACTGGCCCTGAGCTAACATCCGTGCCCATCTTCCTCTACTTTATATGTGGGACACCTGCTACAGCATGACTTGATGAGCAGTGCATAGGTCCGCACCCGGGATCCAAACTGGCAAATCTCAGGCCACCAAAGCAGAGTGTGCAAACTTGATCACTACACCACCTGGCTGGCCCCCGAGATTTGAATGTTTAACCCCCTAGTTAGCTATTCAGATGGAACTCTCTATGAGATTGTAAGAATATGCCTATTGGGAGCAAGAGCCAAATGTTCGTGCAGTGAATGCTTTTAGGACCATTTTCATATATACCATTTCCACACAAGCATGGTTTGCTGAAGGCTTATCCAATTTTAAGATTTTTTTGATACTAGAGCACCTGTTTTATGGTGAGCTGCTCAGGTCACATGCTCAGGTATTCAGTCTTTGCCAAAACCCCACAGCAAGCCAAGGGCTGCTTTCTTAAATGAAGAAAAGAGAGTATGTGTTACTTTACAACTTTAGTGTTTTTGATTCTCTTTCAGAACTTATCACAGGTCCCAATAAGAGAACATCCTTATTTCCACAGGTTCATCAATAATAGTAATAGTAATAGCTAATTGGTACCTACTTTGAGTCAGACGCTGTTATAAGTATATTTTGTATGTTCATGCACTTAAATCTCACTAACACCTTATGATATAGGTGCTACTGTACCATGCCCATTTTATAAATGAGGAAATTGACGAACAGAGAGGTTTGGTAGCTTCCCCAATGTGAGTAGTAAGTTGTAAGTAATTTACTGCTCACTGAAAGGAAGTGTTGTATATATTGCCTTAAAAAATAGAAAAGAAGATTTATAAGGATATTTGGAGATTCTCGGTTCTTGGAATTTAGCAGAATATACAATCCTCCCACTAAAAATCCTGACAAACTATAACAAGAATCTTTTAAATGCATGGCTGAGCTTACAAGGAAGTAACTGACTACCAGGGACAGGAAACAAAATAACCTTAAGTGAGAGGATGAGACTAAACATTTGAGCTGATACTCTGCCTGCCCCAGGGTGGAGTGGTAGGATTGGCCTCAGTAATCTAAAAGTTTGAATTTGAATTGTCATGAAAGAAGAAGTGAAAATTTGTAAAATATTCACTCAACAGCAAAACTCTTCTGCATCAGCCTGGTCTCCAAGTGGGAAAAATAACTCCCCCTCAAAATCCCGACCATTGTTCAGGAAGTCACGATTCAAAAAATTACAGGTGTTTCTGGGTTAGTGATATACACCTGGGGTCTTTGGCTCAAGCAAACACAAAATCTCTCTCTTTGACTCACTTCTGACAGAGTCTCTAGAGCTAAAGCCCTACTGCCAATGAGATCACAATCCAAATTAAAAACATTCAAGGAAACAATCTATGATATGCTAGAATCATTGTACAAAACTGTTAAAAGGGTTAGATCCTCAAAGAACTTTAAACAATACACCAAAAAATATTATTTAATAAATAAAAAGAATAAAAATAACTACAAGATACTACAGAAAAGAGTTAAAAATCCAGAAGTGAAAAATACAGACATTGTGATGATGGTTAATTTTTTGCCTCTTACCTTCAAGTTGACTCTTGTTGCCTGCTCTGTAATAATGGCACTGGGCCTTATCAATATGTCTCCTTTACCACCTGGCATATGTTAAGCCTTGTCCATAGAGGGCCTAGATGGACACTGGTGGAGGAAGGGTTGTCTCTTCCTGTTTCCAGTGTGCTTTCTTACCAGTGTCTTGCAAAAAGCTCTTTTTCCTCCTTTGTTCAGCCCCTGCATGATTTCAGCATAAAATTCCTGCAGGGCACAGCTTTTTACAGTGTTTGACTTGCTATCAAACTCATGCAGCTGTGGTGGCATAGTCTAGAGATCCAAATATTGTGGGCCTGCCCCCAGCCCAGATTGCTGCACCCCATACCCTCTCCTCAGTCCCAGGCATGGACATACACCAGGGGCACTGGAGGTTAGCCATCCCTTGACCTTTGTCCTATACAGCCAGCCCAGAGCTGATCCAGTCTGAGCTGGGCAAGGAAGATTCCTGAAGAGGGGGACCTCTCAATCTCCTGGTTCCAACAGCATCCAGCAGCTTCTCCTGGCACCTAACAAGTTCTGAGGCTCAGCAGCTTCCAGAGGGTAGATCTCCAGCAAGTCCCACCAATGAGATACTTCATTGACATCTCTACCATTCAGAAAGCCAAGGTGGTACTCTTTCCAAAGACATCTTGGTATCAGCCCTAGCAAGGTGGACTTCTCCCTTGCTACTTATCTCAGCCCCACAGGTAGTGATCACATCTTGTGTCTGCTGTTCCTATATTCTTTAAAATTCTTTTTAACTCTCACTAGCCAATTCCTCCTCATTCCAATCCCCTGTTAATAAAGCTTTCTATTAAACTTTCCCTGTTCAAATGACTATTCAGTCCTATGTCCTGACTGGACCCTGAACAATACAGAATTGGTCCCAGGAATGGTCCCAGAAAAGGCCTGCAAGAATAGCATTCTGGGAATCTCCTTACAACCAGTGGACTGAGGGAGACAAATCTTGAGCCTGGTCTATAGATGGGTCATCATGATATGCTAGTACTACCTGAAAGTAAGCAGCTGCAGCACTATAGCCACACTCAAGGGTAAACCTGAAGGCCAGTGGTGAAGGAAAATCCTCCTAGTGGTCAGAACTTCAAGTATGGCACTTGGTCATCCACTATGTCTGGAGTGAGAAATGTCCAGAAATACAGGTCTCTATTAATAAATGGGTAATAGCAAATGGTTTGGTTGGATGGTCAAGAGCTTAGAAGGAACAATATGAAAAGGGAGCTTAGGGAAGAAGTATGTGGATGGACTTTTCAGAATGTGCACAGACTATGAAGATATCAGTGAATATGAAATAGGCACCAAAGGACAACTACTGTGGAAGAGGTTCTTAGTGATCAAGTGGACAAAATTATACACCCTCTGGATTATAACACCCTGGGAAAAGTCATCCTTTCTCCCTAGCCATCACATTCCTTGCTTAATGGAGCTGTGAACTAAGTGGGTATGGTGGCAGAGATGGAATCTGTATATGGGCTCAATAACCTGGGCATCCCTTTACCAAAGCTGACCTGCATATCTAATCTGCCAACAGCACAAACCAACACTGAATCCTCAATATGGCACCATTCTTGGAATATGGGAGGACAAGCCAGCCATCTGGTGATAGGTTGATTACATTGGATATATGCCTTCATGGAGTGTAAAGATTCATCTTCACTGAAACAGACACATTCTGAATATGAATTTACCTTCCCTGCCATTAATGTTTCTGCCAACACCAGCAATCATGAATTTACGGAATGTCTTATTCACCATCATGACATTCCATACAGCATTCCATCTGATCAAAGAACTCATTTCACAGCAAAGGAAGTCATCATGGGCTCATACATATGGAATCAACTGTTCTTACCATATACCCCATAACCTGCAAGTGGCTGGTTTAACTGAAAGATGGACTGGCTTGCTGAAAACTCAGTTATGGTGCCATTTATGAAACAGCATCTGGAAATAAGGAGGTTCTTAAAGGATACAATATATACTTTGCATCAGAGTCTATTATATGATGGTGACTCCATAGGTAGAAAACATGGGCCCAGAAATCAAGAAGTGGAAATGGGAGTGACTCCTATCACTGTTACTCCTAATAACCCACTTGCAGAATTTTGCTTTCCATTCCATCTCTTCTAACCCAAAAGTGACTTATGTCTCTTGCTCGCAACTCATTGACCTGAACTGGTCAAATGGCTCCACCAAACCTCAAGGGATCATAAAGTACAATTATATCATGTTTTCAGTAGGCAGAGGGTCAAAAATAATTGACGAATAGCACAAATGACAATCACAACCTATACGTGGTTAACTCTAGGTGATTAACATGAGGCAAAGACAAGCTGATGGAGAGGCCCCCCCAAGCCTGTGATTACTACCCAATTATTCTGAAAGTGTAGTTCTTTAAATGGAATTCCTCACTGGCTTAAACAACTCAGGTAAATATTTTAAATTATTAGCTTCAATTTTCTCATCTACAAAGTGTGGGTAATTAATAATATGTATTTCAAATGCTATGAGTATCAAAGAAACTAACAAAGAAACTAACATGAAATAATTTATGAACTAAAGATATATACAAATCTTAGTTGTTTTATTACTATCAATATTATCAATTTAAGTAACAACATATGATTGCCATATTTTCCTCATAGCTTCATTTAGATTCCCAAGCACTAATATTTGGGTTAGTTAATGTTATGTAGCATAATGCTTTGCAGGTTTGACTAGAATATGTGGGTTTTTTTTTTTTTAAGATTTCCCTTACTATTAAAAGGCACAGGCAATTTCAAGTCCTCTGTCATTTATTGTGACAAATGAATCAATAAATGTGTCAGAATAATATGGCAACATGATTTTAAGCATCTTTAACTTAGCAAAACCCAGGAATATGGACTCTGCGTGTAATTCCATGACCAATGATGGCCTGCTTTTCTGTTAAATGAAATGCAATGATCCCACTATCAAAGACAGGAAGCTAGGAAAGAT
Organism: Equus przewalskii; assembly: GCF_037783145.1. Classification (NCBI taxonomy): domain Eukaryota; kingdom Metazoa; phylum Chordata; class Mammalia; order Perissodactyla; family Equidae; genus Equus; species Equus przewalskii. The sequence goes on from NC_091854.1 coordinate 2,282,694, forward strand.
CTTCATTGAATACAACAGGCAAATTTATTATCTAAGATAACTAGAAATACAAAGGTAGGGTGAACTCCAGGCGTTGTAAGATAATTGTTCAATAAATGTTACTTAGTTAATTGGATGAATGAACTAATGTAAAAACAGCTTATTATTGCCAAACCTGTTTTTAAAATGTTGATGCTTTTAACTGCAAACAAATGTTCAGTTTCTTAGATCGACCATACTCCTTTTCTATGGACAGACCCACTGGACAGATCATTGCTATCATGGAATTTCATTTAAGTCGTGCCCACTGTAATGGGAATTTATCTCCAGTTGATTTTAATTCTAGATCAGAAGTTCGTTTGAAGATATTTGCTTTAAGGAAACTTTAGAAAAAATTTTCCAACAAGTCATATGTATTTGGTTATGGCACATAGAGGAACCATGTCTTGAAAGTCAGATTCTAATGGTTATTTTCTTTCTCTTTTAAAAAATTAATAGCTTTATTGATATATAATTCACATACCACACAATTGACCCATTTAAAGTGTACAAGTCAATGGTTTTTATATATTCACAGAGTTGTGCAACCATCACCAAAACCAATTATAGAACATTTCTGTCACCCCCAAAAAGAAGCCTCTATACCCATTAGCAGTCATACCATTTAGCCCTCAGCCCCCCAGCTCATGGCAACTAGTAATCTATTCTTTGTTTCTATAGATTTGCCTCCTCCACACATTTCCTCTAAGCGAAATTATTCAGTAGTATTAAATCTTCTATCCATGAACATGGAATGTCTTTCCATTTATTTAAGTTTTCTTTAATTTTTTTTTAAGATTGGCACCTGAGCTAACAACTGTTGCCAATCTTTTTTTTTTTTTTTTTGAGGAAGATTAGCCCTGAGCTAACTACTGCCAGTCCTCCTCCTTTTGCTGAGGAAGGCTGGCCCTGAGCTAACATCCGTGCCCATCTTCCTCTACTTTACACATAGAACGCCTACCACAGCATGGCGTGCCAAACAGTGCCATGTCCACACCCGGGATCCGAACCAGCGAACCCCAGGCCGCTGAGAAGCGGAATGTGTGAACTTAACCGCTGCGCCACCGGGCCGGCCCCCAATCTTTTTTTTTTTTATTCTTTTCCCCAAAGCCCCTCAGTATATAGTTGTAGATTCCAGTTTGAGTGCCTCTGGTTGTGCAAGTTTTCGTTAATTTTTTTAACAACGTTTAACAGTTTTTAGCATATAAGTTTTACATTTCTTTTGTTAAATTTACTCATATATATTTTATTCTTTGTTATACAACCATAAAGGGAACTGCATTCTTAATTTTATTTACAAGTTTTTCATTGCTAATGAAATTGTGAATTATGATTGATATTTTTATTTTGATCTTGGACCTTGTAACCTTGATTAACTTATAGGTCTTTTTTTTAGTGGATTATTTAGGATTTTCAATATACAAGATCAAGAGATAGTTTGATCTTCAAATAGACATAGTGTCACATCTTTCTTTCCAGCATAGTTGCCTTTTTTCATTTCCTGGCTGTATTAGTCAGCGTTCTCCAGAAAAACAGAACCAATATATAAAATGATATTTATAAACAGAACCAATAGTAAAAATATATATAAAGTGAGAAATTGACTCATGCTTTTATGGAGACTGACAAGTCCCAAGGTCTACAGTCAGCAAGCTGGAGTCCCAGGAGAGCCAATTCTGTAGTTGTAGTCTGAAGACCAACAGGCTCAAGACCCAGGAAGAGCCGACGTATCAGTTCAAGTCCAAAAGCAGGAAAAAAACCAATGTACCAGCTCGAAGGTAGTCAGGCAGGAGTTCCCTCTTACTCAGTCCTTTGGTTCTATGCAGGCCTTGAACTGATTGAGTGAGGCCCGCTTACATCAGGGAGGGTAATCCGCTTTATTCAGTCTAGTGATTTGGATGTCACTCTCATCTAGAAACATCCTCACAGACACACCTAGAATAATGTTTAACCAAACATCTGGATACGCTGTGGCCCAGTCAGGTCGACACATAAAATTAACCATTGCAAGTCTGCTCCTTGTCAACGTGGCATCCATTTACATCTCCTTAAATCATACTTCATGTCCAAATAAAGAAAATAACGAGGTTATAATTCCACCTAGCATGATACAACAATCCTGCCTACAACTGAAAACGCCCCTCCCCCAGAAGAGGAGGTAGTCCTTGAGTGATGTTTACTCTTCTCCTTGATATCCCATAACCTAAATACCATGGTGTAAAATTAATAATACTTGAATACTATGATATAAAGTCAGCACCTCTTTTGTTACATGATAAGAGAATAAGAGAGGAAAGAAATGGCAAACATCTTTGTTTCTTTAATATGTATGTTATACATGCACACGCATACACATCCATATACAGAAACATATTCATAACAAAATAAGAAATGAGAAGGAAATATTCATGACAGAGTCCTCATTTCAGTAACTGGTCACATGGTCACAGCCGATGTTTGTAACTACCTCCTTCTACTGCTTCTTTCTACCATTCTGTATTCCCCTTGTCATCAGTAAGCATCCTGGCTGGTCATGCTTCTTTACCTGGTGGAGCAACCCAAACCTTCATTCTCGAAAGATTTGGGCCATGAGTAGTCCTGCCTAGTTTGAATTGTTGTAGTTTTCTCTTGATCTTAATCACAGGGCATGACAATGCTAAGAGACGCCCTAAGGGATCATCTGTATTCCAGATATACCCTCCCTTACCTCCATTGTAGAGTAGTCCAGTTTCTCCTTGGTAGTCAGGATCAGTCAGCCCAGCCTGCACAGTAACTCCCTCCTTTGCCTGTTGATTCAGAGGCATGCATGAAGAGCTCAGAGTGGTCAGGCGGCAGTCTTTACTTCCAGTCCAGTGGAACCATTGTTGTGTCTACTGGACACAATGGTGGAAGCATTCCTCCCTTTGGAATTAAGAGCTCTAGGCCAACAGAGCATAAAGTCATGGGAACAGGAAGCAAAATTTTTGCTAGTGGTTACTGGGAATACCACTCCCATTTCCAGCCCTTGATTCTTGGACCCACACATCCTGACGGTAGGAGAAACAGCACCATATATTAGACACTGGTTTAGAGCACATACAGCCTTCTAGAGAACTTTGCCCCAGTCCTGCAAGGTATTGTCACCTAGCTGGCACTGAGTTTTCAAAAGGCATTCCGCTGTTCTATCAAGTTAGCTGTTTCAAGATGGTAGGGAATATGATAAGACCACTGAATTCCGTGAACATGGGCCTGATGCCACACTTCATTTGTTGTGAAATGAGTTCCTTGATCAGAAGCAATGCCATGTGGAATACTATGACTGTGGATAAGGCATTCTCTAAGTCCGTGGGTGGTAGTTTTGGCAGGAGCACAGATTGCAGGGAAGGTAAATCTGCATCCAGAATAAGTGTCTATTCCAGTAAGAGCAAAATGCTCCTCTTTCATGATAGAAGGGGTGCAATGTAATCAACTTGCCACCAGGTTGCTGGCTAATCACCCTGGAGAATAGTGCCAAATCTGGATGCAGTGTTGGTCTCTGCTGCTGGCAGATTGGGCACTCAGCAGTGGTCAGAACCAGGTTGACCTTGGTGAGTGGAAGCTCACATTGCTGATCTCGTGCATAACTTCCATCACTGCCACCGTGGATGGCCACTTTGTTCATGAGCCCATGGACAATGACAGTGGTGGCTGAGAAAAGCACCTGACTGGTATTCAGAGAACTGGTCATCCTATCCACTTGATTGCTGAAATCCTCTGCTAAGGTTGTCCTATGGTGAGCATTTATATGGGACACAAATATCTTCACCTTTTTTGCCCATTCAGAGAGGTCTCTCCATGTATCTCTTCCCTAAATTTCCTTGTCACCTATTTCCCAACCAAATTCCTTCCAGGTCACTAACCATTTAGCTAAACCAGTGACCAGAGTCCATGAATTGGTATATAATCACATCTCTGGTCATTTCTCCTTCCAAGCAAAGTGAGCAACCAAGTGCACTGCTTGAAATTCTGCCCACTGGGAGGATGTCCCTCTTACTTAGTCTTTTTGTTCTATTGAAGCCTTCAACTGATTAGACGAGGCCCACCCACACTAGTGAAGGCAATTTACTCAGTCTACCAATTTGAGTGTTAGTCTCATCCAGAAAGAGCCTGACAGACACACACAGACTAATGTTTGACCAAATATCTTGGTACCCCATGGCCCAGGCAAGTTGACAAATAAAATTAACCATCATATTTGCCTAATTGCCCTGTCTAGAAACTCCAGTAGCATTGACTAGAAGTGAGAGAAAAGACATCTTTGCCTTATTTCTGATTTTGGAGAGAGGGAATTCAATTTTTCACCATTAGGTTTGATGTTGGCTGAGTGTTCCTCGTAGATGTCCTTTATCGGATTGAGACAATCCCCCTTTATTCCTCGTTTGTCATGAATAGGGTTTTGGGTTTTCTCAAGTGCTTTTTCCTGTGGATTGAGAGGATCATGGGGTTTTTGTCTTCATGGGGTAGAGCTTCCGCCCTATGACTGAGCCACGTGAGGACTATCAGAACTCCAATATTCTTGGCCTACATGCCTAGGGTAGAGCCTCCACCCTATGTGTGGGGTCTGGATGGAGGAAAGGGCCCCCACGTATTGATTGCACTGCCTGGGATTTAACATCTGCAACATGGGGAAAGGGAGCAGGGAATAGAAATGCTGGGGACCTGTCCCTCACAGGGAGATACTATAGCCCTTGACTGTGCTGGGGGAGAGGACTCCTTGTCTTCTTACGTACACTCACCTAGAGTGGAGTTGCCATCGCCTTGAGTTGGGAGGGAGAGAAGAGAAGGAGCAGATGTGGCTCCAGTGCAACAGGCCCTCGCTGTTCTTACAGAGATTTAGTGAACGTTTCTCCATTTGCACATGCCCTTAGATCAATTTCCAGAGACTTTAAATGTTGGCTGTTTTTCAAATTTGTACCATTTCTGGTTGTTTCGCTGGGGAGCAGATCTGTGGAGCCCTTCATGCAGCCATTCTGGAAGTTGTCTCTAATGCTTACTTTCGATGAATAACAAAAAGTCTAGAAAATTGCTCAGAGCAAGAGTGATTTTCACCCCTTTTCTTTATGATGCAGAGTTTGGAAAATACTATTTTTGTAATATGACATGATCCCAGGGATAACTTATTTCTTTGATTTTTCTTAATTAAAATTGCATTTTTGTTTCAGAAAGGTACTTGCCAAGCAGTTTCCTTAGTTTCAGAACTTAGTATCAACACTTTGGCCTGAAGAAATATCTTAATTGATCTACAGTAGATACAGTTTAAGAAAATTTAAGTGTTCTTGTTTAGAAAAATCAACTCTTTCAAATTCCTACTGGGTTATAAATAATGATGATGAGAAATAATACATAAAAAAAGAGATAAGTGTATTAAAACTCCAACATTTAGTGTCTTCAGGAAAAATAGAAAACTTGATGTGAATTATTAATGTACTTTGAGAACAGAGGCAACAGTGTTGAATGTTAAGTATTAAACACCAATTTTAACCTTGACCTTATCTCTTTGAAAAAATTGCAGTTATTTTTATGAGACTGAACATTGCTCCAAACATGTTATGTAAAAGTTTGATCCTATAAGGCAGCACTTTTTGTTTTGTTTTGTTTTTTAAAAAGATGACAAGAATGTTATACATAGAAGTCTCAGATAAAAGTATTTTTCTCCCTTTTGAATGGCTGTATCAAAAGAATGATTTAGTAGTGACAATACTTGTGAATCTGCTGACCGTACGCTCTCTGAAGGTAAAGAGCTTGGCATACCACCTTTTGCAGGAGTCTAAAGAGTATTTATTAGCTGTATGAGCTTGTATGTCAAACTCCGTTGAGGCATTTGCCATTTGGGTACAGCATACTCTTCCCATTCTTGGTAATGCCGTCTACTTAGTTGTCTATTGCTCCCCTTAATATATAACAATTTTGGTGTCAGGTCCACAGTGCTTCTTTACACGCAAAATCCTGCAATCATCCCGAGTGAATCTTTTCATCATAATGACCTCTAATTTCCTCATCTTCTTCAACTCGAAAGCTTTTCTTGACTATTTCAATTCAGTCACTCTTTTCTACTGTCATAAAAAATACACATAAATATATTTTAAGCATATAAAAATGCTCAAACACAAGGATAAAGAATATAGGTAAAATTGGCAATAAATTCCAATTTGTCATCTGTATGATTTTCCAAGATCTTAACGTTAACTTTTTCAAATTTTGTTGCTTGTAAAATTTGATAAACTTGGTAGAATTTGATAAAACTTCTTTGGAGAGCAATTTGGTAATATTTGTCAAATAAAAATTGTACATCCCCATTATGGGCTGAATTGTACCCCTCCAAAATCCACACATGGAAGCCCTAACCCGCAATTAACTGTATTTGGAGATAGGGTCTATCAAGATGTAATAAAGGTTAAATGGGGTCACCAGTGTGGAGCCCTAATCCCACAAAACTGGTGTCTTTAGAATAAGAGGAAGAGACCCCAGAGCATTCTGTCTCCACGTGTGCACAGAGGAAGGGCCAGGTTAGGATACAAAGAGAAGCCGGCTGTTTACAAGTCAGGAAGAGATGTCTCACAAGAAACCAACCCTGACAGCACCAGAATCTCGGACTTCTGGCCTCCAGAACTGTGAAAAAATAAATTTTTGTTGTTTAAGTCACTTGTCTGTGGTATTTTGTTACGGCAACCTGAGATGACTAAACACAATACCTTTTGACCCAGAAATTCCAGTTATAGATCTTTTCTCTAGATAAAAACATGGAGACACATATGAGGATGCTCATTACAGCAGTTTTGTAATTGCCAAGAATTGGAAATAATTCAAAATGCCCTTCTTCTGTGTTGGATGCTGTGAATCAGGTCACTCAAATTTCCTCTTACCTCCTATACTTTGAAGTCAGCTAAAGACTTCATTTTCCAGACATCGCTGCAGATAGGGCTCTGGCTACAAATTGGGTCAATTACTTAGATGCCTTCATGTGGAATTTAGAAGTGAGATGGATACTTTCTTCCTGCTTTCACTTGGTAATTTCTAAAGATAAACTAGGTGGTGGAAATGTGCGAGGATTTTGCTGTTGCTATTGTTGCTTGATTGACTGTTCCTGCAGCAGAAGCATTGCAGGATCCATTTCCCAGCTTCCTGGGTGTTGAGAGGAAGTTATGGTGGAAGCAATAGAAGCAGTGTTGGCATCTCAATGTTGGTACAGCTTCAGCCATGGTCTCAAAGGTAGTAGCTACCTTAGTTGGACAATTCCCTATTGTTTTGGAAGGTATGCCTGAAGTCTCACTAAGAGCCCCCTCTTTTTAGCTTTTCCAATGATTTTGTAAGCCCCAGTTCCCCATATGTTATCTCTACCTGCTTCATATACACACAGCTGGTTGTGTCCTGTACTGAAATTTAATAATGCACCTCCAATAAGGAAATAACTAAATTAAGTATGATATATTCTTATAATGAAATGATCTATGTTAATTAAAGGAATAAATAGGAGCTCCATGTATCAACAAAGTCAGATATCATGGTTAAATGAAACATTATTAAATGAAAAAAAACAAGAAGCAGAATGATATGTAGAAACAGCAAATATATAGCCATATATCTATATAAGTGCACACAAACCAATAATAGATATTCTCTATGCATGTGTTTGTACCTGAAATAGACATCAAACTATTATCAAGGTTTACCTTTGTAGAGAGGGAGAGAAGATGTGAGTAGCCAAAAGCAACTTTAGATTTTACTCAAATGCATCAAAGAACTTTGGCTTTTCCTCTAAAGTTTAGAGGAGAATGTGTTCATGTTTCTGTGCTTTATAAAGAATTAATTTTTATAAAGCTCCTCTGCCACCAAAAGCCCTAATTCAAGCACAGTGTTTCCTGAGCACGATCTTCTGTTATTCTAGTTTATTCTTTCAACGATTCCCTCTATGACCATTCTTGTGTCTCACTGGGCCCTCAGGTTATCGCTCCCTTTACTTCTCTCTAATACTTCACCATTCAGCTCAGATTTCCTGGTCCTTCATTTCAGTCATTCTAATACTGAAGCCTCTTGTTCCTCTTTTCTTCTTTTGCATGTGCCTCTAATGCCCTCCACTTGAATGATTACAACCATTAATTGTCTCAATATTCACACCTGAGGAGCTGAGTGCTCCTGGGAGAGAGTTACTAAACATGACTAATTGTTCTTTGTATAACTCCGTAATCACCCACCTCAACTGCGTCCTCACTGAGGGTCAGCTCTCCTACTATGTTTCTTTGTTCAACTCTCATTCTAACTCCCTGCAATGACTATTTCAAAAGTCAGATATAACGCAAAAGTTCAGACAAGACGCTGAAACTTGTTTGCATAGCCTCCCTCCTTACTCTCAGCAGCTGACTTTATTTCCGATTTTAGTAGAGAAAATAGAAGCTTCCAGTTGTCAAACATGCAGACCCACTCACTTGTGCCTACGTCAGTCCTCCTTCCCTCTGTAGTCCCTCTGTGTCCCACTTCTGAAGACCTGGAAGTTCTCGATTCTGGATATGACATTTGGAAATGTTGAGCTCATTATAGGACTGCAGGAGGATTTATCCTGAAAACAACCAACACTATGAAGTGAGCAGACAGACATGGAAATATACTTGGATCCTCAATAATAGTATTAAGTATTTTATCAGGCAAATTTGGAAGTGTCTTTATCAGAGATTCCATGGTTTTGCGTGCAGATTGAAACAATAAATGTCTTTATTGTTTAAGCTATTTGATTCATCCTTTTTTTCTTGTTTTCTACATCCCAAAGCCCTCTACATTCTGAAAAAATGCTAAGTTCAAGGAGACGTGAACATGGCTACATGGGGATTCCACTCCCAGTGTACTCTCCTTGATGGGCAGTCCTTTGGGAACCCAGTTTATTGTGGAAAGTGAGATGGGTGCTCCTGGTAGACCCCCATACTATACAGGACGTGGGCTTTTTTTGTCTATTCCTATGAGGCTGGCAGGGCTAACATTCTACTTTTCTGGTGTGCCAAATGCCTTCAAGACAAAAGCACACTTCATATGTTTTGTATGCTTAATGTAGTATTTTTTTTTTCTGATAGGTTGATCTGAAATATCATTACTGGAAACAGATGCTACCATAGCTTTTAAAATTTATCAGCTTTACTGAGGTATAATTTACGTTCAATAACTTTAATCAAATTTAAATTACAATTTGATGAGTTTTGACAGCTATATTACCACAACCAAAATTGTGTAGCCACATTTAAAATTATGATATAGAATGTTACCATTAGTCAAAATCATTTTTTAGTAGCCATTGGTCATATATAAAACTTGAATTCACAAATTTTGACTTAAAATCATAGTATATTCTTCAGATGCACATGTTCTTTAAATTTATTATATGTGTGAATAATTTTAAGCAAACATTTTTGCTTTTTACCCTCTTCTCTCCTATGTACTTTAAAAATTGTAGTAATTTTGTGGTTATTTAAGTGAGAGAATGAATAAGGCTTGTGTATGGTGGAGCATATTGAATCCACTGATAAAGCTGAGTCCTTTAAATGAAAGAGTGAGCAGGCTGGTTGTGTTAACTGGAAGAGAAGCTGCATGTTAGGAGAAGAAGAAGACTAACATTATTGAGAGCTCCTATGATAGACAGCTACATATATCATCCCATTTTGCACTCACAAATAACCTACAAGATAGATAGTTTTTAATCGTTATACTGATTGATAAATAGAGGCTCACAGGGGAGAGGTAAATTCCTCCAAGTCACAGGGTTAGTAATTGGTAAGACTGAAATGTGAATCCAGCTTTAATTACAAAATGTTTTCCTTCTACTATTTCCTATGATCTTCCAGTGTATTGGAAATAAAAAAGACAATAAGTTCTTCAAAGATAGAAATCTCTGCCCAAGTCACTGTTGGGTGTTTGTATGTGTGCATGTGTGTATGTATCTATGTATATTTATATATTTGCATTCATTCATTCCGTATGTGTTCAGTATATACCATGAGCCATACGATATACTTGTTTTGGGATATACAATGGTGAACAAAACAGATAGGAACCCTGTACTTGAGGAGCTTGCAGTCTAGACAGGGTTGCAGAAAAGTATACAGACAATGACAATATAGTGTGATCAGGATTGTGTAGAGTTGGTAGAGGGTACTCAAGGAACACGTGGGGGCACCCAACCCAGATATGTTGGTTCCGTCTTGGAAGAAGTAACATCTAAACTGAAACTTATAGAGAAAATGGAGAGTATTTACAGAAGGTACGTGATGAGCAGAGGTGAGGTGTGAGTTCTAGGAAGAGGAAATTGAATGTGTGAAGGCATAGAAATAAAGAGCAGACTTCTCCAGAAATATGTGGGGGAGGAGATGATGAGAGAAGAGGCTAGAAAGGCAAGTTAGTCAAGTCAGGGTTATGACAACAGATACCACTCCCATGAATGTGTGTTTGGATACATTGGGTCTGTTAAATTGTGTTTGGGTGCATATTATATATGGCATAGTGTCTAGAGTAGCTTTAACAAGTAAAGAGTTATTATTAATAATATTTTTAGACAATATTAAGTCCAGAGAGGCATTCCAAATCTTAGGTAGCTGGTCAAGGTCAGATGATTCTTCTGGCTACCTGCGTGGTCATGCTTAGCATGTAGGTTCTGTTTTCATGGTTTTGTTTTGGCATCTTTAGCTCTATGTATTGAGTCTGCATTCTGGTTAGGAAGAAGTGGGAAAGCTAAAGGGTAAAATGTGAATGTCATCGGTCTGTCTTTTCTTTTTAAAATCAAGAAAAGATATAATGTTTTTGGAATCGACTTCCATCTCATTAGCTAGAGCTGTGTCACAAGCCCCTCCCTAGTTGCAAAGGAGTATGGCAATTTAAGATTTTTGATTAGGAAAAATCTGGATTGCTTGGTAAGATATTGAATAAACAGCTAGTAGTGTTCACCGTATTCACCACATGAACTCTTGAGTAAACAATGGTTGAAACTTCTTCAGAGAACCCTGCATAAATGCTAGTTTTAGGAAAACATGGGAAAGATGGTACCCAAAGTAGGGATAGAGTAGACCTTCCTCATGATTACTCCTTGGTATTTGGGGTCACTCTTTGGCATAGACTATGGGGTATCATAGCAAACTCACCCCACGATAAGTTGTATTACTGGATGGTAAGGAATAATCACCCATAACAAGCAATTTAACCAAAAAGATGGATTCCGTACACCACTCAAGTTCCAAATTCCTGGTAAAGAGTGTCGGATACATCATGTGCCACATTTTGAAGGTAGTGAAGGGGACCTAAAACAGCAACTAGGGTAACGAGCAATGGGAATGGAGGCAACTCATTCATTAATCCAATAAGCATTTACTGAAGGGATGGTAGGATCGTGGCTGGTAGGTAGGATCGTGGGACAGGACCAGACTGTTCTCTACAGTTATTCTCTCCTTTGGTTGTATTCCTTGACCATCACAATGTTTTGTTTGCTTGCTTTGCTTTAAAAAATGTTTGGTTCATTTCCTTAGTATTTGGGATTTATATTGCAGTTTTATCCCACCTTCTCATCCCACAAGCCCCCATCTCAATTTCCTTCATGAAAGGTCCCATTTGCTTGGATGCTGTGGACTCTGCTCCTGATCTTCCCTTTAGCTCTCTGGGTGCCCCTTTGTACTCTCTGTAAGGCTCTTCTTCCTCAGCCTGTTCTTAAATGTCAGTGCTACTCAGAATGTTATCTCTTACCCTTTTCCCTCTTTACACACTCTTCCTAGGTCACGTTATCTACTCGAAGTGCTTCAATTGCTTCTATATGCCAGAAAATGTTCAACCTATACTTTCAGACTTCTTTCTTTTAAGCTTCAGATTAATAAATCTATATGCCTGTAGGACACTGTTGATTTGAAACCTCGGGAGCTTCCCAGGTGAAATCCGAAACTGGCCCCTGTACACAGAGGGCAAGGACAGACTGAAGAAAGAGGCAAAACACTCCGGAATGACAGGTGGCGGGTTTAATAAGCAAGGGAACTTACACATGAGGCTTATTGTAGGCAAAATGAGTGATTCTCCACACCCACCCTCCTGAATGTTAAAAGTTTATATAGAGGCCTTTCTAAAAACAAATTTATTTTATTGAGGTCATGTTGGTTTATAACATTATGTAAATTTCAGGTGTACATAATTATATTTTAGCTTCCGTACAGGCTGCATTGTGTTCACCACCTAAAGTCTAACTTCCATCCATCACCATAGATATGTGCCCCTTTATCCCTTTCATCTTCCCCCCACCACCTTCCCTTCTGGTAATCACCAGTCTGTTCTCTGTATCTACGTGTTTGTTTGTTTTCACGTGTTTGTTTGTTTTTTTATCTTCTTCATATGAGTGGAATCATACAGCAATTGTCTTTTTCCATCTGACTTATTTTACTTAGCACAGTACACTCAAGGTCCATCAATGTTGTCACAAAAAGCACAATTTCATCTTTTTTGTGGTTGAGTAGTATTCTTTTGCATACACACACACACACACACACACACACATATATATATAAGTGGATAAAGAAGATGTGGTATATACATATCCAGTGCTCCACTGGTGGGCACTTAGGTTGCTTCCAAGTCTTGGCTATTGTGAATATTGCTGCAATAAACATAGGGGTGAATGTATCTTTTCAAATTAGTATTTTCATGTTCTTTGGATAGATACCCAGAAGTGGAATTGCTGATCATATGGTATTTGTATTTTAAATTTTTTGAGAAATCTCCTTATGTTTTCCATAGTGGCTGCACAGTTTGCATATATAGAGATTTTAACTGAGTTCAATTGCATATACTGTCCCAATGGTCTCAACAACACATTGCTCCCTCAAGGCTGCATCCTTGAAAACAGCTCCCGCTGTAGAAACGATGGACAGAACATACATTCGCAAAATGAGGAAGGAGCCTCTGATTGCCCAGGTCCAGATCTTGGGTCAACAAGTGGTCATGTCCTCTTGATGACCTCCTCCAACACACCTCCCCTTTCAGAATCCTCAAACAACATCTCTAAAGTTGAATTCAGAGATACTTGCAGATTGCTGGTCAAAGCATTCTCTCTATTGCAAATGTCCCCCTCTCTTTATTGCAATAGTCCCTTCCTTCCTCCTTGCAATAATCCTTTTGAATAAAATCTCCCCTTACTAAAACCAGATTTGTTTTTTATTTGACAGTTAATGGTGCTGTGCTTCAAATGGAGTCTGACTGCCTCTCAGGCCCCGCTGTCTTCACCCAGGTATTCATGCTGGCTTCTCAGACCTCTGTGTGTTTCCTGGTTGGAGAAATCAGCATCTATGGTGGTAAATCACAACTCCTAATCTAATCCAGTGCTGAAGACATTTGCCTGTTGTAGTAAGGTAGTAAAGAGTTACTTTTATTCTTTCTGGCAAAGAGGGGTTTTTTTGCCCCTTTTGTAGGGCCTCTTCTGTTTCTCCTAGGATTCGCTAACATGAGATTGCACATGGGAATTTCCTCAGCTTCCAGAACCCTGGAGATTGTATATGGGGGTTCCCTCAACTCTTTGACCTTGGCTTAACTATCTGTTAATCCCATGAATAACTCTCATTCTATAAGGTGCCTTCTGTCATCTTACTCTCTGTTGACAACATGTGATTACGTGCTTTGCCATTATGGCACTGACTCAGTTTAATATCTTCAGAAATACCAAATATTATGAAGGGCAATTTAGAACTTCATTTGCTCTTTGGGGAACTTGGGAACTCCTCAAGTTGACTATCTAAGATCTCTCCCTTCCCATCATTCTAGTTTCTCATTTCTCCTTTTTACCACCTTAGACCTTGAATATTCCTAATATTCCCAGAAATTAATGAAAGTGAACTTATTCTGACAAAATTTTATTTCACCAGTAACTATGTTTTATATGCAGTATGTCAGCTTGAAGATAGTTTCCAAGGTAGTTTGGTAACTTTAAACCCTAGATTTGTGCTAAATTAATTTTGCAAGTTAGGTAGGTTGTGTTTCTGTTAAGGAAAAAGAAGAGTAATTTTTGCCTTAAAGTAAAATGACTGGTTGTTCCACAATGAGAAATAAGAAAGTGTAGGACAAAATCTAAATGGATATGGAAAAATGTAGAAGGTTTATGGAAAAGAAATTTTCTTTCTCCTGGTCAAACCTGGCTAAGATTTGATGGGCTTATTTAAAAGTTTTTAACAGAAACTTTAGTATCAATTATTATACTGACAGAAAACTGGAATTTGATTTTTTTCTCTGTTAAAAATGACAAACTTTTCTTAGATTATTTTTCTGCTCTTAATAAGAGTTTATAAATGGTTTTTCTTTACCTTCTGAGTAATCTGCTCAGAAGTAAATTCTGTGTCTTAGAATAATTTCCTGTGGTTTCTGTTGCTTAAAGTTTAATTCATTATTTCTCTATGCAACTGTAATTTTCCTCCTGTTTCGCTATCACAGCAAATGGCATAACCATCAAACTAATTACCCAGGTTAGAAATCTAAATGCAAATGTTCCCTCACCCTTCCCATACCTGCCATCTAATATATCAAAAGATTCAATTGATTCTACCCTTGAATATATTTGGAGACTGTCCAAAAACACACATTTTAGCATGGTCAGCACATTCTCTCCCTGCAGCAAAGCAACAGAAAATCTAAATCATAATAAGATGCAACTGTGTTGATTTGCTATAAGACATCACTCTCATACGGCTGGAAAACTATTCAGTGTGCAGTCTATCCATGTTGGCAGACCAACATAGTTATCTGAAAGTGATTTGTTAAATTGAAATTGGATTAAAGGATGTTAGAGGAATAATTTGTTTAATGATATAAGGCTAAGTAAGAAACTGATCTATCCAGCTTATAATAGGGTGGTCGTTCTAATGCAACTGAAAGATTTGAAGCCATTGGCTGTAATCTCACACATCTGTCTCAACAACAGGCTTAGGTCACATTGAAATTTAAAACACTTGAAGCTCAGTGGGAGACTCTCTATTCCCTGGAAGGTGCTTGGATGATCAGAGCCAGTGCTTGCTTCTCTCACTTGTATTTTTTTTTAATATATCTGACCCATCTCTTCTGACCAACGTATAACATTGCTGGCATGGAGGACATTTCTGATGCTTTCAATTGACCATGAATTGTGAAACTGGCAGTTCAATTCTTAAAGGACAATCTGTTTTTCTTATTTCTAAGAAATTAAATTTTTTTAATTTTTAAGAATTTCCAGGGCTGGCCCCGTGGCCGAGTGGTTAAATTTGCGTGCTCCGCTGCAGGCGGCCCAGTGTTTTGTTGGTTGATATCCTGTGCGCGGACACTGGCACTGCTCATCAAACCATGCTGAGGCAGCGTCCCACATGCCACAACTAGAAGGACCCACAACTAAGAATATATAACTATGTACCACGGGGGGCTTTGGGGAGAAAAAAGGAAAAATAAATAAAATCTTTTTTTTAAAAAAAAAAGAATTTCCAAGTTCTTTAAAAAATGTTCTTTTCAATCTTGACAATATATTTCTCTAGGTACCAACACGTGATAAAATGTGGCTACTTATGGCAGATTTGTTTTCTTCTTTTCCCCTGTTTAAATTTAAACTTCAAAAAGTTATATATTAAGTAAGAACTAGTGAGACATTTTTATTTTCAGAAAATAAGTATTAAAGCTAAATTAAGTGTCAGATGATGGCCCTTCTCGCTTTCCCACTCACCAAAGCAATTATTTCATGACTTTTCTTCTTGAATCTCCAACTCCAACAACCTATCCTTTCCCTTGAATAGAAAAAATAGTAATTGGTATCATATTTCATTGAAAAAATTGAAACTATCTGATGAGAACTTAACCATCTTCCACTAGCAGATGAGTTGATGCCAATCTTCTTCCCTTGTGGTGAAATGGTCTTCCTCTTATAAAAGGCCAGTCCCTCCTCACATGCTGCTGCCCCCAAGCCTTCTCATTGTCTCCCTGGCTTTGATTTATCATTATATTAGTTGCGAGGTCTGCCATAACAAATACTACAAGACTGGATGTCTTAAACAATAGAAGTTTATTTTCTCATAGTTCTGGAGGCTAGAAGTCAGAGATCAAGGTTTAAGCAGGGTTGATTTCATCCTGAGGCTTCTTTCCTTGCCTTGTGGATGGCCATCTTCTCCCTTTGTCTTCACATGGTCTTTCCGCAGTGCCTTCTGTGCCCTAATCTACTCTTTTTATAAGGACATCTGTCATATTGGATTAGGGTCCACCCTAAAGAGCTCATTATAACTTAATTACCTCTTTAAAGACCTTATCTCCAAATATGGTTACATTCTGAGGTACTGAGGAGTTAGGATTTCAACATATGAATTCAGCCCATTGCAATCAGCTATGGCCTTTTCCTTCTGCCTTATCAAGTTTTCTTTCTTTTTCTCTCACCACTAGATCATTCCCCAAAGTATAAAACATGCTGTGAGGGCTCCTAATCTAAAAAATCACCTTTTGGTCCTACATCCTAGTGCAACTACTGCTGCTCCCATCCAGGCCTCATTAGTCCAATCACCTCTACATGCTGTCCCCATTTTCTTACCACACATTCCCAGCTCTGCCCTCTCCAGTGCGGCTTTTGTTCATTCAATTCCATAAATTAAATATAGTTGATAACTCCTTCATTCTTGATATAGTTACCTACCTTGACACCCATGACATCTGCAAAAGACATTCTGGTTGTACAGTATTCACACCATCCCTCCCCCATCATATAGCAGACGTGAAGTTTAAATAGGTTTGAACCCAGCCCAGTTTTAGGGGTGAGTGTGTATTGGTCTCCTTACTCTTGCCACAGTGATTGGTTAGATCCTGGGTATGGATCTGAGATCTATCCCAGTCAGCTCGTGGCATTCACAAGGTCACACGGTGGGTCTGTTTCTTTTTTCAATGATCCCTGGGAGTGATCTTCTGTCTCCCTTAGAAATGAATGAAGAAGCCTGTAGTCCTGTGTGCTGCTGAAATCCATTTACCGTAAAGGCGACACAATCCTGTGGAAAAATTACCGCATGGAAAAAGATAATGATAAAAAGAATTCAGAGAAACAGGGCCAGAGTCCTGAGAAAACCATGCCAGAAGCTTTCTCTATTTCTTGACTTTTTACTCAATAC
Organism: Equus przewalskii; assembly: GCF_037783145.1. NCBI lineage: Eukaryota > Metazoa > Chordata > Mammalia > Perissodactyla > Equidae > Equus > Equus przewalskii. The sequence continues at coordinate 2,299,829 of NC_091854.1, forward strand.
AGCCAATAAATCTCATTGTTTGAAGGTTTTCCCTAGTAACTGAAAGCATACTGACTGAACCAACACCATACTTGGCTGGTCTTCTCATCTGTCTCTTTCTTCACTTCTCATTCTCTTTCACACTCTTCATCGCCTCAGTTTGGCCATGAAATATTTTATTGTTAGTTCTTTAGGACATGGTTCTGGGCCTTGTTTCCTCCTTTACAAACACTCCTACAGCGGAGTCCAGATTGAGGGATTGTGTGTGAAATGGGTCCTGGGGGCAGTCTGGTAGGATGATGGGACAAAATAAAAGAAAAGGAAACAATTCTCTCAGAGATGGACTGTCTCTCAGCAATCGATATGATTTTCACTTGTCTGTATGAGAATAGAAATGGAAAGCTGGCTAAAGAACAAATAAAAACCTGTGCCATACTTCATGTGTCTTGATAAGGTTTCATTGTGTTTTGTGTTTTTAACAAGGGAATAACATAATCAAATTTATACTAACGAAATTTCAAATTACTCTGAAAGCTATGATGAGAATAGATTGGAGGATCAAAACAGTGAAGGAGAGACTCAAGTAAGGAAGAAAGCCCAGGGAAGATATAATGGTGACATGGTTAGGGGCTAGACATGTGTAATGAAATCTAAACCGTTTGTCAATGCCTACAAATTCCTGAATGATACGGTCCCTAGCAACCTTGCCAATTTAACGTTGTTCGATTTTCTCCCTTGCTCGCTGTCCTCAGGGACAGTGGTCTTCTTTCAGTTTCTAACAATCAACAAGCCCAATCATAAACCTAAAATATTGTTTTCTAAGTGGAAGCTATCCTGAACAGCTTATCTGAGTTCATCATTCCTCCACCCATTTTCCTCTATCACTTTACTGCATATGTTTTCTACATAGCATTTCCCACTACTATACAATTATTTAGTTAAGTATTTGTTTACTTATTTATTGTCTGTTTCTCACTACTGAATTTAGAGAGGGGGAGTCCATGAGGAAGGAGATCACATCTCCTTGACTTGCCGCTGTATATCCAACACCTAGTAGAATGCCCCACAAATAGGAAGTGTTCAATGGATATTTGTTGAATTAGCGAATGAATAAATGCGTGTAGTTCATTGTTTAAAGGAATTTTATTATATTGTCTTTCTAGTAGTGAATCAAAAGCAATTTCTATTCAAGGTTCGAATTCCAAATCTTGAGTTAAACAGCTAAAAGTTTTAGATCTTTGCCTATCCTTAATCTGTTTTTATGTGCACTTATGACAGATGTTAGAACTGCTTAATTTAATTACCAATAATTAACTTAATTCTAGTGTTCTAATGTCAAAACTTTATCAAATTAAAATTTGGAAAGTTATTTGGACATTGATTTTTCCTTGGTAAGAAGGCAAATTTAAGACCTGGAAATGCTATTTTAGGCTTTGTTCAAGTTGATATCAAGGGGAGAGAACATTTCAAAATATCTCCATGGTAGCACTAAGTATGTTTTCAGTTGAAAGTAACACAAAACCCAATGAATAGTGATAAACAACAAAGGGGATTTATTAGCTCTCAACAGAAAAGTGTAATAGTTCTCGCTGTAGATGAAACTTAACAGTTCTTGCTTAATTAGTTTGATGGCCATGAAATACAGTGAGTCAAACAATATGCCAAATTGTTAACTTTAAAGTATGAACCACATTAAAATTATTCTGAGGAAGGCCCCCAAAACTCTGGGACCACAATGGCATTTGTTACATCCACTCTTTACCTTAAGTCATTATTGTCCAGTATGTTCCGCAGAGCACTAATTTCTTCCAAGGTCTCCAGGGAAAGAAACACACAGCCAAATGCATCTTGGGACTGCGGAGTGGTCAGCCACATGGGCTTCAGAGGCAGAAAGTTTGGGTTGCAATCCTGGCTCAGTCACAGACATATTGTTTGTGGTCTCTAAGTTTCATTTTTCTCGTACCCAAATGTGGCACAAAACAACTGACTTCATGGAGACGTGGGAATTGACTGAGATACCATACCGCAGTACTGTGTTCCACAGTTATGGAACACAGATTAGGAGCCAGTTACTTCTCTGAGAACTTCATGCATCTTAACTCGTTTAATTCTAGCAACAGTTCTAAGAGGTAGGTAATAATATTATCTTCACGTTACAGATGAGGAAATTGAGGAGCATGAAGGTTAAATACTGCCCGAGACCACCTAGCTAGTAAGCAGAAGAGTCAGGATGTCATTCCAGGGCAGGATCGATCCGAAATCCATGCTTTTAACAAATGTGCTATCCTTTTTCTCATTTGGCAGTAAAGAAAGGTATTTTATTACATTAAACTTAGAATTTTCCCCAACACATTTAGTCACTAAACAGTTTATTTGTAATGCTTGTTAACACACTTACTTTAGGAAACATTGCTGTTAAAAATGTACTTGGGCGGGGGTGTAGTGAGGGAGCAAAGCAAACGATCTCAGCAGTCAGGTCCCAGTGCTCCCAGGACATAAACCAGAGCCAGCCTCAGGGAGAGCTGTATCAAGGGTTCATAATCATTCAGAGATAACAGGAGTTTTATTAACTCAATAGCTCTGATCACTACCTTCTGGACTCTTTAAAGTATGCATATTTGTTACCTGTTGCTTACTCAAGGGGGATCTCAGTTTCAGAGTTTCCAAAAGATAAGATGTATCTGGGGCAATTTGCCACTTTCTAATATTGAGACATAGTCGCTTGATAAGTGAATCAAAGCAGGATGACCTTCTTTGCGTCAAGCCTATTCTTCCTTATTTCCACTGTTTACCTTGGGTGGAATCCCTGGCCCTACCAGTTATAGCCTGAAAAACAAGATCATATGACCTGAGGCTTGACACTTTGTTTGGAAAGAATGGCTTGTGGCTGTTTTCTTCAGAAGAAAACTCCCGGTGTGGCACGTACTTATGATTCATGAAATATTTCATACTAAGCATAAGAACAATTTCTTGCTAATATTAAAATTAGTGTATACAAGTATTGAAAATTTAATCACTGGTAATCTTCACTATATTAGCGTATATTAAAAATAAAATCACCATTACTTACTTTTAAATTAATTCCATTTCAATAAATATTTATTGAGTATTCAATACTTGACAAACTGAACTTTTAGTGCTGGGGTCACTACAGCAGAAAAAGACAAAGGCATAAATTCCCTGCCTTTATGCAGCTTCCGTTTTAATGGATGGAATCAGACAATTAAAAAGAATAAATATAGAGTATATCAAGTGGTTATATGTCTAAGAAGACAAATGAAGCTGGATAAGGGAGTTAGAGTGGGGGAATTTGCTACTTTATAGAATGGTCAGGGAAGGCCTTTCTGATAAGGTAATATTTGAGCAGAGACCTCAAAAAAAGGAGGAAGTGATACACTTGGAGAATAGCATTTCAAGTGGAAGCAATGGTAAGTGCAAAGATCCTGTGGCATTATAATTCTTGGTAAGGTCATGGAAGGGAGCAAACGGAAGGATGATAAATATGAGGTCAGAGAAGGGCCAGGAATCAGATCACCTAGGCCTTTGCATGTGATTGTAAGGATTTGGCTTTTAATCTAAGAAGGATGGAAAAACATTGGGAGACCCATCTGAGCAGAAGAATCTCTTTTACATTTTTGAGGAATCATTCTGGCTCTTGTATGGAGAGCAGACTTTAGGAGGGCAAAGGTGGAAACTGGGACACCAGGAAGGAGGCTATTGCAGTAATCCAGACAACAGGTGATGGTGGCTCAGACGGGAAGAAGTGATGAATTGTTTGGATAAGTCCTGAAGATTGAACCAAATGATTTCCCATCCAATTAGGTGTTAAGGCTTGGGTCATGTGGTCCTGTTTCTCAGGCCGGATTGATTGGGCCAGGAATTCATGCCCAAGGCAAAGGTGGATATAGGAAAAAATAGCATTGCCATAAGAAAGGCTAATCTCCTTTAATTTAGTTTTTAAGAGACAATGAGCCAAGGATGACTTCAAGATTTTTGACGGGAGCAATTAGAAGAATGGCATTGCTATTTACTGAGATGAGAAAAATTACATAATGGGTAGGACTGGAGAAGGGTGGAAATCAGGAGTTCACATCTGAGTTTGTTAAATTTGGGAGGCCAATTAGATATCCAGGTGGGGATGTTGAGTCGGCACTTGGATATCGTGACCGGAATTTCAGGGAAAGTCTAGGCAGGAGATAAAAAATCTGAGAGTCATTAGTATATAGATGGTATTTAAAGTTATGAGATTTAATGAGCTCACATAATGTGTAAAGGATAGAGAAGGAATCCGAAGATTGAGCCTATGGTACTCCAATATTTAGAGTTTGCGGAGATGAAAGGGGACCAGCAAAAGAAAGTGAGAAAGAGCAACCACTGAGTTCAGAGATAATAATTTTAAAAGGTTTACAACTTTCAAGCACAGATATGCACTGTGAGGATAACTAATCACTGTGCTGAAATTATTCAATATTTAATATCGGAATCAGTAGAATAACAAATATTTTAGTTTTGTAAAAGAAAAATTTATTCTATGTCTATATCTTTGCTTCTGTAAAAGCAGAAAGATCCTGATTATTTTGGATAACTTAATAAAACTGTGTTAAGCCGTTTTGAGGCAAATTTGAATGTCTTTTAGATAAACTAACTTTATAATAAAAGTCTAAAAATAAATGTAAAAGTCAGATACTCTGATGGTAAAATAAGTTGAGGACCTCCAAATTCCCCTCTTTTGAGGAAAATTTGAGTCTCTTGAACTTTTCTGCTCAATATGTTCACCGAGGAGACATATTTGAGCAGTTTCAGGTTCTCAGGTTTTTAAATTCTGATTTTGCCTAGAAATATTATCAGAATGATAGGGGAAACAACAAAGAAACCGTAATTGCAATTCCAGACAAAACCAATTTGGTTTAGATTGTACTTACAAAGATGGCTGTACGTCTTTCATTTAAAGATAAAACATCAGAAACATTTCATCCCAGAAAATGAAAGTAGAACAAGGATACATTTTGATGTCAGAGCTAGAGAAAGGTTTTTATGAGTGCTGGGCAGAATTTTTATTTTCTCTTAAGTTTTAGAGCTAATATAATATACACCAAGATGTGAATACACTGCCATCCACTCTAGTCATGCTCTTTTGGTGTGTCATTCTCTTTTCTTTTTCAATTTCAGAGTTAATACATATACCCAAATATATACAAACCAGATTGGAATATTCTAAATGTTCTGAGATGCTTATTAAAGCTAATTAGCTGGTACTTGCTTTTAACAAAATGCCTTTCATTTATTATCTATTGTGTGAATGCATTCTATGCTAGGACAGACATAACAATAAATAAATTGTAGAACCTCATAGAAATCACTATTTACTGAGAAAGACATATGGATTTATAGTATGATGTAAACATGTGATATAGTAATAAAATCATAGCATTTATGAGTTCTTTCGAGGCAGGAACATTGCTGATATCCTCATCTCCTAGCACAGTACCTGGCACTCAAGAGATGTTTTTCGAATGCTTTAATAAAAATAGTCCTGCCTGGTGGTATTCGAGAAAGTTCTAGTGGAAGTATCAGCTAGTTTTGGAAACATAAGGAAATTTTCTAAGTGGAGAAGGGAGAGCTGTGACATCCAGGCAGAGACAAAAAGCTCATGAACACAGAGGTTTGAAAGTGCCAAGCCTCTTCAGAGAGCTGTGGGTCTGGCACAGTGTTCACGCATAACGCAAAGAGTTGGGGAAGTAGCTACGGTAAGATTGTCAAGGGCATGGTATGCCTCCATTCTCAGGAGTTTTGACTCTATACTACAGTCAGTGTGGAGATGTCACAGGACTTTTAATAACACGGAAATTTTGTATATGTTGATGATTTTAACCAAAATGTTCAAAAATTTTGCCATAATTTCTGGTTCAAGATGTTTGACTTAATGTACACATTTGCATGCAAGAAGATGCTAGAAGGAAAACATAATTGAAAGTCCATCCAAAGGACTTTCTATACTAGTTGGTTCCCCACAATTCCTTTTTCTTCCTCTATTCCCTTCCTCACATCTTTGCTGAATGAGCCTGGAAGCCCAGCAATTAACCATAGGCAAAACAATTGAGGTCTCTTCTCCAAAAATATAAAGCAATGCTGGGAACAAATATGGGTGCTAAGGTGAATGCCAGTGCTCTAGGCTACTGCACCCCTTCCCTGTCTAGCATGTGTATCCACTTTCCCTGGCCTGAAGGCCCAATCCCAACCTACTCATCATGATGTGAATATTTACAGCCCAGCTCACAAACAGCGAGCTCTAAGGTAGACATTTTATTCATGAGAGGGAATGTGTAGCCGAGTTAATTTAGAAGGCCTGAGACTGTTATCATTAGAAAAGCCTGATTGTAAAGGGTGGCCCTTGGCTGGCATCTGGGAAGTTGGCTCCAGGCAGTTGACTGGGAAGAGTGTTCTGCAAATCAGGAAGAGGGCCCTCGCCAGACACTGAATCTCCTGGCACCTTGATCTTAGACTTCCCAGCATCCAGAACTGTGAGGATAAGTGTTTGCTGTTTAAGCCATCCAGTCTGTGGTATATTTGTTAGAGCAGCTCAAACTGACTCAGACAACAATGAAAGAAGACGACATCACACCAAAGCCTACAGACCCAGGGAAATCTGTAGCTATAAGGAAACGTTTGGCTTTGTTTACCTTGATCGCTAAAGAAAAGAAACGAACAAAAGAACAGAACAAAACAGCTAAATACATATTAAGAAATTAGATAGGTAATAAAAAGATAATAGAAAGAAGAAATTATATAATAAAATCTGAACTAGTTACAAGCAAAAAAGTAGGATAAACTCAAAGTAAATACAAAGACTACTTTTGTAAAAGATCTATAAAATAGATAAATTCCTCATCAGAATGATAAAAGAGAAAAGAGAACCGAAATATGCAAGATGAAGAATGAGAAAGGAGTCATAACCATAAATACAAGGGAGATTAAAATAATTCTAAAAGGATGCTGCATAAATTTTATATCCACATATTTGAAAAACTGCAGAAAGTGGATAGTTCCTGGCAAAATATAAATGACCAACGTTTAGAAGAGAATGCCAAAGAAAACTAAAAAGAAATGAAAAACTAGAGCAGACGATACAATCTGAAAGTTGACTAAATAGTTACTGGCGGAAAAGTCCACAGGAGAAAAACACTCTTTTACTCTGCTCCCTCCTGAAACGCCAAGAAAATGGGAGTAAAAGAATAAAAAAAGGCATAAACCTGCGAGGGCAGAGAATGGATGAACAGATAATGAAACTTTAGACAGGAAGCCAGATGACACTGAATCTGAGATGGGCGAGCAGTACCTGACCTAACATACCAAAGGAAGCAAGTCTTCAGGAGTTGTGGGGAAAGTAACCTAATTTCTACTACGTATACTTTCAGGAGTCGGAGGCCCCAGGCGCCTTTTCCTGTAAATGTGTGGGCTGAGGAAGAGTTAGATATGCAGATCCCCTTCCTCATACTCTGGAGCCGGGTGCCCCTACCTCTACCCAGAAGAAGGCTGAAAACCAGTCAGACCAACTGCTGTTGTGGATGCAGGTAGAAACTTCCCTCCTAGGTACTGATGGATAAATTATTGCACCCCTTTGGGAAAGCAATCTCCTGATATATATTAAAATATAAACCATATATGTTAAAATATCTATTACAATTTAAAAACTGACTTTTATTCCTTAAAAATAAGAGAGCTAGTCTATAATAACTTTTAATTGTAGCAGTGTATATAGTGGCTAAAACTGGAAAGGATTTGAATGCCTAGTGATAGATGACAAGGTGAATAAATTATGAAATACTCATACCTCACATGCAGCCAGTAAAACAACAAATGCCAGCCATACATGTTGCCTTGGATGGGTTTTCAAAATATTGTTATGTCTATACTAAAAATATACCTATAGACAAAAATATTTATTTTATAAAACAATGACTTTAAAAACCTATATTTGTATATGCATATGTATTCATATTTAATCTTATAAATGTTTGGATGTGATCATGAAATGTTTGAAACTGTATTTGAGGAACTAAAGGGACAAAGTGATCTGCAGAGAAGTGATGGGGAGTTGGTGGGAATGTAAATTTGCAGATGCTCAATAGAGATTGTAAGTGTGTCAGATACAGGACTAGGGGTGTCATTCCAGATATTGCGTTAGGATGAAAGACTAAGGAAAGAAGAAGCAAGACTTTGCGTGCAGAAAATGAAGCCAGATAGCTGGAGGCTGAGGCAGGGCTTCTCCTACCGTCGTGGGAGAGATAGCAAAATGAGACATCTAAGAGGGCTGGGCAAAAGGATCCAGCAAAATAGCCCAGTTGTCCTGTAGGAGTTTCGAGGGAACTGCCTGATTTAGTTCTTAAGCTTTAGACTCTAGATCAAGAACAGTGATGACAATTTCCAAACCATGCTCGTTTGCAGGGCCAACACTATGAGGCTAAGCAGTTGCATTGCCACTGGCCTTAGAAGAAGAAAATGTAGCTGAAAAGTGCTTGATATGGTTTGATCTAAAAGTCAACATACTGGACAGATAAAGGGAGCAAATTTTATTCTCATGCCCTATAAGACCAATTTTTAAAGTTTTTCACATCGACATATTGCAATATGACAATTTCCATTGTGACTATTAAAAAACATTTTCATGACTTACATTGTTATTCAATGCAATTACTAGGCATTCATTTCAAAAAGAAATTTTCTATAACTGTTTTCTTTAGTAGTGTTTTTAAAAATCAATTTAGACTACAAAAGCAGTGACTCATATTTTGTGTTGATTTTATTTGTAGTTCAGTTGACGATTGAATATCTTTTAAAAAGTAACTGATGTTAGTACTTTAGGAATTGAAATACTGTGGACAGATCGTGAGAGAAAAAGTCAAGTAGTTTTTGCCTTTCATTAGTATCTGTAAATGGAAAAAAGCAGAATATGAGGGTGGTATAAACTCTAACATATAAACATATAATAACACCAAAGTCTTTTGAAAAATAATGCTAGTCTTTTCAACAGAATTAACTTTTGAACGTGGTTTCACATTTTAAGTTCACAAAAGAAAAATTATCATTCAGAATAATTATGAAAGTTTATGTACCCACTTCAGCAATCAATATACAGGTAATTTCAATTTTCTAGTGTTAGTAAGTGTTGCCAATACTTCAGTAAAAATCAAGTAATTTCAGTTTAGTGTTAGAATTCAATTGTTTCTTCCGACTTTAAAACATTCTAACAAATTTATTTTGTTCCAAACTTACAGTGACGTGCAAATGATCATATTCAGTTTATTTTAACTTACAATGTAAAAATGTTTTTTATTCATTTGGACATTTAGGATGAAAATCCCCTTCCCCACAATATTGTTTAAAAATACCCCCTTAGAGGAGACATTGGAGTATAGTGATTAAGCATGTGGGCAGTAGATTCAGAATGCCCACTGTAAAATTCTGCCTTTGTCCCTTACCAACCATGTGATAATTACTTAACACCTCCAGTCCTAGTTTTCTCATCTCTAAAGGGAGATGATAATAGTTGGGAGAACTGAATGAAATAACCCATGAGAAACACTTAGTAAAATGTCTTGCAAATAGTGAGTACCAAATGAGTATTAGTTATTCCTACGGAAAACAATGTCCTGCCTTTGTTTAGAAGCCCTCCTGGGAGCATGCTGTGATCTGTCTGGGCTGCAAACCCTCTGCCTCCAAACAGCTTTTGTCTGCAATTAAGGGGCGCTTCATATTGTGAAAAGTACATTGGATTTTACATTAGAACATAGAGATTCTAGTGGAGCCTGTCTCTTACAAACTACATGACTTTGGGAAACCTATTTAAAATATGTACACAGGCTATTTTGCAGTGTTATTGAAAAGATGAAAGCGGATCATATATGTGGAACATAAAGGATTTTATCATTAATAGGATTGAATATAATGGTCACAGACATGTGCCCAATCAGGTTCCTGTCTTTGGATTAGGGTATTCCTTCTCAAACTTTATTTTTTTTAATCTGAAGAATTCCCCTTTCAAATGAAATCTTACAAAATTCCAATTAGAAGTAGATCACTCTAAGTCATTAGTAACATGATTAAAATCGGTTGGTTAGCTCATCTTTGCTTTATAATGTCCATAACTCTTTCTCTACCTTTCTTACATACCCTTTAAAAATTAACTCCAATACCACTTCTTCTGTAAGGTCTTTCCATACTTTCTGTACGTATTAGTTACAGGGGCTAGTAGATTTAAAAAATCCACTCTAAATCACCCAACTAAGGTATTTCTTAAAGGGAATTTAACAGAAAGAACTAGTTACATAGGTGTTAAAGGGCCCACAAATCGAAATGCAGGACATGGGTAACCAAGAAATAAACTGTAGGAAGCAGCAGCCACGCCAAGGCTGGGTAACAAAGGGAAGAAGTTGGGGTTATCAGAACCTAGAAGCTCAAAGGTGAAGTCCTATGGAGCTGAGCTTGAGTCCTCTAAGGAGGGAACCATGCCTGGCTGCTGATGGCTCCTATGAAGGACCAAGATAAGGATGGTTCTGGGAGTTTTGAAAGAAGCTGGAATCTGAAACCAACTGCTGCTGCTCTGGCAACACCCCATGGCTGAGAAACAGTGTCAAGATCAACAAGCAGAACACAAAGGAGGAAGGCCCTCATCTCCTCCTCTTGCTTCCCAATCTCCTTTTATTTTTCCCTTTGACAAAACACAGTCCCAGTCCCAGAGTCACAGAAAAAGTATAAAAGAGTGAATTTGGAGCTGAGAGATAATAGCTAAAAAACCACAGAATTATTTCCTTTTTCCTTCTTTACATTCTAGTTCTGCAACATTTTGTTCCTACTTTGTTAATATTTCTCTATTGTCATATGGTGTCTCTATTTGGATATGTTACTCACCCACTAGACTCAGTTCAGTATAGTTTATATGAGTTCAATGAATGCTTATAGAGTGGCTATTGTGTTCTAACCAGTCAAATGTCAGTGATAAATATGATACAATTCTGTTCTTATAATCTTGGCTTACAACCTGATATTTTCAATACAGTGAAGCAAATACAATGATTACTTGGACACTAAGAGACCCCAAAGAGGGACAATTAGTCAAGCCTCTGGCAGAAAGGAGGAATAAAAAGACGTGAGAAAGGGAGGCTTAAATAGGAGTTGAACTTAATCTTGAAAGATGAGGAGAGGTGCAGAGATGAATAGCCTGAGCAATGTGGTTTTATTAGAGCATAAAGTATGATCTAAGAAATGGGAAGAAATAAAACTGGCGATATAGGCAGGAGGTTGTGCCTTATTTCTGCACGTAACCCCAGTAATTAATGTAATGTCAGGCATATAGTGACCACTCAATAAATACTTGATGAACAATGGAGTAAATGAGGGTTCATTCAGAAACAGTATAATATGGGTGGTGACATGCTGTGAGAGTCGACAAGATTGTAGCTTACCATTAAATATCTAGGAAGCAGACAGCTAAAGAAGTAGCAGTAGAAACTCAAAACACAAACTTCATGATCTCAAATAAGAGGTGTTCTTCTCAAAATGAAATTCTTAGGAGATAGCTATGACCAATTTCCAGACAGTTCACTAACATTTCTGGATGGTGATTTGTCATTAAAGTCAAGTGTCCAGGACAGGAAAAATAAACAGGAGAGCAAATTGTAATCGAATGTGAGAAAATGTTTTTTCTTCATGGGCTCCAAGTTTGTTTGAGGCTGCAGATGGAGCCCAGGGGACAATACCATTAGACTGACAGCTCACCACAGGCTACCTACTCCCAAGGAGATGAGAGAGCAGAGAAGTTAAATTGACCTACTTCCCCATGAAACCCTGATAGATAGATCTGCCTCTATTTAGTGATTTTGCGTGTAATCCCCATGAAAATGAGAATGAAAATAATTTCTAAAATGTCTCCTTGAAAAGTTAAGCACATTTGAATTCTCTGGCCAACCATTTGTAACATTTATATAAAAGAAGTGAACAGATTGGAAAAAGATGAGAATGTAGTAAATGCTTCACGTCTCATAAGTGCTCAGTTAATATTTTTATCATGAATGAATAAAAATGGATAATATTTTGAATTCAACATATTTTGGCAACTTTTTTCTTTTAGTTCCAAAGTATTTCCTTTTTAATTAAAATTTTATCTCCTGATGAATTGTTTAACCGGTTAGCTGATCAAAGAGAATTAAATCTCTTCAATGACTAAAGACAAAAGTCTCCTGAAATATATAGTAGTTAAGACATATTCAGGCTAAGAATGAAATCAATATGTGAAAATGAGAAAATTTAATTGCTTGTTTTGAAGAGTCAAAAAAATACAAAGGTGATTGTATCTTACTATGAAGCCCATGAATATTCCTAAAGTCAAAGTGGATTGAATCATCAAAGAAGGTGCATTTTAATAGAAGTTAAATACAGAGTAACTTTTATAAATATTTTCTTGATTGCTTGTTCTTTCTCCCTTTTCAGAAAACAATAAGCTTAAGGAAGAAGGAGAGCAGCCTGTAATTATTATCAAGGAGAAAACAGTTCTAACATCCAAAGTAAGAAGATTTGAGCGGATGGCTCTTTTAAAAATGTTAAAAAATATGTTAAAAAATATGTTAAATTAAGAAACCACACTTCCTGACTTTATATTAATAATATTAACCCATTTTCTATCAGAAGAGTTGCAAGTATTTTTCTCAGGATGCAGTTGACCTTTCATTTTGCTTTTGGTGTTCTCTGGTGGGAGATTTTTGTCGTTATAAAGCAAATCTCTCTTATGCCCCTGATGAGTGATAATGCATCTATTGTTTCACTATAATGGTTAAGAGGTTTCCTGCCTTAGTTCCTGCATTTAATATCTGTACAAAGTAGAAGTTTCTTTCAAATCAGACCATTACCTTACCTTCTCTTGTTGTTGAAACAATTAATTGAAATAAATGCCCATTAAATGGTAGAAACTATTAAAATTACTCTGAAATACAATTTTACCATTAGTGTAAAATTTTCCTTATGTTAAGAATATATGCTTTAATGCATACTTCTCAAAAGTATTTTAAAAATAAGAAATGGCTATTGAATGGTATTGAATACTTGTTTAAGTAAAATCTACAGATTATAGAAAATTTTAAAAATTGTTGAATATGTTTTAAAAATAACTTATTTACGATGTGTGAATCTTTTTACAAATAAAATTGTCTGTGTTATTCTTTCCTGCATTCTTTATTGGTTTCAGTTTAGAATTATCCTAGATCCATCAGATTAATTGGGCAGTTCTGTATCATTTTTTTTGGCCTGGAATAACTTATGCTAGGATCAGAAATAACTTTCTTTAAAATATTGAAATCCCGCATCCACAAAACTATGTGGCCCAGAACCATTTGAGTAATGATAATCATAATTATATAATGCTTCTCCACAAAGTTCTCTTAGATAGTCTGTTTAGTTAGTAGATCTCTTCGTGTGTCAATTACGGCAATTAAAAAATTTCCACAAAAATATCTTTTTCGTGGGGCCCACCGGGTGGCACAGTGGTTAAAATTTGCATGCCCTGCTTCGGTGGGCTGGGGTTCGCAGTTTCCCATCCTGGATGTGGACCTAGCACCATTCATCACACCATGCTGTGGTGGCATCTCACATAAAGTAGAGGAAGACTGGCACAGACGTTAGCTCAGCAACAATCTTCCTCAAGCAAAAAGAGGAAGACTGGCAATAGATGTTAGCTCAGTGCCAATCTTCCTCACAAAAAAACCAAAATCTATTTTGTTGAGATGAATTAGTTTAGATTTGTATATAGCATTATATTAAATTAAAACAACCGACTATTGTTAACTTTCTTGATTTTCATATTATTTTTAATTTTCTCACTTTTTATAATTAAATTTATTTATTTGAATCTTTTTCAGCATATTTGTTTCGTAGAGTTAGTAATTCCAATGTTTTCCTGATTTCTAGTTTTAGTATATATGTTCTAATCAATTTATTTTTAAAAATTATTTTCCCTAGAATCTTTTTAAAGTTTAAAAAAATAATATCTTCCTAAATGTGCATTTCTGAATGAATTCTTTTCTTTGTTACATAAGAAAATAATCCAAGCCTATTTATCTCTATCCCTATATGGTATTATATATGGTTTCTATCTTCAATCTCTCTAGAAATTGTTGGTTCTTTCTTTTTTTTCTTTTTGCTAGGAAAGATTTGCTAGGAAAGCTAACATCTGTTGCCAACTTCCTCTCTTTTTTTTTCCTCCTGAAAACACCAGTACAGTTGCATATTCTGGTTGTAAGTCCCTCTAGTTCTTCCGTGTGAGCCAGCGCCACAGCATGGCCACTGATGGACGAGTGGTGTGGTTCCACACCCAGGAACTGAACCTACGGTGCCGAAGCAGAGTGCTCCAAACTTTAACTGGTAGGCCATCAAGGCTGGCTCTAGAATTCATTTTGATATAAGATGTGAATTAAGGACCTAACTTTTTTCTCCACTAAGTGGACTTAGGGGTTGCAATGCTATTGATTTAACCAATCATTCTTTCTTCACTGACTCAAAACACCATGTTTATGATAAAATAATGACATTTATAGTTGTGTAGTTTTTGTGTCTGTTTTATAGGCTTTTTATTTTATTCTGTTAATCTGACACCTATGCCACACTTGTAATATTTGTGGCTTAATGGTTAATATCAATATCTGGAATCAACATTGCTATCCTTACCCATTTCTCTTTTTCTTTATCTTACTTAACCTCCCAGTATCAGTCAACGAATTAGTGTCTTCTCCATCTGGAATAATCTTCTCTTGACTTTCACTATTCCACATTCTCTTGGTTTTATTTCTGTCCCACTATCTGTTCCTTTTTAGTCATCTGCAGATATATTCCTCCTGTATCTAACATCTAAAGGCATTTTCTACAGTAGACATATATGAAAAAAACTGAATTTATTGCTTTTTGGTAATTACAATAGTAATAAAAAATTATTCAAAATCCCACGACCTCAGAAATACCTAATTCACACTTCCACATTTGGCTATTAAAAGTCAACTTGTATCAGATCAATATTCTCACAATGAACAACCGAAAAAGCTTTATAGATAAAAAATAAAAAAATGGCTCCAAACATTAGGGACTAGTTAAGGCATTCAGTACCTGAGAGACCAGGAACCCTGAGAGAAGAAAAATGCATTGATCTTGGTCTAACAATTGGTGTCACTATTCTCCTTAAATGTTTGTTGTTTGTAAGTTGTAGCTAAGAGTCTGAGACATCAAGCTAAAAACAGCAACTAAAAAGTTGAAAAGTCTAGCAGAATTTTTAGCATTCTCATGGTGTGAGGAAGACAAAATTCGGTTCAGAACCTGCTAACAATGAGGCCTGTAGAAGTTACATTGGGATTCCTGAAAGGTCACATCCTAGGAAAAAGGATAAACAGAATATAGACGATCCCTCACAAAGATTGAAACAGTATTTCAACCACTCAATTCACCCTGGATTATAGTCATCCATCCCCATATCAGACTGACAGCTAGAAACAAATGTAAATCTTCTCTGCGGGAAGAGGCTATCATACAGAGGCTCATATTAGCCTCAATGTGTGCATACATTGTCTGGCATTAAAAACAAAACAACCCAAAATTCCTATCAGATAGGATACAGTATGAAATACTTGAAAGCAAGAGAAAAATAAGCAGTATAAACAGGCCCACAGGTGATACGTATATTGAAGTTCTAGGTCTCGACTTTAAAATAACTTTGATTAATATATTTTTTAAATAGATGACAAAATAGATACTTTTAGTAGATAACTGAAATCCATAAAAAGGGCAAAACATATATCCTAGAATGCACAAATAAAATAATTAAAATTAAGAAGCTAATAGATTGATTCAATAGCAGATTAAAGACAGCTGAAGACAGCATGGAAAGGACAAATAAAATGGTAAATTCAGAAAAGAGCCTAAAAGACATATGGAAATAATAAAAAGACCTAGAATATTTGTAAATAAAGTCTCAGTGTAGAGAAGAGAATGAGAAAGAGGCAATATCGGAAGAGAAAGTGGCTAAGAATTTTACAAATGGAAAATTGGAGTCATCACTGACTGATTCAAAAATTGCTACAAAACCCAAGCAGGAAAAATACAAAGGAAACTACATCAAGGCACAGCAGACAAAGGGAATATCATAAATTGTTAAAAGGAAACAGACACATCACTATAAAATAGAAAAATATGAGCTTTAGCTTCTTTCAAAGACAACTGTTATGAGCCAGAACCAGAAGCAGAGTATTAAAGTGCTGAAAGAAAACCACTGCTAACCAATGAAACTATTTTTCAAAAATGAAAGTTAAGATATTTCTGAACAAACACTGAGAGAATTCTTTTCTCATAGATTCACACAAAACTGATACTAAAGTGAATCATGTAGGCCAAGGAAAATGCTACATAAAAATGGTAAAATAAATTTTTTCATTACTGCAAACCATGTCATTGTATAGGTGAAGCATAATTTACTTAACTATTGCTATGGATTGGATGTTTTGCATCCCCCCAACCAATTCATATGTTGTAGCCTTAATCTCCAGTGTGCTAGTATTTGGAGGTGGAGCCTTTGGGAGGTAATTAAGTTTGGATGACATCATGGAAGTGGAGGTAGAGCTCTCATGATGGGATTGGTGCCCTTATAAGGGGTTCAAGAGACCTGAACTCTAGCTCTCCTTTTTCCTTTTTTGAGGAAGATTTGCCCTGAGCTAACATCTGTGCTAATCTTCCTCTATTTTATATGTGGGTCACCACCACAGCATGGCCACCAATGAGTGATGTAAGTTCATGCCCAGGAACCAAACCCAGGCTGCCAGGGAGGAGCACGCCAAACCTAAGAGCATGCCAAATGTATCCATTAGGCCATGGGGCTGGCCCCTCTAGCTCTTTTTTTGCCACGTGAGGTGACCAGGAGGAGGGCCCTCATCAGAACCTGATCACACTGGCACTCTCAGCTCAGATTTCCCAGCCTCTGGAACAGTGAGAGAGAAAGTTCTATTGCTTAAGCCACCCACTCTGTGGTATTCTGGTTATAGCAGCCTGAACCAACTAAGAAACCATGATGGATATTTAAATAATCCAGTCTTTTGCTAGTAAAACTAATGCTTCAGTAAATAAACTTGCACATATGTCATTTGGTAGTTTTGCCAGTATACCTCTATGTATTACTCAAAGTTGAACTACTAGGCAAAAACTTGTATACATTTCCAATTTTGATAGACATTGCCAAATTGATCTCCAAAAAGTTTATGCAGTTACACCCTAGTGGTTATGTCTGAGGATGTCTTTTTTCCCGTACCCTCTCCAACAGTGTGTTATCAAATATTTTTTCATTTCTTAAAATCATAGGTTAAGAAGAGATATTCTCATTTTTATTTAGCATATCTTTACAAGTAAGATAAAGCAACTTTTAAAAAATATTTAAACACTCAACATTTTGCATTTTCTGAAAATTGTCCTCTGCCTATTTTTTATTTCCGTGTTTTTCTTATTGATTTGAAATACCTCCACAAAGATGAAAGAAATTAGCCATTTGTCAGATGTGTTGCAGTTTTTCCAACTTTTTGTTTTGTGACTTAATGCTTTTATGCAGGTACATGTATTTTTTTTTATGAAGACTGGTCCTGAGCTAACATCCATGCCCATCTTCCTCTACTTTATACATGGGACGCCTACCACAGCATGGCTTTTGCCAAGCGGTGCCATGTCCACACCCGGGATCTGAACTGGTGAACTCCAGGCTGCTGAGAAGCGGAACGTGCAAACTTAACCGCTGCTCCACTGGGCTGACCCCTTATGCAGATATTTTAATTTTCATATGAACAAAATCACCAATATTTCCTCTATGGTTTTGAGTCTTTATGTCTTATAAAACATTCCTAATTCTAAGATTATTGGGGAAAAATATTCCCATATTTCATTTTAGAACTTTTATGGTTTTATTAAATTATTGATATTTCAAAATTAATTTCACAAAAAAAATATGGTAGTGGTTATTTTAATCCATCCATCTTTTTTCCACCTTTATCATATATATTTTTGTATCAATAGAGTTTTCATTGCTGTGACTTTATAATATCTGATAGTATTAGTCTTCCCTTATTTCCTTTTTCAAAATTAGCTGGCTATTCTCATTAACTTGTTTTTTCCATATAAACTTTAGAATTCGCTTGCCTAGTTTCAAAATTTAGAGAACTGTCATCTTTACAATATTGACTCCTCTTATCCAAGAATATGATAAATCTTGTCATTTATTCAAATCCTTTTTAATGTCCCTTAGTAGCATTTAAATTTTTCATTATATAAATATACTACCTTTCTTGTTAAGTATTTTTTTGTACGTGTGAGAAAGATTGGCCCGAGCTAACATCTGTGCTAATCTTCCTCTATTTTATGTGGGATGCTGCCACAGCGTGGCTTGAGAGCCTTGCTAAGTCCACGCCCAGGATCTGAACCTGTGAACCCCAGGCTGCCGAAGTGGAGCGGAGAAACTTAACCACTATGACACCGGGCCAGTCTCTCTCATTAAGTTTTTTATAAAAGGTTTCTTTAAAATATGACTTTTCTTTCCATTAGATTTTCTAACAGGCTGCTTTTTACATATAGCAATGCAATATATTTCTATATATATCCAGCACATTTACTGAATTCTTTCTTTGTGTCTAACAACTGGACAAATTATTCTCTTGAATTTTTTAGGTACACAGTAATAGTTACCTGCATTAATGAAAATATTGCATTCTCCTTTTAAATGTTTATGCCTCATATTTCTTTCTCTTGCTATTTACCTTGGCTATATATGCCAGACTAATTAATGATGGTAGCAATAATGAGTATTTTTCTTCTTTCTAGTTTGAATATCAATGTTTCTATTGTTGAAACATTCAAGCTGATGTTAGCTTTTGGTCTTATATATACACACAAACACACAACAATAATGCTTTACATTATATATGCAAATACCTATGTATATTTATTCATCATCATAAGAAGGCATTTCTCTCTCTCTATTTTAATGAGAATCTTTTATATGAATGTTTTGAGTTTTATCTAATATCTTTTAGTCGATGAAGATAATCATTTCCCTCCCACTTGAACATACTAAATGGTGGATCATGAGAAGGGATTGCTTTATATTAAATCATCCTTTTACTTCTAGCAAGAGCCTAGTTTATCATGGCAAATATATCCTAATTCTATTTGCTAATATTTTATCTAGAATTTTTTTTTCATTGATAGCCAATGGTGCTATTGGTCTTTACATTTGTTGTGTTAAGCTGGGTTTGGAAATAACGAAAGGAAGCATTTTTCTTCTCTATTTGCTGTGGATGGAGCTCTAGCTCATGGGTAAATCTGCTATAACAGTTTGTTTTTATATGAAGCAATTTGGTCTTGAGCTTTTGTTTCTCTTAGGAAGGGAAGGGTAGGCAGTGAGAGCCATTTTGCCACACATGGTTTTGCCTCCACCCTCCAATTCTGGCAGCTTGTTTCTGGTGAAGATGGTGCTTCCTTGCATTTTCTCAATTATCTCAGTCTTTCTCACCTCCCCCGATATCAGTTATTTACTTTGATAGAGTATCTATGCTTTTCCTTTTTAAGTGCAGACCGAGTTCTGTTAACTCATTCTCATTTCCTTTCATTAATTTCTCTTTCAGTCACATTCCTTTTCATTTCTGCCTAACCGTTCTTTGATTATGGCACATTGCGGAGATGCCTATTTGAGTTTACAGAGAATATGAAGCATATTTATGAAATTTCTTCTGTTTCCTATGTTAAAACATTTTCAAAGTTACTGTTTTCTCTTCAGTGAGTCCTCTCTCTCGGCAGCAAAATGTTTTTCAAAGGCTCCATATCATAATTGTTGTTTCTGTTGTCTCCTCATTACTCGTTTTCAAGTTGAAGAGATCTATGCAGGTCTTATAGGTGTTGTCAGATAAGGCAGAGGCAATTTGCTTATAACCCCTTACATTCTGCTTGTTCGCTGACATAAATCACCTTCTTAGATTGAGACCCAGAAATTAGGCTGGTATTTGTACACAGTCAGTCCTTAGCTAAATTTCCAATGTCAAAAAAGTAGGGGACAGGGATTATTTGAGCAGCTGACTTGGAGACCTGTAAGACTTTCCTTGACTTTCCAGAGGAATGTCCTTAAGGCACACACACACACACACACACACAAACAATACTCTGCATGTGTGCTCCAAAAGGAAGAGTAAAAATAGACCTTCCTTGGAAATTTCTTACCAGCAGCATTTTCATTGTTTTTTTTTTTTTAAGTAAGAATAAACTAGTAATATGTATACTCTACATTCTGAACCAGAAAACTATTATAGGCTGAAAGAAGATATAAAAGACTTTGAATGACTTCAAAGATAGCATCTAACATTTGGTTGCAGAGGTCATTCTGATCAGAACATCAGGTGAAACTTTATGCATAAATGTCAGTGTCCTTCCCCAGCCTTTATTCCTTTGCTGCACCAACATCTAATCTCTTCCCTTCCCTTTCCTCCCTTACTGCAGCAGCATCTACTCTAGTTGTACATCCATTTGGAGATTACAATTTCCAGAAAGCAAATGCTAGAAGTAGTAGATGATGGATTGTTCATGATGTTCTGCATTACATTCTGGAATATGTAGTCATGTTGGGAAAAGTGCTATTGTTGAGGCAACTAGAGGAAGACTCTTCATATCCTTGGGAGATGGGTGGTTGATGAATACACACACACACAAATATATAAAAACTTGGAGGCATAATTTGGCCTTCATTTATTAACTTGTCCTTACTGGATGAGTTTTTTCTTTTTCTATCTGAGAACATGCTGTGCCAACATTAGAATCACGCAGAGTTTTGTAGAAAGAGCACAAAATACTTCAGTAAATTATAATTCAGTGAAGGAGGTTCTTAGCTTAGTCTAAGAAACCTAAAAATAATAAACTTATCACATCTCCTAATTTTGTGTGAAAAGCTGAAGTTCTTCATTTAATCCCCAACTTCGCATTTCCCTCCAATTAGATAGGGATGAAAATATTAAACTAGATCATTGCAAAGCGATGAGCCAAATTTAGACATAATTGCACAGTACCTTAAAAATATAACTTTCTATAAACGTTATGAGAACCCGAAAACAATAAATAATCCATAAAGAGTATTGGGTTTATACTTCCATTAAAAGCTATGTTCCCTCAAACCTTGAATATTCCGTGAACAATTCCATTAATCTTTTATATATAGCAGACACAATAAAAACCACTGATCTGTGGTACATAAAGCACTTCATAAAACAAGATTTTTAAAAATTGCCTAAATTATTTTTAGGTTACCTGTTCATTTTCAAAAAGTGGTGACAAGTGCAAAAGATAAATTATTTTTTCTCATGTTATAGTCTAGTTTTAGTTTAATGTATTTTTAAGACTTAGTGACAGATGAACTCACTCTGATCTATTATATATCATACTTTTCTATCTTTTATATTGTTATCCAAAAGTGAAATAAGTAAGTATACACTTTTAGTAAGTGGGTTTTATAAAGCACACTGGTTATGTCAGCAATTTCAGTTCCTCTCTTTTTACCTCTTCTGCTTCGTTCCCAGTTCTTAATGATCTTCAATCATAACTTATGGATGTATTTATTCATTGGCCTCTCTTGTTGGAATTCTTTTAGCCATAAGGAGAAAAAATTTCTGTGGTCTAATATACATGATGAATTCGAGGATGGAGATTACTGAGTAGCTTTTAGGCGTAAAACTGAAACAAATTTTTCTACATCAAGTATGGATATGTTTCTACTTCTATGTTATAAATATTGTCTATTTATTTTCTTACATGGATACATTTAGGGACAATAGTGCCCTGGAGAATCAGGAGTAGACAGCTGCCAATGTGCTTTGATTTGAATTATAGATGATGGTCCTAAAAGAAGGAAAACCTGAACACCAAAAGACAAATTATTTTAATTCTACAGAGATTCATTTAATTGTCTTCTATAGAAAAGGTAAGTACCAGGGAATGAGGGAATTGTGATTAGCAGCCCATGCTAAAAGAGAATTCTACATCACACCATACAAAAACAAAGTTTTCTTAGATGGCTGACAGATTAAAAATTGCAAGACAAAACTTTTAAAACTTTTTGCAATAAAATATAGAATTATCTTCTTGTAACATTTTGCAAAAGGAAAGCATTGTTAAAATAAATATGCCATGTGGTCAAACAGCAGTATTTGAAGCTAGAGTATATTTAAATCTCATCTATTGCTATAAACATGGGGAATTTACGAAAGTTCTTTTTGCTTCAGCCTCCTGTCCTGTAAAACAGGGGCAGTAGCCTTATCTACCTCAAAAGGTTGCTATGAGATAGAATTTGCTCAACTCGTGTAAAGCAATGAGGACAATATCTGCAACATAGCAGATCTGTGAGTCAATTGAGACCCAGATTGAGGGACAGCAGTTGTCACAAGCAAGTTCTTATTATGGTCAAGAATGGAAGTGCTCAGAAGGAGGAGTGGAAATATGGGGATGCCTCTTAAGACCGAGATACGTCACATAGTCTCTTGGCCAAAGCAGGTCACATGGCCAAGCACAACTTCAATTTATCAGAGAAATAGACACCTCCCATTTAATTGTTTGGGTAGAGAACAAACATTTTGAAAATATAGTCAAGTATACTACATTTGGTAAAGCCACCACTAGCAAGATTGATATTTTGGGGTTTGGTTATACAGAATTGTGGTGTAGTGTGGCTGTGTGAGTAGAAAGGTCTCAAGGGCTTGGCCCATGGGCTTGTTTGGGGGAAGTTTAAAAGAAAGAAGCCTGGAATCATCTGAGTTTGAGGAAGTGGAGCATAAAGAGTTTCAG
Source organism: Equus przewalskii (assembly GCF_037783145.1). NCBI lineage: Eukaryota > Metazoa > Chordata > Mammalia > Perissodactyla > Equidae > Equus > Equus przewalskii. Next base: position 2,322,689 of record NC_091854.1, read on the forward strand.
GAGTGTGACTGATCTATTTGTGCCCTTCCCAGTTCAAGAATGGTAAACAAGGAAAGAGTTGCTTTGAAAGTTTTTTCTGCTTGCTGTTTCTTTGATTATGCCATCAGTCTGGGCCTGGAGTATATGAACAGCGGCACATTACACACAAAAAGCAACCAAGTCATTGCAATCTCAATAAGCTTTTAAAAATAATTTGCGAAGTAATAATTGAAATATCTCATCCATTTTGCCAGACAGATTTATCATGCATATGTAACTACTGGTAATAATTTGGTCTATAACCTTTCCAAGTTTTCTCTAATATATACAGACATATCCAAATACAAATACATGCACATTTTATATGAGAAATATGTATACACTTTTATATGAAAATTATATATATGTATACATATATATAGGTATATGTACAAATATAGGTATAAAGAGCTTAACTGAATATGTCACATTTGTCTTTGTAAGTTGTTATGTGTAGATCTGCTTAATTCTTTTTAATAGCTGAACAGTATTCCATAGAATGAATGTTCCATAATATATGTATTAATTTCCACTTAGTTAAATTGCATACATTTTTTATATTATGCATAATGTTGCAATAAACACTCATGCATCTTTATGTATCATTTCTATAGTTTCTGACGGGAGAATTCCTCAGAGTGGAATTGCTAGATTAAATATGTTAAATTTTTTGCAAGTATTTGTTTCCACATTGTTTTACAAAACAATTTTTCAAATTTGCTCTTCCATGAATTATGTTTGAGATTATACTCTAGTACTAGATGTATTCAACCTTTTAAATGTTTTCCAATATGATAAAAAATAGTATCTGGTTTGTTTTATTTTGCATTCATAAGGTTTAGCTTCAAATGAAATGAACCTTGGCACTTAGTACCATTCCTCCTCATTCTATTTTCTTGCCTGTAACTCTGGACTGGAACTCTGAGAATTATCTTTTTCAGAAACCCTTACCAGAAGCATTCCAGTTAAAATTCTGCCCGTTAGAATCCTCATGCGATATTTGGAAGGTGGAAAGTAAGCAGAAGTTGCTCTTCCTCTGCCAGCAGTAGGCAAATGCGCGGGCTTTAGTCAAAGGAAGGTTTTGCAGCAACCTCTGCAAATCTCTCACCTTTGCCTGTGGCAGCTGTGACTGCCAGGGGATAGATTACCACAGTTCCTGGCCTTGGCAACAGTAGCAACGTTCTGTTTCTCTGAAGCCTACTGGTGAAACTCAGAGCCGGAGTACCCCCTCCTGACTTTCTCCTCCAGCTATTTCAGAGAATGGGTAAGTCCTTAATTTCCTGCAATAAAGCCTCTCCTTTTAGAAATGCCTCCAGTGATTTCTATTTTCCTTCTCTGAACCCTAACTGATAGAGTATTTTTCATGTTGATTGGCCATTTATATTTTCTTTTCATCAAATGCCTTTTTATAATCTTTCCTCATTTTTGTTCTATTGCTTTAAAATTAATTTAGGAATTAATTCTTGATCCCTTTTTTGTTACTCCTTTTTCCTGTTTTATTTTAAATTTCAGTCACGATCTCTTGATATACAGAAATTTTCATTTTTATGTATTCAAATCAGATATTCTTTTTCTTTATGGCTCCTTCTTTCCTCTAATGCTCAGGATGATCTTCTCCACTCCAGGTTATAAATATACTTGCCCATATTATTTTTCATACATTGTTACTTTATTGTTTATCTTTTTTATCTTGTATTAAGTTTGGAATTAATTTTTATGTGTAGCATAAAATAGAATTATATATTTATTTTCTTCTAAATTAAGAGACAGTTGTCCTAAAAGAACTATTTAACCAGGTCAGACCCATGGCTGAGTGGTTAAAGTTCTGTGCGCTCCACTTCAGCAGTCCAGGTTTGCAGGTTCCGATCCCAGGCGTGGACCTACTCCACTCATCATCCATGCTGTGGAGGCGTCCCACATACAAAATAGAGGAAGATTGGTGCAGATGTTAGCTCCAGGCTAAACTTCCTCAAACAAAAAAAAAAGGAAGATTGGCAATGTATGTTAGCTCAGGGTGAATCTTCCTCACCAAAAAAAATTATTTAGCAATGCTTTCTTTGCTCTTTTCATATATGATTTTTTTACCTATTCTTGAATCCATTAGTAGGATTTCTATTCTCTTTCACTGATGTTTGTGTGCATTTTTGTTCACTAGTGTTTTTTGATTGCTATTGCTTTTTAATAAGATTTATTTTCTGATAAGGCAATTTCCTTGAAAATTCTCACACTCCTCTATTCTTTCCTATGAATTTTAGAATGATTTTGTCCATTTCAAAAAAACTTGTTAGAGATTACATCAAATGTAATTTAATTGCATTAAATATACATATATAGACAGACACATAAATTAGGAAAGGATTGATATTTGAGGGCTATTAGATCAAATACTGGAACATAGAATGTTTCTCCACTTATTCAGATTATAATGTTATGTCTTTCAATAAAATTTTATAATTTTCTTTGATAACTTGTACTGTTCTTGTCAAAATACCTATACACGGGACAACACATACCATTCAATTAGATCTTTCTAATCACTAAAATATTGAAATTATTTATTCACTTATTCATATATTTCATTATCTTCTCATATAATAATTACTGAGCCCAATGATTCATTGCTTGAGAAGTTGCCACGTACTTGTCTGTGACTATATCCATTTTTTCAGAAACCAGAATCCAATTTATCAAGTACCTGAACCAAGAAATTCTGATGTGCCTGCAACTCTTACAAACATTTTATGGATTATATTAAGATGCAAAATAGTTGACATGTTAAATGTTACACAGCGTAGAAATTTGAATATTGAATTATAAAGATCATATTTATATGTGCTCTTAAACATGATCACCTAATTATCAAAGTTAGCATATAAATTGATTTACATTCTATAAATCATTTATATGTGATTTGTTTTTTCCCCACACAAGATCGCTAGATTCTAGTGCAATTATTTCTGAGCACCATCAAAAGAAAACAACCTCAGCTGAAGTTTGACAAAACACACCTAAAGTTAAAAATAATTATTTTAAAAAAGAATATGATTTGCAGGGGACATTAAGAGACCTTAGCATGTCCTCTTCTACCTGAATGTCTCCAGTCATAGACAGGGAGCATCCATCCTTCTTGGTCTATAGAGAAAGGGGACAGTCTCCCAGTTGTGGGCTTGTCCTTCCATGTAAGTCAGCTTCAGGACAAACAACAGCGTCTGAGGGCAACAGTTCTTCTTTGTGAATTGGGATTTAAAATATGTGTAGAAGTAAATATTGGGCAATAACACAAAGGCCAGAAGGGAGAAATGAAAGCATGTTGTTGTAAGGAACTTATGCTCAAGGTAAAGTGGAATAATATTACTTAGAGAGAGACTTTGTGAGTTACAGATGTCTTCCATAAATGTCGAATCAACCACTAAAATAACAAAACACGGTGTTACAACTATTAAGCCAACAAAGATGACATGAAATAATAAAAAATACTCAATCCAAAAGAAGGCACAAGAGACAAAAAGCAGATGGACAAATAGGAAACTAGCAAGAAGGAAAACAGAACAGATGGAAGAAATAGAAAGCAAATGCTACTGCTAGTCAAAAGGAAGCTGGAGTGGCTATACTAGTATCAGAAAAGGGAGATTTCAGATCAATAAAAATATTATCATGTGTAAAGAAAGTCATTTCATAATGATAAAGATGTCAATTCAAAGATAGGACATAACATTCCTAAACATTTATGAACCTATTAACAGAATTTGAAAATACTGAAGCCAAAGCTGACATAGCTGTAAGGAGAACTAGAAAAATTCACAATTTCAGCTTCCCTCTTATAAAATGGATAAATAAGCATTCAGTATAATGGAATACTAAATCAGTAAAGGCATAGAAAGTAGAACAACAGTATCAACTAACTTGACCTAATAGACATTTCTGGAACATTTAACCCAACAGCAGCAGAACACACATTATTTTTAAAGGCACAAATAATATTTGCCAAGATTGCCATATTTGGGGCAATAAAACAATTCTCACTAGATTTAAATGGATTTAAATCATATAAAGTATGCTGTTTGACTACAGTGGAATTCATTAGAAATGAAAAATGGAAAGTTCTCTGGAAAATCCCCAAATATTTAGAAATTGTTTTAGTTAAAATTCTCTAGAGAAACAGAACCAATTGGCTAGAGAGAGAGCACAAGGAAGATTTTAAGGAATTGCTTCATTGGCTCATGTGATTGTGGGGGCCAGCAAATCTGAAATCTGTAGGTGAAGCCGTAAGCCTAGAGATTCAGGTAAGAGCTGATGTTGCGCTCTTGAGTCTGAAGGCTGGAAATTCAGACAGAATTTCTATGTTGCAATCTGGAGGCAGAATTTCTTCTTCTTCGGGATACCTCAGTCTTTACCCTTAAGACCTTCAGCTAATGACACAAGGTCCACCCACATTATGAAGGATAATCTGCTTTATTTCAAGTCAACTGACTATAAATGTTAACTACATCTAAAAAAAATACCTTTACAACAACATCTAGACTAGTGTTTGCCTGAACAACGGGTCACCATAGTCTAGCCAAGTTGACATATAAAATTAACCACAGAAAGTAAATAACAGACCTCTAAATTACCTGTTGGCCAAAGTAGAAATGAAAAGGAAAATTAGAATTTTTTGTATCTGAATGAAAATTAAAACGCAATATGCTAAAATTTGAGGGAGGAAGCAAAAGCAGTGCTTAGGGGAAAAATTATGCCACAAAACATTTATACCAGAAATGAATGAATATTCTAAATCAATTACTTCAGCTTCCACCTTACCAAACTAGGAAAAGAGGAGGAAAAAAAAAAGAAACCCGAATTAAGCAGAAGAAAAGAAATAATAAAGGTCATAGGGAAAATCAATGAAATATAAATCAGATCCAAATTTTCATTATTTGAGAAGATCGATAAAATTGCCCAAATATTCATTATTTGAGAAGATCGATAAAATTGATAAACATCTACTCAGACCAATGAAGTAAAAATTAGAGAAGACACAAGTTACCAATATCAGGCATAAGGGAGATGACAACCACAGTTCCTCCAAATATTAAAAGGATTATAGGGGGCTGCCCCTGTGGCTGAGTGGTTAAGTTTGCGCACTCTGCTTCAGCGGCCCATGGTTTCACCGGTTTGGATCTTGGGTGTGGACATGGCACTGCTCATCAGGCCATGTTGAGGTGGTGTCCCACATGCCACAACTAGAAGGACCTGCAACTAAGATATGCAGCTATGTACCAGGGGGGATTTGGGGAGATAAAGCAGAAAAAAAAAAAAAGATTGGCAACAGTTGTTAGCTCAGGTGCCAATCTTTAAAAAAATAAAAGGATTATAACGAAATTTTTATGAAAGCCTTTATGCTAATCAAATCAACAACTTAAAAGAGATCTGACTGGTAGCCTTATAAGAAGAGGAAGAAAGAGATGTCCCTCTCTCTCTCTCTCTCCAGCCCACACACCAAGGAAAGGCCATGTGAGCCAGAGCAAGAAGGCAGGTGTCTACACAGCAAGAACAGAGCTGTCCCCAGACCTCTACCATGCTGACCCACTGATCTTGGACTTCCAGCCTCCAGAGCTGTGAGAAAATAAATTTCTGTTGTTTAAGCCACTCAGTCTATGGTATTTTGTCATGACAGCCCGAGCAGACGAAGACACTATCTTCAAAAAACCAGCAGGTAACATCATACTTAATGATTAAAGACTGAGCTATTTTCCCCTAGGACCTGACAGGAGACAAGGATTTCTGCTCTCATTGTTCCTACTAGGCGTTGTTCTGGGGGTTCTAGTCTGTGAAAGAGGCAAAAAAATAAATAAATGGCATCCAGATTGTAATGAAAGAAGTAAATCTGTCTTTATCCACAGATGACATAATCATATATACAGAAGATTCTGTGATCTAAAAAAAATTAACTAGAACTAGTACATCAGTTTAGCAAGACTGCAGGATAACAGGTCAATATATAAAAATCAGTGTATCATGTATATACTAGCAAGGAATGATCAAAAATTAAAAATTTTAAAGGCCATTTACAATCACATTAAAATATAAAAATAGATGCAGTTTATTTTGTGTAATATATCTTAATAAAGCTGTAAAGAAATAATTAAAAAAGAAACAGTACTCAAGATATTTTATACAGTGTTCCTCACTTTGGATTTATTTGGTGTTTTCTCACGATTAGACCGAAGTTAGGAATTTTGGAGAGGAATGTCACAAATATAATGTGCCTTTATCACGGCATCATATTAGGGGTACATGATATTAACCTCCCTACTAGTAACGTTAACCTTGAACACTTGGCTGAGATGACGTTGCCAGATTTGTCCCCTGTAAGTTTCTGCATTTCCCTTCCTGTGCACTGTTAGAAACGCGTCACTACTTCAACCCGTGCTTAAAGGGAGGGCAATTAGGCTCCACCAGTGGAGGGGGGAATATCAGAGAATTGTGGATGTGTTAAAAATACCACAGTATGTAGGAAATATTTGGGGGTAGATATTTTGAGGTTACTCAAATATCTCCTTAAAGTTTTACCCACTGGTTTTAGCACTCATCCATGGAACTTGCCTGTAGCAATTATAACTGTAACCATTTCCCTCATATCTTCCACATTTATTAACTGGAATTCCTCTCCCTCCTTCCCTCCCTCCCTTCTCTCCTTCCTTTCTTTTCTCTTTTTTGTTTTTTTCATTTTTGAATATTTCTTTCCTTTTTGACACCACATGATGCTCCAGGCTTACCTTGTTTTTTCCCAATTCGAGGCCTACATGCCAGGAACCCTAGTTCCTTTTATTGGAGAATGGTACTTAGAAGTCAAAATCTGGGTGTCAGGTGTGGTCATTGTTACTGGAGTATCACTGTTTCTGGGCTCTCTCAGCAGGCAGAGCTAAGAAATGTCTGTATGTCAACTAACCCATCTAGTGCATGCACACACATATATTCTCTCTCTCTCTCATCTGTCTTTCTATCATCTGCCTATCTCTATCACCTATCTAATCTGTCTGTCTATCTTAAAATTAACATCAGTTCGTACTGATATCTCTAAAGACTCTACTGTAGCATTGCAAGGTTCCCTATAGCCTGCCACCTTGCTCATTTGTTACTTCTTTGACAGTGAGAAACCTGGCTTTCATTATCTACAGTATAGTTACTTATTTATTCAGCCCTATTATACACGTAATGTAGTTTCAGATTTAGTAACCCATACCCTGTGAGAAACAATTTTACCAACTAAAATGTCTGTGTGCATTCTTTTTGTCTTTAGCCTTGCAATATCTAGGTACAATATCTTGTATGAAATTACACAGTTCGGCTCCTTTCTTTCCCATTCCCATCAGTGTGGTTCTGTCCTACATTTGTGATACAGTTAGGTTCATATATCACAATCTGCATTCCCTCTTGGGTTCTCTTCAACATCCTGGCTGATTATTTTTTTAATTGCATACAGTAAACATCACTCTTTTTGGTGGACAGTTCCTTTGGTTTTGACAAATGTGTAATCCTGTATCTACCACACAGAATATTTCTATCACCCTCAAAATTTTCTTGTGTGCTCTTTTATAATCAGCTCTTCCCTTGATCTCCATCCTTGGAAATCACTGCTCTGTCTGCTGTCTTTATAGTTTTGCTTTTCGCAGAAAGTCATATAAACAAAATCATACAACATGTACACCATTTAGCCGACTTCTTTCACTTGGCAAAATTCATTTAAAATTTATCCATGTCGTTACATGAATCAGTTGTTCATTAACTTTGATTGCTCAGTAGTATTTCATTGTATGGGTGTAACTCAGTTTGTTTAACCACTCACCCATTGAAGCACAACTGGATGTTTTCAGTTTTTGGTGATTATGAATGCAGTTGCTATAAACATTCTCATACAGATTTTTGTGTGAACAAAAGATTTCAACTCATTTGAATAAATATCTAGCAGCAGGATTGCTGGGTTTGTATGGTAAGTTTATGTTTAACTTTATAAGAAACTGTCAAATTGTTTCTGATTTTAGTTAAGTTTAATATATTATTTTTATGGATTTTTTCTTTAGTGTCATATCTAAAATCTCTTTGCAAAACCCAAGATCATATAGACTTTTTCTAGAAATTTTGTAGTTTTACATTTTACAGTTATATTTATAATTCCATTTTGAGTTAATTTTTGTGTTAGATGTGACATTTACATCAGGTGCACTTTTTTGCATATGGCCATCCAATTGTTCCAGCACCTTTTGTTGAAAGACTACACTTTCTCTATTGAATTGCCTTTGTACCTGTGTCAAAAATCAGTTCACTATATTGTGTGGGTGTATTTCTGGGCTCTCCACGCTGTTCCATTTATCTGTGTGTCTGTTCTTTCAGCAAAGCCACATGTTCTTTCTTTCCTTCGTTACTGTAGCTTATATGTAGTCTTGAAATCAGATAGTATGAGTCTTCTATTTTGATCTTTTTCAGAATGGTTTTTAACTATTCTGTTCCTTTGTCTTTCTATTTATATTTTAGAAACAACTTGCAAATATACATTTTTTTAAATCCTTGGGGTTTTGGTTAGAATTGCATTGAGTCTGTAGATTAAACTGAGGAGAATTTACATCTTAGTATTATGTCTTCAATCCATAAACATAGTGTATTTCTCCATTTATTTAGATTTTCTTTGATTTCTTCCATCCATAAATTTTTATTTTTCAGCATATAAATTTTGTACAAATTTTGTTAGCTTCATTCCTAATGAGTTCATATTTTAGAATGCTTGTAAAAAGTATTTTTATAATTTAGATTTCCAATTTTGCTGGTTATTAGGAATGTGATTGACTTTTGTATATTGATTTTGTATCCTGAGACCATTCTAAAAAATGTTTATTAGTTCTAGAAGCTGTTATGTAGACTTTTTTGGTTTTTCTACACACATAATCATACGTTTGGATATTGGAATTGTTTGTATAGTTAAAAAGGTAAGAAAGAGTACTATGTATTCCAAATAATTTAGATTTTGGAGATACAAAATTAATCTCTTTTATTTTTTTTTTTTTTTTTTTAAAGATTTTTTTATTTTTTCCTTTTTCTCCCCAAAGCCCCCCGGTACATAGTTGTGTATTCTTCGTTGTGGCTTCCTCTGGTTGTGGCATGTGGGACGCTGCCTCAGCGTGGTCTGACGAGCAGTGCCATGTCCGCGCCCAGGATTCGAACCGACGAAACACTGGGCTGCCTGCAGTGGAGCGCGCGAACTTAACCACTCGGCCACGGGGCCAGCCCCCAAAATTAATCTCTTTTAGAAAACAACAAGTAGGTCTTGTCTGGTGGTGTAGTGGTTAAGTTCACGTGCTCTGCTTCTGCGGCCTGGGGTTGGCGGGTTCAGATCCCAGGCACGGACATTCACACCACTCATCAAGCCATGCTGTGGTGGTGTCCCACATACAAAATAGAGGAAGAGTGGCACAGATGTTAGCTCAGGGCCAATCTTCCTCACACACACACACAGACATACACAAGTAAAATACATACAAAATTCTAATCATACAACTGTAGCCTAACTGATGTTTTTAAACATATTTAAGAAAAATGTAAATAGATATGGAATTTAGAAAAGATAAGCTAAAAGGGCTAAGTGTTGACATTTCTATATTAATAGTTAAACAACCAGCACATTTCAGGGAAGATGGACACTGAACCTTAAGGAAAATGAATAAGATTTCTGTTGTAAACAGGAGTGATTCATGATATCTAAACATAGCCTGCATGAAATTACCTCCATTTGTCTGTTTTCATTTCCTCCAAGCATCCTATTGATTATCATTTGGCTTCAGGCTCTGGAGTCAAAGTGCTTTGGGTCTGTCCAGCCCCAGCATTGAGTAGTTAGGTGCAGGCTTTTCAATATCTTTGATCTCCACTTTTCTCATTTGTAAAATGAAGTTAGGAAGAGTACGTACTTCATGGGATTGTTGTGAGAATTAAATAAGACAATACAGGCCAATATGCTAAAGTGGGCATCCCATGAGTAAAACGGACATGGCAGATATCTGAGTTTCCACTGTTCTTACTGGCACCCCAAACTGGGACCCCTCTCAAGAATGTGGCCAGATGAAAGGATCCCAGCAGCCAGAGGCTATGGAATATACCAAAGGCCCTGGGAGCACAGGGGGGCTGCAGATAAGAGTGCATCTTCCACCTGAGGGAACTGAGCAGTGGCAAATTGACTCCTCTCATGTGGCTTCCCAAAGGACAGAGAGAAGCAAGTGGGCAACCATTTGTGCCGAGGATATCATCAACCAAGAGTGGACTACAATAGCTAGCAAGACTTTATCCCTTTCTGTAACATATAGCTCTGACTTAGAAAGACTTTTGCCAGAAAGTCTCTCTAATGCCTCTTCTCCTTTCCCAACCCTGGAAATAGTGGGAAAAGAAGGAGGGGAATTGTGGGTCAAGTGGAATGAAAATGTCCATCACGCAGCACCTCCCTTCCACTTGATATCTCATAGGCACTGGCAGTGAGGAGAAGGTGAGCACTGAATTATCTATGGGATGGAATCAACTGGATTTTTAATATCTAAAAAAGAATGCATGGCTATATATTCTGCCCAAGCTGTCTTAAGAGACCAAAAAGGAAATGTAAACAGAGCAATTATTGAAGAAAAAATAAAGTATTTTTATATTTGTACTCTGCAGTAAACAGACTATGCAATTAACAGGTTTTTTTTTTAAAAAAACTTATCTTTTTGTTTTATATATATATTTTTTATTTTTTTTATTTTCCTCCCCAAGTCCCCTGATACATAGTTGTATGTTCTTCATTGTGGGTCCTTCTAGTTGTGGCATGTGGGACGCTGCCTCAGCGTGGTCTGATGAGCAGTGACACGTCGGCGCCCAGGATTCGAACCAATGAAACACTGGGCCGCCTGCAGGGGAGCGCATGAACTTAACCACTCGCCCACGGGGCCAGTCCAATTAACAGGTTTTGGTAACTGGAAACTATTTTCTTCTAAGTGGGATCTTTTTATTTTTTACTTTTCACGTTGAGAAAAATGCCTTATTTTTTCTTTTGTTATTTTAATGAAGTTTTGAAAGAACGTATGTAGGATATGAAGCAGAGTAATAAATTTAACAACACAAACCAGCTGAAATTTAAGAACTAGAAGGTCACAAATGTTATGTACTAAGTGCTCTCCCCTATTGCACTTTCCACTCTAGAAATAATTGTTCTTTTCAATTTCTGTCTATGTTTTTTGTGTAGCAGACACTGTCCGTGCCCCACCTACATCCTTTTGGCACTCACCATTCGTGTAAATGCAAATGGAGTTTTACCACAAGTGTCTGCAGCTCTCTGCTAGGAGATTTCTCTGGAGTGGATAAGGGCTGCTAGAAGTTCCAGAGAACTTGATTTTTGTTCTTTTTTAATATTTTTTTAATATTGTGTAACACACACACACACATACCTCTAGGCAATATATTGTTTAGTTTTATGGTATCATAAATGTGATATCATAAATTATGTAGTTTTCCGGGACTTGTTTTTCCCATTCTACAACGTTTCCAAAATTCATCTGTGTTTGTATGTATAGCTGTAGTTCATTAATTTTGCTACTATGTATACTGTCTTGTGTATGCAACTTGAGTCAACATAATTTTTTTATTCGTTCTCCCATTGATGGGCATTTGGATTGCTTCCGTATTCTTTCTGTTATGAAGAGTGCTACTATGAACATAGTTATGCGAGACTCTCAGGGCACCTGTGCAAAAATTGTTGTATCATAGTGCATGAAAATATTCATTCCAAATTGCATGCCAAAGGGATTGTAGCAACTTACATTCCCTCTGGTATAAGAATTCCCATTGAACCAAATCCTCTACAACATTTGGTCTTAACAAATTCCTTCATTGATTTAAGGTGCTTCTTTTATTGTATATCAAGTTCTCATACATATATGGATGTGTCTGGACTCATTGGAATAGACATTGGTTCATTAATCTGTTATTGTACTAATAGCATATTACATTTATTAGTATGTTTTCTAGAATATCTTAGTATATCTGGTAGAACAAGTTCTCTTTTATTTTTAAAGTTTGACAACTATTTGTGGATCATTTCTTTTTTTAAAATACATTTCAAAGTAAATTAATCATTCCTCAAAAAATACAACAAATTTTGTTTGTGGTTTCCTTGAATATTTAGGTCGATTTAGAGAGGAGCCACTTTTTATAATACTGAGGTATATCATCCGAGAGCATGGAATGTCTCTCTCTTTACTCAGATCATCTTCTATGCTATTTAGAGCTTTGAAGTTTGTCCATGGAGATCTTGTGTATTTTTTTAAAGGCGTTCCTAGGCAATTTATTGATCTATTGCTATTGCAAATGTTACCCTCTTAAAGTTAATTTCTATTTGGCTATTGTTGGTGTAGGGAACCAAATCTCTCTTAAGTAGAAGTTCACATTATCTGAAAATTATGGCAGTTTTGTGTCTTACTTTCTAATGCTCATATTATTTATTTGTTATTCTTTCTTTATTGTCTTTGCCAGAACTCCCAATAGCATGTTAAACAGTAGCAGTGTTAGTAGACGTTTTTGTCTTGTTCCTGTTCTTAAAGGGAATTCATTAAAAGTTTTTCCATTAAGTACAAGTTTTGCTGTAGGTTTTGGTATATATCTTTTACCAAGTTAAAGATAGTCCTCTTCCATTCCTAACTCCTAACGCCTTTTGTGAAAAATAGAACTTACCTTTTGTCAAATGCCTTTCTAGCCTCAATTGTGAAAAGTTTTTTCTCTTTATTCTATTAATGTTGCGAATTATAGTTGATAGATGAAATTCAATTTATTTTATAATCATAAGACTATTCACTGGATGTGAAGAGGGAGAGAGATGATGTCTAGAGCTGCTGTAGCTCGGGCGAAGACCTTGACTGAGAATGAAGCCAACACACAGGAGAAAAGGAGAACAAAACTAAGAGATGAAGAAAGTCAGATCCTGGTAATTGTTGTATGCATTGTGGTGTCAGGACACACATGAAATCAGTACTCCCCTAAACATTTGTTCGGTAAGCCGATAAATTCTCTTAAGTCAGTTTGAGTTTACTTTTTTGATACTTAATTTGGAAATGTTACTCACGTAATTCAGGTCTAATTTTTTTCAACTAATGCTGTGTATGAAACAACCAATTCTATCTTCATGATTTGAACGTTTCCTCTACTCTGACATCAATTTGTAAAAATTTTGGAGTCTTTTCCTTAACACTAGTTCATTTCTTTGTCTATTTTGTCTATTCCTATACTAATGGTATCCTCATTTAAAAAAATTTATATTGCTTTTTAATTCTATTTATATTTTGAATGATTCAAAGTCAGAAAGTTTAGAACAGTATACATTAAAAATTCTGCTCTCCAACTCCTGACTCCCAATCACAGTGTTTCCCATTCAGAAGACTCAGTTTGATAGATTTTCTGTATATCCTCCCTGAGAATTTTAAGCACATGCAAACAAATAGATTATAAGCCAAAAAGGTAGTACACTCTAAAAATTGATCTGCACATTGCTTTTTTAGGTAGTATATCTTACAGATTATTCCACTTCAATATATAAAACATATTCTCATTGTTTTTTGTAGCTGGATGGTATTCCGTTGAATGAATATATCCTCATTTGTTTTAGCAACCAATCTTCTATTGACAGATATTTAGGTTATTTCTTTTTCTTTTATTACTATTACAAACAGTTATGGAATGAAAATCTTGTACATACATCATGTTGAACATGGAAGTGTATAACTCTGGTAGACAGTCTTTGTTGTGGAAGTACTGAGTTAGAAGATATACATATATATATACACACATTTTTTAATTTTTGAAAAATATTGCGAAATTGCCTTGGCTTAAAGCTACCTACACATTTCAGATGGCAATATGTTTGAAAATATCTACTTTTCCACAGCCTCTTGTCAAAATTTTTTATTTTTCATACTAATGAATGACAATTTGTATCTACTGTAATATTTTAAAATCAACTTTATTAAGATATAATTTACATATGACAAAACACACCCATTTTAAGTGTACACTTCAATATGTTTTAAGAAATTTGTACACCTGTGTAACTACCTCTACAATACAGATAAAAAACATTTTTATCACCCTAAATGTTCCCTGGAGCCTCGCTCAAGTCATTCCCATAACCATCCTTGGTACCTGGAGGCCACTGGTCTACTTTCTGTTACTATGTTAGAAATATCATTTGTCAAGTTTCACAAAAACAGAATTGGACAATATGTACTCCTTTGTGCCCAGATGCCATCATGTTTCTGTGTGTATCAGTAGTTTATTCATTTTTGGTACTGAGTAATATTCCATGGTAAAAAATACAATTCATTTATCAGTATACTTATTGATGGATATTTAAGTTATTTTTATTTTTCGACATTTGAATAAAATTGCTATAAACATTTGCGTACAATTTTTATGTGTACATATGTTTTCCATTCTTTGGGGTAAATATCTAAAAGTGGAATTTCTGGGTCGAACTTTATAAGAGATTACCAAATGGAGCAAAATGGTCTTACAATTTTACATTCCAGTCACTAACATAGAGAGTTGCAGTTGCTCTATGTTCTTGCTAACCCTTGGTATTGTCAGTTGTTTACATTTTTGTCATTCTATTGAGTGTGTAATGCAATGTTATTACACTTTTAATTTGCATTTTTCTGATGATGAAGAGTGTTGAATATCTTTACATATGCTCATTGACCATTCCTATATCTTCTTTTCTGAATTTCCATTCAATATTTTGCTCTTTTAAACAAATTTAGTTGTTGGTTTATTACAGAGTTGTAGGAATTTATGTCTGTGTCTATATCTATTATCTATCTAGCTAGCTATCATCTGTCTATCTATCTATCTATCTATCTATCTATCATCTACCTATCTATATAGTCTGAATACTAGTCTTTGGTCAGATAAATGCTATACAAGCAAGTACAAGCTACATGAATGCATACGTATAAATGAAAATACAAGCTACAGTTCATAGCTTGCCTTCTCATTTTCTTAACCACGTCTTTTGAAGAGCAGAAGATTTCATTTTAAGACCAATTTATCATTTTTTAAGTGACATTTATTTGTTTTAGCTGAAAAATCTTAGCATGTCTAAAAATCTTGAAGATTTTCTTCTATCTTCTAGGTGTTTTATACTTTGGACTTTTATGTTCACTTCTGTGAATATTTTCCAATTTTTTTTTTTGCATGTGGTGGGGGGAGATTCATCAAGATCAGGTTTATTTTCTTACATATGGATATGCAATTTTTCCAGGCCCATTCGTTGACAACATTATCCATTACCCATACAATTACCTTTTCAACTTTTTACAAAATTAATTCACCATACATTTGTGGATCTACTTTCTTAACTCTCGATTCAATTCCATAGATTCATATATGTCTGTCTTTACATCAATATCATACTGTCTTGATTGTCGTAACTATATAGTGAATCTTGAAATAAGGTGGCATAACTCCTCCAAAAATTTTCTGCTTTTTCAAAATTATTTTATCTATCTAGTTTTTTTCAATTCCAATACAAATTTGAGAATCAGCTTGCCAATTTCTGTTAAAAAGCTTGCTGGGAATTTGAACAAGATTGTGTTAAATCTCTTGATCAATTTGGGGAGACTTGACATTTCAAAAATACTGAGTCTTCCAATCTATGAATATGATGTATTTCTTCATTTATTTCAGTTTTTTCTCAGCCATGTTTTATAGTTGTCATTGTGCAGATCTTGCATACATTGTTATTCAGAAGATAATCATGTTTTCTAATGATGTTGTAAATGATATTTTTTAAAATTTCAATTTCCAGTTTTTATTACTAATACAGAAATGCAATTACATTTTGTATATTAGTCCTAGTATCCTCTGACCTTACAAGCTCACTTTTTAGTTCTACTAGATTTTTTACAGATTCCTAATTGGTTTCTGTGTTTATTCTTACATCATCTGAATAAAGAATAAAGAGATTTCTATACCTTTCTTTCCAATACATTATGCCTCTTTTTTTGAATATTACACTAAATAAGGCTCCCTTGTTTCCAATATTAGGGGGAACGCATCCAGTGTTTTGCTATTAATTATGAAGTTAGAGAAAGGTTTTACATAAAACCCTATATCCTTTTGAAGAGGCTACTCTTATTCCTTTTTCTTGTTTTTCAAGAGCTGATCCTCAATGGATGTCAAATTTTGTTAAATGATTTTCTACGTCTAATGAGATGACTCCATGTGTTTTCTCCTTATTCTGTTAAAATGAGGAATTATGATTGATGTTTAAATGCTAAACCAACCTTGGGATAAACACCGCTTCTGGGATAAACTTCACTTGGTCAAGATTTATAATACTTTATAAATATTGCTGAATGTGATTGCTAATATTTTAAAAGTTTTTTGGTTCATGCAATATTTTGCTCTCCTGTTCTTTCTCTCTTTCTTGTTATTTTTGCTTTTGGTATCAGGACAATACCTCCTCTATTTTCTGAAAGAATTGGGATTAATCTTTCTTCCTTAAAGATTTATTATTCACCAGTGAAACCATCTGGAATGAGAGGTTTTTGTAGCAAGCTTTTATATCACAACTCCATTTCTATAACAGAGATGAGCCTATTCAGATTTTAAATTTATTTTTGAGGTGGTTTTGGCAATTTTGTCTTTAAAGGAAATTTTTTATTCCAAGTTGTTGAATTTATTAGAATAAAGCTGTTCATGGTTTTCCTTTATTGTTCTCCTAATGTCTGTATGATCTGTAGTAATAACTCTTCTTTTGTGCCTCAATTGGTAATTTGCATTCTCTCTTTTTTCTTCATCAATCTACTAAGAGTTTAACAATTTTATTTATATTTTCAAAAAACCAATATGCAGTTTTGCTATTTTTTATTCTTTATTTCTTTTCTATTTTGCTTTTAGCTTTTTATTTTTTTAGTTTCATAAGGTGGATTCTTAGATAATTCATTTTGGATCTTTCTTTTTTATAATGTCAACATTTATAGTTTTAAATTGCTCTCTAATAACTGCTTTAAGTGCATCTCACAAATGTTCGTGCTGTATTATCATTTTCATTTAGTTAATTCATTTCAAAATATATTCTAATATCCTTTTTGATTTCTCATTTGATCAACAAATTATTTAGAAATGTGTTGTTTAATCTCAAAATATTTGTGGTTTTCTAGGAAGCTTTCCATTACTGAGTTTTAACTAAATTTATTACAGTCAAAAAAATTCTTTATGATTTTGTTCTTTTTAAAATTGCTGAGATGTTTTATAAGTGAGCATGAATATAATTTATCTTGGTGAATGTTCCATGTACACATGACAATAGTTTATAATTAGCTGTTGTTGGGTGGATTACATATATCTATAATTATATAACACATAATTATATAATATTATATTTTGTTATGTTATAGAATATATTATGCAATAATATAATTTTATATATAAGTTCCAGTAGGTTGACAGCATTATAAACTTTATTGCTGTTCTATCTACCTGTTTTATCAATTACTGAGAGACGATAGTTGAACTCAAACTGTAATTGCTGATTTGTTTATTTCTCTCATGAGTTGTCAACTTTTGCTTCATTTATTCTGAGGCTCTGTAATTAGGTATATAATCATTTAAGATTGTATGTATTTTTGGTAAATTGATCCTTTTATCATAACGAAATGAGTATCCTTTTCTCCGGTAATATTTCTTGTTCTGAAGCTTACTTTGTCTGGCATTAATAAAGCCACTGGAGATTCCCTATGCTTAGCACTAGCATGATGTATCCTTTCCTATCCTTTCACTTTTATCCTATCTGTGTCTTCACATTTAAATGAGTTGCTTTGAGACAGGTTGGAGTTTGGTCTTTCCTTTTTTTTCCCTAATCCAGTCTGATAATCTGTCTTTTATGTTCAGTGCTTAGGCCATTTTCATTTAATGCAATTTTTGTTATGTTTGGGTTTATAACTACAACATTATTATGAGGTTTTTACTTCTTTTATATATGTTTTGTCAACCATCTTTTCTATAGGTTTTATAATATGCTTCTTTAATTTCTCACAATCTACCTTCAAATAACATAATGCTACTTCATATACAATGTAAGAATCTTGTAAGTGTGTACTTCCATATTTGCTTCTAGTCCTTTGTGTTAATTTTGTCATACTAAATCCCAAAATACATTGTTACTATTATTGTTTTAATGTATCAGTCATCTTTGAAATTAAAGAAAAAACTTTATCCCTAACATCATATTTAACAGTTAGGGATAAGGAAAAAAGGAATGATTTCCACCCAATATTGAGAACAAAAGCAAGAATGTCTCCTTGCACCACAGCAATTTGACTGGAATTCTTTCTTAGACCCTATACAAGAAAACAAAAAAGAGGCATACAGATTGGAAAGGAAGATAGAAAAATGTCTTCATTCACAAATGACATGAGAGTGTGCATAGAACTCCCTGTTTTTCTGATGGAAAATTGAACTTATGGTTCCTTTTTAATAATTCATATTTTTTAAAAAAATGAGTTCAGGGGTGGGCCCAGTGGCATAGTGGTTAGCTTTTATCCACTCTGCTTCAGCTGCCCACGGTATGCGGGTTTGGATCCCAGGCATGGACTACACACTGCTCCTCAAGCCATGCTGTGGTGGCATCCCACATAAAAAATAGAGGAAAATTGGCACAGATGTTAGCTCAGGGACAATCTTCCTCATCAAAAAAAAAAAAAAAAAAGGAGTTCAATCTATAAGCTCTGATATTGGAAAAAAAAGAGAGAGAGAGAGGTAAAGGGGTAAAGCTTACCTTTCTATCTCTTTGAAAAAATTTTTTTTAACTTTAGTTTCTTGATTCCTATTCTTCTAGGGGGAAATGAACATTTCTCTACTACATTTGGGTAACTTCCTTCAGAGATTATATCTTATCTGGCACATACTCAAGGATGGCTGTCAGACGCATCCAAAAAGCTGAGCTTAATATATTTTCATCCTGTTTGTATGAGACAGGTCATTTGAATATTTGTTTAAGCATGTAGAAATCATTATATTTTCTGCGCATCTAAAGATCAACCAACTTTGCCCATTATTTTCTAATAGAAAATTAAACTTTTTGTCTCCGTTCAATGATTTCTACTTAATATGCAGAAAGGTTTAACTCTCCTGGGAAACTTTTTATTGCTGTAAATACCTGAAGTATCACCACAGGTCTTATTTTATCTTCACCATTAGTGGTAAAGAGTTAAAAACAGTGCAAACAGTTTTTGTGTGTACACAAAAATAGTACTAATGATGGTGATTGCTATGAAAAATAAGTTTAAACAGTGAGAATTCCAGCTAAAACATTGACAGTGGAATTATCTAATAAACTTAAAGCAACTTGAGATATAATATCAAGGACTGAGATTATATCAGCTGTAATCTCAATTAGTCTGTGTTTAAAGATCTTATTTATTTTTGTCATACCTGTCAATGTCTAAGCAAATGCTTTCAATGTACTTGAATGTAATGAAATTTTTCTCTACTATAGCACTTCAATTATTATTTATTAATTTTTACATGCCTCTTGAAGGCTCCTATTTAGTAGTGTTCTTTCTATTTCATCTAAGATGTGGGGTATGTTCTGGGGACTGACAGAATCGTATTTCTAAAGAGTCGCATTTGTCATGTATTCTTGCTATTCACTTTTAATTTTAAGCATATAATCAATACTCTAGCTTTTAAGAAACATTTTGTAGTAGAGAATAAGAGTCTTTGAATGTTTTTCAGGATGTGTGTGACAAAAGTGACAATAAGAACAGATGATTAAGATTCAAGCACACACTATTATCTAGCATGTACTCTCTTGTATTTTGCAGCAAAGGATTGTCCAGAATAAGCTAATCTAAATTTTTACTTTTTATTTTGAACTTATTTTAAAAAGTTGTTTAAAATAATGCTTTTTAACATGAAAACCTTGTCTATTTCAGTTCTCTCTTCATTTTCACTATAAAAAGCTTTATAACATAGGTAACTGAGAGGGCTCTGAGTCAGACTGCCTGGCTTTATCACTTTCTAATCTTGGGACCTTGATCAAGTTACTTGAGCTATTTGTACCTCTGGTTTCTTATATATAAAAAGGGAATAGTGATACAATTTATTTCATAGGGCTGTGCTTTATGAGATAATTTACATTAAGTGTTGTAAAATTAACTGGCACACAGGTAACACCTAATTAACATTAACAACTCATTATTACTCTGAATTTGTATAGAATGTCTAGTTTTACACTGTTGCCATATTTGACAAAGAAAAATGACCACCTTTAGGAAGATAATTTTTTTATTCACTCAGTAAAGATATAGTGAGAGCTTACTGTCTTTCAGGCAATGCGCTAAATGTTGGAGAAAGGGTAAAAACTGTTTCTGACCTATAGAAGGTCATGATTGTGAGAAGACAAATGAAGAGACACTAAACAGGATGATAGCTGCTCTGATAAGATAGAGCAGGGGTCAGCAAGCTTTTTCTGAAAAGGGTCGGATACTACTTTTTGCTTCTGGGTCATACAGTTCCTCTTATGAGTATTCCATTCTGCTACAGCGCTAAGGCAGCCACAGGCAAGATGTCAACAAGTGGGCTTGGCTGTGTTCCAATAACACTTTATTTATGGACACTGAGATTTAAATTTTATATGATTTCCATGTATCTTCTTTTGATTTCTTTTTTCATCATTTAAAAATGTGGAAAACATTCTTAACTCATAGACTATACGAAAATAGGTGGTAGGCCAGATTGGTCTGTAATCTATAGTTTGGTGACCCTCAAGTTAGAAGAAAGATCTGGATTTCTGGGAGGAGCAGTTGTAAGGGAAGTCTTCCTGGAGAAGAATATGATGAGCTGAGGTTTACATACTGAGTACAGATAATTCAGGTGAAAATGAGTAAAGGAATAACATTCTAAAGGGAAAATAGCATGTACAAATAATAATAGCCACCATTAATAGTCACCAAAGCTGAGTACTTACGTTGTGCTATGCACTTTACATAAATTATTAAATTTACTCATCCTAATATCCACATGAGCTAGTCGTTATTGCATCTATTTTTTAAGACAAAAAAATTAAACATCTTGCTATGGACGCATAGATAGTAAGCACCAAGTAGTGTTTTGAAATCAGATCTAAGTAATTCCATGCAGGAGCTCTTAAACATTATATTATATGATCCCATCAGATTGTTAGCCTATTTAGAAACAGCAAATACCATAGCCGAGGCATTGAATAGATCTGAGTTGGTGGAAAAAATGGAGCAAGATCAATGCTGTGTTAATGAGTCTGGAATTTATCCTGAGGATAGAGGAAGAACTATTACAGGATTTTAAGCAACAGAATGTCATGATAGGACCTGTGTTTTAGAAAAATGATCCTAGCGACATGGTGGAGGAAAACTCATTGCCAGGCAAGGCCTTCAATCAATATTTGTTAAAAAAAAAATTGAGAGTAGATTAAAGGAGTTGAAATGGGATACATGAAATACAGTTGGAAACTATAGCAATGATGTAGGCAAGAAGTGATGAGAGTCCAAATGTAGACAGTGAGTGAGGGAATGGGAGAGGAGACAGACATATAGTGGTTCTCAAACTTAATTCCCTGGCATAATCACTATGGTGCTTTTAAAAATTACACATGCTAAACCTCATCCTAGATTCAACAGACCTGGGTGGGAGCTAAGCATCCACATTTGTAAAGCTTTCATGGATGATTCTGTCAGCCAGCGTAGAGAAGCTCTGGGAGATACTTTGGAAATAGAATGAGGATCAGGTAAATTATGGCACTTTTACTAAGATTAGGAATTAATGAAGGGGAAGAAGACAAGTTTCAGGCTGAAGAAGCTGCAATTGAATCATCTTGGGTGCATTCAAATGGAGGCATCTGACAGGCCTTGCATAGAGTGGCCCAGAGCCCAGGAGGAGGGCTAGACAGCCCATAGAGACAGGGGAGTCAGTAAGCATTAAAGAAAGAGGATTAAACACACGTTCTATGTGTTAGGTCATGTTACACGCTGATTTCAAGATCAGAAAACCTCAGAGGGTAGTTGGGCATTTGAACAGAGACCTATTGGCTTCCTAGTATCTTGAAAATACACCACTTTTCAACTTTTGGTTTGTCTTTAATTAAAGTCATCAAGATTCTACATGCCAGCATGGTACCATAAAATTTCTAGAAATGAGGCATGTTCTAATACCCTATCCAAACATGGAGTATCAAGTTGTTTCTGATGGGGCCAAGTGGGCCAGGAGGAGACAATCAGCAGCAGCGATGGCCCTCATTGTACACCAGCTCATCAGCAGCACCCCCGGGCAGACAGTGGCCATAACTAGCAGAACCTTTGACAAGCCAGAGCAGAATTTGGGTACAAAAGAGAATGGACTGCACGCTTAGCCAACACCTACAACAATTTCTAAAAATGTTTCATTTAATAGAAACAATCCATGCCATCAGTATGAAGGAGAACACCTATCTTTTGTTTGTTAGAGAGAAAACATATATCCAAGTCTCATAAGGATGACTAAAACCGTTTTGATTAAAAATGGGAAGCTACAGCAGAGACAGGTCTGAAAACTTTTACAGTTTGGATGGCATCTGCCATCAAATTTTTGATGCCGAGTCAGATAAACAATAAGCTTTGATAAATTCGCTGAAGAAACAGCGAATTTTATCGAAGTACATTTTCATACATTTTGGCTCAAGGACAATTATCTAGTAAATCAATGACTGACAGTGGATGAAGGAATGCACACGGAGCCTTACTGATTGATTGATTGATTGGTAATTGCCACTCATTTGATTCCCAAAAGAATTTGAAGTAGCTTACAATAAAAATGTTTACATGTATATTTTAAAATAAATTTTTATTTTTATCAAGGTAAAAACAAAGGGGTTAGTTAAAAGGCTGATAATGAAACATAGTGGCCTCTCCGTGCCTCAGCCCTCAAGTCCTTCTACCCAGGAATAGTCAATCTTTTTTCAACTCTTTCACCTTTTTCTCTGATGTTCGTAAATAATATACTTATGTTGCTATTACTTGACTTAATCTTTTTAATACACTATTAACTTCATTTTATATCAGTTCTCCTATCCCCCACTGATTGTCCCCCTCCCATCCTTCTAAAAATAGTTTTATCTCAACATTTGGTTGAATCAATATTCCTTGCCTACTTCACGTGGATATGGATATTATTCATTGTGGAGCCAAGGAACATATTATGATTATTTCTTTTCTAGCACAATCTTCTCTGCAAAGCGCAATAAAGCAAAGTGGAATAAAATGAAGTATGACTGTATTTGATGTTTTAGGATTACCCTAATTATGCATTTTGAGATCCTAGGTTTATCTTAATAATTTTATTCTTTAATCCTCATTTTGTTTTTATTTCTCCTTTCAGTTTCTAATTTCTGATTTGTTTAAAAGTTTTAATGTTAATTTCTTTCTTTTTAGTTTTAGTCATTTTTATTCCTCCAAATTTGGTTTATATTTACCCATAACTTTTTGGTATCTTTATCCTTGTGCTTTCACAACCCAGCCTCTCCCAATCAAATCTATCATTTCATTGCATCTGTACTAATACAGTCTACATTTCCTTCTGTTACAGTGGGACTTTACTGTTTTAAAGTCATTTCTTTGATGAGTACACTGGATCCCAAACCCTTTTGCCCAGCAAAGGACTTGACTCCTGATGTTGTAGCTTCTCAATCTTGCATCAGCAAATTTTCTTTGCCTACCAGATCTTTTTCATCATCAAGTATCCATACTGTAATATCTCCCAGTTTAAAAGAAAAAAATCCTCCCTTAACCTGTATCCCCTTCAGATATTATACCATTTTTTTATTCTTTACAATAAACCACCCCAAGAGTCCTCTATACTGGGCTTCTCCTTATCCTCTCTTCCCACTCTCCATACTCTCTCTCTGTTGCCAATTTTTACAAGTGACTTTTGTGAAATACAGCATGTATTACTGAAGCATGTAAAACATACATGTAGGTCAAAGGATCATAATAAAGGTAACATGCAAATACTCACCACCAAGGTTAAGAAATGGAACATTACTAGGACCTTTCTAATGCCATACTCCTCCTTACCTCTAGAGGGGACTACTGTCTCTGCCTTTTGATTGGAGTATTTAAACGATTTTTGTATAACATTATTATTGATATGCTTACATTTAAATTTACCTTCTTGCTATTTCCTTTGTCTGTTCTTTGTTCCCTGTTTCCTCTTTTTTTTCTGCTTTCTTTTGAATTGTTTTTTATGACATCATTTTATCTCCTTCATTGGCTTATTATCTGTAACACTTTTCTTTGTTATTTTAGTGGATGCTTTAGGGTTTATAACATACATCTTTAATTTACTACAATCTTTTTTCAAGTGATCGTATACCCTACACATATTTTATAATAACCTTAAATAGTCTACATCCATTTCTCCCCTCCCAGCTATATTTTCATATATTTTTACTTGTACATGTATTATAAGCCCCACAATACATTGTTATTATATTTGTCTAAACAGTCAATTATTTTCAAAAGAGATTTAAATAATAAGAAAATAATTTTATATATTTACCCTTGTATTTACCATTTTTGGTGGTCGTCATCTCTTTGTGTAGATCTGGAATTCCATCTGGTATCATTTTCTTTCCTGCTGAAAGATTTTCTTTAAGACTTCTCGTAATGTAGGTCTGCAGCTGGTAAATTTTTTCAGCTTTTGTTTGTCTGAAAATGCCTTTATTTTGCCTTTGTTTTTGAAAGGCATTTTCTCTGGATATAAAATTCCAGGTTGACAGGTTTTTTTTTCTTTCAGTACTTTGAAGATGTTGACCCTAATAGTTGCATTGTTTCTGATAAAACATCTGCTGTCATTCTTATCTTTAGTTTATACAAGGTGTCTTTTTTCTCTGACTACTGTAAAGATTTTTCATTATCATTGGTTTTGAGAAAATTGGTTACAAGATGACTTAGTGTAATTTTCCTTGTATTTCTTGTACTTGGGGTTTATTGAGCTTCTTGGATAAGTGGCTCATAGCTTTTATCAAATGTAGCAAATTTTGAGCCATTATTTCTCCAAATAGCTTTTCTGTCCTACTCTCTCACTCCTCTTCTTTGAGGACTCAAATTTCACATATCTTGGGCTGCTTGAAGTTTTTCCCTCAGCTCACTGGTGTTTTCTCTTTTCCTATTCTCTCTGTGCCTTGTTTGGGATAGTATCTATTGCTATGTCTTCAAGTTCACTAATCTTTCCTTCTGCAATATTGGACCTGCTGTTAGTCCCATCCAGTATATTTTTCATCTCAGACATTGTAGCTTCTGTATCTAGAATTTCAATTTTAGAATTTTTTTTAATCTTCCATGTATCAACTGAACTTTTTGAATATATGAAATATAGTTATAAGAATGATTTTATTGTCTGTGTTAATTCTACCATCTTTGTAGGTTCTGGGTTGGTCAGTTTTATTATCATTATGGATGATGTTTTCCTGTTTCTTTGCATGCTGGCTAATCTTTGATTGAATGCAGAGATTGTAATTCTTACCTTGGTCTGTGTTGAATATTTTGTATTCCTATAATTATTCTTGGGCTTTGTTTTTAGATGCAGTTAGGTTACTTGGAGACGGTTTGATTCTTTAGAGTCTTGCTTTTAAATTTTTTTAGAAGGAACCGGAGAAGCATTTAGTGTAGTGCTAATTATTCCCTTTAATTATGATGTTTTTCAGTCTGGCTTGCAGTAATAGGCACCATTCCCAGTCCTGTGTGAGAACTGGGCAACGTTCCCTCTATTCCTTTCAGATAACTCTTTCCTTAGCCTTGAGTAGTTTCCTCACATGTGCACATTGATCCATATGCTACAGAATTCTCAATGGGACCTCCTGTAGATCCCCAGTGTTCTTTATCTGTGCAGGTCTCTCCTTTTTGTCATTCTGACTTACTAGCTCCAGTTGCCTTAGTCTCCCCAGGCTTTCAGCTCTGTCTCCTCAGTTCAGAGAGTCAAGTGAGTTCTGCCTCAGTTTCCTCTTCTTGTACTACATCCCAGAAACTCAAAGCAATAAGCTGTAGTAATTGTAGGGCTTATCTCTTTGTTTCCCATCTCTCAGAGGTCACTAGCCTTGGTGGTGTGCTAAAAACTCTTGTTTCATAAGTATTGTCTGTTTTTTTGTTTATTTCAGATGGGGGGAAATCTGGTCCCTGTTACTCCATCTTGGCTGAAAGTAGAAGTTGCTTGAGAATATTGAACTGCAGAATTTTTAGAAATGAAAACAAAATAACATTGTTAGGTGACTGCTTGAGAACCAGAGGACATTTTGCTATTTGAGAGTGCCCAGAGGAGTCTTGAGACCTGCCCTGAATCTCACCTGATGCATAGAAGAGCCAGTCCTATGTGTTCAATGTAAAAGTTAATACAAAGCAAAGTAATAGTGAACACCTGGATTATGTTTCTTGGGCCTAAGTGCACAATTTGAGAAGCAGTTTTGTTTTGGATGGCGTATGTATTTATGTCTGCCAGATGTAGACAAGATGTGGAAAGAGTGGTTAACTGACTTCTAGTAGGAATTCTTAAAGAAATTAGCTAGCTAGCCAGCTATCTGTTATTATCTGTCTATCTAATCTGTGCATCCTCTATCTGAATTACTTTTTATTAAATGAGTTTGCACATTTCCCCTTTCCTTTTCTTATAAAATATTGTAGTGGCTTTTTTGTTCCACACAAAAAAAAAACCCTTTGTGTCAAATTTAGCCATTTTTTCTTTTTTAATTTAGTTTTCACTACCTTGGTTATGGAAGGCTTCCTATTTCAGATGTGTAAAATTAACCTCATATTTTTTCTAATTATTTTAAGATTTGTTTTTTTATGTTTAGATTTTTAACCCAACTGGAAATTATTTTAGCTATAATATAAGGTAATGCCATGATCTCATTAACTCTTCCGTAAAAAAGCCACTTGTGCCAGTGCTTTTAGTGGAATATAGTCTATTTTTAGTTAATTTGAAATATTCCATCTATCTTATGCCAGGTTTTCAAAATGGTTGTACCTGTTTCTGGGTTTTCTACTCACTTCCATTGATTTACCCATTTACTCCTATACCAAAAAGACACTATTTTAATGCTCTAATTTTGTAACATATCTTGTCAGATGGTAAGTTCCTTTTCCATGTTCTTTTCAGAACTTTCCTATTTTGTGTGACTTTTAGAATAATTTTGTCAAGCTCCTCCAGAATTATTCTTTGACTTTTTATTGGAATGACATTGAATTTATGAATTAATTTGAGTGAACTGACATCTTTACAGAATTGAATCTTACTATTCATAAGAAATGTTTCTCTTAAGTTACTCAGATCTTCTTTTACATTCCTTGGTAAAGTTTTATAACTTTCTTTATATTTTTATCATTTTTTCCTAGTTAGTTCATAGTTCTTATTGCTACTGAGTACATGATCTTTGTTTCTATTACTTTTTCTATTTGGTTATTTTTGTTATATAGGAGTGGTATGATTTTATATATTGATCTTATATCCAAAAATTGTGATGAACTCTCTTAATATTATTCCATGATTTGTCTATGGCTTTATTAGTATTTACTATATAGAAATATATATATCAGCTGCAAATAATGATGACCTCATCTTTTCCTTCCCAATCCTTATGTCATTTATCTCTTTATCCAGTTTTTATTGCATCAGCTAGGGCTGCCTATATAATATTGACTTGCACTAGCTATAGTAGGTATTTTTGTCTTATTTCTGATTTTAAGGGAACTGCTTCTAATATTTCACCAATAAGAATGATATTGGCTGTATGTTTTTCAAATTATGGAAATGCTCTCTTCTCCTAGTTTTTTAGGTGTAGCAGACATTATTAGTGTCCTGTCTATATCCTTGGGTCTTACAATTACTAGTCACATCAGCAATACTTCCAGCTCCCAGCATATACAGCATATACCAAGGACTTTGTCTCTTTTTCCAGTGTTTACAACAGGTCAGAGGCACTGGACATTGACAACACCTGGAAGCAACTTTCTACCAATGACTGATAAGAGTTGGTAGATAAATATCTAGATATCTTGCCCTTTAAATGGACTGACTTTGAGATGTATGTTCTATAATGCCTCCCAAAGTTTCTTGGTTAAATTCAGTTCAAGTTGTCTACAGTAGTACATTTGTTGATAATACATAATATATTGCCTTACTTCCCTCTCTGTCATACTTCCCCTCTTCTCTACTGGTGTTTTGTGAAATAATCTACTAAACAAAAGAATTGTACTTGAATCTTTTTCTCAGGGTCCTTCAGAGGGAATCCAAACTAAGACACTAGTAAATATCTGTATTTATATTATGTATCTTTCTATGAAATAAAAGTTTTCAATACTATTAAATACTCTTTCTGAATTTAATGAAATGATAATGTTAATGTACTGAATTATGTTGATGTATTTTTGTCTTAAATCTCATTTTAGAGACTAAAGATCCTTTTTCAATAGTAAGATTTATTGAGACTGAACTTACACATAATAAAACTTACCCTTGTTAGGTGTACAATTCTATGCATATTGACAAATACTACAGTCATGTAACTACTACAATTAAAATAAAGCAATAGAACATTTACATTACCCCAGAAATTCGATTGTGCTCCTTCTGTTGTCAATCCCAGACCCCTTTTTAGCCACTGACAATGACTGACCTGTGTTCTAATACTTTAGACTTCTTTTCCAGGATGTCATATAAATGGAATAACAAAATATACAGACCTTTGAGTATCGATGTTTTCACAGATCATAATGCATTTGAGATTTATCCATGTTGTTGCATGTGTCAATAGTTTCTTCCTTTTTATTACTCAGTCTGCTTCCATTGTTTGGATTTACATGTTTTTATCTACTCCCCAGTTGGTGAACATTTAGATTGTTGCAAGTTTTTGATGATTGTGAATAAAGCCCTCATAAACATGCTCATATAAGTTTTGATGTGGAAATATATTATTTGCTCTTGGATTAATACATATTTTGAGTATTGCTGAGTCATATGATCTTTACCTTCATTAGAAATCTACAAACTATTTTTAGCTGTGGATTCAATTTCTTTAATATATATATGACTATTCAACTTATTTATTTTATCTTGAGTGAGTTTTTATAGCTTATATCTTTCAATGACTTTGTCAATTTCATTAGTGTGGAATTTATTGGAAAAAGTCCTTCATAATATTTCCATATTTTTGTTGTCTGTAGGACCTGTGGTGATGCTAATCTTTCATCCCTGACATTTGTAATTTGTGTCTTCTCTTTTTTAAGGATACATATGGCTATAGATCTGCCAATTTTATCAATTTCTCAAAGAAACAACTTTTAGGTACATGAATTTCCTCTGTTGTATTTCACTTTTGTTGATTTCTGCTTTTGTCTTTATTGTTTCCCTCCTTCTTGCTTCTGGTTTAATTTATTCTTTTCTATCTGGTTTCCTAAGGTAAAACTTCAGATCATTGATTTTGATATCTTTTCCTTTCCTAATCTATAAATGCTATAAATTTTCCTCTAAGGATTTCTTTCAATGCCGTCAAAATTTTTGATGTGGTGTGTTTTCATTTTAATTCAACTAAAAATATTTTCTAATTTCTATTGTGTTTTCTTGTTGATCCAGCAATTATTTAGAAGCATGTTGTTTAATTTCCAGTATTTAGGTATTTTCCATTTATCTTTTAACTACTGATTTCTAGTTAAATTTCATTGTGATCAGATAATATAACTTGTATGGTTTGAATTATTTTAAATTTTTGTTGCAGTTTGTTTTACGGTCCAATATGTTCTATCTTGGTAAATGCTTCCATGCATTTGAAAAGGATATGTACTCTGCTGTTTGGAATAGTGTTCTTTGTATGTCAATTAGATCAAGCTGCTTGATAGTGTTTTTCAATTCTTCTATCCTTCTTGATTTTCAGTATATATGTTCTGTCAATTACTGTAAGAAATGTTTGAAGTCCCCAACTATAATTGTGGATTTGTCCATTTCTACTTTCAGTTCAATCAGTTTTGCTTCATGTATTTTGAAGCTCTGTTGTTAGATGTACATACATTTGGCATTATTACACCTTCATAATAAATTAACTCTTGATTGTTAGTAATAATAATCATTAACATTATGTAACATCTCTTTATTTTTGGTAATAATCTTTTTTTGAAATTTACTTTGTTTGATATTAATATAAACAATTTTCTTTTGATTAAATTTTATGTAATATTTCTTTTCTCCATTCTTTTATTCTTAACATATCGATGTTTTTATGTTTAAAATTGGAGTCCTAAAGATAGCACAGCAGTTACATACTGTTTTTTTAAAAAATCTAATTTTACAATTTCTTCCTTTTAGTTGGAGTGTTTAACCACTTACAGTTAATGTAATTATTGCTATTGTTATATTTAAATCTGACATTCTGGTAGTTTCTTTTTTTTTCCCTATCTGTTATTTGTTTCTTTTATCTTCTTTTTCAGTTTGTTTTTTGATTAGCTGAATATTTTGTATGATTATGCTTTATGTTCACAATTGTCTTATTAGTTACACTGTTTTCTCTAAATTTTTTTCTTGGTAGCTGCCCTAGAGTTTACAGTATTCTTTCTTAATTTTTTGCAATCTAGCTTCAAATATTATAATACCACTTTGTGTATCCTGTAAGAAACATATAACAGTATACTTTCAATTCCTTTCTCCCTTTCATTGTGCTATTATTGTCACACGTTGTATTTTACCTATGTCTCAAATTCAAAAATATTACTTTTTTTTTTTTAGGAAGATTAGCCCTGAGGTAACATCTGCCACCAGTCCTCCTCTTTTGTGCTGAGGAAGATGGGCCCTGAGCTAACACCCATGCCCAATCTCCTCTATTTTATATGTGGGATGCCTACCACAGTATGGCTTGATAAACAGTAGGTAGGTCCGACCCTGGGATCCAAACTGGTGAACCCTAGGGTGCTGAAGTGGAATGTGTGAACTTAACAGCTGTGCCACTGGGTTGGCCCCCAAAAATTACATTTTATTTAGGTAATTCATTTAGACCATTTAAAAATATTCTTTTATATTTACCTTAATATCTACTATTTCCAGGGCTCTTCATTTCTTTATATAATTCCAAGTTTCTGTCTAAAGCACTCCATTAAATATTTCGTAAAGTGCATGAATACTGGTAATGAGTTCTATCTCTTTTTTATATAAAAAGATCTTTATTTTGCCCATGTTTAACTGGGTATACAGTTCAGAGTTTACAGGGTTTTCTTTCCTTTCTCTATTCTTTCTTTTAGTACTTTAAAGATAACATTGTTGTGTGGCTTATGTAGTTTCTAACAAGCTCTGCCATAATTTTGATTTTCGTTCTATATGTAATGCGTTTTTTTCTCCGTCAATCTTCAAATTTTCTCATTATCTTTGGTTTTTTAAAAGAATTTGAATATGATGTGTCTTGGGGATTTTTAAAAAATTCTTTACACTGCTTGAGTTTCTCTGACATTCTTGGATGTGTTGTTTTTCATGTTTTTTTATTTCAGGAAGTCTTGGCTATTATCTCTTTACATATTTAGTCTGCCCCGTCTTCTCTCTCTTACTTTTCTGGGGCTCAAGTTACAAGTATATTAGACCATTTGATATCATCTCATAGTTCTTGAATGCTTTTTTCTATTTGTATTTCATACATTTTCTTTTTCTTTTCAGTTTTACTACTTTCTACTGACCTTTATTAAATTCGCTATTCTTTCCTCAACTGTTTTCAGTCTGTTTAAGAATCTGTCAAAGGAGTACTTTACCTCTAATACTATGTTTTTAATTTCTAGCATTTTTTTACTGTTTTTTTTTTCTGTTTCTATTTTGGTGCTGACGCCCCACACCTGTTTACACATGTTGGCCATACTTTTTACAAAATTTTTTAACACGTTCGACAATACTGTGAAGTCACTGTCTGATAGTGCTACCACCTGGCTTTTCTCTCAGTCTGGTTCTGTTGATTTCTTTGTCTCTTGACAATGGGTTGTTTTATCTTTATTTTCAGTGTATCTCATAACTCTTTAAAATTTAACGCTAGATATCATAGATAGAGCAGTAGAGAACAGAAGTAAACAACATTTATGCTTATAAATGGGCACTCTTCTCCTTCTGTCAGGCTATAAGTGTGGGGGAATGAGTAAACGTCTCACGAAATGAGTTGACTTTGATTTTGTTGTTATGGTTATCTTCAATGCACCAGACTTTACATTACTCTAAAGATG
The DNA here is from genome assembly GCF_037783145.1 of Equus przewalskii. NCBI lineage: Eukaryota > Metazoa > Chordata > Mammalia > Perissodactyla > Equidae > Equus > Equus przewalskii. The sequence continues at coordinate 2,354,992 of NC_091854.1, forward strand.
TCTCGTACTTAAACTGTAGGCTGGAGTGCTGGGGAATTTTACTCAATGTTTGTGCTCTACCCTTGATTTTCAGGCATCCTTATGCACCTGCATCACAGAGCTGGAGAGGGGTGTCTTTCCAGAGTCTTGCCTCTCCCCAGGGGTAGATTACTGGTTTTTGTTTCTCTGTGTTTGGTAGTCTAATTAGGGTCAGAAAGAAAGTTCTCTGTTTCTTGTTTAGTGTGAGTCTTAGTTTTGCCCTAGTCCTAGGCCTTGAAGGCTCTATTTTCTGTGTTTGTAAACATTTCATTTTACTACTCTCCTGTTTATTTGTACTTTCTTTTTTTAAAAATCAGATTCTCTCTGTTCCTTATTTTAAAAGATATTTTGAGAGTCATCTTATTTCATGAATTTTTCTACTTTATAAAATAGAAATGTTTTCTATTGTTTCTATTTTGCTATTTTGCAATTTTGCGTTCACTATTTCATTATTTCTATTGTCTGTAGTTTTACATTTCTTCCCCTAGTTTGCTAAATGGATCACTTAGCTCATTTTTTCAATTTCTTTTTTGCAATGAATGCATGTAGTACTACTTCTTCTAAGTGATGTTTAGCTGCATCTCATAAATTTTGATATATAATACTTTCATCATTTAAAGTGCAATTTAAAGTATTTTTTCATTTCCATTATAATTTCTTTTTTAAACTCATTTCCTTGTGATTTCTTTTTCAAGTTGTAATTTTATAATTGTGACTTTCAAATAGGTTTTTCGGGTCATTTTTTATATTGTTGAGACTCAGAGTAAAAAAGGGTCCCTGTTACCAATTGGCATGAGATTTATACAGCATAATTTTTGAAAACAATGGCCCGTTTTATATATTCCATTTGTAGACAAACCTTGGCCTTATACTTCCTATCTTCTACTGTGGGTACGTGAAATATACATATTCAGGTTAGTGGCAAGGTATATAAAAAGAAATACAAGAAAAGCCAGGAAATACACAGATAGAATTAAAAAAATAAGATTAATAAATAGTTAAGTCTGTCGATGTTCTAGCTGTGATCTTGAAGTTGAACTGTATGGCAGTCGAAACACAAATAGTGAACACTAATGTAAATTTTCCATGAGGGAAACATGAACTTATTCTTAGAAAAAGAACTTTTCCTAGTATTCAGGAAACTATTTGTCCCAAAAACATTTTTCATAAAGAGGGCATTTCGTTGTGTAAAGGAAGTACCCAACCACTTCCCTATAATAAATGTAGTAATGCTATTACACAGCACTTGCTACTTCCATGCCTCTGTGTGGAGCTTCTGCAATTCATGACTCTAGGAGGCATCATTTGCAATGTCTTCTCTGTCAATGGCTTTCACTGACATTATGCAGGACTTACACTGCCCAGCTATACACAGAATCCCTGAGATACGTAAGCCAAGGCCATAACACTGGAAGCAGTTTAGTGAAGACATTCTCCCAGAGATAGAATTACTGTGATTCCTCTAAATAATTCCCCCTGAATGTGGCCCCAAAACTAAGGGCCGTGGAAATTGCCTATTATGCAGAGCAACCTAATTTCTGCCTCCTCTAAGTGGTTCTAAAATCGTAACAGTTGTGTGGTCTTGGGGAAGTTAGTTAACTTTCTAAATCCAAGTTTGCTCATATGTAATATAAGGATAATATTTATACTTGCCTCATAAGGTAGTTCTGCGATCTAAATGAGAACAAGCATAAAACACTATGCAAAATATAAAACTACTATAATTTTTAAATTGAGATAGTTCTTAGATTTCAATACAACTTGGTTTCTAGATGCTAATGAAAATACAAATATTTAATTCTTTGTATACTCTCTTATATTGGTTTTACTTTTAATAAGAGAACTACTTATTTAAAACAAACGAGTGATTAACCCTTATAAAGGAAGCATATTTAGCTTAGGGAAAGTCATCTGTGGTATTCCTCCCTGGAGAGGAAATCATTAGGCCTAGTTTCAAGTGCTGTCACTTCTACTTAGTAAATGTGCATCCTTAGGTACATAACTTAATGGCTCTTGGTTCATTTCTTCATCTGCAGACTGGGGGATTGGAGTGGATGACATCTGAGGTCCCATCTGTGCATTTACCCTGTATGATTCTTTGCCTCTTGTTGGTGCTACTTTTTGAATAGTTCAGAACAACAGTATCAACAAACTTGGAATCCATCATGGCCCAGAAGTCTGAGATTAGTGGGATGTGTCGTAGTAAAGTTCCAGTATATCAACAAATCAATATCTAACTGCCATTTTGCCGTCTTCCAAATGCAGCCCTTTATATCAACAGAATGATACCAAGCTCTGTTTATTGGAAAGCAATCCAAGAAAGAGTGATTTAGAGAGAGAAGCTCAAGGAAAGATAAGCAAAGTCAATGAGAAATACAAAGGTGACTTATAAAATTGACCCAAATCAGGAATCAAATTGATGTTAGGATTCAAGCTAATATTTACTAGTTGCTTAGAAAAAAATTCCCCTGCAAGAAGAAAACAATCTTTGAAAAGATGTAAATTTGTGAGATGTCTATAATCATTTAGAAAGGGATATGGAAGAAGAAAAGAGAAAAGAAAGCCTTGAATCTCTCAGGCTATTTTAGAGGAGAAATTAAATGCATAGATTGAAGGAGGCTTTTTACACGCAACTGAAACAGCCACACCTTCCCAGAGCTTTCCTTTGTTCCCCTTAGTCAATCTAATTGTTTCATATAATAAAGACATCAGAGTTACTTTCAGTTATTTTTTTAACTTACAGGCAAAAGATATCATTAGGGTTGCTAGTAATCCTTTTCATATTCCATGAACAAATATAGTGTGTAGGTGTCCAATCAGAATAGAATAATCCTGCACCCTAGGGGAAATTCCATGTAATTCCCTCACACTACCTTGCCACTGTGACTCAAGTTTCTAAGCAGAGTTCACATTTGCGTCCTGTTTGGTTTTATTTCCTATAACTCATGAAACAATGGAGTGGGAGAATGTGGAAGGTTTCCTCCTATTTTATTGTAGGAGGTAGATCTGTTGATATATGGTGCCCTAGAGAAAAAAAATGGGCACATTTAACTGCTTCCAAATATGTTCTTTTCATTGATGATTCTCAGGTTCTGGAGTCGGATATTGCGATCGAGCCTTAGAAGAATCAGACTTTTCATTCTTTTGCTTACCGCAGAATTATCCCAGCTGGGGATCCAAAATAAAATTTGTTGTTTGTATTTGGCTCAGCTTTCTGTAGATTTCAAATAGAAACAATGAAGCCCTGTGGGGAATGGGCCACTGTCATTGATTTTGAAGTGAATTATCAAATATGCCACTGGGATGATAGATAAACCTCTAGCAGTTTGTTACCCTCAAAAGTGGGAATACTTTACAATTTCTCCAACCCCCTCAAAAAACCTGAAAACAGAAAATCGGTGTCAATCAGTGTTAAGAAGTCGTTCAACCTGTATTATTCGGAAAACTAAATTCATTTATTTTCTTGCTTAGCTTTTAGTATATAAAGAAAAAATACATTAGTAAACAATATGCATCCTCCTTTCTGAGTTAGGCAATTCTACCATAGATATGACTGTGTAGCTTGTTTCTATAGTTGCCATTTTTATGATATTTTCTTTCTGTAAATCCTCTGTCAAACAATACTTAGAGGGTATTTTTTACAACTTCTTAAGTTTGAAAGTCTGACAAATCTTAAGCCTAAAATGTTTGCCAGGTGAAATGCTCCCAAGTCCTTAATTTTTTTGGCAGGATCTAAAAACATTTACTGTGACCCCTTAGAGCTAGGAGTATTGATTTTTTAATGGGTACACTTTTCTCAAATGGAGTCCATCGCTTAAATCCAATATCCGCTCTTTGTTGAAGGAGGAGTTTCTTGTTTCCAAGTAATTACTGTTCTCCTTTTTGCCACTGATAACGCTGTGTTTAGGAATCTATATATTCTCTCAAGGAAATTTAAAGTTGGTCCTCCATGCCAGAAAGCAAAGAGGCAATTGGATGTTAATAATTGATAAGTTGTTACAAAAGTTATAACATTGAATTTTAAAAAATAGCATTTTGAGTTTTATTCTATTTTATAAACATACTTTATAACTTTTGAGATCAGGTGGGTATATTTCTTCAGATTGGAGTAGATAGGACTATTACTTTTTTCACTTTTTACAGATTCTCTCAACAAGTTATAGATTGCAGAGGCTGTCAGAAATGAAGATTTCTTATTGTACTTTTATAAAAAAGAATAAAAGCATCCTGAGAGTGAGGGAATCATGGTACCCATTTGATGAGAAGTTCCAATCACTTAACATTGTTGATCACAAAACCACTAGGCCATCTGCCAATAATCTAAGACATACAGAGGTAGATGGTGATAGAAGAAGGTATTCTTTTATGGATTTTCCACAGCTCTCTTGCCTTAGGCCAGGTGGAATTGAGACTTGTCTGTTCTCTCTCAGTTCTTTCTAGCTCCCTGGACAAAGTGTAGCTCATCCATTCATTTTGACACTTACCTTCTATGATGGCCTTGCTCATAGACCTGGGCTACTGGCCAATATTCATTAATTTTAAAAAAAGCCTTTGGACACTTTATTAATTCAAGGACAATTTGCTCTGGCTCTGCACAACTTAGGAAGAATAGTAGAGCTGGAGAAAGCTAAGAGTGCATGGTATAGCGGAAAATCACAAATAGCTCAGTGGGTCCAACATGTAGCATTTAAGGGGCTCAGTATGAGAAACGAGGCTGGAGAAGTTTGAAGGATGGGTCAGCAAGAGGCCGAAGGCATATTGTTAGGTGTCTTATATGCTATGGTGTAGAGTTTGGACTTGATTCTAAAAGCGGAAAGCCATTGAGTGACATTGAGCAGGAGAGTAACACGTTAACAAATTGTTGTTTTCATTATTTTATGAAAGTTCATTCTAGAAGCTCTATGAAGAAAAGATTAGAGCAGGAGAAACTAGAGGCCAAACTGACCAGTTAGGAAACTCCTTTACCAATTTCTTTAAGAAAACTGAATGCATAATGAAATCAGCAACTGTGGATTGATGTAAAAAGACAGAATGGAAAGAAGTTGAGAAAATAGAATAGGTAACATTTATTGGTTGATTAAACATGGGGATATAGTAAAAAGCTGATATCAAAAGTGACTACAGATTCTGATTTGGATAATTGAGTGGAATTTGAAGTTTGTTTATTTCTTCATCTTGTATACCAACACAAAATTTTTCAAAAATGTTTGAGGTGGCTTAAAAGGAATTATAATTAAAAAGATTAAATATCAATAGCAAAATTTTTTAAAAGATTGAAAGAAAAAGAAACGAAGAAGCAAATAGAAAAGTATGGTATTATAACAAAATAAGATAAAACCAGAAGTGACATGAGTACAAGAGTGGATTTAATGAAGGCCTATAAACTTGCTAACGGTGCGTCACAAACCAATTTAGCACAAAGCTGTTTAGCAGGTTATTCAATAAGGGGAACACAATCAGTCACAAGATCCAGGCAGCTGCCTGCAAGGCAGCAGCAAATGCACCGCTGCAGAAACTCATAATCATTTCTGGTCCTGCAACCAGAGAAGTTCACATCCAGGAAGTAGTTGCTATTCCCGGAAGGAGGAAGAGGGAAAGAACAGATTTTAGAGGGAAATAATGCTGACTTCAGTCTAGTCAATGTTAACGCACACCCTCCCTAATGAAATGCATTTCTTACTTCTTCCAAATACTCTCTCCTCACTGTCCAACACTTGGTGCTCTTCTTGACTCGTGTCTCCGTGGACCAGGAGACAAATTTTTTATGAGAATCTACAGTAAACTTTTGCCAAAGCAGTTTCCCGGACATTAACTGCTTTCCTCCCTGACTTAATAACCCTGTTTCTCCTTTAAGGCCTGACTAGTTTCCTAACTCTTGAGTAGTGTGAGTAATCTATACTACATATTAACAATTTGTGGGCTGGACCCCATTGGCCCTTAAATATCTAAAATCTTCTTTCCTCTCCATCGGCTGTCTCCACTACTAAAATCCTGCAGGCCAGGTTTTCTAAAGTGTGAGATGTGTTGTAGTGGTAGTACTTAAAATGAATTGGGGAGATTCATAAATGTAGTCTTAATAAAATGGAGTCACATAGTGAGAAAACCTTCTTTTTTCAATTTTCTTTCATATATTCTGATGAATTCAAGAGGAAAGGCTAAATTTTGTATGTTTTTAACATTAATCTCCTTTAAACCAAAAGCTAGTCAATCTCTGTTAAGACCTTTTAACAACCAATGCTATGTATCTAGAATTAGATAATTTCTTTGTTTTACCTTTATTGTATTGCCTTCTACTTTCAAAAAGTGATAGTGTTGTCTTTGTTTTTAGAGCAGTGACATCGAACTTCCTTAAAGTAACTTTATTTCAGTTAAGAAGTGAATCAGTAATAATACTAAGGAATTAATATAGATGGTATACAGATATGGGAGAAAAAACTTATGCAAGCATTCTACTTGTTTCATAGATATGGCAAAATTCAGATCTTAAGATGCAAATCATTGAGTCTGGAAAACATAACTGTGATCCCCACCAAGCCAAACTGTTTGCCTTTCTGCAAGTATACTTTGCTATTTCAGACTTCTATGCCTTTGCTGTGCTGGTACCTCAGCTTGGAAACTTCCCCAGCCTTTTCCACTTAACTTAGCTTCTGTATCTCCTCTGATGTGAGGTCTTTGCTTATCTCCTCCTATTTACCTTGTATAAACTGTCACTTATTAAACCCTAGTGTAAGTATTTGTGCAAATATCAAACACCCTGATTGATTGCAAACTCTTTGTAGGCAGAGACAAGGTGTTATTGATCTTCAAATCTCTAGTTTCTAGCCCAGTGACAGATACAAAATAAGCAAGCGTTTGATGAATGAATTAATAAAAGTTCTGCTTATCTCTTACAGATGAATAACATTCTTATTTAAATTTTTAAATATTCAATGAAAGTAATAATACTAATTCTAATCCATGTACATGTGATATGAGTGTGCGTATGTGAGTTTTAGCAGAACTAACAACGTGAGTGTACTTAACGCACTGAACTATTATGCTTAAAAATGGTTACAATGGATGAGGCTGGCCCAACACTGTAGTGGTTAAGTTTCCGTGCTCTGCTTTGGTGGCCCTGGGTTCACAAGTTCGGATCCCCAGTGCAGATGTAGCACCACTCGTCAAGCCACTCTGTGGCAGCATATCACATAAAGTAGAGGGAGATTGGCACAGATGTTAGCTCAGGGCCAATCATCCTCACACACACAAAAAATGGTTATGATGGTAAATTTTATGTGGTGTATACTTTACCACACACACAATAACTTTATAGGGGATAAAAAATTTAAGATTTTAATACTATATATTGGTTCACAATTTTCTCTGTGCATACATTCCCTTTGAAGATGGATTAATTAAAGATCAGTTTAGGAATTCATCAGGAATTATTGCACCAGGCATCAGAGTCAAACTTAGAAATGGATTGGGCTTGTTTATGTGGATAAAAATAAAATCCAACAATGCAAGGTTAATCATTTGCAGTAGAACCATTTTGTAAGGAGTATAAACATTTCTTTAGGTTTAAGCGGTGAGTGAGGTAAGTGTCCCTGGTTTACAATCTGTTGGAGGCCCATGTTAAAATTAGTTGTTTTTTCAATATTCAATATTCAGATGAAATATACATTGTCATTAATATATTTTTCTCAGACATAGTCTCTCTTGATAATAGAAACCAGTGAAAACCAGACTTAATTTTTAAAAATGTTCTCTTCTGATGAGGATTTGGGGTTAGAATGTGGCTGCAGTCCCTGAGAAGGCCTGAATTTGAGCACCTGAGGGCAATGGGGACCCCAGTAACTGAGTAAAACCTTTCTTCCCTATTGATGCTTCTCTCAGCACATCTGCTTCATTTTTCTTTTTTATTAAATTGGCTTCCACAAAGTAGGTCAAAGATGGCTGCCCATAGCTCCTATTCCATTTCCAAACACATTGAGAGAATATCTCATGACTTTGGTCTCGTCTTGGCCTGGTCTAGTCAACTATGCCCAGGAAGCAGGGTCTTGTTTTACAAATATGACTATGGGGGCCAAACCGTGGTGGTAGAAGGAGGGGACTTACAGGAGATCATTGTGAATTGAGCGGACTACCTGTGTTCAGCCTTCTGTCAAGAACTGACCACCCTGACCATCCCCATCACGCTAGAGTTGTTGAGCCACTATGCCTTGTCTGTGGAATTTCAGTAATTTGAAAGAAAGGATGAAACAACAGTGGGTCCAACATTCTTCCAAAAACACCTGAAGAATTGTTTAAATGTTGCCTACGTGCAAAGTAATGCTTCCCACTCCATGAGCCAGATATTCTCTATCGTATCCCTTTATTTTCTTCTTTCATGTGTTTTTATCACAATTATCCAATCTATTTCTGTTTGCTTGACTACTGCTATCTCCACCTCCCACTCCAAGAATATTAGCTTCGCGAAAGACCTTACCTGCCTTCTTCGCTGTTATCCCTGTGCCTAGAAGAGTTCCTGACATATAATTACTGTTTATCAAATCCTTGTTAAATCAAATAATTTAAAGATGTCTCACATTCAGAATTCACTTTAAGAAATATGTGAATGTTACAATGTAATTAAAAAATAATAGAACTATTAGAGTTTCACCAACGTTAGAAAGGGCTGCAGGGCATCTCGCTCAGCACTTTATAAAATTGATTGAGTCACAAATCCTTTTCATAGTAAAACTTATTATGTGATGCTCTAAAAACTTTAAATCTTTTTAAAAAATTGTTGTATAGTATATGATGAAGTTATTTGAAGTAAAATGCATTTAGACCAATTTATTATTAAACATTTTTAAAACATTAGTTTTAATGCAAACTTGATAGTTTATATATAAATATATAAAGGAAATCGAATTTGGTCTATGGGAAAAATTTCCCACCTTGCCTACTTTAAAATAAGTACAACGAAAAGTATAAAAGATAAACATGCATTTCAAAATAACATTAAATTTATTTTATTTTTATCATTGTAAATGGATTTGTAATTTAACCATTTGCTGTAGTATCAAGAGACACAGAAATAGTATTCATGTCCTGGATGTTTAAAATTCTTGTATTTTTTAATCTTGCAAAAATAAGATGTTTTTTAGCATTTGTATTTCTTTTCTAAATAATAAGAAAAAGGAGAAGTTCTTTTCAGGCAGCCATGTGTAAGTACATCTCAAAAAATTAGATATTGGGGGGTTTCTGGTTAAAAAAAGTGAGTTGATTATACACATTTTCCTCCTTCTCCTCATCCTTTCCCACCAAAAGGTGAATAAAAGAAGAAAAACTGTAAACTACTGGAGACAAAGTATAAACAAGGGTGCTTTCCTGGACTAGTGATTTTAACAAAAGTTTACGGGCTAAGGCAGGAGAATGGTGCCTGAATGAGCTGAACAGAGGGAGCCCCAATCTTGTGTTCCTCCTGAGCTGATTAGGAAGAGGAGTAAAATGACTTGCCATAAAGAACCCCTGAGAGGATGGAAGCTTGTAATTTCCTGGTCCAGCAGATACGTGAGTGAGATACATTGCTGAAAATAGAGAGGTTGTTTAAGAATCGGTAAGTGCAGTGGTACCTCTGGTGCCTTCTCCTCCTTCTACAGCCAGTCAAATTTCAAATCTTTCAGGACTGGAGGTATATTCTTAATATAATTGAAACAGAAGATGCCTGGATTACAGGATCTTAAGCATTCCAGAGCAATGGGATAACATTCAGGGACTATGTAAAATATCTGCATAATGAATGACAACAATTTCTGGAAAACAAATGTATGGGTATATCTCCTCTTTGGAGAAAATAAAAGGTCTAAGAGAAAGGATCTCCAAATTCTAGCAAAATGTGATAATGGCACTAGCACTGAATTAAATGGTCAGGTTGCTGCCTCCCTGGTCATGCGAACAGGATGTCCACCAGCCTTGACCTAATTAGCCTTTAAGAGCTATAATTTAGAGTATGAATGAACAACCAGAGATTGTCAGATATTTGAGGAAAAACTCCAAGTGAATGAGGGAGGCTAAAAAATATACAAATAAATGGAATTAGGAGAAAATAGAGATGAAACAGGAAACACTAAAAATTTAAAACAAATATTGCAATGCACCTATCAGATAAATAAAATAATGTTTCCATCAGAGAAGCAGAGAAGCAGACGATGCCACGAAAAAATAGAAAACATCAGAGAGATAGACAAACCAAATTTTTAAAAGAAGAGTGGAAAATAAAGCTTATTTATTTCTCAGAAAGCAAAGAAAATGACAAAGAAAAGGAAAAAAGGATTAAAAAAGCCCAGTCCTGAATGGTTAATCTAGTCTGTCAAACCTCTGACCAAGAGGGGCTTCAGAAAGCTAGACAGGAGAAGATGAAGAGTGGGGACTATCAAATGAATAATGGAGGAAAATTCTCCAGAGGTGAAGATCAGAAGTCACCAGATTGAAATATATCATTGAATGTCAAACCCCACTCTCCCCAGAAGGTGCAGCATCATAAAAGCTCAGAACACCAAAATTAAAGAGAAGATCCCAATAGCTTCCAGAGTGAACATATATAAGGCATGAGAATAAGAATGGCATTAGACTTTTTACCTAAAAATGATATTTGTAAAAGTGAGGGACAATTATTTCAGCTCAGGTTTCTGTGGCAAGGAAAACAATTGAGGACAAGAAGAATAAAGATATTTTCAGATGTGCAAAGACTTAAAAATTTACTTCCTATTGGGAGAAGAGACAAATCTTCCGCACAGAAGAATTCCAGGTGACTTCTGTAGTTACTCTTCCCTCGGGGAGGGGGTGGTTAATTCTCTACCCGTTGAGTGACTTTCAGCACTTATTGATGGTTTCTAATGAGTACTGTATGGAAATGGAGAAAAAGTAACTTTACAAGAGAGAAACTGAGCAAACTGCCTGAACCAGATGATCAAGTTTAATGTCATCAGCGATGTTATGTTGATAGCATGTACCTTTGATATGATGTAATGAAAATGGCACTTTACCTCTGTGTCCTCCTCCCAAAAACACATTACGCCAGTCTAACCATGAGAAAAACATCAGACAAATCCAAATTGAGGGACCTTCTGGAAAATACCTGACCAGTACTCTTCAAAACTGTCAAGGCCATCAAGAACAAGAAAAGACTGAAATTGCTACAGCCAGGAGCAGTGTAAGGAGACATGACCGCTAAATGTAATTTGGTATCTCGGATGGGGGTCTGTTATAGAAATGAAACATTAGGGAAAAAATTCATAAAATCCAAATAAAGTATGCAGTTATTTACTAATAAGGTATCAATATTCATTCATTAGTTGTAACAATTAACCATAGTCATGTACTCTCTTAATACCAGGGGAGACTGGATGTGGGGTATGTGGGAATCCTCTGTACAGTCTTTCCAACTTTTCTCTAAAAATAAACCTACTCTAAAATGAAAAGCTTGTTTTTATAAAATTAACTTCCATGGAGTGTTTTATAGGAAGGTTCTGGAAATTTTGAAAGTAAACCAAGAAGAGGAAGACAGTAAATCCAGAAAATCGAAGATCTAGCACAGGAAAGCGCCCGAGCCTCAAGAGCACTGATTCTCATTGTGGTTGAGGCAGTCTGAGGGCTCAAAAAAGGCAGTCTTCAGGAAAATGAGACAATCGTGAGTTTATCAATATGCTTGAGCATTAAGAACCAAAGCAAAACTATGACAGCTTCGATCGAAAAATCATGATCAGGAATATTGTGTTCTATATAAAAAAGGAAAATGAGGCAGTATATGAAAATTAAGAAAATCTAAAGAAAGAGTTATGCAACAAAAGAAGTCTAATTATAGTCCCCTTTGTGGCTCTGTAGTGAACACTATTTACCTAATCCTCAGGGAATGTGTAGTAAACTGACTCTATTAGAGAATGAGGAAGTGAAAGGTGAGATAAGAGAGTTAACTTCTTATCAACTATAACAGCAAATCAATAGATAAAAGATAAAATTGACAAAAACCAAGACAATAGTATATTTTTCTAAATGAACATAAATACCAGGAGAAATAGCTAAACCAGTTGAAAATGGTTTATCAATGTCGCAGAAATGAGTAGTCAGGAGAAGCAGGGCAGGGTTCTACTTTTTTTGTCATAAGCCTGTTAGAACTATTTTCATTTTTTAAAAAATCTGTGTGTATGATACTTTAACTAAAAATAGAGATGATATACATTTGTACAATTTTAGGAGATAGCAAAATTGGTTATAACTATCATTATTTTCTCTTCATATTGATTATTAATAACATGAGAGCCATATTTCTGAGCCATATATGAATTTTAAATATAGACAACTTATAAATATATTGGAGAACATTTCGAAGTTAAGTTCCAAAGTTATTATTTTTATATTCCTCATTGTGTTTTTCCATTTTAACGTCACTCCTCAATTTATTTAACACAGATTTATTGAGCACATGCTACATGCAAGGCATACACCCTGGTCTTGAGTTAGATTAACTAGAAACTAAACAAATATTAAAATAAATAAATTTCCCTGCCTTCATGAAGCTTAGATTTTAGAAATGGGAGATAGAAAATAAACAAAATAAATAACTCTTGATAGGTGATGAGAAATATGGGTAAAAATTAAGGAATAATGCAGTACAGGACACTTCGGGAAGGAGCACATTGCAATAGTGTGGTTTAAACACGATCCCAGCGGACTTCTTATTTCTTATCTCTTGCTTGAGATAACATACAGTACTGAATACAAATCTGAATTCTTACTTGAAGCAATTTTTTAAAAATGTAAGAAAAGTGCTTAACATTCAGCATGTAGCCAATAAACACTCAGTACAAGTTAACTAGGATAATACTTATTCTAATTCCTACCTCTGAATTTGCTCTCTTAGAGGCAGCATTGTTTGTGCAGGAACACGAATGAACGTTTAAGACTGGTATATTGGGTTCAAATCTGGATTCTACATCATAATAGCCACACAGCTCTGAGAAAATTACATAAGCTCCCTAAGGCTGCTTTCTAAGTTGTAAGATGAAAATACTGCTAATTATCTGCTAACGTTTGATAAAGATGTATAAGGAAGCACAGACAATGTGTCCAGCAGCCTGAATGGCTCACAGTTGGAATTCAGTAAATACGAGGTTTTACCCTTCCTGCATGCTTTTCTCCCTTCATCACTGACAGGCATTGTTATCCTATTTCAAGCTTACACCATACCCCTTGTTAAAATGGGCTGGAGCCATTTCCCATAACTTCAAAAGGGAAGATTATAGTATTTCTGTCAACTCCGGACCTTTAATCAAAGCTAAAACAAGAAAAAGAAATGCTTACATATAATAACAAATGATTACATTAGGAATATGGAAGCCATCACTTTGAAACCATTAAATAATTAACATGTTTGTGAAAAAAAATCATCATCTTTGCATATGTAGAGCCACGGGCTACCTTAACACCAGCGACATCAGAGATGCATAATCACTTTATTGATGTTTTGTTGACATGTTTCAAATAACCTATATTTACTACTAATTATAACTGAATTGTAATTCAAGACTTTTCCCACAAAACTTTTTTTTAATAATATTGAGTTCTGACGTCAACGTAAAATTTCCATATATAAACATTTGATGAAAAAATGTATTGAAGGATATTTACATTATGGGAAGTTCAGGCATTGAAAGCAAGAAGGGTTTTTACTGGGAAAACATTCATGTGAAGAAGTTCTGCCAGTGTACAACTACACGAGCTCTAAAAGGGACAAGTTTTATTTTAAAGGGACAGGTTTGAATGGTTACTTTATTGATGTTTTTAAACATAAAAATTAAAATAGATACTTTTATTGTCTTACACAACCTGAACTTGCTAGAAGAAAACTTACTGTTTCAGAATCACAGCTTAGGATACATTGATCTAAGGCAACACCTTTATTTTATAGTAAAAATTTCGGTCCACAGAAGGAAATTGATATACAAAAGACACACATGAAGTTAATGGGGGAGCTGGATGTTGCAATGGAACTTGTTTTGTACTTTTTCTTGTAAGACATTATTGAATTATGTTTAGTGTTAAGGGAAGGTTTTAATCAGAACCAGAAACTACGGATTAAGATAATTTTCTGTGATAACTTTCTCCTCTCACTCAAGAATTGCCAAAATAACAAGATATGTTTACATTCATTTTGGATTTTTATTTCAAGCTTGAAAAGTAATATAGTTAGAGAAAATATCTCAACTAAAAGAATAAAAGTTCAAGTGATTCTTATAAACATAAGTGTTATTTAAATTTTATGAATTTATTAAAAGATTTTCAGGGCCGGCCCGTGGCATAGTGGTTAAGTTCCAAGCACTCCACCTTGGTGATCCAGGTTTGGGGTTGGGATCCCAGGCTTCAACCTTCACCACTCATCAGCCATACTGTGGCAGGTGACCCCCATGGAAAGAGGAGGAAGATTGGCACACATGTTAGCTCAGGGCTGATCTTCCACAGAAAGCAAAGAAAAAAGATTTTCAACTTTACAAGTTAACTAGGTTTTCAACTTTCAGCTCGAACACATTTTAAAAATTTACGTATTTATTTATGATCTTTGGCACTACATAAAACAGGCAATATATATATTTTTCCTAATGTAGGTAATTTGTGCTTGAATTTAACTTCCCTATCAATATCAAAAGTCGTCCTAAATTCTTTAACTTCATCAAAGGCACCTTATAATTTGGATTTCTATCAATTTCAAAACTGTATCTATTCAATATTAATGACATAAATGTCAGTTTCGATGTTTAATTTTTTAAAAACTGAACTTATTGTTACATAAAAAACAATGAATCCTTCAATAATATATTTGATAGAGCGTGGTTGTAACTGCAACACATTGCAATATATTCAATGTACGTATGTGTTTAAAATCTGTGGGATTTAGGAGGAAAAGTGTTCTTTATAATCCTGCTGTCCATTTCCCACACTTTACAGAAGAAGAAACTGAGGGTTAGAGACATTATGTAACTTATCCAAAGTCAGAGCATGACAGTACCATTTTAAAGGCTACTATACTTGAAAGTTCATAAAAATCCTATAATTGATTTAAGGCGATTCTGTTATTTCTTCTTTCTCCATGGGGAAAGAGCAAAGGTACATAGGACACCAGGTGACTTCCTTTTTCTAATTTTTTAAAAACGTTTTAAATGTGATTGAATTTACTCTCAATGAGATCATTTGATTCCTGAAATATCCAAAGTGACAATCATTAATAGCAATAACAGATATTTATTGAACACTTACTATTGAACACTTTGGTGTTAGGAATGGTGGATTTTCTCCTAATCTTAACACATCACTCCAAAACAAGAACAAATTCAGGTTGCTAAGTCCTAGGAAGGGTCGGAGGCCGGGGGTGGGTGCCGGGGGGGCGGTGGGAAGAGTGGTGGCTAGGTAGGCCTTTGCTATGAGCAAACCAACCAACCAACCAGCCACTTTCTGATGTGTCTATCTACATGTATGCTACTCATTGCTTCATCCGTTTTAAGCTCCCAATACTGTTTTTAGTTTTAAATACAAGTAGTCAGCGGTACCTATAATGCGGAAACAAACTCTGAGACAATCATCCTGCTGGACCACTCCTGTGAGCTTTGGCAGGGCCTAGAAACAGGTAGGCTACCAAGACTGAGAATACATGGTGGGAATGTTACCAGACATCCCAGAGTACCCAGAGACTAAAGTTATTAGAGGAATCTAGAAGCAATTGAGACGGTAGGGAATGGATCTGAGAATAAGTGAACTAAAAGGGCAAGAGCTTACCAGTGGCAGGTGGGTGGACACTGGGCATTGGAATGATGCATGGTTCAGGAATGAAGGCAAACAAGACAAAGACTGAAAGGACAAGCACTGACCAGAGGTCAAGGCTGACACGCAGGGATGTCCATGGGAAGCATGAGGGGCTTTGAGATAATGTTGAGGAAAAATGCAGGTGAGGCCATTTTCCGTACTAAATAAGAAGTTCATATACACTCACTGCTAATGAAAAATTTTAAATAAATGTTGGTCAGTAAGTCAGTCAATCCCAGGCTGTGGACAGGCTAGAACCCGCTCGTGAGAGTAAGTAAAAGTATTAACCTGGATGAAGGAGGGCTGACGAGAGATCTTATTTGAACCTACTAGCCCCTGCTTCACGTTGGATGGGTTAGTGGCTCTCCTCGTACTTATGGGGTATTGCTCTATTACTATCTGTCAGTGTTTGTGCAGCAGCCTCTGCAAATTCTTCTGCCAGAGGATGACCTTCTCAGACGTAGTTCATATGCTCAAGTGTCATGGCCTTCATATTATTTCTATACGCCGGCATGCAGAAAAAATGTTGATGTTGCAGACTTCAAAGAGCTCTGCATTTTAACAGTTAGATGTTCAGCAAAATATGCTAGGATTTGTCAGAGGGCCAAGAAAACTTCCTATTAAATATTATAACATAACAAACACTTGGTTTGATATTTGTCATTTGCTGTCTTAATTTTTGCACCTCTGAAAAGATTTTGTAACACACGAAAAGTCTTCTCCGCTATTTTCCAGCAAACACCCTACAATGGTGATCAGAAAGAAAAGTACGATAATTTATATTCTTTAAAAAAATTAAGCCCATGAGCTTTATTCAAGTTTAGTGGCGTAATAAAGTTAGATGTATGATTGAATCAGCCTCTTGGGAATATCCTCTCATGCTTACATTTCTTTTCAGTGTATAGAAATGCCCCCTGCATTATGTTCATAAAGTCAAATGTGTATTTGCAGCCCAGGAACATTGGGTACCTAAGATGATCTTTCTTTAGAAGATTGATTTTTCTCAGTTCAATAATTTGCTGCTACTGCTATGGGACCAGGGTCTCTGACATTTTAAAAATTGGCAGTAAATGTGATATCTAATTTATAATTAATGCCTTATGGCATACGTAACTTAATAGTGAATTGGAAGCAGGTATTTATGTCAGAGAATGGATTTTTATAATCTATGTAAAGGGTTTGGTTCTAATCTGCACTACTTTGAGTTATAAAAGGTCAGCTTTATGTTTTTCCTGGAAAAATTAATTGTGAAATACATTTTTATTCCTCTTCTACAAGGAGATTACTATTTAAAGAGTACCATTTAATAGTGGAACAAATGATTCAATTTTTCCTGGTAGAGTGAAAGTATAAACTCTGGATAACTATGTTGTGTCACTATTTGTCTTGTAAAGGGAGTCTTTCTGAGGTAGCGTGCAATTTAATCCAATTCGAGTGAGCCCGCCCCTGTGGAGGCTGCAGGACTGGGAGGTGATCCAACAGTGCTGAAGTTAATCAATATCCAGCCTTAGCAAACAGTTAAATATACTCACAAGAATTTTTTTAAAAAAGGCAGTGAAATCAGAGAAGAGAAGTTTTTACCAAGGTCACTAACAGAATAATTAAAAGGACGCCTTTATGTTTGGCCCTCATGGCACTTTGCCAGGCAAGATTTTTACCCCTGCTACCCTTAAGATGATTAATTCAGATCACCTGTAAACCACGTAGCCTTAGAATAAACGAGGCGACTTTACTAAGAAAAGACGAAAAAAGGATAAAAGAGAGGAGCTGGCAAAGATAACAGCACTCAGATCTGTGCGCTAAGGTAGGCACTCAATAAATACTTGTGTGTGACTGAATAAATACACAAACGAAAGAATGAATATTGGGAGAGAAACAAAGAGGCAAGGGTTGTAGACAGGGAGAAGCCATGAGGACTGATGGAAAATGCGTTTTGAGAGGTAATAAGAAGGGAAATTTGACTACCATCCTGGCCGCAGCCACTCTACTGGCAACAAGGGGGAGTATCTTAAGGCTGGCATGAAGGAGTGTTTACAGGGCTTAGAGAAACCCAAAAAATAAAGGGATTTTAGAGGTTCACATATGTGTCACCGTTTGTGAATAACCTCTCCTAATTCTCAGGAGATTTTTGCAGTGTCACAGAGCCTCCATAGTCCCCAGGAGAAAGAATGCACATAATTATGACAGGCACAGCCTTTTGAAGTCAAACAGATTTGGGTTCAAACCTGGGCTCTGTTACTTCATAAATGTCTGCTTTACCTCCAGCAAATGACTTAACCATTCAGAGCTCAAGGGGCAGACTATGTATCAAATGCAATGGCCGGTGATATTTACTGGAAACATGGGAGGCATTCAATAAATATGTACTTAAAATAAGCAGTATTTACATGTAAATATCCATTGAAAATAGTATTTCTACATGCTATAAGTTGAACTTTGCCTTACATATTCTGACAGTTTTATTTTAGCTCAGGTGATTCTGGGCTGTTTTCTACAGTGGTAAAAAATTTTTCAACTTCTGCTGACCACCTATGCAGCTAAGGTTAAGTCATTCCTCGCTGGTCTTATAATCAGGTAAGTCTATAGATATAGGGGATTTATATGTAAAATTATTATGATTATCTGCTGAAATAAAAAAATATTAGTGTAAAAGAAAATCTGTTTATTTTGCTCATAAGAATAAGAAAGATTTGATCATACAGATGTGTTTACTTGTGGATTATTTCACAAAGAAAAGTTATCTACTCAAATTAAAATGCTGCTGATCATGGAGCTAGGCATCCAGCCCCAACAAAGTCATTAAGCACTTTTTATTTTAATGTTTATAAAACCCATTTTTATTAGAGGCTTTATTCAAATTAAACCTTTTCTAAACTGAAATTGTTTTCCTCTGTTTTAAAACTGGAAAACTTTTCATGATAAAGATTCTTCCATGACTATCTAGCAACTTTAGTGCTTGAGTTATTTATGAGTTACTGAGATTTCAAAGTGTCCACTCAAATAAACAGAAATAAATACCCTATTCAGATTTTAAAAGCTTAGTATTGTAACGATGTCAACTCCAACCCAATTAATTTTAATTATGTAATTCTGATCAATTCTCAATATTATTAGAAGTTGGTAAAATGATCTGGTAAGAGTAAAGATGCTATAACAGCAAAGATATTTTGAAAATGAAGATTAATGAAGGATGCTGTGCCCTACCAGATAATAAAAACATATCTTAATGTTGTAAGTATTAAAACAGCGTGGGACTGCTACAGAACTAGATCAATGGAAAATCCCAAATCATACTCAAAAATACAGCTTGCACAGACATACAGTATTAACCTTGTACCAAAATGTTTTTAAGCCTATTCCAACATTAACTCCTCTCCTTCCCCCCATACCTCTATGGGGTAGGCACTGTTATTACTTCCTTTTTACAAATGAAGCTTGGTAGAATGTAAATACTTTGCCTGAAGCACCCAGCTGGGTTGTGGAGATTCAGTTTGTATCTAGGCAGTCTGGCTCCCAGAGTCCACCGTCTTAAACACTGCATTAAACGCTTTTATCATAGGCTAAAGCACAGGTTCTCAAAGTGTGCGTTAGGAACCCCTTGGGTTCCTGAGACTCTTCCAAAGTCCATGAAGTTCCAGGTATTTTTATAGCAATGCTTAAATACCTTTTGCCCTTTGTACTCTCATTCTCTTACACGCATACAGGAGAGTTTTCCAGAGGCTACGTGGCGTGTGCCATTGCAACATATTCAATGTAGACACTTAGAACCCAGCTGCCTTCTATTAAGCTAGACATTAGAGATACTTGCAAAAACACAAGGCAAAGCCATTCATCTCACTCAATGTTTCTCTTTTGCAAATATTATTTTTAATAAAATGTTATTTATATTAACATATAATGGGTCTGTTATTGTTTTTAAGTAAATAAATTACACAAATTTCTGAGTTTTCATTTCTAACACCGTAAATATTGAAGGATGTAGCCTGTTTTTGTGATTTACATTCCATACACAGGTTTATGGGTCCTCAATAATACTTAAGAGTTTAAAGGAGTTCTGAGACCAAAATGTTTGAGAATTGCTGTGCTAAATTAAGCATTTCAAATCACACAGCAGAGGAAGTTTGACGGGACAGTTTATTGATTCAACAGTTTAGTGGTTCAGCCTTTTGAAAACGAAGTTATATTCTTTCAAACACTCTACAAATTTCTGACAGGAGTAGAAATTGGTAACAGTTTCTCTGGAGCGATCTGATCATACAGAACAAAAGCCTTAAAAATATGACTCTAATTCATCAGTTTCAAGATGAGCAATAGATCTTAAAGAAATAATGATTAATGTGCTAAAATAATTTAATTAAAATAATACTAGTTGTCGCTTTCTTAAAATACTGAAATCTTAATTATACAAAAATGCGAGATTAATTATGAAATAAGTAAAGAAGTTTCTAAGCAGCCATTACAATGATATAATCAAGGACTATTTATGGATGCAGAAATGCTTCCCTATATAATGTTAACCCTAACAAGATATCCACACACACATACATACATGTGTTTATTATACACATATATAATACATATATTTATTATGATCATGTTTTTGTAAACCTTTTTTTATAAATCTCTACCCATACACATAGCATAGCAGAAAGAATATACATCAATATGTAGGCAGAACTATTCTTTAGTTTTTGTCTAAATACAGACAAACTATCTATTTTTGATTTATCTGTTTATCTGATTTATCTATTCTGTTATGAACATATACTAATTTCATGGTAAAAGTGTTTGAATTTACAATTTTATTTATGACAGTACAATTATTCAACAGTGAGGAAATGGTTAAATTGTGGCACTACCTGATATTTTACACAGCAACCAAAATGTTGAGGAAAAGCATGGAACTAAATGCAATGAGAGATGTTTGACTGAATCTTGCAACAACAGAAAGAAAAGCAACAAAAATAGCTATATAGGATATAGTTTGCACAGTGGGGAAAATGTAGATATAAACTCTATCCATATTAGATACCATTATTGTATACATACTACATGTCTTAGGTGTAAAAAGGTTTGCAGTTATGTAGGAAATGCTCTTATTCTTAGGAGATAAGCACTGAAGTATTTAAGAGCAAAATTTCATGGACTCTCTAACTTGTTTACAAATGGTTCAGAATAAAAAGTGTGTATAGATAGAAAAAAAAAGAAAGAACAAATGTGGCAGAAGGTAATAATGAGTGAACATAGGTGAAGTGTATATGAATGCTGATTGTACTGTTACTGCTCAAAATAATAGGTTTGAAAGCTTTTCAAGATAAACTATTGTTAGGGAGAAGAGGGTAAATAACAATGCTAAGGGCTGCAATGAGGAGTTACAATTAAGGAGGAAGAGATACAGCACATAATTAGCAGTTAAAGAAGGCCTGGGTGGCAACATCTTTTTAACATCCATTGAACACCCACCACATTTTCAATAAATGTATAAGTGCTGCAGAAAAATTATCATGAGAAAGTTTTAGTGACAAGAGGAAATGTTTAGGTGGCACATAAAACAATTTACAGCATCATCACAGCTATAAAAAAATAACATATTTGCATAGACAAAGACTATTAGGAAATACACCAAGCTGTTGAGAGGGATTATTTTTGGGGTGTTGGATGCATGGGTGATTTTTATTTATTTCTCTATATAGTTCTTTATATTGAAAAGTTTTGACAATGATTAAATATTACTTTTCTAATGAGAAAAAAATAGCTCTGAAATTAAATGAACCATGCCATCTGGAATTTTTGCACTCTTGAGGCATACCTATTACATTTTATTGAAACAAGGTGTTGACAAACCATCTTCCACTTTCTGGCCTGTGAGATCCTAACAGCCATAGCCAAGAACACACATTTCCATGAACCTATCTAACACTTTGTGAAAGTTTAGTATGGTAAAAAGCCAGCAAGTGCTGTGAGTAGAAAGAATGGAGAGATGTCCAGCACTTGGAAATTAAGCTAAGTAAAATTTTACTCTGAAAATTAAATCAATTAAATAAATATCTTTGGGGAATAAGCAGACTCTCTTTATTTGACCTCAACTAAGTGAAGCTATTAACGTGTCCAAAGAAAGAATATCAGTGCATGACAGTGGCCAGATTACAAAGGCAGTTGTGAGAGGTAGATTTGTAGGTTTTCCTTCACAGTCCACTAAAAGCTATGTGATCATCAAAATTTCCCTCAAACTGGAGCAATGAGTCTGGAATCAATCAAAATTATCATTTTTATCTGGGTATCCTTGCTGATAAAATAACTTCAACTTCACAGGTACTATGAGAGACAAAGGATGGATTGTAGGTCATGAATAAGAGATTTTCATTACTGAAATGAGAGCATAGTGTTTAGGTACTTGATTGGAATTTTCTAGCTAGCATGGGCCAGAGATTCTGGTTCAAGATGAAAATCTTATTTAAATAAAAGCAAGTGAAATTCCATTTTTAAGATGACACTTTAAAGTGGATGTTAACATGTATCTTAGTCTCTTTGAACTGCTGTAACAAAATACCACAGACCTAGTGGGTTATATGCAACAGAAATTTATTTCTCTCAGTTCTGGATGCTAGAAGTTCAAGATCAAGGCTCCTGCATAGTTGTGTTCTTCCTGGTTCATAGCTGGTGACTTCTCTTAGTGTCCTTACATGGTGGAAGGGGCTAGGGGTCCCTCTGGAGCCTCTTTTATACGGCATTAATTCCATTCATAAGGGCTCCACCCTCGTGACCTAAGCAGCTCCCAGAGGCCTACCTCCTAATACTATCATCTTTGGGGGTTAGGATTTTGACGTTTGAATTTGGGGGGAATATGAACATTTAGATCACAGCAATATGGAAAAGGAAATTGAACTACATTCCTCTTTCTATATTACTGTCCATTATCTGCAAACAGTACCATCACTTAGCAAATTTAAAATGTAGCTCTGTGTAGGGTAATAACAAAGGTTCGAGTGGCACACTCCACATTGCAAGACAGCCCTTTCAACACTTATTGTCCATATCTTTATAGTATTTTGGCAGCTCAGCTCAAATCAAGGTGATTCTCAGTTAGTTTGTATTTTAGTAGGCAAAAATGGGTCAAAATTTATCAATGTTATCCAAAGTTAGACTGCAAAAATCAAACTACCAGAGACATCAAACTACAAGCAAAAAAGAAAAATTAAAATTGAAACACTAATTTACCAGCTGGCCCCGTCGAGGAGTGGCTAAGTTTGCGCATTCCCCTTCAGGCGCCCGGTGTTTCACAAGTTGGAATCCTGAGCACGAACATGGCACCGCTGATCAGGCCATGCTGAGGCAGCGTCCCACATAGCACAACCACAGGTCCTCACAACTAGAATATACAACTACGTACTGGGGGACTTTGGGGAGAAGAAGAAGAAAAAAAAACAAAGCAGTAAGTTCATGTTTTAGTTTTTGTTAGTAATTATCTCTCTCAAAAAAAAAAAAAAACCTCCCATTTAATGTCATTATTTCAGCCTACCATATTCCAGTGAAATAAGTGAAAGTTGCCTGCTTACATTTAGACATTTTTGTTTCATTTTGGCCAGTTGACCTCATATTTATCTGCCCTAATGAGCCGATATTCTGAATAAATATGCAGTACAGCCGAAGGACATTAAGATATATTTTAATATATTTCTCGGTTAAAAAAAAAGACAGTATTCTATTATTTAAAAAGTGAGCATATTGACTACAGCATTTAGATTATTTATGAACTGCTTTCTCTAAACATCATATTTTGTTAGACCTAGAAATTCCACCTCCTGTAATTTATTCTGGAAGTAATTAGTAAAATGGATAAAATGTATACACAGGATATGTACTCTAGCATTGTTAGTAATACTTTTAAAAATGGAAACAATGTTATATGTTTACTTAATCAATTTTGATACTCCATAAACATAAAGTGTGTTTATATTTGTATTTATTGATATAAAAAGAAGTCCATTAGGAGTTTTATGATACATGTAGAACATTATTATAGTATGACTCTATCTGAGACATTTATGTGTGCCCATAATATTTGATATACAGAAAAAATTCTGTACAACATACCCCACAGTTAGCATCAATCATAGAGATTGTAGAGAGATTGTACTTTATATTTTGTATCTTTCTTTTGTGCTATTTGCATTTTAAATAAAAGCAAAATCATTTCGTAATCATAAAAAAAGTAAAATTCCAACAGCACTTACACACAACCTGCCCGCTGGCCTATATTGATTGATATGTGATATATGAATATTTAGTGGCCAAAACTAAATCCCCTACTCCATCTGCAATCCCATCTTTGTTTACTTTGTTCCTATTCTCCTTCCTTGGACTCCACATCCGTTCGCTAGGAAAACCATCCCTAATACTCCTAAGCAGATTAGGCTTCTCTGTCATGAACATGTCGCCTTTATATGTTATAATAAAATTTACACTTTCAGTTTCTTGTTCCTATCCATTTTCCTTGCTAAATTATAAAATTCATTATGCTAGACTCTGTCTGTGTTGATCACTGCTATACTTCTAGCACCTAGCCCAGCGCCAGGCTCATGGGAGGATTCGGGTACCTATTTGTTATACGTATCAATGAATGAATTTAAAAATGTGATAGATTATCTGAGAAAGGATTATTTTCTTGATTTCTTAGTTTTCTTACATAAAATATTGTAAAGTATATATGTTAAATTATATTTAATAATTTGACTTCATTATAAGAATATATTACACAGAATTGTCTTGAAATATTGAGATTATATATGGTCTCTAAACATACCAATGAATTTTGTTTGAGTGAATGAGATTATTAGACCACTGAAGCAACAGTTGTTATTAATCCTATATGTCAGTTGGAAAGCTAAGAGGTTATATCCCTTGCCCTAGAAATCTTATTAAGTTGTGGCTGTTTATGTGAAATACAGAGTCTTGGATCATTCACTTATTAGGTGGTATGTGAATTAGAGTTAAATTGACCTGTGTTTTATGTTCCAGCTTTGTCACTTACTAGCTGTATGTCTTAAAGAGGCAATTAACCTCTTTTGGATCAATTTCTGTTACAACATACTCACAATTAAATACTTAGAATATGTAGCACTATGCAATGATCAAAACTCTTTGCTTAAGCTAGAATTAAATCTTCTCTTCCCTATTTTGTGCAATTGGCTGTAAGCTGGTAGTGGAGAAGGGGGGCATAGTGTTTCTGCTATCTTCTCTCTCTTTGTTTACCTCTTACTCATTATTTGCTATCTTGATTGAAGCTGGGAGACGGAGGAGAGGTAAAGAGGATAAGAGAATTCTTATCTGGCTATTGGGTTCATGCTCTCTGAACTTGTCAGATACCTAAAGTTGGCATACCTGAGTGGATATCTAGAAGATTAAAATTGACTGTCTTTAGGAGCATTTTTATAGGCTGTTCAGAGAGATTTTCCCTGCATTCAATTATGGAATATTCTTTACCCAAGAGGATACACATCTTTTCCTTGTGATTTCTGATTCTCCTTTCCCAGCAACTAAGCATCGTGCAGTCCACCAGACCTCATTCTGCTGAGAGCATACGCCAAGACGACAGCCTGTGGTGCTCTCATATGTTCTCCGTGACTGGATCACAGCATTCCCTACTTCCAAAAACTCTGTGAGGGTAGGTAGATTTCAATCCATTGGTACCATTCTCCTGCCACCAACACAGTTATTCATAATTTCTCCAATCCTTTAGATACTTTAGCAGGCAAAGCTAGTGTTAGCTTTCTCAGGCATGGAACAGATATCAGTCTTCTATATTTCAGGAATATTTATGTGGATTTCTGCTTTTGGATTTAACAGGGACTGGATTTACTCTTAAACCTGAAACAACTGAAAAACAGATTAAAATATAAGAAATAATGATTTTCTATCTGAGAGGGGAAAATCAAAAGAAGTAAACTCAATAATGGCCCAACTAACTGCCTAGAGAGAACTTCCCAGCAGCACCACATGAACATGGAAGCTAAGCAGAGACCAGCAGACTCCCTGAGTCAAAGAAACAAGACAGGAGCCTGGGGTCAGCAAAGGGAGTTAGAGTTCTCTAGACAGAGTACAGGGTGGGAGAGGGCACAGAAAGCTCCCAGAGACCTGCAGGACTCAACTGAATACTGACCAGCAAAGGTGTGTGAAGAAATCGTCCATGGATGGGTAAAAAAATCATCCAAAATTACTCAAAAAGAGTGAGAAGGAACAATCCCCAGGGCTGTCATAGGCTGAGAATTATTTGTGTTTCCACCAGCCAGAGAGGTAAACTTCATCGTTCAAGGGAACTTGAGAAGGGGGCTGAAGGGTATAGTTTCAGGAGTGAGGCAAAATTAGCCCTAGCCTAAAAGCTTCTCTGGACCCACATTATAAAACTTAAATGCAACCTGGAAAAGATAAAATTGTTTCCAAGCATCTGCACACCAGAACAAAGCTCCAGGACATTTATAGAAAAGCAAAAATATCCAGTACTTTACAAAGTAAAATTTGCAATGCTGACATTGAACGAAAAATTGCTAGATATTCAAAGAAACAAAAATAAAGATCATAATGGAGAGAAAAAAATCAATTAATAGAAACTAATACTGAAATGAAACAGATGATGGAATTAGTAGACAAGAAATTTAAAACAATTATTATAACTGCAGCCCGCATGTTAAAAAAAAGTAGAGGAAGATTGATTACATTAAGTAGATACATGGCAGATATAGAACAGATCCAAAATGAACCTCCCAAAGATGAAAAATATAATTTCTAAAGAGAAAAAAAATGATGGAATTAACAACAGATTAGAAACTGTGGCATAAAAGATTAGTGAACTTGAAGACATAGCAACAGAAAGCATTCATAATAAAACACGGAGAGAAAAAAAGACTGAAAAATTAACAGGACACGTGTGAGGTATGGAACAGATTCAAGCAGTCTAATGTACTTGGGATTGGAGCTCCTGATGGAGAAGAGAAAGAGGGTAGAAAGGTATTTTTAAAAATCATTGCTTAATAGTTTTACATTAATGAAAATTATAAACTTAAAAACTTTCGAGAATCTCAAAGAAGGTATCAAGCACAAGAAACATAAAGAAAACTACTGCAAGTCACTTCATGATCAAATTGCTTACAACAAGTTATAAAGAGCAAAACATCTAGAGAACAAAATACATGATAAATATAAATCAGTTGTTCTAAATGGAACTATTTTGCCCTCCCTAGTACATTGGACAATATCCAGACATGTTTTTGGTTGTCAATTCTGAAGGAATGAGTGTACTACTGGCATCTAGTGACTAGAGGCCAGAGGGACTGAATGACAACAGACTTCTTGTCAGAAATAATGCAAGTCAGAGAATAGTGGACCAACAATTTTAACAAACTGTTAGGAAAACACTGTCAACCTAGAATTCTACATACAGCAAATATTTCTTTCAAAAAAAAAATGATGAAATACGCACCTTATCAGACTTAAAAATGTTAAGAGAGTTCATTACCATGAATTATCATTATAAGATGTTAAAAGAAATTCTTCAGGCAGTTACTGAGGGGAAACCCTATTTTAAAAAAAACGAAGACCACTGCAAATGGAAAGTATGTGGGTAAATATAAAATGCATATTTGATTACGTTTTGCAATATCTTTAAAAGACAGCTGCTTAAAGCAAAAACAATAACCATGTATTATGGAGTCTATAATCTTTAAAACATATGACAACAATAGCACAAAATCTGAGAAACAAGGAGAAAAGGAAAATGCTGTTGTAAGACTCTTGTAGGTGAAATGACAGAATGTTGCTTGAAAGAAGACTACAATAAATTAAATTTGTATACTAGATACCCTCAACAACAACTGAAAAAAAATAATTATAGCTAATTAGAAACAAATGAGATAAAATGAAAGCATCAAAAAATACATGATTAATCCAAAGAAGGCAGGAAAGGAGACAAAATAGAGTAAAGAACAGATGAATCAACTAGAAAACATGTAGCAAGATGGTAGTTTCAAACTCAGCCATATTCAAAAGCACCTTAATGTGTAGGGTGCAAACCCTCTAATTAAAATGCAGAGACTGATGGATTAGATTGAAAAAAAAGCAAGAGCCAATGATATGCAACAAAGAAGAAACGCACTTTAAATACAAATACATAAGTAGTTTAAGGGTAGGGGGATGGAGACAGCCAGCATTAGTCAAAAGAAATCTGGACTGGCCATATTAATATCAGAAAAAGTAGATTTAAGAGCAAAGAATATTACCTGATAAAGATAGTCATTTCATAATAATAAAAGAGTCAGTTCATCAATGGGATATAACCATCTTAAATGCTGTACTTAAAAATCAGTGAAGAAAAATACACAAAGCAAAGCACATGGAGAATTGCTGGAAGAAATAGAAAATTTTATAATTACATTGAAAGACTTCAACACACATCTCTCAATAGTTGATAGAATAAGTGGACACAAAATCAATTTGATATAGATATTTATTGCACACTCCGTCCAACAACAGCAGAATACACATTTTTTTTTAAGTCCATACACAAGATTTATTAAGACTGACATATTTTGTGCTAATGATTTGAACAGACACTTCATCAAAAAAGTTATAAGAGGGCCAGCCCGGTAGCGCAGTGGTTAAGTTCATGTGCTCTGCTTCAGCAACCTGGGGTTTGCCGGTTTGGATCCCAGGGGTGGACCTACATACCACTTATCAAGCCATGCTGTAGCAGGCTTCCTACATATAAAATAGAGGGAGATGCACTTGGATGTTAGCCCAGGGCCAATCTTCCTCAGGAAAAAAAAAGAAAAAGAGGGGAGGATTGGCAGTGGATGTTAGCTCAAAGCTAAACTTCCTCAAAAAGAAAAAGTTATATGGATGGCAAATAAAAACATGAAAAAATACTCAACTTTATCAGGGAAGTGACATTGAAATTGAAAGCATAATGAGATATTACTATCCATTTACAAAGGCTAAAATATCAAGTGTTGGGGGCCGGCCCGGTGGCGCAGCGGTTAAGTTCTCACATTCCGCTTCTCGGCGGCCCGGGGTCCGCTGGTTCGGATCCCGGGTGCGGACATGGCACTGCTTGGCAGCCATGCTGTGGTAGGCGTCCCACGTATAAACTAGAGGAAGATGGGCACGGATGTTAGCTCAGAGCCAGGCTTCCTCAGCAAAAAGAGGAGGACTGGCAGTAGTTAGCTGAGGGCTAATCTTCCTCAAAAAAAAAAAAAAAAAATATCAAGTGTTGGTGAGGAGATGAAACAAGTATGTGCAATTTAAAGCTTTTGGAATTTATTAAGCAGGAGAGAAATGTTGTATGACTTATGTTTTAAACCTTGAATAAATTGTAGCTGTTGTGGTATCATTGTGATAATAATAACTGGTACAGATTGTTCAACAATCTCTTTGAGTCCAAGAGATCTAGCTAAGTTGAGTAAGAATGTTCATGATTTGACTTGTTCAGATGGCTGACATAGATGAAAAATGAAAATCCAGACATAACAATTTGATGTTCTGAATATGTGCTTTGACTATGCTATGCAAAGAATTAATGTTCTCTAAAGTAAAATTGGTCTTACAACAGTGCAAAGCACAGTTTCATTTCTGGGTAGTTGCAGAATGCTGTAAAGAATTTCTTTTACGTATCCCTTAAAAGAAGTATTTAGACTAATTCAAAGTCTTACAAGCAGTAATAATAGCCTACTGTCTTCCATTTGGCATAATAACAAGATAGTGATTATTTGGAGAAATTACTTCAGTATATTTAATTTTCCTTTACATTTTATCTACCAGCTTACTAAGAAAATGATGATTGTGTTCTTGTCCACCATTTAAAGAGCTTCAAAGAAGTCAGAGAGAATTTAAGGCAAACTAGACAATAGGTATTGACAGGAAATTGAATATATTTTGATGCCTTATTTTTTTATTTGTTTTTTTTGTCTTTTGAAGGATTATGGATGAAGTCAGGCTTCATTTTCTGTAGAGACATGCTAATGTTCTATTTTGTTAATGAGATAATGAGGAAAAATAAAAAACAAAACATGATTCACATAGTGCAAAGAATGCCAGCCATGCCATTTTTATTAAATGTATTTTCATTAAGTACCTTCTAGGTAGCAAATGTAGATATCAGGGATTCAGTAGTAAATACAATAGGAAAATTCTCTGCTTTTAAGAAAGTTACATTCTAATGAGAGAAACAAACAATAAAGAAATAAAAAAATATATATCTCACGTGAGGATATGTGTTAATGAGTCCATGGAAGGGAACGGAGGAGAGCGAGTGCTTCAGTGCAGGATGGGGAGAGGGCACACAGTTGCTATGACATAGGGTGGTTAGAGAAGCCTTCTCCCAGGTAGTGACAGATGAGCTGAGATCTGAAAAAAGAGAGGGAGGGAGGGATGAGGACTATTTTAAAGAATAACATTCCAGCTGGAGAAACTGCAGGTGCAAAGACCCTGGGAACTATGGTTGGCCTGTTTGAAGAGCAGAAAGGAAATCTGTATGACTGGTGTGTGCCTGGTGCAGAACGGATGTGGAGGAGAGTAGTCAGAGAAAGTATCAGGGTGGGAGTCTATCACAGAGCACCATGAAAGTTTTGAGGACTTTCCTGTGAGTGCATCTGGATGCCATTGTAAAGCTCAGCAGAAAGGGTGCATGATCTGACTTACATTTTAAAGGAATTATCTGTCAGATGAGCTGAGTGACTGTAGGGAGACAAAGATAAAAGCAGAAAGACTTCCTGGGGGACTTTGCAGTAACCTAAAAGAAAGATGACATAGGGAAAGAAGTGTGTTGCCTATAACTGATTTCCTGACAGATTAGAAGTCAGTGTGAGAGAAAAAGAGTCAAGGAAGAGTCCGCATTTTGGACTAAGCATCTACAAAGAGGGAACAGAAATTAACTGGAAAAAACAGATTTGGAAGTAGACAGTTAGAAGTCATTTGGAGCTTATTAAATTTAGGTTCTTATAGATATCTGTTTCAATCGAGTTCTGAACCATTTAGATCAACACAGCTCAACATATCTATCTTTTGATGGTAGTACACCAAGCAATGCCTTGAACTATTCCTATAATCTTAGAGCCAGGTCACCATTGCCAATGACAACATTACAGACCACAGAATCCTAGCAGCAGGCTTTTCAGGGCTTTCAATTTATCAGCTGCCATACCCCATCAGGGTGTCATGTACTGGCCATGCCTCAAATATTTTGCCTTCTTCCCTGGGGCTTCTTTCTAGAGAACATGGTGTAGGATGTTGAAGATCTCATCTATTTCCCACACACATGATATGTGGAAGTGGGAATGGGGAATGATGGCTCTTGATTTGAATCCTTAACCAATGAGAGGCAGGAACTGGTGAATATGTTCTTCACCCTTTCTGCATGAAATGCAGAGATGTCCCAAAGGATGGAATAATTAGTCAAACTTGGAAGTAGTCAGCTCCATGATGGATCCTTGTTTTGACTCTCCCTAATTTCCTGCTTCACTTTCTTCCTCCCTAAGATAGTAATCCATAGTAAATTAATGGAACTCAAGATTCCCACCTCAGGCTAAGACAACATTCCAGTGGAAATGTCTAGTAAACAACTGGATAGACAAATCTAGAGTTTACAAAAGAGGTCTAGAAATAGAAATTTTGGAGCTGTTAGCATATTAATGGAATTTAAAGCCCTGAGCCTGGATGAGAACTCCTGGAGAATGAGTGTACATAAAGAAGATGTATGAGGACTGAGAGCTGGGACACTCCACTATTCAGAGTTTACAAGATGATGAAATATAACAAAGGAAACTAAGGGGGACCAGTCAATAAGGTAAGAGGAAAGCTAGGAGAATATGTGATATCCTGAAATCCAAGCAAAGAAAATATTTCAAGGAGGAGCATGATGAGCTGTGTCAAATGCTACTGAGAGGTCAGGTAAGATGAAGACTGAGTTTTGACCATTTTGTTTATCTACGTGGTGGTCACTGTGTTCTTAGTAAGAGTTTATTTGCTGGGATTCTGGGGCAAAATTCAGACTGGACTGGATTCAAGAGAGAATAAGAAGATTAGAAGCAGTTTCAATGAGTACAGATAACTCTTTCAGAACATTTTTCTCTGATCTCTCTGCATTCGTTCCCTTGATGACGATAACTAGTTTAAATGCATTAAATACCATCTACATATTGAAAATGCCCAAATGCGTATATCTAGCCCAGACCTCTCAACTTATCTATAAATTTATATTTCCAAGTATTTTCTTGACATCTTAACTTAGATTTTTAATAGATAAAGTAAATTTAACATATCTAAAACAGTCTCTTGAACTTCTCATCTTCTCCCCAAATAAACCTTATTCTCCCTTAGTCTTCCATATCTCAGTTAATGGGCATTTCATTCTTTCAGGTTCTATGTCCAAAAATTGTAGAGTCATCTATGACTCCTCTCTCTCTCTACAGATATAACATTCAGTTTGTCAGTAAACTCTGTGGATTCTACTTTGTAAATATATCTAAAATCCTACCCATTTTTCACTTCTTCCATTGTCAGTATCCTAGTCCAAACCATCACCATCATCCTTTACCTAGATTATTACAATAGGCTTCTCTCTGACTTCCCTGCTTCATTCCTTTCCTCCCTCCCTTTTCTTCATTTATACTCAATAGAGCAGCTAGGGGTAATCTTTTGGAAAAGTAACCATACTGAAGTGTCTCCTCTGCTCAGAACCTACTATTGACTTGCCCTGTCAGAATAAAGAGTCAAAGCCTGTTCAATGGCCCACAAGGCCGTATTCCTTCAGGCCCTTCTTCTCTAATTTTATCTGCTGCTGCTTTCCTCCTCAGTTTGCATTAATATCCTGGCTGTTTCTTCAACAGTCTGGGCACACTCTGCCTTGAGGGCATTTGTCTTGGCTGTTTCCTCTGTCTGGAATGCTCTTCTACCAAATAACCAAAAGAATCATTTCTATCAAGTACTTTATAAAAGTTTCTATCAAGTCTTTGTCCAAATGACACTTTCTCATTGATGTCTACCTTGACCACACTACTTAATATTGCAACCACAACCCTGAATTGCTCCATTCCTCTTATCCTGGCTTATTGTTTTCTATAGTACTTAATACTTTACAACATATTTATAA
This sequence comes from Equus przewalskii, assembly GCF_037783145.1. NCBI lineage: Eukaryota > Metazoa > Chordata > Mammalia > Perissodactyla > Equidae > Equus > Equus przewalskii. The sequence continues at coordinate 2,387,966 of NC_091854.1, forward strand.
TTTGTTTATTATGTTAATGTCTTCTTCAAGTAGAATGTAAGTTCTTTTGATAGAGGTTTTCATCTGATTTATTCATTGTTTTGTTCCAATTACCTGGAATGCTGCCTGGCATTTAGTGGGTACTCAAAATATATTTGTTTAATTAATAAAAATTATTATTGATATATCTGTATCTATATGTATATGTATTTTTCAGGCAGAAAATGTTGGTGAAATTTTTTAAACAAGCTTGATACCATCCACATTGGAATCAAACTCTCTTGATTCACCAGCTTGCTTTAAGACTAATGTAATCTTTAAATTGATGACATAAAATTTTTGACGTAGATGTTCAAAGATGCTTACAAGTTCTGTTCCAGAATGTTAGAATGCTCTTATTGATGTGGGGCCAAAGATAAGGCAAGACCAAGAACGAGATGATAGGAAAAGTTTAAGATAGGGATATTTTGGATCATTTGCTGATAAAGCACAGAATATGGGTATATGGGTATCAGTTTCTTATTCAGAGCCAGCATGAGCAATGTGACCCTTTTCCAAAGCTTCTTTCTCTCTCCTTAGATTACCGATCTGAAGCTCCTGTTTTACTGAAGCTTGTGGTGATAAGAATGTTGGGCCCAGATTAATCTATCTGCTTTTCCTTCAAATCCAATGAAAGTATTTTAAGACTTATGAGAAATATCATATTTTTGCATTCAGATGAAAAACAGAGAACAAAAAATCAGCTTTTTGCTATGAGCCTTCTGAACTAGGTTTCAACCTATCATTGTCAAAGAACACTTTCTTCCATTTTTTAACAAAATATGTTATTTCCAAAGAGATGCTTTATTTCTCCCTAAAGATGTTCTGAAACTTAGCAGAGAAAAACAGGTTGTTAGCATATGACTTAAAAATAAAACAACAAAAAAGTCCCTAACACAATGTCAGAAGAAAATCTAAGAAAATGCCCTGCCTTGGATTTTTAGCTGTGGTTAGAGAGTGACAAACGATTACTTTAGAACCTAAAAAATCTTTCTTTAAAAAAAAATTGTTGTTTGCAGATATGGAGAAAATTTTAAAACGTTATGTAAAAAGCAATATAAAATTGTAGGTGGATGATTGACAAAAACAACCTAGAATTTGAGATCAATGACCTTTATTGTTATTCGAGAATAATCATCAGAAAGAAAATAACCATTCATTAGACTCAACAATAGGCAGAAACCACAGCTGGCATGAAGGTCGCATTTCCCTTATACCTTCTTTAAGGAGTGCTTTAGATTTGCTTAACAAGACAGACTGATTTACATTTCCTTATATTTCTTTTTCTTTGTTGGCCTTCACCAGAGTGTACAGTTGGGGCTATTTTTCCTTAAATTTTAATTTGTTTTCTGATACGTGAGCTCGTTTTTCTAGTTGAAAGAATAGAACAACGCCTACAACACAATGACAAATGAAGCTTTCAGTCACGAATCTGAGTTATTGAGGAAAACAAATAGCAATATGTTTAAGAGATTGCCATATCCAAGTACGTTGAATGGCCAAATTTTTTAACGCTTTAGTCCCTATTACTCTTTTACTATTTTTTCCCTGTGATTATTTTTTCTTATTTCTTTTTTCCAGTTCTCTTTCTCCATAAACTTATCAAACATTTTTATTTATCTTTTGGGGAATATGAATCTGACATTTATCAAACAAATACCTGCAACACTTATAAAATTGAAATCTATTACGGGAAAATGATTGGTTTAATTTCAAATATGATTACTTAAATATATAAAGACCTTATCTTTCAAAATGACTACATTATTATACAGTACTTTTATGAATGATTCCATGTTCTGTCAAATATATTCAGAATATTTGATATGCTCATTTAATAGTAAGAATTATTTTTAGACCTTGGCTAAAGCATATGAAAAGTTATTTCTGTATTATGTAAATATTTGCTCAAGTAATTTCTATAGTGGAGGTAGTTCTGGGCAAGAAGAGCTAAGCATACTCTACCCTGTTGGTCCAAATGAATTCCAATATAAACCTTGAACAGAGGCACAGAGACATAGCTATCTGAGGACTTAAATGGTGGCAGGCAGATTGAGGAAGGAGTCCAGAATTTGATGTACCACCAAACCAGACATGAATATCCTTTTTCTCCCCTCTGACATTACCTGCCATGGACTCAAAGGCAACCTGAAACCCAAAAGTGCCAGCCAGCGGGCACAGAGATCTCATTTTCTGTACTGAGAAGCTGGAAAGAAGACTCCTGAGGCCCAGAAAGAATAGGGATAAATCTCCTATTTTCTTTTCTTTTCTTCTTTTCTCTCCTGTCTCAGCCCCCAGACAATGCCTCAGAAGCACAGAGGCTGAAGAAGCACCTAAAATACTAAAAGAGGGGACCTTTCTTCATGACCAAAGGAGCTGTGATTCAAAGAGCAAGGGATGAATTTACTTTGCTTTTTATTCCCTCTCTGTCCTCTTACTGATTGGTCCCAGATACAGTATCAATTGCAGAAAGTGGGAAAAGAGAGAAACTAAAGGCCTGGCTTTCTGACTAGAGGACCATGAAATGGGGACCCAGAGAACCAGAAAGTATTAAGCAGATTACAGCGAGAAGGGAACTCCAGAGAGCTATTGCATAAACTGCTGAATGAACTACTGGGCTCACATCTTCATGCTGCACATGTGTTGATCTGGCCCAAAGCAGCATACCAAAGGCTCTGAGACTGCGGTCTAGATAACATCTCAGGTCCCAGACCGGCCACTGAGTTGTGCAAAAGATTTTCACTGGACCAGAGCCCACAGACCACAGAAGGTGGAATGTAAATTGTAGCCTGAAACTAAGTAAATTGATTGCCTAGTGAAGCAAAACTAAACCAAAAAATCACAGGATTTAAACAAGGTCTACAGTCTTATAGTCTAATATTCAAAATGTTCAGGATATAATCCAAATGAAGAGCCAGATATTTGAAGAACCAGGAAAATATCAGCTCACATGGGAAAAGACAACATATGCCAATGTGGAGAGGACACTCATCTTGGAATTATCAGACAAAGACCTTAAAGTAGCTAATAATTCTGCCCCAAGAGGCAAGGATGAACACTTGAAAAATGGGAAGATGGAAAGTCTCAGCAAAGAAATATAGGATATAATGAACACTAATGGGAAATTTTAGAAGGGAAAAATACAATAACCAAAGTAAAAATGACAAAGGAGAGTCACTGACCTTGAAGATAGATCACTAGAAGTTATGCAATCTGAGCAACAGACGGTAAAAAGATTGAAAAACATAAACAGAGCCTCAGGGAGAGCTGGGACAACACCAAAACGTCTAGCATTTGTCTCAATGGAGTCAAAGCGGGAGAGGAGAAAGAATATGATGGAGTAAAAATATTTGAAGGGCTGAAAATTGCCCAATTTTGTTGAAAAGCTTAAATTTACAAACTTGAAAAAGTCAGCAAATTCCAAAGAGGATAAGCTCAAGGAAATCCCTGCCCAGACAGAATAAAGAAACTACTGAGGCTAAAGACCAAGAAAAATGCCTTCAAAAGAGCCAGAGAAAGATGACGTATAACATATAGGTACATGATGATTCTAGTGAGTATGGATTTCTCATCAGCTACTACGCAGACCAGAAGAAAGTGGAACATCTTTAAAGTGCTGAAAGTGAAGAATTGTCATCCTAGAATTCTGCATCCAGTGAAAATACCCTTTAGGAATGAAGGTGAAATAAAGACATTCTCAGATGAAGGAAAACAAAAAAAAAATTTGCTTCTGGCAGGAAGGGAAATGATACCAGAGGGAAACTTGAAACATCAGGAATAGATAAATAGAAATGGTAAATATCTGGGTAAGTATATTATACTACTTTTCTTAAATTCTTTGAAATATATATAATGGTTGAAAGTAAAAATTATAACATGGTCAGGTAAGGTTTTCTGTATAGTAGATGTAATATACATGAGAACTACAACATAAAAGGGGAAAGTGAAAGTTTCCTATATGATGGTAAGGTTTCTATATTTTACTTGAAGTGATAAATATTAATTATAAGTAGAGTGTAAAAAGAGTGTACGCATATTGTAATTCCTAGGGAAATCAAATGTCTACAAAGACATATAGTAAAAAACTCAATAAATGTAAAAAGTGTAATAGTAAAAAAGTCAAATAATGCAAAAGAAAACAGGAAAAGGAAAATAGAGAAAGGAAAATAAAAAAAAACAGAAAACAAGTACTAAAATGGCATACTTAAATTCTAACATATCAAAGCACATATCAGTGATTACATTATGTGTAAATGGTTTAAACACACTGATGAGGATTTTTAGGCTGCTTAATTTTAAAACGGTTTATGATGAGGATTTTAGGCTGGTTATTTTTAAAACTACAGATGAGAAGCAGGCTCCGAGGACTGGAATTTTGCTTGCCCTTTTGAGAGACATTTGCATTTGTGAAGGAACGGGGGGCATGAGCTTGTAGGGACCTGAAATTGGCCACCCCAAGGTATGACTCTTTGGCATCGGGATTGTTTTGGGCTGATTGCTTTTGACAAATTGGGACAGGGAAGGAGGCTCTGGGGAATGGAACTTGCCCTTGTTGGGACACATTTACATTTGTAAGGTAAATCTCTATCTGTAAAAGGTGCCTCCCTCTCTGTACCAGGAAGAAGAGGAGAGATGACCTTGTCCCTAGAAACTCTTAATGGGGAAGGCAAGAACTTAAGTTGGTTGCTGTCTGGCAATCTCATGTAACTGATTTAGGGTGGTGGCTTCTGACCTTTACTTAATCCGATTTGATTCTTGTCTAAAAGTCATGGGATCACCCAACGACCAGACCCCACCTGCACTGATACCATTTTAACTTTTTTTCATGTTCTTTCCTTTGTCTTCGTAAAGAGATGACTCACATACCTATGCCTTAAATTTAGCCCTAACCCTCAACTCGGGGCAGCAGCAGGAGCTCTGACTGCCCGTGGGCCCTGTCCCCATGCTATTCCACACTATTCTCTAAATAAAAGAGCACTCCTGCCAGATCTTGAGACTCTAAGAAATCTTTCTTTCGACTCCTCGGCTCACCGACCCTGCATCACACACCAGTTAGAAAGACAGATTTCTGGGTGAATGGAGCTATTTTCAAAAGATTACATACTGTGTAATTCCATTTATATGACATTCTAGGACAGGCAAAACTATAGTGATGGAAAACGGACCAGCGATGGCAAGGGGTAGGCATGGGAGCAGAGCGTCACTATACAAGGATAGCACCAGGGAGTTTTGGGGGGGGGGGCGGGTAATGGATCTGTTTTATATCCCAATTGCGTTGGTGGTTACGTAAATCTGCACGTGTTAACATTCATAGAACTATTCACCAAAAAAGTCAATTTTACTGTATACGAATTTTAAAAAAAGAGCTAAAAATAGTATCTATGTTTTTAATCCTTGATGTATGCCAGGCACTGTCCTTTAAGACGTAGTTTTGTATAATCTTTAGAACAGTCTTATGAACTAGATAGATTCTTCTCTTTTACAAGTGATGAAGTTTCTGTAGTTCAATGTGTTACTAAAGTCTAGTAAATGCCTTACTGAAGGTTAGACAATGAGAAATTCACTCCAGAACATAACCAAAATCTTTCTGATTCCAAAATCTTATTCTCTATGTGATGATGTTTATTTACTGAGAAGCAGTGGTCCAGATCTTGACAAATAAAAATGGCAAGTAATAGGATATATTGGAACATATGAGGAAGCCATTTGGTGTAAACCTAATTCGGCCTGACCTTGTCTTTCCAAAAGGGCCTGACCGAGGCCATTGAGCATGCATTGTATATCTGCTTTAGAGATTCCCTATGGCAAGAGCAAAAGGCCCTTGAGATAAAGGTGCAACTTCCCTCCCCCTCTCAATGTTGGCGTCTCCTTAAGGATTAAGTATCTTTCCTTAGGCTAGAAGCTGATTGCTGCGTGCACCTGTGACCGCCCAGCTGGAGACAACAGACTTGCCTCCTGCTACACCCACCAAGATAGCAGACCCACTACCTGCTGTGTCCATCAAGTGCTGTGCACAGGGCAATCTTGTGACTATTGTGGGAGGGACATTTCAATCATATGTGAAACACCCTCTTTGAGGGTATACAACCACCCTTATACCCCCACTTCTTTGGAGTGCTCTGTTCCTTTGTGGAAAGACTGTCCCGGGTTATAATCCTAAAATTTAAGCTCAGAATAAACTCACCCAAATTTTCATTTATAGATTGGTTATGGATTATTTTCGTCGACAATCTAAAATAGGAAAAAAAAAGTTAATCTCACACAAATTAGAAAACAGAGTGAGACAAAGACACTATAACATAACCAGTATGTTTTTACTAAATTATTTTTATTTATTTTGTTGTGCTTTCTTTAAAGATTAAAGTTTCTATGGGATACCAGCAGTGTAAGAAGTATCTGTTCATTCACTTAATAAATATGTACTGAATACATATGCAGAAAATACTATGCACTTGGGTAGATATAAAAATGAATCAGATACAGATCATATTCACAAGGTGCTTATGATCCACAAGGGAAATTAAGAAATGCATATAGAAAATGTTAAATGTCTGTTCTGATTATAGCTCCATGTGAAACATATCACACTAAGACTTAGAGACTTTTAGTAACTTAAAACAAAATTTATTATTCTCTCTGGCAGTGATGTTTATGAACAGGGATTGGCTTTGACTTAGGATCTCTGATATCTTTACAATCTGCTATCGGCTGGGCTGGAGATATTTGAAGGTTCTAGTGGATTAGCTTTCCAAGATACATCACCCACACAGCTCGCAATTGATTCTGACTGTTGTCAGGGAGCTCAGCTGGAGCTATCAATAAGAATGCCTACACAAGCCCTTTCCGTGTGTCTTGAGCCCCTCACAGTCTGGCAGCTAGATTCCAAGTAAGAGTATCCAAGAGTCAGTATTCTAAGAGGCCCAGGTGTAGCTACAAGACTTCTTAAGACCCAGCTTCGGAAATAACACAGAATTATTTCTTTTACATTCTATTGGTCAAAATTCTGAGCCAACCCAGATTCAAGTGGAAGGGACTGAATAGGGTCATGGATCTGGAGAGGTGTGGCTCCTTTTCAGACTGTTTTTGTAAACTAACTACCACTCCCTGCACTTTGGTCCCCAGTGATCCACACCCTTTACACATGAAAAATCTTCTCATTCCCAGCCCAAGACTTGCAAGTTCTCATCCGATTAGCACATTGGTTCAAACTTGAAGTTGAGGAGCTTATCATTGAAGTTAGGTCCAGGTCCAGTATCATTCTGTTTGATCTTAAGCCCTGTGAACTAATGACACAAATTATCTGTCTCCCGCACTAATAACCTATGTTTTGTTTATGTCTGACATAAAATGATGACAAGCGTAAGATACCCACAACAGACACTTGCATTCAAAAACGGTGTGGGAGGCAGAAGTATACATCACTGCTTCACAGTAATTCTGAAATCCAGGCAAGCACGTGTAATCAATTCCTTGGTTAGGGCCCAGTCATGCTTCCTGGGAGTGATTCTCCACTCTTCACAAGGAGTCACCCTTTATTATAAACGGCCTGTGTTTGCCACTAAAGGACTTTGTTAGACTGCTTCTGCCAGTAAAAGGCTGGAGCCTTAATGGCTCTTTTCATTTTGAATTGTCTTTCCCTTCAGTCCAAGCTGGTGGTGCTTCTTCCAATACAATTTTCTTAAAATTTTGTGAATTTTCTATGAATCTTATTGGGGTTCAGTCTAGCAAAAAAAAAAAAAGCTTCACTCACAAATCTCTTTGAAGTAGTTTATTTTCTACCTTTAGCTGAGAATCATTATAATGAGGGACAATGCCCTTAAGATTCTTTTAAGGCATACCTTAAATCTTTTTTTTGATGTGTCCTAAAGGAGTTTGCAGCCTGAACATACCCTGCAGCTACAATTTACCACAATGCCCTGGATTTGATATATGCCCTAAGTCATTTCTTACTTTGAGAATCTTTCGCTGGTTGTAAAGATAGCATGAAAAACAATTTTATTTTATTTTTTTGTTTTTTTAAGGATTGGCATCTGAGCTAACAACTGTTGCCAATCTTTTTTTTTTTTCCTGCTTTTTCTCCCCAAATCCCCCCAGTACATAGTTATATATTTCAGTTGTGAGTCCTTCTAGTTGTGGCATGTGGGATGCCACCTCAGCATGGCCAAATGAGCAGTGCCATGTCCACAACCAGGATCCAAACCAGCAAAACCCCAAGCTGCTGAAGTGGAGCACGTGAACTTAACCACTCAGCCATGGGGCCAGCCCCCCAATTTTATTTTTTAACCCAGCAAGTTCTAAATGCTTTATATTTCCCATAAAGTTTGTTAAAAAACTGAATAAGACTCTTTTTAGTTCATCACTTTATATCTACCCATGGCTAAAAGAAACTGGTTGGCACTTTAAATATATGCCAGAAAATCTCTTTACTCAAATCCACAAGTTCTTAGACATATTTTCCATTCACGATGCTACTGAATTTTTAGCACTGAATGAAAAAAGATCTTCTTTTCTTCAGCCTCCAATCACAATTTTTCACTGTCTCTCGAGTTCACTGCTCCTTACGGCCCTTCCGGTTTCCACCTGCCACTAAGATTTTGGGTCATTTGTTACTGTAGCACAGTCTAGACTGTCCACAATGCTGCACACACATTTTCTCATTTGTTTTTCATGAGAAGCCGGTCAACAAAGATGTGTTTCTTGTTCTAGTACAAGCCTGATCAAGAGGTGGCCGGGGGCTCTGCTGACATCATCATTGTTCTCACTATCCAGAAGAGCGATATCTGAAATATCACCAAGCATGGGGCAGAGGGAAAAGAGCTCCAGAGGATTGTGTATGGGCAAGTAAATGTTCAGCCCAGAAAACACATATATCACTTCCACTCACAAGTCCTTAGCTAAAGAAAGTGACATGGCCATGTTGAGTTCAACAAGGTAGGAAAGTGCAATCCTATCACCTACACAGAAGGAGAAAGAGAAATAAATATTTGCAACCAGTACAAATGACTACCACCTCATAAGAAGCTCTGTTATGGTTCTTGTAAGAAAGTGGATGCCCAGTAAATAGTAACTATTGCGGCCATTATCACTATCATTATTGCATTTGCTATGGTCTATTCTTAGGCTTGCATACTGCTGAACATCTATCCACCTGTGGCCCTGTGATATAATATAAAATAAATATAATTGGTGTCTGAGTCCAAACTTAGCCATTCACCAGCTGTATAAAAATGGGCAAACCATTTGATTTCTATGTACCTCCATTTAAAATTTGTTTTGCTAATTTTAAAGCATGGCACAAATACAGGTCAATCCATAATATGCTGAGTCCAGACTCAATCTTGAGGCTTTGCCTAATTTTGGATCTTATTCTCCCCTGTGTAACCATTGCCTCCACTGGAACTCTGGGGCAAGTCAATTCTTAACCTTTTCAAAGAAACAAATCTGTCCACTGGATCACCTCTTTCCAAACATCTCTGGGCAATTTCCCTAATACAACTCACCGCAAATTACTTCTTCTCATGCTCTCTTCTACTGTGCTCTCATTGTTAGTCCTTTCCACTATGCCTGAAATGATTCCCTAAAATGGATCCTTTTATTGTGAATAAATTTCCCAATAAGCATGACTTTGTGATGATATTCCTAGATGATGCACTTCAGACCTTTCTTGCCTTTAGCACCTCATTCAGTTTTCCTGTCCAGCTCACATACTGGCATCATCCTTTTTCACATCAGTGTTTTTGTCATTTCCTCTGATACCACGATTCCACAGTTCCTTGCAAAACCTCCAACTTCTTTAATTTAACTTATTTACGTTCCTCTTTGTTCAATTCCAAAGACCATATCATCAACTTCCTATCAAAGTATCAACAAAGCCACTTAACATTACAACTCTACTATAAGAGATGAATGTATTCTGCTACGATTGCATATAAGAAAGGAATTGACCTAGTTAGAGAGGTTAGGGGAGGGGTCCCTGTGAAAGCACGATTAGGCTAAAATCTGAATAAAAAGTTGGAAAAATATTACACCTCGCTATCATTTAGTTTTGCCCAATTTCATTATCTCAGTTTCAAGTTTCCATTTGACCACATCCATCTTACCTCCTAATGGTACTATTTTTTATGTTACCGAACCTTTGTTTTAATTTCAAATTCCAGACTCTAGATTTCTCCTTACTTTCCTTGCATACCTGCCACTTGTCTCCCTACCTAAAATTGGCCTGTATGGTCAAAAGGTCATGTTACACTCTAGAATGTTCTAACAGATTGATTTTGCTGCCAATCTCCATGCTCGTCAACATATCTAATCTATCCGTCCTGCCCCCAATTACTCTTTACTATGTCATAAGTCAAAGTCTAAAATTAGTCTTGTTTTTGTATCTGCTTATCCTATTTGACATGGAATCGCTAGTGTCTAGAATACTTCCTGGCATAAAGTATGTAGTCAGTAAATATTTGTTAAATGAATGAATGACGAATGAATGAATGTTCTTTCCTGATTTCTTTCACAGAGAAGGTGGAGAAACCATGATGATTGAGAGTAGAATAAATTTATGCCATCTAATCTCAGCCAGGTAACTCAGTTTTCTTTTTCAAATCACTTGTTGTCTCTTATATTTCTTATAGTATTTGTTCCCAGAAATCATTCCTGTTATTCTTACTTTCAGCAGATGACTTCTAATTTGCTAAGATACAAATGAGCTCCTTCAAATACATTCCTTTTCCACTTTCTTAATTTTTCCAGTGTCAGGCTTATTTGAATCATTCTCTAAATGAATAGAAAGGATTAAGCCAATTTGGTGTAATGACCTCAGCTTTCTCTCATTTGTATATTAGCTCATTTATCAAAAATGTTTTGATGTTTCTTTGTCTAGAAAAACACAGGTTATCCCTGCCATTAAGAGACTGACAGAACGGTCATATTCTGTGATAACTGTAGTCAAGGCCCTGCATAGTTGGTCTGGTGTCTTTTTCTCTACATCCACAGCTCTTGTTTTTCTCCTCTTTACTCACTATGTCCTAGTCCATGTGCTATCCATGTACTGTCTGATGGAACTTTCTGAGATGATGACAATGTTTTCTTTTTGCACTGTCCAATACAATACCCACTAGCCTCAGCTGCTATTGAGCACTTGAAGCATGGCTAGTGATGCTGAAAACTGAATTTTAAATTTAATGTTAATTTAAATCTAGATTTAAATTTAAATACGCATGTGAATTGCTATTATATTGGATAGCGCATCTCTTGCCACTCTGGTGTTTTATTAGTTCTTTGAGTTCTTTTGACAAAGCAAGTTGTGTTCCTTTTCAGGACCTTTGCACATGCTGCTTTCTCTGCCTGGAATGGCTTCTCTTCACTCTAGCACTCTTATAAAACTGTTCACATAGTACTTATTTCTCTTCCTTTAGAGTGTGGCTTTAAGGCACCATCTTCCTCTTCCTCTTCCTACCTTCCCATCTAAAGTAGAAATCTCCTTGCTCTCTGACCCTTTATATTTTCTATCTCTTACCTTTGCTTTTTTCCTTCAAGCACTTATTAAAACTGAAAGCATTTCATTTATTTGTCTGCTTTTCCTGCTTTAGTGTCTCCCCCATCAGGATGTAAGCTTAATGAAAGCAGGGGCTATGCATATCCTGTAAATCCTTGTGATTCCACAGACTAAAACAATTCCTATTATATAGTAGGCATTTAAAATTGTTTTTGCATATTTGAGTGAACAAATGCTGGCTGTAATTTTAGCACATAAAAAGTATGTCGGAGCACTGATGTAGTGAAAAAAACCTGCCTGGGACCGAAGCAGAGATGAAGTTCAGTGAAGACTTTCATAAGCTTAGTGGAGGAGACAGTGAAGAAAATTCTAAGCAGAGGAAATATCTTGTGTAAATGCATCGAGGCATGAAAAGCATGGCATGTGCAAGAAAAGTGAGAAATTATATGCCACTGGAGTGTTTCACTGTTTCTTCACTCAACACCATCCTTTCCAACTTAGAAAAAAGAATTATTCCTTCCCAACATAAATTCTGCCACCAATGTTCTTCATTTAATAGTTATCTTATTGCCTTGTGGAATATGTCTCATCAATTATCCTTTTATATTTGCTCAATTTCTTTTTTTTTCTTTGAGGAAGATCAGCCCTGAGCTAACTACTGCCAGTCCTCCTCTCTTTTCTGAGGAAGCCTGGCCCTGAGCTAACATCCATGCCCATCTTCCTCTACTTTATATGTGGGACGCCTACCACAGCATGGCATGCCAAGCCGTGCCATGTCTGCACCCAGGATCCGAACCGACGAATTCCAGGTGGCCGAGAAGCAGAACATGCGAACACAACCACTGCGCAACTAGGCTGGCCCCAGCTCAATTTCTTTATTTCCGCTGACTTTCTGGTCTACCCAACATATGTGCTTAGGTAACATCCATAGCAGGGGAGGAAAAAGCCTTCCTATCAAGTCCATTATGCCTTAAAATCTCTATAATCTTTCCACACCAAATTTACAAAACTGTTCTACACATTCAGCCTTTACTTGCTCATCCCCTTGTCATGTCTTTTGTTCCGCCACTTGATTAACCTGCTTTCCTGAAAGCAGTACATTTACGATCATTTTTCTTCTTTGCCTAAAATTTCGAAGAGTCTTTTAGAGTCATTCAGATAAAGGCTGAACTTTTAAGCTTTGAATGGAAGTCGCACTCCACCGTGAACAGCCCTGGCTCCATGTTGCAAAATATTTCCACTACTGCACCGTGATGTTGTTACAATGCACTATTTAATAATACGCTTTCTATAATTGGTGAGCTTGGCTGTTGCCACTTGAAAAGTCATCCCTGGCCTTCCAAGATCAAGCCCTTTGATAGCAGGGACTGTCTCGTTGCTTGTCATTGTATCTCCATTGCCTAGAATGAAGTCTGACCTATGGTGGGTTCTTGATGCAGTGAATGAGTGAAGATGTGTTCTATTTAGAGCCTCATCTTTGATTCTGAAGGGAATTTCCCCTGTGCATGCCTAAATCTCAGATTTTAGGTGTCATCAAGAGTATCACAGGTGAAAAGATATCATTACTATATTCTCTAAATGAGAACAGATACAGTTTTGGATAAATGAGCAAATGAGTGGGTGAGAAAAGAAGTGGGCGTAACTACTTTCAACATGCTTTATTAATATTAATAGGGAGTTTGCATTTGATTGCAGTGAGCATCAGTGGACAAAATAATAGTAATAAACAAGACAGCCTCTGTAACTGTAATTTAAAATTTATTTCAGATTCTCCTACTTTAATTAAATAGTATGCACGGCTTAAGGACCCAATTTAGGCTTATTCTTGTGGTAGGCACTGTAGATAACAAAAGAAAAATAGAGCATTAATTTAATGAAGGTTGTCGATTTTGATCTGAACTTGAAAGAAGTCAGACACCTGTCCAGGGTCATCTCACAGGTTTCTGAATTTTAACATTTCCTACTACAATTTGTCATGGTATTGTTTTATATCTTTAATTAATATTTATTTATCTCAATTGCTTTTTTTTGGTCAGCTGCAGATACTCTCAATCCACTAGCACAAGAAATCTATCATACAGGTTATTCCTATTCCTTAATATCTCCTCTTGTATGTTTTTGAAAATCTAATGGCCCTATTTATTTTTCCTGTATAAAATTTACTATCCTGGACTGCAGGTTTGCCTTCTAGATCTTTTTTAAAAAGACTTGTTTCGAAGTCCCTCTTTGCCCTACTGCTTATTTCAAATATTTCCTGAAATGTGTCCTCTGAAATACACTACCATTTGCTTCTAATTATTGTTCGTCTGCCGCAGAAGGATCACATCCATCTTCCTCAGGGTACTGAAGGGATGTGCCAGAGAATTTTGAGTAGAGCAGACATTGTCTTTTTTGGCCTTTTCATTTGGGAAAGTCACAAGTGGAATCGGAAGATTTATGAGAATTTGTTCTAATCAGCTGAAGAATGCTTTTTGAATCTAATTTTATAGCAAAAAAAATAATAATGGTAGATATGTAAAATTTGGTATAAAACTCTACAGCAAATTTTTATAATAGTAATAGAGTAGTAATTCTATAGTTAAAGAAGAACAAGAACCATTCACTATCATGAACTTTTATATCATGAACAATTGCTGACCTGGCAGAAAACAAAATATTAACTTTTTTGCTCTTTCTCTGGGCAATTAGACATCATCACTGCTATGGTTTTGGGACCTGATATTGTCCTTAATGGTAGAAAATTCTGTGATTGGCTGCTGGGTCTAGAAAACAGCCACATTTTATCAGCAGTTTGCTCATAAGTGTTTCTAAAATTATGGAAGCAACACACAAGAAGCTTTCACGGCAATTCAGGTCAAGATGTCCTGTGCCTTTCATTTTCTCAAGTCTAGGAGAAAATTGGATGAGAATTTAAGACTAAGATTATCTGATTAATACTTCAGCTTCAACATACAGGCTATTGTTTCCAAAAGGCTCATCTCTCTGCAATGAAGGTGGAGGCAAGGATGGAGGTGGGGTGGTGGAGTGTGTGGAAACTAGAAATGCTACTTAAGAATGCAAAGAGAAGGAAAGAATTCACCCTTTAACAGTCAAAATATGTTACATGAGAAGTCAATGTTCTTCAAGCCAGCCTACTACCCTGAGGGAATATTTTCTAAATTTCTTCTTTAATCACAGTTTAAGACTGGAGAGTGTCTCTTGATGTATATAGAAAAGATACCAATGCCAATGCCATCTAGAGCAGCAAGGCTAAGGGACATCCCACTTTATGGCAAAAGTAAATGATGATAAGAGAAGGGAGTAGTCAGATGTGTAATTCTTAATTCCTTCAAGGACTTCTGCTCAGAGTGATTGTGTGTGTGTGGAGTTGGGAGGAGAAGAACAAAAGGTGATGATAACTCAGTGGAGTAGGGGAGTGGGAACTCCTGTCCTGACTCCTCGTTTGGGACTCTGGGAAGTGGCCAACTTGAAGTCGACCTGATGTGAATATGATTTTTAGCTTTCATAAGATGCCCTTGATTCCTGTGTGTATTGAAGCAACCCAGAAGTATGAGAGAGGCTACCTGGGGTGCTTGCCAGAGGGGACACGTAAAAGAGAGGAAGTGGCTCTTCAGAGAGACTACAGGGCACTCAGTCTAGGCAGGGGCAGAATTGTGCAGTCAGCCCACAGAGTACCTGAGATGAGCTAAGATTAGGCCAAGCTAGCCAGTGAAGAACACTGGCTTCAACCAAGCTGAGAGAGACTTAACCTTAGATTATTGCTCCAGGCAGTAATCACAGACACCAGTGCTGGCTGGTGAGCCCTGCACAGGAGGGGAGGGACACCTGAGTGAGACTAAAGGAGCCTGCAAACATCCTATCCAAGAATCTCTTCACCTCTATCGTGAGATTGCAAACACCCAAACATCGTCTCGGAGAAGAACTCTCGGGTTAGGGGTAGAGAGTTTTAGAGGTAAGTGCTACCGAACCTCTTAATTCTCAAGTTTGCCTGCTGATGTGCATAAGCCAAACACTGAGACATGGTGCTTGGAGATGAAGAAAGGTTTATTCGAGTTGGCCAAAAGAGAAGGAAGGAGCATGGATTCTCTCAAATCCACCTTAACAAGAGAAGAAGGCAGGGGGTTTTATAAGGCTAAGGGGTGTAGCAAAAGGAGTTTTGGAGAAACAAAGGAGTAATCTGTCTTTCTTTCACTCCCAGTTATCCCCTGGGCAATCTGACTTCTGGTGTCAGTGGCAGCTAGAGGCTGATTACCTGGTGATCTTCGAAGGCATTCTCTTTCTTCTGTAAATCAAGCTCATAAATCCTTATGACCCTTAAGTTACCCCTCAGGTTAAAGAGGAAAACAGCAAATTGATAAGATTAACTTCTTTTCATAACAAGGTGAAAGGTAATCTTATTGAATATTTACACTAACCCTCAGCTTCATAAGAAATACCAAGTAATATGTAATCAAAGGAACATTTTATGTTATAAGATGAGGCTAAGTTTAAGGTGCTATACGTATTCTCCATTGTAGACTCAAATTTGTTACCTCATTACACGTGTGTGAGTTAATATACAAAGATATATGTTATTACGTATGTTTTAAGACTTTTCTCTTAAAAGATTATAAGAAAATATTTGCCAAATGAGTGGGTAAAACATAATTATCAAAACTTGGAGGACTTTTGAGAGAGAAAAAGGTACTACTAATAGTTACTCCAGCACAACAGGCATGAAGCAGAACTATCTCATATCATCTGGGACACATCTTAGAGAAGAAGTTGAATTCTGTTTAAGATGAGAATTTTTCTTTGATTGGAGGGTGGAGAGGAGATGAAGAAAACCTTTACCTTAATGTATATATTTGTTTATGAAATGGATATTTACATGGGCCCAACTTAGCTAAGAGAGTTTACACAAGTAAGAATTAAATTGTTCTACTTAAGAAATAAGCAGAAATTTGGTGAATGTAAGTTGGCCAAAAAGTGGAGAAAAGCAGAGCCCTTTGATGGAAAGAGATAAAAGAGAACAATAGCAGTAATTTAACACCTAAAAAATAGGATCGAGTCAGGAGGGACTTTACAGTAGAGGGCTAGTTATAGCTGATGTGGATTTTAAATTTCACCTGAACTCTGTTGTGCTGTCATCTCTGCCCATATCTAGCATGCCCAGACCTTTGTGAAATCTGGGATGTTCTTTGGTTATAGTTTTGGGGGATGGGAGGGAGGGAATGAAGTCATGGGAGCTGTCTGCAGTGAGGGGTAAAGCCAAAGCAACATGAAAATAATTCATGAAGCCTAAGAACGAAGACCTAGTGGAAACTGGAAACTCACCAAAAGCAAGACATTGGAGAAAGGTGAAACCTGAAGAATGTAAGCCCTTTATGAACTTAGGAGCTATCTATGGGTACAGTGGGTGGGTATGCATTTCTACCAGTAAGATGAGGGGTTCAGCAAATCTACCAAAATATTCAAGAAAAGATTGTTCTCCTAAGCCTAGAAACCTAGAAATAGCTAGGCTGTAGAAATCTGGGTTAAACACATTTTACACAATTTTGTACCATTAAAATATAATTTCAGGGGCCAGCCCTGGTGTCATAGTGGTTAAGTTCACGTGCTCCCCTTGGACGGCTGGGGTTTGCAGGTTCAGATCCCGGGTGCAAACCTAGCACTGCTCGTCAAGCCATGCCGTGGCAGCATCCCACACAAAACAGAGGAAGATTGGTACAGATGGTAGCTCAAGGCCAATCTGCCTCACACAGGCACACACACACACACAAAATATATATATATAATTACAGTAATCAGTCAATAACATTTACTAAGTAGCCATTCCAAACAGACTGTTGTACTGTATGCAATGAATGTCTTGAACTCACAAACTTAGTTAATTTCATAGTAAAAAATAAAGAAGGAAACACATTAGCATGTTTCTATGATTACTGAAATGTCCTTTTCTTCTCATGTGTTAATTATAAATAAATAATACCAATTCTCCACCCCCAAAATTGTTCTCATTGTTATTAAAGTAACTATAACTTACAGACAGTGGCATAGATTTATACCCACTGGTTATTTAAAGTTCATGAAATACCTTAGCTCCCTGGAGAAAATCCACCGAATGCATATAAAATAATAATAAAATAATAATAATATGCCCAAGGATAAACTGTGTTCCTATGTTTTCATACTGTGAGCATCATGGGCATTTTACAGCACAGGTTGTTAATAAATGAGGCCCCCAGCTGTTACTGAGAGACTCGGGCTGAAAAGGGGAGTAAGTGGAGGATAATAATCCTTATCATAATAGGAGGCCGTTTCTCTAGTGACCCAGGGTGAGTTGCAGCTCCTTAGGAGTAAACTCCTCAGTCAGTAGCTCCTACGAGGTACCGTGTGGTAAATTACCTCCTTCCAGGTACTAAATGATACCTGGGTGCCTTGGAAAAATTAATGGGTGAGTGGTTTACTCTGAGAGCATTTTATTCCCTCTGAGTCAACATAGGATGCTGCCCAATTAAGTTTTGGAGGGCAGAATTTGCCCTAGAAAGAACAGTTTAAAGGTTTAGAGTTATCGAATCAATATAAAAACTAGTCCCTGAAGTATAGTAAAGATAAGGCTTCTCACCATGGGTAAGACTTTCATTACCAGCAGAGTTATTACATTTCCCTCAGTGGCCAAAGGAAGGAGAAACAAGGGTGGGAGCTACCGTTAAATATGAAATATATTAACGTATTTCTTACATTTATTTACAGTCAGTCAACTGTCTCTTGGTCTCTTCTGAAACATGCCAAGTCACCTGGCCTATCACATTTTCTCAGACAGTTCAGACTGTTGCCACATCAGGTAAATAAAAGTTACTGTTTTCTCTAGAAAGCCATTTTCTACATTTAATGGATTATACATTCATTGAGACAACATAGAATTCAAATAGGCTGGAGGCATTATTGGATTTTGAACTCATTTTTTTTTTAATAGAGAAGGCCAAATGCCATTTTGTTCAGCTTTATCTAATTATTTCTCAAGCTCTGTTCTACAGCTGGTTAAATTAAATTAACAAAATTAAATTAATGAATTTTTGAGAAGGGTTTTCTTTAAAGAATCTGATGTTATTGTGCTTATTTAAACAAAATAGATATACTTTTTTACATAGCAAAAATGCTTAGAGTGTCTTTGAATCTAGTAGAAGTATAAATTATCGAGTAAATATTCTATCAGTAATTACTATGTGGTTGCCTGACTAGGTGATATTAATATTGACACACTTATAAAGCACTTTTATTTTCTGAGAAATTATGGATCTTTTACTCCAATACTTTCACTGTTTCTCAAAAGCCATCTATGAAATAGGAAGAAGTGATAGATATTCCATTTTTTAAAAAGCTGAGGCTCTGGGGGTGGAAGGCCCTAAAGAACTTTCTCTGAGTCTTTCTTTCAAAGGTCTTCTTCGCCACACTTTTTTTTAAATTGAGATAACATTGCTTTACAACCTTATATAAATTTCTGGTGTAAATCATTATATTTTGATTTCTGTGAAGATTATATCAGGTTTACCACCCAAAGTCTGATTGCCGTCCATCAAGGTACACATGTACCCTTTCACCCCTTTCGCCCTCTCCTCCCTTGCCTCGAGGCTATTATGCTCAGAGACATAAGTCAGATGGAGAAAGTCAAATACTATATGATTTCATTCAGGAGCGGAAGATAGAAACAAGAACAACAAACACACACCTAGATTCATGGATTAGATTGGTGGTTCCCCACACTTCTAACACAGCATTTCTCCACAATCATCAAAGTGCACTTCAAATGTGGAAATCTGGTCATGAAACTTGTAGATATGGAAACGGCTGGAAATAAATGTAAGTGTATAACTTTGTTTTTAATAAAACGATGACCGAGAAATAAATTACACAAAGTGTAATTTTAGCATTCAGAGTTAGACCTCTTGGATCTACCTGTCACAGCCACTTACTAGTTGTGTAGTTACCCTTGTGAACTTTGGATTTCTCATCTGTAAGATGGGAATACTAATCACACCTACCTCGATTTTTGCTATTTCAGGAAATTACCTGTAACGTGGGAGAAAATATTAACAAAATAAGCAGAAATGATGAAATATTGTTAAATATAAGACAATGTGTTATAGATAATAAGTACTATAGACAATGCATTTAATAGTTTATCACAGTCAGAATCTAGTTCTCATTTTTGTCATTGAGCACATCTTATCAAAATAGATTTTTTCGTTCAACAAGCATGTCCTTAAGTACCTACAATGGACCAGACACTTCTGTTCAGAAGTGGACAAAACTAATACAATTCTTCCCTTCCTGGAGCTTACCAACTAGTGAAAGAGACAAACAGCTGACAAATAACCATGAATTAGTAAATAAATAAATGGACTTTGGTAAATCTGTTGGGCGAAATGGATAGCATGACTCGTTTAGATTAGACGGTCAGGCAAAGCCTCATAAAAGACATGACAAATAAAGTGAGACCTGGAGAATAAGTTGAATTTGCCCAAGGGAAGTGTCTAGGGAAAAGGTTCCAAGGGAGCTCCTGAATTTTGCCAAAGCAGAACTTTTGTCAATAATGTAGGCAACCAAGTTTACACCTACCCTCTGTTCACCTGGTCTAGCTCTGTTCTGCCTCTGATACTCTGACGCAGATCTGTGCCTTCTCTTGTTTCCACAAGGAATCCACTTGCAACAAGCTTTTCATGGGATTTATAAATTTTTACTGAATGCCTTGTCTTTGATATGGTGATCATGAGCAATGTTCAAATCTAATCATGATGAATTTCCCCTGATAACATCGCGCTGCTTTCCCAAACCTGAGGTAGATTTTTCAGCCTCTGCTCACTGGTATGACTTTGCTATGTTCTTTGACCCTTTGATTAGGTAACCTTAAGACATTCACAACAATGGAAAAGGAAATGTCCTCAATTCCATGTCTGGCCAAAATTGAGTACACTCGTCAGGGCTATTCAAACTCTGAGAAATGGGATGCTTTTAGCTTTCTTTCTACCCTTTCCACTCTAGCTCAGATTGGTTTAATCCTATACTAATTGAAACTTTTTCCTTTTCATTTCTATTTCCAAATATACTGTTAGAAAACAGCTTCAAGGCCAACTAGAAACTGGACCCAAATTTCAAGACATTCTTTTCATCTCCAGCTCCTTAGTCTCACCCCAGACTCTATGGAATCCTGCCTCTTAAATTCTAAGAAACTTATGGAATCATTTGAGAAGATTGCTTCCCAAATTCTTCATAATACATCTACACCAAAACCAAGGGGTAGAAACAGTGAATGATCAACTTATTTCTTATGCTCTACCTGACCATGTGATACATTTCCACACCCTGCAGCAGAAGCCATTTTCAATGCATAGTTCACCTTGCGTAAACACCATCTCCTTGATCCTACGGTCCTCCTTCTTTCCTCTCCTACCCATTATGGGAAATTTGTGTATATGTCCAGCCTTCAATGAGAATATGTAGACAAAACTTCTTGGTGACCGTAGCTAAAAATATATGGTTTCTGAGGAAAATGTTCTATGCATATTCCCAGAAACTAAAATGCTATTACTCTTTGAATAACTCTGAGTGAATTACACATGAGATGTAGAGAAAATTATGTTCACCACAATTTCTTCCAGGAAGAACACTGAATTTGTTATGAAGAAACTCTTTCATAAGCCCACCTGGGAGTGGGTGCAGTCTCCAAAATTCAGTCTCTAAGGAGATTCCCTGATGTGTAGAGTGTTACTCATCCAGATAAGGGTTGAAAATTTTTGTTGTCATAGGAAAGAGCTAAGAACAAGGAAGAGGGAAGGAAAAGGAGCTAGAGCAGATGAAATAGGCCATTGTATGGTATGGGTACACACAGTACCATTGTGTGATAAGAGCTCTTTTTTGCATCTCTAATCATTAGTAAGAATTTTAAAAATTATGAAATGTGAGATATGAGGATTTTTTTTCTTGATGAAAGAGTTAGACTCCTATAGCCAGAGAATCTTGGTTCAAATAGACACAGCCATGAGATAATAAGTACACAATATGTAGGTTGTATGTTCAGTTTTGAAAATGGACTATTTGGGAAGATTTGGAAATGTATTAAATTTTAAAACTCATTTTGCCTTATTATTTGGAGGCTGCTATTCTGCAGTAGACAGATCTGGTTTTGAATCTAGACTCTACTTCTTAACAGTTATGGGTCTTTTTGAATTTCTGTTTGGGGGATTTTTAAATAGATAGCATATGTAGAGTACATTCCCAGATAAACATTCAATAAACAATACCTGTGATGATGATGATGGTGATGATGATGATGATGATGATGATGATGATGATGAACATGTGTAGCCCAGCAGCTGACAAGTTGTAGGCCCTCACGTTATAACCACACACTAGCACAATAATTATTAGCATTAGTATAGAATAGTATTATTTAAAGACTAAGCAAAAGTTTTTATGCTGACATACGTTCATACAAAGGAAAAGATAAAAAGTGAGTATGAGTATCAGTGAACAAAGATGTGTTTTCCCGTATCTTTAAATTAGAAAACTTAATGGTACTAGAAATAAAACTTGCATTAGAAACAGGGGCCATAATCACAGCACCCTGTCCATTTCCAGAAAGATATATTGGAGTCATTAGGAAACAGATCAGAAGATAATGTGACCCATAAACTACTTCTCCTAAAATGGCTTTATTCGCTTATAATCAACATTGACATGAATTTTCTGAGAAACACAAGTTTGGACTATTACCAAAAATCACACCATGCTAATTCGATGACACTACAGGTCATCACACTACAGGTAAATCTCCCACCAGAACTCTTGACCCTCTAGAAGAGATAAATGTGGCTTGCTCTCTGGATTGGCATACATTTGAAAACTCAGGATTCTTTGTGGGATATGTTTCTATGAAACATTGACATAGAGGAAAATTCTGCTATTTAAAGAACATTTTGATCAGACCCCATACTTGAAGGAATCTACAGTTAACAGAGTGAACAATAAAATAAAGGAAACAGTTTAACATGAGCAGCAGTTTACTTATCAAAACTGCTTTCAACAGAGACCATCACATCTCTCCAAGCAGTACTTTTTCTCAAAATCGTTTTTGTTTTTGCCTCCCCAAAGCCCCCCAGTGCTTGGTTGTATATCCTAGTTGTAAATCGTTCTAGTTCTTCTATGTGAGCCGCCACCACAGCATGGCAATTGGCAAATGGGTGGTGTGGTTCCATAACCGGGAAACGCACCCCAGACCGCTAAAGTGGTAAAGGCCAAACTTTAACCACTAGGCCATCAGGGCTGGCTCTCATAATCTTAGTCACTGAGATTGTTCAAAGAAGTACATGTCTTAAACGTTTCACCTCTAAGGTGAATGTGCAGTCCTATTATTTCTAACAACACTAAGCAATGGCCAGGTTATGACAGGTTAGTATCACCTAGCATTTATCTGTTCAAGCATGAATATGGTATTCTTCACCTTCCTTTGTTTTTCTCCTTAGTTGAACCATCTCTTAGCTATTTATTAAGGTTCTGATTGATTCAAGGATGCCTTGAAGTACTTCCTTCATAATTACTGATATAATATTAGATATTTTCTTTCTTTTCCTTCCATTCTTAGATGCATACTCCAGAAATATAAATTCATCATATTTTAGCTGTCAATAATTAGGTCTAACTCTGAAAATAAAGTTGCAAATTCTTATTTTCTTGACAAAGGCAGTTTCTAATATATTCAGATTTCTACTGTATCTTTTTTTGTTGTTTTTTGCTATATTCTAGCTTTCCCCTCTATTTTTGTTTGAAAATTCTAACACAGAATTTCATGCCAGGAAATATTTTTTTTCTCCTCCAAGCTGGAGGAAATCATTTCAAGTTTCAAGACTGTGAAAATTGACTCTGCCTGACTTTTTCCAAAATGACTCGTAATGCTTTTTGCCAGGCAGATTCTAGAATCAGTTAGTTTATGATCAAAACTTACAGATGGTACTTACAGAAGACTAGCCAGTAGGGCATTTTTCAAGAATGTCAAGATCAAAAACTATAATTAAAGGTTATTTTGGGAAAAGCCAGCATCCCCATCACTAACTCCACAGGGGAAAAAAAAAGGAAGAAACGATTTTGTGACAAAGTAATGGCTGACAAAAACATTGTAACCCAATATGTCATTTGAAAACAATTGAATTTCTGGTCTTTTCTTTGCAGAACCTTAGCTTTCAAAGTGATGGTTAGGGTTATAGTGTATAATGCTGACTTTTCCTTAAGATCATAGGTTATTTCACAGCTGTCATAGTTACATAGCCATCTCCCCTGTCAGCGGTTACTGTAGCTCGTCCTTGCTGGTTGATATCTTTATGCCAAATCCTCATAACACTCAATCACCACAAGGTTGAGGTCACATGATGGTAACCCTGTGATGAAATTTTTACCTCTTAATAATGTACAGCTGAAAATTTTGTGCATTGAGGCAAAAGTAGGAAAATAATGAATATCCACAGTTTAATTTTCATGCATCACTGCTTGTGGCAGTGAAATAAACACCAGTGTGAAGCAATAGTCTAGTTAAAGGGATAGGCTAGTGATTTAAAGAAGAGAATTAATATCCATGAATAAAACTTCATTGCTAAAGGCTGTGAAAATATGTCAATTGCATGATGATGTATGTTTCAGTGCCAGAGAAGGAACATTTAAAATTTAATAATAATTGCTCTGTTTTTTTGTATAAAACAAACCAAAGTCCTTACTCCAAAGTCTTGCTAACAATAAATGAATTCCATGGATATCTGTTTTTGAAAATGATCAACTTTAATAATATATATTTTTAAGTACTAACTGGTAAGTAATTTTTCAATCTTTTTACTTAAAAACTATGTCAGGGCCAGCCCGGTGACCGAGTGGTTAAGTTCGCACCCTCTGCTTTGGCAGCCCAGGGTTTCACCCGTTTGGATCCTGGGCACAGACCTAGCACCACTCATTAAGCCACGCTGAGGCAGCGTCCCACATAGCACAACCAGAAGGACCTGCAACTAGAGTATACAACTAGGTACTGGGCGGCTTTGGGGAGAAGAAGAAGAAGAAGAAGAAAAAAAAAGGAGATTGGCAACCAATGTTAGCTCAGGTGCCAATCTTTAAATAAAAAAGTTATGTTGGGGCCGGCCGGGTGGCGCAGCGGTTGAGTTCGCACGTTCCGCTTCTCGGTGGCCCGGGGTTCGCTGGTTCGGATCCCGGGTGCGGACATGGCACTGCTTGGCAGCCATGCTGTGGTAGGCGTCCCACGTATAAACTGGAGGAGGATGGGCACGGATGTTAGCTCAGGGCCAGGCTTCCTCAGCAAAAAGAGGAGGACTGGCAGTAGTTGGCTGAGGGCTAATCTTCCTCCAAAAAAAAAAAAAAGTTATGTCAACCAATCTAATGTTGCATATCTACAGGTTCATCTTTTTTCTCACTAATCCTGTAAATGCTAGATAATGATTCTATAACCATAGAGTATTTAATTTGTTCTTGAATTAACATTTGCAGTTCAAGCTTATATTCCTTGATAATGATGATGAATTTATCATATCCTGTTGCTAGGAAAAATGGCAAGGCATATTTTCAATATTATTTATTTACACTTTTAGGTTTTTTTGTGACTAATAACCATGTATAACCTTAAATTGCAACATGCAAAATGTTCACACAATAGACAACTTATTGGGGTAAACGAAGAATATGTGATTCATTTGCACTAAGAATACATCTGATATTTATGATTACTACTGCAGAGTACATGTTGAAAAAGTGTCTTCAATATTCATATCCCCTGCATTTCAGAAGTCCTGCTTTTCATTAGGCATACTTGAAGTAAAAAATTAGGCTTCAAAACAGCCTGGTTGGCAACCCTGGAAAAACATTTTTAAAAACCATTTGTGCTGTATATTGTTACTTTTCTGGGAATTCTTTTTCTGTTTTTTTTTCTTTTTTTTTTTTTACTGTTAATTCACCACAAATCAAAACTCTCAAATGCAAAGCTTTTTAAATATAATGCTTTATTGGCTGGGAAGACCTAACATAGACTAGTTTTCTAACTATCAAAAACAACTAAATCACATGCGCATGTGCACACACACACACACATAGGCTCTGGCTAGATTCTTGTTCACTGTTATGTTTCTGTACCTTGTCCCCTTGAAGGAGATGAGTACTGTATCCTTTGTTTTGCTCAGAATTGAGGAACTGAGTACTTGGTCAGCACTCAACAAATAGTAAGTCAATGACAAGTACTGAATCCAATTGGAAACCATAGGGGGAAATTTAAGCGGTCCCAATTGCCAGTGTTCTACAAGCTAATTCCATTTGTGGAGGAGCTGCAATTCCAGATTTTTATGTTCATGAAATAATTCAAATTATTCTCTTCTATTTTTAAATTCTGGATGGGCCGAAGAGACTTTCACATTGAAGATTACAGTCATGGCTTTCACCAAGCTGAAACACACACTTTACTGTGATGATCCACACAAAGCCAAACTTGACAAGAAATGTAGGGTGTTGCTATGGCAATTCCATTCATTGGAACTTTCCTCTGTTGGCTTCGCTATGACATTGCATTCTAAAAAGAATCATATGAAAAGGTATGGTGGCTGTAAAGACAAATGTGAAGCCACTAAGATGGAACTTTCCCATCTTTCTTTCTCCAAAAGAGAGAACATGTCATCATATTGTAATGCCCCTCTAATGTAGTCAGAGGGCTGGCTGAAGAGGAGTCATTCTGAGATGTCGTTGAAACCCTGGGGTGTATTTCCTTTGGGCTTAAGTGGAAAATTGGCAACGCCAGGATTATGAGCAAAATTAAAACTAAAAGAAGGATTCTTTTAAGGATTCTTAGACTAAACTAAAAGATGATAAGGGCTTGGCTCCTGAAAGAACAAAGATCTGTTTTGTTGTGGTGGTGGTTGTGGTGGTGGTTTTGGTGGTTGTATTGTTTTGTTTTATTTTTAACAGAAGTTTGATGTATTAAAATGTCATTTAAATCTAGACATTGAAAGGGAAGGACTCCTAGATTTGAATATCTCTGATAGAGAAGGGAGATTTATTAATTCATCTAATGTCATTTCTTTTCAGATTGACCTTCCTTTCAGAGGTTATAATCAATCCAACTGCTTTTAACAACAACCTCAATTAGAATCTCACTCCAGGAGTTGTGTTAAGCATTTTTTTCCTGATTAATATCATTACACTTTTCACTAACAGCCCTATAAAGTAAATACTATTATCAATTCCATTTTACACATGAAGAAAGGGAGACAGAGAGAAAACGTACCTGGGCTAAGGTCAATCATCTAGAAAGAAGGAAGTCTAGAAGCTGAACCCAGAACCAAAATCTTAATCAATGTGTTATTAAATAGAACTAACTGTGCCAAAATTTGATCTGGGAGGGGGAATCCTAAGCAATTTACTAATAAGTAGGAAAAATTGTATTTTTCACATTACTGTGAAGTCATCTTTTCCAAGCTACAAAATACAACCAATCAGGTGAGACTAGGGAGGTGATGTGTCAGAAAATCTCATGCCTTAAAAAGCATCTATTTTGTGATTTTAATTCACAACAATCATTTACTGCGCTCTTACCACATGCTCTAAGCATAAAAAGACTTCTAAGACACCAGTTCCTGCCCCAGAAGAATGAATCAGTTTACTGGGAGAAAACAGTCAATGAATAAAGTAGGGATTCTCCTATTTAGGAGCGAACATAGTATATTTATCTTTAGGTCAGAGATTGTAAATTAGCAGCCTGATGACTGATAAGGCCCTCAGACATGTTTAATTTGACCCACTTGATGTGATTTTGAACAATTTTATTCAATGATCACATTTAAAAATTGAGAGATTTCACACAAAATCTGAATCTTCTCTTTATCTGAATATCTGTGAACACAAAGTTCCTATTCCCTTTTGGCAACAATTGGCTGGAGCCAATAGAAAGTTTCCACTGTAGTCATGGTATGTATTCTCTAGTTGTCCAGATTCCCCACCCCTGCTCTTTCCCCCACACTGAAGTTCAGGGACAATTATCATTTATTATAAAGCTTGTGTCTTGGTTTTTCTTATGCCTATTTATATATGTTACTTTCCTGGCCCTTATAGGCTTTTGAAGTTGTCATTTTTGCTGTAAGGACACCAAAAGGCATTTGAGATACAGATTAGTAATAGGTAAGGACATAAAGGCCATCATTCAAGTAGGAGCAGAGTATTTACTACTTTCTATCTGCTTCTGTGATATTCTATGGATCTACTTGAATAGCTAAAGAAGAGATCTGGAATATGAATTGAAGTTGCCACTACTACTGAGTTTTTCAGAGGTATGATTTATTGCAAAACAATTTTGATTTACCTAAACCTGGAGAGGATGTGTGTTGTTGAGATACCCAGGTGTGGGTGCGATATGCAAACATTTGCAGATAAGCAGGCACAATTTATGTTCAAAGAAGATTCCAGTTGGGGAGTTATGGAGATATAGAGGAAATAAAATGGAGTAGACAGCTAGGGGAGTAAGGGAGGGAGGGAGTAAGGGTGAGAGAGAAGTAGGGAAGGAGGGAGAGACTTTACAAGAGGTGTGAGGTCCTAGCTCCTCAAACCTTTAAGCATTGCTCAAAGGCTTGGCCCTTTCTAGCCATTCATCCAGTAGCCTCTGATAAAATGGACTACAAGATTTTTTCTTAGCTCTTGCTTTTATCTGTGCCTGGAATGACTTCTTTCTCTGCAAATCTTCAATTCCTCTGATTTTCTCTTACGTTTCAACACCTGGTTCATTTTCCACTAGACTTTTCTATTGCCCTTTAGAGAAAGGAAATAATTTCTTCCTTTATGCTACAAATATGTTGTATAGGCTTCATTTATTAGACTTATTACACCTCATTGAAATTATGTATTTACATGCCTGTCTTCCCTAGTTGGCAATGAATTCTTGGGAAAGTGCCCATGTTTTACTTATCTTTGTATCTCCATCTCCCAGCATCGTGTAATAAATATTTGTTGAATAAGTGAATGAATACATCCTCAAAAGAGAGGCAGACTAAAATGTTTTATTAAAATTTTCCTGATCTATTGACTAATTACGTAATCTTAAAAGGCATTTCACTCAAAATAGCTAATTTATATATGTAATTATTAAGTCAATTGATTAAAATTGTGATAACATTCTGAAGTTATATGCGTGTATATATGTATACACCCACATCTGTATATCTATATCTATAATTAGTTGAACATATTCTTCATCTGGGATACTAAATTAGACACTCTGGAGAGCATCCAGGTAAAATTTAATTTCACTACAAAATTTACCAAATATACCCTCTATCCAGCCACCCACCAAAGTTAAGATGTTCTTTTGAAAAAGTTTAGCATTAAAGAATTAAAGGCAAGGAAACAATTGTAAGTCTTCTATGTAGTACCTGGAATATATTTTTTCACTTTGTTGAAACATAATGAAGAAAAGTGCACATAAACGTACAACTCACCTTCACACACCTGTATAACTAGCTCCCAAGTCAAAAATACAACATTAGCACCAGTTCCCCAAAGCCCCTTATAGTCGTGCACTGCATAATGACGTGTCAGTAAATGATGGATGGCATATATGATGGTCACCCTGTAAGATTAGCACCATATTGCCTAGGTGTGTGGTAGACTGCACCATCTAGGTGTCTGTGAGTACAGTCTATGATGTTTGCACAACTACAAAATCACCTAACGATGCATTTCTCAGAATGTATTCCCGTCGTTAAGCAGCACATGACTGTATTTCCTCCCCTGTCCATAACCCTCTGGCAAGTCTTGCAAGTCTTACCAGACTTCTATAGGCATAGATTAGTTTCTGCCTGTTTTAGCAGTTAAAATATTTACCATATTTAAAGTACTTATGGCTTACATAATGCATACATTATGACTACATTAAAAAAATGTATTCTTAGCTCTGCAAAGTTACAGAGATGGAGAAGACATAATCTTGACATTTCAGAAGCTTATTGGATAGAAGAGGTAACACATAACCAAATACCTATGGATGCATGATAGTGTATAGTGAATGGGTTCTGAGTGATAGCAGAGTCTTACAAAGGGAAGCTCTCATCTGGCTTCATACAAAGTGTGGAATCACTCTTGATGCTCCAAAAAAGGTATGATTTTAATAATAGATTACTTTCTGGTTGGCAGAAACAAAGCTATTTAGATCTCCATTATTGTGATAAATTTATATCATGAATAGATGCAGATCTTCATAATCTTCTCTCTGATGGAAGCCTCTTACATCATATTAGAGATAAATTAAAGGAGAAAAGTTAGGTAGTGGTCATGATGGCAAAATACCTATTTCACCACTTTTGGGTTACTCTTTGAAAGAAGGACTATTAATTAACTGCAAAGGGAATTGGTGGCCAGAAAAGTGGGCCAGAGGGCCTAGTTTTAAAGCTACTCTTGCATATGGATGAGAAGTCACACAAAGCTAGAAATGAGAGTTTTTCCAAGGATCAATTTTCTGTAGGTTACAGATTGCCTGGGGTTGAGCTTCCAAGTAAACAGGCTTCCAGGCTGCTGAGACAGGCGGGGTGGGTCAGCAGTTGTCATTGAGAGGCTAAATAGCCACTGGGGACTAGGAGTATGAGCTGCAGAGTATGATACACTATTTTTCAGAAATGTCTTCTTTATGCTCTGATGAAAAAGTAATGCCCTTTGTCAAATCGTCTTTCTTGGAAGCCGAGTGGTCCTCACTCTATTAAACAGTTGTCTGCCCTAGAATCAGCTTAATCTCCTGAACCACTGGGTCTCATCACCCAGAGCCTTGTATTTCAGGCTAGGTCTCATTAGGCAATGCTTTCTATTACAGGCCACTTGCTTCTATAGTTGGCAATTTCTGACCTCACTCTGCTGTCAGCCCAGGAAATGGTTTATTTATCTTACCTCCCACCATCACCAAAACAATTCCCCATCAAAAAATTCTCTTCTCAACCAATGCCAATGAGTTTTGGAGAAAAATTGTTCCCTCACAAAAAATTGAACGCTCAGAGGTTATGCTATTATTGAATGATGTTCCAAGAAGAGTAGAATTTGGCTATATCTGTGCACTTTGGTTTCAAAAAAGCAACAATCTGAATCACACCTAAACTCCAAAGGCCTCATGTTCCCAGAGTCACGGTGAAGGAGAGATCTGGTCAGGATGGGGATGGTGTGTTTTAGGATGAGCCTCCCTAGAGCACAGTAAGGAAAGAGCCAAATGCAGTTGAGCTCAATCAGTCAAGTAACATAATATGATGACATTAACATGATGGCACAAAGCGAGCAAGCCTCTTCTCCCTTGAGTCTTGGAAATGGATGTTCCCTCAGCACATAAAACAAAGTGTTTTCTCTGTGCCATTTTGGACAATCTGTCCCAGGATTTGCCTTAGGGAAGACTGCTTTCTCCAAGTCCCAAACCATATAAACACTAGTTCTTCGATTCATTTGAGGGATGTGTTGAAAAGAAACTTACTTCACAGTATGGTCTCAGTTATGGAAACAACAAAACAAAAACCATGCATTTATGTAGTTCTAAACAAAGAAATACATACATATGTATACACACACACATATATAGTGCAGAGAAAATAAATAAAATAATACGTCTCTAGTGATTATGCTTTCTGGGTGTTAGAATGTATCATGAGGAATTTTGTTCTTAACTCATCTATAATGTTCTAATTTTATACATCAAGTAATATTACTTCTACAACCAGAACTGAAATCAAAACTGTTATTTTTAAAAGTGAACCAATGAATTAATAGAGATTCTTATTTGAACTCTAGGAAATGATCAGTGGTGCAGACCCCTCTGGGCTCATAGCAACATTATTAAAATAGGTCTGTCAAGATTGAGGTGTTCCCAGAGGGGTAGGGCGAGATGAGAGACTCCTTGCTCTGCGCCCCCACAGCTGCTGTACAAAGTATAACACATGGAATTTACATAGTCCACATATTGACTTACGTGTGCTTCCTGTTGGTCTTTGACCTCTTTAAGATAAACATGTAGCCTAGTAAAGAACCTAGTGTTAAGCAATACACATTCACTGAATGAATGATTGAAGGAATGAATGAGTTGAAAGCATGTATGAATGACTGAATTTCCCAACGACCAATTTGGAGGTTTTCTAAATGTTCTACAATCTGTCCTATAACAATTTCAGTTACCACCATTTTAAATTCAAAATTTACTTTAGAAAAGTAGGAACAGAGTCAACGTGAGGATTTTTTCAATTTCTTTATTCCTTCTCAGAAATACACATTATCTATTTTTAAATTCTGTGGCATCTACCTAGAACAGAAGTGTCTGGTAAAGTATGGAGTAACTCTTGCTGTAGGAAAATGTGGACTGTTTGATTGAAAGTATAGATTAGATGACAGAAACTACACTTGGAAAAATTTATTTCTACAATCAAATCAGTCTATCTAATGGACTCAAAATAGCCATATGTCAGTATAGATGGAAAAGGAAATGATATCATATACTTTGAACCAAGAACCAATGGGGTAATGATATAAAAATTAGCCTACTTTTTAATAAAATATTATATTAGTTTTTCATGTAGATAATTCAATTACGAGATTATCAAGGAATAGAAGAGAACAGATGAATTACTAGAAATAAAATAAAAATCTCCATGATATTATGTAATTGACATAGGATGATACATAGAGTTGTTCACTTTTTAAAATTTATTTATCCATTTCCCTGTAGCAGAAGATACATTACCAGTTATATATTAATATTTCAGGAATAAAACAACACCAGGAAGAAGTAATCTCAGGAGCATAACAATATTTTATGAGGATGCCATTTTTTTTTTAATAAAGTGTTCGTGGTACTGATCTGATTTTCCAAGGAATGTATGACTCAAAAGTTGGTCAGGATGACTGCTTTGAAGTTCATTAGATTTCCACTTCCTCAATAGCCAGCGTCCTGTTAAGGGGTCAGGAACATATTTTGCCTCTTTTGCGTGCAAACCAACAGATTGTGCTACTTACCTGCTGAGTAGTATTTACTAGAGGGACAGATATTGAGAGTAAAAGCAAAAGGGAAAACAGACAGTGACGTCACAGGTACCATTTACTTTCTCTCAATCATACATCTGCCCCACAAGGACCTTTATTAGGAATTTGTTCTTTGGGATTTATCACAAAACACTCTTCTGCTGTAGGCAGGGGACTCAATTCCGGACCATTCATATGATAAATGAGCATGAACTTCTCTGTGACATGTCTATTATCGAATTGAACTGTTATTTAAATCTTGCATTTCCATTTAATTTCTCACTTATGTATGTTTTATCTCTTTGACTGAATTGTAAGGTTTGGGAAGGTCACAGAACATGTATCCTTTTTCTATCCCACCCACGGTGCCTTTCCTAGTCTTCGGTAGGTACTCAATACATATTGATGGATGGGATAAGATTCAGCTGAAAATACCAGACCTGGGCCTTGCCTATCAGCTGCCAGTTCAATTCTATGACTTGCAAATTTAATTTTAAGTGAATACAAAGTACTCACTTATTCTGCAAAATGGCATAGTTAGAAAGAATCTATCTTCTCCTAGTGATGTCAAAACTCTAGATTTTCTTTCTCTTTGAAAGGCCCAAATAGTTTGCACACTTATACCAAGTTAATTTACAAGTATTGTAATATAAAAACTCAACATTTCAAATAAAAACACCCTACAAATATATTTTAAAAGACGACATTTCTGCTTATGACAGGTTTTACACTCCAGAGAATTAGAGAGTTTTATATACGACTATGAAACAGTAATCGTGAATATATCTTGAAACAGCGATAACCTCTTAATTTGAATTAATGTTCAGTAAACATTACATCCAGACAGTAGATGGAATTTTTACTTAATTTGTTTGTATTGCACAGGTAAAAGGTAAAGGCAAAATCACACAGTATTAGGGGAGGGTTGAGCTTTTTCTATTTACTGAAGAAAAAATAGTTTGTTTCGAATAAATGGCCAAATTTACTAAACCTTTACATTACATTCAATTGGCAAATTACCTTAACAATTAAATATTTTCTTGATAATGTGGAGGACCATTCAGGCAAGAACTTTCCATATAACATATCAACGTAGCATTGTGCCATGGCTCTGTAAGTCATCCTCCATACTGTACCACGTTAGCTATTTCATCCCAGCAGTACTTTAAACATCTTAAATAGTGAGGAAAAAATACATTGTGTCCAATCAAAGGGTGATAAATTCAGTAGCATCTGTTTTTATAGTACTGCTTTAACATTTTCAAACCAAATAATACAATCCTATCAAAGATGTCAAATTGGCATAAAACTTTCACTTAGAGGAACTGAAATAGGAAACTGGAATTAGATACTTGAAAAATAGAAACTTTATACTTATCAACAGCCTGAACATGCCTTTTTTTTTTCTTTCTCTGCAACAAAAAAGCTTTAAAACAGCATCCTACCTTTTAGTAGTTTCAAAACACAAGGGCAGGGGTGTGGGCACGTAGGTGCTAATAGCCGCTTAAATAATAAAAAAGTCACATGATAGTGTACTGTGGTTTAAAAATTACTGTCTGTATTTATTCTGATGAAATGCTGAAGGGCCTAACTTTTGTATCATTTTTATCAAACGCAGTTTTTCCATACTTTTCAACAAAAAATGCAGAAAATCAGCAAAATTATGGAACATATTGCAGTGTCCATTATGTGTCTCCTGGATTTGATTGTTCGGAGAAAAATTAAAGCTAAGTGGCTTTGATAAAACAGAAATTTAATACTCAAAATGAATAGCATTTTATGCTTTTTAAAAATATGATGGGCTTTTGAAAAATTCTGTTCTAAAAGGAGAGATTTTCTATACAAATGTACAATAAAAGTACTAGAAAAATGACACAGCTTTGGAAATAAGACAACAGGACCCCCGTATACTGCCTTTGTTGTGTCATTGTTCTTGATGTAGCCACTATTCATTTAGTTTAAAGACTGGAATCCTGTTCAATAATCTTGCAGCCTCAACTTCCTCCTCCTAATTGCTATACACATACTGACATCTACCTTTTATTGTAATTTAGTTATTTTCTTTTGTTCTTCTTTGCTATCTTAAAAAAGAAAAAATTATCTTAAAATTATTTCTCCTTCTGTAGGCATAAAAAGTTCTCAATTCCTTTACTACTCTGGAGAAAAAACGACCTGAAATGATGGCCTGGATTAGAAATAATTATTTAAATTGCTTTAGTTTCAGGAAATTGAAAAAGACAAAGCATATTTTCATTTAATACTAGCTCATTTTAAAGAAGCTGCTTCAGGAATCTTGGCTACCACTTGCCTGACCAGTGTCCACTAGATGACACTGTTGCATAAGCACAATAATGAGAGGCCATCGCTTTGACAATAACTAATTTATCATATATATATTTAGATAGTGTCAGTGTCTCTCTTTCCAGATGCAACTGGCTTAGCATTTTTAATTGGATATGGCTCATAACTACAACTTCATATAATTTAGAGTAAGGTTACCCTCAAAGGTTAAAATGTAGGAAAAAGAACATATCTATTTCACAGCATTCATATTTTTACAATAGAAAACTCTTTCAAGATCTGTATATTTCACAGTTAAAATAGACTTCATTATGAATTTTAAATTGTGCCATTTGAAATCGAGTGACAATGATTGTACTGATAATGTTGGTTTTCAAGCAGCATTTTGTCAGTAATCTTTTTTTCTCTCTCTCTCCCTTCTCTGTGTCCTTATTCTCCCTCCCCTCCTGTCTTTTCAATTCTCGTTTTCTTCTCTCCTTGATTCTGGATTGGGAGCCATTTGAGCGCAGTTCCAAAATCAGGGGATGAATCAATTGTTTTAAGCTTGCAGCCTCTGTGCCACATTGTTGCCAAGCTAGGAAACTTCAGCCTGAGAAAAAACAAAGTGAAACAAACACAATCACCCTGCACTTGTATAGATAGAGCCATTGAAGGAAACTGACTACCCAGCATTGTATACAAATTCTTGGCCCTAGGGATTTTTCTGTAAAATCCGCCTATCTGGAGACATCATGTAGATTATTGAGATTTCCCCTGATATGAGGATTCCTTCATAATAACTCATTCTTATATTGATGCTCAAAATCACTGTTACATTAAGCTCATTTGCTGTGGCTTCAATTTAACAAGCAAAGAGAAGTAAAAGCATTCCTGCTCCCTCCTATCCATCACATACACTGATTTCATGCTGTTTACCTGAAAATCTCAGAGGAGGAGTCAGGCCTAAGAGGAAATTACTCAAAGTGTGAGTGGCAATAGAGGTGTTTTACGGCATGTGGCATGTCTCAGAGGGAAGTGACAGATATGTCAGCGTGTTTTCTTTTCTTTTTTTAAGCTAGGCATGCCAGAGCTGGGAAGGCAGAGTGTGAGTCGCCCTGCACTTCTGTGAGAAGCCCTCTCCACTGTAATAGCTGCACCCCAGCAGAATGGGCTCCACACCTCTAGTGCTGAGTTCTCACTGGACTATGTTTTGTCAACAAGATTCACAAACAAAACTATCAGATTCTGCCTTTACATCTATGACAAAGTATGGAAAAGAGAACCACATGCTAAAATTTGTTTTCAAAGACATGGCCGTCATGCTTAAACATCTGAACATCCTCTTAATAGGTGAATGGTGGGAATTTGGATCAAGTGAACCTCATGCGTAATTAATTTCCCTTTCCTTCTCTTTTTTCATTTCTCAGAGTCTGTGCTTTCTTTTCTTTTCTTTTTTTTTTCCTCTGCTTACACCAAAAGAAAAACTATTCTCTCTAACCTTAACTGAAAAAAATAATATTATATATAGAAGAACTTTTATATGCTGGCTCTTCCACTCTGGGCCTATTATATAATCTCACTGAGCCTTTGATTTCCCACTACCTAATTCTGCATAGGTTATTATGAAGATTAAATGAAATCACAATATTTTTGAAGTACATGGCAAGTTTTCGACAGACAGTAGGTGTGCAGAAAATACTGACCTAAACAAAAGTACCTTCAGGTGAGGGGGGCATTAGGAAAGAATCCAGTTCAACAGTGGACCATAAAGTGATGTCATTTCAGGTTTAGACAGAAAGCAAGGGTGTAAAGACAGGAGTAGAAGAAACTAGAAAGTATCATCAAGCTGGAGAGAAGGAAATCTGGAAACGGTGTTACAAGCAAAACTGAGAATGAAAAAGGAATAATATTATGACAAGGGGGAATTACCATTTCTTGAGTGAACGTTGGATGCTAGGCACTTTCTATACACTTTCTCATTTAATTCTCGCAAAACCCCTATGAAGAGTTTTTATTAGCATCTGTTTTTTCTAGTGGAGGAAACTGAGGCTTATAGATTTCAAGTATGAAGTCCAAGGGACTCTTGGCTCCCACGTGCTGAAGCCTGTTAAATTTCCAAAGCAATTTCCACTGACATTAGGCCACCTCTCTCTCCCACCACTTTAGAGGTGAGCAAACAGGACTCCAATTTCCACATTCTCGCAATCGCACACTGGTAAATGTGGTGTTTGGAAATTTTGTTGGAGCGCTCATAAAGTATTTTCCTCTAGAAATAATGTTTGTGATGCTGGGTAGCTATTCAAATTTTTTTATCAAAAGCTTATTTAATTCAAAATGTAGCTGATCTATAGATTACAGAACCTGTATTCTATAGGAATACAAGACATCTACAGAAAACTATCCCTTCTTAATTCCAAATGAGATAGTAAAGGCCTACCACTCTACCACTTTTACCACAGCAGTGTGTTGACCTTAAAAATGAAAGTCAGTTGTTGTACCATCAAAAATGGGTTTATTTGGGAACAGCAAAGAATTGTAGCTTGTGACATGCAATCTGTGGTGAACCACAGGTAAGTCCAAGAACAAAGAAAAGGAATGCTCTTTCATAGAGGAGCAGGGGAAGTTGGGAGAGGCTGTTATAAACAAAGAGCTCATTGGAGGAAACTGAGAGTTTGAAATGTAGTGGCTTTTCATTGGCTGAGTTGTGACATTCTCTCATTGGCTAGGCTGTTGCCAGACAAGGAGAAAATCTTCCTTCCTCCTGCTGGGGTAGCAAAGCAGCCTTCTTCCCATTGGGTCTGCAACTGACCTGGAGTGATAGGGTATAATAGCTTCCCCTCCTGGCCTTTTGACTCCGTTTTAAATGAGATTCCTGTTTATTAATTTTCACAAGTGGAAAGCCACCTCTCTAATCTTCACCCCATGAAGAGATTTAATATGTGTAAAAATGAAAATAAGGGATGGATTTCCCAGAAATATTTAGAAAACATTGCAGCACCCATCACTATATATTGCTAATTGTGAGCTATTTGTTAGGTGGGTGATGATGTGTGATGGAAAATGAATGCATGTTTCGGCAGATATATATATCAATAAGACTCAGACGTTCAATTAAATGCATAGATACAAAAAACTTAGTCCCAATAATAGTGCAATGTCCCCTCTGAGATTTGAGATATACCTGGCTTGGCATTTTCCCCTTTCTAGCATGCATGAACATGTCCAAAATATGAAATCTTAATCTCTTACCATTGAATTACTGTAACACATTTAGCAAACAGCAACATGAATTCAGTGATTGTTTATAAGACTAGACATACACTTCTCCCCTTCCCTCACACATATATTTTGGTGCCTAATTTTGGATCTTGAATGTGTTCACTAGCTTAGCTTACAGGCCTGGAGATGTGATGAGTATTTTCATTGACTTCCTCCACTTCTGAAGCTCTAATAGTGGTGCCCTGCCATATCCTTCTTCTTATGAGAGATCTATGTGAGAATCACCTGGTGATAACTCCACCAGCGGCGTGAAGGACTCATCACTTATTCTCCATCCATTGTTCACTAACATTGCAAGAGAGAGAAAAGTTCATTGATATTTACTACCTTTAATTTTTTTTATTTCTTTCTCCAACCAAATATCTTTGGTCATTCATCTCCCTGCCTCCAGCCTGTAGCCTCTGCTAACATTTTTCCATTCATCCTGCAGTATTCTTTCCTTCTGACATTACCTACCATCTATGTAATCACTTATTTTTCTGATTAAAATTTTCACTTATCACCCTGTCTAGAAGGCCACAAGACACAGCAAATGTTGGGTACTTAAAATGACAAGGATAGTTAGGAAATCCTAAAAGATGTGGATCTGGTCCTAGGAGCCTATGACTTTCTGATTAGGTTTCCTTACGACTTAAAAATTATAATTTAGTACAAGTGACAGGATTTCTGAGCTGCTGAACCCAGGATGAGATGTCGCACAGGACATAGAAGGGGTTTAGCTATAGTTGATCCATTGTAAATTCAGGCTTTTAGCTACCTTCTCTATTAGATAAAGCACTCCATAGGACTGGGTCCCATGGCTTTGCCTTTGGTTAAGAAAGAATGCCCTGTGTTTAGAGAGGGACTTTTCTAGGGCCCAATTATACCTTAGAACATTAAATGGATTCTTCCATCTCTTTGTCCAGACTGACATTATTCCATGACCTTTGCAGTCAGAGAATTCAATTTTACATGTAGCAGAAATTCTTTATTTTTAGCAAAATGCTGAAGATTTTGAAGCAACACAAATGCCCAAATGAGCAAGCAATCCTACTTATATACAGAGAGATGATCATCTAGGGGTCTTTGTCACCAAACCATGTGGGTGATGTGCTTTTTTAAAAATTAAAACATTTTGGAAACTAAAGGTTTTTCTTTCTCTTTCATACACATATTGCTAATTTCTTGGTAATAGGATGGCTTAATTTGAACAGGAAGGACATGATTAGGAAGCTTTTTCTCAATTGTCAGCAGAAGATGTATAGGACTATAAATTGCTCTTATTAAAATAGCATCATAGAAAGACAAGGTCAAATGTTGATCATAAGGGCCAAACCATCAGGAAAATAGATACAGCTACATGTTCCTTACTCAGCCCACAAAGCCTGATTTTTCAGAGCAAACGCATTGGTATATACCCAGATTTTTCGTGTCTGCTTTTATATAATTCAGACATCTGCCAAACCTCTCACTCAACATGTGAGGCTTGGTTGCCTCAATTGGAGAATGGAGATGCTATTCTTCTGAAGTTACTCTGAGGATTAAGAGCAATATAAAGTACGTGAACATGTTTTTTAAGGGTAAAGCAGTAACAACTATAGGATATGACTTTCGTTTTCATAGTTTTGCATATATCTAGGATGAACTATTTTAAAAGACAAAGTCAGAAACTAATCTTTGAGATACCCTTAGAAATCATGAGTAGTGAAACTCAGTAGTTTATTTTCTAATCCAAAGCACTGCCATTATGTTGACATTTTCTTGTTTGACATGGACAATTAAGATTTGGTTTATTGTAAGAAAAAAATCTTCAGCCAACTAGAGGAATTCACCCAAGCAAGTACGTACCTTCTGAGGTGGAGCATTCCCAGCATTAGAATGTTCTAATACCGTCCTTAGAATGGTAGAGCCAGTATCACTCTGTTAAGGGTATGGTGGTGGGATTTCTCATCCAAAAGAAGCAAACTGTTGACATTTCCTAGTCCTTCCCTTAATAATTATCTCTTATTAACCTACTATATACTTTACTTGCTTGTTTGGTTTATGGTCACTTTTTCTCATTAACGTGTAAACTCCACGAGGGCAGAAATTTTAGTTTATGTTGTTCATCAGCGTATTTCCTGTACTTAAAAATGTGCCGGGTACATAGTAGGGTACAATAACTATTTTTAACTTATGAAAGACTGGAAGAGATGCTCTCTAAGATTCATTCCTATCTCCAAGTTCTCAGGAACTATGAAAAAAATGTAGTGAGTCCTATACCTTAATAAAAAAAGCTATTGACTTTATCAAAAAGAAATGCATATCTTTCGTAGACAATGAATCTCTACTTTGACTATCTTTGCTGGATTTCTTTTATCTAACTTTTGAGGATTTGGGAATCAACAGTACCCACGCACTCTCATTCCCAGAAATAAAGTGTAAAGAATAATATCAATTACTAAAAATGAGAAAACAGAAGAGCATATCATATTTATTTTGTTTCTTTCTGACAATTTGGATTTCACATAGAAAGACACCACAGACCCATTCATTTATTCAACAAACATTTATTCAGCATGTACTCTATGTCGGATAAGCACTGTGGAAACAAATTCTGTCCTGGAAGAATTCATAATTAGGAATGAGGGATACAGGTACTGTTAAGTCTATTAACATGCTCTTTTCTCAGATCCTTAGAATGGAAATGACATGTGCATTTAGACATCATTATGTTAGGAAGTTCTGCTCCTTCAAAGCCTCGCTAGCATGTTAGTAGGCTCATAAAATAAGCAGTGGCTGAAAACGTCTTCACAGGTTTGGTGACTGAGTCTCTATAATATGCCAAACATTGCAAGGATTCAAGAGCATCTTCAAACATTGTAGCAGTATAAGCCGCACCCATCCACACGTTGTAGTGGAAGTACGACGGAAGCAGAGATCCACTCTCATTGAGAGAGCGGCAGCAGGAAATTGTTCCTGTTAGGGTCCTAACAAGAAACACAGGCACCCTCAAATTGGGTAATTATAGAAAAGGCTTTTAAAGTGACTCTTTACCAAACGGTGGACAACTGAAGAGAAACAGAAGGAGCTGTTTGGAAAAACTTAACAGGAGCTATGGTCTTCAGTTCAGGGATGCAGCTAGCTCATGCAACCCCAGGGAGAGAGCTGGGGAGATAAAAACTCTCACCTCGCTCTCCTTTCTTCTGATCTTCTGCCAGTGCTAACATTGACTGAACTCAAGCAGAAGGCAAAGGGCAGGGAGTCCATTGAGGAAGTCAATACAGGCCAGCTTCCTGGGCCACAGAGCAGAGGGGAGAACAACTATGAGTCAATATGGCAGGGCAAACAAAAAATAGCCAAGGCAGGTAGGTGGCAGGTGACATTTGAGCTGGGCGTGAAGGCTGAGTAGGACTGCATCAGCTGGATGAACCGGGTCCCTCCAAAGGAGCAATGATGTTTGAAGAGTGTCTGACAGGAGGGTTTCTACAAAGATTGGGAAATGTAGACTTTGTCTAATTGTTTAGGAAATTCCCTGGGTATGCTTTTCACGGCCATGAGCTGATAGGGAAGGAACTTAGAGTCAAAGGAGGCTCAGAATCTGGGAACTGAATAAAACCTCTTGTAAATACCAGCAGAAGCACTTGAGATTTTAGGAGACTGCTTGAGCACTTTCAGCCAGATCCAAGGTGAGACTGATACTTGGAAATAGTGTTACTTTTGTGGTATGATCTGAAATCATAAAGTGATAAATTCTTAGACAAAATATTAATAAGTGCTATAGATTGAAACTCTTTCTTTTCATGCCCATTTGGTCAATATAAGTAAAGGGTAGATGGTTAAAAAAAAAACCTTAAACCTCAAATTATTTCAGAATATAGTGGGTTGCATTCTCTTGATGAGAAATTGTGTCCTTGTTATAGAAGTAGCTTGGAACTTTTAGTTCTTCTGATTTTTATGTATATAACATTATGGAAGAGCTTATTTATATCATACTCTATCCTACTTTGGGTAACAGCATGACCTGATACAGTGGTTTCAAACTTTTAAAAAATGAATTCATACACAGAACTGAAATATATTAATGAGGTAAAAGTCAGGGTTCCCTGGCAGTTTAAATCTTCACTTTTCAGCAGCAAATATTTTATTACTTGCCCAAAACTCTGAAACACCATTGTGGACCCCTAAGTTTCCTTGAGCAACAATTTGAAAATCACTGACTTCAAAAATAGAAATTCTAAGAAGTGACAGGACACCCAGGGTTCAAATCTCATTTTTAAATTAGGTTTTCCATTGGCGTCTCACGCAAAGCAATGTCATTTCTTGTGGGCCACAGAAATGCTTGTAATGATTCCCCCTAAGGAGTGATTCACAATGTGACTCTGTGCAAGTCACTAAACCTCTTTTGCTTTAAGAGTCTTTTCTGTAAAAGGGGGTCATTAATAGTTACCATGTTTCTCCCTCATCATGGAAATGCTGGGAAGATTAATCAGTGGTTGTTGCTAAGACTCTAAAAGATCCTTTGAAGAAAGGCCATAGAGAAGACTGAAAAAACAATATATTTTATTCGCTGCTACCCAGTAAATGTCCTGAGAGAGTTCAGAAACAAATACCTAAAACTCTAAGTGGATGGTGTCAGTTCCAATTTACTTTTTCGCTTGGACTGAGGTGGTGCTATTAGAGCCAACTAAGGATATACGCTAGTGCTTTCTGGAGACTGCACGTGCTGAAAGAAGCTGCAGGGAGCTGAGCAGGGAAGTTAGTAGGTATGTCTAGGCATCTGCAGACTAGTGAGAAGGAGTAGAGCAAGAGAAGTGGGGAGCGCAGAAGAGAAAACAGCAACAGGGCCTCTCTGAGCAATGCTGGGAAGCAGAGTTATTGATGTGTGTGTGTAAGCCAAAAAGGAGCTGGCTAGAACACACAGTCTCTGCAGGAACGGCAGCCGTTCCTCCAAGGGCACTGTGTGGGGAGGAAGGCAGCATTGGTCCCATTTTGCAGATGTTGAAACTGGCCAGGGAGTCTCTCTAACCCAGTTGCTGCATATCCTACATTTTAGCTATTTTATCTACACTGACCTTTATCATTATATGCAGACAGGACTGTTTTCAGAGAAGGACAGCACCCCTGTGGCAGATCCCTGGTATGCGCCTTCCTTCCATACTCCTCACTCTAGGTTGGGCTTTCTTTACTTCCAGCCTGAAATATTTCAGTGGCATTCTAAGCACAGTAGTCTTTGCCTCTCATGTCTTCCTTTCTCCAGCTTCAAACTGGTGCTGGAAAATCATCCGAAAGCACAATCTGACCTCACCAGCCTATGCCCAGAAACATTGTGCCCTGTGCTGATATCACACATGCCAAGCTTTCTGTGTGATTCTCAAGGTTCTTCATTTTCTGAACCCAATTCGCACATGCATTCCTTTATCTCACTACATTGCCCTCACTCTGAACACATCATATTTCTCACTGCTCTCAGAACTCAATCCACCTTCTTCTATTTCAATACCTTCCCACCCACCAATGTAAATTGCCCTTTCCTTTTGGGTAAATACAGAACCGTTGATGCTCTACCCATCCTTCCAACCTTATTTCAGCTGACTACCTACAGATTCTTCTCAGACTGCCCTACCCTCTTCCCCTTTAATTTCTCCCATCACTCTGCTTCCACAGCAGTCTGTCACTATACTTGTTTTCACTTGGGGTACTTGCAGTGGGCTTTGGGGTCCAAAGTCCTGGTTTCACAATTAGCCCTCACCTATTAGTTGTGATTTGGGACAAGTAACTTAATTTCTTTGAGCCTCAATTTCTTAATCTGCAAATGGGAATAAAATCCTTTTAAATGAGACAAAGTACATGAAAGCCCTTAGCATTGTACCTGGCACAGATGAGGTAGGTCCTTGACGAACATTTACTGAATAGGTAAATGAATGAAGAAAAAAATAAATTGATGGATTTTGCAATGACAGCATACCAACTGTTGTCTGGGAAGAGTGGAATCACTCATTTTTGCTTTTCAACTGTGGAATGAGAAAACATTCTAACAAGGTATCTCTTACAAGATTTCAGTGTCACTCTGCAAGTTGAATGACAGGCCTGTGAAACTTAAAAGTGGCATGTAGGAGGCGCCATGTAGTTTCAGTGGCCGTGTTGGCTTTCTCCTGTGATGACGCAACTTTCTATTTCTGAGTAAAGTCTTTCAGGTTTGTTTACCTCAAGTTCTAGTTTCAGGCATTATGTCTGCTTCATTGTTGTCATTCTTTAAATTCTCTTTCACAGACAAAGCGAAAAGTTTGGCTTTGAAGTCCTAGGAAGCCGCGTTGTCAGTTACCGCGGGAACCCACGGAAGTACACGTGAAAGCAGGCATTAGAGACGGTGGAGATCAGAGGGCATTTCAAAAGCTGCAGGAGCTATTCAGATTCTCTTATTTAAAGGGGCTCTGATGCTCGAAGATGGTGTGTTGGAGTCTTCTGTGCTACCAGTTTGAAATGTATTTGTAGTTTAATCATAGGGAGTCCTGATTTAAAATTCCCAGTTTCAGAGGGAAAAATGTTTTCTGTTCTAGGGCTCGTATATAGTAGTCCTTCCTGAGGAGCCAGATACTGTGCTGTTCTACCTTGTCTGAAATTCCTGGGAGGATTCGGGAAGCAGGAGACAAAAGGAAACTGAGATGTTTGCTCTGTTTATTTTTCTTGCTCCTAGGATGAAGTCATTGCCTCAGCGTTGACCTCTGACACCAAGTGTGCCGAAGGGTCTAGTAGACATTAAGCAAATATTTGTAGATTGAGCTGCTGATTTAAAGAATTGCTTCTTCACCCTGTGAGGCAGTGATCTTTTTCCAAGTTACAAATTTAGAGAAAGAAATGAGGTTAGCTGTGGGCAACC
This sequence comes from Equus przewalskii, assembly GCF_037783145.1. Classification (NCBI taxonomy): domain Eukaryota; kingdom Metazoa; phylum Chordata; class Mammalia; order Perissodactyla; family Equidae; genus Equus; species Equus przewalskii. The sequence goes on from NC_091854.1 coordinate 2,432,911, forward strand.
CCATCCTGAAGTTTCTCTGACAACAGAGTTTGACAACTGAGAAGAAAGGAAGAGGAGAGCAGGCTCTCCTGGTTTGTGTTTCACTCTGTGCAAAGTGATAAAGTTGAGGATGAGCAGACTTATTGAGCTAAAACATTAAGTTGCATGTACAGAAAAATTGAAGAAAGCCAAATGTACACTTGCCTCTCCTTGAAAGCCTTTTATGGGCAGGGGAAAAAGAAATATGTCCCTGTTGGTCAATTTCCCTTCCCTCTTAGAAGCAGAATTCTTTCTTGCTATACTCCTTGTGAATTTTTATATTATTTCAACTACCGTAAGCACTTGGCTAGATGACAGTGATTACAAGTTGAAAAAACTGAAAATGACAATTGGAATTAAATTCTATTACTTTTGGATGGACTACATTGAGGAAATAATTCCATAGATCTTTCCCACTTGAACCAAGTTTCTCAGTTGGAGAAACAAAACAACAACAAAAACAACGTTTTTCCCTTTGTTTGCATGACTGCAGTATATTCTATTTTAGGAATTAGAAGGAACATGTCTTGCAGATCAGAAATCAAAACACACTGGGTTGAAAAGAAATAATGGTGTGATTCAACTCCGATTTTTTATGTAAACTTATACTATATGATAATGCAGTTGTACTGCATATTCAACTTTGATACGTAACCTTTGAAATAAATTGGAATATTCTTTCCTGTTATTCTTGACACACACCGAGTGATCATAAACAATAATCTCATAAAGGTCACTTGCTCGATAAGCCCTGCCCTCGGCAAGAAGCATTCAGGACTGCTCAGAGAGCTTTTTCCCTTTCTCTGAGACTCTTAATTTATTCTCTCTTTCTTCTTTGAAGCTCCAAACAACACGAATTTTCTTATACCACGTAGACTCACAGGATTTCTGGAATGATTATTGTTTTTCTCTTTTTCTTACACTTTACTCTTTCTTTAAACTTAAATTGGCTGATGGAAAGTAGGCAAAGCAGTTGGGGGAAAGGGGGAGTTAAGTTATTCAGCCAAAAACTAATTGGCTATTTTAAAGAAAATGATTATTTGATTTCCATTTCTCTCTACACAAATTAATTTATGTGAGGAGGCATGGCTAAAATAAGTAGGCATATGTATACTTGCGATGTTTTCTTTTACAGAGCTTGCTCATTTATAAAATGTATTTTTATAAACACATTGATAAAATACACTTATAAAATGTATTTCAGGAAGCTTACAACAAATCCCAAATGAACTTAATATTGCTCTACCACAGTAACTTCAGCTCCTCATACAGAAGCTGAAAACCGTCTTTTATTGACTCCAAGCTCCAATCGTGCCAGTTGTGTCTTTTACCTTTATTTACCAGCAAAAATAGCCCCAATCAATATTACTCCACTTGCAGATAATAACTTCTCTTAGTATATGCCAATTCCATCTGCTACCAAATAATACAGGTGACTGTGTTCCTTACAAGATAATGACATAGGAAAGGAATTCCTTGTCACAACCTATCTAGAGATATTTACATAGGTCACGCCCATGGTATTTGGTCATCTGCGAAGCAATCTGGAAGTTGTATAGAAAGAACTCAAGATAGAAAGTCACCCAAAATCTTCTGTAGGTGGGGTTTGCCTGCACCCCCTACTTAAAGTCCATTCATTTCAAGTCTCATTACAAATTTTAACCAAATAATGAGAATAGGACATTTCCAGGATGAAGTTAGTAAAATAAAACTTTTCGTTATTTTTTATTCACCTTCTTCTAAAAAGATTTGAAGCAATTGAATGAGCTTAATTGTAATTTCAATTTACTATATGCCAAGTTCTTCATTTCTTTTATCCTTACATTTAAGCTCTCAAATGTTCTGGGGTCACTTAAGCAGTGACTCTTGTTCTCTCTCAATCAATCTCTCCCTCTCTCTCTTGGAATATGAATTAAATACTATTAGTTTTTAAATAAGGGTGAGTTGATTTGATTTCCAGTTAGGGTTATGACAAGAAGAATTATAGAATTGGTGTCATTTGAATTGGGTCTTGCAGTAGGAGTAGATGTCAAAGGACACTGGTGCAGGAATGTCATTCGGACATAGGAGTATTGGGAGAGCTCATGATGAGAAACTCCTTCTTACCCTATGTCAAACCTTACATCATTATAATGTCTAAAATTTCTTACTGCTGCTGCTGTTATAGTGGACTTTTAGAAAACTATAAAATCTTGAGAGATGTTTCTTGAAGATCTTATGTTCTCCTCTGATAATTAAAAAATGGAAGTTTATTATAGAGGAAACATTGACTTTAGATAGAGCACACATTAATTAGACTAAAAAAAAATCGGTGATGGATCTGGATAAATCTAACAAATGTTGTTAAAATGCAGACTTTACTGTCCACTGAATCTCTCTCAGCCACCAAAGTGATAGAAGACGAATCTAACAGAAGGCCAGTTGGAGCGACTTGGGGAACGAGGTGAGCAGTTGTGGCCTCTGGTAAAGAAGAGACTGCAGTGGTTGTAGCTGTTTCCCACAGAGCTTCCTCTTTTGTAAATGAATAAAAGTCAAAATATTTAATATATGGTCAAAAATTTGTAGTTTATTTTTATGGACTAAAGGATGCATGTATTTCTTTCTCTGGGTAATTTTAATTTGAAACTTAAGTAGGTACAAAATACCCACTCAAAGCCTGGTAATCCAAGGTAATTCACTTTGATGTTAAGTATTTAAATATAGGAATGCATATATTTGAGACAAATTATGCTGTTCCTATGTGGAAGGGCAGATGAAGTGAATAAAAATTCAGAACTGAACAAATTTCAGGAGCTGTGAATACATTTACAGCATATCTTGTATTTGTTCGTTTTTTAAAGCTGTTTCCCTCTTTGTTATGCTACTTTAGTTGTCTAGCACCTATAGGAATGTACCTAGAAAATGTGACTTGAGTTTATGAGTCCTGTAAGAATTTGCATTTATCTTTGTCAAGAGGATAACTGAAAGCAGTGAGCTTTCTGTGAAATATTCTAATTAATCCAACTCACCATATTTTTGTATTCTGAAAATCCCATCAACTAAAATTCAGTTCTCATTTTAAGAAGGAAAAGAGCAGAGGTGTCCCTGAGGAGGAAAAAGGGAGGAATTAAAATTTAAAAAGTGAGTAGAACTAAATGAAGGAACCAAAATAGGAAACTTCTGCATAAACATCACCCATCTCTCAGCTTTCCTTCCAACAACCCTGACCTCTGCCTTCCTGGAGGTCCAATCCTGTCGTCAGGGACCATTTTACTCTTCCAGAAAGCCTAGAAACTTTTACTCAGTTGTCTTAAACTCTGCCAGCTTGTTAGTCCGCGTCTGCATTCTGGCTGCCTCATCGGCTGAACACAGTTGCAGTCCCTAACGGCTGTTGAATGTGAGTTTTTCCATATGCAAAATACGCCCCACAGTGTAACTAAAGCAATAGAGGCCCATTTTCTAAGACTCTGCACTTGAGAATGTGTTCGGACAATCTCTGCCCAGATGTCAGTGTGCAGATGCATATTTCAGACGTTCTTTTTCGTGATTAGCATACAGCCAGAACACCTGTTTTGCTGCCTGGAGGAATCATCTTCGAAATGAAGATACACCTGCACAGTCGAATACTTGCATTATATTTATAAACAGAGCTCTTAGTGTTGGGGTGAATAGCTTCTCATCAGTTCAAAGCTGTGTGTCTGTACTCTCTGACGTGACCTCAGTCCCATTTTGTAGATTCTCATGGCCATTTTTTAAAAACCGCATTTGTAAGCAGGTGTGAAATGTTATGCTTTGCACAGGGATTACTCAGCACGTGTGCCTGTGTGTGTGTGTGTGTGTGTGCTTGCGCACGTGTGTGAGCGTGCATGTGCACGCACACGGACACATTCAAGGGGTGACTATCCAAATCCAGGCACAAATATCCCACTTGGGAAACAGGATAAGACAAATACCATACATAACATTTCTGAATGTTGAAAGGGCAGGCAGGCCGCAGTTCCCGTGTATGCTTTTCCGTGAATATTTAAAAGTATTTAAAACATTTATCATTTGAAAATTGTTTAAGCCTACACTATGAATATGAAATAACTATCTCTAAGAGCAAAGTAAAAAATGTGTAATTATTTAAAATTACAACAAATGACTATTCAAAACACAATAAATGACAATTATACTTTACTTTTTTATTATTATTCAGAATGATTTTATTTTTAAGCATCGTATATAAATTTATAAGTGCAAATATGATGTATCTTATGTAGATAGGTTAGGTAGCTGTTTAAGGACAATATTGCCTCCTGGAAAATTATTTTCTACAAGAGTAAAGTGTGGAAGAGTTAAAGTCCTATTAAAATCATCTTTGAGAATCTATCAAACCTATGTAACTCTACAGTTTGGGAAAAAATGAAAGCATAGGTATCTTGTAGCTGGATGTAAATGTTAGACTTTGAGTAGCATAATTCAGGATTTATGATTGATATGCTTCTAGGAACCGAGCCTTCAAATCTTCTCAAGTTCATCAAGCACTACTTTCATAGGCACTTGCATGGATAAATTATATTCTTCTAAATTCCTTAGAATTGAGAACATTAGAATTAAACTCTATCAGTTTAGTAATAATTCTACATGAGCCAGATTTTAGTCATTCATAACTAAAATAGTGAATCCTTCAGCCCAGAATAAGAATGGAAACACTCAAATAAGACATTTGGGCTGTTAGAACAAAAATATAGATTGGCCCCATATTTTGTACTTAATCTGTCTAAATCAATTAGACATTTGAATTGTGGTATTGTATTTCCAGGAAGCTTCATTGCTTTCTATTATCCTCATGACAAAAATAAACAATTCCTTTTGAAATCATAAAGAAAAATGCCTCCCACTGAGTTGATGTTGTGTGCTGTTATATGCAAGAGCATATGTGTAATAAAAAATGAGAAATTATGGATCAAATAATGATGTTGGAACCACTTATATCAACAATAGAGAGCATTTTGGATGAGTTCCAAATATCATCACTATTGTTTAATTTCAGCCCCAGTTATGCATCTGCCTAGGCTAGTGTCAAAGATAATAATCTCACCAGATAGATATAAAATGCACAGCTAAAATGACATAGCTCCATTATTCTGTTTACACATAGTACTAAACCACTCTTTCCAACAGAGCGTTTTGTCCACTGAGTTCCCTTGCAAATTCAGTGGGCTGATGTCCATTTCTTTGTATATATTAGGTCATGTTGTACCAGTGTAGGAATAAAGTAACTAAGAAGAGGCATGAATGTGTTTGCTCTCTAAAGAATCTGTTCTTTACATCTTGCTCTCTGCCTTTCACACACAATTATGGGCTTTTAAAGCAAGGGAGAGCCTTAGTGGAAGTCACAAAATGCCAATTAAAAGAAATGGACAGAAGCTGAGTGCCAAATCACTCATTCTGGGAAAAAGAGGAAGACAAAGGGAGCTATGTATTTCAGCCCTCTCCACTGAAATGTCTTCTGCTAGCCAACGCACGAGAGAATCCTCCACGAGAAGAGATTTAGGAAGTTACTGAGTCCAACACCCTGTCTTTAATTCAAAACCACTTAGCAGAGGAAGTTTTTGTGTATGACACTTGTCCAAAAGAAAAAACAAGAAAGGAGAAAAAGGAAAGGGCTAGCCAGAAATTTTCATTGCCCAATTTATACCTAAAGTAAGGTAATTTTGAAAACTATGATTTGTTGGTGGAAAGAAATATCATACTCTTTTGTTAAGTCACAGATTGAAAGACAAAACTTTTGTCATTTATTTTTCTTTGAATGCAAAGCATTGCACTCTAAGTAGGGCTGAACAGGATCTGCCTCTCCATCACTGACAGTTAATAATTAAATCAAACATTATATTCAGCAATAGAACATATGCATCAGCTTCTTTCAAATTGCATTTCCTTCCTGTTAGGTCCATTAGTGTAAACCAGACTGCCTTTAGAAACCCCCTTATTGCTGCTGTCTTTCAGCACAGTTCCTGAAATGGATAATGTGGTACATATTATGGGCAATTACACAGAACTCCCCAGCGATAGGGTTTTAGAGTTACAGAATGAAACAGCTGGAACTACAGAGCTATAAGCTAATCATAAAAAAAGGAAATAGTTAAAAAAATAAATAACCCAGACAAAGAAAAAGAAAAAAAAAAAGGAAAACATGAGGTTCTGTAAAACTGTTGTTCTTAGAGATGCTGTCTATATCTAGAAGAATCTCCAGGGTTCACAGTGTAAAACCATTTAAACAAACTTATTTTTTTAATGTATTTTGCTAAATCTTTTGCCCTCATAGTGTAAAAAACTCATAACAAACAGCTAGTAAATTTGAGGTATTGGAAACAATGACATTTTTCTCTCCAACTTTGTCAATGGAGTATTTCCATATTAGTAATATTGTGAGAAATCTAGTCTTCCTTTTCAATTTTATTTCCATGAAAACATATAGAGTCCTAGAAGATGAATTTTGTATTCACTGAATGAGCCACACACACAATATTTTCATCTTGTTATTTTCTGCTTGTGTTTGGTGCGTGGTCCTCATGCCGTAGAGGTAAGAAATTACATAATCGATCTCACCACGTGGTTTGAGGACGGCAAGTGAAGTGTTCTGCTTGAAAAATCAGACACAAGCATTAGACGTATACCTAAGGGAAAAGGTTCATATCGAAAGCAGAAAAATATATATTCTGATTTCTTTCACAGTTTTAGGAAAGAAAGTAATAATGGGTTTTGATGGCAAAAAGTTTGCTTCGTTTGGTTGTAAGCAAAATGCAGTTTGAGCTTGCGCCATTGAAGTGTTTTGAAATTTTTCAGTAAAATTACTTTATAACTTGAGAAATAATGGAACAATCTGCACGGTAACTACTGTGAAATGAAACAAAAGTGGGTGCAATTTCAAACTTTAAATATAGCCACGAAACTATTTTCAAATTTGTTGCTAAAGTATTCCACAAAAAACCAAAGATAATAAAGGCAGAATATTTGTCCAACTCTTAGAGGACTATTCGTTTTTCTCTATAAAGAGATGGATTACATAGTCATAGCCAGATTTATGTGGCTACTTATATACTTTCATAAGGCTTCAGTAGCCAATATTTATTTCAGCAACAATAAAATGCAGCAGGAAGGAGCAGGACATAAAACACGCTATCCAGTTTGATATCCTTAGCAGTCGTTGTCTCCTCCTTCCCTTAAGAGCAGTGATTCTTTCTTGCTGTTATTTTTTCCCCCTTTCCAGTAAAAGCTTTATTATGATGGAGTGGAAGGAGGGGAAACAGAGATGTTAACAAGATGAAATGTTAAAGTCAAAGGAAGACTATGTCTCCTCATTATAAAAAGTAATGTTCACTTTAACAGTAAAACCCTCATTTGTTTTTATTATTGAAGCTATATTGGTGACTGTACAATATAATAAGTGAATATGCTCTGAATACCCAAACCTATTTGTTATGTAACAAACAAAGTTCAGGAGATTTAATTGGAGGTTACGTTTCTACATGTCCCTGTTTTTCATAAGAAGGGACATTGACTGGAGGAAGAAAAGACCTAACAGAAATGGCATGTGTATTGGGCAGAGGGATAAAGAAACCGATAACGGATACTTCAAGAAATTTCTCACTTCTTTTTATTTCTTTATGAATTTGCCACATGGGAAAAAAACTGTTATCTGTTTATTAATTTCCAATACAGGAAATTTCCAGAATAGTGTCCCTCTTCTTCATATTAAATATTTTTTGTTTCCATATGGTTTGCATTTCTATTTAGACAAAATAATAGCCTTTTAGACAAATTTTAGACAAAATAATGCCAGTTACTGAACTAAACACTTTATGTATATTAACTGATTTTATCCGTCTAACCATGCTGTGGTATAGGTGCAATTATTATCCTCATTTTGCAGACAAAGAAAGCAAACCAGAGGACTTTCCTAACTGTCCACTCACACTGTTTTATTCAATGGTGGAGCTGAGGTTTGAACCCAGGCACTGGAGGCCAGAAGCTGAGCTCTAAAATATTTCAATATATTGCCTTTTAAGATTTGCTGATCTTTATAGTACACAAATTATCAGGCCTGAGAACACTCTCCTTAAGTGGCTTGAGAATGACTCAACAGCATGAATCATGCAACTATGTCTGGAACATACAAATCATGATTCTGCAATATTCTTTTAGTTGCTATTGGAAAGCCTGTAAAATTCCTACATTTACCTTAACCCTAATTCCAAAAAAAGGACAGAGTCCATCCTGCTAATATCATGCTACATTTAGTTCCTTGATCTGTTAATTTAAAATATTATGCTTCATTCTAACAGTTATTCTCCAGAAGGCTTCAGACTCTTGGCTGGAATTGCCTTGAAAACAGCTGGAAAAATATTCTCTGATAGTCTGGTCAATGTGAGGTATAAAGAAGTTACCTCATTATAAGGCAGCATATCATGCATAATAAATTAACTCCACATTTAGATCTCTTAAAATTTATTATGTTTTCCTTCTTATAAAAGAAGTTAATCTCAGGCCTGCCCAGTTGCATAGTGGTTAAGTTCACACACTCTGCTTTGGTGGCCTGGGATTTGCAGGTTCCCAGATCCTGGGAGTCGACCTACACACTGCTCATAAGGCATGCTGTGGAGGCGACCCACATACAAAATAGAGGAAGATTACTGCAGATCTTAGCTCAGTGGCAATCTTCCTCAAGGGAAAAAATGATGAAGATTGGCAATAGATGTTAGCTCAGGGCCAATCTTCCTCACACACACACACACACACACACACACACACACAAGTTAATCACGTGTAGAAGTAGTATTTTCCCTTAATGAAAATATAGCAAAATATTTGTATGATTTTGAGTTGGGTGAGCTGCTTCTAAGGGAGCCCAGACTTTCAGAATACATAAAGAACAGGATAAATGTTCTTGAATACATAACAGTTTTTAAATGTATGATAAAGATACCATGACTTTTAATAATACACCCAGATTATAGACTAGGAAAACATTTGCTACCCGTATGACATAGAAAGGGCTAATATGTATTAGCAGATATAGAGTGCTTCTTCATCCTAATGCATTATCTATACTAATATTTCTCAACCTACATATAAATCAGCGAAGCCCTTTTTAAAATGGAGACCATATTTCAGCAGGGGTTGGGCCTGAGTTTGTGCATTTCCACCAAGCTCCATGTGATGCTGATGCTGCGCATTTACATGTCACATTTTGGGTAACATTGATCTGGACCATTCCAGTTTATGTAACAATATAAATAATCTAATAAAATTTTGAGGACAGTTGTCATATTTTTATTCATGGAAATTGTTTGAAATGGTGGTTATTTAAAAGGAGTACATTTTTTAACTTGGGGTTAGAGAAAGGATTTCGTATCCCTACCACCTAAGAATGAGATGAGAAATTTTTTTCTCTACCCTCTCTAAATCTAATTTTGAAAGAAAAACATTTTTTAAAAAGAAGACACAACCCAATAGAAAATTGAGCAAATGATAATAAAGGATAATTGACATGAAAAGTAGTTAAATGGACAATAAATTTAATTTGGGGTTGATTAATTTGATTCTTTTCCTAATTTCTTAGGAAATTACATTTATTTATTTATTTATTTATTTATTTATTTATGTATGTATTTTTTGAAAGTGAACTTCTTTAAAAAAAAATTTTTTGTTGTTAAGGTATGCTTTTTTTGGTGAGGAAGATTGGCCCTGAGCTAATGTCTGTTGCCAATCTTCTTTTTTATTTTCTCCCCAAAGCCCCATTACATAGTTGTATATCCTAGTTGTAAGTCACTCTAGTTCTATGTGGGATGCCACCACAGTGTGGCTTAATGAGCAATGTGTAGGTCCACACCCAGGATCTGAACCGGTGAACCCCAGGCCACTGAAGCAGAACACAGAAACTTAACCATCAGCCATGGAGCTGGCCCCAGGAGATTACCTTTATCTGTTTGTTTTTGTTTTTTTTTATTTGTTTTCAGATGTACATCATAATATATTTCGAATTCTGTGTAGATTACATCATGTTCACCACCCAAAAACTAATTATAGTCCATCCCCTCACACGTCAGCCTAATCTTCCCTTTGTTAACCACCAATCCAATCTCCAGTGCTATGTGTTTGTTTGTCATGGTTTTTATCTTCTACTTATGAGTGAGATCATATGGTATTTTACTTTCTTCCTCTGACTTATTTCATTCAGCATAATACCTTCAAGTTCCATCCATGATGTCTCAAATGGCTGGATTTCATCATTTCTTATGGCTAAGTAGTAGTCCATCATGTGTAAATACCACATCTTCTTTATCCATTTGTCCCTTGATGGGCATCTAGGTTGCTTCCAAGTCTTGGCTATTTTGTATAATGCTGCAGTGAACATAGAGGTGCAAGTATCTTTATGCCTTTATGTTTTCAACTTCTTTGGACAAATACCCAGCAGTGGGATACCTGGATCATATGGTAGATCTGTCCTTAATTTTCTGAGGATCCTCCATACTGCTTTCCATAGTGGCTGCACCAGTTTGCACTCCCAGCAGGAGTGTACAAGTGTTCCCTTCTCTCCACATCCTCTCCAACATTTGTTGTTTCCTGTCTTGTTAATTATAGCCATTCTGACCAGAGCGAGGCGATACCTCATTGTAGTTTTGATTTGCATTTCCCTGATATGGAGATTATCTTTAAATACCAAGCTATTTTGTTTATTTTTTATTTTTTAAAAGATAGGCTTAAATTTTTAGAGTAGCTTTAATTTGTAGCAAAATTGAGCAGAAAGTACAGAGATTCCTCATATAGGCCCCATATATGCACAGTCTCCCCCGCTGTCAACATCCTGCACCAGAGTGGTATATTTGTTACAATCATGAACCTACACTGGCACATTATCATCACCCAAAGTACATAGTTTGCACGAAGCTTCATTCTTGGTTTTGTACATTCTATGGGTTTGAAAAAGGTATACTGATATATATCCACCTTTGGAGTATCATACAGAATAGTTTCAGAGATCTAAAAATCTTCTGTGCTCAGCTTATTTATCCTTCCCTCCCTCCACAGTTTATCCATTCACCTGTTGCAGGACATCTTGTTAGCTTGTTAGTTGGTTATGAACAAAGCTACTATAAATATTTGTGTGCAGGTTTTTGTGTGCACATAAATTTTCAACTCCTTTGGTAAATACCAAGGAGTATTGCCTACCAGTGATTGTTAGATCTTACGGTTAGAGTATGTTTGGTTTTGTAAGAAACTGCCAAACAGTCTTCCAAGGTGGTTGTACCATCACCAAAGAATTAGAGTTCCTGTTTTTCCACATCCTCAACAGCATTTGGTTTTGTATTTTTGTCATGCTAATAGGTATGTAGTGGTATTTCATTATTGTTTTAATTTGCAATTCCCTAATGACATATGGTATTGAGCATCTTTTTATATGCTTATCTCAATATATTTTTAATTTTCCCTTGAGACTTCCTCTTTGACCATGGATTATTTTGAAATGTGTTGTCTAATTTCCAAGTGGATGGAAATTCTCCTAGTATTTTTTTTTTTGTTTTTGATATTTAGTTTTATTCCGTTATGGTCAGAGAACATATTTTATATGACTTTAATTTTGTAAAGTTTGTTAAGGTTTGTTTTATGACCCATGATATTGTCTATCTTGATGAATGTTCTAAGTTTGCTTGAAAAGAAGGTACATTTTTCTTTTGTAGAGTGATATATTCACTATATACCTATTAGATCTCATTGGTTGATGGTGTTGTTCAGTCCTTCTATTTACTTGCTGATTTTATGTCTAGTGGTTTTATCAATTACTGAGAAAGGGTGTTCAATTCCCTAACTGTAATTGTGGATTTATCTGTATCTCCTTTCAATCTTCTTAGTTTTGCTTTCGTATTTTGAAATTGTTGTTGGTGCATTCACACTTAGGATTGTTACAGCTTCTTGGTGAAGTGAGCATTTTATAATTATGTAATGACTCTTTTTGTCCCTGGTAGTTTTCTTTGCTCTGAAGTCTCTGTTATCTGATATTACCGTAGCCACTCCGGTTTTCTTTTGATTAGTGTTTGCATGGCATATCTTTTACCATCTTCTTACTTTTAACCTACCTATAATATTTCAAGTGATTTTCATGTAGACAACATATAACTGGGTCATGTTTTTATATCCATTCTGTCAATATCTGTCTTTCAAGTAAGTACTTAGACCATTTATATTTAATGTAATTATGGATGGTCAACAGGGAAACATCGTACACTCTCTTTGGCCGCAGCATCTGGTGGGGAAAGGTAGAAGCACCACCTTGCTGGTGCAAAGTGGGAATGATCAACAAGCTTTGTGCACAGTTTCCGTGACTGCAGTGTCCAAGGGGGAGGGAAAATAGCACAGGCAGCTATTTCATGGTTTCCACCTGGAGTAGGGCAAGGTTAGTCAAAATGGTTCTCTCCTTCAGGGCTCCCTGTTTTCTGGTGATTTAGCTAGAGAGAGCCTACTTTTCTTGGGGGCTTTTTTTGTCTGTGACCTTTGGCCTTAGGGGATTTAGGGCTTCTCTGGAATCCAGGTCAGGATATACAGGGGTCAAACAAAATAAAACAGAACGAACCCAGGAAACTCACCTCCAGGCCCTAGCCACCCTACCTTCTTTCCACTTTGGAGCCTTTTGATAGCTACTATTTGTATTTTGTGTAGAGTGTTATGTTTAAGAAGGAATAGGGTGAAATGGGTTTATCCCATCTTCTCTGGAACCAGACGTCTTTCTGGATTTTTAAAAAAATTGTATTCAATTGAATTGCTTATTCCTGTAATTGATACCTTAAATACTCCTTACACAAATAAATTGTTCAAAGTATTGAGCTTTATCACTTTATTAAAAATATTTTCCTTGACTGATATTCAAATGAACTTCATATGATGTGAATCTTTTTGAAGAAAACATGAAGTCCTTATTGCATCTATCAGAATATAAAATGAAGGGAGAGCTATCCACTGAAGTGAACATAAGCATCAAGGAAATTGGTTTCTGGGGGAAATTTTTGGTTTTTATTTTACTGAAACAAATGATCTTTCATTTCCAAGGAGTATGTTTTAGTTATAGAATTCACCGGAACATCTCTTCTATGTAGCTGTATTTTATTTTTGACTTGGCATTTGTTCCCAGGTTATTTGGGGGGAAATTCTGGTTGCATAGATGCAATGATTCATTAGGCAGCCTAGCTCCTATGTACAGTACTCAAGGCACACACTGAGTATTCAATAAATGTCATCAAATAGAATGAGCGCCTGTTTTATCATTGATTATACTTTTATAACTTATTCAAATTCTAGTGTTTAATCCTCAAAAAATTAGTTTTTACATTCACTTATTTAAAATGTATTGTGTCTTATAGGAACTATATAAAATGTTCTGTGGTAGGCATAGAGAGAAGAATAAAATATAACCCCTTTACTCAAGAAGATGATAATCTAACAAAGGAAAACAGATATGTAAACAAGAGCTACACAGACAGGGGTTTGTAAAGAGTTTGGGGAAATACAAAGCAGAGGACTATCAATTCTACCAGAGGAGTTGTAGGGAGCTGGGAATCTGAAGAGATTTCATGACGGAGAGAAGAAAATTGCAGACTGCTGGGGATGGGTGGGGGCGGGGAGGAAAGGTCTGCCACTGCTTGACTTTAAAGTCTCTTATTTTCCACCTCCTAGCAGTGTTAGGGGAGATGGAGAAGAGAGTTTTGATATGGGACACATCAAGGACACAAAGGCAACACAAATTCAGATTAATGTATGATTACATTCCATACATTAATGTGTGATTACATACACAATCACACTAATGTATGAGCAGGAAGGCATCAAAGAAGTTTCTTAGGTGGGCATTATCTATCCTCCCCTGGATTTATATTGCTTGGTGATTGGTAATACTGTTCCCTGAGATAAAAGATTATGTAAGCTAAAGCAGATTGTTAAGCAAAAGAAGACAGAGTCCATTTTGAATAAGCTGTTCTGAGGTGCCCATTGTACATCCATGTAGACATAGCCAGTGTCCACTGTACGTGTTCAGAAAGCTCAAGAGTGAAGCTGAGGCTTAAGATATAGATTTGAGAGTCGCTAGGATGAAATAACCCAGGGAAAGTGTATAGAGTGGAAAGAGAAAAAGTCAAGGACATCACCTGAGGAAATACCATGGTTTAGTGGAGATGAGAGTAAAGGGAGCAAGAAGGAAACAGAAAAGAGAGATCAAAGAGGTGGGAGGAGAGCAGGCGTAAGCAGTGTCACTGAAACCAAGGGAGGGAAATGTTAAAGAAAACAGGAACTGTCAGAAGGGTCAAATGCAAGAGGGCAGTCTAGTAGGATGAGGAGTGCGAAAGCCCACTGGCATCGTCAGTAGATGGTATAAATAAACTCTGACGATGGCTGCTTGAAGTGTGACTGGGAGGCGAGAAAGTGTACAGAGTGCCTATATACCCTTTTATCAAGAATCTTGGCTAAGATGGGGAAAAGGGCAATAAAGAGGGAGTCCATGCACAGGTAGCCAGAAACAAAATGCTGAAGAAACAAGATCCTAGCAGAGATAAAAAGGCATGAAGAATGACGAGCCTTGAATAGGATCACGTGAGCCTCTGAAACCAGAAGGAAGAAAGGAAGGAAGGAAGGAAAGAAGGAAGAAAGAAAGAATCAGAACTTGTACATAAAAATGAGTATTATTTTTTTCAAAATTGTTGTTGTGAAATGTTATAAAATTATTACAATTTTGATGGCTCAGTTGCTTAAAATGTTTTAGGAATGTCCCTCTCTTAAGTTCACCCTCAGAGACTGTAGATTTACCACACACTCACATACACACAATACACACATGCATGCACACACATCTAAATTTTCTTGTTTAAATGCAGGTATGATGTTTGGAATTGAGAAAAGTTATTTTGAATATATGATGAAAAAGGTGAGCTCGTAGACAATCCTTTGGTATAAAACGATGTTTTCTAGAGTAGACTTATTAACTGGCACAAAAATACATTCTAAAAAGGGAACCTCAAATGTTTGTTGTTTAAAAATATTAAAGTGCATGGCTTTTTTTGATTCAGTACTTTTATGTATTCATTCAATAGAAATGTGTAGAGATTCCCCTGCATGTCAGGCATTAACCTAGAGAATACTTTGGTGAGTAGTACTCAGTGGGACATGTTTTCATAAATTTATTATAAACTAGATTTTATAACAATATATGCTAACTTGATATGACTGCATATACTCTCACTGAAATCAGTTAAAGGCAATATTTGGCTCAAGTCTTTAACTCTTCTGGTGATTGTATTTATATCAGTTCTGAAGCATTTGGGCATGACTCTCACTGACTTAATTTGCAATTACATATACTAACAAAAGAATTCAGCTGATAGGGAAAGTTCTAAAATCTCATAATGCTGAGGAGAGAATTCTAGGTTCACTGAACTCAACACAGTTTATATATCTCATTAGAAGTTTGGAAATGTTAATGATCCACATACAAAAGGGCCTGGCATTAATATGCACAGTAGGTTTTCTCACTCCTTCCTCATGCCTATGATGATGCTTCTCTCTACTATATGCTTCAACTTCTATATTGCAGTTTCTCCAAGAGTGGTCAGGTGGTGAATCTGCATTTTTCACAAGTTTCCCAGGTGATATTTATGCAGCGTATAATTTGAGAACCACTGCTAAAAATTGTTTGAAAATTGCTGGGCAAGAGTTGTGGAGAGAAAAAAAAAACCCAACTATTGCATCCCCCAGAGACCATATGCTTTCATTTTGAAGAGCTGTGCCCAGGTGATCAGGTAGGACTGGGGGCCAACAGGCAGCTCAGTGTATTGCCAAGAATATTGATTTTGGATGAAGCAGACTTGAGTTGGACTCCTGTCTAATTCCCTCTGGCCCGTGTGCTTAAGAACAATGATTTTACTTCTCTGATCCTCAGTTTTCTCCTCCGTGAAATGGTGGTAGTTACTCCCACACAAATTTACTGAGGAGATTAAATGAGCAGAGAAGTACAAGTGAGCCTCTTTCTTCTCCCCTTCTCTTTATTGATCCTATGTTAATTTCCCCACCCAGTCTCCATTCCAGAGGCGCAATCTCAAATGCCTTAAGACCAGGTCCATGGGTACTATAACTGAGTTAAGTAGTGAGGGTAAGACAACAGAAAATTATAGAAACTGTGTTAAATTAGAGAATGTATACCCTACCTAAAGACATTTTAAGAAAAAACAAAATAACTCACTGTGGGCCAAACAAAACCCATCTGCTGGTCAAATCAGATATATATAGTTTGTATCTCCTGCCCTAAACTGGTAAATTCAGGTCCTTTTTTATAAACCAAATGACTTGGATGGTAATGCCTGTTCTTAATCATCTTGATACACATCCTCAAGTCCCTGAACTAACTAGCTAAACTCAGTAACCATGGATTTTATTCCCCTTTTCCTGGCTTCCTCTTCAGGTATACTGTAGAATAGGACTCAGCATGAGAACACTACTTTCTTTATATACAGTTTTATTTCAAGCTTTATTGAGATGTAATTGACAAAAAAATGTATATATACTTAAGGTATACAATGTGATGATTATATATTTTATATATATATATATATATATATATATATACACTGTGACATGATTACCACAATCAAGCTAATTCACACTTCCATCACCTCACATAGTCACCTTTTTTGTGTATGTGGTGAGAACACTTAAGATCTACACTCTCAGCAACTTTCTTGTATACAATTAACCATAGTGACCATGTTGTACATCAGATCCCCAGAATGTATTCATCTTATAATTGAAACTGTATACCTTTTGATGGACATCTCTCCGTTTCCCCTACCCCACCTCCTCAGCCCCTAGTAATCACCATTCTACTCTCTCCTTCTATAAGTTTGACTTTTTTAGATTCCACATGTAAGTGAGATTATGCCATATTTGCCTTTCTGTATCTGGCTTATTTCCTTAGGATAATGTCCTCTAAGTCCATCCTTGTTGTTACAAATGGCAGGAATTCCCTCTTTTATAGCTGAATAATATTCCATACATATATTCTTTTTCCATTCATCCATCAACAGACACTTAGGCTGTTTCCACATCTTGGCTATTGTGGATAATGTTGCGATGAACATGGGAGTGCAGGTATCTCTTCAAGATACTGATTTTTCTTCTTTTGGATGTATACCCAGAAGTGGGAGTGCTGGTTTTGAGACCTCTGAGTTCTTCATTCTGCTCGAACTTCCCACCTGCTGGATGGTAGAGAAAAGAGGAGACATGATAAAGGATTAGGGCCTGTCAGATCAGCCCTCTGTCCTGTCTAGGAGAATTTATTTCATTATTTATCAGAATCCAAAGCAAAGGGCCTGATGAAGGGAATCTTATTTCCACAGTGAAGTAGAAATAAAATGATTATTTGATTATATCAAATAAACCTGGGTTTCATACCCAGCTTTGTAACTTAGCAGCTTCACCACCTACCTTCAACTACTGACTCTCTCTGAACTTAAATTCGCACACCTGCAAAATAGACACAATAATTCCTGTGGTAGTGTTGTAAGGATTAAATGAAACAATGCGCGTAAACTTTTTGTACCACAAAAATTCTCATCCCTGCCTTTTGAAGTTTTGCTTAGTATTTAGCTGATGTATTTACCCTTTAGATTCAATCTTAAGTGAGCCAGTTCTAACCAAGTTAGCAAATCCATCATCAATTTTTTTTCTTAAATAAAAAGCTGGGTGGGCTAGTGGTATCCAGTGCTAGATCTGAGCACTGTGTAATCCTTAGCTACAGTCTCTTGGCACAAAGTCTAGGGACCAGAGAAAGCACCCTCTAGGAATTCTGAGTCAGTCATTAAATAGACAAGCTGGAGCTGAGTAACCAATTCTAAATTAAGGCAAAGGAGCAAAATCAAGAGACAAAGCCAAGTTCTGGTAGCACAGAGTGGGTGTATGGAAAGTTGGGGCAGAGACAAAATGGCAGAGCCAGAGAAATACTCTTGGATAAATATGAGCAGCTTTTCACAGGAATTTTGAGGTGAAGGTAGGGTTCGTATGTCTAGGAAAACAGCCTGCGAGTAAGGTCGGACATAGCCAACTCGTATTCTAATTGGTATATTTCAGGCCCCAAATCCTATTCTTCATGGCTTTAGCCCAAAGACCAACCAGTCAGCCTACTTGGACATCTACCTGTTGTCTGCTTCTGATACCACCTCCACTCTTGTGCCAAGCTATCTATCTAATTGGAATAGCTCAAGATTCCTTACATCTATTGTTTTTTATCTATATTTGCTTCTGTGAATTCTTACTGACAACCTTGGTAAGCATCTTCCCCAATGGATCTGTCTTCTAAGAAACACTGACTTGATTCTCTTTCTTCTTACCTCGGGCTACTGTCTCAGATCCTTTGCATTGCTTCCATCTCCTTCAGTCTGTATACACACCTGTTAATTAATATGCAAGTGTTAATTACTCCTTTTAAATATTTCTGTTCCTGAGTTGGGTTAGCAAATGCCTTCAAGTGAATAGATTAACCCAGCCTAAGCTATCTCCTGATATTTGAAATTCTTAATTGCAATATTTTCCCCATTATCTCCCAAGCCATTCATGTAAATTACCTTCTTCTCTTTCCCCTTGAGTAACTGACAATATTCCTATTAAAGAGGATCCAGTAAAATTTATGGAGGCCTCCTTCTGCCTTCTAATCCTAATTCTCTAATTCTGGACTACATCTGGAAGTTGACAATCCAATCTGACTAAATTTTCAAATTATCTTTCCTACATATTTTAAAACATGTCAACAAGATTAAACATGGCTTAAATAAATACAATTTCTCCCCCAAACTATGCCAATTATACTACTCTGGTCCTTCCTCCCTGAAATACAAGAAACAAATCCAATTTTGGAGGAAGAGGGACAAATGTATACAACAGCTCATGGATATTGTTTATTACTTGGGTATATAGAAAATCACACAGTATTGCATACTACAATAATACAAATCATAGCTTATCGGACAACATGGAGGAAGAAAGATCTAGAGTTAGCACTCACATTATAAGAATTTTATAAGAATTCAAGTTTCCAAACTTCAGATAAATTAGGGAGAAATAATTTGGATTACAAAAGATTGATGAGGTTTAGGACAAAATTCATCAGAGTTCTTCAAAACAGTAAACCACCTAAATGAATGTAAAATATGGTTTTTATTTCCAGAAATCAATATATATCTTTTCAGCAATACAACAATTGTGTAAAGAACATAATCCACCTAAAACATTGTATAAACCACGGACAGAACTCCTTGAATATCAGATATACAATGAAAATTCAAACTTACCATTAAATTATATCAACTTTCTAGATATGCTCTGTTAATCTACCTGCAGAACAGAGGCAATTACTTGATTTTTTTCTCTCTAGTTGTCTCGTAGTTCTTTATAATAGGTGAAAAATGCGCACAAACACACACAACAAGAATTTTTTCTTGTTTTGTTTGTGTTAAGATTTGGCTAGATTATCTTTTGCAGTAGAAATAAAATAAAAAGAAATAGAAACACCTAGAGTCATGCATCGTAAACAAATAGAATTTAAGATAAAGTTAATTTTAACTTTATATATATCTGTGATTGTATATATAAATATTTAAATTCTGATCTGGTTATAATACATTAAAGCACTTTTGTTATGCTTTTTGTAAACAAAAAAAAATCTGAAAAACAAATCTTACCTGCAGGAAAAAAACAGTACTTAGTTCAGAGCTGCATCATAATGCATTTATTAAAAGAAGAAATGTTCATAATCTGAAGAAGAACATTTGTGGTAATATTAAAATGATCAAAATGTTAAATCAAGGTTGTGATTGATACAAATTTGCCTTCAGTAAATAAATTTAAATAATTTACCTTCTCATTATTGTATTCTCATTTTGTTATATACATATAGGAGAAGTCCTTGGACAGGAATTATAAGAAGGTACTTTATTTTAAAATGATAGCGAAATATGGATTTATGCTTTGCAACAAAAATTAATTAGAAGCAACATCTTTTTCCAGCTTGTGAAGCAAGTTTGTGTCACTTTCAAGAAAAAATTTTTTTTTTGGCTTTTAAGTGTTGATTCACAAGGATGTAACTATTCATGCAAAAAAAAAGATTTAAATCAGGGACTATAATTGCACTAGGTGTGTTTCTGTATTATTAAGTTTGTTTGAATGGGCTTCATCATATACAGGTTTTGTGTACTAATGACTACATGCTTTCTATCGGCTTTGTTTGTTTTATAAATGTTTATTTTTAATTAAATAGCCCTGTTTCATTCACCCCAAAAAACCTGTACCTAAGACCTAATATAATCTTATCCTTGCTTACAAATCATCTTCATTTGGGGTCTGTTTTGAAAAGTAAGACACCATATGAGGCACTCTAGGTAATTTTGGAGTCCTTCAGGCTTTTTGCTTTCCAGGAACATGTAGTCAGATGAGCACGAGCATTCTTTGCAGACTTTGTCTCAGGACAACCTTCCCCCTAAGCAAGCCCAGGATTGCGTTTCTTCGATTTATGCAATTGATTTCTCATCAGTAGATCTCTGAGAGAGATGATATTTTCATACCCATCATACAGACGATTAGCTGGGACTCGGAGAGGTTAAGTGATTTATACAGCTAGCAAATTGCAGATCTTGGGCTGGGATTTAGATCTTTCATAGAGAAGTTCATTCTCTATTCTGTGTTGAATATCTAACACTGAGTCATCCATTGTCCCGCTCAGGGGTTTTGCTATGAGTCATACATGTGAATTTACTTGTGCCATATATTACTTGGGCCAATCAAGAAACTGAGTGGGTCCATTTTGATGGGGTATGAATGGTAGAGATCATACTTAGTGCTAAACTCACTCATAACATGTCTAAATTTATATATTGATAAATATTTATAAAAATACATTTTCAAAATCATATCATGTTTTGAAAATGCTAGAAGAGCTTTCTAATTAATTCAGTGAACATTTGTTGAATACCTACTATATGCTAGAGATACTAAAATGATTTTATATATATTTTTATATAATTATTAAAAAATAACTCTATAGTAAAAAGAAGATATATAAACTGTCCATAAGAACATAAAAAGATATTCAACATCACTAATTGTCAGAAAAATGCATATTAAAACCATAATGAGATATCCTTTACACTTGCTGGAATTGCTAGAATTGAGTACTGGAAATAGTGATGAGATTATGGATCAAGATGAACTCTCACATATCCAACCACTTTGGAAAACTATTTGGCAGTTTCTCTGAAAGTTAAACACATACCTGCCCTCTGAGGCAGGAATTCCTCCCCAAGGTTTTGACCTAAGAGAAATAAAAACATACATCAAAAGAAGATTTGCACAAGAATGTTTTTAAAAGTTCCCATCACGAGAAGTAAAAATTTTGTAACTATGTGTGTTGATGGATGTTAACTAAATTCTTGTGATAATCGGTTCACAGTATAGACATATATCAAATCATGACATTGTACACCTAAAATTAATACAATATTATATGTCAATTATATCTTGTTTAAAAAATAAATAAAAGAATGTTTTAAATACTTTATTTATAATAAACCAAACCAGGAAGCAATTCCAATGTCCATGAATAGGAGACATATTCATACAGCGGAATTTGTTGTTAGTGCCTTCAAGGGGATTCCAACTCCTAGCAACCCTATGTACAGCAGAGTGAACCCTGCCTGGTCCTTTTGCGCCATCCTCTCACCTTCCAGCACTGTATCAGACAATGCCCTGCTGCTGTTCATAGGGTTTTCATGGTTGGTTTTTTCAGAAGTGAGTGGCCAGATCCTTCTCCCTAGTCTGTCTTAGTCTGGGAGCTCCACTGAAACCTGTCTGCCATGGGTGACCCTGCTGGTATTTGAAATACTGGTGGCATAGCTTTCAGCATCACAGCAACACAGAGTCACCACAGCATGGCGATGACAGAGGGGTGTTGTTGTTCTCTGACCGGGAAATGAACCCAGGTGGTGAGAGCATGGAATCTTAACCACTAGATCACCAGGGCTAGCAATGGTGGAATACTACACAACAATAAAAAGAATGAAATATTGATAACACTCAATAATATTAGTGAATCTCACAAGACTAAAGAACTAAAGAAGTCAGATATGAAAGAGTACATACTGTATGATTTCAGTACATGAAGGTCAGAACAGACAAAACTAATATCAGGGATAGAAAACAGAGCAGTAATTGCCTATGGTTGCGTGAGGGTGAAGCGACTATAAAAGAGTGTGAGGAAATTACCTGGGATGAGGGAAATGGCCTATAGCTTGATTTGTGTGTCACCTGCATGGATATATACATTTGTCAAAACTCACCAAATTGCTCACCTAACATCTGTGTGTTTTGCTCTATGTAAATTGTACCTTAATTTTTCAAAAGTAATCTTACGGTAAATCCTCTTGTAAAGAAAACAACCAGTTTGTAAGCAACTTCCACCTTTTTCTGTATGTTAATAATTAATTTTGAAATTTAATGTTTGCTTAAAGTTAGGGATACCAACCAGACAAGTCTAGTTGAGCCCTAACGAGCATGGATTTTCAATCTATCCCTCTTAAAGTTTGGCTTCAGAGTAGATTTACCTCATTCATTTATATATTCATTCATACATTTATTTTGACAAATGAGAACTAGCATACCCCCACCTGGAGGCTGCCATTTTCCAGAAAATTGAAAATAACATGTGTTAAAGATTGGTATAGGCTATATGCTATGATTTCTAACAGTTACTTCAAGATATTGAACTGCTATTTGCCAACCTTTCCAGGCATGATAAGTGTGAAAAGGACCCTGGTCCTCTGTGTTTAAATGCTGCTATGTAAATAGATTGTTTCTGACGAGCACACTGCTCCCAAGCGCTATGCAACACAGAGCCTCAATCATCCGGAGGGTTAAAGCGACCTTCCCACATGGGCCCCCGGCGTACCTTTCAGGTGACCTAAGAGGGCCTCACCCACATTGTTGGTGGAGAGGGTTGTGCTAGTTTCCAGGAACATTCAATCCGTGGCCTCTGTGCAGAGCCTGCCAAAAGCACTGCAGTCGGTTGTGCCAATTGTGTTGGTGTTTTATGGCTCTGTTCCTCTTTAATGATCTGTAGCCTCTCTCACCATGCAAGCTTCTGAATCTTGGCTCCTTCCCAACTGCTCTATTGATCTGAAATTTGGCCAGCAAATAAAATCTTTTGTTTGTTTTGGGGATTATTTTTATTATCTGGCTTCAGACAGGGAGCACAGAATGGGGTGGAGACTTCACAGAAATGAAGGCGTCCTCTCCTTTGGTAGTGCTCCTGAGGGCCTCAGACCAGTCTTCTGCTGCCATAAAAGAGCCCTGTTCAAAGCTGTAAAGAGAATTCACATTTGCATTGTATTGATGGCAACAACAGCTTGTCAGGCCCCCATCTGTCAGAGCAGAAGGTATTCTGCAGTTCAGAGTCAGGGCTCTGGGGCACCTCTTTCTGGAGTGATCTACTGCAAAACAGCAGGCACAAGTTTGTAGGAGAATAGTTTTACACCTATGTGGAAAAATATCTCTCTATATTATCATTTTAGGGCTGGGAACTAACCCATATCTTGACTTTTTCAAGCTCACCAGAGTTTTAAATTCCTCAAAATCTGTTTCCAAAACTGGGTGCCCCAGGCACCCTAGTAATTCTAAATGACAAAAAAGGTTCTTCAAAAAAGTTTTCTGGTCAATTATTTTGGGGAAAAGCTGCATGTAATATTCATTTCTTAAAGATTTATAATTTGTATTAACACATTCAACAGCTGTGAAAAACTCTCTGAGAAAAAAACCAGTTTTCCTTTCTTTAAACCAGCACTTTCCAAATTTCTTGACCATGGAGCCCCGTTTAACATAGGTTTTGTAAAATATATCTAAGATGGGAATATAAGAATTTCCCAGGGAAAACCTTTCAGAAGAGGAACTGAATGAAATATACAGTAAGGTATAAATGATTAATATCAGACCTTCCCTGGAAGCAGATTTTGATGGGGCATCACGTATGCATATATGTGTGTGTGTGTTTGCATTTGTGTGTGTGTTTCTGTGTATATGCAAGTGTTAGGGTTAGCTGTCAAAAAAATCCATTATCCTCATCTATAGCTGTAGTCATAGCTAGGAAGTAGCTTCCCAGCTGAGGACTACATTTTTTAGCTTCTCGTAGAGCTGGATATGGCCATAATTAATATTTGCCAATCGAATATGAGCAGAATTGAGATGTACAACTCTTGGCTGAGGCTTCTACCACAGAACTCGGATGACACCAAGTCCTCCAGAGCCACAATATGTAGAAGTTTGGCTGCTAAATCAACATCTAGAGGATAGCCATTTGATAAACAGGAACAAATACCTGTTTTATTACCTGAATGAGAAACTTTTATTATATTGAGAAATATTTTAGAATCTATTTGTTACAGCTCTTTAGTGTAATCTCATTAATACTATATTGGGAGAGGGATTAGTGAGTATTTGGGAAGGTATTTGGAAAAGAATGAAGAGAATCACTTAAGAGCATCGAACACCTGGAGGAATTAAGCAGTAAGTATCTCCAAAGAGGAGAGCCAGGGTCTGATGCGCTTACACTAATTTTGCTTCCTTTCCTCTAAGTGACTAAGAGGACCAGCATTGGAGACAAACACACCCAGTGTCAATGTTTGGCTTTGTATATACCTTTTCCCTTTGCCAAGTCTCAGTTTCCACGTGATAAAAAAAAAATAGATAATGATTTTCAATTTACATAATTATTTTGAGAAGATATATGCAGTGTTTAGCACAGTATCTAGCCGAAAACACACACAAAAATAAAGGCGTAGTCATTGAGTCTAGTCACGAATATTTTATATCCTCCTTCTGGGCATATAGTATGATTTCATTTCCCCACCCCCTTTGAAATTAGGAGCTGTCATGCTACCTAGGCAAAATTTTTAAGAGCCAGTATGCAATTCTCATGTCCCCTTTTTGCTACCTCAGCAATTGTGAAACACAGAGATGGATTCCCCCTGGCTTGGTACTTACAAGAGGACAACCAGAGCTGGTCCCCAGCTGACCTGCACTAGACACGTAGCATGAGTGAAAAATAGACTGTTGTGATTTTAAGCCCTGTACCTTCTACCACAGAACTCAGATGACACCAAGTCCTCTGGGGCCACAGTATATGGAAGTTTGACTGCTAAAGGACAGCCATTTGATAAACAGGAACAAAAACCTGTTTTATTACATGAATGAAAAATAAACTTCTATTGAGAAATATTTTAGGACGTAGCCTTTACTGAATGGTTCGGAAATTGGTTGTCAGCATTCGAGTTCTGCCACAACACGCACTTAAATTGCACTCAAATACATATCATTTGCTTACTGTTCAGTTGACAGTCAGTAAAGAAACTATTACCGCAGGCTGAAAAGCTGCGACCTATGTTATAAAATCACAAAATACATGTTAAACCTGTTGCCTGCAATAATTTGGAAGAAAAACAAATACCTATTGAACCTGGAGTTCTAGGAGAAGAGATTGGAAAACAGAATGCCACTACGTGCTTGGGTTAATCCTGGTTGCTTTTGACAAGACGTTACAAAAATGAGAGGAGCACAACAAAGCATTGGCTGGTTTGTGAGCAGCAATGAAAGGGGTTAGAGAGAGTCTAGACTTCAGAGTTTTCATAGGGTTAGAAAGATAAGTGCTTTTCAACCCTAACGGTAAAAGATAAAACTGAGAAAGCTTTTGAGCAACAAAGGTTAAACCTTGTAAGGAGAATCAAATTAAGGATATGGTTTTCATACTCAAATCCATGAATTAAGTTAATCTCAGAGCAAAGACCCAATTACAATGCTGGCAACCAGTAAATGCTTTTAACTGGAGAAAGAACATTGATTAGAGAAAAGAAATTAAAAGTCACTATTTACTTCAAGAGAATAAGACGTATGGTGGGGGAACATGAAGAAAGCAAAAAATATATAGAAATAATGAAAATTATGTTAAAAACCAAACAATGGATATGATAATTTGCATATACATCTGACTGTAATAAATACATAAGGAGTAAATTTTTCTGAGAAATTCATACTATCAAAAAGACTATCGGCCTATATTAAGAGAGAATTTGATATATGATTACCACTGACTTTCTAACATCCAAAGTATAATCTTCAACACAAGACGGATAATGGAGAAGGTAAAACAGCAGGAGTCAGAGGTCAAGGCCACAGAGAACACTGAGTGAGCATCACTGGGGCGTCCTGGCCTTTGAGCTTGTTGCCTTGATTGCCTGGGAGATGTATGTTGAACTGAGTATTTGTACTCAGTAGTGATCACAAGGATTGTGGTAGTCAGTAGGACTGTTCGTAATTATTCTAATCTCTTCCATTTGGACATATGGTAAATTAAAATATTTTTGATCTCTTTGCTCTGAAGGTGTCCACAAGATTTGTTTTGGCACATAAACTAGGAGTGTACGTGAATCACAGTGTCAATTCTAAGTGGAAACTTAGAGAACTGACTGATGATTTGCCCTATTTCTTTTTCTTACTTGGCAATAATGGTAACACAGAAATGGAACCTCCCTCAGCTTGGTTCCTCATATGAGGATGGCTTAGAAGCTTGCCATGTATGTGAAGATTGCAAAATAAAACATTGTAGTTTTAAGCCAGTGAGATTTTGAAGTCGTTTCTGCAGCATAGTCTAGCCACTCTTGATTGAGAGAAATTTGAGCCAGTGTTACTGGGATAGTTAGTGTTATATTAGGTTCGGTCAGAAAAAGATGCAACATTAATGTTTCGGAGCAGTGTTTTTCTAACCATGGATTGTGGCTTGTTTATTAGTGGGCTATAAAATCACTTTGGTGAGTTTAGGGAGCAGCTTTTTCTAGAACAGGATGGAAAATATCATATAGTAAGATCAAGCATGTTCTCTATGTGTGTGTGTAAAAGAGAGTGAAAGAGAGGTCAGTGTAAAGTGTATTTCTTAGTGTGTGTGACGCACTGTCAAAAAGTTTGAGTCACTGACCTGAAACCTAGTTAATTGGAACACTTGATTGGTGGAATTTAGATATGTAAGGCCCATACCCCAAAGAGTTTGTGGTCTGGTGATGTCAAAACCTTCTGTTTTCAAACTTTTTCTGTTAAAACTGTTGTTCATAGAGTTCAGTGAAATGCATATCAATTTCTAATTGAGTTCAGATGAAATTGATAAACTAATGTGGGTGACGTATGAAAAGCTATGTCAAATAGCATCTATAGGGAATGATAAAGATTAGCATATATTGTCCCAATTTTCAAAAACAGTATAAAGTTAGCGACACCTATGAGCCAGTGAGCTTGATGTTGTGACAGAAAATATAAAATGATATATCTTTGAAAATTTAAAGAAGTGACAGCATGAAGTTTTGTGATTAAGTTATGCCAGTTGAATACATTATTTTTAATAGTATTCCTACATATTGGTTCAGAGTTATGTTAAAGACTATGTCAAGATTTCAGAAACTCATTTGGCAGAATTTCTTATAATATACTTTTAAAAAATGAAGAAATTGGGTTGGATGATTGTACTATTGGTAGATTCATGATTTCTATAACGACCATTTACAAAGGGCGTTACTAACAAATCCATTAATCTGGAGGGAGATGCCTAAGGACATGTTCAGGCCTCTGCCCTCATATCTTTCCAACTCAAACGTATGTTCATTATCTTCAGGAAAGAGCTTATCTCATTTTGGGGTGACATAAAACTGAGATGGACATTGAATAAAGTAGTTTAGAGGCTCAAAGTTAAGAATGTCCTCAAAATGGTAGAATTATGAGTCAAACCTAAAAAATAAAATCTAATAAGAATAATTATAAACTTAAACACTTAGAGTTTAAAGGCACAAACTCAGAATAGACAAAATTATAGATACAAAGATGTGTTTCAAAGACAACAGCAAATAGTAAGAGAAAATGCTTATATATCACTTACTTTGTGAAAAATACTTTTGTAACTATTTTATTTATATTTATTCATCAAAGCCACCCTATGATGCAGGTATCATTTTTATCCCCAATTACTGATGGAAAAACTGAGGCATGGAAATTTTAAATAAGTTCCCAATGTCACAGAGCTGATAAACCATAGAGCCTGGATTACAAGATAATAGTCTGGCTCTGGAATCTATTTTATTTATCTTTTGGATTCGACAATGTGCTTAATGTGCTTTTGGGTTGAGACAATAAATGAACAGTACAGATCCAAAGCAAGGTAGAGGCTGTGCCATGATTAGTCCTTGTCCGAAATACTGTTCTCACTTACGACCGACACTCCTTAAGAGAAACAGTGACAAACAAGAGTATGTTTAGAGAAGGATTGAGTTTGTGTAAAGTGTTTAATCCATGAAAATGTTCAATAGTCAAAAGAACTGTTGATTTACTGATACTGAATCTGGAAATGAGAAAACATGAGGACTGCACCAGCTGTCTCAAAAGATTTGAATCTATGTCACAGAAAAAAGAGATTTGTCTCACTGTGCACGAGTTAAGAGAGCAGAGCCTTGATGAAGTTAATGAAGGGTAGATTTTGGCTCAATATAGGTCATAATTTCCTGATAATTATAGTTATTTATCTAACAATGAAGAAATGGGATCCCTTATTGGGTAAATATGTTTTTAATACCAGAGGTGTTTATTAAAGGATGCATAATAATATATCAAGAACGTTGTAAAATTTTTATGCACATAGTTGCATGCAGACTACATGGTCTCAAGTATTTATAGGTCTGAGAGTCTAAAATTCTATGAATTTCAAAAAGAAAGAGGCAAAATCGTATCATTTCCTTTCAGCCAGAGACCACCAGGAACACACTTATATTTGACCTGAGTAGGGTTTATTGACTTGTTACATTATTGACTCATAGGGCTTCTTGACAAGGTGTCAGAAATGACTTGTTTTAGGATATGTTTGGGAGAGGCTTTAAGGAAATGGGGCTTTACTCTGCATCAGATTCTAAGCAGAAGCAGAGGTGATTCTATGATTAGCTATCTTAATACTTCTTACCTGGAAGGGAGAAGAATGGAGTGAGCTAAAGTTTTGATTGATAGTGAAGCAGCAGACACTCATATTAGCCAGGATAGGAAGATATTTGGTCTATTTTTGTAGTGGGGACAATATTTTGTTTGTCTATGTACACACGATTACGCAGTTGTCTTGTTTTTGGCTTGATTTATCACAATCACAGAATGGTCTGATTTTGGTACTCTGTAAGATTGTTGATGTTCAATAAGAGAACAGAAGCTTAGCTGTGAGTGCTAGGACATTTCTTCTCCAGCTCCCACACTGCCTGTGGCCTGTGAAGTCCTTTGTGACTTCAGCTCCTAAATGACAGGCCTGCCTTGGTTCCAACTTCCATTGGGTAACCTGTTCTCCAACAGAGTCCTCAAGGGCAGTGGCTATGCTTTGTTTATCACACAGAGTCTTGTGTCTTAAACAGAGTAGCCATTATGATGATGATGATATTATTTAATATATAATATTATATATGTATAATATATATGTTATAGAATATATTATGCATTACATAGTTTATTATATATATTATTATATTAATATGCAGAAGTGATTTAAAGTCAGTGTTTGCATTTTGTTAGCTTCCATCACTGAATCAAGCAGAGCACTGATCCATTTAGGTGTAACTGTCAAAGGTTCAGAAACAGCCAAAGTAAAAGTGATGAATCATTGAAGTATTAATTGGTAAAAGTTTATTGTGCACACATCCAAAAGACACTTTGCAAACCAGGAGCACTCAAACCAAAACGTGGAATAAGGCTCGGGGTATATTGTCATAAAGCACCTTACATAGTAAGAAAGCAGTGACTGTTTATTCTTCACAGTGATTGGTTATAATATTAGAATTT
This sequence comes from Equus przewalskii, assembly GCF_037783145.1. Classification (NCBI taxonomy): domain Eukaryota; kingdom Metazoa; phylum Chordata; class Mammalia; order Perissodactyla; family Equidae; genus Equus; species Equus przewalskii. Next base: position 2,462,866 of record NC_091854.1, read on the forward strand.
TCAGTGGTTACCTCATACCATCAACCTTGGGAAACAGTTTTGTTTATGATTTCCAGAGGCATAAGCAAGAAATGACCCAGGTCAAGTTAGCCTTGCAAAATAAGTTAGATTAAAATTTGTTTGTATGGCTAAATTGGTTTTGTCTGCTCAAGGAATTTTCAAGTTTGGTCTCTGTTTTTGATTTTAACAGAACCAATGCAAATTTGACAGGCTGAAATATCTCTTATTGGTCAAATGATTTCCAAAATCTTTAGACATTAGATAAGCCCGTACTGTGACACTCTTGATGTCAAATTCAGACTACTTCACTGACACACCTGCAAAACTTGAATGAAGGAAGCACAGAAGGTGTTTGGCACCTTAATGTGCAAATTACATAATTGTACTTGTAGCAGCCCAGCTGGCATGTGAAAATCTGGGCTTTTAACTATGCCCACTTCCTTTAATGAAGAATCCGCTTAGAGGGACTTTTCATGTTGGTTGGTTGCTCTCTCACTTTTTACATGCCTCGGCGTTCCCATTCGGTGTGATAGCTATGAGTGAGATTTCTCATGCTATGCTCAAAATTCATTGCACATGTGTGGAAGCCCTTTATGTTTGTTTGTTTCAAGACTGTTCACTTACTCTTTGGAAATCTAGAAAAAAATACACAAAAAGGAAGGCATTTTCAACACCCTGACAGAGGTGAGTTTTCAGAAATATCAATAATGATATTTTAAAGTCTGCATGGATTGGTTAGGTATTTGTCTCTCCCTACAGTTATGGTTAGTTTGGTTGGTTAGTACCTGGTGCTAAGGAGACCAAGTATGTAGCTTTGATCCATTTTGAACTAGAAAGCTTTGTTGAGATTGTTGCAATTAAACACTCTATTCTATTGCCAAGGCTATGAATGGCCAAATTCCAAGCACTTAATGGACACTAGAGTGAGTAGTGACGGGGAGAGTTCTCAGTGCAAACCATCACTACGTCTTGGAATGTTGTACTTTGGGGTAGTCTGGTTAAAGATGTTGGGAATGTTGGTAACTGTAGTTAGAGCAATAACAATAATGGAATGGGACTGCATATTTACTTACACTACAACCTGGCAGCGTAGAGAAAACAAATGCACCTTTGTTTTGTGTCTTGCTAATTTGAAGCACCTCCTGAGCCCTGACACATGGGATAGTGAAGAGGAAAAATTAACCTTTGGTTTTATCTGTTTTAAAACTTAGTCTCCTCTGGAAAATTAAGCTGTTACTTTAGATAATACTTAGTCTGACTTAGGGCAAAAGCCTTTGCTCCACATAATTCTGTTCTCTACCCTTCTCCCAGCTCCTCTTCCAGAAGGCATCCAGGTACCAAGCGGGAGCGTTGAGGCTTAGGCAACACGTGGCAAAGGAAGAACAAGAGACCTCAAGTGTGGTCTCACTGGCTTTTTGGGTCTCTGGCAGGTTGTCCCTTATCTACCTGGTTGCTAATTATCCTGTGGGTTCTAGTGACAGAAGTCTGTCATTTCTGATTCTGTCATACCTCTTGACTCAACTGGGGGCACTAACTCGGCCCCTCTGCAGCTCTTGGACCACTTGAATCTTTTCTGTCTCCTCTTCTGCTCAGCCCCCTCACCAGGCACAATTACTCCAGCCTCTGCTTCAGGGTCACCTGGCCTCTTCCCATGGTGTGCCCACAGACTTTAAACTCGGAAGAGGCAATAGGGACTTCTGAGTCTTTCATCCACACCATGGAGTCCAGGTCCATCTAAATAAGTTGAGCTGGAAGTTCTTCCTCAGGCTAACTGCTCTGTATACCAGGTTTGTTCAAGTGTGTCTGTACACCTGGTGAGTTGAGGCTTCTCATAGAGTCCCTACTGGGAATGAAAGAAAACCTCCCCCCATCCATACTCTCATCACTTCCTCTCCCCATCATCTCCCAGGCCACAAACGAGCAGAGTGTCTCTAACTTTTTCTTCATATCTGGGTCTCGTATCTGCTAAATTCAACAACCTGGAGAGCTAAGCATGTTATGTTAAATGGGAGCTGAATAAATTTAGCAAGAAATCACTTCTATATAATTTCTGACTTTCACACGCAGTTTTTCTTGGGGAAAATGTGATTTCAGAGGTGAGTAGTTTAAGGAAAATATGCTTTGTAGAGAAATTAAAATGCGTTTGTTTAACACTTGCAAAATTACCATTCTCATTTCCTAACACAACCAATCATTTATTAATCATTTACTATGTGCTGAGCACTGGCCCCTTCACATAATTCTTGTCTCGTCTAATTCTTATAACAACCTGGAGAGGTATTATTCTTCCTATTTTTCAGATGAGAAAACTGAGGCTCGGAGTAGCTACATGATTTGGTCCAAGTCTACAACTAAGTAGAAAAGCTCAGATCATCAACAGATGTGTCTGACACTTATGCCAGGACTTCTAACCAAAAAGATACATTGACGATCTTTATAGTCCAAGATTATCTTATTTTTCAAAGGGCATCATATTACTCGTAATATGAGTACACATTTTATTTGAAATCGACACAAGATAACATCTTTGCAGATGGTGACCTAGAATTTGTAAATATGTTCAGCCATGCTAAAGCAGTAATGAGTGTATGGAGAGAGACATCAAGGGTGTAGGAACATTTTCAGGACATCTGGGGCCCATCAGCATCAAATCATTTAACAGAGTGCAAACAATTTAACACTGAGAGCCTCTCAATTATCCACTTGCAAATAAATAAATGATAAAGTATAAATCTTTACCCTGTAAGCAAGTGAGTACCCTTCTGGGTTGCCTTCTCCAATTTGGCACCATTAGCTGTGAATGTTTAAAATATGCACACAAAATTTAACATTTATCTATGCAAAATATAAATTAGATAAATATGTCACAAATATGGATACCCTAAAAACACTGCACTACCATAGTCAAGTGGAAGTGTATGGTAGGTGATCCACCAGATGGAATTATCCATACTATCATTCCATGAAAACTTACATCATGTATCTGACTCCTGTCTGGGGCCATAATACTTTATTTTTTCGTGGACTTTTTACTGTCGTGAAAAGTGCTAGGATTTGGAAGCCAGATCTCCTTTGGCTTTACATTAGCTAATTATGTGACTGGTGTTTTCTACATGTCAGTTTCCTCATAAAAAAAGTGAACAATAATACCTACCATTCTCACAAAGAAACTTCCCACATCAGGGATGTAGGGATGTTTTCAGGATCTCTGGAGTCCGTCAGCATCAAATCACTTAACAGAGTGCAAACAAGTGCAAAAAAGGAAACATATGGGACTAAAAGGAAGAAGTACACGTAAAGTGCCAGCATGTAATATGTATTATGTACACCTGAAATTCATGTAATGCTATAAACCAGTGTTACCTCAATAAAAAAAGAAAAAGAAAAACAATATGTATTTATGTAACAGTAGCTGTTACTGCTAACGTTATTAAAATCATTACCGTTCACTCCAGTGCTTTATTAGTAGTATTTTATTTGACTCATGCATGAGTCCTTTGACATAGAGATTGTGGTGCCAAGAAATCTCAGGCCCATGAAACCACATCTATTGTGCAAAGTCATAGATGTAATCTTTGTTATATCCAGATCACAAATTCCACACTCCACTCAATAACGTTTTCCTTATACTATTTCTCATTTCTTAAAGTGTAGCTTGATACTCTCACCTTCTCTTCCCACGCTTCATCTCGCCCTGCAGCCACTCTTCTCTCCCTTCCATATGCCACACTGTGAATACCTAGGAAACCTCTGCTACCTGCTGTTGAACTTTTCTTACATGCAGACCACAAGTTCTGGAACAATATCCCTTTAACCTCCTGTAATAAAACACAAACTATTAAAAATTTCCATTTTTCAGTATTTTGATCATTCTAGGTTTCAAAAATAATGATTTAAAAATTCCAGAAATGTTGGGTAATTTTTAAATCAAACTTTTAGCTTTAGAAGTTTTAGATTTAAAGAATTATTGCAAAAAGAGTATGGACAACTGCCACATACCCGGCACCCTTAAATTTGTATGGTCCATTTATCACAATTCATGAACCAATATTCATACATTATTATTAACTAAAGGCAATATTTTATTCAATTTCCCCAGTTTTTCTCTAAAGTCTTTTTTCTGTCCCAGAATCCCAGCTAGGATACTACATTACATTTATCAGTTATGTCTCCTTATGCAATTCTTGGTTGTGACAGTTTCTCAGACTTTCCTTGTTTTCAATGACCTTGACAGTTTTGAGATTACCAGTTAGGTATTTTGTAGAATGTTCCTCAACTGGAATTTTGTCTGATATTTTTCCTGTGATTAGAATGGGTAATGTGTTTTGGGGAGAGAGACCACAGAAGTGAAGCGCCATTCTCCTCACATCATATCAAAGGTACCTTATATCAATTTGACTTATCACTGTTGATATTAACCTTGATCACTTGGCTTAAGGTAGTGTTTGTCAGGTTTCTGCACTGCCACGTGCCTATTTTGATTACTTCCCATACTCATCTCTTTGGAAGCAAGTGCCTATGTGAAGCTCACACTTAAGGAGCGGGAGTTACGTTCTACCTTCTTTAAGGGCAGAGTATCTACATAAATTATTTGAGATTCCTCTTCATGGGAGATTTGGCTATTTATTTATTTATCTGTTTATTATTGACTCATGGATATTTATTTTATACTTGGGGATGTATTCCAATACTAATTGTTTTCCTGCTCAAATTTTTCCTGCTTTGGCCACTGAGAACCCTTTCAGTTGGCTCCTTTATTGCTTTGATACACTCTCATTGTGATGTTAGTTTGCTCGTTTCTTTTGAGTACTTTCTTACTTTCTGGCACCACAAGAGTCTCCAAATAAATTTTGTATGTTTCCTGCTCTAGCCCTAGAATCAGCCATTTCTCTAAGAAACCTTGGTTCCTTTTCTTGGGAAATGGTATTAGTAATCAACATTTAGGTATTAGGTGTGTTTATGGCTACTCGGATGTCATTGCTTCTATGCCCTTTCTGCAGACAAAGGAAGGAGATAGATTTGTGTATACTAAACCCTGTAGATACACATATCTACAAATATTTCTGTATGTAACTATCTGTAGCTATAGTAAGCTAAATGTAAGTTCACACTGATGTCTAACAACTCTAATCCATCACCACATGGAACATCCACATTCAAATAGTACTCTTCCACTTCACGTGTAGTGCAGGTGTCTTTTTTTTCTTATTGAGTTAATGACAGGTTACAATCTTGTGAAATTTCAGTTGTACATTAATGTTTGTCAGTCGTGTTGTAGGTGCACCACTTCACCCTTTGTGCCCACCCCCCACCCCACCTTTCCCCTGGTAGCAACTAATCCGTTCTCTTAGTCTACATTTTTAAATTCCTCATATGAGTGGAGTCATACACAGATTATCCTTCTCTAGCTGGCTTATTTCACTTAACGTCAAGGTCCTCCATGTTATCGCAAATGGAATGATTTTGTTCCGCTTTGCAGCTGAGTAGTATTCTATTGTATATATGTACCACATCTTCCTTATCCATTCATCTGTTGATGGGCACTTAGGTTGCTTCCACGTCTTGGCTATTGTAAAGAATACTGCAATGAACATTGGGGTACATAGGACTTTTGGAATTGCTGACTTCAAGCTCTTTGGATAGATACCCAGTAGTGGAATGGCTGGATAGTATGGTAGTTCTATTTTTAATTTTTTGAGGAATCTCCATACTGTTTTCCATAGTGGCTGCACCAGTTTGCGTTCCCACCAGCAGTGTCTGAGGGTTCATTTTTCTCCACAACCTCTCCAACATTTGTTACTATTAGTTTTAGATATTTTTGTCATTCTAATGGGTGTAAGGTGATATCTTAGTGTAGTTTTGATTTGCATTTCCCTGATGATCAGCGATGATGAGCATCTTTTCATCTGCCTATTGGCCATCTGTATATCTTCTTTGGAGAAATGTCTGTTCATGTCTCCAGTGCATTTTTTGATCGGGTTGTTTGATTTTTTGTTGTTGAGTTGTGAGAGTTCTTTATATATTATGGATATTAAGCCTTTGTCAGATATATGACTTGCAAATATTTTTTCCCAGTTAGTGGGTTGTTTTTTTGTTTCAATCCTGTTTTCACTTGCCTTGAAGAAGCTCTTTAGTCTGATGAAGTCCCATTTGTTTATTCTTTCTATTGTTTCCCTTCTCTGAGAAGACATGATGTCTGAAAAGATCCTTTTAATACTGATGTCAAAGAGTGTACTGCCTACATTTTCTTCTAGAAGCCTTATGGTTTCAGGTCTCACTTTTAGGTCTTTGATCCATTTTGAGTTTATTTTGGTGAATGGTGAAAAAGAATGGTCAATTTTCATTCTTTTACATATGGCTTTCCAGTTTTCCCAGCACCATTTGTTGAAAAGACTTTCTTTTCTCCATTGTATGCCCTCAGCTCCTTTGTCAAAGATAAGTTGTCCATAGATGTGTGGTTTTATTTCTGGGCTTTCAATTCTGTTCCATTGATCTGTGCACCTGTTTTTGTACCAGTACCATGCTGTTTTGATTACTGTATCTTTGTAGTATGTTTTGAAGTCAGGGATTGTGATGCCTCCCGTTTTGTTCTTTTTTCTCAGGATTGCTTTAGCAATTCAGGGTCTTTTGTTGCCCCATATGAATTTTAGGATTCTTTGTTCTAATTCTGTAAAGAATGTCATTGGGATTCTGATTGGGATAGCGTCGGATCTGTAGATTGCTTTAGGTAGAAAGGACATTTTAACTATGTTTATTCTTCCAATCCAGGTACATGGAATGTCTTTCCATCTCCTTATGTCGTCATCCAATTCTCTCAGAAAGGCCTTGTAATTTTCACTATATAGGTCCTTCAGTGCAGGTGTCTTTTAACAGCATGTTCACAATTTGTCCCTCTATCCCTTGTGACATTGCTGTCATTCATTTAACTTATCTATATCTTAAAGTCACCCAACACATTGTTACTATTGTTAAACAGTTATCTTTTAAATCAGTTAAGAATAAGAAAAACAATTGTATTTTGTCTTCATTTATTCCTTTTCTTACACTTTTCCTTTTTTTAATATAAGTCCACATTTCTGACATATAATTTCCCTTCTGCCTGAAAAAAACTTTAACGTTTGTTGCAGAGAAATTCTATTGGAAAAGAACTCTGTCAGGCTTTATTTTTCCAAGAAAGTTTTTATTTCTGTTTCACTTTTCAAGGATAATTTTGCTGGATGTTGAATTCTAGGTTGCTGGGTTTTTTCCTTTCAACACTTTAAATACTTTAGTCTATTCTCTTCTTGTATGTATAGTTTCTGACAATAGGTCTTCTACAATTCTTTTTGTTTTTCGCTGAGGAATATTCACCCTGAGCTAACACCTGTGCCAGTCTTCCTCTATTTTGTATGTGGGTCGCTGCCACAGCATGGCCACTGACAAGAGGTGTAGATCTGTGCCCAGGAACCAAACCTGGGCCACTGAAACAGAGCACACCAAACTTAACCACTAGACCATGGGGCCAGCCCTGGTCTCCTACAATTCTTATCAGCGCTCATCTTTGGATTTCTTTTTTCTGTCCTCTTATAAGATGTGCTATTTGTCTTTTGTTTTCTGTAGTTTGATTGTGATATGCCTTGATTAATTTTTTTTTCTTTTTTGGTATTTTTTGTGCTTGGTACTCTCTGAGTTTCCTGGATCTGTGGTTTGGCATCTGTCCTTAATTTTGAAAGCTCATTATTAATTCAAGTATTTCTTATGCTGCATCTTCTCTTTCTTCTCCTTCTAATATTCCAATTACACATGTCTTACACCTTTTGATTTTCCATGATTTGTGAATGTTTTGTTTGCATTCTTTTTTCCACTTTGCATTTCAGTTTGGGAAGTTTCTATTGACCTGTCTTTAAGTGCGCTGATTCTTTCCTGAGCTCTGATGAGTCCACTGATGAGCCTACCAAAGGCATTTTTCATTTCTATTATAGTGTTTTTGATTTCTAGTATTTCCTTTTGATTCCTTCTTAGATTATCCACCGTTATCCTTGCATTACCCATTTGTTCTTGCATGTTGTCTACTTTTTCCTTTAGAGCCTTTGCCATATTTCTCACAGTTATTTAAAATTCCCTGTCTGAAAATTCCAAAATCTGTGTCATATGTGAATCAGGTTGAAATGTTTGATTGTCCCTTCAGACTGTTTTTTTTTTTTTTTTTTGTCTGTTAGCATGACTTGTAATTTTTTTGTTGTGAGTTGGATATGTTGTATTGAGTAACATGAATTGGGGTAAATAGGTCTCTAGTGTGAGGATTTATGTTAATCTGGCTAGAAGTTGGGCCTCATTTAATGACTGCTATAGCTATTGGTGCCAGAACCTTCAAATTCCTCTGTTGTCTTTGCTTTTGTCTCCCCTTTTGGCTTTTGGTTTCTCTAAACACACCTTTTGAGAGAGAGTCTTTGTCTTGGGTCTCTTTCCAGAGTACTCCTCTATTATTATACTGGAACTCTTTTGATGTCATGGTAAGGTATGGGGGAGGGGAGCAATCTATAATATTTTGATTGACTAAATCTCAGTCTTTCAGTGAGCTTGTATTTGTGGGCTGTGACCTTCACAGTGTTTCTGCTTGTAGATCTCTTCAACCCCTGACAGGAGGCAGGAAGGCACCAGGGATTTGAAGTGAGAGGAATACCCTTACCCATGTCTCTGGGATAAGGGTCCACTAAACTCCCTCCCCTTAGAAAGTAAGCCTTTGTTATGGAGAAGGCTCTAGGCATATTTCACAAGGATTACTCTTCCGCTCCCCCAGATAGAGCGGTAAGGGGATCCTTTCTCAGATCTTCATTATGAGAACCTGCTATGCTGCCTGGAAGTAAAGCTCATGGAAGTGTGAGATTTTTAAAAGGGACGCTTGACCTCAAAGGAAAAGGAATCTATGTTTTCATGATTATGAGTCTGTTATGCTCATTACAAAAAAGGTTAGAAAACAAACAAGATTAAAGATAAAAATAGTTAACAAAAATTAGACTCCTTAGTAATTTCCACTGTGAAGAAATTTCAGTATTTATGCATATACATATTTTATTTGCATTTTCCCTCTAAGCCTATTTAATTTCCTAATTTTTTCACTCACCATCATAAAAATCATGAGGAATTATTCATAAACATCATTCTAATGGATGGATAATATTCATCATGAGGATGTTCTTTAATTCAGTGTGCCATCCTGTTAGTGGCTACTTAAATTGTTTTGTGTTTGTGTATGTATGTAACAGTGTGTGTGTGTGTGTGTGTGTGTGTGTGTGTAGGAGCTCATGTATGTGCATCCTTCACTGGATATCAGATGGCCATTTAACTGTGCTCCTCAATTTTTTGCACATTTTTAGCATCAGTACTTGCAAGTCCTCTGTCTAACTTTTATTTTTCCCATCTTCCAAGATCTACACTACCATTCTTATCACCTATAGGCGCCAATTATAATGTGTTTGATATAGATCCTGAAACATGTCAGTATCCTTTTAAAATATGAAATATTTTACGTATCTTTCTAACTTTCTAATAGATGGTATAATGCTTTAGATTTTCCAACATTTTTAACCCAGATACTTTTTCTTTTCTGAGTATTGTGCATTCTGCTAAATATGTACATATTATGTATGTACATATAATTTGCTTCTTCTCACTGCTACCTAGTACACACCACACTGAAAACTATTTTACTTGCCACTCTCTTCCAGCACAAACAACATTGGGTTGAACATCCTCATATGTGTCCATTTCCATACATGGTAAGAATTTCTCTGAAATATATAACCAGGATTGGGCTCTCTGGGATAAAGAGGATACGTGTTCCTCCATAAGTGTTGCTAAATACTGATGTTTTGCTTTCCAGAATGGCTGAAATAGTTTACAATCACATTAGCTGTTTATGAGAATTTTTTGCCCCTCTTCCTTGTCAGCACTTGGCATTATTTGAGTTACTAATTTTTTCCATTCTGATGCATATAAAGTGATATTTCTTTGTTGTTTTAATTTGCACTCTTCAAACGACTAGTAAGTTTGACCGCTTCATATACCTCTTAGTCATGTGGACTTCCCATTTTGTGTACTGCCTGTTCATTTTCTTTGTGTTTCCCTTTTGGTAGTTTAAAAAGTATCTCCAAAAATTATTATATACTTCTCCTCTCAAGAGGTGTTGCTTAATTCTCCTCTTCTTGAGTGTGGGCTGGACTTCTAAAGAATATATAGCAGAAATAATGGCATGTCACTGAATATGATCTGTTTGTTACTAATTGTTACTACTACAGTCTAATTGTATCAGAAGGATTCCGTTCATATTACTATGTCTTTCTCTCATGGTATAACATCTAATAGAATGAGTGTCCAGGCCTTTTCGAAAGTTAACCTGAGTATCTGTAGATTCCTACTCTTCCATATTTATTTTAGAATGAGTTTGTTGAGTCTTCCACTAAAACCAGCTTAAATTGGATTTTCAAAAATGGAAATGCCATCATTCTCTTCTCAAAATAGAAAAAAATAGAAATATGTAAAAAATGTTCACATTCTTTTCACTCCCTAATAAATACATTATTCAAAGAATATTAGGCTATTACTTATAGCACTTTCAGCTCTCTACTCATAGATAAGACCCTTCCACTTTCCAAGGGGTTCATAGCCCTAAACCGTCATGAGCACAGATATAGAATGAGTGACTTACATCTATAGCCAAGGTTCTTCAATAAATTTCCAAACAATTGCTTCAGCTAATGGGAGAATTCCTGATTTTTTTTTCTACAAACTTTCTTAGAGCAAATGGATGGCAAAAATCTATTTGCAAAAAATCCTTGGTCTTAATATCCTTAAACCTTAATCAGTTACCATATTCTATTAGAATTGAACAATAACAACAACAAAAAGTAGATGTTTTATGTAAGAATCTTTTTGCAATTGGACTGGATTCTGATAAGGGCCTGTTTGTTCTGCTCAAGGAACACTTGTAGACATATATGAAAGACTCCAGCCTAAACAGGGATTGTAATATTAGTATCTTCTCTTCCAATTAGAAGTAAAAAAAAATGACATAGTAGGATTAGAGGCATTACTGGCCCCATTTTGTGATTGTTCCTAGAAACGGTTGAGGGGAAGCAGAATATGTGACTCTAAAATATGCCACTTTGACTTATGGCTTATTTTGATCTGAAGGCAATCAAGATCCAGCAGACTCAAGAAAAACTGCCACCTCTGCCTGAACTACCTAAAAGAATTTAAATAGTGGGCATGGCTCAGAAAAAGAGCTATTACCAGGGATAACTTTTTGTCTGAATGACCTGTCTGCACGGCAAGGAAAACATCTAATTACCAAACATCTGCTCTTCTTATCAGCCTGTGAATTACACTCCTCCCCTTTGAAACCCTGGGCCCTCACCCATTAGCTCACGATGGCATATAAGCCTCAATTACCCAACTTGCTTTGAGTTTCATATATTTGGGGTTCCTGTACATATGAAATTAAATTTGTTTTTTCTCCTGTTAATCTGTCTTACATCACTTTAATTATTAGACCAACCAAAGAACCTAGAAGGGAAAAGGGGAAATTTTCCCCTACGCAGTCTACATAAGTGTTTATTATGGATCATTTGGAAAATTAAAATACATAAAGCTTTATCTTTCAGCTTTTTTCCCATTCTTAATAAAGCATAAAGTTAAAGTAATCAAACTGCTAGATCAAGCCCCACTTGAAAGGAGTTATTTCGATACGTAGTACTTATGAGAAGTAACAAATTCCCTGTTTTGTTTGAGCCTGTTTGGGATGGGTTTTACGTTACTTGCAACTTTAGGAGTCTTAATCAAAGCACGATACAAATCTCATGTTAGGTTAAAATCGAAATGGTAGGCCTTCCCCAAATTGTCTGGATTGGTTATATAACTGACAGAAGCTAAACTTCGTTTGAAGTACTTTGTGCTTCTAAACACATCTCAAATATCCTACATAGTCCCAAGTAATAATAAGAAAGTGACCCCTAGCCTGTGGCTGTCAAGTGATGGAATGAACCCACGGAGAGAAGCTAATACATCACCGGGAGATCAGTGTGTACAGCTGTAAAGGAAAATCAAGGAGGAAACTATTTCTCCAGAATTTTCTGAAGTAATAGAGATATTTTGCTCTGCTATATGTGGAAAGAAGTATAGAACACTGTATAAACGTTTTATTGCAATTCTTTGTATGATTATTATTTAAAATGCAGTGCAAGAAACATTCCAGTAGCTGCTAATGGTTAAAGGTAAAATGTTCTTTGTAGAGCAATTTCCTCTATTTTCCATCGACACCAATTTAATGCAGTCAGTTGTTTAAAACAGCTATTTTTATATTCAGTTAAATGTAATACTACAGTTCACATCATTTTCTTTTCAAGGGAAAGTGACTCTATGAATCTAAATCTAAAACTGTAAGTCAAGAGAAAACAAATCTAGTATTTTTACATGAAAAAATATGGAATAAATCAATTAAATGACAATTGGGTCAACTAATTGTTTCTGCAAATCAATCAATTATTTGATGAAATTGGCTGGTCAATTTAGTAAAAATATTAATCCAGATTGTTTTATGGAAATCCTTACTTTGCCTGATTTTTGCCTATTCATTAAGACTCAACCAACTAAATGGTGACATCATTCAAGAGCTCGTGAACTTGACCCTCTTATTATTTTACTCCCAGTTCTCCCAAGAGTTCCAATAGTATCTTGTATTTATCTCTATTATAGCTCTTATGATAGCAAGAGTTAACATTCATTGAGTCCCAGCTGTGTGACAGGCACAGCTCTTGACATACATTATCTCATTTAACCTTCAACAAATCTATGAGATGATTTTGTTGTCGGTGGGTGTTATTTTGTTTGTTTGTTTAACAAGTGAAGATACTGAGTCTCAGTGAGTTAGTTAATTTACCCACCGTAAGTTAGTTAATAAGAACAGAGAAGGTATGATCAGAGAGACAAGAGGAGAACCATGAACAGTGTTTGGTCTCAGAAGTCAAAAGAAAAGAAAATTCCAATAAGGAAAAGATAGTCAAGAAAATTAAGGCTAAAAAGAAAAAATGATAGCTAAGAGCAATAACTATCATTGTGTAGTTTCAGACTGGTCTTGGTGGCAGAATCTCAATTGTATTATAAAAAGGCAGTGTATAAAGAAGTAGTCAAGATTCAAACCTGCATCTGTCTGATTTGGAAAGCTCATAGTTTTTCCTACACACTAGTAGTTCTCAAACATCAGTATGCATAAGAAACATCTAAAGAAATTTTCATGAAGGCAGGTCCCTGTCTCAAACAGTAAACCTCTGGCGTGAGGCCTAGCATTTTTAAGAAGCATCACCCCAGGTGATTCTGATGAAGTTGAGAGTGGACCACGCTTTTAGATAAAACACTTCCCTCTCACGCCAACTCTACCAGGGAGCTTCTCGAAGGGAAGGGACCTCATGGGGTTTTTGGTAGTGAGCACAGTGAGAATCTAATGTAGCTTTACAGAGCTAAATCCAGTGTGCTTTGGAACAAACAATTGACTATAATTTGAAAATATTCATCTTAATTGGTCATGGTCATAATTTCCATAAACTCAAGTATGTTGTTGTTTGTGTTTTGAATTTGCACACTGATTCTAAACAGTGTCCCTTTTTGTTCCCCAATGAAATCCTGAAAAAGGATGCAGTGGTTTGGATCTTTGCCCTGTGAAAGGTCTCCTGATTTATTTCGACCTGTAACTATTTTCGTTGACTGTTAAAACAATTCATTTGACAGGGCTTTAACCTTCCTTAAAATAAATTGGGCTATCTCTACTCAATCTTTTTTCTAACTCTTGTGATTTTCTTTTTCTCATTCTAAAAAACATATGTGTTTATTATTGAAAATTTTAGATAAGCAGTAAGTTAATAAATTTCTCTCATTATTCCACAATAGATGACATATTCATATGCCTCCTTTCAGCTTATTTTATAGTTATCTATATACATTTATAAAGAAGCATTATAATGTATAAAACATTTTGTAGCCCCCTTTTGAGCTTAATTTTAAATGATTAATAATTTTTGTACTATTAATTTTCTTTAAAACTGCTCTTTAGTCATATAACATTGAAATGAATGTATATATTATAACTTTAGTCATTTGCATCTTTTTGGAATTTTAGGCGATTTTCAATGTTTTAGTATTATAAACCATGTTGGGGAAAATTATCATATTTAAATCTTTGCTCACATTTTTTTTTGTTATTCCCTTAGTATACATTTCTAGAAGTAGAATTGCTGGTTCAAAATATAAATATTTTCAAGTCTTTTGCAAGCTTGCCATCTAAAATGCTTTACAATTACATGACCCAAGCAGTGACGAAAATATCTGTTTCTAGGATCCTCATCAACACTAGAAATTATTACTTTTAAAAATTTGGTAACTTCAATGGTGAAAATAATTTTAATTAATGTTTTAACTTGATTACCAGAAAGCTGAATTATTTATTATAAGTTTCTTATTTGTTCAGATTTATTTTATTGCAAAATGCTTCTTGTGTTCTCTTTGTTGGATGGAACTATTAATTTCTCAGCCCTTCATGACAAACCAAAAGGATGGCTCTCCCACCTCTGGTGGAAGATTCAACATTATTTCCTGATTCTATCATCTTTGAAAGTGCTTTACCAAGCACTACTCTTCCTTTGTTGTCGGGGCTGACCCTGAGTTATGGTGAAGATTAAGTGACATAAAGAAAGTAAAATGATTATCTTAGTACCTGGCACATAGTAAGCCTCCAATAAGTTGTAAAAATTATCATTATTATATTAGGTAAACATAACCCTTGAAGTAATGGATAAGCAAAATGCTCATCCAAACAAAATCTTATAAACAAATATATAAGCATATCCTGAGGCTTCTTGTGCAGCTGAAATAAGATCATGTAGTGGACACCCCTTGAAATCTAGAAAGTTCCACATAATGTATGTTGAAATTATCACTGTAATTGAAATAGTTCCTATAATCTGTTGAGTGACTATCCATCAGTGAAGCAAGTGCTGTTATTTTTCCACTCTGCCGAGGAAAAAACAGAGGCAAAGAAGATTTTCAATTTGCCCAAGGCTACATAGCTAGCAAGTGGTAGAGCCAGGATTCTAAATAGGGGATTGGCATGGCGTCGAGCTCCATCTTCTAACACGTCACGAGATAGCTTTGAAGTTCTCTGCAAAAGAGAAGAACACTTCAGCTTGATATCTGGGGTGGGAGTTCTAAACTTATTTTTGTTTGAGGATGTCAAGTGCCACTTGAAAACTCTGGATTCTTCCCTCAGAATGGCTCATTCGTTTTGTCTATGGTAAAACATAGCATGTGTGCCACACGCCATATATGCCACAATTTATTTTTCCATTCTTCTGTCAAAGGGCACTTTTTGCTTCCATTTGTTTTTTTTTTCTTTTTGTTTTGTTATTATAAAGACGCCATGCTATTTCAGATGTGTTTCCTGATACACATTTGTAAAAGTTTCTTGTGGAATGTAACTAGCAGTGGAAATTGCTAGGTTCTAGATTATGAAATGTTTTGGTGAACAAGGTATAACATCACATATTTATAAAGAATCCGGTATATAATTCCACCAACAATATATACATTTATACCAGGCTTACAGAATGAGTTAGAAGGTACCCCTGTCTCCCCCCCATTCTCTAGAATGATTTATATAGGATTGAAAAGACGTTCTTTTAAATCTTTGGCAAAACTCATATGTAAATTCTTTGGGATCTGGTATTTATTTTTAAATCTAAATTATCAATTCAGTGTTATTTTTTTTCATGGTTACAGGAATAAACAGATTTTTAATTTCTTCTTGAGTCAGCTTTAACAAATGGCATTTTTCCAGGAATTCTTATATTTTGTCTCTTAAAGTTGTTTGTTAAATCAAAGTTTTCTTCCTAATATTTTATCTCATTTTATGCAACTCTATTATGTACCTTTTTCTTTTTATTATTGCTTATTTCTGCCTTGTTTGTTTTTGACCAATCTTGCTAGAAATTTCTGCTTCATTAGTCTTTAGATACACTGTCAAATTCGCATTGTTGATCATCTCTGTTATGTCTTTGTTTTCTATCACATCAATTTCTGCTACTTATGAATTTCTTTCTTCTAATACCGGTGCTTTTTCTTTATTTTTCTAACTTTCAAAGTAGGTGCTTAGCTTATGAATTTCCAGCTTTTTTCTTTTCCAATGAAAGTATTTAAGGTTATAGTTTTCTTCTAGGGATTGCTACTTTATTCTTTTTTCATTAATAATCTTTATTTTTTAAAGCAGTTTTGTTTTGTTCTGTCATGTTTCATTATAACATTTTTGAACTTATGTTTTTCAGTTCCAAATGTATCGTGTTGTTAGTTTTCTCTTTGTTGTTGATTCCTAACTTAATTGCATTTTGGTTAAAAAAATTGATTTGTATGATACCAATTCTTTGAAATTTTGGAGACTTATTTGTTGTGTAATACATGCTCAATTTTTGTAAATGTTCCATATTTTTGAAAGAATGTATTTCCTACATTTGTTGAGTTCAGTGTCTAATATCTTTCTATAAGTAATTTCTGTAAAGGCTGGGATTTTCTTTTTCTGCTTTATGCATGTATCCTGCATGTATGTTAAACTATGTCTAGCCCTTAACAAGAGTCCAATGAATATTTGTTGAATGAAAAAATTTTAGATTAATTTTGCTAATTGTGTTGCTCACATCTTCTAGGTTTTCACAGTTTTTTTGTGAATTTATCAATTCCTCTTAGTTTTGTCAATTTTTGCTTTGTAGATTTAAAAATAATGCTAATAGGCACATGTGATTAGAATTATTATATGCACCTGGTAAAGTGAAATTTTATTATTCAGTTTATCTAGAAATGCTTTGTACCCTACAGAAGAATGTGTACTCTTAACAATAACTATATCATTTTTTAAAACATTTGTTTTCCTAGTATCTTTTTTTTAAATTTAAACTGTTCTTTTTCCTTATGTTTTAAGTGTGAATCTGAATCTTGTAACCTCCAATTGGCTGAACTGTTTTTTAAACCATGCCTTTCAAATGGAGGATTGAGTCTGTATTTTAATCACTAATATATATGGGTTCATTTCCATAATTTTCTTTGTGTTTTCTGCTTGTTCCATATTTTATTTTTTTCCTCATTTACTGGCTTTTAAAAAGATTGTTTGAGGATTCCTTCATTCTATTTTATCCCCTCTTATGAAAATTACAGAAGTTATATACTCTAAATTTGTTCTTTATTGGTTACTCTATGAGTCTAAACTCAACTGGTATATTTACTCCCAGAATGAGTTAACTCAGATCTGGTTATAACACATGGAGAATGCTTACATTCCTGTTAGCCACTGCATGTCAAGCACTGTTCTAATTTTCTCATTCAATCCTCGTACAAACCTATGAAATAAATGCTATTATTAATTTTATTTCACAGATGAGGAAAATAAGGTCCATGGCGATGAATTGACCAACGACATACGATTAGAAATGTTCAAGATGCGATTTGAGCTTAGACAGTTGAGGGCCAGAACTCACGCCCTTAACTATTATTTTGGACAGCGTCTGCTTCTTGTTAGTATTTTAGGCCTATGTTTTGTGTGCGAGTGTGGGTCTGTGTGTGCATTCAAACCCCACAAATTAAACTTTGTTTTTAATATTTGTATACTCAATTTTTATTTATATATATCCACATATTTATTGTTTGTTTACTCAACTTGTCTTTGTAACTCTGACCTTCTTTCTGGGATCATTTTTCTTCTTATTGAAGGAGATTTTTTGTAAGTTCTTTAGCAGCAGATTTTTGGTTAAGACGAGAAAACCTATCTGAAAGTATTTTTATTTCACTCTGAGTATACCGTTGTAAGTTGAATATTATTTTCTCCTAGCATTTGGAAGATATTATTCCACTATTTTCTTCTATTTCTACCAACCATTAGTATTATTATTGTTCCTTTTTACATAATTTTTTTCTTTGCATATGTTTTCTTTGTTAATCTACATTTTGATCTAATGTATATACACTTTTTGTTGTTATTTCTTGGGATTTATTTGCTTTCTAAATTTGAAGATCGCTGTAATTAATCAGTTCTAGATTTTTTTTCCAGCTACATCTGTCTCCTATCTGCTCTATTATCTCCTCTGCAAGTCTGATGCCTCGTACTTTCCTTCATGTCTCTCATGCTTGGTTTCATCTTACCCGTTCTTTTGTCTCTTGAGCCACAGTTTTGTGTCTTTTCTTCATATCTATCTTCCAATTCGCTAATTTACCCTTTCATAATGTCCAATCTGTTCTTTAATCCTTCCTTTGAGTTTTTAATTTTAATTATGGTATTTTCCATTTTTAGAAGTTGTGTTTGATTTTTTTCCCCTTAAATTTACCCAGTTATTGTGATAGTCTCTTACAGCTTACTCATATTTTTGATTCATTCTTTATGTCCTTAAACATATTATTTCTGTTCACTTTTGCCAGATACCTTGAGGAACTCCCAACTTTTGTTAACTTTAATGAAAAGCCTCAACTGTGATTATTCTCAACTGTGATTATGCAAAAATCAAAAAGGATTCAAGCTTTTAAACCACAAACGGACCTTCTAAAGGCTATGATTTATCAAGGAGATACTTTTTTCCCTTTTCTTCTCTGAACCAAAGCTGAGACAAAGTCTCTTGATGTCTACCTCCAAGGAGAAATGCTCCTCCACTACCACAGTCTATCCTCTTCTGAGGTACAGCCTTTCCTGAGTCCTGGCTTTATTAGTGGGAGAGGTCTCTGATACGACTCCCAACACTGTGAAAGTCCAAAGCTTTGTCTTTTGCCACCTTGCCATAAACGGTAATTAACATTGTGGTTTAGACTTCACAAACTTTACTTCTCAAATTTAGTATATACACAAATCAAATCACTTGGGTATCTCCTTAAAAGACAAATTCTCAGTAAACAGGTCTATGGTGGAGCCCAAGATTCTGTGCTTCTGACAACACTCGGGTGATGCCAATACTGCCAGCTTGAGAACCAGTGTTGAATAGCAAGAGAATGACTATCAGACTGCGGATCCGGTGGGTATTCAGTTGCTTCAGCTCTGGTTAACCTCCAGGAATTTTCCCTCCCGGCTAAAAATGATTTCACTTAATTTCTTACAACTTCATGTGTTCATTTAAAAAGATGTCTTAAATTTTATCTAGCATCTTTGAGTGTTTCGTAGTATGCAAGTTTTAGGCTACTATATTGTGGGAACCAGAATTCTTCTCCAAATAATGGAGAGTCTTACCATCCTTGGTATTCATTCTTAAACTCATCCCATTAAGTATTATTTGTACACTATAAAATACGTTGTTCTGATATAGATTTAGTTAAACATTTTCATATGGAATAGATTTTAGTCATTTTAAGTGACTTTAGGATTCACTCTAATGATATGTAAAAAGAAAAATGAAGAAATGAAGTAAATATATAATGAACTTTTAGACACTTTATGCAAATGACAGATAAAAATAGTTCTCAAATGAACATGTTAAAAAGCATGGCTTGACTATTTTCAAAAAGAAGGTTATGTTAGAGGAAACACTGTACTTTTGATCAATTCATTTTAAAACATACTTTAAAACTTCTTATATATTTTTTAAAAATCTGAATTGCAGCTATTTGATATTTGTCTTATAAGTGTTTATATTACTTAAAAATATTCATCCAAACTCACTTCGTGTTAGTTTATAGCTTTGATTAGATATACGATGATGCAGAATAATTGGTTTCTGGTTGTTTCATGGCAGGAAGATGAGTTCTGCTAAAAACATGGTCTGTAATTATTAAAGTCCCACTGCCATGAGTATTTTTTAAAGTAATGAAGGGTTAATACAAACTATGATTATTTTGTTTAACTGCCTTTTAAAACAACCAAACTCTTAAAGGTTATTCTAATCAAAATCTCAAAAAGCTGCTCAAATCAACAGTGAAAACTTGACATATCTAGTGGCATTTGGATCTTAGAAGAGCTCAAGATCGAACAAATAAATGCTAAAGGCTTGAATATGGATATTATTTATAAAGCCATGTAAGACCACCTTTTTATTTTTAAAAATAAAACAGAATGCCCATACATGCAAATTGTAAAGCACATTCCAAGGAAGTATACGTTGTTTCAAGCAAAGTATACAAGTAAAATAAGCAAAGACATAAAGCACAATAGATTAATTGTACAAAAATAAAGCAAATGAAAGCTTTTTTTCTGCTATATCAAGGGAAATGATGAGATTAGCAAAAGGTGAAATATATACCACTAATGAATAAACAGGGATGTGAAATAAATAAATACTCTTAAATGGTTAATGTTCTGAATTAAGAAAGATAATTCGGTTCACTAAGAAATATACAGATTCTTCAAAAAAAAAGTCATTGACAAAAGAAATGTTAAGGAAATGTTGAAACAACTTAAACATGCACAAATTTCTAAAACTGGATGCTGCATATTATGAAGACTCCAAAAAGAACTGACAATCATCTTCATTTAGTCCCTTAAAATTATTCTTAAGATGTCGTTAAGAACAAGACAAGTTTGAGAATTAAAAAGCATAAACAGAACAGAAAATATGAACCTAACACAAGAACTGAGACAAGTGATCCTGGGTATGGCTCACTGTAAGTCTGTTAAGAAAAAGTAAGTGTTATGAGGCTAGCCCTCATGAGTTGTTTACCTTCTTAAAAATAATGAGGATTGTATCTTTTCAATAGATTTATAAAGTTCTTGGTGATGATTTCTCTCTCTGATAACAGTACAGTTATAGATAGAACAGATGCCAGATTTTCTAACTCCGTGGTTCTAACGAAGAAAACAGAGAATATTTAGTGAAATATGAAGATCATCCACTATTTTGTCCATCCTCTGTTCTTGTCCATACGTGAGGCTAAGCTAGAGAAAGAACACTTCTTCTTCTTTTGGAAGGACATAGAATCAAATCACATTTCCCTCAGGCTTATCTGATCAAAATGGTTAACCGTGCATTCTGTGTTTTTTGCTAGGAAGTGAAGGAGGTGGCGCTTTACCACAGAAAATGAAGAGGCTAGAAATAATGTTTTAAAAGACTTTTATACAGCTTACATTCTAAATATCTCATATAATAAAATTCAAAACAATAAGCTATTAATAACCCATGTTCACATAACCTTATAAATAAGGCAGTGTACTTTGAGAGTCTTAAATCACTGATTTTTTTTATGTCTGTGTTTTTTTTCTCCTATATGAACAGGTCTGCACTAGTCTGCATTAATTAAATTTAAGTAGGATTTCTGAGCCTGGATCATCATTAAGTCTGTGGCCCTGATTTAAATCTGCAGTAAAACATTTCTCTATTAAGTCTTGTGCTTTTGTGTCATATTTCATACACTAGTTGTCTCTTAATTAAATCCATGATGGTCCAGCAACACAGACTATTAAAATAACTATACTTTGCTCTTGACATATTTATGAGACAGAGTCATAAGACTATAGACTGATACTTGAACTACTCACTAGAAATGCTAATAAGATTATGATGAAGGTAAGATTAGAACATTCCTCTTCTTTCCCTTCTCTTCTTTCTAGAGATTTATTTTTATAACTGCGGTTCACTTCTATTTCAGGGTCTGACTTTTTCCCCAGACCATGTGAAAGCTCTTTCATTGCAGAATAACTGCAAATTAATAGTCAATGGAAACCCTGCAAAGTGCTAATTTATATCACATGATGTTAATATAAACATTGAGATATATTCTCCTCTGAGTTTTGCTCTATTCACAGCTGCATGTAAATATTTTAATCTAGATATATGTTTGCCAAGCCGTTAGGTGTTGAGAGTGAAGAAAATTTACAAGGACTGAAAAGAGAAATAACTCTGAGTGAAAAAGCAGTTAACTTTTAGATGGGGTGAAAGGAAGTCCACAAACGTCAACCTCAGATAGACAAAATTTTCAATCTGCTCGCCACAAAGAAAGACGGTCTCTTCCTCGGTGAATTGTCAGAGAACTTGTCACAGCATATGGTAAAAGAGAGTTTCCAGTTTGTTTTGTTTGCTTTCAGTAGCTTGATGTACACTTTGATTTTTGTTTCATTTTTCTGAAAACATTTTTCGTTTGTTTGTTTGCCATGTAGGGGGTAGGGCCTGTAAGGGGGAGAAGTGTGCTTAAAGGATCAGGAAGTTTCAATGACTGGAAGCTGTGTCAAAGCAAAGAATATGGACAGAAACAACTGGGAGACTCTTCATGAGGTGATCTAACACGAGCAGGTATCACCTAAAACAAATATAAAGGAGAGTTCATACCCTTTAAATGCCTCTTACTGGTATCAGTAGCTATTCTGCAGTTTTAAAAAATCATACTATGCAATTCAATTCATCATTCAGCTCTATTTTTCTAGCAGAAGTTTTTAAAACTACTGCAAAGTGAGAGATTCACTTAAAATATAGTTTTATTATAGCATTGGTCTGTGATGAACAATGCAAGAATAAAATAAATTCTAATGTCTTGTCAAGAGTAGCAGCTACAGTCAGGCAGCTCCACTAAACACATTAAATCTAATAAAATCACCCTCACGTACTCCTGACACTAGTAGTAATTAAAATAACTTGTTTAAAAAAAAATTGGTCCTATACATGAATACTTATTGGCAATTATTTCTTAGTTCTTCAAACCAAAGATAACATAATTTGATTCTCACACAATTTTCTTGTAAATGCGGTTCATATTGGGTTTTATATGCAGCTTAAGACTGTTAATTGCCATTTTGAGCCTCACAGTAAAATAGAGTTCAATATGTCGCTTTTCTCAAGCATAGAGAAATGTTTGAGAAATGCTTGTCTTAGTCTAATGAACTGTGAATAATTTACATCCTGAGTCCTATTTTTTGGTATAAGTGGTTCTGACTTTTCTTAAAGCTTGTAAAGCCTAATCAACTTGTTACATTCATCTGATTAAAGAAATATATGGCAAAGTAGAAAGGTGAATACAGTGCTTTTTAAAGACTCTTTGGTGTTGTTTTGTTTCTTAAGGCCACTTTTTCATTTGGATATATTTTTCCTTTACCATTCTAGACAACGTATTGTAAACTAAGGGTTTTATTTTCCATATTTGTGAGAAAATATTATCTGACTTAAAATATTTTCAAAATCCCCTACTTCTTGGCAGGCACACTCAATAACTTCTTGAATTTACAGAGACCTAGCTGTTCTGTCAGGAAGAAAAAGGAGCTGTTTCAGGGTGCGAACATTTTTCATTTCTGAAAGAATCACAAATACGAGATGTGATTCCAGCCAGTTCTGAGCGTGTGTGCTTAACGGAACTATGCCGAAGAGATCAAGACACTGAATCTACATTCAACAACGACCACTGGAAACAGCAGCTTCGTGTCACCCGCATGAGAGGGCGGTGCAGACATTTTATCTTGCCCGGGAGCTTGGAAAAGAAGTAAGCTAATTTAAAATTCACTATGTATGTGCTCAAGGATCTTTTTTTTTGTAAAAGGCATAATTTTAAAAGGACTTAGAAATATATTAGAGAATGTGTGAGTCCAAAGAAATTTTAGAGACAGTTTGATTTTACTCTTCATTTTGTGACAGAGGAAACTAAGTTCCAAAGAAATTAACTCACACATTTTTTGTTCCATACCATGCAGCAGAATGATGAGTAGCAGAACAAAGGGATACCATGATGTCAATTATTTAAAATTAGGGATGTGAGGAGATGTGGAAAATATCAGTGAAGGGACCAGCAAACAGTTATTCCTTCTGAGACTGTATTATGCTACTGTTGCCAATAAAAAGAGATCTCTGCTTGAAGCTACAGCATGCCTGCCAGCTCTGTGATTTCCTTATCTTCAGTGTGAATGTTGGACTTACATGCAGTGAAAAATGAAGGGGGGAAGAAAGGAAATAATTTATTTGCATTTTGAATCTACTCAAATATTGAAAGTCCATGAAGTTAAATGGCAGAATGGAATCCCACTGTGTTTGCATATGTAATTCAATGTGCATTGTTCCTGGATAGACTGTGAATTAGAATTTGTCAGAAGAATCATCAGGCAAAGCTAGGATATTAACCACAAAAAAGGTCAAGATACGGAAACTAAAATGGAGCCACTGGCAAGAAAGATGAGGGTACACTGAAGTCATGTTTGTTGGTAAATGAGCAACGAGGAGAAGATGGGCCAGGAGACCTAATTCAAAGCCCAGGACAAGAGAAATGATGACATGTGTTGTGGGAAATCAGAATCTAAGTACAAACGAGGAAAGCATATGATCAAAGGATGGCAAATTTTTTTCTGAAAAGGCTAGATAGTAAATATTTTGAGCTTTGAAAGTTATATGATCTCTGTCATAACTACCCAACTCTGCCAGCCATAGATATAAACAAATGGGCATAGCTGTGTTCCTATAAAACTTTATTTACAAAAAGAGGAACTGGGTGGATTTGACCTGTGGGCTATAATTTGTCTACACCTGTTCTAGATAGAAAGGTATATATAGATAGAGAGTAGGTAGCTAGATAGATGAGAGAGAGAGAGAGAGAAAAATAGATACATAGATATTCATATAAATCTTTTTCTCTCCATAAACAACATATCTACCTATTTCTGGGGTGGTATCTAAATACACTCTGAGAATGATAGAGGAGTGTAGGCTTCTATTAAAAACAAAGAACACATCTTTGCTCAAAAGAACCTCCATGCCACAGCCAGTATAACTCTAAAAATATAAATCGAATCATATCTTCTTATGATTAAAACACTCCCATAGCTTCCTATTACAAGTAGAATAAAATCCAAGGTTTGGGCCCATGCCTAACTCTCTGATTTCATCTTTTACCATTCTCTCTCTTACTCACTACACTTTAGCCAAAATAGCCTTTTGCTTTTTCAAACATTGAAATTGACACCACAGTCATTTACTTGCTGTTTTTTCTGTGTGAAACCGCCTGCTCATATATTGGTGTGATTAGCTTCATTTCAATATTCAGATTATCCAAAGTCCCTTTTTCAAATCTTCATAACTCACTCATCAATGTTGAAATCACTTTATTCAGTTACTTACTTATTTTCTGTCTCCCTAACTAGAATAAAACTGCTCTAAGGAAAAAGAATATGTCTGTGATGCTCTTCACTACCTTCCAGGACTCATAAGAGTGACCGACACATAGTAAATGCTCAATAAATATTTTTGAATGAATGAACCCAATGGGACTTTTTCATACATTTTCTTTTTTGATGCTCAGAACAGCCTTTCAAGGTAGTATAAGTATTATTGCCATATGATAAAACAAAGTCTGGGAGAAGTTATATGATTTTTCCTCATTTACTGAGCTATAAAATGGCATAACTGTAATGTTAACATTAATGTTTGCCTCTTAACCCAGGTTATTTAATACTTGCTATCTATGAAAAACTCCGATTACGTTTTACAAATACTAGCTCTTTATAAAACCCCTGTGTCACGAGTACTACTGTCACCATCATTTTATAGGTGAGCAATCTGAGGTACAGAGAGGTTAAATAGCTGCACAAGTCTCACAGATAGCCGTCGGCACAGCTCGGATTCAAACCTGAGTATTAGGGCTCTAGAGTCCTTGTTCTTAACCAATACATTGTGCTGTATTTATGACACAACCCCTCTGTGAGACTCTTGCATTTGAATAATCATAATTAGTGTATTCATTTCCTATTGTTGCTATAACAAATTACCTCAAATTAGTGACTTAAAACAAGACAAACTTGGGGCCGTTCTGGTGGCATAGTGGTTAAGTTCGTGCGCTCTGCTTAGGTGGCCAAGGGCTCACCAATTCTGATCCCAGGAGCCGACTTACACGCCACTCAACAAGTCATGCTGTGGAGGCATCCTACATACAAAATAGAGGAAGATTGGCACAGATGTTAGCTCAGGGTGAAGCTTCCTCAAGCAAAAAGAACAGGAAGATTGGCAACAGATGTTAGCTCAGGGCCAATCTTCCTCCCCCAAAACAAAAGAAAAAAACATTTTCTTATACTTCTAGAGATCGAAAGTCTGGAATGAAGCTTATCGGACTAAACTCAAGTGGTTGGCAAGGCCAGTTCCTTTTGGAATCTCCAGGAGAGAATCCCTTCCTTTGTCTTTTCTAACATCTAGAGGCCCAGTATGTTCCTTGACTTGTGGCCCCTTCCTTCATCTTCCAAAACCAGTGGGTAGTATTTTCTATGACTCTGCTTCTCTCTGCTTCTGTCATCACATGGCCTTCTTCTGACTCTGATCCTACTAGGTCTCTCTTAAAGGGCCCTTGTGATTCTATAAGGCCCACCTTGATAATCCAGGATAATCGACTTTTCTTCACATCTTTAATTTAATCCCATCTGCGAAGTGTCTTTACCCTATGAGGTAACATTCAGAGGTTCTGGGGATTAGGATGTGGAGATCTTTGGAAGGCTACCACTAATATTATCTAGCCAACTGTTCAATATTGAATATTTTAACTACTTAACCAAGTATAAGTGGAATGAAAGTGAATTAGTAATATTGTTGCTGCTCAAATAGCAACTCAGTAAAGTCTACCCTGACCCCTTATTCTAAATTGCCCCCTACAGCGATTCCCTGCATCTCGTTTTCAGCCTGCTCTAATTTCCCCCACAGCACTGCCACCATCCATAACTGTAAAATTGACTGTCTCTCTTCCACTAGAACATAAACTCTGTGGAGGAAGGGATTTTGATGGATTTGTTCACAGTTGTACCCCATCCACCCCATGGCTAAAACAATATCTAGAAAAGAATAGGCACTAAGTAATTGTTTGATAAATGACAAACATGTGAATAACATCAGGGCACAGATTGGCCTTTGAGAGAGCAAGTTAAGGTTGACGAGATAATAGCTTTAACTTAGTTTTTTACTGACTATTTAGAAAATATTTTACATGGATTATTCTGGTACATCGTACGGTCTTATTATTGGACTCTTTGTGGTGACAAAAGCATGCAATCTAATATTATAATAGATCCAAGGGATAGAATAGTGTCTGGCACATAGAAGGCACTTAATGAAATATGCTGAAATAAATGAATGGATCACAGATTCAGGTACACAAAGAGTCAACTCCTTTGTTATCCTCATAGCTACGGATCTTTAGTGTGCTAAAAAAAGATTATGCTATTGATTATACCAGAATTCTGACAGTATATTCTAATACTGTATTTAAATATATATATCCTCCATAGTTTTCAATGCTAATTGTGTGTGTTAGTGTGTGTGTGTCTGTGTGTGTGTGTGAGAGAGAATTGGAATATCATGTAATGAAATGGAACTGGTTTTTATTTACAAACTTCAATTAGAATTTAGTCCACATTTTTTGGTACCAGAACCTCCCAGAATTATTTTGATAGAAGCAAATGAGAAGCTAGAGCCCATCTTCTTAGTAGCAGGACTTGGAATTATCAGTCACTTTGTTATAAGCAACATGGTATAAGAAAGACTGTGCTGATTCCTTTGACCACACTATGGCCAAGATACATCTCTAAACTGATGGGTCCCTGAGATGAGGATTCAGACTGGAATATATTACTGTATGCGAATTATCTAAAAGCCTGAAATAAGGCGGATCTTATTTAATCTGAGGTCATCTCAAAATTTTTTATAGCTATTTGATAGTTTCGAATTCTGTCAGTCATTTTAATATGAACAAATAGTCTAATTAATTTTGACCAATGTCACTATATCGACCCTTATGAGCTGAAGAACATAGACATATACACCATCATTTGCATTTAACTTTAATATCTATAACAGCATTCTAGACTGAATAGGATGAGGTAGTTTGTTAACTGATCCATCCTCCTCTATACTAGCTCACTTTTTGCCACTTGTGTGGGTATCTGTGAGTAACTCATTTGATGCACTCCTCGCATTTGAAAGTTCTCCTTAGTCCTAACTTAGATACCTATTCAAACACATTTTATTTTACTTTATTTGGCTTTTAAAATGTTAGCCCCTTCTGTGGACAATAGCCCTGCTTCCATTTGAATTTAAGAGACCACTTCACAGTTTAAGTGCGGTACATAACTCTTTTGAAATTATCCTTTAAAAACCAAAGATCCTAACTTTCCAGAAAGCCTTTTACAATTAAGGTGAAATGGCTATCTCCTGGTGTAGAAGCCTCAAAAGACTCCCTGTCAGAGTGCCAAATCACAGTTACCAGCGCCCTAGATACTCCTGTGAACACAGAATTGACATGACTGTGCATTATCATTGCAGTGTTGCGTCTTAATTTCAAATGAGATAAACTGTCAATTCTGTTTAAATGAACCTCACCCTCACAGAGGCTGAAACCGTCCTCTACTCCCCCAGCCCTCCTCTGTCTTTTTTTAACTGAAACCACCGCAAAGCTGGAATTGTGAATGTTTTACTTGAATCTTTTAAAGTAAAAGTTGAGTTGGCAGTGATGCTAAAATTTATTGGCCCACTTCAGTACAAAAACAAAATCTACAGATGGACTTATAATATTTCACTTTTATTCTTATTCTACATAGCTGGACTCCTGCTTAAGTAGGAGGTGTGGAAATTAATTATTTTCCTTCCATGTGTACCATCCTCTCGTGGCTTCTGTCACAAATTAGCACATTGTGGGATTTTATAACCAGAATTCTGCTCAAAGAATGCCTCATTAAGCGGATATCGTCAAATCTAACTTGGTGATTGGCTCATTTGAGTCATGTGACTCTCTCTCTCTCTCATCAGTATTGAGATGGAGCAAGAGAAGTCTCTCATTAGCTGTATTTGCGAAGTGGTAGGCTTCAAAATGAAGAAAGAGAGCACAGAAATTTCAAGCCAAAGAGACCTTAAAGATCATTTAGTCAGTCTCTAAAACCAAAATCCCATCAGCAGCACTAAGGTAGTCTCACTACACAAGGACTTCTGTGTATGCACTAGACTGCAATTCAGAATCTAACCATGTCACTCTGCATCTTAACATCATTTTAAGGCCCCCCATTGCCTTGAGCATAGAGTTCAAACTTTGGCATATACGTTCCTTTGTGATCTACCCCTTGACTTAGCAGTTTCCTGCATTAAGACTACATTATAGGCACCCTTATTAGTGTTTCACTAAATATGCCAGGTCCTAGCACATATCTTCCTTCCTGTAAACACTATTTATTTCCTCTGCCCAGAGTTCTCTTTAGTCAGAGGCAACCAGCTAATGACACTGCCTTTCATGAGCAGAGCAAGCATTACTTTCTTGGAAGCATTTCCTAAGCCTCTTCATGCCATTTAGAGACTCTTCTCTATGATTTTCCCATAGTACATATTTTGTGCATACCTCTTTTCCATTTCTCATAACACTCTGTTATAATCATAGGTTTTCTGAAACCCTCTATTAACATGAGCACCATGGTCATAGAGAATTTAACTTCTTCATTTCTGTATTGCCAGTGCCTAGCGTGGTGTCTGACCCTGGTAGGCATGCAATATGTGTTTGTTGAATGAATAAATGGAAATAGATGTGTTTAATTGATAATGTATCTTACACTTCTCTCCCCTCCATTTTATCCTCATTTCCACCTCTATGCTTATAACTACCACTATTTAGACTTCTACCATCATTTCTCTTTCGGGCAGATGAGCATGCAATTCCTAATAATAAAATAATTCCCAGCAACTCTTAATTGCTTTCATTTTCAACTATAATTCCCAGGGGCACATAACAAAGAGCAGGACGATGCAACACAAAGTGAAGTGGGGATTTGGCAGTCTGACCATTAATTAGATCAATGTAGATAACCAACCCAAATAATTTAATTCCTGGAGCAGAGGAAGTAAGCAACTTTATCTGGCATTGTACTTCATATTTATTTTTCTTTAAGAAACATGAAATACATGGAAATTGTGTAGATATTTCAGATTGAGTTCACTATTTAGCACGTTTACATAGATCAAATTAATTAGATGTATGTTCAACTTCCACTTCACTGTTTTGTGTATTCATTGTCTAAATGGTGAGACATTTTTCCAGAAATATCACTACTGGTAGGAAGATATAAAATAAGCCTCAGATGAAAGGAGTCTTGTTATAATACTGGGAAAAAATAAAACAAAGCAAGAACAAGGAAACAATTGAATTTAAAACAGACTGATTAGTTCCATGCCAAATTATCATGTTATAAGTCATAAAACCACAAATAAATATTAAAACGTTCTATTGAGTCAATCTGATCTATGATAAAAATTTTGTATATATAATATCATGTTTTTTAAAAGGGAGTAAAATTTTAGGCTAATTCCTAAGTCTATTCATTTTTAGAATTAGCAAATTTTGCTAATGTGAACATAGCAGACCTAAGTAGAGTTCGTCATGTAAATAGCTTTAAATGCATAGTTCTTTTATAAATGGTCACATAAAAGTTCCATTTATAAAAATATTTTGAGATAACTGGTTAATGTTCCTAAACTATTTAAATGTAGCACACTGTAATGATTCATTCCCATACCCAGAATGACAGATGCTTAGAAAAATGAGGTACAAAGAAAAATAAAAAAGTAAACTATGATATCAACATTTTTTGTGCGAGAAATAACATATCACACATTGATAAAGAAAATGAAAAATTCCTTTCTGATCAGAAAGAACTGGATTTTTAAAAAAATGCTTCTGGCCAGTGAGAATAGACACAGGCATGTGTGTGTTTTGTGTATCTGCAGAACCAAAAACAAAACCATAGCATCAAGAAAAAGTAAAACAGAAATACATCATGCAAAGTACTTTCTTGCATTTTCAAGAGATCTATTCTCTGGCAACTCCGTGGATATCCATTTCTTTTCTCTGGGTATCTGCTGTGATACTTCTTGCGAAGGGATAAAATGGCAGTGTGAGAACACAGGATGAGGATTCCTTCCACGCAGGAGACAAGGAGGCTGACCTATAAAGGGTCTTCTGTGGATCAGGGGCCTCTAGGCAGTTTTTCAGGAAAGCTCTTCTTCCTCCTTGAAATAGTCCTTTTGAACCACTAAAATCAAGCAACCAGGTGTCTTATGCTCTTTCCATGGGACCCTGGACAATAATCTCAAATTCTCCAAACTAATTTTCTTCACAAGGCTTAGCAGAGTGTTTCCCACTCAGAAGTGTATGACTGTGGGAGAGTGAGGAATATCTGATACTCAGGGTCAAAGGCATTTACAACCTGTCACCAAATTTCAAGTGCATTTTTCTACAGAACTTTTCTAAATTCACTTTGTAGTTCACTAACAGCAAAGTGTGAAAAGAAGAGTCCTCAGTCCTTGGGAGGTGAGAGGGTGGGAGAAGATACAATTGCAGTCTAGGATCTGCCAGCAGTCATGTTGTTGACTCTAAGAAAGTCACCGTATTATTTTGACTAGCAAATGAGATAAAGTGTAGTATTCTTTGCAAACCGTTAAGGTGCTGGCTTCACGTATTAAAATTATTAGTAATTCGGATCACCCCGGTAACTTTTGTTTCTTAGTGTTTGCTTACATTTTTCCTGCCACTATTCTTTTTTAAAGATTTTATTTTTTTTCCTTTTTCTCCCCAAAGCCCCCCAGTACATAGTCGTACATTCTTCGTTGTGGGTCCTTCTAGTTGTGCCATGTGGGACACTGCCTCAGCGTGGTTTGATGAGCAGTGCCATGTCCGCGCCCAGGATTCGAACCAACGAAATACTGGGCCGCCTGCAGCGGAGCGCGCGGACTTAACCACTCGGCCACGGGGCCAGCCCCTCCTGCCACTATTCTTAAAATATATTTAGTTTCTCCAAGAATGCCTGGTGAGTATAGAAATTTTACTTTTTCTTCCTTTAACTTTCTCCACAGTACCTAGAGAATTTCTATTCATCCAGCATTTCTTGGTGAATTGTAAGTAGTTCAACAAGTGTTATGGAAATTCACTGGTATTCAGAAGCCATCTGACCCATGCTGTTTACAGGCTTCTAACTTTATTTTATCAGATTCGTATAGTAAACCTGGCCTGA
Organism: Equus przewalskii; assembly: GCF_037783145.1. NCBI lineage: Eukaryota > Metazoa > Chordata > Mammalia > Perissodactyla > Equidae > Equus > Equus przewalskii. The sequence continues at coordinate 2,494,835 of NC_091854.1, forward strand.
ATGCTCAATGATAAGATTTCGTTCACTAACTCAATCAATGAAAACAATAGTATTTATTATAACAAAGATCAGAGTTGGATAGAATCACATTTGTGAAGCATGCTAACATTATAGAAATTTCCACAAAATTTTTTTGGTATTGCCATTATTTCAAGGCATCCTCATTCCAAGACACCATACTGTAATGAGCTATGTGGTTTGTGCTGGATAAAATCATTGCTTTATATTCGGATGGTTGGACTAGCCCAGTTCCCAATTCTGTGTCTGTACTCACAGCTTTTAGAGAGGTCTCCTTTTCAGCTAGCAATAGCATAAGGCTTTGCCTCTAGAGTAACAACAGTATCATGTCAAAGAGGGAAACAGGCTTCGTTGTACCTGTGGTTTGATGTAATGGTTGTTAGGCACAGATCCACAGAGAGAAATTTCACATAGCTCAGAGATATTCAACATCTGCCATAAGCCTTGACCATAATCTACAATAGTGTCTATAAGCTATGGGGGAACATGTTATTGAAGGATGTCTGATTCCAAGAATCATCACAGCTGTCACTAGGGTTTATTCTATCCACTGGCTGATATGCTTATCATAAAACCACAAACTTTATATCGACTCATGTTCAGATCTTGACTGCTCCCATTATATAAGAAAGCGTTAGAAAATAAACACTTGTAGCAGTTTCAGCTTAATGCTTTTTAGAACTGTGTTGGCTAGACAGCAAATCAAATATTCCCCTCCCTTCTTCCCTCCCTTTCTACTCTTACATCAAAACAAACACACAGAAATCAAATAAACATCAGACCATAGATCTTTGTGGTCACACTGCTAATGCTCGGAACTTGAAAATTGGACCTAAGGAACAGACGTGATTCAGCTAGTAGAGATATGTAAATTGGCACAAGCTCATGGGCTGAGACCTAAAAGAAAAATCAGGTCAGACCTGGAAGAAATTATACTCTTTGAATGTAAGAGTTTAAACAACATCATGACTCCAGGGGTCCATGCTGTACTATTGGCATTTGTGGCTATTAGGTAGGTCATCACAGAGATGCAGGTCGAGAAAGTCTAGAGAAAGAATGGAAATATTTTGTCAACTTATCTACTAGGTAGTTCGCCTCATCTGAGAAAGTCTTTCAATGGAATTGTTCTTGGCATCTGGTATCCCCACGTCTTAACGGTCATTAGTAATTCTTGCACAATCACTGTGATCATTTCACTGCCATAAAGGGCTAAGATTGTGATTCTTATGGGCATCACCCCTCTTTGTGTTTAACTAGCAAGAGCTACACACAGAACCTTGCCATGTTCTTTTTCCATCCTCTTGGAAGTACACTTAGCACAGTGGTATATAATGAAATTAAATACAGAAAACAATATATCACAACGATAAGTTAGGTCAAAGCTGTTAGGCATGGTAATGTCTTGACCCGTTGCATGTACCTGACTGCCTATGGCTAAAATATCCTTCACTGCACAGACGGTGTCTACACATGAGAGAAATGACCTGGCTTTGAGACTCTTCCCTGAGACTCTTCAATATCCTGTTCTCTCGTATTCGTACTCTTTATCACACTGCTCTGAGGTGAGTCATCCTGGACTAAATATTCCAGCTTTCCCAGCTTTCCGGGACCTTGAAGATGTGTTGGACTAGCCTTAACTGTGCCTTCTCTTTACTACATGGATCCTGCACACAATAGAGACTTCACAGGAGGAACGGTGAACTCCTGCCTAGAATTCCCTTCTCTATGCCAACAGCTCACCTCTGTGATGGTTTTGTTTTGGCCAAGCAGGGAATCATTTTTGGCCTCTGAGGAGTCTCTTAAAAAAATTAGCAGATCTCTATTTCTCTAGTATTATTGTATCTTATTGTAGAATCTACTTTAATCTACTAGAATCTACAGTCACTGTTGAGTTATCACTTCCCTCTTTTATACCATTGGTACATTTCTCTTAGCTATCCTTGGAAGGATGAGTTGTCACATCTCTTGTGCTTCCATACTTAAGATTGTCTAAAATGTTATCATAATCAGGGTTAAAAATGTTATTTAAAAACATTTGCCGACTCTCCTTGCCATGGAGCAGGTTCTTCTGCTTGTCTTAGTGCTCCTGAGACCCCATGAGTTCCTCTGTGAGATCTCTCTATGTGTCTTGGGCTGACAAGTCAGCTTTTCTCATATCAAAAGCTTTTTTTCCTGAACTCTAAGTGGGTCTGTGAAAACAGTGTTTTGTTAACGTGGCTATAATCGCAGTAGTTTCTTCTGCCCAATTTTTATTTACAACACACAAAAATAGTCCCTTCTGGATTTGATCTGTCCCATGGATTCCCCAGGCTGTCCCTTCCCAGATCCCCAGGATCCACTGCTGAGGGATCCTGATGCCAGCTGTATATGCTAAAGGCCTCCAGTTTCTAAGCCTGGTTATGTGACAGAATTATCAGGCAAACCGTATTAAAATGCTGATTCTCATAATTCCCATATCCCACTGCATACCTTCTGAATTAGAATCTTCTGGCAGTGGTAAGGGAAACGGTTCTCAGATCAGAACATTATTGGTGTTTAAAAATCTTTTTAAACAGATTCTCTCTTTAGCCAGCCCATCCCTAGTTTGCTGATTTGCATTTGAGAACCACTGTTTAAACTGTACTTATTCTGTTTGAAAGAGAAAGAAATCATGCAGGATAAGATGTCAGTCCTTTGGTAAAATCAAAGTAGCTATCATTGCGCTTCCTGTTCATTTTGCAGGACTTAACTCTGTCACGAAAGGAGATTTGATAGGTTTGACATGGATATATCAGATGGTAATTATACCCATAAATTCATTTTGTGGTGATTTTCCTAATATTTCTTTGGCCACGGAAATTAGCAATCCATTTTGTTTTCTAAGAATCAGAGAACCATTTATTTATTGTGAATGATTATTTGCCAGGAGCTCACTCTATACCACGCACCCTATAGGTCTTCCGCTCCCCTGATTGAACACTGAACGGTATAGCCATTGTCAGGTATACTTGAGAATTAGTGACACAAGTAAATCCCAAAGTAAAAATAATTGGAATATTACAATGAAATGTGTGGAAGCTCTTGATGTTATCAAATTAGCAAAGTATAAAAATCCTTTTATATAAGGCATGAAAATAAATTCCTACAATAAAACCTTCATTGTAACAGGTCTGTTGTCTGACCCCAGATAAATAGGGTGTGGTCCCCTAGCAAATCCTGTTGAGATTGAGAGCTCACTTCAACAGGGAGAGACCCCAGTAATACACAAAAGGAGTCAGTCACGGTGACTGTACAGAAAATGACCCCAGCAGGAGAGGAAAAGGTCTACTTTTATACAGATACCAAGAATCACCTATCTATACTTAGGCCACTGGGCAGAACATGCCAGACTCAGGAGAAATTCCTAAGCTTCCACAGGTGCCCGTGGATGTGATACAACTTCTGGGAGGAGGAATGCAGCATGGAAGCTTCCCTGAGACCGGGATATGAGAATATTAAAAATGTACTCAGCAAAAATATACTGGGGTCACAAAATTATTCACCAGCAAAGGGAAAATGACATCCTTAGAGCCAGGGTTCTATTAGAGAGGATGCCAACAACAGGAGACAGGGCTTTGGGCCTGCTGGAATGGCAAAACCATCTGGCTGGCAAGGACTACATGGCCGGTGACTTGGACCGTACCCAAGTACTTGGTCTTTGAAGCATATTCCTAATACAATCTGGGAGGACTTTAATCCATTGTGATTATTTTTGTTTGTATAATCTTTGTCGTTATTTGTCTACTCCTTTACTAAATCTTCAATTCGATAGATTGTTTCTAATATGCTTAAAATTTGTAACAGAAGTCAGTCTCCTGGCTTGGCCGAAGGAGTGATGGGCCAGGTTTGTGTGTAGAGGAGTAATACTGCCGGAAGACAGCTCAGTCCTTAGTCTCTCTCCTCCCTAGGACAGTGACTAAAGATAAATTCCTTAAGGGCATGGACTGTATCAAGTCATTAATATGAACTATAAGGATAATTTTGTTTTTAAGTAATGAAGATTTATGCCTTCCAAATGTCTTAATGCAACTAGACGCATTCCATAAAATAGACACTGAAGACAATAATAATAAAATTGTGACTGTAGAGAAATTTTAGAACCCAGGACACACTAAGGAAAGAGAAGGGAATGAATAGTCTGCTGTATCTTGACTGAATTCTGACTATTGACACCTCATCGATGCCTTATTGAGAACAGCCAGCGTTTGATTCTAAGAATCTTCCGAGAATGTTGAAGTTTTTCTGTTCTTTTATATTTATTTCCATTACTCTTTTGTTTGAGAATTTATTGTCTTGTTCTGAAAAACTTTAATGGCCATCTATTCATCCTTTTTTCCCTAGTTCCTCATGTGGCTTCCAAGGTTAAATTTAAAATACCACTCCATTGGGCTTTAGACCTTTGATGGCTTCCTTTAACCACTGCATCCTAGATCCATAACCCCTACATGATGTCTGCCCAGGGAGATGCATTCTTTCTCTCCTTTAAACATTTTCTGTACTCCTCTTATAGCATTTGATACAATATTACTTTAATTACTACAATTTCCTTTCATAGCTTGTCTTCTGGACTCTGCAATTCTACCCTTGATGGCATGTCTGTATCTGATTCATCTCTAGGTCCCATTAGGACCCTGGAAGAACACCAAGCAAATAGGAGCACACTGCGTTGCTCAATGAAATGAACCAATGAAGAATCTTGGCACCCTAGAAAGAGTACTGAAAATTTCAAATCCTTCAGCCAGTGCAAGCTATATGTAATGGTCTTAGCCAAATACATTTATCAAACACTTGGAACTTTATGATCTTATATTTGAGATCCTATTGTGTTCCTGAGGTGCAATGAATTATAAATTTGGGAATTTGTCAGGGCTGGGTGGCCAAATATTTATCAAAAAAAGCCAGTAAATCACTGCCTTGGTTTTTTGATCCGTGAGTAGGGGATAATGTCAGCCTCATGTGGTTGTTGCCATGGTTGGCCAAGACACTCTGTGAAAATGCTATTAAAAGTACCAAGAACTATATAAACATTAGGGTTATTGACTTATTTTACAAATCCTAGACACTGAATCGATTATTTGCTTGTCTGTTTCTCCTACATTTTTACATGTGTAAATATATGGACAAATAAAAAATGAGGGGAAAAACTACTTAAATAGTACCCAGACCAAATATTTTTAGTATTCTTTACTATGCTTCTAAATATTTAATAGATTATTAGTAGATGCAAACATAGAAGACACTATTTCACATTTGCATGTTAATGAAAAATCATGAATTATACATTATTTGCTGTGTGGAGTAGTGGAAACAGTATTCATTTTTTATGGCCATAAAAACTTAGATTGTCTCCTGAAACACACATCAAATCCCCTTCTGTAATGGTGCCAGAAAGATCTGCAAGCTTTTTAAAACCATCTCCAGCGAAATTAGATAGATTTGTTTGTGCCGCTTTGCAACACGCTAGTGTGAAAGTTCATTTTAAACAAAATAGTTTTAATAATGTCATTGCTAATGTATATTTGGTCATCACTAAAAAATGGGGTTTTAATATGAATGTTTCATTTTAATAAACAGCAGAGGAAGCAAGTTGCCCTGAGTCAGCAGGAAGTGGTTATACACCAGAGAACAGCCTGATTGTGTTAGACTCATCCAGAACATTGAACAGCCCAGAGACGGTCCAAGAAAAAACAACTGGCTTTATTCAAATAATTAGGCTTACTGCAGCTCAATAGTGAGATTCACACATTCTCCTATTATTTCTTGACCTTGTGCCAAAAACTCCCACTTACAGTAATAATTAGAATTAGTGTTTCCAGGGCATGCCTCCATCTTCCTAACAAACAGTAAAAAATTGTGGTGCTTACAAACTATGCAGTTAATGAAAATTTTCTTTACTCTGATTAGTACAGCTCAATTTTCCTAACTCTTTACCATTATGCCAAGTCTATCTACCTTCGGATGCTGAATCACTGCAAGGTCATCGCTAGTGTTGTCGATCCTAAAGCTTTGAGGGAAACCAGTGTTTCTTTCTGCCTCTCATTAAATTCCAAGAAATTTCTTTCATTCCCTGGTCAAAGCACATATATAAATCTGTCTTTGACTGCTGTCATTCTAGGCCATGTGCGTTTTTTGTCTAGTAATGTGGAAAACTGTAAACACTTCAGACATTGAATCACAAATGCTGGAATTAGCATATAATACAAATTATTGTGCATACGATTTTAACAAGAGGCACAGCTTGTGAGAACAGTCTGGAAGGGCCTATGAAAGCTTCGTAGATGTTGATGAAATGGTTCTGTCTACACAACCCATCTGAATTCCTCACTAGGCTTCTCGTTACGCTCCGGCTGCACTGCCACAAAGGGAATGGTGAGAAGGGAGTCATGTCATATTTATGCGTTGAGTGATTCTTGTAGCACTGTGGTTATTACCACTCACAGAAGCCTAACACATACATCCAAGGAGTTTACCCTTAGTTGGCAGGACCTAATGGGAAATCAAATGGAAATCACAAGGTGTGAAAAACAAACAGGATAAAAATAATCAAACCTTAAAAAAATAAATTTGATAGAATAAATCTGATTGCCAAGCCAAATATGATCTGAATTCCTTGTAAGAGAGAGCTCGGAGTTGGAATTCCAAAACCCAGTCCAGACCCTATGGCTCTGCCTCTAACTGATTTTACTCTGCCCTGATGAGGCATCTGGTTGGAAGAACTTGGGGTCTCTGAACCCTAGTTTTCTTATTTCTAAAATTGGGAGAGTAAAATCTCTAACTTCAATCATGTTACTTGTCTGTTGTCACGAACAAATGAATGAAGATGAATCTTGTAAACGCCACATGACTTCATGTTGATGATTTTTTTGTGTGGTAAATTCAGCACCTCATTCCTCTGTTTCCCATGGAAGCCTCCCATTGCTTCATGGAGCACTTGGCATCCAGGCTCCTTGCATGGCCTACAAGTCTCTCCAAGACCTGAGCTCTGCCGGTCTCTCTAGAACAATCTAATATGTGCAACAGTCGCCCTCGCCTGAGAATAGGCCAAGATCACTTCCACTTCAAGGGCTTTTATGTGCAGGACCCTCTGAGTGGAATGCTCTTTCCCCAGATCTTTGTGTGGCTGGCTCCTCTCCCTTCCCTCCCAGTAAACTTTCACCTCTTTAGCGGCCTTTTTTAGCCTCTAGCTAAGGTGTCCTCTCCCATGCATTCTCTATCTAATCTATTGTTTTTTTCACTATCTCGGAGTATTTGCCTGACTTGTTTACCTGTTTATTGTAAGATCCCCACAGAATATAAGCTCCCTAAGGGTAGGATCATCGCCTGTCATGTTCACTTCTTTAAAGTTGGCACCTCAAAAACTGCCCAGCCCATAGCAGGGGCTCAATAATACTTGTTGACTAACTGAATGAATATGGCCACTGGCAGTTCATTGGGAGGGACAGAGAGCAGGAAGGGCCCATGCAGCTGGTCTTTGAAGACCTTGACTACTTCCCTTTTTGCAAACTGTCCCAAATCTGTCCCCTGTCCTCATGCTATAGCTCCTGATCTTTCCTTACCCCAGCAGCCCAGTGTTCCTACTCTATCTTCTCTCTCAAGATTAAAAACAGTAATAATAGCAATAATAATAAGTGAGCACTAATGTGTGGCAACGTATGTTACATTCTCGGTCACATGTAAATCTTTAGAACTTTATACTTTAGAGTGAACTGAGTATTAGGTTAAGCAATTTGTGGATGATCTCACTGTAAGAGGCAGAGCTTATTCTCAGATGCATAGTGGTGTGACACCCATGCTCTCTCTTGTACCATACTGCTTTCTATATAGCAAAGCCCTTGCAGAAAGTGACTGATATTCTTGCTTTAACACAGCTTGACTCACTTTTTCTCTACCCTGCTATCCACTCTCCTGGGTGACGAACTGATTGAATTATCAGAGAAATGAACCAGTAGATCATGCTCGTGTTTTCCCATGAAGGTATATATCTCATGAAAAGCCTTCTGAACACAAAATAACTGACAAGGGCACAAGCCAGATTGATGATCATAATAATGGCTTACATTTATGGAGCATGTATGGAGTGCTAGTCACTTGAAGCTACATGACAACACTGTGAAAAATGTACTGTTTTTGTTTTCATGTTTGCAAAGGAGGAAACTGAGGCATGATGGAGTTTCGTAACTTGCCCAAGGTCACACAGCCAGCAAGTGGTGGAGCTGGGGTTCGTCCTCACTAGTGTGATTACAAAGGCAGTGTGCTTAATCACTATGTTAAACTGATGGGCCCATGAGGTTGAGGCGAGGGCTAGTTTACCTGGCCTATATGTAAAACTCACCTCCAACAGCAACTCATTTTTCCACAGAACATCTGGTATAAGATGAGCCCTTAAATAAATCACTTTCCACTTTTTGGCAATGATAGTTAGTACTTTCATCTTGTGATAATAATTAATATTAGAGTGATAAAAAAGAGCGTAGTCTTAGATAAATAATCTATTTTTCATTTGATACAGATGAGCCATCAAGCTAACAATGTCATTAATCACTTTAATATATCTATCACCATCACTTTCTCTGGAATTGTTTCTTTCTTTGTCAAGGAGAAACATATGAAATAAAACAATGGTGTCATACGAAATCACGCAAAGAATTCACTGGCATTTTCAGTTTCCATTCCAGGTGTTTTTTTGTTGTTATTGTTAAGATCTCAAATCATACAGATTTCAGTTAGACATACAATTTCATTAAGCCACAGGAGCTTCAATAAGGGAAGATTTTACAAGGAAGCAGAAAGAGTTGTACAGAAACTCCTAAAGTACAGGCAGTTTTAATGAGAGCTATTTCATTAAAAATGAGAAATTCTTTTAAGAAAGTCAACCAAAAGGAAGAAAAAAATATGACAGTTAGAGATTTGTGGATCAGGCATTTTAGTAATTAACCACCGAATTTCCAGATGATAAGGCAGAAAGCAAGTTATGTCTTGGAGAAATTGCCCTCTGGAGAGAAAGGGAAAAAAAGATTTTGAGTTTGACAGTACAACCTTGTAGCAGCACTGTTTTCTTCTCCTGCTGGTTCAAGGAATTCTAAGCACCCTTCTGTAAATCATCATCTCACATCTATTTATTATCTTCCAGCTCAGTGCACAATACTATCTGTTACACATGGATACCAGCAATAATACACGGGGGGCTCCGGCATAAGAGACAGCAAGCTCTGTGCTCATCTGCGTTCTGAGTCTCTTCCTGGAATGGAGTTTCTGCTCACGCTGTAGCCACCGTCAGCAATTAAAACAAAGGTATTATGTTTCTAGTATTTATTCCTCTCTATTTTACCCATGCAATGTGATGTTTGTCACCCAGTGTGAATAGAGAGTGTTTGACTGCCTTAGAGTAGCATAGGGTTGAAGATATTTTATTTATTTATTTGTTTTTGCTGTTAGAGTGGGCAATTCAATAGGACTTTGGTAACCCGTATTACGAGATGCTTGTAAACACAGTAGCGCTGTTTCTGTTCAGTGGAGAGCTAAAATGCAACGAATCTCACATCCCCTCCAGAATGCTGCCAAAATGTCAGCTATTATCGCAGAAGAGGAAATCAGGCTATGTGGAACAGAAATTAGGAACTTTAAATGTATGATATATGGCAGCGATTCTCAGCATAGGCTGTAAGAGTCACCTGGAAAGATTTAAAAAATACACACACTCAGGGCCCATTCCACCAAAGATGCTGATTCAATTCGTCTAGGGCGGGGCCCAGGCACTTAGATTTTTTAAAAATCTCCTCAGACCATTCCACGTTGCAGGCAGGATTGAGGACAACCGTCGTGGGGAAAGAAACTTCAGAGCACAGCTGTTGCTTTAGGACTAGCATATCGTGAACTACTTTTGAGACTTTCAACAAGTCCTTCATCTTTCAGTCTCTTTGTGGTTTCATCCATCATACAAAGCTGTCATAATGATTAATTAAATCACGTAAGTGAAACTACCTTGATAGGCATAAAATGTTATAAAAATATAAAATGAGAAAAGTCTCTGGAATCGAAGCACCTTGAGGTCTATTGTAGATTCTGACGTGAGTTTTAGAACCAGGATATTTGTCTGGTATCAAGTATATCCTTTTGCATCTTTTAACCTCATTTCCTTACCTGTAAAATGGAAACAACATATTCAACCTGTAACACGAGGAAGAGGGAGATAAATACTCCTATTTTATGGAAGTGTGAGGCTTGAAAACAAAATGTATTGAAGGTACAATTTCAATCTTTCTGTTTGGGTTTTGTTTTGTTCCCTTTCTTCCAAAGTCTCTCTGAGGATCAGATGAGTTAATTTATGTGAGAGCGCATTATAACTAGAATTTCTTATCTGTATGCTGTTATTTTTATAAGTTTTTATTATGCCTCAATTTCTTCAACTGTAAAATGAGAGTATTGTACTGTCATTCTAAAAATGTCCTCCAAGCACTAAAAATCTGTGATTCTTAAAAAGTGAGAATTGTACAATCTTTCTATTCATTTGATTTTTGTTCAGGACGTGTGTGTGTGTGTGTATATGTGTGTGTGTGTGTAAGTTTTGGAGAGCATTAATGGAAAGAAAGTTCCTCAGTTGCCTTAGCCTAGTGTTCATCACACATTGTGACTACGTTTCTCGGGGAGAACCCACAGGAGAATTCGGAAGAGTTCACAAACAAGAATCCTTTCCATTCCTGAAGCAGAGGTGCACCTTGACTTCTGCTGGTTTTAACTCACTGCACTGGGTGCTGAGGTCTGACTTTGTTTGAATCCAGGAGGCTAAAGGAGCAAGTCCACCGACTGCATTCTGCTCCAGAATAGCCCGCAGGGGCCCAACTCATATTGCTGTCCTGTCTGACTCACTTAGAAACAGAGCTGCCAGCCTCTTCAAACAGACACGATGGCCAAATTTCTGATGCTGGATTTGGGGGAGGGAAACACATTTCTGCATTTGTGACAGCATTCAAGGGAAATAACAGAAAAATGCCTCGCTCTGTTAGTAGGTGTATGTCTGCAGCTTCCCTGTCTATTGTGTGAATCTTTGAGCTGCCCTCCCTGCTGCCTCATTTCCTTTAGGATATAAACATGCTCAGGTTTCTCCAATCTTAAGACAAAAACAAAAGGCAATCGAAATTAAAAATCCTGCCTTCCACCCAATATCGTTTTCTAGCTACAGTGCTCTCTTCTTTTATAACCGATGCACTTACAGATCTGTCTACACCTGCTGCTTGTATTTCACCTCTTCTGATTCATTTCTTAATCCCCAGTAATCCAGCTTGTCTCTCCCTTTGGCCATGGTCAGCATTGACCTCCCAGGTGTTAATTCTAGAACTCAGTTTTTCTTTGAGCTCACTGACCACCGGTGCACCTCTAATTCCATTGGCCGCTCCTCTTAGCTCAGGCTTTCTCTTCCCTTGGGTTTAAAACCCTAACTGTTCCTAATTCTACTTCTCTCCCTCTGCCCTGAACTTGTCTTCCTTCAGGCTCCTCATGTGCCATCTGCTTCTTAAATGTTGGTTCCCCCGGAATCCATCCCTTGATCCTTCTCCTGATCACTCTGCACGTGCTTTCTGGCTGGACTCACTCAATTGCATGGTAGTAGACACTACCCTCCCAGGTTCCTTAGAAAACAGCCTGAGTGAGACAAATCCTTACACATTACCACTTTCTTAGAAAGCACAATCTCAGAGAATCATGGTGAGCAAAACGGGAAGTGAGTAAAGAGTAAGAACAAATACAACAGTATAGCTGCCTGTAGCTTTGTGTAAAACATGCCTGATTTCTCCGTCTCATCATTTGCTTCAAAAAGACCTTATAAAATCCTTGTGAGAACAGGCTGTGAAGGGCAAAGAAAAGAATTTATCCACTGGCTCCCTTCCCACATTGGCCAAAGTCTGCCCCATGGGGCATCAACAGCTCCACACTGAGTTGTGCCACCCAGCCCTTTTGAGTGTTGTCTGTTGTGTTAGTTTTCTATGACTGCTCTGACAAATTATTACAAACAGTGACCTAAAAAATACAAATTTATTATCTAACGGTTGTGTAAGTTAGAAGTCTAACACAGCTCTCACTGATTCAAAATCAGTCTGTCATCAGGGCTGTGTTCATTTCTGGAGTCTCTTGGGGAGAATCCATTTTCTTGCCTTTCCAGCTCCTAGAAGCTGCCCACATTCCTTGGCTCATGTGGTCCCCTCCTCCGATTACCTTGGGTTCACCCAGAGAATCCAAGATAATTGGCAACCTTAATTCCCCTTTGCCATATAAGGTGACATATTCACAGTCCTGGGGATTGGAACACGGACCTCTTTGGGGAGGGGACATTATTCTGCTTATCAAACCAGGAAAGCCAGATGCCAAGATTGAGAGGCAGCCTCCACATTAGGAAGCACAGGGCCTGGGTATGAACTGGGAGTAGTCTTTCTCTGTTGATCTGTAGCCCACAACCCAGGGGTCAGGGCAGGAGAACCTGTGCCTGTGTGGGAGCCATGCCATCCTATGATGTCTTGCTCTTCAGAGGTAAAGTAGGAACCTGAGTAGGAGAGCAGAAGTGCACTGCATGAGGTGAGGCAGTATCAGTCCTGCCTGTGAGAGACACGAGGAATGAGGAGCAGCCACCCTAGTGGACCCAGCTGTTTGATCTGGCACAATGCGCTCATCGCCATGATGAAATGGTCTTCATAATAATAATGCAGAATTTAATAATCTCTATGAAGTTGATGGAAACCTCTCCCTGCAGCAGTTGGTGCTACATGATTTTCCTGGGAGGACCATCAGAAGGCCTGAACAGAGAACCATAGACTTACTGATCCACAGAGGTACACAGAATGTGACTGGCTCTCTATCCAAATCCTGACAACTCCCAAATTTATGTTTACCATTCAGCCCCTCTTGTGGGTTCCATAGTATCTATAGGATATTTTATTTTTTATTTTATTTTAATTTTTTTTCTGCTTTATCTCCCCCAACCCCCCCGTACATAGTTGTATATCTTAGCTGCAGGCCCTTCTAGTTGTGGGATGTGGGACACCGCCTCAACGTGGCCTGATGAGCAGTGCCATGTCGGCGCCCAGGATCCGAACCCTGGGCCTCCGCAGCAGAGCGCTCGAACTTAACCACTTGGCTACGGAGCCAGCCCCTCTATAGGATATTTTAATGCAAATGGCTCATAGGGTCTTTAAATTCAACATGTGCAACGTTACATTCAACATCTTTCCCACCCTTCTATTCCCAAAACCTTCTTCTCCTATGGGATTTCATTTTGTGTGTGTGTGTGGGTGGTACTTTCATTAACCTAAGAACCTCAAATCAGAAAACTAATAGTCATCCTTGACTCCTCCTCTCTCTGCCTCACCACCAGCCCATTTTGACATCTTGAGGTCACCTGACTAACCCCTCTTCCATTCTTACCATTCCTGCCTTCATTTACTTTTTCTTTTCTCTTAGCTTTTCTCCATTCTTTCAGTCATCACTCTTTCCAAGCAATGCTTCACTCAACATCCAGAATTATCTTTCTTAAATAAGTATCTGATCAAGTCATCCTTTTGTATACAAATCCTTCAGTGACTTGCCAATGCCTTCAGAAGAAGATTAGAAATCCCTAGCTTCACACTCAAGGCCCTTCATGATCTGGACTTGACTTCCATTTGTTGTACGTCGCTCCTTTCCTCCTTTCAAACCTTGAATTTGAGCCACATTGAGCTGCCTGTACTTCCCCCAATGTGCGGTATGACTTTATGCCATTCTTCCTCCGGACATGCTCTGTTCGCTGCTTGGAATGTCCCCCTCCCCCGACTTCTTCTCCTGACTTATGCCTACTCATGCTGCAAGGCTTGGATCATCCTTTCTGAGAAACATAACCTCATCCAACTCTCTTCCCGCAATATGGACTCAGTACCCTTACTGGCTGTTCTCATTACATCCTAACATTGCACTTGCCACACACACTATTATGATATTTTTTTCCTTTGGGACTTATTTTCCTAAAAGATTGTGAATAATTTTGAGAACAGAGATACCATAGATTATGCACCTTTGATTCTCTGGTGCTCAATGTAGACTGGCATATAGAAGATGTTTAGTGAATGTTTGTTGACTGAATAAATGATCTGGGTAGTAGCAATGTATACTTCTGTTTAAGATAATGAATTTTAATGTTAGAGAAATCAAGTTACTTAATACATTGTTGTTATTATTATTATCATATTAGAAATATGATAGAAGTCTAGGAAAGATTCTTTTATGGGTGGATGACTCTTGACTAGAGGTTTCCTTTCCAACATTCTCTACTGTTGTTCCAGAATTTCCTCTTCCTAAGACCTAACATTAATTGCACTCTTACTATGCTGAGACAGGCACTGAGCTAAATCTATCAATCTTCACAACAGCCCAATATGATAGAGACTATTTTATTCCTGTGATACAAATGATGAAACTGTAGTGCAGAGAAACTAAGTAACTTTACCAGGATAATATTTATAAGAGTCAGAGCTGGGATTTCATCGTAGACCCCCAGGCCCCAGAACCTGCATGCCACTCAACATACCATTCCTGCAGCCAGATGGGTTTAAAGCACAAGGAAATCTGGGTTCTAATCCCTGCTTGTTTTTATCAAGCTAGGGAACCTTACCTTGGTCACTGAGCCTCAGTTTCCGCACCTATGAAAAGGGGACAGTTTAATTCTGAGTTCACTATGGTCCTTTCTGACTCATATTTCGCTAACTCTGTCACGTGTCGAACTGTGCTTATATAAGCTCAATAGGAAAGGAAATCACTGTATGTTTCTGGCAGCCAAGAATCAATTGGCAAAGGGTGAAAAGAAAAAAGAGCCATGCAGCAGAGAAGTGACCAGGTAAGTCCAGGGCTTCCCACCACCTGCTAGGAACCCAAATGACCCTTGGATCAATCTATTGTAAACGAATTCACCATCACTTTTTAAACCAGTTTATTATGGAAATAGTTTATACAATTACTATTCATCCTTGTTCAGCCCTCTTGGATTTTTATCCCTTCCTTCTTTTACCAGTGAGATGAATAAGGTTACTTTCCTGAGCTGTTCAGGTATATCTTGCAGCGGCAAGGTACTTTGTAGTTCATTTCTCTGAGGGTGAAGCCCCCCAGTGAAAGAAGATATGGAACACATCTTATCTCAAGGGATGCATTTGGGGAAAACTATGACTCCAGGAGAAAGCAGCCTTTGTTACACAGGATGTTTCTTCCCAGTCACCCTTGGTAGGAGATCATCATTGTAAATACTACCCAACCAACCCCCAGAAGTAGGAATGAGTGTGTGTGTGTATGTAAGGAAATATTAAGTGCATGAAGAAAAGGATCTCTTTCCAATGGAGATCTCTTAATTTTGCAATTAATTAAAAGTCAGGAGGCCTGGCTTCAAACCACAGCCTTCAGTTCAGGCTCTGCTCCTAACTAGCTACACAGCCTCCGATGTCTCATCTCTCTGAGTCTCTGTTTTCAAAATGAGTAGTTGGACGAAAACAATCTCTTAAGCTCCTTGTGGTTCTAACATTCTATAATTCTGATTTTTGCTAAGGCTCTAGAATTTGAATTTATTCTGCTGTCCCAGATATGGCCACAGAAGTCTCTTTTGTTAAGTCAGTTTCATACCACTCAGAATTTCATGCTGAGTGAAAAACATGGAAAAACAAGACAACCTTTCATTCCTCTCAATCGAGTTTAAGGATGAGAAACTAGAGTGCAAGTGGTCCTCTTGGGCAAACTGCAGCGTGCCCACATTGCCCTGGCTTGGAATCCTCTGCTCTTGGGTCGGAACCAGACTGGTTTGAGAGGAAGTCAGCTGCCTCCCTACATTTCATCTGAGTTAGATTTGAACAAAAATATTGTAAATAAAACCCAGAAAGAATGCTTTTGTTACAAGTCAACAAATTACTATGACTAAAAGGTTGTTTGGGTTCTGAATCAACTTTATTTCCTGGCTTTTTCTCTTTTGAAAATAAAAAATCTCATTTCCAGCTCCTAAAGCAGCATTAGTTCTTATTATTCCATACATTAGAAGTCAACTGGTAATTCATACACATTAAATTAGTGATTTCGCATTTAGTTTACTGATGACAAACTACAGAATTCAGCAGTTTTGCTCTGATAACCTTTAAAATGTATTAATTTCATCAGTGATTTACATAGGGTTTTATTTCCCACGGCTACAGCTTCATTCTCCAAAGCAGAAATGCCCCATGGTTTTTCAATTTGTTACCTAATCAGCACAATATATTCCACCTTTTCTTCCTTTTATATTGTCTCCTAAATTTGAGACCTCAATATTTGAAGAAATTGCATCAAGACATCTCACATGGTTTTTCTATTTCTGCAAACCTTTAAGGGAATAAAGAAAGAAAAATTATTCTATTGAAATAGGGGTTCTGCTTGCAAACACAGTGGTCTTAAGATGATTGCATTCAAATGAATTTTTTTCAAATCATGATACCTGGACATTACAAAAATATTTCCACAAATCCACCTAAAGCACCTAATATCAATATACCAAAATCTCTGGGAACTATACCAATGACAAATATTGGAGTTCTGTAAAGAAGTTTCCTGAGGTGATTCTGATGAGGCGTACTGTGTGACAAAAGCTGCTCTCTGCTCCCTAAATGCCCCATTCTGGCTCAGGACTGAGGAAGTAAATTCTCACCAGGATTGTCTTTCTCTATTGTCATCTTCAGGCCAGAGGACCCCAGACACAATGGCCCTGATTTCAGAGTTCAGAAAACTCAGGCTTTGTCCGACAGAACTCCAGTTTCTTTAAACTATTATAACCATATATATTTTACTTGGTTAAACCTATGGAAAAACAAAAAAGACCCTCCTTCAAAAGTTAAGATGGCTTTGGAAGTGTTTGTCTTGGCTAAAGGCAGTGAAATCAAACCATAAATTGAAAGTAAAAATATGCTATTTTTCCAAATTCAATTCAGCAAAAGTGTTCATCTTACAGAAGGAAAAGATGGCAACGAGAATCTGGGAAGTACCCAAACACCCACTACGGGTGCCTGGTGCTCCCTGCTGGGGTGTGGGACATTTGGCTGAAGCAAGAGGGCTGATTTGGGGGATGAGAGTTTGGAAGAAATGAAAGCGCACTTGGAGCTTTATACTGAGAAAGTGGAAAGCGGCTTGGCCCTTTGAGTAGAAATATCCACTTTCTAATACGCAAGTTAACACAAAGGAACCCTACAGGGGAGCTCTTCTTTGAGGGCCACTCTGGGGGAACTTGTTTTGAACACAAAATGAAAGGACAACTATGACAACAACAATGGTGCTAAGGAGACCCAGGAGTCTACAGGAAGGGAATAATACTCGTACAGTGTCATTCTATTTCAAGTGACCTTATTCTTTTGATTGCCTTGTATTCCTCATGTCTAAGCTTTGCCATGAGTGAATTCTTCCGACACTGAATCTATGAGGTAAAAATATATGATGTACTATACATTTTATTCATAACCAAATAAATGTCATAATATAAACTATAATTATTACCTATATATTACTAAATTTATTTTTTCATTTACATATATTTCTTAAAATCAGCTCCATATGTAAATGTTTACATTTCTTTTGTATACTGTTTTATAAACAGTCCTGTACCTTTTCTTTAAAGAGGCTCAGGTTTTATTTATTTGCTGATATTGTGTGACATTTAAGCCAAACTTGGTTTACTAAACCTTTTTATAGTTCACGTTTTCTGGTTTGGTTGCTATTCTGGAAATCATGCTTTTTCATTTTCCACTTTCCAAATAAATTCTCATGATTGATTACTATCCTTTCCTCATTTCTTCATTTTGTATTTCACACTCTCAACATTTCCATTATGATTAAATAGAAACAAAGATTGCAATTTAGACTTAACAAGAATCTATGGGGCTGGCCCGGTGGTGCCACGGTTAAGTGCACACATTCTGTTTCAGCAACCCGGGGTTCGCTGGTTTGGATCCTGGGTGCTGACATGGCACCGCTTGGCAAGCCATGCTGTGGTAGGTGTCCCACATATAAAGTAAAGGAAGATGGGCACGGATGTTAGCTCAGGGCCAGTCTTCCTCAGCAAAAAGAGGAGGATTGGCAGCAGATTTTAGCTCAGGGCTAATCTTCCTTAAAAAATAAATAAAATTTAAAAATAAATAACTAAAAAAAACCCAAGAATCTATACTTTACGAGGGGAGAGACTTCTGTCCCAGTTCCTCAGTATCCCCACTATTTCTCCAGTTTCTAGGACAGCGTCTGTCACAGATTAGGCAGTCAAAAAATATTGTTGAAGGAATTAATTATTAAAAGCACTCTCAAGATCAGTTGGCCATGAGTCTTCCCAAGGTTGACTTAGCAATGGTGCCAGCCACATGGTCTGCACCAAGGTAACTCTGGTGGGGTTTTGCCCAGCTGACACAGAAGCAGTCTAATGAAGCCTATCCCAAGAGGTAAGATAGAGGTCAGAGTCAGGATAAACTATCATTTTCCCAAGAACGTGGATCAAGTGAGTTCTTAGCCTCTTCCTATGTGTTACCTCCTGCTATTACTAAATGGGCATGCCCCATTAATTTCTAAGGCATGGCAACATAATAGCTGTATCCTATGATTTCACTGAGCATACCGTGAATAAGAAAAATCTAAATAGCAAGATCACACCTTATTTTTGAATCATGTAAGTGATTTTTAAAGTATTACTGAAAAAGCAAAAACAGCGAAGTACAATATTTGTGAAAGGAATTAGAAGTAATTCAGTAACCCAGGTCATTATTTAAAGATCCCACAGTAAGTTCTCAGCCCAGGTGATCTGGATATTTATTTCACTGAAAAAACAATGTATGTATGAATTGAACAGTGTAACATCATTCTTAAAATGTATATATGTATGAGCCTGATCATGAGCATTTGAAATATTTGCTTTTTTAAAATTTTTTTTAAAATTTTTCCTTTTTCTCCCCAAAGCCTCCCAGTACATAGTTGCGTATTTTTCTAGTTGTGGCTCCTTCCAGTTGTGGCATGTGGGATGCCGCCTCAGCTTGGCCTGATGAGCAGTGCCATTCTGCGCCCAGGATTCGAACCAGCGAAACCCTGGGCCGCTGTAGTGGAGCACGCAAACTCAACCACTTGGCCATGGGGCCAGCCCCCTGAAATATTTGCTTTTTAAAGTTACATAGAATAATATAACACCCAATAAACCAATAGAAATAAGGATATATATGCCACTAAAGTATTTGTGCTTTATTGAAACTCTTTTTTCTGCAGTGTGTGTACGTATTTATGAGAGACTCTTTAGCTTCTGGGGTGTCTAACGTGGTACATTTTAGATACATCTCTATGAGGCTGCATTAGTTTGTTAGGGTAATTGGAACCAAATTTAATACATGGTGAAGAAATACTCTTCCTTATTGTGGAGATTCAGATCATGGACTAGTGCTTAAGGAAACTGATTCACAGCTAAGAAGCCTACATATTGTTTCAGTCTCTGCCTCGCCTTTTCATGTGGCCTCGGACAACTGCCTCTGCGCCTCTGTCCTTAGTGCCTGCCTTTGGAGGATCTTTTTGCTAAGTAAATTCCAGGAGTTGCACCAGGAGACTTCTGTGACAAGATTCTTGTTGAAACCAGCACAACGAATTCTTGCCATCACACAAAGACGTTTCTAAGACTTAAAGATCAAGTATACCCTGCCAACTGTTCCAGATGTGTCAGATTATTATGTCTTTTTATGACTGGGAGCAGTGGGAGCAAAAGGCCTCCTTTGTGGGCAATTAGCAACACTCAAACCTCTGAAGTCATACTGTTGACTTCTCTGTGATCGAAGTATACAACTTTGAGCCAAATAATATATGTTGGAGAAAGGCCACAGCCAAAAGAACTACATAAGCCGATTCTGTACCACATGTTTCAGGGCTTTCAAGATAATGCAAATGATATTTTAAAAGAGTGAGATAAGTGCTAATGTAAAAAAAAAAAATCAGAACGTTTCACTTGAAGTTATATTTTAGAAATAGAGCGAATCCTGTTTGCCTGTGTTAAAAACTCCTGCTCATCCTTCAAGGCCCCACTTGTTGCGCCTGGCCCGTTTTCTAAAGCAGAGGTCCTAGGAAGAGATAATCACTTTGTCTTTTGTGTACTGTCCCTGCTCATAGCCATTATGCACCATTTATTCAATGTCTTTCTCTCCTTCTACCCTGGTGTTACTCAAGGTTTGGGATTAAGTCATTTATTCATATTCGTGGTAACGTTTTGCTTAGCACTTAGGAGACACACAATGAATTTGATTGACTTACTGAACACATCAAAATTTTAGCTTTATCCTCAAAGTAATTTTTTTATTTGTATATGGGCTGATGCTATAGTCCAGAGGTCAGGAACATTTTTCTGTAGAAGGCCAGATTATAAATATTTTAGCATTTGTGAGCCATACGGTGTCTACTGCAACTACTCAACTCTGCCATTGTAGTGTAAAAGTCATCATAGACAGGACCTAAACGGATGAGCTTGGCTGTGTGCCAATAAAACTTTACGTACAAAAACAGGCAGTGGGCTAGATTTGGCTTGCAAACTATAGTTTGTCCACTTCTGCTCTAGTCTATTCTCTTTCTAATTCTTTGTCCTCATTTTTCTTTCTCCCTTCAATGTGTTTCCCTAATGCTAGAATGAGTTTCTGTCCTCATTCTCCCTTCCTTTTTCATCTGATAAATTCCTTCATAAATAGGAAGAGTCAGCTTGATCAGCACCTTCTTTATGAAATGTCTCGACCTCCTCAAGAAGCGTTGGCCATTCTGTCCTTTGGGCTCCTGCTGTGGCTCCATTATAGGATGGATCACATCCAATGACTTTTGCGTAAATTTCTGTCTCTGGTTTTAGACTGTGAATGCCTGGTGATTAGAAATGAGTCTTACCTAGCACACGCCTGGCACACAGTAGGTACTCAATAAATCTTTGCTAAATTGTCAGAAATCATTGATTGTTACCTGAAACACAAAGTACAGGTTACAGAGGCAGGTTATAAAGCATGAATCTGTAATTTCATATAGCTGTTACACTTTTTCTTTTATATTTGCTATATCCTCAAAGTCAATAACTTGCTCAAAATGTAACCAATTATGTCATGAAGCAGCCAGCATTTCAGTCTCTTCCATAGAAATCTCATCTTTTCATTGAAAAAATACGCAACTGGGATAAAAGTGAATTCCAAGTCTGAGGGACAGCAATTAGCAAAATCAGTGACTGAGACATTGCCTGTGTATAATTGGACTCATAGACTATTGCCTGTAACAACTTTAATAACGATACCTAACATTTGCCTTATCCAGGCTCCTTTGTGCAAAATAATCCATTAGAGCAGTCTTACGGATCCAACAGTAACACACCACACCCCTAACTCCATTGTGAGTTGTTGTCCATGCTGAATTTTATTGCTCCTGATGGATGGCACTTTTCAGTATCCTGCTTCCCACATCTGTGGCCATGTCTCTAAGAACAGAAAGGATATGCAGGCCCTGCATTCCTAGTCAGAAATGTTATTTTTCAGCATAGTCAGGCCTACAATTTCAGGACTCTTGAGTCTGTGAGAAAGCATTGAGTTTCTCTTTTCTGTTAGTTTTTTCTTAAGTACTGATGAGAAATGACGGTGCAATTTTGGCTGGGCCTTCACTATGGAAATGAAATGGATTTTGAAAGCTCTGTTAAGTACTAGCAGCCTAGCACTGTTAAGAGAAGATCTGGAAGAATCTTTCGGGCCTGATTTAAGCCAATACTCGCCTCTGAACTTCTCAGGGATGGCGTTTATTTCCAGTTTCCACTACCATTTGCATTCAGGGGACCCAATCTAAATGTCCACTCCTAATTGCTCTCTGAGCACTAGAACCTAAATTTGGACAATATCCTAAAAAAACTCATCCAGATCTGATTTAATCTTCTCTTTCCAAAGTCAAACTACATCTTTAAGATGTTCCTGGGAAAAAAGCCAATTCTGCCTCTCAAATTACAGACTAACTCTGTCCCTCACTAGCTAGAAAACATATCCTGTGTCCTGTGAGACACCCCATTCCTGTTAAAATAAGCCCATCATCCTTTTAAGAGAGAGGCAGTATAGTATTTGCTAAGGATGGACTCTGTAGCCAGTTGGATTGGATTGGAGTTCTGGATAAAACATGGGATGCCCAGTTAAATTTGAATTTTAGATAAACAATAAGAAACTTTAAGTATATCCAAATATTGTATGGGATGTACTCATACTAAGAAATTATATATTGTTTATCTGAAATTCAAATTAAACCAGGTGACCTATATTTTCATTTGCTAAATTTGGTAATCTCAGATTCTGCCACTAACATCTTGACAAGTTACTTAGCCCTTCTGTTAAATGGGTATAATAAAGGATCTTCCTAACAAGATCTTTCTAACAGGGCTGTTCAAGGACTTAAACCATGTAACGGGTTAGAACGATGCCTGACGTACGGTAAGTGTTTCATAAGTGTTAGCTATTTTATTATTCTGATCTCTAGAACAGAGATCAGCAGACTTTTT
The DNA here is from genome assembly GCF_037783145.1 of Equus przewalskii. Classification (NCBI taxonomy): domain Eukaryota; kingdom Metazoa; phylum Chordata; class Mammalia; order Perissodactyla; family Equidae; genus Equus; species Equus przewalskii. The sequence goes on from NC_091854.1 coordinate 2,517,396, forward strand.
TGTAACGGGCAAGACAGTAAATATTTTAGACTTTGCAGGCCATATATTCTCTGTTGCAACTACTTGACTCTTCCATTGTAGTGCAAAAGCAGCCATAGATAATCGCTAAACAAATGGGCATTGGCATGTTCCAATAAAGAGTTATTTACAAAAATAGGCAATGGGTGGATTTGACCCATGGACTATAGTTTTGCCTGATCTGGATTAAAACTCTGTAGTAATCTTCTACAGTAATCTACTCCTTATTGCATCCACTTCTTTTTATTAAAATTCTTATTATTGCACCCGTCCCCTTTCATTATAACGTTTCCTGTTTTAAAAAAACTTCTAATGGATCACTATTGCCTCCCTACTTAGTAATTCTAATACTACCTAATATTTATAGAGTGTCTCACTTTTCTTTTTGAAGATTTTATTTTTTTCCTTTTTCTCCCCAAAGCCCCCCATTACATAGCTGTATATTCTTCGTTGTGGGTCCCTCTAGTTGTGGCATGTGGGACGCTGCCCCAGCTTGGCCCAATGAGCCGTGCCATGTCCGCACCCAGGAGCGGAGCATGCGAACTCAACCACTCGGCCACCAGGCCAGCACCAGAGTGTGTCTCATTTTTTAAAGAGCTTCATGTGAATATATATAGCGATATTCTAATTGCGTGTATATATAAATCTTTACAACAGCACCATGAGGTAGGTTAATAATAATTTCTCCCTGATATTCCCTGATTATTTTCTTTTACAGATTTCACTTTTCTTCTGCGCATTATCTTTCACTTTCTGCTGTGCTCCCTGCGAGTCTCCTGTGTTGCAATTTGCCTGGACAATTTACTCTTCCCTGAATATTCTCCTGCCTTTCATCTTGATGGGTTTCTGCATGTTCTTCCCTTATTATGATATGCTTTCTATCCCCACTCTGCTCGTCAACAGATTGTCTATTCATAGAATTAGTAGAAACTTAGACAGATCAGTTGTTAAAAAACACCAAAACCCACAGGTTGTGCCTACTCTGCTCATTTTTTAACTGTGTATGTGAATGTATTTATACATGTGTTTGTACGCGTATTCCAACTAGTTCGCACCTTTCTCTTTATCCACTTTGAAGTAATATCTCTTCTTTGTCCAATGCTTGGGAAATAAGGCACCAGTGTGACTGAGACCCAATCTGGCATCGTGTTTCTTGATTCCGCTCTGATTACTGTTGTCAGTGAGTGACTTGTGGTTCAGCACACTAATAGCTCTTCAACAAAGCAACCTTAAAAACGGAAGAGAGGTGGGTTATTTAAAGAAAAAAATTATTACAGTTGAGAAATTAGAAGCCCTCTGTTATTATTGTATTGCTCTCCTTTCATCTTTAGCCTTCTGATGTTTTCTTTTCATTTCTTCCTTGATGCCCTGAATGTATTACCAGACATTTTAATGAGATGTGGCTAGGTCCAACCTTGCCCAATAATTAACTCCTTCCCCTCTGTCAGACTGTTAGCATTTTATGGCATTTCTAGCCTCTGGGAGTTCAAGTGGAGGGCCTCAGTAAGAAAGTGTATATCACTCACACAGTTTCTGGGATAAGCTGCTTCTAAACCATCAGTGAAGAATTCCACTTAAGAAGTCAACTTCAGATAGATTCTGGGGATGGGGAAACAGAAAGAGCGGGAAGATAGAGGCTCAAATACAAAGGCAATTTTGGGCCGGCTTGGAAGATGTACACTGTGACTTAAAGAGAAGATGAAGAGGAGGAGAAGATTGCCACAACAATCACCACAAAGAGAGAGACATATAGTTCCAAAGTCTTAAGTGAGACAGGGATTGAAAACATTAATCTATAATCCTCCTCATCAGAAAGTAAATTTCACAAAGTGGGACGTGGAGTAAAGTTCAAACTTCCAGTATAGAAATCCTATTTTTCCTCCAGAAATATAGGTTAGGACTTTGACAAGTTTTGCCAAATGTGTGCACATGTTCTGTATCTCCACACCGCTCAGATATCATTGATTACATGACATTTTGAAATGGTTCAATTAGGTAGCTCAAAATGTCTGCAACATAAATTATACAACAAATGTTGCTGAAAGAGTCTCCATTTTGGTTTTAAAGCCTTGCCAGTTATGTTCCTTTTCCTTCTTCGAACGGCCGTACTTTCTCACAAATAGCACATTACTCTTTCTCCTAAACAGATCTTAATGAAATCTTCATAGCATCTTGCTATTACTTACAATTTTTAATACTAGGATCTCAGACTATTTCAGCAGTGAGGAGTCCATTTGTCTTCCTCTGCTTCAGAAAAGGTTTAGAAAGAAAGAAGCCATCATACAATCAGGTTCTCCTGCCTCATCCACACTCTATGGCCCTCCCCTGTGAGGTGATTGCTGAGGAAGTCTCCACAGAACATGCAGACTGCAGGGCTGAAAGGCTCAGAGCAATGGAACGAGAAGCTTAACAGTTCCCAAGGCTCCCAAATAAAAGATGTCTCTACAAGTCACAAGCACTCCACTGGGAAAGCCACTCACCCTGGCAGCAGGGATGGCAGCATTGGAGACATGGTGTCCCTGATGGTGATTCGGGCCCTGCTCCCTCGCTCCTGCTTTTCCTCCTTTGCCCAGTGTAGTGGAACATCACTGATGTTCAGTTTCCTGGCTTCCCTTTCTCCTTCGTATCAGCACTTTCATTTCTTTGCTGGGGAATAACCTCCCTCCAGTGGACAGATTCTAGTGCGGCTGAAATCAGGTGTCCTGTCCAGTCCGGCCTTAACCCAGAGGCAGACACTTGACCCAATCTAGGTCAATTAAACAGTTCTGGCTTAGAATGCGAAGCATGAGTACATGACACGTGAATGGAAAGATGGTGGAGTCCATTCATTCCAGCATTCCAGCAACAGGCCTTGGTTGTACAGTTTTGCTCTGAGACCATTCCCACAATCTCAGCTTCACAGCTGCTGAAAACACTGCCTCGCTCATACACTCCCAGGTCTAGTTTCTAGCCTTTCTATAGATCCTGTGAGCTTCTGGTATCCCTCAAGAATATTCACTTTTGCTTAAGGTAGCCAGAATCAGTTTCTCCTGCTACAACCAAGGACACCAACTGGCAGATCCAAGTTAGGGGTCAGAAACTGCTGAGAAGTATCCATCTTACTGTAAGGGAAATTGTGTGTGTGTGTGTGTTCATGTGTGTCTATGTGTATGTGTATATGATGAAGAAAAAAATGGGTACTGTGACACTTTCATCTGGCACTTGGAGAAACCAGCATAGGAAGGTGAAAAATTTTTTCATGCTATTCTCTACTCAGGAGGCTAGCTACCCCTATAAATGTGTATGCTTCCCTAGCAAATTAAAAGGAAATAATTCATGGGAGATGCGCTCTACTATGTATATACCTCTTCCTCTTTCTTGAAACACCAGCAGAAGCTGTTAGCAGCATGCTCTTGGTTCATACTATGGCATACAGTTGTACCTTGAACCAGCTGTGGTGGTCTAGTGGTGAAGATTCGGCACTCTCACTGCCAGGCCTGGTTCATTTCCACATCAGGGAACCACATCACGTATCTGTCAGGTGTCATACTGTGGTGGCTGTGTGTTGCATGATGCTGAAAGCTAGGCCACCGGTATTTCAAATACCATTAGGGTCACCGATGGGGGACAGGTTTCAGTGGAGCTTCCAGACTAAGAAGAAGGACCTAGTCACCCACTTTCAAAACAATTTGCCTTAAAAACCCTGTGAATAGCAGTGGAACATTGTCTGGTATAGCTCCAGAAGGTGAGAGGATGGAGCAAAAAGACCAGGCTGGGTTCCACTCTGCTGTACACAGGGTCACTAGGAGTGGGAATCAACTCGACCACAATTTTTTTTGAAGTAACTTGCAATAAAGTAGTCACTTCCTGCCTGCCACTCAGGCCAAGGAAAGTCAAATCTCTTTACTAGTTACTGCTTTATCCACATTCACCCACATTTCAATACCTTCCCTACTTACGCCTGTCTTCCAAACATCTCCCTGGTGTTGGAGAGTTGGGGATCTCCTGGAGGGCGTGTTTTCATCAAACCTCCACCTTTGCAGGCCAACCTGATTCTTCAAAGCCCCAAGCCCAAAACACAAAAGAAAATGAAATTCCAAACCTAAGCACTTTCTTCCAGTTGCTTTCTCCATCTCTTCTTCCCTAACAGTTTGATCAGAGAAGTCTTCTACTTTAAATGACTTTTTGTTTCTGGAAGAAGAAATTGCTAAAGGAGTGAAAATATTTTGGACCTCTAGACTCCTTTTAACTTTACCACTAATTGCTGTGTAACTCTGAGTGACTCACTACTTCTAGCAAATGGGAGTGAAAATATTAAACATAAATGAAAGTTCCCTAATGTGGCATTGAATTGCAATTCAGCGAATCCTGGGAAAACTCTTGCCCATCTTTGATACAGAGTGGAAAATGGGAGGAGGAGAGGAGCTAACCATGAAAATATTTATGTAAAAATCAAACAACTCTCTGCTCAGTTAGCGTTAGGAGAACAGCTTATGAAATCACCTTGATATTGTTTGTAGAAACATATAATAAATACTTTTCCTTCAGGAAATTCCTTAGACAATGTTGGCAAAATTGTGCACTAAGCCACATTTCAAAGCCTTCTGTAGTATCAAGGAAGAAAGAGCAATAGGCCACCCCTTGCACTTCTAATCTCTAAATGCATCCTCATGTTAGTTTGACATCTAAGTTATTTTAGTGCCATTCTGAATTCTTTCACATGGAGCATGCAGTTGTATTATGGTTACAGGCTGAATGTAATAATTCAATAACAATGACCTTAAATGGACAAGGACAAATGGGTAAACATAAATTACATTTTTCTCAAAGGGAAATTTTGAGTAGTTTCTCCACCATGTTCCTTACTAACTTTCTAAATATGTTTGGAGGTGTTATGAATACCCAAACTCCAGGGAGCCCTAAACTTTAACTACATGAGTTGTAGTAGAAGGTGTAAGGAATCGGGAAGAAAAAAGTTACTGAACATGGACAGAGAGGTGGCCACTGCCTAATCACCTTTTTTCTGCCCCCAGCTAGTGGTAGGAAACAAGCCACTGTGTTAATGGGGGACTGGCTGCCCTGTGAGACAAAAGCACATTGTACTTACAGGAGCCACAGTTCGCAACAATGATTACTATTTCAAAGGGGAAAAAAAAAGGAAAATTACACAAGCAAAACATTTTCCATGATGTTCTTCTCGTAATTGTGATCAGGGAATGCATTTTGGGCATTAATTACTCTCTCACTCAACCATTTTCATTTGAAAGTTCTTAAAAATGAATCTCACTCCATGTTTACAGATGGTGGAAGCAGAAAAGGAACAGCACTGTATTCTTATTTTGGAAATTTTAATTTGCACACACACACACATATACACACACACACACTATGCCTGGTTCTGATAAGCAGTAAATAGCGATAAATAGTCCTCTGTCATGCATTCCTCATTTCCTCCTCTCCTTTCTTGTTCTCTGCTTCCTCTCTGCTAAGGAGGCTCCAGCTGAGCACATTTCCCAAACTCCTTTTAAATGAGCAGTGGCATGTGACCACTTCTCCTCCTCCTCCTCCTCCTCCCCCTCCTCCTCCTCCTCCCCCTCCCTCTCCCTCTCTTCCTTCTTCTTCTTCTCCTCTTTCTTCTTTTTCTTCCTCTTTGATTCTCCTTCCCTACCTGAATGTAGTATAATTAACAAATAAGTATAAAGTTGGGGTACGAGTAAGGGAGCAAGGCAACTGACAAAAGATAAAATTAGCATTCTTGGGAAGAAACAGCAGCCCCCTCACTTGTGTCTTGTGAAGGTTATTGTGTATACAGTGAGTTCTACATATTTTATATATAGCATTCTTCTTAAATTATCTTTTCTGGTTAATCTTGGCTGCAAAGTTAAATTGTAGATTAATTATGCTAGTAAACCACTACATAGGCGTCTTTTGTATTTTTTAAAACATCTAGAAAGTTGATACCAAAAAAGCACATGCTGATCATATCCTTGAAGCTTCGTTGATGGTTTATTGGTCCTAGGAACAGACTAGGAGAAAGGCTAATAGACTTATGGATGAAAAAAGAAATTGTATTATAGAAGGTCAGAGTTCAGGAAGATTGTAATTTAGAAGAACAAGCTTTTTATTTATTCATTCATTCATTCAATAAAGAGCTATTGAATTTATTATATTCTTTTAAAACATTTGATCCTAGAGTAAGATAAGGGCGAAGAAGCATTCCTTACTATATTAGGGTAAATCCTGGAGACTAACCCTCGGTGGTTGTACTAAAAGGGCCCCTGCTTTAGTAAGTGGCTTTCCAGGACAAGGTAGCCCCAGGAGCAAGAAGCTGTCATATGCATCATCAGAGACAGTTGCTAAAGGTGGACTGGGGACAGCCTTCCCTAGGAGAAGCAGTGGCGATCTCTAGAGTCACAACTGGGGAGGGCACTAGAGCAGCCTCCAGTGAAACCACAAAAGCCTCCATAAGAGAAAGAGTTAGGATTAGACATCAGCCGAGTCCAGAGACTGTGAAGTCATCCTAGGATAGTGCCTCTCAAACATAAAGTATTTTCCTGATCCTCTCTTCAAAACCATGTTTGGGAAGAGAGCAGCTCGTGAGAAGGGCCCAGGAGAGCAAGAAGAAGGGAGGAGGACAACCATACCCTCTTCCCGGAAGGTCTGCAGCCCAATTAGCCAGGCCCGGGTTGGGGACAAGGGGATTGGGATTGAAGCGTTTATTAATATATGACTAGACACTTTGCAATTACTGAATTGAGAATATATTTAAAGGGACGGTAGGGCTTTTTATTACCCGGATGTGACCGGAAAACTTATGAGATTGCCCAAGTTTCTACCTTGTGGCAAGATGAGGACAAACCACACTGAGGACGTCTAAAGGGTTCCTGATAGAGAAAATTAAAGATCCTTTTCTGACTACTCCCTATGAATACTGCTTTCAGCATTCAGCACATGAGCATATTGTTTCATCCCAACGGATGAGATTTTCCTCTTCCTTGATTTGCTCTTCATGCCTTCTCAGTTGTACCCATACCACTGAAACCATGACAAATGCTTTTCTCCACGGTGAAAACAGCATCACATTTTCACAGCTTATGGACTTACTGCAGTGTTAATTATGAAGCCCTGAAAAATTACAGTCCCAAGTTTACACAGTCCCAGTCTCATAGGACCTGGTCCATGTGCTCAATCTTCTATCCGCAGCATGTCAAACTGGCTTGGAAATGTTTCTTGAGCAAGAACTTTGAGCAATTTCTCCAAATTCGTCCCAAGAAATAACGTAACATTGCTTGAACCTCTTCTGAATGCTCCTACTCATCTCCATAGATCAGAATTCTTTAAAAAAAGAAAATGAAGCATGTTTTTTTTATCTCTAATTGCTTGCCTTAATAAGCAGTTTAAAAAGAAATATAATGTATACGTCTAAGATTGGCTACAGGTCAGGCTGCTCCAATGTGACCAAAATAACTATGATTTAAGCAAAAATAAAAGTTTACTTCTTTCACTTAGCAGTCTGAACTTTAACAGTCCGGGTCTGATCGATGGCTCACTCTATGGAGTTGAGACCAGATCTCTTCCGTCTTGCTCTACCACCCTGAACACAGGGCTTCCACCTTCTGATCTAAGAGAACTGATCCAACTCGTTCATCATCTTCAAATTCCAGCAAATGGGGAGAGGAAAAAAGGGGGATGACAGACCTCTCTTTTTCTTTTTAAGTATAGGAATCAACAGTTATAATCATCATTTCTGTTCACATTCCATTAGCCAGAACTTTGTCACATGGCTACTGTTAATTTAAAAGGAGTTTGACAATTGCACTCAGCTAAAGTCTTACTAGCATGGAAGAAGGGAGAACAGATAGTGGGGAAACAACTAGCTGTCTCTTGTTCATATATAAAGATTTTTAAAAAGAACTGTACTATAAAATTTCATTTCAAATAACATACCTGTTTTAGAAAGGGTCTTGCAGGAAGTAAAGCCCAGGGCAAGGATTAAAGGACTGATGCTTGGATTGGAAGGTAGTAACTAAGAGTGTTGAGGGTGAAGAAAAAATGGGGAAATGAGACAAGGAAAACATCAAAGCAATGTGAATTGATGCACCATTATTGCTCAACATGCATTAGTTTTTCATTATGAGGCATTTCTGCAAAGAACTGACAAGGAGAAATTGCATCTCAGAGCCATCCTCAATGCGAGAAAGGAAAGAAATATTATTTGCCTGTTCCCTGCCCATTATTCACTTTCCAATAGTCAAGGTTTAACCCACTGGGAGCTAATTCTCCTGAGATTCTGAATTGTGTCATCTGGCCCCTTGAAAGTTGAGAGACAACTTGGTGTAGACGTAGCAATAAAAAAAGATAGGGAAAGAAAGAGACAGTTGAGAGATTCCAAGAAGCTGCACAACATTTGTATCTAATATAAAATAATTGAAGCAAGAAATCTAATACTTAGTCTCCATTCCTCCTGATGTCTCTTTTCATGTGGCAGGGTTTCCATTAAAGTCATAGTTTTTGCCTTTCTCCCAAGTTTCTCACTTACTCATCTCCACGGAAAGAGGCACGCTTTATCTGACAGGTAAATTTGGATGAAGGAACTGAGCACGAGCGGCTCAGCCACAGCCCCACGTTTTTTGTGGTCTGCCAATCTGCAGAAAGTATGTTCTCTTGTCTGCTCGGTGCCATGCAGTAAACATGATGATAGAGGCCCTGCTCCTGAAGACGCTGGAAGGCCTGCGGTTGTCTGGTGCTGACTCTGACAAGTGGGAATGTCAGCTCATCCTGAGGTGGACTCTTGGGAGGTCTTGAAATTAACCTGCATTCTCCTGTATCTGTTTTATCATTAGAAAAGCTGATCATTTTATTTCCACTTGCCCTCCCTTCTCTCTACCGTGGAACCTTTATTGGATAAAAGAGAGTCGATCTATTAGCTCACTAAAAATCAACAGAAAGGAAAGAGCTCAATCATTTTCTCTCTATTACTGGCTCTTTGCCGCTACTTAAGAGAAGAGGAAGTTGCATATGGTCATCTTATTTTTATGTTGTCATAGCTATAATTTATAAAGATCGTATGGTATCCCAGGCACCATGTTAGGCACTTTATGAACAATATTTCATTTTGTCCTTACAATAGACTTGAAAGGTTTACAGGTAAGCAAGCTGAGATTTATTTCTAAAGATTCATTCATTCATTCAATATATATTTATTTACTACCTACTATGTGCCAATATAAGTGAAAAAGCAGGCAGGAATCACCCTCATGTAATATAGGGTTTAATTAGAAGACATACATTAGTCAGTTGTCCATAAGAAGAAATAAGAAATTGCAACTGTGATTAATGGCATGCAAGATAGATATAGTGTGCAATATGTGTGATGTAAAAGCAATGACTAAACTGGGTTCTGAGGCATGAGTGAGACTTGATTAGAGGAAATGTAATGTGGTTGATTGGAATCATAGGAATAGCAGGAGAGGATAGAATTCCAGACAGAGGTAACAGCATGTACAAAGGTCTTGTGGTATAAGGAAGTATGGGGAGAATAGAAGATCCTTTAAAATGGCCAATATGGCTGGAGTGAAGAGAATGAGAGGAAGCCTGAGTAGAGGCAAAGCTAGACATAGGCAGGGGGGCCAGATTCTCCTTTTAGGCTCATTAAGGTATTTTTACTTTATTCTAAAAGAAATCAAAAGCCGTTGAGGAGTTTTAAAGTGTGTTGTGATGCAATGATACTTGTTTTGACTACAATTTAAAGAGGGGATCAGAGGAAAGTCAGAAGGGATACTTTTTATCAGCCAAGGAACTATTGCCAGCATCCAGTCAGACAAGCAGGTGACTGTCGTAGAAAGATGTGCATAAATTTTTAAAATACGTAAGAGATAGAATGGATTATATATGAGGTATAAAGAAGACCAAGGTGTCAAGGATGGCACTTAGGTATCAGGACAGGGTGACTATCCAAGAGTCAAGAAGCTGGTGTGTCTATTTACAAGTCCAAACTCTTTCCATTGCAAGATAACCATAAGCATTTCTGCTTCGGAACAGTTTCACTTAGAGACAGATAATCCAGTAAGCAACTTGACCAGGTTTACAGCAGATTCTTTGTCTCCTTCATGTTTGCAATAAATGCCTAACTTTTAAAATCATAACCAGAGCATTTCCTTTCCGAATTTTCCAAAATATGTGTTACCGGATAGAAAGCAATACAAAATTGCCCTGAGATATAATTAGACACCTCATCAAAATCATACAATTACTCTGAGTTTCAGATATATCCCTTCCTAGGATAATTAAATATTTCTATGAGAACCAGATATATTTTGTGGATCTGGTGGACAGAATTACTTAACACGGGCTATAGTTTTTAATATTTTGTGATGTTTTTCACATTGACCAAAGTTCTAATAGCTCATTAGTACTTGTGAAAGGTAAGAAACAAAGGAAAGGTGAAGTTAGCTAGCCAAAGGCTGGTTTTTATTTAGTGAGTCCTATTTTTGCATCTTCTTTTCTCATACTGCAGATCCTTAAGACAGACATAACTTTACCAAAATACCTATTGTGCTTTGCAGCTGTGTGATGGACGCTTTCCTAGTTATGGATTCACAAATACCATGTCTTAGCTTAGCTAACAAGGCTTTTTTTCCTTAAATGAGGAAGAATAGTTAAGTGAAAGCCCCTTAATTTGAGCATGAGCGCTCTATTCCAATTAAGCTTGAAGAATCAAAGAAAAGAGAGTTGATTTCATTTTTTTTCCAAAGTAAAAAGTAGACAGCACACTAAAAGATAAAAATGGTACTATAGCATCTGCAAATCACACATTTTTATTTAGAACTTAGGTCAAATGTGAAAAATTCTAAAGTATGGCATGAAAAAAAACCTAATACAAAATATATTAATGTATTAACAAGTAGCTGGGACTGACACTAACCAACGCATGTGTTGTTTACTTTAAAATTGCAAATGTTCAAAAGCCATCAATGGCACTATTTTATTATTGGAAACAATGTGCTGTGCATGGTGATAAAATGCCAGAAATTTCTATACAATTATCATCACTTTTATTAATATTTCTTCTGATCCTGCTCATAAGGAAAGTCACCATTTCTGGAAACAATTGTACTGTGTGAGAAATGGAGACCTATAATCAGTTAATCCATGCTATCACCTGTATTGCTGGCTTAATCCTATTAAGTTAATTACTACTGGATCTAATTAGCCAGGGACATTAGTCAAGGTACTCTGGAATATGCTGGGGAAGTATATTTACTCAGATATCTCAGCCACTTTTCTCAAAAATCAGATATTTCTCACTCTATGTACAGCTCTGGTTGGGGTTGGGTGGGCTAGGGGCTGCTAAGGGACTGAAGATGACATTGATGCTCTATCTTGTGATGCTGCTACCCCAACAAGTGGCTTCCAGGGCTTGCCTCCAAGTACCTCAGATCTACATCATTTCCACTCCTACCCAGAATTCATCATCCAACTTCAACCTAATTACAAGGGATGCTGGGAAAAGTAGGGAGCACGTGCAATATTTAGTAAGTACTACTGTATCTGCTACACTATATTACTCAGGTCTGTAGAATACAAGATTGACCAGATGGAAAACTTTGATAGAATTTTTTTAAAAAAGAACTTGAGCATGATTTCACAAGAGGAGTATTATGAAGTTTCAACATTAACAAGAGATTCTGTCTAGTCTGGAGAAGGGGCGCAAAGGTCATGGTTATTACAGAAGATTGATGTAAAGTAGTAGAGGAAAATGAAGTAGTTAAGGGAAGAAAGAAGAACAGCAACCTAAGGTTCTCCACCCATGGAAGCAAGCTAAATAAACTAATTAACCACAATGACCTTGAAAGAAGGAAGAAAAAACTAAAATCAAACATACGTTTTGAGAGTCTTAGTGTCCTCATGAGAAGTTTTGACTTTACATGATGGATCACTGGATAATTTTGAATAAAGAAATTATATATCTGCAGGGAACTCAGGGCAATTCCAACCACAACATTTTAAACTGAGTAAAATCAAGATAGCATCAAGAAGATGCAATAATCTGGGAATTTGTTAAGGATTCGAAAGTTGAGAAGAAGGTGTATATTAAAAAGATGAAATATAATTTTGGCAATTTAATGGATGTATATGTAATTCAAAAAGCAGGAATGAACTGCAATGACCTTTAGAGCCGTGTTTTCACAGTGTTTGGGATTTTGAGTAAAAAAAGAAGGAGAGTGTGCAATGTAGAGAATATAGGAGAAAGAAGAGTGTGGAGAAAGAACATTCTGCTTCTTGTCTTTTTAAATTTGGTACCATGCATCTATATATGAATGGTGCAAAATATTTTTCTCTATTTTACTTTTCACTACAATAATAGTGGAAATAGCAATAATTTAAATTGATTGTAAAGCACTATAACAAGCACTTAACATACATTATCTAATTTTATATTCACAGTATATTACGATCCAGTTCATTATGACAAATTATGGCTTACATATGACAAGTAACTTACCAAGATCAATCAGCTCATTAACTGGATTTGAGTCCAGGTTTATCTGGAATCAGAGACTTTCAATGAAACCTTTCCTCTCCTCTTCTCTACTTTTCTATTTTTTTCCCCATTTCCTTTTTTTCCAACTTTTTCCATCTACATATGCCAGACTCTATAGTTCCAAAGGCACCCCCCCTCAAAAAAATAATACAAATTAAATTTGAGGGGCATAACTTGACTAGCTAAGAAATAAAATGTTCAGGTCCTGATTTTTTCTAACTCAAATCCTAGTGGGATTTACTACGGAAATGACACAAAGAACGAATGGAGGATACAAAGAACTCCATAGTTAATTTAGACATCAAATTGTATCCTCACAATTACTAAACAACTAATTGAGAAGCAAATAGGACAGGGTATCAATTAAGTAGAAACGGCTCAGGCTGCACCAGCTTTACACAATTTATCAATTCTCAGAAACAAAACAATAATAAATCATCTTGGGATTGTAATTATAGAGAATGTACATAGTATGTATACTTTTTTTCTAGTCTCATCTGAGCTTTCATATTTTCAGACATTTCACTTGTATTTTAAGTTTTCACCTCATAAATTAAGCTCTATGGAATAATATTTCACTTCATTCCGTTATTTGCTGTTACAGAATATTATATTACCCAGAGTATTTCAACTGCCTCATCAATTTCTGCTTAAAGTCTCCTGGATATTATTTTGAAATTACTAAAAATGACTTACAGACTTAGTTGAAATCCTTCCTCCCACTTCCTTACTCCAACTCGCGATTTTCCCTTTTCTCATTTCTTAAAACTGAGAATAACTTGACAAATTTCATGGCTTATACAATGGACAAAATCTGATGAAGATGGCAGAAACATTTTCACCAGGGCACCTCATAATACCTAGGAGTACAGCAAGCTGTTTGGAAACACCAAAGAGGAATAGCGATTTTACAAGTAGGTTACAATTTTTATTGACCTCCATCCTGAGTCCAATATCTTTGTTCTAAGGAGTGGAACTAGCCCTTATAAAAGAAAATCTCTTCATGTTAGGAATCCCAGCTGCCTTGTTTTGCCCAACTAAGTTATGTGTAAAACATAAAGAGAATTCTTAGATCTGTGGGGATATAGGGTTGCTAGGGTGACTGTTAAAGAAAGTGAGTCAGGGACTATCAGAGATCAATAAGAAAAGGAAGGCACTAGGGGCTAAAGTTAGAAATATTAAATCTTTGGACAAGACCTTTTTCTCTAAAGCTTAGAGATCTAATTGGTTTTCTTGGTTTTATCTCTCAGCAATGGTTGCCTAACACAGAGACACCAATTTTCAGATCATACACTTGTTATCTCTCTTCTTTTTTTGTATGTCTTCAAGACAGACATGAGATGAGTAAAAACTCATAACCAGGAAAGAGGTGCTGCTTTGGGCAGCCATATACCATACCTCCCATTATCTCATCATTGGTCCTAAAATTTCTCTTCTTTGTCTATTTCTTTTCCATTACCCCTTCAAAAAGAAGATAAATGCCCCTAAGCTTCAAACTAAAACCTTCTCACATTATACATAGCCATCCCCAGCTACATAAATTGTAGTGAACTGAAACTGAAAATAATCTAACACTACTTTAAAAGTGTATTTCTTACTCTATGCAGTGGTCCTATGTAGGAAGGAGGAAAAAGAGGAAAGGGAATGAGAAGGCACACCTGCCTCTTAAAATCCCTGACTAGAAGAGACTCATATAAATTCCATTGATAAGAACTCATCACTTGGCCATACCTTGATCCAAAGGGGGCTGGAAATTATAGTCCCTGGTTGGGTAGCTGCTTTTCAGCAACAACTTTACAGTGTAGAGTTTATAGCATAGATTCTATATCATGGACAGGAAAACAGAGATTCTGGTGGACAGTTGGTTATCTACAATATTGTTTAAATATTATCACCAAAAGAATATGATAAATATGCAATTTTATCTATAATGTTATGCTATTGTTTGATTTATTTTTATTGATTGATTAAACCACAGGTTTATTTATCGTATGCTTATGATATGACTAGACACTATTCTAGGTATTGGAGATAAAGTAATGAATAAAATAGACAAAAGTCACATCCCTCATGAAGCTTGTATCTTAGTAAAGTTAGGTCAGAAACTAAGCAAAATCTATACTAAGTTGTATAGTATAATTAAAAGAGATAAATGCCATGAAGAAAAATAAAGTGGAGGGAAAAGGGAGAGACAATGTGGGAAGTGATTTCAATGGGATAGTCAGGTAAGATTATTGAAAAGGTGCTATTTGAATAGATCTGAAGGTGATTAGGAAGAGAGCCATGAGCTATCCAGGCAAGAGTGTGTCAGGTAATGGCGCTGGTATGTACAAGAAGCAAAGAGGTCTTGTGTGGCAGAGTAAATAAGAAGCAGATTTATAAGAGATAAGTTTATGAATGGAGGGAGGGTGGATCATAAGGTCTTATACCTATATAAGGGCCTGGGCTTGACTCTAGAGTAAAAAGTTCATTTTAAGGTTTAGAGCAGGAAATTGGCAAGTTCTGCCGTACATTTTAACCGAATCGATCTGGCTACCAAGTTGAAAATACAGCAAAGCAAGAAAAGGTGGAAGCCTGTAGACCAGTTAGGAGGCTATTAAAATAATTCAGGCAGGCAATAAAGGTAACGTAGATCAGGTTGCCAGCATAGGTTGTGGTGAGATGTGGTTGGATTCTGGGTACACTTTAAAAGCAGAGCCAGAACAATTTGCTGAGAGTTTAGATGTGGGCATGAAGGAAACAGAAGAATCAAAATGACTAGGAGTTTTGGTCTTAGCAACTGAAAGATAGTGTTGCCATTGAGGGATAGGGGAAAGCTGGTTCAATCAGGTTTGAGGGGTGATATAAAAAGTTCTATTTTGAACTCAACATCTATTAAGTTGAGATGCTAATTAATCATCAAAGTGAAGATGTAGGCTAACAATTTGATATACAAATCTGAAGTTCAAGGAAGAACAACTGGAGATTACATCTGGGAATTTCCAAGCTATAGAAGGTATTTACATCCATACGATTGGATGAGATCACCAAGAGACTGAGTGTTGAAGGAGGAGGTCCCAGGGCTACGCAGTGGAGCCCACTGATGTTAATAAATTAGAGCAGAAGAGGAGATATGTGTCTTATCTCATTCTGCATATCTGGAAATGTGGACTTAGAGTCAACTAAGGTTGCCAGCATCATGATGATAGACCCAACCTTGGAAAAGGTACTCAGAACAGTTGTAGTTAAGAAAAGTTAATAAATTATATGCGTTATTTTAGCAAACTTGTAAGTGCTAGAATACATACAATCCATTATAGATACTTATTTTCTTGGACTCCATTTCATTGAAGGAATTCGGAGTTCTCATAAATTGCGATTTTCAATGGACTCACCGTTGATTCATTCTCATATAGAGTAACAGGCAGTGTCCCAACACTAGCTTCCCACTATAAAACTGGCAAATTGCCTCAAGGCAGAAGCTACAGTAAAGTCATTTTCTATGATTCTATAATCTGGATCAAGAAAAGAATAGAAGGAAAACAGATTTTCCAGGCAGAGAAATAAGAATAAAATCACTGTCTGTAAAATTTAGTGAATTCCAGGCTAAAATCTTCAAGCTTAAAGAATTCGATTAACTATTCAGCTTATCAGATTCCATCTTCCCTTCCTAAATATCACATATGTCTAGTTTCCTCTATATCTCTAATGAGTGGGACTTTAAGTCAATAATGTCCGTGTGGAAAATAGGGTGGAAATTAAATCATAAATGAGGACACTCATAATGACTAAACAAATTTCTAAAAAGAGATTGGGAAGAGTACGTAATAATAATAATAATAATAATATCATTACAGTAAGTAGTTCCTAATGCTTTCTATGTATTAGAAACTTTTCTATTGTTAAGAGTACATATTATTATTATAGTTGGTACTTACATAATATTTTCTATATTAGGCACTTTGCTTAGCACTTCAGATCTATTTAATATAATCTTCATGATAATTTCACAACGCAAGTATGATTATAATCTGCATTTTACAGATGACGGAATTCAGGTGCAAAGAGGTTTAGAAACCTGTCTAAGATCTCACAGCTAGTTAGAAATCAGGATTTGGACCCAGGCAATCTTGCTTCCAAATCCCTGTTTTGATCCATCATGCTATGATGCCTATCATACATCATTATGCTCAGGTTTTTCATTATTTCATTTGTAGTCCATTTTTTATGCTATTCTATGACCTTCTGTTGATTAAAGGAAAGATTTTCTTAAAAGAGTTCTAGTATTTTTGTCATTCATTGCCACAACAGATGGGGCCATTGACCATGATTCATTAACTCCACTCACTCATTCAATTAAAAAAAAACTGACTATCCAATTTGTGGCAGAAATTAAATTAGGTACTAGGTTTAGTCAGTCAAAAGAGTGAAAAAAGTTGCTAGGCTTGTAAAACTGATTAGAATTTAGTTTGATAGGTGATAAAGATCTGCACTGGATCCTGTAGGAGCAAAGAAAGGAGGGGGAGGAACAAATTGTTCCAATCCCAGTCTTAGAATGGGGATGGGAGTCAGCCAGTTGATGAAGAAAGGAACATAAAGTACAGGCAGAGACAATGGTGTAAGCAAAGAAATGGAGGCATAAATGAGTACAGTGAATTGGAAAAAAGTCCAAGTAGTTCAACCTTATTTATGTTTCAGAATTACTGAGCACTCACTGGGTGCCATACACTGTACTAAACATGGGGGATTCCAAAAAGAATAAGACACAGTCCCCATCCTCAAGAAATTTACAATCAAGTCATAGATAACTCTCTGAATGGGCATGGTATCTTTTGACATAAACTGCTTAAGACTTTTTCAATTGTCCCTGTTTAATTCTAGCTTCTCACAAATAGCTAAAATCAGTACATTATAATATTTGGGGATGTGGTCCTTGTTTGGAGGATATTCCCATTTCCACTTAGTGGTCTTCCCATCACAAGAAGGAGATAGGGACATACCTTTCAGGGCCCAGCGACACTGGCTATAGGGCTTTGATCTCATCCTAATGGCAAGAGGATGACTTAGACATGGGGCTGACATGAGATGGAAATGTCCCATGCTTTATGTGTTTTAATACACTACTTCATTAGCTATAATGTTTCTTTTAAAAAGAGTTGAAATTCTGCAAAATGGATACCAGAATCATAAAACAGTAAACTTCATATAGCAATTTACTATAAAACAGAAGCTTAGATATAAAATGATGAGAGAAAGATAAAGTAGGCAAGTAAGTTACCCTTAACATCTGTACTGAATAAATTTGAAATCCTGAAATTTCACATGCTGAGAATAAAAATTGTGTTTGCTAGTCAGTCTGCTGTGGTCCATTTGAGAAAAGCACGTCAGTCATTCTTAATGGTCTCCGCAAAACCCTAACCATGTCTTTGCCAAGACTCTCATATAACAGTTACATGATAAGCACCACTGTGCTTCACAGTAAATCAGGGAGTTCCACAGCTAAGTTACGCGATAAGCCCTACTATATTGAACAGTAAATCATGGAATTCCTCAATAAAGTTACACACTAGAACTCCCTAGCTTATTTATTTTTTCTTTATGGCATTATCTCCCAGTGGTGGAAAAAGGTCAGCAATATGGCTTCTGCTCACCTGCTTCCCTTATCCCTTTGGCTTACACGTTTCCGGGGAAAGCTTCAAGCCCCTCCTACTATACCTAGAGAATGGTGAATATTAAACTTGATAGAAACAAAAAAGATCTCAGAACTGGAATCTGCACTGATGGATTGGTGAGATGTGTGAAGTGAGAACTCCACTAGAAGGAGGAAAACCTATGAAGCCTTAGTATACCTTTTGTTCATGAGGAATCAATGGAATATAGGTAATAGTAACATTAGTAAACATTCTCTAATGATAATTTAATGATAAAAACTATTACATTATCAAGATTAAGTTGTTTCCCTAAAGATATTATGAATATTATTTAACGCATACCCACGGATACCCAGCACTTTATCCAAGTATGACGGGGTACTAATGGAGCCTGAGAGAAAGAGTAATCATAGTCGTCCATTTCCCCCACCTCCTCCCCAGATACAGAGTGATCATAGAAACAATAAACTATGCTATTCAGTAACAGGAAACATGAGCACAAACATGAATCTATGGACTAGTAGGGCCTTTTATCACAAGAGTCTGTACACCTTGAGATAGATTTCCTTCTGTTTAGTTAATCGTAACTCATATGCACAAACGTGCTAGCATAAAATAAATACAGCATATTGAGATATGAAAGTGGCAAACTAGTGTACACTCAAACTTTACTAAGTTTCAAACACAATTATCAATTTAAAAAGTTAGATATTACATCTAGCTTCTCAGAAAAGATTTGCAAGCAGAGAATGCATCGCCTGCTCATATTACTAAAACTTCATTACTCTACAAAATAGCCTACAGTACATTTGTAAGTATACTATTATCATAAATAATTAAACCCAAACAATGCTGGTCAAAGTAAATAACCAAAGTACATTTTGTACTTTAATAATCTTGTTTTGACTGTGGGTTTTTTGGAAATTTTTTTTGGGGGGGGCTTGTTTCATTTGAGTCTTATTTACTTAAGTGCTCATTCCCTCAAATTAGTACCCACATTTCTTTTCCTCAGTTGTCAATTAAATTTAATAAGGACACATTGTGTAGACAAATAATCCTATGTAAAATCTGCTTATACGGCAGTACAAGAAAGAAACAATGGGAATTACAAGTTTGACAAATTCAATTTTAAGCACATTTTACCTAGAGTGTATGTGCATATTTTTTTCTTTTATTT
The DNA here is from genome assembly GCF_037783145.1 of Equus przewalskii. Lineage (NCBI taxonomy): Eukaryota > Metazoa > Chordata > Mammalia > Perissodactyla > Equidae > Equus > Equus przewalskii. Next base: position 2,536,744 of record NC_091854.1, read on the forward strand.
ATCAACATGCCTCAAAAACTCAAGTCAATTTCAGTGAAGGTCTTAAGGCTTATAGCTAAGCTTTAAAAAGCCTATACTTTATTTTTATTACAGAAGGAAAAAATAACATGCTTAATTTCAATTATCCATATGTAGAAAACATACTAATTAGGGGACATGGAACAGGGCAAAGATTCAGTATTAATATTATATGTCTCTCCTATTTCCTGGATGGATAGATGAATGGATGGATCCATCAGTGGATGGATGGACGGAAGGACAGACAGACAGACAGACAGACAGATGCTCTTAATTGACAAAACCAAAAATAATTCAAAAAAGAAATACAAACCATTTGTTGGACATGTAATGTGTCAAGATCTGAGCTATGCATATTTGATATATATAATCTTTAATCTTCATAATTACATGTCAGTCACATTTTTGCACATGGTCAAACTGATGTTCAGGGAAATTAGGTAACTTTTCTAAGCTCGCATAGCTAATAAGAATCAGAGCCAGGATTTAAATTTCAGTTTATCTGGATACAAAGCCTGTGTCTTTTCCCTGTACTATGCTTTCCATCAGATGTGAGAAAGTGGTCCCATGGTCTCCCTCTGAACAGATCAGATCTCTCAAGAATGGACCAGGGCCTCCCATTACCTGTCTCGTCCCAGAGAACTTGAGAAGACAAGGTTATTTGCTTTCCTTTATGTGATGGGATCATTGCTTCAAATTATGTCAAAAAGGAGGATGGGGTCAGCACTTGGTGCTACCATTTAACAGTTTTCCTCCAAACAGAGAGCTTGTGGTACATGAAGAAAACAAATGAACAGAAACAAAAACAGAAAAGCAACAAATCTTATGAAATTGCCTAATTTGGAGAAAGACTTTTTAGTTAAAGTATCTCTTTTCTTTCTTTCTTTTTGGTATGTGTTTAGAATATTTAGCTTATCTGTATTCAGATTCAGATTGTTTTCTTAACCATATGGTTTGGGGTGACAATATGGGAAGAAAGGTGAAATATGTAGAAATTGTTTCTTTAGTAATTCAAATTTCTGTATACTGAGTTGTTTACTCATCCACATTCAAAGCAGATTTTTCCTTACACGCATCACTAGTTCAAAAATAGCCATCATCAGGACACTGCTGGGACTGGCCTAGAATGCAATGGGGTGTTTTTTCAAGGCTCTTAGCCATTTCTGGAATTTGGAAAAGAAGGCTAGTAGATGTCTTTTTTATTTTAAATCTAATTATTTTCCTTATTGCAACCTCATAAGCTTAGCAAAAGTCTCAGAGCCTCTGATGATGTCTGGCTACCAGGGAGTCATTACACTATTTCCAAATCTTGGCAATGCAATGAGAATCTCTTCTACCGGGAGGGATAACATGAGGTGAAAGGAGGACATGACACTCGTCTTCTGCAACTTTAGGAATTAGATCCTAGGAGCAACATTTGGTGGTCTGTGCTTCAAAATGAGCAATGTCTCAAAGGGTAGATGGTTTCATTAAGTAAACTGAAGAATTTCCTCTGACGATGTCAAACAGTATGTCCCTTTTATTAAAGAATGGGCACCTCATGCTATCAGGGGAAGGAAGAGAGGAGTCTGGGGAACGTCAGAGCACCCGTGCAAAGATCCTGAGCTTTCGTGCAGAAGGCAGAAAGGGAAATCAGTGGGGCTCCACTCACCTCTTAGGTGAGGGAAGTTGCTGCTCTCATTGACAAGATCAGGGCTGACAAGCACCTTTTTGGCACTGTATGGGGACAATGTTGAATGTCCAGGGACAATCGAAATTTCTGGTAGATATGTGTTCCCTAGAACGCTCTTAGGACTATATTAGCCAGAAGGTTTGAAATGTTAAAATTTGCCTTCTGAGCCTAAGTCCTTGCACACAACTGCCCCGTTGTTGAACTGGAAATACTAGCTTTGTTATGCCACTTTCCTGCCCTAAAAATCTGTAATGTCTTCTGTTGCTTAATGAGATAAAGGACACAGGTCTCAGTCTGGCATTCAAAGAATTTCACTCCCTGGCCTTAATCTACACACACAGCTTTCTACTCTACCTTGTGCTGCCCAAATTCAGCCACCATGATCATATTCATTTGCTCACTGTCCCTTGAAAATACCCAATTGCTCCCACCTCCATGCCTTTGCTTCTGCCATCTTCCTCTCCTAATCTGTTCTTCCTCCTACTCTTTGCTTCCTTCAAAGGTGCAACAACTCCGTAAAGCCTTATTTGAACTCACCATCCCTGCAGTGGTCCCTCCCCTTCTGAGCTTCTCAAGTAGTTAATGTCTGGGGCCCCCATTTGGCGCTTGCCATTTGCTACCTTTTACTGTTTATCTTTATATAAATGGTTATTTTCTTGTCTAAGATTTTTGTAGGCACTGATCTACTCAAGACTGTCACTTATTCTTTTTATTGTTTTGGTTAATTCCTTCACCCCCAGCACCTAGAATACTGTCTTGCATTCAATAACTGCTAAATAAATCTGTTTTTCTTTTTATTGTGGTAACATCAGTTTATAACATTATATAAATTTCAGGTGTACATCATTACATTTCAATTTCTGTGTAGATTACATCATGTTCACCACCCAAAGACTAATTACAATCCATCACCACACACATGTGCCTAATTACCCCTTTCACCCTCCTCCCTCCCTATTCCCCTCTGGTAACCACCAACCTAATCTCTATCTCTACGTGACTGTTTATTGTTGTTTTTATCTACTACCTATGAGTGACACTGTACAGTACTTGACTTTCTCCCTCTGACTTATTTCTTCAGCATAATACTCTCAACATCCATCCATGTTGTCACAAATGGCCAGATTTCATCAATTTTATGGCTGATTAGTATTCCATTGTGTGTATATACCACATCTTCTTTATCCATTGGTCCCTTGATGGGCACCTAGGTTCCTTCCAAGTCTTGGCTATTGTGAATAATGCTGCAGTGAACATAGAGGTGCATGCCTCTTTACACATTCACATTTTCATGTTCTTTGGAGAAATACCCAGCAGTGGAATAGCTGGATCATACGGTAGTTCTATTCTTAATTTTTTGAGGAATCTCCTTACTGTTTTCCATAGTGTCTGCAGCGGTTTGCACTCCTGCCAGCAGTGTATGAGAGTTCACTTTTCTCCACATCCTCTCCAACACTTGTTATTTCCTGTCTTAATTATAGCCATTCTGATGAGAGTGAGGTGATATCTCATTGTAGTTTTGATTCGCATTTCCCTGATAGTTAGTTGAATATCTCTCATGTACCTTTAGGCCCTCTGTATATCTTCTTTGGAGAAATGTCTGTTCAGATCTCTTGCCCATTTTCCAACTGGGTTGCTAGTTTCTTTGTTGTTGAAATGTATGAGCTCTTTATATATTTTGGATATTAACCACTTATGAGATATATGGTTTGAAATATCTTCTCCCAATTTTTAGGTTGTCTTTTCATTTTGTTAGTGGTTTCCATTGCTGTGAAGATGATTTTAGTTTCACATAGTCCCATTTGTTTATTCTTTCTATCATTTCTCTTGCCCAGTCAAACATGGTACTTGAAAATATGCTGCTAAGACCATTGTCGAAGAGCGTACTGCCTATGTTTTCTTCTACAAGTTTCACGGTTTCAGGTTTTACATTCAAGTCTTTAATCAATTTTGAGTTAGTTTTTGTGTATGGTGTAAGATAATGATCTACTTTCATTCTTTGACATGTGGCTGTCCAGTTTTCCCAACACCAAATGAAAGAGATTTTCTTTTCTCCAGTCTATGTTCTTGGCTCCCTTGTCAAAAATTAGCTGTCTGTAGACATATGGGTTTATTTCTAGGATCTTGATTCTATTCCATTGATCTATGTGTCTGTTTTTGTGCCAGTACCATGCTGTTTTGCTTCCCATAGCTTTGTAGTATATTTTGAAATCAGGGAGTGTGATACTTCCAGTTTTGTTCTTTGTTTCTCAGGATTCTTTTGGCTATTTGAGGTCTTTTGTTGTTCCATATAAATTTTAGGATTCTTTGTTCTATTCTGTGAAAACTGTTGTTGGAACTTTGATAGAGATTGCATTGAATCTATAGATTGCTTTAGGAAGTGTGGACATTTTAACTACATTAATTCTTCTGATCCAAGAGCATGGAATATCTTTCCATTTCTTTGTGTCTTCTTTAATTTCTTTCAACAATGTTTTACAGTGTTAAATGTACAGATCTTTCACCTCTTTGGTCAAGTTTATTCCTAGGTATTTTATTCTTTTTGTTGCAATTGTAAATGGGATTGTATTCTTAATTTCTCTTTTTGCTACTTCATTGTTAACGTATAGAAAGAAGCTGATTTTCATATATTGATTTTGTATCCTGCAACTTGACTGTATTCATTTATTATTTCTAAAAGTTTTTTGGTGCATATTTTAGGGATTTCTATTTACAAAATCATGTCATCTGCAAACAGTGACAGTTTCACTTCTTCATTTCCAATTTGGAGCCCTTTTATTTCTTTTTCTTGCCTGATTTCTCTGGCTAGGACTTCCAATACTATGTTAAATAAGAATGGTGAAAGTGGTCATCCTCGTCTGGTTCCTGTTCTTAGAGGGATAACTTCCATTTTTTTCTCCACTGAGAATGATATTGGGGTGGGTTTGTCATAAGTGACCTTTATTATGTTGAGGTACTTTCCTTCTATACCCATTTTATTCAGTTTTTATCATAAATGGATGCTGTATCTTGTCAAATGCTTTCTCTGCATCTATTGAGACGATCACGTGATTTTTATTCTTCATTTTGTTAATGTGGTGTATCACGTTGATTGATTTGTGGATGTTGAACCATTCCTGTATCCCTGGAATAAATCCCACTCAATAATAGTGTACGATCTTTTTAATGTATTGTTGCATTCAATTTGCTAGTGTTTTGTTGAGGATTTTTGCAGTGATGTTCATCAGTGATATTGGCCTATAATTTTCTTTTTTTGGGCTGTCCTTGTTTGGTTTTGGTATCAGGATATTGTTGGCTTCATACAATGAGTTAGGAAGTTTCCCCTCCTTTTCAATTTTTTGGAAAAGTTTGAGGATAGGTTTTAAGTCTTCTTTGAATGTTTGGTAGAATTCACCAGGAAAACAGTCTGGTCTTGGACTCTTATTTTGGGGGAGGTTTTTGATTACTGTTTTGACCTTCTTACTGGCGATTGGTCTATTCAAATTCTCTATTTCTTCTTGGTTCAGTTTTGGAAGGTTGTATGATTCTAAGAATTTATCCATTTCTTCTAGATTATACAATTTTTTGGTGTATAGCTTTTTGTAGTATTATCTTACAACTTTTTTGTATTTCTGAGGTGTCCATTTTAATTTCTGCTCTTTCATTTCTGATTTTATTTATTAGAGCTGTCTCTATTTTTTTCTTGGTGAGTCTAGCTAAAGGTTTGTCAATTTTGCTTATCTTTTCAAAGAACCAGTTCTTGATTTCACTGATTTTTTTTTTCTATTTTTTTTTTAGTCTCTTTCATTTATTTCGGCTCTGATTTTTATTATTTCCTTCCTTCTACTGACTTTGAACTTGGTTTATTCTTCTTTTTCCAGTTCCTTTAGGTGCACTGTTAGGTTATTTATCTGAGATTTTTCTTGTTTGTTGAGGTAGGCCTGTAATGCCATAAACTTCCCTCTGAGAACCACTTGTGCTGTATCTCACAAATTTTGGCATGTTGTATTTTCATTTTCATTTGTCTCCAGGTATTTTTTGATTTCTCCTTTGATTTCTTCATTTATCTAATCATTGTTCAAGACCATTTTGTTTAATTTCCACATATTTGTGGCTTTCTTGATTTTCTTCCTATAGTTCATTTTCAGTTTCATACCATTGTGGTCAGAAAACATGCTTGATATTATTTCAATCTTCTTAAATTTATTGAGACTTGTTTTGTGGCCTAATATGTGATCTATCCTGGAGAATGTTCCATGTGCATTTGAAAAGAATGTGTATTCTGCAGTTTTTGGATGGAATGTTCTGTATATATCTACTAAGTCCATCTGGTCTAATGTGCCATTTAAGGCCAATGTTTCTTTATTGATCTTCTGTTTGGATGATCCATCCATTGGTGTAAGTGTAATGTTAAAATCCCCTGCTATTATTGTGTTACTGTCTATATCTCCTTTTATGTCTGCTAACAATTGCTTTATATATTTCGGTGCTCCTATGTTAAGGGCATAGATATTCACAAGTGTTATATCCTCTTGTTGGATTGGTCCCTTTTTCATTATGTAGTGCCCTTCTTTGTCTCTTGTTATAGGCATTGTTTTAAAGTCTATATTGTCTGATGCAAGTTTTGATACCCCAGCTTTCTTTTCATTGGCATTTGCATGGAGTATCTTTTCCCATCCCTTCACTTTCAGTTTGTGAGTGTCTTTAGTCTGAAGTGTGTCTCTTGTATGTAGCATATATATGGGTCTTGTTTTTTATCTAAACACCCACCCTACGCCTTTTGATTGGAGCATTTAGTCCATTCAAATTTAAAGTAGCTATTGATAAGTATGTACTTATTACCATTTTGTTACATTTTTATGGGTGTTTTAGTAGTTCTCTGTTCCTTTCTTCTTCTCTTACTCTCTTCCCCTGTGGTTTGATGGCTTTCTTTAGTATTATGTTTGAGTTCCTTTCTCTTAATTTTTTGTGTGTTTATTATAGGTTTCTGGTTTGTGATTATCATGAGGTTCATATATAATAACCTACGTATATAGCAATCTATATTATGTAGAAGATCTCTTTAGTTTGAACTCTTGCTAAAAGCTCTATGCTTTTACTTCCCTCCTCCCATTTTTTGATATCATATCTCACCTCTTTTTTTGTGCATCTGTTACCCTGTTATCATAGAAATAGATAATTTTAGTATTTTTGTCTTTTGACCTTCATATTATCTTCATAAATGGTTGATCTGCTACCTTTACTGTATGTTTGCCTTAATGAGTGATTTTATTGTGTGTGTGTTTTTTTTGTGTGTGATAATTTTCTTATCTCTCTTTGTGGTCTTCTCTTTCCCACTTAAATAATTCTCTCTAGCATTTCTTGTAGTGCTGGTTTCTTGGTGATAGTCTCCTTCGGTTGTTGCTTGTCTAGGAAACTCTTTCTCTCTCCTTCCATTCTGAAGGATAACCTTGCTGGGTAGAGTATTCTTAGTTGCAGGTTTTCTCCTTTCAGCACTTAAAATATATCATGCCACTCCCTTCCAGCCTATAAGGTTTCTGCTGAGAAATCAGCTGATAGCCCTATGGGTTTCCTTTGTATGTCACTTGTTGCCTTTCTCTTGTGGTTTTTAGGATTCTCTTTTTATCTTTAATTCTTGATATTTTAATTATAATGTATGTCAATGTGAGCCTCATTGGGTTTATCTTGTTTGGTGCTCTCTAATTCCTGTACCTGGATGTCTGTTTCCTTCCTTAGGGTAGGAATGCTTTCAGCTATTATTTCTTCAAATAGATTCTCTGCCCCGTTGACTCTCTCTTCTCCTTCTGGGACACCTACAGTATGGATGTTAGTGCACTTGATATTGTCCCAGAGCTCCCTTAGACTGTCCTCATTCTTTTTAATTCTTTTTTCTTTTATCTATTCAGCTTGGGTGATTTCCTTTAGTGTTTCATCCAGCTCACTGATCCATTCTTCTGTATTATTGACTCTGCTATTGAGTCCCTCTAGTGAATTTTTCATTTCCAGTATTGTATTCTTCATTCCTGATTCGTTCTTTTATATATTTTCCAATTCTTTGTTGATGCTCTCACTGAGTTCATCCATTCTTCTCCCAAGATCAGAGAGCATCCTTATGACTTTTTGTTTGAACGCTTTGTCAGTAGATTGTTTATTTCTGTTCTGTTAGTTCTTTTCTGGGGTTTTGTCTTGTTCCCTTACTTGGAACATGTTCCTTTATCTCTTCATTTTGACTCTTTCTCTGTGCTTATATCTATGTGTTAGGTAGGTCAGCTACATCTCCTGATCTGGGAGAGGTGGCCTTATGTAAGAGATGCTTTATGAGGCCTAGGAGTGTGCTTCCCTCTTGTCACCAGTTCCACATGTTCCAGGAGTGTCCCCTCTGTGGGTATATGCTTCTCCCTGTTGTAGCAGGGTTGCTCTTGCTATAGGTGCCCAGGGAGGCTAGGCCTTACTCCCAGCCAGCTGGTTGTAATGCTCAGCTGGAGTGTGGCTGCTATCGACCCTTCAGTCACTTTATGGAGGATGGGGAGCCCCAGCACAGTTGGCTGCAAGGTCTAATGCCACATTCCTGTTGCAGTTTTTCTGTTAATGAGTAGGCCCCCAGTGTGGCTGGTTGGTAGATTCAGGAGCTTATAGTTGCTGTAGGCCTCCAGCCTGCAAGGTCATTGTCAGCTCTCTTAGGACTGCAGCTGAGTGGGGCTGGCCCCAGGCATGGGAGTGCCCAATTGTTTCAGGCTTTGGAAGGTGGAGCTGACACCCTATGTGGCTGTTTGAGAAGTACAAGTCTGCTGCAGCTGATAAGCCCCTCCACCCAGAAGGCCACACACCCTGTCAACACAGTCCTGCCCCATGAGTGTGCCCTGGCCCACTGAAGTGGACCCAGTTGCCCTACTACAGAGGCCTCACACACTCCACCAACACCCCACACACTCTACCCACTCCTCACACATACCCTGCCCTGCAGAGGGTAGACCCCCTCACCTGGCTGCAGAGGTTCTAGGCACCACACCTATGCAGGTCCACAAGTTACCTGAGGGCTTGCTCTTGGGTGGGGCCAGTCCCTAGGGTGGGCTGCCTTCCCTGTCTGAGCTGGATTAAATCAGTGCTCTACTGAGTATGGCAGACCCTGGGCTAACAGGCCAGGGGAGGACCTCCAATGGCATCTGCCAGCATCTGTGACAGCACTCCTATACTAGGTCACAATAGTGGCTTCCGCCAATGTCTCAGTCCCTGGAGAGGCTTCACCCCACCCCAGATGCACCCAGAGCCTATCAAGTGAGTCTCCTTTCCCCAAAGGACTGTATACCTTTCTTTATGGTGATTTAGATTGCTTTCCAAAATGGATGAATTTGTGCATAGGCCCTTTAAGAGCCAGCTTTTTTTCCCTTATGTCCAATAGCTTTTCTGGGGATATTCTCCATTGCTGTTGGTAGCCAGCATAGCAAGATATTTTGACACTCATCTCAGTTGTGCTGAGTCCAAAAGCTGCTTGTAGAGGTAACGCTCCCCCATTCAGATACCCTGCTCTTCCAGGGCAGGCTGCATACCTTAGGATTGCTCCTAGCCAGCTGTGAGACACCACAACTTGCAAAAGTGGTTTTTTTTCTCTCCAGAAAGGAATTTCTGCCTCTTCCACCTCAATCAGCACTGTCCCTTGTTGTGGGGTTCTTTTTATCCAGTTTTCAGTTCTCTCTCAGGGGTAATTGTTCCAAGAGTAGTTGTAAATTGGTTGTGTCCATGGGAGGAGGTGAGTTCAGAGTCCACTTACAGTGCCATCTTGACACTGTCCTCTTCTTCAATAAATCTTATGAATTAGAAATTCAGCCTGGGAAAAAAAGAATTCTAAGGAAAGAAGTTAATTTAAACATATTTAATAACTATTAAGTTCAGTGTTCATGACCACTTTATCATGTACTTTTTACAACAGCTCTGAGAGGAGAGTAATATTATTTAAATTTTACATGTGAGGAAAGTGAAGCTCAGAAAGATAAAAAGACATGCTAATGTTTATATAATCCAAAGGAGGCTGTATCTGTCTTGTTCATCTCTAGATTCCAAATGCTCAAGATGTTCTCTTGCACACAAATAATTCCTTTGCAATAAGTTTGCAATAACCAAGTTTTTAACAAACTAATGAATTTATGTTTTTGTGCTTGCCTCTAAATCCCAAGCTCTGTATTTATGATATCAAAAAGGTTGTGGATTTGGTAAATTCTGACATATTTGTTGTGCAGAAGTAGCTTAAAGCTGGCTTGCTCCTCATGAAATTTGAAAGAAGTGTTAACTCTAAACAGCAGGGAAGACCTAGAAGAATTGCCTGTCACAACAGGGAATGGAAGACAAATATGTATCTTCAATAATGATTTAGGTCACTGTTTTCCAAAATTCAATCCAAAGAACTTCCACAAGATATCATTATGTGTTCTATTTCTTCTCTTTCTTCCATTCTTTGTTTGTTGTATGTGTGTGGTTGGGGTATTCTGCAATCAAATGTGTTTGGGAAATGCTGGTTTAAACAAAATCTCTTTACTGTGACTTTAAAAATGCTAAAATACATCATGATTCTCCACGGATGGATATATTCAGGATCATTTGCCAACAGAAGTTAGCCACAGAACTCCTTTTCTCATAACAACTCCAAAACATGCTTTGGGAAACACTCTTAAGAGTATGTGTGTATTTGAGGTCTTTCTTATAGGTTCCTAAGGGAAATTTGAGTATGTTGTGATAAATTCCTAAATTTAAGAATGCTGTCAAGAATGGATTATTTCCATATGTTCTTTAGTATGTTGGAGGGATTGGGTAGTGTGATGATGGATCTAATGCATGATAATGTTTCTACTCTTGTATCTTGGAGCTTAAAATCTGGTGCCTCATTATCGAGTTCTTTTCCATTCATTTGGGAATCCAATTGTGAGTGAGACATCTCAGATATACGTTTACAATGTGCAGTGAACATTTATTGTGCTTTTCTAACCATGCCCTTCACCCATTCTTCTGATAACAGCATCCACTTTCTTTGGGGAACTGCCTTTCCTCATCTTTGTGTGATTCTAGTGGGCATGCCAAATTCCCAACCATGGGGCTGGGCAAGTGACACAAGCTTGGTAAATCACAGTTTACATTCATTTTGCCAGGAATTAGTGTAGTGGAGAGCATGTAGTCCAAGCCAGGCCAATCAGAGTCTTTCCCAAAGCTCTTTTGATTTGGACCCAAGGAGAAGAGGTCTTCCATGTTATGTTCTAGAAGCTGGAAAGATATCTCTGGAGCTACCAGTGACCACATTCCCCATATATCAACAAATGAAAAAAAGATAGCTAACCATGCGAAAGACTAAAGGTGTTGAGAGACAAATAGAGATGAGAGGGACAGAACAGAACACGAGAGAGTAAGAAAGAGAGAAAGAGAGAGAGCAGAGGAGAGCAAGAGCTGACAACATTTTCTGAATCTTTGCTTTTGGTCATGTCTGAAATACGGGTGAACTCAGACTTCCCAGTTATATGACTCAATGCATCCTTTTTTTCTACTTAACTAGTTTAAGTTTCTGATGCTTACAATAAAAACAAAGCCAGTCACTACAGTGTCAGGGTGGTTTTTAGGTAGTGTTCTAGAGAAAATATATTCTTTTACCTAATTTGGTAGGTATCTGGGTGCTGAGGGGCAGTGTGAATGACAAGACACTGTAAGTTTTTAAATTTATAAAATAGTCCTATTAAGACAAGATCTTGAGGAAAAATATAATCCAACTCCCTGATTTTTCAGGTGAAGAAACTGAGGCATAGAAAGCTGAAGTGACTTTTCTAAAAATGTAACATCTACTTAAGTAGTACAACCAGGACTAAGGTCAAGTCCATATTCCTTTCCATTGTAACATATTTTCCAATTTTGTCCTCATTCTTCCCCCCACAAAGAAAGTGAGTAGGATATGGCATTGTGTATTGGGAGGCAGTTGATGTTGGTAGAAAGAATATTGGACTTAGAGTAGTAAGTCTGAGTTTGAATCCCAGGTCTGTCATTTCCTTAGGCAAGTTACTTAACCTCACTGAACCTGAGTTTTCTTGCACAGAAAATGAGCCTAATAATACATATCCTGCATACTTCAAATGATGATTTCTGTAAAAGCACTTTGCAAACTCTACAACACTATTCAAGAGATATTCTAAAAATTATTCTCTGTCATCATAAATATGCTTTATTTTCCTATTTTGTAGAATGAAGGTTTTATAACTCATTTCAGGGGCAGTTACCTCTTTATCCATATAGGGTAATGACCTTATATTTTGCAGTAACTGTTTCATCTTACTCTCACACTGGGAAATACAGCCAACCTAATAGCCACAGGGCATGTTTAATTCTAGATGTGCATTTCAGGGCGGTAGTATAAACACATGCTACAATTGATAGGACCTGTGCAATTTTTCTGATCCATATCCCTGAGGGCTGGGTCAGTTGACAGAATTCTGTTTTCTCAGAAACCCTAGCACACTGAGTGAGGCTTGATTTTTCTAAATAAAAAATCATTCTTATTGAATACTTTTATACTATAAAATCAGCATGATCATTCTCTTTTTAAGATTCTAAGAGGGAGGATGGATGCAAGCTGCCAACCTAAATCCCCTCAGAAATGTTCGTTAATATATCTCAAGTGATATAATTATAGAAAAATTTCAGGATATGTGTATGTGGAGAGGAAACATTTTTATTATTGTTTCCAAAATCAGGTGCCTTTTCTGCAGTAGATTATTCGTCTCTACTCCAATAACATCAGAATTGGCCTTGTGACTTGATGGACCAATGAAGTTTGAGCAGAAGTGACACATGACACTTTTGAACAGAAGCTTTAAGAACCATCAGCTGATTCTGCCCTCTTCCTTTGCCCTCTGCCTTGATACTGATACTATCCCAGATTGGAGATACTCCTGGAGCCTGAGTCCCAGAGTGAAGAGCTGAAGCCAAACTCAGTGAAGATTTAACACAGCTGAGAACTGCACCTTCATTAATGTGAGCCTCTACATTTTGAGGTCTTTTGTTACTGAAGTGTAATTTGGCCTAAGCTTACTGACACAGTGTGTGATGATATGCTAAATACACTGAGCTATCATACATCAGTGATGTTTCCTTTCCAGTACAGATGGAGAGAATGAACTATAAGGAAGAGACCCAATCAAGAAGAAAGAAAAGAAACATGCACTGAGGAAATGACATACTTGTCAATAATTTATTGTTAGTTCTTTTCATTCTTCACTTATTTTTAAATAGATAAAATTCAAAGATTTTTAATGATAATCCAAATATTTTACAGCTTCCGGTCATAGAATAAAGGTATCCAAACCCTTCTAAACTGAGAATTCTAATACCAATCCATAGACATTCTTTGAGGTGGAAAATAAATCCCAATCACACACTGGCGCTATTGGCTTTTCTTGCATTTAACCGGAAAGAGTAACTGAAATTCCCTTTTTGAATTCCCCCCTGCCCCCACCATAAATTCCCTCAGTGAGCCATCTTTCCTCTCTCTTTGCAAGTACATTTGTACAATGTCACTTGGCCATCAAGAAGTTCCTCCAAAGCTTTAATCACCAAACAGTACGCGGATTCTAATGGACAGTAGATTTAAAATCCAATTTGAATAGCTATCAATTTCACATAGAAATCTGGGCAATGCATATTTGATTGCACTATTATCTGTTCTTTGTCTCTCATTAAAAGGCAAAGGATGAACATGCATGCCCTCCCCATGAAGAAAATTGATTTGAAACATAAAGTATAAAGTTTGCCTCAAATGCCTTTTAAATTGTGTATCTCCAAGAAAACCCTCAAATCAAAATAAAGAGGAATACGTGAAACAATTTCCAATATGACCTAACTTATTTCTTAATCTCTCAGTCCAGTGGCGTAATATCAGCTCACCACAAACTATGCCTGGTTTATACAATTTAGGCACATTCCATTGTAATTTTTTAATAGATTACATCAAGAAAAAAATGCAGAATCATTAAAGATAAAGAAGCTCCAACCCTCTGAGCTCCTTTGTTGTATTTATATCTTAAGAAATTGTGTCTTTAGTTGCGAATTAAAAATGAGTTGTCAGGTTCCCTTAATAATTAATGTTTAAGTGAACAACTGTTTCAAGTACAACACATTCCATTTAATGTTAAACAGCGTTATATTTACTGTAATTCCACCTTTCATCCTAATGTCAACCTTTAAATCTTTAATGCTTTAATCACACTTCTTTTTCTGATATCCCTTGTGAGTTCCTCAAACCAATGCCCACTCTTTTGTGAGAAGGTGGGCATTTTATGCTGCAAGGGTTAGTCAGCAGCAATTGTTAATTATTAAGGAAAACAAAATGCAGCTGCTGGAAAATTGTGTTTGTTCCCAGCAGGGCATGTTACCTTTAATCTCTACTGACACTAAGGCAAGTGAAGTCATAAAAGGGAGATAATGCATTTCAAGAACATGGCCCCATAGAAAATTAAAGAATTTCCTATAAAATTAACGAGCCTAATTACCAGATAATGTCTGCATTTGCCTTTCAGTAAGTTATCCACCTTTCTGATAGAGAGCTGGAAAGAGGGGAAGCAGTGGGGTGAGGCCCCAAGCATCAGCTTAGCTGCTGGTTGGGTGGAGCCAAGAGAAACAAGAATCAAACTTTGTACCACAGGGCTTCTATTTCACCTAGAAACTGATGTCGATGCAAATAATCCATAATCAATCTACAGATCAAAGTTGGGGTGAGTTTATTATGAGCCAGGTCTGAGGACTATAGCCTGGGGCTTTCCTTCCCCAAGGAAGGACGGGCACCAAAGAAGTGGGGTGTACAGAGTGGTAATATACCATCTTGGAACAAAGAGCATACATCACATATGACAGCATTACCTCTTGTACTGCTGTCACGAGATGCTTAGCAGACACAGCATGTCAGTGGTCAGCAGGTCAGCAGTCACAAGGTATGCACAGCAGGTCTGTGATTAATCCTTAGTTTCCAGGAAGAGATACTAATACTTAAGGAAATGCCGATATGGGGGAAGCTACATCCCTCTTTAAAGGCATCATTCTTGTCTTTGGGACGTTGTAAATGTTTAAAGCAGATGTACAATGCATGCTTAACAGGCCATGTCAGACTCTTTTGGAAAAACAAGGTCAGGCCAAATTAGTTTTACACCAAATGGCGTCCTCATATGCTCCAATATATCCTATTGCTTTTCACTTATTTATCACTGATGAGAGGATGAGGGCTAATTTTTTTAAGAATGTGCTGTCTGCAAGGTATTTCAGCTCTGTTACTTACCATGTTTGGGGCCTTAAGCCATTACTTCACCTGAGACTTAATTTCCTCACCTTTAACATGGGTTATTCCAAGGATTAGTTTAAGATATTTTATGTAAAGCTCTTAGTACAATGCTTGGAGCCAAAAAATTGTGCGCTAAATATTACCCAAGTAGTTTTTTAATCATCACTGCAATTCTAAGAATTAGATACTATTATCTCCACTATCATTATCTCCCAATTCAAACAGCTGGTATGTAGAAGACACAAATTGTGAACTTGTGTCTCTTGGGCTACAAAGATCGAACTAAGATTGTGTCTTAGATGCGTCAAATGGACCGTTTCCTCCCCTAAAACAGATGAATAATAAGTGAATAAAGATTTACCCCCCTTCATCAATAGGTAAACTTTGTTTGTAACTTAATGTTTACAGAAATTCAAGTGGGAAAGATGACTGTATGGCAATTTCAAGATGGAAGAGTCTCTATGAACAGACCCTCAAAGCAGCCTGAATTTCCATATTCTTAAATGCCTGCTTTGCATTGGCCAAAACCTGCAGCCTTATTCTGGAGTCGAAAGCCACAATTATCATCCCAAAATGAATCTAGAGTAATGTACAATAAAGACAATTGTACAAAGCCTAAAAACGCTTTGAAAAGTTTTCAGAGTTAACTGAGCTTCATAATGCTTCTAGGGAGGAGAGAATCTTACTGGGTCAGACTCCTTGGGCCCCAGGAATTGATAAGAATCTAACCATTATAAATCACCTTGAAAATTTGTTGACTCATGGATATTCTACTCAGAAAAAAATGCACATATGTACTTAGGTTAAGAATCCTATATCAATCTTGCTTTTGACCCAGTGAATTGTTAGAGTTTAACCTCTAAGTTAGTCTCTTTGAAACCTAAATCCAAGACAACTATAAATCAGAGAAAGATTTTTAATACTATCCTCAGCCCATGAGGCTTCCCTGAGGATTGGGGTTGACCCTGATGTGCCCAGTGGTGCACAGCTAGCTGCTGAACACTCCCTGGGGGGCTGTGGATGCCATAGCACGGTATCTGATCAGAATCGGGGAATCGGCACCCACTGTCCTGGGATATCTAGCCCAACCTAATGGTCCAGCCTCAGAAGCTGTATCTTTTCAGCACTCCACATATGCTGGTCAGATGAATTACTACTAATATCTTACATAAAATATATCTTAATATGAATTTTTTATTCACGTGAGATTAAGTATATATGAAAGCCTTTTTATAAATTATAAGGCACTATATGCAAGCCATAGTTAAAATTTCTCGAACTTTTTATTTCAAGAGGAAGATGGAGAAAAGCCTAAGAAATTAACATTTTCCATTATTTCATTAAATCCTCATGGCAACCTTCAATAATAACTCTGTTTTACACTTAAAGAAATACACATCATAGATGTTTAAAAGTTTCTCCTTAATATCCTAAAAATGTTTACCACACTTCTCCATGATGCAAAGTTTAAATAAATTGCTGAGGTATGAAACTTGGGCAGAATATTCCTTAATGAAGATATTCCTTACCAATTTTAGCTTGATCTTGTGCCAATAAGGGGAAAACTGTACTCAGCAGCCGCACTTGCTCAGCTGAAGGAGAATATTCCTTGATGATCAGAACCTGTGCAACACGAGACAAGTCTTAGCGGTTAAAATCATGATCTTCAGATTCAGATACACCTGGATTCAGATCCCATTTCTCCCACTTACTAAGTGTGTGACCCTGGAAAATTTACTTAATGTCTCAAAGCCCCATTTGCTTCGTTACTAAAAGGGAAACATATTTCTCATGAGGCTGTCGTGCTGATTAAAAGTAAGAGATGCAGGTTAAGTGCTTAGCGTAGGTCTGACAGTAAGCCATCTCTGTATGTTATCATTTGTTCTGTCATTTATCATGTATTTATGGCATACCTCCTATGAATCCCTTTAACATTTCTGGAAAATGGAAATTCCAGGAGGGTTGAAGTGACCCGTTATGACAGGCTACTCTGTCTTTCTTGAGTTTTATCTTCTTTTTCTTGAGCTTTATCCCCTTGGCTCTACTTCCACTCATACTGCATTTCTCCTTTCATTTCTCCAGACAGAGCAGGCTGCCTGTTCAGGATGAAGGGGAACAGAGACAAATGAGGCAAAGTGCCTGCCCCAGTGACTTCAATGTTTAGTGAGACAGAGCAGAAAACGTCAGGGATTACCTTACAGACGGTGCTATCGGGGCCCAGGGAAGAAGCAGGGAGATCGTTCCCTTAGCTGGGGTGGGTGAAGACCTATGGGGAGTTTGACACAGGAAGCAAGGTATCATGTGCAGAGGTGGTTGCGGGTGAGGCTAGTGAGGTAGCCAGAGGGCAAACCATGAAGGCACAATAAATCCCAAGAACCTGGAGTTCACTCTGAAGGAAATGAAGAATTAACAATGTGGGGAGGGAGATGACTAAAGGAAGGAGAAGAGTAGAAGATGACTTTCAAGGGTGAGGCTGGAGTCATAGAGGGTGGAGATGCGAGGGCCTGAGATAGAGATAGACATGGAAGAGTGGATTTAGAGAAAGGGAATGACATCAGTCTGTAACACACTGAACAGGAGGTTTGTAAGGATGTTGAATGGCACTTGCTTCTTTTTTTCCATCTAAAAAGGGAATTTGAGGTGTGCACCCCATTATTCATTTGCCAGGCCTGCAACAACAAGGTACAACAAACTCGGTGGCATAAAACAACAGAAATTTATTTTCTCACAGTTCTTGAGGC
This sequence comes from Equus przewalskii, assembly GCF_037783145.1. Taxonomy (NCBI): domain Eukaryota; kingdom Metazoa; phylum Chordata; class Mammalia; order Perissodactyla; family Equidae; genus Equus; species Equus przewalskii. Next base: position 2,554,451 of record NC_091854.1, read on the forward strand.
TAGAAGTCCAAAATCAATGTGTTGGCAGGCCATGCTCCCCTCTGAAGGCTCTAGGGCAAAATCCTTCCTTGCCTCTTCCTAGCTGGGAGTGGTTGCCAAAAATCCTTGGCATTCCTGGGCTTGTAGATGCATCACTCCAATCTCTGCCTCCATCTTCACATGGCATTCTTCTCTCCCAGGTCTTTGTGGCCAAATTTCCCTCTTCTTACTAAGTTACCAGTCACTGGGTTAGGGCCCACCCTAATCCAGTATGACTTCATCTTAACTTGGTTACATCTGCAAAGACCCTGCTTCCAGATAAGGTCACACTCAGAGGTTATGGTGGACAAGAGTTGGGGGAGGGGGTCACTATTCCATCCATTATAACCCCTGCATCCCATTTATGAGGGTTTCATAAGTGGTTGATGGGTTTGAAGACTCGCAGAAACCACGCACACTACCTATGCAAGACTACCACTTGATAGAGGCCACCAGAAGCACAGAGACCAGAATGAGCAAGAGTCTGCCCAGGAGTTCAAGAAAATCTCAGTCTTCCCTGTCCGTCTTCCTGCCCAGACCCTGTAGACCTTAGGGAAAGAGATGTCCCAGGAGTCAACATAAACTCTTGGAGTAGGAGAGGAAAAGAGAGTTGACTAAAGCCACTCTCCTCACTTAAATGGTTGAGGGGAGAGTTTTGAATTAAATATGGGATTATGGTTATAAACTAGATTGGACTAAGTTTTAATAACTGATAATGGCTAAAAAGTTATGAAATCTTTCCAGATGTCATGAGAGGGCAAAAAGTGAGATTTAAAATAGTACAGTGGAAGACAGTTATTGGAAAATAAAATTCACATCTATACTCCAAAATATGGATAGAGGGCTCCTGATTACAGGCATTCAGGAGATGTCTAATTAGGCTGAGATATCACAATGAAGGCATGGCCAAAGGCCTTAACTGAACCCATGGGAATAGAGGAAGATACCTCAACAAGGTGATCTCTACCATGTCTGTTAGGCAGGACCTAAGAGTAGCCCCAGAGAGAATTTCACTCAGAGTGAAAATAAGAAAAGTTCTCATGTTCAGGAAGAAAAAGCAAGCCCCAGAGGACTTGTATGACACTGACCTCCTTCTCTCTGTCTGCCTTTTCCTTGTCTTTTTGCCATCTGCAAAGGAATTTATGTTTCACACAGTAACATTCTCCTTTCCTCCTCAAAGCTCTTTCTCCAACCCAGTCATGATAAATTCCGATAGAGACTATTTGTCCTCTTTTAAAATACTCAGCGTCACTTTTCAAATAGCTCCCCTCCTCAACCTGCTCACCCTGCCAGTCAACAACATTCCCGAAAGACACCCATTATATGCAGAACAGGGTACCAAGAGCCAAACTAGAAAATTGAAAAGTGAAAAAGAAGACTAGAGCAGATCAAAATGAGGAAACTGCTTAGCTATCGTTTCAATACCCTCTGGTTATCCAAGTAGCTATTCCAAGTGTACTGTTTGAACTGGGGTTCACCACGAGCTACATTTTTAAAAGTCTGCTTTTCTAGTATCATCATGCCAGCTAGAGTTACTTATTTCATTCCAGCTCAGTAGGAATCCACAAGCTGCATAAAAAGACATTAAGGAATATTTATAAGATGGCAAACACTACCACATGTATGGGAAAGAATAATATTGTGCATTGCTCATTACAAACATGATTATTTTGTGTATGTAACGGATGTGTTCTTAAGGCACAGTGGGTTGTTTGAAGTTTACAAGTTTGTTATGGATTGATTTATTCATGAAATGCTTTGTTTCTATGACAACTTTATTGGTTTGCCTGTGGTCTAAATACATATAGGCATGGCAGGAATTCCATGGTACAAAACAAATTACACACTACCCCCTGAATCACTTGCTGCCTTTAGGGAGTGTAGCGAAAGGATTTCCAACCAGGGCAGACATCACCATACACAGGGCCAGCATTAGAGAGATCACATAATAAAGAGGAAAAGGGCTTTTTAAAGAGAACAACTTAAAAGTCTCCAACGGCCTCCAACTCTGTAATATAAGGAAAGATGGAAATGAGCAATGAAATGCCCAACATAAGATAAGAGAAATACAATCTACCCACAATGCTGAGGTTTTTATTTAAGAAAAAACACTGATCAAAGACCCTTATTTCCTGCTATAAATAATACCCCTTGAAGGATACCATTAATATTCACAACAGTTGTGTAACTACAAAAGAAACTGAGAATTGTTGTTTAGAGAAAATAATAATGGGTTTTTGGAAGATAAAAGGAAAAGGTGGAAAAGAAAAAAGAGAGAAAGAAAGGTATTTACTGTGGACCAAGGATAATCAAGGAGGGAATGGCTCTTAGCTATCCAGTGAAACTTAAGTCGAGGAAACTATGCCTGAGGAGACTTAGACCCTGTGAAAGCTGGAAAAGAGAGAGCAGAATTGAAAGAACGTTCCTCATATTACCCCAGAAATGCATGCCCGTGTGTACATGGGAGCAAAAATTAAAATGAGGAAGATTATTTAGAATAAAATTGTTACTCTACATAAATTCAAAGAATGCCATGTTACATAATGAAAGTAGTCTTATATATAGCTAGATAGTGTGAATTTAAATAAAAAATATGCATGAAGCAAGATGCATTTTCCCAAAATCATTATTTTATATTTTTGTAGAAGCTACTTCAAATTTTATGCTCTTATTTTCATTTCCACAGACATTTTTTTGTGCTGGTAAATGTACAAGATTGATTTTAAGGTATATGATTGCCCATGCAACTTTCTCTTGCAATCAGTTCCTCTCTCCATTTCTCTGCAAAGGGGCTGGATTAGACAACCCTAGGTCCATCATGTGACAGTGCCATCATGGCCACTACAGATTGAGTCAGAGTCAAACTTCTGACCGAGGGAAACCAATCCATTCATGTGCCAGCAACTAATTAGTTGCTTTCAATAAATTGCATATTCAGAAAATAATGGGGGTAGGGGGACAGCACCAAATGAAAGCTCATGTCAAGTGAGATATGGGGCAGCCATTATCAGCAATGGTGCACCAATGTCATTCTCTAGAGAGAAGTCAACACAGTGGAGCTGGTGCAGGAGAGAACATAGACCACATAGGCTACGAAAGAGATGAAGGGAAATGGAGAGAGTAGTTGCCTTAGTCCCTGATGGCTCTAGTTCCCAAAAGGTTTGGTTACAATTTATTTCTCTGAGAATACTATGCCTTTCTAGTAAATTATTTCTTTGAGCTAACTTGGGGGAATTTCTCTTCCCTGCCACTAAAGAGCCTTGATTAAACTGTATAATCTTATTGTGTCATTCCTAACAATGGTTAATTCACATTTTCAATGGAAGTATATTATTTGTGGAGAACTATATCAACTATTGACACAACACAGTTACAGAATTCCGGTAACTAACATGAAAAAAAAAACTGCAGCACGTACCAGACATCATCAGTGCATTGCTTAGTTGTCATTAGCTGACTTCCTTGATGGTCCAGGTGGTCTAAATATCAATCAGTGGTAAAATTTCAAAGCAGTATAGATGGCATTGATTTTTGTGGCAGCAAAGCAATGCTGTATACATTTTATATATTACATAGGGCATAATAGTCTTTATTTGTTGCATTTGATATTGTCTAGTTCAATGAAATTTGGTAGATGAAACACCCTAGAAACAATTTCTTCCTAAAAACTTAGAACACACGTATATTTATATTGTAGTTTGTAAAAACTGTACTTGTGTGATTGAACCCAGAATATGTGAACAGACAATAATTGAACGTTCCATATCTTGACTTTAGACTTCAGGGTGTTTGCTGTGAAGAGCTTGCCACTCAGTCTTATGAGGCTACGCCCACGACAAATTAGGAAATTGCCACTGATATACCAACACATTTCTCTTGAATTCAAACCTCTCCCAATTTTGAAAGGAAATCAGTAAACATATTAATGTTTGTATCTCATCAAAATCAGTTTCATAATTTGACTCAAAAACACAGAAATAAAATGAGTAGAATTCCAGGTGAACTGAATACTGAATTTTTCTTGGGAAAATTAAGGTGCTATGGTCAATAAGTTATTCATGTATTCTTTTAACAAAGATTGTTTGAGACCCTACAATGTGCACACACTTTCTCCACCTTGTAGATCACCCATCACTGGGAGAAACAGACAATAAATAAGTAAACAAATCAATAAGATCCTGACAAATGGTGATAAGTGCTAGGTAGGAAATCAATGTGGGGCTAAGACAGATAAAAATAGAGAGGGGGAGAGAAATTACTTTAGGTAGAATAGAGAGTGGTTTCTAAGCTGAGCCCTGAAGGGTAAGAAGAATTTAGCTGTGGGGGAAAGGGTGTGGAAAGGGAGAGAAACATCCTAAAACAGAGGGAAACAGTGGGTAAAAAAAAAAAAGGTCTTGGGGCAAGAGGGAGCTTGGTATGTTTGAGAAATAGTAATAGTAATATTCATAGCTATCACTGTTCTAAGTACTTTACTTCTGTTACATCATTTAACTGAGAGAAGACTAGTGTGGCTGACACATGAAAAGTCCTTAAAATATATTTATTGAACAAATGGATTTTAAAAATAGCTGTCTACATCCTGTAGAATTCTAATTACTCATCCATGTGATGCAAAATATAGGATTGGAAAGGGCCCTGGCATGTGAATATTGAAAAAGATACTCAGATGACACTGATACGCACCCCTGCTATCTAAATAAATACCACTGCTCTAAGTGATGAGTCAATTTTCAAAGTGCAGCTTCCGGAATCGATTTTTTTACTTCGTAGTCACAACCAAAAAACTTGTCTGGATAAAGACCCACCACTTTGCACAACTCCAGGGGGCACCATTCACATCATATTCTTTGTGAACGGTGCCCCCTGGAATTTTGTATCGCAGTGGCCGGGGCTGATTAAGCTTTATTTCCGCAGAGGTCATTGGGATACAAAGTAGATGTGTCTGGCTTACATAATCACGTTTACTTCTGAAGATAAAAAAGAAAAGAGAAGAAAAGTTAAATCTCCTTAGAAGAGGCTCATAGAGAATCCTTCTGGGGAACACATACCATATGAACATTTTATCTCAACACTTTAGTGCCTGAACCATTTTGCTAATTTGACATGGGAAGCGCTAATAAGATAAAAAGCTCAGGCGTCCTTATCCCATTAGCACTTCCTCTATAGTTTTTCTGACCCACATTCTGACCTGATCTCTCTCATATTCCCCATGGCTTGTATTGTACTGATTAAAACCTTCATCCTTTTGAAAAGATGTTGAGGAATTGACTGGATTTAACTAAAATTTCCAGCTTAAATTACTGCGTGATTTTTAGCTGATCAGAACCCATTTAGCATAGGCGGCAGTGGCCAAGTCAGGGGATAGGCGACAGAGTAGAGAAAAGATATAAACAGAAGGAGCCAGTTAATAGGCAATTAAAGCTTCATTGCCTTCCCACCACCACAAAGCTCCTTATCTAGATGCACAAATGCGAGGAAGAAAGCCAGGCAGTTGAAATCTTATTTCTTTTCCTTGGCCTTTTCACAGTTTTCTTTTTTGTTTTTTATTTTTCAGATTCATCTGCATTCATTCAGAACTCATATTTTTCAACCCCCTTGCCTTATCTCTGACTGGACTCTTTTATAATTTCTTTTTATTAGAAACATGCCAGTATATTTTAGAGAAAAATAATGACGGGTTATGGCTGTATTGATGCCTATCGCTCTAAGTGAAACACAATCCCTCTTAGCTCTTCTCCTGCCAGGGTACACAGCCAGGCTTCAGTTATTTCCTGTTCTAATTACCACGACCATCTACTTCTTGGCCTTTGTTTCCCATCTTTTCTCCTTCTTGTCTTTCCTGCCAAGTCAATTTTCCTTTCACGTAGAGACCATGTCGATGTATTCCTCGGATCTTGACACAAGCTTCTCTAATATTTATGCTCCAACTTAGGACTCTGTCACCTTCAAGGCTCTTTTCTACTTCCGGCACCTTGTTTTCTCTCTCTCCATTCAACTTAGGCCTTAGTGCCTTAGCACCCAGTCTTTCCTCTCCTCCTGTTCCCAGTTTAATGATATCTTATGTAGATAGGAGGCCTGCTCATCTTTATTCTATTCATCGAGCAGAGCACAGTACCACCGAATAGGAGACCTGCACCCCATCCAGCAGGAGTGTTCACGTCACAGAGGTGCACTGGGGCACCGGAAGTTCAGGCAGCTGGTTCACAGTCATCCTGCTGGATGTGGCAGAGGCCGGGGGAGAACGTAGGTCTCCTGATTCTCCCTTAGGGCTCTTTTCTTCTTCCCCAGTAGTTTCCAATGTTTCCAAGCATGAGGACCCCTTCTTGACATTAAAATTTTTAAAAAGAGACTTCTGGGTAGCTTGAGAACATTTGTTTATTTATTTTTCCTAACAAAAGTCTATCTAAAGTTGTTGTAAAGGATACAAAGATATAAATCCATAATACCTCACGGAGAAAAAAAAAGCATCAGAGGATGACAGAATTTCACCAAATTCTGGAAAATAGAAGTGTTTTGAAAAGTAATTATTGATGAATCAGGAGCAGAAAAAATCATAGCCTAGCACTAGGAGTCTCTAAACATTTTTGAATATTTTAAATAAACACTATATATGTATGTGTATATATAGATATATCTTATTTATTACCAAATTTTCTAATAATTATATAACATATATTGTTAACTAAAAAATAAAAATTGTATTAGAAGAAACAGGCACTATTTTAAAATTAAGCAGTTCTGTATAATGGAAGTCACATTTTTATTTTGGAGTGACTAAATGTTCAAAAAATTAGTGCAAATTCAGGAATATTTTAAAATAAATTTCTAATTTTTTTATCAAAGAGGATCAGCATACATGTGAAACACAATATATATGTATTAGAGGTCATTTTGTCAATATGTGGATATCGTTTGATGTCCAGTGGTTGACCAGACCGCTTGCAATAACTTGTTAGTTATTGCACTTTGGGAATCGCAACTCCAGACTATTCTGTCAATCTGTTCAAGAGCTTAATGACTAACTACTTGAATCCAGTTAGAACTGGAAAATACCAGAAGAGTCCAATTCCTCTTGGCAAAACATGAAACCTCAGCCAAAGAAGACAATATTTCTTTGTAGGACTCAGTGCCAATAGATTTACTTGGGTTGGAGGAGATTTGAGCGTTGGAGGCAGAATGTAGAAGTGAAGGAGCCAGTGAGCAGAGAGACCATTTACCCACAGAAAGAGAAGTAGAATTCAATAACAAAACAATGTGTTTGAACAATGCAGAAAGCTCATCAAGATCATCTTTAGGAGACTCGGCTTAATCGGTGCCAAGTCAGGCTCCATTTTCTTACTTTAAATAGTTCAAATAATTCGATTTTTGACTTTTACTTATTTATATAATAATAATTTTAGTTATCTAGGTAATTTTGGAATAATTTTCCCTGAATAAATTAGATAATTGTCTTCATACCCCAGTTGATTATGAGAGAGAATGGCAGACCTGTTCCAATAGTGAATTACACTGTAGGCAGCATTCCCATTTTCTCCACCCTTTCAGTCAGGCCCAGCCTTTTTCTACACCAGTGCGTAAGGGACACTTACCCAGCCAACCAGCTTCAGTTCTGGCTCCTTGAACTCATGCTTTTGGGATCCTTGTATTTTCACCATCTGTGTAATGATATTAATTGATAGATTCCAGATCTTGAAAGTCTCTTGGTTGAAGAATATTGACTAAAATGGCTTAATTCTGTATTCAAGCCAAAAACAAAACATTTTTCTTCCTTGAAAATCTCTCTAATTGGAAAACCTTTATATACCTTGTCTCTGATGCAACTCTGAGTTACTATTACTCTCAACTTCTTTAAAAGCGCATTTCTCTCTTTTTCTCCCTCTCTCTCTCCCCCTCTCTATTTCATCTGTATTTCTGACTGTCTTAATCTTTTGGTGCTCGAATTTCAACATAAGGTATGAGGGCTATGATCATGTCAGAATTTTGAAATTTTTTCTCATGGTGGTCATGTCTATCTTAATCTGTAGCCTTATAATGAAGAGAAAGATTTTTATGTAAGTGTAACCAAGAAGTAAGAAAATAAGTACACTCAAACTCTATTTGTTCTACTTAAGAAATAAGTCGTTTGCAGTCAGATCAATAGATAAAAGGAGTCCACTTGAAGGAACAACCCAGTGAGTTAAACTTAAAGAAACACAGAGCTTTCAGAAAGAGTTACTATTTGACGAATGTTTTCTCCTTGTACGTGACAAATGTCAACAAAAATGAAGATAAGTCATATGGAGCACAAGCTGATTATGGGCAGAGCAGTGACTGTTAGACTATCATAATGGTACCACATTTCTGCAAAATTTTGGAAATATTTTACTTTTTTTTCAATCAAAACAAGCTATGGTAACAAAAAAGCAAAAGAAGTTGTTTCTTTTTCATGCCACAAGTCAAGTGTGGGTCTGTGGATTGGGGTTGGAGGGTGCAGGCTCCGCTCATCCTAGTGACTCAGAGATCCAGGCTGGTGGAAGCTCCATCTCAACACTCACTTGCATGATCGCCTCAGCAGGGAAAAGAAAGCACACTGGCCACGACGATTCTTTCTGGAAATGACACACAACATTCCCATTCAGGGATGTTCTAGAAAATGTTCATCAATCAGACCTTTGAGGAAAAGAACCACTGATCTGTAGTATTGGCACATATCTGAGTGTAAATATTCCCAGCGTGACTGATTTCAAGTTACCAACATGATGAGCATGGAGTTAGGAACATACAGACCATCATATAGTATTTTCACCACATAAGGACAATAGACAGGAATACCCTCAAGAACTGTAGTAAAAAGTAGTGAAAGAATTAGGAAGTGATGCTTTCTGAGCATTTATTTTCCTTGTTTTAATTTCTTAGTTTATATAATTTAGTTGTTAATTATGGCTATTTTCAACTGCTGGCTCACCAAGTTTGCGCTGGTCAGAGCCGGCTCAAGCCAGCTCCACTCCTATCTCTAAGGTGAGCAGGGACTGCGACCTGCTCTGCATCTACAACGACTGCTGTAGTTTCCCTGGGAGCCTTGACAACCAATTTCAAGTCATATTTATTTTTCAAAATTCTAGTGAGAAATTGAAGACAGGTTAATGAGACTTAGGCAGAAGAGTAGATAATTTAGGATTACTCAGTGAATAGCTCAGTTAGCTAACACTAATCTGTAAGCTACTTGAGGACCAGGAGCAAATTTCTTCAGGTTTGAACTCTTAGTCTCCAGTGCAGTACCTGGCCTACTTAGGTTCTCAATAGATGTTTGTATGGATGAACTAAAGTTAGCAGTATATACTATTTTCTGATTCATGTTTAATCTTTCAGTTCTATATACCGCAAAGATGCTAAAATATCATTATGCTGATGCACTATTAAGACGTTAAAATATTAGATGCTGTAACTACTTTAGAATGAAGGAGCAATTTCTTTGGCCCTTTTGACTATGAAAAGACTTTACTTTTATTATTATCAATCTCAGACATTGCAATTAGTATGGGTGGGCATGCTTTCTGTCCTCCTGTGATTGTAAAATATGAATGCTTTGCCATCCGATCTAAGCACAGATGTGGTGCATGCATGTATTTGCTAAAGTAACAATGGAATTGAGAGTAAGTTTGGTCTGCTTCTAACCTGTGCTCCATTCATTTTGCCAACATCCATTGCCTGAAATTGTCATAGGTTGGTAAGATCATCTGACTAAAATCTGAGGATTTTTTCATCATTGCTGCCTTTTTATTTTAATCATTTTTTTTTTAGGAAGATTAGCCCTGAGCTAACATCTGCCAATACTCCTGTTTTTGCTGAGGAAGACTGGCCCTGAGCTCACATCCATGCCCATCTTCCTCTACTTTATACATGGGACACCTACCACAGCATGGCTTGCCAAGTGGTACCATGTCGGCACCTGGATTCCGAACTGGCGAACCCCAGGCCCCCGAAGCGGAACATGTGCACTTAATTGCTGTGCCACCAGGCCTTCTTTCTTTCCTCCTTCCCTCCTTCCTTCCTTCCACCCCCTCTCTCTTTTCTTTTACTTTTATTCTTATCATTTTGCACAGGTTTGGCTAACATACCAGTGTTATAAAATTTTCTGCACTTCTAGGAGTACAACAAGCTCATGAACTTGACCTTATTCTTCCGGCACTTCTAGTAGGAGCCCACTTTGTTCTTAAAATCTTTAAAGCATTACTATCATAGGAAATTTTTTCTACAAATAAAAGTGCATTTGTTCCCCTCAACACCCAGGAATTTTTCAGAAGCAAAGCAATTTGCTTAAAGATGAAAAAAGGATTTTCTTACGTGATTCAGTCAGGGTCCAATTCGAGAAGCAGAACCGTATACATATGTGTATCTCACACACGTTTACGTATAAAGGGATTTAACCTTATGCAATTGTGAGAGCCGGTTAAGCTGTCTCTGTAAGGCTGCTGTCTTTGTGTCTGATATTAGGGCTTGAAGTCCATAGTGCAGGCAGTCATCAAGGGAAGATGGATGTAACATGGGATATCAAGCGTAAGCTGGAAGCCACAGGCATAAGCTGGAAACCCTCAAAAACAGAGTGAAACTCATGATTTGTTGTTACCTTTGACTTTGTTGGTACAGGTGACGTGCAGAAGCCAGGGCCCTTCATCATGTTACTATGGACTTGGCCCAAGAGTTGCAGAAGCCGAAGGAGGGGATCCAGAGGACAGTTGAGCATTTGCAGGCCCAGCCCCTGCCTCATGCCAGGGAGGTGAGTCAGCAGATTAGCATAACGTGTGTGAGCTATAAAATGGCTGCTGCTTCCCTTCTGCTTTCCAAATCTCACAAGAATCTACCCTAACCAGAAACACGTACCAAAGGGAATTCTGGGAACTGAATTTGGCCTAGCCGAGTTGATACACTATAAAGCCACCACAGCTTGTATACGAGTCATTCTTGCAATCCCCCTTTTCTCTACCACTACATCCACTCTAACGTAAGTTCTATCAATTCTACCTCCAAAGGATATTTTGAATTCATCTTTTCCTTTCCATCTCTATTTCCACTTTCTAGAACAAGCCACCGTTTTCTCTCAACTGGACTCCTGCAATCAGTTCAATTGTTCTGCCTTCATTTACTCTTGCACATCTCCAGCCTTTCTCTGAAAAGCAGCTAGACAAAGCTGGGCATCCCTCTGCCTCTTTAAAACCTATCAAATCTTCTTATTACACAGAAAATAAAATCCACATTCCATGATAGCACGATGCCCAACACGATTCATGATCTCACCTCAGCGTCATCTCTGACCACTTTCCTTAAACCCTCTAATTGTGTTCCCACTTCAGGCCTTGGCACATACAGTTCTCTTTGTCTGGAATTATATTCTCTCAGGTTTTCAGTATTCTATCTTCTTTCATTGTTCTGTCTTCAGAAATGACACATTCTCAGAAAAGTGTTCCTTGAACACATAATTTAAAATGGATACTCCCAGGACCAGCCTGGTGGCATAGCAGTTGGGTTCATGCACTCTACTTTGGCAGCCTGGGGTTCACAGATTCAGATCCTGGGCACAGACCTAAGCACCACTCATCAGGCCATGCTGTGGCAGGCATCCCACATACAAAATAGAGGAAGATGGGCATGGATGTTAGCTCAGGGCCAATCTTCCTAACCAAAATAAATAAATAAATAAATAAATAAATAAATAAATAAAATGGATACCCCCCCTTCAATTCTCTTAATGTTTCTTCTCATAACACTATGTTTTTTTTCATTTATTTATAGTTTGTAATTATATAATTATTTGTATCCTCTTTTAGAATATCTGTCCTGCCTTCCCCCATAAGACTATACATTTTTATAAGGACAGAAGCCATAACTTTTCTGTCTACCGCTATATCCCTAAAATCTAACTCCGTACCTGGTAGTAAGTGGTTAATAAATGGATGTGAAATCCACAAATGAAGGTGGTATTCCCGGACTGAATGTATTTGTACCAAATAACCAGCTTAATTTCACAAGCAAGAAAAAAATAGAGAAGAGATATATTTACAATTTTAATAGGAGCAGCAAGACTGTTTCAGAGATTTATGTCACATCCACTAAATGATTACATCATGCAATCATTAAAATGATGGTTTTTGTAAAAAATCATGTGGAAATAGAGAAACCACTTATGATATAATGTTAAATTAAAACTAGGATAAAATATATTTAATATGATTTTAACCATAACTATCTGTTGTAAAAAGATATATGGGAAAGCAAGGGAAAGAAAACGTATCAACATGCGAGTATTGCTTTATTGAGACATAAGATTATGCTATTATCCCTTGTTTTCTAAACTTTCGGTGACAATAGAAGGCAAAAATAGAAATGTCTGATATTTTTATGTCATCAGTTTACAGAATAGTTTCACAAATATTATTTTAAATGATGCTCAGTAATCCTACCGCATGGCTAAAACTATGTATGAAATCCCCATTTTACAATCAGGAAACTGAAGATCACAGAGATCGTTAGTTGCCAAAGTCATGCAATGGTCATGGTAGAGCCGATATTCTAACTAAGCCAGACTCTTATGATGGCAATTCCAAAGCCCTTTTTACCTTATCCCACTGCCTTCTAGACAATGCCATATATTAGGGCAGTAGAACACTGAAGGCCATGGCTTAGTACAAGGATGGCAATGATGGTGCCACTTCCCACCTCCACACCAGAGGAACAACTGCTGATCCATTGTGGTACTCTTTCCTGCTGAGCCCAGAGGTAACTCCAGAATGCTTCCTAACACAAAGCTCCAGCAGTCACTACTGATGTGATACATGTCGACTATTGAGAATTTAAGCCCATCTCAAAAAGAAGAGAACAAAAGCAGTGCAACTGGATAGAAGAGTATGACTGAGGCCAAAAAACATGGTCAAATTTGTTGGAAATGAAAACAAGTATGCTTAGTGACCAGCAGATTTATGAAATAATCATTTGGATTCTATACAGATAATGGGAATAATAAACAGTATTGAAATACTGAAATGTAATGGTCGGGATGTACTAAGGAGTGGCCAGGATATTAGCAACTATAAATTATGTACAGTGGGAAACATGTTAAATATTATCTGTCATATGTGTTATGGTTGATACAGGGGTTGAAAATCAATGATAAGAAAAATAAGTGCTATAGAATATGGTGAAGTTCAGGAAATGGTGAGTTCATTGTGATAATCTGGAAAGCTTTCATATGGGTATACTGGAACTTAAGACAGACGCTAAAAGAAGAGCATTATTCAAATAAGAAATAAGACAAAGGAAAGACATTCCAGGTGAAGGAAGTGGTGATGTACCAGGTATGCAGAGCATGGATTCTACACTGGAAAAGTAGGTTAAATAAGATACTCTAAGAATAGTGAGTAGAATCCAAATCTTACGATCTTAGAATTTAAGACTGAGGAGAAATTTCATGTACTGTGATCATTACTTTTGGTCCTATCCCTTCATATTGTAAATGAGTCTGAGAATCAGAGAGATTACATTATTTGACCGTGATTATATGCCAGGTAGAAACTGAGTAAATAATATAATCCAGTTCTCCTAACTCCCACTCTAACGTTTCTTCCCCTTCCCTACATGACTTTCAGTTTAGATGGACATGAAGAATGGTGCGAGAAGAGGCAGCCATTGCTTCAGCAGAAAGAGTTTGAATTTTCTTCTTTAAGTAATGGAGAACCATTGAATATTTTAGAGCACCATAGTAACATAAGGAAAATTTTATGTTAGAAAGATTATTCTGAAGGTGGTGTCCTGGGCATGGAAGGATCATGAAGAATACTTTGGAGATTTTGCAATTGTCCAGGTCTGAAACAGTTAGGGCCTCAATAAGAGTCATAGTTGTAAACATGGGGAAAAGAGCAGATAAAATGCAAGGAATACATCTACAGGATTTGGTATTAATTAGATATTGGAAGTCAGAAGAAAGGGAAATTCAAATTCATACATATATATATATAGCATGTTAGTGTATATACAAATATACATACATATACTAGTATGATAAAGGGTCAAAAGTAGCAAAGATTTATTTAAGTATGAATAGTCAGGAAGATGGTGAATGTGCTTTGACATGTTCTGATTGGGGTAAATCTGTGATACTCAAATGCAAACATCTTCAAATAGCAAGAAATGTGGGTTATGTTAAAAGAATAACAAGATTGAAGATAGAGTTGACATGAAATGAGATCCTAGCTAAAGCAGAATCTAGAAAGACATTATTAGTAGACAACTGAAAGTACCTTAGGACAAAAGTACATTGAAACAGAACAGGAGCTTCTAAGTAAAAAAAGGACAAGCGCTATAAGCAATGGATAGCTCAATAAAAATTGATTTATTCTTCAGCACCTTACTGGGGTAGAGAAAACTACATTATTTTGAGGTAAAATGACAACATTAGAAGACTCTGCTCTTCATACAGACATTTTACAACTCCAAATGTCTCTTCCATCTGTCACAAAAGTGGGTGGAACATACTGTACCATCTTAGAAATTTGAGGGCATTTATATAAAAAGTACTTGGGCAAATGGCAATTTCTATCACAGTAGAAACAGATGTAAAATTGTATAGTATTCCGGGAGGCTCAGAATTTTTCCTTAGAATAAATTTGCTAAAGCAGTAGTCGCAATCTGAAAGAGGCAAAGGAGGTTCTGAGTCATATTTATGTTAAAGGACATAAACCCTTTATTGCATTTGATCCAGTAGAATGGGAGAGGAGTTGGCAGCAAGATGGGGAAAAGCCCAGGCAAAGCTGTTTCCAGGGTGAACGTTTTGGAACTGAGGTGGAGACGTTAATTTATAGTTTTGCCTCCCTCAGAGGGTGTTGCGAGCTAGAGAAAGCTGCAATTTCAGTACATTGGCTGAGGGCAGACGGGACCTCGATACTGGTAGACCCATCCAGTCTCTCTCTTTACTTTCCCAAGTGATGGAGTAGTTGATAGATTTCTGTTTCTTTAGATCTAGGGTTTCTATTCCAGATCTTTCACCAACATTGAATTTATCTTAAAATTCCAGTGTAATGTAGAGCAATATATGTGAGGAAAAAATAGAAAAAAGGAAATATTTTCTTTCAAGGATATATTTCTTTTTAATTCAAATTTGGTAATTTGTAAATTTAGATATTGCCTCTGCCTCTTTTGTTTTAATTCCTCCTGAATTTTAAAAGCATTTCTTGTGGAGTTATTTTTCAAAAAATTAATTTAGAAAGTTTGACCCACTTTTAAGTTAAGTTCTTCTTTTATTTTTCTCTGGAAACTAAAATTAGATGTTTGGATTTCTGTTTAATAAACACAAACATTCAGGCGTGTGGTTTGAACATGAGCAACAACTTCTGTTTGGTAACTGGCATTTTTCCTCTTTCTGGTGAATCACATTTGTACAGCTGAATTTAGAAACTCTTTACTAGAAACATTGCCAATCTTAATATTATACTTTTAATATTTCAAAAAGCCACCGATTTAGAATAGTAGAAAGAAAAGGTCATGGCAACTAAAAATGACACTGAGGTGAAATAGCTGGAATCGCCTTGCTTTTCCCTTAAACAGAAAGTAAAACGACAGTTGGATCAGAGGCCTCATTCACATTTGATAAGCTCTAGATCTTAAAGGATTTTCTAAATGTATTTCCATTTATTTCTGATGAAATGGTGACTATACGGTAGGAGTTCAATAAATATTTTTAGAATAAAAGAAAAGGAGAAGAGAACCAATATATATATTACATTTTTAAAAGTGGAAATATACAGATTGAGTTTTCCTTTTAAAGACATGAAACTCAAAAATCAAAATGAAAGCTTTGTCAGGTGTAAACCTTGTAATGAAATGTTTAGCTTGATGCCAAGTCCAATGTGTTGCCAATTCGCTTATCTGTGTTAGCAACTCTATTTTATTTAAAGAAAACACCTTTTTAAATGTTTCCTTGTATTTATCCACTTGTCCTAAAAATGAGACCTGAGGGATTGACGAGTGACTGGCAGCTCTGGGGTGAACTAGAACACTGAGCCGTCCACTCATATTTTATCACACACCCAAAGCACCACAACCTGCCATGTAACCCCACGGCCACAATAGGCCACAGCACAGGCTCATTACTCAGCTCTGAAATGGTAGCAGGTGACTGTTAGCTAAAACCAATGGTGAAATTATCTTTACAATTGTGCACTGACCCTGTTCCTAAAAATATGAGGCAGTGATTGTGCACATGGGTTGTGCAAACGTATTTCTGGGGCTTAAATTCACAGTTGCAGTGTGTGTAGTTTATGTATTTATAAGCATGAGTATGTGCAAACTTTGCTACATATATATATATATATATATATGTTTTCCGGTTTTTGTTTTTAACTAAGAAAAGGGTTTTACACGTTTTTTCTCATTAGTTTACAGCTGTCGATTTGGTTTCTAAAGCCAGGTTGGTGTCTGTGTCTGGTGTTTTGCCAGTTTATAGCAACAGCAATAAAATGAGCTTTCAGATTCTCACACAGGGAGGGTCTTACATCTCTGGGTACATTAAGTCCAGGAACCTCTTGTGCTGCCTATAAAATATAGACCTAGTAATTCAGCAACTGCCGAGCTGTCATCAGCAAGAGAGGGAGATCTAGAGGGAAAGGGAATGAATATTCATACAACAAATGCTGCCTAGAGAAGCTGGGAAAATAACTGATAAACCAATATATTTGGCTGAGGTACTACACATGATTGAAAGAAAGACATTAAAATATGGATGGGTGGAAGGCATTTCAGGAGAAACTAGTCACCAGATGGTAAGTAATTCTAAAGATCTGGTTCTTTGTTTCTGTGACTTAGAAAAATGGTCATGATGAAATGACCTCTGAGGAGGATACTTTTTAAGAGGGTTGTCAAATAAAAAGTAAGTTCATGTTGATGCCAAACAAAAGGTTAGGAAACACCTTTTGATTCCTTTTTATCCAAGGTACCACATTCTTTGAAAATCAGGACATAGAGCTATCTCTATGAAAAAGTCAGCCACATTTGTTGTTTATGGAGTGAAATAGCACAATACAAAAGAGACATAAACAAAGACTTTACCTAGAGATTCTAGAAGCTTGTTTCCCACAGAGAGCTTTGGCCCAAGGCGTTTTAAAATTAACTGACTATGTCAAGGGAAAGGTACCTTTATAGCCCGCACTGGCTAAAACTGATCATAAACATGTCCGTGATGGCGCAATAAACTTTCACTCAAAGCCACTAGGCCAAGTAACTAGATTGTGAAAGTTACGTTATATTTGGTTCTAGGGTTCACAAGCAAATAACACAGCGTAGACTTTATTCCCCAGAGAGATTCTCAACTCTGAGTCCATGTTAATTGGTGGAGGGTACCCATAAGGGGATTCAAGGTTCATAGTATTCCAGTTTGGGGGAATCAAGTCATCGTCAAAGGTGGTCAACTTCTTTCTAAAAACTACAATAGTGAATAATGAACATCATTAGGTGCTAAAATGAATTGTTTAAAATGAAATCTACAGCCCGAGCTACTGTGTATGGGATTTAATTCAGAGGGAATTGTGTGCCTCCACCTCCAAATACCATCCCTTTCTCTGAAAAAGGCGCCATGCAATTTAGAAGAGTGTCATGTGTTTACATACGAAAGAAGATGAAAACCAACAGCAGTATGCACACTTTTCATGGATGGAGGCAGTCTGGAAGAAAGGAAGGAATTTGGGATGTTATCACCGCTGCCTAGTCTTTCCCTACACAGTCTGGCCAGGGATAGGGCCTGGAGTTTAGCTCTGCTCAGCTCCTATATTGTGGAGATCCTGCCCAATAGTAGATTGGGAGCTCCTTCCAAAAGTCATTGTTACAGGATTAGGAAATTGCCCAGCTTCCCCCACGTCTTTCGTGCCTAGAGCAGGACAGAGCTTTGACGACCTTAGATTATTTGGCTGCGATCACCAAGTTAATACCCATCACATCTTTTTGATCCATCTAATATCTTCTGCTGGGCCTCTAGCTTCTGGAAATCAAGCCAATACATACTAGAATAGGAGCCCAGCCCTAGCTCCTTTTCTCAGTCTGGTATTGGCTTTTGGTGTCCTTGCAGCTATTCAGGAGCCAATGTGCTGCTGAAATCTGCCACCCATCAAAAGCCCAACTATTGTGCCTGTCCTTTCTCCTCAGGTTGGCCTCTATTGAAGAACACCTCTAGCCCAGAATTTTTTAAAGTTTACTACTGGCCTTGAACCTGTTGACTTGGACTGTTGGTCCCTAGAAAGGTTTATCCATCTGTTCAGAGTATTTTTTAAGTTCCTACTGAAACAAATATCAACTTTCTCCATCCACTTACTTAGAACTTCCAAAACATTTTAGAGTCGGAGTCAGCCCAGTTATATCAAATTGAAAGTCGAAAGAACTGGGTTTTGATCCTGACGCTATAGCAACTGTGCAACCTAAGGCAAGTTCTATAAAATTCTTAGGCTTCAATTTCCTCATCCATATAAGCACTAAGTTCCCAACGAGGTTCTTCCTCATTTCCAAAGTTCTTTGATTTTGTGATTACATGCCAAAGGTCAAGATTAGTCACAAGAACTGAACTGTTAGAAAAGGGTTTATTTAAGTAGATGTTTCTTTGAGGTGAACAGAAACATCAAAGGAAGTTCCCTTTGAGTGTGTGCAGTCAAATAAATCCAAGCAGGACCTGAAATTTTTAGAAACATGATTACAGACATCGCTGTCCTTTGTATTTGAAGAAAATGCTACTGACAGTGATTGCTATGTCTCTGCTGGGAAACTAGAATCATCTAAATGTGCTAGGTAACCCTTTTCAAACACGAAAAATGATAACCGTATTTGTAGTTATCACTGAAGGGAACTTTTGCTAGCAGTATGAACTACCTTTCCCTTCTATTACTCACCACCAAGCAAATCTGTCTAATGCTGCTATTTGCAACTGTGCAAAGTTACTACATGATTGGAAATAAGTTTTCAATGTGTCCCAAAGTGATTTTAAAACATTTTTATTAGAGATGTTACCTTAATCTTATTTTTAGTGGCATTATCACTATTAGTATTCAACTCTCTTATTTTTGACCTTCATAATTTTAAACCTAACTAAATCAGAGGTTTAAGTGTAAATAAGTAAGAGAATTGCTTTAAATATACCAACTTCAAGGATACCACTGAACAAAGCTCTCTATAAAGTTTTTGGAGTAATTTTGAAAATTATCAAAATTGAGTTGCTGAGTTCCCAGCTCTCATAGAATTAGCAACATTCCATTCCATTTCACAGATCCAAAAGCACTGAAGTAATTTTAACTTTCTCTGCCTTTTATCCATATCAATGGGAAAGGCATACCTATCAGTTAAGCCTTACTAACTCACATAATTTTCATATCAACTGTTTTTAGCAATAAAGAAACTGAGTCTCTACTAAGTTAAGGAATTTGCTTCAAGTCACAGAGATAAAAATGCCATGGTTTTTATTCTAATGGAAGTCTACCCAATTTAAAGTTTTAATTTACCACCAGACTGTAAGTTTGTCATTCATTCTTTTGCTTACTCAATTATAGAGTACTATTCAATTACAGGAACTATACTAGGTTATGAGAATATAAAGATGAGCAGGATAGAACCCCTGCCCTTCAGGAGATAACAGCCTAGAGGGGGAGATATTCAGCAGAATCATTTCCATCATAGTGTGGTGTGGGCTATGAAAGAGGGAAGCACCATGGGAGGAGAACATAACTCAGACAGGAGGGATGGAGGATGTACCAGCTGTGTTCAAAGCTTCAGAAGATGTTAGCAGGGAGGAAAGAAACAAGAAAAAGGAGGGTGGAGTCTTGAGGCCTTCCAGATCATGGTGCTTGCAAACAGTTCTGTATAAGAAAAGTAGCAGGTGTACAAGCTGGGAAAATGGCTTGGAAAGTCAGGCTAGGGTCAATCCTAAAGAGTATTTTATAGAATCATGATAAGTTTAGATTTTATTTGGAAGGAAATGATGAAGTACTGATGGATTTTAATCAGTCATGGCAGTATGGAGAATAGTTTTCAAGGGAGAGAGCTGGAAATAACATCAGCTAAGAGCCTACAGAAGCCACCTGATTAAATGATTCACTCCTGAATTTAGTAAGTGGCAATGAAGGTAAAGCCCATGGGGTTAGGAAAGTGGACACAGTTGACAGATATTAAAAAGTTACAATGCATGGAATTAGGATACTAAGTGGATATTTATAAAAGAAAATGGGGAGATGGAGAGACATTCATGAGCATTTTAGGTTTCTGGTTAGCAAGGTAGAGAACAGAGAGAGCAAAGCAGATTTGGAGGTGGTAGGAGCACATTCCATTTTGAGTAAGTTAATCTTGAGGTACCAAAGGGGCCCCAAAGAGATCTAAATCTCTGTAAACCTGGGAAACAAATCTAATCTGGTACAGATATAGCTCTTGGAATTATCGATATGTAGGTATAGAAGGAGTAGATAAGAAAATCCGGAGAGAACTTATTAGTGAGAAAGAGCCATCTACACAGTCCTGAGGAACAGACAGATACGTGTTTCTTACAGAAAAGGAGGCTGCTAATGGCAAGTAATGGCAAGAGCTTACCTGCCTCTAACATTTGCAGGACAAGAGTAGAAAATCAGTCTGTAGAAGACCCGACCCCTTTCTCTTCCAAGCCCTGGCTCTATCTGCTGTTTGTGCATGTGTGTGGATAGCGGACTCCTCCACTTGTAAATCCAAATCCCATCAAAACCTCCTCCCCCACAATGCCATTCTTTTGTTTTGCCACCCTTTGGGCCCAGGGAGTGTGCATTCTGGCAGCACAGTCTCGCAGGGAGGACAGACACAGAGAAGAAGACCAGTTTGGTCTTAGAAGCAGGCTCAGAGCCATATGGGCAAAGAAATGTGGTGGCCCAAGTACCTAGAACGTGGTACGTGGGTAGGGAATAAGCTCCAGGTGGGTGCACCCCTTTGGTCCTGAGACTCCTCACCCTCTTGAGAAGAACACATCCAAAGAGAGACAAGAGTGGTTTCTAATGCACAAAAACAAAGGCAAGATGCCCCACATAGCCTGATCTAGGGCTGGTACTAGACAAAACAAGCAGGATGAAACATATGAAATTTTTAACAGAAAAATAGAAAGAGGTTTCAAGATATTAATGTAAATTGTTACAAAGATGTCTGGTGAAAATAAGGGTTAAAAGATAAGAACATCAAGTGAAAGATGTGTTCATCAATTGAATGGATATTTGATAGTATTGAGTTATTGTTAATTTTTTTAGGTGTAACAATGATATCATGGTTATAAAAAAGTGCTTATCTTTTAGGGATTCACACAACAGTATTTATCTATGGACAAAATTTTATGGTGTCCAGAATTTTGCTGTACAATAACCTGTTTCGGGTAGTGGATGAAGTCATAGAGGAAACAGGATTATACGTTGATAACAGGAGGGCATCATATCATTCTCTTCATTTTTGAATGTTTTTAAGATTTCCCACAATAAAAAAATTTTTTAAAGTGTTCAAGGAATTTGCAGCTATTAAGCATCGGTAACATCAACAGAAGAGAATTTTCTGGGGAGTGCTGGAGGTAAATATGACAGTGAAGTTGGTTTTAGAAAGAACGAGAAAGAAGCAAGTAGAGGTCTCAAGGGTAAAAATGTATCTCTTAAGGTAAAATAGAGGTAGGATGGTGGATGAATAGGAATACAGAGTCACAGGTGGAGGATTTTAATGTGCTAAGCTTGAGTACATTTATATACTGAAGTGAAAGAGCCCAAATGAGTGAGGAGGAGGCAAGAGGTGACAGATCATGGCTTGCCTCTTTTCCTGAAGACAATGTGTCTGTTCTTAGCCATTCTGGCCCCTGCCTTCCCCAGGACTATTCAGCTACTTTCATTTCCTAGGAGGGCAGCAGTTCTGAGTGTGGACTCCAAAGCCAGTCTGCCTGGGTTTAAAAGCCTGCTCTCCCACTTCTTATCTGTGACACCTTCATCAAGGCTCTTAGATGAGTCTCAATCATCTCATTTGAAAAATAGTGATGATAGGAGCAACCTCATAGAGTTATCGTAAGGATTAAATTAGGTAATATATATGACACACTAAAAACAGTGTCCAGAAGCTGGTAGGGAATAAGTGTTTGCATTATTATTATTAGTGACCACGCTGCTCAAGACAGAGAATACTTTAATGTTTTATCCCTGCCTGGATCATGGGATTGAGAATTAGCCATACCTCCCTAATCCCGTGGTCTTCTGAGCCCTCCACACCAAATTGCTCAGTAAATCGTGGTCTTTCCATAGTAATGACCCATGGCACCCCCTCCCATATTGGCTTGGTCCATTTAGCTATTTTTGTGACAGAGTTTCCCATTTATCACTCTTTTCCCCCCAAAGAACTGGAGCTTATTCAGTACTCTTACTCCTTTTCTGAGGCCCTGACAAACTCAAACTCCAACCTCAGAGGTTTCAATCTTGCTTCTTATGCCGTTAGTGCCTGGCTTGTTTCTCTGTAGAATATGAGACATTGTCTCTGTAGAATATGACAATGTCTGCTGGTTGCATTTTAATGTCCCATCCTCTTATGATGTGACAGCAAAATTCAGAACCTGTGACAATCTAAGGTGAGAATTAGAAGAGTTTAATTAAATAAAGGAAAAAAATGGACGAATTTAGCATCTATATGTCTACGTCTATATCTGTATCTATATCTATATCTACATCTATATCGAGAGAGAAGAAAACTTTTAAGGACAGAATCTGCCACAGTGGGATAGATGGAAAGATCTTTTTCCAGGATGTGTGCCTTTACTCAACCGATACAAAAAAAAAAGACAAAGACAAAATCAAAACAGTTCATAAGATTGATATCTCACATGTTTCTTCTGAAGTGCCTGGTATAACGCATTGCGCATATTAGGTACCCAATAAATATTTGTGGGTGATATGGGGACCCATGGGAAACACTTTAATAACAGAAGTGTTTCCCATTTAGAAGGATGGAGTATTTCTAAGCATGCCATAAAAGGAAGTTCATTTCTAAGGTGACTGATAGTTCCGGTTTACCTTAGACTTTACCAGTTTTAGAACTGACAGTCCTGCATCTCAGGGAATGTCTTAGTCCTGGGCAAGCCAGGACAATTGGTCACCTATATTTGACCTACAGATTAGGTTTATATCTCCAAAATTATTTTTTCAGGGTCAATAATTTTTTAGAAAAGATGCCAGATTAGCCAGATGAATTGATCTTTTCTCTCTCCCAAAACCCAAAGTGAGATGAAGAATTTTCTTTTTAAATTTTTAAAAAGGCACCGTCACACAGGGATAAAGAAAATCACCAAAGGCAGGAAAAAATATTTCAGAAGTGTTTTAGAAGACAGAAAGTAGATGGAGAAATAATTCCTGCTTTAACAGAGTTGAGGAAGCTACGAGGTAGTGCCAGCAGGGTAGTACACCAAGGAATGTAAGCTATGAACCCGTGAAAGCATCAAGACCTGGAGACACCAGTTAAAGCAGGGTAGGATTAGGGTGCAGGGCTCCAAATGGGGAAAGTACTGAAAGTTTATATACTGACAGTGAGATAGCAAGCTGCCTTCCCCATGCCATGTAGCTAAAATGAGCACCCTTCCCATCCACCAACACACTCACAGAAGGATGTGTATTCTCTAGAGAAATTGAACCAAAGACGTTCAGGACTTAGAGATACTAGAGGTAGTGGGCATAGAGGTGACATTTTAGGCTGACAAAAGGATCAAATGAAAGTCTGCATAACAGTAGGAGACATTCTTAGTATCATTCTCTCTACCACTTCCAGAAACACAACAATCTATCCATCAAGTATCAGACTAAAATAAAGATATTTTCTGAGATGCAAGGACTCAGCATGTTTACCTCCCGTATACCCTTTCTTAGAAAGCTGCTAGAGTGTATGCACCAGCAAAATTTCTCTTTCACTAAGAAAATGAAATATGGGATCCAGGAAGCAGTTGATTCAACGTAGGATAAAAGTGAAGGGAAGCCTGGATAACAGCTGTGTGGCAGGCCTAAAAATTAACCAGTACAGATCTGAATAAAAATAAAGCATTTTTTTAAAAGGGAAAAAAGGAGACTGATATATTTTTGACATGTTTTGACATTTGGAAAAACTAACAGTGCTAAGTGTATGATAGATCTGATAAAAGAAATTTAAAATGTTCAAATATATATTTATAGCATGGTACACATGTGAAAAAATAAGGCTTTTAGTTATCTCGGGGAAAAATTGTAAAAAATATGAAATATATTGTTAATACGTTACTTTCCTCCACGTGAGCAATATTTTCCATAGTCAAAATAATGTAAACGTTATTGTTTTAACTAAAAATTGTTAGAGTACAAACTCTAGAGAAGTGAGTGGAGTTGGAGTGTGTAGGAGCTAAATCATCATACTCGTGACAAGCAAAGCACAGATAGTATCCGAAAAGAATAAACTAGGCATAACTGCGAGCACAAACAAAGTCCCTTTTGGACCTTATGGCTGTGAATCAAAAAGCCCAGGGTAGCCAAAGGAAGCTAAGAAGTCAATCTGATGGGGTGGGGCAATTTGGGTGCCCAGGGAGTATGTCAGGCAGAGCGAGCCTGGTGGTAAGGCCCAGGGTAAGAGAGAATTCAATGCAGCCTCCTGGCAGCCCGGTTTGAGGTGAGGGTAGAGCTGTACAGAGAGGTAAAATCTTGGAAAGCTTTTTCAAGCATGTCAAAGATTTTTGTTTTAATCCTAGGAGCATTTAGTAAACATCCATTAAATCAGCAATGCACGAAATGTGCTCTGAAGACTCCTGAAGGGCCTCAAATTTCTTTCAGGGGGTCCCAGGGGTCAAAACCATTTTCATAATAATACTAAAAAGCTGTTTGCCTTTTACACGTCCTTTCTCAAACAGTGTATAGTGGAGATTTCCAGAGGCTACGTAAACTGCTCATCTCATTTCTCTGGCGGCTATATGTATTCCTGTGTTTTCTTAAGGCATAAATATGTGCATCTTCAGAGATTAACTCTGTTATTAGTATTTCTACTGTGCTCTTGCTAGCTATTTTTGACTATCCTTGCTATAATTTTGTAACCTCATTATCTTTCAACAAATTACTATTTTGAAATCTTAAAGTTTTCCTTGCACCTGTGCAGAAACACATAAAGAACTAAGAATACTTTGATGTCTTGCCTTACAATACATTTTTTAATTTGAAAAAATTTTCTAAAATTGTTGATTTTTTCCAAAAATGTCTCTATTTTATAGTTAAATAATATTTTATTCTAAAATAAAATAAGCTCCATTGTAATATATTTTTATTATGTTTTAGGATGGATCTTTGACTTTAAAAGAGAAATTAGAACCCACAGCTGCACATCTAGGTCTAAAGATGCTGAAGAAGATTAAACTGACATATCAGAGAGTTCTCTGACTCATGGAAGAGAGGCATCTACTCCAAGAAACTAAGCAAAATTGTTAATAAGAATTGAAAATATGAAAAAGCTACCTTTCCCTCAGCTTTATAGATGTTAAAAATTTACCTTATGGTGTCTTATAAAACAGAACTTTTGCAATAGTATTATGGTGCCAGTAAAGTTGTGGCATCATTTTCAGACCAATCATTCAGAGTTTAAAGGAAAAGGAACTGAATATTTTATACATAGAAAAAATTATTTTTTTGTGTGTGTGTGGTGAGGAAGATTGTCCCTGAGCTAACATCTGTGCCAATATTCCTCTATTTTGTATGTGGGCCACCACCACAGCGTGACTTGATGAGGGTTGTGTAGGTGTCCACCTGGGATCCAAACCCATGAACCCCGGGCTGCAGAAGTGAAGCACAAGAACTTAACCCCTATGCCACTGGGCCAGCCCCTGGAAAAGTGAACTTTTAATGACAAAAATGTTTCACTACTTCACAGACCAGAAATGAAAACATCACTAAAGCAATAAAGCACTTTACAGGTTAAGTTATATTTTGCGTTGAACAGAGACATACACACGATACTTGAAAGCCTAACAAAGCCTTGTAGAGTTGACACTGCTGAATACCTGTCAATTTCCAACTATACAGTTGTTTGTTGAATTAAAAACTTAACTACAAACATGAAGACTGAGTTTATATCTGCTCTGCGCAATTTTAGTAAGTGGTTGTGTCTGGTTTCAGCACCAACTAACTAATCATCGAAGGAAATTTACTTTATGTGAATTCTTGGTCAAAACACAATGGTACTGATATATTCAAAGAGTTGAATACCTTTTTTGAATGTTATTGTTTATTCTGGAACAAGCCACATTGCCAGTGACATTGATTATGCAAAAGCAACGGTGAGAAAAACTGCTAGTACCTTAGCATGAATCAAGGCTGTGGCGCTGAACTGTGCCACAGTCATTGCATTCTCTAGTGTGTTCCCAGGAGGGGAAGGAGCAAAACCAGTTTCACTTAAGAATATCCTGGCGAAGTAGTAAAAATGATCATTTCTATTCAATATCAACCTTTGAGAACACATCTTTTAAATATTCTGTATGCAAACTGAGAAGCAAAGCATTCCTTGATGCACACCTAAGCATGGGAGCTGTCTTGAGGAAAAGCATTTGTGCAATTATTTGAGTTGCAAGCCGAACTAGCTGATCTTTTCACAGAACACCATTTTTACTTGAAAGAAAGATTGGTGGACAAACTATGGTTATTCAGACTTGGTATGTGGGAATCATTTTATCAAAAACAAACTAAGTGAGCCTGTCATTTCAAGCAAAGTACTGATTGTTATAAATGATAAAGTTAGGGGTGTCAAGTGAATTTTGGGAAACTCATATCCACTACCATGAGCTTGACAGCTTCCTAATACTTAAAGACTTCTGATACATATAGTAATGATAGTAACAAATGTGATATCTTGATATTGTATAATGAAATGTGTCAACATTTGGAAGATCTATATAACTCAGTGAACTAATATTTTCCAAATGAATGCATGATGTTTAAAATCACTCATGGGTAAAAGATCCATTCACAAGGCTAGACAGACCAATGAATTTTAACGTAACAGAGTACAAAAAGTTCATTGATAGGTTTCAGATTCCTCAATGTCACTAACCTGCAAGGAACATTTTGATGTAGTAAAAGTTTTGAAAAGTACCTTTTCTTCCTTAAACAAGTAAAACTTCTTGAAGAAAAGTTTTAGTATAGGTTCAAAAAAGACTACCTGAAAAGACTATTGAAATACTTCCCCCTTTTCAAACTGCTTTTCTCTCAGAAGCTGGAGTTTCTTCATATGCTTCAACTCAAACAACATATTGCAATAGATTAAGTGCAGAAACAGATAAGAGAATCCAGCTACCTCCTATGAATCTAGCCCTTAAAGAGATGTGCAAAAGTGTAAAGCAATGCTGCTCTTGTCATTTCTTGTTTTGGAAAAGAGTTATTTTTCATATAAAATGTGCTTATTATTGTTATTTTTAAATAAACTAATAAATAAATATTCTTAATTTCTAATATGGTAAATATCAATAGATGTACCCACGTGAACAGAAAGTTTTTGGGACTAAATAATTTCAAGAATATGAGGGAGATCTCTTGAGCCACAACATCTTAAGAACCACTGTGTCAAACTTTTTGCGCCAGAGGGTATCATGATTGGATTTATTCATTAAGAATAGTTTTGGGGAGACAGAGGGGCTGGCCCCATGGCTGAGTGGTTAAGTTCGCGTGCTCTGCTGCAGGCGGCCCAGCGTTTCGTTGGTTCGAATCCTGGGCGCGGACATGGCACTGCTCATCAAACCACGCTGAGGCAGCATCCCACATGCCACAACTAGAAGGACCCACAACGAAGAATATACGACTATGTGCTGGGGGGCTTTGGGGAGAAAAAAATAAAATCTTTAAAAAAAAAAAGAATAGTTTGGGGGAGACAGAGTAGGATTAAGGGATACTCATTAAGAGGCCCTTGCAGTATCCAGTTTACAGATGATAGTAAATTAGGCTGTTGTCAGTGGAGATTGAGAGTGGTAAACAGATCAGAGAACTACTAACTGATAAATCTAAGAGCCGGGGAAGGATTGGGTATGGACTGATAAGGGGAGCATAGGTGAGGAAGGCACCATGGCAAGGAATACTCCTAGGTTTCTGATCTTTGTAAGAGAATGGATCATCTCCCAGTCTATGACACACTGGAAGATAATAAGAATGGGAAATGAGGAGCGAGGTTATGATTTCTTCTCATGTTGAATTTGAATATCCTCTGTTATAGTCAGCTAAATTGTGTGCAGTTTTCCCCCTTAATTTATCTCAAACTATAATTCACTTGGAAATGATCTTGACTTAACAGATAGAGCAAAGCAACTTGCAATTCTGAAGATCTATTTATAAGTGATAAAAATATTGGAGCACTGAGGCTAGTAAGTGGCAAAATTTAGTGGTTGGACCTGCTAACCATAACACATTCCGTCCTTATTGATGGGGTGATTGCGTTTTTCAATGAACTGGTCGCCATAACTGCTGAGAGTGTGCCCTTTCAAATTGCTAAACAGTTTCCCCGGTGTAATTCCCTGGAATCTGATGCTGAGATATGATGTGGGTGGGATAATCATTATGTTATCTTTAGTAATACATTCTGTTAACCTGACAAATAAAAAGCAGTTGACAAATGCATACTGCTAGTAACTTTTCTTGGATATTTTTCAAGTTATATAAACTATTTTAAAATACAAATATATTATTGATATATTATGGTCAATGTCATCCCTTTGCATCAGAAGTGTAGCTCGGGGATTGTCACAAAACATTGATGAGATTTTAATCTGTAGCCTACATTTTCTTATAACAAGTTCAAAATTTCTATCAGATAATCCTTTGTTCATCCTGAGAACAACCCCACAACTTGGTATTTATCTTATGTGCTTGCATTAGCTCACTGACTTTCTGCAAATTATAAGCTAATCATTAAAGCATTCCTCCTTAGCAAGAGACCAAAAAAAGAGACTATGCTGGAGCTAACAAATGGCCTGCTTAGTATATTCCAGACATTCATGGTGGGCAATTGTATGTGAGAAGAATGAAAAAATAAATAGCAGATGCATTCCTCCTTAATTTCCAGGGACTGCTAGTCCCGTCGAAACCCCCTGTGTGGATGTGTTTGTACACACACATGAGTTATAAGCAGGAACCTTTTTCATTAAGGGTGCGGTGTTTTTCATCCTAGCGCAGCACCTATCTATCTTCTTTCTGGCAGGGCTGTCTGCTTTTCGGTCAGCATCTGACTAAAGATCAATGAGAGAAAGCTTTTTGAAGGTGCTTTCAGGTCCTGCGGCAAGGGAGATGATCAGAAAGCTGCCATAAGCTTCAGACCCACTTGACAAATTAGGAACTATTTTGGTGCTCTATAAACTGCTGTCACATCAGTTACAAACACTAATTAGAGATACAATACTTTGATAGCGAAAGTGTCCAGTGCATTAAATACCACTTTTGCTTGCTGCAATTAGCTTATCCATTGACTTACACTTTGTAGTGTAAGACAGTCAGAGATTAAAATGCATCAACCATTACTAAAAAATTTATAAGGTAAATATGAGCTAACTGTCAAATAGCTTTTTTCCTATTGCCCCTTGACCCTCCCAGTTCTTATTTTTCAATGCTTTTGTACACAATTTTTTTCAAGCAGTTTTCATTTGTCTGGCCTAAATGTCATGCCTTATGATAGCCAACCATCCAGCATCAATTAATCAAATTCTGCATTCCGAGTAAGGAATATTGCCTCTGGGTTTTATAGAACAATTAGCTGTCAGGCCATTATAGCATCCGGAAGTTCCAAACAAATAGAATTTTATGCTTTTTCAGTGCAGTCCCAGGGACGGGGTATTATTGATGAACAAGCATCTAAAAATCTATCACGTTGATTTTTGAAAAACTACTTTCAAGTTTTTTTTAATGGCATTTCCATTTTGGTAGAAGGAAAAGTCTTGCATTTGAAAAAAATAGCAATAACTGACAGAAGTGGTATGTTTTTAACACAAGAAAAGAGTGGGAAAAAATGTCAGAATTTTGGTGCTGATTATGTCTAGAGTTCCAAGAATTTTTTTTTCTTTAACTTTGTGAGTGTGTGTGTGTATGTGTTTGTGTTGGGAAGATACACTTGAAACCTTTTTCAAAGACGAAAAATTGTGTGAAATATAAACCTCAACTTATTTATGATGCAATTTTGAGATGATATATAAAACATTATTTTAAAGTATACACTGGCTTCCAAAATAAGTAAATTAATCACCTTTGCCTCCCCTTTCTCTCCTGATACAGGCTGTAGTGCAGTATGTCACATGCAGTTGTGCCAATAATGTTTGTTGAGGAATAGATGGCTGTGAAATAATAATTTAATAATAATCTGCATATAAAGTAGAGGTAAGACATACAAATTCACTCAAAAGTAAAAAATAAGAAAGTCAAACGAAAGATATTTTTAAAAACCAGACCTACAGTAACAGATTAAATGGATAGAGTTCAAACAATTACTTTTAAAATGTTTCATTTGGTACCCATACGTTACAAAGAAACTAAGCCATCCATTTTAGATGCCTAAAAATCAAACGTTACTTAATTTTATGGAAACAAGCTCTGGGATCCAACTCTCCCTGTTCCCCTCCCACTTCAATTTATATCAGGGAGGCAGCATATGGTGGAGGACAGCCGAAGGCCTGCGAGTCACCTCTGCAGAGATAGTTTCAATGGCAACACGCTGAAATCTAGTCAAGAAAATGGATGCAATAATTCTCATCGCTTCTCTGCTTCAAAGAGGGCTGAAAGGATTAAAGAAATAGTGCTCCAAATTCAAAGTCACATTTTCCTCCAAACCTCAGCAGAATTCTTTGTCATCCCAACAGAGATGATCTGAGTGAGAAGTGCCATTAAGGAAATAGTAGCACACTCAGTAGAACTCCAGAGGGATTTAGAAGAGCACTGGCAGAAGTTCCGGGCTAGACATAAACTCAGCCCAGTGCTCATAAAGCACGTTGAAATTCTCAAGTGATAGGCACTACATGGGAACAAATCATTCTTAATTTAAGAGATAAACATGCCATATCCAGAGCTAATAATGAAGGGGCTGGAATAAATATAAAGACTATAATGATTATGATCATTTATCCCTAAATCTGGCTTAGTCTCTCAGTGACAGCTGGAAATATTATGACAATTGTCTGCCTTGTGCTATACAATGCTGGCAACATCCAAGGTCTCTGGTGTTACTCTGATTGTCGCTAAAACAAAACAGACTGAGCAAGATTGATCAGTCTGTAATGGCCCAACCCTCTTTCAACACCTATAGAAACATGCTCTTCACCAGCTTTAGCAATTAGGAAAAGCTTGTGTGATTTCCAACCTATGCACCTGCTCCACGTGTTTCCTTAGCTAGACATTCAAGAGGCAAATTGTGTGCATAGGATCAGATCACTGTGTTCAGTGTCAGAGATCACACTATCTGCACCTTTCAAAATAATGAAATCTGCAACAAGGGAAGAATTCCAATCCTTCTGACAATTTTGCCATCTAATATTTTTTAGGAAAATGTTATCATTTCCTCTTAATACAAGTTGCTGTTTCAGAAGACACTTGCTGTAAAGGATTATTTATTATCATTCTAAGATTGAAAATATAAAATGTTTTAGAGAGCAAAATTCTCTCTACCTCAAAGTTGGACTCACATAAATGTCGCAGCATCACTTGTCTAAGATAATTTCTTTATTTTGCACTAATTAGAGCAACATGGAAGTACATATGGAATGTAAATACAAAGCAGTGATATTGGTTCTGATTTATATCAATCTGCTAATCAATATTTTGGATATAGTCCGCTTACCACCTTAGAACCCATCCATTCTATACTACTATTCCGCTGTTATCATTCATTCTATTCCATAAGCTTGACCAGTGACTTGCTGAAATCCGGATTCCCTGGGTCTACAGAATTTTTCTATTTACAGATTTAATCATCCTAGCCAACAGAAATTTCTTGAGTCTAACACGGGTTGTTTTCAGTTCTTTAGCTAAGCCATGCTGGTTCTCAGTGAACTACTTGCTGAAACGTTGTTTGTTTGTTTGTTTATTTATTCACTTATTCTGGAATTGGCTGGCCATTTATAAAACAGGTTTAGGTCTAATGAGGTGATTGGCTTTCATCTTTATATGAAATATTTCCTCATTAAACTAATATATCCCCATATTTTGTCAGTGAAATGTATTGAATTAGAATCATATAATTTTTATACCCAGAAGATTGTTAACTGTAATCTAATCTGAGTATGTTATGATTTCAAGGTGGAGACAGGGCTTCAATGAGCTAGATGTCTTTCTTCCACTGGTTTCATACACCCTTAGTGAGAACGAGAGGGAAGAGCATGGCCTCAGAGCCATAGGTCAGGATTTGAGTTTGCCTTTTACCACCTGAATAGCTTCAAGCTTGTTACTTAAATATTATGAATATTCCTTTCTTAATTCTTTCAAATAGAGGCATAATATATATCTATTTTAGTACAAATATATAAAACATATACAAATAGAATGCAATATAGTCTACTTGAATATGAAGGATTTTTTAGGTTTAATAAGTGTGTGTGTACATATTTATTAAATATAAGGATATGGTGCTTAGCACTGCATGTTGCCTTCATTCTACTTCATTCTTCCCAAAGTTACTCCAGTTTCAATAAATAGTTCCTCATTGTTGGTAAAAGATTATGTCTTGATTAGGATTTCCATCCACCACTATGACTTAGAAAATACAAAATTGAAAAGGTTCATCAAGTGTTTGTCAAAAAACTATATTACCTCAGATTCATAAGACTTTTCTATCAAATTTACCTGCTTACTTTCTACTGTTTTTCTTTTAAAAACAAAGCTTCATTGATTTGAATGAAGTTCACCTGTGAGTAACAGAAATGTCCGAATAATATTGACCTTCTTAATCTCTTAAAAAGAGAGAATTATATTTCTTTCTCATCCAAAGGCAGAAGGAGGCCATGAAGAGCTATTTTGAGGCTCTGAGATTCATGCTTCTCCCAACTTTCCACTCTGTGGCCCAAGTATCCATGGCTCAGGCGGGACTTCAGCATATCCATGTTCCAAGAATTAGGATGGAGAAAGGGGCCAAGAAGGGGCAAACATACCTGCAAGTGTTCTCTTTCATTAATTCACCAAGTATTTCTCAAGCACCTACTATGTTTTAGACCTTATTCCAGGTTCAGGTGACACAACATTACAGAAAACAGATAAAAAATATCTGTCCTCATGAAGTGTCCTTTATAGATTTACCCTACCTAAGGAAAGTCCCAGAAACTTCCATCTGACCCTTCTCCAGCTAAGAGTCTATAAGAAAAAAGGAAAGAAAATATAGAAGGAAATCTAGCAGTGTCTGTTATAAAATTCATGATAAAAAAATAGAAATGAATATTTTCACCTTTGAAGCTATTTAAAAAAATCTGTGCCTGGACACTCAAGATCCATTTACATAAATAAATTCTGATAGGTTTCTTTAAAATTACAGAATATTTCAATAATGCATTTATGCTTTTAAAGTAAGTGGCCAAAATCAGGACAAACACAATTTATTCAAAGTAAAAAGGAATAATTATTAACAGGAAAAAAATCACCCGCACTCAATTACAAATCGAATGTGGGAAAGTATTTAAATGACTATTAGGAGAATGAAGGTAGATTGGCAGCCTCCTAACAAAAGGGAACACACTAAAATAAATTATAAATAAAAATTAAAAATAATTCAAAATTATTAAAATATGGATTATAAGGTAAATATAGTTCGACAGGGCCCCCTCACGAATTAGATAAATTTCTAGTAATTTCTGAAGTAAAATATTATATCTAATGTCCACTTCCTAATAATCCTTCTAATGCTAGATTTGTTTCCTTTTCTTTCCTCCCTCCATTCCTTCCTTCGTTCTCCCCTCTTTCTTCTGTCTGTCTCTCTCTCTCTCTCCAAACTTTCAATATAAATTTAAAGCATCTGTCAAATTCAGTAGATTTGAGTCTGAAATAAATTCTCGCTTCACAAAGCTTGAGTGGCTTGGACACTTTCTTTGGTATATAGCTTTCATTAGAATGGAATATGTTAGGTAAGGAGACTTATACAACCAAAAAAATAAAGAAACTTATTTCCTTCTTTTCTGAATCATAATTGAAAGTTTAAGAGCTGACAGTCTGCCTCCATAATTCTGCAGTGTGGTGTGGTGGAAAAAGGCCCGAGCAGGCAGTTCAGGGGCACTGAAATATCTCAGTTCCAGGGACGCTTCCGTGTATGCATATCACCCTGGGGATATTGCGTAGCCTCCTTGAACCTCAGTTTCCGCATCTTCAAAATCAAGGCGTTGGATATGATGACCATTATTATGGCTTATAATTCTACAATGTTATTATTCCAATTCACTATCTTACTTAGAAATGCATTCTTTCATAAGGAATAGTTTGTGTAAGTGTGTGAGAGAGAGGAGCTATCCCAGTCAAACTATTGGATGACGTTACATCGAGAGTGACCAGACTCCCCAGACTGTCTACCACAGATCAGTCCTCTTGGACTATTTTAACAATGAATCAACCAATCAAGCAAAGAAAAGTCAGGCAGGCCTTATACAGAAAAGCAGCAAGGACACGTTTACAGATCAGGAAACTGACTTGATAGCAGAAGAAAGATAATTCACTGTATAAAATTTTCATATATTACTCTTTTTGTTCTAGAAAATAGTAGACAATATCATCTTTGGAATTATTATCTCTGCCGTTTCTTCTGTGCATAAGGAACAAGACCTTTATAACCAAAGTGTAGTATGTAAAGGAAACACATTTTTTAGGAAAACTAAGTGGATTTTCAGTCTAATTCAGTGCTATTCATCTGCTGGGGTTTTTTTCTCCTATTTTTTTTTTTATTATTATTCCAAACAAAGTAAGCCTGAGATATTTCATTACCGTTTCACAATTTAATGTTTTATGTGTGCGCTCCTTATAGTGCCTAGCATAGTGTATAACACATAGTAAATATTAATAAAAAGTTGTTAAAACAATGATTTCCCAAAACCATTAATATTTTCCTTTAAGAACATGATGTATTATTTTTTGTACCCAACAATCAAAGGAGTTAGTCAGTGTGAATGTTTATCAATAACAAACCAAATATTTCTCCTCAAGTTGATGAACTTAAACTGTTTTGGCATTGAGAAGACACACACATATATAATATATGATTTGTTAAAGAATAAAGAAAAGAAAACATTTCTATTTAAGGTTGGGATTTGGGGAGTAGGGCAGAGTAGGCTGATTGTCCATATCTTAAAAATCAAAACCAGAAAATGCAAGTGACTTTTAGAAACTTTAATTGATTTGTTTCTGCCTGATCAAAAACGTATTCATAAACTATTAATGAATATTAATTTCTCAATCTAGTAATGATACATATTTCAGACCAATAGCTGACGTCAATGTAAAAAGAAATTAGTAATACAAGAAGGATGCCCACTATCGCTACAAATATTTACTATCATTCTAAATTTCTCAGCGCTGCACTAATAAAGAGAAATATAAATGAAGTGGAATAGTAGGAAAGAATCAAATAAAATCATTCTATTTCATAATGATCCTATGGCCTAACTAGAGGAACCAAGAGTGTAACCTGAAAAATGACTATATGTTAGAGAATGCAATGCAATGGCCAGATACAGAGTAAATATACAAAACAAATTTTTTTTGTGTGCTACAATAAATCATAAGAAAGAATAGAAAATTAATGGAACAACAAAAATTTAAAATATTTAAGGAAAATATTAAGATTTAGGGAAACTTGTAGAACTAATGAGAAAAATACTATGAGTCATAAATAAAACTTAAATAAATGCTGAAATATAATATGTTACTTAATGGAAAATCCAGTTACTCATGGAAAAATGTCAGTTCTTCTCCAAAATTAAGTTACAAATTCGATGCAATTCCAGTCACAATCTCAATGTTTGATTTGGAATTTAACAAAATGACTTTAGAGTTGCTAGGAGAAAAATGTTTGAGACTAACCAAGACAAAAAAAATAAACATATGTATGGACAGGAACTGAAGGAAGAGAAGGATGCTATGTAACCAGACATTACTTCCAGTGGTAGCTTGGTTTCCTCTTCCTTTCTCCCTTCCTTTCTTCACAGTTAACAAACCTAATCTAACAGATATGTATGAACATCCTTGGAACATTTAAATAATGCTCTATACTTGAGGCTGTACTGATGAGATGCCTATAGGCTCAGTACTGTTGCATCTTTCTGATGAATTGATCCATATTTCAGTCATCCCCTTCTTTATTCCTATTAAAGAGTCAGGCTCATATTCTTTTTGTTTTGTTTGTATAGTCACACCTGCTTTGTTTTAGTTAATGCTTCCCATATATATCTTTTTCTGTTCTTTTAGTTTGATTTCAACCTTTCCAGTCATTGTTTTTCTAACTGTATCTCTTGTTAACAGGAAATACTTGGATATATGTATTTACATATATAACGTCTGTCTCAATATTTTAACTGGTAAGCTTATTCTACTTATATTAATGTGAATGCTGATAGTTGGATATATGCTTATCATATTATGCTGTGATTTCACTTACAATTCTTTTCCTATGCTTCTTCTTTGTTTCTTTTCCTGCAATTTTTTGGATGAATGACATTTCCTTAACCCCTCTCCTCCATTTTACTGGTATGAAAGTTCTGCATTCTACTTCTATTTTTTTCAGTCATTAGTCTTAAATTTTTACCATATGTATTTGATATTGCTAAAGATAAATTAATCCATTACCCACTCCCTATAACAAGTCTTCTTCACTGCCATCTTTCATGTCATTATTATTTGTAATTTAGATCTTCCTTGTTTTTAACCACCCAAACCAATTATTATCATCATTATTTATATAGTCAATATCAATTTAGATTTATCTACATGTTTATCAGTTCTTTGCTCAACATTGTCTCTTGATTCCTTCTGCTTCCTTCTGGGTTCAAGTTCTTTCTTAATGAAGAATGTACTTTATAATCCTTCTAATAAGTCCTCTGAGTGACAATTTGTCTTTGTTTCCCTAAAAA
This sequence comes from Equus przewalskii, assembly GCF_037783145.1. Classification (NCBI taxonomy): domain Eukaryota; kingdom Metazoa; phylum Chordata; class Mammalia; order Perissodactyla; family Equidae; genus Equus; species Equus przewalskii. The sequence continues at coordinate 2,591,553 of NC_091854.1, forward strand.
TGTCATTTTGATTTTATTCTTGAAGGATAGATTACTTAATTTTAGCCTTTTATTTTGACATTTTTTTGAACTTCAGCAGTTTAAAGTTGTAACCCCCCTATTTTCCAGCTTCTACAGTTGAGGTTGAAGATCTATTTTTTGTGTGTGAGGAAGATGGGCCCTGAGCTAACAGTTGTTGCCAATCTTCCTCTTTTTGCTTGAGGAAGATTGTCACTGAGCTAGCATCTGTGCCAATCTTCCTCTATTTTATGTGGGACGCCACCACAGTGTGGCCTGATGAGTGGTGCTAGGTCTGTGGCCAAGATCTGAACGTATGAACCCCGGGCTGCTGAAACGGGCCATGCAAACTTAACCAGTACGCCACCAGGCTGGCCCCTGAAGGTCTGTTTTTAGTCTAATTGTTGGGTCTTTCTAATTAATTTACATTTTTCTAATTGTTACCAAAAATTGTCTTTCTTCAGTATTGTTCACTTTATTGTGATATCTAGGTATGATCTACCATTTTTTTATTATTATTATTCCTGGAAATTGTGAATCTTAGGCTTGGAAAGATATGATTTTTATCAATTCTGGAAAATTCTGGGCCATTATTTTCAGTTCCTCTGGAGATCTTATTAACACATTGAAAGCACTCTTTCATACTCCCTATCTCTTTGTCTTTCTGGGCTGCAGTGTGGATTTTCCCCCTACATTTCTCTTCCAGTTCACTTACTCTCTCACACTTTGGAGATGTCTATCCTGCTTTTTCAACTATCCATTAAGTTTTAAATTTCAATGATATGTTTTTCTATTCTTAGAATTTGTATTTGGTACCTTTTCAAAACTGCATTTGTTTGTGAGGCCGGCCTGGTATGTAGCAGTTAGGTCCACACCCTCTGCTTTGGTGACCCGGGGCTAGCTGGCTCAGATCCTGGGCTCAGACCTACTCACTGCTTATCAAGCCATGCTGTGGCAGACGTCGCACATATAAAGTAGAGGAAGATGGGCATGGATGTTAGCTCAGGGTCAATCTTCTTCAGCAAAAAAGAGGATTGGCAGTGGATATTAGCTCAGGGCTAATCTTCCTCAAAAAAAAAAAAAAAGAAAGAAATAGAAGAAACTAAAAAGAATGGTAAAGGGTAAAAAACCTGGGCACCTTTATATACTGCACAATTTCTAAAGAACACTTGATGATATACAGGATGCTTGAAACATAAATTTACTTATAACCAACTCTTTCAGTATTTCTATTTCTAGTATTTTTTCTTATGGAAGTAATCAGATTAATCTATAAAATTTTTATTTGAATATTATTTATGATGGCATTAAAAAATCCTTAAATAACTATTGGTGAAGACCTGGCCAGATAAATAAATCATGGCACATCTAAATAATGGAGAAATGAGCAGTTATTAAAAATAAAATTATAGCAAAATAAATATTGACATGAGAAAATATTTATGGTAGAGTGTTAAATGAAAAAGAAGCAGACCCTTAGCAATATGTACCAAACATGTAAAACATTTAGAGGTATAACTTTATGTGAATAAAAGATGAAGTTTATACACAGAAATACTGAGAATGTGAATTTCCTAAATGGATATGCAAGTTTATAATCAGAAAACAGAAATGAAAAATGCTATTTTTTAAAGCACATATCCAGTCAGTCCAGTGAACTAGTTTGAAACTCCACAAACTTCTTACCTGTCTCTGGTAAGACTGTCTTTATTTCAACGACCCTCCCCTCGCTGGCCGGACTGTGAGTTATCAAAAGCAGCCATTGTTTTATTCATTTTTATGGTCTTAATCAAAGCTCAGAATAAATACCGAATAAAAGTATATGTAACCGAGTCAACAAATAAATAAAATTAATGAGTAAACAAATTTTAAAAGTGATGACATTATCATCAACTTTCCGTAGGATACTGATAATTTAAAAAGCAAAGTGAAATAAATTACTGTATTAAAATGCACTGCTACAGAAATATTCTAAAAAGATCAACTACTTCAGAACTGATCTTTTTAAATAAATAATATTTTTAAAGGCACTGATTAACTGTATGCGTAAGGTTTAGAATTGTATAAGCTATTAATAAAATCAAATAGAAAAAAAATTTCTGCGTATAAGAAGAATTTCAATTTATCAGAAATATCCTCATAAGCCATCCCCCTATAATCCATTTCAACCAAAGAATTTAGCTGCATTGCTTCTGCTAATGGCTCTTCAGTTTGTGCTTTTTGAAACAACTCATAGGAGAGGATAGAATGGGAACATTTTCAATGCATTCAATACCACACTTCCTTTCCCAGCCTTACTAAGCGCCATGGTAAGTGGGTATCAAAAGGGACTCTAAATGATCTCTGCTAAAGAGCTGGATCCATATATAAATACAGTCATAAAAACAACCCAGAAAAAAAAAATCTAAAACAAGACAGAAAAATCCTTAAGAAGCAAATTATGTACTGCATATGTGACAATGGAGGATTTTGATACACGTAAAGGAAGTGCCTTCTGCTCTGCTATTTTGAATGTCATCCCATTCTAGAAGTCATGCAAGTTATGCTGATGTATGCTTGGTACAATATTGCCCTCATATTTTAAAAATAAAATCAATATTCAGCAATGTAACACTTAGGTAATTGTAAAGAGTAAGTTTGGGATTTAAAAGGTGTGAATGACCTTGAAGAAGACACAGAACTTTGGTAGGATTTTACGTTAAGTTATCCCAAAGCTGTTTTTAGTATCCTAGAGAACAAATCCATACTTCAGCCCAAAATGTTACAATAATATAGAGACAATTATGGTATCAGAATCTGGTTTGAAATTCTGTTGTCTGAATGGTGTGTATTTTTAATCAATCCAAAATCTCTGATTTGGGGATTTAATACCAGTGATTGCTGTTAATTTCTTCAGATTAGTATTCATCATAAAAATCATATCTCCATATGAGTTTTTCTTCCCTTCATAAAATCTTATCCTGAGACAGCTAAAATCCTTCTGAGAGCACAAACAGTCAAACCTGGGCTCATAATGCAGAGATAAAACACTCTTTATAGCAGCATTCATTAAGGTACTAGACAGAGTACAAAAAGCAGCAACAGGGAGCTTTCCCCTAAAAGCTTTTAATACAATGCTTTCCAAGACCCATTAAATCGGCCGGCACTAAAGCCTCCGGCCACCCCCATGTATTGATCCCCGTCACTGTAGAGCCCCCTACTCCGTCCAACTAAAATCGGAGGTAATTTATTTCTGATGAGCAGCCCACCAAAAAGTCACTAGTACCAAAGTGGCAGGTCAGAATCCAATCTCTAAGTGAGGCAACTCTCAAGTGTTGTCTGTAAGTTCCTAAAATGTCCCTGCTAATAGAAATATTTTATAAATCTCTTCCCCCTGGTTTCCATTGGACTTACTCAAACAGGCCCTATTGATAGGTAACATTTATCAAACATGTACTATGTGGCTGCACTAGAATAAACGTTTTAAACATTTTTTTATTTAATCTTTACAAAAGCATAGTGGGCCATTTATCCCCATTTTGCAGATGAGAGAAATGAGGCTCAGAAAGTTTAAGGAGCTTTCCAGAATCTCCAAGCCAATAGATAGCAGAATCACTGAAAAAGCCTCACAGTAAATCTTTGTATTCACTTACTTTATATTTTTATTTTGGCTGTGTTACCATGAACCAGGACTTGTGGTAGACATAGTTTAGCAGTATGAAAAACATGGACATGGCCTCTATTCATGGTGCTTTCAGCTCATGAGAGCAAAAACTGTACAAAAGCAATTCAAAATGTGTCAAGAATATTATTCTTTTTGCAGCATTAATAACTCTGCAAATCCCTTTGTTTCACATTTATTTGGCACATTTAGATTATATTTTCAATAAGATACACCCATAAAAAGATGTTTGTCATTTTCTCTTTAATCAGCATGATGACTCGTAGTATTTTTAATTCAGACAAGCAGAAGTTCTTTTGAACTGATTATCCCTTATCCATAGGATATCCAACCGTATATTCTGGACCACACAGTCCCAGTTACGCTTCTGGTCTCAGTGTCCTTTCCAGTGTAGCAGTTTGTGTTCTCCAAAGTGTCACTTTGGGCAATATATTTATCTGCTCACTCTACTTATACAATATTTAGTGTTCTGGAGAGAATAGTGGTGAGCTGAAACTAATGATAATGTCCTACAAGCTGCTAGAATCTTTACAAACGTGATTTCATTTAGTCTATTTCGTTATCTCCTTCTTCTTCATTACCTCACTGAGGCAATGATTGCTATAGTCACTTCGCTGGTGATGAAATTGAGACAGTAAGAAACATGCTCAAGGTCACAAAACGTATCCAGGCCTCTGTGCTTCAGTCTTCGATCATCGTACTGCTCATCACATGCGCACACACACACGCACATACGATGCAAATTTACATGGAAATATCAGGAAATGTCTCTTCCTTCTCAAGCAGGACACAGAAATAGAAAACGCCTGTTCTTTACCTTATGACTGATGGTCTTGACTGGGAGAATAGGAGCAGAAATGTCTTGAAGACATCACGTACAGTCTACAAGTTTAGACTTTCTAAATGTCTCTCAAATACCCCCCCTTCTCGCCTCATCCATTTATTCTCCAAATGTTGATTGAGCCCCTTCCTGGTGCCAGACACTGTGTTAGGTACTAGGATACAGTAAAGGCAAGATGAATGTAGTTTGTCCCTGCCTACATGGAGTTTGCAGTCTAGTGGAGAAAGCAAGCAGAAACAAGTAAACAAATTTAAGGAAACCAGACTCCAGTAGCTTCCTTGTGGGTTATCTTATATCTAGTATGCCAATACACCAGCTCCCGTGCCGTCAGACAAACTTCTGAACACAGACTTGAAAATGTTTCTCCATTATTGAAATTTCTTAGATGGCTCCTTAAAATCATCAGCATAAGTCCATATGGTGCAAGTCACTTTATGATTTGCTCTCTACCTACAGGCTTTTGTATCCATTTGGCATTATAGGCCTATGATGTATGATATTTTTTCATGACTGAAAAATAATCACTTGAAATAGGCTCAAAGTATAAAAGTTACAAAATAAAAATTCACATGTGATTAATTATATGTCTAAAGAAGGTATCATTATGTTAACTATATGTACACATTATATTGTATATTATAATATACACTATATTATTAGTATAATATTGTATTGTATTATATATAACATTACTAGTAAATATAGTATATATTATATTACCTTTAGAAATACACATTACACTTAGAAAGCAAAACTTAAATGTGCTATTCCTCTCTCTCATCTTTGGGCATGTCTGTTTAACTCCTAGTCATCATTTAAGACTTAGATCAAAGATCTTCTTCTGTGACCGTTCCTAAGATTCAGGGCAGAGTCTGGTCCTCATCAAGTTTTGTTTATACTTCTCTACTGTAGCACTTATTATATTGTTCTAGATACTGACATCAGTCATTTCTAAAGTTTTTTATTACATATCTCTATCAGTAAAAAAAAATGTTGCTTGCATATTCAATATATATGTGAATTTGTATAATTATAACTAACATACAAATGTCTACTGTACTAATATTTATGCACATTATATGCATATACAAAATAATAGAAACTAAAAGAATGAGGTAAAGATTAAAGTAAACATTATTATAAAGTATTTTACTCTATATTATTTTTTTCACCTTTTTTTTTTCTTTTGCTTGAGGAGGATTGTCCTTGAGCTAACACACATGCCGATCTTCCTCCATTTTGTGTATGGAACACCACCACAGCACGGCTTGATGAGTGGTGCGTAGGTTCACACCCGGGATCGGAACCTGCAAATCCCCGGCCGTCAAAGTGGGGCACACACCCAACCACAACGCTATCAGGCGAGCCCCATAATCTATATTATTTTTAATGTTATAAAGACCTCAATTTCAATTTCACTAAATGTCATTACAATTTTGTAATATCTCTGTGATCACAATGTGATAAAATATACTTCATTTTTAAAAATCTTGCTTTAAATCCTTGGGATACAAAGATTCAAAGATGTTCTGAATTTTTTTTAGTTTTGATTGAGGTAAAATTGGTATATAACATTATATAAGTTTCAGGTGTACAATGTATAGTTCGACATCTGTGTACACTACAAAGCGATGACCACCAAAAGTCTAGTTACCATCCATCACTATACAATATGACCGCTTTCACCTATTTCACCCACTCCCCAACCCCCTTCTCCTCTAATAACCACCAATCTATTCTCTCATCTATGAGCACTGTTTTGTTTTGTTTGTTCACTTGTTTTGTTTTTCTAGATCCCACATAACAGTGAAATCATATTTGTCTTTCTCTGTCTGACTTATTTCACTTAGAACAATACCCTCTAGGTCCATGTATGTTGTCACAAATGTAGGATTTCATTCTTTTTTACGACTGAGTGGTATTCCATTGTGTGTGTGTGTGTGTGTGTGTGTGTGTGTGTGTGTGTCTTCTTTATTCATTCATCATCGATGGACACTTAGGTTGTTTACATATCTTGGCCATTTTAAATAATGCTGCAATGAATATAGAGGTGCATATATCTTTTTGAATTAGTGTTTTCATATTCTTCAGATAAATACCCAGAAGTGGAATAGCTGAATCATACGATAACGCTGTTCTTAACTTTTTGAGGAGTCTTCATACTGTTTTCCATAGTGGCTCTGCACCAATTTACATTGCCACCAACAGTGTATGAGTGTTCCTTTTTCTCCACATCCTCTCCAACACTTATTATTTCTTGTCTTTTTGATAATAGTCCTTCTAATGGGTCTGATGTGATACTTCATTGTGGTTTCCATTTTCATTTCCCTAATAATTAATGATCTTGAACATCTTTCCATGTGCCGTTGGCCATCTGTATATCTTCTTTGGAAAAACGTCTGTTCAGATCCTCTGCCCATTTTTTAACTGAGTTGTTTGTTTTTGGTTGTTGGGCTGTATGAGTTCTTTGTATGAGTTTGATATCAACCCCTTGCTGGATATATGATTTGCAAATACCTTCTCCTATTCAGGAGGTTGCCTTTTCATTTTGATGATGGCTTCCTTTTCTGTGCAGAAGCTTTTTAGTTTGATGTAGTCTCATTTGTTTATTTTTGCTTTTATTTCTCTTATCTTTGGAGTCAGATCTACAAAAATATCACTAAAACTCATGTCAGTGAGCTTACTGTCTATGTCTTCTCCAAGGAATTTTATGGTTTCAGTTCTTAGATTTAAGTCTTTAATCCATTTTGAGTTAATTTTTGTGCATGGTGTAAAATAGTGGTCTCGTTTCATTCTTTTGCATGTGGCTGTCCAGTTTTCCCAACACCATTTATTGAAGAGACAGTCCTTTCTCCATTGTATGTTCTTGGCTCTTTTATCATAAGTTAATTGACCATATATGTGTTGGTTTGTTTCTGGTCTCTTAGTTCTGTTCCGTTGATCTGTGTGTCTGTTTTTATGCCAATATCATACTGTTTTGATTACTTTATCTTTGTAGGATAGCTTGAAACCAGGAAGAATAATACCTCCAGCTTTGTTCTTCTTTTTCAAGATTGCTTTGGCTATTCGAGATCTTTCATGGTTCCATACAAATTTTAGAATTATTTGTTCTAGTTCTGTGAAAAATGCCATTGGAATTTTGATAGGCACTGCATTGAATCTATAGAGTACTTTGGGTAGCATGGATATTTTAACAATATGAATTCTTCCAATCCGTGAACACGAAATATCTCTCCATTTATTTATGTCTTCTTCCATTTGTTTCATCAGTGTCTTATAGTTTTCAGTGTATACGTCTTTCACCTCCTTGGTTAAATTTATTCCTAGGTGTTTTATTCTTTCCAATGCAATTGTAAGTGGAATTGTTTTCTTCTCTTTCTGATAGTTCATTATTAGTGTATAGAAATGCCACAGATATCTGTATATTTATTTTGTAACCTGCAATGTTACTGACTTCACTTATTAGTTCTAACAGTTTTGTGATGAATTCTTTCGGGTTTTCTATATATAGTATGTTATCTGCAAATAGTAACAGTTTTACTTCTTCCTTTCTAATTTGGATGCTTTTTATTACTTGTTCTTGCCTAATTGCTATGGTTAGAACTTCTAATACTGTGTTGAATAAAAGCGGTGAGCTTGGGCATTCTTGTCTTGTTCTTGATCTTAGAAGAAAAGCTTTCGGCTTTCATCATTGAGTATGATGTTAGCTGTGGGTTTGTCATATATGGCCTTTATTATGTTGAGATACTTCCCTCTATACTCACTTTGTTGAGAGTTTTTATTATGAATAGATGTTGAAATTTGTCAAATACTTTTTCTGCATCTATTGAAATGATCATATGATTTTTATCCTTAATTTGGTTAATGTGGTATATTACGTTGATTTATTTGTGGATGTTGAACTATACTTACATCTCTGGAATAAATTCCACTTGACCATAGGTAATGATTCTTTCAATGCAAATCTTTTTAATTGTTGAATTCAGTTTCCTAATATGTTGTTGAGGATTTTTTAATCTATGTTCATCAATGATATTGGCCTGTAATTTTCCCTTTTTGTAGTATTCTTGTCTGGTTTTGGTATCAGGCCTCATAAAATGAGTCTGGAAGTGTTCCTTTCTCTTCAGCTTTTTGGAAGAGTGTACAAAGGAGAGGTACTAAATTTTCTTTGAATTTTTTTATAGAATTCTCCAGTGAAGCTGTCTGATCCTAGACTTTCGTTTGTTGGAAGGTTTTTGATTACTGATTCAATCTCCTTGCTAGTAATCAATCTATTCAGATTCTCTATTTCTTCATGAATCAGTCTTGGAAGATTGGATTTTTCTAGGAATTTACCCATTTCTTCTAGGTTGTTCAATTTGTTGGCATAGAATTGTTTGTAGCAGTCTCTTATGATCCTTTGTATTTCTGTGTTATCACTTGTAACTTCTGTTCTTTCATTTCTAATTTTGTTTATTAGAGCTCACTCTCTTTTTTCTTAGTTTCATTTATGTTTTCTATTATCTTTTTATCTCCATTTCATTTATGTCCACTCTGATCTTTATTATTTCCTTCCTTCTACTAACTTAGGGATTCAGTTTTTTCTTCTTTTTCCAGTTCCTTCAGGTGTAAAGTTAGATTGTTTCTTTAAGATTTTTCTTGTTTCTTGAGATAGTCTTGTATTGCTATGAATTTCCCTCTTAGAATCACTTTTGTTACATCCCATAGATTTTGGTGTGTCATATTTCTGTTTTCATCTGTCTCTAGGTCTTTTTTATTTCTCCTGTGATTTCTTCAGTGACTTATTGACTGCTCAGTAGCATGCTATTTATCTCCACATTTTTGTGGTTTTACCAGTTTTCTTGTAATTGATTTCTAGTTTTATACTATTGTGGTTGGAAAACATGCTTGATATGATTTTGATCTTCTTGGATTTATTAAGACTGGTTTTGTGGCCTAACGTGTTATCCGTAGTAGAGAACGTTCCATGTGAACTTGAGAAGAATGTGTATTCTGCTGTTTTTGAATGGAATGTTCTGTATATTTCTATTAACTCTATCTAGTCTAATGTATAGTTTAAGGCCAATGTTTCTTTATTCATTTATTCATTTTCTGTCTTGATGATCTCTCCATCAATGTAAGTGGGATATTAAAGCCCCCTGTTATTATTGTATTGCTGTGAATTTATCCCTTTAGGTCTGTTAATATTTGCTTTATATATTTTGGTGTTCCTATGTTGGGTGCATATACATTTATAAATGTTGTATCTTCTTGCTGGATTGACTGTTTTATCGTTTTGTAATGCCCTTCTCTGGCTTTTACTACAGCCTTTGTTTTAAAGGTTATTTTTTATATGAGTATAGCAATATCAGCTTTCTTTACATTTCCTTACATGGAATATCTTTCTCCATTCCTTCACTTTCAGTCTGTCTGTGTCCTTATTTATGAAGTGACTTTCTTGTAGGCAGCATATAGATAGCTCTTGTTTCTTTAGTCCATTCAGACACTCTACGTCTTTTGATTGGAGAATTTAGTCCATTTACACCTAAAGTAATTATTGATAGGTATGTACGTGTTGCCATTTTATTAATTGTTTTCCTTCTGTTTTCCTAATTCCTCTCTATTCCTTTCTTCTCTCTTCCCTTGTGGTTTGACAGATTTCTTTAGTCTTATATTTCGATTTTTTTCTCCCATTTTCTTTTGCATATTTACTAATAAGTTTTTGCTTTGTGGTTATCATGAGGTTCACATACAATATCCTATGTATCTATGGGTCTGTTTTAAGTTTATAGCAACTTAAATTTGAACACATTCCAAAACCTTACTTTTTACTCCCCCTCCACATTTTTTATTTTTGATGTCACATTTTGCATCTTTTTATTTTATGCATCCTTTAACTAATTATTATAGTTTTAGTTGATTTTACTATTTTTGTCATTTGACCTTCATACTTGCTTTATAAGTGATTGATCCACTATCTTTACCATATAGTTACCTTTTCCAGGGAGATTTTTATTTTTGTATATTTTCTTATTAATTAGCACCACTTCTTTCCAGCTTAAAGAAGTCCTTTTACCATTTCTTGTAAGGCCAATTTAGTGGTGATGAACTCCTTTAGCTTCTCTTATCTGGAAAACTAATCTCTCCTTCAATTTTGAATGATAACCTTACCAAGTAGAGAATTCTTGGTTGGAAGCTTTTTCCTTTTAGCACTTTGAATATGTCATGCCAGTCTCTTCTGGCCTACAAAATTTCTGCTGTAAAACTTTTACCATTTTAATTATAATATATCTTGATGTGGATTTCTTTGGGTTCATCTTTTTGTAAGTGTCTAGGCTTCCTGGACCTAGATGTCTGTTTCCTTCCCCAGGTTAGGGAAGTTTCTAGCCATCATTTCTTCAGATAAGTTTTCTGGCCTTTTCTCTCTCTCTTCTCATTCTGGGATCCCTAAAATGCAAATGTTATTGCGACTGATGTTGTCCCAACTGTCCCTTAAGATAACTCCACTTTTTTAAATTCTTTTTTTTCTGCTCTGTCTAGGTGAGCTCCGCTGCTTTCTCTTCCAGCTCACTGATCCATTCTTCTTCTTCATCCAGTCTGCTATTGAACCCCCTAGAGTATTTTTCACACTTCAGTTATTCGATTCTTCATCTTTGTAACTTCTATTTGGAGCATTCTTATATTTTTATTTTTCTTTGTTGAAGATCTCACTGTGTTCATCCATTTTTTTCCCAAGTTTGGTAAACATCTTTATAACCTTTGCTATGAACTCTTTATCAGGTTGATTGCTTCTCTCATTGCTGTTAAGGTCTTTTTCTGCAGTTTTGTCTTGTTTTGTTTGGAATCTATTCCTTTGTCTCCTCATTTTGCCTGCCTCTCTGTGTTTATTTTTATGTATAAGGCAAATCAGTCTTGAAGGAGGAGCCTTTGTAGGAGATATCACATGAGGCCCAGAGCAAAATGCCCTCTGGCCACCAGAGCTAAGTGCTAAAGAGGTGTGCCCTGCATGGGCTGCACACGTTTACCAGCTGTGACAGGACTGTGGCTGTGGCACAGGGATGAGCAGGGCTCTCAGCAAGGCACTCCCACCAGCTCCATCAGGTTAGAGGGAGAATTTCAAATTGGCACCCATTAGCATAGGCATTGGGAAGGCAGCATGAGATCACCAAAATGGCTCCTCCCAGTATCTCCATCCCAGAAAAGAGTCCCAACAGTTTACTGTGTCTCTGGCAGCCGCTTTAAAATTAGCAAGTGGGTCTCCTTCACCTGTGGTCTAAGTGCTTTTCAAACCAGTGCTTTTGTGCTGGGTCTTGGGGCGAGTGAGTCTGTATCTGAACCTTTAAGAGCAGATTCTCCATTCCCTACAGTTCTATGGTTTTCCTGAATGTAATCCCCACTGGTTTTCAAAGCCAGTGTTTTGGGGACTTAAATCTCCTTTAAAGGATCTAAAGTTCGAGGTACTTTATGTGGAGCACAATTCCCTTGTTTCTCAGGGAAAAGTTCTGTATTTTTGAGATCCTTCCCAGTAGTGGATTGCCACACTTGGGATCAGTTTTTTTGGCAAGATCACGTCTCTGCTTTTTCTGCCCATCTCGATGCTACCCCTTTAGCTTTGGTTGTGAAGGCTCTGTTCATCCTGTTTTCAGATCTTTTTCAGAGGAAATTATTCCATATGCATTTGTAGATTTGTTGTGTCCGTGGGAGGAGGTGAATTCAGGATCTTCCTTCACTGCCATCTTGAAGTGATAAATTCAGTTTATTCTGATACCAGGTTTTAATGATTCTCATAGCTGAAATGGATAGTTTGTTAATTTACTCCAATTCAAATCTCCTGATACTCACTTATATTTTTCTTTTTTGTTTGTTTGTAGGTTTTTTTTTGAAAAGGGTGGTGCAGACATGGCATCCCAGGTGTAGAAGCCTAAGAATCATGCTTTTCCATTCATAACATGCCATCAATCTCAATACACTCTTATTTTAATTATCTATTCTCTTTGGTCACCAAACCTTCATCTCATTCTCCTACCAACGCTCCCAAAATAATACACCAATGTTTATCTTTTGGTGTATTTATGCTTTTACAGAAGTGAGTTATTGTTTTGTGTGCATGTATTTTTAATTTATATGAATGCTCCTGGTTTACATATCTCATTTTTGTTTCTCATGCCTCCCATTGAGAATTATATTTTTAAAGTCCATTCACCTTGCCATATGTACATTTAATTTTTTTCTTCTAAGTGCTGTATAATATCCAAAAACATTTTTATCCTTCCACTTTCCCAGTGATGGACATCATTTTGTCTCTAACTTCCCATAGCCACAATTAACAGTGCAATGAACACTGTAGAATATATCTCATTAAAAGCCTCTATAACAAATTTGAGGGGATAAATACCAGAAGTGGAATTTCTCGAACTGTGGATAAGCATGGTCATCCTATTCTCCACTTATGCAAAGTATTTTTTTAAATTTATCAAGGAATTTTTTCATCCTTGATATGAACTAATTTTTATTGTAAACCAGTAGGAATACATTGCAGTTTAAAGTATTTTCTAATGACCTCAAAACTCACAGAAAGTCTTCATTTGAGATATTTGTTAACACGGTAGGAAATTCTACTACAAAATTTTCTAAGTATGCCAATGTGAGAAGTTTTACAGGTACTAGTCTTTTTTTTTTCAACAAAATATCATAATGGCAGAAACAGTTCTAAACATCTATTTTCAAAATGCTCTCTCTGTTGCCTAAATTTATGAGGCAAACTAGTTACCTTTTTGCTTATTATTAAAAGTTCAACCTTAAATAGAAAGGAAAAATGTGTGTGTGTGTGTGTGTGTAATATATGCTATGTAGCACATGAGCATGGCAACCAGTCATATAGAAGAATTCAGTAAATTGGAATATATGCTCTTTTGTGAAAGAAAATTAAATAGCTTTTCTTTTTTTTCTTTTTTCTTTTTGTTGGTGAGGAAGATTGTCCCTAAGTTAACATCTGTTGCCAATCTTCCTCTTTTTGCTTGAGGAAGATAGTCCCTGAGCTAACATCTGTGCCAATCTTCCTCTATCTTGTACATGGCATGCCACTACAGCATGGCTTGATGAGCAGTGTGTGGGTTCATGCAAACCCCAGGCCACTGAAGCAGAGCATGTGACTTAACCACTATACCACATGGCTGCCCCTATACTTTTTCTTTAAATTTGACAGTTCTATTGATTTATTTTTACTTTGAATTAATTTTATTACTGTATAATATGCCTACAATAGTGTGCCTAAATTGCATACAGTATAGTGTATTTAACTATACAGCTGTATGAGTTCTTATATATGTAGACAGCCATGTAACCATAACCAGATCAAGATATAAAACATTTCTAGCATCCTCTAAGGTTTCCTTTAATGAAATTTAAGAACAGGCAAAACTAATTGATGGTGATAAAAGTCAGTAGCCTTTCCGAATATTTTGTCCCAAGATAATCAGTGAACTTCTCTGTGATATAAAAGACTTCATGGTTACTGTGTGTCTGATTATGAGTTATTGTAAAAAAAAAAATCCTTCCTTTAAGATAATATAACCCACAAATCCATTAAGCCTGGCACACTTAAACTCCAAACTAATGGACTAAATTGAGTGTGAACAAACAAGTGAGAATGCAACCTTCAACTCTTCCATATTGCAGAAGTCCCACCCTTCCTTAAGAAAAATTTATACATGTGACCATCTCACCAAAAAGCTAAGTCACAGCACTAATGACAATCCACGTGTTGACAATCAGTAAATTAATATTTATCTGAATTTTAGATGGAAGTATAAGTAGAAATTATTTTTTCCCAACAGATAGTTTAGTACAACCTATGAGTACGCACAGCCCACTTTGGAGACCCCTAGTGTGTTTTCTTTTTCCATTAGACTGTGGAGCCTTTGAGAGCTAAAGCTATACATGATTCACTGTTCTACCTCCAGTCCCTGAGTACTGAGAACGTTATCTGGACGGAACCCAAGAGGTCATCATTGTTAGCAAACTAACTAGCTGAATGAATGAATGTGGGAGTCATTTAATCAATCACTGAGCAAGTACAGAGTGCCCAGGACTCACAACACATTAGCAGTGGTAGGACCCACCTAACCAAACAGGATGTGGTATAGGTACCAGCATTTTCCTGAAATTTCTAAGTTGAACAAAATCCCACTGTTACTGGGACTATAGGGAAGTAAATCCTGAACACTGACATTTTTCTTCAGTAATGATTGTTTGAATGTTTATTTGTGTTTAAATAACTCTTTCGCAAAAGATCATATTTCCCGCAATACTCATTGAGAACAGGGATTTCCAGGCAAGTGGGTTTCAGGTTAGGTCAGGGATTAAACATGCTCACCAGCTCTGACTAGACACACTTCCTCTATGACAAATGCTCAGCAATAATCTGGGCTAATTGACAAATTGCTGAATGTCCCTGAACATGGCACAGGTGACTTTGCATGATGATTCTCTTATGGGGTCCACTAACAGAAGCCAAGAGAAAGTAATCCACACTATTTGCATCTCAAAAGGAAAAACAGGAGTCACTTTTATAAGGGCATTAAACTGAATAAGGGCAGAAATGCTAAAAGTAAGACAAAGATATACATTTAAAAACACATTTATGCAGCAAAAGGATTAGTGAGTTTTACTGTACTCAGTAGGCAAGCCATTTTTTGGTCTGGAAAACAACTGTTACCTTAAGAAAAGAATATATCTATGTGCATTATTGGAAATCTTACAAAACAAATAAGGAGAAAAGAGGGATTGCACTGTGCCAATCTGGAAGCCTGGGAAGGAAGCTAAACTGAGGGAATGAGCATTATGTTAGCTGACAAAGTGTGCATTTAGTGTTTACCCACTCCAGGCAAGTCTGTGAACCACAGATGGCCTCTTACAGCAATCCTTCACCTGCAGCAATTATGGTGAGGGTGGGGTGGGGTGGGGGAGAGAAGCAGACATTCAAGAAACATACAATGAGCTGTTGATTATTCATGTTGACCATGTAAGTCATCATAGACTTATTTAGAAATCCATGTAGATTTAGGCTTATTGTCTTCATATAGAAATTTGAGTATATGGCTTATTCTGAAGTTCTGAATATTCTGCGAACTTAAAACAAAATAATTAAATCGTGTCATTATATCATAACAGGGAAAGCTGAAATATTGTTGTGCTTTCCCTGCTCAGAACCCTTCCTCCTCCACGCTGATAAGAAAGCATCATATTTAACCTATGGAAAACTATCATTTTGTGGACTGCATATTTCCTGGATTGGGGGCAGGTAATTAGGGCTATAGGTAGTCAGAGTAAACTAGATAGAGTCAATGTCATAGAATCAGAAAGATACTTATATTTTCTTCACTGGGAAAAAAAAATGGTAGATGCTTTATGTCCTTTACCTGTTCTGATTGTTCTCATGATTCACCTACTGGGAAATGGATGGGGAGGGAGATCTGAATTTTCATCATACCTAGTAAACTTTGATGCAATAATTTAAGTATTCCTTTTAGACAATACTCAAACATTTTAGGTTAAAATGTCCAGTCTTCTAGTTTTCCAGTACCTTCCTCTGCTCTTCTGGGATACGGGCAACAGGCACAGCATATAGTGACAACAAGAGAAGTGGTCTGGAGCTGGGTGCCTCTCAGGGTTCTTTGTAACCTTGCTGATCTCAGCCCAAGATAAGCCATTCTAGGTTGCCCCATAAACCGGTTGCCTGCTGAGATGAACTAGCAACACCTCAGGACTTCTGTCGACTTCTGATGCTACAGTCTGCAGAGGTTATATCTGTAGCCATTTTTTTGTTCTCTCTCAGTTTGCTAGGATTTAGTTGTATTCTCTCTTGATATGGTACCTGGTTCTTGAAGGCTCTGTAGACTACTTGGGACATCTGTCATGGCCTCCATGTATCTCCTTACTGAAACTCCTCATCTTAGATCCTAGTAGCTAAATTACCTGTCACGTTCCTCTGCACAAAATAAGGGAAAGACCACAAGCTTTCAATTACACCTACATTTTCCTGTAGAAACATCTGAGTTTTGTTCAGTCTGTACAAGAACTGAAGACTAAATCTGGCTCTCCTTCTGCCTAATCATACTGCCTGCAAAGTTTACTTTAATCTAACTATCCTTCAAGTTGGTCCCCAGGCAACCTGCCAGGCCATCTCTTCCCAGAGCAAAAGCCCAGAACTTGCATTTGGGACCCATGTGTCTCACTGCCGGCTTCCCTGGTACACACGGTCACACCAGCCAGTAGAAAGAGTCAAATGGTAAGAAAGTTTCCCCTTCCTTATTTCCATGTTCTCAATAGCATGTGAGTGCATCTAATTGACAGACTCTAATTCACATCCAGAACATTAGTGGTAATAAACTCTGGAAATGACATATTTTAATTTTCTAGCTTCTGCAATACAGGAAGACAAACTAGGAGAGCGAAACCACCATATCCATTTCAAGAAAGGCCATAATTACGCTCACTCTTACAACTTTACGTAGATTTACACCCAGCTAAGAAGTCTGCTTACTCTGGGGAATTTTCTGGACATTCTAATGGGAACTTAAGTCTCATATCATTCATATCTCCATTAAGGAGTTTTCATTTTATAGGAATAAAGGGCATTAATAAATATCATTACTTCCCTAAGAGAGCACGCCAAAATGCCGGCAAGTCTTCTCCAGAAATGTATCTGCAAGTTTTATATGAAGAAAGAAGGAACAGCCTAGGCAAATTCCAAGCCTTCTTCTTTGGGCTCCCTCTAGTGCTTCTTTATCTATTTAGGGAGTGGTTTGTCCTTTGATTTAAAAGCCTAATAAGAAAGCCTGGGTTTGGACTTTTGCCCAGCAAGGCCTAATGTGATGAAGCCCCAGGGGGATTTTGAGCCATCTCCCATTTCAATTCACCTGAAACTGCAACACCCTCTATTTCCTGGATGTACTGGCCCCCAACTGTTTCCCAAAGCTCAACTATGGGAAATAGGTCTACACTGTCTTTTTTGTATACAATCCTGGCCTGTAAGCAGGGATGTTTAGATTCCATCTTCCCTGTTCACAATAGAGGACTCAGTGCAATGTGCGTAACACTTTCATCAGAAGACTTAACATCACGTGGAGGTGAAGAGCACAGTTTCTAGAGCCAGACTGCCCAAGTTCAAGTCCCGCTTACTCCATTTATTAGGTGTTTAATCTGAGGTGAATTTCTTAACCTCCCTGTATTGCATTTTCTTCATCTAGATAATGATGAAAGATAACACATAGAACGTCTGTGAAGATTAAATTAGTCAATATATGTGAAGTTCTTAGAATGGTGCCTGGCTCTATAACACTTAGTAAGCTAATAAAATTATACTGCTGTATTAATAGGGCATCCTAAAGTGTCTTTTGGGGTTCTAAACTTTGCGTAGTGATATAAATGTTCAAGGGACAGTGTAATTGACTCAGAAAAAGGAAGTCCCTTCACTTAGAGCAGATCACACATCACTGCTACTTGCTAATTTTTTTCTATCAAACCAACATTTATTTATTGAGCAAGATGTATCAAGCTCTCTATCTTATCTCCATTAACATTCACCACAAGTTTCTGAAATACACAATATCTTAATTTTACAGATGATACAATGGACACACAGAGAAGTTAGGTTATTTTCCTATGAACGAGGTCTAATAGCCAGCCCTAGTCGTCTAGTGGTTAAGATTTGGTGCTCCCACGGCAGCCGTGTTTCCCAGTCAGGGAACCACACCACTCATCTGTCGGTTGTCACACTGTGGTGTCTGTGTATTGCTGTGATGCTGAAAGCTATGCCACTGGTATTTCAAATACCAGCATAGCCCTCCATGGTGGACAGGTTTCAGCAGAGCTTCCAGACTAAGACAGATTAGGAAGAAGGATTTGGTCACCCATTTCTGAAAAACTTGGCCATGAATAGCAGCAAAGCATTGTCTGATATAGCACTGGAAGGTGACAGGATGGCACAAAAAGACCAGGCAGGGTTCCCCTCTGGGGTACACAGGGTTGCTGGGAGTCAGAATCAACTCAACCAGCATTAACAATGACAAGAAGACGCAATAAGGTGACTGGCTACAATTCAAACCTAAATCTGTCTGAGTCCAAGCCCAACGTCTTTTCCACTGCTCTGTATTGCCTCTCCGAAAACTAAGAAATATGTAGAGTTATTTACAGCTTATAAAGCAGTTGCACATACATTATTTCATTTAATTTAATTCTCACAACAACTCTATGACATCAACTGCCAGTTAGTATCATTCAGCTGCTAGTAACAGAGATCCTTGGTGGCAGTTACTTAGTCATATAGGAGTTTATTCCTTGCACATAGGAGTAAGTCCAGACACAGTTGCTTGCTGGCATTGCATCAGTAGCTCAAGGATGTCATCAAGAACCCAGGCTCCTTCTATCTTTTCCCTCCACCATTCCAGGCATGTTGATTTTTCATTCTTAAACTTGTCATCTTGTGTTTGCAAAATGTTTCCTACAGCTCCCTGCAAAACATGACAGGAGCAGGTAGTCGGAGCAGAGGCTGGCATAGGAAGGAAGCAAACAGAAATTTACTTCTTTTATAAAGGAGAAAAAAAGTCTTCCCAAGAGACATGCCAGTCCTGTGGCCACACCCAGCCACAAAGGAGACTGGGAGGGTGAGCACTTCACTTTTTACAGTCTGTCTAGTGGGAGCAGGACAAGGATAAAAGGGATTAGGAATAACTCTTAAGGGTGAGACAACAGCAGCTTCTACTTTAGTTCTCATTATAAAAATTTCCCAGATAGGGTCACAGACCCAGAGAAACTGTGACTTGTTCAGTGCCCTAGAGTTAACATCCAGTATCTCAATGGTTTTAAATAAAAGGTTTTAGACCTTATCCTCTAAAATGTCCACTGTATTACAATAGCCACATAACTAGGCATTATTTTTCAACTTTTTAGATGAACGGTAAGAAGGATAGTCCTTAAATCCACTTTGAGGGATATTTATTTCATAATTGACACCTTTTTTTTTTCCAAAAACAGTGAGAGGGATTACAATAGAAGGTATAAATCTAATAATGCTGTACAAATTGAAATAAAAAACCAAAAAGGATATGATGAAGAGGACAAATAAAATATGCTAACCACAAGGGTTATAGAGTTACTGAGATTTATTTTTAAACGTTGTATACATCTGGGTACCTGGAGGGGGAGAAGGAATCCAAATGGGTTTGTATAATATCCCTCTATATTTTGTATCCTAGATAGAAACATTCCCAATTTGAAAGACAAACTCTTTTCCATAATTAAATTTTAAAAATAATTTATGTGCTCTAATTTAACATGAAGTTAGAACTTTGAATGATTCAAGAAATGGCTGGATAGCATGTTTCCCTTGCCATCTTCTGTGGGCATCTCTTCTCTCAGCCAGCCTTTCTTTTTGCATAGACATTTGAACCTTAGTTACAGAAGTAATACATGCCCAGTGGGAGCACACACATACACACACACACACAGAAACAGATAAAACAAAAATGGAAATAAATCACCTCTAATCCTACCACCCAGAGATAAGTGTTTACACGTTGTTGCATGTATCTAGCTAGCAATATTTCATTCATAAAATGCATATTTTTCTTTCCAAACATGCTATTGTACTGTATATGCTGTTTTTATGTCTGATTTTTCATTTACAAATGTATCAGGAACACTATCCCTAATCAATTAATAACATCATACAACATGATTTTTAATTTCATTCTCATATTCCACCATATGGATATATATCACAGTGTTTTAACCAACTTCCTAATTTTAGGTTTAAAATTTTTCCCTATTATAAATAGTAAGATACTTACTGTCGTTGCACATGTATCTTTGCAAGCATTTATGACAAATTATTAGAAGTAGAATTGCTATGTCAAAGTGTTGGAGCATTTTTAAACCTTTTACCACATACTGCCAAATTGATTTCCAGAAATTTATTCTCTCTCCATCTCATCCAGGCTTTTGACAGCAGCTGGATAGCACATAACTTGAATTATACTGTCTGATGAGTATCACCACTGAGGCACTACCATAACGTTTGAAACAACCTTCCTCATTCTCTGTCCTCAAGTTTGGAGGTGAGATGGGAAGTCCTGTCCTGGGGATCAGAAGCTGTGGGTTCTAGGTGGGATAATATTATTTGCTCTACCTAAATTAACTGATTGTTGGGTAGATCAAATGAGATAATATACATGAAAATTCTTTATAAATGTTATAGAACTTTGCAAACATAGGGATTCCTAATTAAACAAGGATATTCTTCTAGGGAGATATCCCAGAAGGTGGAGACATCTATCTTGACTGTAAATGAGAGTGCAACAAGAAAATCTCCATGGGGAATGCTCTTATGGATAAAATTTCCTGTTCTCAGAACTCTTGTGTCACTTTTTGCTTTATATTTTAGGAAGTATTTAAAGAAATTTGAACACACACTCAATTGTATAGGCTTCTTGCTGGGTGTTGGTCTGTTAGTGATTTTTTCATAGAGCCCAAGAGCAATTGGATATTAAAGACAATAAGAGAGGCAAAGGGTAGCTCTTTACCCTTTTTGATATATAAGAGGAAATTGAGCCTGGTGTTCATGAAACATTTCAAGATTCCTGGCAATAAATAAACTGCTTTGTATTATTTTAAAATTAATTTATATATTGAGTACATTAAAAAACCACTGAACCTGTTTGAACAGGATTATTATTCTCACTAATTCTACATCCATTTGGAAGTGAAATCACCATTATTATCATTGTCTTCTCTGGAAGCTTAGCTTTTTTCTTTCTTATAATATCAGAAAGATAGTGTGTTATAATGATTTGTTCAATGTAAATGATGGTGAATATTCAAAATAGCAAAATATGTGCCTGTGTCAATAAAGTTTGCTGAACTTTAAACAGGAAAGCCTCATGCCAGGGATAATTCTGAATAGGCTTGTTTTAGTAAGTTGGTCAAAACATGAATATCATTTAAAGTCATTTTTTTGGTGTCTATCCATTTGGCAGAGAATGTCAGAGCGTATTCCATTTCTGACAAAATTTGACTCTTGGCATCAAAGAATTAATAGCATAGAGTTTAGGACAGGAACAATTTATGCACTGATGCTTTTCCATAGAGTTTTCTCTTCCTGTTAAATCAGTTGTTCACCAAAAAAAAAAAAAAGGTATTGCCTGCCCTTGTCACATCACATGATTCTACGCTCAGACAACCCCTTAAATTCATAGCATTTTTCCAGTGTCACATACTGCATGTCACGCTGGCTGCAACTTCAGTACTTTTTTCCTCCAATATTTTAATGGGCAAACTTGAGTAATATATTTCCCAATTTCAAACCCTTCAGGCCTGACAGTCCAAAACTCCTGAGGATATGAACTAATGCAAAAGGTTCCGGCAGCACTGAGCATCTTCAGCTCTGGTCTATCAGTGTCAAGTCCTCAAGCTCTTGAGAAATAATTTTACTTATTAAAACACATTTTCCCTCAAAAATACTGTAGGAAAGACAAAGCTCTCAGTGACCTCTTGGAAAATTGTTGAATTAAGGAGAGAAGTCTACATAACTCCTCCATTTTAAAGTCTAGTGAAAGTATAATTAACATACCAAGAAAGAGCTCTACTTTTCATTCATAGATTTGAATTATTGAACTGAACCTGTGCCTTGGGACTATGTTGCAAACACATTGCTTCCTAGCATTTCCTTTCTCTCAAAAATAGAGATAGACAATGCCAACAAGTTGCATTAAAGAATGTGGCATGCATGTGCAGCTTTTTAGCCACTGTCTTAGAATCCTTTAAGGTTCACAATTCTCCAAGAAACTTCATACCCCTTAAACTGAGACTAACCCATTGGTGTAGATGTCATGAACTCTTCAACGGTGTTTAAAAGCCCATTGTGCACAGAGCATTTTATTAATTTGATTTCAGAGAATGGGTCAGCACCGTGGCCAGAGGTTTCTATTGCATCAGTGTTAATGTACTAGAAAGAACTACTTGCAAATTTACTAATTTGAGTCCCTTGGTGATTTTACATCATTTTTGCAAAAATATTTTATATCCTAATGACAACTCCTCATGAAAATATTTATTGAAGCAAAAGCCCTTTTTAGCATGTGTCACATTACTTATTTCTGCGTGTATTTTTTTATCACAGTACATTAGCCTTTCTTTTAAGATAGTAATGATTATTCAAAATTAGCACTGTGCTAAGTGCATAGTCGATAGCAAACAAAAATAATTAGATTTCTTGAAATAAAGCAACCTCAGTTTAAAGAATAGCTGCTGATTGAGAGTATTACTAAAGGTAATATCTTGACTTAAAGATTCCTTTCTGAAAATATCAAATCTTTAATTTGGTAATAGCCCCTGGCCATCAGGTTGTTTACAGTCCAAAGGAAGAGAGTGGACAAATGACTCTGGAGCAGTCGAAAGAGCACTAAAGAGAAAGCACTGTCTAGCAGAGCAAGCAACTTTCAACTCTGTACACCACTCCGTAAAGGATGAGGAATTCTTTGATAAAACTGTCAAAGAGGCAGTTTATCACTTGCATCATTTCATGCATCCCTGCCAATGACCGTCCCTCCATTCAGTCTGAAGTTCCACCTCGGCCTGCCACTCCTCAAAAATTACTGTACCTAGCATCTCTTAACTTTTCAGGGGGGAGGAGAGGTAGGGTGGTGGATAGTTAGTTCTAATTTATTCTAAAGAAATTATCATAAATATTCATAGTTAATAGGAATTTCCATGAAATGTTGTTTACAATAGCAAAAATATGGACACAACTTAATTTTCAAAAAGAGAAGTTGGTTATACAATGATATACTCAAGAAACAAAATAATGTAACATAATATGCTGTAGAAGAATATCAAGTGTCATGGAAAATGTTCCAAATACACTGAATGGTTAAGAAAAATGACCAAATAATATATAAATAAATTACATGCAAGTTTAGAAAGATTTAAATTAAATATTAAAGATTATTAGAAATGATAGAATTATGAATGATATCCTTCTGTTTGTTTGGTAGTAGTTTTAGCTTTCTAAAACGAATTTGTAAAGAAAAAAATAATTTTTTTAAAGAATTTGCACCTTCATTAAAAGCTTACACTAGTCAGCCAACACAAATATCAAGTTCTTAATAGCCAAATGTTGTGTGGTTTGTAGAGTTGTATAGCTACTTGCATTACTTTTATTTTGGCAGGGAATTTCTGAAAACACAATTGCTTAAAGTGGAGAAACAAATCTCTAATAGAGAATGTCTGACTCCTTGACCATCACTTGGGAAGAAAGTTTGGAAGGAGCTTCGAAGAACCTCTCCAAAGATCTTTTTTATAGCCCAATCTGGGTCACTAGTCTCATCCAATGTTTAAGCTTCATGAAGAAGGCAATTTGAAGCAATGCTTTAGAAGTGTGAGAGAGACATGAGTTGGCCAAGTGGAAGCAGGTGGTACAGTTGGAGGCCTTTTTCAGACAGGAAATATTGCAGACTCAAAATCACACTTGGTTCTTTCAGCCATATGAGATCATCTTGCTTTTTTGTAAGTGCAACAATCTAAATTTTTGTAACTTTTTTGTCCTTTAATTTATTCATTACATAACAACTATTATTTTACTAGTTGGCATCAGCTTTATACTTAGGGAAAGAGTTGCCATCATTAGGAACACTTTGATAGAAACTTGGAAGAAAACAACAAAGAAAGGAGGAATAGGGATTTGAGGGAAGTTAATATCTCAAGTGGAGGGTGTTATCTGAGTTAGGAAGAAATCATTCTATGTACTGCCAGATTTTAAAAAGAGAAGTCATGTATTCAATTCAACCACAGGAATTTTGTGAAGTGCGGGGTGCAAAAATTTATAAGCTACAAGCCCTGCCTCAAAGGAGTATTCAGTCATCACAATCTACAATGTAATTTGTAAGTTGTTCATCAGATTGCAATTAATTGCCGGAAACATTAAAAGCCTAACAATGAATGGTCTTCTCATGGAAAACTAGAAAGCTATATCCCCTGAAGAAGCCTTCTACCTTTCCTGCATTTAGTAAAGCACACACCTGCCTCTGTAGATGCCGTTATGTTAAGGAATAACAGAGCACAAAGCCTAATGACAAGGGTATGTTAAATACAGGACCTGGAATTGTAGAAAAGCATGGATTTTTCCATGTGGTATGTACTGTTCCCAATCAAACAGATCCTTTGAGTCTCTGTACTTCAGCAGATTTGGGCCATATTACATAATTTTTAGTCATTTATTTTGCCACAGATTTTTAAAAATCTATGTGTTACTTGCACTCTACTTCAAAAAATACTTTTATTTAAATCAGTCTAAATTGACTTTTTTTAAACTTAACTCTGTTCTGAGCAATAATTTTCATGAAATCATGACTTTGATGTGCAAATTGCATTTTTCTAATACATTAAAATAAACACAAGTATTAAAATGAAAAATGCCATCAGCATGTCATCTAAAAAGTCATATCACCCCCCATCAGTAGCAATACAGCATAGTCTCTAAAAGGGAGAACACTAGAGTCACACTGCCTGTGTTCAAATTCCAGCTGCTCCATGAATCATAGCTGTGTGACTTTGGGTGACCTCTCTGTGCCTCGGTTTCCTCATCTTTATTTACTTTCCAGGTTAGTTCTAAGAAATAAATGATTTAGTATATTAAAATTATTCAGTACAAAACAAGACTTTTGTGAATGTTAGCTGGTTTTAGCTATTATCATACCACAAATTGGGAGCGTTTCAGGGACTAAGAACAGCTTATACCCTCCCTCGAGGGTATTATCTATTTATGACCAAAAAGGTAATGCCGTGAGTGGGTTGAGAGCCTGTCGTCTGCAAGACCCCAGCTCAGAAAGGAATACACCTCAGCACCACGCCAGGAGGCACTACTCTGATAGAGAGGTCACGGAGGGCACACATACCTCTGTCTGCCCGTATCTAATGTAATGAGAGATGCTTCCGATAGCCAGGCGTTTGCTTCTTTGCAAGGGATCACCAAACAGAAAGTTTCCTGTTCCCTTACTGATTTAAAAAGGAGAAAACACAAAGTTCACAGCTTAACAAAATGACCTATCAGAACTCAAACTGACTTTTACAAAAAAGAAAATCTGAAATACCATTCCCTTTGTTTATATCACCTTTCTTTGTTTATTTCTCCATTCACAGTTACAGCTGATAGTGTAAACGCAGCATATTCCCTGCCTAAGGCCAAACTCCAAATGTGTTTGTGTTTGTAAACATCATTGAGTCACTGAGTTACTTAGACTCCAAAGTATAATTTTCTGAGTTTGAACATCAGGGTCTAGACACAATAAAATGTAATCTCAAATCTCATTTGTATTTGAAAGTAATTGTATAGACTATGCAAGTGACTGTAGGTTCAAGTCTTCTGTAAAAGAGGCTAACTGGTTAGGTGAAGCCTTAGGTGGGAATTCTATTTCCAGTATATCATTACTATTGGTTAACAGCATTTCTGATTTTGGATAATCATAGGGGAACACACACACAAAAAAACCTCTAAGCCACAGTTGCCAGCAAACTTGAGGAAGTGCAGGAGCAGCCAGCCTCTCATTATACAGCTGTTTCCCACCAGGCTTTTCAGGCACTCAGAGGTCTCACTGAATCTGAATGGGCTGTATACCATGTTTTTCTCTTTACAAAATCATTTGCCTATTCTATACTCTCCAGTAGCGATCTGCTTTTTAAAACACTGCTCCAAAGAGTTGAATTAAGAAGGATACATCTTGACTATTTTCGGGTATAGAAATATGAAGTTTTTCTTCTCTGTGGTACTGCAATATATTATAAATTAAGTACCCTATATATGGATGTATTTATATTTATACGTATAATCATACATCACATATATTATACATAATCTGAACATGTTGCCAGGGTTTAAAAGGCCCTGGAAGATGTGGCATGTTCCAACTCCTCCAGTCTCATCTTGTGCTCCTTTCGTCTTTCCCCCTTACCTTCCAGCCAACAAGTCTTCATGAATCACTTAAAAAATGGCCAGTCCTCTTTCTGGCATATCTGGCATGGAACTTTCAAACACGTTCTTCTGTCTATCCGGAAGACATTCTTGCCCCATTCTCTACCTGGCTACTTCCAACTCAATTTTGTTCAGAACTTAGTTTAAATACCAGCTCATTCATTCAGAGATTCACTCTTTCATTTATTCATTCATTCAAGCAGTAGGTGCTTATTGAACACATGCTAAGTTCAGGCACTGTGTTAAACCTTGAGTATGTGAACCAAAGGGATGAGGCCTTCACTCTGCTGGAGCTTATATTCCAATGAAGAAGATAAAAAAGGAATAATTACATAAACTCACATATAATTATGGCAACTAGATTGAAGGTACACAACAGAATTCTGTGAGAGAGAAAAATAAAGAGGATCTAATTTAGATGAGCCTGAAGTGAGGTAGGGGAGGAGGTTAAGGAAGACTTCTGAAAAGTGGCAGTTAGTTTGAGTCCTGAAAATCAAGCTAGACAAATGATAGTGGGAAGAGCTTTCCAGGTGCAGGAAACAGAAAAAACGCCCTGACCTCCTTTGGAAGACCAGATCCACATTTTATGTTCTCATTGTGTTCTATTCTCTTTTGTAACATTATTTAAAATAGTAATTAAAAATTATTTGTAAAACACTTGCCTCTTCTACTAGACTATGACTTTCATAAGATCAGTAATAGTGCCTGCTTTGTTCTCGGCTCTATCCCAAGCACTAAGCACAAGAAGGCCTGACCCACGGTGGGCACAGAACAACAGTCTGCCAATTGAATTGTTCGATGAAGTAAATAGTGTCCATGGTCTGGGGAGGTCAGGATGGGAGGTGCCACATTGTTACTTTTAGTTAACACTGAAGCCCTGCTTAAATACTTGTAATCGTTCCACTCTGGCCATTTAAAAACAATTTAGACTAAAGTATGCATGTTGGGGCTGAAGGTGGGCATTATATTGAAGGCGAAAGATCAGAAGTGGAAATATTGACTCATTCTAGATTCACATATCACTTCAGTTAACAAAAACTGCCATTCATGCTGTAATCTCCTTATTGCACAATTATCCTCCTGGCACACAGTAGGTATGCAAATATTTGTACAATGAATGAATTAACAGAAGGTCTTGTTATCCTTTGAGCAATATCCATTGAGCACCTACTATGTACGGGGAGTTTTGCTGCATGCTGGGAATACACAGGTAGATCTCAAAGAACTCACAGTACTAAAAGGAGAAGGAAAACCAAGATTTACAAAGGCAGTCAGGTAAGTACCGAAACAGCTATAACTATAACTTCCTCTGTGAGTTGGGAATGGGAAGAAAACCCGGGCAGTTAGCTAAGTCTACCGGGGGTAACTGACAGTTTTTTCAAAAAGTGGTGATAGTTACTATGCTGCATAGGACAGTAGGAGTTACCCAGATATGCAAACAAGGGAAGAGCATCTGTCCCAGCTGTCTACAATTTTAGCCATCGATTATAAAGCCTAACTTACTTGGCCATTCAGTCTTTCCAGCCACATGGGAATTGTCTCCCCAAAATGATATATGCTATTGAATTTTTCAGGCAAAGTTATTTCATACTGAGTCAAATTGCTGAATTATCTACATTACAATTGAAGATGAGAGGCCTAACTCATTTGATCCATATTTAAAGGATATAAATTGAGGATAGAAATGCATTCCTTAAAAAGAAGGTAATTTTTTGTTTGTGTTTACATCCTCAGCGTTCTGTGCTTTCTTTTAGACCTGAATGGATTCAGGGAGGAGTTTTGTTCATGGAAAAGCATTTCTAAGACAGCAACAGTAGCTTGAAATTTACTCATGATGTTAAAATTGTGGCGAATGTGGCAGAAATGATTCAATGTGACTGAGACCTGTTTGTTGTGAATTGCTAATTAGTATAATTATTAACATTCAGAGAATTGCAAAGCAGGAAATTTTCAGCCTTGACTGCTTACCATTCAAATGACAGAACTAAATTAAAATAAAATGACACAGCCACAGAATAAGTAACAAAATGTTCTATAAAATTTCTCAGGAACAATCTATTAGAGAACTATAGAAATTGTTCACAAATGCAAATTGCCATTTTATTCCATTTCTATAAAATATTTTTTAGAAATTTCAGAGATAGTGCTTTGTAAAGAGGAACATCTACAAAGGCTGTATTTTCACTTCCCTCCAGATCACAGTGCAAGAACATATCTTCAATATATGGCCTTCTACCAGCCAAAATATCCTTTATTAAATATAATGTTGAATCTCCTTTATTGCTCACACAAAAGCTGAGAATTGTATTCCAATGAAATCAATACATATTCTAAGACGAAGAAAAGTCACAGAAATACCCAGACATGTTGGAGATTATATAGAATTTTCACTTATGCCTATTGGAAAAAGAAGGGAGAAGCACATTCATATAAGAAATCCTCAGACAAGTACTTTGAAATTGCTTTCTATCTGAGATTCAATTCAAAAATACTAACTAAAATTAATACTTATGCTTGAGCTGAGAGTTGAATCAAACCCAGAACAGAAGTCTGATTTGGAGTAGTTTTAATTTAAATCAAAAAGTAAACTCAAATCAGTAGTTTTCTATTGTGTTAAAATTCCTTTTGAACTAAATCCGAGAAAAGAATTACTTACGTTCAAAAAGCAGCAATTAACGAGGTTGACACTGTCCACATCATATCTGTGTAGCTATGAAAATAGAGATGAGATTTTTGGAAACTATAGTCCTTACCATGTAAAGTATAAGGAGATGTGTCAAAATGAGCTGACAGGACTCCCTAAAATTCCTTTCACCCACCACATGCATGTATAGTGTGAATTTTAATATCTAAGCATTTAAGCATTCATGTAGGCCACATTAGTAACAATACAGCTTTTAGAAATACTGAATAAAGCATCATTTGATGTATATATAGCTGAAAAACAGCATATATAAGCATACTCATTATCCATTTTAAAGTTGATAAGTCATTATTTCATTTATTCACTCATTTGTTTATTCAGCATTGATTGCGTATCTAGCTCCTCTATGTGCCACTCTGCTTAGTGCCAGAAATAGGAAAGAATAAGATAGAGCTGATCCCTGCCTTCAAGGAGTTTGGATCTAGGAAATACTCAGCATCCATTTTTACGATAATCAAACTATTAAAATGTCTAGTTAATATGGGTCAGACAATAATAGACTAATTCCATGAATTATCTCAATATGTTTTTTCATTCTTGAGCTTCACAACTATAGGCCAGCGTGAAGGGCATAGAGACTTGTTCAGATAATTAGAATTAGAAAACACAGCTTTTGGACAATGATAAAAGAATCAGAAATAATTAAGTTTGAGTAAATAAATATTATTAATATTAATAAATTAATAAAACCAAATTTCTGTTTTGAATTTACTATGAATTGCCATATAATGTGTATAGATCTCACTCTGTGGAAGGGTTCATCCCAAAGAAAGCAGAAAAAGAGAAAAGAGGAACAAAGAATAAATGTGACAAACAGAAAACAATTAGCAAGATGTCAGATTTAAACCCAATGATATTAATAAAAACATTAAATATAAATGGCGAAAACATCCTAATTAAAATAAAAATTTGTGGGGGCCAGCCTGGTGGCATAGTGACCAAGTTCACACACTTCTCTTCAGCCATCTGTGGTTCGTGGGTTCGGCTCACAGGCTAGGACTTAGCACCGCTCATCAAGCTACACTGTAGTGGCATCCCACATAAAATATAGAGGAAGTTTGGCACAGATGTTAGCTCAGCAACAATCTTACTCAAGCATAAAGAAGAACATTGGCAACAGATGTTAGCTCAGAGCCAATCTTCCTCACAAAAAATAAATAAATAAATAAAAATTTGTCAGGCCGCCTTGAAAGAAACACTCAACTTTGTGCTGCCTACAAGAAAACCACTTTAAGGGTAAAGAAACAGATTAAAAGTAAAAGGATGGAAAAGATATACTTTGGCAACACTAATCCAAAGAAAACTGTAGTGACTACGTTAATATCAAACAAAGCAAAAGATATTAATAGGGATAAAAAAGGGATCATTTCATAATGAAGAATGAGTCAATTCATCAAGAGAACATAACAGCCCTAAAAGTTGATGCACCTCATAACAGAGCTTCATAAAACCTGAAGTAACAACAGATGCAACTACGAGGAGAAGAAGATAAATCCAGTTAAAGTCAAAGATCGCAATACTCTTCTCCCAAAATCTGATGGAAAAAGTGGACAGAAAACCAGTAAGGATACACAAGATTTGAACAAGACTATCAATCAACTTGACCTAACTGATATTTGTAGAAGACTCTGCCGAATAATAGAAGAATACATGTTCTTTTCAAGGACACATGGAGCATTTATCAAGAAATAATTTGAGAGTTTAGTAAGTTGTCTGGATATAAGATCAACATATAAAAATATGTTTATATACACCAAGCACACATTTAGATACTTATAAGTATGTAGGAATAAGTGCAAATGAATAGCAAAAATTGTATATAACTATTCAGAAAAAAATATGAAATTTATGAAAAACCACTACAGAATGCCTAAATAAAGAGATACCAGACACATGAATAGGATTATTCAATATATTAAGATGTCAGGTTTTCCCAAATAATATGACTTTAGGTCAAATTTAATCACAACTAAATAGAATTTTTCAAGGACCTAGGCAAACTGATACTAAAATTTATATAGAAAGGGAAAAGTCAAAGGATAATGAGGTGGGTCCTGAGGAAGAAGAACAGAATGGAGAGGGACTCGACTTTTCATATATAAAGACTTATTATAAGGCCATGATAATTGGAACTATCTAGTATTACTGATGCAGTAATAGAAATTTCACTTTTGGTTCAGCTTGTAGAGTCCAGAAACAGACCCACACACACAAGCAAACTTGATATACAAGAAAGTTGGCAGGGCACATTACAGGGAAGTAAATGAACCTCAATAATAGGATATCCATGTAAAAGAATGGAAATAGAATTGCTGCTTCACATTATACATAAAAATCAATTCACAAGGAGTTAAAAACTTAAACATGAAAGACGAAATATTTAAACAAGATGCAAAAAGCATTAAATGGGGAGAATATTAATAAATTTGAGGAGTAAAAAATAAATTGATTCACCAAAGCCTTCATAAAGAAAGGATGTGGACAAAGGAGTCTTCTTATAGTGGGATCTAAGTCAATGAGTTCACTACAAGACAATTTGGCACATCACAAAGCTCAACATCCTCGTAACTTACAATCCCCCAAGTCTAGTCCCAGGAAGGTTTTGCACATGTGCACTTGGATATGTACACAAAAATGTTCATGTTCATGAAACTGGGAACAAGTCAAATGTTCATCCACACAAGGGATGAGAAAATGTGCTATTTTCCTACACTGGAATATTATACAATCATAAAAAAATGTGAACTATTAGCTACATGTGATAATGTGGATGAATCAAAGAAAATATTGAGCAAATCTCATAAGGTCACATACAATATGATATGATTTTTATAAAGCTCAAAACAAGCAAAACTAAACAATGTACTGTTCTAATGTTTAAGTAGTGCTCATATATTTCATGCTAATATTCTGCATCATAACCTACATCTGTTTTTACATGCATTCTTTTGTATATTTCAAATATTATAAAATAAAACTTGTTAAAAGCTACTGTCCTCATTTTGAAATAATACTCAACTTCAGAGGACTGATTAAGTTTGCCCTTACATCATTTTCTCCAGTCAAAATCAATCAATTCCATCTCCCTCAGTAACCCTTTCATTTTTTCTGCTCTTCACTGAACCAACCTCATTCTATTATCATTCTCCTTATAGTATAATCCATAAAAAATAGAAGTTTTGTTCAAGTATGTGTTGAGCATTTTGGGAGGATTACTTTCTAAACATTTCTTGCTATTTTACTGTTAATATAACCCAGAACCAAGTGAGTTGTTTGGAGTACCCTTGCTGATTCATTTCATGCACACAGTCAAAGCAATAATGCCTAGAAATTTATTTCCCATATGTATAATTTATTTTTATCACATTATTTAGTACCTGACATTTATTTCTATCTTTCAGGGATCACATAGCTAATGTGTAAAAATCACCTGGAATTATATGTCTATCTCCAAAGTGACTAGCAGCTTCATTCAAATTAAAGTAGATCTACCTGACACTGAACTAGCTGATCAATAAAGAGCAAAGCAATCATCTGGTAATCTTAGGTTCTAGTCATCATTCTGCCATTGACAAACAGCATATTATTATTCAAATTAATCTCATACCCAAAATCTCAGTGTTGTCATCTATAAAATGAAAATGTTGGTGTACTTCTCCCTTAGGTAAGCTACTTAATTCTGTTTCTAAAATAACATAAATTGCTTAATGAGTTTTTTATAAAACGAAAATGAAAGAATCTCTACAAAACATAAGTGTTTGATACTTAGAAATTATTAGCAATATTGATACTAAATATTTTGGGATATTAACTAATGTCTCCCTGCAGCTGCATTCCCTGTGCTGCCGTGTATCCATGACTATTCCCCTCTCTTCATTTAAGGAGCTTCTTAAAAGTAACAGTCTTCTCAGGGAGAAAGCAGATACAGCCTGAACAAGTCTATTGAGCGGCTGGATGTTGTTTAAACATACAGGCTTGAAGACAAGGTACTTGAGTTATTTTGAATTCCAAAAGTTTACCTGAAGTATCAAAAGGCAAAGCATAAAATCACACAAACACATACACAGTAGTAGGAATACATGATCATGTAAAAGCTACTTTTCTTTTCAAAAGAAAGCACATAATCAACAGAATGTGTGGGAAAAGAAGAGAATTAATAGAGGAGAACAATTCCATGAAACATAGGAGATGTCTTTGGAGGATCTCAAATGCTGACCTTATCGTTGGTTATGACAAGGTAGACAGAGGGAAACTGAAATCTCAGTTTGGTTTTGTAACCTGAGAGCAAAGAGAACATGGGCTTTGCTTCCTATGCAATAACCAGAAATTCACACTAATTAGTTTACCAAAGCTCCACCTCCTCCACGATGCCAGAGCAAGAGTAGCAATAGCTGAATAAGAGGCCTTGCCCAATGGGCCTGAGCCTCACCTCAGTCTCCTGCAGGGAAAATAGTGGGTAGGGAAACATGATAACACTAAGGGAAAACTGGCAGATGTGCAGAGGCCTGGGATATGGAGAAAAAGGAGTCAGGGTACTTAGATCTGATAGCTTATGGCCATGGTGGGACTGAACATCAGCACATGTCAGCATAAGATGATAAAGACCAGTTGAAACCCAATATGCCACAATCAATCACTGGAAACACCAGATGGTGGCCATGAGCCAGACATACCCTCCTCCATAATGCCGTGTACACAGGCATAGATACCACTCCAGGGGGGAGTGAAGAGTAAAAAATTTGATTTCACTGAGTCACCATTTCCTTAAAAGGAAAAAGTTTTAAACTAATAAAGACTGAGTTATATTTATGATTAGGACTAAAATTCCCTGTATAAAGTGGAAACAGGAACAGATTTGCTAAGTAAATTTCCAGTTATAGATGAAGAATAGAACATTTTTAAATACTTGAGGTATATGGCTAGGATATGTTTGCAGTCTTTATCAATATTATTATTCTGATTATCTTCATTTCTGCTGTGGTCATTATTTTCACAAAATCCCTTTTAATTCTCATGTGCCTTGAACAATTGTAACTCAAAACTCAGCTATTTAAAATCATAGAGAATCAACTTCTGTTTAGAGTGTAGAAATCTGCAAAGAATATCACTCCCACACTAAAAACAAGAAAACATACAAAAAAACTACAAAATCCTAACTGGTTTTGATGCCATTAGAGAGTTGAGGCTCCCAGGTAACTAGAGAACTGGATTCCAAAGAAAGATAAGCCTCTTCAAGTAGAGAAACAGCAAAAGAACTGTCTCACCATTGATAGAGAACAGGAGGAAGAAGCAGCCACCCTATAAATGGGAACCAATAAATCATCTAACTTTAAGAAATTGTTAAAAGTTAAGTTTGGGTTAACACCTCATATGGAACAACCAGGGGCAAGAATAACAATGCTTTCTATCTGGGGAAAATCAAGAAATGATCTTGGTTCTAAGCTCCCTATAAAGCAGAAATCTTCTGGTTCTAGAGAATGAGAAACTTCTGTCTAAGACAATCACAGACACAAGGCAAAGTTTGACCACCATGGAGTGGGTTAAGAGTCAGGAATGCTGAGCCAGCCACCCCCAATGCCCAGGTGCAAAATGCCTTCCTAAGCCTGAGGGTGGACCACAACGGAGAACCCTTCTACGCCTACCATGAGCCTAACACTGAATGACAAGCAGCAACAATTTGGTTGGGGAGGAGAAAGAACATATATCCCTTTGTGGTACGGATATGCAGGAATGGCTGAAAGCTGAAGGTGGAGCACAAACACTGAGAAACACCCCCTGCCACTACAGCCCTCACTCGAAGTACAAAGCAGTTATAGCCCACTGCTAAAAGATTGGAGACTGTGGGGCACTGAATGTAATGATAGCACAAACATAACCCAAACCCAGTCCAGCTCCTGACTAGACTGATTCAAACCCCTAAATTAAAGGCTTGACAGAAAAGATGTACCCATTTCCTACGAAAAATACTGTTTCCTTCTGCATCTTCTGTTACACACATGATGTCTGGAATTCCATAAAAAAAATTATGAGACACAAAGAAAAGTAAAATCATTGTCAAGATATAAAGTAAGCAAGAGAACCAGACTCAGAGATGACCCAGATGTTGAAACTGCAAAACAGAGACTTTGAAATAATAGTGATTAATAAGTTGAAGGATTTAGTGAAAAGGAGGACAATATGAATGACTAGATGGGAGAATTTCGGCATAAAAGTAGGTATACGTGAAAGATCAAATGGAAATGCTCATATAAAAAACGCAATATCAGAGATGAAATATTCCTTGAATGGGCTCATCTATTGATCAAACAAAGCTGAGGAATGGAATAAATCAGTAAACTTGAAGATAGGTCAATAGAAATTACCCAAAATTAAAGAAGAAAAAGAGGGAAGTGAGAAAGAGAGAATGAGAGGAGGGGAGGAAGAGAAAGTACATAATAGCATCAAAAATATTAAATACCTAGATATTTAATGGGATAATACAGGGATAAATTTGATAAATGAGGTGTAAGATATGAAAACTACAAAATATTGATTAAAGAAATCAAAAACCTAAATAAATAGGGAGATATGCCATATTTGTGGATCAGAAAACTCAGAGAGAGGGGCTGGCCCAATGGTGTAGTGGTAAAGTTTGCGTGCTCTGCCTTGGTGGCCCAGGGTTCACAGTTCGGATCCCAGGTGCAGACCTAAACCACTCATCAAGCCATGCTGTGGCAGCAACCCACATAGAAAATAGAGGGAGATTGCCACAGATGTTAGGTCAGGAACAATCTTCCTCAAGCAAAAAGAGGAAGATTGGCAACAGATGCTGGCTCAAAGCCAATCTTACTCACCAAAAGAAAAAAGAAAAAACAAAACAAACACAAAAAATTCAGAGAAAGAGAGAGAAAAATAATTCAAGAACCATAGGCAAATATTGATGTAAAATCCCAGAGAAACACAAGCAGGATGTGTATCTCTATGTATATCTCTACCATGAAAGTTAGAGGTCAATGCAGTGACATGTTTAAAATATTGAAAGGAAAAAAAACAGATTTTCAACCCAGAATTCTGTACCAAGGAATAATACTTTGCAAAAGTGAAGGCATTATAAACACTTTTCTTCCAGTCAAACAAAACTAGAAAGAGTTCATTTCCAGCAGAATTGCCTTGCAAGAAATGTTACGGAAGTCTTCAGGCAGATTAACTATGATACCACAATGAAATTGGGTCTCCACAAAGAAATGAAAATCTCTGGTAATTATACAAATAAAGATAAATGTAAAAGACATTTTTCTTATTTTCAATCACTTTAAAAGGCATGTGACTGTTTAAAGCAAAAATTGTAACAATGCATTAATGAATTTAAACTGTACATAATATTAACATATGAGACAACAATATCACAAAGGATGGGAGAGAGGATTGGGAAGTATATTGTTGTAAGGTTATGATGCTACTTATGAACTAATACATTTTTATTCGAAAGTAGTCTGTGATAAGGTAAAGATACATGTTATAAAGATGCCCATATTATATTGGGGACAATCACTAAAAAGGAAAAACTTAGTATAACTTATTAGCTAATAGTGGAGACAAGTGGAATTATTTTTAAACATACTCAGTTTTTAAAAAGATAGAAAAAGAAACAAAAGAACAGATAGAGCAAATAGAAAACAGCTAAGTGAGGTAGTAAACTTATGCAATGATATTGATAATTATGTAAAATGTCTATTCATCCACAATTAAAAGGCAGAGATTTTCAAAACTGGATAATAAAGGAAAAACCTGACTATATGTTGTCTACAAGAAATTCAATTTATTAAGGCAAGGACAAGTTAAAAGTAAAAAAATTAAAAAACATTGCAAACAGTAATCCAAAAAAGCTGGACTGGTTACATTAATATCAGACAAAATAAACTTCAGAACAAGGTTCTGAATTAATGGAGATAAAGAGGGATATTACATAATGATAAACAGGTAAATTCACCAAGAAGACAAACCATTCCTAAACGTCACAGGGTAAAAGTCAATATACAATATACATATATATTTACATAAGAATGTATATTATTATTATATTTATCTAATTTATACAACATAAAATAAATATATATACTTATACAATATTTTTATAACCTATTATATAAAATAATACATTTTGTGTATATTTATATAAATACCATAAATATAATAGCATCAAAAATATTAAATACCTAGGCATTTAATGGGATAATCTGAGGATAAATCTGACAAAAGTAGTTCAAGATTTGTACACTTAAAACTGCAAAATATTTACTAGAGAAACCAAAGACCTAAATAGACACAGAGATATACCATACTCATGGATCAGAGAACTCAGTATTCTTAAGATTTCATTTTTCTCTGATTTGGTCTGTAGAGTCAATGCAATTCTAATCAAAATTCCAAACAAGCTCTTTTTTTTGTAGAAATCAACAAGCTGTTTCTAAAACTTGGATGGAAAAATGAAGAATCCTAGAATAACAGAAGCAATTTTGAAAAAGAATGAAGATGAATTCCTTTATTTCTAGATTTCTAGATTTACTATAAAACGGTAAAGTACTGGCATACAGAACAAGAAAACAGAATAAAGAGTATAGAAATCAACTCATACATATATAAGCCATTGATTTCTGAACAAAGTTGACAGGTAATTCAAAGGATGAAGAATAGTCTTTTCAAAAAATGATGCTGAAACAATTGGACATGCATTTAAAAAATAAAAGAATCTAGATCCTCACATCATACTTACAAATTAACCTAAAATGGATCATAAATCTTGATCTAAATGCCAAAACTTTTAAAAGAAAACACAGGAGAAAATCTTTGTGATTTTGGATTAGGCAAAAATATTTTAGATAGGATAGAAAAACCACAATCTATAAAAATATGAAAAATTGGACATCTTCAAAGTTAAAATTTCTGCTCTTCAGAAGACACTATTAAGAAAATGAAAAGGCAAACCACAAATTAGGAGAAAATATTTGCAAAACACATATTTGAAAAATAACTAGTATCCATAATACATGAAGAACTCTCATAACTTAATAATAAGAAAACAAACAACCCTATTAAAAAGTTGGCAAAAGATTTGAACAGACACTTCACTGAAGATATGCTGATGGCATATAACCACATGAAAGATGCTCAATATCATTAGTCATATGGAAATGCAAATTAAATCCACAGTGAGTTATCGCAATATATTTATTAGCTAAAATAAAAAGCTGACAACCCCAAGTTCTGCCAAGGATACAGAACAACTGGAACTCTCATACATTGCTCACCAGAATGCAAAATGATACAGCTATTTTGGAAAACAGTTTGGCAGTTTCTTATAAATTTAAACATATGCTTACCATATGACCCAACAACTCCACTCTTATCTATTTCTCCAAAAGAAAAGACAACTTAGGAACATACATAAACCTTCATGTACATGTTTATAGAATCATAAAGTCATAAACTCTACATAGCAGAAATGGTCAGATATAAACCCAACTTACTGTTCATTGTCACTTAACGAATGTCCTGTAAGTCCTGTTTTTCTAGCTAGAAATAAAAATACTGAGAACATTGAGCACCATAGGGACATGTTGATCAAGAAAGGAATTGTGCCAAAGAAAGGAAACAAAAATCTAATTTAAATTATTAGAAAATCAGGAGAAAACACCCTTAAATGATAGAAATGAGCACTTAAAGGTAATAATCACGTCCACTATATAACCATTTTTCAATAGATACTCATGAATAATTGAATGCAATCTAGAAGAATGGAATAGTGGGCAAATTGTTTTTCCAGACATAATTAAAATATTAGTACATGCATGCAAAACATGGTCAGGAACCCTTGAGTTAAGCATATTTTAAAATATTACTTGAAGAGAAACCCTCATTCTCCTTTGTTCCATTTACCGTGTTCTAGTTTCTGATGGGTTTGATGCAATAGAAGTTGCACTCAATTGCACTGCACACAAAGTGAATGCTTGCTTTCATTTCATTTGATGACTGTGGTTGCACCATGCAAGAAAACTAAAGAACTCTTTATCTGGCTGCCCTTGTTCTAAGGTCTAAATTTGAGCTATCCTTGAACAGAAAGCTCCTGCTTTCTTCTCGTGGTTTCCAATGTGGCTGCCTTATAGCTCTAGAATTGTGCAGTCCAATATGGCAACCACTAGACATAGGTGGCTATCTAAATTTAAATTAAAGTTAAATAAAATTAAAAATTTACTTCTTCAGTTGCACTAGACCCATGTTAAGTGCTCGAAAGCCACAGGTAGTGTCTACTCTATTGGGCTGTGCAGATTATAGAATTTTTCCATCATGCAAAAAGTTCTGTTGGTCAGCACTGATCTATAGCCAATAACTTCCCATCTAAAAGTACCCACTTAAAATAATGATACTCTTCCTCAACTATTACCTCTTTCCCTATTCCTACCTCTATAATATCCTCATTTTTCTATCAAGTTATTCACCGTGATTTTCGGCCTGAGAAAGTCGTGTCTGTGTATGATATCTCAATGTCTCTACTCCTTCAAAGTTTCTTCTATCTATAATGAATTTAGTTAGCACTGAAACAAGATAGACTTTCTAAAATGGATCATTTCCTCTTCTCCTGCACCACTACTTTCCAGAGCCCTACTCTGAGAAAATCATTGCATTAAATGAGATGGGAGCTTAAAACATGGTGAAATGCAACTAATAAAATTAATTCCAATTGCCCTACATGTAAATACCATTAAATGGATTGAATACTGGATGAAAGTCTGTGAGTAGAGAAATGATAAATGTTTCAGCTCAGGTTCGGTGTTACACAGACTGCCAAGGAGTTCTTTGTTCAGCTTGGTTTTATACAACAACTTTACTAATGATTTGGAAAGAGTAGCAAACAAGTTCCTAATGAAACTCATTGATGAGGCTGACTGGGCAGTGTTACAAACACAACTGATGACAGAGAAATTACCTAATGAAATGCAGAGGGTGGTGAACTATTGACAAAAGCACCCCAAATTATTTTCCACTTGATAAAAATTAATGCTTAGTATTAAGGATGCGTAATTGAAAACAAAAGTGTTCAATACAGACATAAGGAAAAGAGTTTCTGGCCTTCGTGATATAAACTTTGCAATATACTTACAAAGGAAACAATAGGTTCTACTCTCTTTGATTCAAGTTATATTATCTGATATGGACAAAAATAAAAATTTTTAGCCATGGCGCTATCATCTTAGGTCTGCCTGCTTAATCAATAAGTAATAAGTTAGAATAAATTCGACTTTTTTTTTTGCTGAACTGATCTTCAGATTATATTTTTGAGTTTGATTATATATGTGTGCAAACAAGCACATGCAAAATGCAAATTTAACTAGAAGCATAATTGTCTATTATATTCATAGTTCCTTATAAGGAACTCTAGCGTGTGTTGAGAATATATGTTTGGTTACACTTTTTTACACACTGTATTCTCATACTCAATTACATTCAAACAATGGTGAAGAATAATATAACAAAAACAAATAAAGACTACTGCCTACTTTATATTTATGGCTATAAATTAGAGATATTTTAATGCTATGTAACTCGTATTTTTCATTGTGGCAAAATATATACAACATAAAATTTACCATTTTAGCCATTTTTAGGTATACAATTCAGTGACACTAAGAACATTCACATTGTTGTGCTACCATCACCACGAACAATCTCCAGAACTTTTTCATCTTCCCAAACTGAAATTCTGCACCCATTAAACAATAACTCCCCATTTCCCCTCTCCTCAGGACCCGGAACCCACCATTCTCTTCTCTGTCTGCATGAATTTCACTACTCCAATTACCTCACGTAAGAGGAATCATATATTATTTGTCCTTTTGTGTCTGGCTGTGTGTATTTCACTTAGAATAATGTCTTCAAGGTTC
Organism: Equus przewalskii; assembly: GCF_037783145.1. Taxonomy (NCBI): domain Eukaryota; kingdom Metazoa; phylum Chordata; class Mammalia; order Perissodactyla; family Equidae; genus Equus; species Equus przewalskii. The sequence continues at coordinate 2,632,677 of NC_091854.1, forward strand.
ATTCATGCTGTAGCATGTGTCAGAATTTCCTTCCTTTTTTAAAGCTGAATAATATTCCATCATATATATATATACCACATTTGGTTATCTATTCATCCATTGATGGACACTTTGGTTGTTTCCATCTTTTGGCTTTTGTGAATAATGCTGCTATGAACATTTGTGTACAAATATTTGTTTGAGGTCCTGCTTTTAATTCTTCAGAGTATATGCTCAGTAACAGAATTGCTAGATCATACAGTAATCCTCTGTTTAATTTTTCAGGAATTCGTCATACTAGTTTCCACAGTAGTGCAATTTATCATATTAGATTTTTGCCCCTTCAAGTGTCACTGTGTTCTTATATCTTTAAGAGAATGTAAAATATTCATTTTGTCCTTGAAGATTTCACCAAACAGTTCTATCTTTTTATTTTGTGAACTTCCTTCCTGCTCACAGATTGGTGACCAACAGCTCATTTCGCTTCTGGCAACCACCTGCCATAGCCATAGGTACACACCTTAGAGAAACTCTTGCGCATGTGCATCAAGATATATGTATAAATATGTTCATAGCAGTAGTGTGTATTATACAAAAATAATGGAGAGAATTCAAACATTCAAAAATCAAATCAAATTATGACATATGCACACAATGTGACATTATGCAATAATGAACTATAGATACATGTGACAACATGGATGAATCTCAGAAAAAAATTATATTAACAAACCAAGTCACAGAAAACCACATCCAATACAATATCATTTCATATCGTTTTCATAAAGTTCAAAAGCAAAATAATCTTAACAATATATTACTTAAGGAAATATGTATGTGTGATAAAAAATGTTTTTTAAAGACGAGGGAATAATAAACATAAAATTCAGGAAAACGGTTATTTCTAGGGATCCAGAAAGATGAAAAAGAGACCATACAGAAAGATGAACATATTTGATCATATTACAGATCTTAAGACATGTAGTGTTCCTTTATTTTGTGCTTTTAATTTGGAATGGGGGCAGGAGATCCCTTGCAGAAATGATGCTGACAGTTCTCAAGTGTGTGTGAAAAGGTAAAGGTGGAAAAGGCCAGACTTCCTTTACTGCCATGGCTGCAACTTCTCACGTGCCCACCACACTACAGTGGGGGAAATTTTATCACTGTAGATACTTCTCACAAGTTTCACTCATAGAGTGGGTCTCTGGTATATCTTCTTTTTCAAATAAAACATTTTTCTTAGTTTTAAGCCATAGCTTGCTTTCCCATTTTTAACCTTCCTAAAAATGGCCTATCTTACAATAGCTGCATACATATGTAAAATGATAGCGTTTATTCACAAATTTTTCCAATCTCTAAGATCTATTCATAAGTTGAAGGAGTGTCTTTCAATAAATGAATGGAGAAATGAGTGAATGAATGAATTAAATATTTTATAATAGATCATTTAAGTGAATTAAAATGCCTTGATACAGTTCAAAATTATACACCATCAAAAAAGCATTTATCTATGTATATATATATATATATGGAAAAAATATATGAAATATATTTTTTTTTTTTTTTTAAAGATTTTATTTTTTCCTTTTTCTCCCCAAAGCCCCCCGGTACATAGTTGTGTATTCTTCGTTGTGGGTTCTTCTAGTTGTGGCATGTGGGACGCTGCCTCAGCGTGGTCTGATGAGCAGTGCCATGTCCGCGCCCAGGATTCGAGCTAACGAAACACTGGGCCGCCTGCAGCGGAGCGCGCGAACTTAACCACTCGGCCACGGGGCCAGCCCCTATGAAATATATTTTTAGTAAAAACAATGTTTTTTCTATTTGTTTAAAAATTTTACTGTTTAATGTACTTATCTCAGTTAGGGATGGATTGGGTACATTAATACACCTTTTATAATGACTGTAATTTTTAAAATAATCCATGAGCATTTTTGTTTTAGACTCATTTAATATATTTCTTCACATCTCTCCAGTTTCTCTAGGGCAGTCCTTACAGGTGGGACCACATTTTCTACCTCCCTTTTGGGTCTCTTTTTCTATGTCCCGACCTACACTCAAGTGGAGCAAGGTGGATGTTTTTATTGACTAAGCCTCCTCTCTCCCATATATGATTCAGCATGCAAATTCTGGAGCCCACCACAACTGCCTGATATACCTGTGGCTTTTGGCAGTAGTGCCAAACTCTTTTTCATTCATTCCCTTCTAAAACAGGCCCTTTCAGTTATTGACATTTGGGATTTCCACAATGAGAAAGAGCCACCTATGGTCTAGTCACCTGCAATGAAGCTTACTGGTTGACAAGTCCTATCTTTATACACAGTTTTCAAATCAGCTTCTTAGCACTTTGTAAGACGTTTTATTAAACTACGACGCACATACAGAAAGCACACAGACTTTAATGCAAAGATCATTGAATTATGCCACAGTGAGCAAGTTTTTATAAACATGCCCAAAATAATAAATGAATCATTACCAGCATTCCACAAGCCCTGCTTGTATCCCTCTCATAACTATCCCCTCCTCCTCCTCAGAGGTAATGTTGTCCTGACTACAAATTCCATAGATAAGTTTTACCTGTAATTAATTCCATAGATAATTTTTGTAAATGGAATTATAAATTATATATTCCTTTCTCTCAATAAGTTTGTGAGATTTGGCCAATGCAGTTGTGTATAATAGTACTTCCTTTATTCACATTCAAATTTCATTCACTTTATTCATCTGTTGGATCATTGGTAGATATTCAGATTTGAATTCTTATGAATCTTATGAATTCTGTTCTTAAATTCTTATGAATTTTTATGAATACTGTTCTTATGAATACTGTTATTATAAACATCCTTACACAGGTCTTTTGGTGCACCTATGCTGGGCTGAAGGTATACATATGTTGAATTTTAAAGACAATGTCAAACCGTTTTCAAAGCTAGTTGTGCTAATTTAGACTATCATCAGTAATGTTTCATGGTTTCCATTACTTAACAGCATAGCCAACACTGGGTATCATGACTCTTTTAGTTTTAACAATTCTGGCATATATGTAGTAGTGCCTCATTTTTGTTTTAATTTGCACTTCCATGATTACTAATGAATTTGGATCTTATATAAAATATATGTTCAAATTCTTGCCAAATTTTCTATTGGGTTATCTTTCTTTTTCTTAGTGATTTAAAGGAATACATAATATATACTGACTAAGAGCTCTTTGCAGTTATATCTGCCACTCTGTGGCTTGCATTTTCACTTTCTTAATGGTGCCTTTTGATAGAGAGGAATTTTTAATTTTAATATAGTCCATTAACTAGTTTTTCCTTCATGGTTTCTGCTTTTTTGTGCCCTATTTATGAAATTGTACCCTATCTCCAATATCATGAACATATTCTTATATTGACTTACAAAAGTTCTTAAACTTTTTGTTCCAAAGATCCCTTTCAGAGTATGCAGAAATCTATGAGCATCACTAAAAATAGTTTTTAAATAAAATAAAATATATAGCATTAAAAAGAAAAACAATTATATTGAAGTGGAGTTCTGTTGAAGGACACTACAAAATTAACACAACCTGGTAGCTTTATTATTTTACTATTCCTAGTTAGAGCTATAATCCACCTGGACATAATTCTACGTATGCTACAATGAAAGGGCCAAGTTTCTCTTTATACCACGTGGATATCCAATTGACACTGAACCATTTCTTAAAAACACCTTCCGTTTGACATTGCTCTGAAAAGCTAGCTTTTTTATCCATCAAGAGTTTAATACAGTGCAAGTCTATTTCTAGTCTTCAAAATTATGTCCATTGGTCTATTTTATAATCTTGAGATCAAATCACATAGTTTTAATTATCACGAGTTATGAAATTTTTGATAACCAATAGATTAAGTCCTTCTATCTTGTTATTCTTATTTAAGACCGACTTGGCTATTCTTGGTGTTTTGCATTTCCATATAAATTTTAAAATTATTTTCTATTAAATGGGGTATTGATTCTATTAAATTTCTCTTAAGTGAGATATTGTTTGAGAATGAATTAAGTTTATTGATCAATATGGTAAACAACTACAATTTCTTCAGTATAGAATCTCCCCATGCATGAATACTATATATCACTTTCTGTAGATCTTCTTTAGTTTCTCTCAATAGTATTTTATAGTTTTCTCCATATAGGTCTTTTGTCTTTTCCTTAGACTTATTCTGAGGTATTGAATATTTGGTATATTCTAAATGCTATCTTTTTCATATTTTATTTTAAAATTGTTTATTCATAGTGTAAAGAAATACAATTAATTTTTGGATATTAAATCAGTATTAAGAAGTCTTGCTGAACTCATTTATTTGATGCTAATAATTTATCTATAATTCTTTTAGATTTTCAACATATATGATCACGTCATCCACAAATAATGACCATTTTAGTTTTTTCCTTCAAAATCCTCAATACCTTTATCTTTTTTCACCTTGCCTTACTGCACAGGCTAGCCCTGTTAACAAAATGTTGAAGTTATGAAAGTTTACATCTTTATGTATCTTCATGACCTCAGTTGAAAAGATTTCAATATTTTTGCATAACGATGCTAGTTTCAGATTATTTCCTAGATTTATCAGAGTAAGAATTGTTTCTTCTAATCTTAGTTTTCCAGTTGTATTTTTTTGCATACATGGGCATTAAATTTTATGAAATCCCTTCTGCATCTATTCAGATAATCATTAAATTTTCTCCATTACTCTGTTAATGTGTTAATTATATATTAATATTTAATTGTTAAGATAACTTCTCGTTTCTGGAAAAAATCAAATTGGTTGTATGTATTACCCAATGTACCCACTGCTACATATATTTTAATAATTGTTTTTGCTATTTTGCATCAATATTAATGAGTGAGATTAACCTGTATTTTTCCTGTCTTTAATGCTCTTGTCAGGTTTTCATTTCAAAGTTAAACTTGCATTGTAAAATAAGTTGGGAAATGTTCATTCTTTTTTGCTTCTCTAGAAAAAGTTATGAAAATATATAGTAGGATTCACTTGTGAAGCCATCTTTCACTGGAGTTTCTTTGTGAGAAGGTTTAAAATTGCAAAGTCAGTGTCTCTAAACATGATAAGACTGTTATGATTTATTATTTCTTCTTCCCCCAGTTTTTAAAGTATTTGTCCATTTCATCTACTTATTTTAAGCTGCTCTTCTTTTTCTAATTTCTTAAGGTTGAAGCTACGGTTTTTTTATTTGAGACTCTCCTACTTTTCTAACAGAAGAGTGTAATTCTAGAACATTCTCTTCAGCACTGCTTTAACTATATCCCAGAAATTTTGCTACATTATGTGTATACTTTCATTGAATTTAAAATATTTTCTAGTTTCCCTTGCAATTTTTTTCTTTGATCTCTGGGTTATTTGGAAATGTAGTGTTTAATTTATAAATATTGGGACCTTGCAGATATTTTTCTGTTTTTCGTTTCCACTCTCATTCTGCTATGATCAGAAAACATAATTTGTATGATTTCAATCTTCTTAAAATTACTAAGACTTGTTTTTTGGCCTAATGTGTGTTCTGTCTTGAATGTTCTCTGTGCACGTGAAATGCACCTGTATTCTGCTGTAGTTGGAAAGGGTGCTCTATAAATGTCAATTAGGTCAAGTTGGTTAATAGTGCTGCTTAGATATTCTATTTCTTTATTGATTTTCCATCTACTTGTTCTTTTAATATTAAAAGAGGAGTACTGAAATCTTTTGAAATTATGATCTGTACTTATTATTTCTCCTTTGAGTTTGATCAGCTTTTGCTTCATGTATTTTAAAACTCTGTTATTATGTAAATACACATTTATAACTTTTATGTCTTCTTGGTGAATTCACCTCTTCGTCAGGATGAAAGGTCTGATAATATTCTTTGTTCCGAAGTATACATTCTCTGATATTAACATAGCCATGCCAGCTTTTGTGATTAGTGTGTCAGGATATACCTCCTTCCATTGTTTTGTTTTTAACCTATTTATGTCTTTATTTGTATAATGACGTTGTTGTACACAGAAATGAGTTGTTTTTCGCTTTTTTACCTGAATTGACAAACTCTGCCTTTCAATTGGTTGTGATCAAATCTACCATCTTGTTTGTTTTCTATTTGTCTCATGTGCTTTTTCATTTTTCTTTTAGCCTCCTTTTCTGCTTTAATTATTTTTTATAATTTCAGTTTATTGCCATTACTGTCTTATTTTCTATTCCTCTCTTTTGTTTTTGTGGTTCCTCTAAAGTCCACAAAATACACCTTTAATTTATTGCAGTTTACCTTTAAATAATACTTGTAGCAGTTCATATATGGCATGAAAATCTTACCATTTACTTCCATTTCCTGACTTCTTTCCTTAGTGCTCTTATCATTGTGCATTTTACTTTATTTATGCTATCAAACTGAAAATACATTGTTATTATATTTGTCTAAGAAGTCAGTTATTGTTTAAAAAGCTCTTTAAAATGAAGATAATATATTTTACATTGGCAGTTTATGATGCTAGTCATTCTTTTGTGTATAGTTTCAAATTTCTACCTTGTATCATTTTCCTCCTCCTTGAAAAGTTTTGTCTTCCTTTAACATTTTTTTGTAGTACAGATATGCTACTGAAAAATTCTGTGAGGTTTCATTTTTCTGAAAGAGTCTTTATTTTGCCTTCATTTTGAAAGATATTTTTGCTGGGTATAGAATTTTAACTTGACAGTCTTTCTTTCATTTTCTTAAAGATGTCTTTCTGTCATCTTCTTACTTGCATAATTTCTGAAAAAAGTGTGCCTTCATTCACATCTTTGTTCTTCTGCATGTAATGTCTTTTTTCTCTAGTTTTTTCTTAACAATTGTTTTCTTCGCAGCTAATGTTCAATTATTGTCTTGTGATATGCATCAATACGGTTTTCTTCATGTTTATTCTGCTGTTAGTTCATTAAACTTCTTGGATATGTCATTTTGTTGGCAGAATAGTGGTCCCCTAGATGTAATCACAAAGGTCCTTGTAAGTGAAAGAGAGCAGCAAGAGTCAGGGTCAGTGACACCATGTTGAGAGAAAGACTCAGCCAGTTATTGCAATACAGGAAACTTGCAGAATCTGGAAAAGACAAGAAAATGGATTCTCCTCTGGGTTCTTCATGATGGAAAACAGCCCTACCTGCACCTTGATTTTAGTCCAGTGACACCCATTTCACACTTCCAACCTCCAGAACTGTAAGATAACACATTTTTGTTATCTGAAGCCACTGAATTTGTGGTAATTTGTTACAGAAGCAATAGGAAACTAATTTATGTGGTTTATAATTTTCCTCAAATTTAGAAAACTTGGAGACATTACTTTTTCAAATATTTTTTATCTCTGACTCTCAGTTCTCTTAGGATGCTAATTAGATGTATGTCAGATCACTTGATATTATTCCAGAGGTCACTGATGTTCTGTTTACTTCTTTTTTTCTCTCTGTACTTCATCTTGGTTAGTTTCTACTAGTATATCTTCATATTTACTGACCTTTTCTTCTTCAGTGTCTAATATACTTTGATACCATCCAGTGTATTTTTCAGTTCTAGACATTTGAGTCTTTTTTAAATCCTCTATTTCTCGTTATATTATGCTCATATTTTTCTCTACCTCTTTAAAAATGGGGCATATTTATAATGTCTATATTGATGTTCTTTCTACTAGTACCGTCATCTCTGTAATCTCTGGGTCTATTTCTATTGGTTATTTCTTATCTTGGTTATGGGTCATATTGTCTGGCTTTTTTGCATGCCAGATAATTTTGTACTGGATCCCAAATATTGGCAATTTTACCTTTTTAATTTCTAGATTTTCTTTAAATCATATCAAATTTCTTCTCAGCATCCCATTGGTTACTTAAAATCAGTTGGATTCTTTCAAAGTCAGTGCAGCTAGTTGTTAGAATTAGTTTAGCCCTACTATTAAGGCAAAACACTTCTGAATATTTATCCAAATATCTATGTACTTGTGTTTATGAGTTCTTTCCTCTTTAGTGTGTGGGAACATGAATGATTCTCAATCCAGAACTCAAGAAATTATTCTCCTCCTCCTCTCTGACTGATCTTTTTCCAGCCTCAGATAGTTTCCTCTCACACATGTGCCAATCAGCCAAAGACTTGAGAGAACACCTTTGCATTTCTCTTGATCTCTCTATCTGTGCAGATTCCCACTCATTGTACTCAGTCTCACAAATTCAAGCCACCTTGACCTCTCCAAATTCAATTTCTGCTGTCCCAGTTCAGTGACACCTTTGAATTCCCTCTCCTTGCGCTGAAACTTGGAAACTGCTTACAGGAAGTGATCTGGTGCTTGTATATGGATCAATTCATGCATTTCTCTTCTCTCAGGGATCATGGTCTGGCATGCTCTGTTTTCCAATGTCTGAAAACTGTTATTTTATTGATTTTCTTTCTGGTTTCCTAGTTGCGTAAGGTGAGAGAATAAATTCTGACTTTTTAAGAAACAGATGTCTGTCCACTTTATTTAACGTTTTATATTTACTGTTATAAAATTAATTATAATACCACCTAAGGATCATTTTAGTGTCTATGTGACATGTGGTGATGTCCCTTTGTCATTCTTGATCCCAACATTTTATGTTCTCTCTGAATTTTTTCTTCATCAGTCTTCAAGTAATTTATTAATTTTGGTGATCTGCTAAAAAAACACACACAAAAACAACCTAACTTTTAGGCTTATTGACAGTCTTTTTATATTTTTTTCTGTTTTTGTAATCTCTGTTCTTTTTTCTTTCTTTTATAAATTTTCTTTATGTTTAATTTGCTGTTCTCTTGCCACCTTCTTGAACTTGATCCTTGGATCACTTGTTTCACTCTTTCTTCTCTTCTATATTATGGATTTCAGGTTGTACACATTTATTTAACCATGACTTTAGCTGCATTCTCTAAGTTTTTATTTTTTGGTGAGGAAGATCAGCTCTGAGCTAATATCTGTTGCCAATCTTTCTCTTTTTGCTTGAGGAAGATTGTCCCTGAGCTAATATCTGTGCCAAAATTCCTCTATTTTGTATATGGGATGCCATGACATCATGGCTTGATAAATAGTGGGTAGGTCTGTGCCTGGGATTCAAACTTGTGAACCCTGGGCCACCAAAGCAGAGCACATGAACTTAACCACTATACCACTGGGCCAGCTCCTTGGATTCTCTAAGTTTTGATATTTAGTATTTTCATTATAATTTAATTCAAATTGTTTTTATTTTTTAATTTTCTCAATCTGTTAATAATGGGGATTTTTCTAGTTATTTTCCCATTATTTATTTCTAGCTTAATTTCATTACACTAAGATTATATACTCCGTATCTGATTTCAACTTTGTTGAGAACATAATTATGGCCCAGTTTGTCATTAGTTCCTGTAAACATTCTATGTGTATTTAAGAAGAAATGTATTTTGCAGCTGTTGGGTAAAATTATATACACATGAATATAATTCATATAAAATATATTCATTATTTTAATGTTAATAAATAGAGTCTATTTTTAATCACGTTATCAAAATCCTGTTCTACATACTTCTAAAAAGTCTGTAATCTTCCAAATTCAATATTTCTGATTTTTTTGTGTACATTTTGTATCAATTACTGAAACAGGTGAGAAATTCTTTCACTATGATTGTGGACTAATCTATTTTCCCTATAATTATTTTAATTTTTTTCATGTATTTTTAGGCAATATAATTATGTGAACATAAGTTCAGAGTTATTCTAATTTCTTGCAGTTGAAATTTTTATTATTTTGAAGTGTCCCTCCTTATAGCTGTTTTCAATACGAAGGTTGTTCCAAATCACATATGCTGCCATTACAGGTAGCAAACCATTGAAATGTGAATGGATGTCCACAGATGAGAAGATATTTGAAGAAAGCTTCTTGCATTAAATATAAAGGTAAAAATAATCAAAAGTGAGGATCGTTCAGAAAAACAAACTTCTTTAATTAAAGCTCTATGACTTATTTTCTCTGAGACATAAAGAGATAAGGAGATATTCTGTCCAAATAAAATAGTAGGCTGCATAAATCAAAGAAAATAGAGAATAAGAAAAAGATTCTTGAAATCAAGAACATAGTAATTAAATCAATACAAAGGATGGAATTGAAAAAAATCAAGAATTCTCACAGGAAGTACAAAAGTTAAAACCTATGGAAAATAGAAGTGAAAAGGTAAGAAAATGAGAGACTTCAATAAGAAAAATGAAGGCTTAGTGTTGAGCCTATGAGGACCAACATCCAGCTAATAGGAGTCTCAAAGCAGAGACCAAAGGGAAGGAGGTGTTATTAAAAAAAATAATATTAGGCAAATTTGAACCTACATATTGAAAGCATTCACAACTTATTCAAAACAATATATAATAATACTTTTAGTGCCCACAATCATAGAGTTTCAAAATATCAGAGATCAGATGAATTACTAAAAGATGCCAAAGAGAGGGAGAAAATTAGTACATATGAAATGGAGAAGTCAGAATGGCATGGGACTGCTCAGAGGACAGGACAGAAAATAATTCTATGACGACAGTAAAGGAAGACTCCAGGTCAAGAGCTAAGCAGCTGGCCTGGAGAACAACAAGTACAGGGGGGAAGGGAGGATGCAGGTATGTCAAAGGGAGGTTTCTGGGAGAAGAATGGCATTAATGGTCATTTGATGTACTTGTGAATTTGGAAAAAATTAAAGATATGCACTGAAACATTTGGCAAACTATAAAAATATTGGGAAAACTATGAAAGTAGATCCATTGAAATCCAAGAAAGTGAAAAATGAAGACAATAATTGATCTCAGGAAAACAAAAAGTTGCATGACACAAAAAATATAATCATAATTCATTACATGAATCATCAGGGAATAATGTTTACATGGTCATAATAATGTAATAATGTGACCATTGACTTAACTAATATTATAATATTATTAAAATGGGCAAATAGTGGAAAATAAAATTGGAAGTATAAAATGTTCAGAAAACATGGCAGGAAGTGAAGTGAGTGCCTTAAATTGGTAAATCAAGAAATAGTGGAATATCAATATTATTTATAAATATAGCAGTAAAATTTTTAGAAAATAAAGAGCGTGGGCATCTGGAAGTCATAATCCAGCTTTGTCTCAAATCTCACTTTTCTTGATCTCCACCACTGCCTATCTACCTTTCAATCCACTCACCACATGTCAACTCCAGTGAGTTTTCAAAGTGTAAATCCTGCCATTTTCACCAGACTCCTAAAACCCATACGGAGTTCTTCAGGGTTTCCCATTGCCTTATACTCAAATCTTTCACAGGGTCTTGAAGGCCATAGTCAAGTTCTTACCTCCTTCTACCTCTTATTGCTCCATTCTTCCCCTTGCCTTCTAGGCTTCAGCCACACTGACCATGTTTTACTTCTTTGAAAAGGTCAAACTCCTTGCTGCACGGGGCTTTGATACATGCCGCTCCTATTGTTTCAAAACATTGCCTTCACCCCAGTTCCCACATTGCTTTTACACACACACCTTCTGTTTCATGAAGGTATCTCCTTCTTTTCTTTCAAACCCCAGCTCAAGGACTTAGTTTGGGTGGAGATATTCATGAACCTCATTACATCGAGATCCCCTGGCCTGAGTTCCCCTTTACAGCACTTATTCAGTTTTCCATGCTTAACTGAGTGCCTGCCCCTACATCCATCCCTCCCCTGTCATGAGACAGTAAGCTTCAAGAAATGACAAATATTGTCTCTCTTTGCTCACCATTGTACACCAGTATTTAGTGCAATACTTGAAACATAAGAGTTGCTCAATAAATATTTAAGAATGAATTAATTAATTAAAAATAGACTAAACACCTAAGATCTAGGTGATGTCTTACTTAGCTCTGCCACTTACCAGCTATGTGACCTTGAGCAAACCATTTAATCACTCTAAGTTTGACTTCTTCACCTATAAATCGTAATAATAATACATAGTTCAAAAAATTATTATAAAGCTTATATGAAAGGTAGTACATATAGAAGTAATTTTTGCTCTGTGTTTATGCTATATAAATGTCGGCTTTCTTTTCTTTCCTTTCTTTAAATCATTAATGATAACCTTGGCATGTATTTGATCATAACATGTATTCTCTAAACTTAAAAGGAAAAAGGAAAAGAGCTGGCACCTCATAAGAGCAGTGTGCTTTGAGAGGCAGTAGAATGTCTACGTTCACAGAGTGAAAAAGGGCAAGGCTTCCCTGAGCTTTAAAGTTTTCAACCCAGTTCATCATTATTCACATACTACCACCAAAACAAGTTTAACTGTGGCACAGTTCATAAGTGCAAAATATTTCATTCGTGGCTGGAATAAATGAGACACATAATCTCATCAAACGTATATTCAGCAGGAATTCCACTCTGCCATCTGTGAGTTTTCACATACTTCAGTGTAACTCTGAATTTCTAATAGAAAATCTAGCTCTCAAGGACATTACATGAATTTGTGACATGACTGTAGGACACTTGCTGGGAAGGTAAAATAATGAACAAGTTAGATTTTTTTCATCTATCTAGGAGATTCATCTGTGACAGATGTAATAGTGATAACAATTTAATCATAATTATGCTATTATGCCACATTATTGTGACAGTTAAGGTTATAATTTAATGTCACACCCTTTTAATTCAATAAAAGTTATTAATACATTAGCAATCATTTACTAGTAAAGGTTTACATCTAGCCAAGATTTTTCTTTTCTCTTGATGGCATGAAAATTATATGCTCAGATAAAAAATAACCCCATGGCTTGAGTGACAAACTAGATATTAAATTTAGATTCCAAACATATTAATTCTGAGCGGTCTTGGGTAATTCTCTTAAATTTTCGCCTACTGTGCACCACGTTCTCCTCTCTCTCTCTCCTTCTCTCTCCCTCTCTGAAATACTTGTTCGCTCCTTCACTAAGGGTGCTTATTTTTAAAAATTCCCCTCACCAGTTATTTATCTTTCTGCATTTGCTCTTTTGACATCATCCAACTGTGTTCCCTTCATGCCCAGACTAGAGCTGATGTGAAAGCATCTATGGGCATAAGACACAGGTCTGGACAGAAAGAGAAAAACAGAGAAAAAGAAGCTAGTGTGATAATGCTGGCAGCTTGCCAAGTCTCTACTATTTTGATGTGATTTCCCTTGAGTCTGGCTAGAGAAATTGCCAGTGCCTTAGCCATTCTAAATCCCACGGCAACCCCTCCTGAGCAATCTCCCTCTTCATTAGAGTACTGAACCCCAGGTTTACAGACAGCATGGCGGGTCAACTCAACCTCTCCAAAGAGAGAAAAAATACCAACTCAGCTGCTATTCGGTTACGTCAGTCACCTAGACTAGTGCTTCTGAAAATTTGCTCATGAATCACCTGGTGATCTGGTTAAAATGCAGATTCTAATTGGATAAGTCTGGGGTGGGGATGTTTGCATTTCTAACAAGCTACTGGGTCCTGGACCATACTTTGAGTAACCAGGTATCATCTACACCCGTAAACGTAACTTCACAGGTGCCATTATCTAGTCTGCTTCTCTACCTCTCTTTTCCTCATCTCCTAGATTCCTACAGTTTTACTACTCTGCTTACATTAAAAATGAAAAAACAGAATTCAACCCAGCATCAATCAGACTTATATGGACTACAAAAATACTTAAGGAGTATTTCTTAGATTCTAAAATTTTTCTAATTTTAAGAAAGAATAGCATGGTTGAACACACACTGGCGGTGTAATTATACAGAACTGAGTGTGAATTCCAATTACAGCTCTTAATAACCAGACAAATCTTAGGACAAGTTATTCAATTTCATGTCAGTCTTCTCATCCATAAAATGGAAATAATAGCTTCTACTTCATAGGATTTTTGTGAAGCCTGAATAAAACAACATAGAATAGTCCCTGGCATACTATAAAGTTCTAAATGAATGTTGGGAAATAGTGATTAGATACACTCAGCTCAATGAAATTACTCAACATTGTACAAAATTATTTTTAAGTTGGAATTTAGTGTGCTAAATATGTCAAAGTTTAAGCAAATGCTTTCATAAAAAAGAAAAAAGAAAAAAACCAAGGCGTTATTAACTGTTATATGCTTGGCAAAGAGAGTCTATTTTTAAATTTTGAATTTCATTTGAGATAAATTATTTTGTATTATAAAGTGGCTGTGTGGCAGATTTTTTAATCAGCTTTCATCGCCTTTGAAATACATTTGTTAATTGGAAACAAAATAAGTGGCTTAAAATTTCTGTGGATGCAGCAACTCTAGTTAATATTTTCTAAATGGTGCTTGAAAATAAATATGTATGTATCAAAAAGTACTTGATAAGCAGCTAAATATGAAGAAAAATACCTCCTCCCAAATCACTAGTGCATCAAGATATATTGATGCATTGATAGAATGGTCTCTGGTAATTTGCTGCTAATCAGTTTTAAGAAATGGATGACAGCAAGGTATTTTTAAAGAGTTCTTTTGCAGCTGACATGAATTTGGATTATGCGAACTGACTCACCATTTAAATTCGACTGTATAGAATGGTATGCTATTGATTCAGACAGTCCTTGACCTCGGGGATAACACTTGCCTTAGCTGAGGAAGCCAGCTTTTAGTTTGGAATGTGTTGTCTTTCAGCATCTCTGCCTTTTGACAACAATAAAACAGAAAGATTAGGAAAGCATACGATGAGTTAATGCAAGAAAAGGCACCCGGCTTTACCCAAACTGTTCACGCTAGGGAAAGAATGACAACCTCCCTTCCTAAGGAAAATAAAGCCAGGCTTTGGGGATATTTTTAACTGCCACCCCCCTGCACAGTTTGATTCACATTTTGAGGTGAGCAGCTCTAGTTTCTTTTCAATGTCACTATTGTCTTTACAATGAAAATACCATCTGAATTTCCTGCAATGTTTTAGACTTAGGGTATGAAGATATGTTGCCAGCATGTGATTCAAGCTGTGTAAAGATGTACCTGATTCCGAATTGGAAAATTGTTAAGTAAGTTTGGGAACATCTTGCTTAGTGGTGCTTTCTCTTTTCACTCTCACGAATGGGAAAATAGAAAACTGTGATGAGGAGAGCATGTTTTCTAAGAGGGTCTTCTCCAGTTGGAGAGATGCCAAATCCAATGGTTGATGGCAGAGCTTTTCAGCCTAATATTTAATTTTATTTCCTCCAAGTAACAACAGTTTCTTGCTTTCTCTTTCCCTCCTGTTAATTGTTTTTTAAATTTCTCCCTCATCTCTAGATAAATAGACAGATCATAGAGATAGATAGATACATAGAGAGACTGATAGATAGATATGTAGATCTCTATATATCTGTATCTATAAGACATATATGTCCATATCATACAGATATAGATAGATAGATGATAGACAGATATGAGATCTCTATACGTGTATCTATAAGATATATAAGATATATATCCATACCATATAGAGATAGATAGATACATAGATAGATAAATAGATAGATGATAGATTCATTTTCATCCTCTCTCTCTTTCTCTCTCACTCTTGCTCTCAGCCTATCTCTTCCCACCTCCCAATCCTGTGTATGGGTGAAAATAAAGAAGTACATTATATATCCATCAGAATTAATCTTCAGGGATTCTATCTTTGAAAGGGACTATTAAGCTTGATGATTTTCTTTTTAATGCTGTCTTCTTTTGGTTCATGGCTTAAGATAGAAAATAGCATTTTCAGAAAAGTTTTTATAACCTCCAATATGCGTACACACACATACACACATACCCCCAGAGGAATCTGCTTTAAAATGTAGTCAACTCTCGGTTATTCTGCAAACAGGAAATTAGGGAGTACACACAATTCATTGAAATACATAGATAAGTTTTTAAAATCTTATCTGATCTAATCGGTTTAACTTTCTTTTCAAATTTTCATCACAATTGCTGACAAGTAGCAAACGAATTCATTTTAAGTCTGAAAACTTTATTTTGTCCTTTTTGCAAACACTGAAATGCCCCCTCAAAAATCAGCTAAGGATTAGGGGAAAATGCTAAATTTAGACCCAAATAATATAGACATAGCATATTTTGACCCCAAATTAAAAATGAGATGTATATTTTATGGCTATGAATCAAATCATAACACAGTTACATGATTATATACATACACACAAAAATGCACTTACATTTACACATTCACATATATTGATAGCTTTTTTTATTATGTATCAATTAGTTTCTTCTGCCAGTAATAGCATACCATACACTCTATACTTAGAAAATTCTACACTTCCTTTAAGACAGCTCAGATGGCAAAGCTCTCTTCTGTGACGTCTCCAAAGACTTCAGGATATAGAACTTGTTAAAAAAATAAATAAAAACACATCTCTTGGAGTTGTAATCTACCCATATACTTATTACTGTCCCCCTTCACAATGTCAGGTTTTTGACGATAGGCGTATATAAAACACACACACATACACACACTATATATATATTCCTAAAATTTTACAAATTTCTTCTCATTCTGAGAATTCCATGTGCCAAAGATCTAAAAGGCAAACTGCTGAAAATAATTATTCAAATTCATAATACTTTATAAGTAAGTTCACAAATTCTATCACCTCCAATGATTAGAACCTAAAGCAGATGATGCCACTATTTGAGCATATGTGTGCATATGTGTGTGTGTGTGCGTGTGTGTGTTTTGCATGGCAAAAGTACCCACCCAAATATTTTTACAAGTACTAAACATGTGCCAAAGCAAACTAGGGCAAAATTTATGCTTAAAGAGTCATGCACAACTAGAAGGACCCACAACTAAAATATACAACTATGTATTGGGGGCATTTGGGGAGAAAAAGCAGGAAAAAAAAAAAAGATTGGCAACAGTTGTTAGCTCAGGTGCCAATCTTTAAAAAAAAAAGAAGTCATAAAAAAAAGTGAGTGAGCCTTGTTAAACCACATCGTGCATATGGGAAAGAAACATGAATGGTGTGAAAGTACAATGCAATCCACACTTATTTTATTATACTAGGACCTAAGTGTTATTCATCTAAAATTAGCGATATACCATGATTACACTCTTGCTAGGAAATCATTAAATGAAACAGCTCAATATCACATCAGGGACATTGCTGCTTTTGACGGGCATAATTTTAGGTAAAGTAATTGCTTCCAATGACCTTTTCTCTTTTGTGAGTGTTTCATAGTGTATTTTCAACATAACATTGTCTACAACTGAAGTTCTCTTCATTATTTCCACTTATAAACAAGAATTTTCCCTCTTATGTGCACCAGCCATTTGGATTCTAAAAAGTCGTTTTACGTTCTTAGCCGCAAAATAACTGCTTATTATTTTATTTATTTGTGATTCTATATAGTTTTGCTAATGCTAGCTGTAAAGAGAAATCATAATGCAATATCCCAGCTTTAATTTCAAGAAACGCAGGCAGCAATTTCAGGTAGTTAGTCTTTCTTACAGAGTAGTGTCTTTTGATATATTGAAAAGACTAGAGAAGCTGTTACAATGATAACGAAAGAACCTTATACATTTTCATTGACATCAAGTTGCCATTGACATCACAGAATTGACAAGGTAATGGTTTTCACACATACTTCCATTGACACCATAACATCAGAAGTGTCAGGTGCAATGAAAGTGTCTCCTACAAGATCTACCGGTATTAAAAAACAGAGGAAAAGTAAATGCAGAGGTCTGTGATAATATAATATTATGTCCCTTAACATCCATAATTGTCCCTAAATTCATCTGATTTATAATGAACTCCTGTTACAGACATCACCTTTAATACAGAGAAATTTGGGGAAGGGGAAAGATGAGAAAATTGGAGGTGATGAGTGTTGAGGCTATTGTGATAGATGTAAAAATAAACTTTATCTAGAGCTAACATTTACAAAGTACAATGTACAATTGTTCAAAACCAGGAACAGACTGGTAGTGAGAAAATAGTCAAGGAACTCACACCAATTCGGTATTTTAGGTTAATTGCTCTATTATTAATACAGAGAGGTTGCACATTAGTTCTGTATAATTAGACAGAAATTATGCAGTGTTTGGTAATTGTAGCAGAATTCTCTTGTTTGCTATAACTTTGTGCTGAACCAATATAAAAAATAAAGAAGTACAATCTTTAAAAAGAGACACATAGCTGGCATGAGAGTATAACTTGAAGCAGAAGCTGATATGTGACAGATTTTCATTATTTCTGTGAGGTAGGTTAACTCGATTATATCTGCACGACAAGGTATTAATAAGATACGAGGTGATATTTTTAGTGTAACTTGAAGTATCTCCAGCGGCCGGAGATTTAACTTATTTTCTTCCCATTTACTGACACTTTATTTCTGGATTACCTCATTCCGTTTATATCCCTAAATTAAGACTCTTTATAAAAGTAGCTGGGGCTGATCTCTTCTGTGACCTTAGTCAAAATTATGCTTATCTAAACAATAATTTTAATCTCTATAAACTCTAGTGCATTCTATGTTTCAAAGGCATGCCAAGCATTGGAAACAAGGAGATGACTAAGACAGACATAGCTTCCGTCCTGTAGACCTTAAATTTCTATGGGGAAGACAGAGCCTGAACAGCTAATTTTCTATTTTCTAGTTGTTATTTGATTACAGGACAGTTGAAAGGTATTCTTGAGAAATCATGATGCTAAGAGATAATATAAAAAGGCAGATCCGAACTAGCATAGGAGATAGGGAAGTCTTCTCAGAAGAAATCGCATTTGTTCTGAAGACTGAAAACTGAGTAGGCTAGCTGGCAAAGGAGAAGTGGTGAGGAAAACATTCAGAGTAGAAGGAACAATTCATTTGAAAGGCTTGAGGCACAAAGTATGAATAGGGAAGAAGATCAGCCTGGCACTCCATGTTCCTTTAAAAACGTGTTTATTTTCATTCTACATATTTGAGTAAAATACACCAGAGTGAAGGAAGCTATGAAGAAAGAGCATCATTCACTTGCCTAAAAATTGGCCACTGTCACCAACTTAGTGCATCTGTGAAAGTGACCTGGGGGCTTTTCATCATGCTGTTATTTTGCCAGTTCTGACATGGTTTTCTCTCCCCCAACCCAATTTATCTCAGAATATTTCTGCTTACAAGACCAATGATTAGGCTAATTTTTTAAAAGTGAATTTAATTTCTAGCTAATACCTTATATATACCCGGAACTTATTTGTTCCTGAAATTTCTATTAGAAAGTTGGCAAGGTATTCTTTCAAAAGATGGACGTGCTAAGCTAGGACTATACTAATGAATAAGATATACGTCGTCCTGCCCTCACAAAACTTGTCGTCTAACAAGAAGTCAAATAAAGCACAGCAAGTACCTATATATAAAACTGTGAAATTATAAAATATAAATTAGCATCTTGGAGAATGCAAGGATGACAGAATTAATTCTGCAAATCTACTCTCTGCCAGACATTATACTAAGACTTAGAACTAAGAAGACACATAACGCATAGACTGTGGACCTCACCATTTCAAAGCTGGATGTACTGCAATTCAGTTGATATTTATTGGGCACCTACTATATAAAGCACTGTAGTTCTACTATTCTTCTCACTCAGCTTCACCACTCCACCTCCTTGCTGTTCCTTGAATATGCCAGGCACACTCCCATCTCAGGTCTTTTCATCTGTTGTTTCCTCTCTAGGAAAGTTCTTCCCCTAAATTATCTCTAGGATCACTCCCTCACTTTCCTTACTTCTTTCTCCAACGTTAACCCCTCAGTAGACACTCTTTGACCACCCTATCTAAAATTGCACTCCAACCCCCATATTCCCCAGCTCCACTCCATGCTTCAGTTAGCTCCATAGAAAATGTTTCTTTACCATCTAACATGCTAAATATTTTATATATTTATTTACATTTATTTCCTATCTTCCTTATTACTTGTAAGCTCCTAGTGTTCTGGGACATATCCTATGACGATGAGGTCATTACCATTATTTTTATATATATAGATTACAGGGAATTGTTAATTGATTTGGCAGCTTCATTACTTGCTGGAGTTGATAATCCTTTTTTGCTTTATTTATATTGCAAGATAAATATGGATAAATTAGGCCAAACATAAGTAAATAACCAACTATTGGAGAAAATGAGAATTTGCTAAATATGGACAATACTAAAATTCCATTTTAAAAATAACCTTTTAATTTTTTCTTATTACAAAAGCCATCATGTTCACTACAGGAAGAATAGAAAAAGAGATAAACAAAAAGAAGCAAATAAGTACAAACCATATTCCCAAAACCCAACTATAGTCATTGTTAATATTGTAATAATTTCTATGCCAAACATAGGATCATAGTCTTCATACTACTCTGTAACCTACTCAATTAATGTCCTATATGTACCAGATGCTCAGGCTTCTCCTGACTGGGCTCTGACCTACTTCACATAGCACTTGGGGATGCTCACAGGTGAACCTACTCAGTGCCTACCCTCACTAATGAGTAACTTGGAAGTGTGCAGAAATTAACTTCCCACAGGGAAGAACTAACCAATGGGAGACAGAAGCCGGTAGATACATTCTTCCCCCTTACTACTCCCAACTCCCACTCCACTGAGTCCAGATAGGTAGTTTATATGGCTTTTTGAGGAGGGCTCAGTCTCACTCATCCAGTCATTGGTGTCACTTAGCAGTGACCAGGTCAGTAATGCCTTCTCCTCCAGTTGGCTCTCCCTTCTTCCTTGCCTTGCCCTCCCTGTCTTCACTTCTGCATCCTGGGGTTGCACTCCCAAGTAAAATAAGAGTACATAAGCCATCTGCTGTTGGATTTGCTCCCTGGGAATCTCAAATGAAGACACCTCATTTTTCCTTTAAAATATATGTTAAACATCCTTTCTATCACTATCAATTCTTCTATACATAGTGAAAATTCAGTTAGATTACAACTTGTTTGTCTTCCTTACTCCTTTATGCTCAGTACCTAGGGTAGGGTCTGACATATAGTAGGTACTAGAAACATTTTTAATGACTATGACAATTTATCATTGCTGTGAAGTGTGAGTATAACTTACTTAAATTTTTGCTAGGTTATACCTCAATAAGTTTATTCAGACAAAAACTGGACATTCAAGTTGTTCCTAATTTTACCTGTTTTAATCCACTGTGATTATGCAGCAAAATCTTGGCTCAGACGAATGATTATTTCCATCTTCTTAAAAGTGACTTCTCTGGGTCAAAGGGTATGCACAATTTTAGGAATGTTTTACATGTATTTGCTATTCAATTTGAATAAAAATTATGCCATTCTGTTTATTTTAATCTGTCGGCAATTCTTCTAGCAGACCAGGATATTTTCATAACATTGACAGAGGAAAAGGCATAACCTGTGTTCACCTGTTTCATCAGTTTAAAAACCACATGCTCTCATGGGATGGCAAAGAGGGGCTGATGAGTAGATTCAAGCCAGAAAATTTGAAAAGACTAATTTAAACCTTAAAAATTCTTGCTGCTGAAAAAAAATCTTTTTTTATAATAAGATCCCTCTCCCCACTACCCCTCCCGACAGTAATTTACTTCTCATGTCACAGAACTCAGTACCAAACAAATTACACACCTTATCCACCACTATAAGCTCAAAATGCTCAGACGGATGTTTTTCACTATAAACCAGGAACAAAGTGATTCCAGGGTGTTTTTTCTGATAGTAAAAGAAATCCTGGAAACTCTTTACAATTATTCCTGCCTGGATCAACGTGGCATACAGCAGTAGTCCAGAGATCAGTATGAGACATATGTGAAGCTGAATCCATGCTGACAGAGAAATACTTTCTATTAGTCGAATAGTTGAAGTACCTCATTTTCTATGAACTGGATTATCTCTTCATAAATTGTGGACAACAACTAAGATGAGGTTAGCTCCTACCTTTGTTACTGAATATAGCAAGCTGATCTGTGAGTAATAGAGACAACAGAGAAATCAGTTTCAGGAACCAAAAAGTGTTTACCATTTGGGAAACTAATCAGTCCATTCTCTTCATGGAAGGAAAAGCCACACTCAGAAACCCATCTGCCAGGATGAGTTTGATCGAATGCCCCGCCCCCACCTGGCTTGGTATTACAACTTTATGTTGGAAATCGGAGAATTGCTTTTGCTTGGTATTGAGCTAATTATTCAGCAAATAAATTCAAATTGATAGACCCAAGATAGTCAGCTAACAGCGTTTATCACACAATTTTACATCAAAGCAATGTCATCGAGCATCACTGGGAACAGTCAAATGAAAAAAAAGGCCTTTTTTCTTTCTCTTGAAAGCTTTTTTGACTATCTCAAATAGTTCCTTGTAATATGTGATAAATATATTTAAATATATGTTTTCCCAGCCTCTTTAAAAGTTTGATTAACCATGTATCTTTAATGGGGGCAATAGAACCATATCACTGATGAGAAATCAAACCAGCAGATAGCCAACGGAAGGGCTGGTAGGTAAATCAGGCTTCAAGGACTAGCCCTGAACCACAGCTCTGTCCACTGCAGAACTCGATGGAAAGAAAAACCAATGCATTGCTGCTTTAATAAACAGTGTTTAAATTTCCCCTGACATTTTTAAAAATACATATTAAAAAGAAGAATGTGCACAATGCAGGCCAACGACAAATCCTGAGCCCTCTCAAGTATAAATGTGTTCAATTTGATATTTTTAGTTCTGTTTACATGGAGAGAAAGAAACTTGTGCTCAACTCTAGTCTATAAATTTCTGTGTGCCTATTGACATAATATGTAGATGTCCTTGGTCAGATAAAAAGACAAAAAGAAAACTGCCTGCTCGCCTGCAGAAGCCACGAAGCACTGCAAACCCTCTCAAAGGCCTCTCTCTAATCAAAACAATTCTCCAAGGCTGAGCGATGCTCTGAAAAAAACTAAGAGAACAGAACAAAGAGAAAAAAACAAACGTGTTTTGTGCACATTTTTGACCTACATCTGTTGGAACATAATTTCTTACCAAAAAACAAACAAAAATATGAAGTTTTGATAAAATGTTTTCAATGATGTTTATTTTTTTAAAAAAGAAAAGACAGTCCCAATTAGGGGATTAACATTGCAAGGGGAACAAAAGCTATAGTATTCACTACAAACTTGCTCTTTATTTCATTTTAAAACATAGACATGGTCTTACCAAATATATTAAACTATGCCAGATTCTATTCTTTTTAAAGCAATGCTGCCTTTTCTTATGCCCACAAACATCTGAAGCCAGCCAATGTCCCGTAAGTGATCAACTGATGGATTTCAAACTTATTATGCAATAAATAGCATCTCCAAGTACTCTATATAAGTTCTTCATCTCACTTTTCAGATCAAATATCTGCACTAATTTCAACTTAAATTTAATTTTTAAATATAAGTGAAATTTGCTATGAAGCTTGCGCTTGATTCTTTAATGACTGAGTCCTATTAGACTATATCTCTAAAAGGGGTGCTGCCTTAAAGATTATCCTTCTCTTTGGAAGACTGACTCCACTCATATAGAGTTTTGGCAACATAAAAGAGATTACTGTCATATTCTCCAAAGCTACCCTGCTTCCAGAATCATAAATGATCTTCATTTCCTAAATCAATACATCCCTTATGCACATTCTCTTGAAAATGTCAATTGTATATATTTAGATTTAACAAATACTTTATTCTAGCTCTTTCATTTCTTTTGATTACTGGAGATTGTTCTGACACCATGGGGAGATGTATAAAGACAAACATTAAATGCCACGCTATACCAGTCATGTCAGGAGCACTATTGAATGAGCTTTTCAATGCTAAGCCACATGACAACCATACAGTTTCTGCCAGACATAAAGTGGACTTGTGTTCAGTTGGCATTTCAGCACTTCTTTGGAACACAACCACTTTTTAGAATTACAAGGTTACTTAATTGAAAGTAGATTTTAAAATTATAGTAGTTGTTAAATACTAGGAGCTAAATTTTCACTTGTATACTTAAGCTGTTATTTGGAGCTGAATCGGGCAGGCAGCTTAACAAGCAACAGGAAATGTTTAAAATCACCAAGATCATTATCCAGTGAAATTAAAATCCCCAAAGCAGAGGGCTCAGCATTACATGGGAATTTGCAAGTGAAGCCGGCATCATCATCAGGAACGCATCTGGATAGGTAGGACTGTTAGATATACTGGGCCCATCCAGGGAGAAGAAGAGAGGCCAGGAGTCCCTCGCCTAAGGGAGGGCATGCTCCCTGGGGCTGCAGACACTGACTCGGGTGTACAGTGTAAGAGAACTGTCAGTTCAGGTGAAAGGGGCTGTGTTAGTGATTCTGCAGTATGTGCTCATGTGCACATACATGTGTAAATTCTATTTCCCAGACCTATGGATAGTGTGAGAAAGACACAAAGCTTGAGATCAATGGTCTTGAATTGACAACAGCAAACAAGTAACATCCTACAAGGTGGTGAGAGGAGGAATAACAGCCCTCTAAAGATGTTCACATCCCAATCCCCCAAACCTGTGAATATCGTATGTTACTCGAGATGGCAAAAAAGACCTTGCAGATATACTTAAGCATCTTGAGACGGGGAGGTTATTCTGGATTATCTGAGTGGACCCAATAAATAGGTCCCTAAAGAGGGAGACAGGAGGGTCAGAGTCAGAGACTGAGATGTGACAATGGAAGCAGAGGTCAGAGAGGACCTAAATTGCTGGGTTTGGAAACAGAAAAATAAGTCACAAACCAAGGAACGTACGTAGCCTCTAGAATCAGGACAAGGCAAAGAAGTGATTCTCCACTGGAGCGGCCAGAAAGAACCAGCCCTGCTGACATCTTGATTTCCCACCAGTGAGACATCTGATCTTCAGAATCTAAGATAAGTTTGTGGAAATTTGTTGCAGCAGCAATAGGACATTCATACAGATGTTTTATGGCAATTTAAAGAGAAGCAGCTTACATTCCATCAAGAAACATTTACCCAATGGCCACTTTCTATGCGTGGTGGTGACCAACATGGCCTTAACTGCCCTTAGCTGCTTTAGACAGGTTTCTTTAGACCTCCCTTTTCCTAGAGTATTTACTTTAATGAACTTGCAATTGTAAATTATTTCTCTGCTTCTATGAGATGTAAATCTTTTCCCAGCCTCTTACCAGTTTTACAACTGAAAAATCTCTTTCTCAAAGCGCTGGGAGCCATCCCTTTGAAATGTAATCATCAAAGTGCCCCCATCTCCCCATCTCTAAGGGAGGGTAGGAACCTAACCTCCATAAGTACCAATTAGCAAACACGGATGCCCCAATCACATTGACCAACTTCCTCCCTAATGTCTTCCAATACTTTTCCATTGGCTTCCACAGAATCCTCTTCTGTGTCTTGAATTATCTGTGTTTCTTCTGGCATCAGTTATCCCATTTCTTATCTTTGTCTCTTTCCTATTGTTGGTTTTGCTCCACACAGGGAAAGCTTGGTTATTAGACTATGGTTATGGGTTGATCAGTGTAGCTGCTAACAGGTCTTCTACCCCAACAGACTTCTTCCTTAAATGAAAAGGCAGATAGAAAGCTCTGTGTAGGTTTCAGGTATGTGAGTACAAAGTAGCCAGGAAGGCTGAGGGCTGTCTGGCAGTGGAGAATTTTAGTATCATTGTCTCCTGGGAAGAACTATCTTTCTTTCATATTTCACTTCATTTTTACTCAGGATGCAGCGTTACTTCA
The DNA here is from genome assembly GCF_037783145.1 of Equus przewalskii. Lineage (NCBI taxonomy): Eukaryota > Metazoa > Chordata > Mammalia > Perissodactyla > Equidae > Equus > Equus przewalskii. The sequence continues at coordinate 2,658,324 of NC_091854.1, forward strand.
ATCTTAACTTCTCTTTTACTATATCTACACAGAACCCCCTCCACCTGGTGGCACTTTCTGCAGAAAAAAAATTATCAGAAAAAAATTAGAATGATCTGTGAATGTCTGGGAGAGGGAGATGATGGTGCCATCTGGGCCCCGCTTCTCTGACTGCCCCTATTCTGGCTCTTTCTGTTTTGACTCTAAACCAAAGAAGAAGCTTAGAGCTTCTTTGGGGCTCCTTCTGGTAAGACACATCTTATTCTGCTGTTTTTAGCGAATGGATCACTGTTCTTATGTTTCTTCATCATTCTCCTTTCAGTCTTCTAAGATTTCGTTAGAAGATTTGCCCACTTTCTTTTTCACTTTCCAGCACTCGTATGATAGCAATCATATGTATATATATACTTTCTCTCATTCTATTGGAACTTGGGGCAGAGGGTTGGCAGACCCACATGCTCAATTTGTCATTTTATACATAATTTTCTGTTCTTAAAATGTTCTGTTAGATATTTCCACCAGATTGGGCTTCAGCCTCCCCCACCTAGCCATTCACTTAGGTTCTTTTTCTCTTCACTGCTTTTCATACACACACACACACACACAAATACACAAACAAACAAAAACAAAAGCCTCCTTTTTTATACCAACAAATTCTGCCTTCTTTAGCTCTATCTCTAGCGCTGGGCCTTTGTTTGCGTTTCTAAAGACTGAATCCTCTGGTAAACTTAAATGAGTCACGTACTAGGGATCTTATCGCTTCTACTTCCTTCACTAGTGTCTGCTGAGGGGATAAATGCTCTACCCCCCCGCTGGTACAAACTACACCATCTCTATTAGAGGGCAGACACAGCTACAGGTGGTTTAAATTTTAAATACCATCTTTCCTTCCTCTTACATTTTATGAAACTAAACAGAAAAATCATATAGGCAGCCACATATACATGATTTGGGAAGAAGTGGTTGTCAAAATATAGACGAAGAAAAATGCCACTTTATCCCTCCTTCATCCCTTTATGACATGTAGACTCTGGGCTTTTTCGTTCATAACAATATCTGAGTTTTGTTTTGACTAGATTGTCCAAAAAAGTCAGGGTGAGTGGATGGTTACTATGCATTTAGTATCTCTTTCCTCTAATAACTGTTCACTAGACTCATTTCCACCCAAAAATAAATTTTCCTATGCACTTTCTCACTGTGTAAAGAACAGTAGGAGCGAGAAATCATTTTGTCAACAGCTATCCAAAATTATGGAACTAGGAGAGTGGGACTGAGGATGACAAATGGGTGGGGATATATATCTTAATTATTTACTGAGGTAATAAAGGGTTTTCTTCTTTTGACTTAGAAAGCAACATTGGTTGGGCCTTCCCGGGATAGAAAGGGCCAAATCAACTAACACAGTGCATTGACTTGAGCAGCCAACCCCAAATCTTTCCCTCCTCCCTTACGCCTTCCCTCCTACCCCCTCCTTCCTTGCTTCTCTCTCCTTTCTTCCTTCTTTCTTTCTTCCTTCCATCCAACCATCTATAAATGTTTATTGAATACCTAATATGTACCAGGAATTTTCTTGGAGTTGCGAATATAAAGATGAATAGTTGGCTTTCCAGCTCTCACAGCCCAATGGGGCAGATAGTTATGACCACAGACACTAATGATGCAGTCCCTGCAGCCTAACAACTACTCTGATTGAGGTGTAAACAAAACACTGTGGGGATTCAATGATCACCTATTATATTTCATCAAGAAGATAGTACCTGATCTTTCTTAAGTTTTTTACATAAAATGCAAGAAAAGGCAAAGGTAACAGTAGAGCACACGCAAATACCTGGAGTAGCAACAGGGCAAGAGTTGTTTGAGGAGTGGTACAAAATTTGCGTGAAGGGAGCACTGAGTATATAGGTGCAATGCCACAGTTGATACCCATAAGGTACAAAGGGATTGAATTGTCACGAGCTTTATTTTCCACATCTAGGAACATGAACCATATCCTGACAAAGCAAAAGTTTATAAGCAAGGAAGCAACACAATAAAATAGGTTTTTCAGGAAGGTAACTCAGTCTGTTCAGGCTGCCATAAAAAATATCAAAGACTGAGTGGCTCAAACAACAGAAATTTATTTCTTACAGTTTTGGAGGCTAGAAGTCTGAAATCAGGGTGCCAGGATGGTCAGGGCTCTCTTCCTGGCTTTCAGAGGGCCACATTCTTGCTGTGTCCTCACATCGGAGAAAGAGAGAGAGAACTTCCTGGTGTCTCTTTTTTTAATGGCACTAATCCCACCATAAAGGCCCACCTGCCTGACCAAGTCTAAATTTAATTACCTCCCAAAGATCCCATCTCCAAATACCATCATCTTGGGAATTAGGGCCTTAAGGTATTGATTCAACTGAGAGCTGGGGAGAGACACAATGAAGTGCATGACAGTAACTCCTGCAGGGCTGTGGACCATGGATTTAAATGAGGTGGTAGATCCTGGAAAATTCAGTTTGGATGGGCATTTATTAAATGAAGAGTAAAGCAAGGCAAACCAAGATAGTGTCAATGTGGATGAGAGGATGTTAATTTTGTAGATATTTCTGAGATAGAAGTAAGAGGTTTTGTTATTCCTGGGACATGAAGAGTGAGAAAGAAGAAGAATTTAAATATAAGAGGATTTAATTTATAGCACAGAACCAATATTGAAGATATTCAAGCAAGCAGCTTGTCCTTGAACTTTGGCTTTTCACCTCTCGGTAGAATCCCCAAGGTTGCTTCATCAAAGCATTTAGTTTTCTACTTCTTGACAGTAACTATTTAGATTCAATCAGCAACTCTGTAGCTTTTACTTAACTTTCTTGCCTTCAAGCCTAAGTAAATGCAGCAGTATTTCATATTTTGAAGAAAGAAATCTTTTGTGTCTCCATGCAGAATTCCCAACAGAATCGATTTCCCTGTGTGGGTTTGGAAATCTTCACTGTTTGTGCCAGATCCTGTAGATCATAAGCAGTGCCCTAACATTCTGGGGAAGTCAGCCTATGTCAGCCAGGAAGATAGATTGGGAATCTGGGCTTGTCAACTCCTAGTTGGATTTCATGTACCTCTTTATAGGTTGAAAAAATGCAACTGGGCTTTCAGAGGCCAAAAAGAGCCAGGAAGAGCATGAAATCTCAACAATTTAGAGCGGTCATCTGAGTGTTCATAGAAGGAGAAATAAAGAAACACACAGAAGATTAATCTCTCCAGAAGAAGAGAGAAAAGGGAAAGAAAAGCAAGTCTGAAGAGGTGACAAGGTCAGTGAAGTACGATTAGTGGGTTTATTTTAAGGAAAATTACCAAAGGATTATGAAGCACCTATTGATCAACCCAGTTAGATGCTAGTGATGCAAGAGAATACAAAAGCAGTTCAAGATCTGAGCCCTCCCACTAAGTACATTTACATTCTATTGTCCTCTTTTCCACATCTCCTATCCCACTCATCTTCTCTCCTTTCTACAAGTCAATTCAAAGGGGAATTAAAATACAGAATACCAATAGAACACTTCCAGATGTTTTGTACTTCTCTTCCCCCACATTCTGTATCCTATCATTTAGACTGCTCTTTAATACATGTATGGATATGTGTGCCTCTTTCAATGCATTTATTTTAACTGTAAGCTTTGTAAGAGTAGAGATTAAATAAAAATAAGTACCTCCAACCCCCTTCTAAATGCCTAGCACAGTGCTATATGCACAATGAGATCTTAATATTAACTGATGTTCAGTTCTGGCTGGGATGACTGCTAAATAACAGTTTTATGAGTGAACAATGAGGACATGTTTTGTACATCACTATTTGGATCTCTAAAGCAGTAATATAACTCAGTTACTTATTTTAGTACTGAACTTTTTCATTTAAGATACAAAAAAGCAGAAAATGAATCCTGACCATGAGATCATTTTCTTCCAAACTCAGTTGACCCTTGTATAAAAGCATTTCTGTTCCATTGTATTTTCTTAGTCTTTTTTGTTAAATTTATGCTTCTAGGAGATCACAAAAATGATTAATTTACCAAGCACTGTTTTAAAAAAAACTAATCATGTATTTTAAAGCATTATTTATTGTTGGTATCTTCAATTCGGTTCAATATGCATTTTTTTAGAACCTACTATGGGTCATTATTTTGTTCTTATGATGGAGAAACAGAAGACATGACAGAATTTGGTCCTTAAAATTTCAGTGAGAAGAAAACAAGACATTATCAAGCACTGTGCAAAAAAGCACCAAAATGACTCTTCCATCAGCATTGTATAAAATATAGACTTCATTGTGAACCAATGAAAACAAGAATTCATGGACATAGTGATATATGAGCAAATCAAGCATCGAATAAGTGGAAAAGAGAGGTTAGAGGATTCTAGGGAATTGGATCCAAAGGGGAGGGGGTGGAGTTGGAAAAGTAAAAGCAAAGGAAAAGAAATAGATATGGCCTGCTCAAAAGATCATGAGTTCCCATCCAGCTGGGGTGACCTGGGAGGTTTTGGAGGACACAGTGGCAGATAGGCTGATAGATAGGAGGCCAGAATATAAAGGACTCGTAATATTGACTTATTTTAAATTTTATTCAATAAATCTCGATCTCCCAGCATTAATGTTACATTCTTCCACCAAGAGACTCTATCGTTAGAGGTGCCCCTAGTATAAATGCTTCAGAGTGGAATAGAGTAATCACTCTGCTAGAGTTTGGAGTCAGGCAGATCTTGCTCTATTTTTTTACTACTTACAAGTTATGTGATATCAGACAAATTACTTAAACTTGCTGAATCTCATTTTCCTTATAAAATGGTGATTGTATTACCTATTTCAAAGCATGTTATAAAAATCAAATTAAATTATATGATGCTGTGATATTGTGATTTATAATAAGAAATACATATTTGATCTTCCTCCCATTTCTGGCACAGAGCTCCTAAAACCATTGGAATTTCCTAAGTGGTGAGAGCAATAAAGGTGTCTTTTGTAATGTTAATAAGGTGACTTTTGGAAAGTCCCTAGGTAACAGAAGGATGGGGCTGGTTGTCAGAGGAACCAACCGAGAATAGATGGTTAGAACTTTCAATCCCACCCCACCCCTACCCCCACCCCCCAATTTCCAGAGAGGGGAGACCAGGCTGGAGGTCGAATCAATCACCAATGGCCAATGCTTTAATGAATCATGCCTCTGTAATGAGGCCTCCATAAAAAATTAAAAAGAGGGGGTTCAGAGAGCTTCCAGGTTGGTGTACCCATGCAGATTTGAGGAGAATGTTGAGCTTGGAGAGAGCACGGAAGCTCCAGGACCTTTTCCCGAGCATTCCATCTGGCTGTTCCTGAGTTATATCCTTTTATAATAAACTGGTGATCTAGTAAATTTCTCTGAGTTCTGTTAGCCACTCTGGCAAATTAATCAAAGTCAAGGAGAGGCAGTCCTTGGAACCTCCAATCTATAACTGGTTGGTCAGAAGTACAGGTGATAACCTGGGCTTGCGACCGGCATCTGAAGTGGTGGTGGGGGGACAGTCTTATAGGAATGAACTCTTTTTTTTTTTTTGAGGAAGATTAGCCCTGAGCTAACTGCTGCCAATCCTCCTCTTTTTGCTGAGGAAGACTGGCCCTGAGCCAACATCCAAGCCCATCTTCCTCTACTTTATATGTGGGACGCCTACCACAGCATGGCGTGCCAATCGGTGCTGTGTCCACACCCGGGATCCAAACCAGCAGACCCTGGGCCGACAAAGCGGGACCTGTGCACTTAACCACTGCACCACCAGGCCGGCCCCAGGAATGAACTCTTAACCTGTGGAATCTGATGCTATCTCTGAGCAGACATGTGCCAGAATTGAGTTGAATTTTAGGACACCCAGCTGGTATCCAAGAATTGCTTCAATGTGTGTGAACGCCCCCCCCCCCCCCAATACACACACAATGGAACTGGTGACCAAAATTTTAGATGAATATAAAGTTCACAGCCCAATACCTAATACACATTCAATAAATGCTGGCTGCTATTGTTGCTATGATTGTTATTCCCTCTTGGTGACCCTGGAGAAACTACCTAACTTCCTAGAGCTTCATACACCCATTTCTTAGGGCTATTAACAAAATCAAGTGAGATAACTTGCAGCATCACAAGGTGTTCAACAAATTATGGTTATTTCCACTATTTTATTATAATTGATTTACTATATTTGTGTCTCTACTATCTATCTCACTTGATATATATGACATAATATATCCTAAGACATAATACATATGACATAACAATTGTTGAATAACAATTTCATATTATTGAATGACTTCTATATAAATGCCACTGTGCTGGAAGCTAACAAGTATATACTGATAAATTAGAACAGTTATTGGCAAACTGTGTTTGGCAGGCCAAGTCTGGCCTGCCACTTCTTTTTGTAAACACAATTTTATTAAAACACAGCCATGCGTATTCTTTATGTATTGTCTATGGCTGCTTTTGAGCTACAAAGGCATTGGGAAAGGAAAGGAGTGGAGATATGTTAGCTAAGTTTCAGAGGCAGAATCTGTATGATGCGACAACTGATTGGCATCAGGAAGATGAATAATTCGAAGACGACTATGATGTCTTAACCCTCGGAAAAGGATGACGTGACCATAAACAGAAACTGTGAAGAGGAACTGGACATGAGAAGAAATTTAGGTTAGTGTATGTGCCAATGACCCTCTGGAGGAAGGAGAGGTTGATCAATAACCTAAGAGACAGACTAGAGGTGTAGAACTGGGAATTGTCTGCAAAGAAGTGATAGGTGGCAGCAGACCAGATGATGACATTATTGGGGCAGACGTGTGCAATAAAAAATAAAGGGCCCAAGACCAGAAATCTTATGGAAAGTCTGTGATAAGGAGAAAGAAGGAAAAGAAATGGGCACTCCAGGCTTTAAGATACTAATGGTGGCTAACACTTACCAAGCACTTATTAAGTTCTAGGCATGAGCCTAAGTGTTTTATATTTATCAATACACGGATAATAGATTGGCTAGGATGGCAGGAAGAATAGAGTATCAGGAAGGGAGAGCTCTCTTTAGAAATACCTCCTGGTCTAGCAGCCACTGGGGCGGGTGACAGAGGGTATCAAGGAGGGTATGGCTGAGCATTTAGAGCTCTGAGACATCAACACATTCCAGCTCAACTCTATGCTTGAACTAGAGCAGTTCTACTTTAACGTTCTATTTAAGGTTTTATTAGGAAAAACCATGGGGCTCTACTGCTAAAAAACTCTGAAGTCCATTAGCTTAGGGTCTGAGGAAGGAAGGAACTCACTGACAACCTTTCCCAATGACAGGAAGGAGTGACCAAGGTTGCGGGAACATTCACAAACAGATAAGAAGGGGAAAGAGTTGTTAGATATTTAAGGAGAAAGAAAAAGAGTATGAATGGCTCCTAGAGAGAGGGAGAGTAAATGGGCCAGGTCAATGTCTTAGGATTGCCTTCTTGAGGTTAGTGGTCATGAATTGGTGAGAGAGGTCAGCATGTCATTTATTGAGAGCTTAGTCTGTGATATCCTGGGACAGCAAACATAAAAGAAAGGTGTTTTTCCTAACCCTCTATTCATATTAAGGACAAGAATTAAAATGGCCAGTCCTTTTTCATACAATACCCTAATTTGAAACTTATATCCAAGTAAAGTCTTCTCTCCCGCCCCAGCTAGGGCCTGTCTCAGGCCTGAAAGCTCCTGATGGGGAGGGGAATATGGTGTTTTTTCTCCTCCATTGCCTCTTTTACTCTGTTCAGTTAGAGTTGCAGACCTCTCTGGCTCCAGCCCAGCTGGAGAAGGGATTAGGAGCAAAGTATACAGTCCTACTTGTTGTAGGGGTGTCAAGATTCTCTGGATGCAACTCTTTTTTTCCTGATTAGGCTCTTGCAGGTTCTTCAGAGAATCTCCTCCCGGGAACCCCTGTCCAGAGCTTGTGGATTTAGATGACTACATACTAACAATTCTGCCAGCCCCTCCTTTCCTCACGAATTGCTGCATCCTACAATTCACCTATAATTTTTCGTTTGCTTATTTCTTTTTTTCTGTTCAGGTTATCTTGCTCTAGGCTGGATGACTTTGAGGGTTCCTTTAAAATTATATGGGGTCATCCTTCTCCAAAGGACCACTATGGGAAATTCACGCACCCTTGTGCTGCTGGGATGGAAGTGTAGCTTGCTCCCAGAGCAGCCTTCCTTGTCTTGGCTTTTCCATCCCTGGCCAAAACTCTGGGGGACACATTTCAACCTCCCGAGGAAGCCCCCTTGAGGGAGGAGGTGAAACTCTAAGGCACTGCAGAAACTCTTTCCACAATGTTCTCACTCTTTTACAACCTCATCCACTCACAGACCTTAGAGGTAGGAGATGGTTAAGGCAGTCTGAACTGATCTCACAACCTTTTAGCATGTCCTGATTAGGTGGACTAGCTCTTTGATTTAGGACATAGGGTAACTTGGTACCTTTTGCATTGTTCTCAGTCTTTGAGACCTCAACCAAAACAGAGACAGAAAGAGTCCCATTTTATCATCTTGTCTGAAATAAAAGCATTATAAACATTGAGAACCATTTGGTAGCCCACTTTGGAAGGCTTGTGGCATCTTGGTTAAAAAAGCACTCTTCTGCGTCTATAGCAAGTCTCTGCAGAAACATCCTTTACTATTTTTATGTCTTTTGCAACACCTTTGCCTCACACTTATTTTACTCCTTGTTCCTAATGACTCCTGTTTTCATGTCACGTCCATCTTTCTTGGAACATGGCGTCACTAATAGTTCCCAACCTACAGATAAGACATTTTCTTCATAACCTCAAACTCATTCCACTATTTCAGCACTCAACTAAAGAACGTGCTTCCTTTGTGCGCTGAGAAAAATTGAAACAATAGGAAAAGGCTTCCAGTAAGCTCCCATGCTGCATCTACCGACTTACCTAAGTCTGTGCCCAGATGCTCTGCCTTTCCTTCTGTTATACTAAAGATGAATTGTTAACGCTCCTATTAAGGCCAATCCCACCTCCCCAATACGCACACACACATGCACGCACGCACGCACACACGCACTTTATATCCGATCCCTCATCTACTCAAGGATATCATCAATATTTTCTTATATCAACCATTTTCATATTTATTCCACTATTATAGACGTGGTATTCAATCTACCATATTAAAAAACAACAAAAACCTCACTTCCTATGTGATCGCACCCAACCTCAGGACTAAAAACCTTCATATTGTTACTGATTACTCCCAACATGATACCTCTAGCTTGGCTCTCTCTCCTGAACAACAGATTGATATATTCAACTACCTATTTCATATCTCAGCTAGGATATCTAAGAGGAATCTCAAACTCAAGATGTCAAAAACAGAATTTCCTCCAAGACCTGCTCCTCTTGTAATCAGATACATTGTATATAACTGTAACTCTTAACGCTTCAGTTAGCTCAGGCTAAAAATTCTGGAATCATCTTTGACCCATCTCCTCTCTATAGACCCTACCTTCAAAAGACAGGTATCTTCTCTTAGCATTAGTGTTTCTGAGCATTAGATGTTCTGTATCCAAAAAATAACCACATTATTTCAGTGGAAAAAATATATATAGTGAATTATGTAAGACCAAAAGCCTTCAACTAAATTTCTAAAGTGTACCTATAACACAGTAAAAGTTGTTTAGTTGTAAAATACTTTATAATATTTCATGGTAAATAACATTGGTCATAAAAAACATGCAGGCAAAAATTTATAATAAAAATCAGGCAATTCCCTACAGCACGTTTAGTTACCAAGTGAAGCGGACACTTGAAGCTTGGCAAAGGTTGAGAAGGAAGAAGGGAAAAAGGTTAAAGCTGTCTTTGTTTGTCACTTGCCGTGGAAAGTGGTGGTACTGACAATTTGGGTGATGAATGGGCAATTTCAGGCAAGCTATCAGATTCAGAGTAACTGACAGAGATTCTCTGTCAGTTGGGTATCTGTAGAGACCTTTGAAGAGTTAAGACTCAGGAAAATATTTGACATGTTTGGATAAATAATGCAAAATAGAGTATTACACTTCCAATGTTTTTTGAACAGAGCTATAAGGGATAGACCATTTTAAAACAGCAAAGCTTCTCATCCTTTCATCCTCATGTTTAAGAATAATGTTTATCATTGCTTCTAACTATAGACTTTCTAATGCCTCCCAGCATCAGCAACATCTAAGATGCACATCCTCTTTTTGAAATGTGGTTGTTATTCTAACATCTACACATGATTCTGATGCTCTAGCAACTGTTTTTGAGTTTCAAGTTGAGATTTCGCCTGCATATTATATTTTTGAAAATGTTTCATTGAGTTTGGGGAATATAAATATTAATTTTTCCTATATTAGCATGGTCTTAAAAATGTATTAGGAGATATGTGCATAGTGTGAAATGTAGGTATTAAAAAACCAGGGGGTGTTCTAGTGGGAAAGCATTTATTAGGGAGATTTTGTATAGGATGTGCCTATATATTCAAAATTGAATCACTTCTTTCCACACAACACCACTATCAACCTCTTCTAAGCCCCCATTCCCTCTGCCTGGACTATTCAAGCAGCCCTCTAGCTGTTCTCCTTACTTATGCCCCTGCCCTCCTTTAGCTTATAATCAACATAAATGATCATTTTAAAACCTAAGTCAATCATGTCACTCCTCTTCAAAATTCTGTAATGAGTTCTATTTACTCAGGGAATTGGCCCAAGTCCTTAAGAGGCCCACTAACTTCTCTCTTACCCTCTTGCCCCTTATCAGTTTATCAACCCTCACTGGCCTCTTTGCTAGTCCTTGAATGGTCCAAATGCACCTCTGCCTCAGAGCCTTTGCACTTGCTATTGCATTTGCCTGGATCACTCTTCTCTATGGTTTCTACAGGCCTTGCTTCCTCATTTCTCATTAAAAGACTTTCCCTGAAATTCTATATTAACAGTAACAGCCTTCCCTCCCCCACGCTTTTTTTCTTTACCCTAGTTATTATTTTCAATAGCACTTATCATCACTTGATGTATATAGAGGGGGACCTTATAAGTTATCACCCCCCAGAACACGGAGCCTGAAAGGGGCTCTATTCATAACTATGCTGACATTACAAGTCCATTCTCTATGCTTTCCGTGAGAATGTAAGCTCCAGGAGGGCAAGTATCTGCTTTACTCACAGCTGTATGACAAGATTCTTGACGTGTCTGACACATGGGAGATATTTAGCAAATAAATATTTATTCAATGAATAAATCAATGAATAAATGTGCTGATTTGATGTCTATTCTATTTAAAATAGAATTATGAAGAATTATCTGTGAATTTTTCCCCAGGGAGCATCCTTTTCTCTCCAGATGTCCATGCTTTCTATACAGGAAATTCAACATGGGAGATTTTTCCAAGGAAATACAAAACTGACAGTTTTTATGCAAAATAAGGCTATCAATCTTACCCTAATCTAGAGAAATTTAACTGAGACATCCTATTTTAGAATCCCATTTAAAATGCTAACCCAATATATGCCTATCTTTTAAGTAGGTAAATTTTTTTGCTTAATAAAAGAATTTCTTACAAATTGAGTTTTGTGTTGCATGATTTAGTAAAGAAAAGTGTAATTTTGATGAGACAGTGTTATTTTTCAAATTCTTAGTCTGACAGTTTAAGTTCTAGTATATTACATACCACAGAAGTCAAATCCTTTACTTCACATCTCAGTTTCAGAACTAAAAAATTATTTTATTTTTAGCGATCTTGTAGTCTCCATCCAACAGCCGCACAAAGCTATTTGCTCTTCTTTATGGTGTACAAAATCCTAATCTGTACATTCTCTGAAAATGATGATGACTGAAATTTACTAGATAGATACTAAATGACTGTAGTTCAAACAAGACCACCTTCTTTATCTTGTATGTTCTATTTGGGCACAAAGAACAATAAGACCAAGGTTGAAAAGCCTAGGTATAATTATAGCAGATTTTAGAAGAATCACTATATTCTTCACCTGGTCTGAGTTTAAATTTAATATTTAATTCTTTTAGCAGCAGAAGTTCATTAACCTTTACTGGACTTTGTGCAGTAATAAGCACAAATCATTGCTGTTTCCCCCTCTGATGCCTGTAATATTTAAAACATAATAGGACATTTTTATATCCACAGACATTGAGAAAGACAGAACAACACAAGAAAACAAGAGAAATGATCCTAAATACATTATGGTGTTATTCTATAAAATGTTTTAATCTTAATAAAAGAAACATGTTAAGCTGTACTGCCTAGGCAACTATGCTTTTATTTCACTGTGAAACAAGTCTGAAGTTTTATTGTGTATGTGTGCCTATAAGGCTCCTCAAGTCTTTGAGATGTCATTTCCCGAAAGAGTTTAAAGTACCAAACAGATGGAGTACAACAAGGTGCATTCATTTAAAAATGTACACAAATAGATGTGAGCATCTGCCCAATTTTGTGGAAATCTTTCTGAAGCCCCATAAATCTTCTCTCTTTGTGTTTGAGTAGAATACATGTGAATTTTGAAAATTCCACTTAGTAAAAAATAGCTTCTTAGCAAATGGTTATAGAATTTTATTGGTCTTCTGATATTATCCAAAAATAATTGAAAAGATTATACCCCATTCACTAAGTTTGAGGAAAAGACCTGGAGATATCTAACTTCAACAAAAGGTGGTATTAATATGTAACTACAATGTATAATTCTAATTCAAAGATACACAAACCATAATAATTTGTTTGTGCAGTTTTCCCACTACCTCAATGGTATAATTGCTTCTTTATTAATCCCTAGTCTTAGTTATTTTTATTAATATTTTTCTTTGCAACATTCAATCCACAGTAAATATTCAAACCTGGAAATATTAGGTTGTAAAGAATAGACAGCGTGAAAGTTACCTTGGGGAAATCAAAGAACACAATTGTCATAACTAAAAAAACCTCTAATATTTAATATTTGCTCCTCTCCAACTTTAACTTGCACATTATTTTACATAGTTGTGATATTGACACTAGTCCCAAAGTTATATCACCCTTGAACTAAGGATCTAACCAATGACTGACAGGAGTTTCTATCTCTTACCTCCACATCTCATGAAAGAGAATCTGATCTGTTGCTGGTCTAGTGTCCAACTCTGTTATTAACCAATCAGAGGTAACTGACAGGAATCACACAGTACATCAGCTTTCCCCTTACAGAGGCTCAGTGACGTACAGATTCTCTAGAACATATCCTAGAAATGGATGTGAAACAAACTAATATCTCTAGAATACTAATCATGTTGAAAAAACAGTGATGCTCTCATAAAATATTCCTATCCAATGTCTGTCTCAATTTTACAGATAGATTCTTAATCTGGAACAGTAGTTGTGAAATTGTGATCCAGCACAAAAAATAATTTCACAAACACCTCCTACAATTTATAATTATATACATAGATTAATGTGTTATCTTTAAAAAACACATTTTAAACAAATACAAAATATGACTTTTAAAAGAAGGAAATAAAACTTTCATATAAATTGAAACATTATTTTCTCTACATATTCATGATCAGGGACCACTTTTACTTAACTTTAGGTATTATTTGATGAACAAACCTATGTATCATATTTACTATGTGTCAAGCACCATTCTCAATGCTTTTCAAGTATTAACTCATTTAATCCTCATAACTACCCTGGGAGAAAAGCATATTTTACGTATATGGAAACTGATGTATAGAAGGTTAGAAAATGTGCCCAACGTCACAGAGCTAGTAAGTGGTACCACCAAAATTTTAATCCAGGCACTATTGTAACTACTACTCTATTCTGCCTACTGAGAATCATCTATCTCAAGAGTCACAGCGACTCATTCATCAATACACCAATCTAAAATTCCTGGGTGCCTCCAGGCCCTTTATCAACCATCTGTCCATAATTTAAATTTTCTTTTTTAAGATTATATTTTATTTTACACTGTCTTCTACTCACTGTTGCTTACAAAGCATTAATTTCTCCTTTTCTCATTAGAAGTAAGGATCTCCCACAGCACTGACAAAGCAATTGGTGAGATCTCTGATAGTCAGATTACTGCAGCAAAAAAGCAATTGTAGAAAATCCTCAAAGATATCATTGTAACTATAAACATGGAGACATTCCTTGGTGGATCGTGTTGGCATGTGTATTAAAAAGAAACCCAGTAGGCAACCTCTTGGGCAGCATCTTTCCCACCATTCCTGACTATGCTCTGAGGCAACTTAATGTGCATAACTCAAGGTATTTCTTCTTTCTCTCCAACAAAGATGAACTTGATACTTCACACATAAGGGGATACCAAACTAATTAGAATTTTACTGTAATTTCATAGTAGGAAATATTTCAGCATAGCTCCAAAAATGGTTAGATGATGCAACAAAGGCCCCTGTTAGTCACTGGAAGAGTGCCGGGAGTGTGTCTTCCATATTTTTTCTCTCCTTTGTCTTTATGCCATGACTGTTGCTTTTTGTTCCTGACGTTATTTCTTTGTTCTTGTGAATTCTAAGACTAAATTGTTTTGAGAAAATAACATTTGTTGCTCTAAGTGTTTCCACGGTCATCTGCAGTAATCCAAGTTTTAGTTTTGTTTTTTGGGTGTTTCTTTTTTTTTTTTTGGCGGGCAAAGATTTCCCTAGAGCTAACAGCTGTTGCCGCTCTGCCTCTTTTTTTTTTTTCTCCCCAAAGTGCCAGTACGTGGTTGTATATCCTAGCTATAAGTCCTTCTAGATCTTCTATGTGAGCTGCCACCACAGCATGGCTACTGACAGACGGGTGGTGTGGTTCCACAACTAGGAAACAAACCTGGGTGGCCGAAGCGGTTAGAGTGCAGAACTTTAACCACTAGACCATCAGGACTGGCTCTCCAAGTTTTAGTTTTAAAGTGAGTTGGCAACATTTCCAAAAGATGAGTAACAAGTGCTTAACTTATTGGACTCACATCCTAGCATTGGTACTGGGGACCAAGTGGTGCTGCCCCATTTGGCCTCGCTACTATAGAGGCTATTGGACACAATTCTTTTCCCCCTCTCACAACCTCTACTTACTTTTATGCTGTCTGGAGCCTGATTTTATTTCCTTAGTACACCCTGTCATCTTTTTTAACTAATCCTGAAAACATCTCTCTCAATTTGTAATTGAATATAACCCTAAGTTGTTTTGAAAGACCTTGAAAATGAGGCATGAACCACTTCCTGGTAATTCCTTAAATAATTTCTATGTTTTTTTACTCAAATTCTTAGGCTCTGAATCCTCCCCTGAGTAACCTTTATGCTGCTCTTTTGACCTACGAAGGGAAAAAAACACCTCGGAATTGTGGAATTATTTGAAATATCAATTGAGGTAAGGAACCATTAGCAAACTTCTCCAAGTTTACGGACTTTATGAGTTTTTAGTTAGCCCGTGTAAAGGGAATTGAGCTTCTCAGGTAAACTGAGGACATTTGTTAATTTAAGGGGAGAGAAACGTCACAAAAATTCCGGCTCCTACTCAAAGGGAGACTGAGCCTCCTGCTTGCATTTCGGAAAGATATATGGTACATTTTGGGGAAACAGAAACAAGCCAAGAGGATTGGGAAACTGACAGCTTTAAGAACTTTCCCATAGGTTTCAATATTTCTCCATTGTTTTCCCTGCAGGAATTCAGCAGCAATGGAAATAGTCTGTGAATAGGAATTGGGCTCAGATCTTTGACTCTGCAAAGAGAGATTCTACAAAGCATGGTCCCCAGATACCAGACGCAGCTTCAGGGAAAGTTGCCTTTGATATGTATATTACATGGCATGGTGAGAGAAATAATACAAAGTTCACCCTCCATTCCACACTAACATAATGCAACAATAAACAGAAATGAGTTTTGGAGAGCCCACGGGGAAGGAAGGCTGTCAGGAAGGGATGCTGTGGTTGGTGGTAAAAACTGGAAGAAGGAAAAGAAGGTGGCTGCAGCAGCATGAAAACAGTGGAAATATGCCCCCCTTCCTAAGGCAAAGTTGTTGACTTTTAAAAGAAAATCAGCCATGAATTTAAAAGCACCCAAAGCCAGTCCCCAGACATCTGAGCTGGCCAAATTCTACTGCTCCTGCCTAGGATGCCAAAATCGCAGTCCCCAGAGACTATAAGGAGAGAAACTGAAAAACATTTCTTACAATAAGGACGTCTCAGTTGTAAGATTTCCCAATATGCAGCTAGTTTACACTAACAGACTCTCCTTCACTTACTCATTCAACAAACATTTAGAGTTTCTAATAGATATGAGGCCCTGTGCTAAGAAAAGACACAAAGATGAAGGAATAGGGTACCTGCCCTGTGCTCAAAGATCTTATCCTTCAGTTAGGAGACTAGTACACAAAAAAGTAAGAAAAAGAAATTGTTCTAAGGAACACTGAAGAAATAGACTGAAGGAGTCAAGTTGACTTTCATAGATGGTAGAGTACCTGTACTAAGACTTTAAATATGATGAGAAATTTGCTTAGTACTTAAGAAATGAGATTGCATTTTAGCTAAAGGGACTAACATGTATCAAGTACAGAAGGGAGAGGCTGCCTGGCCCATCCCAGAACAGATGAGGAAGACTGGAATTTAGAACTATAGGAGAAGAGGTACAAGATCAAATCTTTGACAGCATGAAGGAAATGAGTGTTTGTCAGTTTCTTATTTCAAAAATCAAGTGCATGATGCTTTATATTCATTAAAAGTTTTAATGTGACTCTAAGGTAAAAATAAATAAGTATAAACAAATAAGTAATAAAAATCATGTTCTGTGGTTCTGATGGTCCCAAGGAATAAAAAAGATTACCCCAACCCATCAGTTTTTCATGGAACTAATTAGCAGTGACAATGCTTAAGAATTCAATGATGTTGTTACACCAGTGAAAAAATAGGAAATATGAAGTGCTTTCTCAAGCACATACCCTTTTACTCACTTAAAAATTATCTTATCCTGACACTTTTCAAACATATACAAAAGAAGAAAGTATAATGATTCTCCATGCAACCTTCAAGATTTCACTTCATTTGATGCAGCTTGGTTTTTTAAATCTTTGTGGAAGTATTCTAAATCCTAGACCCCCTTTCATTTCACTCATATATTTCAGTGTATAACTTTTTAAACATATAATGTTTTTCTTAACAATTATGATGCCATTGTCACATCTACAAATTAATGATAATTCACTGTCATCATCCAAGGTGCACTCCATAATTAAATTTCCCTGAATGTCTCAAAAAAATGTCCTTCTAGCCATCGCTTTCTCTGCAGCAGGATTCAAACAAGATGTGCTCATTACATTTGGTTGTTTTAAAATAAAGTAGTCTCGAGGCAGCCCTGATTGCATAGTGGTTAAAGTTCAGCGCTCTCACCACTTCGGTGGCCCGAGTTCATTTCCTGGTCACAGAACCACACCACCCATCTGTCAGTTGCCATGCTGTGGTGGCGGCTCACACAGAAGGACTAGAAGGACTTACAACTAGGATATACAACCACACACTGGGGCTTTGGGGAGGTAAAAAAAAAAAATAAAAGAAGAGGCAGAGTGGTAACAGATGTTAGCTCAGGGCAAATCTTTCCCTGAAAAAAATAAAATAAAATGAAGCAGTCCCTTGTCTCTCATACCTGCTTTCCCCACACCATTGCTTTATTACAGAAACATGCTTATTTCTCCTATAGAATGGCTCACATTTTGGATTTATCTGTATTTTTTGTGATGATGTTTATATTCTTATTTTCCATTTTTCTCATAAATGGGAGTTAGCTCCAGAGGCTTGATTAAATGTGAAGTCAACTTATCTTGTGGCAAGGACACTCCATCAGTGGTGCTGTTCCTCAGGAGACACACTGGCTGGTCCTCCCATATGAGTGACACTTAGCTGATCCGTCGTTTCAGGTGGTGACAGCTGAACTCTCACTGTCAAGTTCCCCAACAACCTCTCACCTAATTGTATATTCCATTGAAGATCACGGTCTCAAACAATTATTTCACTGGGGATTACAAGCATATGATTTTCTAATTCTTTCCACATTTATTAGCTGGCATTCTTCTGCAGAAAAAAAGAAAAGAATAATTCTCATCAGCTGGAGCTATTTGCTTACCCTAAAATATAGTTACTATAGTAAAGGTAGGATAATGTTCAATTATTTCCTTTCAATTGCTGATTATCACAATAAAAAGCACTACTCATTTTTTAAAAACAGAGTCAGTTAATATTGCCCAGGTAGAAAAAAATTATTTTCAGAACACTATCTAAACAAGGAAACTTGAGCCTGACTGTTTTCCCTTTCTATGTTAACACTCCTAAAGGTAAAACTTACATCTGTTAAACTCACTTGGGACTAGATTTAGAGGAGTAACATGTGGAAATAAATGCTGAATAAAACCCTAAACCATCTTATAGATATAATTTTGTGACTAACCAGCAGTATCATCCTAATCACCAGTTTTATCATTCTCTCCCACTCTAGAACTTTTATAATTACATGCTTCTATGGAAGAAATCAGCCTCTGGTTCCACCTCCTGTTCACAGAAGCTTAGAGGATAAGGAATCCAATAAATATGCTGTCCTTTTCTTCTCCTCAATTGTGGGAATTGTGAGAGAATGTAAATTTTTATAATATATGGATGGGAATTCACAGCACATGCTCCATACTCAAAGAATTGGCATTGTACATTGGTGACTCTAATCTAGAGAGCATAAAGATTGCCATACTACAGACATACTACTAGGAAGGAGGCATTTGTGTGGTTTCAGAATGATTTGGGGACCATGCCTCAGTTATATTTCTTCCAAATAATATCATCAATAATTGGCATTCCTGAGCTCCATTTCCACCTCCCCACACACAATCAAAAAGTCTACAAAAAATAAAAAATCCAATTTGAAAAGCAAGAACATAAATTTCTCCTCCAAAAGATAAGCAATTTCATCTAGGTACAAAATCACTACAACTATTTTTTTAAATCCTGAATATTAATGTGTTGCGAAAAACACATGAATTCTGCAAGCAGATGGATCATCAACAAGGGGATTAAACGGCCCTCAAAAGGCTCTCCAAAGAGCCATTAAAAATTGTCAAGGAATCAGAAAATTCCATAGTAAATGACCCAAATGACTTTGAGAGATGAAAAGTAAGGAAGCTGAAATAGCAAAATAATAATAGTACTTGCTACTTACATAATAGCTTTCTTGAGAGAATTCTGAAACACTTTCCAAACATTAATCCAATAATTTTTGTCATTAGTCTACACAGCACTAGGGTGCCTTTTATGTTATTTCTCACTGAGCACTTGGGGAAACTAAGGCTTAGAAAGACAAAGATGGTGTGACTTTAATAGATTTGCTCCTCATGGAGCACAAAGTGAATGCTAGAAGAGAATTCTCAGAGAGCAAATGCAATCTCATTTTCCATTATAATATTACTAGATGGCATTGATTCAAAATTAATTTGATATGTTAGTAAAGAGAGCTGATATCAAAATATTATCAATAGTTATCTAAAACCTGGGGAATTCATTAATTCAGAGACAAGCACACCTAAAACGAAGATCTGGAGAGAATATATACTCCACATTTGGAAAAACAATTTTTAAAGTAGAAAGATAATTATATCGAAACATATATTTTTGTTAAAGAACTATATTGCATTTTGTTTAAAATGGCGCTTAAGAAGACAGCCCAGTTTTCTATATTAACTATAAAATAGTTAATATAATACAATTCTAAGTGAAAAGAAACTGACTAATAATGGAGGACAAACCAGGTAACTAAGATAAAATTTCAGGACGGAATCACAGCCTTCTGGTAATGAATTCACAGCTTCTTTGACACAAACTCAGTTTAATATAAACAGCAAAGCATCTGAGACTCACAAACTGCTGCCGATGGAAGTAAACCAGGTAAGGAACTCTGCAGGGGAGAACAATATAAACCAGCAGTAACAGGGGGAAAATTCAGTTTGTAGCAGAAATTGTAGCGATACCAAAGAGCATCATCCAAAGAACAGAATCACTGCACAGTAAGGGGAAAAAGAGCATGCTTCCTACTGTTTGTAAAGGATGGCAGCTGGGCAAACGAAAAACTTCTGTCCTTCAAATCTTATTCCTAAGAGATAAATTCCATTATTCCTAAGGGAAAATATTATTTCTTATATGTGAGATTAATGAGCACCATGAACTAACATTGAAAAAGCTGACTAATTTTGGTGTGCATGTGTGTGTAAAGTTGGGGGGGGGGGGGGACGCGTGTATATTAAAGTGTGGGGTGGAGAGAAGAGAAAACAGGATGATAGAGCTGATTACTCCAAAGTCAGAAGCTACTGGTACTTAAGACATCAAGAGAGCTGAAACACCCTCCCCCCAATCCCCGGCCGAAAAAAAAGAGAGAAAATAAATTTCTGAAAGAACTGGATATATTTTAAAGAAGGAAAGAAGTAATTATCATGGATAGACTCCGAGAATTATGAGGCCTCATTGTATTTATTTATAGTTTGGTATAGTTTTTATTGTTTGAATTTCACTTTGAAAATGTGTCATAAGCTATAAAGCTTAGGATCTATCTTGGCTCTTGAAGCCTAGTCAGACAACAAGATTTTCCCTTTGGAGGGAAAAGCATCCCAGAACACGAGATCATCCTCTGATCCCAACGCAGGAACACTGTGTGTGTGGTCATGGATTACACACATTAGCAAGAATCCAGCTTAATAAGGTCAGGCTTGGGACTCTCATTCCATTAAGTTGGGAATCTTTTTTCTTTACTTTTTTTGGGGTGTGGAGATTGAGGTGTTATTTGCAGAAATTGGGCCTGAGAGTCAGGTGTTTCTTCTTTCTAATGTGGAAGAGCCCATATTAGCTTCTTTTTGAACAGAAGCACAGGCTCCAGCGTCAGACTGCCTGGCTCAACCACATACCAATATGTATTGCACTGGGTTGATGAGAGAATTAAATGAGGTTAAAAGAAGTAATATATCTTCCAGGCTTAAAATGGTGCCTAGGCCATAATGAGCATTCAGTAGCATTAGATAATTTTAGGTCACTTCACCCCACCCCGGCTGAGTATATCAGCATCTAGGCAACACGGTTCTGATTCATCCTGACACCAGCAATGGGAAAGCATGGCTCCTTTTGGCTGGAAAGGGAGCTCTAGTCAAAATTCTTATGTGATTTTAGAAAATAGCTTCAACTTTTCAGACTAAAGGTGTAATCTTTGTACTGCACACTCATGGTGCCTTGCCCACATCCCCTAGGATCCCTTTTACAAGTTCCCTGTGCCCCTCCCCCAACACCAGCTTTACTTCAGAGGACTGCCCCCCACCCTCCCCACCCCTCCCACCACCCGCCCCCACCCCCAGCATTGAGGAGAAGCAGAAGTGCCTGGAGATCAGCACTAGTGATTCCAGGCTCTTCTCTTCCCAGTATACTTCCTGATAGAAGGACTGATGTGAAAGTATGTAAGTTCTGCTCCTTTGCCAGGTAGGGCCAAACTCCCAAACTCCGAGGTGTAGTGTATACTCTAGAACTGGGCTGCATAAACTGCACCTGACTTGGCTTCTTCCCTTCTCTATCCTGCTGGTCCCATTTCCTAAATGGTTCTCTGGAGAAATAAAATGACTTTCACCTCAACCCTTGGCCCAGGTTTGGCTTCAAGAAGAACCCGACATCAGACAGCCTTAGTTTGAAATTATCTTGAGAGAAAAATGACAGGAGGGAGCAGAGTAGAAAAGAGAATATATATTTCAACTTGGGAAAAGCAAAGAGTTATGTCTAATTCCCTTTCCCCTTCTAGATCAGCTGTATGGAGTAATACAACTGACCTGGGTGACACAGTGCAAAGGTGGAAAGTACAGGGAGACAAAAATTACATATAAAGTTCTATCCTAAAGAGAGGGCTGAGAGTGAGGTCAGAGAAACATGTCCAAATAAGGTGCTTAACGATGAGATCTGACAAAAGAACAAGAAGCCAAAGACCACAGCCAAGGTGAGTCACACAGCCTGAGACAATGGAAGGGAGTAACAATTATGTAGCAAAGGTGAAGTGGAGGTGATCTGGAAAAAAATTGAGTCAGGAGAGCTAAAGGGGTTTTGTATATTCCTTATCCTCTGTGATGTGGATATGGGAGGTGGATTTATAGGATCCCCTCTCTAGGGTGACACAGAGCCATGTTTTTACCATGGTTACTTAGTCAAACACCGTAGCATACTTCATTGTGTTCCTGATTTAGAATATGGGTGCTTGTGCCTGAACTTCTATCCTCAACTGCACATGAAAGGGGTGAGGTTAGAATTACAGGGAGACAGGATTGATTTTAGGTTACTTTCAACAGGTGGTTCTGGAAGGAGGTTCTGGGAGGAGGAATGCTCTTTTTTCCCTTACTGTGCAGAGCTATGCATGGACTGAGAAGAGAGCATGCCCTCATCATCTCTCTTCCTCTCAGATGTCCTGAGGTAGGAACATTCTTTTTTATCCTCCTTGGTGCAGTGGAGGTGATCTCAAAAGACTCTAATTAAACAGTCATTGATCCACGCTCAGGGTTTGGTTGGTACTGGGAAGTCAAGGCAGAAGCAAGGTTCTAGACGGGAGGATTAAGCTGGTTGTTATTAGCCAATTCTTAAGTAGCTTGACGGGTGGACTAGCATTGTTGACTTGATGAATATAAGAGGTCAATACAGTGTCTTTTAAACTTTTTTGACCACTGACCATAGTAATAAATATATTTGGATCATGACTCAGTAAACACACAGACACACTATAACCAAAACAAATGTTTCACACAACTAATACTATTCCTTATTTTGTATATACAAGCTGATGTTTTCTATTTTATTAAAAGTACTGGTCAAAATCCACTAATGATATTATTAGCCACTCATAATTTGAAAATATTGTTTTACTACCCAGATGATAAATTCCATCTGGGCATCATCTTAGGGAAAGACTGGTGGCTGACAGATGGATGCAGAAGTCAAGGGTATTGGGCAGTATCTTCCTAAACTGAGATACAAAATTGTAAATCAAAGTCTGAGATTAAGGATAATATAACAGGTATCGGGCCCTCTAGGATGCATCTTCTTGGATAGGGAGCATGATTTTTTTTTTTTAAAGATTTTATTTTTTCCTTTTTTTTTTTTCTCCCCAAAGCCCCCCGGTACATAGTTGTGTATTCTTTGTTGTGGGTTCTTCTAGTTGTGGCATGTGGGACGCCGCCTCAGCATGGTCTGACGAGCAGTGCCATGTCCACGCCCAGGATTCGAACCAACGAAACACTGGGCCGCCTGCAGCGGAGCGCGCGAACTTAACCACTCGGCCACGGGGCCAGCCCCTAGGGAGCATCATTTTTAAAAACCCTCCTGTATCATGTTTGCCTCTCTCTAGACTTTCTGAGTCCCTTATCCCAAAAATATCTTTCTGTTGCATCACATCCCTTCCTAGTTCTGAAATACCTTGGGTCTTCCTTAATCTATTCCAGACATTATAGGATAGTAGGAAGCGTAAAATGTGAAGGGTAGGTACTGTTAGAATGGACAAGAATGGGATAAAGATAAAAAGCGCAAAGTGTCAGCTCAGATATGGGAAGGGAAAGTTTAAAAAAGGAAACATTTTTTGAATAACAATCCCTTTCTCCACTAAAAATTCTTGTTAGGAATTCTAGTATATTTTGAAAGGTATCTTGTGAAAAAAAAAATTTATAATAAAGAATTACTATAATCACTGACCCAAAAAAATCAAGTAATCACTTGGTTCTCACTTTCTAGTAACCACTTTGAAAATCTCATATCTAACATCTCTTGTTTTGATGACAGCCAAATCAATTCATGCACTTTTATCATTAATGACAGGACACAACATGTTTTTGAAATTATCTTTGGGGGTCTTCATTCTCCACACAATGACATATTACTGCAAGCTGCCCTTATGGCCTTTTGCATCAATTATTTAAAATCAAAGAGCCATTAATTCATATATCTGTGCCTCTATAAGAGTGTTGTTCAAAAGGTGGAGAGTGAGAGAAAATTTGTCAATATAATCATTGGACCTTTCCAGACTGATATGATTTATATGGAATCATTGTAATTCTATTCAGAGTACTGAGAGCTCAGGGGCTGGGTATAAGAGGGTTGAATTATTCATGTTTTCTTGGTCAATGTACATACACATGCATGTGCGCGTGTGCGCGCGCGGGCGTGCACGTGCACACACACACACACACACACACACACACACACATTAGGAAGTTCTTCATTTTTAGGTTGCTTGCATGGATTTCTGAGTCTGGCTCCTTTTGGAGTGATTCAGAGTCCATCAGTAACAAGCCGCATTCTCTGCACATGGATACCAACAGAGGCTTAAAAATAGGAGCCATGTGCGTAGAGCTTCTTGTGCCAACCAACAGATTCTATCTGCATCTGCTACATATGGATTGACAGGAGAGGGGCCAAGTATACGTTGGTGTGAAGCAGCTTGCTGCTTCTGTTTTGAGAAAAGCTCATCATTGTACAAGTCTTGAGCAAATTAGCCTTCCAATCACAATGCAAAGATATTGAAATAGGGTGAAAAACCTAGATGGTATCAGGCGGTTCTTGCCAAATTAGTGGAGGATTAAAGAGGAATAGAAAACCATTTGAAGACTGATAATTAGTAAGATAGAAAGAAGTGAGGGTATGTTCAGATATGTGACTGAACACTGAATTTACAAAAACAAAACTTGTTGCCACTGGTTGGAAAATAGTTGGGGTCAAATGGGCACAAAATATCACAGAGCTTTGAGCTGTTCTTTGGGTAGAAACAAAAGAATTTCAATCAAGTCCTTAGATTCAAGGTTGCAAGGGAAGGTTAGGTAGATCTCTGGATATAGAAGTCGTTTATTAAAATTCATTGGGCTGAGGAACTGACAACCCAAGGGAAGATTCAGATGGAATGAATATTAAGACTTTAGTTATTATGAAACAGATATGAAAGTTCTCTGTAAAATATAAAACCATGTACAGATTTTACTTATACTTATTTTACTATACAATGAACATCATAATCCTTTTATAACTATACTACCTTATGCTAATGGGATAACAATCATTTTGCAAGTGCACAACACAATTAAACAAATTTGTGAGTCAAAGAAGGTATGTGGATAAGGCTCATATTTTCATACCTTCCTGTGTCTCCTGAACAAATAGCAAGATTTTGTCTTTGTGCAAATGGAAAAGGGGCAATAATGGACAGGTTGTGTACCTCATCCAATTTATTTATTTTACTATCGCTACCACATGTAACCCTTCACTTCATATCCCTTATGCCTGTATTTCTATCAAAGGAGAACATATGTTCTTAAAAACACAACACTGGAATATGGCTACTTGCACAGCTAGCCAGCTCATTCACAACAACATGAAAAGTACTGAGTAACCACAGTGTGCCTGGTATTGTGTGAGGCATTGGGCAAACAATGCTGCCCACCTTTTCAGAGCATACAGACTGGGAGGGGAAGCAAGACAAGAAAACGGGGAAAATATCACACAGTTTGGTGCTGAGACAGGAAAAGTATAGGGTGCTTTGGGAGCACACAGGAGGGACACAAGCCTAGACTTTGGTGGTCAGAAAGGCTTTCTTGAGGAAAGTGACTAGATTTAAAAGTCCCCATTAGCCTATCTAGGAAAGAATGAGTGAACAAGTGAAAAGAAATCACCATCTGAAAGATCAAGGAGGAAGGCCCCCAGCGAGGAATTCATGGCATGTTTGCATATCAGCAGGACTTAAGAAAATCTGGTTTCCTACTTTGAGGTGGTATTTGTAAGGAGTGTCTATCTGTCTGTCTGTCTCTCTCTTTCCCTCCCTCTCCCTTTCCCTGTCTCTCTGTCTTTCCCTCTCCCTCTGCCTGTCTCTCTGTCTCTTAATCCCAAAAGGATTAGTAAGGAAACTATGAAGTGATATGAGGACCAGGAGTCTCCTCTAAGTTCTTTAATAGATGCCAGATCTACAGTGTTCTCTTCCTTTTCTGCCCCGGAGACTACCTAATGGATCAGAATCCGAAACAGTTCTTGCACCGGTGCAGAGCATACTCTGCCACTCTTTCCCTCAAGATGGAGAACTGTATAAAATACCAATACTCATAATAATTAATAGCTAAGATATACAGAGTGTTTAATTTGTGCCAGGTACTAAGTATTTTACATATATTATCTATTTTAACCCTAACAACACTGTGCATAGGTCCTATTACTTTCCCTACTTTACTGAGAAGCATGGGGGTTAACATAGTTTTCTCAGTCATGTGTTGGCAGGGTTATATTTGACCCCAGATCTCTATGACTCATGAGTCTGAGCTTTTAAACATTCTATTGTCTTCCTATGCAGTAGTATCATATTGTTATTATAATTATTATCATTATTGTTAGGTGAGTTGCCATTTTATCTCCCCATAATTCATTGTGGAAAGTTTATAACGGATTTCTACGCAAAAACACTAATTAAAAAGACACTGGCATTTCCCAATATCTTTTGTATATTACCTCTTGGGAAAGTTGCTAATACTGCAGAGTAAAGAAAAAAAAAAAGTCTCTTGTCTGAGCTAGAAGGGATACATACTGTGGCCTTAGTTATTAATTAAATGTTTTAAAACATTATTTATCAGTGTGCTTTTTCACTGTCAAAATGCCTTAGGGCTCCGCACAGCAGGTCCTCCACAGCTTTCAGGGAAGAGCTGCCAAGAGTCCTTGCCCAGTGTTCACGGCTATATTTGTTCACTCTGTTACAATATATACTGTGCCTCGCCTACTGATTTCACTTTAATCTATGTAGCAAATCATGCAAAAATATAGAAATATTTCAGTGTAGTAGATAAAGTAATTGAGATTGTGCAAATTGGAAATCTTCTGTCATTCCTCAAGAAAACAAAATATTTACATGCCTCTTCACTAAAAATTGGCCAAAGGAAAGTTGTGTGAATGCCATTCCCTAACCTCTGCACTTTCTTAATGATTGAAAGCGACAATCACATATTCCCAGTAAAAATACGATGCATGAGTAAATATTAGCATGTGGGCATAATCTCTCATCTGTTCCACAGAGTCTGTATACATTCCAATAACCATTTTGAGATATTGTTGGCTTTTCAAAGTGCCAGTGATTTTACTCAATTTACTCTTTTGTGTTGTTAGTGTAGCTTTTACTCAGTTTACTCTTTCATGTTGTTTGTGTAGTAGTAAGCAAAGGAACCATTGAGCTGGTCTGCTTGTGAAATTGTAAACTAATACATTATTTTGTATTATTTATTATTATATTGTAAACTAATGTATTATTACTGGAGTTTAACAGATAGAGTGCATATTACTCTTCATTATGCATGTGACCACGTCAGCAAAGAGAAGAGGATCTGGCTCTTGCTCTTATGTCAGTTCAACTAATGAGGAATTGAAGAATCTGAAGTAAACAATTTGCAACCTGTCAAAACTTAGCAAGATCAAGCATTTAGACCAAAGTGAAAGTTCTTTGGGGGAATTTATTGTTATAACATTTTAAATAAATGAAAACTGAAAAGAAAAGAAAAAGAAGATCCTTTCTTGATAGGGGATTCCGGGTTGGGAGCATTCCATTCATAGGAACTTCCACTTAAGGTATGCCATAAAAGGATAAGATTCCTGTGAGCATGTGACTTACAAACTCATTCTTATTCCCTTATAGTCACATGGCTAAAAAGTAAAACTAACAACCCTGTAACTCTGTGTAAGCACTGACTAGTGTAAGAGCTAAGGAATGACTGGCCAAACAAAAGCCCCACGTGAACCATACAAGTGATTCAGCACTGAAGAACTTGACTGAAAATACGAAGATGACCCATATTACAGTTGAGAGAAGTCAAGACTCTTGACCTTTCTATTTAAGAATCCTTCATATTATGAAACTCTGCCTAAGTTACTGAAGCTCACGTCAGGGGAGGAGCAGAGAAACCAAGGAGACTCAGAAGAGATAGGAATCACCTGAGTCGTTTCTCTTCGGTAATGGGGCTGGTGCCTACACTAGTTTCATACTCTGTCTGCCTCCTTCCTGAAGTTCAAATGCACAAAGTGGGAATGGGATTAATAGAACCTTTGAGCTGTAGAACATGAAAGTGAGGCGAAGTATGCAGGAGATCTCAATCACCCCACCAGTGATAGAATAGAAACGTTCCTCTCCATAGGTAATAACTACCGTGGTTAAACATTTTTTCAGGTTACTTTCACATATCTTATGTGATTTTTGTATCTCCAACATAGATAAAATGGATATCAATAAGTACTTACCAAGTGACCAAGAAGACCGACAATTATAACTTTACTAAAGGATTCCTCATGTACTTATATTAAAAGAATACCTCCTTTTTTCCTCTGAGCCTAGCCAATCTAAATTTGACTTTCCTTCTTTCCTCACTAACAAAATTTTCTTAGCAGAAGAAAATCCTATTTATAATAGGCCCTTCCAGTGGAAAATATGGGTTCACAATGTGAAAGACCACGCTTAACATAGATAGTAACTGTACTATTCTGAAAGGAAGTTTCCCACACAACTTGGTCTCTGTCAACAGGCCACAGAAAACAACATGGTGTTAATTAAGTTTAAAAATTCTCTTTCCATTTTAAGACTAATTAGCATATAGCACTTTCATCAGATTTATTGAAAACTTATACTGGGGAATTAGACGGAATGTTGCTTCATGGCATAGAAAACCCCTCCCCCAATAACTCCCCAAATGCAAACCATGGATTTAACTAGTTGTTATCTAATAGAAGAAACTTAGAATGTTTTAATTCCTATCACTTCTCATCTATTCCATGTTATTGATGTCTAGTATTTTAGTTCTATTTTGTTTTTAAATTCCCCCCAAATTAGTCATCATGCCATAGAGTTTACCAGGATCACTCCCACTGTTATGTTGAGAATTGACTGTAAGACATCTGGGGAGAAGTAGTCAGGGTTGAAATAGGAAGCCATTGCCAAATTCCAGATCAAAGATGATGGTAGCACAGACCAAGATGAAAACAATGGGGGTCTTCAAATGTGCTTGGATTTGAGATACATTTATAAGGCAAAGCTGATAGGTTTCACTAACTGGATATACATTAGAAAGAAAGAAGGCAATCATGACCCCAAGGGTATTGGCCTGAGTAACTGGAAGGACAGTGTTAGTCAATCAGGAAAGACTGAAGAGAACAGTGGAGGGGAATTGAATGGTGGGGTATGGTGGCTGGGAAAATGCTAATTTTATGATGTATCTGGTCAATATCTAAATGAACATGTGGGACATTTAATTTGGAAGTTGCCAATGTATAGTTGGGAATTAAAGCCATGAGTCTAGATGATATTAAGGGTGAGGCAATAGCTAGTTGTTGTGGATCAAGAGCAACTGGTGAAGAATAATTAGAGACAGCAACTATAAAAATCTGTCAAGGAGTTTTGCTAGAGAGCATTAGCTGGAGGGAATTTTAGGGTCAAGGAAATACTCTTTTCAATTAACTGGGAGCTAGAACATATTTTATGCTGATAAGTATGACTCATGAGATTTGAGGAACACCTTTTAGGCCTATTTGAGGTTAGTGGTCATGAATTTGGTGTGAGACCAGTCAGAATGATAGGATACTTGTCTAGCTGTAGTCAGCTACCTATGCAGAAGTTGAGTAGTGAAGGAGATGCATTTAGCCATGACTGGGTATTGCCAAGAGTGTAGAATAAAGCAAGAGGATCATGAAAGATAAGAATTATGGACAAAGGATTGAGTCTACACATCCATTACGCAACTTAGAATACATAGGGAAATAGTAAGTTCTAGAATATTTAAGAGGTAACTTGAGAAGAGGAGGCTGAGAGATAGCACAAATATGGTAAGAGCAATGGATTATAGGTTCTGGATGGGGCTGAAAGATTATTGCAGTTGAGATACCAGAGGGAAAGCAGGAGGTTGAAATTAGATAGTGAGATAAATGGAGATTATGCAGGGATTACATCTGATTTAATGACAAGTGTAGGATATAAGTGAGAGAATTCCTGAAGTAAAGTGGAGGAAATTACATTGAAGAGGAGGTTATTGAGGAAGAGAGAAGCCAAGGTATTCAATTAATATATTCAAATAATATATTCAGATTCTCTGAGATCAAGAACTAAGAACACAGAAGTATTGGAGAGAGAAGTAGAAAGAGAAACAATGATCTAGGAACCGAAATCTTCAGGGAACAATAGGCAACAGCTATTGAGTGTTTACAATGAGCCAAACACTAATTATACTAATATTGACTCTTTTAAGACTCACACAACTCTATAAGCTACTATTATTATCATCATTTTTGAAACTAAAAAATTTAAGTGCAAACAACTTAAGTAATTCACTGAAAGTCACACAGCTAATAAGTTGAATTCATATTTGATCCCAAGCTGTCCAGATCCCTATTATATTCTTAACTGCTCTGCTATACTTCATGGAACAAGTGAGGAATGGCTCGTGTTGTGTTAGACTGCAGAAGGGGTGGTAGCAGGTGGAATATTTGATGACGTGAGCCATAAAACTGAGTATAGTTAGGACTTTGGGAAGAAGACTGGTTTGTATCAGTGAAGAGCATACAAAACTGGTGTCTCACTCGTGCATGGAAACCAAAAGGTGAGAGAAAGGAGTAAAGGAGAGGTGGTTAAATTGATCAGAATGTTCTCTTGGAGTTTTTTCAGCGCAGTTATGTCTAAATCTTTCTTGTGTATCAAATGATGTCCACATGCTCTAAGAGAGCTGATGTCAAGTTGACTTATAGTATGTCCCATAGGATCACTCAAAGGGACCCCAGAAGTAGATGAATGAAGAGGCAGAGAGAGCATCACTCATCAATGAGATTGCAAGTGAATGGGCCACAGAGCTGGGGGTGGAGGTGAGGTCTCTGATTCACCCACAAAAGTACTCCAGAAGAGAAAGCGTAAGCTCTAAATGTTAGCCAGACACAGAGAGAGTGCAGGTGCCAGGCAAGTCAGAACTTTCCCGTCCCAGATCCTCTTATCTTTCATTCCTCCCTTCAACTCCCTTCCCAGGACACAGAAACCACAGAATTGGAGGTGAGAAAGAAGCCAGCCACAATCCCTGCCCAGAACGTAGGCTCCCCACCTGCAGCAGGCTTGAGCTTTGAATAAAACTGGTGTTGATTATTCCATGGGAATGCACATTCTAATTTCTGAAGTAACTTAAAGTGACTCTGAAATTTGTTATCTACAAGTAATTAGAAAAGACACTGAATGAGTCAAATTTTCAGTGAAGGCCAGGAGGAAAACTTCCCTTACTGAAATAAGTAACAAAGGGATAGGGAGAGAAAATAAGAAAGGTGCTACATGATTACACACCTTGAGTCCTGATTCTTGAACACAGTAGTTACAGTAGTCTCTCTGCTTCCAGTCTTGTCCCCTTACCATCCATCCTCCACCCAGTTACCAGAGTAAGATTTAAAACAGAAAACATATCACAACAAATTTTAATTCTGCACTGACATTTCGTTGCACTTAGAATAAAGTTCAAACTCTTTTCTGTGGTCTATAAGACCATACATTATTTCACCCCTATCTATCTCTCTGATCTCTTCTTCTATCACTTCTCTCCTCTTTTCCTGGAACTTGTTGAATTCTTTCTCCACTTAGGCCTTTGTACTTGCTGTTTCCATCTGCCTGAAATGTTCTCTCCCAAGGTCTCCATATAGTTAGTCTTCCATCTCATTTGGTCTCTGTTTGGAAGACTTTGCAGAGTGGCTTTCTTTGACCACTCAGACTAAAGAAACTGCCATTGCTAGTTATTCAATCTCAGATCTTCCTTCATTGTACAACCACTTCATAGTACAACCACTATTTGCAATCATCTTATTCATTTATTTGTGTCTTGTGTCCATTCACTTCCAACTAGAATGTAAAAACCTATATAATCAGGGACATTTTTATTTTGATTACTATTGCATCCCCCCAGTACTAGAGCTTTGCCTAGTACACAGTAAGTTCTCAATAAATATTATGTAAAAACTTATATATTTTCATTTCAAACATGTTACATCATACTCAATAATATTTATAACGAAAATTTCTTTATTGGAACAGAAAACTTTCCAAAGGAGCAATACAGAAGGCATGAGTCCTTTAGTGAGGAAGTGTGTTGAGGAAACTGGGTAGAAATCATTCTTCTGAAGCAGCATTTTGACATCAGTTACATTAGTATATCAGTCAGAGTTTAATAAGAGAAGCAAAATAACTATGAACTATGGGACAAAAGATTTATTATAGGAATTAGACCTTCTATAATTGTGGGAGGAGTGGGGAAATGAATGTCTGAAAGAGAGAATTAAGAAATCAGACAAGTCACAAACCAATCATTCTGAGAAACCAAGCATGTCCAGACATCTAAGTGGAAATGAGTAGGGGAAGATGATGGAGAAGTCTCTGGAAAATACCTGGTGACAGGTCTAAGGCCCCTGTGGGTCAGTAAGGTCAGCAGTTGGCAAAAGAGCTGGATCTGGAGCAGGGAAATGACAAGGTGGAATCAACCAGCTTGTCCTCACTCAGTGTGTCACCACAACTAACCATCTCAATCTTCAGAGAGCACTGGACACTGTTTTCCTTCTACCACCCAAAACTCATCCAAGTACTACTTTTAGCCAACTCTAACCCAGAACCACAGGGGAAGGAGAATCTGGGAAACATAGGTCCAGCTTAACCAAATGAACAATAGGATGACACTTCAACAGTTAGTTAACAGTCATTTTACTTGTAAGTAACAGAAACTCAATAATGTATTCCCAAACAGATACATTTCTTGTAAAGGATATATAGGTATTTCTTGAAACGCAAAAGTAGGAAAGGTTGGAAATCAGGAACTGAAAAGCCCTCTGACCATCTCTAAACTCTATTTCTCTCTGTGTATCTTCAGTTCTCCTGCAAAAGAGCTTCTTCTACTTCTTTCATGTGGAGGTAAACTTGACCTGACTTTGCCTCATACAGGTGAGCTACATGAAAAGCAACTGACCTTTCTTTCTCTGTCTTCCTCTCTCCATCTCAATTTCAAATTCTCAGGGAAGCATCTCTGACTTACCCAGGTTACCTAGATACCACCCACTAATCCCAGCAACTCTGGCCAATGAAGAGGATTCATTGTATAAAACAGATGCTAAGGATGCATGGCTATTCTCATGTAAAAAAGGAAGAGACAATACCCAGAAAATGTGATAAGTATCTAAAAAAAGGTATGTGAGTACATATTAACATGTAAAAGTTGGTGTGAATATTGCATCCACGGGATAACAGTTATATGTCTGATAAAATATGGTTATGAGCCTTTTTGTAGTTTTTTCTGCAAAATAATTAAGAATTATAAGTTTACACTTTGTGCCTTCCCTGTATAAATAGATGGCAACAATAAATATTTGTAATTAAAAGAGAAAAAACATAACTTGGCTCCAAAATAAGATAAATGCACCTGCAATTCTAAAACGGGATAAAGGGGTAAGCAGAGTTGAAGCTGCAAGCCAGAAGAGCTTTTGATTCAGAAAAAGATCTGGAGCTGGAAGTTTTTGTTGGGCAATGAGCCCCAAAAGTACCTCACATTAGGAGGGATACCAGGCTAACTGCTTAAAATCAGGAGCCAAGATGGAGTTCCCTTGTTCTACCAAGAAATCTTAAAAAATTCTGCTTCCTGGGTTAGATATTCCACGGATATGTTGCCTACGGAGGTCAGAGGACAGCCAGAAATATCCCTATGACAGAATCTAAAATAATATGCCTTGTGGCTTAAGGACTAGTGATACTGTCGGTGTCGCAATCCAATGTACACATCAGGATACATGCGGAGAGGGCTGATGGCCACTCTGAGTTTATTATAACCAGCGTTTCAATATATACATAGCTTACATCTGTTAAACATACACAGGTGTTCTGGATGAAGCAATTAGCGAATGCCAAGAATTCTTAGTGATTTCTCAAGGAGCCCTCCCTTGGCCTCTGTTTTGATATTATCATGTTGTTGCTGTGCTCCTATATTTTTATCTCAGAGCAGGCAAGGTCTCTTAGGCAACAGTCCCTCTTGCTCCCGATATCGATATCGTTTCTCCATCTGTGCCCCCGGGCGGCCGCCGCCTGGCTTAGGTTGCCCCCCAGGGGGTCTTACCCGTCATTGGCTAACCGGCCTTCTCACCTCCGGGTCACAGTTTGTTGGCAAGCTTTTGCCAGTGATTATTAACCCTTCCTGTGTCAGGGGCGGCTACAGATACAAGTCCTCCTTCTGAACTGGTGGTCCCATGGGAGGCAGATGAAAGCAATAGGCATGGAGGAGAGAGACGGAGAGAAAGAAAATAGAAGGAGTAAAGAGAGAGAGAATTTCCTATTTAAATGAGCCTAAAACCCAAAATTACGTGAACAAAAAATGTAGTACTTAAAAAGGCAGTCAACAAAATAACTCAAAATTTAATGCAGACAAGAGGAAATAAAAACAATATAACAGAGACATAAAATCTTTAAATTAATAAGACTAAAACAATTAAAGAGATAAATGCAGGAATAACATTTGAAAAAGAAACAAGAAATTCTGAAATCAAAAAAGTAAATGATAAGAATTGGTAAACATATGTATTAGTTTTCTATTTCTGAGTTACAGATTACCAAAACCTTATGGCTAAACACAACATACATTTATTATCTCACAGTTTCTATGGGTCAGGAGGCCGGGTGCAGTTTATCTCTGTTCTCTGCTCAGGGTCTCCCACGTTGTAATCAACATGATGTCCAGGGCTGTTGTCTTATCTGAGGTTTGGGGCCCTCTTCAAAGTTCATGTAGTTGTTGGCAAAATTCACTTCCTTGTGGCTGTAGAAATCATGGCAACTTGTTCAAGGCCATGACAAGAGCATCTCTACTCCTCTCATCTCTGACACCTTAATCCTCTTTAAAATGGCTCCACTGTTTAGGATAGGCCCACGCAGGATAATCTGCCTTTTGATTTCCCTAAAGTCAACGGATTGGAGACTTTGACTACATCTGCAAATCTCTTCAACTTTGCCATATAAGGAAACAAAACGATGGGAATAATATTCCATCACCTTTACTATATTCCATGGTTAGAAGAAAGTTATGGGTCCCACCTACACTGGAGGGGAGGGGCTTATATAAGGACATGGGTCATTGAGGGCTATCTTAGAATTCTATCATAATATAAAACTAAATAGAAATTTTGAATATAAAAATATAGCCCTTGTAGGGGATAAAAATCTGAAAAGATGAGATAAAATCTAGCCTAGACACAGGGACAGACAGATGGGGAGACAGTAGGTGAAGTGGATGACAGTACTCAAATCTTCATCCAGAATGCAGCATAGAGTCACAAAGAGATTACAACAGCAACAAAATTAAAGAGCAGTTAAGAGCCAAGAGAATGGAGTAGTTCCAATATGAACGTTCCTGAGTTTTTTAAAAAAGAGAGATAAAGACACAAAATTTGCAGATTTAACAGGTGAGAATTTTTCCAAATTCAAAAAGAAAGGAAACGTTGGTCTTCAAATTCAGAGTGTTCTGTCAAGATAAATGAAAATAAACCTATACCTAAATGCATCATTATGAAATGTAAAAACATCAAGGATAAAGAAATAATCTCAAAAGCTATCAGAGGCAAGGGCCAGCCCCATGGCCCCGTGGTTAAGTTTGCGCCCTCTGATTCAGCCGCCCCAGGTTTTGCCAGTTCAGATCCTGGGCATGGATGTGGCACAGCTCATCAGGCCATGCTGAGGTGGTGTCCCACAAAGCACAACCAGAGGCACTCACAACTAGAATATACAACTGTACTGGGGGGCTCTGGGGAAAAGAAGACGAAGGAAAAAAAGAGAAGATTGGCAACAGATGTTGGCTCTGGTGCCAATCTTTAAAAAAAAAAAAGCTATGGGGGGCCAGCCTGGTTGTGCAGGGGTTGGGTTCACATGTTCCACTGTGGCAGCCTGGGGTTCGCCGGTTCTGATCCTGGGTGTGGACCTACACACTGCTTGTCAAGCCATGCAGTGGCAGGCTCCCCACATATAAAGTGAGGGAAGATGGGCACAGACGTTAGCTCAGGGCCAGTCTTCCTCAGTGAAAAGAGGAGAATTGGTGGCAGATTTTAGCTCAGGGCTAATCTTCCTCAAAATAAATAAATAAATAAATTTTAAAATAAGCTATGGAAGAGTCCACATTTAAAAAAAAAAACCTATCAGAGAGAAAAAAACAGATTATAAACAAAAAACTGAGGATTAATCTGATGGAATATGTCTCATGAGAAGCAATAGATGATAAAGTAATATTGCTAAAGTGATGAAAAAATAATTATCAAACAAATTTTAAAGCTAGAGTGTGAACATCTTTTCTGACATTCAAAGACAACAAGAGTTGAAGGTACAGACTCACACTAAAAGAGCTGTTGGAGTGGCATTTCCTAAACTTTTTCACATGATAGTATGCTTGGAACATCATAATATTTGTATGTCACATGGGGGTAAACAAACAAGGCTACACTCAGTGGGGAAGACCTGGCCACCTCAGATCAGGCCACATCGAGGACTGAGATCAGTACCACCCAGCGTGCTGAGGCATACTGGTTTGGAACTATCAAATTTATACATAATCAAAGAAAATTATGTCCCGAAGAAAAGAAAAGATGAGATACTGAAAACAACAGTGAAAGGATAAATTAATAAATATGTGTTTCAAAAAGTAATTAACTATTGATTTAAAATGAAATATTTTATTAAGTATGTTTTTCAAAACTGTAAAACCATTGCTCTGGATAACAATAGCAATATGGATATATGTATGTGTGCAAGTGGCATTGGGTGAGATGTTCAAAGGGAAGTGAAAGTGTGCTACAATCTTTGTGATCTGTATGAGAGGAAGGGAGAAATACTAGAGAAATTTAGGCTGTGTTAGAAATATTTATATATAATCATGCATGTGAAAACAATTACAGAAGACTTCTCCTAAAATAGGAATTGACTACAAATCCTGCAAACCAGCAGAGGAAATATAAAGGAATTTTAAAATTTATCAATACAAAAAAAAAAGAAAGAAAAAGAAGGGAAAGAAAATAATACCAAGAAGGAATTACAAAACGAGATGGTAGAAATGTCTAAACATGTTAATACTCACAATAAATAAGAATGCATTTTTTAAAAGAGAAGGACTAAAATAATTGCAGGACAAAACTGAGCAAAAACCACTTAGAAAGTCAAAAAGGGGTGAGTAGCAAAAAATTAAATGTTAATTATTATTAGCAATATTAATATACAACAAAATATAATTTAAAGCCAAAACCCACCTTAGCAATAAAAATAGATATAACACACAAGAAAAAAGGAATCCACTATCTAATTATCATGTCATGAAAATCTAGCCTCAAAATGTCTACTTCAAAAGCTGACAGAATAACAAGAAAAAATTGACAAGAACACACTTATAAATGATAGACTTTAATGTACTAAGAGTCTGATAAATCAAGCAGATTAAAAAAAAGATCATCACAAAAATGAGACATATGTACATCATATATCACCTGATACAATGCACAGAGATGAGCACAAGATCACTTCTATGGTATTCTTGCTCCAAATGCATAACCTGACTTTAATCATAAAAACATCAGAAAAATCTGAAATGAAATGAAAGTCAGTTTACAAAATAACTGGCCATGATTCTTCAAAAGTAACAAGCTATAGACAGGGAGAGAATATTTACAAACCACATATCTAACAAGTGAGTTATAGATAGAATATATAAAGAACTTTTGAATCTCAACAATAAGAAAACAAATAGCTCCCCCTGCCCAAAAATAGGCAACTAGTTGAACACACATTTCCCCAAAGAAGATACATGTATGGCAAACAAGCACATGAAAAGAAGCTCAAAATCATTAATCATTGAGAAAATGAAAATTAAGACCAGAATGAGACACCACTACAGTCCAATTGGAATGGCTAAAATAAGAAAAAATTTAGGGGCCAGCCCCATGGCCTAGTGGTTAAGTTTGGCATGATCTGCTTTGGTGGCCCAGGCTTTGGTTCCCAGGCACAGACCTACACCACTTGTCTGTGACCATGCTGTGGTGGTGACCCACATACAAAGTAGAGGAAGATTGGCACAGATGTTAGCTGAAGGTGAATCTTTCTCAGGAAAAAAAAAATTTTAAAGACAATATCCAGTGCTGACAAGGATGCAGAGGAACTGGAATTCTCATACATTGCAGAATGAAATCAGCCACTCTGGAAAACACTTTGGCAAATTCTTATAAAGAAGATATTTGATATTTGCCCTAGAGAAAGGAATACAGATGTTCACATAAAAACCTGTTCGAGAATGTTTATAGCAGCAAATTCATAATCACCCCAAATTGGAAATGACCTAACCATCTTTCAGCTCGTTAATGGATAAACAAAGTGTGGTACATCCATACAATGGAATGCTATTCAGCAATAAAAAGAACAGCTTATTGATACATGCAACAAAATGGCTGAAATAAATCAGTGAAAGAAATCAGACTCAAAATTTACATATTTTACTATTCCATTTCTATGACTTTCTGGGAAAAGAAAAACTACAGGAAGAAGGAACAGATCAGTGGTTGCCAAGGTGCAGGAGTGAGAGGAGAATTTGACTACATAGGGGCAACACGAGAGAATTCTTGGAGTGATGGAACTGTGGTGGTGGTTCCACAAGTACTGTGGTAGTATGTATCTGTGAAAGCTCTCAAAACTGTTCAGAAAAAAATACAATTTTACTTCATGTAAATTAAAAAAATAGATTTTATAGAAATTGCAGATGAACCAAAGACCTACATTTTAAAATCAACACCGGGGCTGGCCCAGTGGCGCAGTGGTTAAGATCACATGTTCTGCTTCAGCGGCCCGGGGTTCGCTGGTTCAGATCCTGGGTGCGGACATGGCACCACTTGGCAAGCCGTGCTGTGGCTGGCGTCCTACATATAAAGTAGAGGAAGATGGGCATGGATGTAAGCTCAGAGCCAATCTTCCCCAGCAAAAAGAGGATGATTGGCGGCAGATGTTAGCTTAGGGCTAATCTTCCTCAAAAAACCAAAAAAGTAAAATAAAATCAACACTAAACTTTCAGAAGAAGAGAGCAAAGAACAATATCTTTTTAACATCATCATTTTGATCGTTCAAAAATTCTAAGCCATGAAAGAAAAAATTGTAAATTTAATTGCATAAAAATTCAAAACACTTGTGCAACAAAAGAAAAAGGCAAGTGACTCATTGAGAGAAGGTATTTGCATATCTACAAACAAATAAAAATTTCATATCCAAAACATAAAAACATCTACAAATCAATAAGGAAAAGCCAAAGAACCCAACAGAAAAACAATGAATGAAAGAAACGAATAGGCAATTCACAGAAACAGAAAACAAATAGTCACGAACGTGAAAATATGGTTATCCCACTCTTCATGATTTAAATACAATTTGAAGCAAGACACAATTTTTACATCTTTATAACTGACATAACAAGATATCTGAAAATGTGAAATTGTAGATCTGCTAAATGTACAAGCCAGAAATTCCAGTTTTGTGTATGACTCAAGAAAAACTTTTTCACATATGCACAATGATACATATATTCATACAATGAAATATTATAGTAGTTAAAACAGATAAACTAGTCTTAAATATATCAATATGGATAAATCTTAAGACCACATTAGTGAGCTAAGTATGCAAGCCTGTATAGAACCATTAAATCACATGTAACAATTCTCTTGGAGAGAGAGGAAGGGAGAAAGAGAACTGTTTGTGGATAAGTATCTATGTAGATATAACAGGAAATCACGAATGAGACTCATATACTTACATTTCAGAATAATCGATACTCTGGAGTTAAAACGAAGAGACGAGAGACAGGGAGGGATACACAGAGCATTTTAAATATTTCTGTAGTTTTTTCATTATTTAAAAAATCTGAAGTAAATTTGGCAAAATGTTAAGATTTGTTAAAGTTGGATGAGAGGTAGGGGTCATTATATTTTACAATAGATA
Source organism: Equus przewalskii (assembly GCF_037783145.1). Taxonomy (NCBI): domain Eukaryota; kingdom Metazoa; phylum Chordata; class Mammalia; order Perissodactyla; family Equidae; genus Equus; species Equus przewalskii. The sequence continues at coordinate 2,698,329 of NC_091854.1, forward strand.
TTTCTCAAAGAAACAACACAGGGAGGTGAATTTGTACATCCCATCTCTAATGCTTGCTATCATCCATATTCAAAGTCGATTTAACCTTTGGGTCAGAGGTACAAAGTATAATTCTTGCATCCCAGGCAGTTTATAAGACCAATATAAAGAAAGAAAGTATTTAGTTTCCAATCATCTTCATATTTTTAACCTTTAATATTTTTTCAAATCTTGTGTTCGTTTGACAGTGTCCATAATCCATAATGAATAGAACATATTCCACAGATGTGGGGGGATGTCGTTAAGTTTACAAACAAGATGGCTGGTGTGGAGACCTGGAATTGGCCACCCCAAGATATGTCTCTTTGGCATCAGGATTATTTGAGGCTGATTGCTTTTGGTAAACTGGAACAGGGAAGGAGGCTCTGAGGAATGGAACTTGCCCTTTGTTAGGACACCTTTACATTTGTAAGATAAATCTCTATCTGTAAAATGTGCCTCCCTCTCTGTACCAGGAAGAAGAAAGGAGATGACCTTCTCTCTAGAAACTCTTAATCAATACCAAAGGCAAGGACTTAAATCTGCATTTTATTGTGCTTCTCTGGTAACCTCCTGTAACTGACTTCCCTCCCCCTCCCAACGTTGGCATTTCTTTAAGGATTAAGTATCTTTCCTTAGGGAAGGAACTGATTGCTGCGCTCACCTGTGACCGCCCAGCTCCAGACAATCGACTTGCCTCCTGCTACGCCCATCGAGATAGCAGACCATTACCTGCTGTGTCCATCAAGCACTGTGCCAACAGGGCAATCTTGTGACTATTGTGGGAGGGACATTTCAATCACATGTGAAACACCCTGTTTGGGGGTATATAACCACTCTGTGCACCCCACTTCTTTGTGGCCTTTCTTCCTTCGGGAAGAGAGGCCCCGGACCATGGTTCCTCATAAAGCTTTGTTTAATTTTCTCTTGCTATTCTGTCTCATGTGAATTTAATTCGTTCTCCAGCCAGACGAACCCACATTTGGGGAGAAGAAATGTCTTCCTCCCCTACACTGGTCAAATACTCGAAGACTCCTGCTCTAGGTAGTGAGTCTTCAGCTTTAGGGTACATATGTGCCACCTGGGGGACATGTTTACCTTGCATCTCTCTTGGGGAGCTATGAATTGAAATGCCCTGTTTCAGTTCAGTCAGTTGGGATTAGGTCCTGAATCTACACTTTTAACAAGCATCCCAGATGATTCTGAGGCAGGTTTCAAAGGACTATATTTGGAAAACAATTGCTCAAGAATAATACTCTCATACACAAGTATCACAAGTAAGAAGATGGCAGCTTAATTTCCTTAAATTTCTGCAGTAGAGCAAGCCTTATGCTTTCTATATGATTTTAGTGACAGAATGTCACATTAGGCCACCTATTTTCCATTTCCACTGACAGCAAAAGAAAAGGATATGGCTTTTAAGATAATTTCCAGACAAAGACGTGGGCTTTTTTTCTTTTTTTATCCATTGAGAAAAAAAATTTGAGTGAGATTTCCTACTCTGTGTATGTTCTTTTCAAATATGCCTCATGGTCAGAATGCATAATTAGCATTATCCTTATTCCTTCTGCACTGTAGACCATTGTGAACTTCTCTCTGCTGATTCTCACAACAGTTTTGTGAGACACACTCACACCATTTCACAGGTGGAGATACAGAGTAAGAAATAACAGGAGACAGAGCAAGAAGGAACGTGAACCTCAACTGAGCTGACCTAAAAGGCCTTCCACTGCTCCAAGCTCCCCAAGTGCTTTCCACAGGTGTGAATATGTGTGAGCAGTGCTGTCCTATTATCCCCAAGGAAGTCCACGCCCTGTGAAAATCCTACAGAAATTTAAAATTTCTACAGAAAGAGGCTCTATATGCCAGATTCCATTTTGTAACTTGATACTTTTAAAACTCTTAGGCAGGCCTGGGAAGAGCAACTTTGGGTCCCACATCAGAATTACATATTGGGAATTGAAAGTCAAGATCTTTCTCTGCCTCCTCAAGTCAGCCCACCTTGAATCAAAGGGTTTGCTGACCCTGATATTCTTAGGGTTCAGCCTGCTCTGTGGGATAACCCAGTCCTGCACTTGTGATTTTTCACCACAGGACCTCTTAAGACGACTAGATCTCTGCTTATAAGCCTCTAATTATCACCACATGGGAATTCTGAGAACAGGAGATGTGTTTATCACCAGGCATTATGGAGCTCTTAATGAGACAAGGTTTTAATGCATCTATAACTGCCTCGCTGGACAGAGTACTTTGCTAAATGCTGAAGAGACATGGTAAACAATGCAGGATTTAATAAGTTTCTTTCAGACCCTTGGTCATGATGAGATAGAAAGATGTTCAGCCAGGATCCAGAATACTACATATGCCTGCTCTTACCTAAAGCAACAATTTGGAGAGGAGATGTTGAACAAAGGCAGCTCAGATTATTGTTTTTAGTTGTGTTCTTATTTTTAATAATATAATGTTGATAAACTTCACTGACTTGTATCTGATATATGATTCAAGGTATGAGAATAATCACACGTTAAAATTGATCCTGAAAGGGGGAAAATGCATACATGCATGTAAATATATACGTATATTAATGTATATGTATTTACACATACATATTACATATATAATATATATTATTAAATATATGCATATAAATAACAAAATCTCCCTCTGATGGTGCTTTGCCCTACTGCTTAATAAGATCCGGACTAAAAGCAGTTGTTCTTGATTGCTTTTTCCTATTCCCATATATACAAAATGGATGATTTTAGCATCTGTGTTAAAAATGAGTATCCTCTGTCTTGAACAAGATACAAGTCAATGAGTTTCGCCATGATTCTACATTTTTCAAAATATATTTCTGTGCATAAAAGAAGTTGAAGACCCCTGTCTAATAAAGCAAGTTCTAAGGAGTCAAACGCAATGAAAGAACTCTTTGGGAGATATATGGAGTACTCAACTCAAATTTATTATCATACGCTCTTAAAGCTGTGGTTTAAAGCTTTAGAATTTATGAGTAACATTGCCCCTAATCAAACAAGTGAAGAGCTTCTGCATTGAGAGAATATGACTACATAATTTCTTGGTCTTTGAGAGAGAATCTTGTCTTTGCCATCAAGCATACATGTATTTTTTTCAAATGTCATATACATGATAAGACAAACAATATTCTTTTTTTAAAACTTAAGTTCCTCTGGGTCTCTTTTACTGAATTTCATGATATTATTACAGGCTGTTTTGGATTTGATCATTGGGAGAGAAGTTTCTACTGGCAAAGGAATATAGAGTTTTAGAGCTGGGTCATTATGCTTTGTTTAAGCTTAGTTTTAAATATGAGCTCTTTCTGGAGAAAAATGAATTTATTTTATCTAAAATATGCATCTTATGTGCCAGAAAAGAAAGCAAAGGCAGCAAAAAAGTCAAAATGTATTGTACCTGAGAGAAATTACATCCATGCACTTAGTTTGATAAGTATATGGAATCTACTACGCACATTTTCTAACAGACTACTTATTTTGAAATAACATTGATTGTTCATTAAGACTGGAGCAGAAGAAAACATAAGAGCCAAAGCAGCAAAATGCTTTATATTTTATAAAGATGACCTCAGTAACGTAAGGAGTCGTCTGGTATGGTGAAAGTAACCTGTCTTGGAGACAGAACTGGATTTGCCTCCATGCCCATTTTTTATTTCTACACATCATTGGGTATGTCTATCTCCTGATGGATTTACATGCTTCTTCGCAGGTAGGGACCAATCGTACTCATCTGTATACCTGTAATAACACTTAGAAAAATGATTTGTTGAAAAGCTTATGAATAATATTGTTTGCTAAATAGAAATAAATATTTTAAATTTATTAAACAGAAAACAAAATGAGACCAAATTTGCTGTGATATTTAAAGCAGAATAGTATAAAATGAACCCAGCAGATCAATTATTATTGGCACTATCTACATTTATGACATAAAAAAATGAAATTCAAGTATAATATCCAGTTAAAAATTATTCCTGAACATACTTGCAGTCATAATTTTGGTTTACTTTGGTGAGGCAAATATAGTTTTTTCTTGCTGGCTTTATAACCATGTAAATCAATAGCAGTAAAAAATTCCATTTGGAAGTTATAGTGTGGCTCTTTGGGCTTGTAAAGATCTGCATACCCTGGATATCTTATTCAAAATAGTGTTATTAAATGCTACCCAGTGAATGTCAATTTTAGCCTGTGTAAATGCATATTTTAAACAACCAAAATATTAAATTGTTAAATCACAGGTTGAAAATTTAAATCTTGCTTCTACCACAAACTGGAAGGATGCCTTCTTATGTATTGATGACCACATCAGTTTATATTATGTGACAAATGGATGTTTAAGATTATTGGAGTGGAAATTTTAAGAGATGCTTTTCGTGTAAATAAAAACTACCTATTTCTCAATGTTATTGTGGATGCAGAACACGTGGAAGAGTGAAGAGGTTCAACAACCTTTCAGATGTTTATGAGAAAGAAAGTAGCTACCATTTCTTATAAGCTCATCACGTGTTGAATGTTTTATATAAATATCCATTATCAGTTGCATCTTTACACAATCCCCAGAAACAATAATTCTTATACACCATTTTATAGATATGAAAACTGCGACTCAGAGATGTAACAAGATAATCCAAGGCCAAGCAGTAAATCAGGGATTTGACTCCACAGTTGTGCTCCTAACCCTCCAAGGCAAAGGCAAAGTTTATAGTTGTTTTCTTCTGAAATAACTAGAAAAGGCAGCAAAATATGAGACATAGAACAGGCAGAAGACTGAGCAATTTAGATGACATAATGCATGGAAATGCTAGCAAAGGTTTCAGTTATGAATGCAGAGACCACACCAAATACAATAAAAGCACAGCACACTCTGAATCCACTGAAATTGCTTGCATAGTTCCTGTTTTAACATGGAGTACAAAGTACCAGAAGGCATCAAGTAAAGGATGTATCTTTTAATGAGAAGTTAAAATCAAAGTAAACCTATTATTACTGATCATACCTGTCAGTCAGATTGGATCTTTTTTATAAACTTTTAGTTTGGAGCTAATACAAGAAGATAAATAGCATTTAAAATTTGTTCAGTGATGTGGGTTTCTTACAGTGAAGTAAAGAAAACGAAAGTAACATTTCCTAATTTGTATTCATTGAAAACTTATTTCTTTGTATTTACTCCTCCAGATATCTAATGAATACTTACATGTTCTTACTAGGTTTTTTATCTGATGTACTTTACAGGGACTAGCAATTGAAAAGAATATCCAGAAGGAAGAAGAAATAAAGAAGGCACTAATGTCTACAGTTTCCTGTACTTTTAAACCCTAATGAATGTACACCCTGTAGGTGTAATGCTTTCCATCATTTAAAAGAAAAAGATAATAAAAAGCATTTTTCCATGCTTTTAACCATTTGTGACAATATAGCTAACTTGAGATTTCTTGATTATTTACTTCCATTGACATTTCAAATTAATGTGAAAATTTTATGTATAGTTTTCTCATGCTATCTTTTCCTGATAAAAAAAAAATATTATTAAAGTTGGCAGACCTTGATTCTACTGAATGGAACTTCCCCAATCCATGAATATACAATTATTTAAAAGCAAAGGACTTTGAGAGTATGCATTTCCTTGTTTACTAGCAAACTGGCTAATTAACACATGAACTATAATGATCAGTGGGCATTTACATTGAAAAGGTTCCATTTGAACATTAACACTTAGCAGTTATGAATAGCCATTGGTTTCCATTAGAAAAAATATTGTGTTCATAACAGACCTCATTATGGGCTTGAGAAGGAAGCAGCTCAGTAGGAGAAACTAGCAATTTACATGCAGTTGTTGAAGGATAAATGGGGAAGCAGGGTGAAGATTTAAAAATGTATGCATACACAGTCTCGCAAAAAGGTGAGACAAGTTGTCCATTCTATGTCAGTTTCAAACACTTATGGTAATGTCAAGGGAAAACATTAAAATTAGTGAGGACATCATCGAGTTATTATGAAAAAGAAACTAAGGAAAACATCACTTTATTGGAAAAACACATCTATTTTATTGCTTTTAGAATCTGAAGTTCATTCTATAATCTCCTCCTTGGAAATATCAACCAGGCTCATGGAATGCTACTACCATTACTAAACTATGACCACTACTGCTAATATCTCTAATAAAACTACATTTTAGCACCCATCTATTGATTTCTTATGTTAATTTTATACTGAGGAAGCACAACCCTTGGGGTGCAATTACAAATAATTTTTTTTTGTCTCCCAATATTTCCATCTCAAACTCATTCTACGGAAATAGTTCTTTTCCAACCTCTATGTAAAACCTACAGAAATCTCCATAGTATTTCTGATCACTCTAAGATGATAAAAGCATTTTTAAAACTTAAGTATTAGTATGTTTTAGTTTTCATTTAACTTTCACTTAGGTACCAGGAAGATCTCAGCTCATCAGGCGCTAAGCTGGATAGTTTGGCAGGAAATTATATGCAAGCATTATTATTATTATTTCTAATATCTCTAACTTTTTTTACATTTCCTTGGGTCTCCATTTTTTTGGCTCCCACTTAACTTTTTAAAAAATTTTCCCTTAAGTTTACCTTACCAAAGGCACTGGACTTTATTACCTGTCTTGAATTTTATCTACTTGTGACTTAAGATCCCATTTAAGAGATCATTAAACATGACTGGTGGTGGCATTTTTATCAGAGGTTGCATTTCATTGGCCTTTCACCATTAAGTTATAGTCTCACTTAAAATGCACTTTTAAGGTTTACCCACCCATGTGAGTAATCAGACTTTTCCCCTGGGAGGACTTTTCAATACACAGTGCAAGAAGGTGGAGCCCACATGAAGACAGGGGTTTTGCTGAGCTGAGCAGGCAGAGATTGTACTTCAGGGTTACTGAAATGCCTAGAATTTGCAGGACTGGATATCAAAGAAGCAGAAGCTATGTAAAGAGGAGTCTGAGAAGCCTGAATAAGAGTTTTCCAAATGTCAGTGACTGAGGAGTGGGTGGGTTCTTAGCTGAGATCTAGCACAAGACTATGCAAGACCTACACAGTGGCTGCTATGAAACTAAGAGCTAAATGGAGACACTGAAATTATGCAAGGATGGAAAAAAATATAGTTTAGGACCATCCAGAGTGATGAAATCTCACCAGCACTTATGACATTCAGTTGAGACATCATAAGACTACGCATTAGGATGAAAAGCTGTACCCTAGAATGAGGGCCATGCCCTACGACTAAGAAAAAAATAAAACCATCCTAAAGCTAGCCTGACAAGATCAAGAATATCCACTGGTAATTTACCTCCTTGCCAGGACAAAATTAAACAGCATTTGAAGGAAGATAACCTCATTCAGTCTCCCTCCAAAGTATCCTTAACAATGACAAACATACATTTAAAACTTGCTAGACATGCAAAGAAGAGGGAAAATGTCCTCCAAATCAAGGGGAAAAGCATGGTCAATAAAAACAGACCCAGATGTTAAAATTCATAAACAAGGACTTTAAAACTACTTTTATAAATATGTCCAATCTCTTAAAAGAAAAGATAGACATATAAGTAAACAGCTCAGAGAAATAGAAATAGAGAAATAGAAACTATGGAAAAGAATTAATAGAAATTCTAGAATTGAAAGTACAATATCTGAAATGAAAAATAAAATTACTAGACAGGCTTAACAGCATATTGGACATTGCAGAAATGATTACAGATTTTTAAGATAAATTAAAAGAAATTACCTGATCTGAAAATCACAACAGAGAAACATGAAAAACAAAATAAACAGAGTTTAGTAACCTGTGGGACAATACAAATCAGTGAACCCAAAGCTGCATAAATTCAAAGAAAACCACACCTAGGTGCATCACTGTAACTGATGAAAACCAAAGATGAAGAGAAAATCATAAAAGAAGCTAGAGAAGAAGGATATAGTATGTACAACAATAATGATAACTCTAATAGGCAACTTTTCATTAGAAATAATGGAGCCCAAAAGATAATAAAGTGATATCTTTAAATTATTGCACAAATCAGATTTCTATATCTAAAAATATTCTTCAAATATGTAGGAGAAATAAAGATATTTTCAGATAAAAAAAAGCTTAGAGTATTTGTTTCCAGGAGATTTATGCTATAAGAAATAGTGGAGTAAAAAAGGGAAATGATACAATATGGAAAACTATATTTATGAGAAAAAAATGAATAACATGAAATGGTAAACATGTAGGTAAATATAAAAAAATTTCTTTGTTCGAAAAGGACAAGTTACTTTTTAAAGCAAAAACAATAACATTTTATTGTGGGGTTTATAACCTATGTGGAAATAAAATACATGACTGCTGTAACATAATCAATGAGAGTAAATGGCATATATAATTGTTAGGTATTTATATTTTATAGTAACTGGTATAATATTCATTCTAAGCACACTGTAGTAAATTAAGAATGCATATTTTAACGCTTAGAGCAGCCGTTGGCAAAAAAAGAAAATAGAATACAAAAAATATTCGATTTACATGAAAAAGTAGGGAAAGAAAAAACAGAAGAGACAATGAGCAAAGATGGTAGATTTAAACTCAATCATAATAATAATTACATTAAATGTAAATGAACTAAACAATTCAACTAAAGTCAAAGATTTTGAGACTGGATAAAAAGTCTACAAGACTTTTTTTCTACAAGAGATATACTTTAAATTAACATGTATCACACTCCTATGATGTGTGTAGTACTCTGTAATGAATTTATATTTCAAAAAAAAGTGCAATAATCTTACCCCTTGGGGAACCTAAAATCCAGTTGGGAGTTGAGTAAGAGGATGATACCATTCAGAAACAAATGAAGCAATTAAACCAATCAGATTTTACTTGACTGCAAGACCCTGAATAGTTCTTGCAATTCCCTAATGAGTATGGGCATCTTTTCGTATGCTTTTTTGCCATCTTTACCTATTTTGTGTGGAGTGTCTGTTTAGATCTTTGCCCATTTTTTAATTGGGTTGTTTGCTTTTATATTGTTGAGTTTTAAGAGTTCTTTGTAATAATTGCTGGTTTACTTTTTCACCCCAAAGCCCCAGTTGATATTTGTATATCCTAGTTGTAAGTCCTTCTAGTTCTTCTATGTGGGATGCCGCCACAGCATGGCTTGATGAGTGGTGTGTAAGTCCATGCCCAGGATCCGAACCGGCAAACCCTGGGCCACCAAAGCAGAGCACACGAACTTAACCAATATGCCACTGGGCCAGCCCCCAAGCTGTTTTAATTTTAATAATGTTTTGGTGCCTACTGGAGGAACTCACAGTAATCATAGCTATCTATTCTCTAATTATATGTTGTTTTTTGCATTATTAACTGCTTAATATGGTACACCTACCACTTTTAATAAAATTTTTGTACATACTAATAATAATTGCATTGCTCATCACCCAATCATGAAGCACCAAACAAACTCTCTGGCCTCTTTTAATCATTTTTCACTTTTCTACTCAAGAAATACTGTTTAGCCTATATAAGTTTGGTTGAACCGGTACTGGGATACTGCATACTTCCAGTCAAACAGCCCTAAAAAGAAAAGCAGAGTCGAATTATGGTTTGTGTCTGGCAGTAGCAATCAGAGAAGATTTTTTTTTCTTATAGAAAGATTCACAAATGGAGTGGAAGGTTATTTACCAAGTAGTTCTTCAGCCACACACAATCCATATTTTGATGATTTCATATTTTACAAGCCCCCAAGTAATACTTTAAAGTGCTTCACTTTTTATCCACATCCTCATAAATCACTCTGGCTTCAAACTGCTACAGGTGAAGGGAGAAAACACAGCAGTCGTTTTTCTAAACCTTGGCTTCTTTTCTTGGTCTGTGGGAGTCTCTGGGAGCTTCCGTGGCCTTTTTACAGCATGTAAGAGGCAGGGAGCAAAGTTGTTAGGAGTCTAGGCTTCAAGTCAGGTTGCTCAGACTCTTACCAGCTACATGACACTTGAATAGTTGGAACCTTGAGACAATTCCTTAACTGCCTGTATCTCAGTTCTTTACTCTCTAAAATGGAGATAATAACGGTATCTACTTCACAGAGCTGATAGGAGAATTTTGTCACAGGAAGAGAACACCACTCGATATCAGAAATGGAAAAGCTTAGTAACATATTCTGTCCTGAAATAAGAAAGGTCTATGTTGGTCAGGCATAGTCTCATTGAGTAGAGCACTCTGCTGAACCTTTTAAGGACACTTGAGAAATGCCTGATTGGAGGAAGTCTTAGTTACAGAAGCAAGAGTCATTAACTTCAGCCTTGGAAGCGTGATTTGTGTTGCAGGAGCGGGTTAATATCAGTGGCAGGTTTAAAAGCGTAGTCACTCAAGTAAGTCTGCCACTGATTGGCTAACTTTAAAGGCAAGACACTGTCACTAATTTGTTGGTTTTCTGAGGTGTATTAAACGAAAAAATTACAATTTATTGATTAAACAAGTTTAAAACCAAGTCTAGTATTTACTTGTTACCATGATTAAATTGTCAGTTTTTTTCCTACAATCCTGAGGTGTATTTCTTTTTAACTTAGATGCCGTGCACCTCGTAAGCACCCAGTGAACATTAGCTACCACTATGTGGGAATTTTAACTTGATTTGGCTAACAATCAATAGTTGGGGATAATACATCTTTAGCTCATTTTTATTTCCAGGTCACAAATTTCTAATTACATAGGTAGACTGTGAAGAATTTAGGAGCCTGACTTACAGCCTTTTCCATTATTCTAATAAAGACAGTAATCTTATACATTGATATAGCTACTGTTTTCATGCAGAAGTGCATGGCCCTGCAAATGAATGGACAGGAAAGAGATGGAATATTGGCCTGGGTAAATAGTACTATGGATTAGGATGTGTCATATCATATATTTATGTGATATCCTCTACATGCACTTTATAAAAGTGATTTTTGAATCATCTCCATACACACATGGTCATTCTAAACTCGTCCAAAGCAAATGATTCTTTGAAGCCAGAACCCAAGCTAAAGCTACAGAGCAGATAGTATGGCCAAAGTATTGTCTGTATTAATATGTACAATATATTGTATGCATTTAATATTTAACTGTATTATTGAATATATTTAGTATTTAATATTTGCTGTAAACTTCATTCTACGAATCACCTACAAATTGAGGCTCTCTTTATCTTTTTTGTTTACCCTTTTGCAAGAAGACCTCATATAACCCTTTAAGGGTTACAACAGGGAGGACTAGGCAGAGGAGAGTTTACTAAATCTTTATCACTCTCTAAATTCCTTACAGCCCCTTATACCAACCAAGCACTATTTTTTTCTTGTCCTTATTCTTTGTACTCAAATATTAAAATGCACCCTATGCAACTCTTTCAATAGTTGTCATTAATCATCACATGACCACTAAAATGTCCATTAATATTTCCATGTTTCAAATAGCAAGAAATTTAAAGTCACATGGATAGTGTTGATCTAATAAATTATACAAATCTGAGGACAGTGCAGAATCTTTTTCTCTTAATGTTGTGAGGAAACCTACACATTTCATTTTTTTCTGTGGAAGAACATTTCTTGAAGTCTTCCTTAAACAAGTGGGGGCTTCCCTATTGTTTTGCACAATAATATATGTATAAAATTACAATTTGACATCACAAGTTATTAGTTGTCCAAAGATAATTCAACAAGATTAAGAAAGAGAGAAATACCTTGACTCTGCAGTGTAAGGCAATTCTAAATAATTTTCCCCATTAACATATGTGTGTGTGGTGAGTGATAATGAATGTCTAAGGTGATGAAACATAACTATGATGTAGTGAGGTGTTGTCAAGACTTTTTTTTAAACTTCCAATTAGTGTTTGGAGAGCTTTCACTACAATGTCATCAGCTACAGGCCTGTGTGAAGGCATTTTCACTGCTGACGAAACCAGGAAAATATCATGTCTTTCCAAGACGACTTACAGAAAGTGAGAAATGTAATGTTGCATGCAGACTTTTTCAGGATGGCAAATGACATTTTAAAAACTTAACTTTTGTTCCATTGAGTTTGCATTAACCCGTATAGGTCATCGCTGTTACTTAAGAACAAGGTGGGACTTCACAAGAGGAAATATATTTTTCCTGCCCTAAATTCAAAATGTTTGCTGTGTTATTATATTTAGAATTTGCTAATGTTATAGATAATTTTTAGCTTACCCTTAAATAGGAGGCAATATGAGGAGTTGGTATTTAATAGATCAGGAAGAATTTCTTTCATTTCAGGAGAAGCTAGATTTCAGTATATCTCACTACAGTTCAAAAGCTTGCCTAGGTAGTTAAACGCTGGTGATTCCCCAAGTGCTATGGACTGCAAACTAAACTTATGGAAAGAAAAAAAAGTAAATGTCTCTTATTTACCAAAGGAATAGTGACACAGCTATGCATATGCCATATTTCCCCTTAATCCAACAATCTTTAATCAAATATATAAATAATGACTTTGAAGAAAATCCAATAATTTGGAAAAAAATTTCATCTTAATTTTATTTCAGGAATTATCTTTTAATTAGTAAACTGAAGGAAAGTATTGGGCCTTATTTCTTAATCTACAAATCTGAATTCTACATTCTAACTCTATTTCAAACTCCATTCTCTTTGCTACATTACTTAGCTAAATGCTAAATATCTAAAAGTTTGTTACTCTTTAAGAATAAAATACGATTTAATGTTCAACTTGAACACATTAGCAAAAAAAAGGGATCTCATTAGAATTTTAGATCTAATTTTAAAGGGTACATTCAAGCCTTTCAAACAGTAATATTTAAAATTGCTTAAATATGCTTAGCACTGAACTGCATGTGATACACAAATCCTTATTTCTGAGAGCTTATAGAATAAAGAGAAAGAACAAACATCCAGATGAAATAGTTCGGCAATAATGCAAGGCAGTATATCCTTAATCACCAAATAGAGAAGTATATAACTCTTAAATATTATCATTTTTTTGAGCAGGCTAGAAAGACAACAAGATATACCAGGAACAAAAGTGAAGGGGCTCAAATCATAGTTTTGCCTCTAATTAGTTAACCTTTCTGGGACTCAATTTCTTCTTCTGTACAATGCAGAAGTGCATTTACATAGTTTCTGGAATTCCTTTCAGCTTGAAAAATTGATCAGTTGGCGCTGGGAAACTTGAAGACGCTCTGTAAAGAAGTTAGGATTTCAGCTGAGTCATGAAAGTCAGGAAAGATTTGATTAGGGAGCAGAAATAACTGGAAATGGGAACACTATGAACAAAAACTGGAAATCAAAGCTAAAGATGCCACCATCAGGAGATGGTGACAAGCTGTGCTAGAATGAAAATGAAGGTGGATTGACAGAGAAAAGTTATACCACAGAAGAAGTTGAAGGCCACGCTAAGGGTCTGAACTTTTTCCTCGGCTGTACAGAAACACTGAGCAGGGCAGTGACAAAAATCTCCATCTTAGTAATATTAGTCATATGGAATGGGTTGGTTGAAGAGAAGGAAGACCAGGAGATAGATGAAAAGGTAATTGCCTTTGTCTAGATATAAAGGCCTGGACTAGCGTGACAGAAAAGAGAACGAACAGGAAGCAGTGACATCAGAAAAATATTTAAGAAAGCATATGTAAGATCTGGTGACTGGCAGGTGCTGACAGAGAAGAAAGAGCCAAATATGCTTCCAAGTTTGTTTGTTTGTTTGTTTCTTAGAAGAGTAATGAAACGGAGGAAATGGGGAAAAAATAGCATGGGGAGGCAGGGTAGGGTGGGGTATCATCAAAAGATCATGAATCTTCATTTAGCTCACAATCTCTCACCCTATACAATACATCATTCTAAGAAGTGGCTTGGAAAAAATTGAGCTGTACTACTTAGGAGGTAATTACAGAAATTCTGAGGAGTCTTGGCAGAGGCGCAAGTTCAAGCAAAGAGTTATAATATCTTTAGCAAATTTCTGTTCACATGTTGAAAAGAGGTCCTTCTACTTTTCCTTGAACCACAGGAAGAGGTATTTTTCCAGTATAAAACTGCTTTTGACAACAATTACACTGGTAATGTTCATTAATTTAAATCATTCTTTCATGAGCATTTTCACTGTAAAAAAAAGAATATCAAGTTCAAACTTGGCTCACAACTAACTACTTACTCTATATAGCATATATTTTGTTCAGCTAAAATAAATCTACATAATTAAGTTTACTAGCAACTTGTGCCATTATATTTTGTCAAAACCAAGAGGTGACATGCAATTAAACTTACTTGGCTTTGTAACTTTTCCTGTTAAAATGGGTCTTTTAAACATGTCACTGGCACTCTTCTCAGAAGCAGGATTTTGATCTTGTAAAAGCAAATGCACACTTGAGAAAATGGTATTTGTTAGCACAGAATCTTATTACTTTGTCTTAATGAGACTCAGTTAATGTTTACCAGGTAGAATTTATTCAATATATGTACATGAATGCAATTATATTCTCTACTTATGACACTTAAGTGGTCCCCCTTACCCGAGAAGGCCTCTGACTTAAAGATCTTATCAGCGTATATGAACTAAATCACAACACTGGTAATGAAGCTATTACTCCAAATATTCACATTGATGCCCCAAAGTATACAAAAGATAGCAAGATCTCTGGAGGGAAGTGAATTTTTCTATCAGGACCTGCTCAACTAAACAGAATAGGTCTTGTGACCTCCTTTTATGTCTTGTTTCTGCAGAACACCTAAGCATAGTTCTAAATGCACAGTGGATACTCAATATTTAATTTGTGAACTGAGAAGTTCTGTGATTTGCTTCTTTGGCATTGCCCTTCTTTTATATCCAGGGCCAACCAGTGAGTGCGTAGTACATAAATAGATACCAAAGAAATATTTTTGGATAAATGAATGAATGAACAAGCTTTTCTTCTAAAGTTAATCTTTCTATCCTAACTCTGGGTAATGAATACCTTAGCCCAAGAGAATGATCCTACCGATGGAAATTTAAGCATTTTGGGCAGATTAAGTTTGTAAGACCCTTTTTAGTTATTTCCACCTTTATACAGGGTAGTATTTGAATGGAGAATTTAATATCAACCTTGGAATCAAAGCAGCCCTTCAGAAGTTTGACCCACCATTTCCCAACTCTTTCCAGATTGCCCATTTATAACTAAACATTCTCAAAATAGCTGAAACTAGCATGTGGGACAAACCTTACATACTATCTATCTACCCCCTATTTCCTACCTGCTAATTGGTTTCAACCCTCCAAGGATGAGACTCCAGTAAGATTACTAGTTTATTTAGGGTCCTAGAATAAGCTCCAACTCTCAAAACTGATGAGAACACCAGCAATGTTTGAGTGGGTAGACAGAGTGTGATTAAATGTGTCTTAACTGCAGGAAGGTCTTATACCTCAAAGGGAAACAGAGAAAACACCCACTGAAACTCACATCTGGGCTGCTGCGTTGTTGAGGAGTGACTGCCATTCCTTAGCCTTCCAAGCCGTGGTCTAAATGAGGAAGTATATTATTTTGGAAGGAGGGTCAAAGTATCCAGGATTAGTGTCAGATGACACAGATGATGGAGAATTTTAAAAGAAGCACACTAGAGTTCATTCTTATTTGTCTTCTGGCACAAATCTTTAGGAACTATTAGATCAGGAGAAGAAAGAAATGTAATGAACTGGAAAAGCCACACCTCTAGAGGCATAGCAAAATAATAATTGCCAAAAACGAGCTTCTCTTACCAAGGGAATATGCAAGACAATCCGCTGGAATATAGAAAAGTATATTAGAATTTCTATTTATACTTTTTATATAAAATGTAAGAAAGACTATTTTTAATAATTTTTATTACACATCTGGATACTGATACCCACACTAGGGCCACATGTGATCAGTCTCATATCACATACACTATGCCAAGTAGCCCAACATGTGTTAATTTTTAGCACATTGTGATTTTCTACATTTTAAAGTGATTTCTGGGTTATATTGTCTTCTATAATGGATGTGCACAATTATTTGAAATAAGACGGGGAGTGTATGTGAAAATCTTTTCTACTATATTTATGTACACTAGTTATCTTGAAGCAATGTATTTAAAAGAATTATCACAATTAAAAATTATGTATACGCTTATCTAAATTTATTTATTCTTATCCCTCTATCCTCATCAATCTATCCATCCATCTATCTATCTATCTACCTAGCTATGAAGGAGTATTCTAAAAAGTGCATGAATGAGGTACACACTCAAAATGTTTGAAGAAAAGAGGCCAGCCCCATGGCCAAGTGGTTAAGTTCACACACTCCACTTCATTGGCCCAGGGTTTACCAGTTTGGATCATGAGCATGGACCTAGCACTGCTCATCAGGCCGAGCTGTGGTGGCATCCCACACAGAAGAGCTAGAATGACTTACAACTAGGATATACAACTATGTACTGGGGCTTTGGAGAGAAAAAAAAGAGAAAAAAGAGGAAAGGTCAACAACAGATGTTAGCTCAGGGCCAATCTTCCTCACCAAAAAAAAAAAAAGTTTGAAGACCACTGCACATTAGATCATTAGAAAACAAATAGTACAAGCTTAGTTTGCCTTGTAACCTCATGCTGTCCTTTAAAACAAATGGATGGAGCATATTTTCTCTTCTTCAGGATGGTGGCAGCATCTACTATCAGGAGATATGATTTTAATACAGAAGAAGCAATATCTTCCTCCAGGAAAAGTAAGCACTCAAAGGGCCTGGAAGCTACATGCTGAGTGGGGACGGAAAGGTAAGACATCTCAAGGATGAGATGATGAAGATGTTTAGGCTGGGGGATTATGTTCATGGCATATAAAGTTAGAGATAATCATCTCATCTATCCATCCTTTAATCAACTCATGCCAAAAGGACTTATTTTGCTAGTCCCTGAAATGTGAAAATGAAGATAATACATCCTCACCTTTAAGATGTTCATGGTCAATGAAGCTCATTCATCTAAACAAAATAATTTTATAATATCAAGATATGTCTATTACTTTAAAACCAAAATTAAAAGGTGAAAAAGTAATGGTGAACACTCATTTTGCCTTTTCCTTTACAAGAAGGACAGATTATACACAAACATAAATTGCTATATTTGTTAAAGTGCTCATAAACAGGAAACCTCTCTCATTTCACTATTAAATAACAAAAAAGTAAATCATATAAATATTATATAAAATGTTTGTTTATATAAAACTTTTAAATTTATATAAAATATTACATAAAGTAACGAAGTTGCCTAAACACAAAATGCAAGAACAGAAAACATGGGCTCATAAAAACAACCACAGCTTATGTTTAATATTATAAATACACAGTTAAATTGCCACCTACATTTTAATATGCTTTTGGTCCTCAAATCAATATTTTAAAATATATTTGTCCATAAGTCATGCTTTTCCTAGCACAGTCTATCGAAAGTAAATGAACTAACCATGCTTGACATTTAATTGAGGAAAAAATCAAAATGTCTTCGTACATTTTGACTGTTAGCGTGTATTGAATGCACTTTATAATGGAGTCTCTAAAAGATACTGATCTAACAAAATATTTTAAAACCACTTCTCTGTCAAACATTGAAAAAATTAAGGGGTGATTTAAACGTTCATAAGGAATGGTAAGAGCTGTTGCAGGTGAAAGAAGGAAAGAAGGAAAGAAGGAAGGAAGGAAAGGAAGAAGGAAGGAAGGAAAGAAAGAAAGAAGGCAAGGAAGAAGAGAGGGAGGGAGGGAGGAGGAGGGAGGGAGGGAGAGGAAAAAGAGCACAAATTACGGCCCCATAATACATTAGGTATGGATGCCTAAAGCTAATGCTTGTCGAGCACTTTCTAAAAGATAAGCACTGCCATATAGACTTTCACCAAAGCAGTAGTTCCGTCCTTACGTCAGAAGTAGGTAAACTTTTTCCCCAAAGTACCAGATGGTAAATAATTTAGGTTGGCAGGCCATACGTTGGCCCAACTACCCAACTCTGTCATCATCATGTGAAAGCAACAACAAACTAACTGTAAACAAATGAGGGTGGTTGTTTGAATAAAACCTTATTTACGGACACTGAATTGGAATTTCTCACATCAAAAAGTATTCTTATTTTGATTTTTTTTTCCCCAACCATTTAATAAGCTAAAAACCAATTAGCTGGCAGGCCATACAAACACAAGCATTAGGAGAGATTTGACCTCCAGCTCTTTTCTATGTTGTATCTACTGGTGAGATTAAGACATTTTTAAATTGGCGTGTCAAATGGAATGAGGCTATCCTTCCAGAAGTTTATTTGCATGAAGTATTAAGATGGCTTGTCAGGGGAAATTTCTCCCAAGGTAAAGAAAAAACAGTTGGACACACAAGCTTCGTCTAAGGGTGGAGGGAGAATTGAGTTCAACATATTTATTGATACGTATTTACACAGTTTTGCCTCATGGGTCAAGCTCTACGAACTTGTGTCTGAATTCTCAGGAAGAGTTTAAATTTAAATGTTCAGAAGCACTTTTTCCCCGCCTCTAAGAATTCTATAAGACATCAAAGTGGAAGCAGCATTGCTTCACTGCCTAGGAGCATTACACAAAAATGTGAGAACAGCATTCACCTCCACTTGCTACCAAATACCCCTAGGCTTTGTCACTTTAAGGCCTCTAGAATAGCTGTGGTGTTGCTGTGGCCCAGGAGACAAGCAGCCCACAGTGGGTAGGGTGCTGAACAAAGAGGAGGCGGCAGTATAGGAAAGGACAAGAGAAAGGAAAAATCCCGCTTACAGTCCTAAATGACAAAGATACAGCCATAAATGACAGAGAGGCAGCACATGAAGGAAATGGCTGTGCTGGCATTAAGCACATATGAGGACTCCCGAAAGAGCAGGCCTTTCCTGGAAGGTGAGGAAAGAGGGGGGCCCTGGGTATTGGCAGTGAGGGCACTAAAAGAGAAGAAAGAAGCAACGAAATATGGCTGTCAAAATTATCCCATTTTTAACCAAGCTTGCCTAAGGAAACTTGGGATTTTTCACTTAATTTAATCTTTATAATAATCATGGGAGAACAGTGTTCTTATTCCTCCTGTTGGCGCTAAGCTAATTCTCATAGAAAGTAGGCCTAATGGAAATGGAAATGGCAGCAGCTCTGAAGGGAATGCATCCTCCCTCATGTTTTTTGTCCTTCCTGCTATTTGGTATAACTTTTGCAGGGATTTTTATGCTTGGAACTGAGTGTAACTGCTCCAAGAATATGTTTGCGCTTTTTATTGTTTTGGGTTTTTTTTTTAACTTAGTTTAATTGAGAAAGTAACAATCTAATAATCTGAATAAATGTTTGAAATCTGAATTATTACAGAAAAGAACTATTTTCAAGATTGATCTTAATCTTCGCATAAAAATTTTTTAAAGTATAGGTTGGTAACTGAGCACTTACAACTCAGTACTTACTTCATCAATTAAAAAATGTATCTCTAAATGCATTAATAATTGCATTTTACAATTCATTTTGGAATTGATTTCCATTAGATCATCATCTCATGTTACCGAGCATCAGAGAATGCACCACTGCCATCTTTGAAGCTGTCACTTGTGGGGGACCTTCATGAACACAGCAAAAAGAAAAGTTTCAGAGAGTCACTTAAAAAAATTATCGAAGTTGTGGAAATAATTCAGAAACAGTTCATTATTTTCCAGTTGTGTGAGCAGATAGATTGTTTTCAGTTCTACATCGCAGTTTTTAACAGAACCCCAGGCACAGGCAGAGTTTTCTCCTAGTGGTGTGGTGAGAAGTTCCTATTGTCCCTGAGTCACCAATCAAAACCCTCATTACTTTCCAATTTACAGCAACCTTCACTATTGTTGCTATTTTTTAGTGATGACATCTTTGCCCATTCCACTTGATTCTTAGCTTCCTATATCTGAACTCAAATTTCGAGACTCCAACAATGACAAAAAAAAACAAGGAAATCCTTGAAGGATGAAATAATGTAGGCTTATGGAAAATCCACTAGTTCCATGAAGGAGACCACTCACGTTCATAGATTCTAGTCTGGTGGCCGTTAAGATTGATCAGTGTTTTCTTCCTACCAAGCCCCACTGTGATACCCTCAAACCCTCTGAAGCTGTGGTTAACACATACAATCATGGGATTACAAACCACTTCATCCATAACAAATTTTCAATCAAAAAACACCTAACTTATTAAGTTGCATCTCCAGCTGACTTTGTATTCCATTTTCTTCCTACATTCAGCTGGAAGCATTCACAAATAGCAAAGCATAATACTTCCCATGTTATGTGTTGCCAGGCAATCAGGGCAGAAATAATTAACACGGAAAGTGGACTGCCAGTATCCTGCTGAATGGCTCTGGAAAGAGTTCAAATATGACAAACATTCTTAGCTGTCCCTTCTGGGACACGTGCTCTGAAATAACAGTTTGAAAGGACAACTGCCAACTCCAGTTTCAAACAGTTTGACAGCACTACAGAATTTCATTCTAAAATCTGACTCAGTTTTTATTTAAAGGAGAATTCATCTATGCACACTATGTCTTTCTGTGCCCATTCCTAAAAGAGTCCTTCCTGATCGCCTGCTGCCTCTGTTAAAGTCCAAGTGCCTAATGAAGCTTATCCTGAGCACTAGATCTTTCTATAGATGTAGCATTCACACTGAATTCAAAGGGAAACCTGGGTCTGTGAAGAGCCTTGTGTCAAGCAGGACAAGGGGATCACAGATTTCTTTTTAATGCCCGATCTCACTTTCTACCTAACTCTGTTCAAATAAAAACCAAGTTGGAAAGCCAATCAATTCAACAAACACCTTCCCACAGAGAAATCTTCAACCAGAAGTACCTAACATGGAAAGCAACATGATAGATATTGAAATACATTCTAAGAATCCTATTTGAATTTATTGCAATTTGGGTCAACCAACATTTGTTGAGTACCTGTGAAGTATAAGGACCAGGTTAAGTGCTGGAAACTATTATAAGGGCACAGCCCAAATACTCACACAGTTTTAAGCTGGTGGGAAAGACAAGGATGTAAACATTTTCTTTCAGTGCAACATGGCAAATGCTAAAGTAGAAAGCTAGATAGAACGCAGTCGGCAAAAGATCAGGACCTCCTGAGCTGATTTAGTTGTATAGATGGTAGGACTGCAAGGGACCATAGTGACTATCAGGTACAACTCATTTTTAACACAGAACATCACTGACAAATTATCACAAACTCTCTGTTTAAACACCTCAGCTGGGTTCAAGTCCTGGTTCCATTCATTCATTCATTCTTTCATTTAACATTTATTGACATTCTGTTATGGATACTAGAACCAGGATATGAAATAAATAAGATGGTCAAGGCCCCTGACTTCATGGATAGAACTTATTATTCAGTGTGAAAGATAGATATTTGGTAAACAATCGGAAGTGTGTTGGAGGTTTTGCAAAAGGAGGTACACAGCTCTACATGGCCTCATTCTCCCTGTGCATTTGAGCATGCCTCCTTACTTCTCTTGGCTTCAATTCTTTATCCATATCATGAAGGAGTTGGAGAATTCCATCTCTATGGTCCCTTCCAACACTAAAGATACTATAATTTCTAGAGACAGAGAGCTAGCAACTTTGTGAGGAAAACTGAACTCTTTTGCAATCACTGAGCTGTTCTAACAATTTGGTGTAGGGGCAAGAGTATGTACCCTTGGAGCCCAAAACATATGGTTTAAAATCATAACACCACTACTTACTAGCCGTGTGACCTTGGGATAATTTGTAATTTCTCTAAGCCTTAGCATGCCCTATAAAGTGAGAATAACAACTGACCGACGTTCACCAAGATGATTTAAAAAAAACATAATATGTGTAAAACAAGTAGCATAGTGTAGTAGCTGGTACATCGATACAAAATGCTGCTAGTTACCCTCCTCTGCATTTTTTCTACCAGACCAAAATATCTATCCCTGTCTCTCTTTCCCTCTCTCTCAATCCCTCTCTCTCTCCTATTGAAATTTGACATTTATTGAATTTATTGAACACTGGCCTTTATTGAATGCCTATTTATTTGCCGGGCATTCTGCTAGGTGATGAGAATACATTGGAGAACAAGACAATCAATCAGTTCCTACTCTCATAAATGAAGTCTAATTTTTCTGCAGCTGTCTCTAGCTGTTTACCTTTTCTAAGGTAAAGACTTTGTGGTCCCGATCTGCTTCTCTGGAGCACTCCAGGTCTTGGACTCTGAGCAATATCCTCAATGACCCTTAGCCATTTTCAGAAGCTGCCCACCGATGAATTGTCTGTGTTCCTACAGCGGCATTTCCCTAGAAAGCTCAAAAGGGTCAGAAGCTTTAAACCTACTTAGAAAAAAAAACAAATCAACACCTGCTTTATGCAAGCATAAATAAAACTTGGCTAGTTTATGCAACCTATTAACTTAAAATGG
The DNA here is from genome assembly GCF_037783145.1 of Equus przewalskii. NCBI lineage: Eukaryota > Metazoa > Chordata > Mammalia > Perissodactyla > Equidae > Equus > Equus przewalskii. The sequence continues at coordinate 2,720,786 of NC_091854.1, forward strand.
AACCTAACCGAACGAAGTCCCACTCTTGGAAAATTTCCATCACTTGAGTGTATTTCCTTTTGATGAGTGGTAACTAAAATAGTCCTGCTTTCCCGAGAAATTGAAGAAAGAATTCTGTACAAGCACTTCTGATTTTCAAGTCCTTACAAGGCTCATATCTTCTCTTTAATGTCCACCTTCGAAGTTTCTTTGTCCAAAGCTCCATTCCTTTAATTAGTTCCCAAAATGACAAAAATTATTGGAGTCACCTTTATCATTCCCAGATCAGCTATTTTCAGTTGTGACATTTCTAATTTCCTGGAAGATTCCTGGTGAAAATATTTGTCATCACGGGCTTTCTCAAGCTGTTTCCAATTACTGAATGAATTTTTTGACCTGCAATTTGACACTTAGGTGTCCTTATTTCTGAAATGGTTAAGGTTATATGTGTCTTTCTGTTTTAGAATCTCAAAAGTTTTCTTGGCTATCTGAAATTGATTCATCATTTCCCTCTAATGACTTACTTCTTTTTTTTGTTTGTTTTTTTAAAAAATAAAAAATACCTGTGTTGGATATGTTGGCTACCACTTGAGTCATTTTCTTCAGGCAACACTGTTCCCATTTCTTGTGGATTAATAGACAGAGTTGCTTCCTCATGCCCCTGTGGACCAGACAATCAGTGAGCTGCACTGGTCAATGAGGCCTGATGAAGTGTGATCAGTAAATTCTCCTATCACCATGGTAACTGGTATATTCCTTAGACAGTGCCCTGTCTTGGTACCTTGGGGAGAGAGTTTGATGACACATTACTATGATCTCCCTCTACATTAACGTTGTTGTTTGATTCACAGCCTTTGGGGATACTGTTCAACCAATTACAAATTCATAAAACTGTACACATATGTAGTTCTGCATCTTATCTGCAATGATACCATAAAAAATTATCAGATGTTTGACTGAAGTCAATGTAGGTGATGTCCAAATTTATTATTTTAATAATCCTTTGCAAAAAGAGAGGAAATGGTTTAGCTGAATTGTTCTTTAAAACCTCAAGCTGGATCTTAGTGTTCTTTTTTTCTAAGGGCTCAAGGAACATTGGTTTAATTTATATCAGAGTTTTCAGTTTCTGGTTTAATCTTGACATAAGACAGGCTTTCCTTGATTTGATTTAAAGCTTTTCTTTCTCTATTTTCCCTGAAATAATCAATATAGTTAGTCCATTTTCCAATTTTGTATAGAAGCTTGTTTTCCATGTCAGTTTCCATGTCAGTGGATATCTTTGTGTGACATGATTAAATTTCTACTGAAACAATCTTAGCTATGAGAATTCTCCATTCCAAGCTTTTAGAATAACAATCATTTGCAAAAGAATTTAGTAGGTTAGTTGTAGAATATTTGCTAGTTTATATGGGGGAGGGAACTAATTGGCTTTTAATTAACTAATCCAATAAGGTTCTATGCCTCCAATCCATTGTTTCTCAAGTGATTAGCAGCCTTCCAAAACCATATCTGTTTCTGAGACAGTGACCTTATCCAGACTCTTTCTTAAAGGCATATCTCTGGTGGATGATAAACACCCCACAGGTCTTGGGAGTTCACATTTTGCATGCACGATAATGTAGGAAGTGATATACCTAGCCAAGACTAATGGCTTATCTACTATAAACCATAGATGGGCATTGGCAGGTTTTCAGCTTTCCACTCAACATTTTTGCAATTTAAGGCAGACTCTCAGCATCATTTGAATGCACTTTTTGCAGTTTACTTTATCATTATGCAATGTCATGTGATTTCATGTCACAGCCAAACAAAGTGAATAACGGAACTTTTGCATTATTATTAGCCACAAGCATAACTCAAACATTCTGAGACTTCACCCACCTCTGGTGGATCCACAGGAGATTACATTAACAGTGCCAAATGGATTGGTTCATAATCCCAAACTTAGCCACCATCACAGTTATTTCTATGGGTCTGGGATAGGTCGCGAATGCTAATGGCATCAATCCTCTTTTTGTTCCTTATCTATGGCCACTCTTGCCCTAAGGAGTCACCTTACCAAGGATGAAGTTTCTGATATTCTCTGTGAGAAACTGCTTTTCTGCAATAGTTTTACCAAGTGCTTCCAAACACTTAAAAAAAAAAAAAAACCCCGCAATACTCTAATGGTACTAAACAACACTCAGTTATCTTCATTCCTCATTCCGATGGCGCCAAGAGATGCCTCACAGTTAACTGACGGACAAGAGCTCAGCTCCAAATCCTGGGTCCAGAAGAGGGAGAAAACCACTCTGCCTTGTACATTTCTCTGGACTTTAACCCCCCAAAGCTTCTGCAAAAAACAATTCTTTGAACATTCTTATTGACCCCATGCATATCAATGCACCTGAGTGAGTGGCACCAGTCCAGAGGATCATTCAGACACAATCTCATTTTCTGTTCAGTCAGGACATCCTGCTTAAATGAATGGGGAATACTCTTTAGCAAAAAGAAACACTGGAGAAGATGGCAAAAGGGAAATCAGTCTCTCTATTCTTCCTTTTTTTCCTTCCCAGCCAGGAGGAAGCAGCTTCCTTCCAAAAATAGTTAAGGGATAGTGATGCTTGTGTCTCCTCCAAAGATAAGGGTCACAGCTGGAACCATTACACAGACATCTCTCATGACTGAATCACTGTTTAGTGCAGGTCTGTTTTCTTACTCCTAATGAATCCTGGCTTTAGAATTGCAGGAATTCATCCAGCAGAAGAGAGGACTGCACTCATGTGTTATTTGCCCATGAGTGAATCACCTTCGATAGAGTCTAAATTCCATAATTTGGTATGATGGATGCTTGAGTGTCTTGTGAGTAGGCCCTGAAAATCAGGATCCAATTTGAAAACATTGGTAAGGACCCTGCAAATGACTATTGTGTTACTAAGCACACATTTGTATACTTTAAAGCAATTTCAATTACAAAGGATGACATATGTAGGATAAAGTGCTAACTAGCAAAACGACAAACAACTAAGGCTTAAATCATTCAAGATTACATTAGCTATCTGAAATAGTGAATCTTCTAGAATAGCATTGCAGAGATTTCTATGAAATATACCTTAGTGAACCAGGGTAATTTTCTCACCATCAAAGCATCTGTGGCAGTGATGCCCTTGTTTTCTGAACAGAGGATCTACAATCATCTATCTTGGAATGCTTTGAGATCAGCTTTCTTGAAGGCGGATTCCTTTGTTCTCTCATCACTATTTAAATCAAGGACAGCTAAGTCAAATGGCAGCTAAACAGGTATCATAAGTGAGTGGAAACAATAAGGAGAGGAAGACACTCCGTTAACTGAGATGGAGTCCCATCCACTCCTACCCTTTCAGGGTGCGGTTTTTCACAAAAAGACTGTATAAGCCCAAATAAAGATATATGCAGGCCACATCTCAGGGCTGATGCTTGCCTACTTAGTGCCTTCCTATATCGTAATCAGAGGCTCTGTGCCAAGCCTTGCCATACTTGTTTGCAACTTCTAAATTAAATTCATTCATATTTCCTTCTTCTGAACTAAAGACACTCCCTAAAAGACAGGTTCTACTCATCCATTCATACCTGTGAGCAAGAATTCATATTATATTCCTATTTTTGTAAGATTGTTTTGAGAAAATGGTAAAAATGGTAATTAAATAGAACTATTTATAGCTGATCCATAACACAGGGTCATTTATTGTTTTTAATCTCAAATATGAACTCCTTCATTATGTGTATGCAAAAGTTCTGGTCATTGATAAATTCAGATGTCTAGATTTACCTTGTCCAGAAAATGCAAATAATACTACAGTAAAGCAGTCTGCTGTTAAGTGTTGGTTTCAACTGCTAAACAGAAACTTTAGCAGTCCTTTAAGAGAGTAATGGCAAATCAATGATTGCCTTCCAAATATTTCTTAAAAGCTGAAAAGGGTGAGGATTGTGTTACTGTACTTCCGATTTTGCACATTTCACAGATTTTAACTAGTTATTGTGGCTATTGCATGTTTAAATAAATACAAAGGAGGGATGTACTCCAGGAATATAGTTATTGGATTTTACAAATAATGTAAGATTCAGTTTTTCTATCTCAAAGTTAAGCCTCTTAGAAAATAGTTAAGAATAATGAAATGGTTCAGATGGCAGGATGAATTTTCAAGAAATAAGTGAATCTACCATAAATATTCATAATCATGTTAGCTTCACTTTTTAAACAATTTCCAAGATGTTAGCTTGCTACAGTGTAACTGGTGGTCAAATCAGAGGCATAAAGGTTAGGTTATGCTTCCTTCATTAATGATTTGGCTCAATGCACACAGCAGTATAATGTATTTTATGAGTGAGGGAAATGATATTGGTTTGAGAGGTCTCATGTAACAGTCATATCCTGTCCAAATATAATTTTGAAAACAATCAGAGCCATTATGGCTCATACAGAAAGAAAGATAAAGACAGATAGCTGTATATGGGTTTTTAATAAGTAATTCACCCTGGGTCTTGAAACATCAGATTGCCAAGTAATGTTATTAATGTATAAGCATGTTGGTAAAATCATGTATTCTTTCCATTGGTTGGCTTTAGATATGTTTCCAATGCAAATATTGTATAAATGTATTGAATCCAAGTTATGGAAATCAAGACAGTAATGCAGCTTTCAAGAATTTTACTTGATTATTTCACATGCCAAGGAGCACTTTTCTGGCAAGAGTCTACTGACTATTTATATCTAACATTTCCCACTAGTGAAATTATGCATCTTTTGCTGAATATTGGATATTAATTGTTTCACATATTGATCACCTCCCAGTCTTTGAGGTTAGTATCTTATGAAACTTCTCACTGAGTCTTCCATAATGAAAATGTGTGGTAAGAGACTATTGATATCATTGAATTGGTTTTTTGCAGGGAGGAGTGTATGTGTTCACAAATGAGAACCTAAAGCAAAGACAAAAATAAAAAGTTTTATATCCAGGAGGTTTGACCATCAATCATATTTTTGGAGCAGATTTCAGAGACACTCTCTCCATCTGGCCTGCTCTCCTCCTCTCCTCATGCTCCCTAAGACACAGTGGGTCTCTGGAACACAGCTTTTCCTGATCTTAACACCAGCATTCCATTTTTGAACCTTGAACATGGGCATTCTCACGTTTACCAAGTACTTGACATCGATTTGGAGAATCCCCTTCAAACAGAGAATAACTACATAGATTAATTCTCTACATTATTTGCGCATATCTTCCTCATGAAATGGTAAGCAACTTTGAGGACTTGTCTGTGTCATATTCATCTTTGATATTTTGCTTCTGCTCTGCCTCTACTAACATGGTCTTTTGTACATAGCTAGTATCATAATGGGGTGACACTTATTGAGTACTTATTACATACCAGCTATTGTTCTAAAGACTATATTATTATTTAACTGAATATTTACAACCAACTCTTGAGGTAAGTACTATTTTTGTCCCATTCTAGTGCTGGAGATACTGAGGCACTGAAGTTATATTCATACAGTTAGTAAATGATAGAGCCAAGATTTAAAACTCTGAGTCCAGCACCTTCACTCTTAGCCAGTAAACCTGACTCTACTCACTACATTCTAAATATTGTTTAAGTACATAATGATAATTATTATTAGCTAAAATTTTTAACACTTTGTACATGTCTGGAACTATTTTAAGACATTTTTCTAAGAACTTATAGAAGTAGTATCACATAATAGTTAAGCGCTCTGCTCAGATGTGGGATGGCCTTGGTTCAAATCCCAACTCCGCCTCAAACTGTATTTTGGTTAGTGCTAGCACTATCTCATTTGGCAGATGAGGACAATGAGAAATCAAATGGTTAAGTAGCCAGGTTCTGAGCAAGAGGAAGGCTTACATCACTTTACAACATCTTCCAACTATAATCATTCAACCTAGAGCTGACCTCTCTCCTGAGGAGGAACCCCCAAGTTCTCAAACTAGCATATGCCATCTTTGGGTAGCAGGAACTCTTGGAAAGTTCCTGCTTTATTAAGCAGAAACCTCTTACCTATTGTTTCTTCGCATTAATTCTACTTCTATTCTATGAGGTAGTGACCAAGTTGTATGTGTTGGAAATGAAAATCCTAGAACACTCAGCCCCGCTTCTTCGCTAGATTCCATACCCTTCTCAAAAATACAGTAAAATTAACGTAATTTATTTTCTACTACATGATTCTTTAAGTATTTGATGGCTGCCCCCCTGGATGCTTATCTTAACCAGGATAAACATCCCTCTTTCTTCAACTACACTTTGTGAGACTGACTCCCTCAATGTATTCTTTAATTGTTTCCCATTTACTAACCCTTGAATGACTTCTCATTGTGTTTTTCTGGCCCTAAAGCTCTTCAGTCTGAGTATTCCTGCCTCTGGCTACTGGCCACTATGTTTAGCCACATGTATTACCTCATTCTCTTATTTGATCTGTTCCTGATTGGGGTCTAAACTAAAACATGACTTTTACACTGGGAAAAAAGTAGAGACTCTCTAATGTTACTTGTGTAGTAGCACGGAAACATCAACCCTGATGGCAGTTACTTCAAAGTTTTACAGTTTAACCATTTAGTTCATATATATAAATATATATGGTATGCATATGAATATATACATATGTATATAAATATAGTTTAAAGATATGACCCATAGGATGCAAAACTGGCCTTCTATTCAAAAATGTTTTTCCTATATACCAGTCACCTTCAAGAATCTTTAGGTAGTTGTATTAACCCCTGGCAGCTTCAGTTAACTGAAATTTCTTCCTGTACTTGTAACTGCCCTCTTTTCCTCTCCTTTTTCCTCCTATCATCCACTCTGTCTCTTTACTAACAATCATGGCATCATTTCTACCCTCTTCTTCAGATGATTTCTCTTTAATTAATCTGCAGCTTTCATTCCCTATAGTTTTCCCCATGATTAATTTTCAACTTTACACACTCACCATCAGTCAGTCACACTATCTGAAATCCATCATTATAAAATTCCTTCTTTTGATTCTGAAGGCTTCTCATTTTCAAGAGTACTTAACTAAATGTTTTTCAGGGAGAGGAAATTCCTTAAAAGATCATACCAGCTGTAAATGAGGCCATAAGATAAGATAACAGCTTACAAGAAGGGAAAGACAAATACGGCCTGATTCATCCTCTCCTTAAGGTTCTATTATCATGACAAAACAAATAAAAAACAACCAAAAGACATCTAAATGGTAATATACTTCCACCTGCATACGCAATGAATCCTGCTAAAATTACAGCAGAATGGATTTAACAAAAGATCTCTATATGTTGACTCCTTACAAAGGAACATAGTTATTAAAGTTCTACAAGGATTCCATGGATGCCAAGGATAGGAGCAGAATTAGTAAATCTTACTGTCTTGGTCAAAATGTGAGATTGACTTGAGATGTGGAAATAGAAGCAAGAGAAGTAACATTAAAAAAAAAATCAGTAAAATTTAATTTTCTATTTAGGAAATGAATGAGCATATAATTTGTATATTTTACATGTGCATATTGAAAACTAGGTTTAAAATTTCTCACTGTGCAACACTGAGACAGAGATATGATAGACATGTTAAAACTTAAAGAAACCCCAAAGCTGAGGCTATAAATGCATACTTAGCCTCTGTGTACTAGGTGTTATTGCTTTTTGGGTTTGGTTTGGTTTTTGGTTTGTTTTTACAGTGCTTTCAATAGTGGATTATGTGAACCAAGAGAGGAGAACATATCCATCTCAACATGTTATCTGTATAGTAAAATGCTCTCTTGAAAATAAAATTTCAAGTTTGATCACAGCCTACAGAAAATTTCCAGCTTTGAAAGCTTTGTAGGGAAGAATAAGGAAAAAAAGGAAGATAAGAAATGTTATTAAAAAAATTTAGTTCAAATACTGAAAATAGTTAAGGTAGAAAATTAGCATGCATACAGCCTTGCCCACGTGTTTGTTTATCCACTCATTTAGCCAATGATGATCTATTGATTGCCTACACGTGCCAAGCACTATATATACATATCCATATTACTAAAAGCAAACGCTGCCAAAGTGGCACAAGCTTTTTCTTTCTTTAAAGCGCAGCTCCAGGGCTACCTCCCCTGGAAAGCCTCGCTAATTCTCCCAAGCAGAGATAGTTCACGTTCCTTCCAGCGTCACATGGATCCCCGTCTATATCCCTACCACCAAGAGTACTTCCCACCACATGCTGTGATTTACCATAACTCTGTGCACTTGATAGGCTTCTAATAAATGGCTACTGACTTTTCAGCTGTTAGGCTTTCCACCATATCATGCACTAGAACAAAAATAACAACAAAAGACTACTTATTTTCCCCAATAATTGAAGTCTGTGGAGAAATTTCTAAGGAAATATTGACATAAAATATCAAAGGAAGAATTTGTGCTGATTTTTTTCCCCATAATCAACATCTTAGGGAAAACTCAATCATTTTTTCCTATGAACCTTACAGATGCCCCAAATCATGTCCTAAATTGTTGTACTTCTTCTTTCAGAGACATGGATTCCAAAGGAGATGTGTTCTCACAGGAATGGAGGACAAAGAGACACGTGGAGTTTCAGGGGCACATGAACTGAAAGAGATGATGAACAGAGTTGGAAAGAAGAGAAACACAAACATCTAATTTACCTCTCTCCTGGAGGTATTTAATTTATTATGCAAATGTGAATAACAGACATTTATGACCTTAAAAGAGTTGGCAAAACTGCAAGAATGCTCACAGTAATTTCATCCTTCTTCCACGTGGTCAGGGTGTCCATAAAATGCAGAGATCAACTATCTACACATGCCCAGTGTGAAGCTGATCCTGTAGAGCCTGGCCAACGGTGGCTGACTCTACAGCTATGAATTTACAGTGTTGTTTAGATTTCACTGGCTTAATTTTTTCATGAAATCTAACTTTCTATCACAGAATGTTACAATTTCTTCCATTCTTTAATTTTCTACATCTGTCCTTATGTTACAAGTACATTTATATTACCATAACAACAGACTCACAAGCAAAAATTGACTTAGTTTCTTAACCAACATGATATTTTCTAACAAAAAAACAGTTTCTTTCAAGTTGCGTGAGGAATTCTAGAATTTTTAAAGGATTATAAATGCCTGCAGTCACTGATATTAATATAACAGTAATGCTATAAGCACAAGCATAAAGACAAAAAGTGCAATGAAGATTCCATCATTGCAACTCCAAAATACATTGGGAATTAGTCATTCTACAGATAAAGTGAAATTCTTATACTTATAACTGTTTAGAGAGAAGGTCTAGCATAAAATCTATGGACTTGGGAAGGAAGGGGCCTGAATTTGGTACATTATGAAACTCCATAGAAATGGTTCCTCATAGTCAGCTAATGTTTCCTTCTTCTATCATTCCTTACTTATTTTCACCTAAACCAATTAATTCCTTCCCAATATCACTGAACAATCTCTGTTTCTCTCTGTCTCTGTCTCTCTTTCTCTTAAACTCACACATACACACAACACACATTCACACACACAAGTTTATTAAGAGTTTGACGTCTTGTCCTTTGAACAAATGAAGTGCTGCCTTCTTGTATGTTTCACCACACAGGAAAGCAAAAAGTAGTTATTACTTATACCTTTAGATACTCATGAGATCTCCAGTGTAATACAAAGAGTGGTGTCATAGTTGGAATATTGAATCGTATTTATGGTAACTCATCTGCCTAGAGGACAAAATATGGAATCTTGGAATTTGAAGGTACCATTAATATCACCAAATACAAACTTCTCATTTAAAGATAGGATAGCTGAAGCCCAGGAAGGTCATAGAACATGACTGGGATGATAATATTTCATTACAGATTGTGGAGAGATTCAAATTCTGCCAGATTCCTTTAGCATAGGATTAATGGCATCCCCTGGAGTCATCTCTTATGGATGGCTCCGCCCAAGAGGGACTGTCTTTTTGGATTCTCAGCATCATTAGAGTTATTCTTTGGATTAGGTTGATATATCTTCCAAATTGTGGTTCCTGGAGCAAGAAACCCCAAAATCACTGTAATCAAATCACCACTAAGTAACATACACTAAGTTCTGCTCAGATGAATTTGTATTTGTATCTGTGAAACAACTTCAGGAAGGATAATCAATTGTAGCATTATCATCAGCATATCTCAAAGAGATTGAATATGAAGCAAATCCTTGGGAGGATACAGTTATAAACATAGTACAGCCGTTACAGCTGTCAGAATCAGCTTTGGACTTTTCTTTATATTTCAAAAACTTTACTGTTCATAAGTGTGGGATTAAACTAGCATGCAGCCTTCTCCACCTTCCCACTTCTGGTGAGAGGGAGGATATGCAAAAATTTCAAGCATGGTATATAATTTTGTAAAGAAAATAAAATGAACACATCAATGGGGAAACACAAATTCCACCTTTGTTTATTCTGTATAAATTTTTTAAAAATTAAAATGTATCTTACCAATATAAAAAATAAAAATAACATAGAGCCTGAGAAAAGCTGGATAGGTGTCACCAGGATCTCAAGTTCAGGAGAAAGAAAACATTGCCTTAAAGCAGGCAGATGGTTCAGAACCCCGGACAGTTGCCCCGCTGCTGCTGCTACCGCACCTTTCCTCTCTTCTCCCCAAGACCCCGAGGCCCCCCAATGTAGTTCTCCTGGCTGAACAAATACTCAGCAGTTTTCAGTCCATTGGGATTCCTATAGATGGCACTTAGTGGTCCCAGGAGAGACAAGACCAACTGGTAAGTATGTTAACTTTAAAGACATTCTGAAAAGCAAGATTTTTAATCATCTGGACATTTGTATATCATCTTATTACCAACTCTATAATATTTTATATGATAGCCTAAAGAAAGAGAGATTGGCTGCATTTTCAGAAGAGTGTTACAGTTGTACCAAAAATATATATTTTTTTAACTGAGACTTCTGCTCTCCACAGACAAATAGAGTTACTAATTGAAATAATCAAATAGTTTCCTATCTTTATATTCACTCTGCAAGGTCTTTGCAAAGAAGCATTTCAGAAGAAACAGCACTGAACGCTTAATTGCAAGGTGAAAAATATTCAAATCTATTTGTTTAAACTGCATAATATAGACCACATTTAGAAAAGCCTACACCATCCTTTCATGTACACATGAGAAACCAATTCAGTTTAACAGCTGTTTTTGGTGGTGGTAGTGCAGATTATATTCACGACAAAGCTTGAACTTTGCAAGAAATAAGAGATTTCAGCAATCTCAGGCAACATCCACAGTCTTGTGCAAAATTCAGCAACTGAAGATAAGCTAGGAGCTATGCTTTTTCCTATAATGCTTTACATATTTAAGTAACCAAAACAGGATATGAATGACCCTCTAGACATACAGCTTCAGTCATAGGATTGTTATTTCAGCCAATATGTCCTTTATCTCTGCATATCTGGATGTGCCAGGAAAAAAAAAGTCACTGACATAAGCTTTGTAAAGAGAAAAATTACTATCTTGTAATTCTATTCTATATGAATATTGTTACAATAGAGGCTTCTTTTGGTCAGCTCAACTAAATGTACTTTTTGAGTGTGTGTGCATTCATTCCCGCTAAAAAAAAATTAAAAAACAAAGTGATTCCCTTCATTTTAGAATAAAAGACCAAAACAATTTCTTTGCATTTTACCAATTAACTTTTTGGAGATTTGGTGTCCTATTTACTGCAGTAAATAAAAAATAAAATAAAATAAAATAAACCAGCTGCAGAGGTTGAGGGTTTTCTGCAGACTTTGGGGTATAGCATTAATTGAGGGAGCCCATCCTATTTCCTCTGCCTCAGTCTAGTTCTGGCCTCTTCAGCGTTACCCAATTTAGCTTAAATTGGAGCAAGTCAGAATCAGGGTAAATCTGCAGAGTACCCTCCAGATTGACAGTGTCTCCATGAGCACTCCTCAGTTCCACAGCAGTCTGAGAATCCCAGAAAACTTTCAGAGGCTAAGCCAGTTTTCAGGACCACCTTCGGTTATAACTCACATTGGAATTTGCCTTATCTACAAGAAAACTTTGAACTAATGATTGTTCTCCAGCCAAAAGGGACATTAGTTTTTAGAAACATAGGGATATTTTCTAACATTTCTGGAAGTTTGTTTTCAACCTGAAGTCCCAGGGAATTAAGTCAGGAATAGCTTGATATAACTAAGTGTGGGCCTTTTCATTCAGTCATGCCACATGACACAGAGATAAACTGTGGCAAATTTTTGCTCAACTTTGCACTTTCAGGTTTTGTTCATGAGAACTAATGAACTATTTTATAACCTATGAATTTCTGTCAAGCCAGAGATAAGTGATAGTTTAGAGCAGGAGAAAAAGTTCATGTTTCCTAAACAGGAGACATCATCTCCTTCCTTCTCTGCTTTATTGAGATAATGACAGTGATAGCTTATACCTAACTCTCTGTGCATTGAAATATTCCTAATTTTTCTATTTGATGACCATAACCATCCAGTGCGTTAGTGGGATGTTTTGAAACCATTTTGCAGATGAGAAAACTGAGCACAAGTGAGGCTCAATGCATTGGCCAAGGTTCATCAACTGGTAAAATATCGGAGTTAGAACTTGAACTCAGTGTAAGGGAGATTTGTACAATGTGCATTCACTCACATCTGATCTGTTTATTATGTATTCTGAAACTCACAGGACTGTGGTCAACTGTAGAGCCTTATAACTTTAATCGTATGCATATTTTTAAGAGGGAAAAATACCGAGTAAATATTCAGAATGTGCACTAACGTAACAATAAAAAATATAATGCAATTTAGTGCTGAGACCTCCAGACCTACTAGCATGTGAATTACATAGCAGTAAACACAAGATTTATTTTGGGATAGTTGGCATATGGTGTTAATGAGAACAAATATGAGGTTTGATTTCTCACTTGGGCCAGTTGATGTAATTCAGGGAAAAGGCATATTCCAGAGAAGTATGACAATCCCAGTCAGTCAATTTAAAGATATGTGACCACAGAGGAATTTATGTGTGAGAATACTGCTACCTGGGTGGAGAAGAGGACAGAAGTCAGCCATTCCACAGGTCAACTTCTAATTTCAGTATTCTCTTTTGTTTCCTCCAGAAGTTTACTGATTACTTTGGCCTGCAGGTATCAGAATAATATTATTATGTGGATTTAAACACTTGAAGATTTCTACTTCTTGAATTCCAAGTTCCATAATTGATAGTGACACCACCAAATTCACACTAGATCGTTTTCTCAATGAATAAGTATCAGAATCCCAAAGATGAAATGAATCATGGTTTATAACTTGTTTCCAATATTACATTTTGCATATTTCTTGAAAATTAATAGTTAAGTCTGACAACATTATAGATTAAAAAAAATATCTCTAATCATGTGAAATTAATGCCAGAAAATTTGGAAAGAAGAAACTGTCACTAATTTTGACCTAATGTTAATCTTAGTTTCTCAGATGAATTGTTATAATTTATTTCTTGACTTGAATTATCTCATTCATATTTTTGCTCTGAGCCATACTTACTCATATAGTTCTTGCAAACTATTCTGTACTGGGCTTGAAAGAAAGCCAGAAGTAATTAGGAAGGCTGAGGCCGTATTCTCGCATTTGATGTATCAACCAGAATGGTCAGGAAAACACAATTCTGGACACAGGGATTATAGACTTTCTATAACTTTCCAGGTTGATGACTCATCTCCAGTCCTTCTGCAGGGAACCTCTTCTTAAATCTAGTATTCTTAGCCTCTTACTTATGTAATTCTTCCTGCTGCTGGATATCAAGAATCTCAAATCTTTTCATCATCTACCTCACATGAACATGTAGGCTTCCTACTATCTAGAATTAGAAACAAATTTCTAAGATTCTGAGCATCTTCTGAATATGCCACTGTGCTTTGTGGAAATTTGTGCTAAGCTTAACTGTAGCTGCAGGAAAACCACTTTGTAACTGATATCTTTGACATCACAATCATGTGTCTAAATCCTTTATGCTTTGGGGATGACTGAGCTATCCAGAGAAAACCCCAGATGCTGTCTTTACAAGAATTACCTTGGACTAACCAAGTAGTACTATCAAGTGGAAGTAAAGAAAAGAGAATCAAAGTTTTCTTTTAATGCTGCCACATTGTTCACCATTCTCAGAGAAATCTGTGCAATACTTTATTATCTAAACTTGGCTAATACTAACTTATGACTTTATCATTTAGTTCCATTTTTGAAATACAGAATTCATATAAAAATGTTTTCTGAGTAAAGAACACTTTGCCTTCCCCAAAATAAAAGTAGAACTGTTTCTTTTGGTTAGTAAATAAATTTGCTTATTCATGAGAGCCATACCGTCTTTCAAAGCATCACAGTAACATTCCCTAGTTTCTGTTTTAGAATAATGTTTGTTTCTTTCCCTTTGACACCTTGTACCATGGCTTTATGACACAACAGGGTATGCTTGGTTGGTGTGTTAATATCACAGTTTGAATGCAGTAAGCCATGAATTCAAAGGAAAGAAACTACAAAGGACCAAAAAGTGTATTACTGGCTGAATAAAGCACATCCTGAAGTGGTAATTCAAGTTTTATTTTGTCACTTTATTAATGATACTCATTATATTATAGGGTATTATACTACATAAAAGGAATCATATGCCCCCAACTGTATATGGATAATGTTGTAATTCCATCAAGGCATTCCAGCAATGCTGTAAACTACCTGAGCAAAGCTGAATAGCTTGTTTATTAGCACCAGAACTCAGAATGGAATAATAGCTCTGATTTTATATACATTGGGGATACATTATATACCACAACATGTATTTATATCAGCCAGGTATACTAAATGAACACAATTAAAGTGAAATTGTGCAATGAAATAATCAATCACAGCCTTATAAAGAGAATTACTACACATCCATTTGGAGCTCCAAATCCCTTGCAATTTCTGTCCATCAAAGAATCAGGAATGCCAGAAAGAAAAAGGGAAAAATGCAGTCTGCCCAAATGAGAGAAGAAGAGGAACTCTTTCCCCAAGTTAGCCATCTAAATGGCTGCTGGAGCTAACAATTTGCCGTGATGCTTGGAGAGAACACCCAGGAGTGTGCTGGGTCTCTGCATGCTCATTGTGATGCACAGACAGAGGGGCTTGGCACAGTGTGCCTTCCCTCCCTTCTGGGGATCACGGACACTTGAATAATTTTCCCATGAAAATCTGAGACAGTTTTACTGCACAGAAAAATAAATTATAGAACACATTAGCAAAGATTGAGAAATAATAGCAAAGTCTTCTTTTAGTGTGGTCACAGCCTATGTTAACACATGGAGAATGATGGAAATAAAAGCTAACATTTATTAAATACCCACTATGCCCCACACTGGGCTGAGTGCTCTATGTGCCTCATCTGATCTAATCCTATAACCCTATGAATAGACACTGTTATTAATACCATTTGCCAGAAGTAGAACCTACAACTCATGGTAGTCAAGTAGCCTGACCAGGATCCCAATGCCTATGAGCATCAGAGTCTGGTTTCCTAAGATAGGCTGGCTCCAGAGCCATTGCACACAACCATGTCCACACAAACAATCCATGGAAATAGCATTTCCTCCAGTTTTTCAGAATGAAGATCTACATCAGGAAAAGGCTGCTATGCACTTCTGTTTTCCTACTTGTAAGATTTCCCTTCATACTCAAATGGAACGAAAACTTTTATCATTATGACATTATATTTGACCTTGTTCCAAGTTACCAGAATTCTTGGTTCTTTGGAGAAGCTATTCTCTAGTCTCATAAATCTGAAAACAAACAATCCCTCATGGCATCTTTCTAGAGGCATTTGAGGGGAAAGCATGGGTACTCTGACTTGGATAATGGGGAGGAAGATTTGACATAGAAAAGCAAAATCTGGGTGGTGAAGCCCAAGATCTGTGCTGAAATTTTTGAGCTTTTCAGAGAGATTAAGAGATACACAGTGCTTCATCCAACACAGAATGGGCTTTAAGGCACGTACACTTTCATTTAAACCAACTTCAACAAAGACTAGTTATGTGGCTTTAGGAGTAGTATTTAATAGTTCCAAATCTCAGTCTGCTCACTTGTAAACATTATCTACTTTACGATATTTTCATTAATATCATATAGTATAAACTATATGAAGGAATTTGTGTGTGTCTAACATGCTAAAGCATGCAATTCTTTAACAGGACAAATGGAAAGATGATTATCATAGGTGTGCCTTTTATGATCTTTTTTTGTTCCACAAAATCAGAGTTATTTCTGCTGTATTACAATGTGGAAATTTTAGAGAGGATTCCAAGAGTGAGGATGCAATCTGGCCGACAATGAACAGGGCCTAACCTTAACGCTAAGTTTGCTTTTGGTGCTCATCTCCTATAGGACAGAGAGTGAATTCTGACACTCTTGGTCTTGACTTTGAGGCAACTAGCTGTCAAGTAATAGCAGTCTGGGCAGTGGGTTTTCTGCTGGCCATGATATGGAAGGAGATGACAGCTTAGAAGGAAAGAAGTCACAGAAAAAGAAAGATGTCAGAAAAACCGAAAAGCAAGCTATATTTTTCTAAACCAGGTTATCTATATTGGTGCTGTCCAACAGAAATGTAATGTGAGTCATAAATGTGAGCCACATAAGTAATTTCAAGTGTTTTAGTAGCCAGATTTAAAAAAAATAAAGATTAAATTAATTTCAATAATACATTTTATTTAGCCCAATAAATGCAAAATAGTATCATTTCCACATCTAATCAATGCAAAAATATTAATGAGATATTTTACATTCTTTTTATACTATGTCTTTGAAATTCAGTATGCCTTACACTTACATCACATCTTAATTCAGACTAACACATTTCAAATGCTCAATAGCCCCATGTGGCTAGCGGCTACCATATTGGACAGCACTGAAATAGATAATACATGCTAACTTACCTCTTCTTTTCAACAGCCTCTAGTAAGATCTAGTGGTGAGAGCAGCCTCATCTCAGCTTGGGTCATAAGGTAACAGCATGCTCACCCACCCCCCTCACTGGGTTTGGAATAGTATTACTGAGAAAGCAGAGTCCCCTGAGGTCAGTGGGATGATGTTGATATTCAATCAGGGAGAAACCCCTATGGGAAGGTGAATCTCAAAGTAAAATGTTAGATCCATGGACCAAACAACTCCTTCCCATTTGGAGATTCTCCTTCCAGAACTCTCCTGTGTGTGAAGGAGAGGGGAGTCTGAGTTATATTTTGGTTAAGCAAGGTACATTTCTACAGAGTGCCATTCCATTTTGTGTAATAAAAATAATAATCTTTACCTAGGGCTACTTACATGTCAAGCACTGTTATACATACACTGTATATGTCAATTCACTTAAAACATTATTTTATGAACATTTTGCAGATGATGAAACCAAGCAATAGTGAGTTCCAGGAACTCGCCCAAGATCCCTTAACTAGTGAGAGGTAGATATGGAAATTGAACCCAACCAGTGTGGATCCTAACCGTGGCTTTATCACCCTAAGTGTCCTAGTCACATGCCTAACACCCTAATTAATGGGAAAGCCAGCAACAATAGCCACAAGGCATATGGTTTTAGAATGAAAACCAGATCTCCTGATCCCCATCAGCTTTTAAGTGTATTAACTTAAATAAAACCCCAGACCCTTCACTGCATCAGCATTTTTATAAGCAACTCATTCAGTTTAAACAGAAAAGGCTTCCTAAATTTCTCTGCATATATTCAAGAAGAACACAGCTGTTACAGTCAGAAGAGACTTGGCAGCTAATGGACAATTCCATAAAGAAAAAAAAAATTGGCTGAGGTGAAACGCCTTTTGTTCCTTTTCCACTTCAATCTTTTTTACTGCCTCTCTTATTCCTTTCCCATACTCACGTTGTATAACTTTACACTTTCGGTAGAAAAATTCCAAAGGCATAGAGACATTAGACCTATCCTTGGTCAAAATTTTAGGGGTCCTCAAAATGACTGGCGAACAAGTGGAGAGTGAATGAGAGACAGCCCCCACCCCAGCTTGCTCAAGGAGCCCCTGAGAAATTCACCTGTGTATCAGCCTATGCTCCTCCCCTTGTCTCCGCCCTGCCCCAAATATTCACCAAAGCAAAGGTTGAGAAGGGAGACAGTTACAAAGCAAACAGCCTGTTTTCATCCATCTACATAACCTTCAGGATCTCTGGAGCTTATTAGTGCCACTTTTCCTCTCCAAAGCTATTCATGGAGCTCAGTAAGCAGATAGGGAGTGGCCTTTAGAATCCAACAACCCTGATTTGAATCATTGTTACTTACTAAAATTGTGACTTTAGGCATTTCACTGAAGCATTCTGAGCAGTATGTATTGGCTAAATAAGGATAATGATATCTATTTCTCAGAGGGATTGCAAAAATCAAATATGTATAAAACACCTAGCACAGTGCCTGGCACATAATAGCTGCTCTTTAAATGATAACCGTTATTAATATTTTAAGGAGAGTGAGGTCAAGCGTCCTTCTCCAACAGATTCTTTTGGTCCAGGACTGCTATTTTTAATATACAGCATCCAGGCACCAAGAAATCAGAAGAGGTGCCAAGCTTGAGGTAGCCCTCCTGGAGCATACCTACTGAACAGTGATGCTGTTTTTAGAGATGCAGTCCTGGGGCCTTCCAAATTAAGGTAGAAGACAAAGCTGGCAAGGAATACAAAACCCAGGAATCAGAGTCAATGAAAAGTCAGTTGCCACTCCCAGTATTCTTCCACTCCTTTCTAAGCAGATGTGAAGCTCCTTTTTGTGAGGACCTAAAATAAGGACTCTAAGGGAACAGAATACATTCTGTCCTATAGCCCCCTTTCTATCCCCACAGGGCGTGCTAATTGCCTGACACAGCCACACAGCCAAGCCAGCATCTCTCCTCTCCAGATCTGTGTGCCCATAAATTACGTCCAGTTCTATCCCAGAACTGCTGAGTCACAGTGGACAGCCCACACAGGCCTGCCGACCACACATTCCTTTGATAAATGAGAGTGGAAATGGTAAAGCAGGGAGCTAGGGGTCATCACCTCTGCTTGAGCAAAAGCGAGAGCAGTGTCCTGCCCTCTGCTGCTCCGGTGAGTCACAGGAATAGAGCGGCCATTTAGAGAATTGGGCCCTCCTCCACCACGTTGAGGAGGTGTGGGGGTGTTAGGCTTCTTGCCTCACTTCTCCGGGCAGATTCACACAGGCCTAGTTGCTGACCACAGGCAGAAGAATTAAGCTCTAGGTCTTTGTCACAATAGATTTCATCCAACTTTCAATTACCCACCTCACTGGATGGACACATCAGCATATGCAGTACAAGACGTCCACACCAGAGCACAGAGGCCTGTTGCTGAAATACTAAGAACCAAAGGGACGTACCATTGAGTTCAGGTAAAAATTCCAGAGTGATGTTTTATACAGTGCACTTGATTTTTCCGCCTCTACTTTGCCTTGTGCTGTGAATATGTCAATTATAAAACTCCCGAACGTAAACCAGAGTAAAAAGATTAAATATTAAAAACACTTGGGGCTGACCCCGGGGCCACTCATTAAGTTTGGTGTGTTCTGCTTCAGGCCTGGGTTCAATTCCCAGGTGTGGACCTACACCACTCATTGGCGGCTACGCTGTGGCAGCAACCCACAGACAAAATAGAGGAAGATTGGCACAGATGTTAGCTCAGTGTGAATCTTCCTCAGCAGACAAAAACAAAAACAAAAATCCTTTGTTCACCCAGCAAATGCGGATTAAGAACCACCTATAGACCAAGGATGCAAATCAGACATGGGTACTTTCTTTAAGTACCCTGTATATTGGTGAAGGTGGATGCTCGTATACATAATCACAGTAAGATATGATATGTGCTATAATGCAGGCTACTGCAAGCAGCACTAGGTTAGGTTATTTAGAGAGAATGTGAACTATGCCAAATACCACAGATTAAAGAGTGACTAACGGAAGAAGAGCCAACAACAAAAAACATTGAAAAAAGGAACTCATCAAGAGTCCTACTCCATCTTCATTAGATCACTTTCTCTTCCACTTCATGAAAGAATCGAGACCATCATAGATGTTTTCCATCAGCTTTCCATCCCCGCACGAACAAACTCATTAGGTTCACACACCCTTCTCTCTTCCTTCCACTTCAGAGGATGAGGCATCCCTCCCAGTCATGACTACAGTTCTGACTTCTCCGAGCCCCTCCCACCCCCTCAGAAACACATCTTAAACCAATTATCCTTTCTCTCTTCTCTACTCCAACCTCTTTACCAGCATTTTCCCACAGTTTACAAAAATGCTCAAGATTCTCATCTACAAAAGCTCTCCCTTGGTGTCACATACTCCTGTCTTCACTGATTTTCACCCAAAATACTCAAAAGTTTAGCCTATGCTGCCTATTGTCTTAACTTCTCACTGGAAGTTACCTTCCATCTTCACTGTATAACTGAAAACACTCTTACTAAGCTCACCGATGACTGCCTATCTGCCCAATGCGATGAGCATTTACAATCACTGTTTTATTAAATCTCTGCTGCATTTGCCACTGTTCAGCCTCCTCTTCTTGGAATTCTCTTCTCTACTCTCCTAGTGCCTATGGTTGAAAATTGCTGTGGTTCTTTTAATACCCCTCTGATGGCGCCTTCTCAGTTTTCCTTCCTGGGCTCTTTTCTTCCATCTGCCATTTAAATGTCGATGTTCCCCAGGGTTTTGGCTGTGCTTCTAGCTGCCTGGCCTCTCCCTGCTCCTGCCTGTTTTCTAAATTCCAGATTTCCAGTTGCATCTGTGAGCTACACAACACCTTTCAACAACTACTTTTATTTTCTGACTAAATTAGCCAGAGTCAGTTTCTGTTGCTAGGAACTGAGAATAGAGGAGATCTGGCTTCACAGCAAAGTCTAGTGAAAAAGAACAAGGAATGCAGTTGTGCATGAGCACAAATGAGTAAAGTGGGACTGCCACACAAACAAACAGGAAAACAAATAAATAAGCACCTCAGTAGACATTGTTGCAGTGTTCAGGTCAAGTGATGTGATATTTCCACCTACGCTACAGCTGAAGTATTGTGCCCAATTTGGGGCACCACACTTAAAAAAAAAGAAATATGCATTTTAAAAAATATTTATTGGATCCTACGTGAAGAATTACACTAGGCAGTGGGAATATAAAGACGAATAAGATCACTGACCTTTAGAAATTTGTTCTAGCAGGAATGACAAATGTAACTGCTATAATGTAAGTGTAAAAAAAGTGCTGCAAGCACAGAGGAGATATAGACAAAGCTGCTTTGAGGAACAAGAATGGTGAATATTTGAGCTGGGTATTGAGTGATGAATAAGGTTTCACCAGGAAAAGAATGAAAACGAGGTCATTCCAGGCAGGGTGAATGGCATTCAGAGATTGAGATGACAGATGGATCTAGAGTGCAGGGTAAAAGAAACATGGGTACTGCAAGATAAGAATGGAGATGGAGGGTGGTGTCTGATCAAGAAATGCCAGCCTATATCTCAGTCCCTAAGCCTTCACAATCTGGATATCAAAAGGCCTAGAAACCATGTGAGGGCATATAGCAGTCCTCATGTTCTTTCCTCAACTTTCAAAATTATTTACACGCACCTTCATCTTAATCTTTTTTCATTTTGACCAAGGTTTTTGTTTTAAATTATGCTGTTAATCCCCTCTCATGTCAATATGGATCTTACAAGACTAATTAACACCTTCCAATTATATCTTCTGTCTCTTCTGAACAGAGAAATTCTGGTGATTTTTTTCCATTTTATATGGATCACTCAATAGGTTATAGGTTAAGTGGAGAATAGATCTGAGGATATAAGGTGACAGTTAAGAGGGCTCTGTACGAGTTCAGGGAGGAGATTATAAAGACGTAAACTAGAAAATTGTCATAGCGAGAGGGAAGTTGAAACGGTTCGATAAATAATTAGCAGATAAACTCAGCATGGTAATTAATATCATTACACATTACAAGAAGCATATCCTGTCACTGCCACCAGCACTGAATGGACCTAAGGAAACCACTGATGCTCCTTGTCCCAGATACCACCACCTTCTACACGATGAGTTCTTTACTATCTTTCCTTCCCAAACCACCAACTTCAGATTCAAAATCCTAGATTAGCACATCTGATTGGCCAAGACAAGGTCACATACCAAGTTTGAAGCTTCTTGGGAACATTGCCCTAGGAAGCAAAGTATTTGGCATTTTGAACTTCTGCTTGGAGGAAAACTAATTCAACGTTGGAAGGGGGATTAGATCCTGGAGAGAAACTACAAATGTGACTTTTACTTGCACCATGGATTTTTGAACACAGAGGCAAATTTCT
This sequence comes from Equus przewalskii, assembly GCF_037783145.1. NCBI lineage: Eukaryota > Metazoa > Chordata > Mammalia > Perissodactyla > Equidae > Equus > Equus przewalskii. Next base: position 2,743,128 of record NC_091854.1, read on the forward strand.
CTATCAATTCCTATTAAGTAAATTTGTCAGTTTTTTACCCTCGATTTTGCCCTTTTTATCTTTATGTACCTTGAATATGTCCCAACATTTTAGTTATCCCCTCAAGCTTTAAACTACCCACACATTAAATAAAGTTTCTTATCCTAACACAAGCCTCTGGCGAAATTGTACAGGGTAAGGACAAGAATAAAGTTTTGTTAAATAAAGATAAAGACCCTCAAGTTTGAAGTTAATCTTAATCAATTCCCACTGAGAAAGCTGTTCAATGGGCTGTAAAGATGTCTAACTATGTATTAGCCAGCCAGCCATTTTCTCTTACTCCTAACCAGATACTCTGACATCGTATCCGACAACTACAATCCAGGTGCACCTTGCTGACAATACTCTCTTGATTTACCAGGATAGTAGAACTATCCAAAAAATGGAGTGGGGGGAGGGAGGGATAATTTACTAGTGATATTTTTTCTTTATAGTATACGAAAGATGAGGAAATGTTTCCTGGGGGAAATGGAAAATAGGCATAATCCCACAGTAGCTACTAAATAGCATTGAACTCTGAAAGAAATTGGACAGTCCACCAACAGATAAGCAAGAAGAGATTATATGATCTGATGATCTATCACTCTTCCTATTGGCATAAAATGCCACGAAAGAGGATGTGTCAAATATGCAAGTGTGACTAGAAGCCCTGGTGCAAAATGGTCACCAGAAATAATATGCCCCAAAATATTGCTTTGAAAACCAACAGGTGTCAACTAATTCATATCTTCAGAGGGGAACCCAGGACTGCTGGCAAAAGGCCCTGTACCTTTAGACTCACAATTTGTCCCAACCAGGGTCCCCTGCAGCTTCAGAACTGGCACACCAGGAGACGGCTCTGTAGCAAAAGGCTTTTTCGAATTGCATTTTTTTTCAGCAGTTAAATCTGAGCTGTAACATTTGGCAGGTTTCCTTGCTAACATTTGGCAATAATTGTTTATCAAATGCTAACAAGGAATGCTGCCAAATGTAACAGCTCTGACTGAACCATCTAAAATATAATATTGAGGCAAAAGTCTACAGACATGTGCTCAATCCTTTCTGACTAATCCTAGAAATAGGATCCTGTGCCGTTGGTCATCAGACCATGCTGCACCACAACAGGGATGCACAAGGGACCAGATTCTCTCTCCTCTGCACAGTGTATTATTTCCCTTGATTTCTAAGGGAGCTCATGAGAGAAAGATGCCTGATAAACACAGAGATGGAAATTTACAACAGGCTAGAGACCACATACATTGGAACTTCATCAATTTGGATGCAAATTTTTGGAAGATCAGACTGCAAAACCAAGGCTGAATTATCTTTGCTGGGAAAACCATTTTTCAATCACATTGGTCCCCGTGACTGCTCCTTGGTATCCCCTGGAAGGCCTCGTGCTTGTGCACACTTGGTCCTTTTCTTCTAGCTCTCTGTGCAGTGAGGTCTAACCTCGCCTGTCTTTGTTAATTCAAATCTTTAAAGGTCTAGTTCAAATTCCACCTCTTCCAGGAAGCCTTCCTTACTCCACCTTCACATTGTTCGTTTCCTGTATTCTTAGGTTGCTTTTGTTTTGACCTTTCATTGCCTGAAGACTTATTGGGCACTGGACATTATTCCTCATCACTACCAAGTCTCTAGGTGGTTTGAGTATTTTAAATCTTACTTTCTTCAGTCAGCTTACCAGCCCCTTGAGGGCAGGATCAGGCTGCTTTGCTCTTACAACATTCCTAACATGGAACAGTATAAAATTCTGTACATTACGACTCTGTGGCTAATCTTAGAGTACAAGTTATAGAACAAATGCTTTTCAAGTGGTTTGGAAGTACTCATTTACATCCTGATACCTGATATGCTATCTCTAAAGCTGAATGCTCAGCTATTCATCAAAATAGATCTTTTTAGAAACTTTCCCGGGTAATTTTAGCTTATGCTAGTTAAATTTGGGTAGCTAGGTATATTTGAAAAGAATCAAACTGCTCTTCTTCAGAAAAATTCTATGATTCAAACTTTTAAACATTCAGTAGTTTTTTATTGCGGCTTTGCTGGGGCCTTGGGATACGAAAATAGGAAAGACATTGCCCTATTTTTCATTGCCTTACTCTGATACTCTCAAAAGAATATGCTTGACAATATCCAAATATTATTTTAATAACAAAAAAACCCACAAAAATTAGTTGAGGAAAAGAAATAACTAACCTAGCTTTTTTCCATGTTTAGTGAAGTTAAATTTCATTTAAGATCTCCCCGAAAGCCTTTTGAGGATATTTCCCAGAATTAAACAAATACGCAATCACATCAGACATCCACACAAGTCACACAGAGTACTACAAACCAAAGGACTTAGAAATGAGCTCATGGGGGTAGGAGAGTTAGAACAAGCAAAACCAAAGCTCTCGTCTCTACTACGGATCTGTGCCAAAAAATGTCTCCAAATGCAAGATTTTGGCATTGCAGGAGAAGTATCTCGATATTAAGCACTCTTTGCTTTGCCACTTAATAGCTACAAGTCGTTAGATAATTTCACTAGGTTCTCAGATATCTGGATCCTTCACATTTAAAACGAGGACAATAATGCCTTCTCTGATTTATGTCAAAGGCCTCTGCCAGATACTCTCTCAGATTCTGCATACGAGACCAATGAATCTCTATTTAGGAAACTAAATAAGACAACAAGAGTTACAAACAGTTAAGAGTCAACTAAAGACGTATGATCATTATTTTTAAATTTTACGTTTTTCACTTAAAATGCCTATTTCTGCTTCATTCTTAAATTGTGCCCAGGGATAAGAGGAGTTTGCCCTCATCTACACAAAAGAAGACACAAGGAGAGTTTTTCTGATAATATTCCAAGACTGTTGGACACGGGTCATCCAGGGCTTCTAGCCATGTGGATGGCTGCCCTACGCATTCTTCAGCTTTAACACTTAATGAGAAAGACCTAATATATAAATGGTAACCAGGCAGAAAAGTGAACCTTCGCACAAAGGTTTTCAGCCCAATAAAGTACCCAATTTGGGCAAGTCTGTTTAGATCAATGCCAATATAGACTGATTCATAAACTTGTCATGGCTTGGGTCTCCTCACAGGCTGTGTAGGTTAAATCTTCAGAGTGCCTCTCTAGACTGTGCTTTCCTCCTAAACCCAACCAAATCCAGCTGCTATTCAGGCTATGGGAGGCCATGTTGCCCTTCTGACTGAGGAGAATGGAGTTTATATTAGCCAGAGGACACAGGAATTTGCCTTCTTGCTATAAAAAGAGGCCATCACAACTTACACAGTACCTTTACTCAGAAGAGCACCTCCTCATTATTTTTTCAACAGATGTCTTGCTGAAGCATATTTTACTATTTATGTTAGCCTCCTGTAAAACATCTGAGAAAATTCAGAATAACAATGAAAAATGATTGTGCTCACAAAATCAAGTAAATCTAATAATATTTCTGACAGAATTGATTACAATAATGTCAAACACCCCTCTCCACTCTCTGAAAGTTATTTCAAACATAAAGATAATGAAATATGTTGCCTGTCACTTGTAAATTGTGTGCTGAAAGTCTAAAGAGATAATTTAAAGATTTCCAGGTCGAACAACACACTGGCTTTATTTTATTTGTCAGGGAAATATATTAGTTAAGAACTTTCTGCCATGGAAGTTGGAACCCCAAAAGAAAATCAGACATTTAAATTGCAATATGAATGCCTTCATGAGTCACAATTCCTTAACTGTAGAAGCATCCTTATACATGTGGTAGGGGTGAACAGGGAGGGGAACAGATATTTAGGTCACATTTCCATAAAATTTAGATTGTTTTTGTTGTTATGGTTGTATAGCATCATGGTTAAGAACAGGAATGTTTAGCGTTAAAAAAAAGCCTGGGGTCAGTTTTCTAACTCCATCCCTCACTAGCTGTCAGACTTGAGAAAGTCACTTAACGTCTGGGAGCCTCTATTTTTCTCTCTATAAAAAGAGACAGTAGTAATTAACCCATTGGTGTGTAAAGTGAATAAAATGTATGTAACATACGTAAATTACTTTCATGGTATGTAGCACATAGTAATCATTCAATAATGGTAAGTTTTATCATTATTGAATGCCCTGGCGGCTATCATTGTTATCAGGAATAGTCCTCTAAACATATTCCTTCAACTCTCTTTTCTGCTTATCTTCATTTTATTATTTTAATCTCATAATTACTTAATACTTCTCACAGTCTATACCCCTTCCACTTGGATTTCTCACTAAACTGTGAGGAGGGGCTTGTTATCTCTTCATTGTCCGTCTTCCCTACTATATGTAAACACTACATGAGTATGTCTTCCTCCTCACTAGCCCCTCCGAACCCAGCACATATCTGTCACATAGCAAGCACTCAATACACCGAAGTTAAATAAATGAATGCACCTACAAGGTTTCCTCTAGATGAGGAATTTGAGGCCCTGAATAATTCAGTGAATCGCTTAAAAGAAAGTCATTTCAACAAGTAAGTGGCAGAGCTAAGATTTGAACACTGGTCTTCATTGTCAGAGCTCCCACTCATTTCCCTGCACCTAGCTGCCTTGTTGAGCCTAGAGCCATATGTGGTAGAGCTCTAGAAACCTAACTCACAGTTTTTCCTAACAGTTTTTCAAAGCACACTTTCCTTAACAATATTCTTAATGGAATATCAAAGGGGGCAACCTGTAGATCTCAGTTAGCGGAGTCCTTTTGAGCACCAACCACTGACATTCAAGCAGTTAGGCAATTATTGCTGCTGGAAATGCAAAGGCCCAACCTGCATGTTACCAGTGCTTCCATCTCCAGTGAATTTACCACCAGGGACAATAAAAAGGAAAGTAGTGAAATGGTAAAGTAAGTGTCTGATGGTTAAATGTCACAATAACAGATTTCTACAGCTTAATTTTTCTTAGGGGGGTGAAAGGGAATGTTCCTTGGGAAACAGTAGGGAACAGTTGGTAGTAAAGCCAATTTATGCCTGCCTATTTTGCTCTCATCAATAAAAGACACTGCCTTGATCTGACTGAGAAGGTATTTTATTGCTTAGCTCTTTTAGATACATCAAATCAGATCTTCATTTTCCAGCTTTATCTCTGGATAATAATAATAATAATAATACATATTTTATAGTGCTAAGATATGCTTCCCACTACTAGTATACATGGATTATCTTGTTTGATATTCACAACATCCCCAAGTAAGCAGAGGGAGGTATTATTTCCTCCATTTTCCCAATAAGATCATTGAAACAACAAAAGGCTGAGCGGCCTCCTGCACAGACCCTGACTGAGCCAGGCCTGGAGCCTGCTTCACAACTTGCAGTCAGCCCATTGCTTCTCTTCTAGCCCATCCAAATCAAGTTTATACAAATAGATTTGGTAGTTATGTTTCAGTTTTGCCTTGGATCTAAACCATGTTTGGTGCTCATCAAAGAGGAAGGAAACTGGACACAACGCTGATTTTTCACTAGCTCATTTCTTCTGTGTTAAATTTCACTGAGAATCAGTAAACAGGCCACTTCATATCCCCTTCATGTTTATTTGGGAGTTTCCATTCTTCTCGCTTTTAACAAAATTCTATATATTTTTTAAATGAAAAACACAACATTGAGAATACTTTGAGGTTGGTCTCCAAATCTGATTAGCATCCCCAAATGAATACTTAGACTTATTTCACAGCCCAACCTTAACTGTATTTACCTTTTCGAGAGCCAGAGTGTCAACAGGTTGTTTGATGGGTGGGGATGAAAATCACAATGGACCCTTGGGGACAGATTAGTATGACCTGCTATTTATTAGGCAACTGTAGCATTCCAACATTGACCGGACCGTATCAAATAATTCCAAAGAAAACAGCTTTCTGGCCCTTTGCTACTTAAATTTAGAGGGGGACTTCTTAGATAAATATCTGGTTTGTCGGAATACCTACAATTCATAGTCAAAAGGACATCATGACATGCTTGCAAGTTTTAAAACACCAAAATATAATGCCTGTGAAATATAGTAAATAGCTCACCTTTATGACAAAGCAGAATTCTATTTGGACCTCTTTGCTCCATTCAAAATAGGACAGCACATGTTAAGACAATCCTTCCCTTTGTTAGCAATACCTTGCTAGGCCCTATATGGGGAAACAGATTAAGGTTAAAAGTCCTGGTCTGAAAGAAATTGCAGTGTCACTGAGGGGAAAACATTGAAAGACAGAGTGTACTCAGCAGAATCGCTCAAGGGAGGATCCACCTGATGAAATGTCTAGAACGCTGCTTTATCCCTGGACCTCCTGCCCCACAATAGGTGCTTAGTATTTCAAGGTAGTTTTTGTTAATAAATCTTACCTTTCTTGCAATCCGGAAGTCCCTTAAGGGAGCCAGTGTAATCCAGAGGGAAGATCCTGGGTTTTAGAGTTTGATAGCTCTAGGTTTAAATCCAAAATTTTCCACTTCGCAAGCATATTGGGCAAGTTATTTAACCTCTCTGTGCTCAGGCTCACGTTTAAAAAGCAGTTGCAAAGGTAGATATAGGAGAGTGCCCTGCCTGATAAATGCAAACCATAGGTGCCCACTGAATGAGAATTTCCTTACTTTGTTCTATCACGTTGTATTTTTGTATCCCCAAATACCTTGCACCCTGTGTTTGTAGTTGCTGATCCTGATGTAAAGTGGAAGGACAAGAATGCCATTAGGCATCCACAAGAGTTAAGTGGCAATTTTAACCCAAGAAGGAGGCTCTAATTAGATTAATTTGCAAATGTGAATGTAGGCCATTCTGTCGAGATGGTCAATTATTTCAAAGAAGATCTTCCTTTGCAGAAGGACAGAACCCTACCAGAAAACAAATTCCCTTTCATGTTGTTCTTAGCCAAGAGCAGATGTCTGGCAATATGAAAACAGAGTGGTTATTTTCACAAATGAGATCTTTCTTTCTGCAGGCAGCATTGCAAAGCTGACTCTGGCTTCTCTCTGAGGCTTGAAGATTACGATCTGTACAGTGTTGTTAGCAGTATTCCTGCAGTTGCATTAAAAGGCACCATGACCTCTTTCAGTGCATGGAGAATTCTGATTTTCTTCAGTGTGCACTTGTAAAGGCTCAGAATTCATTGCCGTTAAACAACCAATGGGTTCCCAACTCTACTCCTTTGGGAAGTCCAATTAGCCTCTGATTATTTGCATATCGGTAATTTTCTTTTTCTCTCCTCCCCTCCTTTTTCTTTAACCCTATAGCTTTATTTTACTAGTATGAAACATATTGAGTTTGTCAGGCCATTTTTCTCCTGATGTTTCACATTAGTATTTATTTAGAAAAGGCTCCAGTTTAGCTATGCCCATTTGCTCCTTATGGTAGTGAAGTGTTGTTTTACCTAGCATTGAATATACAGTAATTTCAGGTACTTTATTAGTATGAATTATTCAATATTTCCTTTCTCAGTGTTTTCCAGACCAAATTACCTGGTGCCTGGGCTGGGAAGAGGAGTTCAAGGGCACCAGCCCTGACTCACAACCTAGGATGTAGCTCAAGCAAGTTCATCAGCCTCTTCTTCAGATATTGACCATGCTGCTGGTAAGCACAAAGCAAATGCCTTTTTTTTTTTCCTTCTCTCATTGGGTCCAGCCTTTGGCATGATTTGGTTTATCTAGAGAAGCAAGATAGTTGTGAAAGAAACCAAGGAGTTCATATTATATGGACTTGACAGAAGGATCTAGATAATTCAGACCAAAAATCTAAATAAACTTGAGATAAAATCCAATTTTTCCACTCTACTCATATTGTATTTCAGTTCAGAGCCCCAAATTTACAAATTTGGACTAACAAGTGCCCCAGCCATGACATTTCCTGACCCAATCCCACCTCCCCAATCTCCCACAGCCGTTTTTTCTATTTCTAGGTGTGAGTTGTGAAAATGTTTAGATTTTTAAATATTCTCTGGGTTCCATCTTCAGAACCTTGAAAGGCAAAATAGTCCAAGGAGCTGACCCTGAAGGTAGAGCCAATATGTCTAAAAGGTGCTCCCCTTGTCTAAAAGTATCTTCCCTAGATTGCACAAAGTGTTCACTTCATTTTTCACAGTGCCTGAAAGCCTAACATTCATTCTTTCATTCAGCAAACAATATTGAGCTCTTAACATATGCCAAGGCCTATACAGGGTGCTCTCCTTCCTTCACAGATTAAATTAATTTAATCTTTTTTAAAGATGCAAATATTGGCTCTCTGGCAGGGATAAACTAGTTTTCAGCCATTTAAACATTGGTGTGAATTAATTCAATCAGAATACTTTCTGCTATCTCCAGCTTAGATCAATGAGTGGTACTGATATTAACTGTGGTTACAAAAAGGTGAAGTGAATTAGGAACACAGAAAACTCTGAAAGAAAGGCTGGGCTTGGGACTTAGAGAAATATTAGAATACAGGGTGAACAGGTGTCTGAACACAAGGAAATGGGGAAAAATGTACAAAAAAAGGGGGGCAAAAGGATACCAAAGAGAAACTGCTATTTAAACACTTTGTCCAACTTAGTCTAAGAAAGAAAGAGAAAAAAAACTTCCCTTCTTCTCCTTCCAATACCATATGTCCCTCTGTTCTTAGCATTCAGATTACAGACTACTTCTAGAGACGTAATTCGTCCTCTAGGGCTAGCCTAGATAGCTGATCATTGTTTAATTCATTCATCAGACACCTATTGTGAAATACTTACCATGTACTTTCTACAAGAAAATGTCTTCCCAGGCCAAACAGCACATTTGATATATTCTGGAATCTAATCCATTTATTGACTAGGGAACTTTTTAAGAATAATTAATAAGAGTCACTCATTCACCTCTTCACTCACTAGGCCTGTGAGCGTATCAAGACAAGATCTCCATCAAGGGCATAAAAAACAATTAATTCATTCATTACTTAGGGGCCTGTCTACATATCGTTAACCCTAAATTCACATATAAGAATCAATAATGCCTATTAGTGAAGGATAATGCACTCAGATTTCCACTTACTACTGTTTTATGAATATTTAGTTGAGTAACAGGACTTTAATTTGGAAGTTTCACCTTAGACACCAAGATACTATAAAGGATGCATTCCAAAGGAGCTGCCAGGTCGTGTGCAAAATTTAAAAAGAAATGGTTGAAAAGTGTCTACAGGTCTCTTGCAAACCATTACTCCCACCAAGGACACAAAAAGGTCAAATTTTTGAAGACTGAGAGAGGGTTTCTGAGGAGGGTCATTGTTTGGAGACGGCCATCAGTGCGCTGTGGGTGGGTGGGCGAGGAGATATATTCTCATCAGTTCGAGCTTGAAGAAGTAGGCTAAAATGTATGCTCTGATATGTGTCACCTGGAGTTTGAGAGCCACAGTGGATGGTTATCTGACACACACCTGAGGAATCTGAAGGAAAGAGGCTCTGCTATCAGTCTGAGGTGGCAAGCTGCGAAAGAGAGCAACATGGTCTACGCTGGTTTGGCTCCATTCTACTATTTATGAGAGCAAGGATTCATAACTGTGGCTGAGAGCCTGCCTGGAGCCCATGACAACGTGGCTGGAGAGGACTGTCTGGAGGGGCAAAGTAACCCCAAATGGGGTAGTCTCATGAGGGGCTGATGAGGGAACAGCCAGGCAGAGGAGAATGCACCATCTAAATCCCCAATTACCCCAACCTTAGGAAGTGCAGTGAGAGGAAGTCTAAACAACCTAACAAAGAGCCCGTGAGAGGAAGAACCAGATTGAAACCCCCAATGCCCCCTTACAGCAGTGTCAGCCAAATAAGACCTTCGTGGCCTCTTCCCTACCCTCTTTGCCAGGACTTTGACTCTGGCAGCATCAAATATAACAATCAGCAAGGGAGGAGAAGGTAAGAAAGAGAGAAGTTCAAGTGCTGGTCCGCAACCAGCCCCTGGTGAGGGCAAGGAGTTCTCCTAACTGAATGAAGCTGGAAGGTTTGATTATTACATGGGGCCCTAGGCATTTCTAATTATCCAATATAGACTGTGTTTGGAACTTAAAGTGGCTGCAGGACTTTTTATGACCTAAGAGCAAATAGAAAATCGTTGGACGGCAAGAGTTTTTATCCGGGGTCAGAGGAGGAAGTTCTCCCCACTGAATAAATTTTATTAGAATAGTGGGAGACAAAATAAAGTTGCTTTTGATTACATCCCACGAGTCTTGCTCATTGAACATATCAGTTATATCAGTTACACTTACTTTTTTAAGACAGAGGGAATTGCTTAAGGGAATACATGATGATTCTTCTCAATAACTTATAAACAGACTCTAATTCATGAATTTGCTAATGGTTCTTTCCTGTTAGACATTAACAGAGAAAAAAAAAATCTCTGTTTGGTCATTAGCTTTAATTTAGATATAGCCTTAGAGTTACAAGGAACATCTTGAGCACAAGCAAATGGCTCTAGACTTTATTAAAACCACACTCCAATGAAACACTCTTGAAGCCGTGCCCTTTAGAAAGAAATGCTGGAAATATACAAGACGCAGTTCTTTCGAAATTTGTCCAACTCTGGTTGCCCTTTTGTCTGCAGCTCATTTGTACGATCTGCCTCTTCCCCCTTCACCAGTAGCCACAAATCCCCATGCGAGAGGTTCAAAGCTAGCAGCCCTAATAGCCCACTTTTTATTTTCTGATGTTCACGCCACCAGACTGTACCCAAAAAAGACTTATTAAACACATATTTTTTAAACAAGTACAGACCAGGCTCTGGGCAGTGACACTAAGATGCCTTCCCAGGACTACCAGTCTAGGAACGGGGCTGGATATTTACACAAGTAAATCACTAACAGAGACCAAAGAAACACAGGATAGGAGCAGAGGTGATTAACTCCACTTGGAGAGGTCAGGGAAGCCATTCCAGGAGAGGTGACAAATTGATCTGAGTCTTGACAAGTAAGGAAGGGCTCATCAGGCAAAGAGCAGGCAGGATGGCATTTTAGGCACTGCGTGAATGGGGGACAGCGAGAAACAGCATGGATTTTCTGGGAATGGGAGAGAAATAGGAAGGAATGAGTACAGGAGGTAAGTCTGGGAGATGGATCAGAAGACATGATCTGTGTTGTACACCCTCCCGGTCAGATCCTCCGTCCAGTAAATGAAAGGGAACCACCAGAGAACTTTCAAGCTACCAGATGTCAGATTGGAAGGAGGCAGAACGTGAAGGAAGGAAGTTCTGACTACTTTGCATGCACGGACAACATCCAGGTCTTTCTCGTGCTCTTTCTGAACTAACAGATGTGCCCGTGATTTCAGAGTATCCGTGCATTTTAGTGAAACTGCACAGCAGCATGTACCGCAAGTCTAACTCAGAGAACATTCTTCCAGTTTCCGACTAAAATGTAAAAGAAAAAAATTAGGTAATTCTGCATCATATCTTTAGGAGGATAAATTCTTAACAGGTAAACACTGTGGTTATTCATTTTAATTCTCATGACTCTGAAACAAAGTACAGAATCAGAAATATAAAAATGCTAACAACCTTCTCTATGTGATGACAATCTGCTATAAAAATTTGAGGGAGTTATGTTAAGTACTTTTCTTTTTTCTTGTGTCTCCTTTGGTCTCGTGTCTCTCCCCACACCTACAACATTCTGGTATTGTGATTTGTACTTTGCAATTTTGTTTATGTCAATTCTTATCAAGAAAGTTAAGATTAAATTCTATCCTGTGTTTACAAATTTGCTGTTTTTTCCCTCACAGTTTCCTCTAGAGGGTCAAAGAATGTGATTTAAAAGATTAAAGATAATATTTATAATTCTTTCATGAAATTCTTAAGAGATCACCAAAGAAAAACTTACAGATGGTTGAGTTTTATTTTCAAGTTTTCTAAAACTGTGATTGAGTTTATTTAAGGATGTTGAGTTAAACTAAGAAAAAGGTAAACTATGTTTTCATTACATACTTAGTATCACGAAATATTGATTTTTTAGCCCTAATATATAAGGTACTTAAAGGATATTTTATTCTGTGATTCTTGAAAGATTCTTTTCAATACTAATTTTTTATCATTTATAATTATTTTAACCAAGTAATTTATGTGAACAAAAATGGAATAGTTTATTCCATTTTATTTGCAGCTCACAGCATTTTTTATTATAGTTCATTCCCTCAGTATAGAACCTTGTTTCTACTCGTAGACAGCACTTTGTCTATTGTCAACATCCCTTGTAATCCTAATGATTTGTTGAATCTCTGTCTTTCAAAAGACTATAGGCATCATGAGGTCAGAAGTCATATTCATCTCCGTCATCTCTCTATTTCCAGATTAGTGTCTAATGCAAGAGAAGAGCTCAATAAATATTTGCTGAATGAACAAATAGAAGAAAATTTATTATTGCTTGAAGTAACATGCTGGTTCTTTGAAGACTTTTCAGAATACCCATGAAGTCATTACAACATGGAAAAAATAAATAAATACTCTGGATTCAAAAAAAAGCTGACATTTGAATCTAGATTGTGTTATAATCCATTGTAAAACCATGGGCAAGTTAATCTGAAGATCAGTTTCCTTATCTGCAAAATGAGAATACTAATATGAACTTCACAGGATGGCTTTTGAGGATTAAACCAGATATTCACATAAAGCAATTGGCTTAGATGTCTAAAAATTCTAATCCAATCTATTCTTCTGCAGTCTCAAAATAAAGAAATTATTTTTTGAATAGTTTAAAGGGGCAGAGATGTAAAGGAACGAAGGAAGCAGTTAAACACTTCTGTTGAGTGTAGCTTGACATTAGTCTTAAGCATGAAAATGGGAATTCAAAAGGCATTCCATCACTGCTAGGTCTTTTACCCGCATCAGCACCTCTCTCTCTCTGCATCATCAATATTTTCCTTCTAATCTGTTATTCTTATCATTATACAAACCTAACAGCATTCTTTCCTCACATCCCCTTCTAGCTACCATTCCATCTCTTTCCTCCCTTTTTCAATGCAACTTCTAGAAGGTATTGTCTTTAACGAAATGTCTCCTTTACCAAATCTGACTGTCTATTTCAGAGCTCATCTTAGCAACTTATTAGCAGCATTTGAAACAGTTCATCTCTCTCTACTTTCTCCTCCCTTTTTAAAAGAATGTGATTTAAATCTCAAAATGATTTTCTTAATGTATTTATTTAAAACATTTATTCCCACCCCATTCCTATCCATCTCATTCCATATCTGTCCACTACACAGTAAACACTTTTACCATTTTCTTGTGTCTATTTCCAATGTTTCTTTATGCATATGTAACAACTGTGGATTATCTTATTACTTCCATACATAAAATGTTTCATTGAATATTCAACATTCATACATAATTATTCGCACATAATTCCATATTAGTTAGTCACAGTAATTCCATATATATATATATATATATATATATATATATATATATAAGTTCCTAGAAATGGGAGTACTGGGTTGAAAGACAAATGCATTTGTAACTTTTGTAGATATTACCAAGTTGCCATCCAGTACAATAGATGAGAAATAGCAGTTTTATTTTTCATTGCTCTTATTATAAGTCACACCATCCTTATTGAAAAAATTTCTTCACTAGGCTTCCAGAAGATAATTCTCTCTTGGTTGTCCTCCTCAGTCACTGTTTAATGATTCTCTCCCTCCTTTGCTAATTTCTTTCTATGGCCCAATCTCTAAATCTTGGCATGCTCCATGGCACAGCCTTTGGAATTATTTTCTTCCTTAACTTCGCCAATCCCGAGATGAGCACTGAGGCTTATGAATTGGAAAACCGTCTATACATTGACAACTTTCAAGTTTAATAATCCAGCTAGGATAGGACGTTCCTCCTAAATTTCAGGTTAATCTATTCAACAGTCTACTGAATACCTCAGAATAGTATCTAACATATATTTCAAATATAATGTATCCAAAACTAATTTCTGATTTTCCTTCCACACCCAAACTTTCCATATATCATGAAGTCACACTGCCATCCATTCAATTGCTTAGGGAAAAACTATGGAGATCATCTTCAACTCCTTTCTCTCTCAAATATCCTACAAACTATCTGTCATCAAATTCTGTTGGCCCTATTTTTTTAAATAAATCCAGAATGCAACCACACCTCTTCACTTCTTTGTATGACCTTACTTTAAGCTATGACCATTTCTGGCTTGGTTTTTACAGTAGCCTCTTGACTGGTCTTCCTGCTCCCACTACTGTCAATCTAGAATACACTGTCAGCACAGCAGCCAAAACGAATCTTTTAAAACTTCAGTCAAGCTGTGTCTCTTCTCTGCTCAAATCTCTGTGATAATTCCCATCTCACTCAGAGCAGAAGCCAAATCCTTTCAATGGCCTTTGGGTAACCTCCCATCCTCATTAATCTCTGACCACATTTTCTGCTCCTTCTTACTTTGCTTCTGCCTCACTGGCCTTTTTTCTGTTCCACAAAGGCAACCTCAGGACCTTCTCACTTGCTGTTTTCTCTGCCTTCATTATTGTCCTTCACCCTCTACTCTATCCACCCAGATGGTCAGACGGTTTCCTCCGTTACTTTCTGCAATTCTCTACCCAAATACTATCTTCTCTGAGACTCTAGACCACTCTATAGAAACAGTTACTCCCAACTCCAGCAGTCTCTAACTCCTTTATACTACTTCATTTGTCTCCTTAGTATACATCATTACTATACATATTCATCTTATTGTATGTTTCTCTTATGGAAGCAATATAATAGGCTAGCAGGAGATTTTTTCTCCAACATAGTATACATAGAATCTGGAACAGTACTTGCCGCAGAATATGTGTCCACTAAATATGTGTGGAATGAATGCAATATCTTTGGAATTCAATTCCCACACAACCTTGCCAAATAATGAATAATGACTCCATTCTACAGATGAGGACATTAAAACATAGTAAAGTTAAATAATTTGCCAAAAACCACTGTTAATAAGTGGGAGTGACTGAGTTAAACCTAGGCCCAGTGAATCCAAAGCTAAAAGAGAGAAAAAATGATAGTTACCAAGAAGTGCATTTCAACAATATCTATGGTGAGACAATTGTTAACGATCTAATTTCTCCTATACTTAAGGAGTGTTTAAGAAAGTAAGTAAATAAATTAAATATTAATTTGATTGACTATTATGGATGCATTAAAATGAGCATCATAAAGACCAAGTGGCAACATGGGAAATTCTTCTGATATACTGTTAAAGTTTGCATCTAGATTATGATTACAAATGATTAAGATACTAAAATAGTTACTTTTGTGGCTAGAAGGACTGTGAGTGAATTTCTCCTTTCTATTTGATTTCGGTGATTATAAATTTGTCTGCATAACTTCTAGACATATATTAAGAAAACAGCAAAATCCCTGTTTTAAGTCTGGTATAAATATATTTATATTAGGGTACCATATTCTTATGAATAATGAATAATAATAATCTTATGATAGCCTTTAATTTTTGAAGAAAAAAATTAATGTTGAAATCATTAATAATATAATCATATGCAAACATAACCACACCATTTTATTTCATACATTGTTATAGAAAATGTGCAGTAGATATTGGCTTGGGGTTACTTGACAATTAACAACCTTAAAATAAATTGTAGGTCATGCACTATAAAAATCCTCAATGAATAACCACAATATTATGTAATAATTTCCTTTCATATCAAAGACAGATTTTTTTGCCTTCACGTTATCATTTAAACTATCTTTAATTTGGCAATCATTTTCTTCATCCTTTAATCGATTCCTCTAAAAGAATGTAATATTTCCAAAAACATAAAACAGAGCTCCAGTTGCTATTTAACTTAATACTCTAAAGTTTTCTAAACTAACAAAAAACACCTAGTTATGTGGAAATTAATGATGATATCTGTTGTAAATCCACAATTTTATGTGTATATCTCTGTTCATATTGTTGTTAAAATATAGCAGAGTGCAGATGGTGATAACAAAACTGATATTATCTGACATAAATATATATTTGTCAGGCAAATGTGCTATCTTACTCTGTACTCTAAGAAATATAGGGATAAGCCACAGAGACTTTTAATCCAATCAGCAAATTTTTTTTAGAGTTATTAATCTCTGGTAGAGAATCAAAAATTCAAATATTTAAACAAGTTTGAAATCAGTACACTTATATGTTCCAAAACGAATCTGATAAAACTGAGTATATTGCTACTTTCCCAGAACTTGGTTTTTGAAAGAGACATACATGCAACAAACAGAAACCCTAGAGAAAAATTGATTATGGTCAAATACCATCAAACCTGACTATCTTCCTTATTCTGTCTCAAATAACAGGAAAAGAGTAGATAAAATGTAGAAAGGGCTTAATTAATAACTATGGTAAAGACTACCTGAGCACCACTGCTTCATGCAACATCCAGGGTAAATGAGATCCTAGAGAAAATGATGTTTTCCCCATATCTCAAAAGCCATCCTTTCTACCTGGGCTCCCTTCTCACCTGCTGAGGGATCTCAAGAGCACATTCACCCCCTCTTTCTCTTACACCTTCCATCTCTCCTTCTCCATGGGCTTCTCTTGTGTCTCCAAATATGCATGAGTCTTCCTCATTTAGAAAGGAAAAATCATTTCACTTGACCTTTCTAACTGTTTTGATCCATTAATATATTCCTTCTCACAAATTTTCACATGAATCACTTGTATTTTATTCTGGATGAAGACAGCTAGTAAGATTAAGCAGCATTGCACTTTTTCATTAACGTATTTAACACTGGGCAAGGTAGTGGAATTTTCATATTCATTAAGGAGTGTAGTAGCCTACCACACCGCTTCTCTTCTTTACTTGTTTCTTTGGAAAATGTAACAATTCTCAAGGCTTCTTATCACTGAGCTCCCATCCAAACTGAACATCGTTTGCTCATCTCTTCAACCATGCTTCACTTTCTTTTATAACAACAATGCTCCTGGCTGTCTTCCTGCCTTTTGGAGTCCTCATTTAAGGTTACTTTCATTGCTCTTCCTTCTACCTTTATCTACTTGCAGAAGCCTCCTAAAATTCAGTCTTTCTCCTTTAGCATTTCCCATCGTGGAGAACTCATCCACTCTCATTGCTTCTCATCCTGATTCAGTCTACAAACATTGCTGTGTTTAATCTATGCATGTGGTGTTCTAGGCACTGAGTTCACAAGTTTGACTAAGGCAATATTCTTGTCCTCAAGGAGCTTAGAACTGAGTTGGGGAAAAGACAAAAAAGCAGTTATTGAGGTATAACAAGGACAGTGAGCTCAGTAGAGAAGCTAAGAGGATATCTGAGTCACAACTGAGTAGGAGGCGGCCAGATGTTTAAAAATATGCATACATATACATACATACATGTAATATATGATATGTGATTATTTTTGTTAGTGCCATCAAGTCGAATCAGACTCTTAGTGACCTTGTGTACAGCAGAGCAGAACCCTGCAGCATCTTTTTGCGCCACCCTCTCACCTTCTGGTGCAACATGAGACAATGCTCCGCTGCTATTCATAGGATTTTCATGGCCAATCTTTTGGAAGTAGGTGGCCAGGTCCTTCTTCTTAGTCTGTCTTAGTCTGGAAGCTCTGCTGAAACCTGTCCATATCATGGGTGAACCTGCTGGTATTTGAAATACCTGTGGCATAGCTTTCAGCATCATGGCAACACGCAGCCACCACAGTGAGACAACCAACAGATGGGTGGTGTGGTTCCCACGACCCAGGCGGTGGCAGTGAGAACACTGAATCTTAACAACTAGACCACCAATATGATTATATAACATGTAATATATAATATATATGTAAGGTCCTTCCAGAAAGCAGAAGCAACATGCAAAAGATTTGAAGGGAAGTGAGAGCATGACAGGATAATTCCTAATTCTCCATGAGCAACGCAGATTACTTACACAAATGGAAACCTTTCAGTGCTCTTTAAGACTCCATTTAACTGTCTTATTGCAACATTAAACTCAACATGCCTAAACAGACTCAAAAGCTGTGCTGTCTAACAGAAATAGAATGAAAGCCATGCGTAAAACTTAAAAACATTTAGTATCCGCAATTTAAAAAGGAAAAAGAAGCAAGTAAAGTCCACTTTAAAATATATTTTATTTAAACCAATATATCCAAAATATTACCATTTCAACATGTAATAAATATAAATATTATCAAGGGTATATTTTAAATTCTTTGTTTAAACTAACTCTCGAAAATCCAGCATATATTTTTCAATTACAGCACATCTCATTTCCCACTAGCCACATTCCAAGTGCTCAACAGCCACATGTGGTTAGCAGCCACCTTATTGGATAGCCAAGCTCTAACAGAACTAAACAGGAAAGTATTGGCACACGAATCAACAGACAGATGAGTGAAACAACAACAACAAAAAGTACAAAAATAGATCCAATACAAATGTCAATTTATTATATTATGAGGTGGCATCTCAAATCAGTGAGATGAGGATGAAATTTTTAATAAATGGTACTACAACAAATGGATAAGATTCAAAAGACACATTTTAACCCTTGTCAGATAAATTCTAAATGGATCAAAGATAAAAAATATAAAAGTAAAACATAAAATTATTAGAAGAAAATATAGACAAATTTCTTTATAAGCTTGGAGGAATAAGTTCTCTCTAATTCTTACTCAAAAATGCAGAAACCAAGAAAAAAATGAATAAATTATACTGCATTAAAAAAAAACGCACCAGAAATAAATGCAAAAACAAAGGACAAAGTCGGAACAAAAATGTCAACTGATGTCAGAAACAAAGGGCTGATACCCTTAACAAATAAATAGCTTCAAGACATAGAGAAGAAAAGAACCAGCAGTATGAAAAGAAATTAGGCAAAGGAGATGAGAAAACCGATCTCAGTAAGAGGAACACAAACAGTTCTTAAACACATGACAATGTCTTAATTTTCATTTCTCACCTACATACTGACAAAAATGCTGAGGTGTGATAATATACTCTGTTGTCAAAGCTATGGGAAAATAAGCACCTGCATAAACTGCTGGTGAGAATATAAAGTGGTATATGCCCTCTGGAGGGTAAGTTGCCAAATCCATCAAAATTACTAATGCTTTACTCATTTATCCACTTCTGGAACTGACTCAGATACCCTTTCACATGAACAAAATGGCAAGTATACTAGGATATCACTGCAGCATCGCTTGTAGTAGCAAAAAGTTGGATACATACCAAGAGTCCTTCAATAGAGAGCTGTTAAATGATGATACAGACATACACAGCATGCTATGCAACTACTAAAAAAGCAACCAAACAAACAAAAAGGATGACTGTCTCTGTATACAGACATGGAAAGAACTCCGAAACATACTTTAAGTGAAAAACTCAATGCGCAGAACACACACGTATATGTATATACATATGTATCTCCCAAGAGAACCGTCTTTCTCTCCAAAAACATTATATATAGGTATACGTATACACACACACACACATACATATACACAAACATATATGTATACATACATACGTATAATGTTACCTTTTGTATGAGAAAAGGAGAAATAAAAATATTTGTTTTGATTCACATATATTTGCATAAAGAAACACTGGAAGAGAGCCCACCCAGAGTGGGTAGCTGGGAGTGGGGCGGTTGAGGAAGGAGTCATGATTTTTATTTCAAACTATGGGAAAGTATTACCTATTCACAAAAACTAACAAAGTACCAAATACATAAGTGCTTATGTGTATTTGTGTGTGTGAGTGTATGTGTGTACACTACTTTTTGAGATAATATGGAAACGGGAATCATTGTTGGACATCAGGAAACTTTTGTTCTAAGCCTGGCTTCTCTGCAATTAGCTATGTTACACTGCCTCTAATTTTCATTCTTGATTCCACTAAAATAAATGAATGTTAAAGGTTTCAGCCTTGTTATCAGAAGGATGTTTTAACTTTTTGGATGAATTATAACAAGATAAAATTAGGAATATTAGAGTAAATGTGAAGGACGGAAAAAATGAGAAGAAAGACTTGAAGCAATTGGAGGATATTTAAAAGAGTTGGAGTGAACAATGGAAGAGAGAGATGAAAAAGGAAAAGAGTATATTTCTCAAAAATGTTGAGAGTCCAATTCAGGTTGGCGATCATGAATCTGCCTAGTTATGTGGTTTTCTCTGTGTTTGAGAAAGTGCACAGATGGGTTCATCCATTGTTGGGCTTGCTAGTCAGATGAAAACAAACTATAATAGGGGAAGGAAGTAGAGGGTTTGATTAAAGTCTGGCTGAAGCTTTGGACTACGGAAAATAAGCTGAATGGTAGGGGGTAGACACTGAAAATCAGAGGAAGGAATAGTGGAGAAGAAGAAAAGAGAGGGCTAGAGATGTCATTGACTGAACTAGCTGGAAAGATAAAATTGACTGAACTAGCTGGAAAGATAAAAGCTGGGATAAAGAATAGGGTATGGAAAATTTTGTTCAATGACACACCAATCATAATGAGTTTCCCATGCTCCAAATTTCTACACTTCTTACACTCTCTACTCCAAAGTAAGGCTTAGTTTTGCTATCTCAGACATTCGTGCTGCTCAGACTTTCTTGCTATTCAAACTTCCTTGGTTCAAATCCTGGGTCTGCCACTTTTTACCTGTGTGGCATTAGAAAAGTGACTCAAATTTTTGTGCTTCATCTATAAAAGAGAGAAAATATTGATAAAACCTGCTTAAGCTTATTGTCATCTTTATTATTTTGAATCAAGGACCATCAAACAGTTAAAATATGACAAAATGCTTCCTTACTCATTGTGAGACAAATTCTAATTTCAGAGATGTAATGTGAAAAAAATATACATCTTGGGTTTGATTCTTATTGAGTTAGTTTGTTCCTTCTCACTATGCAACCTGGGCTTTCTAAATTAATATTTCTAAGACCAGATTAAAGATTTACTGTAACAAAATTACAGTCCATTAATGTTCATTGCCAACCCACAATCCTGCCAGAAGTGACTCTAAAACAGCAAAATAAATTGGCCAAATTGTATTCACCCTGAAAGGAGGGGTAAGATATTTTCATGCCTTCTGTAGACAATACTTATGGATAAATGTTTCTAGTAGAACAATTACCAATTACAGTATGTCTTGTCTTCTTTGTGTTTATATAAAAATTGCAGCTTATTGTGCCTGTTTATTTATGACCTTTTATTTATGACACTGCAGAAAAATTAGGGATAAGGATGTTATGATCCACAAATCAGAAGACTGCATATAATAGAAAAAAAGAATAAGGATTTGGAGGCAACTTTTTCTGTATTGTTATCCTACCTCTGTTGGTTTGTGTTTGTGTGAATTTGGATAAATTACTAACCTTCTCAATCCTCAGTTTTCTAATTTGCAAAATGGGTATAATAGTATTATTTAATAGAATTATTGAAGAGTTAAATAACATTTTACTCTATTAAGCACCTAAACACATTAGGCTTGAATGCTTTTCCCTAACCACTTACATTGCTTTCTGCCCTGGCATCTCTAACAGTGTAAGGTTAAATAACAAGGGAATGCTTAGAAAGTTGGACCTGATACAAAACGGCTCTATGGTTACTAAGATTACTACCCCCATCCTCCTCCTGCTATGTTATTTAGTCACTTCCTCTTTTCTCAATATTCCGTTAAAAACAGTCTTTTTCTCTTTAGTTTACGATTGATTATCTGGGAAAGGGCCGGTAACGCTCTTTGTGAATAATGCTACATATTGAATTGAGTACAAAATAGCTGAAAACAGTCTGAGGCAGTTCTAGTTGGCACACAAATCAATTATAGATCATCGTTTAACAGAAACCAAAACACGGACACTCACTAGAGAACCAATTTTGCCCTCAACCTCTTCCTGAGAGAAATAAGAAATATTCTATTTATAAAATTTCCAACCTATCCCGTTGACTTGTAGTAAGAGAAAAAAAAACTTTAAAATATCAATATTGCCATTATTTTGAGTCAGTAAAGAGTTGTCTCTATGGTGTGTAACCACAGGAGTTACTTGCAGTAAAACAGAAATTAGACTCTCTGCACCTGAAAGTATTATTTCATGGAAAATAGAGATACAAGAGAATGGTAAGAACATTTGGCATATCCACTATTATAGACTGCAAAAACCTGGGTAGGTGGGGCATAAATATCTCTTGTCTCTGTGCACATGCCTCTTTGCAATGTGACTTTGCTGATCCTTCCAGCAGGAGGTAGAGTCAATTTCTCTACCTGCTTATACTTCAGTGGGCCTTGTGACTCATTTTGACCAATAAAATGTGATAGGGATTATGTTATGGGAGCTCCAAGTCTATGCTTCAAGAAGGCTTGCAGCTTCCACTGTCACCTCTTTGGAAACCAATTACCCTGTAAAGAAGCCTGAGCTAGCCTTCTTGACAATTAAAGGCTACAAAGAGAGACGGGGGCGGGCTGTCAGCAGCCAGATATGAGTGAGGCCATCTTTCGTCAATTAGGCCATTAAGCCTTCACATTACTGCTTTCACTGAGTGACCTCAAGTGAGACCTACTGAAAAGCCACCAAGCTGAGCCCAGCTGAAATTTCTTATCAAGTGAATCAAGAGCAAATAAAATGCTCACCTTACTCCACTAAGGTTTTTTTCTCTTTTCTGAAAAAGTTGGTATGTTTTATTAACTCCCAACAAAGTTATTCAAAAGATTAATAATAAAAGTTTGATATATATTATTAAAAATTGCAACTTTTGGGCCCAAACAAAGCAAGCTATAGCAAAATGTGTTCACTTCTTTTCTTCTGATGTATCGGCCATAATTTGCTCTACACCCTCTACTTCTGCTGGAGCATGTTTTGAATTCCATTTTTCAGAGGAATGATTGGCCCAGGGTAGCTAGTAAAGAACACTGGCATTCCAGATATTCAACACCCTCCTCGGATCCTCTGGAGATCATATCTCCTTCTTCTCATAGAGTTGGCCACATTTGCGTTTTTAACAGTTCCTTGTTGCCATAACTTCATGTTTGTTTTTTCCAGATCCTACTTCTACTGAAGACACTTCTTCAAAAACAAGATGCGAAGAAGTCCAAAACGGTTGCATAAATATCTGGCTTGACTAAATTCCAGTCTACATCTTCGCTTCTATTTGTGAAAGCAATGAAATTTGAGCTAAAGAAGATACTTTTGACTCCTTAAGTCCTAAATACCCGCTTTACCAGAAGGGAGCAAATGCCACAGCTGATGTGGGTACACCCATGGTCCTCGTCTCAAAAATTGGTTTTCTTCTGATAAACTTCAAACTGCCAAAATCAGGGATATTTTATGTTTGAATAGACATATTTCATATGCAGTTCCAGCTAACTGATGTTGAATCATTTCCTTGGTGAAATAGATATTGAAACTAAACAACCCTACTTTTTACTTATATCATTGTTCTATACGTATATCATTTGGTGACTTAGTGACCAGGCAGATCGTTGGAAAAGTCGCCTTTATACATATTGAT
Source organism: Equus przewalskii (assembly GCF_037783145.1). NCBI lineage: Eukaryota > Metazoa > Chordata > Mammalia > Perissodactyla > Equidae > Equus > Equus przewalskii. Next base: position 2,766,559 of record NC_091854.1, read on the forward strand.
AAAGAAGTTGTTTCTTAATCGTATGCAAATTTATCATTGCGGCAGAATCACCAGCACAGCCCCGCAGCAGTGGCCACAGCTTCCCCGAGCCACTATCCCTTGCGTGATGTGTTACACTGCAACAGACAACTGATACATCCACCAAGAGGGAGTCAGCACACTGCGGAGAAGAATATTGAAAAGAAAGAAAGTAATCTGTGTTCAAGTCCTGGTCGCATCATAGATTAGCCATGTGGAACTGAATGAACCTCTCAACCTCTTCAGGTCACAATTTTTTCTTGTGCAAACAGATTTCATTGGACAGTATTTTAAGTCACCTCAGCTATAAAGTTGATGCTTCTAAGTTACTATAGCTGACAGCCATTGTAGATCCAAATTAATTGAAGCTTTGGTTTCAGAATACCACCTATTACTGTCTAGAAAGCCCAGAATTTCACCTGCTAAAGGAAGATGACATCTGTTATCTCTCTGAGAACAATGATTCTGCAAAAAGTCTAAGGGAAGCTGCTATTTTGAGAGACAGTTTCTTTTTACCAGCTGAATAAATACAATATGATCAGGTGAGTTGTACTGGCCTGTATGTATAAACCTAACACTAAAGATGAACTTACAGAAGCTTTTAAACTTTTCCTGATTTTAGAGCAAAATTATTTCAAAACTCCTTAGCCATGGCAATAAACCCTAACTGGAGGAACATGCGGAAACACAAATATTTGACTGAAAATGCTGCATCAAGTTTTCAGAGTTCCCACTTCCTAATGTTCTCATGTCATTTTAGGTAGCAAGAACCAAAAATGACATATTGTATATTATCCAAAATTCAGTTCAACTGTAGACATCATTGAATATACTTATTTTAAAGCTGGCTAAATGTTAATCAAGTGTTTTGAATGTAAACATTCCTCAAATAGACCAAACATTTGCAATTAGCTTCAGGAAAGGCTTATGGCATCAGTGAAAGTGCCCTTTATCTGGGGTCGGATATCCAGTTGAGGCTACAATCTGTCTCTTAGCTGTGTGACCCTGTACAAACCATTAACTTCTCTGAGCTGCAGTATCATGCTCTATAAAAAAGTGATGATGATACCTGACCTGACTATTTCACAAGGATATTGTGAGGATCAAATCAGAGGATTCAGTGGAAAGTTTTTTACAAATTTCTACTGCCAACATCCAGAGGAAAGGAAAAGTGAGGGGCCAAGACAATTCTCAAACCAATGCAATGCCTGAAAGTCTGTTTCATGTCCATAAACCTGTAAGGTTTGGGATAAAAATAATTAATGCCAGAAGTAAACTTTGTGTTTTCTTTTTTATGACCATTTTCTTCTGTTAATTGATTTTTTTTCCCATTTTCATTTTTCTGCCCTTTTACTTTTTGTACCATGTGGGCTTCTCACTCAAGTGTTCAGTAACTCAACCAACAAACATTTACTGAGCACCTAGTGAACATGGAGGACAGAGATGGTCAAGATCTGGTCCCCGGTCCGAAGAGCTCACATTCAAACAGAATGTCATACAAACAGCAAGTCATCCGAAGGGAATGAAAAACAAGAATAATGAAAACATGGCAAAGATGGTAAAGGACCAAAGAAAAACAACTAATTGTCTTTTCTGAGACGGAGAGAAAGACGCACTGGAACAACCTCTCAAAGGGAGTGGCCTTTGAGCTGAATCTTGAAAGATGAGAAGAATTTTTCTAGGCAGACAAGTGACCTTTGAAGTAAATCATAAAGATCACAGCATATGCTATAAACTGCAATTAATAATGATAAAAATAATAATTTTGAGAGCTAACATCTATCATACATTTGTTAGGTGGCAAGGAAGGAGTTTAGACTATATATTTTAAAGGAAAGGGAAGATAGTTTTTCATACTTTTTAGAGTATTTCACATACTAACAATTCAATTCTTGATTTGTTTTATTTACATAATCTTTTGCAAATTACTGCCTCTAAATTGTGCCTTGGTACTGTGATGCTCTCCAATGAAAATTTACCTCAACGCCATGCATTTAGCAGTTTTTAAAATGCACACTTTAGATCAATGCAAAAGAGAATAACTAATGATTAGTTAACAAATAGAAGCCATAATAATTTAACAATAATATACTTTCAGAATCTAATGTTTCTGTTTACAAGGTGTTTAATCTTTTTTAAAAATTGCAAATAAAATGCTAACTATTGGAACCATTACCATTTTAACTTGCTCTTTCTCTGACATCAGTGAAAGGGTATTATTTATCACACTAAGTATATATTATAATCTTGTGTTGATAGTAAAAGATCAAAGATTACCTTGCATCAAACAGAATTATGATGCCATAACATTTTATCTTGTTACAGCTGATATCAATCACTAGGTGACAGTGAGCTGCAGAGGAGATTTCTCAGTCAATATCTCTGACATGCTCAAATATCTGAAATACAGCAACCAACTTCGATGTGCTTTGGTTGTGAAAGTGAAAAATGTAGTACAAACAAACAAGTGGCTGATTGTTAATATTATACATGTTGGTGAATCCACTTGGTTTCTGAGCGCCTGGCTAGTATTTTTACCTAGAACCTCATCAAAGGAGAGGAAAGTCAGTGTCAATAAAAGAGAAAGTGGAACATTGTTTTAAATGGAGACGTAAGAGTGGTAACAACGCCGATCACAAGATTAGGGCAAAGACCCCTCCTGGTGGAACTCTCTGGAGACACATATATTCCCACTCTTTCATCAGAGAGCTATACAAGGCCCTGACTGAAGTCACAAATCTCCCAAGCAAATCCTCTTTCTCAGGAAGGGTCACAGCCTCTTTCCTGCGTCTATTTTGAGTTATATCATGTGCTCACTCAATGGGTAATCTGGGCCAACTTTTCCCCTTCCTTGTGGTTTTGTAACTGCAGAGGACTTTTCCTCCCTTCTCATTATGTTAGTGGCTTTGCTTTTTAGAGAAAGATAGGGCAGGGCCCTTGAGTTTTTGCAATGTGCAGTGTGCACTCAGTGTTATCAAATACTTAAGCTATAGAAAGCAAAACACTGTAGTTGTAAAATCTTTGTTCATCTTCATGCGTAAATTTTACAGCATGCTGATTCATGTCAAAAACTCATTCCTTTGTCATATCTGCTTCTTTCATAATATTTCTTTAAATGCAATTACAGAAGAAAAAGAGCTTTATTATAAATCCAAAACTTTAATGTTTCTAAGGACTAACTGGATAGTAAAGTATTTAGCATTTGGAAATTGTTACACTATTTACATTAAAAACAACAGTTGTCTACTCTGTGAATCATAAAATCATTTGCCTGAAAATTTTCTCTTCTCTTTTTTCTTGTGTCAAGATGGTCCTACACTACATCATGGAGAACACAGCAAAACCTTACCAAACTTGCAAAATTATTGGACGGGGACATTCATTTTTATGCAAAGTATATGCATATTCATATAAAACAGTTTGAAAAAATGTATCAGATATAATTAGCATGTTTATGAATCTATTTGCTCTGCTATTAAGTAACAAATTTGTAGTAACCATGGCAACTGCAACATCACAGGCACAAGTTCTATTTTTGTAATAATATGAGTACCTTTCTTAAAGCAACATTTGTGCTCAGACTTTGCATTTTTTAAATATTAAGAGTTTTTAAAACATGACTTCATTTTTCGTTATATAAGGGCAGATTTTATATTTTGAGTTTATTGTAAATTAAAAGCTGTTTCTCTTTTGTTGTATGTGTGTCTGTATGTGTATATTTGCCAAAATAATATTTAAGTGTAAAGGGAAAAAACATGGAATATTAGGGGCATGTTAACACATGATTGCAAGATTGTTAACTGTTTAAAATTCCATTTCATTTGAAACAGTAAAAACATATTAGTTTTCCAAATTTCTAAAATAAAAATGATAGTCATATATGGATTTCCCATTTGAGTTTTGAGTTTTGTGTAAATTTTCTTCTTCAATCTTAATCATTATACTTTATCAAAATCTAAGTAGTAACATTTTTCTCCATAGTCAATTTGAGGACATGTTTTGGTTAATAATTTTTTAAAAGAAATTAGTTGAACTATTACTCGTTTTCATGATCTACTTAAGCACCTTCACTTCTAGACACGTCACTCTGGGCATTTTATGTAACCTTTCCAAACCTCACTTTGCTTTCATGTAAAATGGAGACAATAAGGATACCAACATGATAGGGTTGCTGAGAAGGTAAAATCTGAAAATGCCAGTAGGATGAACATACTTTCACATTCTTTTAAAATTACAATTCTACATTCAGGTGTATTTTCTTACAAAAGTCAAATCTAATTCTGAAATGAACCATTTCAAATAATACAGACTCTACAAAAATCTGATTACTGTATTCTCTCAAAAAGTGACAGAGAGAAAATGGGTGTCTGGAGAATCAGGTGATGAGATTGGCTGAAGGAATCAAGGAAAAGCAACTCTTTTCTTTTTTAAAAAAAAAATTCTGTCCTGGATTTGAGCCCCAAATCAACCTCTCACTGACTCCCATTTCCCTCAACTATATATTAATATACACAGATGATATCATATAAATATAATATAAAGCAGCCATAATACTTTATGACATAATATTTGTCAATAACCTTAGTCCCCACCCTTCATTTTTAAGTTGTATAGACTTTGGGGAGTAAAGAGAGAGCTAAAGAGAAGCTAAGAGTTTCAGATGAGTTTGACCTTTTTAGCTATGTGCTCTGAAAAGAGAAAAAACTGGAAGAGAATTTCTCTGGACAGACTATGGTGGAGCTAGGACTCGGTTGGCCTTGAGAAGAGTGACTACAGTCTGAGGTGAAAAGGTAATACTGTAGCCCAGATGGAAAGGCCTTGCTCATCCTGAGACAGAGGAACAGGCTCAGAGGCAAACTAGAAGGTAGATGGTGAGGGTGAGAGCAAACAGTAAGGGCAGGCCAGTGATGTGGAAACTTGGCCAGTAAGGGAAGGGAAAACTCAGGAAAGATAGAGAGAGTCTGTAAACGGGTAATTGTCCTCATCTACCTGCATGTTCAACACTACCCTGACCATCCAATTTAAAAATGTCAGGGGGCTGGCCCCGTGGCCAAGTGGTTCATGTTTTGCACACTCCACTTTGGCAGCCTGGGGTTTGGGGGTTCAGATCCCAGGTGAGGACCTACTTCACTCATCAGCCATGCTGTGGAGGCATCCCACATGCAAAGTAGAGGACAATTGGCACAGATGTTAGCTCAGAGCTAGTCTTCCTCAAGCAAAAGGATAAAATAAAAAAGGAGGATTGGCAAGGATGTTAACTCAGGGCAAATCTTCCTCAGACACACAGAAAGAATTCAGCCCCATTCCAGCATTCCTGTTCCCCTTTACTCTCTCTGTTTTCTTCATAGGACTTATCCTTTTGGAACATGCTATATAATTTACTTCTTTATCATACTTTGTGTCTGTTTCTACCCACTAGGATGTAAACTCTGAAGGCCTGTATCTCTTTCTTCACTGCTGTGTCCTCAGTGGCTGTCAAACACTCAGAAAATATTTGTTGAATGCATAAAGATTTACCTGGAACATAATAATCACACAATAAAGATTGTTATTACTACTATACTTCATTATATTCATTTTCTTCTCAAATTGTCTAAAAATAGGGTCATCCTGAAGCTACTGGTAATGAGAATAACGAAGATCTGCATTATCTTCTTTAGGAAAAAGAACTTAATTTTGGTTAGATCCACCACTAAAAAAAGATTTAAACAAAAGTACTACCCGAATCTTCCAAAAGACTATAATCTATGGCAGATTGGCCAAAAATTACTCCATTAAATTATTTGGTCAACCAATTTAGTTTATTAAACCAAACAACTACAGCCAATTATCCAAATCAGATGATAACTTGCCAATGAGTCTCATATTTACCTACTTTGCGGATTTCATACATATTTTTATCTTTTTAAGACTTGCTCTTTATTCACAAAAATAATTTTGAAAGAATTTGAGTGAAAAAAAATTTGAAGAGTCTATCCCTTCTGCTGTATAAAAACCCCAAGGCTAAGTTACTTACTGTAGAGTAGATACACAAAATGATTTGTTATCATTTAGAAATTTAGGGAGAAAATTAATGACGATGGTAAGTGTGATTAAGTCTAATTTATCTCAGCCAATGCAGGCGACATAAATTCTCTCTAGTCAAAGTCAACATTTGTCAAGCTGACCTACCTTGTCTTATTTTCTGTGTGTATTTCAGAGGCATAGAAATAGAAGTAATTTGCTAAGCAATAATGTAGTTAGTGATGTACTAAATAGGACTCACAATCTTCCTAATGATAGAAGAGACAGGCTGTGAAAACAAGGGGGAAAGAGTATTGCCTATGTCTTATGAAGAAAAGGAAAAAGTGATCCTGTGGATAGGGTGCACTGCTAGCAGTTGGTGACACAATCTAGATCAGATTGAAAGGTCAGTGAGATGAGAGGACCATAAACCAGTCACTTGTATTTTAGGAGCCTCCTTACAGGAAATTTAGAAAGAAAATTTCTACTCTAGTTTACTATATCAAAGAGAACGGGGAAGATCTGGGTGCTTACAGAACTAATCTTATTTCAGTTGTCTCAACAGAGTTGTGCATTGGTTAGAAACCACGTATCACGATGGTTGAAAAGGATTCTGTTTGCGTGTGCTGTATAGTCAACTGCTCTAACGAAAAGATTTCAAATGCATCCTGTTTCCACTTAATGTTTATTCATTCCTTCCAGAGAAAATATGTTAAGGTTAAATTAGAAAATAATAGTATCCATTGTAAACAATTAGCAGTTTCAAAAATAATACTAACCAATGAATAATCCAAGTGCAAAGGGCCTTAGAGACAGGTAGGAAAACAGGCTTTAATTCCTTCTCATGCTGTGGTGGAGGTCACTTTGCAAAATTTCTACCCCAGTTACAGAATTGGAGCTAGGTCCGGCTACACGCTATTTCTAGCTCCCTTCTCCTTCGACTCCAGATGTGATTTCATGACTTTTCATCTGCAACAGAATGTGAGCAGGAGTTACTGCTATCTGTAGGTTAAGCTACTTCTATGTCTGGGCCGTACAGCTCCCCAAAACACCCCTCCAGGTTCTTCCCTGCATCCTATGGATAGGAATGATGATCTCAGATATCATGCATTTATGATGGTATCATTGTTGTCAACCTGTATTCTCAAATGCCATTCATTCATTCAACAAATATATATTGAGTGCTTCCTGTGTGCTAAGTAATATGTAGTTCTAACAATTTATAAAATTAGACTTATTAATTAATCAAAATGATTAAAGTATTATTTCAATAAATTGAATCATGCTATCCAAAAATGAGATTTCGTAACATACTTAATGATGTGAGAAATGAGTGTGATATGATTTAAATTGAAAAATTCAAGACACAAAGCTGTCTAGATAGTATAATTCTAATTTTGTTTGATGTTATAAAGGTTGTACAGGCTCACTCAACACCTACTTCAACTCCCTTCAGCAGCATAGGTTCAAAAGCTAAAAACGATCTATTCTATATCCCCTTGTAGCTGAGGCCCCAGATGTGACTTGGATTCCTCTTTCAGTTGAAAGAGAGCTACGCGGAGAGAGGCAGGGTACAAGGCACCATCCAGGGTACGGGTGTGGATCAGGGTAACAGAGCAAGACGCTAGAGCCAGCAGTCATGAGGAGAGCTTCCTAGTTTTGCAGTTTCCTGATCGTGGCAGACACAGCAGTTCTCTGGGTTCTGCTGTGGTTTGGAGTCACTTCTGAGAGCTTAGCCTAGAGGCTGTTTTTTCAGCCCTCCAAAAATTCTGTCATCTACATATATTCTCTAGTAAAGTATTTTGTGCTTAAACTAGCTAAAATGGTGTGTGTGTGCGCACGTGTGTGTGAGTGCATGTACACTATTTCTGAATTCTTAGATTAAAGATTTCTTAAAACAATTTCTGAGTCGAATCTGTAAATCCTTGGCAACTACTACAATTTTGATTACATACAAAAGGCTTATTCTCCCTAAGTATTTCAATTCCAAATTTAATGTTCTAGTTATTTCTGAAATTATTAACCATATTCTAGTCCTATATCACGATTTTGATAATATGAAATCATTGAAGTGCTAACTTCTCTGAAAATGCTGTTACATAAAACATTTATATTCACAACACTAACTACACTCCAAAAACATGTAATTAAATGCTTTTATGGTCCTTAACAAAAAACATTAATACAAATTGTAAACTCTGAAGGTTGTAGTTGGCACTGGCTCCAGTGGAGCCAAATCAATTGAACACTGTAAATAATTTTTATTTTTTAACGTAATACTGTAATAGTTATTTTAATTAAAAAATGTTTTTGTTTTTTCCTAAAAACAAAATAATCCAGGAATCTTCCAAACCGTATATTTAGATATTATATGTGCACAGGGTTTTTACAATAAAGTTTATGATTATTAAAGAGACATTTATTATGTCTAGATCATTTATGGTGTCAATCTGAACTGAAAATGCACATTTCCTAGCACAACCACGGGCAGGCTTCTTAATTAACATGTAAATGATGTTGACAATATACTCAATTGGTATTTTAAAATGAGAAATACATGGCCATATTTCCCTGTTGGAAATTGATAGGCCCTCACAAAGGTAAAATAACAATAATAATTATAATCAACTCCTTTTGAATAAAAAACACCTCTGAACTTCCTCTATATCCATACTTCGGCCACGACGTATTAGGAAAAAAATGCTGTAATCCATGACATTATATAAAATATTGTATAACTAGAGTTGCATCTGTATCTTGTGCATTTATTACAATAATTTTGTCATTTGTTTAATCGTCGAATAGGTATTGACTGCCTCCTTTCAACCAACTGTTTTGCCCTGTACAACAGTGAAGAAGATAGACGTAGACACATGGATCTGAAAGGCTGGAGGATGAGACAAATAACAAACATGTAAGAGGCAAATAAACATGTCCTCCCAAGTTAAGACAATGTAAAGTGCTGCCGTCAAAGGTAACGGGTCAGGATCTACATAGATGGGGGGCAGGGAAAGTTCTCAGGGGAGACATCATCTAAACCGAGACCAGAAGGATGAGTAGTAGCCAGCCACACAAATATGGGAGGAAAAGCCTTTCCTCAGGAAGAGAACTGACCTTGTGAGTATCCTCAAGCAAGAATGAGTTAGCCTGGAGTGTTTGAAGAAATCAAGTGTTATGTTATTGAATTATAACAACATATATGGCTACGTATGTATATACAATTACATATACATATCATATGAAATGCATGTTAGAATAAAATTGACCTATGGTGTAAAATTTCTCCCAACTCCAAAATGCTAAACTCCACGCTTGCATGACAAATGTAATTTTCCTTCTTCTTTGTCTATACGCTTATAGCTCAGGCTAGATGATATTGCAGTTGAAAACCAAAAAGAATCTCAGAGTTAATTTCTCACTCATGCTACATGTCTTCTGGGTGTGTGGGGGGTGGTAGTGGGGAGAGCTGAGGGCCTTGCTCTTCATCTTCCTCATACCAGGACCCAGGCAGAGAAGTTTCCCAGGCAAAAAGTGTGATGCACTGCACAATGCCTCTTAACACTTCCATGGGGAAGGACACACAGCACTTTGGCTCACACTTCCTTGACCAACACAGGTAACATGGCCACAACTAACTCCAGTGCTCTGAAGGAGAACAGAAAATGTTTGGTGAACAGCATTGATAAGTTTAAATAATGGAGAGAGAGCAGGAGGGAGGGAGGGAGAAAGGGCAGGGGAGGGAGGGAGAGTGATTCTGATCATGTCATCAAAAAGTTCACACAGAATAAAACACTAGGTTTTTCCATTTAAGTAATGAAATGGGATGAATAAAAATTCTCAATAACACAAATCTCCAATCTTACATTATCAAATTCTGTAATGGTCGATATTTTAATTCAATTGTGAATTAGCTAATTTTACTTCATTTTAACTCTTTCTTCTAGAACTCTGAAACTTCAGAACTCTAAAACCCCAGCAAATAAAGGTTGATATTACCTGGATAAGACTGCCTTTCTTATTTACTTTCAATCTATATCTATTATGCTCTTTTTCAGGAGAACAATGTCATAACACTTGTGACAGGCTTGTGATGATTAATTACCCAAATATTTTAAATGCATTGGTTAATATTGTTGCACAAATATTTTGCAATACATGACTATCCACCTTCAATGCACTTTTATTCTCTTCCTTCCATATTCCATTCCTTTCCTTTGATCAGAACTGCTTAGGAAAAGAAGAGGGTCTCTGACTACTTGGGAATGTTTGTGAAGTACACTCTTCATTGCTCAACCAGGGCCTGCTGCACCAGACCTGACTGTCACGCTCTGCCAGGTAGTGCAGTCCCATAGGTGGCTCCCGGTCCAGCTGCCATTGGCTGGGACTCACTTTCTGTGCCTCCTACAACTGCTTTTTGCTCATCACCTCAACTGTGATATGACTACCTTTTTACACAAATATTCATGAATGTGTATACAAATGTGTACATTTATGCATGTATAATTCATGAGTTATAATTATAATTCACTTAATTAACATATTCTAAATGAATTTAGAATACGATGCAGTATCAGTATTTTTTTCACTACGGTGGAAATTTAAAACTTTTGTTTAATTGAATCGCAACAACTTTTTTTTTTCTAAAGTGGAAATGCCTTTCTCTATTTTTTTTTTGAGGTTAATCTATTGTTTGTTAAAGTAAGAATAAGAAAACCGCTTATAATCACACTGCCCAGTTATAACTACAGTAAATAATGTACACAGGCTTCTAGACAATTTTCTATGAAAATATATATTTTTTTAATAAACATAGTGTTTTCCTATTCATACTGTTTTGTTATTTTCTTTTACAATTTAAAAATATATCACATACATAATTGAGGGGAATGAGATCAGTCAAGAGGATTTGTGACGAGTTTTGCTCTAGCTAGCCAGTGTTATTTTTTTTCATCCCCTCTTCAAGAAAAAATTTCCAGTAATGACCACTGAAGCATTCCCAAAAAAAAGAACACAGGTGGCACAAGAGCGTAAGAGGTATTCTCATTCCTGTAGGCTATGCAGCCATGAAAATCATGTCTTCACGCTGCTGTCCAAAGGTCCATATAGATCAACATAGAGAATAACTAAAACCACTCAGAACCCAGGCCTACAGAATAACTAGGATACAAGGAACACATATTTCCACACTTACACAGAATAAATACCCAAACCTAACAGAGCCAGCTCCTGAGCCGACTTCAAGCAGAGACTGTATCCATGAAGACATAGAAAGGAGCATAGCTTATAGGTGTGGAACACAGATAAAATAACCCTGGAAAGAGAATGTCCAACCTTCAGATGAAGGACTCCAAGAACAAGTGTGAGACGTGGTACATCAAAGTACCACTTACTGGGAAACTAAGCAGTGAGAAAGTGCCCAAGACCAGAGGTAGCACTCTTGGGAAAGCACCACCTCTGGAAGAAAAAGGCCAGCTTGCAAAGAGTCCCCTTGGAGGCTTGGGGGTGAGAGAAAAGAAGAAAGCAAAAGATGGAAGTTCAAGGGCCTGTACAAGCAAAAGAGTCACAAAACCAAAATACACTATCTTCCACCTCCCCAAGAGAAAAAAATGCAATCAATTAAAGAAAACTAATATCACCATATTAAAAGAAGGATGTATTCTTGAAGTAAGAAACCTAACAAGCCACTTAAAGCTATCTTCTTGGTCTGCATAAGACTTATTTCTAGTCTAAGAAAATCAAACATGTTTAAAATTTTTTAAAAAGATAGTGCCAAACAACATTTATACAAAACTATTGTCCAAGGAAAATAGAAACCACAAATCAAAATATTTCTACTTATATTCCTCTTAATGAAACTAAAATGAAGCAGAAGGAAATTCACTGAAAGATCCCTAAGCAAGAACTTACATTTTTTTTAAAACTTAAATCATAATTTATAAACTTTAAAACATAAATGGGCAAAAAAATTGTAAAGATATGAAGTGAGAATTGACAAACTCAGAAATAAATGTTATTTTTTTAAAGACAAAAATCATCTTAGAAGTAAAGACTAAATTACAAGATGCTAAGGGGAAAACAGATTCAACAACAACAAAAATAGATTGTGACCTTAATATATTAAAGAAATGCAAGCATAGAGCTATGGCCATGAAAACAAAATAAGGCAGAAAAAATCATAGATAATATGGTCGATATAGAAAATAGACATAAAACATCTAACATAGAAACAATTTGATCTCCCCCAAAATAAAAACAAAACAATGAAATATAATTAATATATAAAATTACTATCAAAGAAAAAAATTCTGGAAATAAAAAATGACCTTACTCCCACATTCAAAGGACCCATTGTGTATCTGGGAAAACTGACCTAGACAGTTGCTACTAACAGTATTTTTTAGATTTTAGACTGTAACAGTGAAGAAAAATCCTCTGGGCCTACAAAATACACACACACACCCCCCCACACACACACACCCCACCTGTCTTTATCAATATAAATAGAAAAGGAAACAGATAAGCACATGAAAAAAATGTTCACAAAGTGTTAATAATTGCTGAACTAAGGATAAAGTTATATGGGTATCCACTGAATTGTTCTTTCAAATTCTCTAGACTTCATTTTTTAATAAAAAGAGAAAAATCATCACTAGTAAGCAAAAAGAAAAAGATAATGAACAATTTTTGTGTAAATAATTTCCTACATAATATCACTATTTTAATGGTTGTATAATATTCTTTGTGAGGATTGTTATATCTTTTTTTTTCATCAATAACTCTTATTTGGCATTTAGGATTTGTTTCAATTGCTGCAAATCTTCAAATTTTGAACACTAGTTGAATTTTTTTAACAAACCAAATGAAACAAGAAAGAAATGAGACTGACTTCTAAAACAATTCCAGAGGAGATGATCTAAGAAAATGTTTTAACAATGTCGACATGAACAGAATAAATACAATCATCTTGAAAAACGAAATGATATTTGCTGTGTAAATATCATAGTTTGTTTTTAAAATTTTTTAAAGGAAAAGAAAGAACAAAAAAGTTAGGAAAAAAGAAAAGAGAAAATTTACTATTTTATAGTCACACTCAAAAAAGCAAAAAAAAACAGTAGGGCTACTGGATATATCTCCAAAGATATCATGACTTCATCTCTGCTTTTTTTGTTGTTGTTTGCTATACAAGTACTTCAATGTGTTTAGCTGATTGATTGATTGACCTAATATTTATTGAAACTCTGCCATGGAAAGCAACGATTAAAAATTAGATGGTCTGTTCTTCATACAGTTTACATTTTTTAGAGGACAAGTATGCACCTATCGGTTATAATATAGGTAACATAGGAATGTACCTGAGAACTATAACATAGGTAATACAAGCAAGTACATAATAGCTATACAATAGGTGGTGTGATATAGCCATAACAGCAGCAGAGAAAGTACAGTGCAACATAACAGAGAGCAGAGAGTGATTGCTACAAATTTTTCAGAGGATGCTCAAGAACAGTGACAAATAGTTTCATAGAAGAGATAAGGTTGAGGACATGCACAAAGTGAGAGAAGGGCTTTCTCAGGGTACTATGGGAAATGTCTTATAGTCAGGGGAAAAAACACGTAAAACAAGGCTCACAGGCCTTTGAGAACTCTTGGGTGAATGTATGGAAGCAAATATCCATGAGCTCTCTGAAAAAATACTATTGAGCACCCAGCATGGTGAGCCTTGACTGACAGGCTCAGGATTTTGAAATTTGTCCTTAGAAAATAAGAAGGAGTGTTGAAGGCTTTCAAGCAGCATGTGATGATAATGTGATGGTCACGCAGATGGTTATATGGCAGATGAGGCTCTGGTCTCAGTTCAACATTAGATGTAATACCCTGCCTTGACTTTGTACACTTGACACGCTCAACTAGTGTATCTCTCATATCTGTGGAAACATGGTTACCGCCTTAAAAACTCATTCCTGATCAAAAGTTGTAACTCTTCTCCTACTTTATACAATTATCCCTAATGGCCACCCCAAGGTTCTCCAGAGCATTCATATGGCTGACATGCTATAACAATGACAGAAGAATCAGCCCAAAGCTGTAACACACTAAATATACAAGTGAATGCTGACTAAAGGAATCAATTGCTTTCTAAATAGCCAGATGTTTGTATAGCATAGAGGAATCAGAGTTAGGTAAATGGATTTTTATTTCTGAATGTTTGGATATAAAATCAGCTCAGTCCAAAGGTTCCTCCAGGTTCCTAAAACATTCTTGATAAGCCTGGCAAAGTCACTCACTTTCTCTCTTGCTTCTCTGTCCCTTTCACTCACAGGGATGAAGATAGTGCACTACATCAATAATCATGACTTTATTGGAAGTAAATGTGATTTTCTGGGTCTTCTGGAAAGTATTGTGCATTTAGTTGCTGTGTTTACATGATTTCAATTTGAAACCAACCTTTGAATGAATCTCCTCTGGCTGAATTGCTTTTAGTTTAGGCCTCATTTGATTTGGGTAGAAAAAGAAAAACCATGTACTGAAAGATAGAGCCAAATTTCCTGCATGCAAAAGTAGCCCCCTTCCTCCTAAAGATTAAGTGATAAGGTTTAACAAACACTGGATTGGAACCAGAGACACTTGGGTTCTAGTCTCAATCCTGTCACATTAATTAATTCATTCAATAAATATTTTTTGAGCTTCCTATATGCCAAGCACTAGGTGTTGAAAAGAAAAAGATGACATCGACCTTGGGCAGAGAATCTAACTTACTTGGACTCGGCCTTCTCAAAAACTTTCTATATTTGACTATCTGCAGTCACAAACTTGAAACGATTTGAGGGACTAAGTACAGAATATGCAGAACAAGGATGAGATATGGTAATGGTGGTGAGGGGCTGTGGTATACTGGACAATACGTCCCACCTGAAGGCATTCAAATTCCATTTTACAAAATATATTGGGGAAAATCCACATTGTGGGCCCTATTTGGAGGGCCACCAGTTTCTTACCCTTGAGCTATATGACTTCTAGAACAGTCTCTAGTCTTCACATCCCTTTCACACTTTAAAATGAATGAATGAATGAGTCAATGAATGCACAAATGAATCTATTTCTTTACAGCTTGACTTCTATTCAGTCTTCTAGATGCCCCTAGTCAAATTCAAATTTGGGGAGGAGTACCTTCTTCTGAGAGTTTGTTCTACAGCCATAGGAAGCAGACTTGGGGAAGAGTATGAAAGAAGAAAGAAAAAGGCACTGAAGACACACTTGGCCCACTTTGCAGTTTCAGTCTAAGTTGACCCCATCTAGATACCCTTCCACTTCCACACTTAGCTTAAACCCAGAATAGCCTTTTTAGTAAAATTCTTTTCTCAGATCTATGAGTTAGATTTGTTGCTAAAGAAGATACATTTTACAGCCTGTAAATTTCTAAAGTACAGTGTTTGGTACCTGATAAGTATTCAGTAGATAAGACTTGTGAGCAGCCACACAACATTGTATATAAGAGCCATCCCTCCTAAATCAGAACTTGGTTTGAAACCAGGTTCCACTTTTTCTAGGTGAGTGACTTTGAACAAGGCATTCAGTCTCCATAAGTCTCGGTCACCTCAGAAGACCTCCATAAGGAGTCGTTGTAAGATGCCATGGGATGTGTGACGTCTCCAGCACAATACCTGGCACTTAGCAAGAACTAAGGAAACATCGACCATTTTGTCAGCATTCACGAAGGCACTGCAGATTTTTTGAAAAATTCTCAGTTATCTTTTTGGAAATTGATATATAAAATAGGAGTGTACTATTGAATATACTGTAGAAAGTAATCTAGAAAAAGGAAGCCTTATATATTATTACTTGTAAAAATTATTACACATTGGATGGTTCCATAAAGAGTTAAATCAATGCTTTATCTTTCATAAGCCTAGCAAAAACCAAATGGCACAAGGATCAATATGAAACTTAAAAAAATTTTTTTTCAGATGGAAAATCTACGTCTATAGATCAGGCACACATGATGATTTTACACACCAGTGAAAGTTCCAATCAATACTTCTGAAACTTGTTGGCTGGCATAGATTTTCTTTATAGCTGGGAAACTGTATCCAGTCAAATTGTGAAATGTTTAAACAAGGGGACAGAAGTTGGGCTGGTATAAAAGCAAATAATATTTTAAAAGTGTGTCACTAGCCAAAGTCCCTACTCTTTGGTCTTATCTCAGTTTAGGAAAATGAATTTGGTTATTTTAAGTCCTATTTGATTGTACTCAGCATTCACATTCTATCCATTTCCTTGAAATCAAGAAAGTACATTTTATTTTTATGTGTGAAGGCTTATTTTAATCAACAAACAAGCATCATGCCACCAATATTTTTTATAAACATCTATTTAAAACACAAAATTCTATATCTGCACGTTGTACTTTTATGCTTTACTTTTGTTTTTTAAAGCTTGGTTAAGACAAAGCAAGATGGTAGTTCATTCCTTTGAGCTAAAGCTTTTTATGATGACACCAAGGGACTGCTCGCCCTCTCCTCCACTCATATCCACACCAATCATTTCTGCGCCTCAAAGCAATTTCTTACGTGAGTAGCATCTCTTCAACATGTTATTTACCTGAACCTCAAAACTAACTACTCACGGTAAAAATAACCCCTCAACTTTAAAGAAGAAAAATCTTGGGGGTGCCATAATGCTAGGGGAAGACCTCACCTCACCCTGGATTTTATTCCACCTTATCCTGAGATGCCTCTTTTCAAAGCAGAAAGCATTTCTCCTTTGGCAACATTCTAAGCAAATGACTTTACTTCAATTATATAAACCATAAATAAACAGAAATAAAAGAGATTAATGAGCACCAGTACAATTGAGTGACAGTCGTTAACTACAATTTTGCTTTATTGAAAAACCTCTCTCTGACTTTTGTTCCATGAAGACTATAACCTAATTATCTCAGTTTCATTCTGCCATTAATAACCTTATTTTCTTGGATACAGTACTGATGGATGAGTTTTAAATCGTACTTTCACAAGGAAGGCAGAGTACAGTCAAGAAAGGGGTTCCTATGCATAGTTTGTGGGAATACATGTGAAATGATCACATTTCCTAAATGGTCTTGCAAATCAGACTTCAGCCAAATGTAGTACTCCATTATAAGGGACAGGGGAAAAAATTGAATGTTGAAGTTCAAATTCATATAATAATTAGAAGGGACATTTATTTCAAAATGTGGAGGACTTGACAGTAAGAAAATGACAGAAATTCGGCTCCACAGTGAATTATAAATGTCAAATTACTGGTATGCATGTAAAAAAGCATGTAGCTATTAGAAACCAGACTCTGCATTCATGTGCAGTGCTTCTGCCTTTATCAGCTTCTTATATTCCTCTAAGGTGTTCTGTCATTCACTGTCAAATTTCCACTGTAAGATTATAAGACATATGTCAGATCAGTGTCCAAAGCTTTCCAGGTTCTGGACACACCGAGGCAGTCCCATATTTTACACAATATTAAGTACATTAAATGGGAAAAGCTGTTCAGTTATTAGAAGTCAGTTACAGAGTGTACTCTCTCACGTGATATCATCTACTCTGAAGAATGCAAAGTGCAGAGGAGGGGGGAGCAGCGTGATTCTATATTGTGTGTGGACTCATGATGCTGTCAGAGTGTCAGCAGGATGAACAATGAAAAGGATGTTAACCAAATTTTGATGTGCAAGAGCATGTGTTTAATTTGCAAGATGCTTTGTTTAATTAAAAGGTAAATACCATTTACAATTCCTCTTGCAGACAAATTTAGAGCAGCAACAACACCTACAGAGTGTTCAAATTGCCGGCAGAATTTCTTGGATGCATTTGATCAATTAAAAGGGTACACATTTGGGGAAAAATAATTATTTTTTCCATTTGTTTTCAAATAAAAATGGCTTTATTTTCTATAAACAGATTATTCCTAGAGTTTAATGCCTAGCTAAGTATGGATTTAAAGATAGAAAAACCATATTACTATATACCTAGTGCAGAGACAATAAACCTCAAGGCGAAAAGTTTCTCTTGTCACTTAACCTCCACCTCAGATGAGATTTTTTTTTCCTTTCTCCCTATCTTCCTTTTCTCCTTCCTTCATTCCTTCCTTCTTTATTTCCTTCCTCCCTTCCTTTCATCTGTCTTTCTTTCTTTCTACAGAGGATAGGCTCCAAAAGCCATGTGGTTCACAAAGAACTTTTCACTCCTCCAGAAAGATAACATTAGTCACATCACGTGGGAGCTCCAACATCATTGTTCCACACGTTCGCTAGGATCTTAAAGCAGACCCAAAAGATCTCAGGTCTCGTGTTTTCCTTTATTGACGATTTGCTACTTTTTTCAGTGATCATGGAGGGGGGAGATGCTATTGCTTCTTCAGCTGGCCTGCAGGAAGAAAAAGTTAAAGGAGATTCAGACTTTTCCCCCTATAATTTCTAATCTCAGAAATACAGGTAGTAGAGATAACAATTCAACCATTTTTCTGCAATTCAACACTTCAGGTAGTCATAGTTTGGTTTCAGTTGCACTTGGAGGCAAGAAATAGATCAGTGACTCTCTTGAGGATCTAACTTCATCATTTCCTTGGTTGATGCCAACACATGACATCCAGGCGACACGAAAGAGAAATCCTGTAAGAGTTCCTCGAAAGTTCACATTACAGTGAATTGGATTTGGGTGGCCCTCACAATGGAACAGACATCCAATAGTTTATTTCAGCCTGTCCTGCCTATCACGTGACTAACATATAGAAGATGGAAATGTGAAATAGCCAAACTATTATATTCTATTATTAACTCACATATTATAGTATAACTAATACACCTTATATATTATTGCTTTTTGGGAACTCAGAACCAAATACAAATTAAATTGTCAGGAAAGAGTACAAAAGACACTTCAGTGGGTAGCTGTACCTCTTCCCCTTGCTTATCAGACAAAATTCTCCTCCTCTGTCCTCCTACCCTGCCCCTCCAATGAAGTGACTTCTCCCCTCTGTATATTCGCTAAGAGGGAACTTCATTTCATTACTAAGTCAGATAACAGTAAAACCCTACAAAAACTTGTCCCTCACTAGCAGTAAGTGTGGATATAAGACAACTGACCATTGGTCCTCATTGTCAAACTGACAAGCTGAAACTCTTGTGGTGGAAGCAGCAGGGCAGGCATTTTAGGAAGTTGCTGTGTCCTAATTATTTGGTAGTTTTTCATTTCAATGTCCAGTGTATGTTTTGTTTGTGACGACCAATTCTGTGTTCTGAAAAATATTGTTTTTGATGAATCTCAAGGTAATGGAACTCTGAATTTTACAGATTGAACTTTTTATACCTTTCCCTCCTAATTATACCATGCGGGCAGGGGACGGAAGGAGGGGGCTACAGTATATCAGTATATCAT
Source organism: Equus przewalskii (assembly GCF_037783145.1). Taxonomy (NCBI): domain Eukaryota; kingdom Metazoa; phylum Chordata; class Mammalia; order Perissodactyla; family Equidae; genus Equus; species Equus przewalskii. The sequence continues at coordinate 2,785,983 of NC_091854.1, forward strand.
ATTCTAAAGGGGAAAGCTGAGTTAATCACAAAAACCAATTATAATAGACCCTGAGGCTTCTGCCTTAAACTCTCAAGCTAGTGCTTTCCTGGCCCTTTGGTTCATCTGCTAGGACAATCTAATATACATTGGAAAATGTCTCATTCTTAAAAAACATCTTGTTGAATAATTTCCTCTTTGATCTCTTTATTTTTTCTTTATCCCAGCTCCTGTACAAGTCTATGTTTTCTCACAGGCATTTAATTCCAAATCACAGAAAGACTCCTGATAAAAGATTATCCTTGATGTAAGAATGGATCACCTGAGAGGGCCCTACTTACCTGGTTAAGATTTGCTATATCCATTTACTAATTTCTGTCAATGATTTCATTATTTGGTATTAAGGATTCCCACAAATTTCTTTAACAGGAAATGCGGAAGAAGATTAGCATGCTTTTGTCTGCCTTGCACAGTATAACACATTAAAGGTATTTTTTAAGAAAAATGTCTTTATAAAATGTCATTATAACCACAATTAAGACTGGCATTTGATTTCCTCCACCACTAAGTTTAGACAAATTAATATCTTTTTCTGGATTGTTTTATTTTTCCCTTTGTTGAATTTCTAATGCCTAGGACAGCTGTCAAGTTTATGGCAATAACTAGTTGTTGAATGAGTGATTGAATTTCTGACAATCAAATAAAGAAGGAACATGATGCTATGGGAATGCACTGGCCTTAGAGCTTGAATACAGAAATCTGGGTTCCAGTCCCCAATCTCCCCTTAACTAAATGGGTGACCTTCAGAATTCCGAACTACCCCTTAGGACTTCAATTTATTCATCAGTAAAATAAAGGATTAGACTAGATAATTTCAAAAAGCCCTTCAAGTCTAAACATCAGTGAAAGTGCTTACGGTACAAATTTACACAGACAAGCAAGCTTTATTATATAACATAATAGTTCTAAACTGATATTGATACTAAGGGCTTTAATGAGAGGTGAGAGGGAGAAAATTCCCAACTTGACGTTAACAATCATATTCAACTAAATTAAACCTTTGGAAAAATCACAGATCCCCAACATGACAGGAGGCCATGTGGCCAAATAATTTGCACACAAATGCCTGGGAAAACGGAGACATATGGGCTGCAGTTCAGTCAGTGACTCAAGGCAGTTCATCTGGCTTTTTCTGATGCTTTGAGGCCTACGGAAAATGGAGGAACCCTAAGACCATTTTATGAAGCACATTCTGCACCTGAGCTAAGCTTACAACCCCGAGTAAATCAGTTCTACGCAATATGCTTCAGTGCACTGTAAGTACGTGTTAAAACGTGGAGGCTAGTCAAAAACCTCCTGCTAATTAATATTGTCAGTTTTTTGCCATTCAAGTGGTCACTCCAAAGATTTGTTTCAACATTTTTACTGAAACCATTCACAGAACAAAGAAGAAATATATGAATGGGGATGAAAAGCACCAAACCCTTGTGAGTGTTAAACTCCTTTGTGAACAAAAGCTAGCAGAAATGTGATGTGGAATGACTTTCCTGGGGTAAGGTAGGATGGGTCTTGGGGGGTGGAGAAAACTAAAATTGTACTGAGACAGGCCTTTCAGAGATCTTTTCAACTGCTTTAACTGCTTTTCAAGTAAAGCTGATGTAGTTATTTTAGTCTTTTGCCATTTTTATGTCATTTAATTCACCACTGAGAATAGCACTATTTCCATATTTGCATCCTTTCAGTAGAAAAAGGTACTCACAATTAAGATGAAAGAAAGCTTCCTCGCTGAGCAAGATGGGCTCTGAATGGTTAATGAGTGACTGTTCAGCATTTCGAGAAAAACCAAGCATCTCTGTTCGGACAGTGTGGTTAAGTGGAATGGATAGAGGAGCTGGAATCAGAAAATCTGGTTTTAAGGCCTGGCTACGCACTTAACTATGGTGGCTAAGTCGATTCATTCTCTCAGCTTTCTCATCTGTGAAATGGGGGTAAGGCATTGATCGCAAGCATTTTTCAGAACAAATACTTCCATTTTATCAAATGTTTTCTTTCCAGAAAAGATATCTTTTCTTTTTTCTTGGAACGGCCAAAACTCAGACCTAAAATGTTTACTACCAGCCTGAATTCAATACAATAAGTATGATTTCTCAAGGTGTCTCCTCTACTGACTGCTTTCAGCTCCTTGCTCTTCTGATTACGATCTGTTGTCACCTTGGTCAAGTAAACAAACCTCGGCAAGCCTTTCCTGTTCTGCCAAATGAGAAACTATAATAGCACCTTATCCAAGGGCCTGCAGTGAGAATTAAATGAGATAATGACAGGAAAGCCTGCAGCACAGCACATGACAGTGAGTAAACACTCAAGACATGCTAGCTTTTATTATTATAGTTATTATTGTTAGTTTCCGGAGAAGTTCTAACTCTCTATGGTCTGCTCAGATCTCCTGGATTGGTAGACATAAAAGAGGCAGATCAGATCCCACTCCATATCAGCCTCATTCCATTCTGCCATCCATCTGAAAATACCAAATAAGAAAACAGACACCATTTTACAAGATACTCTCCCAGATCTTGCCTACTATAAACTAGTCTCAGGACAGTCAAAATCCTTTAGTTTCTTTCCCCAGAAGAGTGTAGGAAGAAAGGAGAGACAAATAGTACTGATCCTTTACTGAACCTACACTTATTATTTGCCTAAACTCATAAAAAATATTTCTTTAACTATGCTCCTTCTCCAAAGACAGCAAACATGCGGAGGCAACAGACATTACTGAAAGTCACGATAATAAGCTATTATGCCCATCTCTACCTCAACGTTGCCTGAATAGGAGAAAACGTGATTTCTAATAACCTTTACCTAAGCGTAGAAAAATCTGCCACTCAAAGCGAATAGCCTATCTCAAGGTTAAACTAATTTCAAAACGCTATACAGAACTAAGTCACGAATTGTCTAGATAAAGAAAACAATCCCTTCCCCAGTTCTACGGTCAGGAACGGGAGCAGGATACAGGAAACCCCTTAGAAATGGCTGAATCTCTCTCTTCCCTCTCTGTAGGAGGGTGAAAACTTTTCTGCCCATGCTAAGACTTGAGACCCGAGACTCCCGTTCAGGTATGTGAGGGAGGATTAAACTAAGCGGGATTTTTCTTCCTCTTTCTTCCCCCTTCCAATCCACAGAATTACTGCTGTTGCCTAGAACCTGAAATATTAGTAAACATTTCCTCCAACAGTTAATGTAATGCTTCCAGAAACATGCACATCAGTAGCCCTCTTCCGGACTGGTAAGTGTGGGTTTGGTTGAGAGGTGTGTGTGTGTGTGTGTGTGTGTGTGCGTGCCCGCGCGTATGTTTAATCTTGATGCTTGCAAAACGTGCTTTCAAAAGCAGCCATGATTTTTTTTTTGCGGGGTGGCCCCTGTCTCCCCAGACCTCAGCCCTGAGGACCAGAGAAGGGTCAGAGAAGGGCAAGGGAGAGGCTGGACTCACACTTACCTTTGAGCGGTAGACGAGGTGAGAGAGGATTGTGGCGCTTTGTTTGTTTTGGTTTGTTTTGTTTTCTGTTTCTTTCAACACGCCCCCATCGCCGGGGGCGCGGGAAGGTCGAGTCGGGCCAAGGGAGGGCCGCCTCCCCGCGGGGCGGAGGGACCTGGGAGCAGGTCGCCGCGCCTGCCGGGCCTGGCCAGCAGGGGGCTCCTTCGCTCTGCCTAAAGCCGCGCTGCTCCCGGCTCGGCGGACTCAGCCCGCGCGGCCCGGGACCCCGGGAGGGCGGGGGATCTGGAGACGGGAGGAAGGCGAGGGCTGGAGAGAGACCAGCAGGGGTGAGCCACGCTGGATGTCCCCGAAAGCTCGCCGAGCCTTCCTGGAGCTGCTTTATACTTCAGCCATCCTGGAGGAGTCCGGCGTTTTCAGGAACAGGGTCCGAGCCTCCGCTTGCCTCCAGCGCCGAGGCCCGCAGCGCCGTCTCTCTCTGGCCTCCGGCCCGGGTCGCCTTTGGCCCCGGGCAGCCTTCCTCGCGAGGGCGTTAGGGGACTAGCCGCGGGCACTGGCCGGGATGCGAGGGGACCCGAGAGATAGCGCGGCCAGTCCCCGCGTCCTCGCCCCGCGCCGACCGCACCTTGCGCTTCTGGGGCTGCAAAGCGAGGCCGACTTAGCCAAGAGAGGCAACGGTTTGTGGGTCGTTGTTCTGTGTCACCACACCTTTGCTTTCGCTTCCTGTCCTCGATCTGAGATCCAGAGTGGAAGTTGAGATTTTGCTGCCTTACTCTCCCTGCGGAGGCCCGGGTCCGAGCCAGCGCTGGCGGGCTGCACCTGCTGAAACTAGAGTCTCTGTGGCCAAAGCGGTGCCCTTGCCCCGTCCCGGGGCGTCGAGGAAAGTGAGCCGAGCTCGGGGGCCCGGGCGGCTGGCCTCCGTCCGCGATGGCGCACTGGGCCTGGCGACCGGCGTGCTTCACTTCGCCAAACGAGCGGGGACCCCGCGACCCGCCCGCGAGGATGGCCCCTGGCGGTCGGCAGGACCCTCCCTCAAAACAGCGCGAGCCCTGGGACTCGCCTTCAGCCGGCCTCGGCCTAGATTAGGAGATGATTTATCTTTCTAAGGGGTCGCTCAGACCTAAGTTGTTTTGATCTGCAGTAGTAGTGATGGCCTTGAATTTGTATAAAGTTACTGCCCGCGACATCCTCTCCCCGAATCCCCCACACCCACACACCGCACTCCACCACCGCTCCCACCACTCCCACTCAATTTGCATTTGAAAACCTCTGGAAACAAACGCTTTAAGGATGAACCTACAAACACACACACACACACACACACACACACGCACACACACACACACACACACACACACACACACAGGGCCCGCCAAGTGGAAACTGAGTTGAGTCATAGGATGCATATGAATAAGATTGCCTGGGTCTTTTGCTTCTAAAGATAAGAATGTCTAATAACCCAGGATTCCGACAGTAACAGAACATTACAAGGTTTCTAGAACCCTGTTCGGATCCTTTAGAAACAATTAGAACAATAGTCGTGACAGTAAGAGGAAGAGAATTGTGTCTTTCAGGGCACTTGCAGCAATCTGCTGCGTCTTGTACGGGGAGAATTAAAAAACGTTACTCTTGATTCACACCCACAGGTCAAAGGACACCATCTCTCTTTTCTGGATGCTAATTAAAAGCAACTCTCTCAATAGGTATTTGAATCAGAAGAGTTGAAATCTTCTCTCTTAATAACAATGTGCTTCTGTATATATAAAATCATGTGTAAACATATCATATATATGATATATAATTTTCAAAGACAGGTGAATTTTCTTTTCTTTAAAAATGTCCACTCAAAAACAACTAGAAATGTCAGTTGCAGGCAACTAGCCGCTATTCTGGCTATAAAGTTAGGCAATGAATAGTCCAACAGCATAATCGAAAGCCTGTCTTTGCTTGGAGCCAGAGTTAATAACTGCAGCGGAGAAGGTCTTAATTTATACATATAGTATCCTTTTGAAATTTAACAAGCTTTAAAAATATAATAAAACAAGGATAGGCATTTAGGTTTTGGTTGGTTGGTTGGTTTGGTTTTGGGATTTGTTTAAGACATAATACAGTCATCCCCAGTTCCTATCCCATGTTTCTATCCTGGAGGATCTGGAAAAAGCCATCAGTGGTTAGGGTAAAAAAATCTTCCAAGAAAGCCACTATCCTTTATTTAAGTCTTTTGTGAGCATTTCAGAATAACTCTAAGATAGTAGAATGCATTTCATGTTTCTAACTACTTCAACACAATGTGTAAATAATACGTCTAACGTTTGACTAGGTAAAATTCTTATTGATTGCTAATTTGGCATTAGAACTGATGATGTTTTGCATAATAATATCCCACTGCTCAATGAGATATGTATTTAAATAATAGAAAAATACCATTGCAGGCTTCTTTACAACTCAGTGTGAGCAGCTGTATCATGACTTCCAAAATATTTTTTAAAATCTTTCCATAAACCTTCCGAAATTATTCCCATAAACCTGCTCCACTTTCTAATACTCTGGAAGAGTTGATGTCATTTAATTTCTATTTTGCCAACAGTAAGTTTATTTCATCTTGGCAAGGTGCCTTGTTTGGAAAAGTTGTAGGAAAGGAGGATAGGATGGCAGGAGAATGAAGGTTGAAATAATGTTTCATTTTATAATCAAGGAAAACAGTATAATTGTCCCCATCACATCCTCAGTAGGAAGACTCTGAAAGAGTTTAATTTGAATGCACTTCATTGAGTCTACAGAGAGCATACTGACATCGAGTAGTAAATTGCCCGGGATTATTTCTTGATCAATTCTGTTGCATTCATTTTTGAGTTTTGCTGGATCGTGTAGGAAAAAAATCAGAGAAGATAAACTATATTAAGTGTATCAAAGTACTTCCTGTGTGAGAATAAGGTGGATGGTCTGCTCCACCCAGCAAAATTCTCAGAAGGAAAACTGAAATCACGTACCTTTAAATCTCACTTTTTTCTGAATTTACTTTCTCTAAATAAATAAACTATAATGTAAACAAACTTAAAGTTAAGAAGTCGACTCTACTTAAATATTGGGAAAGAAGGAATAACATGACCACCATGAATTTCCTGAGGACTTGGCCAAACTGTGCTTGCACTTACAGCCTAACCTGCAGGGGGCAATAGCTTGACGCGAATAACAACAAAGGCTGCTGAGCTATTAGACTTGCGTTTCTGACTATGACCCTGGAATGTTGTGTAGGTTGGAAAGAGTCCTTAATTAATGTATATTGAAACAAAAGATCAGGTAAATTGTTTGATTTGTCTTCAAGCTATATTTTTAGACTAATCTAATTCATAACTGTTAGGGGTTTTTTTTTTCTTAAAGCGATTATCAAAATTCCAGGAGACATAGTCAGCTATCTCAAGAATTATCCTAAATACTACTTGTCTCCAATGAATATATGTAATATATATTCTCAAAATAGGCAGCAAAATACAAATGAACACAATCTTCAATGTTCAAATGCATGACAAAATCAGAGGAATGTGGAATATTAGATATAGATAATAAAAGAATGCCACATACCTAAATAATAAACTCTATATTTCTTTTTTAAACCTTAAAATTACAAATGGAAGGGGACAATCCACTGTTTGCAATGTATTTTCTTTTCACATATGAAAGATTAATTTTAAAATTAAAGTTAAAATGGTAATGGTTCCAATAGTTAGCATTTTATTTGCAATTTTTTAAAAAGATTAGTAAGTGATTTCTTTTATTGCCATAGTTTTTTTTTATTACAGATGAAATAGAACTTATTGGCTCTTGATAATCTACACTCTCCCTCCCCTCCTCCCCCCTATCTCTACTCCCTCCTCAATCCCAATACCTCCCCCATCAGCTGATCAGGAAAGACTGGAAACAGACCAAAGCGGGTTTTGGCTGGAGGGAATAACTGTAGAATTAAAAAAGAAAACTCTCTCCATCTCCTCAGTGGAATCACAGTGAACATTCATTATGTCAGTTTTCAATGATGCAAAATGTCTTGCCCAAGAGGCATCCTGATTTCAAGAAGTCAAAAGGGTACCAGGCATTAAACAACCTCAACTCAATCCTGGTGGGATTAACTGGGCTGAGTTTCTATATACTGACCATGCTATGGCTCTACTTTGATCACAGTAAGGAAGAAAAGCATATTAGTTTTGTTTGTTTGTTTGTTTTTAATTGCTGCACAGGAGTCTTCTGTTTCTTTTATATGGCAGAGTTTAATCTTGATAAAAACCTTTTAGAACATCCTTTTTCCTCCACTATGGTAAAGATATGGTATCTATTTTTGCTTTTCTTTCAGGAAAGAAGATGGGGAGTGCTTATACCAGGAAAGAAAATTTTATTCTCCAACACCCCCCCTCCCATTCTACTAAACCGTTTTAGTCGACATATGTTTGTTATCAGAGAGAGGTGCTGTGAACACACAGCCATTTTCTTAGCAGCTTTTTGACTGTATGTTACCATAGTCCCACAAGGCATTGGTCCTTTCCCATTGGGAAGTCATGAATAAGAGACTATGAAGCTTGCACGTCAGATCTTCCTCAATTAATCCACCATTAGCATGTTTGGGATCCACTACTGGATGGTTAACAGCAGCTTTTGTAACTGTACGCCGACCATACCCAATTATGCTCTGCTAAAAATGAACTCTTTGCAGACCAACCCTCTCGGGCTGTCAGTGTTTTCCGTTTTCCTATTTTAACGTTTGTGTATAGTGGCAGGCGACAGATGGTGTAGATCAGATCGATTTGATTGCATTAGATGATTTTTTTCCCTTCCTCACTCCTTTCTGGAAGCTCGCATCAGCTGAAGGCTATCGCCTGGGACTCCTCGGAAGCGTGAGCAAGCCGCCACCACGCGAAGGCACTGGGGCACAGCCAGCGAGAGGCACGGAGGTCCCTTCCCAGGGCTTGTTAACACTGTAACCCGGCACTCCGAGGGAAGCAGCTCCCACTGCCCAGAGCCTACCTCAACCGCTCATCAGATGACTCCCTGGCTTCTACATACACTTGGAGTTCCGCTTGAAACCTGGATTTAGAGGGTAAGCACTTCAATCGAGATGGATTTGTGACAGTTACTTTGCTATACCGCAAGACAAATCTCAGCAAACGTAAAGGATGTAGGATGTGTGGAAGAGGGAGACTATGTTTACATCGATAAATGTGTTTCTTTTTGTCTGAGAACGAGAGTATTATTCAGTAAAGATGTGTATAGTGTTTTTCCATTGATTGTTAAGAGTCGACTATCACCCTCCTCCCGATTTTTTCCCTCTCCTTGGTGTTTCCCCCTTTCTACTTGAGAGGGAAGGAGAGAGGGAGAGGGAGGGAGGCAAAGGAGAGAGGGGGGGGGCGAAGAGAAGCATTTCTGCTTTAGCTTAATTGGCTTATTTCCTCAAACCGATTGCTTTGTCGCCTTCCTTTATGTATATTTGGTTGCAAATTACCAAGCGTTTGATTGGGATGGGTGTTGGAGTGTGGGGGACAGGGTGGGAAAGTAGTGGGGACTGGCAATCAGTCGCAGTGGCCTTGAGAGATCAAAAGGTGCTGAAAGCCCCCTGCCCGCAAAACACACCTCTAGTTATTGGGGCGCGAGAGAAATGTAGATTCTAATAAACATGGCTTGCAGGAGTCGATGAACAAAGGTACTTAATGCGGACCTAAGCCTCCGCTGGTATTGCTCCGCTAGCAGTATCTAAATATTCAAAAGCCAAGTGTAAGTTGATCAACAAACGCCTTGATGGTATTGGGCTTTTTCCCTTTTCTGTTTTTGTGTGGAGGGTGGAGAAGGGGGGAGGGTGGATGGGTGGGGGAAATCCGACAGCTTAAGGAGGTTTGAATTGAATATGCACCCAGCGGCAGTGGTCTCGTAGGAAATGGTGTTCTCGTAAGTCAGGCTGCCCCGCTGAAGCACGAGAGAGCTTTGGTTAGAGCTCAGAGCGTCAGTTCTGCTGCGAGTGCTGTCGGCAGTCGGCCCAGGCTGAGCTGTCCACTCGTCCAGGTGCTGAAGCTGGTGGAACATTTGGGTAGGTAGGAAAAGGGCTGGCAGTGACTACTTGGATAAAAAGATAGCGTATCAACTGCGTTGTTCTAGTTTCTTAAAGCGTGTAAATCTGTGGGTCAGTGTGTGTGTGTATTTTATTTCAATTCTGAGGAAGCAAAACTAAAGGAGATTACTCAGAAAGCAATGAAGAGCTGTGTGGGTATTTATGCTGTGATTCTGATATGCCATGTATTGTTGTGTATGTATGTGTATGTATATACGTATGTGTATGTGTGTGTTTGTGTGTGTGTATATATGCCTTGATAATTCTTTTTAATTCAAAAAGAAGGGTCAATTTAGTAAGTCAAAATCTGTCTGTATAATATGTTTCTTGTTTTCCTTTTAATGTTAGTTGAGATTTAAATGAAAGAGTTCAGGAGCAAATGTACACTTTGCTCATAGACTATTGCATTACTTTCCCTAAGGGCTTTTGTTTCTAGGAGTTCAAGCTGAAGAGAACCTGTCAGCTTTCTGTGTGTGTGTGTAGTGTGTGTGTGTGTGTGTGTGGTTGTAGCACCACCAGAGAAAAGCTCCACTTTATAGCTGTGTTAGGTAATGGCAGAAAATAGTGTTTATTAATTTGTTTAATTAGCATCTGTCTTTTTGTGAAAAGTGTACTTAAGAGTCATCTGAAAATACTGTAAAATAGGCTAGTAATTGGGTAATGTTGCTTTTCTTTGAGTTATTTTAGGCATCAGGCAGTATACATTAAACAACTGCTCATAAAACCTAGAATTCATGTTGATTTTTTCTATTTGTAAGTAACATGTCAGGAAAATTATGAGTTGGTGTGTCTGGAGAAGTGATATACTAAAAAAATAATATTAATAGCAAGCACAACCTAAGTGCCTTAAATTGCAACCAGGTCAGTTAGAAATGAGTTGTGGTAGTGGGAGAGATTCTGTTATATAATTACTCCTTGATGAAGAGCTATTTGCACTTACATAATTTGAGGAATCATAATGTCTATTGCTATGTTTCCATATCTACTCCCTATTCCACTCATATGGATGTACTTCCATGTATTTGAGAGTAAAGGGAAAAACAAATTGAGAACTTTCTAATGGAGCTACAACATGGCTTGAGTAGTGACGTTGCACTTGTCCATTTTATTTAGTGAACAATAAACCCTTATTATCAGAATATTCACTGCAGGGTCTTAAGACAAAGCTTTTCTAGTAAGAGCCATATTGATCATCAAAGAATCGCAGAGATTCTCTCTCTGAAAGCCAAAATTACAGTCACTTTGCAAATGAGTTTTTGTTGTTTTTTATAAAATAATTTTTATGAAGACAGTTTCAAAGGTTTTTCTGTAGAGATGTTCACAACAACTGCACAGCATTGCATTCGTACTGTATATTAAAAAGGTGGGCTGTGGAATTACACATTGTGGTGCTACAAAACAATGCCTAAATCATGGAAACTCTACCAGCTTGTCAACTCAGTGAGTTCTGATACTATGGAAAATGAGTTTAATTATTTTGTGCTTTGAAGCTTTTTTTCTTAAAAATCACTGTTGTATAGCTCTAAGGCCTTCAAAGGAGAGATGCCTATATTTTTAGATCTATAAGTATTTGATTTCAAGTAGTAAATTGAATGAGTGTTTATTTTTTGTAATCTTGGGTTTGAGAAAATGTATTTCCAAAACACACTGCTGAAAATTTCACCCATGCATGACCCTATCTTTATTTGAGCCTCACTTCTTCTTAGAGCTGTCTAGGCAAATACATTTGTAATATTTGTGTGCTTAACTATGCATGTCTTTTACAGGGCTCTCTCTTGCCACGACACTCAATCAAAGCACCTAGAGTGGACTGGCGGAGACCAGAGGGGGTATGAAGCAGAGCAAGTACAGAGGAAGGCACTGGGAGAGCACCAGGTAAACTAAAGGTTACTTGTCACGCCCACCCTGTGCCCAAAGAGCCTTGCCACGTCCTCCTTCCTCACTGGGAAGAAAGCACTCTTCTTCTGTGTTAAAAGTGCTTGGTTTTGTGATTTGTCTTTCAGAATTGGAAATAGAGCAGCCAGTTGGATTTGGGCAGGAAGCAGCCGAGCACAGCTTTGGATCCTTCTTTAGGGAAATCGAGTTATGGATTTATGGTCCCGGTCAAGCTCAGCCCAGCCCCAGCCAGGGGCGGGCTCAGCAGCAAGAGTTCTGGTGGCGGCGGCGGCAGTAGCAGCGGCAGCAGTAGCAGCAGTAGCAGCAGCTTGGTCCTCTGACTCTCTTCGGTGACGGGTATTCTTGGGTGGATAATACGGATTACGTTGTTATTGCTTAAGAATACGCGTAGTCGAGGAGAGTACCAGCGGCAGGCGGGCAGCGGCCGCCCCTCCCAGCCCACCAGCTGGCCTCTAAACGCCTGTGGTTGCCAAGGTAGCACTTTTTTGATCTTTTCCTTTCCTTGGTGTTTTCGCTATGGGTCGCGTGTTAGGTGATTATACGACACATCCCACCAGAAGGGCTCTGTGCGCCGCGCCTCTGGTGACCGGGGCTGTAGAATGGGTGCGCGCAGCGGGGCGGGGGTCGAGGCGCTGGGGAGGGGCGGGGAAAGGATGAGGGTCTGTTCAGGCGAACCTGTGGGGAGTTTCGGCATCGCTGGCCGGCTAGTCTCCCCTCCCCGGTGGGTGCGGCTGGTGGGGGAGAGACGCGGACGGAGCGAGACAGTCTCTAAAGTTGGGAATGATTTAAAGACCTTGAGCAGTTTGGCAGCGTCGCGAGCGAGGAGCTGGAGCTCAGCAGAGGGTCGCTGGGGGCTGCCTCCGCAGAAAGGGCGTGTCCGTGGGCGAAGGTGCCCCCGCAAGCTGCGGAAGCTCGTGACTTCGCAAATCCCAGGCCCGGGGCGGTGCCGGAGCCCCACCCCCGGGCGTGCCACTCCGCAGCCACAGGAGGCAGCCCGGGCTGGGGAGGGGGCGGGAGGCAAGGGCCTGGGTCCCCGCGGCACTTCCAGATTGGAAGTGTGGCGGGTTTCTCTGGAACCCATGTTTTCTTTTCGGATTCTCCGCGAAGGGGTGGAGAAACAGAATGGGAACCGGATTGGTTGCGGTGTGGCACAGAACTGGAACCTTCCTGAAAGTGGTTGGGGCAGGCAGTGACAGTTCAGTCGTCCAGTTTCTTTGGGACACCTCTTCGGCGCTGTCTTCCCTGCCTCTGCCTTTAGGACGAGTCTCAAACACCAACAAACCCAAGGCACGTTCCCCCTCTCAGGTCTGCGCGAAGGGACGAGAGGAAGAGCGAGCCTTTCCCTCCTTCTACTTCCAGTTTTTGTTTGTTTCAAATATTAATGGACGAGAAAACGGTACGGATTTGCCCCTTGCTAGCGAAGAACAAGCTATCACCCACCGATCCCCCACCAGCACACCCGGGCACTGCTGGGGACAACCGGATGTGGCAGGAGTTGAGACGCCCAAGATGGAGCTGGAAAAGATGATCCACTGTAGAAGGCGCGGGCCGAGGAGGCTCGAGCTCTCGGTTCTCGCGGACGGCGGACCCCGCAGTTCTGCAAATCCCCTTTCCTTCTTGCGAGGCGCCAGGGTCCGGCCAGTGGTGGCGCTCCAAAAGTGGGAGGAGAAAATGCTGGGGACAAGAACATACCAGGCGCCCAGAAGGTTCCACGAGGCTCGGCCAGAGCCTCCTGGGACACTAAGACCAGGTTTCCTCCCTACGTGGTGGGCATTGGCTGAGAAGACTGAATTCCTGGGAAGTCGAAGCTGCAGGACAACAAAAGAGAAGCCTGCGACGCTGTCCCGCGCGGCGCTCCCAGACCAGCTCTAAGCTGAGCGACGCCCCAGACACCTTTTCCCTGTGGAAGATGGGCCTTTCCCGGGCGCGACGTGCACGTACCCCACTGGGTTCTTGCCCACAAGAGCAGCTCTGAGCCCTGGAGACAGTAAGAGCGAGGTGCCTCGAAGGAGGCAAGCGCACTCTCACGCTCTCCCATCTAGAGTCTCGCCTTACTTCCAGTACTTTGGATTCCGAGCGAGGGGTACACGACGCCACTCTTCTCCTGTCCCTATTTGCACCACCCAGCGTCTGATCCCACAGTTACTCTCAGGGTGTCTCCGTCCACAGCTTTTGCGCTCAGGGAAGGTTGTTGGCGAGGAAAATGAGTGGGGCCCCTCTCAGAAGCTCTGAGGGCGAGTCCATTTTAAGAATGAGTTGAAGTGGAAAAGAAAACACCAGATGCTATCTTTGCACACGACTATCACTCACTAGCAAGAGAATATGTAACTACTGTTCTTTCCTTCATAGTTCCATGAATTACCCTCTTTCTCTAGGGATACACCAGTTGGTGATTAAGGGCTTTTAAATATTGTGCTTGTTATGTATTTAACAAAATTCGGTATGTACCGGTGACATTGTTTTACTGAGAAATTAGGAAACTAGAGAGAGGCCACATAATCTAGTAACTACGTGATCTTTGGAAAGTTAGCCTCATGCTGGTTGGCTAAATAAGTGTTTAAGATGTGAAATGCAGAAAGGGAGCTGAAGGCCTAGTGGCAAGAGTTTTCAAGAAAAGAAAGGTGTAATATTCCAGTACTCCGGTATTTGTTGAGAGAATGAGGAAGAACTTTTGAAAAATAAGCTATTTCATTCGGTTCTTTGCCACTGGTACTTTAGCTTATGATTGCAGTTGCTTTATAAAGGAATAACAATAATTTTTAGAGTAGAATAATTGTAAATGCTAGTGATGAAATCTAAGGGAAGCCTCTACTCATCTCATGGTCAACAAAAAGTATTTGATTTTCTTGGTTCAAGTGGTTTAAATACTTATCTCATTGCTTTCTTTCCTTTGCAGAATTATTTTCTTATAAAAGTTTCCATTAGGTGTCAGTCTGACTGAGCTGGTTCCTATTTTAAATTTAAAAAGAAAAAAAAAGGTTTTTTTTTTATCAGAATGAGCCATTTTAGATAAGAAAGAGAAAAAAAACCCCAAAAGCTTATTAAATTGAAATTACTGTAGTTAATTGTTATTGTTATAAGGCAGAGTTTTTTCCTCAGAAAACAGAATTTTAAATTGCATCACCACTAGCTGGTTATCGCTTTTGCCCTGTTAGTACCCATAGACAAGATAAAAGACATGCAAAGTGATTGGGTGTGTTTTTCATGCTAGTTCCAAGTGATTTTAAGTAATCATAATAGTTGGATTGTTTTTCAATTGATGTCCCAATCCTAGAAGAGCATGCATCCTTTTTCTAAAATTTGGTTTGCTTTACAAAAGTGGTAGAATTTCTGCCTGACAAAAGTGTATGGATACAACTTAGACTATTCATTTGACAGTAATACTTGGGGCACAATGGAGAAGGAGGGAGAAAACTTAAGAAAATTGCTTTTTTTCTACTTAATTAAGACTGCCTAAGTACTCAAATTTTTATGAACGCAACTTATAGCTTACAGATGGAAGATTTTAGGTTTTCCATTGAAATTTATATAATGTCTAGGAACTCAAATTTATACTGTGATATTCATTAGTAGGTGTAAGAAACATCATCTTGGTTGATGGTTTACTACTGAGTCTCAGGTAAGGAGCTTGAAGGAAACTGCATTTTACAAAGAATTTGTTGATTTTAATTCTTTGGGTTTGAGAATCGTGTTCTGATATTTTTGCTTGACTATAACTTCAGGGAATGGTGGTATTCAGGCTTAAGGATCCACTGAGGATCATGACAACCTCTATGTGAATACAAAAAAATTATTGGACTGATGATTCTGACCACGTATATTTTTTAATAAATAATCATGTCCTGGAGCCAGGATCTCTCCCCAAGTCCACTGTTAGCGCTGGAATGATGCTGTTCTTGTTGCACAGCAGTGCCAATCTAGAACCAAAGCAGAACTGTCAACGAGTGTCCAGGCAAAGGAGAGCAACGATGAAGTAGCATTTTGATGGATAGAAAATTTCATAAACCATATTATCATTTTTTCTTATTATATTCCACATCAGTAATGGTAAATTGTCAAATATAAAAATAGGCATTTCTATTCTGTCTAGGTGGAGGTGATGGGTGTAATTGGGGAATGTTTGGTGCGTTTATGTAGGACACAGGAGAAGGACTACAGACACAGAAGACAGTATAAGACCATCATGATTGCTTACCAACTTTTCCATACCGTACAGTTTCAGCTGTCAGTGTTTCAAAGAACTGACAGAATGATGCTCTTACGTTTAGAGAGTAGCGTATTCTGCGTATTAGCCTTACTATTTTAAAGTAAATTTACTTTGGTGATAAATGTTTTGAATAAAAAGGGAAAACATATTAATAACAGAATACTTAAAGACTTTATTATTATATTTAACTATTACATTTAGCTCCTGGTAGCTATACACCCATAGACATAAACATTAAATAGGTTTTAAAGAAGTAGTTTTGTAATACATTTGTTTTTTAAGTATTTTGAAATTTCTCCCCTGGCACCTGTACTTTAAGTCATGACTTATAACTTAAATTTCAATCTACGTAACATCATGTGAGTGTATATTAGAAGTTTTTTAATTGAGAAAACATTGCAATTCACCCAAAAAACCATAAGCTAAAAGAAGAGATATTATAAAATTTTGTTTCTTGAAATATGTTTAGTACCTGGTGATTGGTTGTGTTTGTTAAGTGCAGCTTAACAGAACCACTGTATCTCTAACGTTTGTATTGTTGTCTAGATTACAAATATGTGACTACCTAAATCTTTCGAGTTTTGAGTTCTCTTATATTTTAAGAATGGGAGCTAAGTAAGACAGTCTGATCTTCAAAATCAACAAAAAGTATTATGCTATCTATACAAGTGTAAAGACAACACTTTTCATTTGCTGTGTTTGTGGAAATACCTTTGAAACTCAGTCATAATCCACAGTATCTGAAAATTTATCCACATGCCACCTGTAGTCAGAGCCAAAAGTGTGAATAAAAACTGAGAGTAAACTATGAACTTTAAAACATTCAAAGGATTTTAAATACGGCTTACTACATTTATTAGCTTCAAATCAATACTGAATCTCAAATTTCAAACTAAAAAGCACTTACGTTGCTGTAATCTATTTACTATGTTCCTGGTTAAAATACAGTTTATATGATAATACACTTTTTTTTAAAAAAAAAGTTGGCAAATTATATTACAATAGTGGTGTAACTGCATAATTTGAAAGTAGTGTCTATTTTTAAACTTGAATAAAATGTGTGCTCTTAAGAGACACTGTTTCTAACAAATTATTTTTGTAACAATGATATAATTTAATTGGAAAATTGATATTTCTTGCAATTTTGTTTTTTAAGTTTATATCCAATACATGAGTGAAAATTAATTGTTTGAGGTCTATTTTTATCTTCATGAGCAAATGTGGCCAATTTCAAGAATTAGTTCAGACAAGTCCCAACATAAACTAAAGTTACTTATTTAAGATAGTGTCTGTATACCTACCAAATATTCCATTCATTTTTAGACTCCAAGAAGAATGAACGAATGAAAATGAATGTCATGCCTAATATTCTATCAGAAGCCTATGTGCAAAAAAGATCTTTTCCTTTATCAAAGAAATATATTAGGATAAGACAAATATTCTGGATTTGTTTATGCATGACTACAGGAGAATTACATTTAAGAATGGTTACTTTATGAGTCCAGTTTCATGCACAATTTGTTTTCATAACTATTATTTTAGACAGGCTTTGACAGTGTTTACAAAGACAAAGCAAATTAGAGAATTGAGACAGTTATGTGGGAAAACTCAACTATATGATATTTAAGGGAAGAGAGTGTGTATCCTATGATGGAAAGAACTTTGAAATAAAAGCTAGAAAATCTGATTTTGAGTGCAGGTTCCGTTGTGAACTAGAACAATGGACTAGCTGCAGAGCTTGCCTGGCCTCCAGTGTCTCATCCACCACAAGGAGGGCTGGATTTAGACTCTCTCAAGGCCCTTCTACATCTTATGGACTCCATTTCAAAGAAAGCCTTTTTTTATGTTTGGCCTGAATTCTACTCTTCATTTTAGATATTAATTGTGTGCAAATTGATACCACAATGAAGAAAGCTGCTTTAAAAAAGACATAAATCTTTCAAAGGTATTCACCAACGTATTTTGTCTTGATATCAGGCAAGAAATTAGTCTTGAAGATTTTTACTTAAAATTTTAAAACATGAAACACGTGGAAACATTTTTGTCACTTCTTGGTCCTTCCATTTTTATTTGAAGTTTTCGTAGGAGAGAAAAGCCCCAAAAGAATGACTTACAGATTCATCCTAGTGTGTAATTATGGGAATGCATATACGTGCATGTCTCTACGTGTATAATATATGTGAGGCTCCCCAAACCATGGCTCCACCTCAAAAATATGTCAACCTAATAAAACCAAATCACAAACAACTTTTTTCAACATCAGTGTATATGATTGTAGTGGATAAAGAATAAACACTGGGCCTTTTAAAATGTTTATTCTGTGAGTAAATGTTTATGCTATTAAACTTAATTACAATTTTTAGAGGAGTAGGGAAATTACTATGTTTTTTTTTCATTCTGTTGAAAAGGACTAATATTTTGTCTAAGATATTTAATTCTAAATAGCAAAGCAATGGTATAGCCCTTTAAAAATACCTCATCCAGTGTCTGGCACAGGATAGGTGCTCAAAAATATTTATTAATTTAGTGAAAGCAATTATATCTTTTCAGACATGCTAATGCAGAATTTTACATTTTTTCCATAGTTAATGTCCTTTTAAAAGTAGCTATTATATAAAATGGCTATTGAATTGCATATATTTAAATTTAATTTAATGTTTACGTAATTCCTAATTCTCAAATTTGTTTACTAATAGTGAACTTACTCTTTGTTAAGACAGAAAATTCATTTTCTCTAATTCTCAGATATAGCTCCTAAATAATTGAAAAACCTATGAGAACATTTCTTTTAATCTGGTATTCTTTTTGGAACAGCAAGTAACTGTTTCATCTGGAATCATTTCGTTCCACATGAATTTTGATGTAGAAAATGTTACCTAATATATTTTATTTAATATTAAATGTATAAATACTTGTAAGAATTCATAAATTTTTAAACAAATAATCAATGCAAATTCATTTTATGCAATATAATAATTACTGTGTTAGATACATTTTCACAGATAAAGATCTGTGTAATATTTTTTCATTACTTACTAGCTAAGTAAATTTAAATTATAAGCAAAATTAAATTATAGTTTTATTTGAAAGGTGTGACTCTCCTAGATGTTCCAAGTACAGTAAATGTAATTTGACCTTTTAACCACAAAAGAATACACCCATTCTCTAAATATTAAAATAATATAGTCTATATTGCTTTATTCAAATAATTTACATAATGTTTCATCCACAGTTTAATGATGGATATGACACATTATGTCCATTTAAAACTTTGAGAATAGGTTTAATAAAAATTCTGTAAAGCTTTCAAAAGCAATTGATTTCAAATAGATTTTTGGTGGTAAGAGAATGAGTTTTGGAAGCCATTTAGTGACAGTTTATTTAAAATATCTCATATTTCTTTCTCTCACTGAATGTGGTTGTCCATAACAGCTTTGAGATTGTTTAATACTCTATGTTAAGACAGAGTCAAAATATGAGAATTCTTTACCCCAAATAAACAGGTTTTTGTTAGTTGTGGCTGCTATATTAAAAATCAGGGTCGGGAACTGGCCCCATGGCTGAGTGGTTAAAATTCCACTGGGTTTGTGGGTTCAGATCCCAGGTACAGACCCACTCCACTCATCAGCCATGCTGTGAAGGCATCCCACATACAAAGTGGAGGAAGATTGATGCAGATGTTAGCTCAGGGCTAATCTTCCTCAAGCAAAAAAAAGAGGAGGATTGACAATGGATGTTAGCTCAGGGCGAATCTTCCTCACACACACACACACACATACACAAAATCAGCGTTGATGTTAAATTTTTGAGACAGTTTCACATTTAGATCCGATATTTGTGCAGATAACAATTGAATTTGACAAGAGATAAGGGACAATGATAGCAAGTAATAATATTAAGGATGTGGACTGTGGAGAGGATTGTTGCAGTTTTTGGTGATGTGTTAAGGAAACAATAATTAAATTGTTGGTGGATATTTTTTTGGCGGACCTAGTAGCTAGTACTGATACACATTGAAAAAATATAAATTGTAGGAAACCTCAGAAGAGATCTTGTTCTTTATATAAGACCCTTATTCCAGCTGTGATGGGAGGTTGACAATATTGATTTTATATGGTGTATCTATATAGTAGGAATTGTTTCATAGTATTCAAAAGTTCTTGCTTTGATTTAGATAGAAGGTCATGCTCTGGTATAGAACTGTGAATCAATTAAAATAGAAATAGTGTCTGAGTAAAATGGGCCTGGCTTATAGGTAGAAAATTAAGAAAGGCATGAAATCTGGATGTTTCGCAAGTCAAAGGAAAGATCATCAGTCTGAAAAGACAGACTTGTGGAAAATTAAGCATAAGGAGGACATGGCTTAAAAAAGAGAGTCTTTTATCCATTTTTCTATTAGAAAAGGTATGTGTTATATTTGAATTCATGCTTTAGAAATAGTAACCTAGGGGAATTTGTTTAAGACTGTGTTAGCAATATTTCTCAATTAAAATACAGACAGTTGTGTCTAAGAGTTTAGTTTTTTCTATTCACTGCAGTTGATTTAGATGGTAAGGAGGAGGGCTATTTGCTAATTAACCGTGGTAAAAATACAGAAGATTGACATGCTTGTTCTTCTTTGGCTTGGCCTTTGTATCCACAGACATAGCATTTCCACTTGATCATTTGTTTTCTTTTGATGGAATTATTTTCCAGTCTATTATTCACATAGAATACAAAATTTCATGAGTATTAGATAAGCCCATAGTAAATTCATATGATATTTGTTGTTATGATAATTTTCTATTTCGGATCCAGTTATCTGGTGTATGGTCCTACTTCCATGGTTTACACGTGAAATCCTCACAACACAGAGAATCTAAGTAACTTCCCCGTGGGCAGTCAGATAACGTGTGGAACCCGTTTGCTAGTCCTCTTTGGATGTTTTTTCCTAACATAATCACACTAAAACTTCATTATTGAAGTTTTTCTTACAACTTTACTCTTCTAGTATCTGACAATAATTCTTATATTCTTCTCCCCAGTCAGTGATTCATCTGATTTAACCTTTTTCAAGCTCGAATATTGTATATACAGATGCAAATGTGCCAAGACATTCCAAAGACCTATAGTGCACTTAAAAAAAAACTTGGGTTTTTTTCAAAATCCAGGAAAATTTTATAGGTGAAATTAATATCAATGTAGAAACAAATATATATCATAATTAAAGGAATAGCTTGATCTTTTACCCAATTTGCAAATATATCAGTAAAACTAGGAATATTTTAATCTTAATGAAATCAACTTAATTTAATAAGCTTCCAAATGAAAATATTGGCTGAAAGATTGGAATGACAAATATTTGTCATGTAGTATATTCAATGGAAAATTCAAAATAAGATTAGTAAATAACACTGACCCAATGATGTTCTCACACCAGAGAACAGAAATAAAATCACATTTTCATATTAGAATTGTATTTACTCTGTCTTATTTCAGCTTTTAAATATTCAAAGCTATCTTGTTGAATAAAGAAAGACAGATTGACTTTTGGATTACAGCAGATTCAAAATAAAATTCTCAATTTTACCAAACCCTTGTCCACTGCTGTTGCGATATTTATGAAAATTGCGTGGTGGTCAGCCACTGACACATCTGGGTTACCTGTAATGCTAACCATTTAGGAAGCTGAGAGGGTGATTTCTCACTGTGTGGTCACCCAACTTATCAATCAAAAAAACATGCTTCTTACACTTGAAAGACGAGTGCTCCCAAATCAGACTTCTATCACAGCAATGAGAGTTCACTGAAAAAATGGTGTCAGTAACTATCATTGTTTTAAAATTCACCTAGATAGCAAAATATCTTTTGACCATTTCATCCTCATTAAAGGTTTTCCTTTTTCATTAACTCTAAACTATAAC
The DNA here is from genome assembly GCF_037783145.1 of Equus przewalskii. Taxonomy (NCBI): domain Eukaryota; kingdom Metazoa; phylum Chordata; class Mammalia; order Perissodactyla; family Equidae; genus Equus; species Equus przewalskii. The sequence continues at coordinate 2,807,543 of NC_091854.1, forward strand.
TGTTAGTAATTGTGCCCACTATCTTCCTCAATTTTTAAAAACAAAATGTAGACATAATTCTAAGATATATATAGAGAGAGATGAGAGAGACGTTGTCTTCTGATCTGTTTTGGTGCTCAGTTAAAGGTAATACTGTGGCAAAATTGACCCCTAGAAGCGACACCTAAAATAATCAACATTTTGTCCAAGGAAAGATATTTTATGGATTCACATAATTTGGTCAAGAACAGAAGGCTTTAAAATTTGTAAAGGATAGATTTTAATCCTCAAACTAGCTAATTAAGCTTCTTCTGTACACAGACAGTTCTAAGTTAACAGTAATTAATACAGCCAGCTTGGAACCTCAGCAAGCTAAAGCCAGCAAGTGCTTTTTGGTTCACTCGAGAGGATGTGGTTTGATTGCTGGCGCCAGTAAACAGGTTGGGAATTGTCAACATTGTAATTAGCAGCAAGTTTCTGGATTCTCAGCCTGCCAGACTAGTGGGCTGATGCTTGGATCAGTTGCCCCAGGGGGGGAGAGGGAAAAACAAAGGAAGAGAATTTGAGCAACCTTGCAGTGCTCGGCCAGCATGTGCCACTGGACCAATGTTTTTCTTGGCAAAGGTCTATTTTAAGACATCTAGCAGTGGTTTCCACAAAATATGAAACTCACCATAGCAACCAAAATGGCAAGCGTCTCTAGAAACCTTTCCTTGATTGGATATCTGGTCAAACTGTGTTGAGAGCTGTATTGTCTTATGTGCAGTATGCGCTGTAATCTGCACAGTGTGATTATTAACAGTATGATTAAAAGGGTTAAAATCTGTTTGGTAGCAATCCTCAAATACTCTGCTGAAAAGCTGTCAAGGAATAAGCTCATGTAAACCTTATTAACCCTTCGTTTAGTACAAATAGAAAGGAAATGTCAACCTTAATACCACCAAGAATCCAATCATCAGTACCTAAATGATAATTTAAATGTAGCTTTCTTAATTCAAAGCCATATGATCATTGTGGAGGAAAGAGAGGTGTCATAGATTTAAAACCCAGACAGTCTTTGCAGTGCTTCTAAGGCTAAGGACTACATTAATAAGGTTTATGGGTAATTTATAACCCAACTGAACAAAAATTTGGCTAGCTTTTGGAACCTGCTTGATAAAAGTTCATATACGTGTGTGTGTGTAAAATTTCGCTGATCTTATAGCTGAAGATGATCTGAATAAATAACATATATAGTCTGAGTAGTTACAGGATAAGTATTAAATCCAGCTACCTTGTGGCAAAAGCATAATAACAAACACTCACTTTTTCTTTAAAGCAGCTCTGCAGTCAATTAATTGTATCTTCCAGTTGAAAAAGGTCAAGGTTGCTGAGCATTGCTAAAATACGCGTATTAATTTCTCCCAAATAAATGCTTGGAATCATATCAGGGATATTCTTACTGTCATTTTCTCCCTTTGCCAAAATATGAGGAGGCGGCTTCAAGGAGGTAAACAGGATGCGGAGAGACAAACAAAATAGCTTTCTTTACTGTAAAAAAAAAAAAAAAAGAGTTCTCAAATGGATCAACGTGCTATATTAAGCAATTGCCATGTGACACTTTCTGCAGGTGGATTATCAAAAGTGCCCAAGAAATGGCTGTGTAGATCTGGCACCCAGGTGTCTGGTGTTGCATTTAGCGGCCTCTTTTGTAGGGAGAAGGATTACTCATATTTGTTGGAGAGAGTACAGTTCTCTAATCCTCCTCCACAACAGAATCCGTGTTCGAGTCAACCAGCAACACGATTCTTATCCACTAGCCTCTCGACTCTGAGGAATTCTCCACAAATATTTATTAATTTCAGTGGAATTACATGCCTACAGGTGGCCTCATAATGTGCCTCCAGGCATAGAACCTGCTGTAAATTTTTAAGTTACATTAACTCAGCAGTATGTTGTCTTATAACAACAGTTGATCCAGTTTATGAGGGAAAGGAGAAGGAAGCAGGAAGGCAGTCTTTCGTGTGAAGCACCATTACTGCTCTTTCCCACTCTGTTCTTTCTTTGACGTTTGTACAGGATATTTAGCAGAAGCAGGGCTGCTGGTGCGTTAGTGTGCACTGCTCCTCCTTATAGAGTCAGATCGGGGGGTCACAGCTGGCAGGCCTCAGTTGTGTGTCTCAGGGACTGGTATTTTGGGTGTCAATATTAAAAACACATGCAAAGCAGTAGGACTTTTTCTTTCTTCCTTTTTTCTTTCTTTAAAAAGCCTTTAAATGACTTCTGTTATTAACATATTTTGCCTTTAGTGGTTTTTCATATTGTGCTAGAAAAAAGCTCAGCTTTATCAAGACATTTGCATTTATCAGGTGTTGCTGCAGTTTCTCCCCTGTCACACATCCTATATGCTATAATAGTTTTCCCTGGGCTTTTAGGTTGCCGGTCAGTGAGAGAAAGAGGGAAGTCCTTCATAACTATTTTGTCGTTGGGTTTCGTGCTCATTCTTTCTTTGTAATGGTGCAGTAGTCATTGAATATATACAGTTAATCCCCCCTCTATATTTTGGGGTACAATTCTCAAAACTGATGAAGAAACAAAGATAATATCTGGGTTAATATACTTTAGGAGCAGAAATTAGATTAGCATTTTAGGAGCAATATACAGGTCTATTACATTTAAGCCTCGGAAGTCCTAGTTCCAGGTTATAAAGCTCCTTCTCATAGCCATAACAGATGAAAATCTGGCCCCCACCATTCTAGTCTCCTTAAACCTGTAGCTTATACTACAAGTGACAACGATGATGTGTGTATTTTAAATATATATTTTATTGTGTAGAAAGTCCTATCTGCATTATTAAAAACAAGAAAACGTTTTTTAAACGTAGAAATGTTTTTATTATAATGCCTGTAGCATAGATGTGGGCAAAATTAGTAACCTAAGGCAAATTTGACGCTTATCAAGTTATCTACTTTAATGTAAGGATATTTAGAGCATACCACCTTTCATTTTATAGCATCTAACCAACATGCTGAGATCAGGCAGCTTGTATATTCAAAAGAGCCAGGATGCCTTTCAGAATAAATTGGCAAATAGCTTTTATGCATGTACTATTCATGAGGCATCTATTGAGGTCTGTTGACTTTTGTTAAGCACCTACTGTGTACCTAGCATTGTTCTAAATTGTTTGGGTTACATTGCCCTTAAAGCATTTATGCCTTATAGGACATCTCATAATCCAGGCTCTTATGAGTTCTGTGGGGGATTCAAAAGAAGATAAAGCAACACCTTCCTTTCAAAGATCTTACTAGGTTGTGGTTAACATATCAAATATTAAACTGTGTAGAAATGAATGTTGCTACAAGCCATCACTGTGGTCTGTGTTCACCAGAAGGCACTTGCACATCCTAATAATAATAAAAATCCTTTGTAGAAATGGATTTACTCTTTTTCTTTCGCCTGGAGTATAGACAGTCTTTCAGAACTTAATAGACCAAGGAATCACCCGACTGGAAAAGGATAAAGTCCCCTTTTTTTCCATCTCAAAGCAATAGTTATTCTGTTACCATTTCTAAGTTGTTATAACACTATTTATAATTACACGTGATTATCCTAGGAAATATTGTTAGTGCATCTATGGTTATCAAAAAATCTATTTTAGTAACTGTAAAATTATACTGAATACGTGTAATTCACAAATCCATTAATAATATCAGGTTCCAGAGTCAGTAAATATCTTTTGAGAACGTGGTAAAAGGCTTTTTCAAAGAAGATGCTAGAAGTATTATGCTATAACTCAGATCAGTGGTTCTCAAAATGTGGTCCCCTGATCAGTAGCCTCAGCATCACTCGGGAACTTGTTAGAAATGCAGATTCTCAGATGGCATCACAGGCCCACTGAATCTAGGACTCTGGAGGTGAGGGCCTCCTAATCTGTGTTTTAACAAGCCTGATTCTAATGCTGCTAGAGTTTGAGAACCACTGCTTTCTATTTATTATAAACAATTCACAGTTGGTCAGGTTCTATGCAACACTGACCCAAATAATTTAGGCTCTGTTGTAGATTTATAGTAACAAGTTATTGTTAATTATTAATTATAGCAAATATTTTAAACAAAAAAATCAAGACTTTACCTGACTGGAAAATTCTATAACATTTGGGAAATATTCTAAGCTTCAAATATTCCACTTTATTTGGAGTTCTATTTATATGGAACTCAGTGCTCTTATTAGTATTATATGATACTCTTATTGCTAAATTGCTTTGTATGTATGGTAATATATATTGAGTTGAATTTTTCCAGGACTTAAACTCTTCCTTTGATTTAAGTTATTATTGTGGTAGTTCCAACAGCTTCCCAAATTTTACTCTGGTGTTACATTGTCTCATTTTAAAAGAGAGGAGAATAAGCTTCATTTTATTAAAAGCATAAAGCATCGAGTAAGAACTTTAGATGGTATGTGTGTGTGTCTGTGCGTGTGTGTGTGTATGTGTGTGTGATTGTCTCATGGATCATTAACATTTTCGCATTCATCTATGACACAAAGAATTTTTAAGTTCTCATGTAAAAGAATTACTCTGACCAAATTCTTTGAGCATTTACAAAATGTTCCAGTAATACAGTAGTATAAAATAAATTTTCTAAATATGTTCATTACAGCAATAGTTGATAAAAATTTACTTAGAACATAGTTTATTATATAATAGCAAAAATGAATATTATTGGTTAAACAGTTAGATTATAATTTCTCATTATGCCAATTGGAGACTGTTTTATAAAGCTAAAATATGTTCTTGTCAAACAACAGCTTTTTATTCAAGCTTTTATGGAAATGCTAGTAATTTCAAGGCTAGAATGTTTAAAATGCAGCTATAAAGTGCAATTAATTGTTTCTTGTTTATGCTTTAAATTCAAACTTAAAAGGACAACTGTTAAGCCATATCACTCTGGATTGTAAGACCTAGAATAGTCCTCTGATCCATAAAAGTTGGCTTTTGTATTTAACACAAAAATAATTTCAAACCACCTTTGATTTAATGTTAAAGTAACCGATTGACAATCTAACTGGGATTTTTCTCAGTCTAAAATCTTTCTGTTAATATTTCTGTTTCTTATGTAAAAGAATAAATTTAGTCACATACGTTATAGGATGCCAAAATATATAATGAAGAATTAGTGATAATATTTCTTAGTAAAAATGCAACTTTTGCTAATATGTAAAGCGAGGGGGTGAGGGCCGGAATATCAAAAAAATTACCTAACAGAGAATATGCGTAACATTAGATAAATTATGTAGTGTTTTACCTTATAACTTTAATGCATTAATGTGTTCTGTAATATTCTGTTTACTCAAATATCATCTTTTTATAGTTGCTCCATTACCTGAGAGAATAATAGAACTTCCCCTCTCTAAAGATACATTCTGACTATAGGCATAGGCTGTAAATCTATTTTAAGATATGATCTTATTTCTTTTTCATGGTGGAGATGAACATCATGTCCAGACTTAAATACTAAAGTTAAGAGAGAGTGTCACTGGTGGAACAATTTATGCAGACTCAGTTTAGATAGAATGATTGACAAGAGATATATGGGAAATTCAAGTTATTCTTATGGAGGAAAAAAAGTGCATTATTTTGACAGTTAATATTTTAGGATTAAGCACTTTAGATTAACCAGAAAGGAAAATGAAATCATTTTGGTAGGCCTTCACTTTGATGGATTTAGTTATTAAATTAAATAGATACTAATTTAAAGGTTAGTACTTCAAACCTCAAACAAAGGAGTTTTGACGATAAAAAAGATAGAAAGTAAACACCAAGTGGCTTATATTTAGGCAGAGAAGATACTTAAAATTCAGAAGTGTCAAAAATAGCCTATTTTTCTCATATTTTTATTAAATGCTTCAGTTTATTATTCATTCTAGTCCTTAAGTTGTATGGCAGAATCATAGGTATTCGGTTATTATATTGTTGTTGATGTTTCACAAATTCTTTTCTATGGAACAAATGTTACTTTGAACATTTTATAAAGAAAAAGTCAGTTGGAAAAAACTGTTAATATTACAAAGCCCAATCTTTCTCAAATGAATATATAGATTTATATTTTAGCCACATCTTGCTTGGCTCATTATGGGTCTGTGTTGCTGATAATCTCACCATCATGGCTTTATACTTAATATAAATTAGTGTATTGATAGCTGGAAAAGTTATCAGATGTGAGCTTATTAATTATCAACAAATAAAACGTTAATGGCTTAGCATCTCCTAGAATGCTTGAAGTGTTTGGCAGCATTGATTTTCTCACATCTCTTGACCATTTCACTTGCAGACTGCTCCCTTATGCTGCTTAGAAAGCTCTCAATATGCCTGTAAAAGCAGATCCATGAAGGAAATTATAAACAATTATTCACCTGAAAATATGTTACTTAATAGTTTTTCAACTCTAATTTTTAAATAAGTTTAAAAGTTTGCACTGAATTAAATTCCACATTTATAAAAAATGAAATATATGATATAAAGGAATTAAAAGTGAAAGCACCCTTTGGTCAGATGTTAAGTCAAGGTATTAAAATTAGCATACCAAAATGGAAAATATTAGGTGTAATGTTTATTAAATCAAGGTATTTCTATTACTCTTTCTTTCTGCCCTTCCTTTTTGATATATATTGGCTTTAATGCCATGACTGGCTTACGAGTAAGTATCTGCCAAGATCATAATTTTAGCACTTACTTCAAATTACATGAAAAAAATGGCGTACTGCAACAAGGTCTATTTTCTTGGATCAAAATGGATTGTTGTACATTATAAATGATACTCCCTGATGTTTTTGTAATGATTCATGAAACTATGGGGCTGACATTTTAGCACAAGGATTTCCATAAAATGCTAATAAAGCAGGAAAACTAATTGCAAAGTACTTCTTCTAGATGATGATAAAGCAAAGTGCTCAAATAATTCTAACCCTTTTCTACTACTAACGCTATTTGTAATGCTTTAAAAAATCTATAAATACAATCCAAAATATTTTTAATAGCTAACTTAATGGGGATCAATTCAAAGACAGGCCATGGTAAAACACCATCACATGATAGTTAAACTTTTGATTTTACATATCTTACAAAAACGTAATCACTTAAAAAACATTCAGTCTTCAGAAAGATTCAGCATCTTAGCCTAATGTAGAAACAATTATATAAAGAGTTATCATTTATATCCTTTTAAAATTATGATCTGTTTTTCTTAGAAACTTTAGATGAAACTTGAAATTCTGTTTTGATTTATTAACTTCTATCTTAGTTTATCTCAGTTTCTTAATCTTTAAAGAGGAAGCCCACATATCTCACAGGCATTATGTATACTTTAGTTAAATTTATTTAGATGCATTTAAAAATGTAAAATAATAATCCTCACTTCTTAATTGTATTGGTTTATTTGAAAAAGTTAGGCCTATTGTGTCAAGAAAGTCACTACTTATTTTCAATTAAGAGATAAAAATCCAATTTGACTTAGATTCTGAAATGATTTCTCAAAATGATATTTGGCACATAGTGATTACTGTTTTCATTTTTCTCTCTTTAACCTTATATGTTGTTTATCAGCAGAAAGAACATTAATGGTAAAAATCTTTTTACAGAAATTTATTTTAAAAGAATTAGCTTCATTTGCTATTATTCAGTAGGAGGGATATTTATATTAATTTATTTTTATACATTTACTGTGATACGAAATTACACTAACTTAAATAATAAAGCTATATGCAGAAAGGGCATTTTCTTTATTTTATTTTTATTTTTCAATACACATAATTTCCTTTCTGTGACGAGATTCCTATGACTACAGAAATTAATTATTTTGGAAAAAATACATTAACCTTTAATATTTAGGTTGCTTTAGTAGTACATTTTTTCAGATCTATTTATATATCATTGAATGTTATACGTACATATCTATATATTTGATTTACATTGATTTAGGAGGATTATTGTGTTTTCAACCTGTCTTTATTATGATTATTATATTTTCCCCAAGGTATCTAATTTTAACCAAAAATGTAATCTCTCAATGTGAATTTCTTGGTATAGCAAATTCAAGATATTATCTGAAAATAGAGGTAGATGGAAGTATACCTACTTAGTGTTTAATATGGTCTCAATTTCTGTGAATTTCCTGCTCACTTATCCCCTTCATCTCTTTTTGCAAGTCCATGTTGTCATATATTTTAACTGCAGGAGTATGAAAAACTCTAAAAGTGCCCACCATCGGCATAAAGTGAGGCATTTTGAGCTCCATTGTGCAAAATGAAAATATAATATTCACTGCAGAGCAGACAGAGTTCTGTTATCCTGTCATTTATCCTTAAAGGCACTTAGATTTCTGGAGTAGGTTAAACAAAAGAAATTTGCAATAAATGTCTCTTTAAAAGTCTGCAAAATTGTAATTCTGAGGCTTGAAGACCACTCAATACTTTCAGCCATATTCCAGACAATACGTGGATGGACAATAATCTGTGATATAATAAACTATGAGTGTCAAGATATGTGAACATTAAACAAAGGCAGGTGATTTTGTGATTTCACGTAATCACAGCCACCAAGAGAATGGGTTAGCACACTGCAATTGACTTACCAATTCTGGAAATTGGTGCGGTTTTGTTCCTGACTCTGAACTTGGGATTTCCTATTGAAGCCAAAAGAAGACTTATGCCGTCCTGAAGGCTCGGGAACAAAATAGGTGGTGATTACGGAAGCAGTATCTCTGGGTTCACTTCTAAATCCTCCACTACTCCTGGGTGTGGATTTGATTTATCAAAGAACCCCACAGAGAGGAAGTTCTCCCCTCCAGTCTCAGTCCTGATGGGTTCCGGGTCCACGTATAGGAACAAAGACTATCTTTGAACTGATGTCTTTGAATTGCTGATAGAATTGTTTTCAGAGTTTAGTGCTGAAAAGACTTAAGTGGTCATTTGGTACAATCCCTCTCATTTTAAAGATCAGAAACTGAGCTGTAGAGATACTACAGCTTCCACTCTTAATATGGTAGTATTTTTTCCAGTAAAAGTCCTGCTCATAGTAACAACTCCAGAGTCATGGATCACAGCGAGCTCAACACACATAGGGTTTGACCTATCAAGTATTTGTCATTATCATCATATACAATAAATGACTATGATTACATATAAACATAAATGTGTATATATGTGTATGTTTATATATGTATGTAAAATATATACATAAAATGACTATTATTGCAAAAATATTTCTTCTTCACGTAAAAGTTTATCCCTAATTTTCCCATTCTTTACTCAATCACTGGATAATCTTATGAAACGTATTTAATTTAGAAGCTATTTTAATGACTTATTTGAAGTAAAAATACTGTTCAAACATAACATGACAAACAAACATAAGATTCTTTTCTCCTTTATCAAAGACAGAGGCAGGAATGACAACTCTGTGTCCAGTTATTACTGCTAATATTTACATTATCGTTAAAAATAACTGATTTTCCCATTCAGCGCATCTTCTCATCGGCATTCACATGATGGCACAATCTCCTCCTTTTCTGTGTAAATCTGATTAAGGGGCTGCTCCTGCCATCATATTGCACACAAAACTTCCATTCCATTTCGAGAACAATCCTATTTACACAAGGACTTCAGGGTTGAACACTGAAAATACCTAACCATTACCGAATATTGAATCATCTCTCCACATAAAATTGCAAATATGATCTGAGAGCCAATTTCCAGATTACCTTGGTTGACTAGGACTAATTACTGCTAAACTGGGCGCAGCCACAGTCTGCCAAAGCAATGCTGGATTCTTCCCGTGTCAGGTGAGCTCTGCCCAGCCGGTGCTTGTCTCATACCATAGAATGCTGTAAGATTACTCAGGCTTATCGTAATGATTAACTATAAAAATGCTAATTTCAAATAATCATAATAGTAATAGATACACTGTATTTAAATGCCTACCATGTGGCAGGCATTGTATACTGTATCTATTATCTTATTTCATTTACTTCTGAGAAGGATCTTGTGTGTCAGGTACTATTACTGACACTTTATAAATAAGAAAACTGAATTTCACAGGGATTGTCACACACCCAAAGTCACACAGCTAATAAGTGCAAGAGCCTCAGCTACTTTATATTAAAGCCCTTGTTCAATTCCTCCCACCGCATTGCCATTTCCACGTCTTTTTAAAACAACCAGCGAAGATGAGTGATGCCTGAGAAGAGCATCGGGCTGGGGACTAGTATTGGGTTTTATTCCTGCTTCTGCCCTAGCTGAAATGTGACCTAGGCCAGCAATTTGCATCTCATTTCCTTCATCTGAAGAATTTGGTGATGGAACCAGCTTTAGCCTTGTGTGATTTTAGGTAATCTCAGAGAAGTTTGGTTGCTTTTGCTTTTTTTTTTTTTTTTTGAGAAACAAAATTGAAAAAGTCAGCCACAGTAATAATAACATTGAACAATATTTCTCTGGTATTTCCCAGGTTCTCGTCTGATTTCATGGCTTCAGTCACAGGACAAAATCTCTGTTGATATAAAAGGAAGTCTATGTTCTGACCAGATCAGTGAAGCACAGAGAAAGATATGAAAAAGATGTGAAATTGACTTATGATGGGTCAGACACTTACAAAGTTTGAATTTAGCATCATGCATTTATTATGCGGCATATATAAAAAAATTAAATAGATGATGTGAAGCAGTGTGGAAATACAGAACAAGCTTAAAGGATATTTACAGTATGCGCCGCAATAAAGCATAGCAATACATTTTCTCCCTCAGAAAGCAAAATGTTGGATACATTCACATGAAACACCTTAGGCTGTGTCAAGAACACTAAGATACTCAAATATATTTACATACTATTCATGAAAATATATTGACTTAATCTTAGCAGCTCTAGGGATTCATGATAAGCTGTAAAAATTGTCTATAAAAGATAAGCAAATGACCCTTTAAAATAGAATAGAAATTAATTATAGCACACCAGCAATTTTAGACACATATATATACCATTTTGAAAATCCGTGCTTTTGAAATGTTAGCAGTTCCTTATGTGGTTCTCTTAGTGATGCATCCATATCATACATACAGTTTCCTGAACATATTGTATTTTTCTTAGAACATCAAACATCATTATGTCCTATGTCAATTTTGTAATATTTTGAAAGAACAAAATATGGTATAGTAAGTTGACATATTTTCCTTCGTCGAAATATTCTTTTGTGTGCAAACTCTTTACAGATTTTTCTCACCATTTTCTCCTTTTCTAAAGTTGACAAAAATGTAAATGATGGCAAAGTGAAAAGAATGATCTTTTCTTTCAGGAGTTATTGTTCTGTGATCTCATCTTGCTATTGCATAAATATTGACATAATTCTACAACTTTTGTATTAGAAATAATAATAAATAATTGTTCCACACAATTTGCAACCACCTAGAACACCTCCTTGTAATACATATGATTTTTCACACACACAAAAACATGTCACTTAAGGTGATTTTGAGCTAGTAGGAATTTTGGCAAAAACACAAACTTTGGTTAAGTTGGTTAAGTTTGGTTTCACTCATTTATGTATTCAACACATAGTTATTGAACTCCTCCTATGTGCCAGGCACCATGCAAGACACTGGGTGTATATTGCTAAAAATACAAAGTTGATACCTACACCAAGCTCCCAGCATGATAAGAGAGACCAATAAATAATTAAACCAATGGAGAGAAAAAATAATTACTAATTGTGAAAGCTTCCTCCAAGGAAATTAATACCTTGAGGAGTTAGAGATTAACTGGGGAAAGCCAACTTAGATAAGGTGGCATGGGGCTGTTTCTGAGATCCTGAAAGACGAGAATGAAACCAATGCTTGATGAAGAGTGTTCTAAACAAAGGCAATATCAAGTGCAGAGACGTTGAGACATATCCAAATATTTTAGGAATACCTTCTCTGCTTTGCTATTCAGTTTCATTAATGAGCATGACTCTCAGAAAGATCCCAACACTCTGCACAAAGATTTGCTGAAGAGATAGACATTTTGGAAAAGTTGTAGCAATATGGAAAAATAAAAATTTTTTCCTAAGAAACAGCTTTAAGAGTGGGGATGGGTGAAGTACTTAGTACTTAAAGTATTATTCTTTCTTGAATATTATATTTTTCAGAAACTGTCGCAGAGCAATGATCTCTGCTTGGATTTTCTGTTTATAATAGTCTATGGGAAAGATTAATGTTTTTATAGAATGTAAAACTTATTCTGATACTTTTTTTGTCCTTAAAGTAGTGACTGCTTGTTATTTATTTCTTCTTGACAACAAATGCACTTGATTCCCAAAATATACACCATATTTGGAAAAGACAGAAAAAACTAAAAATTGTTTGTCAAAAAGATCTAAAAATATTTTCATGTGAATTCATCATTTCACAAAAAATACATGGATTATCTCAAAGATTGATTTAATAAGTATGCTGTCATTTTATTATACACAGGTCCTAGTTAGAAAGTGCTTTATTTTGTTTTGAAATATTTACATTGCACCACTAAAAAATAAATAATATTTTTAAAATTATTATAAATGATTTTTTGAAAATGACTTTTAATCAATTTTAGATACAAATTCCTGATAATAATGACATAACATATCCATATAATACCACAACAAACTAGTGAAAAGTAAGGGAAAAGTCAATTAAGTTGGTTTTGTATACAAAATGGAAAGATTTGCCATGTTTTTATGACTATTCTGAAATTTTTTTTAGGTTCAAATGTTCTTAATTGACTGGTATGAAGTGACAAGAATTAAATACAAAATTGAATTAGTTCGCTAGCTTTGCATTTCTCTATCAGATGATAATGCTCGTAGGTTTAAAATAAATAAACTAAAACTAGTATGTTTTAAGAAGCCTTAGCCTCGTACTTGGAGTATGCATCACTCAGCCTTCAGATTATTTTCAACAATTCTAATTCTCATGTAAGTACAATTCTAAAACATGGATATCAGTTAAATGTCATTTTCAATCAATTTTGAAATAAATTTAGAGCTTAATAGAGAGCTAATACAGCTCTTCTGAGACAAAAATAAGAAAATCCATATTCACTTTGAAGAAAGTAAATTCCCAAGCAAGAATTTTGCAAAATTTGGAGAGATCAAGAATTTCTCAGGAAGTTCATAAAACAAGACAGGAAATAATCTAACCTGGAGGCTAAAACTTGAAAGTGAAAGCTAAATTCCAATCCCATTTATATAATATTTTATCCAAAGAATGAATGGACAGCAGGTAGGAATCATGAACATCTTTTCCATTTTTACATAATTTTAAGAAGGAGGCATTTTACACATGCATCACACAGATGACGTAAATTGAAAATTGTGTTCCAATTTCAGTTAGGATTTGCTTGTTAAGGTTTTAAGTCAACTAAAGTACTTCCATTTTTACAACAAGTGATGTCATTGAATGTGCTTTGGTAGATCTTGTGTGAAAGATAAAGTAGATATTTATGTGCAGATACTGATTCAGGAAAACATGAAGATGTATTAATCTAGAATCTACCTGGCAAATTTAGGGGCTTTCTGTGGTTTCATATTTCCTTATGAATATCTTCTGGTACCTATCATATTTTATTGTAATTATTGGTTCACATACCTTCTTCCTCCTCACTAAGAGCTCCCTGAGTACTCAGTGGTCCTCTCTAAATTATCTGTTCTCTTTCCTGAATCTCTGCTAAGTATTTAATAACTGAGAAAGGAAAGGACAAATGAATGAATGAGAAGAGAGAATGGGAAATGTAACCAAGATAAAATCAAACTCAGCTAAGCATAAAACAGGAGCTGGTTAGAGAGGGGGAAAACAACCTTTTTACCCCATCTTATTTACAAAACCATGGAGAAATGGAGAATGTTGAATGATAAGAAACTGTAAAGTTTTTGTGCTCCAAAATTCATTATTTGGTGTGTTTTTGTAGGGAGGCAGAAAAGGAGGTTGATAAACTGTGATCTCCTTTAGGCACTTTTATATTCACATGAGGATATATATAATAATTTCCTGACATCTTTACATTCTTGTCTCACATTGCATCTTCATGGGATCATATGATCTGATTCCATTTCCACTGATTGATCCTTATAGGTCTGTTGGTCAGCCTCACTGTTCTGCACAAATTTAATCTCATATGCATTCTTATTTCAATAGTTATCCTTTAAGAAACAAAGATGGTCTATATGTAAGGATGCTGTTTCCACTAAAATGTCATCTTAGCCAGTATAGAAGGGTAAAAATAGAAAAAATTTTGGATAACTAACACTGTAAGAGTAGCCATCTGCTTCTCAGAAAGATATGAATGTGTTTTCTTGTTTCTTTCCTTAAACTAATCCAAAAGATTTTCTTCCTAAAACCTAAGATTATGATATTTTTCCAAATAAAATTTCTGATTTTTTATGACCAAATAATTAAGTTGCAAGCACCTTGGAAGAACTTTAAATAACTCATCAAATATTGTTGATGGATACCACATAGAATGATCCAGCAGCCATCTGGAGACCAGTTGCATGATCAAGCTACCATTTTCCAGATTGAGAAAGCAATCAAAATGAGGAAAATGGGAAGAGTACCACACCAGATGGTATTCCAGCTGAGCTATACGAGTGTGGGTACACAGCAAATAGTGAACACTTTCACCACTTGTTCAAAACCATATGGACATAGAAAGATAGATGCAGACACTTGAGGGACACCTATTTCTTAAGAGAAAAAAGAGAGGCTAAATTATGATGCTAAAAGCTACTGAGTTAACTGACGGAAGTCGCAGGCTTAAATTTTGCTAAATTCTCTGTTATCTAAAATAATTTACTTTGAAATATTATAACAATGTCCTAGAACTTCAAAAAGTTCATTTATGAAATAGTAAAATCAAAATAGTTTAGAGGATATGTGGAAATACATTGAGTTAATTTCAACTGAATTTACTTTTTTCAGATCAAAGTTAATAAAAATGCAAAACTCTAAACTTTGAGTGTTAGCTATTATTTCTTTATGGTGTAAATCCTACACCTTTTACTATTTTAAGTCATAGCTACTTTTTAAAATTTGAAGGGAAAGAAGCAACTTAGACAAAAAAATTATTAAAAGACCTAATACTTAAAAATTTATTTGGATTGTAATCTTAGGTTACTAGGTTATTAGGTAGTATTAGGTTGTAGGAGTAGGTTACGCTTATTCCTATACTTGGGAAAATTCTAATCTAATGGTACCCTATAGTGAGGCTATAGGGTACTATTTTTTTTTTCTGATCTGTGTAAAATATAGCAGATGATTCATTTGCTAGTTATCACAAAAAGTTTTGGACGATCTTAGACAAGGCAAGGGACTCTTGCATGATTTTGACCTCTGAAACATACGTCAGTGCCAAGTTCACTAATTGTGCACCCAGTACAAATATTGGAAAGCTCAGCCAAACAACAGAACTCTCAAGTATGAAATAAATGTATGCATGAGGAGAAGATATACGTTCTGATTTTTCCTTATCTATGTTAGTGACCTTTCCTACTAAGTATTTTATTATGAGGTTGCTTGGAATGCTTACTATAAATGATACATAAATAGAGAGAACTCCAATGATAATTGAACCAGTGAATCTGTTTAAACTCATGCTGACTTTTGCAAGATATTTTCGCATACAATGCTGTGCTTATCTCATCTACATCGGTGTAGAATACAAGCCACAGGAGAGAGATAGGAGGCTTCTAGAGGTAATTTGAGAGATAATATCTTAGAAACATGTATAAATGGGAGTTCAAATGCTATGCAAACAACTGAAGTTCCGGCTTTAAGTTTGCAGGGCAGAAAGGAGTCCGAAATAGGTTCTCCCACAAGCGTATTGTCAACATTTCGTAAAACCAACACCCTCAAACAAATTTTAAGTGAAAATTTAAAACCCCAAAGTCTTAAAATTTACTAATTTATTTTTAAACTGAGACTACCTCAATTTTAATGACATTATTATATTGAAAATGTATGGAGCATTTTCTATGCGCCAGGCACAGTTCTTAGTTTAAGTGGCTTATTCTATTTAATTCTCACAACCACCCTGTGAAATGGGCATTATTATTTTTTCTATTTTAGGCATAGAAGATGGGCACAAAAAGGTTCAGCAATTTGCCCAAGAGAAAGCATTAGCAATGTCAGAGCAGGGCTTTAAAAAAAGCAATCCAGCTGAAGAGACTTTTTCAAACTTTCTTACCGCGCTATACTGCTTCCCTTAGAATAATCCACCTAAAACATTCTGTGCTTATTATTTTTAGAAATGAAGAAAACTCACAACATTTAAAAGGAATTGTACCGCTGTTTGGTAACTAACATTAAGATTTAGTTGCTTCTAGATGAAATTTGATACAGCTGGTTTTTTTCTAAGGGTTTGATAAAAATTAATATGCCAAGAATTCTTGACATATGTAAATCACTTTGCCAATTTAATGAAACTTAACTTTAGTGTTATTTTTACTTATAAGATGATCAATACATTCCTAAGGTGTTTTGCCCTTCACATGTAGTCTTTCTTTGTAGGAGAAATATTGATAATGCCTATGTCTATATGAATAACTCATATTAAAGATCTGGAACACTTCAAGCACCAGAGTCAGTTGAAGTCCTCAAAATTAGTCAAAATATTGGCAGCCATGAATATGTAAAAATTAAGACTTGGCTGCTCTATGTTTAAATGGGCAAAATCACTTATTCAAATATTAACTCTTTCTTTTCACCTGGAGAGCTGAATCCCAGCTCTGAATGAAAAAGGTACATATGCATTGAATTTTGTAAAATTAATATTTTATGTTAGCGAGATATTATTACACTGATGAACTGAAAAATCAACTTATAAGCCACACTGATGAAGGAATATACTTTTTTTTTGATTTGTGGAATCTATCTGAAGTTGAAAAACTGAAAAGAGGAAACTGCTTTTGTGTCATATCTAAATATTTTGTATGGAGATATCAGAGGTCTGATATACTCTACTTCTACTTCTCGACTTGTGACCATGTGTTTATCTGCCACTGTCATTCACGAAAGTAATTAGGGCACAGGTATTAGACTTGATTCCTGCCTCGTAACCTCACAGCCAATGCATTCTCAGCATGTAAAGTTACATAATGGATCTGTTTAGGGCCTTTCTCTCTCTCTCTCTCTCTCCTTTTTTTAAGCTTCTCTTATGCATGGAAAAATATTCCCCAAGATCACTTAGGGGAGAAAATTCTTACATGTTCTGTGTTTATTGTAAGTAACAGTTCAATCTCCCCAACCCATGAAAACCAAAAGACTACTTTCCTGTTCAATTTTTTTTCTTCCACCTCTCTATTGTAATGTTTATAAAATTAGCCTCTTGGTGACATAAATAATATACACTAAATTATTCTTGACACCTATTTCCTTTAATGATTAACAAATAAATGTCTGTGATTCTTGACTGCTCTGTCAGGTGGTATATAAATGCTAAATATTTGCTGATTACACTACTTATAAAGAATATGAATACACACAGCCAACATCTGCTGGCTTCATGTGGATATACTTTGAAATACTCTGAAATATATATTCACACATTGAAGGATTTCTCAAATTTTCATAATTACATATTTCCCAGTTTCGGTAATTCAAGTTCAATAACGTTCAGATGTCTGGTTTTTTAAAAACCTTTCCCCCATCTGCTATAATGTTGGCTTAAAATAAATTACCAATTTCTTCTAATAAAGGAACTTATTTTTTAAAAAACAAAAAGAAAACGGCATTTGAGTATTTTTAAACAACCTACAAATTCTTAAATTATATACATGTACGTATATTTTCTTTTTTTAAAATTGTGACTTAGCATGAGTTCTTCACTCTTAAGAGATTTGTAAGGGTATAATACAATAGTGTTAACTATAGGCACAATGTTGTATAGCAGATTGCTAGAACTTATTCATCTTATGTAACTGAAACTTTGGGTATAAACCCATTGATTAGCAGCTCCTCATTTCTCCCAATCTCCAGTGCCCGGTAACCACCATTCTACCCTCTGCTTCTATGAGTTTCACTATTTTAAATAACTGAAGTAAGTGGAATCATGCAGTACTTGTCCTTCTGTGACTGCCTTATTTCACTTAGCATAATGTCCTCTAGGTTCATCCATGTTGTTGCATATTGCAGGATTTCCTTCTTTATAAAGATTGAATAATAACCCATTATATGTATATACCACATTTGCTTTATCCATTCATCCATCAATGGACATTTAGGTTGTTTCCACATGTTGGATATTGTGAATAGTGCTGCAATGAATATGGGAGTGTTAATATTTCTTCAAGATCCTGATTTCAGTTCTTTTGGATAAATACCCAGAATTGGGATTGCTGGTTCATATGGTAGTTCTATTTTTAATTTTTTGAGGAACCTCCATACTGTTTTCCATCCATAGCAGCTGTGCCATTTTGCATTCCCACCAACAGTGTGTAAGGGTTCCAATTTCTTCACATCCTCACCAACACGCATCTTTTGTTTTTTTGATAATGGCCATCCTGACAGGTGTGAAGTGGTATCTCATTGTGATTTTGATATGCATTTCCCTGATGATTACTGATGTTGAGCATTTTTTCATATACCTGTTGGCCATGTATGTCCTCTTTAGAGAAATGTTTTTTTAAGTCTTAAACTCTCTGGTTTTTTAATTGAGTAATTAAATTTTTTGCTGTAGAATTGTAGGAGTCTCTTATATATTTTGGAAATTAACCGCTTATCAGATATATGGTTTGCAAAAATTTCCTCTCATTCCATAGGTTGCCTCTTCACTCTGTTGATTGTTGTTCCTTAAAGAGTCCAAACACATATACACAAACTGTTAGCACTAATAAACAAATTTTTTCCAAGCAGCTGTCTCAATATTTTTTCCACAAAGATAGCAGTTTGTCTTTCTTCCTTTTTTTTTAAATTGCAGTAACATTGGATTATAACATTATATAGCTTTCAGATGTACATCATAATATATTTCGAATTCTGTGTAGATTACATCATGTTCACCTCCCAAAAACTAACTATAGTCCATCCCCTCACATGTGAGCCTAATCACCCCTTTTGCCCTCGCCCCAGTTCCCGTATGGTAATCACCAATCCAATCCCCACTGCTATGTGTTTGTTGTCGTTGTTTTTATCTTCTATTTATGAGTTAGATCATACGGTATTTGACATTCTCCCTCTGACTGATTTCACTCAGCATAATACCCTCAAGGTCCATCCATGTTGTCACAAATGGCCGGATTTCATCATTTCTTATGGCTGAGTAGTATTCCATCGTGTATAAATACCACATCTTCTTTATCCATTCGTCCCTTCATGGGCACCTAGGCTGCTTCCAAGTCTTGGCTATTGTGTATAATGCTACAATGAACATAGGGGTGAAAGTATCTTTATGCCTTTGTATTTCCAAGTTAGTAAAGTTGTAGCATACAAAATCAACATATAAAATTCAGTTGCATTTCTATACATTAACAATGAACTATCTGGAAAGGACGTTAGGAAAGCAGGCCCGTTTACAATAGCATCAAAAAGAATAAAATACTTTGGAATAAACTTAACTAAGGAGATCGAACACGTGTATACCAAAAACTACAAAATATTGATGAAAGAAATTAAGGAATGGAGACAAAAGCAAATGGAAAAATATCTTGTGTTCGTGGATTGGAAGATTTAATATTGTTAAAATGTCCACACTACCCAAAGTGATCTACAGATTCAGTGAGATCCCTATCAAAATCCCAGTGGCATTTTTTACAGAAATAAAAAAAAATTATAAAATTTCTATGGAACCATGAAGGATCCCAGATAGCCGAAAAATCTTCAGAAAGGTTAGCAAAACTGGAGGCATCACGCTTCCTGATTTCAAAATATATTACTAAGCTACAGTATGGTGCTGGTATATTAAAACATTATAGTACTGGCTTAAAGAAAGACATATAGATCAAAGGAACAAAATAGAGAGTCAGAAATAAATCCACACATATATTGTCAACTGATCTTCGAGAAGGGTGCTAAGAATACATGATGGGGAAAGGATAGTCTCTTCAATAATAGTGTTGGGAAAACTGGTTATCCATATGTACAACAATGAAATTGGACCCTTGTCTTACACCATGCACAAAAGTCAATTCAAAATGGGTGAAACGTAAATGTAAGACCACTAACTGTAAAACTCCTAGAAGAAAACATAGAGGAAAAACTTCATGATGTTGTTCTTGGCAATGATTTCATGGATGTGACACCAAAAGCACAGGCAACAAAAGCAAAAATAAACAAGTGGGACTGCATCAAACTATATATGTATATTATTAACATATATATATTCTTAACATATGTATATATATTAATAAAATATATATTCTCCAAAAAAATATAATTTAACCTAGCTTTGTACAGCATTAATGCTCTGTTATGCTTGAAGTTTGGCAAGCGTTATAATAATATAAAATCAAATTAAATTCTCAAATATTTTAAAAGTTCATGACCTATATTGCTAGGATTGGGAAAATAGATCTTTTCACTTATCCTATAATCAAATAAAATAGCTCCCTTTTTTATTAACTTGGAGTAATTAACTGCAAATCTAAAATGTATAGTATGTGATAATTAGCAGCCTAATTATGACGACTAGATCACTTTTCCTATTAGTATCATTCAAATATTTTCCCACAATTTGAGTTCAGCATATCCAGAGCATCTAGGCATATACAAATATAAATTATACAGTATCATTATGTTGGAAAAGAAATGCACATTTCTTGAGAATTTCAAGTGAAATTGCACTAAATTAGAAATAATTATGAATGTGTTCATTTGTGACAATGAGATTTATATTTTCATTTATTACAGGATGGAGAAGTCCTGGCAAAACTGTAAAGTTTTATGGGCGTAGGGTTTCTAGTCCAGAAAATCTTGCTAAGCAGATTATAGTCATGACTATTTTGAGAGCATAATTTATGACATAAGCTCCTTCAAAAATACCGTGATCTAGATTCTGTAATATCATTTAGTTTTGGGTTGAAAGTTAAGTTTTAAAATGTAAGATGAACTCTTAATCCTACAAATATATAAGGGAACTGGTTTACTCAGAAAGGCTTTAAGAAACTGATCGGGCAGTTTTAGGACCAGGAATGGAATATGAAGAGCCTTATTCATCTCCATGGTCCCTGCTTCAATCCTCAAGTCAGGGTTGTTTAATGTGTTTCCTGCCCTAAGTCATTCACGTGTTGAAATAGTCACAGAGGCAGAGGAGAATCTCAGGTTGCTCACTTGCTATTAACACTTAAAGGTGCATTCTTTCCTTCATTCAGCAAGTGCTTACTCAGAACCATTCCCTGTTCTAGGAACTTTGAATCCAGCTACACACAAAGTTCATGCCCTCATGCAAGCTTTAATGTGGACAATAAATAACAAGCATTTAGTAATAACTCCTCTGAAAAGAAAATAAAGCAGAGGAAGAGGATAGAAAAGACATTAAGGAGTGCTACATGACATTTAGTCAGAGAAATGACTGAAATGACAGAATAGGTCTTCTGACTTTCTGAGGGACAGGCATTCCAGAAGGGAAATTAGCAAGTGCAAAGGCTCTGAGATGGGAACATGCTTGGTGTGTTCAAAGATTCAATTCATCAGGGACTTTATTTTCAAACCTCATCTCTTGGTATTTGCTGTCTCCCTTGCCAGGAATTCCCTTCCCTACCTCTTCATCTCCTACTATTCATCCTTACAATTCAGCATCATCTCCATCACACATTCATCAAACCCTCAAACTGGTCCAAATGCCTCCCCTTCTCTGCTCCCATAACGCTTGCACAAACTTCTAGCTAATTATTTTTCAAATATTGGCTTTTTCTGTTCTTGTGTCTATCTTCCCTACTTGACTATTAGTGCCTCAAAAACAGGGACTTTCTCTAATGAATTTTGGTGATCCCAGGGCCTAGTACTGTGCACAGGATGTCACAGCCCTCAATGGAGAAAGATAAAAATATTTGGTTATAAAACAATTTTATATAACCTATTTTCCTCTCCTCAGATTACAATGGGAAAATCTTGATTTACGTCACATCCTCAGGGAAAAACAACAAGGCCCATTTTTTGGAGGTGTTCTCATTATGGAAGATTCCCAGTCTTAAAAATTAGTACTTTTATGGGAATCGTATTTGTAAAAATTCTGAAAAGAGCTTAGACAATACTAAGTGAACCTTTGTAAATAAAACAATATATTAACAGCTATTTGTTTTATAACAGAGGACAGCAAATGACACGAAATGGCACAAATATAAAACTTTTAAAAGAGAATCAAAAGAATAAAGCTATTCCAGACTGAATTCTTACTTCATCAGATTTTCATAATTAGAACAATTATCAAACTAAGAAATAATTTATCTGGGTCTGGTATTATTTAATTTTATGATAAGAAAGCATGTAAGAGCATTAAGATCATTACAAAACTAAGTCACTGGCACATAGTTACAATTTCTCCTTTTGACCACATAGACACAACTAAAATTACATATTTTATTATGGATTTTGTAATTCATGCATCTCTCCAAAAGATATTTTATTACATTTTTTTAAAATTTGAAACATTATTGGGTTATTCTAAATGTTTTATTTCATCTGGGTATGAAACACATCTGGTTGGATCATTTTGACAAAGTGCTGCCTGGTAGGTCTAGAATAAAACCCAGTCATATGGTCATTGAACAAACGGCCACTGTATTTCTTGGATTTGATGCAAGTTTACTCTCCAGTGGAGTTGCTCTTTTCTCATTTGGCAGTGTACTGTCAGCTCTCAAATAACTGCACATTGATGATCTGTATGTACTGAATGCTGCTGCCTCTCAGCTTTTTCTTCCTTCCAGAACAGTGTCACCTCATCTCATCATCCCATTCCCCGAAATGGGCATTTTCCTTCATCTGGTTCTCTCAACTTTGTAGGAAATTAAGTGAGTGTTTACTCTTCTAGGCCTTTTGACGTGTGCACTGGGGATATCCACTAATGAAAAAGACATGGTCTAAGCCCTCAATAAGCTAAAGTTCTAGTGATAGAGTCACCAGTGTGGAGACAAGCACACGAATGGATAATCTCAATGCAATAGAAAAGGTCATGCTAAATCTCTGTAGAATGCTGGGTAGACTCAAGGAAAGATGCTCAACTCTCCTCGGCAAGGTTTCCTGGAAAAATTACCACCTGAGCTGAATCAGGAGTGGAAATAGCATTTAGGCAGAGAGAGATCATTTAAGGGCAAAGAAAGAGCATATGCAAAGGTACAGCAGAGTGAAAAGGAATGTGAATAACCAGAAATAGACAAGCAATAGAAGTCTTTAAATCTAGAGGGTGAGGCGTATCTCTGGGAGGAACCTCATTTGTAACAATGCTTTGTTTTACATTCTGTTAATCCCATAATCTGCAGAGACAGGCACTCAAGGAATATTTTTTGTTTGACTAAATGAAGATTAAGTTGGCCTTTCAGCAAACTCAAAACTGTCCATTGTTGAAATTAAGAGAATTGGAATTAAAGGATGTACCAAAAAGATAGTCAGTTCCTGATATTTTCAACTTTTGAAATCTAAAGTTTCCAAGTTTACAAACATAGAAACACTGATAGAGTGTTGGCCTACTTCAGTTGAGAAATCCTTTTATCAGAAGTTAGTCATTTTTGGTTTTGACTCTTCTAAGTGCCTCTTTCCTTTGAAGATCATTTTTTCCCCACAATGTAGCAGTCGCGTGATTTTTTATTTTATTTTTTTTACCATTCTAGGAGAGATGCTTTGTATGCAGAGATGGTTAGAGAACAACAGACAGCATTGATGCCCAGTGAGTGACTAGCCTCACATACTAAGTGATTCTCTCCAAGTTACCAGAGTTCAAAAGAAAATAATTTAGATTATGAGCTTCACGGAATGCTCACAGTTTTTAAATATCAGAAACTTTTGGGGCAGTTTGTGAATAGTCAGATTTCAAATGGCAGATCCATAAATGGTAAGGATCTAATATAAATGACAACTGTCACATTTCTGGGGGCCCCCTAGCTATCATTTCTCCTGTTTACTTATCATCATTATCAAATCTCTCAGTCCTCTGGACTGCAGAACCACAAAGAAAAGTCCTGGGTCAGTTGCCCTCCTTTTTGAGCTACACTTGCTTGTACTTTCATTAGGCCAAATATCCTAAAATTGACTTAATTGCAATACCTAAAGAAAGGTTTGCAGTATGTGAAAGTGCTTTGGAAAAAAATGAAGTGCTCTAATATTAGCAAGGCTGCTGAAAGATGAGTGACACATCAAAGAAATTTGAGGTGGTTTTTCCATGATAATTTAAGGGACTCAAAGTCCTCCTAAATCAAACAAGTTCTCTAATATATACTCTGTTCTAAGATTCAACAAAGCACCAGGAATATAAATTTAGTGTTATATTCATTAGCCAACACAAACAATTAAACCGTGATATAGTTAATTTTTTTTTTCTCAAGAGGAAACTTCCTTCAAGACCCTATAGAAATGCAAGGATTTAGAATAACTGGAAATACTATAACCTACCAGACCGTTATAGTCATGGTATCATTATCATTTCTAGAAAAGACTAGAAAACAAAGACTTGTAAAATGTGATGAACTAAAATCTTTGCCCATTGTGTTTTGCTCTTCATATTATTGTTTCTAATTACAAGGTGATAGAGAAATTTAAATAATGCCAATATAGAGAGAATGGAAAGAAAATTGATCTCCACTCCAACCCCATCCTCCTTTCCCTGTTTTTCTTATAGATAATGAATATTAACAATTACATCTAGTTGTGGGGGCCTTGTTCACTGATAGAATGCTAGGCTTCTGGATTTGATTTCGTACTCATCACAGAGGGCTTAGAGTCCATGCTGCTTCGCTACTACCTGCCGAATTGATTTGTCTTCGACCAGTAGACTAAAATTCAAGTCTTTTGCTTCTCCATAGTCAAACTGATTTGAATCTAAATAATTAAATGTGGAATTTTTCTGTTTACACCATTTCTTGGGAGTCATAGCAGCCTCAGTGACTATCTAGGAGTATATATCTCTAATCTTCACTTTAGAAAAGGTGATTTTGTCTTACATTACAGAACATGATGCATTATTTAAAATAACAATTTGCTATAAACTCTTCAGATTTCCAGGCGAGTCTTCTAAGGTTACGACTGCCAACAGGGGACAGGCAGGTATGGTAAATGTGTGAAATGGGTCTGCTGGGGGCTGTGCTGAGCTGGAAAGTGCAAGTCCTGTGTAGAGGGAACAGCTGCTGTTCAGTTCTAGCCAATCATTGCCATGTGAGGATATGGACCCAGTGTTGTCAGAGCTTCCAAATTTTCAAGCGAAGCTGGAAACCCAGAGATTCATGTAAAAAACAAATACCCTGGCGTTTAAATACTGGCTTAAATTTTTAAAAAATATTATGCATGACAAACAACACATTTGTGGACCAAATTTAGTCCACTGGCAACCAATTTGCAATCTCTGCTACCCATATATAATCACAACTTTGTTCATTTTGTCTACTGATTAAGTTATAATTCACATTTTTGAGCAATGAGCCAATGTTTCTGGGGGTGGTCTCAATGATCTGGATCAACACATTTCCATTCCTGTCAGCTATTTGCTGCTCAGTTGTCATGATACAAAGTAGTAGTTTTCCCTGCTTACCTTGGTTGTGGAGATATATTGTACTTTTCTTTTGAATCCTAACCTCATTGAAATATTCAGACCCAAGCTTCATTGTGTAAATAACCCTTTCAAAAGCTGATGATGGAAAGTTAGGTACAGTTCACAACAAATTTGCTTTCCAACATGAAGAGAAATAAACATTTTCTGAGAAATTGAACATGCCACTATCTTAACCCAGTATTTTTCATATTTTGTTCCATGGAACCTAAGGCATTTGAAGTTCCCTAGATGCCACATCATGTAGATAACTGAAAGTTATCATTTGAAATGTAGATTTTATTTAAAAACAAAAAAAAATGAGAATATTTGTTCATCAGATTATAGAATTAAAAATTTGATCTGTAAAGAAAGAGGTCTTATTTTCAGATTAATGGATTCCTCAGTGTCCAAAGAAGTGTTTCAGAGGATCCATGATCCACCTGATAATGCAAATAGATCTGGAAATGGCATTTTAAAATTACTTTTTATCATATTTTCAAGGGAGTTTGTGAACCAACATATGATATTTGGAATAAATGATTATATATGTTTAAAAGCATAGACTCTGAAGTGAGATCTACCTAAGTGGTTCATCTAGGACTAACTGCAAACATTTTACATCTCAGTTTGCTCATCTGTAAAACAGGAATAAAGTAGCATCTACCTCATTGCGTGTGTTATAGTGAGGTCCAGCAACATAAAGGGCACAGCACAATGCCTTAGATACGTAAGCATTCCATAAATGTTAATTATTACTGTTGTTGTCCTTGTTATTGTTGTTTAGCAAACTAAAGTCCGTATAGGAAAAGTCACAAGAAATTAGTGTACTATCTGTAAACAAAGTGATGCAAGAGCACGGGGGCATTCTTCTTGGATGAGTCACTGTAGACTCCCAGAAGACATGCCATTTGATCTGGGTCTTAAAGATGAGTAGGAGTTTTACCAAGAGAAAAAGTAGGAGAAGACCTTTCCAAAGAAGGGGCAGGAACAGTAGGGGTAAGGCATGAGAAAGTTAAGAGAGTGGTAAGAAGGTTGGTGTAATTTAGTAGGGGCCAGGAGTGGAGAGGCAAGAAATGAGGTTGAAGTAAAACAGAGTTAAAATATCCGGGTGAGTTTGATTTATAAGCAATGTGAAGTCAATAAAGATTTCAATAGAATATAATCGAATTTTCAAAGGAAAAGATTCTTACATGTTGTCCAGGATAAACTGAAGGGAAAAGGTAACTAACATTTGTAGCGTTTAATATATGCCAGGAATTGTTTTATACGATGATTTTCTCAATGAATTTGAAATGTTCAGATTATTAGTTCACACCATACATGGGCGAACTGAAGCTTAGAGTGGTTAGCTGTCCAAGATCACTTAACAATCAGTGGTGCAGCCATGCTTTTAATCATTTTGAAAGATTCCAAAGCCCCTTTGATTTCCACTAGTCTACATGGTAGGGAAATAGGATATGAAACTATTGCCATTTGTCCAGATGAGAGGTGATGTAGGACTGAAATAAGAAAGTGGCAATGAGGTTTGATACACAGAAGCCATTTTCAAAGAAGATAAGCAGACTTCTTTTTTTAACAAATTCAATATAAAAGAGGAAATAGAAAGTACTAGTCAAGGATAATTTAGAGGTTATGAGATTGAGAAAAACATTGACACAAGTGGCAACATTTAAGACTGAGAATCCAGTAGATAAACAATGATTTGGGGGAGGGGATTAAAGGAGAATTGATAGAAAATTTAATGTGTGATACATTGAGTTTTAAGTGCCTAGAGGACATCCAAAAAGAGGGGTCCAGTGAGGAGTCAGAAATACAGATGTAGAGAAGAAGTGTCAGGGATGGTCACTACATACCGTGGCTTTGAAGTCTTGAGGATCAGTGAAATTACTCGGGTGGAATGTGTAGAGAAAAAGAGAAATACTAGTATAATTCAGTTGGAATGATACGTTTATAAGTTTTCTTCACTACTAAATGTCAAGGTCTTCAAGACAGTGCCTTTGTTGCATGCACTTTTGAATCCCTCAGATTTTCACACTCTAGGATACATGGTAATTACTTCATAAATGTTCTTTGCTTAAATAAATGGGAAGAATACCAAAAATAGAATCTAAGGAATAAGAAAATGGAAGGGGCCCAGAAAGGAAGTTGAAAAAGATTGTTTAAGTGATAGGATGAAAGAGAAGGAGAAGCATGGAAGCCAAAGGAGGGAGAAAAGTATCTCAAGATAGAGAGAATCGTCCCAGAGATTGAAATGCTTCACAGAGATCAGTTGGGACAAGGACTTAAAATAGGTCATTGGGTTTGACAATAGGAGAACATTGGAAATGTGTTATGTGTTCTAAACTGATCACTGGAACTAATCACTTGGATTTTGGAATACATCCTTTGATGAGTTGGGAGTCAACTATAAGGCAAGTTTCCAAATCCACAGTTTAGCAACAGAACTGTAGTATAGGTCTAGTGTAGGAGACTAACAGGCAATTAGTTGTACTGAATTTCATTACAGGTGTCCTAATTTAAAATGCTGCCTGCTGATACAGCATATTAAAAGGAAAAAAACAATACAAAATATATTTCCATGGTGATTCTTTAACAATTAAAAAACCCCAAACGCAGACACATTACCTGAGAATGCATTGATTTGCCTAAAGATTTCAAAATTGGGCGGTCAGTTAATGTCTTTGAACACTTAAAAACACACTGTGGCCGAGTGGTTAAGTTTGTGCACTCCGCTGCAGGCGGCCCAGTGCTTCGTTGGTTCGAATCCTGGGCGCAGACATGGCACTGCTCATCAAACCACGCTGAGGCAGCGTCCCACATACCACAACTAGAAGGACCCACAACAAAGAATATACAACTATGTACCGGGGGGCTTTGGGGAGTAAAAGGAAAAAATAATAAAAAAAAAAAACCACACTGAGAATGTAAATATAAATAAAAGGATCAAAATTTTTTGGGAAAAGGCAGATAGATGTCTTTGATATTTCCGCTTTTATGTTTCATGCTTGCAATGTTTGTATCTTTCCATGATAAGCAAATAGCTATTTAAAAACTCAGTCTAATAAGAATTAGTATGTTGTTCCTGGAAAATTAAAGACTCATAAATATGCTATACACCTTTGTAACTCAAATATTTTCAGTATTCTTCCTAATCAGGTGGACTTTTCAGATAATAAATACTTAGACATATTCAATTATGTATGATATAGTGCTGTTATAATATTTCATTGGAATGCCTTGAGAGAAAGGCACTAAAATCTAATAATAATTGCATTTGAATAGTATTGTTTTATTGTTAAAAAATAATAGTAGAAAAGCAAGTATAGTTTCTTCAGAAAAATCAGGATTGATGTCCTCTGGGCATCAAATACACAACAGTGCTTTACACTATTATTTAGATAACGGCTTATATATAAAGTCTAGAAATAACAACCGGGATTCTTTTTTCTTTTTTGTTTTAACCCAGAAGAGAATCTGACACCTCTGAATTACTGAGCAATCATTGATCAAGAACTAGCATGGTCTCTTAAAGCCCGTAATAGCTAACGGGAAGTATAGCTACAGGCTGTAGAGTTGGGGATTTAAAAATGTCAAGCAACACTAATAATTCATGCATCTTGGGAACATAAAGCCAGCAGCATGTCAATAATAATGGCATGCTCTTTGCAAAACAGGTGAAATTAACATGCTAGTGTTTTAAGTTAAGGGAATATTATAGAACTTTGGTAAAAGAAATCATTTTCTCTGGCATATGAGGTTGCTGATTTGTGTTCTATATGTTGCTGCTACTTATTATGCCTTCTAGACATGTATCCCCAATACAGGCCTACACATACTGTCAGTTGACAAAAGGCCTGACATGGCGTAATAGCAAAATGTGTAGGCAATAAAAGGAAATGCACCAAATAAATATCAATACCCGAAGAAGTCAAGTGTGCTGGAGGATACTAGAGATTTCACATGCAGGAAACATTTAAGCAAAGAGATGACAGAATAATGAAGGACGCCTTAGGAAGCCTACTCTTTTGTTAAAATAAAGTCTGCTGAGTTTTTTTATTTTATTTTTATTTTTATTTTGTCAAGATAGCCTATTTTAGAAGTCATGCTTACAAGCAAGACTTCAATCCAATGCTTAAAAAGCTTCTCGGCTCTTCAGAAACTGTCTCTTTTTTGTGTTAATTTTTGTTGTTGTTATGGTCTTCACTTTTGAAAGAAGCTTTAAGAAAACAGCTGCATTTGAAGAGGAAGGGAGTACCGGACACAAGAGAAAAGGGAAATTGTGTTTTATTGAACGATTTTTTTATTACCACTCTGGGAACCAAAAAAGTGACTATCGCTATCAAATAACTCTCCCTCAAAAAATCTTTAGATCAATCTTTAATGAGAAAGAAAGGGAAAAAAAAGGTGTTCACCCAGGTCTTGTTTTATGCACTTTTCTTAACTCATCAATAAGCTCATGGTTGTTAAATTTAGTATTTGAATAAAATGCCCAAGAGCCTTGAATGACATTCACCCCCCCCCCATAGATCAATTATGTAGCATTGATGAAAACCTTGATATGATTTGTGACCCTTTAACTAACAACCGTTTCCTCTAAAGTGACAAAATCACAACAAAACATGAAAAAGAGCACCTCATTACAAAGGAAGCCACCATACATTATTTAAATCTTTCCCTCTGAGAGAGCAAGAGATAGAATGCATACTGAGTAACCGCTACTCAACATGAAATGATTCTCTCTCATGGAACTCAGAGAACTGACTTCTGACTGGTCATTATGAGAAAAACAAATACCATCTGCAAATAATAATTAGAATGTAATACTATTTAAGCTTCTGAAAAGAACATAAAATATGTATATAGAGGCTCTGAAGCTAATAAAAATATAATGTAAATTACTTCAAAGCATTTCACATTTATATTGCTCAACGACTAATAAGATGGAACAATGTTAAATCCACTCTCTTAAGTCCTGTTAAAAAATCTCTCAGTTGAATCAAGAATGGTTCAGCTCACTTGAAGTTACAGCCTGGTTTAGGGAAATTGCATTTCACTGCTCTTCTATTGATTTTTAGCAAATTTAAAACTGTCACTATCTGCTGATTCTGCTTATCTTTGAATTTAAAATGTCCATAGTATTTACATAACATTGAAACATTACTGTTTCAACATATCGTATTTTTAATGCAGCTCTCTTTTTGTGGTTTATATAGCTAGCTTGCTACCAAGAGGATACTTTGATGTCATCTTCCTTTGTAGCATACAATGAAATCCTATTCTTCTTTAATCAACAACGGTATATTGACTGAGAAACAAAACCATTTCTCATTTCCTTCCTTGTTCCCCCTCTCCTTTTTTTTGGAAATGATCAATATTTTAATTGCTTTGCATTTGTAGTTTTCAACAAAACTCATACTTAGTGTTACTGGGTAGTTCAATACCTTAAAATTATTTTCAAACAAATACAACATCATCTTCAAATTAGGCCAAGCAAAGATATCAAAGTTCTAGTTTCTTATTTAGCTTACTGGTGAAAATTCTACCCAAAGATAAATATATTTTGCAGTTCCTGCTATCCATAAAACCATGTATACAAAATACACATAAAATTCAAATCACAAGGCATTTGTTGAATACTAGTCCCATCAATTATACTTTATTTCCCTATGATTTTGCAAATGATTTATTCAGAAAATGGGCTTGGGGAATGTTTAAATATCTTGGTAAACAATTAATGTGCATCAATCAATATAAAACCAGATTTTTTTCTAACTCTTGTTGAATGTGATTCTTTTCCTAAAATAGACATTACCAAACAAAAGCTATAGACAAAGTTGCTAAGCATCCACTAAAATGTAACAGCCACATGTCATGAACGTCACATCACTATGACAAAAATGAAATTTGCATTCTTCATGCAAATTTGTCATGTTGCAGCTCTCAGTAATACAACTGTAGGGGCTTACCAGTAATTTTATTGTAATCATGAAAACACCTCTTGTAGGATTATTATTTAGGCACATATAAAAATTTCCAGTTTCCTAAGATTTGAATTTAAGTAAAAACCATAGCATTTTGCCTACTGTTTGAATTTACGTTACTCTGGAAATTTTAAAATTATGTTCATCAAAATAAGTTTAATATCATTGAGTTTTACACTAATAAGTACACTTTTGTTTGTTTTGTATTGTTTTTAATGTGAAATCTTCCAGGTCACATTGGAGGCTTGAATTTTTGACTTGGTTATCAGTTAAAGAAGACACAGGGAGGAAGGGGGAGGAAATCAGGGTTCATTAAATGCCCATCATTTATTCATTCATTCAACATTCTTTTCAACTTGTTCCTGTTAAGTAGGGAACACTGCTATGGTGTGCCTGGGGCTGAGCAGACTTCATACATATTAACCAAACGCAATTCATTCATAAACATTTTCCATACCTGTATTCATGCAATGAAAAAGTGCTGAAATTAAGGTGTTAGCTGTGGTGTTTACCATGAAGAAAAAATCATTTTCTTCCACCATTGTTCTTCCACAGACCTTTGTTATTGGGACAAAATTGAGCCATTATGCCTATTTCCAAGTTATTCTTTCCCTAACACAATTCTTCAATTTTTGTAGTTACCAGTTTGGTGGCAATGAGTAAAAAAATATAATAATTGTTGGTACTAAGGCAAAGATCCTCTAACAACTCAAAGTCTTGGTTTTGGAATACCCTAAATTAAACTAATAAACTCTTATTAGTTTTCAAACATACAGATTCAAGTTACTCAAAGTCAGTATTGTTTGTAAAAAGGCACTTAAAGTATACAGTGAAGTCATCTTCACGGCAAAAAAATTAATTTTATAGTATATTTGATGAGTTATAAAGGTCTTGCTCTGTATTATTTTACAAGTGTTTCTTAGTTACTATTTTCACACCTTCTTTGGAATTTTAGAAAAACTTACTGTTATTGTTTTACACTTGACAAAAGGGAAGTATTGGAAATTTTACTCTACAATAAGTCAAGTACCACAATTATTGATAATAATTAGATGAGCCAAGTTATCAAGTATATCCCAATTTGTCACCCATGAGTAGGTGATGGAAGATTTCAGTATATGGGGACGATCTGATAGTATTTTTTGTGCTTGTCAGACTCAGACACATCAGTTGATAAACGGCACACTTTTTCTCCACTATCGGGGGCTACATCTATTTTTTTAAACAAGATTTTTGTGATTATGAAAATAATTTCATGGGGGCTGGCCCCATGGTGTAGTGGCTAAGTTTGACATACTCCGCTTCAGCAGCCTGGTTTCGGATCCCGGACATGGACCTACACCACTCATCAGCCATGCTGTGGCAGTGACCCACATATAAAATGGAGGAAGATCGGCACAGATGTTAGCTCAGGGCTAATCTGCCTCAGCAAAAAATAAACAAATAAATCAAATAATAATAATTTCATCTAATTTCAAGCAATTTTGAAAATGTGTAAAACTGTAAAGAAATTTAAAAGAAGAGACAGGCCATTTCATTATCCCCTTGAAGGTTTTTAAGCATTTTAAATATAGTTAGATAGAAAGATGCAGAAATAGGTATAAATATAGATATGCACATACATGCAGTTACAATTCTTCGTAAATTTATGTAATTCTTTTTGTGTGTGTGTGAGAAAGATTGGCCCTGAGCTAACATCTGGGCCAATCTTCCTCTATTTTATGTGAGATGCTGCCCACTCGTCAGCATGGCTTGACGAGTGGTGCTAGGTCTGTTCCCAGGATCTGAACCTTTAAACCCCTGGCCGCCAAAGCAGAACATGCGAGCTTAACCACTATGCTACCAGGCCGGACTCTGTAATTCTTTTTTAACAGTTGTTTTTTCAATCATGAGCTTCCATTTATTTAAATTTATCATATTATGAACAGTTTTATAAATAATTTAATTATTTTTCATCTCTTTTCTGCATACAAGTGTATTATAATTTATTTACTGACTTCCATTTTGTTGGATGTTTCAGTTCCCTGTGTATTTTCCCAAATTGATTTTTAGAGGGATTATCAATTCATTATCACTATCTATGTTTTAAAGTGTTGATTCCACTGTATTTATATCATTTGTGTGGTCCAATTTCAGTAAAATGTTGCTAATTTGATAGCTAGGAAGTGGCATCATGTGTTTAAATGTGTATCCTCCGCCAGCTAAAGAGGAAGGCAGACTGCATTAGAGATATGAGCTCACAGACGGTGGT
This sequence comes from Equus przewalskii, assembly GCF_037783145.1. Classification (NCBI taxonomy): domain Eukaryota; kingdom Metazoa; phylum Chordata; class Mammalia; order Perissodactyla; family Equidae; genus Equus; species Equus przewalskii. The sequence goes on from NC_091854.1 coordinate 2,841,458, forward strand.
TGGGTTCTGCAAGTGGTCTGGCCTGGCTAGAATTTCTCACTAATAAATGTATCAGTAGGCTTCTAGGTGAAGCACAGGGCCAGACAACTCTTGGAAGTTTACACAGCCCATGTTTTGGACTTGACCGCCAAACAAATGACCTCTCTTGGGGTAGAAAGAAAAGAACTTCTCGAATCCATAGACCAGGATAGCACCCCCTTTGTCTTCATGCCTTTAAAATATGGACTTCATATTAAAATATGCCCATAAACTTACCGATGAAGAAGATTCTTCAGTAGGCAACCAGAGGAAATGATCTATCCATTCATGCTATAGCAATAATTTTTAGATGTATTAGTGATAGTTATCTTTGTAAAATGATATTTAATCAAATAGCACTTTTCTGAGTAGCTGCTGAAGGATTTGGAAGGAACCTTATGTGATTTTCTAAAAAAAAAAAAGCTTCATCTGTAACTTTGCTTTATATAGCTTTATGTAGGGAATTGGTAAGAAAGTAATATCACTAATAATCAAATCAGGAAATTATTTTGACCTTCTGCTTTCTAAAGAATAATAGTTCACCTATTAGTCCATATATCGGACTACTGGCATCAGTTAATTAAATGGGTGAATGGAGCTACATTTGTGAAATTAAATTTTGTTCTTTAAACTGAACTCACTTTAACAAAAGACCATTTAGACTAATTCCCTATGATGCCAAAATAAATTAATTCAAAGTGGTTCTTGAATTATAAAGAAAACTTTGGATTTTCCAAGCTCGTAGAAAAGGTGGCATTGTAATTAGCTGATAGTTCAAATCAAGAATCTAAAAGAAAAAATAGTGAAATAGTCTATTTGCTAGAGTTAAAAAATATGCTCGATTAGTACTTGGTAAGAGACTGCTACAAGAAGAATCATAACTCAGAAATGGCATAATTTATATCAACTCAAAATTCTAAAATGGCTTAATAAGAAACATTTAGTTGAAAGAGTTCTGGAAATAAATTTAACTAGCATATAAGTTTGTTCAGAAGTGAAAGATTTTGTGTGGGCATCTGGAAATCTTTTCTCTAAACAAACCTGCAGAGGTTACACGTGGACAGAAAGTCCTTCCCTCCAAATCTACTAGTGCTCCAGATTTGTTTAATTATTAATTTGGAAAAATCTGAGAGGAAGAATGATTTCTAGATAATAAGTGAAATAGCACCAATTCATGTTGCTTGTTTCTCTAAACGCAATAGAATAATGATAGTATTTCCTATGTATTTAATAATTTCTAGACATTTTTACTATATTTGTATCAATTCAATGTTTGCTATAAAACTATAATAAATAGTAAATATGTTGGGTAAATTTAATACCTTACATGTACAATTATTGAGGATCATCAGAAATATTGTAAGTACGTTAGAGACGGTATATAGTTTCATGTCCCCTCCATTTCAAAATGATGAGGAAATGGATCTGTCATGTCCTATAAAGATGAGAAAAATCTCTTTGTTTATCCATCTGAAGCACAAAACAAAAGGTGCAATCAAGGTACACATATGTTGAAACGAACAGTGTCTCCCAAACTTCCTAAGAGTCCGCTAAATTTCAAATATACCTCAATAAGTTTCTTAGAAAAGATTTGATGTTGAACAGTCTTCTTAAGTCATTTCAAGTACAAAAGTTGCCATTAAGAAATCTGAGACAAATAGTTATAGACTGGGTATTTTTCTGTAATTGTGAGAAAATTTCACACTGGTTTTAAGGGCACAAAAGCTCAAAGGGTATTCCTGATACATGATCTCAATCTCCAACAGATGAGACCAGTTCTCATGAGGACATATTGCAATGAGACTATCTTCAAAATTGAGGACATTATTATGGAAGTACGAAGAGGATAATGTATCAGTAAATATACAAAGGATTATTAATAAAGCAAAATGAACATAGGAATCAATTGCTTGAGTGTCACAAGTTACCGATATCATAATGATGACATGCAACTTCTTGTAGACTTCACTTGTGTTTTTAAAAGCTTTTGAAAGAAATACAATTGACCTAATCTATCATGGATAGACAGACTCATGATCCTTTTCCTCTGGAATACAAGCCAGAATTTTTTTTTAATTTTCCACTATTGGACACATTTCCAAAGTTTAAGGGCTATAGAACAAGTGGAATAGCTTTCATTTTATAGTTGTGTCAACACTACCCAATCGTGGTTGTAGCGCTGGTTATTCTTTTCTTATGCTCTTGGGGCCCTCTGCCCTCCAAGACATAAAAAGAGAAAATGAAGTTGCATTGTAGTAGAACAGATTAAAGCTACATATAACAATTTCTAGACAGGAAGGATTGTTAAATTTTGAACACAGTAAGGAAAACTGATAAATCTCTTGATCTCTCCCTCTCTCCTTCTCTCGCTCTCTCTTCCTCTCACCTTTCTAACCCCTTTAAAGATATTTCTTTCTAAAGTTAAACTGGTTGGCATGCTTTGTTTTGTTTTAGAGATTGTCATTGTCAGACTCAAGTTAGATGAGAAACATTATATTTTAAACTAAAAAATAGAAGATATTTAAAGTAAAATAAATCCAGTTACCTAGTATGCCACCTTTTATGCTTTTCCTCAAAATCCTTAATAATTACCTTTGGGAAAATTGTTCAGGAACTAAATTTGCTACTTTGAATGCCAAATTTTTTATTGAAAATTTCTGGAAAAAAGAAGAACCCAAATCACTACAAACAAATTCACATTTGCTAATTGCACTGACTTGAGACATAAACTTCAAATACTTAGCATCTTCATCACCGGGGACATTGGAAACAAGCTATTTTTATAGAAAGCTGAGATACAAAATACAGAAATGTCTCCTGCTACAATTTAGGCTCAAGGAAACTAAAAAAAAAACAACACGTAGTCTTTTTAATGCTACCATTTCTTTCAAATCAAACACAGTGCTTCTCAAGTGGTATGCCAATACACACTGATGTGTGCAAATGGGCTTCAAATGTGTCAGGATAGTGATGCCTCCAGTCCTCAGGGCTTCTGAGTTGGGCGTGGGGCCCAGACCTTTTCTAGCTTTCAGTCTCTGCTGGAAGAAGTGTTCTTTTTTCACTCCAGTGTGCTATACAAATACTATTTTCAATGAGTGCTATGATGTGGAAAAATTTAAGAAACCCTGCTATACAATATACACGGTGGATGGTGGTGTCGGTGGTAGAGTTGGGAATTATCCTAATTACAGTGATAAATACATAAATCTGGGGCTTGTAAAACTCCTGGAAGGAAGAGAGAGAACTTCTCTTTTTGATCTACCAGCTTTTAAAATATGTTTGTGTTTGATGCAATTATCTTCAAAAGATTCCAGGGATAGGTGGACAGTAAAGGAAACTACTAAATGCTTTAACTCTTGCATTTACAGCATGGTGATTAGTAAAAATCTCTCTCACTGTGATAGATAAAACAAAAAAGATGTTTATTTTGATGTCTTGGCTTTCTATTTTCATAGGTAAATTGCACCATTTTGTGGACATTTAAACCACTGCTAATAAAGACCATTTTCTACATATTTATTTTTGCAACTATAAGTGGAATTTTAGGAAAGTTCCAAAAGTAAGGTAGTTTGTTGACTTTTCTGAAAGTCTCTTCTCTATGTAAGAGCTTATGTTTCTTAATTCCAATTTAGTGACCAGTATATTTCCTCTGCTCTTTAAAAATACACCTACAGAAATCACCATGACATTTTTGGACCTTGTTGAAAATTCTTCCATTTTCCAAAGCATCCATACCCATAAAACTGTTTTACTTAAAAACACTAAAATCCTCATGCTTATTATTTTGTTTTCAGTTTTTTATGTGCAGAATTCAGTTTTTAAATTGAACATATTTCAATATGACCTTTTGTTATCCTTAGATCTAATTTAGAAGACTTTGCCTTTAAAAGAATTTCCTTGTGAAAATGTAGCAACTTGATGGTATGTATGTGCCATAATCTGTTTTTTGAAATGGGAATAGTACTGAAGAGAAATGAAATACCAAGATATCTAAGCCTTGACTACTACACAGGATTAAAAAAAAAGAGTAGAGTAGAAAACTTCGCCTGTCTCAGGACCATCTTCTTAACTCACCACATTTCATAGAAGCATTTGGTGTACTAAAAAGTTGACAATGTTTACAAATATTTCTGTTACCATAAGGATATATTTACAAGTTGTCTTAGCCACCTCAAACCTCTGTTTCTTAACATCCTGTAAAATGCAGATAAATTATGCAGTAATTTTAATGTATAGATATTAAGTGCCAGTTTCTGTAACGCTCTATTTTGTATCTCATTTAATTTCACAGTTTGTGACATAGGACCTCTTCTCCCTACCTCACCATTCTGCTTCTACAGCTTGAAATATTTATAGGATTATAAAAGTGAGCAGAAAAAATACTAAGTTCAAAAGATAAAAACAAGAAATACAATGTATTTCCACTTAAAATGATAGAGCATTTAGTGGTCAGAGGCTAGGCCTGGCATGAGCTCCTCTGTCAGGATATAAATAGGTCCCCTAAAGCGAGAAGTGGTGCCCGATAATCTGAACCCAACAGTTTTACCTCCAGAGGACCTGGGAACTCTTTTGGAGTTTTCAGTCAGACCAAAAAAATGGACACATTTTTAATAAGGCTAATCATGGCTCTTTGGGGATGATCATTTTCAATTTGCATAAGAACCAAGTAGCTATGAAGTTAACTCAAGTGGAGAGTTCTAGAGACAAGCCTGGTGAATTGGGACAAATTAGCTGAAAGAATGCTTAGATTGTATGTTATGTTATTGTTGTTTCCCCAACACCTAGAACTGTTCCTAGCACACAATATATGTTCAATAAACAGTTGTTAAATAAATAACAACTTGGGGACTAGAGAAGGATTTCCCTTAGACTCCTCGAAAATTGGTCATAATGCTCTAGATCTGGTGACGCTTGGACCCAGTCATTTGTCCCCAAACTCCTCCTCTCTGCATTCTGGTAAATCTCAAGTCAATCACCTGCATCTACACATGTATAAACTAAGACCTCTACTAGAATCATAGTACCCCAAACTTCATGGAGGGGAATGCATTTACTGTCACATTGTCCAGCTTCCCACATTGAATAACCATCTAAGTCTCCAGATATTACCTACCACTCTAAGACATCTTTCCCAAACTTGCCTGAACATGAGAACCAATTAGACCTATTATTTTTCAAAAATAGAGATTCTTATGTCTTCCTTTGGAAATTCGGACTCCAGAAATCTTTATTTTAAAAAAACTCCTCAGATAATTTTTATGAACAGGCAAGTGTGTGAAATGCTTTCCTAAAACATCCATCTCTATTTTCAGACAGCACCATGAGAAACTTCTCTGAACTAAATCATCTGCCCCAATTTTGGCAAAATAGCCATCTTCATTTATCTAATTGTGCAGCGTTTATCCAACAATATTTAATGAACGTCATATGTGAGGCACTTGGGGAAGAAAAATGAAAAGACAGGACTTTGCTTAGACTCCAGGAACTAAGTCGAGGTAAAATAACATCAGAATCTAGATTCACTATAGTGTGAAGGGCAGGCACTGAAGATTTCTGAGCATGAGGGTGACATAATCAGATTTGAGTGTTGGAAATATCACTTTGGGAGTGAAGTCAGACATAGAGTGGGGTGATGACTTTTATGTCAAGTAAGTAGTAAGAAGTCTATTTCTGTAGTCCAGCCAAGAGAAGATGAGAATATGCTCCAGGACAAAGGCAATCTGGGTAGAGAAGAGGATTGCACAGGATTGTTTTCATCAATTTCAGCAAACAAGGATATTAGACTAAGACAATCAATCACATCGAAAGCCATATTTATAAAAAAAAATAAGTAGATATCGGCAAGCATCAAACATTGATGTCATGCTATCCATTCCTTCAAAAATATTAATCAAGTACTTATGTTTGTGGCCAGGTTGAAGATACAACGATACGATGATTGTGTTATATACAATGAATACAACACAAACTCTGCTCTCAAGGGTCCACTTTTAGCAAGAGAATCACAACTATGCAGAGACAATTATAATAATATAGTATTTAAAAGAAGGGCTATTATGTTTTTAAAAAGTAGCATCACAGAGAGGGGGCACATTTAATGTTTCAGAGAATATTTATGTGGGAACATAATGAATCAATAAATAATCCTTTCAGAAATAGTCATTTCTTGCATAGTCTTCTGTAAATTTTGGAATGGTTTCATACATTTATTTACAGCCCATTCTTTCTGAAGAGCGGTGATGGGTGGCAGGGTAATATTACTGGTCACAATAGACAGGGAGGGGCATACAACTCCAACATTAAAATTACATCCATAAAAAGCACAGAAGCCTTCTCAGAATATTATTTACAAAAATCACCATATTGTGGATCAATCTTGTATTTAAAATTGCTTTTCCGTATTACTCTGTTGAGGCTTCCTACTTAATGAGATGTTTGGCAGCGAAGATTTGGGGAACATTTATCCAAAAGGCCAGAGCTGCCTTCCACTTTGCTAAAATGCTAGCAAGAAGCTTTGAAAGTGGCAACACATTTGCGAGACATCATTGTCAAATTTCCCCTAAAGGAACAATATGAATAGATAGTAAAAGAGCCGTGAATCAGATTGTCAGAGCCAGGCTGGTGCTGTTGAGTTTCCACGAACATGTTCCTAATTTTGCAGTCGCGTCTCCATTTTAGGATTGAATTCCACATTTGAAATTATTTTTTCACAAATGTTTAATTCCACATGACCCTTCATTCTATCATTCATCATATTCTATCACTCATCCTACTCCTGGATAATAGTGTATGCGAAATTAAGCCAATTTAAAGATCAGCCAATCCAACACAAAAGTTAATAAAACAAATTTGCTTGGCAAAAATCAGAATGTATGCCAAATTGAAACAGAAATAACCTACACTGTCTGCCAGACTGGATTATCCATTGGGCTAAGTGGCCTCTCAGTGACGCCACGTATCTCTATGACAGATCTGACTATGTGGTGTTGGTGTTACTTGTTTCCCCATCCACATCATCTGACTTTCTTGCTAGAGTATGTGTTTTCGGAGGCAACGTACTACATCTTTTTCACCTTTGTATCTAGAGAGATCCCTGACACAAAGTTAGGCTCTCAATAATTGTATGATAGATGACTGATTGACTGCTTAAAGAATTAATGAAATTCTTCTATCTTATTATTTTGTTTTGGGCTTATGCTCTTTTATTTGTATCAGTTATTCAATTTTTGGATCGGCATAAGATTTGATTTATAATTCTTTAAAATTACATATGAACTTAAAGCCATAATATTAAAATAAATATTGTGTTAGATATTTTTTCCTTCTAAAAATTGAACAAATATATTAGTAGGTTCTTAAATTCATGAGCTTTCAATAGATAATATTTATCTGAGCCTTGCACATTCCAAGGATATTTTTTCAAACAAGAGGAAAAAAATTACCAGCTATAATCCTGAAAAGCTGTCATGAAAAAAAAAATAGTACCCTACAGGAAAAAATACGTGAAGTAAGAAGAAAACAGTCACTGAGACTTCCAGAAATAATATAATTATTCAGTAATCCTTTTCCAGTATTCATCCATTTGTTTAACTGCATTGTCTTCCCTTGTTCTCTGAAGGGTAGTTAGGTAAATACTTAGCATTCTCATAATAATAATTTTAAAAAAAGGTATTCTGCTGCTCAGATAAAATAAACAATCTAACAAGGGAAAGAATACTAAAGAAAAGAATAGGCATGCCAGATCCAAGGGGAGAATGAGCATAAAAGAAGCAAATAACATAATTAACTAAGATGTCAGAATGTAAATTAGTGGAAAATATAATTGTACTTTAATCCATAAATAATACAATGGCCCAAGATAATTTGTACTGTCTCCTCATGATCTGTGTTATCATTTACACTGAAAATAGTGCCACATGAAATGTTGTCATTTGTATATGAAAATTGGTGCTACGATCCATCAATAACAAATCTACAAAATTGTTTTGTTTTTGGAGTAGGAAGGGGTTGGCAGTAAATTCATCCACACTCTCTCATCAGGTCCTCTTGTGAGCAATGGTGTATATTGGCAAGTTCAAGTTACAGCTGCAGTCAGTGAGCCTAGAACAAAACAAAACAAAACAAAAATCCAGGGAGTGAAAAATCAATCAGATTGTAATTACTGCATGGGGAGATCGAATACCCTAACCTGACATATTAGCACCAAATTCTGACCAACTGGACTTAAATATCCATATGGTGTCAAATAATATATCTTTATTTAATCCAATTTTTAAAGTAAAGTGGTGTTGTAATGCCGTGATGAATTTCAGAAAGCATCCCCAATTCCTCCTTACTATACAGCCTTCAGGATGTGCTTTATAAACAGAACATCAGGCATCACATAACACTATAACTATGAGAAAATAGGAGGAAAACGCTTGGTATGTCTCAACCTTTTTAGGGGGGAAAACACAACCCAAGTAATATTTTGAGTGGTCAGTTTATATGAGCCAGTCCAATCACTGGCAGATAAGTTTGATGTCTCCACAAAAGAAATAAATTGAGTAAGAATTGTTAAGTTTTTTGACTGGTCACCTCTGGTGGAATGTTGTAAGAAAGTGTGTTTAAATGATAAAAGCATAATCCAGCACAGGTTTTGTAGCCAAGCACAAAGAGGAATGATCACTGACTCAGAAACTGTCCTATGCCCAGTGCTACATCAGTTCCTTATATAATACATTGTGCTTCATCCAGAACTACGTGGTAGGTATTATCTTCATTTTCCAGATAAGAGACCAAATTGTGGGGTAAAAAACTTGTCCAGGGTCGGTGAGAGCCTCAGAATTTGGCTACAAAGACTTACTTCAAATTCCATGATCATTTTATTTGAAATAAAGATAATATAAATCTAACCAAAAAACTTAATAGAATTCATATAATTTGTATTATTTATATTAAGCAATGGATATAACTGCTTGACCTAAAAACCCAAGTGGAGAACATGGATTTTTAGATGACCATAATTTTTGACCAAGAATTTTATAGATCCAGGACATATTGACAGAAATACTCTATTTTCTCAGTTGTTTTAGTTTTATCTTAAAGATTTTGCTAGACTGGCAGAATTCCTGGTAGTTACAGCATTTCAGTGATTCTAATATTTTAAGAGATGGTTATAAGCCACAAACTAAACATCTGTTAGGCTAAAAATAAAGCATTTCTTTCATTAATTTATCCAAGACTTTTTAAAATGCCGCTATCAGCGTGGCTTATCAAGACCCCTATAAATATAGATAGCCCAATATCCATTGTATTAAACCACATGCTCCAAGCCCGATCAAAGCAATTCTAATTTATCATTCTCTATGAGGTTTTTCTGTTTGCACAAACTTGGGAACATTCTTTATTTACAAATTAGTTGGCAACTCAGAAAGAGTAAAGCTACTTACATATATACATACGTGGAAATGTCAACCATTGATATGCATTATGTAAATGAATCACAGTGAAACAATCATCTCAAAGAAATGATTGGAAGATTGATTTAAAGGCTCTTCCTCTGCATTCCCACGACTTCCTATGAATTCTGTTCTATTACTTACCGTGTTCTATTGTCGATGCCTTCCTCCCCAACCAGAGTATGAACTTTGTAAGGTCAGAGATTGTGTCTTTTCCTCTATGAACCAGTGTATAACACAGTTCTGGCATTCACTGAGTATGTATTGAATAAATAAATGAATAATATAAAGTAAAATATCAAATTACATAATGGTATCACAGGGTATAATCCATGCTTGCATCCATGAATAGATCTACTTTCTTCCTGCATACCCTTGAATGCTTGAAAATACATCTTTAGTTTATCCAGGCACAAATTTTATAGAGGAAAGCTATATTTAATCATGTATAGATGAAATAGAATTATTACTCAAAAGCAACAGGAGCCACCTATAGTGCCCATGACAGAAGCTGAAAGGAGTTGACTTTCCTTGAATTCTAAGCAATTGTGGCATGCTGGTCCCTGGACAATAATATAAAGCCTGTAAGGTTTGTATTAGAGATGACCTTCACCCTCCATTTTTTGAACTTCTTTGACCTTTTGCCTCTGTTCCCAGGCATCCAGAGCCTCTGGGATGTGCTCTGACTGTCAAGACTCTGATGTTGTAGAAAGAGCATAAGCTTTGCCTCCACTCGAACTAGTTAACTGGCTTGGGTGTGAGTTTCTCTGACACTTTGTCCCTTCAGTGTAAATTTAGAATAATAATGATGTTCCTCTGGGAGAAATGATATGGGGCTTTATGAAAAGATGCAAGTGAGAATGCTCTGTAAACTATAAAACATCAAACAGATATTTGATATTATTTTTAAAAGCCTTAAAATTGGGAGACTGCTAACGTCCTCCCTGCCCCGAAGTATCCATGACCTAAATAACTTCATTCTCTCCTTCATCCAAATTCCCATCTCTCATCACAATTGTTGGGATAGAAAGCACAATCTGATTGTTGCCTAAATTTATGCACTTGAAGCTAAAATGCCTGATAAACATAAAATCACCTTAGTTTGTTGACATTTTTAAAGAGGGGGTTGTGAATGTGGTTATTCTGGAGGTTGTTGGAGGGATGTCCTTCTTTTGTCTAATCTGACCGCTAGTTCCTATCCCAAGCCACGCAGGGGTCAGAAAGGTGGCACCTCAGAAAGAAGAAGCTATTCATCTCAATTTTAAGGCTCTAGTGCATAGAGGATGGTAATTTAATTTCCTGAAATTTGCTAGTCTGAGAGTTTAATTAAGAGAAACCAAGACACTAAAATAGTTTTCTATCAAATATATAGAATAGTGGTACTTAACTACTAGATGACTTATGTTGCCATAGTGGTTGTTAAAAATCATATTTATAAAAGAAATCAAGTGTAACCATTTTAGCAGTTCTAGAAAGGCATACTTTAAGAGGTAAAATTAAAATTAGGGAAAATGAGACCATTTATAATGGGTCGTTATGATTCTGAATAACGATGATTATTGGTTCTGCTTAATAAAACTGTCATCTAACACAAAATAGATATTAAGCTAAATTACATTACATTATGATTCTATCATGCTGCAAAATTCAATGCAAAGCTTTTTAAAAAAATAAATCTGCGAGAAAACAGACCCAGGATTAACCTTTTCTACCTGTTTCCAAGTGGTTTTAATTAATAAAGGAACCTGTGTGAAGAATTAAAAAAAAATGTATGCTGTCAAATGCTGCTTTTTACTAGAGCAAATGACCAAACATATATTATTTGCATATTTTTTTAATGACCTAGTTTTGGTGTGATACTTGATGAGGCCAGGCTCAGCCCTTCTCAAACTTTTCTTCTGTTATTCAGCTTTTACTCCATCATTTCAAAGCTCTTCTTTCCCGCCAGTCCCCTCTCCTGATGAAATCATGTGGAGGAATCTTTAGCTGTCTGTCGCTGCTGTTTCTAAATCTGATTGCACACAGCAGTATTTCTCTCAAAGGTGCTTCTTGTTCTCCCAGAAGAAAGATCACACCTGTTGTGAAAATACACATTTCTAGATCTTATGCCAGACCTGAATCAAAAACTTTGTGGTGAGGCATGTGAATCTGCACTTTAATGTTCTCCTGAGCTGTTTCTTAATATCTTTGGTTTGAGAATCATTGTTCTTGAACTATTTACAATTAGTAGAGAAAACCTATTAATGCTAAGTTGTATTGCTAAGTTTAATACTTAGTTTGTTTATATTTAATCCATTACTGAAAAAATTTATTGAGAATATACAATTTGCCAAGCTGTTTACTAGGTGGTAGGGCTGCTCAGATAATGAGACATCCTTTCTTTCCTTCATCTTATAGCCTAATCATAGAATTTTCCTTTCTGGAATTACTGTCTCATTAAGATAGCATTATTTCTTCAAGACTTAGTAGAGAATTCTGAGTTCTCTGCTTCCACAAGTTTAAACCAAAAAGAGATTTCCAATCAAATAAAATAATGTAGTCATTGAAATAAAATAATAATAGAAAGTATATATGGGGCCAGCCTCATGGCTGAGTGGTTAAGGTCACACACTCTGCTTCAGCAGCTCCGAGTTTGCCAGTTTGGCTCCTGGGTGCAGACCTACACACTGTTCATCAAGCCACTCTGAGGCAGCGTCCCACATAGAAGAACTAGAAGGACCTACAAGTAGGTTATACAAGTATGTACTGGGGCTTTGGGGAGAAAAAGAAGAGGAAGATTGGCAACAAATGTTAGCTCAGGGCCAATCTAAAAAAAAAGTATATAAAGTAGACTAGACATAGATGAAGAGAAAATGAATGAATAGGAAGTTTGAAGCATGCAAAATGCAGTACAGAGAGAGAGAAAGAAAAGAAGGATATTAAGAGGAGTTAAAGAGACATGGAGGAAAAAAAATCAAGGCTCTTTACATAGGTCTAATAAGAATTCCAGCAGGAAATCATAGTGTTCATAGGGAAGAGGAAATATTTGAAATTATGGCTGAAAAATTTCTTGAATAGTAAACAGTGAAGAGTCCTCATATCAAAAAGTTGTGTAAAAAATAAAACAAATTATACCTAGTCATTTTGTAGTGGGATTGAAGAACACCAGAGACAAAGAGAAAATCTTGGAATCAAATAGAGATCAAGGAGAAATAAGCTCCTTGTTTACGTAACAGCAATCAGACTGATTGCAGACCTCATCGGCATTAGTGAAGGCTGGAAGAGAGTGGAGTAATAACTTCAAAGTGCTGAGGAAACAGCATTCAAAGTAAAGTTCAGCATTTAAGAGAGAGGGTAGAGTAAAAAAGGTTAAAGTCATACAATGACACAGAATTACCTACCCTCACTTGAAAGAAATACTAAAGGACACTTTTCATTAATAAATAAATCCATAAAGAAGGAAAGAGTGTGATTCAGGAAGAAATAGTGTGCAAATAGGTCTGTAAAATATATTGTCAAATCTAGGTTTTCAGTAGGAATGAGAATAATATTACAAACACAATTTTTTTATTGTTTAAATAAACACTACAACTAAATTATGGAAAATGCAAAACTTTCTTGACAAGAGATTTATAAAAATAGATTGTTAACAGGCAATTTTATAGCTTAAATTAATTTGAGGAGATATCAAGAGCACTTGAATTAACACTACTTGTGTAATCAAAATCCGTTTATTTTCCTTTATATCATCAATTTAATAGCAAATTAAACTCTATTGATTGGAAAACAGATTTCATTTTTACCAGTTTCCCGTAAAAAGATTGTTCTATTTTAAGCCGCAGCCAGTTCTGCTGTATAGTTTTGGACATGTAAAATGTGTCAAACGTGTAATTGTTGAATGATTAGCTCTTCACAAAGAATGAAGGCCCCGTCTTAAACACTGTTTTACTTATCAGAGAGAGTCTGTTTTTTTCAAGTTATACATATTAGGTACTATTATAGTAGAATTGACAAAGAGAAGTGGCCATATGTGGCAGAAAAAGAGCAACTTGTTTATTACATACTTTAGGAGATTTCTTATGAAGTTGGATTAGTGTACTTCAGATCAATATCACACTTATATTGTAGCTAAACTTAAAAAAATACATTCTTTCAATTTTTTCACTGTTTAGTAGTGTAGAGTTTTCCCCTGAATTAAAAAAAAAAAATCAAATTTTCGTAACAGTTCTTGGTAAAGTCAAAGAGGTAAATTCTTTTTTTCCTCCCTAAGAGATGTGTGGTCTTGTTTGTAAGAATATCTTCAAACAGACAACAAAGAAATAAACATGAACTTTCATACTTAATGAGAAATTCAAAGGATGATCTCAGTTCAATATTTAATTTTAAAAAATTGTCAGCAATACTGACATCAATACATTGTCAACATCCACTAGATGTTATCATACATTTGGTCAGTTCACTCAATCAGGAAAATAATATTCAATTCACTGGAAAAATAATCGAATCAGTTTGGTGTGGATAATGCTTTTTGAATCTTTTGTGTAGGGGGAGGTGAAAATAAACTGCTGATTGATTAAAGTTTTCTTTTTTCCACTAATTGCTACAGAAATATAATTTTTAGGTTTTTTCCTAGATTTGTCTTCTTTACTACATTTCTATGTAATTAAGAAAATGCCCCCCATCCTCTTTCCCCACAATTAATGAATGTGTTCTTCTCTCAGATCCCCTGATCTTGTGTGCCTGATAAGCGACTCTCGGGTTGTGCCATCATGACTTCATTCCTGAGTGCAGGTTGTAATTACGACACACGAAGACAGAAGTGCCCCTTTTATTTCTCATGCTGCAGCATTTGAGGATTTTTTCCTGTACAATTAAAAGGCTAGGAACACACTAAATGTAGCAACACAGCAAAAAGAAGAACTACTATGAAAAAGTACAAACATTCTACACATAAAATGTTCAGAAATAGAAAAAAAAGTCTGCTTTTAATAGAGCTCCATCAAACTGAAGAAAACGGGTCAATAAAGATATTGAAACCGTAGCAAATCCTTCTTGCAGCAATTCAAACACACTTAGTATTCTAATATCTCTGAGACAACCTATGATAAAGGAAAGAAAGAAGGGAAATTTTAATGCGTTATAGTTTTGTGTGGAAGTAAGCTGAATGGAAAAAGAATGATTGAGGAAGAGTGGAAGAAAGAGAACATGAAGAAATAGTTAAGAAAAAGAGGACAGGTCCAGGGAGCCCATGGTGATGCAAAGGCACTGCTCAGTTTTATTTATTTACATTTATGTATGTATTTATTTATTGTCTCAATTCATCAAACCAAAGCATTCCCAATTTTAAAAATCATTTGTTGGTATAAATCTTTAAAAGACCCGTTTTCTTCAGATTTGAACTAACGTTGTTTACGATCTTACTACCTCCTTGTTAAATCTTGTACTTGTGCAGCACATGTTCTAATGTGAATCTAAGATCGTGGTTGCCACATCCATGTTTTAAAAAGAAAACTTTAGATATTATAATCAATTAGTTGATTATTCATCCATATTTTCTTGCAGGAAGTTAATGGTGTAACTTGCCATAATATGGGAAGCCTGAAAACTATTCTAAATGCATTAATAAGAAGGATTCTGCATGAATTTAAAAATTTTACCACCTATAGAGTGCCTACCACATCCGAGGCGGTTTACATTCGTTGTATCATTTATTCTCACATTGAGAGAATGAGAGAAAAGAGGTTAAATTTTAGGCACTATAGATTTAAATTGACTATTAGGATTTTCTTATAATATGAATTGTTAACTTTTATTTTAAGAAGAAAGATATTTTTTAATTTCAGATGATTTATGGATGGTCCCTTGTGGAAACAGGATTTTGAACATATGGACTTATTTAGGTCAATTTCAGCTCAATATTTCTGCATCTGACAGGTTCTCAGCTGCTTTTATTAAGTAACAGATTTTCTAAATAATGACTGCAGTCAAACTCACAAAAGTCCATCACCGTTTATAGCCCAATTTCTTAGTCTCACAGTCAGCATAGCATTTGTCAAATGAAAAGCATATATGATACTCCTTATTTATTAAGGTGGTCTTTCTTTGTAATACTTTTGTAGTAAATTGTTTACTTATATAAAGTTCCGATTTCTGATTTAGTGTATTATTAAAGCATTTATTTTTCTTATCATGTGTAAAATTCTCTATTGAGGGCAAGGATAAACTAGGTTGGACCACAGTGAATGGTTATGCAGGTCGCTCACTACACAACCTTAGAGGAAGATTCATATTGTAGACTTTGCAGATTTAAGTATTAATTACAATAATTTTCTGGCAGATGGCAGTATAGTACCTTGTTCTAATAAAATTAGTTTATTATGACAAATTGCCTACAGATGGACATGAAGCGTCTTGAGATAGGGCGCCTTTTCCAAATTGCACAACAATGCCATATGACTTAGTAGACAATCGGATCTAACAGGGCCACCAGCCACTAAGTCATATAGCATCATTATGTTACCATAGAAAACACTGAGGAAATGCTTGTATGTTCAATGAAGATACTTTGAGTAACAATGGATTTAACAACAACAATAACTAAACTTTACAGGGTTTTTATGTATAGTATTATATGTAATATGTAGGCATTTCATTGTGACTAATATTTATATAACTAAATAAATCCACTTAGAAACAAAAGTCGTAAGTTTAATCTTACTGCTTTAATAATAAAGTAAATTAATGCTTTGAAGCTATTTTATACCCATTTGTACTATTTTGTATTAATCAACACCTTGATTAAATGTAAACTTCATCCTTTAATTTTCAATCATAGTAAACTTCTGAAGTCATCAAGTACAGTTTGCTATTAACTGGAAAGAGCATTCGATAATTCAGTGGACTACTATAAGAAAATTGGGGGTTTTGCCATGTTGAACTCCCCACATATCTAGATGTCACTTGATGATAGATTGGGAGAATGATTATTCTACAAATAATCAAGTTTAAAAAATAAGCTTCATTTGTTCTCATAGAGGAATGGTGAAGGAGAGGCAAAAGGCTGGGGGTGGAGTGGTGGGAGTGGGGTAAGACTGTGGATCAAACCCACCTGGAGGGAGAGGAAGGATCAGCTTCCAACTGAAGCTGACATCTAAAGACAGCCTTAAAAATAGGTTTTTCCCGTAATACAAGAAGAGAGAAGTCGAATCAAGCATAGGAAGTGCTATGAACAATCGTTAAACAGCCTGACATTCCTAAAATGTCTTATTCTTAACTACAGACACCTTGACTGTGTTCTCTGAACTCACTGTGCCTCCCTCTGTCTTAGAATTGATCACTGTTTATTGAAGTATATATTTATAGTTGTTTCTCCCACAGACTATTATATTCTCCAGGTCAGAAGCAATACCTCTAACACCTAGCTCAGAGCCTGGTATCATCAGTTTGTTGAATTAGACTGAGCTCTCTCGGGTATTACCTCCTTCACCACACCATCCATGACCCCCCATTTCTACCTTCCTTTAATACCCTGCCATGTTTCTTGTAATGTACTCACTAGTTTGTTTTCAATTATTACTGTGTTCTCAGTTCTTAATTAGACTGGGAGATCCTTGAGGGCAGAGATTAGATCCTATTCCTCTTTAGACTATCAGTGACATGCCTGGCACATAGTAGGGTTGCTGGGTTTTTTATATGTATGACGAACTAACATTCAGTATTTCAATATTGCTGGAAATGAGTCTGCTATAAGTAGGAGTTGGAGGAGGGCAGATGCAACAACATATATGAATGGAAAAATACGGGGAAATTCATTACTGGAATTAACTGATTAAAAAAGACAAGCCCAGAGTGACTCGTGTGTGCGGTGTGATGATAGCATTCTCAAGGTAAGCTATACCAGAATAATAAATTGGGGAAATGATAACGAGTTGAGACATCTTTGGAACATCGAGGCATCTAGTAGAGTTAGATATATAAGTCTGGAACTCGAGAAATTGAGGACAAAGATAGAAATTTAGGCATCATGAGAGGCAATATAGAGTAATAATATTAACACCTAACCATTAAAGCACTTTCTAAGTGCCGGTACTGTTCTAAGTGCCTTGTAAACGTTATCCTACTTAATACTCACAGAAACCCTGAGAGACAGGCATAATTTTCCCCATTTTATAAATTAGAAGTCGAGGCATGGATCTGTCAAATGGTTTATCTGAGGTCACACAGCTCTCAAGCCAAACAAGATTCAAACCCAGACAGTCTGCTTTTAAAATCCAGTCACTGTGAGTCCAGGGTTGGGACCCAGACTTCCAGGCCTTCCTTTCCTGTCTATGAGCTGTGTGATTTTGGTTATGTTATCTACCCATTCTCTGCCTCAGTTTCCTCATTTGCAAAGGAGGATAACAATACTACCTACCTCAAAACACTGCTTGGTATGTCGAAGCATTCAATCAATGTTAAGTCATTATTTTTATTAGCCTATCAATGAATGTTGAAACCATGAAGGAAAAGGAGATTGCCCTGGCAAAGGTGGGGAATGAAGAAACAAGAGAATCCTTGATCCTTTAAGGGACAGTTAGGTAGAGAGAAGTCTACCATAGAGGCTGTGTGATCATCCCAAGGGGAAAAGTGAGGCTTCCAGACTGGGGCCTGGGCAGAATCTGGGAAACGTAGTCCATTGCAGGGGCAGGGGTGCTCCGCTCATCCACAGAAAGCATTGCTTGGTGCTAAGAGGATGAATGCGAGGGAAGATGCCAAATCAAAAACCTGGTATGCCATCCAAGTGTAAGGTCCATGTAAAGGGGATTAAGTAAAGAAAAATGAAAAGATTCAGCTCAGAAGATAGGAGGTAAAGCTTGGAGAAGTTTCCTAAGCAGGTGGCAGGGGATTTCTAGGATGCCTGTGACCTGGAGGATTGGCCAGAAGACAGTTCTTGAAGAAAGTGATTTTACATGAGCTAAGTTTTGAGAGAATAATCAAGATAATAGGAAGGAACAAGGATGAAGCAGCATCACAGAGCCCAGGGAGGAAAAAGATGTTGTGAAGTACGTGGGGAGCTGGGAGACTGGGTTGAGATGACATCCTCTCCAGCATCCTCAACTCAGTTAATCCTTGAAGCGGTTTTACGATGTAGGCACTCCATTGATCTCCATTTTTTTATAGTTTAGAAAAATTAGGCAACAATAATTGTCAATACCTTACCTAGGGCCACACAGCTACTGAGTTCCAGAGCTGGGATTTGAACCCAGGAAGTCTGGCTCCAGAGTCCATGCTTGTGACTATTACACATTCCTATTCTCACCTGCTTTACTCTTTCAGGTGGTTCACTTTATTACATCCCTTCTATGTCTCTGAGGAGAGGGAACCTCCTTATATCATTTCCCCTCTTCCATGCCCAACCAGCCTGGATGCGGGTGGGGATGTGGCACATTTTTAGTTTTTAAGGAATTTCCCTCTCAAATATATATCTAGACTCTGAGTCCTCTTCATTCCCCTGAGGGCTTCAGGTTTTTTGCAACTAGTTTCAGGAAAAAAAAGAAAAACTAAATATTTTTCTGCTTTTGCCTCTATGTTATCCTGAAATATTGACAGTTTTAGAGCAGAGTTGGGGTAGAAGAGAGAGGGAAGTGGCAAAAGAGGAACTTATTAAGAAAAAAATGGTCAGTATTTCAAAACTAGTTGAGGAATTACTGAGTCACCAATGGTGATATTAAAAAAGGTCGATTACATTCTAAAACAGGAAAGGTTAGTTAAACAATACTAATTGGCTTCTTGGTGATATCTAAAATGCAAAATGTATTTCAAAATATGTGTTATATTTGTATTTAAAGAGAGAGCATGACAAAATAATGGGAACATTAAAAACTCAGAAGTGATTACGCCATTTATTCCCTTTCCTTCTTTGAAGCTTGGTTAAAGGATTCAAAACCTGTAATGAGCTTGAAGATCCTACCAGGGTCCTAGTGACTCCAAGGATAATCAATATTGTTAATGACCACATAAGATGTATTAAAGATCAATAAAGTCTAAAATGTAAAATAGCCTGATATGGAATCACTTCTGTATGAATTAAAAATTGAAATTATAAACAACCAAAACATAAATGAATATTAATGTTGGTTAAATGAATAGATAACTGCTTGAATGGAATAAAAAACCCAGACACAAATTGTGATGGTTTGCTTTCTGGTTTTGTAATACTCTTTTTGAATAGTCCAATCGCAGATAATTACATATAGATTTTTAAAGCCTAATTTTCTATTAAAATGAGTTGTTTTTTCCATGTATATTTTCCATTAGCTGTAGATCTATTAAGTATCAAATTCTGATGCTAGAGACAGTGAAAGGATTCGTTTAAGTGGATTTGATTGTTGGGGTAAATATAGTACGGGAAAATTCATCTTAAACTAAATTCAAATTTCCCCAGCCTACACTTACTCTCTAGCTCAAAAGTTTTTAACTTTGGTGTACTTTAAATTGCCTGGGGAATGTTTAAAAATACCGTTTACTGAATCCCACCCAGGACAATTAAATCAGACTCTGGAGGTGGAGCATTAGTGTTTCTCAAAATCTTCCCAGTGATACCAGTGTGCATCCCAGGCTGAGAAGCCCCACTCTAGTCTTTGTATTAGCTTTGATCTTAAGAGAATTCTGCTGCTAGTCTGGGATGTCAGGATTTCCAGGATGAAGAGATGGTGGGTAAAGGCTACTTCATTCATTTATTCATTCACCATGAAAACATGTATACTGAGATTCTAAAATAAGTGCTGTGTGAAGAGCTAGGGGACACAAAGACAAGCAACACAAAGCCCTATTTCTCAAGAAACTTACATTCTATCGTAAGGGGAAATGAATGTTAAAAAATACAGAATTTAAAAATAAGGCTAGACAAGTATATTTAGCTAAATAGTGTAGGTTATTGAAATAAAAAATTGAATAAGAATTTTTGTAAAAAAATCCTTGGAAGTTTCTGAACATGATCAGAATTTTGTTTTCCAAGAAGGGAGTGGCTAGAAAGAGTCAAGTTATATAATTATCTTGATATTTTAGATTAAAGTTAAATGAAAGGCTAATGGCAAAAATGAGAATCCAGAAGAAGGGGCAGGTGTTAGGAATATTGTGGAGGCAAAATCCACGCAATTGTAAATTCAAGACCTGTGGTGAGCAGGGTGGGGTGGGAGTCAGACACGAGTCCAATATTCAAGCCTGGTGTCCTATGATCATGGTCCAGCTACCTAATAAATAAGAAAGCATGTGGAGAGAGGAGAGAATGTTTTTGAATGTGCTCAGTTTGAGGTGCTGATGGGCTATCCGTTTGATGTCCAGTAGGCACATGGAGTGAGAGAGAGTGATTTGGGGGAAAGGCTCACAGAGATTCAAGCAGGGAGAGACAAGAGCTACCTTTGAGAGAAGTTTAGAATGTACAGGGAAGAAAGCAAGCTGATCCTTAGCAAATACCTGCATTTTGGGACAAAGAGATGAAGTCAGAAAAATTGTCAGAGTTGAGAGACGTCAAGGAAGCCAAGAGAAATAAGTTTTAAGTTGGGAATGATCAATAATATCAAAAATCAAAAGACGATTCAGAATTAATTTGGACAGGCAATTAATATTAAGATAAAATGATAAGGCTGATGTTATATATTTGAATATTGTTAAAAGTAAGGAAAAAAGCAAAATTAAACATTCTATACATTTCAAATATAAACATATCACAGAGGAAAATGTAAAAAGCAAAAATATGTAAATTTATAATTTGTGAATATTAAACATCACTTTAAAATAAATTATTCATAGATTCACTTAATAAAAGTGAAGTACTATTAAAATAAACAAAATACTAGAAAAAATGAAGAAAATTTAATTATTTAAGACAAACTGAAAGCAAAATAATATTCTTTGGTTTTATAAATTTGTACCCTTAAGAGGCAAAGCTTCATTCAGTCCATTTTGTAATTTTTCTAACCTGACAAGCTCCTTTCACATCTGCATGGTCAGGGAAATACTGCAGAGAAAGTTATAAACTATTTCTACACATTTTCCTCTGATTCCTTCATCTTTGAATAATTCTACTCCTTGTTTGACAATTTTAAGATCTTTTTAATTAACTTTTTTCTTTTCGGCAGCTGCAGTTTTTAAATTACATTAGAGCTTTAGTTTCTATTTCTCTTTTTTTGTTTTTTGTTTAAACATTTCCAGTTTGCCTTGACCATCTTTAATTTTATTTTGTGTACTTGGAGATGCCTACACAGAATTACCTCTCTCGTGTTCAATACTGTCTTACTTATATGCCGCCAGAGTAGGATTACTCTTGTAATACACGTTTGCAGCACCATGATGTGTTTGCCTATTATGTTGGGCAATGACGACTTTAGAATAGCTGGCCATTTTTTGATTTGTCTTTTTTGTATACATTGAACAATTAAATCCTTAATTTTAATCTTATGTTGTAAAAAATTTCAGAATGAGAAAATCAAACAATATTATACAAAGTTACCACTACCTTGGTACTTCAAACTGGTGTCATATAATTGAATGCTGAAATACCAAAAACCTGTACTGAAATCACTAAATTGCACTACTAACAATATCGTAGTTCTTATATCTTAAAATAATGGTAGTCTTACTAGGTGGACTTTTCTAAGTAAGGCACTACATGTATAGTGGTTCAAATTTACATAATGTTCTATAATCGGTAATTTAATTATTATGATCCTATTATAAAGTAATAAAATTGCTACAGTTATAAAGCTGCCTATTAGGGGCAGCAAGTCTCTTGCCATTTACTTTTTGTTCTTTACATTAGACTGAGATGCCAGATGGCCACAGGAAAGTATACTAATATTTTAATAATTGCTTTTATTCTTTGAATTATGAGATTTTAAAAAATTATCATTTAATATACAATATTGTGTTTTACTTGGAGAAAATTATTTGTTAAATTATTTTCCATTTATAACATTTGCATTTAACATGTGATAGTAAATGTTATATATGTAAAAGCAATTCTATTTCAAGAGTTCCGGTTTTAATAATTTAGTATCATGCTTTAGATGGGAAAAACTATAAAAAAATTAAGATTGCTTAGTGCAATTTAATTTTCAGGGTTTTAAATTTTACTTATTTTCTGTTTCTAATTTCATTTATTTTCTGACATTTACCTATCTATCATCCATTCATCCATCTGTCTATCTATCTATCTATCTATCTGTCAGAACACCCACACCTATTAACACATATATACAGAGAGGTTCTGATTCTGCACTTACACTTGAAGTTTTGTTCTGCCTTGAATAACTTAGTTTGCCCTTTCTGCCTTTTCAAATCTTCAAGATACTGTACAAATCCACCTGTTCTATAAATCTTCTCTGATCACCATAGCATGAAATCCTCTCCCCTTCCGTTGAATATCTTTAGTCTTTAATATTTGTATCATTGATTTATTAAATATGTACTTCCTCCTTATAGTTCTTGGAATGTTATACTGCTTAAATATTTTGCATTTATCTTTTATATACAATCAACTAATTATTGAAAACAGGGTGCTTCCTGAGCAAATCCTTATCAATTTGATCCCTTGTTGCCTTTTGCCAAAGCTAGCAAATAAAACATAAACAGGAAATAAAATCTACACTGCCATTTCTTACATTTTATACAGTAGTCCGCCCTTATCCATGGGGGATGCATCCCAAAACTCCCTGTGGATGCCTGAAACCACAGATTGTACCAAACCCTACATATACTACATTTTTTTCCTGTACATACATACCTATGATAAAGTTTAATTTATAAATTAGGCAGGATAAGAAATTAACATAACTAATAACAAAATAGAGCAATTGTAACAACATACTGTAATAACAGTTACCATAGATCTTAGCAACCTCAGCATATGATTTTTTTTTCTTATTAAGTCGACAACTTCCACTTTTTCACTTAAAGGAAGCACTTAACAGCTTCTCTTCAGCATATCGAGATTGCCAGCATCACTGCTCTTGCACTTTGGGGCCATTATTAAGTGAAACAAGGGTTACTTGAACACAAGCACCTCGATACCGTGGCAGTCCACCTGATAACCAAGAGGGCTACTAAGGGACTAACGGGCGGGTAGCATATACAGCGTGGATACACTGGACAAAGGGGTGTCCAGGGCAGGACAGGGCGGGAGGGCGCGAGAGTTCATCATGCTATTCAGAATGGTGTGCAATTTAAAACTTATGAATTATTTATTTCTAGAATTTTCCATTTAATATTTTTGGATCATGGTTGATCGTGGGTAACTGAAACCATGGAAAGCAAAATGCAGATAAGGGGGGACTACTGTATGGGAAAGTAATAGGACAATTATATTTATGATGAAATGTTGAGCATATACTCCTAATTCTCCCATGGAACACGTGTGTGTGTGTGTGTGTTTAGAGAGAGAGAGAGACTTTAATAACAGTGAAATATAATAACCAAATTCTGATTAGCCTGTTACAACTTTTCAAAATTCATTCTCCTGTATTGCCTCATGACTGATAATAACTTGGGAAGCTGAGGGACTGCCATTATAGTCCCTGTTGCTTAGGAGGAAACTGATATTCAGAGGATTATAATTTACTTCATTGGTTAGAGGAGTACCGCAATTAGAATCGAAGTCTTCTAAACCAGTGCCTCTCAAAATATCTGTAGTGAAAGACCAGTTTCCCACTCAGCCCTAATCTGTCACCAACCATTATTTCTTAATAGCATAATATAAATGAACCACTAGAAAAATAAACAAAAAAGGTATACAAAACACAAATCCAAATTTTTTATTACTAGATTCAACAACCATCAAATGACTTTAACAAATAGCTGTAAGAGTTCTGAAATGATTATCCTCAATGTGCTTATCGTTTTGAATGGGTAACAAATAGCAAGTGGACCAGCTCCAGTCTTTGAATCACACTTTGAATATTGTCTGTGTCAACCATGTCAATCATGGAATCATCCTCAGCCAGAACATTTGCCACCTAAGTGGCCATGTTTACTCACAAGTGAATTTCTGCCTTCCGCCATTTACAGCTGATTGGACTGGAACCAAAGGATAGGTTGGCCAGCAAGCTGTGAACTGAGGCCATGCTTGAAAAGATGAGCTGGGCCCATCAGTTTTTTTGTCTCTGGATTTAGATCTAATGAGTGAAGAAAGGACTTTCTATGATAACCCAAGGTTTTGTGTATGCTTAAAATATGAGTTAGCAGAAACTCTGAGTAGGCTGTGAGAGTTGGGTTGGGGCAGGGAAGAAAGAGGAAGATGTGAAATAGAGCTGAGTCATATTAATAGTGCATCACTACAGGTTCAAAAACTGCTGATGCTGAGGCACGAAAAGCTGCCGTAACTCTAGAATTACCTTTCACCTCCAATATGCCTTAGCCCCAGGCATGAAGCAGCATTTTCTTTGAATGTCCTAAGATATGGATCCCACACTTCTTGCAATGTGCATATATATCTTAGCTGGCATAAATGGGTCTCTGAATTATTCAAGAAACTTAGCTTATCTAAAAACATAGTCCAAGGCTTTTCCCATTATATCAAGTAAGCTTATTTCAGAAACAATAGATGCCATATTTGAAGATAAATTGTTAGCAGTCACATCTTTAATTGACAATCAGTCTGAAATGAGTTTATAAGCCAAACTGAGTTGGTCTGATGGAACTATCTGTTTGCTACCAAATATCCATCTCCTATCTACCTACATATCTACTTTTGTATTTCTTTGTTGCCAGAATACTTCCCCAAAAGATTGATTATAATATTTTACAAAGCTAATTATAGTCTGATTTTTCTCAAGGAGGGAATCCCTTAAAATTTATGACAAATTATCTCGGTAATGGATGGGCCTCCACAACTCACCTGGCCTCTGTATGTCCTCAGATTTGCAGAGCTCGTTAGAACCAGATCACTGTCTAAAAGATCAGACATGTGCTTTTAGTTTGTACTAATCCAGACACATATCATGTGTTAGTGGTTTCTGGAATCACCCCAGAAATCAAAGGTGCAGGCTTGAGATTGAGTGCACAGTGATTCTCAAAACATGTTTTATTGCCCCGATGCTTTTTTTTAAATGAACGTGTTAAGATTATTTTTAACTCTTTAGCTATATTAAAATAGCATACTTGCTTTATAGTAAAGAAGTGTATTTCAGCATAAAAATGGAAACATAACTTCTTTTATCATTCTCCAGTACATTCTAAATTTTAAATTACTGCTAAATGAAATGGTTTATGTCAGAGGTTAACAATATGGGGTCTTAGATTAAAACAAGCTCCATGTAATCTTATTGAGCCAGTAGGTAACAGAAATAAGAGAAAATGTGTTTGAATCACAGGAGAGAAGGGATGTTGGATGGATCTGTGAAATACTTTATGTTGTAGTATCAGCTGATTGATAGCAGCGATTCTCAGAAGGGTTCCAATATTATGCCTTTTAAAAGCTGGAGATTAGTGCAACCATGGTGAACAGCACAGCAACACTCTGGCAAAGAAAAAGGGCCAGGGCTGGCAAAATGTGGCAGGTGTCAAAATAAAAGGTTAGGCTCTGTGCCTGGGGACCCATCTGTCAGATAAAAGTATGATAAGGCAATTAATGTATTTATTTATATTGCTCATGACAAACCATGTATTCCATAAAAATGGTCAATTTAAACATTTTCCAGTGTTCTCTAGAAATTAGAATTAATATAAAAATAAAATGTTCAAGACAAAAAGCGAGGTCTAATAATGAAATGGATTGCTTATATAAATAAATAAAGGTTGGAGGAATTATAGTAACCCACATTGAAGGATTAAAACTATTACATATAACATCTTGACAACACAGTGATTATATTCAGGACCTAAAATCGATGTTTATGTTGTAAGATAATTTTGGTAGCATTCCTTGCAGGTTCCGCATGCTTTATAATCATTAGGCTGGATTTCATACTCTAATAAAATGAGGCCCAGAAAAATTATAGAAATAGAAATTTAGAAATCCAAGATATGTGTCTTGCATTTTCTTTAAATGTTTTGTTCACAACCTTGTCATTATTAGAGCTTTCATTTTCACTTCGTGACTAATCCTGACTCCTCTTTAATTTATTTATTATTTATTTAGCTTTCTCACTACTTCTGCTTTACAATCTGTTTGGAGTATGTTTAGATTTACCATTCATCAGTGATACGTTTTTTACAGATAAATTATCATAAATTTTTTAAATGCTGTGTTATTTTACTGGTGAATAACAATCTAACCCAGTATTATAACAAAAATGAGATTTACTGGAGTCCCAAGTTTTATGCAAAAACTGACCTATATTTACCCCTGAATAAAATAAAGTTAAAGCTCTCAATTATCATGTTTTAATAAGTGAAGCTCGCACCTTATGGTAATAGCAAAATTTGAAGAGAAACAACATGTAACTCTGTAGTATAATATGCTATGCATAGGGAAAATTCAAGTTATTTAATTGTAGGCAGAAAAAATGCCAATATAACTATGTTATTGCCAAGCTGCACATTCTGTCTGCTAAGTGATGAAATTTAACAAGTAAACCCATTAGAATAATAAAGAGAATCATTTGGCTTTGGAAAGAACAGAGGTATTATGTTTAATAGATTTATTTCCTTTATGTTGAAGCAGCATTTATACCATCCTCAGAACTCTCCATTTATTAGAAGGATATTGGTTAAACTTTGTCAATGATTTTTCTCCCCAAAATTCCATTCTAGCCCCTGATATTATCACAGCATTAAACTATCTTCTATTGGTCATATGAAACTTGGCTTTCTATAGTATAACAGCAATGTTAGAGTAGGAGTTGAGGAAGGAAAAGTGAATAAAAAGACACAAAATAGAAATGTTGTTATATGTTCCATTTCGTAGTCTGATACATGATTTACAAATTATGTTTGAAGTTTAATTATAATTAACCACTATTTAAAATCAAATTCGCTCATTGCTTCATTTCCTGACTCAGAGTTCAATGCTGTTCCTATTGCTGGTTTTATTTCATTTTAACCTCAAGTTTCTAAATTAGCTCTGTTTCCTATCGATTTGTTTTCATTTGCCGGACGTACTTGAAAATGCATCAGGCCAAAAAAATTTTCCTTATTTACCATTTTGTACAACTCTTCAAAACTCTAGGACATACTTCATAATAAAAATAATAATTTCAACAGAAACTCAAGATGTCATTGAATTTTGCCACGGAGCCACAAGAATAATACATCAAATAGAAGGTAAGATTTTTGTTTTACTCCTTGACAGTGAGAATTATCCATTTTAAGTTAGCTCTTTTGCAGCATACATTCTATCTTTATATGGGAAGAAAATATACAATGGGGCTCATTTTATAAAAAGAAAAATCAACTTAATTTTTACTTTCATTTTTCTACAGAAGTAGATGAGAAAAATTTTGCTGGGTATCCACCCACTTCAATTCAGTCACTTGAAGAAATTATAAAAATTCTGATGAGTTTTAAAACTTTCGTTTGCTCTGGCATAGTACAAACATGCATTGATTTATCATCGCAGGTATGTTTTCATAAATTTTCTCTTACCAATCAGATAAAAATTCATCCCAATTTGCCAAATTGTTCTCTTTATATTTTAAAAAAGCTTGACACATATAAGATTATTTCGGGGGAAAGAAACCCAGATTTTCTCATTTGTCATTCATTCAATCCATTGTAATGGTAAATGGTATTCATGAGCATCTTAATTATGTTAACAAAAGATGAAAACTTTTAGTATAAAATCTGTTGTGTGAAGAAAGTACTCAAGTACAATTTTATTTCATGTTACATAAAAAATGCTATCACTTTCAAAAGTTCTGTTGTTTCCATATCGTTGAGATGTGTTCCCATCAAACATCAAATGATATCTTTCATCAGCATAAAATAATCTGGATGGATCTCACCCATCAAGGCATCATCCATACCCCCATCATCTCAGACCCTCCAAATTTGTTTCTCTTATAGTTCCTGTTTTTCTTTTTTTTAATTGATCAACCACTCATACAACACAAGGTAAGTAGTATTATTATCTCCATTTACAGATAAGGATTCTCGGGTACAGAGAGGTTAAATACTTCTTAAAATGTGAACCCCCTTTATTTTAGTAATTAGACTTTTATCCATCTACTTACTTGCTCAAACAAGGAAGGAATGACAGAATGTTGAAGAACTAAAAAGCAGAAGTGTGAAAGTTATGCCATAAGGTAAGAAAAAGAACTATTAAAAAAAGCAGCAAACAGTTTGAAACACCAAAGGAATTTGTTGGGGGCCAAGCATAAGGATTTTAAGATGAAGTGGCAATAAAATGTGAATAAGACGCAACACTAGTAAAAATTGCAAAAGCTTAAGAATGAAAAGGAAGAGTCATGGAAGATGGAAGAAACATACAGGTTTTCTTGGCCTCTAACACATGATTATTAAATAATTCTTAGAGAATATTTCCCGTATTAGTTTCCAAAAGAGAATAAAGAAACATCTATGTTTCTGGAATTAAAGATGTTACTGACATTCATTATCTTTGTAATTTGTCAAGTGAATAGCTTATTATGTTGAAAGGCACTACTATATGATGGTTTAAATGGACTTTGTAGACAACCAGGAGCTCAAATCCTCGCTCTCCAACTTCCTGCTGTTTGTGATCTTGGCAGTGGTGTGCAAGAGCTACCTCCTACTGGCTCTCGATAGCTGATTCTGTGCATCTCTTCCCAAAGTCATGTTCAGTGACATCACACTGGTAGTCTGAAATCAGCCAAGTGGATATTATTTAGATCCCCAAGATTGGCAAATGCTATAAATCAAGGCTTTATTCCCCATGTGCCAGCTTACCAAGCCACCACTGGACCTTGGGCAAATTCCCTAACCTTTCTGAGTTTTAGTTTTTTTCATCTGAAAAGAAAAAATAAATATGACAGGTCCTCATAGGATCCTGTAGACCTTTTGATGGATAATGTATTTCATATGATGCCTGGTACCTAGTAAGCATCAATAATGGTAGCACTCTAGTAATTTAATTCATCCTATTACACAGAACATCAAACAATTTTGCTTTTCTAACACACTAGAAAGCGTTTCAATTAGTTCATCAAAATTCCAGGAGAGGAGGATTTATAAAAATTATTTTACTGACTTTGTAGATGAAACAGTTACTCCTTTATATTATTAGATTTTTGTAAAGAGGGTAAATAATTACTAATACTTTCATAATAAATTTATACAGTATGATTAATTTAGAAAAACTTCTATTTCCTAAAGTGACTCACATATAGAAGCTCAAGGGCATGTCTTGAGGTTTTAACCCCCACCCCCTGAATTAGATTAAATCCATGGCTTCAGTTCTTCAAAACTTCTTGATAAGTTAATACAAGGACTGATACCAGCTATACACCCCACTGTTTGGAAAGCTGGAACAGAAAATTCTGAGCCAGAGGCCACTATGTCTATCAAGATGACAGGCAGTATGTGTACCTTGAAACTTTAAAGGTAGGCGCTGCAGGAAATAAGGAATTTTAAAAAAGAATAAGCAATCTGAAGATAACCCTGCTTAGTTGCCTAGCTAACAACTCTCTCCTCTAGGTAGTCCGCAATATGGATATTTATTCTTAAGATCATTACTCTGCTCTTGGAAAATATAATTCTTTCTAATATTTTAAAATAAGCTTTACATACATATTTTCCACTATAGTTCAAAAAGTATGCAGATCATTTTTTGTTAAAAATATCTTAAAATTCATTTAAATAATTTTGCAATAGGAAAATATACTACTGACGTTGAATTGAATTGGAATGTCCTTTATTATTTCAAAGACTTTGAGGTAGATTGCTTACAAAGATGACTAAAATAATTCCTCCTATCGCTGTATACACACACCTTTGTAATATGACTTTGCTGTTCCTCTCATCAAGAGCTATTTTTCTATCCCTTCAATCTGGGCTTTGCCAAGTGGCATGATTTTGGTCAACAGGACATTAGCGAACAGGATGAAAGCAGAGGTTTGATAAACACCGGCACATTAGGGCTTCCTGTCTTTGCTGCCCTGAAACAGCCTTGTGAAGAAGCTTAAGCTAGTGTCCTGGAGAATAAGAACCCACATAGGATAGAGATGAGCCATGCCAGCTAAGGCTTCCTGGACCAACCAGGCTGCCAACACCAGGCGCATGAACCAGGCCATTCTAGATCATTCACCCTCAGATGACGTGTCTGCTAAGTGGACAACCAACTTATCCCATAGAATTTTAGGCAAAAATGGAATAGTTGTTGTTTTACGCTGGGGATCAGCCAAGCTACAGCTCATGGGCCAAATCCAGACCACCATGTGTTTTAAAAATAAAGTTTTATTGGAACACAGCCACATTTATTTGTTATGTATTGCCTATGGCTGCTTTCACACCACAATGGCAGAGTTGAGTAATTGCAACAGAGACCATATGGTCTGCAGAGCCTAAAATATTTACTATCTCTCCACCCCTTTTTTTTTAAGGAAGATTAGCCCTGAGCTAACTACTGCCAATCCTCCTCTTTTCGCTGAGGAAGACTGGCCCTGAGCTAACATCCAAGTCAATCTTCCTCTATTTTATATGTGGGATGCCTGCCACAGCATGGCTTTTGCCAAGAGGTGCCATGTCTGCACCCAGGATCCAAACCGGCGAACCCCAGGCCGCCAAGAAGCGGAAGGTGTGAACTTAACCACTGCGCCACCAGGCTGGCCTCAACTGTTTTCCCCTTTACAGATAAGTTTGCTGATCCTTGTTTTAAGCCAGTAAGTTTTGGCAAGGTTTGCTAGGTAGGAATAGAAAAATGGCACAGACTTCTTTTCAAAAAAGGAATATGCCTCATTCCTTACTAAATTAATAAAGTCCTATGCTCATGAAAAAAATACATGCATTTTTTTTCAGGGTCAATAATCCTTTTTAATGGCAAAAGCAACAGCCTTCAGTTTGCATTTCTAAAGTATAGTTACGGAGACTGCTAGTTGTACACCAATATCGGTTCTTCCGTTTTTCCATAAAAATACAGTTAGGACTGGGCATGTAGCCACCCAGTCAGAGATCACATTTCTGAGCCTCATTCTCAGCTATGTGTGACCACAAGACTAGGTTTTCACTACTGGGCTATGAATGGAAGTGATACATCCATTTCTTGGACTTTCTCCCTGCTCTCATTGTCCTTCCCACTAACTGGAATCTATAGCAACCTGATTTACCATGCAGACAGGTAGAATGTCCTAGAGAATGAAGGAGTACATCAGGAAAGGAACTTTGGTCACTTAAAAACCATGTGGAGCAGAGCCAACCTCAACTTGGACCACTCCTCTGGGACTATTAACATGAGAGAGAAAGAAACTTTAATCTTCCTTAAGTCACTATCGTTGGCTTACCCTAGCTAATAGGGATAATGAGTTATCCTACCCAATTATCTTATTATTAGTTAGATCTAATAACTTATCTTAACTAATACATTCCTAACTAATACATATCCTAACCAATGGGTGTTCCTAACTAACATATCCTAACTAATACATTCGTTTTATGCAATATGTACAATAAACGCACACCAAAATTAGTTAATTGATAGAACATTGTATTTGGGTCAAGAACTGCAGGATACTTTGATAAATTTTTCCCCAATTTTCTGAATTGGCCAGAGGCTAGTCATTTATAGTAACTGTAATTTTGTTTCCCTAGATAAAAATAGACAGCTCTGGATAGGCTAAGCAGGAATTTTTGAACACTGATCTTTCTATTTTCTACTACCACCAAGTAAGAGGGCCACAATAACTGGTGATTGCCCTAGGCATGTGTCATTTTGGTCCCAAGAAATGTTTATATACCAACATAGTGCCTTAGGTAGTACAATGGGAAATAGCCAAGGTGAGTGTCTGGCACTGGGACAGCTAGGGATAGTTTTCCCTTGAAAAGACACATAGACTCCGTTTTAAGGCAACTAGAAGAAAATTGGGGAAGGAGATTTTAGTTACATTCTGAATATACACTCAATGATGGCAGCCCGTAAGTCTCCAACTTTAGTGTGTATGAGGGGAACTTGTTAAGCAGGCAAATTTGAGTTCTCTCTCTTCCTCTCCTCACAGTCCCAGAGATTGTTTCAGTGGGACTTGGAGGGTACCTATAATCTCCATGTTTAAACACTACCAGAAGTGATTCTAAGATAGGCAGTCAATGACTCTTCTTTGAGAAGCCACAGCCACAGCAGAAATTAAATTCAGATATTAAGACTCAGTTCTAGGAAGTGCAGAAATCTAGATGTGGCAAATAAATTCTGGAGAAAAAGAGTTAAATCAAGGTTTCCCAAAGAAAGGCTTCTAGATTTTAAAATATTCTTTAACAAATGGTTTTGTTGAAAAACTAATAAGGAAGAATTACCAAACACAACAGTAAAAATGAAATTAGCCCATTTTGCTAATTTACTGAACTTCCCACTCAGTGTTCAGTGTCCAGTTTAAAAATAACCTCCTGTGGAAGTTATATTAGGTGTCACTGTCATGTGCTTTCATCATACTCCATAATTTCTGGATCAGAATAAGTAGCATGTTGAGTTTAGTTATCTGATTGCATGTCTTCCCTGCTGTACTAAATGCTCTGTAAGGAAAGAAACTGTCTCTTTCTTGCTCACCAAAGTATCCCCAGAGCTTATTAGGATGCAGGGAACATGTCAAGTCCTTAACCAATATTTATCAAAGGAATGAATCTCTGAATGGAAAATAGCTAGTTGATTTTACCGACATGGGAAATGGACATGAACAGTAATGAGACCAGGTGGAAATTGCCTAAAGGATGTGCTTATATCAAATAGATAATGACTTAAGCAATATAGACCCAACAGAGGTATATTCAGAAGATTATGTTGGGCCATGTCCTCTTCAGGGCATTCTAGTTTGGAGGAGGGAGTAGATTTTAGTGCAGGGCCAAGGATTGGAGATAAAATTGGCTTTATTCAGACCAATCTCCCTGCAAGCATTATACGTAGCTTTGGGGAAGGGACTTTGAACTACTTTGATTTTCTGTTTTGTTATTCTTCTATAATTATTGTGGTTATTCTTCTATGTTATTAAATATTCTTTTGGATAACATTGAGAATGGTGTGCTGGTGAAGAAGGGAGCTGGCGTTTAGATTTTCCCGCTTTTAGAGAAGTGATCGTCCAGATATTAGAATCCAAACTTGAGCAAATAAAAACACAGTGAAATGTGGAATCTAAAAAAGTTGAACTTGTAGAAACACAGAGTAGAATAGTGGTTGTCCGAAGCTAAGTCTGGAGGAAATGGGGAGCTGTTGGTCGAAGGGTACAAACTTTGTTATAAATTGAATAAACGCATGTACAGCATGGTGATTATAGTTAATAATACTGTATTGTATATTTGAAATTTGCTAATAGAGTAGATTTTAAATGCCCTCACTACAAAAAAAATGGTAACTCTGTGAGATGATAGATGTGTTAATTAGCTTGATTGTGATAATTATTTCACAATGTATATGTATAGCAAATCATCGTATAGTATATCTTAAATCTATACAATTTTTATTTGTCAATTAAATCTCAACAAAGCTGCAGGAGAAAAAGCACAACTGACTCAAAACATAATCTCTCTCTCCAGATTCTGTTTCTGACAGAATTATTTAAAACTTAAGTAAAATATATT
The DNA here is from genome assembly GCF_037783145.1 of Equus przewalskii. Lineage (NCBI taxonomy): Eukaryota > Metazoa > Chordata > Mammalia > Perissodactyla > Equidae > Equus > Equus przewalskii. The sequence continues at coordinate 2,875,561 of NC_091854.1, forward strand.
ATTTGCCTGCTGTAAAATTTGGGTCTTAGGGTTCTGTGTAATCCAAGAGTGAAAGAAAAAAATGAAGGACACTAATACATTAGAGGAGAAAATGGAAAGAGCTTGTGAAAAAGGTACAAATGCAGGCCAAAAAGGATGCAAGCAAATGTCCTAGCTAGGAGCTAGACTGCACGATGAACTGGGAAAGCTCATTTAAGCCCTTCTCTACCTGGTCTCATTAGTAAAATTAGGAGGCAGGTTGAAATAATTTATAAAGTTGCTATTAGCTTTAAATTTTTCATGAGTTCAGAGCCTTTAAAAACATGGTGTCTTCAGCAAAAAACGCTACTGCAGATTTTTTGTTTCAATATTGCTTTTACCTATAATGGCAACAAGTTAAAAATAATAGGCCTAATGTTCACAAATCCATTAAATATTTACTGGTTACCTTCTTGATCACCATTTTGATTCAATATATGGTATGTATAAATCATCAATATTTTCAAAATTCAAAAATGTGCACCAAGGAATTTTATAGCTTCTGTGATGGCTTTGAACTAAAGTATGATATACCTTTTTGTTTATGTAAGTGTTTTTATGCTTATCATTTGTCAATAAGCCTAAGAATCTAAGTACAATATTATATACACATGCTAAGTGCTCAGTTTATCACTATAATTTTTCTCTCGAATTGCAAACTGTATAACTTTTCTAGGGTTCCCCCATTTATTTTAAAAACGTTACTGTCCAGGTAAAAACCAAAAAAAGGAATTTCTTCAAGTTGCGTAGTATGCTAATTCTGAAAATAAAATGAGTGCTATTTCCCTTGAGGGAAATGTAATTAAGAATAAGCGGGAGATATGTATAGATAAGGACATTTGTTTATACATACATAATGTGATAGTACTATTTTACAATTCTGTATATTTTATTTTATTTAATTCTATGTCCCCACAAGTATTTTTGCTTTTTTAATTAAAAAATTATCATTTATTTTTCTTCTTAATGACATATTGCTATCTTTTTTTGTATTTTCCCCAAATATTCATAGAATAGTTCTCTGCACTAGATGTCGAACAGGAAATGGCTGTTGATTGAGTAACGTTTTCAGTGCTGCTTTCAATACCTTCTTTCCATCCTCAGTGTGACAAACACTGTCACTTACCTACCTTACCACCTTCACCCCACTTCTTCCAGGGACATGTGATGCAATTGTGGCCATTGAGACACAGGACAACATCTTCTAGGAAGATTTTTGCATACTCTTCAGACAAAAGGACGAGATGCCTTTCATCCAGCTTTTGAACAATCTTGTGAGAAGCTACCTGAAGCTGCCATAGCATCTTATAAGGCTGGGGAGAGTAACAGACATGCTGAGGATGGCAGAAAACAGATTCTGAACCAACCCTGTACCATTCTACCTCTATAAAAGAATTCTTGATACGTGACATAATAAATTTTCCTTAATGTCTAAGCCTCTTTTAGTTGGGTCTTCTGTTTCTTGCAGCTGAAACTAATAACACTCATCATTCCTTTATTTCCAATCTCCACACATATAAACGCAGTCTTCTTATAGAACCTACCTAGTCCAAAATCCTAGATAAGAATAAAATAACACATCAATTCCATTTAATTTGAGAAAGAAACTGGTCACAGGTGTAAGCACTCCTCCAACTATATAATAATAACAACAACAGCTTACAATATTGAGTGCTGTCAATGAATAAAAAGGACATTGTGCTACAAACTTCACATACATTATTTATTTTATCTTCATAAGAAATTTCTAAACTAGGGAAAAACTTTACCTCTATTTTTAAAATCCAGAACATGTGGTAGAGAGATAATAAGTAATCTGCCAAATTTCCATGGCTAATAAGCAAATAAATTCAAGGTCTGTTTGGAATCAGCTAGTAATCATTATGATATCTCTTAACGCATGTGTGCATGCATGCATATTTAAGATCTAGGCTATATATGGACCTTCGGCTGCAGGTAGCAATAAAATGAACAGACTGGCACATCGTCTTGGTGTTCTCTACGCTTATCACTTATATTAAAGCTCTGTGTTTGCAGATATGAGAGTGGAGGTATAAAGCACTATATATATATATATATATATATATATATACATATATACATATATATATATACAGCATATGGCAATTTGAGGAAGAACATTTAAATGACGTCAAGCAATGCTGATATTCCTCTACATTAAGGAATTTTTGACACGTTCACTGGTAGTTTCAATGTTACAGTTACACTACTGAACACAATTAGATAAAACGTCAGCTTTTCCTGGACATACCATGTAGCCTTTCTATATTGAAAAAACAGTGAAGCAAATTGGAAAGCAGACCACTAAGTTGAATCAGTTTATCACTTAAAAAATTACTATTTTCGGGGTCGCCTGGTGGCATGGTGGTTAAGTTCGTGCACTCCACTTTGGCGGCCGGAGGTTCGCTGGTTCAAATCCTGGGTGTGGACCTACACACCACTCATCAAGCCATGCTGTGGCAGCATCCCACATACAAAATAGAGGAAGATTGGTACAGATGTTAGCTCAATGACAATCTTCCTTCAGCAATAAGAGAAAGATTGGCAATAGATGTTACCTCAGGGCCAATCTTCCTCATCAAAATCAATCAATCAATCAATCAATCAATAATACAAATAAAAATTACTATTTTGTTGACTTTGAGACTCTAGGAAACTCAGAATAGTAAAGTAGGATCTCTTGTGAGTAGACCAAAATTCAGATCTACAGTGAATAAAACTTAGTAATGAAATTGTTAAAACTCATTCTCCTAAATAATTTTATCAGTATAATGGTATACCTTGCTCTACTTAATAAACATGATCTTTAAAACTAATTTTTAAATTTTATATATTAATTTATTATATAATATTTACATATAAAATTTATATATAAAAATTTGGGATATATCAATAAAAATATTTGATACATAAAAATCATAAAGCATGAAAATAAAAGTCATGAACCCTCCAACCATCACAGGAGGTAGAATATTACTCATACTACTGAGGCTATAACTATGCTTTCCTCCAAATTCCATCCCTCTGCCAGTCCCAAAAGGTAAGCAATATCCTGAAATTTGGGTTTATTGTTCCTTTGCTTTTTCAGATAGTTTCCATCATAAATGCATCTATCTCTAGATTTTAAGGTTTATAATATGGTGTCGTTGTCTGTGTGGTCTGAAACTTGATTTTTCATTCAAGGCTATGTTAGACTCATCATGTTGTTGCATGTAGCTGTAATTTGCTCATTTTCCTGGCTACATGATATTCCACTAAGTGATGATACAGCAAACTTTTAATTTAGTCACTTATCAAAGAATATTTTGGGTTTTTTCCAGTTCTTTTATTGCTACTAGAAGTATGTTAATTTTGTGCTCAAATTGTTTCTATTTTTCAGTTTCTTTCTGCTTAATGTAAAGAGGTGAATGGAAGTCTTTCAGTATGATTGGGGATTTGTCACTTTTTTGTTGTTTCAACCATTTTTGCTGTATATATTTTGAAGATGTTTTACTAAGCGCACACAACTTAAGAATTATGAAATCTTTCTGATGAATTCACTTTTGTCATTATGTATTTAGCCACTTTATTCCTAATTATGCTGTTTTGTTTATTAAAGTTTATTTTATCTGTCTTTACTAGAACTATAGTAGAATTTTAAAATTAATATTTGCCTGCTATATATTTTTCTACACTTCTTTCAACTTTTCCATGTCCTTATGTTTTAGTAGTGGCAATTTAGAAGACGGAATCTAAAAATGCCTTTTTAGCTGATATTTGGTCTATGTTTTAAGTAAGCTTCCCCAGAAAACAGACCTTGAGGCAAAAGTTTGTGTGCTACAGCTTTCCTGGAGCTGTAATCCCAAGAAATTAGGAGTGAAGGAAAAACTGTGACTGATAGAGAGTATATTCCTGAGCTGGTCACAGCTTTGCATCACGGTTGGTTGTTAATTGTTGCAGGAAATCTCCAGAAGGGCTATATGAAACTGTTGTGGCTTGGAACAGACCACTGGGGGAAGGAAAGACAAACAGTTTATTTGCTGGCTCCTTTTGTTTCCTATCTTTTACTGGTTATAGTCTGTCCCATGCAGCATTAACTCCCCAAACTTCTGGCTCATGATTATTTGTCCCCTCCAGGTATATGTTGGGGAAATCACAGCCTCCAGACATCCACGACAGCCAATGGGCAGATGCAGTGTCTTTGTCCGTCAGTGCAACGTGTGGGGGATTCTAAAATTGTGGTGTTGGAGGTGGCAGTACCAGGGGCAGTGTCTGGGGATTCACAGCCGTAGAAGATGATAGAACCTCTCTCCCTCCACCCCATCACCAGAGAGGCAAGTGGCTGACCCTGGCGATGTAGGTGGTTTTGAGCAGAACTCAGGTGGTGCATAACTGAGCCCAGTGTCATCCATCCCTGCACCCCTTGGATCGACTTGCACTCAATCTCATTTGAGTACGTGTCCCCACTTTTTCTCTGAAAGCTGAGGTGCAAGTCCAAAGTGATAGGAGGTAGTGAGTTGTAGGAAACTGAAAAACTTAGAGAGTTTTAGCAAATCATATTTCCAGTCCCCACTGCAGCAGCTGGCCAGGGTTATAATTAAAGGATTTCAGGAATAAAAAGTGCAGGGAGAGAGTAACAGAAATTCAGGGAGAAAAGATGCCATGATGCTAGGTTTACAATATTTAAAGCTTGTAAGAATTCAGAAATTATGTCATCTCTAGTTGTTTCTTATTTTCATCCCCCCTCCCACTAACCAGATGTCAAACATTTTTCGCTTATTATGGAATTGATCTTTTTAACATTTATCCCTTCACAAATACTTTTAGAATAAAAAATATATTTTTAACCCCTCCTAAATGCAGTGAGAATGGATTTGTTGTGTAATTTCTAAAATTGATTCTACTTATGAGTGGTCCATCATGCAGAAAAATGTCAATTAGATAATGAAATTTCTCACAATTCTACTTGAAACTCTGAGAAGGCTATGAAGTTAAGGCACTGTAAAAATGTAAAAATAAAACAGACCCTGTATACGGTATATATTTAATACAAAAGTTACTTTGAAATGTTAACCAAAAGAAGTTTTCTAGATACAACTTGAGGATAGAACTTAATATTGAAAGAGAGAAAAGAGAAGTAAATATATTTAACAATAGGCTTAGTGGGAGGGGGATGGGAACAGCATTATACATCAAGAAGATACTCCACACACATATGGAAATCTTCAGACTTGAGGAAGGAACAGAGAATAGGGAAACAAGGGAAGGGGACAAAAGAAGTCAAATCATTGGACGATTCTGTCAAGAACTCTGAGGACACTCTCCTGATAAACATTACAAGACTACCAAGAAGGCAGGGCACAGTGTTAAAGAGGAACTTAAACTCCTTGAATCTTCTCTCAAAGCAGAGTATATGAAAACATGTTAATTATATTAATAATAAATGCATGCCCAGAAGGATGCCATGAAAGCAATGAGTTAGTGTATCTAGAATTAATTTTCACCAATTTGGGAAAAACTGTTAGTGATACAAAAGTGACAGGACAATTAGAAAAATGGTGGCCAGATAATCAATATTGTTCTTTTCTTCTCTGATAGTTTTCTGCCTGCTTCACTGAAGCCTTATATGTTCCCTTCCCAGTTAAGGAGGAGCTCTGAGGGCCATTCCTGGGTTGGAGTTCTGGTAGATAGACCTGATCATAGGAGCTGGGTGGAATTTATTCACAGACTGTAAAACATGGAGTAGAGAAAGTCAAGATCCAAGGGCAAGTGTGGGATCAAACAAAACAATCTGTCTACACCTCTATCTTAGGAAGATGGACTGAAATGCTAAAACTGGGACCAAGGCAACAGACCAGGAAGCTGGGCCCTAGTTGGAGAAGCTTTTCAGATCATTCCTGGAGTCACTGAAATGGAAGAATTTACCTTGGCCCTGCAGGTAGCAGCCAGTTCAGACTTCACCCAACTCTTAAATTTGACTTTTTTTTTTTTTTTTGCTGAGGGAGATTCACCCTGAGTTAACATCTGTTGCCAATCTTCCTCTTTTTTTTTTTTCATGTGAGCTGCCACCACAGCATGTCCACTGACAGATGAGTAGTGTAGGTCAGCACCCAGGAACTGAACCTGGCCACCAAAGTGGAGCATGCCAAACTTAACCAGTAGGCTACTGGGGCTGGCCCTGACTGTTTTGTAGGATCATATTCTTTTCTTTTTGCAAAAAAAAGGTCATTCCAATCATTTTTCTTATCCATACATTCTGATGACCCTCAAATCTTTGTCTGAATGAACTCTCTTCCGTTTGGGCATCTTGCAAGCAATTTAGAGGTAAATTCTCTAAAGTTATCTTAGAGCCCAAACCTCTTCTTCTATTTAAAATCTAAAGCTTTTAATATCACAATCTACCAAATATTCAAGGTAGAATTTTTCTTGTCTATTCCCACCCCTCTAAGGTCCCCACATTTAGTTGATCACCAATTATACTTCATGACCATCTCTCAGGCTGTTCACTACTTCTTTATTCCTGCTGCCTTCAGGCTTATTTGAAGTCCTAGTCACATCTTCTCTTTAATATTAAAATTTGTCTCCATACTTAGTCTTTCTGCCCTCCAGTCCACTATCCATATCAGTGTTTACTTTCTATGACACCAATATGATTGGATCAAATTCTGATTCTGATCATTTATCATTTCCTTTATAGAAGATAACTGAGGATAAAGAATCATTTAAACAGCATGGATAAAATCCATATGAAAAAATAAACACACAAGAATATAAATGAATCTTATGAAAAGAAGAATGATGAAAGAGTAACCTGAAAGAATTTAAATATATTTTTAAATGAACCAGTAATAAAACAAGGAGATATTGAACAAAACTGGAAATAAACAACTATGGAACATAATAGAAAACCCTTTTATAGAAAATGATTAAAATATATTAAAGTATATATTCAAACAGCAAAGATTCATGAATAAGTGCTATAATGATAGCAATGATATAACATTAATTTAAATTCACATAATACACAAAAAAATTCTGTAAGAATTAAATAGCTAATTATTTATTTAAAGTTTATGGAATACAGTATGTTTTCAAATCTTTGGTGGAATAAATTTCTGAGAAATTTTTTTTTGCAAGTTTTAAGTAATCTTTTGATTGACACATAATACATAAAACAGAAGCATAAAGTCATAAGTATCCAGCTTGCTGAAGTTTTACGAAGTAAACATGCTGTATAACCAGCTTCTAGACCAAGAACTAGAACATTATCAGCATCCCAGATGTACTCCAAGGAATTAATAACCCCAAAGGTACTAATCTGACTTCTAAATTCATAGAAAAGTTTTGCCTGCATTTGAATTTTATATAATATAATCATGCAGTATCTATTATTTTGTATCTAGTTTCTTTTACGCAACATTGTATCTTTGAGTATTATGCATGTTGGTGCATGTAGCAATAATTTGGTTTTTTTCATCACTTTATAGTATTAAATTGTATTAATACACCACAATTGAATTGCCCGTTCTGCTATTGATAAATACTTAGGTTGTTTCCAGCTTTTGACTAAAGTGAACAGTGTTGCTGTGATCTTTAGAACTTTTTTTGGTTTTTGGTGAATATATCTACTCATTTCTGTTGGCTGTATACCTTGGAGTGGAACTGCTGGCAGTGCATAAATGCAGCTCTAGTAGATACTGTCCAACCATTGTCCAAAGTAGTTGTGCCAGTTCATATTTTCACTAGCACTACATGAGGTTTCAGTTGTACCACATCGTCACCAATACCAGCATTATCTGTATTTTTCATTTTATCCATTCTGGTAGGTGAGTAGTGCTATCTTAGTCTGGTTTTAATTTGTACTAACTTGATGCTCAACGAGATTGAGCACTTTTTATCATATTCATTCACCATTTGGATGTCCACTTTGTGAACTGTCTATTCAAATCATTTGCCTATTTTTCTCCTGGACTGTTTTCTTCTTATTGATTTGAAGATGTTCTTAGTATATTTAGATAAAAGTCTATTGTCAGATATATACACACATATACACATATATTAGTATATACATATATCTATATGTAAATTTTACCACTGTGTCTTGGTTTTGATTCTATTAATGGTTGTTGATCAGAGGACATTCTTAACTCTAATGGAGGAAAACTTACATATTTAATCAAATATTATCCAATTTGTCATTTTTTCCTTTATGTAAAATTAATGCTGTCTGTGTCCTGATTAAAAAATCTTTGCCTCTTGCAACAAAGAAATCCATTATGTTTTTTCTTAATTTTGATTGTTTTAATTTTAAAATTTTAATCTATAATCCTTTTGAAATTTACTTTTCATTTTTAACTATTTTTATTGAGGTAACATTGGTTTATAACATCATATAAATTTCAGGTGTACCTCATTATATTTCAACTTCTGTATAGACTACATCATGTTCACCATCAAAGGTCTAGTCTCCATCTGTTACCATATAAATGTCTCCCTTTATCCCTTTAATCCTCCCTCCCTACCCCCTTCCCCTCTGGTAACCACCATTCTGTCCTCTGTATCTATGTGTTTGTTTTTTATCTTCCACATATGAGTGAAATCATATGGTGTTTATCTTTCTCCATCTGACTTATTTTGCTTAGTATAATATCCTCAAGGTCCATCCATGTTGTTACAAACGGCAAAATTTCATCTTATGTTATGGCTGAGTAGTATTCCATTGTATATATACACCACATCTTCTTTATCCATTCTTCTGTTGATGGACACTTAGGTTGTCTTTAAATAATGCTGCAATGAGCATAGGAGTGCAATATCTTTTCAAATTAGTGTTTTTGTGTTCTTTGGATAAATATCCAGAAGTAGAATAGCTAGATGATACAGCAGTGCTATTTTTATTTTTTTGAGGAATATCCATACTGTTTTCCATAGTAGCTGTACCGATTTACATTCTCACCAGCACTGTAGGAAGATTCCCTTTTCTCCATATCCTCTCCAACACTTAATTCTTGTCTTTTTAATGATAGCTATTCTGATGGGCATGAGGTGATATCTCATTGTGGTTTTGGTTTGCATGAAATTTGCTTTTCTGTATGGCATGAAGTAGTTGTTGCACTTCTACACACTAACAACAAAACATCTGAAAAAGAAATAAAGGAAACAATCCCATTCAAAGTAGCATCAAAAACCATAAAATACTTAGGAATAGATTTAACCAAGGAGGTGAAAGATCTGTAAACTGAAAACTAAATCTTTGATGAAATAAGTTGAAGAAGACAAAAACAAATGGAAAGATATACCATGTTCATGGATTGGAAGAATTAATATTGTAAAATGTCTATACTACCCAAAGCCATCTATAAATTCAATGTGATCCCTATTAAAATTCCAATAGGATTTTTCACATAAATAGATGAAACAATTCTAAAATGTTTATGGAACCACAATAGACCTCAAATAACAAAAGCAATCCTGAGAAAGGAGAACAAAGCTGGAAGCATCACACTTCCTGATTTCAAACTATCCTACAAAGCTATAGCAATCAAAACAGTATGGCACTGGCATAAAAATAACCACATAGATCAATGGAACAGAATCAAGATCCCAGAAATAAACACTTGGATGTACGGTCAACTAATATTTGACAAGGTGGTCAAGAATACTGAAAGGGAAAAGGATAATCTCTTCAATAAATGGGTTTGGGAAGACTGGATAACCACATGTAGAAGAATGAAATTGGATCTTACCTACACTACTTACAAAAAATTAACTTGAAATGGTTAAGACTTAAACATAAGATGTGAAACTGTAAAACTTCTAGAAGAAAACATAGGAAAATAGCTCCATGACACTGGTCTTGGCAATGATTTCATGGATATGACACCAAAAGCACAAGCAACAAAAGCAAAAATTAATGAGTGGGAATATATCAAAAAGCTTCTGCACAGCAAAAGAAATGATCAGTGAAATGAAAAGGCAACCTATGGGATGGTAGAAAATATTTGCAAATAATAGATCTTGTAAGCAGTTAATATCAAAAATATATAAAGAACTCACACAACTCAATGGCAAAAATTATTCAACTAAAAACTGGGCAGAAGAACTGAATGTTCACTTTTCCAAAGAAGACATATACAGATGTCCAACAGGTACATGAAAAGATGTTCAAACTAATCATCACTAATCACCAGGGATTTGCAAATCAAAACCACAATGAGATAATTACCTCTCAACTGTTAGAATGGCTATCATCAAAAAGACAAGAGAGAAGTGTTGGCGAGGACGTGAAGAAATTGGAACACTTGTGCACTGTTGGTGGGAATGTAAATTGGAGCAGTCACTATGGAAGTTCCTCAAAAATTAAAAATAAAACCACTATATGATCCAGCAATCTCACTTCTCTGTATTTATCCAAAGGAAACAAAAACAGATTCTCGAAGAGATACTTGTACTTCCATGTTCATCACAGCATTATTCACAATAGCCAAGATATGGAAACAATCTAAGTGTCCATCAATGGATGAATGGATAAAGAAAATGTGGTATAAATATATATATACATACACACACACACACACAAAACGGGATATTAGTCACAAGACAGAAGGACATTCTGCCATTTGTGATAACATGGATGGACCTCGAGGGTATTACGCTAAGTGAAATAAAACAAACAGAGAAAGACAAATATTGTATGATATCACTTATACGTAGAATTTTAAAACATCAAAGTCATAGAAACAGAGAGTAGAGGGTTGGTTACTGGAGGTTGAGGGGTGGGAGAAATGGGGAGATGTTGGTCAATGATATAAACTTACAGTTAGGAGTATGTTCTGGGGATCTAATGTACAGCATAGTGATTTTTGTTAATAATACTGTATTATATATTTGAAAGTTGATAAGAGAGTAGATCTTAAGTGTTCTCATCACAAAAAAGAAATGGCAACTATGTGATGTGATGGAACTGTTAGATAACACTATGGTGGTAATCATTTTGCAATACATAAGTGTATCAAACCAACGCATTTTACACCTTTAGCTTACACACCATTATGCGTCAATTACATCTCAATAAATCTGGGGGAAAAAACTATCATTTTTCCATATGGATATTCAGTGCAACTAGTTCCACTTATTCTCCACTGCCCTGAAGTGTCATTGTTTGCATATATAAAGCGGCCACATGAATGTGGGTCTGTTTCTGAATTCTTACTTGTTCTTTTGGTCTACTTGCCTATTATTTTGCCAATATCATACTACAGCTTGACAGTAAGACATGTTAACTGGTACTGGAAGTTCTTTCACTTTATTCTTCCACAAGATTGTCTTGGCTATTTTTGGACTTTTGCATTGTACATAAACTTTAGAATCAGCTAACCAATTTTCACCAGGATAAAAGAACTCTTCTTGGATTTTGATTGGGAATGCACTCGACCTATAGATCATTTTGGAGGGAATGGCCATCTTATACACTACTGTTCCAATTCATGAACATGTTCTATTCTTTTATTTTATTCTTTAATTTTTCTCAACATTTCTGTAGTTTTCAGGATACTGAGTTTGCGCATATTTTGTTAGACATTTCTAGTTTATGTTTTATGCTATTGTAAAAGTTATCTCTTAAAATTTTATTTTATATTTTCTATTACTGGTATATAGCTATACAATTGATTTTGGTATATTGGCCTTGTATTTAGTGATATTGCTAAATTCACTTATAAATTTGAATGGTTTGTTTAGATATTCTTTTTGGATTTACTACATCTTTAATCATATAGTTTATAAATAATAGCAGTTTTATTTCTTCCTGTAACATCCTTATACTTTTCATTCCTTTTTCCATGCTTTTTTTACTGACTGGGACCTCAGACACCCTTATCTCATTCCCAATCTCTGAGGAAAGCTCTCAGTAATTAACCATTAACTATAATATTGTAGATACTATATCAGAATTTCCTATCTAGGAACAGAAGATCCCATCTGTTCCAAGCTTACTAAAAGTTTTTTTTCATGAATGGTATTTAATTTTATCTATTGATATGATTTTTTTTCTATTAATGCCAATTATATTGATTTGTTTTTGATTGCTAAAACAATGTTACAATTCATGGAATAAAACAGAATCATTTTAACATACTGCACTATATGGTTTGGAGTAGGAATTTTTCATCTGTGCTCATTTTTTTTTTTTTGGTAATATTATTTCCAGATTTTGGTATCAAGGTTATTTAGGCCTCATAAAAAGAATGGGAAGTGTTTCCTTTATTTTTTTGATTCTCTGGAAAGGTTTATGTAGGATTAGTGTTATTTCTTCATAAATATATGAAAGAAATCATCGCTTAAATCAACTTGACAGGATGTTCCTTTGTGTAAATTTGTGAATAATGGGTTCAACTTTTTAAATAGATATAGAATTATTCAATTTTCTATTTCTTCTCCTGACAACTTTGGCAAATTTTGTTTTTCAAGGTATTTGTCCCTTTCATCTCAATTGTCAAATATATCTGTGCAAAGTCATTCAAAATACCCTTTGCTATCATTTTAATATCAGTAGAACCTATAGTGTGGTCCCCATTTTTGTTCCTGATATAGGCAAGTTGATTTTTTCTCTTTTTTAATTGATCAGGCCTGTGGGGAGTTATCAATTTTATTATTCCCAAACCAAAAAGAACTTTGTTGAATTTCTCTGTTGTGTGTTTGCTTTCTATTTCATTTATTTCTGTTTTTATCTTCATTATTTCATTCAATCTCCTTTTCTTGCATTTAATGCGCTGTTCTTTTTTCTAGCTTCTTGAGATGGAAACTTCGATATTAATTATCAGCCCTTTTTTTTTTCTAGTGTAAGTGTTTAAAGCAATAATTGTCTCTAGGGAAACTTACTATAATTACATTACAAAAGTTGTCATATGCTGTATTGTTATTTAGTTCATAAAATTTTCTAATTTCCATTGTGATTTTGTCTTTCAGTCATGAATTATTGAAAAATATATTGCTTAACTTCCAAAATTTGGAGATATCTAGTTATCTAATTTGTTATTTTATAGCTTAATTCAACAGTGGCCAGAAGCCTATATTCTGCATTATTCAATCATTTGAAACTTGTTAAAATTAGTTTTCAGTACATAGTCAATATACACTTAAAGATAATATATCTTCCATCATAATTGTATACACTGTTCAATAATGCCAAAAAGTCATTTGTTGTGTTGTTCAGATCTATATTCTTAAACTTTTTCGTCTGCCTCTCTATCGGTCATTACTAGTGGTGAGTTAAACTCTCTCATATGATTTGGATTTGTTTATTTCTCTTTTTATTTCTGTCAACTTTTGCTTATCTATCTACATCTATGGCAACAGATATGCTATGTTACTGGGTGTATACAAATTTGTAATTATGTATTCTGTTGTTGGTTTGGCCTTTTTATCAATATGAAATCTTTCTCTTTTTCTGTAGGAATTCTTCTAGCCTTAAAACCTAGTTTGTCTTATATTAATGTAATACCCAGCTTCCTCTTGAATAATGTTTTTATGATACATCTTTTCATATTGTTTTACCCTGACTCTTTCTTTGTCCTTATATTTAGGGTATACCTCTAATAAGTAGCCTAGTTAAGTTTTATTTTCTTAATCTTTTAGTCAGAATATTTAATCCCTTTATCTTTAACATCATTACTGATGGGGTATACTATTTATTTTCTATGTGACCCATCTGTTTTGTGGTTTTCCCCTTTTGTGTTATTTTTTCTCAGCTTTATTGAGGTATAATTGACAAATAAAATTGTAAATATTTAAAGTGTACAATGTGATGATTTGATAGATGTCTACATTGTGAAAGGATTATGTCATTGAATTAATTATTGTGTTATTATGTTGATGCATTTAATTCTATTTACCTTGTAAAGCCCCAAGACATCATTGTTATTATTACTTAATATCAATACTCATTCATATTTACTCATATACTTTACTCTTTCTTTTGCTAATTATTCTTTTCCTCTGAGATTATCTTCCTTCAGTCTGAAGTCTTCTCTTCAGTAGCTTTTTGTTTGTTTGTTTTTTTAGTTTAACTCCACTAACAAGAAATTCTCTCAGTATTTATTTGTCTGAAAAACTTTATTGCATCTTGGTTTTTGGAGGATATTTTCTCTGGAAATAGGATTCCCTTCCAGCTCCTGGGATATCATTTCATTGTCTTTTGGTTTTATTGTTCTTTTATTGTTTATTTTAAGAAGGCACTATTGATCTTCTTGCTCTTTTAAGGCAATATTTCTATTATCTTTACTGCTTTTATAATTTTATTTTTGTCTTTAGATTTAAGTAGTTTGCTATGGTGTGCCTAGGAGAGGTTTTCGTTGTATACAGCCTTCCCAGGTTTGGAAGAACTTCTGAACTCTATAGTGGATGTCTTCCATTATGTTTTGAAAATTTCTGGCTATTGTGTATTAAAAAACTTCTGCTTCCCTATGCTCTGCTTTTCTTATGGAACCTAACTACATGTATGTTAAATCTTTTCACTATGTCATACATTCTCTTATGCTTTTCTGGATTTTCATTTTTTTCTCTGCTTCAGGTTGCATGCTTTCATTAACTCGTTTTGGAATTCACTATGCTCTAGGCTGCGGTTCTAATCTGCTGGTAGACCTCTTTTTAAAATTCTCAATTTGTTATTTTATTTTTCAGTTCTAAAACTTCCGTTTATATTTAATATTATAATTTACTGGTGAAATTCTAAATATTTTCATCTATTGTCTCCATATTTTCCTCTATTTATTTTAATATAGTAATCATATTTACTTAAAGCTTCTTGCTAGTAATTTCTAATATATTTATCATCTACTACTCTTTTTCTTTTTTCAGTTTTTAATCATGTTTTTCTTATTCATGTAGTCTTGTCTTTTCACCTGTCTAGTAATTTATAATTGAATGTCATTCATAAATTGTCATTCAATAAATTCATACTATAGAGTCATCATATGACATTATCTTCCTGCAGAAAGGGTTCATATTTTCTTTTGCCAGGCAGATAGAGTAAGGACTTAATTTAATCAGAAAGTGAACTAAGTCAAGATGGGCCGCAGTTTTCATATGAATTTTCTTACTTCTGGTTCGCTGTCCTTTAGTGCATCCCTATACTGCTTCCAAACTAGAGCTTAGTTTGTTCACTTGGACTGCTTTTCCAGGTAGATCCTGAAATTATTTTTGTCCATTCATTTTGATAAGATTGCCAAAATAACCAGTCTGGTTTTCAGAACCATTTAGCTACTTAGCTCTGATCTGTGCAGCTTCAGAAATTAACAAATATCCTGTGAGGAAAACTTGCCATGTGCAAAGGTCAGTTTTCCATCCCTCTCTTCCTAGGATCTTATCCCCACAGGTCTCAAGGTTTCATTTTTATCCTGAGCCTACCAAAAGCTCTCCTGTTTTCTCTGTTCCCGAGTTCAATCTGCACAAAGGCAGCCTGGATTTTCAGATCCTTATCCTGAGTCCAACATTGGCAAACACCCACAGAAAAGAACCATCATCAGTCTATGAACTAACTACTCATAACTGTCCAAAATCTTATGTCTCCCTTGTCCGGTGTGTTTCTGCAACTCCCCAGTGCCTTTAAACACATGTGTTTTTTTTAATTAATAGACTTTTTAGAACAATTTCAGGTTTACAGAAAAATTAAGCAGAAACTGCACAGAGGTCATATACATTCTTAAAATCTCCTTTTATTGTTGTTCTCAATAGGAATATTGGTCTACTACAAGATACGCTATCATAGCAATAAATAGATGTACCTCTTAAGCATTAATTTTTGAAGTGATCAATATACTATAAAGACACATCTACTCAATATCTACATACAAGTTCTACAAGTTGTAATAATATACATTTAAATAAAGGACTTGGAAAATATTTTTAGCAAATAGAAAAAGATGAATGTTATACAAAGAGCTCATTGGAGTTGCTAATTAAAAGAATGTTTCAAAAACTAGATTGATAATGTTTATAAAAGTTTTAATGAGAAGGTAGATTTAATAGATAAACACTTAAGAATTTAGTAAACTGCTGATTTTTCAAAAATGCAAAGGAAAATAAGTAGTTTTTGTGTATTAAATCATATCTGATAACTGCTAGATATGGCTTCCTGGGTATTGGATCCTGATCCTAATGCTAGCTATTAGTTGGATTTTGCTTTAAACTGAAAACAATGTCTTCAAATCCTGGTGCTACCACCCGCCTTACCACAAGAATTACCACCATCTTGAAATTTCTGCTTCTCTGCTCCAATCCACTAGCTTATACTTGGATATTATTGTCAGAACAAATGCCTGAGTCTGCCATATCCTCTTTAACTGGGCTTTGGTTTGCTCACCACCCTCCTTGGTGCCCATTCTGTAATCAAATGAATTTCCTTATGCTTTCTCTCTCCATTCCTGACCTCCCTCCCTATGTAGACCAAAGTCCTGTTATTCCTATAACTAAAGTACATATGAGTTAGAATAATATCCACGATTCTTGAGGTAGCAGTAAAATTGGCAGTTTCAAACATAGTGTCAGATCATGCTATTAGGCTATGTTAGGAAAGCAGAAAAATATAATGAAAGCAACTAAATGTTCAAAAATAACAGAATGGTTATGGAAATTACTTACCCATTTATATATTTTTATACACTCAACACCTTAGTACATACACTCTTTTAAATGGCTTAAAAATACCTGGAACGTCGTGGGTAAAATGAATACATAAAAAGTCAAACAAAAATTTTTAAAATGTGTAGGGAAAATAAAATCAGAGATAAGGTTAGTACAAAAAATATGCATGGATGTTATAGGGTTTTGGAGAAAAACTGGCCTCTGCTTTTGGGGCTTCCTACCAGCCACACAGGAGAGAGAAGCAACGTCAGTTATGATACTCACAAGTGTCTGAAAGATAAAAAACAAACCAGTTGATTAGGAGCAATATAGTTTGTCCTGAGAACTGAGAGAAATTTTTGCCACATGTTAAGTTCCCTCCCATCTGGATGCAATAAGTGAAAAAAAAAAAATTTTTGGAGCAGCAAACAGCTTTTTCAAAAGAAGTCTTACACAAATCCTTGATATTTAAAACAATAAGCTAGATTAAATAGATCTGCTTAGATATAAAGAACTTCATAAGATTTTCCTGGCAAAGAGAAGTCTTAGAAACAACAAAAAGGTGCAAAGCAGTGAAAAGAACATCAACTTTCAGGTTAGGCAGACTAGTGTAGGTAGCAGTTCAATCATTTACAGCACGAAACTGAGCAAACAACTAACCTCTTTGAATCTCAGTTTCCTCAACTTTGATATATAGTAATCCTTCCTTACAGGATATGAAGCTTAAATGAGAAAAAGTATGTAAAGCACTTGGTACACAGAACGTGCTACAGAAACACTGATTTCCTTCCTTCCTCTCTGCTTTTGGTGATTCATATTTCCAACATCTTCTCAAATTGATTTTGTTATTCTAACAATTTATATATTAATTACTTTGTAGACAGAGCTTTCTGTGAGCTAGGGCCTACTGACTAATTAATAATTAAGATCCTGATACTTGTGTTAGGTGCTCTGGCAAGTACTATAATAGGTGATGGTAAACATTTATGATTATTAATCTTCCTTTATATCTGTGGTTATATTTCCTCTGTCATACATAATGTAAAGAGTTTGCATCTTTTTTTTTTATTGACTTGAGTTTTCTACAGTTTATCTCTTTTAATGGTCTTTTGAAGAGCAAGCATTTGCATTTATTTATCATTCAACTGTTTTGCTCATTCATAAATTATTAATCTACAATTTTATCTTTATAAATTCTTTCATGCTTTTCTTATACTCATTTTAAAGAATTATTTCTAGCTTCTTCACTTGAATGATGAATTCATTTATTTTCATTCTTCCTTGTTTAATACAAAATCATTTAAGCATTAAATTTTCTTCTGAGTATAGGTTTGGCAGCATCCCACCAGTTTTAAACCTTCTGTAATTATAGTTTTGATTTCAGCTTTTATCTGAGCTAAGAAAATTTTTCCTTTTAGAGTGGCCAAAATCACTGATTGCCCCAGCACCCCAATATCTGTTATCCCCCTCTTATATTGTAACATATTTTTTAACTGGGCACATGGTCACCAATCTGAAGACTCTACTTCCCAGTCACTCTTGTAGCTAGGTGTTGCCATGTAACTTAATTCCATGAGGAGATGTGAATGAAAGCGATGCAATGATGCAGTGATTCAAACTCTTATTCTGAAAATGAAAGAGTGTGCCTTCTTCTTCTCAATGCCTGAAATGCATACATGAAGGAGAGAGGAGCTGGAACAGCTAACATGGACCACAGGGTGGAAGCAACAGGTCGAGGCATGTGGAATAAGCAAATAGAAGATGCCTGGGTGCCTGACACCAAGGAGCTGTCCTACTTACCCTGATGGTTCGACAGAATTGTTTGTGAGACAAAAATAAACTCTCACTTAAGAACTGTTATGTTGAGGCTCAGCAACACCAGCTGTAGTTATATCACAACTAACACAGTTGATAATTTCTAGATTTTTTTGTGTTGTTATCAAAGAATATAGAATGCACAATTCCTGCCTAGAATATGTTGCGATATTTTTGGTTGCCTAGTATATGATCAAGTTTTGTAAATATTTCCTGTATTTTGGTAATTTTCAAAGTTGTATAATCACGTGTGTATGTATAAGTTTTGCATATATTTAGATTTATATATTATTTAACCTACGTAATTAAACATATTACCATTTTTCATATTAAGCTTTAAAAAATACTATTTCTATGGAATATTAATAAAATCTCCTCAAAATAAAAAGTTTAATGGCCCCTACATTCCCTGCTTCCTGTTTTTATTGCAGTGGTTAATAACACAGACTCTTGATTGGAATATTTGAATCCTAGCGCCCCCAATTTATACACTGTGTGAACTTGGGCAAGTTATTTCATCTCACTTTTGCTCAATTTCCATGTCAGTAAAATAGGGAAAATAATAGTACTTACCTCATAGGATCGTTATGAGGATTGCATGATGAATATATATTGAACACTTAGAACAGTGCCTAAGAGACAGTAAGCATTTTTTTTAAACAGCTAGGTATTGATACATTGCATATAAAAGGCTCTGAGAAGTAATGAAGAATTGGAATCTGCTTAATATTGCTTATCTTAGCGTTTCTCAAAGTTGAGTACGGTATACTTTGGTCATAGCCAGTTGGAGAAAAAAATATGTTCCAGGGAATATTAATTTTGGAAATATTGAACTAGATTATTTAGATCCACTGCACATTAGGAGTTCTTCACCTTAACATGGGGTGTATGAATGCAATTTCTGACGTCTGAGAACCTCCGGAAATTGACATGAGTTTTAGGTGTATATTCATGTGTACATTTTTCTTGGGAAAAGGTACATGGAGTTTATCTTATACTCAAATTTCTCCCTACGCATTTTATACTTAACTGAGATACCAGAGACTAAAAATAGTGTAAGTCATCTTCTATTGTTTTATTGTTCTTTTCTTCTCTTCCTCGTTGGCCTTTTCAAGTTTATCCTCTACATCAGCATTACACTTTTTGGAGTATCAATGGATCTCTAGTCTTTTAATATAATCTTTAATTTCTTTATAATTATTTCTTATTTAAATCATTTCTTTACTATTTCATCTGCGCACTGTCTCTCTAAATGACTTTCTCTTTCTATCTTATAAAAAGCAGTGATTTCTTGGGTACTTTTTTGAATGCTAATTGTTTTCTAATATTTCCTTCTGGTTCTTGCAGCAAGTCATTTTCAGAAGCAAAGCCCTTTCACAAGGTCATCCAGATGCTGTTTCGTTTCCATTGGTTTGGATTGTTATTTCATATATTCAGGTTTGGCCTTTATTTCATTTGTTTTTCTCATTCTGAAATAAGAATAACATCTAACCCTACTTCAAATGAGTCAGTTTAGATGGTGAGTAAACTTTCTTGTCCCAGCACACTTTCCAATTTTGAATGAGCTTTTCAGCTATTAAGCTGATGGAAAGGATGATACATATAAATTTCCCATACATTTCACAATTTCTATCAGATTCTGCTAGTATTCTTCCTTCATTAGAGAACATCTTTTTATACCCACAGTTGATACTCTGATATTTCAAAATAATGCAAATATCTTTGCATAAAATGTAATTAAAATAACTCAGTTGATTAAGTTTGCACTATTCTGATATACATACTGGAAAATGACATTAAAAGAAAGAAAATTTTAGACAGGATTCCTCATGAATATAGATGTAAAAATCTGTAACAAGTAGCAGTTACTATCATCTATATTTCTTTTATGTCAAAACATCTATTTGATTGCATAGTATTTTTATTTCAATATCTGCAACATCATCTACCTCTTGCTTTCCATCCTTTCTGCTATTGTCCTATTTCAGATTCTTAATACCTATCATCTGGATTATTTTAACTTTCCAACTCGTCTCCATACCTTCACCCCATTATTTTCACCGCCCTCCCCCAGAGTTTTCTTCCTAAACCCAACATCTCATCATGGATTTGACTGATGAAAGACTTTAAATAGTTTTACAGGTTTATTTAATACAATTAGTACTTCCTATCCCAACATTTGAAATTCTCCCTTACTATAGTCAATTTACATTTTTTAGATTTTTATTTCACTATGTATACTGTATACTCAGTCAAGGAAACTCCATAATCTTGCTCCATCTTTCTAACATTAGGATGTTTGCTCAATTGTTCCCTCTACGTGAAATCTTAGCCTATTAAAATTGTATTCTTCATCCCCAATTTTAATCCCTCCACCTTTTATCCTCCCATGCTATTTGGTTTTTTGTTGTTGTTGTTTTTTTTTATTTATTTATTTATTTTTAGGAAGATTAGTCCCGAGCTAAGATCTGCCACCAATCCTCCTCTTTTTGCTGACGAAGACTGTCCCTGAGCTAACATCCATGCCCATCTTCCTCTAATTTATACATGGGATGCCTGCCACAGCACGGCTTGACAAGCGGTGCATAGGTCCACACTCGGGATCTGAACCGAGGAACCCTGGGTCACGGAAGAGAAACATGAAAACCTAACTGCTGCGCCACCAGGCCAGCCCCCATGCTATTTGCTTTTAACACATCACATTCCACCTTATATCATAGTTGAATATAGCACTTGTTTGTTACACATATTTGAGACATAGCAGATGATATCAGGTTTTATTTTCTTTCTATGGGTATTTCCTAGCTTTCTAATAAGACTATAAAACTTAAGAAACTAATGATTCTCTGTCTCCTCGTTGTTCAACATAGTTCTGTACATACATAAACGTTAGATTATTAATAAGTACTTCTTGATGATGGGATCAGAGAGATTTAGCGGTAGATTAGGATAAAGCCTGAAACACCAGCCCCTTCTTCCAGATGCAAACCTCATTTGGAAATATCTGAACTTGTTTCTCTGCTTCTATTTAACAGCATCTTTTAAACTGAAACTAAATCACATATGTCAAAATGTGTGGATTTTCTGCATCCCTGAGTCTGTAATTTTCTTGTCCAATGAATAATAAAAGTATTCTCACATTTTTGGTTAGGTTACGGCTATCCTTACTTACATCCCTATTTATCTTTGATCCTCTTTCTCCTGGCCCAACTCCAGCCTTGCTATAAGCTTGCTTCTCCTATACAGTGGAAGAACTTTCTTAACGTATATAACCATAATGCTGATTTTGAAAATTTAGAAACATTTTCTCATCTAATACGTGCAGTAAACTTGGGACACTGAAATTCTCACTCAGGCAAAGAAATATCATTTATTTTTCCATTTATTATAAAACATGCACAAAACTAACCCAAATATAAACCTACTCATACACACAGAGGCAACTGATTTTAGCATAATTTTATATGCTGCCTAGAAAATCCTTACCTTTGATTTGAGTGGATATAGCTTAAGAAATACTCCTCTAAATATTTCATTTAATATGTAGACATTCTTATTCTTTCTTTTCTTGCTCAGATTTATATGTTCAAGAGGCATTATTGAAAAGATCAAAGAATTTAATACACAAAAAAATTGCCTCTACTACTTTCTAGGAGTCACATATTTGTGTATTAGAAATAGAAATATTGAGTCAAAATGTTGCAAATCACAAATTTGTTTTATAAAATCACCAAAAATGGCACCAACATTCATATGCCCCTACTGTGTCGAATCCATAAGGTAGAAAAATAAATTCTAATTTGCAATAAATTCAAATAAGCAGCATGCTCAGATTTATAATTAGTGGACATATTTGCATTTAGCATTAATTTTAAAAGTATTTATTGAGAACCTACTAAGTGTTAAGCATTATGCAGTAGAGGTGAGTGTTTTCTTAGAAAAGATATCAACAATTTCAGTTTAATTTTGAAGAGAATACTTTAGTGGGAAAATGTAATCAATAATTTGTCTCTCAACCTAAGAACAATTAAATTGTCCCTGTTTCCAAATAGCCAATTGGAGAGTTTCCAGATTTCCTACATCTCTATTGTATTATGAATAATGTTTCTAGCTCACTAATTTTGCTGCTAATCAAACACTTAAAAGAGATTCTTTATACTTTCAGATACGCTGTGAAAAAAAGCCCTCTGAACACATGCACAAGGGAATTATATGTTCATTAGTATACAGTTTTTCAAATCTTAGATTCATGGTTCATTATGTTACCTTAGAGATAAAAATACAATTTTACACTTTTATGACAATAAAAAGAATTAGAATTAACATCTGATTACGAGTTTTAATTTTTGACATTAATCTACAGGCATCTCTAATTTAAATATTTCAAATCAAAAATTACCTTTAATATTTTATCACAAACAATACTTAAAACCTAAATTAGATCTATTTAGTGAACGCTTTCCAAAAACATGCAGCATTTTCTAATTTTAAAGAATTTCCATGTTTTATAGTAAAGATTCTAATGTAGACAAACCTGAAAATATATTCAGACTTTGCATTTTAGAAACATTCGCCATGCTTCTTATTCAACTCATTCTTTATTCAAAGTTTGTGGCTACATATATCAATGGGAAATGGATTATCTGTAATCTGGTGATATGACATAACACTCTAAATCACAGAAGCACGTAGCACATCAATTCTGGCCATAGGAAATGTCTCGTGTTGTTATTACATGTCACTAAAGCCTAAATCAGCTCTGAGACCAATCTGGGAAATTTACCTAAATACTAAGCCCTCTAAAAACGTTACTTAATTTGGAAAGCCTTCCACTAATTTATACAAAATTGTGTAAAATAGAATATCCAGGTTGTGGGTTAGAAGAAATCCTAACCCAGTTCATCCTCCTAGGAATATAAATTGGACAGACCTTACGGACCTGCTTTTCCAGCACTAACTGCAGTCATAACTGGATACTAAGCATGAGGCTTGCCCATTGGATATTATTTGTGTATAAGCAAGTTCATTGGTTACAAAGATTAAAAAGGTAATAAATTCCAACAAGAAATTTGTCTGTTAGTTCTTGTGATACTCTCTATATGAAGTATAGGTATAGGATATTCGAAGAGAGATTTGGGACTAAACTGAAAATTGGGGAAGATGTTTTTCATTTTATTTTTCATTCTGACTCAATTATTCCTTCAGTGCCCAGCTATTTTTTTTTTCCTTGAACATCTTTTCTCAGCACAAGGAGATACATTCACATTCATTTTAGTGATATTTAAATATGTAAGAAAATGCCCTGCTGTTTAATGCCCAGTCAAAATATGAAAAATTGTGTCCAGAATAAGAGATGGAAAGAAAAATACATAT
This sequence comes from Equus przewalskii, assembly GCF_037783145.1. Lineage (NCBI taxonomy): Eukaryota > Metazoa > Chordata > Mammalia > Perissodactyla > Equidae > Equus > Equus przewalskii. The sequence goes on from NC_091854.1 coordinate 2,899,387, forward strand.
ATACATATACATGCACAATAAAATTGCCAAAGAAAGTCAATATAAATAAAATTGTTCCAGGAGGCCAAATGTTACGCTTGCAAAAACTATACATCTCTTTACTTAAAGTATCATGGAACAGCCAAGGAGGCTCACCAAAGTTATGGGACCAAAGAATTGACTTTTTGATCAAGAAGATAAGATAGTCTTTCTAATTTGTTGCTATTATGACATTATATAAAGTATTTGACAAAACTGCAAAGGAAAAGTACCTGTTACTGTTTATTGCACTTATTTCATATTCGTTTTTAAAGACCTCTTTTGAATACCAGAGAAGGCCGCTGAAAATACTGGGTGTCAGTAAGATTTTTCATGATTTTGTCAAATCTCTCCCTCTTCTACTTTGTCCTGGGAATTGCTTCCAAATTCATAAGTCTAAAACACGGCTTAATCATGTAATTTCCTTGATAAGCTACCTTTGGGTAATTTCTTAAAAATTCTCTTCATCCATCAGTGTGATTATAAACCAAATGCTTATGTACCCTTCTAACATGGCAGCCTTGTCTCTGCTGCTGAGCCTTTGAGCATGTCACACGTCATTTAGAATGTCTGTCTTGTTCTTCTATGCCTGGCTCGTTCCTACTCTTTCCTTCCTATCAGTTCCTGATACCAAAGTGGCTTGCGTCTTTCTTGAATCGCTCAGGCAGCTCCAAATTTCTCCCCTGCCTGAATTACCGCAATAATTGGAAATTATACCTTGAAGGATGGCATGTGATGATACAGGCAACGCCCAGTAAATTAATGTGTTCCAAAAGTTCATTTATAAGTTACTTATTAGAAGTTGAAAATTCATTCACCCACAAAAATGCTAAATATAATTAACATGCCATGCTATATTTCAGATAATCAAAAATGTAGCTGAAATATATTACTGACAAAAATGCAATGTCCAAAAATTTCAGTGAAAAGGTATATGCCATACTCCAGCTCAAAAACTGGAAGTCAATTATATGAGGTATCTGAAATAGCCAAGTTCATAGGATCAGATTGGAATGGTGGTTGCCAGCAGCTGAGGGAGGGACTAATGGGGAGTTAATAATCAAGAGGCATAAAGTTTCAGTTAAGCCATTAGTACATTCTAGAGATCTGCTGTACAACACTGTCCATACAGCCAACAATACTGTACTGCACCTTTAAAAATTTGTTAAGAGAGTAGATCTCAGGTTAAGTGTTCTTACCACAAAAAAATAAGGTTAAAAAAAAACCTAGGAAGTCAAATATGCATGATTCCACCATCTATTCTTTGGCAAACTATGCAGTGCCAGATATTTGGTGCTTTTTCTGGTTATTCATTGCTTCAAAACTAACCACCCCAAAACGTATCAACTCAAAATACCTATTTTATTTGCTTACAAGTTTGAAGTGTGTGCTGGGCTCAGCTGACACTTCTGGTTCTACTGTTGGTCACTTTTGCGGGTGAATTCAGCTGGCAAGTCAGCTGTGGGCAGCAGGGAAGTTGAGAGGACTAGGCATCTCTCTTTCCATGTAGTGTCAGGGCCTGACACTCTCCTTGGTGCTTCTTCACACGGTCTTTCTAGAAACATAGCTGAGTTTCTTATCTGAAAGTTCAAGGCTCCCATGAGGGCAAGAGTAGAAACTACCAGACTTTTTGAGGCTTAGACCTGGAACTGGCACACAGTCATCTTAGACATATTCTTTTAGTTAAGAACACCATTGGTCCAGCCCAGATTCAGGGGGAGAGGATTGCATAAGGGGACAAATACCAACAGACTGATTCCACGGGGTCACCAATGGAACAGACCACCACGTGGTTTAATCACTACTTATTGAGTTGACTGCTAATAATATAGAACAATGTATTCTAGTCTCTAATCACTAGGGAAACAATGAATTTAGGGTTTTGTTAACATACAAAATTCAAGTATATGGAAATTAAATGCTTTAGTATGTAAAGAATGTGACCTGGTTATTTTTTTTTGACAAAGTTCCACTTCACTACAATTTAAGCTATAATTCCTACCAATGGGAGTTAAATTGAGAAGTTTCCATTTTTTTCTATGTTAATTACTGGTCTATAATGTTGAATACATTAGCTAAATGCTGAGCCCTCTAAAATAATATACCATGTAGTTTGAAAAAACTTGCAAAGTATTGGCTTTTTTTCCCCTACACAAATATTTGATCTGATGTTGACTTCAATTTCATAATTTGGAGTGCCCTCAGTAATCAATTTATTAGCATCATATATAAAAAACATAACTAATCAAAGTATTCCAAATAATGAGCTTGCCAGGTTAATATTTAAAGATATGATATAAAAAACATAAGTAATCAAAGTATTCCAAATAATGAGCTTGCCAGGTTAATATTTAAAGATATGACAATTACTTCTAATGTGTTAACCACAATGCAAATATTAGTCCTAAGAGCTTATAATGAATAACTTCAGAGCAAAGTGGGGCTTGAACCCCCCTCTTCAAATTCCACCCTCTCCATATCTCTATGGGAAAAAACAACATACGCTGGTTAGCATCTTTTGATTGCAAAAACCACATGTCCACTTAGGTAATCTAAATAATATAAGTAGTCAGGATGAAGATACAAAATACAAATAAGGAAAACAAGAATCTCAAGGGACCTAGGGCTCATCATACAGAGACCATAACATACACAGGTCCCAGAGATGACTTAAGACTAAAGACAATTCTTGGAAGGAGATCTTATCACCTCTCAGTCCTAGAAAGTTGTCAGTTAACCACTATTTAATGGCCAAACTTGCTTTTGTCACTTGCAAATTTTGAACTCTACTCTTTACTTTTTCTATCTTTTGGTTTCTTCTAACTCATACGTCTGGCTATTATTTTCATCTGAGATGCTCAGTGACATTTGAGATAGGATATTTCTTAGTTGTGCGAGACTCTTTCATACACTGCACAATACTGACTGGGCCTCAGACACCAAATGGCTATAGCACACACTGGTCATTGTGACAACCGAAAATATACCCCAACACTTTGCCAAATTCCCCTAGAGGGCGGTATCTCTCCTCCCCACAAGCAGGAAAGAACCACATAGGGCAATCCAAGCTTCCTGCCTCCCTTCTGGCTAGCAAATGGTTAGACGTCATAGTACATAACAGGTAGGAGATGTTTCACAAGTATTGGTTAAAATTCATATTATACTTATTTGATTGAATTAAAATAAAGAGGCCATAGTCTTAACATACTATCCAACAATGGTGCTTCTAGGTATTTACCAAATTGATTTGAAAAGTATGTTCATACAAAAATCTGTACATGAAAAGATGCTCAATGTCATTAGTCATTAGAGGAATGCAAATCAAAACCCCCAAATTGTGCTAAAACACAGAGTCACTGTTATGAACTTAATATTTATCTCCCCAAAATTCATATGTTGAACACTTAATCCCCAATGTGATCATTTGGAGATGGAAGATTTCAGAGATAATTAAGTGCAGATAAGGGTGGGGTCCCCATGGTTGGTTTAGTGTCACAGAAGAAGAGGAAGAGAGATCAGAACTTGCTCTCTCTTTCTCGTTCTCCACCATGTGAGGACATAGCGAGAAGGCAGTCATCTGCAAACCAAGAGGAAGGCTCTCTCTGAGAAACTGAATGTGCTGACATCTTGATCTTGGGCATTCCAGACTCAAGAACTGTAGGAAATAAATTTCTGTTGTTTAAGCCACCTAGTCTATGGTATTTTGTTACAGTAGCTTGAACAGACGGATACACACACACATGAATGGTATGTCAAAGCAGCAAAGGAGCCAACTGAAAGAGCTCCTTTGGACAACTGGACAATTCTGGGGAAACTGGAGCAACAAAATAAAGTAGTATTTGATTATAACCCAAAGTATAAAATAATTATCCATGCCTGTATACAAATATAAATAAATGATTGAATAAGTAAAGAAACGGGGGAGAAAATAAAAGCTCCCATGCAGAAGAATTACAAATAATTTCTATAGACTCTTGGCCCTCAAGGAGGGGGAGCATAATCCTCCATCCTCTGTTCCTTCTGCCTATCCAAACTCTACCTCTGTTTCCTCTGTTTCAAAGCATTGATCAAATCCTCTTTTATATACTTCATCTATTCATTCCTCCCCATAATCATTGATCTTTCTCTTTTCTAAACATTAAGTGTGAGCTTCTCACAGTGACTTCCAAAAAAAAAAAAAAAACAGTATTAAAAGAGAGAGGAAGAAAAACAGTAATGTTACAGTAGAGAAACCTGATAAACACGATCTCAGCCAAGGGGTCAAGTTTAATATCAAAAGTGATGTCTTGATGATAGCACATACTCCTGATACGATGCAATGAGAATGGCATTTTACCTCTGCGGCCTCCTCCCCAAAATCTTTAATCCAGTGTAATCATGAGAAAAACACCAGAAAAATCTTAATCAAGGGACATTCTACAAAATACCTGACCAGCACTCCTCAAAACTGTCAAGATCATCAAAAACAAGGACAATTTGAGAAAGTACCAGAGCCAAGAGGAATCTAAGGAGACATGCCAACTAAATGTGATACTGGGTGGGATCCTCTAACAATAAAAAACATTAGGTAAAGGGTAAGGAAATCTGAATATAGTATAAATTTTAGTTAATAATAGTGGACCAATATTGGTTCATTAATTTGACATATGTACCATACTAACGCAAGATGTTAATAATAATGAAAATTGGATGTGAGATACATGGGAACCCTCTGTAGTATCTTTGCAATTTTTCTGCAAATCTAAAACTATTCTAAAGTAAAAAGTTTATTATAAAAAAAAACTAAAGAGACCATCTAGGACTATATAGTGCTGCTATTAGACTTTGCCCTTCCACTAGGTGCTTTATCATTTTTTATCAGGATTCCTGCCCAGACAGCATAAAACCTTTGATGGCTGTGGTTCCAATGGAAGGACAACTTCCTCTTTGTCTGGCTTAGCTGTGCGGGACATTTGCCAAGATCTTCAAACAGTGAAGCTCAGTGCTCAGTCTTTTCAGGAACCCATAGAGCCTTCTCTTTCTAAGACCCTAAGTATTCGGAGGGCCTCTACTCTGTGGAAGCTGCACTCGCTTTTCTTCTTCCCGCTCAGGACTGAAGATCAACTCTCGTTCTCACCCCACCTCCAAAACATAAGGCCTTCACTATCCCCGCCCCTTTCTCTCTCAAATACCGATTCATATCTCAGGAAGTGCTTGCTCATCCCAAAGACCCTCCACCAGAATGACATCATAATCTATCTTTCTTTGTTTGATGGGCAGGAGGATTGGAAAAAACTCTTAGACATACAGTGACAGGGCTTCCTTCCCAGGAACCAGATGAAGAGAGGGACGGAATTCCACTCACAACTAATGAGTCACCTTCCCCCCAAAACAGACAAAATTTTCAGCAACAATCAAACAATAAGTGAACAAATAACAACAATCCTTAAGCCACCACCACCACTTCTAAATATATATAATAAAATTTTATTCCTGGGAACACCTGAATTGCTAAGTAAAATTCTAAAGTTGAGAATACTATTGGGCCACATATTATTACAGGAGAATTTTGGCTCCAGGGTCCCAGATAAACGCTGGACAGTCAGCTATTACTAGATGACATAGTTGCATGGTACAGAATATGACCACCTCACACAGAAAAAACCAGCCATGAGTACTTTGTCAGCAGGTTACGGAATAATATTTTAATAAATTGATATGTGTTTTTCTTTTCCTTTCCTCATTTTTTGCCTTTCTTCTACTCATTCAGTGAAATTATAGCTTCAGATGAGGGTTGTTAAAACAGAAAAGGAGTAAAGAATCAAAATTTAGCTTTTACATTTCAAAAGCTGAGGTCCGGGAACAAGATTATGCTACATCATAAGATCTGGGAGAATACGTGATCTGTCAATTTCTATAGTCCTCATCCTTCCTATTAAGGATGAAAAATTAGTCACTTGTGGTTCTGTGAGAAAAAGACTTGAGCTCTGCCTGTTTTGCAACTCCTCACCCTCATCTCTTTCCTGACAAATTTCCAGTGTGTTAGAGGAACAGAATAATGTGTTCCCCGTGCCCCACAGGAGCACAGCAGTAACAGAGAGAACAAGATGCTTTGGAAGCTTTGTCTTCAGGAAAAAGAGGCATACTGTACTTATGTGTGTGGACCAGTGAATAGAATAGATGATGGTCATCTCATCATTCAACACACGGGAACATGAAAATGACTGAGGACCAGGTGCCCACACTCCTTACTGAGATGTTGGCACTTTGTCAACCCCTTAGAATTTAGAAACAAACATAGGTGGAAGGGAGAAGTCTTAAATCGGCTGAAATTTTGATTTTGCCATTTGGCTGATTAAGGCTTTGAAATAAAAATTAAGTTATATTATAGAATAAATTGAGTTAAGTTTTTGGTGAACCTAAGTCTGAAGTCTAAGGCTAGTTAGTCAGTACTATATTTTTATCAACACTTGAAAAAACAAAAGGATGTCTTTCTTGATAATTATAACTTTGAGAAATCTCTGTTAAATATAAAGCTGAAGGAATTATATTAAAGGAAGAAACTGAAAAGTCTTAGTTATATAAAATATTTCCTTATAGCTTTCAGCCCCCTTGAAATTAGGCAGAGTGACGTAACTTGTTCTGGCCATTGGACTATGACTGAAAATGACATGTATCATTTCAGGTTTAAGTATTTAATTGCTGAGATGAAAACTTCCTGCATCTCTTAAATGTGCAGGAGTGTCTGAGAAGGCCACATTTTCTAGAAGGCGCAATCAAAAGAAATTTGAACCTGTGGCAACCTGGTCCCAGAGTGACTATATGGAGCAAAGGCTCCCTGTCAACCCACATGGGATATGGAGCATGAGCAAGACATAAACTTTTATGGTATCAAGCCTCTGAAATTTCTGGAGTACTTGGTATTGCAGCATAATCTGACCTACACTTACTAACATATTCTAGAACACTCACAATTTAGAATAATATGAGTCTACTAAATATCACATTTTGTGTTAAGTGAAACAATCAGACTACAAATCAATGCTATTCAAATAATTCCAATTACGTAAAACAATTGTGTAAATTGACATAGATTAAAGCACTGAGGGTGGAATTGCAAGTATTATATATTTTCTCCCTTTTTCGTTTTACATTTTTCTTATCACATATTCAGAAAAAAATAAAATTTGAATAAAACATGATCGTATATCCCTCAAAAGCTCACCAGTAGAAAATCAGGATGTGCATTCTATACAGTTAAGTTCCAGAATAGGAGGTAGGGTAAATTTTTTCTTTTAAATTAAAACCAAGATTTGCAGGGTCACAAACCTCTGAATTTCCACAACTTGATAATTTTATCGGAATTTTAATTAAAAACTACAAGCATTTGTTGAGCATTTATTCACTCCCCAGTAATGTGTGATATGTTTCCAAAGACAACAAAGAAATATGTAAGTCAGTCATTGGATCAAAATCTTACCTGGTGACACAGACTTAAACAAGCAAGAAGTATTACACAATGGCACACAAACACAACTCTCCTTCTTCGTTCCACTGTATGCGTTAAATAAAGTACCGAGTTGAATACACAAGCATAGCATTTTCTTACAGCAAACTAGATATATTGTGGTAGAATCTCAGGCTAGATCTTTAGGTTCTTAAGTAGGATGACCAAATCACAGAATACTAGGACCCGAAGAGACTGTGAGTAACACTGGTTAAGAAAATAGGCTGTGGAGTTGGAAATATCTGGGTTTAGCCTGAAACTTTGATATTTCTGGCAATGTGACTTTGCTCAAGGTACTTAAACTCCTGAAGGCCCAATTTCCTTTACTGTAACACAAGTATAATAATACCTACTCAGATTACTTTAAGTATTGAATGAGATAATGTACATAATGCACTTAAGGCAGTGCCTGGCATAAAGTAATTTCTCAATAAATGGTAGCTATTTTTATTACTCAGTCCCACCATGTAATTTTACTTATGGAAAAAAACATAGAAGTTCAAGGTTTGGGGAACTGCCCAAAGTCATAAGTCTACATTAACTCATAATATATTTGAAAAATAGTACTAAGTGTACTAAGTATCCCAACCAACACGTGACACTATTATGGGAAAATGGGCTATGAAAAGTAATCACTATTTGATTTTCCAACTAGGGATTCTCCGAATGTACTTATACTTTTTGATCTCGCCTCATATGTGACACTTTCCATCCACTTTATCATGTCAAGTGGATGGGGGCTACCCTGGTTATATATATATATATATATATATATATATATGACCCTGGTTATAACCTTTCATTGCGTCTTTCATGGTTTAGGGCAGGCGAACAATACAGCAAATTAGGTTAGGCAGTGGCAAAAGAAGGGCACCAGAACTACAGGTTGTCAGTAGGTAGTGTTTCTAGGGTGAGGAGCCAGGTGAGAGTTTGAGTGAGAAGCAAGATATGACTTCATGAGATGTGCTTAATTAACTATAGTGGAAGCTGAGGAAGGAGAAAACGAAGAGAAAGAATGAGGACAAAAGAATTCAAGAAGAGTTATGGGGATGGTGACATTTATTCTCCCATCTGCAATAGTGTTACTCACACTAGTGTCATAATCAGGTAATTAGATACCAAGTAAGGTTAGGATGCAGAAAAATCTACCAATTGCAGGGATTATTGGGAGAAACATCACGGAAAGGGAGAAAGAATGAGTTGAAGGATTTGAAGGGCTAGATGAGGTATAGAGAAAAAATGGACAACAATCCAGATGAGGGCACTGATTGAGATAAAAGGAGAATGATTTGGTTTTGGGGTAACAAGGATACTGCCTTTGTCCTTATTAGTCCTTCTGTTCTCTAGGATTGCCAACGCTGTGGCAATTGAGAATAACAGGAATAGCTGTTTATGACAAATGGACCTGACCACAAATGAATGAGCGTGAGAGCACTGACACAGTTCACCTATGCTGTAAACTACTGTCTTCAACCAGTAAAGCCACCCAACTGTACCAGACTCAAACTGATGACCTTGAGGTGAAAGCTTCTATTATCACATTTCTGATCACTAAGGCTTTCCGTGTTTCCTAAACTCCTTTCCTTAACATTCTACAGTGTGTTTTCATGGCTATAAAGTCGTACTCAGATTTGAAATGATATTTACTACTATATTGCAGAGTATTTTAACTGATGTTAGTTCAAATCAATTCTGGAGAAACTTTCCAGCCAAGGGAATTGCAAGCTAGCTGGTTGACATTAGAGGTCAAATACTCCAGGGTATGGGTCTCAAATCACTTAATTTTTCACAGCAAATTAGAAATGGGACTCCAGCTGGTGCTAAAGAATAAGATAGACTTGCTGTATAAGGACAAGCTGCTGCTTGGATTTCAAGTCTTTATATTCCTAACATAAAAAATATGAGACTCAATTTCCGTCCCCCAATCTCATTCTTTCAGAGTAAAAGCTTTCTTAACAACAGCAAAAATCTGGCCACCTGATTTCAATACATAAATCTTGCCAAGGTATAAAAATAAAATATGATTTAAACAGCAACCTGTAATCTCCTGTTGACGACCAGCTGTGCTCCTATTAGTATTAATGGAAGTTACACAGGCATAATAAGAAGGAGGGGAAAATGCCACCTTATGCTTTTTGCACACCTTAACATTTTTACAGCAAGTCTGATTACAAGGGTTTACTTGAGCGGCAATTAAACACTGATTGATTACTAAGTACAATTTGTATTCCAGGCAACATGCAAATGGCAATGAAATTCTCAGATAAGGAATGGAATAAATTCTTCTCACATCAGAGAGAGAATTACATTTTTTAAACAGCCTATGTTTTCTTATGTGCAGAAAAGAAGTTCACTATAAGTTTTTTTAATAATATATTTTTACCCAAAGACAATAAGACTTGATTCATTTTAGAAAGGATAAGTGATATGATTTCTGCAAATTGTACTTCCCACTTCACCTTCAGACTAGGGCTGTCTTTCCACAATAACAAACCATATGTGTGGAAAGCATAATATTCAGTCACAAATATACTCACTTTGGCTATAGTCACAACTATAAGCAATATTTTTCATCAGATTTTGGCATTGCAGAAATAATATCTACTTTTAAATTGAAAGTGAAGTGAAAGGTTGATTTATTAAATGTCTATCATGTGCCAGACACTATTCTAGGTGCAGGCAATACAGCAGAGAGTAAGAAAGAAAACAGTCCTTGATCACAGTTCCCATGATATGGAAGGAGAAGCTGACAATAAACAAGAATAAAAATACAGATATAATGTCAGTGTGTATGCAGTGAAGAAAAATATTCAGGAGAAAAAGGAGGACGTTGATGTGTATGGGTGCCTATGCAGCATGTTCAGGAGAAAATGAGAGAGAGAATTCAGAGCTTTGCACTTACTGTTCCCTATGTGTGGACTATCCTTAACCAACATTGCTGAATGGTCACCTGTTCTATATGATGTTGGAATTAATCCAAGGTCACCTGTTATATATCATCTTGGAATTAATCCAAGGACAAAGAATAGAAAAAGCTAAGAAGTTGGTATGGTGGATAAATAGCAAGCCCAGAGTGGCTGAAGTGAGGGACCTGGAGAAGAAGGGAGGAGATGAGATCTGAGATATAGGGATGTTCAGATATGTCAGGCCTTGTAGACCATTCTAAGGAATGAGAGTTTCACTTCAGTGTTAATGAGAACCCATGGATAGGTTTTGAATAGGGAGTGTTATGATTTAAATATGTCCTTCGACTGTCAATCTAGTTGCTCTATGTATGTTAAGGGATACATTAGAAATGTGATCTACCTTGCAATCTGTATTTTTCCTGAAAAACTGGCTGATACGTAACTGTTTTCACTTCCCAACAATGGAATGCAAGAGAAACTGCAGTTAATAATCTTGTAACCAGATATGTTTAAAAATAAGAGCCAGAAATGGTTACTCCTTAAAGTAATGTTATGAATAGCAGAGAAAGCTGTGAGAAAAGAGTTATGATGTCTATAAAATAAAAAATCAGGAAAGACTACTTGAGATCATATTGTCCAGCAGCTTGCATTTTTGGGGCAGGGGTAAATGGTTGTTTATAGTCTTTGTGCAGATTTCCATGTATAAAGACGTCACATCTTCCTTAGTAGTCCAGGCTAATATTTTATCACTTTGACATAGAGGTTGTTTTTCTTATATCCAATTAAACTACCTCATAAGTTATTAAACCCATTTCCTGATCTGATGTCAAAATAGAAAACAACACCTCACTATTGTTATTTTAAAAACCTATTTAAATAGAATAATTTATTCAAGCTTAGCTGACTTTATCTTCTCTAGGCTAAATGATCTCAAATTCTCTATCTTTCTCTATTTTTGTTACTTTAGCCAAATTTTTCTTTTTTGGGGGGATGGGGGATCTTTTTTTAATTTTTATTTTTTTTTGGATGTACATCATATTTCGAATTCTGTATACATTACATCATGTTCACCACCCGAACACTAATTATAGTGCATCCCCTCACATGTGACCCTAATCACCCCTTTTGCCCTACCCCCTACCCCCTTCCCCAATGGTAACCACCAGTCCAATCTCCAATGCTATGTGGGTTTTTTTTTTTTGTCGTTTTTATCTTCTACTTATGAGTGAGATCATATGGTATTTGACTTTCTCCCTCTGACTTATTTCACTCAGCATAATACCCTCAAGGTCCATCCACATTGTCACAAATGGCCGGATTTCGTCATTTTTTATGGCTGAGTAGTAGTCCATCGTGTATAAATACCAAATTTTTCTTATTTTCAGAACAATCTGTTGTAATGTATGAATTGTTTCTTGTATCAATGCATAACATGAGCTGTTTAGAAATTTGTGTTATATGTTTAGCAATTTAGTTTAGTTCAAATTTTGGGAGAAAGATGACATAGTATTTAACACATTATATTTGCATGAAAATCTATGAAAGAACTCATCACCTAAGCATGAATTTATTATATGTATCAACCACAAACATACATATTTACTTAGGATGTGGTTAATATATGTAGTCACATCTGTAACTTATATGTAGTCATATATATAAGATGTTTGTTTCTTACTGAACACAGAAAAGCCGTGATACAGATAATATCATTGCCCAAACATCAGGATTATTATAGGTCATGGATAGAATAGGATAGATAGATAGATAGTTTCTGTAGGGGAACATAGGTTACTATTATTCTATTTCAGGGCAGAATAGTAAGATGTAAAGTGTATTGAGTGAAGGAGTCCTGGGCAAGAATCCAGGGTCTGCCACCTTTCAGTTTTGTGAAAATACAGCGAACCTTACTATGTCTGTTTTCCCTACACTGCGATAATTAACATAAAGTTTAATGCAGTGCTTAGCAAAGTAGGAACTTTAAAAGTTCCACGAAGAAAACTAAAATGTACTCTATAAATTAAAATGCATTTAAAACAAACAAAATTCACAAATTTCTAGTATTGTTTTAATAACTCCTACCAAAAGTATTAGTTAGAAATTCCAATAAAATACATAAGCATCAGTTTCTCTATCTTTAAATTCAGATTATTGTGATGATTAAATCAGAAATTAGGTGTAATGTCCTAGGCATACGGTACATGATCAATAAAGGCAGGTATTTTTATCAGCTCTAAGTAAAATTAATGATTAAACATGCATCGTTCAACAGAGGACACAACACAGCAATGGATGATAGCTAAGGCAAGTACAGATGGGAAGGTGGCTCTGTCCATATACTCCAGTCATTCATTATCTAGCAACAACAAGTGTGGGCCAGGAAAATCTTTCCCTAGAACAATAGTGGATGCCAAGATCCTAACCGCTCAATACAATCTCTCAGAAAGAAACATTTGGTGGCCTTTAAATAGAAGGTATGATGCCAAAAGAATGCTTTTGATTCCGTATTTTTTAATCTTCAAATTGCAAATAGTTGTGTTGAAAAATGCTTCTTGACTGAAAGATGTATTATATTCTTCAGGGGGCCAAAGTCAATCCTGAAATATGTTAATGTTGTTATATCCAATGATGATGCTGAGGGGGACAAAAAAAATCATAAAGCCCTTAAGAAACAAACTTTTGTGTGTCTCAGTGACACAGATGGTTGGAATAAATTATGGGACTCAATAAAAAGCAATTCAATTTACTTAGTTTAAAATCCATTTGGACATTTATCAAAGATCACATTGTGAAATGTATTTGTGCTACTTGGAAGAGTCATACTAATCAGCATCCCCCCCTCCCACACTCCAAAAGAAAGGAAAAGAAGAAGACAAAACTAAAAGAAGTTCTTTCAATTGAAGCCTAAAACAAGACAGTTGAATTAATGAGTTCAGCTATGACTCATCTTAAGAATAAATTGAAAAAGTACACTGGGTGGGAAAATATACATACACACATAGATACACATATCACATACAATGGCATGAACATGTAATATATTAATTCTTTTAAAAGAATGCTAAAGTACTTTAGGAATGATCATTCTGTCTAAGATACAAACTATGAAATAAATGTTCCCTTGCACTCTGCAAATTGGATGGAAATATTAAAAAACAATACCATAGAGACAGTCCTGATGGCCTAGTGGTTAAAGTTCAGCATGCTCTGCTTCAGTGGCCCAGGTTCAGTTTCTGGGCGTGGAACCACACCACTCGTCTGTCAGTAGCCATGTTGTGATGGTGGCTCACACTGAAGAGCCAGAAGAACTTACAACTATACACTACTATGTTCTGGGGCTTTGGTGAGAAAAGAAGAAGAATAAAGGAGGAAGATTTGCAATAGATATTAGCAATGGGAGAAACTTCCCTCGCAAAAAAAACAAAAAACATGAAAATCACCATACTTTGATAACATTTTCAATAGATGGAGAAGAGACTGCTCAGAATACTTAAAAAAACAAAACTAATAAAACTCTTTGTATGTATTTAAAGCATGAAATCAGGAAATGGAAAATACTTTCGAATTTATTGAAAATACTCTAGGTACATTACATGGATGATTGTACTCATCAAATATTGCCAGGTGAGTTGCTAAGACAAGAATGAGAACAGGAAATACATTTTAGTGTAAGCTTCTAGCTTGGAGTTTCTCTGATTGGCATACATGATAAATTTCAATTTTTTAAATTTTTAAATTTTTTATTTATTTACTTTTTTTTTTTTTGAGGAAGATTAGTCCTGAGCTAACATCTGCTGCCAGTCCTCCTCTTTTTGCTGAGGAAGACTGGCCCTGCACTAACATCCGTGCCCATGTTCCTCTACTTTATATGTGGAATCCCTACCACAGCATGGCTTGACAAGCGGTGCCACGTCTGAGCCCAGAATCCAAACCTGCGAACCCCAGGCCACCGAAGCAGAACGTGCGAACTTAACCACTGGGCCACCGGGCCGGCCCCAATAAATTTCCATTTTTAAACATCAAAAGATGCATTGGGTGGGGCCGATCCAGTGGCCCAGTGGTTAAGTTCGTACGCTATGCTTCAGCGGCCCAGGGTTTCGCCGGTTAGAATCCTGGGCATGGACATGGCACTGCTGACCAGGCCATGCTGAGGCGGTGTCTCACATGCCACAACTAAAAGGACCCACAACTGATAAATACACAACTATGTGCCGGAGGGCTTTGGGAGAAAAAAATAAAATCTTTAAAAGAAAAAAAAAGATGCACTGGGGCAAGTGCTATTGGGAAAGGACACAAACATGCTGATTTTTTAATCCATTTGTTCATTCAGTCAACATATGTTAGAACACACTTACTCATTTTCAGAGACTATGCAAGCTGAAGGCTTCAAAGTTTAATACGACATAGTCCTAGTCCTTGCCCTTGAACAATTCTATCTGTGGGGAGACAGGCGCATAAATGTATGATATTTAATATTAAGTGCTAATATAGAAGTATAAAAAATGATAAGGCACTGTAACCTACAAGGTGTTTCATGCATTCATCCAAAATATTTGTTGAGCATGTGCAATGTGCTAGGCACTGGTCCAAGCACTGGTCCAGGCACTGAATAAAACAACCTTGTGGAACTTACCAGTAGGGGAAAGTAGATGATAAATGAACACATAATTAAAACAAATAGAATGTCAGTTGACATAAAATGCTATGGAGAGAAATAACCAGCCACGGCGGTCTAGTGGTTCAGATTCTGCACTCTCACCACCACAGCCCGGATTCGTTTTCCAGTCAGGAAACCACATCACCCATCTGTCTGTCTTTCTGTTGTCATACTGTGGTAGTTGCCTGCTGCTGTGATGTTGAAAGCTATGCCACTGGTATTTCAAATACCAGAAGAGTCACCCATGGTGGACAGATTTCAGCAGAGCTTCCAGACTAAGACAGACTAGGAAGAAGGACCTGGCCACCCACTTCCAAAAAAACTGGCCATGAGAACCCTATGAATAGCAGGGGAGCTTGTCTGATGTAGAGTCAGAAGGTGAGAGGATGGCACAAAAAGAGTGGGCAGGGTTCTGCTCTGATGTACACAGTGGCGCTAGGAGTCAGAATCAACTCCATGGCACTAACAACAATGGAGAAAACCAAAGCAGGGAAGACGGGAAAGGGGAAGTGAATGTGAGAAATGAGAGTTGCAGTTTTAAATGTGGAGGTCAGAGAAGAACTTACCAAAAAGGTGACCTTTACAGAAATTCCTGAAGCTGATCGGGGCCAGCTGTTGGAACATCTTGTGGAATATCATTGCAGGCAGAGGGAACGGCAAGTGGAAAAACCTGTGTGGATGAAGTTGGAGTGAACAGAAATAGCAGAAATTAGGGGAGAGAGGAACCAAGCAGCTGGGTCACACATGCCTTGTACGCCACAATAAGGACTTTTTTCTACTGAGTGAAATGGGAAGCCATGACGAGTTTGGAGCAAAAGACTGACAAGCTTATTGTTTTACAGATTAAATGAAACATTCAAACAATTATTTTGTAATAGGACGTTATTCAAACATTCAGATTATTTTGTCTAGTTAGATAAAGCTTAAGTAGTTCCCACTACTTGCCAGTTTCTATAATCCTTAAAAAATTTTTCATCCAGGAATATGATCATAATATTTTCATAGAATGGACTGTAGAACATTACAGACAATTTTTGCATTCAGTTTTTTAAATAAAATACTTCATATATAAATTACAGAGTGTCTAACATGTGCCGAGCACCATGGGGGAAGTAGTGAGAGTCTTACATGCAAGCATACATATATACACTTATGAAAGGTCTATGTACTTGTGTATTTGATCATAATGCAATGGAGTTTTTAAAACTCCTTTTACTTTTTCCTATAATTAACTGACATGTGTTTGTTATGTCACCATGTATCTTTAGACCCTATAATCTCATATATTCTTTGATATATTGCCAATATCTCTCCATGTTGTTAATAGCCTACAACTGCATTTGTAAAGACTACATAAAATTAAATTGTACCCACTCAATATAGTTATTAATCAGTCACCTGTTGCAGGACATTCATGTTGTAATTTTTTTATTCTTATATAAACAACTTTGGAATAAACCATATTTTTAGGTATATTTTGCATATAAGCATAATTTTTTTTAACATAAAGATAGAAATGAAGCTCTTGGGTGAAAAAAATGCACATGCTTATAGTTTGGCTACGTATTGCTGCATATATAGCCTGTATATACTGTACCAATATATGGTATACTGTACCAAGTTTTTACTCATTATAGAATCTTATGAATCTGTTAATTTTCCTACACCTGATCACTCATTAAAAAAATTTTCGGGGCCAGCCCAGTGGTGCAGCAGTTGAGTTTGTACACTCCTCTTCAGCAGCCTAGAGTTCACCAGTTTGGATCCCAGGCACAGATCTACAAACCACTTATCAAGTCATGCTGTCGCAGGCGTCCCATATATAAAACAGAAGAAGATGGGCATAGATGTTAGCTCAGGGCCAATCTTCCCTGGCAAAAAAAAGAAAAAGAAAAAGAAAAAAAGAGGAGGATTGGTAGCGGATGTTACCTCAGGGCTAATCTTCCTCAAAAAAAAAAATTTTTGCCAGAGCTTCCAGGTTAGTGAACATGTAGAGGTGCTGGGAGAGAGTGGCAGGCTGGGAGAGGTCGTGGAAGTTCCACCTCCTTTCTCCATGCCTTGCCCTATGTATCTCTTCCATTTGGCTGTTCCTGAGTTATATCTTCTTATAATAAATTGGTAATCTAGTAAAACAAATTTACAGACTGATAGGTGAAAAATCATACCTTATTATCATTTAATTGGCATTTCTTTGTTTACCAATTTGGTTGATACAATTTCACATTTTTATCAACCCCCTGTATTCTTTTTTGTGGAGGAAAATTGCCCATTAATGCCCTTTATCTGTTAGTATATTACTAGAAATCTTTTCCTCTTAGGCTTTCTACACTCTATGTCAGGTTTAGAGAGAGTAATAACGAATATTCCTAAATAAATATTTTTGTACCTCCTATTACTAAGTACTGTGCTAGGCATGAAGGATAAAAGGATAAGACCCATTCAACACCACCAAGGCCCACGCAGTCTACAGAGGTGTTCTGCAAACAGACTGCAGAACAAGAACAGCATGTCATTCGTTATTCAGACAATTAAAAATGGATCACTATAGTTTTCTGTTGGAAAACAGAAAGACAGCCACTGATTGGGAGACAGAAATCTTTCTGGGGTGTAGGTTTTTCATTCCAGACTCCAATTAAATACATATAGATCTGCTCTTTAACTGTTACAAAATGCTAAATAACAGCGGCATTGATATATGGTAGGAAATTCACTATTTTGTTTTCTAGTGTCAGTGATGATTACCACCCAGGCTAGCCTGTGGAGGAAATGACTGAGCCCATCTCCAGAAATCACTTGCCTTGGTTGATTTTCACACATTCACCCTAGTGAGCATATGAATATGCAATTACACATATATTGCAATCAGAGTGATACTTCAAAATACATATTTGATCATGTAATTCCTCCGCTTTAAAAAACTTCCATGACTTCCCATGTCTTACAGAATATATCCAAAATCCTAAACTAAGACTAAAACACTGCATGGCATGCTTATCTCCATGGCCTCACTCTGGGTTATTCTTCCCCAGCTGCCTGAATTCTAGCTCTCAGAGCCTCCTTTCCCTTCTATCAAGATACCTCCAGCCTTGCAGCCTTTACACAGTTACTTCTTTGCCTGGAATGCTTTTGATCTCTTCCTTTTTGCCTTCTTAACTCCTATTGTCCTTTAGATCTTAGCAGCAAGATAATTTCCTCCAGGAGTCTTTCACTGATTTCCCAGGTCCCTCTGCTATAACAACCCCCTGTTTTTCCTTGATAGTGTTATTCACAGTAAATATTATATTTTTGTTTGATTACTTGACAAATATTCATCTCCCTAAGTCATCTGCAAGCTGCATGAGCATACAGTTCACTTCTATTTTGCTCACCATGACATTCTCATGTTTTTCATTGCACTTAGTATATTAGGCACATGTTATTTGTGATATGAGTAAATGGATGAAAAATGTAGGAATGTCACAGAACACTGAAATAAAATGATGAGACTTTATTATATGAGTCAATGTTTTATGTCCAGACATGTGGGTAATTAAGTACATTTTACATGCAATACATTTGATCAGCTAAATAACATACAATAGTGACAATGCAACTGAGGTCCCCTGGAAAGTGGACCCTGAGATAGAAATGTGCATGCAGGAAGTTTATTTATGTGGAAGTGCTGTCTGGATGAGGACCTGTGGGGGTGGAGGATAAAGCAGGATGGACAGAAGGAGAAGCTGAACTCTACTGCAAGCCCAACAAATGTCTTAGATGATCCCTTGAGGGACCTCTGAAATTAGGAAGGCTCCTCAAAGATGTTTTGAATTGAGGCAAGTGCCAGGACTATATAGCCCCATATCAATCAATCATTGGATGTCCTCCACCCTGACCCTTAGGTGAATGGCTCTCTTTAGCCAGCGGCAATTTCCAGAGAGGGACTCAGCAGAGAGCTGTCACCCACCAACACTCCCAGTAGCTGTGAGAATGAGTACTTTGGACCTGAACAGGTGGGAAGGAAGGGTGGGTGGGGATCTGTGAGGTACATCACAGCATCCACTACAGATGACCAAAAGGAACAATGAATAATTTACACTAAGGTTCTGTCTCAATTCCAAATATGAATGCATTTAAAACTATGAAAGAGTAAAATTCCAGCCAGAAATGAAAGAGACAGCTTTAAATGCCAGCTGCTGGAATTATGGTAACTTTTGATTAGGAGAGAAAAGCAACAAGCCCAGGCAAAAGGCCTCAAGGTAACAAGGAAAATTCAGGGAATACTCATTCTGGAGGATATTTTTTCCCACATGCTTTAAATCAGGTAAGTTTATAAACCTCCTACTCACACTGCATTTTACCCCAAATCATTCATAGTCAACCATACACCAATGGTGTTTTCCCAGAATATGAGCATTAAAGAACATATCTTTAAATTTTTCATATTTAACTGACATTACTTGGCATTTGCAATTTATAAAATACTACTACATACACTTTGACATTTAACTCTCACAATAACCCCATTAAGTTAAGTCACTTACTCAAAATCTCTATCTGATGGTGTGTGTTTTTGAGCTTGCTAGTGGCTTAAGGTTTGTGAATGACAAGGACACTGTCTTTATTATACGTTGAATTATCACTAATGTCTATCACAGTGCCTGAAACAATAGCACTCAATAAATAATTGTTGAATAAATTTCTATGAGAGATTTGTAGTTTCTCTGAGTTATGTGTGCCTTTTACGGCATTACATAATATATATGCATGTATGCAGCACCCACATGTATGTGCGTGTGTGCACGCTTATATAGGATAAACAGTATATGTAGTTGAATAAATTATACCAAGTTTATTCCATAAAATAACAACTAATATACACATTATCTACATCATGGGTTTTTCGAGTAGGAATGCATACTAGAAATATTTGGGCCCAACTAATTTTTACTCATTATCCTTTTGGTCAGTTTGGATAGAGTTAATCTGGCCTTAGAAAATCAGATGGGGGAAAAATAAGTCTCATGATCAATCAAAGTCTCTGATTTTTTAGGAGAAAATCACCTTCCAAGGAATGTTTGAAAAAAATCACTTAATGCTAGACTATAGGGGGAAATAAAAGCATAGGGAAATCTGAATTTTTATTGTGTTTCTAAATTTGTGGTACTGAATAACTTTTCAGAAATAAAAGATGACTCACAGGCCTTCCTTCTAAATATGGTGACAATAATAATAATAATATTCATTTGTGTAATGTAAACTACTAGGCAGAGATGCGTTTTGGGAAATTTGTATACTATTAGATGAGCCGTCTTTCCAAAGCCTACACAAAATTAATGTGGAACACCTGATATTTGACTGTGCTTCCAGATGGAGGGACAGCTTGACAAATGCCATCGTAATTTACAACTTTAAAAAGTGTGGTTTGAATGCATTTGCAGTGAGCTTTAAACAGCTTGGATTATTTACAGGTACAACTGTGTTTAATGTGGAATTTCAATGGATTTAAAATATT
Source organism: Equus przewalskii (assembly GCF_037783145.1). Lineage (NCBI taxonomy): Eukaryota > Metazoa > Chordata > Mammalia > Perissodactyla > Equidae > Equus > Equus przewalskii. The sequence continues at coordinate 2,919,945 of NC_091854.1, forward strand.
ATTAGGTTCAATCACTGATCACGGAGTATAGGCGTGGCCTGTGAGCAATGTGATTAGATGCCTTAATTAAACATCTCAGAATAGGATGCATCTGTTTGGTGAGGTTAGGGGGATGGTGAAATATCACTTGAATTTTCTATTTGATTATTGAGTGTCACTGAAGAAGCTCTCACCTTTGGAAAGACGACACATTTTGGGTTTATCCTCTATGGTGGTTTAGGAGGATAATAATCACAGAAAACAAATACGGAAATAAAGTGTCTGTCTAACTCTTAAGGATAACTTGGACACCTGTACCCATAAAACAACTAAAGTATGGATTGCTAACTCATAAGATTTGTACTAGCGTGCAACCTAAAATAGTACATAAGTCCATATCTCTGGAGGTTAGGAAATAGAATATTGAAGATTTCTGGTTAAATTGAAGAATGAATCATATACATTATAATTATACATATCATATATATATGCATATATTTTTTCTCTCCTAAATATGTACATATATGTGTGTGTGTGTGTGTGTGTGTGAATTTATATACACATAAATTCTCTAAGAGGATATAGATCATTTTGGAGGTGGGTAAGGTACGGCTGTGGAGAGATGGAGGAACATCTGACTGGAACATTACTCCACGAAAAAGAAAGTAGTAACTTTGACACATTTTAACTAGAAAGTCACTGATAGATATTGCTATTTACTTCTCAAGATTAAGTGGAACCTTGAGAAGAATACATGGTAAAGTGGAAGTAAAGTGTCTAAAATGAACTGCTTAGTGCATAAACCAACTTCAGGAGCTACTGGGTTCATTCGATCACTAAGTATTCTGGGTCTCTTATGTTTCAGTCCTGGGCTAGGAACTGAGTATCCAGTAGACAACCAAGCCAGACATGGGCCCTTTCTTCCTGGAGATTCCATTCCAAATGGAAGACAGACATTAAACAAGTCACACTCAAATAAATATGCAAATAAAACTCGACAGAACTATGAAGAAAACAATAGGGTGTTATGAACGAACAACAGACACAGGATGGGTCTAATTTTGTTGGTGGTGGGGATGGGTTGGAGAGGCTTCCCTGAGACCTAAAAGACAGTAGAAGGGGAAGAAAAACCCAAACGGAGGACATGTGTAAAAGGAGAAAAGTGGTTGGAGGATGGGAAGATTACTTTGTGGTTGGAACATAACCAGTCATGGCAAGAGTGGTCCTAGGTGAGGCCGGAGAAGAGAAGGGCAGGTTATGCAGGGGTCACTGTGGAGTTTGTATTTTATTCTTACTACAATGGGAACCATTGAAGGATTTATACATTGTGTGTGTGTCAGAGCCAACTGATACTTTTCAAAGCTCAATCTGGAGTGGAAAAGGGTAAGAGTAGAAGCTGGAATAATGTAGCTTAAACATTGGTGGATGCAGTGAAGATGGAGAAATGAAGAAAGATGCCAAGATCTACTTAGATTGAATCTGGAGAGCTTGGGAATGGATTAAATGTGGAAGTGAGAAAGAGGGAGTCCAGGATGATTCCAAGGTTTCTATGTAACTTTTTAGTTTCTCTTAATAATACTATTTGATTAAAAAAAATGTATCCATCCCCTAGTGAATTCGGCAACCTGGAATGTAATCTGCTGGTTTATCTAGAGAAGCCTTCCTCAGCCACCCAAGGTAGTGAGCGCCGTTAATCTGTCCTGTCTCTCTGTCTTCCAAGCAGACATCACAGTCTCTCATTATTTTGCTTACTTGCTCACTTTGAGAATAATCTCCACGAGAGTGATGTGTCTTCTTGAAGACTAAGTCCAGAGCACCTAACAGCGTTTGGCACACTGAAAATGTTCCATAAATATTTGTTGAATGAAATGATGAATGAACTAATGATAGAATAAAGATAAAGAGGAAATACTTGACTCCAAGGAGCTCACAATGTAACCAAGAGGACTACGAAGTGTGATAAAAGCCTTACTAGAACTAAGCGGGAAACGTCATGGGACAAGAGAGGACAATGCGTCTATCTAACTGCGGGAGAGAGGAGCGAGATCCGGACTACAGATATACTCAAAGATGAGGTGACTATTTTCTGGATTGAGACCATCTCTAAATGAGATCGCTCCCCTCTCCCCAGCAATCCAGCAAGCTCTAGAACAAAACAGAAAGAGCAATTCTTCAAAAGAGTTTCACCTTTTAGAATAATTATTTTTTAAAGGAGCCGTTAAAATGAATTGTCCTGCAAAAATACAACCCTGACTTTGGACAACCTACAGCACTGACTACTTGCCGCTTCTGGCTGTAGAACGTTCGTTCGCCTCTCTCCCTCGCCTCCCTTGTCCCCTGCCCCGCCCCGGTCCCCGGGGCAACTCTCCGAGACCGTGCCGTCGCCTTCCCCTTGCAGCGCAGCGCCCCACAAGCCTATTTGTTGGGTGGATGGAGGAACACTGACTACCTCCTCCGCGAGGAGTTCCTGAAGATGCATTGGTCCATAAGACGATGTTTCTGCACCTCGCGGGGTTCTGCACCTTCGTGCGGGAGGCAAGAAAAAGAGCAGTTTGTCAGTGAGAGCGCCGACTGTTTTTCCCTTCAAGCCTGTGGGTTTCGCACATCTGGCCCCGCCTACCTAGCTCAGCCTTTAACAGTTTCTAGAGCAAAGGCCAGTCCCCCGAACGGGCGCCGTCTTCCGCCTTTCCTTCCGCCTGCAGCAGAAAAACAAGCCGCTGGGTTACGGGGGTAGGGGCGGGCCGGCGGCGAGGCCACGCTCCGGCCCCGCTCGGTCCCGGCTGCTTGTTGCCGGGCGCTCGGAGCCGCGGGCCGCGCTCAGCCCCGCCCCGGGGGCGTCTCCGCCCGCCCCGCCCCGCCCCGCCCCCGCGTCGCCGACCCTCCGCTTTCGATCGCCACGGGCGCTCGGGCCAGCTGTCGCTTCGGTCTCTGGCTGCAGCCTGAGGACGCAGGGAGGGTCTGTCTCTAGCAGACCGCAGACTATAGGCACTGCCATGGCCCCTGTGCTGAGCAAGGACCCGGCCGACATCGAGGTACTGACCGCGCGCCCGGTCGCCCGGGGTGGGAGGGGGCCCAGCTGGCGGGTGTCCGGGAGGCCGCCCGCTCCCCACCGAGCCGGGAAGGAGTGGGAGTCGCGGGAAACTTTGCTTCGGCGGGACGTTGGGGGGTGGGGGGGGCGGCGGAGGAGCGGGAGTGGGAGCCCCGCGGGGGCCAGGCCGGGAGAGAAGTGCAGGAGTCCCGCGAGTGGAAAGGCACCCTGTGGGTTGGGACCTGGCTGTTGACTTCAGAGAGGGGTCAGAGAAGCCTGTCCTGTTCTGCCCCGAATGGCAGGGACTGCAGAACTACGAGAGTTCGCGAGAGATGGCTTCGGAGGGGAGAAGTGCCGTTTCTCATCCGATCTGCCCCGCACCTTCCCCTCTGCCCCCGGTGTGCTTCTCAGGACACCTGTCTGCCGCCCCCACCTGCAGTAGCTGAATCCTGAATATTTGCAAAGGTGGAGTCTAGAAATAAAGGAGATCAGTGTGTCCGCTACAGCAGCCCCCGCTAGCGTAGTATTTCTTATGAAATAATGTAACATAGGGATGAATGGAATAAAGTATTGAGAACATGAATAATGCAGTGCCTTTAGAAAGACCTAACTGTTTTTCTTTTCTCAACAGTTTTTGATTCTCTGGTGCAGTCTGTTTCTGTAAAAATGTTATCTTTCTTCCTGTGAATAAGGTCCTACCTGAAATGACATGATCCTCTCCTTTGAGTTCTCCCTAGGACCTTTATGTAGGAGATGAGAAGGATTTAATTGTAAACAGTGATTTTAGACATACTAACCCAGTGTCAGCACTTCTGAGCTAAGATAAACTGCTTTTTAGGTTTTTTTGTTGTGTTTTGTTTGGGGCTTTTCTTTATTTGAGTCACTTGGTAACGTGTGTGTATGCGCATGCGTGTATGTTTTCTTTAGAAATGACAATATATTTTTTTTCCCTCGTTTCCTTTCAGTGGTTTAAGTAAAAGTTTAAAACCACCTGTTTGCAGAATAGCTGCTTTTGCCATGTTTTGCCTCTGTCATTGACTGAAGGAACTTTGTGTGCTGTTTGGGGGATGGTAGTACTGTTTTCTCCAGACTCCAATATTGGTTTGAAACATCCATTTTAGTAATAAGAGTCATAGTATACTGTGTGGACATCTCGGGTTAATTTACTTGTGGTTTTTCTTGTGGATTGTTTACTTTTTCATATTAAGCAATGTGATATACTTAACCCAATATTTATTCATGTGTGCTTAGGATAAAAGATACTTGATTTATGTCATTGTCTTTTTTAGTCCTTGTTATTTTGACTTAACCAAATCCTTTTTTTTCCTTTTTTTTACTAAGTCAAATAGCACACTTCAGACAGCATTCAGGCAGCACTGATTTCAGAGATATGAGTGTCAGAGGGCAGGTGGCTCTTGGCTTTTGAATTTCAGAATGGTATGTTATCTGCTAAACTGATTTCTTTCTCTGTATGTCTCTTGCAGTTGTCTTTGAAATCAGTTCTTAACCACATTACACTAAGGGAAAAGATGCCAGCGAAACATTAAATGACCGGCTTAATTTTGTGCATTGGTTTAGCCAAGACCATTTAAGAAGTCCATGCCCTCACACGTACTCACAATCTAACCTTAGTCTATGTGACCAGTCTGCCTGATATTACGTATAATCTAGAATAGTGGTATTCAGACTTTTTCAGCTTTTATGTAGTTCCTATATGCAACACACTTTACTCAGTCACATCTTTCATCACACCCAGTACCTTACTTTTTTCTCGAAGTAGTACCCATGATTCATGAGCTAGAGTGCCATGAAAGAATGTGAAATTAATCATTAAAATATAATACAGTGAGGAAAAATATGTTAAGCCTAGAAAAATACATTATGCCTAGAAAAATCCATTTGAACATAGGTGTCTCAGCTGATTGTATTGAGTCACCAAAGTTCATTTTTGTTTGAAGACTTAGAATGAATTATGAAAGCTCAGTTTTCTATCAAATTTGAATGTGTACATTTGATTTGCCTTCCTTGGATGAATTCATTAGAATCATTGTCTAGAGATTGGTCTCATTGTAACCTTTGTCTTAGTCTAAAATGTGTGGAGAAGCAAGTAATCTTAAAAAAAAAAAAATTATTGGGGCCCCTGCGTGGCAGAATGGTTAAGTTCATGCATTCTGCTTCTGTGGCCCAGGGTTTCCTGGTTCAGGTCCTGGGCATGGACCTCAAGCCATGCTGAGATGGTGACTCACATAGCAGACCAGAAGGACCTACAGCTAGAATATACGACTGTGTTGGGGGGGCTTTGGGGAGAAGAAGGAAAAAAGAAAAAAAAAAGATTGGCACCAGATGTTAGCTCAGGTGCCAATCTTTAAAAAAAAAATTATTGGTATGAAACAGAGTACATGTTCACTTGATAGATGTGAAAAGAACAGAAGGTGATGGTGACAACCCACTATAATAGTGATTTAATTTTCCCGTAAGCTACCCACAGAACCTCAGGTGTCAGTGAAGCAGCGGAGAAACCTCTTTGTTTCTGAGTAAAAAAGTTATTGAGGTATACAGTGTTGCTTTGTGTACTCATTCCATAATTTCTAGCCTCAATCCAATAGCACATCGGAGTTTGAAGGGTTGGGAACCTGAAAAACGATAAAAAGGTCACCAGACTCCAAAAGTGGAGTATCCCCGGGTTGGAAGATAGGCATAGCAACAGTGCGTTAGTAGATAATTAGGCAGTAGAACCTAGCTCATGTACTCAAATGTTGTTGTCATTATATTAGTGGCAGAAGTTGAATGAAAAGTCAAGTTTTTTGCCAGACACATAAATGTGGTTCAGAACCTGGGATCTTGGGCAAACTGCCTCGGACTGAGGTTTCATTGCACTCCTTTTTAGCTGTGTGACTTTAGGCAAGTTACCTCACTTCTTTGAGTCATATTTGCATAATCTGTTAACTAAGGAAAATAATAATAGAAAAGATAATAAACAAATGCCACAGGTTGACATCTTCTTGTCAGGAAAAGACAAAAACGTGTGAAAAAATAAAGATATAGTAAAAATATCTTATCAGGAAAATCACTGCCAATGAAATAATTAATATTCTAAAGTTCATTAACGGCAGCTATATACTTTTTAGAGTTATTTTACTTTGTGGTCTTAGTCTTTGGATACAGCTGAATTTTGTCAAGGATGACTTTTGAATATGACTTTTGAAGGTTTCAAAGAAGGTGAATATGAGACATTGATCACTTTCTATGATCCCAACAGTGCTTTCACAGTACTTCATTTAGTTTGAATTGATAACCAGTATAATGTCAATAACTGCACATTTAAAAGGAAGTAAGAATGATTTTGTAAGAATTCACTTTTGTTCAGTGTCTTGTTCCCCTCCACTGACGTGGATAATTGAGAATATGCTCTACAGGTATAGCCAAAGGGAAATGTACGCAGTCGCAGCCAGCTTTTAACTCTTTGAATACTAATAATTTTGGTAAATGTTTACAGACAAACTAAATTGCTACCTGCCACTCTACTGCTTCTGCAATCACAAGTCAAGGTCCATTCCCTTGAATTATCAGTTAATGAGTAATAAAGGGTTATAAACTCATTTCAAATTTATCCAGAATAAAAAAGGGATTTCAATCCATTGTCCACAAAAATCACAATACATTTCAAGTCCAATGGAGATAGTTTCTGAATTACTGATACTATGACTTCTGTTCATTTGAGAAGGTAATTGAGAATTTTCTGTGTGTATTAGTTAAGAAAATAAGATACTGAAATGATAGATTTGGAAAATGGGAGTATAATGGAAACAACTTGGAGAAAGGAAATTTTAAGGAGCGTTTTGAAAAAAGAAAGACATGGGTTGTGCATTGGTGGAGATGGCAAAGGATCCTTCAGAATACTCTTTATCATAACTGCTTTTGCCCCTAGGGAGGGAGAAAGGGTCATGGATCCAAAGGCATGCAACCAAATAAGGGTTCAGCTTTGCAGAAGCTATCGGTTATTTATTTGTTTATTGAAATTTACATATTTTTTACTCAGTGTATAAATAACAATCCTTTCTTGTCTCCTCCCTGGTATTGATTGGGCCCCACAGATCTATGGAAATGCTACCTTGACTTGCTAAAGCTTTTAAAGCTTGTTTGTTTTTTTTACTTTTACATTTTTTAATTTTAAACCTATTTTGTGAGTTTGAATTGTTAAAAATATACTGTACTTTAAGCTGTCCCCTGGACCATGCTTGGTTTTACTTTAATGCCTTTCTCCTTTCTGAGGAATTTAGCTGGGCAACAGAAATGGGTACGATTACGTGATTTGGAGAGTTACTTCGTTCCAGTGACAGATCTTTGTAGTTTTAAGGTACTACACATTTCTTTAGTTAAACATGGTCATATATATGTATTGGTACAGTTAAAAAAAATTTCTACCTCTGGCACATGAATTCAGAACTAGTGTCAGTAGTTTAATTAAAAACTGTGAGATTAATGACTAATGATGAGTCTATCACTAGGGAGAATTTTAGATTGCATCTGCTTAATCATAGCAGATAGCGTTGACTGATTGCTTAATTGTAAAAATGTTCTTGAATTCAGTAACCTCCTCTCGTACATTCTGGAAGAAAAATCCAGTTTTGGGAAGCTGAGTGTTAACAGTAAGAAATTAATAAGAATGCCAACAAAATCTAGAGTCAAAATGCTGAGATAATTGAATGATCTTTAAGCAATTGTATCTTTTCTTAACAATTTTGAATATTTGAATACAGCATTTTACCAAACTCTCTGTATAAACAGGCAACAATACAAGAGCTGAAAAATAGACACTAGTTAAGGTAAACATGTCTGGTCACTGTGGCAGAATTGTAATAATTAGCATAAATTTAAGTTACAAGGTTAGAAACACTAAAATTAAAGACAATGAGACTGAAAAAAATTGTCATAAAATAATATGACAAAGAAAATCTGATGAGAGATTTGGTGTAGGCTAGGCTTCAATGCAGCAAAAGAGGAGATTGAAAAGTAGGATTGGCCAATTTATTTTTCTGCCTCTTAGCTATGTGGACACAATTGAGAAATATGTAGCAGAAACCTTCAGTCCTTAAAAGTGTAAAGAAAACTCTATGTCCTTTATCCTCTATCTTAATTCAAAAACATTTAATAAAGCATCCTAAGATTATAAATTTATCTAAATCAGGATTTTGATTTTCAAATGTGACGTGTTTACCTTCTAGGCTTCATTTGCTCTTAATCCTCCAAATCAAGACAGAAGGTGTTTTTTGGCCTTAAACATCAATAGTGTGGGTGTTCACAGATATCCTGGAGCCAATTATACTACTGCGATAACTCTTAATAGGATTATGTCTTTCCTGTGGCTTATAATTATTACTGCTTCCATTGATTTTAATTAAAATGTTACACTAGTAGATATGAAACATCTGCATTTAACTCAGTGTATAGCTTTCCTTTTAGACTTCACCACAGATACCTATTTATTGATGTTAGGAACTAAGTAGTTTTGTGTAAAGTTATTTACTTTCTGTTTCACAAAATTAAGCTTTATTTCATGGTTAGTTAAAAAAAACCCATTATGTTAAAATATAATGGTTCAAATCCTGACTCTGTTATTTTTTTATTTGTGTGATTGCAGTCAAGTTCTTTCCTGGACTGTTGTTTCTTCTTTTGTAAATTGGATTTAATCTTAATTATTTCATGCAATAGCTGTAAGGATTGATTGGAGTCATGTACATGTAATGCCTCAAATAGATCTGTCACATAAAATATATGCTTTTTTAGTTATTTTAAATATTTTTATTGCATATTTCATGTGCGTTATGTAAAAGTCACTTGACGTTCTTCAACTCCAAGAATCAACTAGTGGTATTGAAGTCTGTTAAAATATGTGAGGGAGGAAAGAGTTAATAAAATTAAAAGAATTATGAGGGGGGCTCGTTATAGATTCAAAAATGTTGCAAATGTGTCTTATGAGAAAGTTGCTGAATACTATTTGTCAGTATTACCAATCAAATGGGGGAGTTTCTGAATTCAGGTCAAATTAAAAAGACCCACTTCATTTTGCTTTTTATTTCTATTTTAAAAATATTTTTAATACCCATTGTAATGCCAGCCCTCTAGTTTAAGCTGCAGGAGATTCGAAGGAGGTATGTGGCATAGGCTCTGTCTGTACAGGATTATCCCCATCGAATACACAGGAGAATAAGATTCAGATCCAGGGCTGATCCCCGCCTCCCCACCCCCGAACCGTTTCTGCTTTATTGCAGTGTACTTATGGAATGAGTCTTTAATGTTTGAGGGTTTTTGAGACTAGATCAGGGCCAATGCATTGGTGACATGTTTCCTTGGCATTCTCAAGGATATTTAGAAGGGATTTGGTGTTAGCCTTTTCTGAAAAGCAATCCATATACAATTACTAAAAAAGAAACAGCTCAGGTGTCTCTTTGTACAAACTGGGCTGAGCTTTTAGTTTCTCTAAGCAAGTGTATTAGTTTCAAAGAAAGTTTTTTCTAGACTTCTAAGCATCCCTGCACCCACTGTTTGTTCATTAATAATTTTTTTAACTTTTTTAAGGAGGGAGTTGGAGATCAACCTATTTTGCACCAGGAAAAGATAAAGCATGCCCTTTCTGAAAGATGACTCCGATAATAAACTTTTTATGCTGGGTTATAATAATTTTATTCCTTGAGATTTTCAGCTTGGTTGTGTAATAGCATTCTCACTATCCTCTACCTCTGTCATAATAATTAAAGAGACAATCTGCGTCCCTACCTCCCAGGTGCTTGGAAATTGATATTATGAGTGCTTATGAATGTCCCCTTGAGGCACTCCTGACTGGGCCACTTTGAAGAAAAATCTCTTCATCAATAATGAAGCCCTGAGGGCCACTTCTCAGGGGACTCACACAAAATTACATGTCAACTGCAGGCCTGATTTATACAGATGGTGCTCGTGGATGGAGCCCTGACCACACCTCCCCCTCCTCCGGTATTTTATTACCCGCCACTCTCTGCTGATCCTCACCACTTACCCCCCTCAACTTTCATTCTCTCCCAAAACATCAGCCCCCAATTTTCAACCTGTTTTACCTGCCCACGATTGACTCATCTAAGTAGATTGTTTTGCTAATCTTTGCAAAATCCTTTGAATGGTATTAAAAATTGACTCTGGTAGCAAGTTAAAACTTGAAAAATGTTAAGTCAGTATGTCTAATGTAAAGGCCATGTGAAAATCTTCAGCAAAACAATAGAAGAGAATGTGTGTTTACTGTGTGTTAGTTAAAATAAGCGTCCTGGGATAGGGGACGGGCCTGGGGGTATTTTTGCTCTATGTGTTGGATCCCGTGCTCCCTGATCTTGTGGAAATCATTCAGCCGCTGTGAAGAGATTGCTGATTCCTCAATGAGTTTGCTATTGATCAGTCTTTTAAGGATGGTTTGTAATAAAATACGGCACTGGTGAAATTGTTTGGAAATGTGACCTGCTGAGTGATCATATTAAGGAAATGCAGAGGTGGTGTTGTCATAGCTACTCTATTTTACGTGCTAGGTAGGATTAAGTGTACATTTATACCAGCTATATGGATTTGATAGATTTATTCACCTGATTTTTTAACTTTCTTCATGCTTGCCTGCCTCCTTTCTTTTCTTTTTTAATCAAATGAGTGAGCTAAATCTAAATCTCTCCTGTGCACACAGAAAAAGTCCAATCCTACTTTGTGTGGCTGGAGTTCTGTGAGGGTGATCTGGAATTAATAGGTTAATATTTTGTGTCTTTTAGATAATGCCATCTTTAACCAGAAATTAAGACCAGAGATTCCAAAAAGGAGATTGGGCTCTCTAAGACAATTTGTCCAGGATGTTTGTTGATTGATAACTGTCAGCGGAAACTAGAGTACAAATGGTGGGGTCCCCACCCCCACAGGGGATTCAAGTCACTTTTCTCTGGCTCCTTGCACCACAATAACTTCAAAGCTTGGGGACCTTCTTTCAGATATTCTTCCATGACACATATTGGGCAGTGCTTGGGTAAAATGTTTGAAATCCTCCATAATTCTTAGAAGAAGGGCATTCACTTCTCCTCATAGATCTAGGGTTAAGGTTTGACAGCTTTCACAGCAAAACACTCTTTTTCTTTTGGCTTAACCTTCATTAAACTTTTTTTCATTCCTCTGATTTAATTTTTAATTATTTTTTATGATCATTACAGAAGATTTAAAAGATGCAAAAAAAGGTGAAAAGAAGACCCCAAACTTATAGTGATACCACCCACACAGCCATGCTGATATTGACTTAGTACGTTTTTTTCCTATGCATGAGAGTTTTTTCCCTAAATAGTTTTAATCATATCCAGTTTTACATTTGCCTTCTTATTCTGTCTATTTCACCACATTCTTGCTAACTTTTAAAATAGTTTTAAATAGCAGCGTGAGATTCTATGGCAGTGGAGATAACAAAATTTGTTCAAGCCTCCCCTGTATTATCAGATGTTTGCTTTGTTTTTATTACTAGTTATTAAGAATAATGCTTCCATAATTTTTTTTTGTTTTGCTTAAAACATTGTATGGTAAATACACTTGAGCAGGTTGGTTTCAATAATATAGAGTGCATTTCAGTTCTCTTCTACCCGACATGATTCAACTGAATTGTGTCTTTTAAAAAGTGTTTTTAAAAAGGGAAAGGGGCCCATTATTAGTGGCAGAGATAGAAAGGACAAAATGAAATTGGAACCAGTTACCTGTTTACCTCTTCCTCCCACCACGGATACAAGCTCAGAACGCTCAGGCATCTGGATGTAGTTTCCCTTGATATGGATGTGATTTTGTTTGGACTCGGTGCTGATGTGATGCTTCCTTCTAGATCACGGCTTGACTGCCTGAAGGTTCCTTATTTTTTCTGCCCTGAGAACAGGAAGAGTAAGGTTAGGTCTCAGATTGTTATCTTGAATGGATAAATCTCAGATTTTTATCTTGAATGAATAAATGTAACACCAACTGCAGGTGTCCAACTGTGTGACCAAGGATGGAAGCTTTTATACTATATCCCCCTTTCCCCCCAAACCACTCTGGCAGAACAGATTCTCAAAGGATTCTTTCAACCTTGACCTTTACATTAGAAGTATGAGTGGGTGTGTGTGTGTGTACACTCATGCAAAAGCACATGTGTGTGTACAATTTTTTTCTTTTTCTTTTCCTTATGGTACTCAGGAAGAGGAGAGAGATGATGAGTGTAGCTACTTTTGACCCAACAGATTTTTCTCACAGTGACAATTTAGTAAAGTGAAACATTCTTCTGTATTAGGTTCATTACCAAAAATAACTTTTTTGGTGGGCGAAAGATGAGGAAGAGTGGCCCCGAGCTAGCATCCATGCCAATCTTCCTCTATTTTATATGGGATGCATGGTTTGATGAGCGGTGTGTAGGTCCACGCCTGGGATCTGAACCCACGAACCCTGGGCCGCTGAAGCAGGGTGTGCGAACTTAACCACTATGCAACCAGGCTGGCTCCTAAAGTAACTTGATTCATGCTGTAATTTAAAGATCAGATTTACTTGCATCCTGAACGCTGAACATTGCTATGCTTAAGCCTCTGTCTTTTTTGAAAGAGACAAAAACATTTGCAGAAAAAAATTCTTATATGGTTCGTGACAATTACAGCCCATCAGCTCATCACCCCAAGACACGCCTATAGGGGTGGCTGATGAGTCAAGTAGGTCTGTGCCTGGGATCTGACCCCACAAACCTGGGCCACCGAAGCGGAGTTTGGGCAACTATAACCACTTGGCCACAGGGCCAGCCCCAATATTTTACATTTTTTAAGAAACAATTCTGTGAAAATTCCTGTCTGATTGGTTTACTTTGCATTTGTTTGAATATTGGTAAGTTTGAATATTTTTTCCATGTTTTAAAATAGTTTGGATTTTCTTTTAAACAAATTATTTTAACAGGATTTTAATGTGAGAGTAAAATAAGAGAAAAAAGATATAAGAAAATTAGAAATATAGATTTTAAGAAAATTAGATGCTAATAATTATAAAATCACAACAAAATCAGTACTATTTTGGAAACATAGAATCCACTAAAACTAACTTCAGATAAATTCAGAAACAGCAATACATCAGTAGACATGATCTATTCTAATCATTACTGATAATATGTAATGAGTGATTATTATTTATTTTAACTGTAATGAAAGTGTAGCATAGATTAGTGGCTGAGAGTATAGTTTCTGGAATTAGAGTGCTAATGTTCATATCTTAGCTCTGCCATTTACTAGTTTTTGACGTTGGCAAATGAGTTAAAATTTTGTATGTTTCAATTTCCGCATCTGTACAATGGGGCAGTAATAATACCTATATCATAGGATCATTGTATGTTTGAAGAAAATACTACATATTCATCATTTTTAATAGTTCCACCACATAACAAGTGGGCAGTAATGTTAGGTGTTAAAATATTAATAATGGCTACCAATTACTATTTTGACTCCAATGGCCTTTCCATCTCTTTGATGATATGCTATTTTGATGTTTTAAAAACACATAAATTTACTGTACTTTTTCTTTTGTTCATTCACTAATATTTACTATTTCTTATTATGTGCTAGGCACTGGTCTAGATTTTGGAAACAGAGTGCAAACAAGACAAAAGGTTTCTGCTCTCAATAACAGTGCATTACAGTAAGGGAAAAATAGGCAGTAAAAAAAAGTAAATGTACAGTAGTTTCAGATAGTATTATGAGATTTGGTAAAAGTAAACCAGAATAATGTGATGCAGAATGACTGGTAAGGAAGGTCTCCTTTATATGTGGCAGTCAGAGAAGTCCTCCATGTAGAGGTGACATTTGAACTGAAACCTGAAAAACAAGGTGGAGTCTGACATGGCTTTTGAGGAAAAAAGAAAGCAAATCAAATAGGTGGGATTGAATTTAGTATAGGGAGCAAAAAGAAGTGACAGGTGTAGGGGAGATCCAATGTTGTATTTAATGGCATTAAGTTTGAAATCTTTATTCGATACCAAAGTAAACATATCGAGTAGGCGGGTGGAAATAAGCATCTGGAGGTCAATAGAGAAGTCATAGCTAGAGGTGGAAACTGAGGAACTATTGATATAAAGATGGTGTTTAATGTCTTGGGGCTGAGTAAGATCATTTAGAGACAGCGTAGCTAAATAGCAGGCTGGGGGGATTTAGGCATTGAGAAGAGGAGAAAGTGGCCCAGGAGTCTCTGGTATCACAGAAACCAAGGAAGGAGTAAGGATGTGTTATAGTCAACTCTCTTCATTGCTGTTGAGAGGCTAAGATGAGGGTGTAGAAGATTCCTTTTAGTTTGTTCCCATGGAGAAATTGTGAGCTTGACAAAGCTAGCTTGGAGAAAGAAGCCCAATAAGAATGGCTTGAGAGGAGAACAAGATATAAGGAAGTGAGGCAATGACATTAGAAAACTCTGGGGGAAAGTTTTGCTGTAAAGACAAACACAGAAATAGAGAAGTAGCTAGAGACGGCTAATAGAGCATGTACATAAGTTGATGCAGAGAGCCAGTAGAAAGAGACACTAGTGTTGAGGGACACAGAGGGCATGATTACCTGTATAAAAGGACTTTTTTAGTGAGAGGCAATAGGATTGATAGTATAAGCATTAGAGTAGGATGGAAGACAGAGTGGTGGCATATTGGATGGTGGGAAGATGAAGGAGTTCGCATCTGGTGGTTTTTATTTTCTCAGTAAGAGTATGAGGCAAGATCGTTAACTGAGGTTAAGAGGAAAACAGGATATAGATTTGAAAAACAGAGGAAAGTATGAATAGACTTTCTGGAAAGTGGGAGAATAAAAATAATAAGAAAGTATAGTAGGATTGTTAGGCAGTGTTTGTTTTCCATTTGTAATTTGTCAAGAATTTAACATGAGAGCAGTGAATACAATTTTGGGTTCTCTAGCCACTTTTAGCTGCTTGGATTCAGAAAAAGAGTAGTTCAAGAGATGAACTTAATTGGGTTAAGATATGCCTGGGCAATAAAGTTGGCATAAGAGAGGGCCAGGGAATTAAGTGTGTTGTGAAGAAGTCATAATGGTGGATCATGGGATCTAATCTGAGGGAAGTCAGGATAATAGGGAAAGTTGACTGGTGAGAATACCAGGGATGTGCTCAATGGATTGGCTGTCTCAATAAGGTCAAAGAATTATTGGAACGTGGAAGGATGTAGGAGGTGAAGATTAGAGTGAGAGGTTTGAAATAAAGTTTTTGGAGATGGTACAGTAATTAATAATAACAAGCTCAAGAATATAGCCCAGGGAGATAGTGGCTGAGGTGGTGAGGAAGAAAAAAATATATTGGTGGTGAAATGGTTGAGTAGGAGGCTGATGCTGGATGATCCAAACAGCTGTTACAGTCATTGACTCCTGTAAAGAATAGAGGGAGTGGGACTGGCCCCCTGGCCCCATGGCTGAGTGGTTAAGTTCGTGTGCTCTGCTTTGGCAGCCCGACATTCGCTGGTTCGGATCCTAGCACTGCTCCTCAGCCTTGCTGAGGTGGCATCCCACATATAAAAACTAGAAGGACCTGCGACGAGGATATACAACTATGTACTGGGGGCTTTGGGGAAGAAAAAAAAAAGAGGAAAATTGATGACAGATGTTAGCTCAGGGCCAATCTTTAATGCAAAAAAAAAAAATACAGAGAGTGAAAAACAAGAGAACTTGATATTAAATTCTCACTGTTTGGGCAGAGGGTGGTGTGGTGACCAAGGGGTTGGTAGATGACAGGTGTAAGGAGTTATTAGGAGTAGAACACAGAAGAAAGATGATGTGGAGGTACATGAGAAGAGATGACCATACGACTATGGAAGCAGAGATTGGAATGAATTAGTATGAATTTTGGTATGAATTGCTAAGAAGCTAGGATATTTCTGGAAGAAAGGAAGGAAAGGAGGGAAGATACTTTGGAAGTAGAGATAGTAAGGCTGGGGATATCTAACATTTTTAAAAAAGAAGATCTTTATTAAATTCAAATGCATAGTTTAAGGAAGTAATTAGGGGTAAATATCATAATATATTTTAAAGAGTCCTATGTATGCTATTAAAGTCTTGGTTCTGCCACTTTTTAGTTTTGTGAATTTAAGCTAATTTCCTTGTCTATACAATGGAGATCATGATCCTTGTCCTGTCTGCTTAATAGTGTTAGTGTTTGGAACAAATGAATTAGAATAAATGCAAATGTAGGCTGATATTATCAGGAAGTTAACTTACAGACGTGTACAGCCCTTGAATGAGGGAACAAAATATTTATTATCAAATACGGCAAAGAACCAAGTAGATAACTTTTAAAATCCATACTAAAGATTAAACATATAGTTTTCCAAAGCTTAAGTTACCAATAAAATATATTATACCTTCATTTAATTGTATAAGTAATTGTTAAGCACCTGCTGTATCCAGGCACTACACTAGATCCTATGTGGTGACTGGCTAAAAGATAAATGCCTCTCTCCTAAATGAGCTTATGAAACCAGAACAGAAGATGAGGCAAAAATCACAAATAGCTATAAATCAAGACAGAAAGTGGAAAGTGCTTGCGGGTGATGGTTCAGGATTACAGTGTTAGAATTAAAGTATCCGTGTTATAACTTCACATTCATGCAGCTTAATGATTTAGTTTTACACTGTTATTTTGAATTTATTTGATAAATAACAAAGAAATTCATTCAAGTTTTGTTACAATCTCCTCCCACCTTCAATCCAGTCTCCAGTAATTCAGGGGCCGAAAAATGAGTTAGGTTTCTCTTTCCAGGGATAGGTGGAGCAGGACTGTCCTGGCTGAAATGGGTCTAGTGTAAGACAGATGTGAATGTAGGAGCTGGCAGAGTTAGAGTTAAGAGGGGTAAATGTGGGTCTGTGCACTCACAGCATTTTTTTTTTCACTGCTGCCTTACTTAAAAACATGATTCCAGTGTTACAAAGATGTATCAGTTTCAGAAATGGTGAAACCAAGGGCAGAGAAAGGTGAAATGGTTTGATTAAAGTCAGTAGTGAACTGGAAACTAAAACCTATGAATATGATTCCAGTTTTATGTTGCTGTTTATTCAGACATTAAAATACATGACATGAATATGAGGAATCAAAGAAGTATGGGAGTGGGAAGACCTTCAAATGTTACCTTATTTTTTCCCACTGTATGTATTCACAGAATTTCTCAATAAGACGTTTTATATTCGATTCCTCAAGGAGTCCTTCACATGTGTAAATGAGGCAAGGTATGAATGGCTTCCAATCCACAGGCCAGATGGTTGCAGTGGAGGGAGCTGATGAGATATCATCCATCACTTCTCAACATGATGTTAACTGACCAGTTCTGCCCTTTGCCAGGCTACTTTGACCTCTGACAGGACAGACTCTTTATTTGTTGGAGAAATTAGGAAAAACAAATACGCAAAATGGAGTGCAAGATTGGAATTGGTTTTGGGATTCTATATATTTTTTTTCTTAAGTTTATATATATTTAGACATGCGTTATAAAACTGATTCACTGGACCCTTTGACTGAAGGACATTTTTTTCATTCTACTTTATAGTAGTAATAACGCCATTGTCAAGACAAGCAGTTTGTATTTGAAGATTTTAAAAAATGTTACTAGAAGGGTATGATCTGTGGTTAATTTATATTAGCCTAACCCTTACCCCTTTTGCTTCTTCAGTACTGTGCAATTTTGAATTGATTATGCTACAATGGCAGATACTTAGAGGTACACATTGTGTGATTATAATTGCACTACAGTGTGCAAAACAAAGCAATTTGTCTCACTTTCAGTTAATCTGAAAATGAAATAAATCCAGAATCTATGTAATTATTTAGTTTCTTAATTTTAAAGTAGTTTACCTCCATAAAACCCTGTGGCTTAAAAATAAATATAACATTTGGGTTTGATAACTTTTATTCTTTGAGTCAACTTTTCTGGGGAAATCAAATTACATTGACTAGTTATACAAGTTCTCATGCTGTTAAGCAAGCTCAGCAATGCCTTTTAATACCCATGGAAATTATTTTGGTTGACATGGAACTTTGAGTTTCTTCCATTATTATTAACATATCACTGAAATGTTATGATCACCTTACTGCCCAGTGATTCCTGTAATCTCTGAATTAACCCACTTTTTAAATAATAGCGTCTTTAAATGTAGTTTAATTTTATCAGTATAATGAATGTGAAAAATAAAGAAGAGCTTTTTTCTTTCTTTTTGAGGAAGATTAGCCTTGAGCTAACTGCTGCCAATCCTTCTCTTTTTGCTGAGGAAGACTGGGCCTGAGCTAACATCCATACCCATCTTCCTCTGCTTTATACGTGGGACGCCTACCACAGTATGGGTTTTGCCAAGCGGTGCCATGTCCACACCCAGGATCCGAACCGGCGAACCCGGGGCCGCCGAAGCGGAATGTGCGCACTTAACTGCTGTGCCACCAGTCCAGACTCCAAGAAGAGCTTTTAAGGAAAAGCAGTGGTGCTCTATACCATTCCTCTCAGTGACTTGCTGGTAAATTACTAATTGAGAGTGGGGGGTGGGAAGCAGGGAAGCTCTGATTTGTAGCGTTTGCTGATTACCATGGGGCGAATACATCCTCTTTGGCAGGTTTTAAACCCTACAAAAGTGGAGTTGGGAAGAGATGTTAACTATGGATGCTTCAGTGCCCATCGGAGCGGGGTCCAGCACACCATTAACTTCCCTGCTTCCTTCTCATCCTCTCCCAGTTCCCAGAAACAGCACTTGTGACTGTTTCTGTTTTTAATTCATCTACTAATATGATTCAAATTTCTACTCATCTACCAAATTTTTGGACATTTTTCTTTTTGTCTTTGGCCATTTGTCTAGCAGTTTTGGAAAAGTACAGTTTTTTTGAAGACCACTTAAGGTTTAAATTAAGGTTTTAAAACACTAGATATTTGGATCTCCGGGTTCCTCTAATATAGTTTAAACTAATTTAAATTACCAAATTATGAGTTTGAAAGTGAAAATGATGAATTGTAAGATAGTACCATGAAAGGTTTTCCAAGGAATAATTTAAAAACAATATGATTGATTACTATGCTATTAATCAGTTTAATGACCACAGGACATTTCCTCAGACTTGCCCATGTTAGATATTGCTTTGCTAGACTAATGCGTTTTGCCTATTTCAAGACTCAGGTTATGGCAGAAGCTCCACCTTGGAAGTGATCCACGAATTATGAGAAACGCCATTTGTAGATATATATTAAAAGTTATCAAATGCTTCATCCAGTTCCATAATCTGCATTTTTAGCAGGGTTAAATTTCATTTAAAACTTTTCTTACTTTTTCCACTAAAAATATATTCAGTGTAAAAAATTTTAAGGCAAAAGAAATCTGAGATATTATATTCTTTGTGATATTGTTAAACAAATTGTATCTAGCCCTTCAAGTTTTAATTTCACTTCACAGTAAATACGACACGAGATGGATTCATTATCCAGCCTTTGCTTCCTTAAATGTTAGCAAATGTGTAAAGAGCAGGAATGTTGCTCACTAGCAATCCTGTTATGTGATTACATAGGGACTTTGTTAATTTCTTTCACGGAGAGTCTTCCATTAAGTCAAATTCTCTTCTATGCCCAGAAAATAACCTTAATTACAACCTAATATCTGTCATCCTTAAGAAAAGTGTTTATATCTTTGAATAAGTTTAAGTGCCAGAAGGCTTATAGAAAGTATGTGGACCTATACAGTGATGGGAAGTACCTTTATCAAACACCTGGAAGTTATCACGATTATTCAGATTGAAATGGAGAAAAATAGCTCATTGTTTCCTAGTGGTATGTCCCATATAAGAAAAGTCTTAAAAGATAAGTGATTCTGTTTCGTATGTCCCTTTTACAAACTATTCGATGACAAAAATAATAAAGAAATCTCACTAGAAGCTGAATACTACTGATTTGATGAAATTATTACTCATTACACAGCAATGTAACTCTGCTTAAAATTTATTTTCAGTATAAATCTGTAAAATGACAGCTGAAGTGTGAGAAGCTTTGTATTGAAAGTGACGGTGATAATTTACTCATCTTGAGATGAAGAGTATTTCAATGGCAATGGAAGACTTTTAATGCTTAAAGAATTGTTTTAAATATAGGGATCATGTAATCCTTCCTGCGGAAATGCGTCTAGCTTTATCCAATAAATCTGAAACACTGAACTTCTGACCTCTTATGCCTCTCTCTGGTCTTTTATTTATACATCTCCTGGTTCTTGCTCTATTTCTATTTTTACGTATGGCTTCCAATCAGAAGTAGCGTCATAGGCAATATAAATAGTGGATAATTCAAAATACTGGGGAGACTCTTTGTAGTAATATCTTTGTATGAATGTGATGATGTAGTGGAGTCAGGAGACTTAGTGCTAATGTTGATTGCCTTTAACTTGGGTTGTCCTTTCACCTTACTGTAGGTCTGTCTGTAAACAGAGGTCCCTTATGGTTCTAACACTTTAAGGAGGTACAATTCAATTCATTGCAAGCCTCCTTTATAGTATTCCCTATATGAGGTACTGAAGATACTGAGATGAGTCATAGCCAGTCATTACACTCAATAAGCTCAAAGTCTAGTGGGGCCGACAGGCCCTTCAACAGAAAATTTCAGACAGTGTGGATTCAGTTGGAATACGTGATCTAATAATGTATGTAAAAATTGTATGGATTGAAAGTGTTAAGCATATAATTTCTATTATAGTGGAAGTAATGTTACTTGGCATTTCTGAGTTATAAACTGTACTTTTTGGTACTAGAGCTTCTGTTATTTCTTGACAATTAAGGAAAAATCTTAGCCTTTTAGGTAAGATATCTGGACTTAATTCAAATCCAACAATTGAAAGACGCTGGAAACATGCTATATTTCACTGTCTTCTTTTTTTTTTTTTTTAGCCTTTAAGTCACTTATTATATGACACCTATATTCATGCTTTGTACCAAAAATAATTGAACATTTTTTCCCAAGCTAGTTCTCTATGCCAACTTTTTTATTCTATGATTACCATTTCCCTTGTAATCACAAACTGGACACATGGGAAATATATTTATTTTTATGTCTCTTCACAACCTATATTCATTATCATCAAGTCTTGCTGCTAGAGCTTCCTTAACACTATTTCTAAGATTTGCCTCTCTTTCTTCTTTTAAACCAATTACAGATAACCAGTATGTACCAGGCAGTTTGTTAGATGTTGTGGCTGATAGACAGATGATAGACTTTTCTTTAAGTCTGACTTATTTCAGGTCTTGTTTACATTGTTATCTGCCCCAATGCAAAACTAATTTCATTATTTATGGTAAATATACAACAATCTTTGAGTTAGAAACTTTAAAAATAAATAAGAAACTCATATTATTGCTGGTCATGGAGGAAGTACAGATCAGTGATTTTAACAGTGTGGAATCTGAAGCAATGCATGTGGGTTAGAATTTCTGTCACTTCCCGAGCAAGTTACTCAACCTCCTTGTGATCTTGTTTCCTCATCTGTATACTGGTGATCACAATGCTAATGTCATCATAGAATTGTTATGAGAATCAGCTTGAAAAGAAAAACACTTAAAAAAGCACCTGGCATACTATAAGCCCCCATTCAACACCAGCTACTATAAACAGTCATCTGATACAAGAACATTAGAAAAACGTCTTAAATATTTTTTTTCAAATAAAAGACATTATAAAATTCTGAGAAAAAGGAGTTAAATTGTCTTCGTGTTTGAAATATATGTTAGACTGAGAACAAATCCCGAAATTAAGTCAGAGAGTATTGATAGAGATGGTGTATCTTGGGAGCACAGAAGTGTGTTATCTACCACAGCCTTGTAGGAAGAGGTTAACATAGCCTGGTTGGGAGAGCCTGATTAAAGGGAGGAAGTTGTGTACAGGGATGGTTGTGGAAGATTCCCAGAAAACAGTTTACAAGGGAACATTGGGTAAAATTTTTATTCACGTCATTAAGCCATATTGTAAAAAATTCATGTCAGTTAAAATGGAGAAACCTATTAGCAGTCAATCAATGAAGATTAAAATGAATCATTTTTTTCTGTGCTGGCACAACAAAATTTCCATTGATCATTCTGTGAAATGAGTAATTTTTGGTTTGGGATTTTTGGCATTTTGATGGATTTCAAGAAAAATACTAACTTATGCTGATGTGATTTCCCATTTGTCTTTTAAGTACATAAGCCAAATGCTTTCAGTTTGACATTTACACGCACTCTGGCCCT
This sequence comes from Equus przewalskii, assembly GCF_037783145.1. NCBI lineage: Eukaryota > Metazoa > Chordata > Mammalia > Perissodactyla > Equidae > Equus > Equus przewalskii. The sequence goes on from NC_091854.1 coordinate 2,942,209, forward strand.
GAATATTTTCCCTTCTTGATTGGACTATCAGTACTTCCCACACCTAGTTGGCCACCAGAATCATCTCCGGTACTGAGAGAACCAGATTATGAAGCATATTATAGAAAAAAGTATAAAAGTAGCTTAAACAAGACAGTAATTTATTTCTTCCTCATGTAATGAAGTCCAGAGATGCGTAATACGGGGCGTGCCACACGATTTTCTTGTCAGCAGGTTTCTGTGTCTCTATGCTGATCTCTTCCAGCCCACCTCTTTGTTCAGGTTGGAAGCCAGAGCTCCACAAGGAGGAGGAAGGGGAAAAGAAGGGTGTACCACTCCCTTTAGAGAGACTTCCCAAAGACCTACACTTCTAAATGCATCTCCCTGGCTGGCACTTAGTTGAATATAAAAAAGTGAGTGGAGAAGTCATTTGAATGCCATTTTGAGAACTTTCATATATTTTTTGTCAGGGTGCTTTACAAAGTTAAGCTGCGTGGGGAGTGAGTTGCCTTTAAAATATATTATTCTTGTCTATTTCCACTTCTGCTCAAGGTGGAGTAATAGGGAATGAATTTACATTTTGTGTCAGGGTCCCCAAGAACATTCTCAGGCTCATTGATTCACTAGAAGTACTCACAGAACTCAGCAGTTATTATATTCTTGCTAACAGTTTATTACAATGAAAGATAGGTTGAAGTCAGCAAAGAGAAAAGGCACATAGCTCACAATATAGAGGAAACCAGGCAAAAGCTTCCAGGTGTCCTCTCACAGTGGAGTTATATGGGAAACACTTAATTCCCCCAGTGATAGTGTGTGGCAACATGTGTGAAGTGTTGCCCCAGCCAGGAAGGCTGACCAAGCCTTAGTGTCCAGGGTTTTTATTGGGCATTGACCATGGAGGCATACAGTGCTGCATGACTGACTTTGGTTACTCAAGCTCCAGACCATCAGAGAAAAAGCAGATGTTCCTCATTAATCACATTGTTAGCTTAAACTAGTCAGACTGGTATAGCATGGCCCACTGCCTTAGGCATACAAAAACACTCTTGTCAGAACATCCTCAGCTTGATTTCCAGGAGTGAGTCAAGGACCACTTCTGAAAATAGGCCTTTTTTGCAACGTGCAGGGTTGGAGCAGCTCAAGCCTGTTGAATTAACCCTTTCCTGCATACATTTCCACCTGAAACAGTTAAACAAAAAATATATATGAAACATGGTTTACAAGACCCTCACTATCAGGCAACAAAAGAGAGTGATCCTTGAGAGACAGAAACAAATGACGGGAGCCCCAATATTTCCCCAGTTTACTATCTTGAGAGAGTTTATAGGCTTCAGCTCAGGAAATGGGAAGCCCATGCAGAACCTCGTGGACTCCCTCAGTTGAGGAGACAGAGCTGAGAGTTTGGGGAGACCAAGGCAGCTAGAGTTTGTAGAACAGAGTAACAGAGGAGGGAGCTGCTAAGAGAGAAAACTGGAGATCTGCAGGGGGTCCTCAGTGAGTTTCCCACAGATTAATGATCAGCAAATGAATGTGAGAAAAAGGACCCAAGGCTAAAGAACAATCTGAGAGAACTAGAAGGAACAGTGCCTGACATTCACACTGGTCTTGGAATGCTGCCTACTCCCACCAGCCAGACTGGAAAACTTCATGATTCATATGACATTGGGTACTGAGAAATTTCTTGCCTCGATAGTGGGAAATAATTAGCCCTAGAGCAGATGAGCTCCTTAAGTCTCACTCACAAATCTTAAAAGCAAGACCTGAAAGGATCAAACTAGTTGCACATAGCTGTGTCCTAGAACAAAACTCGAGAATATTTATAGGAATACAAAAACATCCTGCAGCTGACAAGGTGAGACCCACAATAACTGGCATCCAATTAAAGATTACCAGGCATGAAAAGAGGTAGGAAAATACAGCCCATACTGAGGATAAAAATTAATGAATTGAAACAAATTCAGAATGGACACAGATGTTAGAAGTAGCAGAGGATATTAAAAGTTATTATAACTATATTCTATATGTTCAGCAATTAAGTAGAGGCATAGAAGATAGAATACCCAAATTGAACTTCTAGAACTGGCAACTACAATGGCTAAGATGAAAAGTACGCTGGATAGGATGAAAAACACATTATATATTGCAGAAGAAAAGATAGTTAACTTGAGGACATAGCAATAGTAACTATTCAAAATGAAACATAGAGAGGAAAAAAAAAGAAAAGAGTATCAGTGAGCTGTGCCACAACTGGCTTAATACACATGTAAATGGAATGTCCCAAGAAGAGGAGAGGTGGAGGGATGGGAAGACAGAAAAACCATTTGAAAAAATAAATCCATAGGTCCAAGAAGCCCAAAGAGGCCCAAGCAGAAGTATGAAGAAAACTACACCAAGGCATGTCATAATCAAATTCCTCAAAACCAGTTATAAACTCTTCAAAGCAGCCAGAGGAAAAAAAGGCACGCTAGGTACAGAAGAACAGAAATGAGGCAAAAACTGATTTCTTTTTGGTAACAATGCAAGTGAGAAGACAACAGAGCAATATATTTAAAATACTGGAGAAAAAAAAAAAAGCTTTCAACCTATTCTATACCAGTGAAATTAACTTTCAAAAACCAAGGTGAAAGAAGACTTTTTCAGGTACGCAGAAGCTGAAAGAATTTATCAGCAGCAGACTTGCACTATTAGAAACATTAAAGGAAGTCATGTCCTTCAGACAGAAGGAAAATGTAAATATGGATTTACATAAAGGAATACGAAACTGCAAAAATGGTAACTACATGGGTAAATATATGATTTTTACTTATTATTTAAATCTTGTTAAAAATAATTAACTGTGTAAATAAAAAATATATAGTGTGAGGTTTATAACTTATGTAAAAGTAAAATTCAACATGGATCAACCTTGAAAACATTGTGCTAAGTGAAAGAAGTTACGAAAGACCACATATTGTGTGATTCTGTTTGTATGACATGCCTGGAACAGACGAATCCATAGCAAGAAAACAACCCAATTGAAAAATGGGCAAAGTACCCAAATAGACATTTCTCGAAAGAAGACATACAGATAGCCACCAGGTATATGAAAAGGTGCTCAACGTCTCTCATCATCAGTGAAATGAAAATCAAAACCACAGTGAGATATCACCTCACACCTGTTAGAATGGCTGTTTTCAAAAAGACAACAGATAAGTGCTAGTGAAGATATGGAGAAAAGGGAACCCTTGTGCACTGTTGATGGGAAGACAAATTGGTACAGCCATTATGGAAAAGAGTATGGAGGTTCCTTAAAAAATTAACAATAGAATTCCCATATGATCCAGCAATCTCACTTCTGGGTAGATATCCAAAAGATAGAAATCAGTATCTGAAGAGATAACTGCACCCTCATGTTCATTGCAGCATTGTTGACAGTAGCCAAGATATAGCAACTACTCAAGTGTCCATTGATGGATGAGTGGATAAAGAAAGTGGGTATATATATATGTATGCAGTGGAATACTATTTAACCATAAAAAGAAGGAAAGGCTGTCATTTGTGACAACATGGATAAATCTGGAGGACATTATGCTAAGTGAAATAAGCCAGGCACAGAGAAAGAAATACTATTTGATCTTTGTTATAAGTCAAATTTGAAAAAGTCGAACTCCTAAAAGCAGAGAGTAGACTGATGGTTTCCACGTGTTGGGGAATCAAGGAAATGGGGAGATATGGTCAAAGGGTACAAAATTTCAGTTACGCAAGATGGATAAGTTACAGAGATCTAATATGTACAGCATTGTGACTATAGTTAATAGTACTGTACTGTACACTTGAAATTAGCTGACAATAGATCTTAAATGTTCTCCCCACAAAAATAAAAAAGGAAACTATGTGAGGTGATGTATATTTTAATTAGCTTGATTATGGTAATCATTTCATGATGTGTATGTATGTTAAAACATCGCGTCATATACTTTAAATGTATACAATTTTTATTTGTCAATTATACCTCAGTAAAGATGGGAAAAAGAAACAGACAAATCCATAGAGTCAGAAAGTAGCTTAATGATGCCTAAAGCTGGGAGTTTGGGGGAAATTGGAAGTTACTGCTAGTGAGTTTTTTTGGGGTGGGGGGTTGATGAAACATTCTAAAATTGATTATGATAATAGTTGCACAACTCTGTGAATATACTAAAAGCTATTGAATTATACACTTTTAATAGGTAAATTGGTAAATGAATTATATCTCAATAAAGCTACTATAAAAAATTACTTGAAAAGAAAACAAAGGCACTAAATATGGGGGGAAAAAGTAAAATATATGACAACAGTAACCCAAAGAGAAGTAATGGGCAATGAGTTCATCATCAGAGACTTGACAAGAGTGTTTCCAGTGGTGGTAGGAGCGGAAACTTAATTGCAATGAAGACCCAATGGGTGGCTGAACATTTCTCTTTCTTTCTGTCCTTCTTAAATTGGAAATATGCATGCATCTGTCTGTGAAGTGTTCATGCCTTTCTCCTATTTATCTAATAGCATTTGCTTGTTTTCTTATTAATTTGTGTGAGCCTTATATATTAAAGAGACTAAGCCTTTGTCATATATTTGGGTGATAGAGTTCAATAAATGTTTGGAATAGGATTCCTGAATGAATTCCTGGAATAGAATTCCCATTCCCTAGGTTGGGAAATCAAATGTTAATATCTAAAGTCCATTCCAACTTCAATATAGTAAATCCTAGAGACCCAAAAAAGATGCAGAGAGTTAATTTTATTCGTCCCTGGAAGGAAACCAGTATAGGTTATGTAGTATTTAATTACAACTGAAGATTAGTAAAAGAGGCATCATTTCTTTATATCTCGCTTTAGTTTTAATTTTAAATTATTTAAAGTGAGATATTTATGCCCCAAGTTGGAATTGCTAGATCTTGTTAAAGAATTGAGATATCTTGGGGCTGGCCTGGTGGTGTAGTGGTTAAGTTCTCACCCTCTGCTTCCGTGGCCCAAGGTTCACAGGTTCGGATCCTGGGAATGGACCTACACACTGCTTATCAAGCCATGCTGTGGCAGTGTCCCATATACAAAGTAGAGGAAGACTGGCACAGATGTTAGCTCTGGGACCATCTCCCTCAAGCAAAAAGAGGAAGATTGGCAACAGACTTCAGCTCAGGGGTAATATTCCTCACAAAAAAAAAAAAAAAGAGAAAAGAATTAAGATATCTTGCTCTGACTTCATTCCTATTTTCAACTAGCTAATACTACTTTTTAAATGGAGACCGTTCTCCGTAGGCACTCAAATAAGGAGCATTAATTAAAAATACAAGATATCACTTATTAATTAAGAGAACAAAAGTGCCTTAAATAGTAATTATATACATGGAATTTTTTATATTTAAAAATATTTATTTAATATACAAAATTATATCTTTCTTATAGAACTGATCTTATTTCAGATATAGATTTAATTTGTTCTCCTTTTAAAACTTTCCATGATACCAAGAGTATTTCTCCATATCAGTAAATGTCCTTTTAAACATAATTTTTAATAGCTGTGTATATTACTCCACTGTAGACTGGCCAAAGTTTAACTTTTCTCTTCTTGCCAGGTGTTTTCCAGCTTCTTATTTTTATAAATAACAAACCATACTTCCTCTTCAGAGAGATTTCTTAAATGATCTCCTTTTTATTTTAAAGACTAAAACAAATACTGTAAAAAAAATACACATCCTTCAAATCTAGCCTTTCCAAGACTCACTTTCTGGGTTCACACAGCGCTGAGCATGATTCTATGAACATGCTTAAACAACTTTATTTTTATTTTTTCATGCCTGCTTCTTCCAGTAAGGAGGAAGGATAACAAAAGCAGCTTTCTTTGTTATAGGAACCATGTCTTTTGTGTATTGGAGGTGTCTGTGTTGTGTAATAAAATCCAAAAATTTGGCCATAGAACATTTTAAGAAGGGATAGCAAGAAGTGATTCATTTGTTTTCCTGTCAGAACTTGTTCCTGAAGTAATATTACCACACATTGCAAGTTTCAGTTCAAAATGTTTCACTGCCATTTCCGCAAGTGAGTTGCATGATTAAACCTTCAAATGAAAGTGGGGAAACGTTGACCTCCCATTTTGGAGCAGTTAGTGATTATATGGCTTAAAATCTTTGTAACTGCTGACAAGTACTGAATGGTGTTCTCTTTGTCTCTGCAGTAGAATGAACACTAAGAAGAAAACAGAATTCTGTTTGTTTTCCCAGCATTAAAGTCCTACTCTCCAAGGGAAGTTTCTTTCTGCTTTTTGAGACTGTTTTGCTAAGGAATTTTTCCCAGTAACAATTTGGGGATTTTTTTTTGTTGTTGCATATTTTTACTTCATGCTTTCATAATGAAATATTATACTCGGTTTGGAGACAGAAGGATAAATAAAGTGTATCATTGATTTTGAGTGTTTTACTGACCAGTTTGATGGGACAGGGCCTATCTATTAATAATTACTTGATATCGTATCCTATGTGTCGAATGAATGGCAATGGCAGTAGGTTCTCTAGAAGTTCATGGGCACAATCTAAATGAAGAGAGGGATGGTTTTTCTTAATTTTTGGAGGAAATGGTTCTTAGTTAGAACTTAAAGAAAAGTTAGCATTTAAACTAACATAAAGTGGCTGCATTCTAGATGTAGGGAGTGGTGTGAGCAGAGTTATGGACATAGGATTGTACATAGACTCAATAGACAACAAATAGGTGAGGTGAGGGTAGGTTGGAGTGTTAGATGGGTACTAGATAGAATAGGAAGGTGATAGTTTTTATTGGTATTATGTATGTAATGGGAAGCCATTTAAGCTTTATGTGTTTGTGTGTATGTGTGTGTGCACATGCATTTGTAAGTGTGTATGGAGTATGTCCGTCAAATAAGAAAGAGAGAAAGTACGGAAGAGATGAATAGTTTAATTAGGAGAGTGCTCATATTGTGATCCAAACATACTGCAGTAAGCATCTGCAATAGATTGGAGAAACAGGAAATACAAAGGACAGGCCAGATGTGACTAACATCGACTAGCATTGTGTGGGTTTAAAGAACAAAAGAAGTGGTAGTTACAGATTGACAACAATATGAAGTCCGATTTACTGGAGAAGTGGTCGTACAGTAGTCCCCCCTTATCCATGGTTCCACTTTCTCCGGTTTCAGTTACCCTCAGTCAACTGTGGTCCAAAAATATTAAGTGGAAAATTCTAGAAATAATTCATAAATTTTTACTTATGTGTCCACTCTGAGTAGCATGATGAAATCTCTCACCATCCTGCTCTGTCTCACTTGAGATGCTACATCACAATGCCTGCATCATTCACCTCACTTCATCTCATCACGTAGGCAGTGTATCATCTTACATCATCACAAGAAGATTGACTACAGTACAATAAGACATTTTGAGACAGAAACCATATTTACATAACTTTTATTACAGTATATTGTTGTAATTGTTCTATTTTATTATTATTGTTTTTTATCTCTTACTGTGCCTAATTTATAGATTAAACTTTATCATAATTGTGTATGCATAGGAAAAAACAGTATGTTTAGAGTTCAGTATTATCTGTGGTTTCAGCATCCACTAGGGGTCTTGGAACATACCCCTTCACAGATAGGAGGGACTACTGTGTTATTGATACGAGTCAAGTGGAGTTAAAAAGTTGGGGAGAAAAAGGCAATGCATTGTTTTTGATGTGAAGAAATTGAGATAACGATGGAACACGTAAGTAGGTTATTTGGTGTTCAGTGAGGTGGATGACTGTAGATCAAGGAAGAAATCTCAGGGTTTGGAATAGAGAAATAAAACTTA